>NC_135573.1:180650759-183408260 GCF_965152235.1 Eretmochelys imbricata
ATGCCATAAAGTACTAAACCTCTCATGTAAGAAGCTAGAAACTTTAAATATCTTGAGGCTATATAGCCAGTTTCAATACATTTTGGGGTGATTTTCTTTTTTAGACAGCTCTTCAAAGAAAATTAACAGTGATAAAGTACATCATCAATGTTTGATACATACAGTACTTTTTAAAAAAAAAAAAGATGTACTGGAAAATAGACATATGTAATTAGTTTTTTAATAAAAACCAAGTTACAGTAACCCTTATGGATGCTTATTCCTAGAAATACAACCTTTTAAGTGCAAAAACCCTACATGTACACATCATTAAGGATGAGAACACATGAATCACAAAATTGAAATTATATGGTTACAACAGCCATATTGCACATAGTGAATAAAGGTATATATTTATAATGGCAGAGGTAATGTGGTAGATAGTTTATCAATTTTATGATTCTGTACTTTTAAACTATTTATTTCAATATAGCAGAAACAAAATGTTTTGTATTCTTTTTGGGATAAAACTAAAGATGGTAAGTAGCCTTTAAATGAGAGAAATAATGCATTACACATCCGTGGCACAATCCCTTACTGTATGCATTAAAGTCAGGAAGTAACTCTTTCCTTACCCAATTAATAGTTGAACTACACAGTTAAATTTAACACTTTATTTTTGGATTCCCACAACTCTTGTATGTTTTGTACTTGATTACTTCAAAAATGGCTGAACAGATGATGCTCACTTAATAATAAAATAAAATAAGGAATTCCTATCTTGGCTCTGCCCAAAGATTAAGTTTCAACCCAAAGGACAAAGTTAGGAGAATTTATGAACAAGTGAAAAACAAGGCTTTAAAATGGCCTGCCCTTATCAGTATTAACTATTGAAAGCTCTTCAGTAAGGAAGTATTTAAGCCTTAAAAAACTATTATATTTATTTGGATTTATACAATACATAAAGTGCCTGTCTAAGGTTCAAGACCCTTCTGACATGTAAAACTGATACAAACGAGTAAAAAGGAGCTGCCCGTAAACTAGAAAATAGCCAGCCATGAATATCAGCCCTCAGTACATAAATACCCATATGTTCTTAATGCTGTAGCATTTGTAATGCCCTCTTAAAGGCTTCAAAATATTTCTTTTACTGCCTGTTGTAGAAATAATAGGTTGACTTTTAAGTAGGCTGTTTTGTTCCCTTGTTTTCAATGGGACAGAAGTCATAACTCCCTTTGGTTTACGTCCTTGTTATGCAATAGCATAGAGGTGTCCAAACTCTCTACCCAAGCGATGGCTGCCTTGGCAAGTTGACAGGTACCTGAATTTCACCTAATGGATGTAAAATTAATGTTTGCAAACACACTGATCTTGAATACAATGATAGGACTCTCAGTGGCAACCCTAGACATTGTAGGACTAATTTGTGATAGCCTACAGCACTACATTACAGAGGCACCCAAATCTCCAGCTTGTACCCTCCTTACCTGTTGCCCCTGCAGTTAGTCTTCCCTGCTGTCTTACAAGCTCTATGTCTAACATCTGTAGTGCTTACAACATGGTGGCATGCCAACAGTAGTAGCTGCTCCCTGCTTGGAGACCTCCTTTTTCTTGCTGCAGCAAGCAAGTACTGGCAGCTCTCTGCTGGTGACAGATGGGATTGAGAGGACCACTCCCACAGTGATTCTGGCCCTGTGCTAGTAATAGTGGCAGCCACTACAGAAGAGTCGGTTTGATTGTAGCCGGACAAGCAAAGAAGAGATTTGAATGTGGGGAAGGTAAGAACACTGGAGACTGGCAAATGAAGCAGGAGAATCTGATGATGAGTGAGGTGGATCATGGAAAGGAGCAACTTTGGGTTTTGCAGGGAAAAGGAGGGGAGGAAGAAAAACTAACTTGGAGGGTGACAGAAGACGAGGGAGGGAAATAGATATGAGAGGGAAAATGAAAGCCAGAGGGGTACTGGAAAGGGGAGGAAGAGAGTTGGGAAAGAAATGTGGAGAGCTAGAGGGGAGTGCACAAAGAAGGTAAAAGATGGGGAGCTGAGGGTGAGGTAAAGGGGAGGAAAATAAAGAGGATAGAGACAAGAAAGAGAATGGGCAAGTGATTGGGGAGATATGCACAACAGAAAATGTTCAATACCAGTTGAGAGGAGAGAGCCATTGGTGATGACTATAGTCAATGAAGGATCAATTACCTGGTATTGGTGGGTTGCAGGACACATTTGATAAAGGAGGAAGAGGAGGGGAAGGAATAAACAGAAAATGGAATATAAATAAATAGTGGGGAATGGCAGAATGGAATAGAGAAATGGAAATAATAGAAAAACTGAAGACTAATAAACTACTTAATTATTCACATTTCTTATAGTCTATTCTGTTTTAGGAGCTGGTCTCAAAAACACAAAATACACGGCATCACCAAGTTTTGCACTACTTTACATCCCAAACAACCTCATTGAAGTCAAAGGATATGTTGTAAGGCAGCACAGAATTTTATCCCAATATCAGTGTGCACATACTGTTTAACACTTACATGCATTACACACCAGTGTTTTATATAATAGACAAAATGTCAGCCCCCCACCCCCCCCGATTTTTCAGGTTGGCTGACAGGATGGAACACTTAAGGTATGTCGACACAGCAAAGAAAGCCTTGTGGCTGGCCCATGCCAGACAACTCAGGCTCATGAAGCTCAGGCTGTCGGGCTGTTTCATTGCTGGGTAGACTTCCAGGCTTGGGCTGGAGCCTGAGCTCTAGGGACCTCCCACCCCATGGCCCCAGCCCTATCAGCCCGAGTTAGCTGCCACGGGCGAGCCACAGGGTTTTCTTTGGTATGTAGACATACCCTGAGATGACACCGTTACACCTCTTAAAACCAACCCTACTTCACAGTGTCATGTACAACTGCTCGAGAAAATAAAATTCTGGCTAAAATGTTTGAGGCAGTAACACAAGACTATGCCATCTTAAATATCTTTGGACTCTGTGAGGACATTAGCAAGAACAATCACCACTAGTAATCTGGCAGATGCAAGCCACCAGCATCACTGAACATCATTTGCCCCTCTCCTTGAAGACCAATGTGTGCAGTCTAAATACATACTTTGTGTTCACTTTCCCAGGGTATAATCTGTGGAAACACTTCAGCTGGGCATTTTAGTTCATTCAGCAATAACTAAATTATGTTATCAATTGACTTAAAAGAAGGCCAGTGCACAGGAACATGGAGATCCCGCTCTTCCTCCTCCATTTTAAGTATCTGCATGAACAAAATATATAGTGCATCCCTTTTCATGTTCACCTAGATAGCATGATCAGTAATAGTCAATAAGCTCCCAGTTGGCTGGGGAAATGGGCCGTGTCCAGCCTGAGCACCCCGTTGCTCCATGCGGTGCTCTCTCCTCAGATAACACATTCTGACACACAACAAGCAGCAATGGCTGTAGAGTGTACTTCATGTATATATTACCATCAATGGAGATCTCCTTCAGTCTCACAAAAGCATACTCAAACACGATTGTAGATGGATAGATGCCAACGTTAATGCAGGGGCCATTGTGATTATCTTGTTTCTAGTCTGTCCTTCTGTATAACACAGACCATAGAACTTCTTCAAAATAATTTCAGAAAAGAACATCCAAGTTCTTTGCTAGTGATGGAGACTCCACCAAGACCATAACTTGTTCCAATAGTTAATTTTTTAACAGTGAAGGTAATTATGCCTTATTTCCAGTCTGAATTTGTCTGGCTTCAACTTCTAGCCATTGACTCGTTATACCTTGTCTGCTAGATTGAAGCGCCCATTATCAAATGTTTGTTCCTCATGTGGCTGCATATAGACTGTAATCAAGTCGCCCCTTAACCTTCTTCCTGTTAAGATAAATAGATTGAGTTCTTTTGAGTCCATCCCTGTAAGGCATATTTTCTAATCCTTATCAGTCTTGTGTTGCTTCTTCTGAACCATCCCCAGTTTATCAACATCCTTCTTGAATTGTGGAAACCGGAGCTGGACAGGGTATTCCAGCAGTGAATACACCAGTGCCAATACTGAGGTAAAATAACCTCTCTGCTCCTACTTGAGATTCTCTTGTTTATGCATCCAAGGATGGTGTTAGTCCTTTTGGCCACAGCATTGCCATGGGAGCTCATGTTCAACTGATTATCCACCTTCATCCTCAAATCTTTTTCAGTCACACTATCCCAGGATTGAGTCCCCCATCCTGTAAGGATGGCCTATAATTCCACATTTACATTAAACTGTATTAAAACACACATTGCTTGCACCCTGTGACCTGTCCTCTTCATTATCTGCCATTCCCCCAATTATTGTTACCTGTAAACTTTATCAGTCGTGATTTTGTTTTCTTCTAGGTGATTAACAACGTTAGTGTCGGGCCAAGAACTGATCTTTGTGGGAACCCATTAGAAATGCATGTGCTTGATGCTGATTCCCCATTTACAGTTACATTTTGAGGGGTTTTTTAAGACCTTATTCGCTATTAGCTTTCTCAAACACACTTCTAATCTTATTAAAAAAAAGGTATCAGGTTAATTTGACAGGATCTATTTTCCATATACCATGTTGATTGTCATTAATTATATTGTCCTCCTTTAATTCTTTATTAATTGAGTCTCATATCAGCCGCTCCATTAACTTGCCGGGGATTAATGTCAATGGCAGGCCTATAATTACCTTATATCCTTTTAAAATATTGACACATGAGCTTTCTTCCACTCTTCTGGAACTTTCCCAGTGTTTCAAGACTTACTGAAAACAACAGTAGCGATCTAGTGAGCTCCTCAGCCATCACCGCTTCAGTAGGGAAACTGCTGTTTGTATGCAAAGTTCCTAAGAACTGCAGTTGTCACAGAAATCACTCTTTATTTTCCTGCTATGTTGAAGAAATGGTATCTGCCCTTGCTTTCCTAGAAAGCTAGAATTTTAAAGTGTTCTGGCATGAAGCATGCCTGATCAGCAAGGAAGAAGCTGCTGCAGTCCACCACAGCAGAGTGAGAAATCAGTTCTAAAACTCTGACCTGGGGGGTATGTGGGACGCAAGTTCTGTCACTTACACTAGCATCATTCAAAACCCCTAGCTATTTCAGGGACACTACTAGCCTTGATCACGTCATTGGTACATGCTTTATTCCAGTACATTGCAGCACACCTCCAATACAATGGGCAATAAAATGTCTCCAATTGTGATCTCTGTGCCAAAAAGTTCTGTTGCACAGCAGTATTCTGTATTAGCAGCCAGCCTCTAGATGCTGTTATTTCTCTTGTCCAACCATTGTCATCTGAGTGGTTTTCAGGTTTAAGGCAGTTTACTGCTCATCATTGGATTTGTTCATTTGCAGAATCTCAGCCAGTCACTGCTCCTGAAAGATGCTGGTTGGACCATTCTGGAGGCTGACATACTTTATTGATCCATCCACAAAACTAATATGTAATAGTAAGGATCTAGTAGTGTGAGCTTCCCCATACTGATGTCTCATCTTATCGGGCTGAGATGGATTAAACTTGAAACTTTTTTTTTTTTTTGGAAACTAGTATGAAGATATGAAGGTCAAACACAGTAGTGTCCAGGAAGAAAACAGTCTAGAAATAAAAAAATATAGACAACCTTGTGTGATTTTTGGACTTGTAAAAGAGAAAACACGTAACTGTTGTTCTTCCTTCCTAAAGCATCAACTTACACTTATTTCAAAGCTTTGCACTTTGTTGAAATGTCATTAGTCAACACAGACAAACATCTCTATTACGTGTAAATGTGCACATTTTAAAAAAGATGTAGTTATGTGGGGATCAATCAAAATCTGGTCCTGGGCTGCTAGTGTACTTTTGCTACTACACATTGGCATCAGTGTGTTGAATCGTGAAGCTGAGACTTATAGAGGTTATTTATGCCGAACTTTGCTTGGATTTTCATCCTACACTGTGGTCACCGCTGGGTGGGAAGTATAGGCACAGTTGATAGCTGCTGTCTTTTCCCCAGATAAGCCAGGGTTGCCCGCAAACCGTTAAAAAGGGTGCTGGAGGAGTAAAAGGGGAGAAGGATGGTAGACGTAGAATTCCACTAAGACTAGCTGAAATATAAACTCATAGACTTTGTCTACACTGGGTTTTTGCCAGAGGTGTAAACTCCTAGAAAAGACTTAATTTATATGAGTGCAGCATGATTTGTACTGGAGCAGCTTAATCTGGTTTCTAATAGTAGTAAGCTTCACTGACACAAATCGTGCTTACGTTGCGGGTTTTACCAGGCTGTCTCAACCAGTGGCCTAAAATGTAGTGGAGACAGGTGCATGTATGAAATTCAGCAAACTTCATTCACCGAAAGAATGTAAATATGAATTCCATCTGGTGGAACTGAATGAGGGCAGTAGCATTTCTCATATCTCCCACTAGATGGTACTACAACTGCACCCAAGTCTAGATCGCACAAATTCCATTTTACACTCTCATATGAGAATGCTTGCTCTTGAGAGAGAGAATGTGTGTCTAAATTACAGCTGGGGAGGATAGTGCTTGTTTAAATACCAACAGAATGCGATGAAGGTAGGTGTGAGGGGTAGGGCTGGATGATTTTTGTTTTTTGCCAGGCATGCTAAAAATCTAGTTTGGGCTCTGTGTGCCTTCAGTAATATGACATTTTAAAATTTAGCTCTATTACACAAAGTCTTGTCCAAGACAGTTCAGTTTTGTGTTACCAAGTTATTTCCATTCTTGGACTGCCTGTAAACTGAAGGCTTGGAACAAATTGATAAATTAAACAGTTCTAAGTTACCAGGTCCAGATGGTATTCACCCAAGAGTTCTGAAGGAACTCCAGTGTGAAATTGCAGAACTTCTGACCTCTGGTATGTAACCTATTGTTTAAATCCGCCTCCGTACCAGATGTCTGGAGGATAGATAATATAATGCTGACTTTTTTTTTTTTTTTTTTTTTTTAAGGATCCAGAAGTGATCCTGGCAATTACAAGCCAGTAAACCTAACTTCTGTAGCAGGCAAATTGGTTGAAACTATAGTAAAGAACAAAATTGTCAGACACATAAATGAACATGATATGCAAGAGAAGAGTCAACATGGCTTTTGTAAAGAGAAATCGTGGCTTACCAATCTATTAGAATTCTTTGAGGGTGTCAATAAGTATGTGGACCAGAGTGATCTGGTCACCATAGTGTAATTGGACTTTCAGAAAGCTTTTGACAAAGGTTCCTTGCCAAAAAGTCTTAATCAAACCAAGCTGTCATGATCAATGGGAAGGTCCTCTCATATATCAGTAACTGAGTAAGATATGAAGCAGAGGATAGGAGTAAGTGGTCAGTTTTCACAGTGGAGAGAGGTAAATAGCAGGGGGGGTCCCCTAAGTATCTGTACTAGGACCTGTGCTTTCATCATATTCATAAATGATCTGGAAAGGGGGTGAACAGTGAGATGGCAAAATTTGCAAATGATAAAAAAACTACTCAAGATGGTTAAATCCAAAGGTGACTGTGAAGAGTTACAAAGGCATCTCACAAAACTGGGTGACAAAATGACAGATAAAATTATGACTTGATAAATGCAAAGTGTAATGCACTTTGGAAAAAATAATCCCTGCTAATAATGGGGTCTAAATTAACTGTTACTATGCAAGAAAGATCTCTGAGTCATTATGGCTAGCTCTCTGAAAACATCTGCTCAATGTGCAGTGGCTGTTAAAAAAGCTAACACTATTAGGAAAGGGAGGGAGGATGAAACAGAAAATATCATAATTCCCCGATATAAATCCATGCAGTGCCCACACCTTGAGTATACTGTGTTCAGTTCTGGTCACCCCACCTCAAAAAAGATGTGTTAGAATTGGAAAAGGTGCTGAGAAGGGCAATGAAAATGATTAGGGGTTCAGTTTAGAAGAGGGATGACTAAGGAAGGTTATGATAGTCTATACAATCATGAAGGGTGTGGAGAAAGTGACAAATTCTGTTTATCTCTTAGCAACACAAGAATAGAGGTAACCCAGTTAAATTAATAGAAAGTTTAAAACGAATAGGAAGTATTTCACACTATGCACAGTCAACCAGTGGAATTCATTGACTTGGGATGTTGTGAAGGCCAAAAGTATAACTGGGTTTAAAAAAGAATCAGATAAGTTCATGGAGGCTAAGATCATCAATGGCTCTTAGTCAAGATGGTCAGGGAGTCAATCTCATGGTCCGGTTGTCCTTAAACCTCCAACTGCCAGAAGCTAGGATTTAGATGACTGGGATTGGATCACTTACAGTTGCCCTGTTCACTCCTTTTGAAGCATCTGACACTGGCCACTGTGAGAAGATGGAATACCGGGCTAGATGGACCACTGGTCTGACTCAGTATCGCCTTTCCTATGTTCTTATTCAAGTCCAGGATCATGTCTTGGGCCACTGCCTTCATCATAAATGTTTTTGGTAATAGAGCGGTGGGGAATGACATGTAGAAGTTTGTCCCTAGCTCAGTGGTTTATATCCCTTTCCTAAGTATATATGCATTTTATACAATGTCATTATGGATCATCTGATCCATATAAATGTATGTATAAACTGTTGGCAGCTCTCTCTTGTAGCAATGAGTTCATCAGGTTAATTATGTCTGAGTAAAATATTTTCAGGCAGTGCACAGAGACCCACTGTCCCCCTCCCCCGAAGGGGCGCGCAAAGACGTGCAAGCCGTAGGGCTAAAGTAGCTCCCTGCCTGCATTGCCTCCCTCCCTCTGTGCCGCACCCGGAAGCGGCCAGCATGTCCCTGGGGCCCCTCGGGGGGGATCTCTGTGCGTTGCCCCCACCCCGAGCACCGACTCCGCAGCTCCCATTGGCTGGGAACTGCAGCGCCTCCCAAGGTAAGCGCTGGCCCCCTGACCCCTCTCATACCCCAACCTCCTGCCCCAGCCCAGATCCCGCACCTAAACTCCCTCCCAGAGCCTGACCCCCCACATCCCAACCCCCTACCCCAATCAAGGTACCTCACTTTATTTTCATTTACTTCCTATTACTTATAGGACGATGAGGAAGAAAAAAAGAATGAAAAATCAGGGGTGGGAGATGAGAGAGAATGTTCTGTTTCTTGGCTGAGTCCCAAGGGGGGCCTCAAAAAATGAAGCTGTGCAAAGGGCCCCACTAACTCTAAATCCACCACTGGGAAGGACAGATTTGGGGAGGTTCTGGGACTGGAAGGGCTTTTGGGGGCACTCTCCAAAGAGTAACCAGCCTGGTAGAAGCCAGGGTGAGACCTAGTGCTTTTGGGAGGCTACTGGTGTCATGGCTCTGAACCAAAGCTGCATAGCATAAGAGCACTCAAGGTTACAGGGCAGGTGCTGACAGAACCCCTTCCTGGTCTAGGTGATTCCCAAAAGGTCACAACTCGATTTAAACATGGTAAAGAACAGTAGGGTAGATGAGGCCTAACAGTGTTCTCATCACCAGGTTATAGCCTTCAACCATGCAAGATAGTCCAATGGAGTTGCTGGTTTTTTTACTGTGACAATGAGCTAAGGAATGGAGGACCACTGAAATGATTCGACCCCCTTGAGCAACTGTTACTACCTCAGTCTTTCAGAAGAGACATAAAATTGAAGTCCTGATCACCGACACCCATTAAAAATCTAATGGGACTTTTCACAAGAGTAGGGAGTTATTTTCTGGATCCTGAACGTATTCCATCTTTGGAAATTGTTTTGCCTTTTTAAATTTCACCTGTGGTTTCAGTTACAAATTCTTTGTAGTGTTGCAGTGCACTTTTAAGCCACAGGCCTTGCAAAGCACTGAAACACAGTCTTAGCTTTAAGCAGATGAGTAGATCCATTGGCTCAAACAGCTGCTATGTTTGGGTTTGTTTGCTTGTTTTTTAAAGTGAAACTGCATGACATCAATGAGTCAAGGATTTCTCATATATATAGTTTATATATAAAACACTTCATAATCCTCTGTAGATGACATAAATCAATGGAAAAACTTGAAAGAACCCATTAAAATCAAAACTATATTGGTTTGGGACATCATCATCCATGATTCCAATGACAGTTAATGTTTTAGAATTGGAAGTTGAACACAAACTAATTAAAATAAACTCACAGATTTGAATTAAGCCCAAGAAATTCACTATAATGACTCCTCAAGCTAGCTTCACACATTTGTGTTTAAGTAGAGCAGGGTTCAGAGAACAGTGACTAAATGCACATATGTGTACATTAGTACCAAGGCACCTCGGTGTAAGCTTCAGGACAAAGGGTTAAATTCACCACAGTGAATTAGTATTGTGCAAGGATTTCTGTGCCATTTAAGGGTTTAAGTGGTGAGTACAGCTGCACACAAGTTGGTGCAGTCTGAGGTGGAATTTCACTATTTCCTGGGGTTTGTGGATTCAAGCAAATCTCTTTGAGATACATTTTAAGTCAATGGGACTATTCATGTGCTTAAGTACCTTGTTGAATCAGGACAAGTGGATAAAAATCAACACTCATCTGGGATCATAGATAGAGTTTAGTCTGATGTTTTATGTGATGTGGTTTTATTAGCCCCAGCTCCGGCAGTAGCATTCCATCTTACCAAATCCCTAACAATAAAATTCAGGACAATGTGGAAACATCCATGAGCCCAGCTCAGGAGAGGCCTAGCACTCAAACTGCTGTGCTACTAAATGGGGGGGAAGGAAACAGGGGCAGAGATTTCCCCAGGTTACAATCATTGCATTCATGGAACTTGGATATACATCATGATACCTAGCTCTGATATAGTGCTTTTCAGCAGTCTTTCTCAATGCACTTTACAAAGGTGGGCAGTATCATTATCCATGTTAAGTCAATATGAATGCACCAATAGGAGCTAGGTGTGCCACAGTCTTGTTCTAGGCAAAGAAAGAAATGCCACAACTAGGCAGCTGGAATGAAAGAACAGAAGGTAATTCTTACCCTATAAAAATTATTCAAGGGGAAGATGGCTAGACTACTGCAGAGTGATCTAGCTACATTTCTTCAACTTGACTGAAAAGAAAAAAGCAAAAGAAAACAAGACACACTTCCCTTTTCCCCAGAAACACTAAATTGTATTTGTTCCTGTGCAGATGTCAGATATGTTAGAATGCTTGTATACAGGCAATAAAGTGGGACAAATAAAGCCTAAAGAAAATGCCTCCATCCCCCAAAAGTTCCCCTAAAGTATCATCATCAAAATAATCTGAACCTGTTTCTATAACTGCCTACCTTCATACTGTACTAGTCAGCCTAGCAGAGATCAAACAGGGATGCTTAGTATAGTGGAGGAGGGAGGAAATTAGAAACACAAGCATTAGTAACGTCATGAGCATTAACCAATGCAGCAATAATTCAGGTTTTCAAATTTAACACATAAGAGGTTATTAAATTACAGTAACAAGAAGGGAGGAGGTATCAGGACACTGAAGGATGGAAGGAAATTTCGATCTATTTCTCATAATGTGTGTTTGACCTCTCATAAATCAGATATAACAGGATACAGTGGAAACACAGTCTAGCCACAGAAATGGTCCCACATAGAGACAGCCGAGAGATAACAGTATATACCTTTAACAGGCATATGGATAGATGACTGTGGGCCAGATCTTTGGCTGGTCGTAATCGATAAAACTGTGCCCATTGGACCAGCTGAGGATCAGACCCTCGTTTGGTTTGGTTTGGTTTTTGTTGTTCATTTTTATAGTTCTGCCTACCCTTGCCCGTTGTCCACACAAATTTCCTCTGAAATGGACAGAAACATAGAATATTATACAGAACAGTTTAAAGTCTAGAAACTACACCCTCCAAGTTCCTGAACTGAACTTTGGAACTATAAGAGAAGAAACAGCCTCTAAGGAAACCATCCCATGATTTTTATTGCAATACTGTGTGGGAGGCATATAGTCATGTCCCTTAATGCATTTCCGGAAAGCGCTCAGACACTGTGAAGATGAGAGCAGTATAAGAACCTGAATACAATAGAATATATGAATTCCCCCCTTCACCAGTGAAATGCGCCACCAATTTGGGCGGGAAAGGGGGGTGTGTGAAATCCATCAGTTACTCTACATGAGCAACACCACACAACACTTTGTTTAGGGGGAGAAGTTACTTGGATGATAAAGTAAACATTGATATTAAGAGTTATCAAATAAAAAGGGAAATACATTTGCTCTCAAGAACCATGCACAACCTTCTTCTTTCCTATTTGTACCCATGCTGCTCTTTGTCCTATACTTAAGATGCAGTTCAGAATAATACAAAACATACAAGGGTCCAAGTCCGGCATGAACATCTAACTCCTGAAAGATGTTTGCACAATAGCTACAATTCCATGTGGTTGCAGGAAAAAGAAAGAGGCAGAGAAATTGAATAGACAGTAATAAAATGATGAATCCCTGATTCCCAGCACCAATAGTATGTTACATAAAGTTGAGGTTATGTGCCAGGGGCACATACCCCCTTAGGCTGCTTGGAAAATCCCAGCCTCAGTGCTTGAGCAAGTTGAAATATTACCAAATATTTCTGAGAGAGAGAGAATCTAGTTTGTGAAAGTTCCTGGATTCACAGTCTTGAAAGGTGAAGATCTTAGTCCACAGAACAGGCATAGCAGTGGCAGCAGCAATGCAAGCTTCCCCAATATGCCCTGAGTTTGAGCTCAAGGGGCCACTTCTAGAAGTGAGAGGGAGGTCCAGTTTTTACCCCAATTAAATCACTAGCATCTCTGCTAAGACTACTAGCAAGGGCTTGAATTGTGATTTTTTTCCCCCTCTTGATGTGGAAACCTGCCAACTGGGAATCAGACTGACAGCACCAAACACATCTCACATCGATCACTACAAGTGAAAGGCAACAGCAGAGGGTTCCGCCAGCTGGGACTCAGGGGCAGGTTGTCAGATGAGATTTGTCCTGCATTTTGGGGGCCTCCCCATCATTGGGGGCCCCATGCCACCGTCCTGTTTGTTTCATGGTAAGTCCACCTCTGGTCCTACCTGAGTTATTAACTACTCAGACTTTTCCATTCTGGTTCATCACCCCCGAAGAAGTAAAACCAGCACCTCAACTGTCCGTTCACTTTGGCACAAACACTTCACATGGTTTGCACAACAGAGACCTGCTTGGGGTAAAAATAAAAGGGTTATGTAATAGGCAAATCACAGGTTCAAAGATAAAATAGTAAGGAATAGAAAACCTGAACACATGACCCAGAAAACAAACAAAGACACAACTTCAGGCTTTACACTTTCAAATTAGATAAAATCCCTTTTCTAATACAAGTGACCTATAGCCTCCGAACAGTTTCCTAGAATACCCCCTACCACAGAGGGGATCCATCATTTCACAGACACAACCTGCCACGTCACTGTCCCTCCATTGCTGGATGCCTTTCACTTCAAACCCCTTCCATTTTAAATAGGATTTTGAGTTTTTTTTCCCCTTCAGTCGCCATAGCTATTGAAAGGGGGGATATCCCTAGTTCCCTCAAGAGAGAGGACTGGTACCTGCTGATAGTGGTGGGGCACAATTTAAAGATTTGGCTGCCCTGGAACAGCTTGAGTCACACTCCCTCACCCCCTGGAAAGCAGCAGTCCCTCCCTGCAGCTCCCAGCTGTTGCTCCCACCTCTCCCCATGAGGTGCAGCTCGCAGGCTCCAGCAGCTGCTGTGCAGGGAGGGGGCCCAGCCGCACCATGTGACCGAGCAGGGCTGGCAAACCCTGGTAGAAATCTGGGGTGGGGGAGGACACGTGAGCCTGCATCCCCCCATGTTGCCTCTTGTTCCTCAATGTTTAGCCATTAACTTTAATTGTCCACTGTTGCCTTTTCCTGGATTGTAAAATGGATCATTTCTTATGTCTGGTTTTGTGTAAACACCTGGCTTGGGAGGGTCCCCTCCCTGCTGTGAGGTGTATTTGAAAGTGTAGTACAGGTTATGAGCACAGTCTTCTCTATAAACAAATACATAAATTCATAACCAGTCTATACCTATCTCATAATGACCAAGTTCAGAATATTACAAGCTTTCATAAAGACTTTACTCAATGTATTTTTATATACAGTAACATTGTATACAATCAGTTGATTCAATTGCTTATTCTTTAGTGTTTGCACCCCTGTTCTCCCCTCCGAGTGTCTGGACCCTGATTGTGACACAGGTCTTTTGCTTAGACAGGGACTAATGACCTATCATGTCAATTATGAGGGATGCTCTGGTTCCTCAGCCTGTGAGCAAAATCCAGCTCCGGTCGAAGCAGAGGCAGATCCCACTGCCTTTGGAGTTGTGCCCATTTCTTTGGGGGTGATCCTCCATCCTTAACTTGACTACTATAAATGGCATCAATATTACCAGTGAGAATCTGTGTGAATAATATGGAAATATGCACAAAAAACTGAATATTAAACTTTACTTTTTTGCACTCCTGTAACTTAAAAATGCTTAAGCTCATTTCAACAAAATTTGGCATAAAACTAAAAACATCACTCCCCAAGCTGATATGTGGCAAATTTATAAGAGTTTCCAGAGGTTTGAAACAAGTTGATTGTGAAATACCTACAAAGCCAGACAGAAAGAAGTACCAGTGGCCTCTGACAGCTATACCACCTGGTGTTTAGAGTCCTTGCCCTGAAAATATAGCCAGTTCCACAGAGGAAAAAGCCATCAGTTGAAGTGCAGTTTCTCAAAGATTGCCAAACTGGGCATGTGCACCTCTTCTTGGAGGGTTGTAGGAGTGATGGAATCCTTGATCTCAGACATAGATAAGAAAAGACAAAGAAACACAGGAGACAAGAAGGATGTATAAATGCCATAATGAACTCGTGTGTCTTGAGAAAACCTCTAACCTAATGAGAATGGATTTTGTTTGGGAGATTGTACAAGTACAATTAATTATTCATGGCAGCGACATCATTAGGATTTCATTTTGTTTAAAGGCCTCTAAGTGACTTAGAAAATTGGGTTAAGCTGAAGAGGAGTTTCAGGAGAGAGACAGGGGAAAGCTTTTCATTATATTGACTTTGTTTAATATTTTCTAGATAGATATAAAATACACACATTACACGCAAGCTCTAAAATTCCTATATTAAACTTGGACACAATTTTTATACTGCATGGGTCAAGAGGTTCAGGCAAAATTGGATTTGTGCTGGATATGGAAATCACTTAACCTGCTGTCATTGGTTTTGGGTGTTTTCCCTATTTTGTAGCCGTGGGAGGCTTTGCATTTCTTCATCACTGTTAATTAATATCAGGGCACTTTCATCAAAAGTTCATCATCAAAAGTTTTCAAATTTGGGCACTTAAAATTAGGTACCTAGGAGGAGATTTCCAAAGTCTCAAAGGGCAGCTAAGCCCAACATACTGGGCTCAGGGCTGTTATAGTGGGGGCCCTCAAGGCCTTTCGCCCATCCCTGCCGCAGTATATAGTGCAGATGCTTACAGACAACACCACAGCAATGTACTACATCAACAAGCTCCCAGTCCTTAACTGCTGAGTTAAGAAAATTTTGGCTCTGATGCATCCAGAACCAAATCCACCCAGTAGCTCTTCACCTTGCTGGGGAAGAGAATGTTAAGGCAAACTCTCTCAGCAGGAGGTCTCAGGATCAACACCAGCAGTGTCCAATGCACTATTTTCCAAGTGGGGCCATCCAGTAATAGACCTATTTGTGGCTGAATAAAACACCAAATGGCAAGTTAGTCAAGAGCATTCAAACCAAAGCCATCTCAGATGTTTTACAGCTGGACTGGAGGCAATGTCCTCTATACACCTTCCGTCCCATTCACCTGATATCTAGAGTCATAAGGAAGATCAGATTGGAAAGAGGCAGGATTGTATTAACAGCTTCAATGTGGCCTCATCAGCGCTGATAACTAGATTTCCTACAGCTGGCCAAGGAGCCACCGTATCTGCTGTCTTTCCCCCCCAGACCTCCTGTCTCAAGAGCAAGGGAGGAGAACTGATCTGCTAACTAACGGGGACTGTTTCTGCTCTCAGAGAGTTCAGGCCATCCTAGCGCAATGCAGGAAAGGCTGCACTCTGAAATATTATAGACAAAAATGGATACTGTTTAGTATCCAGGCCCCTGGTAAAGGATTGATAATGAAGGAGTGCATTTGTTATGACACTCTGCAGCACTGCTGTTTGCTGCACACTACTTTTTTGCCCCAGTGTGCTTCTGGCATGCTCTTCTAACTAGCTTTTCAGATTAATTCTTTAGTGTTATCGCTTTTTCCAGTTGCAGTCCTAGAGCACTTGCAGTCTCAGGGCTTAGCCTTACCCTCCCTAAAGGTCTATATGGCAGCAGTATCTGATCATCATAGTTATGTTGAGGACAAACTCACCTGCAGCCTTCAGGTTCAGTAAGGACAGTATAAATGCATGTCCACCCCGTGGAGCGCTCCATCTCCATGGGAAATAAATCTTGTCCTAATAAAGCTGATGGACCTAGCTGATGAGCCTCTTGCTCGAGCCTCTCTCAAGTTATTTATCAATCAAAACAGCCTTCCTCACAGCAATTACATGGCTAGAAGGGTCAGTGGGCTTAGTGCTTTGATGACCATTCCATCTTATATTGCTATCCAAAAGAACAAAGTCACTATGAAGCTTCATCCCAGTTTCATGTCTAACTGATCTGAGATTTCCACCTCTCTCAATGAATTTCCCTCCCTATGTTCTTCCTCAGCCCCTGTTCCTGTTCAAGTGATCACAGCTCGAAAGGAGAGGGTGATCATAAAAACCCTGAATATTCCCACCCATTGGGAAACTTGTCTCCATATTTTAGATGTAAAGAGGTCACACTGTTCTTCCCGTTAAAGACCAAGGCCTTTAGAAGATCTAATTGGTTATTTGTAGCATGTGGGGAGAGATGCCTGGTAGAACCTGCTACCAAACAGAGACTCTCTTACTGGATTAGGAGATATATAGAACATTGTTACATCTAAGCTGGAAAGCCAGCACCCTGCGGTTTAAAGACCCACTCCTCAACAGCTATTACAACTTCTATGACCTGCATCAGGAGGGCTCCCCGGTGAAGATATGCAAAGCAGTGACTTGGAGGACAGTGCACACTTCCGTCAGGCACAGCTCCTTGACTTTAGCATCATGCTCTGAAGCTCAGTTTAGCAGAGAGGTGCTACAGTCCATATTTAGTGAAGAACCCCTCGCCCCTCATCCTTCTGGTGGAGCACTGCCTGCTATTCTCTACAAGTGGGCATGTCCACTTTCTCCCATATCTCAGAGTTTTAGATCAGGACCCTTCAATTTAGGGAGAAAAAACTGAGGTGATTTGGATTGAACTCCCTTAAGCAATGGTGTCACTGTCACATGAGATCTCTCATGTGGACACAGCATTTCGAGGCAGTTGTGCAGCTTTTCACCAAGGGTATCCTATCCCACAGGAGTGAATACACAGAAAAGACTCACTAAGGACAAAAGGTACTGGTAAGTAACCTCTCTGCAACTGTTTAGATGCTATATATATATGGAGAGAGAATTTCAAAGACTACACTATGCAGTTTCCAACCAGCTCTGCTGTTTTGCCTTCTGGACAGTTGGGCCTGGCAAGTGAAATAAGACCTATTGCTAATGGCAGCTAAAGCTCAAGTGTTAGAGTTCTGGGGTATTTGGTTTTCGTTTACTGGAAGAGAAGACTTGAGTTCTGGTTCCAGTATTGCATGTCTGCAATTAGCTGATGCTGTAGTATTTGTGTCTTCATTCATGGATATGTTACACTTCTTTGAATTGCTAACAGTGGTATGCTCATGAAGAGAATATTTTAATGTATGTATGCTAGCCTGGGAACCGTCTAGGAGTCTGATTGTTTAAAATGTCTGGTTTTCTTTTTATTTTTACTTCTCTTCTTGTTTATTTGTTCCTTTCCTTGTAATTCTCCCTGCTAACTCATGGACATCATTCAGGGACAGATTTAAATGGAAGCAGACAGTCTCCAGTTCTGCTCTGTCCCTTGAATAGTTAGATTTGTTTAAATGTGCTGTTGGGAGAATGCTTGGTATGAATGGAATGCTTGTGTCTTTATTTTTCATTTTGTATCACGTGAGGTGCCCCGGCTAAAATCTGAGATGTTCACACGTCCATGGTGGTAAAATCTCTATTATGATGGGATCAGGCTGGGTAAATTATTTACATTAGCTTACTGGTGGCAGCCAGGAACAATGGATTGGCAACCCAGATGGGGAGTGAGGCTGCCTTGTCTCATATGGACCTATACAACACAAGATCCTTTGGAGGAATGATGCCTCAATGTTGGGTCATATCCATTGAAAATGGAAGCGTGTGTTTGAAAGCAAAGATTTAGCAAAACATCAAGAGGGATACAGTGTTTTATGCAAGTTAAACTGGGCTTAAAATTGAGCAACAGCCACTGTAGACTAGCTCCTGTTCTGAGAGACAGTGCCTCTTTCGCACTCAGTACCTAACCAATATTGGAAGTGGAAAAAGCCAGTTGAATTTATCCAAGTAAAACTACAAGGGGGGGGGGAGGCTTAGATCAGTGTAACTTAATTACCATTTGTCCAAGATCATCAAGTTAACATCTTTCCTCTTATAAGAGCTGTCTTGTAAAAGGATCTACAACAACTACCAGTAAACATGGCCTTTGTTCTACTTTTCACCTGAAAATTGGTACCTGCAGCAACACAGTTCCTTTAGCACTGTGCTAGATTAATGGCTCAATCCTGAACCAGAGGCAAGAGAGCCAACTACTGCTGAATCACTAATCTTGCTCCTTTCAGCACAGGAGTTTCCCATGTTGCTATCCTGTGACTGTATTTTATTAATATTGTTCTCTGTTTATAATTTTTAAAGGGTGTCAGCCTGCTCCTTTGGTTGCCTTTGATGTTATTTAACACAACAATGTAACATAACCACAGCAAATCCCCAGAAAAGCTCCACCCGTGCCATAACGCACTTGGATGGACTTTCTCCACCAAAATTCTATCCTCCATCGGCAGTCTGGCCAGGCACCATCATCTTCAAATGGTGGCAGAAAGAGATGTGCTTTTCAGTGTGCAATGAACCCTGATTTTTTGGGCCAGCAGGGGAGGCTTGTTCCCCACCTGAGGGCCTCTCATATGGTATGCTCTACCACCCTCCCCCTGCCTGTTAAATGGAGGGGAGTCCACCTTCAGCATCTCTCAGTTGACTACAACTGTGGCAGGGTAGCACGGAGAGAGGAGGTCTTTCAAGCAAGCAGGTCCCAAGTCATCTAGGACTTGATCCTATGAAATGCTAAGGACCTCTAGCTCCCACTAGAGTCAAAAGAAATTGGGGGTGTTCAGTACCTATCAAGATAGAGGCCCTGTAGAATAAAACCATCACCTTGTACAAATACGTACCATGACAAAACAACTGCCTTGGCCAGTAAATTATTGAGATGTGTGTAGCTTTACATGCCCTGATTACAGGATTCCCATCTGGTGGTGATCACCTAACCAGTATTATCACACATTTTGTAACATATGTAACGAGGAAGTGGCCATCTTCCATATTGCCTGATGGAACACTCAGAAGTGCTCACTTCCCTTCTGCTGCAGCTGAGGTGCATTGCAAAAGTCTTCCTATCCTACAATGCCATATCTTAATCAAGGCATGTGGGGATTGTTTAGTTCTGTGAGTCTCTCCCTGAGGGCCTGTTCATGCTGTTTACCAAGGCTAGAGTTTTCACACTTTAAACGAGCAGGCTCACAACCTCCCCCAAACTCCCAATAGATGGAATGTGGCTGCTGCTTTAATGTTTATTTAGTTTTTAAGAAGCAGAAACCACAGAAGGAAAAAATGTTTTTAAATAATAAAATTTTTCTTCTGATGACTTTTTGATGACATTACCTTGGTGGCTAGACACTTGACTTTACAATATGTAAATAGTCATTTGTTTCCCATATGAAGAGAAAATTCAAGTCAAATAAATTGGTCAATTTATCACTTTCATTTCTTTTTCTCTCTCTTTTTTAAAATTCAGTTTTATATTTGCAACCAGGAAGTAATGTACTTTTGGCTAATGTCTTTTTTTCCATGAATGATCCTGAGTAACTACCATACATATTAAAATATGGGTGAAATGTAACTTCTTGCTGTGTATTGTGCTATCCTGGGACAATACACCATTTTAGTCATGTCTGTTCTCTCATGGATGGGCAAAGTTTAGTCCTATGCATCAGTGTCTGTAGGATCAGGCCGAACTAATTTAAATAATTTCCTTTTAAAATTCTCCCACTCGGTTAATTTGGTGGCATTTGGCTGCTGGAGAGTGCCAATATTTTTCTAATTTGTTATTATTAAATACCATAAACTAGCCCTTGATTCAGCAAGGCAGTTGGGCCTAGAATTTTAAAGGTATTTAGGCATTGCTGTGCTCAGCGTTGCAATGCCTAGCTGATTTAGGAGCCTAAATCTCATTTTTAAAAGGGATTAGGCATTTAGGAGTCTAAATTCCGTTGATGCTTAAATTTCTTTTGAAAATGAGATTTAGGCTCCTAAATCAGGTAGGTATTGTAATAAAGAGCATAGCAGTGCCTAAATACCTTTAAAAATCTGGGCCTTGAGTACTAACTTTGGCCCTACTTTTGGTCCCATTGAAGTGAATTGCAAAATTTCCATTTATTTCAGTAGTGCAGGATCAGATGCTGTTAAGTACGTGTGTAGTAGCCCTATTGAATTCTATGGGCATTTTCTTAAGTATCTCCCTGAATCAGGGCCATAGTGATAAATTCTCTGTACATTTACACATGGCTTTACAAACATAGATCCTGGTTCCACATATGCTTACATTTATACACAAGTTGTCCCGTTGCCCCCAGGGCAGCAGCACAGTTAAGCTTAAATTCCATTGACTACAGTGAGGCATAAGCACACACTTAAAGTTAATTGAATGTTTAAGTATTGTGATGATAGGGATGGACTTAAGTACATGTTTAACTTTTAAGCATGTGTTTAAGCATTTCACTGAAGGGGGCCATTGAGAGCGCAGAAGAAGGGAAAGAAAAATGGGGAGAAAGTGCTGTCTTTTGATAGATCCTCTTAATTTGATTTTGAGAAGTTTGCTATGATCCCTGGCAAGCTGGGCTGCTGGGAAGGGGTTTAAGGAGAGAAGTGAAGGTAAAGAAGAGTTGACAGGGATTGGCATAAACAGCTTGAGGGGGAGGGAAGTAAAGCTGTTTTGAAAGAAAGAGGGCAGAATTCAGGCAGTCAAACTAGTAAGAGACCTGGCAGGAAAACATGATTTAAAAAAATAGGGCTATAGATTGAGATTTTCAAAGCCAGCTGGGGGATTTGGCTGTCCAATTCCCATGCATTTTTTTTCCCTTAGGCAGCTTTGAGAATTTCAGCCACAAAGCTCAGACAAGGTGCTTAATTCATAATAAGGCTGACACATGCAGAACCTCGTGGAAATCATCAGTTCTACAGTATGTTTTGCTTCTTGAAGCAAAGGTTGTTCAAATACTTCAGTAAAACACAGAGTACTGGGGAATGATGATAATGAACTGCTGAAAATGTAGGCCTGTATTGGCTGCTGAGAAAATAAAAGATGTGAAGACTTTCTCCTAGAATCACATCCCCAGAGGGTTTGAATTCATTACTTTCGCCCTATAAAGAATATGCACACTAGAGTACACAGTCATTGGGTATTATGCTTAGGAATTCACAAACATGAAGTTAACTGCAGGAGAGCTCCCCTATTTTCCCCAGAATGCAATAGTATTAGGTTGGCAGATTGGATATTTCAAGTAAAAAATGAATATATTAATATAAAGTCCTATTGAAATCAATGGCTGTTAAGCTTCTAATTCACGTAGGCACATCTGACAATCCCATTCTGTGTCCATCTGCATCTTTAGGCTCCTAAATACTTTTAAATATCAGGCCCCAAGTGCCACCTTTGAAAATGGGATTTAGGCTCCTATGTCACTGACGTGCTTTTGAAAATTTAATCTATGATGCTTTACAAAATGTAGAATAAAATGAGGACCTGCCCTGAAAATCTTGCAAGACAATATAACAAATACACGTAAGATGTAATGCAGATCAAACTTAATTTCCTGAGTGTGGCTTCTGAAATTTAAAAAAAAAAAGTTTTTACATTTAAACTATTTTTTCCCCATATTTCGGGCATTGGTTAAAATATTTTGTAAGTAACAGGGGGACTGATTCCACTTTGCACTAAAGCCCTGTTATGCTGCTCTGGCTTTGTGAAAGGGCCTTAACAGGAATGTAATTGTAACTGACTTCCCCTTTAAGGCTCCTGTAGGCTGTCAGAGAGGGGCAAAGGGGCCTTAATGAAAATGAGAATCAGGTCCAGAGTGTTCACGTTTGTATGAAAGCGAAGAAGAAGAAGAAGAAGAAGAAGAAGAAGGTTTCAGTGCTCAGTAGCGTTAGGGAAGTACCTCAGATTCCAAATGGGGACTTTTGCCTGAGCAAGAAATATGCCTGCAGGCCTGAGCCCCATATTACTAGAGGGTCACTGCATTGCTTCTGTAGGCTGAGTACACTGCATGCACCAGAGGCTCCTTGCATCCCTCCAGTCCTCCCCACAAACTCCCTGTGTGCCACCTTCCTCCTCATTCCTCCTCCTCCTCTCCCTATTTCCCCCTTCTCCCATGCTAAGGGTTCTGTGTCCCCCCCCCATTTCTCCCTCTCCAGATGCTCTCCATTCCCACCATTGCAGGATCTCTGTGTGTGCCACTTTCCCCCATACCATTGTCTCCCATTCCGCCACCCATCCTAGGGACTGTCCATGCCCCTTACTCCCCCATTCTCCCCTCTTCCTCCCAGGGGCTCTGTGTCCCCCCACCCTCATATCCCCTTCCCCCATACCATCGTCCCCTGCTCTCCCTCCAGTCTCCCTCCATGCTGGAGACAAACAGAAAAATGCTGTCATGTTAAGTGTACGGCCTTGCAAATTCGACCAATTAAGGTTAATGATGTTTTCAAAATGGCTTCCCTCACCCCTGAGATTCTCAGTATTCAGATAATCTGAAATGATTTTGTACCTGGAGGCAATCTAAGAGGACACGAAAAGTAGAATATTCTCTGCTTCACTGTGCCATGGAATGTGCCCAGTGCATGCAACGTGCAGTGATGCAAATGGCTATGACACATATGGCCAAGATTATCCAAAGTCACGAGTGATTCTGGATGTGTAACTTGAGACATTTTAGGCTGCGTCTACACTACATACCAGTGGCGGTGGGGCATAGGGTACGTATAGCTACAAGTCACAGTGAAAAGCAAGCTGCAGCCACACTGCGGGGTGTAGCTGCATGTGTCATTGAATGGCTTTGACAGAGGAGAGCTGCTGGAGCCTTTCCCCACTGCCTCCCCCAGCCAAAGCCTTTCCCAGCTGCTGCTGCCGGAATCTTTGCCTCTTGGAGGAGGCAGTGGAACACTACACTGCTAAAAATAGCAGTGTAGAGAGACAGGTGGGCATATACTCGGGTACATACCCACAGGCTTCAGCTGTGTCTTAACTTGCCTAAGCTGTGCTGCACTGTCTACATTGCTATTTATATCCATGCTGGGGGGCTACCCAGGTGTGTACTCTACATGCCACTGTAAGAAGTGTGCAGTGTAGACGTCCCTTTAAAAGGGCTTGATTTTCAGAGGGTGGGTGCTCAACGCTTTGTGAAGACCAGGCTCCTTTAAGGTTTCTCAAGTTAGGCACCCAAAAATCACAAGTCACTTTTGTAAATCTTGGCCATATACTTTCATATCTTAGACCAGCATTAATGGGCTGGGAAGGTGGATATTTGACATGGAATGTATGTGGGTATTTTATAAATGAAATGTAAGTTAAACAGGGTACTTCAGAAGTACAGAATGTGTAAATGCTTCACAGCTGTAGCTGTTCAGTGCCAGAACATCTCCTTAATGTGTTTGTTTGGTTACGAGTTCTTTTCTTTTCAACGGGATATGTGCAACATTTCAGCAAACACAACATTCTTGCTATAGAGCTATATTAAAAGATGGGCCTCTCTTTTTCAGTGCTAGACACTCCGTAGTGATTGTTACCATTCCTTCTCGTCATTAACTAAAGACATGATATATATCTATATGCAGATACTGAGAAATGTTGAATGTTATTCTCTTACTTTAACACATACCACTGAATGAAGTCCTTTACACAGTTTATACATTTTACAGCTAAATGTTTAGTCCTCAAAAATAACCCTTTCTCTTGGAGCCAAATGCTGAGCTTTCAACACGGCTTCCTTCATACCAAGGCCAGGGTGGGATTCCCAGCCCCAGGCTGATTCACAGCTCGAGACTGAAACTAAATACAATGCCCTGGGACAAAGCCCGTCATTTGCAAAAGTCGGGCAATAGGAAATGTTTCTTGTGTTAGCTCAGCTTGTGGCCACACTGGGAGAATTTGTTTGCACACCAAACAGATGACTGATTTCTCTGTTTTGGGAAGGAAAAGCTATGACTGATCTTTGAGAGAAAGGATTGTACCTTGGCAGTGGCTCTCTTTAAAGGGAAGAGGCCAATAGGGAACAGTACAGTATAGTGTTATATGTACAGTACTCACCTAGCTCTCATTCGCCCTCCTGTCCCTTCTCATGAAGTAGCTTAAGGATTCTTCTAATAATGAGGGCTAATAATGCACCTTATATTATTCTCTGCACACACAAAAAGAATGACTGTGTAGAGGCTCAAAGTAATTACATTTACAATTTGGTATCTTTGCTTTCCAAATTGAAAGGCAAAGCAAGATGGCTCAAGCTGCAAATTTTAAATCTATATCCTCAACACCCCAAAGTTTGTGGGTGATTGAAGACAGGATTTTGGTCAGGCCTACTATAAAGGTAGGTGATAGTTGCAAAATATTGATGTGGATGTGAGTTTGCATGTAGTTCACCTCTGAGGTTCAGGGGAGCGCATATCTAGTGTTTTGGTTTGGCAACACTGAGCATATTAAGTTGATCTTAGTCAGCAGCGTTGGAATTTTGGTTCCAGTAACCTATATCAGAACAACCCAGCTTTATTTATTGAACTACAGCCCCAGTTTCATTTGGTTTTGACCTCCCATTGTGCAAGGAACTGAGAAGTCTTCTTCAGGTATTGGCGCTCAGCCTTGGCACAAATCTATACACTGGGTTGATCGCTGTGTGTGGCAATGAGAATGTCGACCCAGGCTTGTAAATCACCATTGGTAAAGAAGATGAGGCTAATGTTTTTGTTGTTGCAGATATTGTCAGCAAAAGTTTTCACTTCTCACTCATGGGTGATAAGAGATCTCATCACATGAAGCCTGGTTTAGTTTAAATGAGTTTTGGTGAAATTCTTATACCTGTGGAGTAGCCAGGGTTTTGTGGGGCCCTGGGCCAGAGCAAGTGGATACCCCACCCCACCTCTTCCACCTACAGTTCCCCCTGCCCTGGTGCTCCTGCCAGGGAAATGGGGTCAGGGCACGGGGGCTTGTCCCACCCCTCCCCTACTCAGCACTCCTGCTGGGGAGCGGGTCAGGGCGTGGGGGCTTGTCTCACTCTGCCCATCAGGCGCTCTTGCCACTCCCTAGGGTAAATCCCGCACCTCCCCGGTTGGAGAGCCAGGTGGGCAGAGCACGTTGGGGTACAGGAGTGCCCATTTTTCTGGGGCCCCCCAATTGGCCAGAGCCCCTGAGCATGGGCCCCATTGGCCCAGTGGCTAATCCGCCACTGGGAGTAGCACTTGCTGGGACTATTGTTTATCTCTTTTCCTACTAAAACAATTCTTAGGCCAGTGGTGGGCAATCTGCGGCCCGTCAGGGTAATTTGCTGGCGGGCCGCGAGACAGTCTGTTTATATTGACCATCCGCAGGCACGGCCACCCACAGCTCCCAGTGGCTGCGGTTTGCTGTTCCCCGCCAATGAGAGCAGCAGGAAGCAACCAAACCACAGCCACTGGGAGCTGCGGAGCGGCCGGGCCTGCGGACAGCCAATGTGAACAAACAGCCTCGTGGCCCGCCAGCAGATTACCCTGATGGGCCGCTGACTGCACACCACTGATTTAGGCCATGTTAGCTAAATGGCAATAACGTCAGTTCTTTTTTTACCCGTGCCGTAAGTGTAGCGGAATCTCCTAATTGTCTTCTCCAAGGTAAGCCCTTGTCCTCGGTTGCTGTGGAAAGGCATCATTGCAATGGGAAAGTATTACCTGGTGATATCTGGATGAATCTGAATCAAAGTAAACTAGGCTACTTTGGAGAGATGGCAATATATGTTCATTATAATGCATAACATCTCAGTCCTCACCTTCATAAAGTTACTGTTGGACAGTGATTGTACCAGACTGTTCTCACCTGGTGACCCAATTGTAGTACTGCTTAACACTGTACTCATTACCCAGTTTGGAAAGCTTCCTCACCGTCACGGTGTAGACCTGTTAGGTGGTAGCTGTAAAGGTGTGAGTCCCACCTGGACCCCACTATCACTCCAGATCTCATGCAGGGCATCACACCGACTGCAGGCCAGCTACAACTTGATCAGAGGCTTTCATTTGGAGCAGACATTGTAAGAAACAATAGACACTGGAGTTCTGCTGTCTCACAAGTCAATGCTGATGATCAAATGTGTAATCTGATTATGTGTAACAACTACTGGGCATTAGATACCAATAGGAAATCTCTTGTTAATTGTGACAGGGTGCTGGCTAAGAAACTCTGAGCCAGGGGTCTGTCGTGCCTGCTCCAATGGAGAAAGGGGAATTGGAGCTGGCTTAGTAAGCCCAGGCCTGAATGGCAAACTGGGAACAGCTGCTGGCCTCGTTAGCCAGGGGCTAGATAAAGGCTGTCAAGAAGGAAGCCAGAGGAAGAGAAAGGGAGAGGTCAGAGGGACTGGTGGCTCTGGTCTGCTGCTTGTGAAGCCTGGCTGCAAAATCCTATCTATAGATAGTAAGGTGGTAGTGGTAGTGGTGGTGGTGGTGGTGGTGGGAAATAGATATAAATAAAGTACACTGGTGATTGCATCAACCTGAAGCATCCCTGACTGGTTTGTGAGGGCAGCAGGGGCAGAAGCAAGTGGGGCCCAGCTGCGCTTCACAGCCCACGAAAGCTTATGCCCAAATAAATTTGTTAGTCTCTAAGGTGCCACAAGGACTCCTCGTTGTTTTTGCTGATACAGACTAACACGGTAGCCCCTCTGAAAGGTAGAACTGTCAACTGAGATACCTGGAGCAGAAGGCACAGAGTGCTGAGGGATGTCTGGTACAGAGTGTTCACAATGCCGTGTCTCAGATAGCTTGGAATTAGGATGAACCAGCCTAGCACAAGCCTTCTCTTTCTGCTCACGCTGAGGAGCAACTGTTGCAAAGCGCAGTGCTTCAGCTAAACAAGGGCTTGTCCCAGGGAATTCCAACTGACCAACAGACCTAATGCATGTAAAACACCCAGGAAGGAGTTGTTTGAATGCAAGGCTCTGTACAACCGTTGCAAGCTTGAGCCCATTCCAACGAATGGTTTGTGGCACTACCTTTTCATCTAATGCAGATAGGGTCCTAGTAAAGAAAAATCTATGGACTGCAGTGTAAGATAAAGATGCAGAGGCCCCTAAAAAAAAAAAAAAGCCAGGGGGTTGGACTAGATGATCTCCTGAGGTCCCTTCCAACTCTGATAGTCTATGAGTCTATGAGTCTGTGAATTGATGCTGGTTTCTTTATTGGCTTGAGATTCATGCAAGAACTGTATGAAACTCTCTTGTTTTGACATGCATGGCTTTGCGCTCACTGAACTTGTCTTTTGGTTTCAGACAAATCCCATACTCAAAACCAAATTCAGATGAAACAACCAAGTTTCACCTGGTTTATTCCTGGAGAGCATGTGAAACCATGAGTAACAGATGATTTTGACATGAAACCATAAATCGTTGCAGATTTGCTCAATACTTGGCTGAGAGTCACTCAAAAGTGGATCCAGGCTCATTTGAAACTGAGGTCTGAAAATGTTAAATGAACCTGGGCTGATATTCAAGTTTGCAATGGAGCTTAAAATCAAACATGTTTTATCTGCTTTTGGGTTTCATCGAGAATATTTTGAACCAGGACCCAAGGACAAGATCCTTAAGTGAAATGCGGATAAATGGAACGAAAAATACCTGAGCATCAAATGAAAGATAGTAAAGTCAAAAAAGGGTAATATTGGATGTTAAGCCAAACTCCTAATAACTTATTCAGTCGATTCATTTAAAAATTGACATTTTTTTCCAAAGAGCGGTTATATTGTGGTAGCGGTTTGGGTGCTATTTCAGCTCTCATGTGTTACTTCTGCTTTCCCTCGAAATGGCTTAGTACAGCTGTGCATGCAAGATTTTAAGTTACAAAGTGACTTGAACTCTGACCTAGGTAACAGAAGCCAAAGATAGTACTAGACAATGAACATTTCGTGTATTCCTAAACTTAACTGAATCAACTTCAACCTAGATAGATAGTCAGTTCAGTGGCTCACAACAAAATGTAATAAACTGAATAACTGTAGGCTTTAATATAATCTCACACAATTGTATTACCTCCCAATTACTTTTTTGACCTTTTTAGGACTGCACTTCCCTTAAAACACACACAATCTGCAGTTTTGAATGTCCTTCACTGCATACAGGACCAAAGAAATCAATAGATCGAGCAGAATGAATATCTCACTTGTGACTTCTGTTTGCAATAATATAGTACCATGAACGGCATAATGCATGCCTCAGAAATATAATAACCCTTCATTTTCTCGAGGGCTGGAGGTGCTTGCTAGCTATTGTTCCTGTTTAGGTTTCCGATTCTAGAGCATTCAAAAGTCAGCTATTTATGTTTAAGGAGATGATTTTATTTTACTAACAATGGGTGAGATTTTTAAAATCAGTCGGATTATCCCCAGGGTTCACCTTGCTGATCTGGGGCTTATGGACCTAACTTCACTACCAAATATAGTGGTTAGTAGTATGAGGCTGTGAGGCTCACAGTGGTTAGTAGTATGAGGCTGTGAGTACTCCCATTGACTTCAGACTGCTCATGATAGTAAGCACTAGCGCTCTGACTCAGGAAAGCACTTAAGCTTGTCCTCAAGTGCTCTGTTGAATAGGGATGCTTTCCTGAAGCTTGGTAATGACGGGATGGAGCCCTGTGTTCAGGCAGGGATAATTTTGTCCACCACTAAAATGCAGCCACCTCCCCTTGGGTGAAGAGTGGCACCCAAGCTAGTGCGCTGCATGGTACTCATGAGTTTGGTGAGAGGAAACATTGGCCAAAGAGAGTGGGGCAATCCCCTGCTTTTATGAAAAGTGTCATGGGATCTTTGTTGTGGGGAGCTGTACGTTTAAGATGCTCTGACAACAGCCATTTGGCATGGGTTTTGTTACCTTATGTAGAGGCTCATGCTGTGCAGTGCTAATCACATAGGGCAGGTCTACACTATGGCAGGGATCGACGCCCTGAGATCGATCCACCAGTGGTCGATCGAGAGGGTCTAGTGAAGACCTGCCAAATCGACTGCAGATTGCTCTACAGTCGACCCCTGTACTCCACCCGCAACGAGAAGAGTAAAGTAAGTTGGTGGGAGATTTTCTCCCGTGGACCCCCCTGGTGTAGCCCCTGCGGTATCTCGACTTAAGGAACGTCTACTCCAGCTATGTTATTCATGTAGCTGGAGTTGCGTAGCATAGGTCAACTTAGCGTGGTGGTGTAGACATAGCCTTAGACTCAGACACTGAAAGAAGCAGACCTCAGTCAGCCTCCTTGGCTCTGAGACCTGAAGCTACAAAGGGATTTAGGATTTGCTTAGAAAATCACTGGAACAACAATAGGATCCACAAAGCCTGGGGCAGGATGTGTAGACTTTCTATACAATGCATGGGGAGAGAGAGGTGCCGAAAATGGGATTCACAAAAACAAGCATGCTAAGTGGGGAGGCATCTAAACTAGTGAATGGAAGATGCTGACGAGAGGGGTGTGTGCTAAGCCCTGCCCCTCCACAGAGATAGATGCCTAAGGGCATGTCTACACTACAAAATGAAGTAGACCTAACTTATGTCGGCATACGACACTTCGAGGAGAGGAAAATGATCAGGAACAGTCAGCATGGATTCACCAAGGGCAAGTCATGCCTGACTAACCTAATTGCCTTCTGTGATGAGATAACTGGCTCTGTGGATGAGGGGAAAGCAGTGGACGTGTTATTCCTTGACTTTAGCAAAGCTTTTGATACGGTGTCCCACAGTATTCTTGCCAGCAAGTTAAAGAAGTATGGGCTGAATGAATGGACTATAAGGTGGATAGAAAGCTGGCTAGATCATCGAGTTCATTGGTAATGATCAATGGCTCCATGTCTAGTTGGCAGCTGGTATCAAGTGGGGTGCCCCAAGGGTCAGTCCTGGGGCCAGTTTTGTTCAATATCTTCATAAATGATCTGGAGGATGGTGTGGATTGCACTCTCAGCAAGTTTGCAGATAACACTAAACTGGGAGGAGTGGTAGGTTCTCTGGAGGGTAGGGATAGGATACAGAGGGATCTAGACAAATTAGAGGATTAGGCCAAAAGAAATCTGATGAGGTTCAACAAGGACAAGTGCAGAGTCCTGCACTTAGGACAGAAGAATCCCATACGCTGCTGCAGACTAGGGACCGAGTGGCTAGGCAGCAGTTCTGCAGAAAAGGACTGAGGGGTTACAGTGGATGAGAAGCTGGATATGAGTCAACAGTGTGCCCTTGTTGCCAAGAAGGCTAACAGCATTTTGAGCTGTATAAGTAGGAGCATTGCCAGCAGATCAAGTGATCGTTCCCCTCTATTCGGCATTGGTGCGGCCTCATCTGGAGTATTGTGTTCAGTTTTGGGCCCCACACTACAAGAAGGATGTGGAAAAATTGGAAAGAGTACAACGGAGGGCAACAAAAATGATTAGGTGGCTGGAGTACATGACTTATGAGGAGAGGCTGAGGGAACTGGGATTGTTTAGTATGCGGAAGAGAAGAATGAGGGGGGGATTTGATAGCTGCTTTCAACTACCTGAAAGGGGGTTCCAAGAGGATGGATCTAGACTGTTCTCAGTGGTAGCTGATGACAGAACAAGGAGTAATGAATGGTCTCAAGTTGCAGTGGGGGAGGTTTAGGTTGGATATTAGGAAAAACTTTTTCACTAGGAGGGTGGTGAAGCACTGGAATGGGTTACCTAGGGAAGTGGTAGTATCTCCTTCCTTTGAGGTTTTTAAGGTCAGGCTTGGCAAAGCCCTGGCTGGGATGATTTAGTTGGGGATTGGTCCTGCTTTGAGCAGGGGCTTGGACTAGATGACCTTCTGAGGTCCCTTTCAACCCTGATAGTCTATGATTCTATTATCTCCTATATGACACAGGCCAGAGAATTTCATCCAGTTACTCCTGTATTGAGCTCAACAATTTGTGTATGACCAAAGCATACCTTCCAGAAATGCATGCAGTCTTGATCTGAAGACTTCAGGAGATAGAAAATCCACCACCACCTTCAATGCTTACATCTTCACTTCTGTGCCTTTCATCTGAGATTTTCAAAGTGCTTTAAAAACATAAATTAAGCCCCATAACAGCCTGTGAGGTACTCTAGGTAGGTACTACTCTAAGACACTAATTCACAAATAGGCAGACTGAGAGACAGAGAGGTTCTGATTTGCCCAAGGTCACTGTGATGGGGGCGTGTATAAAACTTTTGCTTGTGGAGAACAGGGAAAGGGTTGGTACAGGACCAGGAAGTGACAACAGGAGGAATCACCATTCCTCTATGAAGAGGCCCCTGAAGAAAGGGCTTGAGGCTATCAAGCTGAAGGACACGGCAGGTGTTAGGGTCTGGAACAGGAGGTGTTCAGTGGTGATAGACTGGTTTTTTGACACTTCGGTTTGTTTCTTTGGAGGAGAGAGAGACTGGCTGGAGCAAGCCATCCCCTTGTATTCTTTTGGACTGGGCTGCAGAAAGCCTCAAGGGCTCTGTGGTGAACAGAGGCTCCTTGGACTAGATGGAGTCAGTTGTATGGAAGTGAACCAGTTGGAAATAGAAAGAGAAGAACAAAGATCTCCCTTTGGGATCAAAATAAGCCTGCTGAGGGAGGTGCTACTGGAGGGAGCCCTACAGCAAGTCCCCAACTCTAATGTGCCTCCCAGGGAAGTCAAGTCAGTAGGACTACATGTGCTTAAAGTTTAAGCAGGTGCTAAAGAGCTTTGCTGGACTGCGGCCGCAGTGCAGAAAGCACATAGAGTTAATAAAGCACCAAAGTGAGCCAACTGCATTTTACTGAGGGAGTTTCTTTTCCTGTATTTAACTGATTGAACTAAATGTCTCCAGTTTACTGAGCTCACGCTCCCTTGTAGTTTGTCTCCCTTCCTACAGCAAGAATACAGCCACTAACTATATACGGAGGAAGGAAACACAATGAATATGAAAGGAAAAGAGAGAGAGGAAAGAAGGAAGAGAAAGAAAGTCCTAGAGTCAGTGATGAGTAAGGAAGATCAAAAGCAAGCAAGGACAACTGCCGAGAGAGAGAAATATCAAATTTAGTGTGGGGCTGGGGGAAAATCTTCATTTTGCAGTATTCTTTTCTGGCCTTCAGCCTGGCCCCATGAAACCACTTCTATCAAGCAGATGAAAGATTAAAGCCAGAGATTAAATTGTTTAAGAACAAAGATTTACAGCTCATGAGGTACATCAGAATCTAAAATAAGACCAGTTCTGTAGCATACAAGATCTCAACCACTTTAAAAACTATGGCAAAGAAAAAACTTCTTTACATCTCTGAGAGCAGGATTCTATTTCTACCACAAGAAAGTGATTTTTCAATGCCACTGGAATGTGGCTTCTGAAGCGGGGTTTCTGCTTAAAGTATTCTCCTATTGTTTGCAGTGTGTTAAGAATGAATTTAATGGAGGGAATCACAGAAATGGAAAAATATTCTTTCATTTATATAAATGAAAAAGTCCTAGCCAGACGAGTAGCTTGTTGATTTAGCCAGGAAGACAGGATTTTTTTGTTTTTTTTTTTAGAGTGTCCCATTCATGCAGTGTTGCATAAATGTTGGAGTCTTCTTATTTGAAGTAAGTGACACAACACACTAGACATGTTAAGTCCTTGAAGGAAAGTGTTAGGCAGACACACCTGCCAGATCACAGTCGTGCCTGAGCTTTTCCCAACTGGAACACTTGGCTGCCACCACCACTGGTTTTCCCAAAAGTGTATTGCACTATTGCTTCCCTGAAATGACGGTATTTAGACCTTTCCAAAGTACAATGCAACAACCTGTCTGAACTAGGATTTACAAATGGCTGACTGGGCAATACTGCAAATATAATACCAACCCAATACTCAGACTTAAGGGGGATCCTTGTTCCCAGAAAGGCAGCAAGCTGGGGAAATGGGGTGAAAAAGCAACACCTCGCCTGGCTCCCTAATTATTATTCTTTTTATTGCAGTAACCGAGAGGCCTCAACTGAAATTGGGGTTCCATTGTGCTCGGAACTGTACAAACACACAGTAAGGGTACATATGTGCCGCAGCTGGGAGTGTGCTTCCCAGCACAGGTAGACAGACACATGCTAGCTCTGCTGGAGCTAGTGTCCTTACAATAGCAGTGTTGCCGGGATAGTGGCTTGGGTAGCCACCTGAGTACGTACCCAGGGATCCGGGCAGGTGTTTACTCAGATGACTTGCTTGAACCACTGCCCGTGCTATTGTGGTTTTTATTTTTAGCACACTAGCTTGAGCACAGCCAGTGGATGTCTGTCTATGCATGCTGGGAAGCACGCTTCCAGCTGCCCTGTAGACATTCCTTAGGACACAGTCCCTCAGGAGATGACAGTCTAAATGGCAAAGGCAGACATAGGTTGAGAAGGGAAACTGAGGCAAAGTGATTTGCCCAAGGCTGCATAGCAGGTCGGGGCAGTGCCAGGGCTAGAACTCATTTCCAGTGTCCTCAGTCCAGCACTCTGTCTACTTGGCCATGCTGCCTCCTCCTCCTTGGCTAGCTCAAGAAGAAATGCTGATGGGCTTTCGAAGGGAGCTGAATCCAGATCTCCTTGCGAAAGGGAGGAACACTACAAAGTAGACCCTTTGAAGACTTGGGGAGCGAGAAAACCAGGGACAACCAAAGGTGGGATCTACCTCAGGAAAAAAGGAATGGTGGATTTGTGATTATGGTGCATTTCAATGTCTACTCTGCAAACATCTTTACACCTATCTCTCAGACTGAACACAAAAGGCAGCAGATAGTCTACAGTCAGATTTAGAACGCTACTTCTGAGGAGCAAAGCAGACTTAAAACATTACCCAACAGGATACATACTTCTTTGTTGCTTATTACCTGAGGTAGCAACGTCCACCACAAACAAAACTGAAGATTCATTTATCTCAGAACAAAAAAAAAATAAATACAATGGATAGAATTTTCCACAAAGTGTCCCTAGAGCTGGCTTGTGCTCCGGGGGAGTGCTTGTGCTTCCCTACTCCATCAGGGGGCTACAGCATGCTTTCCTCTGTGCTTGGGGCCAGTTGCCTAATCTGACTAAGAAAGCACTGGGCTAAGATTACGGTTTGCTCCTAGATCTGGTGCAAAAGGACAGGGAAGATGGATTTGCACCTTCCTCCCTTTGTGCACCCAGGGCCTCAGCCAAAAGGATTGAAACAAGACAGCAGAATTTTACTCCTCAAATTGTGCTGTGCCTGTTCTCTAGCAGACCTATCACCCCGGTTTTCTATGAGCCAGACATTCACCCTTGTGGGTAGTACCAGCAAGATGACAATATTTCCCTGAAGAACTGGACTTTCCTTGACATCTGGAGAGTGAGGCCTCGGGGATTTTAAAGGAGGATTTGCGGAAGCGAGAAGAGGCTTGGCACGGCGGGTGTTTGCTAAAGGGGAAGCTGTCAAACCACAAAGCACTATTTCCATTCCAGAGAAATCAGGAGACCTTTCAATGGGCTGTTTCATGCCATGTTCGAGTGCCATGTTTGCATTTGATTTTACACAGAGATTAATGGTGGGAGAGCGAATACCAAGTGCCAGATCTCCTGTTAGCCGCAGTGAGGGCTGCGTGCCTGATTCCCCAGACACCGTCCTGAACATTTGCCCGTGCCGTCCTGGCTGTGTTAAGCAGAGTAAATAGATATATATATTTAGCTGAATAAGCGGAAAGTATTTTTTTCTTGCTAAAAATATGCTGACATGAGTTCTGGCAAAAAGTAATTTCAGAGCAAACTCTGCAAATTCTTCTTAGCCGTTGTTTAAAAAAACTAAAACAACTCATTACCCTACTGGAAAGAATTGCCATTAAGATGGATACCACCCAGTTAGGGCCAAGTTCTTTTTCTTGAATACAGCTCTTTCTCTGGGGTTATTATTTTTTTTAAAGATCACCCACCAGCACATTTTTCATCAGAGGGAGGCAGTGTCGTCTAGTGCTTAGGGCACTGACCAACAAGTCAGGATACCTGGCAATGCCATCGAACTGCTGCATGACCCTGGGGAAGGCGCTTTGCCTTTGTGGCCTGTGGTGTCCCTTCCCACCTTTTCTCTGATTTGTCTATTTAGAGACTGTAAGTTCTTTAGGGTGCAATTGTCCATTCTTCTGTATTTCTACAGTGCCGAGCAAAATGGGGCCATTCTGGACATTCCTATGTGTCATACTTCTTGCCGTTCACAGATCTGGTAAACAGGGAGACTTGTAGATAGACCACATCAGCCACTTTCAGTATTCGCAGAGGCCAAAAATTGACAGATTCTCTCTCTCTCTCTCTCTCTTCAGAAGTACAAAGGCTTAGATTCTGCCTGCTCCTTGTGTAGGTGACCAACGGGTTGGGGGAAGAATGCTGGGAGATTCTCCCTTCTTGTACCCTGCATGCTGAGAGGAGGCACAGTTAAGTCCCGGCTAGTGTCTCCTGGGGTGCTGGCCAGTCCAAAGGGAGCAGGAGGGAGGTGGGCCATGACTCGCGTGCACTCTGAACCAGCCAGCGCAGCCTGCTGCACCCTCCTAAGCTGCAGTGCAGCAGGGACACTCTCGCTGTGCTCCAGGGAGCTTTGGAGGCACTGTGCCTTTGTCTCCTTTGTCTGTCTAGTCCAGAGGTGGGCAAACTACGGCCTGCGGGACCGTCCTGCCCAGCTCTTGAGCTCCTGGCTGAGGAGGCTAGTCCCCGGCCCCTCTCCTTCTATTCCCCCTTCCCCGCAGCCTCAGCTCGCCTTGCCGCCAGTGCTCTGGGCGGCGAGCTCCTGCCGGGCAGCACGGCGGCATGGCTGGCTCTGGCCAGGCGGTGTGGCTGCCCATCCTGGTGCTCTGAGCGGCATGGTAAGGGGAAGGGGAGCTTGGGTGAGGGGGATAGATAAGGGGCAGGGGGTCCTGGAAGGCAGGCAGGGGCAGGGGCCAGTTGGATGGGGTAGAGGTTCTCGGGGGAGGGGAGCGGTCAGGGGATGGGGGGGTTGGACAGGTGTGGGAGTCCCAGGGGGCCTGTCGGGGTGGGGTTGTGGATGGGGGTCGGGGCAGTCAGGGGACAGGGAGCAGGGGGGTTGGATAGGGGGTGGAGTCCGGGGGGGTGGTTAGGGGCAGGGGGTCCCGGGAGGGGGTGGTCAGGGGACAAGGAGTGTGGGGGGGGTTTGGATGGGTGGAGGGTTCTGAGGAGGGCAGTCAGGGGGCAGAAAGTGGGAGGGGGCGGATAGGGGGCAGGGGCCAGGCTGTTTGGGGAGGCACAGCCTTCCCTACCTGGCCCTCCATACAGTTTTGGAAGCCCGATGTGGCCCTCAGGCCAAAAGCTTTGCCCTTCCCTGGTCTAGTCATTTATATGTGGTCATTGCTGTGGTCTCTGCAGTGGCACATAGCCCTCAGTAAGTGCCTGTGTCTAAATGTCAGAATCTGGCCCACACTGGATATATTCCGCATACCCACCATTACCCCGCTGACTGAGACCATTGCATGAATCTCTCACTTTCTGCTATCACCCACCACAATAACCTAGTCACACAACCCTACACACACCGATAAGATTTCACAACAGGAACAGAAACTTGTAAACCTGGTCAAAAAGGTATCGGAGACCCAGCAAAACCCAGCAAGTGCAGCGCTGTACATCCAGTGGTACCACACTCGGGGGGAGGCAGGCAACGTCATTTAAAGGGCAGCACATTTGTAATGCAGGAGCAAGCGGCTCTTAGAAAATGATGCCAAAGAAGAATTTGATCATCTTAAGTTTAAATTCATGCTACCCCCTCCGTGTGGAGATGAAGAGGGAGGGAGGTAGACTCGGAGAGGCTGATGTCAGATCTGTAGCGAAAGCTGTTCAGTGGCATAGTAATAACAACGAGGAAAAGAAACATCAAGGACATCAGAAAGCATAAGCCCAGAAGTCAATGTTCAGTGAAAGTTACAGTGAAATGCAAAAGTTAAATCTCACTAAGCTACTAACCAGAAAGCTCTAAACCTTCAGACGCCAGCTTTATCCAATACGTGACTGCTCTTCTCAGCTCAGGATATGTGAAGATGTTTGTGGAATTCAACCCAGATGTACATAGTCTTTTAAATCTAAACCCTTCTGAAGCACTAAACCAGCAAGATGAGTAGGTTTTTAAACCACCAGGTACCAGTCTGTTAATTACAAAGCAGATAGCAACAGATAAGCCTAATTGACTAAGCTAAGGGGAGAGAGACAAGCCAGGGTAATGAAAATATGAAAGGGAGAATTGTGGCTACCTGCTAAGAGCTTCCAATCTCGGGAATATTTTTCTTTTCTTTTATGTTTCACTGGTTGGTTTGAAATTGTAGTTTTCTCCCCGTGAACTTGCAAGTCTCTGTGATGGGCTGTGAGGTTCATTAAGATGGTGCTGGCAGCATCTGCTGTAGCTCTGTGATGTGTGTGGTCACTACAGACATAGATCCTGGCACCACCAAGTCGAGGCAGATATACAATGAGATGTGTTGGCTGTGTAATGGAGCCACTAAAGGTGGGCCAGTTCATTGCCTGGGTCTGATTTATCTCGAGGCCTATAGATGTGGACAAGCCAAGGAGGACCAAGCCAGTGAAAATAATTACTGTCATTATTCCTTGGCAATCACTGTGTTCTCGTGTCTCACTCAGTGTATTTTACATGCCTAGAGATAGCTTTGAAGTGCTAGCTGATGTTTGGACACGTAGAGGTGAACCAGACCGTTGGGCTTGGCTCTGCTTTCAGGTTTTATAGCTTGCCAGTGATTGTGACTGCAATGATTGGGGTCTAAAGACTGTGGTGACAGATGCAATAGAAATGGATAGAGACTAGTTTCTGAATTATGGAACTTTCTTAATCCTGGAGCAGCTCATGCTTCTCTGTTGATTAAAATTGCATTGTGGCTGATGTCTATGCTATTTTAGATCAACCTCCTTATTTCAGAACCAGACACGTCTTTCTTCTACTGAAGATGACATAGGACGAGCCCCTCCCTTGTATTCCTGAGGTGAAACACTGGCCCTGTTCAAGTCAATGGGAATTTTGCCACTGATTTCAATAGGGTAATGATTTCCCCATGACCACCACATGCCACCTTTCACATGCACAGAAAGTCATGAACTTTGGTTTATATTAGGGCTGTGGCACTTTGAAGGGAAGACAAATTTAAATCTGTTTCCTTTCCTTTAGGAGGGAGGGAGAATGAATGATGAATTTTAGAGGAGACTTCCATGTGCCCAACTGCACAAACACAACATTACTTTAAATTACTCTCTTCTCCTGTCGCCATGGCTACTGCTTCTCGGGGAGGTGGGGTACCTATGCTGATGGGGGAAACTCTCCCATCGGCGTAGGTAGAGTCTTCACTAAGTGCTACAGCTACACAGGTCCAACTGCTCAGCTGCAGCACTGTACTTGTAGACCCGCCCTTGGACGGGAACAGTTGTTTAATCGCTCTGGGTGGCGAAGGAGTAGCACTGGTGAGGCTAAAGAGAAACATGTCTGTGTGACTGGAAGGACAATTGTAACATTGCAGCAGCTGGAAGGTAAGTGAGTAAGGGAGAGGATTTCCTGGGGATTCAAGACGAGCTTGGAAGACATCCTAGCCACAGGAAACTATTAGGGACTTGATTCTCCACTGCTTTGCCTCTATATAATCATGTACGCCTGTGCAGAGTGAGTGCAGTGTGTATATAAAATGCAATCGAATCAGAACGGTAGCATTCTGCACTCACTTTGCAAAGGTATAAATGTCTAAATAATACAAGGTAGTGAAGAATCAGGCCCTACTTGTGAACCAGGGAAAATAAAGTGGAACAATTTTAAGGATACATCTAATAATCATCTATGGAACCTTACTACTCAGGAGAGAGGGATAAATTCATGTCTAGGGTAGCACAGTTAATATCAATGAAGTTACTCGTGGGATGAATTTGGCCCATTGTGTGTTGTTGCTATTCACTGCTATCTTAATAAGAAACAGGAGAATAAAGATATCTAAACTGACAAGTATTTCTATGCTTTGGGTATATATTACCTGGTGTTCAATGACCAACAGAAAAATGGACGCAATTCACCCATCAATAAGGGAAGAGAATATTTTGAAGAACTGGAGAGAATTGGTACAGGCAGTTCTACATACATATGGGTACAACAGAGAGAGCTCCACATTCGGCAGAATGGGTCTGCGTGAGCTACAACACAGTGGTGAATAAAGATGGGGGAGTGCTGATAATGCACTCACTAGTGAGAACAATATCATGTTTGAGCATCATGTGTTAAACACTTGTAAACAGAGGGTCTGCATCTGCTCCCATTGGTGTCAATGGCAAAGCCCCCATTGATATCAACAGAAGCAGGATAGTGCCCCCAAGGCAAATGAATCATTTGATCATATTGTAACAGACCTGCAACTGCTCTCTAAAAATTGTGAGTCTGAATATCTTGCAGATGCTATTAATACATGAGAGAATTACACAGAGGGCTGTGAATGGAAAGGCAAGAAGATGATTATGTGAGTACAGCTTAACTTTGCTAGAGTGCAAAGCCTTATCTGTAAGGCAATGAAAAGTTCGCAGTAAAAAAATGAAAACTGACTTGGGATGAGGCATAAACTGTTCTAGGAAGAACTCACATAGTATCGAATCAACAAATCAAGCTGTGAACTGAATTTTTGGATGTGAAAAAATAAAACTGGCCATTGGCCAGGTTCCAAAATGTAATCCCCCAAGAAACCACATTAAAATTTCAAGGACACCTTCCTTGGGATGCGGCGATGGTCTCCAAAGGGACAGAACTAGAGATTCAAGTCCTTTATCCACATTACTAGGGCAACATGGGCGGTGGTTATAGTACAAGCTTCCTCCCACCATTTTCCCAGCCTGTCTCAATGCTAAGAGGGTGGTTCATTCTCAATCCTTATTCATTCTCCGCTGAGGCATCCAACAAAGATGGTGCCATAATGGAGTGCTTTGTATAGGAAGAACTGGCCTGATATCTCCAAGTCATTACTTCTGGGCCACTGAACAGTAATCAGATGGGATCTACTTCTGCTCACTCCTGACATGGTTCAAATTAATACTCACCACCTAGAAAGGAGAGGATCTGTTATCCCAGTACAACCCCCTACCTCTACAGCCTCCCTTCAATAACTGTCCATTGTATCCCTTCTTGTGACCTTTGGTCTGTGTGTGCCCTGAGGTTCACATCTCCATCCATCGCGACGGAGACAGAAGAAGAGCAAATCCGAACATCATTCCATGCTCGGGTGATGGCTCAGCAGTGCCAGTGTGTGTTTAGAATATTTCAAAGGCCAAGATTTTAAAAATGCACAGTAACACGTAAACATGTTGCATTCGAAAAATCTTCTTCCTGTTGACTCTTATCCAGCAAGCTGGCTGTATGAGGAATTCCCATGCTGAGCGCTTAAAGGTCTGCATTCCAAGTGCTTACAGGATTGGGTCCTGTGTTTGCACGTGAGTTAAAGGGTCAATGTGAGCTAGTTATAGGCCTTCGGTTTAGAGTTTGTAAAAAATAGGTCTTTTTGCAAAATCTAACATGAATACTTGTGTTTTTTAAAAATAATTCAATTAAAATAATTCTCCATGCAGAGCTATGACCCCAGACACAATGCCTTGCATGAGAACCAGAAAGTGAAACTGAGAGAAACAATGTAGTGAGCCTAACCTGTTCCTGTGGAAGTTTATGGGAGTTTTGCCATTGGTTCCAATGGGATCAGGCCAGAAACATTGACTTAATTTTTTATAGTCAAAGGTAGCATTATTAACGCAGGTGAGGAAATGCATTTTGTAAATAAGAACAGTTAGACATTAGGTTTTTTATCCCTGACTGCTTGGAATTGTCTTCAGCTAGGCAATGGTCCTTAGCGATGACTCTGTGGTGCTGAAGAGCTCTCTGTTCAGACAGTAAGTCTCTGAGGGTATGTCTACACTACGGAATAAGGTCGAATTTATAGAAGTCGTTTTTTTAGAAATCGGTTTTATATATTCGAGTGTGTGTGTCCCCGCAGAAAATGCTCTAAGTGCATTAAGTGCATTAACTCGGCGGAGTGCTTCCACAGTACCGAGGCTGGAGTCGACTTCCGGAGCGTTGCACTGTGGGTAGCTATCCCACAGTTCCCGCAGTCTCCGCTGCCCATTGGAATTCTGGGTTGAGATCCCAATGCCTGATGGGGCTAAAACATTGTCACGGGTGGTTCTGGGTACATATCGTCAGGCCCCTGTTCCCTCCCTCCCTCCGTGAAAGCAAGGGCAGACAATCGTTTCGCGCCTTTTTTCCTGAGTTACCTGTGCAGATGCCATACCACGGCAAGCATGGAGCCCTCTCAGGTAACTGTCACTGTATGTCTCCTGGGTGCTGGCAGACGCGGTACTGCATTGCAACACAGTAGCAGCAACCCATTGCCTTGTGGCAGCGGACGGTGCAATACGACTGGTAGCCGTCATTGTCATGTCCGAGGTGCTCCTGGCCATGTCGGCCGGGAGCGCCTGGACAGACATGGGCGCAGGGACTAAATTTGGAGTGACTTGACCAGGTCATTCTCTTTAGTCCTGCAGTCAGTCCTATTGAACCGTCTTATGGTGAGCAGGCAGGCGATACGGATTGCTAGCAGTCCTATTGCACCATCTTCTGCCGAGCAGCCATGAGATGTGGATGGCATGCAGTCCTTCTGCACCGTCCGCTGCCAGCCAAAGATGTAAAAGATAGATGGAGTGGATCAAAACAAGAAATAGACCAGATTTGTTTTGTACTCATTTGCCTCCTCCCCCGTCTAGGGGACTCATTCCTCTAGGTCACACTGCAGTCACTCACAGGGAAGGTGCAGCGAGGTAAATCTAGCCATGTATCAATCAGAGGCCAAACTAACCTCCTTGTTCCAATAAGAACAATAACTTAGGTGCACCATTTTTTATTGGAACCCTCCGTGAAGTCCTGCCTGAAATACTCCTTGATGTAAAGCCACCCCCTTTGTTGATTTTAGCTCCCTGAAGCCAACCCTGTAAGCTGTGTCGTCAGTCGCCCCTCCCTGCGTCAGAGCAACAACAAACAATCGTGCATCTGAGTTGAGAGTGCTGTCCAGAGCAGTCACAGTGGAGCACTCTGGGATAGCTCCCGGAGGCCAATACCGTCAAATTGTGTCCACAGTACCCCAAATTCGACCCGGCAAGGCCGATTTAAGCGCTAATCCACTTGTCAGGGGTGGAGTAAGGAAATCGATTTTAAGAGCCCTTTAAGTCGAAATAAAGGGCTTCATCGTGTGGACAGGTGCAGGTTTACATCGATTTAAAGCTGCTAAATTCGACCTAAAGTCCTAGTGTAGACCAGGGCTGAGTCTGATACTTCAGGCCAAGAGTGGAAGTATAGAAGCAGAGCTGTGGGGGCACATGTACGTGTACATATAATGTAACAAACATATGTCTTTTTTTTTTGTTTTGTTACATTTTGTGATTTCCATTGTGTTTTGTTTCCTCTTTGAGTTAGGGTTCTATTACAAATAGGGTTGTATTCATGAAAAATATAACTGAAATGCTACATCACTGTCACTTTTTGTAATATTTTGAATGAAGGTTTATCCTTGTCTCTTCTGTATGTAAATTAAGTGTAAGAGCTTCTATATATAATTTAAGCTTTGTGGAACTCTGTGCCATCTCCCTCTTCAATAGCAAGAGCAGCATCAGTGATTAATCTGCAAATAGGACCCCAGCAATCTGCATTGTTTCCATGCATTAGCCACCTGAAAGGTCCCTAACAAATCCTTGTCCTTTCCTTTTATTGCACTAATCCCCTGAGACTGGAAGGAACCTGCTAGAGAACATTCAAAGTGGGAAAGCACCCCCATCCCCTCTTCTTGTTAACAGCCTGCTTCTCAACATCACTTATTCCCAGGGTGTTGTTTAACTTAACATTGAGCTCCCATTAGTATTTGCAGAATGGCCAATTCAATTTACTGTCTCAAGGGCTCTACACTGACAACCATTCCCTGGCTACCTTGACATAAAGCAACATTAAATGGTTTGCTTTTTTGTGCTCAGGATACACTTTCTGCTAATGTACTTTCATGCACCTGCACATTGCCTTGCTGCTGGAGGTATTATTTAGGTCGCCTTCTGAATGCAAAGCAATACAAGCCTTATGCACCTTTTCTTATTAGTAATATGCCTCCATCATTGGTTTCTGGGAGCAGGCACAGGAATTAAAGTAATGGACATAGATTATTGACAAACAATAACTTTATTAAATTCTCACCTCGGGATACAAGTCTTTGCATGGGCCTGATAATCTGCCTTAAATATCATCTAACTCAGGTTCTGTTGGCCTGAGGGGAGGAAAAAGGGATGAGAAGTCAGTTCCAGAACGTTGGGCACTCTGTAGCAAACCTCCTTCCATCAGATTCCAGACAGTCAAAGCTAGGTTCTGTAAGCAAGAGCCCCGCATCTGATCTCAGCTGTTGCAACGAGTGCATAGGAAAAGGGCAATCAGAGAGTTATCAGTCAATAACTGTAAGCCAGACCCTTTGCATGTGATAACAGATCTATCAATTCAGTCTGACCCCTCATGCATGGAAAATAAAAGAAGATTAGGGCTTGAAAAAAAGCTTCAGTGAACTCTAGAGTACCAGAAAACTTTCCTTGACAACACTCTGTATAATGTAAGAAAACCTCAGTAAGCACTGCTTCTCTCTTAGCTTTTTAGTCTCCTGCTGTTACCTGTATTACAATGTAGAAAACACTTGGTCTATTACCATCGAGAAATTAAAAGACTTTGCCTCCCAACATGATCTGAATCCCAGATCACCAGCCATTATTCAAAATTCCCTGGGCCATAATTGTTCCTGAGCCGGCTCTGCACAAATCAAGGAACTAGATTTGAAGTGAGTATCAGCCGTCCTGTTTGTCTTTATTTAGCTAACAATATTTCCAAGCTTCTGCGTTTCAGGTGCTCCTATTAAATAAACAACAACCCCTGAGCAGTTTAAGCTGTGCTGTAATCACCTGAGGAAGGAAATCTGCGTTTATTTTTGTCATGAATTTCCACATGTGATCTACATGCTTATTTTCAAGTCATTTGTTAAATTTGTTACTCACTTTGGGTGAAATTCAGCTCAGCATGGTGGGACACTGCAAAGGCCTCTGTGCCATATGCCCCTTATGAGGCCTATGCTAGGTCTGCTGGTTGAGTGTGTACACGGGGGTGTCTGGAACCACCTACATGTAGTAGGCAAAAAGTCTCTCCCTGAAGGCCCTGTTGTGAGTAGGTCAGGGTAGGATAAGGGAGGGGGCATGGACCCATGTTTATGGAGATCCAGTGGTACCAGTAACTTACACAACTGGGGAGTGTGCTGCGCCCAATACCTGGCCCTGCATCAGAGAGTGGATTTCACTTCCTCAGCCACTCATCCATATTAGAGCCCAAACACCAGGGTTTTATGTGATGAATTAGATTTCACTGCCAGGAACTGATTAGTCAAAATAGCTCTTACTATTCATTGATCATGCACATATTCCCCCTGGAAGTTGTGGCTGCTCAGCATCTTGCATCCAGTACTCAGCCCCACACAGGGCTGGGTTGAGAGTCTGTAAAGTTTAGAAAGCTGTTTCTGGGTGAAAGGCACTATGTAAATATAATGTAAGTCATTATCATTATGGTTCCTGCTCAAGTCACTGATGCACCTTCTGCGTCCAGCTGACCAAGCAGTATTTCTTGCATTATAGGATTCTGATTCCAGCTCCATTTTTACATTCATTACTTTCTCAGAGAGCTACAATTTCATTAGTAATACATCAACGTAACTGAGCACAGATTACAGAAGGGCATTCCTGAGCATTAGTTAAATACTTGTTTTAGGGGCAAAATATGCTGCTTCTGCCAAAGATAAGGTCCTTGTTGCACAAATATTTTATAGAGCCAGTTGCAAAAGTACCTGAAAAATATTGTTAACTGCAGCTTTGAACGTTTTAAAATGAGATAGAAGATTATAAATATTGGGTATTATTTTGTTCCAGAGAAAATCAGTGTTGCAATGCTGGATGATTGGAAGCAATGAATATTTGTCACTGCACTTTTGAAAAATAAACCTCTGTTCAACATGCTGTTTATAGGATACCCAAAGGCTAAACACATGGCTTCTGCCTTGTTTCAGATATACAGTACACGGCTTCAGTGAGGCAACATAGCGAATCACAGCAAGGTAGGGCTGAAAGGGACCTCACGAGGTAATCTAGTCCAGGCCCCTGTGCTGAGGTAGGACCATGTATATCTAGATCATCCCTGATAGGTGTCTGTTCTTAGGCTGACTTTTTAGACGTGTAAAAGCCAGTGTTCACTGGAACCAAGAACAGCCAAATGATTGTTCTTCTTAGCTAGATCTGGATACTTATGCAGATTCCATTACAGTAATATTTGGATGCACCACAAAAGCTAATATATTTATCCTCAGAGTAGGGTGACCAGATAGCCAGGGTGAAAAATCAGGACGGTGGTGGGGGGTAATAGGCACCTATATAAGAAAAAGCCCCAAATATCGGGACTGTCCCTATAAAATCGGGACATCTGGTCACCCTACCTCAGAGCAACCTGTAAGGTATGGAGGTATTATGATCTCTATTTTACAGTAGTGGAACTGAGCCAGAGATATTCTGAGTCAATACATACCAAAGCTCACAGTCACACATATGCAATCACATACACAATCTTACATACACTTGTATTCTCACTTACACCCCTGTAACAATCACCCCGGCTCCATTCCAGCCCTGATCTAGCAAGATACTTAAGCATGTGCATAACTTTAAGCATATGAGTAGTTCCATTAAAGTCAATAAGATTAGTGAGCAGTGCTTAAATACCTTGCTGGATCTGGGCTTTGCAGATTTCTGATGTTCTTTCAGTTAATTATTATTATTTATTATTTTTTTATTTTAATTTGATTTATTTATTATAGTTTTCAGAGGCCTCAATCAAGGATCAAGGCCCCGCTGTGCAAGGTGCTGTACACACATCATCATCATAAGGCTGGGCAATCCCTGCTGCAAAGGGAGTTTTTTGTGCTTTAGCGTTTTTTTTATCCATTGTCAGATTTCACCTCAAATCTTTGAAGTGTTTAGCATACCCATAAATGTGATGAGTGGGAACAGTTTCTGGACATTCAAAGAAGCATTGTTGTCTGGTTTGTCGTCATCATCATCAAGTGTAGAGTGCAATTTAGGAACTTTTATAAAACCCAGGCTAGCTGCAGTATGTCCTTCACAGATACTCCCCCATCCAGTTCCTCAATCTGGATTAAATTATTTTATAAACACTAGGGCTGATGGAGCTGAAGTGCTGAGGTTCGTTTTTAATCACAGGCACCAGATTAACTCGCTTTTAGTCTTTTGGAAACTCACTTACTCTTAATGAGTTTTCCATGATAGCTACTATAAGTCCACAAATTTCCTGTCTAGCTTCTTTTGGCACTCTTAGATAAAATGCCATCTGGAGGGGAGATTTATTGGTTTTGAGCTGCTGTCCCTTCCTTATCACCTAGTTTTAATGGCCCTGAGCTCATCCCAGGATTGCAGTAGTTCTATAGACAATATCAGTTTCCCTTATGCACAAACTATGGAAGAATTAATTTAACTTGACTTTTCCAACCCTTCCAAGACTGGCTTTTCCCCAAAATAAAACATATCATAAACATAAAATAAAAATGAAAACTTAACAATTTTATCTTACTACATTCCATTATGGTCCTACCATAATCTCTTACTCTTCCTTTGCATCACAAGAAAACAGATTTTTGTCTCTCCATTTCTTTATTTCAGGTTGGAGCTTTGTATTTTCAATATGTGGTTTTGTTTGTGGTGGTGGCTATACCGGGCAGGAGAATTCTGTTTATTTATATAATGTCTTTCAGCCCAACACACACTTTGGAAACATTGTATGTATTATATACTGTATATAGGGGAAACGATGCAGCCACTGCTGGGGTGAAACACAGCAGCTGTTTAGTAGCTCATTACACAACAGTTTAGGCCAAAAAGTGAAGAATTCTGTATTCGGTTGAAAATAAAGAGGGAACTAAAGTAGACAAAATATAATCAGCCAATGTACAATTTGTCCAGGATGCCAGGATTAACATATTCCATACTTACAAATGTGTCATGTGATCTTTAATGACCACCAGGGGTGAGGTACAGTTTTATGTCTCATTTCAGCAGTTAGTGCTGCCGAGTACCCAGCTTGGAGGGAAGGCTGTGGTGGTTTGGTTCAGTGCTGACTCAAGCTATGTCTACACTTCCAAAAAAAAGGTCTGGTGTTAACTCAGGTTCACTAACCCAGATTCAAATAGCAGTGAAGACATGGCAACTTGGCTTTTAACTGGGGCTAGCAGCATGAGTCCAATCCCAAGTGCCCTCACAGGCTTTTACTGGAGTTGCTAATGTGCGTTAAAAGTCAAGTTGCCCTGTCTTCCTTCACCGCCATTTTAACCTGAGTTGGCTAATGTAGGGTAGCTCACCTGAGTTAAGAACACACCTTCTTTTTGCAGTGGAGTCAGACCCTCAAAGAACAGACTGCCACCAACTAAATGGTTAACACCATTTCAGTGCAGCCTGATCTTTCCCTAAAGGCCAAACACTGTGAGTGTCGTGTGAGTTGTAGGTTCACAGTAGGTCAGCGTTGGCAGGATGAATGGACATCAATCTAGATGCTACTTCGGCTCAAAATCCGCGTTTCTATTTAAGGTTCCATTTAAAAAAAAACGAAAAAAAAAAAAAAAGATGGCATTGGCTGTTACCAAGATCCTAGTTTTAGCTTTAGAGCTTTAGTGGGGTCTTCCTTTCCTAGTTCCTGGTGCCTAATTTTGTGGACCTTTGATTCCACCTCCCTGGAGCATCACCTAGTCAGTCCCACTCAGCTCTTCATATCACCATCCGATTTTGCTGCATGACTCTCTTCTCCTCTGCACTCCTCATGCAGTGTGTTTGGGGGCTGTCCATAAATTACGTAGCACATTTTTCTGGTGATTTTCGAGACCTCCCCCCTTATAACACTGAAACAAACATGCTAAATGAGGGACCCACCAATCCCCTAATGTATTATGTAATTTGTGGACAGCCCCTTGTGCATGTTTAAACTATTAATGTACCCCCCCCCCGGCCAGGAAGAAACAAAGGACTCCGACACCACCCATGAAGAGCTAGGATGAGACAGCAGCAGCAGCAGTAGTATTAAAATACAGAAATAGAACAAACATGAGCTGGTTTTAGCAGTTTCCAATTCAACTCAATCGGAGTTTGCAATACCTGGTTTCTGCCACTGTGTGGTGCTATGTGAGACCGTAAATAATCATGTTTTCAAAAGGAAGTCGTCCGGCTACAGACTCAGGCTAGTGGCTTCTCTAGGGGCTCCCCCAAGAGGGGAATGCTTACCTAAAGTAAGAGAGTACCTGCTTGTCTACATTTGGAGCGGAGAACAGAGAGGACTGACTTTGATATACAATCTCCCCACTGCAGTTTCCACGGCATGCATCTGATGAAGTGAGCTGTAGCTCACGAAAGCTCATGCTCAAATAAATTGGTTAGTCTCTAAGGTGCTACAAGCCCTCCTGTTCTTTTTGACTTTGCAGAGAGCATGCACGGGGTAGGTGGTTCATCCTCCTCTCCTTCAAGGCTCCCTATTTAGCTTCAGGGAAGGAAGCTGATCTATAATTAAGGTTGATTTAGTGCGAACCCTTCTGTGGAAACCCCACTCTCTTAGGCTTTTCCTTCCTCTGTGCTGTATTTCTCCATCACAGTCTCCTTCTCCAAGTACTGGCCCAACTTTGCTTAGTTTCTAAGAGCTGGTGAGCTACCACCACTTGGTGCGATGGCTGGATATCCCCATTCGTTCCGTATTCTTTCGATTTAGGAGTATCTGATTCTCATCAATGGCTCTGGATATTGACCTGAGTGATAAGGTGATTTTTTTCAGACTAAAACATGTCAGTTTTGTACCTGTTGCCCTATTAATGGACGATGAGAGGGACCAAATGCCCCCCTTACCCAGCTCACGCATTCACAGGGAAATCAGCATCATGTCAAATTACAGCTCTTGAGTCCTGCCAGACAATCCTGCCTTATCTTATCTATCTACATTTTTTATAGTGTGCTCATCCCTATGGTATCTGAGTGCCTTAAACGTTTTTCATTGCGCCAGAGGAAGAGATGTTTATATATGTCTTAGTGGAAAACTTTCCCTGATCCTGAATCTGGCAATTGGCTCAATCCACATCAGCAAGGAAGACAAAGGTTAAAGTGCAGTTGTACCCAGTAAAGTACAGTGTAAAGTGACCCTTTTTACTCGACAAACCTGCTCTTTGTGGAAACTCAGTCTCATAAATATATTTTGCTCCCGTTAGTACTTTAGGAACTAGATACATTTATGGGAGGATGAGCTAGATTCACTTGTACCTCCTGTGCCTCAAAAGAATGCTAACCAAGTATCAGCTTCAGACCACATTCTGCCAAAAATGACATTTATGCAATGCAATCCTATTGTCACCAGTAGGATCACACAGATGTAAATGAATAGAGGAGCTGATCTGCAGAATCTCTGTGTTGTTCGCTGTCCTGGAGGTGATGCGCAAATCAGAAAGAAAGCAGCTTGACTTTCAGATCCCAATCTGAGTTTGTGGTACGGGTTTTAAGAAAACACTTTTTCTTGTTAAATGAACAAATTTAATATGGAAATCATCGAGACAACATGGAACCCTGTAATGATATTTGTAGAGTCACTTGTCACAGTATAACCATAGTTTAAATATCTAATCCCATAAATACTCTGGTTTGTCATTATTATCCTACTAACTGTCTAACGATTTTTAACGAATCACAGTGATATGGATTCTGCAAGTATCTCCAGGCACAAAGAATTCTAGGTGTTGATTAGTCCCCTGTGGCCAAAAAGCCCCAGTGATTATTCAGTCTAAAGCTACATATATATGTGTACTATAAGTATATATATGCGCCATAGAGTTTGAACTGTCAAAGGGTCCCTAATAGCCTTACCATCCCTAACTGGTTAATATTTACTTGGTCCTTGAGATCTGGATACAGCTATTGTCTGATGCACTGGAATTGGAGGAAGCATGATTTGCCTACCTCTGCTGTTGCCTTTATTGCATCTTTGTGCATCTTTTAGTTTTCAGGTACTCTCCTCATTACTGCTAAAGTTAAGTTTGTCAATGAACAAGGTGCAGTTTCTACCATGCCTGTCTGACCTGATTATACCATTATATTGTAATGCACATGTTTTTGTCTCTTCCCTAGCCAACCCAGGCTGGGATATGTCGTACACTGTAGAGAGAGCGCTTTGATCCTGCTCTCTGTTAGTCAAACCATGGCTGATTCACTGAGATCATGATGAGATCTGACAGCATTGGATTTCCCCCCCAGAGCAGTGTTTTCAAAGCCAGCAGGCCAAAAGCTATCTTTGGTCTTTTATCACTCCTGGCCGCTCTGCACAAGTCCATTGTCATGTGATTGCGACTTTATTTGGAGAGCTTCTCCTTTACCCTTGGCTTTGGCAGAATGATGATTCAGTGGAGATTTTTTTCGGGGTGCAGGGATAAACGGTTCAAAAGTATGTCAAAGTAGTACCCTCCTGTTATAGGGTTCCCAAGCCCACTTGTAGAAGCAGACTCAGAGTTCCCACTGCACTGGAACAAAGATTTGGCAGTTCCTCTACATTGCTGGATTTCTGGGGAAAAGTCAAATATGTGTTTGGTGCCAACAGCACCATTAGTTTAATTCATGTTACATTTTCTCTTAGTGGTACTACAGGCTTTTATGTATGTATTACGGGGCTGTAGCAGCCTGTGAACAAGTCAAATGTTTCATCTGCAAAAGTTTGCACTGTCAAAACCAACTTCTGCTGATCTGGTCAGAAAAATCAGAAGTGAATCAGCAGAGAGAGAGCAACGTGGCTATGTACTGTACACCATCCCAGTCAAACATAATCAGTGCGAAGCAAATAAACTACAGCCTTGTGGGTTCTGCTGCAAGAGATTTGATATGAGAGAAAGTATGAGCATGTTGGCCCTGATTCAGCAAGGGACATATGCATGTGCCTATTTATGCATGAGAGTGCTCCCATTCAAGTTAATGACATTATTTACATGCTTAAATTGAAGCATGTGTTTAAATTCTTTGCTTCATTTCTAATGAGAGAGAAATTTCTGTTCCTCTTTGGAAACATTGCTTAGATTTCCACGGAAGAAAGGTGTGTGTGGGGGGTATCTTAACCCAAGTATTCCCTTCAGTGGCTAGTTTTCTTGCTAGTCAGAGTCTGATTACTAAAGATTGTGTGATTGGTTTTGCTCTGTGCTGAAAGATTGCTTCCTCTAGCCTTGTGCTCTAATTTCCTGTCTTGTAATTAGCTCTTCCACATGGTTACCCCAGTGTGCACAGTATGCAGTCATATGATGGGCTTATGCCACTGGACATCCTCCTCGTTCATAATCACAAGGCCATGTTTTAAATCCTGTGTTCTGGAACTGTCAGATTTTAACATGGATTGGCAATCAGTGGAGGAGTCTCGTTGTGGACAAATGACCCCTGAGTGAGTAGAGTATGCTGAAGTTCAGGCAGAGGAGGATTACCTTGGTCTGAGAGGCAACAAGCATGTCTAATTACAACATTAGTGGTCTTATATTTTTTTAAAATATGGAAATGTTCCATATGCATGGAGAGAAATAATTATTACGCAGCACAATACACCAGACTGGGGAAAGTTAATTTAGCTTTAATATATCTGGTTTAAATAGAATCCTGTTGAGTGTAAGGGTTTCTTTTATTAATCTACCAGTGTCTCTTCTTTTGTCTAAGTTTATGAAAAAAAAAAATCTGCTAATCATGAAAAGTGTGTGAGTGACAGCACTGGAAGCTGAATTCCTCTCTGCTGGTATAGCCTCTGAATAAATACAGTGCAAGCTTCCTGGACCAATTTGCTAGTGTGCCTCAACCTTGTCCAGGAGCAATCACCTCTAGGTGATTCTTCTGCTCATTCTCTTCTCAGCTACTCTGCTGGAGCTGCTGACTATGAGGCTGAATTTTGTGATGCAGATGCTTGACACCCAGGGTGCAGCTGAGTCCCCAACCTCGATTCATGTATGCTACCAGATAATTGCCACTGGGAAAGTAGAGCTGGGTGAATAACTGATTTTTTGGTTTGCTGGCAGTTCCAAAAAAAAAAACCCACACAAAAACCCAGTTTGAATGGAATCCAAAAACGTCCAAAAAATGCTAGCAACTCGGAAAAGTCAATTTTGGGTTGAATGAAACATGTTTTGTGTGACCCAAAACATTTTGTTTCTGGTCATTTTTAAAGGGCTAGATTCACAAACCTGCTGGAGGATGAAGTACCACTCTTTTAACTTTTAGCGCAGTGGTTAGGTCACTAACTTGGGATGTGAGAGACCCAGGTTCAATTCCCCATTCTGGAGTAGTGAGTTGAATCCAGATCTCCCCGCTCTTTGATCATTTGGCCTACTCACTAGGCTATAGAGTCATTCTCATACTCTTTCTCTGGCCCAATGGGTATTCAGGTATTTTACACAAAGTGGAACAACTTCAACAGGACAGATTGAGAGAGCCCTGCCCTAGAATAGCCTATGTGAGTGCTTAGGGCATTCACCTGAGAGGGAGGAGTCACAGTTCAGGGTAACTGCACCTGTATTTTCCCTCCATGGTTCAGCATCCACTCTAGACTTTTGGATCCCAGGTGTTACCTTTCTTGAGTGGAGACCTGTGGCCCTCTCCCGCCTGACCAGGGTATTTCCAGGCTGAATGGTATCCCTAGCAAAAGACAGTCTGCCTACGCAGACCTGCTTCACTTATCTTCTCAGAGATGGTGCACAGTGCCTCAGTTATAAGTTACCACCCAGCCCTTTTCAAGCAAGCACATTTTATTCTTAAGGTAAAAGCAATACAGAGAAAGAGCATACATACATGCTAATAAATTTACCAGAGATCCCCCAGCTCCAGCATGGGCTCTGGCAGGTGAGCTGTCCTTCAAAACCCCACACAAGGGTATTCCTGTGGTTTCAAGTTCATTTTGCCCAGAACAAGAACTCAGTCTTAACGGGCCTCAATAGGCCAAAGTCTTTCCCTAAGGATTGGAGCCCTCTGGACTAGACGTCCTGTCCATTTACTGGATCATAAAAATGGTCCTGAGTCAGCTTAAACTCAGGCTATTTAGTCAAAAGTCCTTTCTTTGTCTGTTGGTCCCCAGAGAATCTGGTCTAAGGAGGGATTTCAGTTTATAAGGAACTGGGGAACCTTTTGGAGAAGGAGTGGCCTATACAAGAGTGATGGGCTCCACTTGAACCAAAACAGAGCCTGACTGCTGGAATATAAAATTCAAAAGGTTGTAGAGGATTTTTTTGAACTCAGGGCTGGGGAAAAGCCGACAGGTATGGTGGAGCACCTGGTTCGGGTGGACATGTCCGTTAGGGAGGAATTTATTAAAGAGGGAACTCTATATCCTAGTAAAGGGGATAGGAAAGAAGTTGGTCAAACACAGGTAGGAACTAATGAGGAACAGTAAAATGAAACAGAGTCCCCTTTAAAAATAACCCATGAAGGTGAGCAACTGAACATTGACAAAACATACAAGTCCTTATACAAATGCCAAAAGTCTAAACACTAAGATGGGTGAACTAGAGCTCCTGGCATTAAATGAGGATATTGATAATATTGATAATCAAGAGATCCACTTTCTGGACACTACAGTGCTAAATGTGGTGGAATGGGGATAATCAATAGGACACAGGAATATCAGGCTGTAAAATATATAGGAAAGGCAGAGTAGGTTGCCCTGGTGGGGGAGAGGCATTTACGTAAAAGAAAGCAAAGAGTCAAATAAGGTAAAAATCTTACATGGAACAAATTGTACCATAGAATCTCTATGGATAGAAATTCAATGCTTGAATAAAAAGACTACAGCAGTAGGAATATATATGATGTTTGGGTTCCAGGACTAGGTGCTCCAAGAAGCAGTCATTTCTGGTGTTTAGAAATGTTATTACTGCATCACACACTGCTTGGTATCATCTGCACTACATACTTTATGAGTGTACTCTCTATACCATTACCTGAATCATTTATGAAGATATTGAATAGAAGTGGATGCAGGACAGATCCCTGAGGGACCCCATTCGGTATGCCCTACCAGCTTGATTGTAAACTACATTGATAAAACTACTTTCCTAGTAGGCGTTTCCAACCAGTTATGCACCTACTTTATAATAGGTTCTTCTAGGCTATATGTCTGTTACCCAAGATCCATAAACCTGGAAATCCTGGGCACCCCATCATCTCAGGCATTGGCATCTGACAGCAGGATTGTCTGGCTATGTAGACTCCCTCCTCAGGCCCTATGCTGCCAGCACTCCCAGCTATCTTCGAGACACCACTGACTTCCTGAGGAAACTACAATCCATTGGTGATCTTCCTGAAAACAGCATCCTGGCCACTATGGATGTAGAAGCCCTCTACGCCAACATTCTACACAAAGATGGACTACAAGCTGTCAGGAACACTATCCCCGATAATGTCATGGCAAACCTGGTGGCTGAACTTTGTGACTTTGTCCTCACCCATAACTATTTCACATTTGGGGACAATGTATACGTTCAAATCAGCAGCACTGCTATGGGTACCCGCATGGCCCCACAGTATGCCAACCTTTTTATGGCTGACTTAGAACAACGCTTCCTCAGCTCTCGTCCCCTAATGCCCCTACTCTACTTGCGCTACATTGATGACATCTTCATCATCTGGACCCATGGAAAAGAAGCCCTTGAGGAATTCCACCATGATTTCAGCAATTTCCATCCCACCATCAACCTCAGCCTGGACCAGTCCACACAAGAGATCCACTTCCTGGACACTACAGTGCTAATAAGCTATGGTCACATAAACATCACCCTATACCGGAAACCTACTGACCGCTATTCCTACCTACATGCCTCCAGCTTTCACCTAGACCACACCACACGATCCATTGTCTACAGCCAAGCTCTACGATACAACCGCATTTGCTCCAACCCCTCAGACAGAGACAAACACCTACAAGCTCTCTATCAAGCATTCTTACAACTACAATACCCACCTGCTGAAGTGAAGAAACAGATTGACAGAGCCAGAAGAGTACCCAGAAGTCACCTACTACAGGAGAGGCCCAACAAAGAAAATAACAGAATGCCACTAGCCGTCACCTTCAGCCCCCAACTAAAACCTCTCCAACAGATCAAGGATCTACAACCTATCCTACCCGTCACTCTCACAAATCTTGGGAGACAGGCCAGTCCTTGCCTACAGACAGCCCCCCAACCTGAAGCAAATACTCACCAGCAACCACACACCACACAACAGAACCACTAATCCAGGAACCTATCCTTGCAACAAAGCCCGTTGCCAACTGTGCCCACATATCTATTCAGGGGACACCATCATAGGGCCTAATCACATCAGCCACACTATCAGAGACTTGTTCACCTGCACATCTACCAATGTGATATATGCTATCATGTGCCAGCAATGCCCCTCTGCTGTGTACATTGGTCAAACTGGACAGTCTCTATGTAAAAGAATAAATGGACACACATGAGATGTCAAGAATTATAACATTCATAAACCAGTCGGAGAACACTTCAATCTCTCTGGTCACTCGATTTCTGATCTAAAAGTGACTATTCTTCAACAAAAAAACTTCAAAAACAGACTCCAACGAGAGACTGCTGAATTGGAATTAATTTGCAAATCGGATACAATTAACTTAGGCTTGAATAGAGACTGGAAGTGGTTGAGTCATTACACAAAGTAAAACTATTTCCCCTTGTTTATTCCTCCCCCCCCCACTGTTCCTCAGACGTTTTTGTTAACTCCTGGAAATGTGCTGGAAATGGCCCACCTTGATTATTACTTCAAAAGGTTTTCTCTCCCCCCCACCCCACTCTCCTGCTGGTAATAGCTCATCTTAAGTGATCACTCTCCTTACAATGTGTATGATAAACACCCATTTTTTCATGGTCTGTGTGTATATAAATCTCCTCACTGTATGTATATAAATCTCCTCACTCCTCATTTTCCACTTTATGCATCCGATGAAGTGAGCTGTAGCTCACGAAAGCTTATGCTCAGATAAATTGGTTAGTCTCTAACGTGCCACAAGTACTCCTTTTCTTTTTGCGAATACAGACTAACACGGCTGTTACTCTGAAACCTTCTATTATGGTGTAAGTCAGTGATGTCAATGGAGCTATACTGATTTATAGCGGGGTCTGGCCCAATATGTTCTCTGTAACCCTTGATTTTTTGTTGTTTCTCTTTTCGTTTTGATTATACTATACATCCTTGAGCATTTCATGGAGAATTCGAAGAGGTGGAAAATTAAGGAATACATTTCTGTGGGTGCAAGTTGTAATATGGCCAGCAAAAGTTTGCTGGCATCTGCTTTTAATTGATTGTTCCACCCTGAAGTGAAAACCACTGTCCAAGAACTTCATTACTTTTCCCTCCAAATTGATTTTTAAGCACGTATTTCTATTTCCAGTGACATTGTTGTTACATATTTGTTTCTCACCTTCATGTATTACACTTCTCTGACAAGACCCTCTGCAGAGACATTGAAGAAATAAATTCTTTTTTTTTTTTGGTTACTTTTTTGCTGCGTCTGTGCAGGGTATTTGTTTGCAGAGGGCTTGTATTAACACTCCATACTGCCTTAGACTAAGCAGACTAATAGACTCTTTCAGCACCTCTGTAGCGCTGCCTGGTGTGGTAATCATTCAGCGGTCATGGCTCTCTGCAAACAGCAGCACTGAACTCGCCTTTCAATTACTAGTTTATTATTCTAAGATGTCTGGGGAGCTGAGTGGTGATAGCCATATGCCAATAGAGGTATGGACTTCTTGTGAAGTTCCACACTGGAGACTGAAAGCAAAATTGGGGGTCAGAGCAGTTCTCTTACGCTGGTGACTGACAACATCTGACATGGCCTTAAAACAACCAGCCCAGAAAGGAAAACAGCTAACCTCCAAATTCCTAATAAATGGCAGTTTAGCTCGAAGGTCAATGTTTCTTTTTCCCACTTGGCTGGGTTTTGGGTCAAGGTGAAGGTGTGTTAACCTATCAGGAAACCTTTATACTTGATGATACTAGTCTAACATGCCAGACTGGTCAGTGTACAAAGCTCTTACAGGTATTTCACTCCAGTACTTCCTAGATGCAGTGAGTTGATCACCTTGGGATTTCCTGTAGGCAACGTAAGAGCAATCAATTTTTTGGGCCAGTATGAAAGACTTGAAATTGGAGGTGAAGTGGGAGTCAGGATCCCCATTCCAGGCGGATGAAAACGGAGTTTTTCATGGTGTTGACGTGCTTGGCTGTGCGTGGAGTGAATTAGACACTGTAACTTTCACACAGCACTTGTTCTGGACTGGTCCATGCAGTCATCCTTGGAGGCGAGCTGAGATATAGACTGAAATAATAAAAGAACCAGACATCATCTTGAAAACACATCTGTTGGGTCTGCAGTGTATTTGTTTGCCTGTAAAGTTTAGATACTTTGAAAATAAGAATGTTATAGGACAATAAAGAAAGATATTGAGATCTTAAGCTCTTTTGCAATACAGAAAAGCTGAAGTCAACTTAAATAATTCAGGTATGCTGAGTAAAAAAAAAAGAAAAAGAAAAAAGAGGGACTGTTCAGTGGCTCCACAAATTTGGGCCCCAATCCTGACAGCTTTTGTCAGTCCTTGTTCTAGCAAAATGCTCACTGAAGTCAATTTACCTGGTCATTGTTGAATTCTCAATTAAGCATCTCTGGGAATTTTATTGCCCACTTAGCACCCTCTTTAGGAACCATGGTTTATTTTCCTTTCCAGTCCCTGGTGCCCTATTCCTGCTTGTCTTTCTGTCTTCTACACAACACACCTCAGATACACTTCCAAGTTGTCCCTCACCTCCGACCAGCTTGAAGTGGAAATTCATGATTGGAATTTGCACTCCAAACCAATGAATGGCAAAATATTGTCACCTGGGTACCAGGCCAGTGCAAACACTCTCCTCTCCTCTCCTTAGTAGGACAGAATCATAGCAAAGTGTATGCAGTGAAATCAGGTGACTAAGTGTGTATTCTAACATCTGCTTTGAAACCTGCCTGAGGGGAACCTGTGCCTCTTTCACTGTTAAAGCTTGAATCCATAGATACTGGAAATTTGGCAGTCACTGAATTAGGGCCCAGACCTGAATTCCTAACTTGGGCAAACTGGGACCTAGAAGTTGTGCGCACACATGAATATTTGACTTCACAAGCTTGCCAACAACATGGTGGGGAAGCAAATATCTGTGTGGGCTAAATTTTTATTTATTGTGTGTGTGTATATAGAGAACCAGATTTACAAAACCTAATAGTGACCAGCTTGCACCCACAGAAGCGCATGGGTGCTTTCATTCATTTGTGTGTGCAGTAACCCAGTGTGCAGACTCATATGGTTTATGGCCATAAGTGAGCTGCCAGGTTTTGGAAATTTAGAACAAAGATGGGCCTGTGCAGCAAAATTTGGATCAGGAAGTGGAATTTGAGCCCCCCATATGCCAAAGGTGTCTGGATCCAGATTTTGGTTTGGGACCATACTTAGTCCAGGGCAGGAGAAACCCACGATGATCTGATATGATACGATAAAAGCTGCCAGTAAAAAAGAGCACAGTGAGGGAATGGCAGGGTAAGCAAGGAATAATAGTTCTGGGTGAGAATTAAGGGTAATAGGATATATTGCTGGGAGGAATCTGTTATAGACTAGCTGGATCAGAAGGAGCAACAGGATGAGGAAAAGAAGATAACAGAAATCAAAGGCTTATGAAAGGAAAAAGAATGGTATGGGGAGAGATTTAATCAGCTTTGAGAGGAGGGAAGCATTAATCAATTTTAGAATGATAGGGAATGGGGCCAGAACAGAGCAATGCCTACAAGTCATGAGGAAAAAGGAGAACAAGCAGTGGTTAAGGTGCTGGCATAGGACTCAGAAGACTTGAATTCTAGTCCCTGCTCTGCCACAAGCTTCCTGTGTGACCTTTAGTAAGTCGCTTGTCTCTCTATGCCTCAATTTGCTACTGGTAAAATGGGGACAATAATATTTCCATACCTCACTGGTGTCTTGTGGGTATAAATACACTAATGACTGAGAGACACTTAGCAGACACTGAGGTAGAGGGGGCTTTATAAACACATAGATTAGCAAGATCTTATATAGTAGTTCATAGATACCAAGGTGGGGCCTAAATACCAGCCTCACAGGAACTTTAGATTATTATTGTGTAATAATGCAGTGGTGTGCAGAAGCTCCAATCAGTATTGGTGCCACATTGAACTAGGCACTGTAGAGGGCTCAGTCATTGGCTTGGCTGGATGGACGTGCAGGAGTATAAGGAGGAAGAAGAAGTCTGTGTGGCCTCCCCAAACCTTGGGTTGGGGCACACCAGAGAAAGCAGGTGCTGTGATTCTGTGACACATGTCCTGCCAGCAGATGGACAGGGAATGGGGAGGGAGGGATGGGCAGAGCTGCTGAGCCACCATGGGAGAGGAGAGGTTGTAATTGCTCCAGACCCATAGTGAAACGGGGAGCAGAGAGGGATTCTCACTTCATTCCCTGTATTGTCCTGGGGTCATGCAGCTATGCATTGCTGCTTGCTCAGGGCAGAGTCTAGCTATAAACAAGACTGGGCTGTTGCTAAGACATAGGAATTATGTATGCCAGCTAGCGATAAGCATACACACTACAAAAAAAGAGGCTAGAAAAGAGGCCTATTAAAAGCATCACAATTGCCTCTTCCTGCTGAATGCAGTATCTCCTATACTAAGTAAGAAGACTTAGCTGCCAAGCTTTGTGCCATTCCAGGTGTGACATTTTATGCAAATTGTTTAATGAGATAATTTGCATATAACCAAAAATTCACTTGACACCGCAAACTTCAGCATAGGGTCAATACACCCTGTCCCAAGCAGCAGTGGGAGTAAGACATGGAGCTGCACAAAACTGGGCCGTGGTGAGGTTTGATAGGTAGGAAAGTGGGTAGGTGGGAACGTTGCTAGAGATGTTGGACAAAGTGGGTAAATTCTGGGGTGTCTGAGTGCTGTGTAGGGGTAGCTGGATGCTGTCATGGGTAGACAGGTGGGTCTCAGGGTAAGGGTTCTGGGAGCTGGTGGCTGGGATCCTTCTGGTGGGTGGGGATCTGGGGTCTTATACGTATTCTGCACACTGTCCGTTGATGTCACCTAGCGTAACCTAATGGGAATGATGATCATATCTGGCAGTCCTTGATCAGGCAAACCTCCTCATGGAAAATCCTGTCAATATTCACCCATTGGGTTCAGATATTCCTTAGGGACTAATGGGTTTCTAGTACCCATTAATCTCCTTCCTTTGTCTGTATTTGCCACCGCTAATAACCAATGAGTCATGGGCATGAACGCTCCTGGCAATGAGAATTCAGCACATCTCAGAAGAATTTGCATCTCTCAGCAAGAAGGAGCTTTCTCTCCATCCCTGAGGCCTGTCATTCAGTAGGCGATAAGGAACGTAATGAAAATAATAGAATTAGCTAATTTGCCGTGTTTTCTTAGCTAAAATAGGCTATTTAATTTTTTCCATGTACAACTGGATACACTCTGTGAAAATAATTACATAGGTTCTGAGCTTGCAGTCCCTAATCAGTTAAATGCATGGGTGTTTTGCCTGAGTAAGAACTGAGGAATCAGGTCCATAGTTTCTTTTACATATTTCTAGCAACTCAAATCTATGTGGGAGCAAAGTGTCATAATGAAGACAGGAGTGAAACCAGCCTTTAGTGCCTGTGAATCATGTGATACTTACTCCACGTGGCAGTCCTGTAGGAGACCTGTACCTTTGCGTTGTTGTTACCAGGTAAAAGGACAAAAAAAATCAAGTGAACCAGCCGAAAGATTTAGCCTTTGTTCAAGTCTGTTTCAGTTTGCCCTCTTCCAATGAAAAGAGGCCCAAGTATGAGTTAATTAAGGACCAGGTTCGTGCTCAGCTGGAGTAGTACTTTACTCCACTTGTTTCAGGTAACTGATTGTTATTACTCAATGTGAGTAAGGGTGGCACAATTTGACCATAGAGAGCCCCCAAGCCACAATGTATGTGAAGGGTCTTGTTCGGTAGGAGCTCTGAACAAGTCTAGGTAATATGCTAAAATAATAGTTTTCACAAGTGCTGTGTGTGTTTGTGTGTGTGTGTTTACATCAGATAATCTTCTTTTGGGAAAGGAGAGTCTGAAAATGCCTAGAAATAAGTAGATGTCAGCTTCTAATAAGCTGCTGCAACTCTGCTCATAGAAAAGACCTCTAGCAAAAGCTACATCATCATCTTGAGATGGAATTTCCCTTTCAGGTTATTTCAGGTGATTCTGGTAGGCAGAAGCGTTTTGCTTTCGAACAATGAGTCCATTACCAAAAGATTTCTCATTTTATAGTCTAGTACATTGCCGATTGTAGGCTTGAAAGCTGAGAGGTTTTCCACCACATGGTTACATGTGAGGGCAAAGTTTAGATCCTGGAAGCAGCCTCTGAAGGGAATAGGAATTTGAACAGAGATAATAAAAGGAAAAAAGTTCTTAATGTTCAGATGGATTTACTGGGGGGAAGGGGGGAAAGGGAAGCATTCAAAATATGCATGGAGTTGGAATTTCTGAAGGGCTTAGTGCTAAAAGTCCTTAGTTGCTTGGAATGGATGCTAAAAATGTGTTACAAAATAGCTGCCAGAAGCATTGGGTTTAATAAACTCTTCTGAACTGGCAAAACTGAAAAGAGTTAGATTGTTACCTCTTCAGAAAATCAGAGGAAGATCGTTAATGAAGACAATTTTATAACTTATGCTACACTGACTGCGAGAAAGGTGAACTTGACATCTGCTAGATCAGATCGATGCAGCAAATTCTATGTCAGGATGTCACAATAAAAGTGTGTAGAGATTATACAAAAGATGACCTCCCCAAGCTGAAGCAAAAATCTGTTGCTCCCAGCTAAATGGAGGATTTCATACACAGTTGCATGGACTTCAGTGGGAGCAGAATCAATTGCAAGATGATCATACTTGGGGTTTTTTGGAACTACCAGGGCAACAAATACTTTTCTGGCCCAGTGCATTATCAAAGCTGCAGAACAGATGGAGCTTGACTGGCTCAGAGAGTTATGAGATTTAAGTCCTTGCTAAAAGAAAAACTGATAATGCCTTAATATTCTGGTTGACTCTAAGGGCTTATCGAAATATGTATTGCAATAATTCTTCTTTTGAACCTCCTACTTGTAGTTTATTCTCTTTGTTAATGTTTTTATAACTACATGAGACTCATTAAATCAGATCCAACTGTTTCTTTTTGGATGAGTGGTCACATTTACACAGAGCCTAAACTGTGATATTTTTGGAATAAGTAGATCTTGCTAGTAGATCTGTGTCCAGGGTTGAGACATTGGTGGCCTGATTCAAAGTCCATTGAAGTCAGGTGAAAGATTCTGGTTAACTTCAATTGGCTTTGGATAAGGCCCCTATTGAGGATCCATGCTAGATGGAATGGGGCTTTGGCCCTACTGCGTTTAGAGAGTGTATGTGGTTCCCTAAATGTAAGACTGTATTGCTGTTTACAATAATTTTATGTGAATCTATAGTATCCTCACTCTCATTATGACATAAAGAAGGGTATATTAAAATTGAGAATGTCATAGGTATATGTTGGGTCCATTTGTTATGGCTCCCAATATCCATACACCAAAGAATTCCCCTCCAAGGAACTTAATATTTGTGCACATTTAGAAATGTGGCTTCCTTTTATGGATCTGTGGGAGTGAATCAGTACTGTATGCACTAAAGGCCTAATCCTGATTCCATTCAGCTCAGTGCTAACACTCCCATTAACCTCCACGGGTGCAGGACTGGGACCTCAGATTGTAGATTAGCATGATAGTAGGGCCAGATCCTCACACCAATGTATACCAGCTGAGGATGTCGGCCATAGTTTTTATGCTCAGAGAATACAGGTTATAAATGGTGTTATTTTATCTCCCAGTTATTTTTTTATTATGTTTGGATGGCTGAAAAAACAATAAACATCTCACAGGGACTGCAAGAGGTCCCTTCCAGTGTCTTATTCTGGAATTTGCATAAAATCTTTTTACCGCTTTCATACATTTTGGGATTTCCCCCCCATTCCAAAGATTATTTTATGCATAGGTATCAATGTGAAGTGGGAAACATATACATACGCCATCCTTTCCATCTCCAGCTCACACTTCTCCAGACACTTGGGTTGGAGATAATAGTGAGCGCACTTCATCTGCGCTTCTGACCCCCATCTTCAGTGGAATTAGGCTCAGGGATGAATTTGGCACATTGTGTTTATTTTGAGGCACCAGCAGTAGCCCATTCCACTTCTCCCGGCCACCGCTTGCAGTCAAAGTTAATTACGACGTTTGCATGGTCAGCACATTCTTGCGGAAGAAAGAGCCCGCCCTTCGTCCACATGCAGATCGTAAGAGATATTTTCAGCAGTGTGCAGCTGTAATCAACAGACCTCGTCTTGGCAATTTTAATCCCTTGCTGTCTAGTTTGGGGCTGCTTGTTATGCAGCCAGCATTCACTCAACATAATGGTTGCTACCTGCCAATGTGCTTTGAGGGATATTGTTAGCATTAAATTTGCCATTTACATTTTCATGTTTGACATAATTGAGGAATGAATGCTCTTATGAAAATTAAACTTGTGGTCCTCCTGGACTACTGTAACCCTGTTAAAATGTAATGCGATTCTTGATGCGTCTTCTTTAGGTTTTTATTAAATAGAATATCCGTATGACTAATTCCCCTGGCCTAAATGTAGGCTGGGAAGGAGCATTATTGATAGAGCTGAGCACAAATGGCCCTCTATACTCAGCCCTAATGGCCTAATAATGCATTATACTTGAATCAGAAATACTTTGAGTTGTAGTGCTTATTGCCATTATTGAAAACACCTGGATGCTCCATTCATCAAGGTTATATCAAAATGGGCCCATTTGTTTATTAGTCTGTCAGTAAACATCTTTATTTAGTTTTGTGTTCTACCGCTTTGGGTTGAACTGGAGGGAGGATGGGACCATGCAGTGCATCTTTTTGTGGTTTCCCATTATTAGTTTTCCTTGAAAAAGAAAGATAATGAAAAGTTTGGATGGCTTCATAAAGAGACCATTATTCTCAGGCATTATGTTTCTTTCGCAAGTTAAGGGAGAGAAAAACCAAACACATTATCTATGTAATCAGTATGGGCTGCGTAGCAGAGCTACAGTAGCAGACTGGCTTGCCTGAGATTAACATTTAAAATGTGGATCATAGTAATACAGACTCCAGTGCATTCAGTTCCCATTGCTACAGCAGTCCAGTCCTACACAAGACTTTTCTGTCCAACGGTCCTTCAGCTTGTGCCAGTATTTTCTGTTCTCAGCGCTACTTGCCGAAGAAGGATGTGAGGAAGGATGGCTAAATCGGAAGAGTAGGACTAACCCCTGGTCTACACTACAAATTTATGTCCGTATAACTGAGTGATGCAGTTATACCAACCTAACAGCGCTAAGTTTTCTCCCCTTGACACAGCTATTGCCTCTCGGAGAGGTGGAGTGCCTACACTGACGGGAGAAGGTAGCATCGTCACTGAGTGCTATAATGGCGCAGCTACAGCCGTGCTGCAAGTGTAGAGAAGCCCTAAGGAAAGCTAGTTTCAGATCCCAGCTCCACCACAGACTTCCTCTGTGAAGTTGGGCAAGTTACTTAGCCTCTCTGTGCCTCACTTTCCCCATCTGTAAAAGGATCAATTAGTTAAAATTTGTAAAGTGCTTTGAAGTTGAAAAATGTCATTTATTGGGATGAAGAGAATTCTGGTTTTCCAATTGAACTGAATACAGGTGGTTGAATTTTTTTGGTCAATACATTTCCCCAATTGGTTTAATTGAACCAGGTTTTTTGGGGGGGAAGAGGGGGAATGTTGATTTCAGTGAAGTGTTCAATTTTTCAGTGGAAAAATTCAAAATGCAGCTTTTTGAATTGACGTTGAAAATGTCGATATTTTGAAACAAAATGTTGAAGCCGAAACGGAAAATGTCAAATTTTGGGTGTTGACGTATCCAAGTCAAAATTCTACAGGTCTTTTCATTCTGTAAAAAAAAAATAAAATTAGATCTTTTGACTTTTCCTCCTGTTTTGGGATGAAAACAAATGTCAACATATAGTAATGCCTGGTGGGACTGAAATTTCATTTTCCAAACATCTCTCAAACCAAATACAACTGAAAAAAAAACATTAATCATAATGTTTCAAGAATTAAATTTTAAAAAATTACTCTGAGGAGGGGGGATACAAACACCAGGAATATTCAGTGGAAATCGCATCTAGTTCATCCTTTCCACTGTAAATTTGTATGAATCAACTTTAAATTATAGCCCACATTTACTGTTCATACTCTGTACTGTTCATTTCCTGGCTGCACATAGGAGCAATGTAGTTAGCATCTTTTTAGTGGTTACACACAGTGTGAGAACGTAGAATGCAAACAATAACTGAAATGGTTTGAAAAAATTTTTGAGAATATTTTTTAAATGTTTGTGTTGATTTAATCAGATAATGAAACCACTGATTTCTGCTCAAATGTTGATAATAAGCCTGCAAAACAGGTGGAAATTATAAAAATAGAACTTGAAAGCCAGGACTCCCAAGTATATTGTGTATTGGAATCTGAAACCGGCCACTGGGCGGGTAGATACAATGCCAAACAGGAATGAAGTAGACCTGAACCAGAAGTTTTCTAAGTTTAGGCTGGGTAATACTGCATCACAATTTTAGGGTCTGCATTATATTACATTGTGATGCTGGCCAAGAAGCATAGGGCAGTGTTGGGGTTTGCTGAAAGTTGTGATTACAATGTGCTTACTGTCCTTTAAAACCAGGATATGAGCTCTAATGCCAAGTTATGGGGTTGTAGGTCTGTGAGCTCAGCCTTCTGTTGTACAAACCAGAGGAGATAAATGAAAACCGTGGAAGGAGATGCTGGTGCTCTGTCCTCCTAGCTTCTCATAAGTTATTTTTTAGTTATTTAAAAATCCACTTAGGAAATGTATTTCTAAATTTCTGACTTGTCATGAAATGCCAGGAGAGTATACAGCTGTGTAATTCACAAAAAGAAAAGTAGTACTTGTGGCACCTTAGAGACTAACCAATTTATTTGAGCGTAAGCTTTCGTGAGCTACAGCTCACTCCATCGGATGCATACTGTGGAAACTGCAGAAGATCTTTTTCTACACACAAACCATGAAAAAATGGGTGTTTACCACTACAAAAGGTTTTCTCTCCCCCCACCCCACTCTCTGCTGGTAATAGCTTATCTAAAGTGATCACTCTCCTTACTATTACCAGCAGGAGAGTGGGGTGGGGGGAGAGAAAACCTTTTGTAGTGGTAAACACGCATTTTTTCATGGTTTGTGTGTATAAAAAGATCTTCTGTACTTTCCACAGTATGCATCCGATGAAGTGAGCTGTAGCTCACGAAAGCTTACGCTCAAATAAATTGGTTAGTCTCTAAGGTGCCACAAGTCCTCCTTTTCTTTTTGCGAATACAGACTAACATGGCTGTTACTCTGAAAGCTGTGTAATTGTAGCCGTGTCAGTCCCATGATATTAGAGAGACAAGGTGGGTGAAGAAATATCTTTTACTGGACCAACTTCTGTTGGTGAGAGAGACAAGCTTTCAAACCACACACAGCTGTACTTCAGGTCTGGGCAAGGTACTCCACGTGTCACAGCTAAATGCAAGGTGGAACAGCATAAGTAGTTAGCATGTAAGGGACCAATCAAGGTAGAGTGGCCTGTTAAACATCTCTGCAGTCATAGGACAAAAAGCGGGTTATAGACAGTTGTAATAAACCATAAATCCAGTCTCTCTGTTCAGTCCATGATTTTTAGTGTGTAGCAAAATTATGAATTTAAGCTCCCAGGCTCATCATTTGAAAGTGTGGTGCAGGTTTCCTTTGAGGATGAAGACTGATAGGTCAGACCTAGAGTGATCGCTTTGTGAAAAGTGTTCAGCTGCAGGTGATGGGGTATTTTTGTTATGAAAAGACTACTTATGCTAAACAATCGGTTCCACCTTGCATTTAGCTGTGATGCTCGGGGTACCTTGCCCAGACCTGTGAAGAAGAGCTCTGTGTGGTTTGAAAGCTTGTCTCTCTCACCAACAGAAGTTTGTCCAATAAAAGATATTACCTCATCCACCTTGTCTCTCTAGAAGTGTGTACAAGCAGTTTCATAGAACATTCACTCCACATACTATAGGCATTTAGAAAAATTGGGTACCAGCTATTCTATCTGAAGATAACTGTGGTCAAATGAACATTTTGGGGGGAAGTGGTGGTGGAATGTTGTGGCACTGTATGTATGTCACTAGGTGGCATGAGTGACCATTAAGGAGAAGGAGCTATTGTAGAAGTCTGGAGTTTCAGCACAGGTCATTTTAAGAGACTAAGAGTATGTCTACACCGCAGTAAAACATCCATGGCTGGCCTCTGACTTGGGCTTGTGAGGGTTTGGCTGCAGGGTTATAAAATTGCAGTTTAGATGTTCAGGCTCAGGCTGGCGTGTCCCAGAACCCAGGCACCAATCTGAACCTGAACATCTACACGGTAGTTTTATAGCCCTGCAGCCCGAGCCCTGAGAGCCAGTTAACAGGGGCCAGATGTGGATGTTTTATTGTGGTGTAGACATACTCTAAACTAATGGCTCAAGGGATTGTATAAAGGTATAGGCAGTCACTGCTTGCTCCCTTGTGGCCAGGTGTGACTCTGCAGATTAGCCCCACCTTACTTTCCCCAATTGAGCAGCAGTAAATTCACTAACACAGATCTGGGCAAGGAGAAGCCAACACATACTAACAAAATAGCATGTCCCCTTTAATAAGGTTTCAAAAAAGGAGCAATTACAATAAACAATTCATAATGTCCTCACTTCAGGACCATTGTTCAGGGCCCCCAAACTTAAAGTCCACAAACAAAGGCTCTGAGTGAGAGTGGTCAGGCTGGTCTCCTGGAGCCTGAGAGAGGAACCACTATCCACTGCAGCCTGAACAGCTTCCTGTTCCTGTTTAAATAGACCATCCAAGGGCAGGGCTGGGCCTCCTTGATTACATGCAGGCAGTCCCTGGCCATAGGATCCAGCCTGTCCCTTCAATGGGTGGTACACTGCTTCTCAGATTGGTAACGGGACACTGAGCTTTTGATTTCTAGGGCACTCATCCCAACGATGGCAAGGAAGGTGCTAAATATTTGCCAGTTGTGACTGTGAGCAGTTCTAAGGCCATTTCCATAGGGTAGTTTTACTTTTTCTGATGTCATGGTGGCATTAGAAATTTTGATATCTAATCTAGTCTATCTATATTAGTTATGATTTTGGATCTACGGAAATACTAGAGTTGGTCAACATTTTTCAGATTTTGTCAAAGATGTGTCTCCAATGTTCCTGTTGATGGGGGCAAGAAAATTGGGGGAGCATTTGCACAAAAAATCACAATGTTCCTGTTTTTCAGCCAACTGTAATAAATATGCCCAGATGCTTAGACAATGGATATAGATTCTTATTAACCTGAAGGCAAATAACGTGATTGGTGCTCACGCCAGGTCCTGTGCAGGGCTGTTCCCACTGTAATACTGCTGCTAGTGTTTGTGTACCACTGCCCTGTTGGATTGAATGTCAGACCAGCTCAATTATGTGTGATCACAACTTCCTCTAGTGTTGCCCAACAGGTATGGTAACATCATTGGCTATCTCAGTGGAGAAGCCATGGACTGGATAGGCTTAGAGAACAAGGCATCGTTTCAGAACAGAGATGAGATCTACTGGTGGGACTGGGATAGCACGGGGAAGCTCACCTGGCTTATTCCCATGGTATACTTTTTGTGTGGATAAATAGAATTTGGTTTCCAGTGCTGTCAGTTTAGGACATTTCACCAGCATTAAGTTTTCTTTAAAAATAAAATCAAAGGTCAGCACAGCAGGCTTTTATTCTTGAACATTATGAACTGGCTGCAGCATTCACTTCCACATGCAAGCTGATTCATACTGACAGGGAACAGATATAAATTCCTGGGTGTAACAGCAGGTGTACAAATCCTCGGTGTAACCCCGTGTTTCTTTTCATAATGACCCACAGGAAAGCGGCATCTTAAAGCTGAACTTTAATAACAGGGAAGGAGTTGAAAGAAAAAAAATAGTTATAAGTCTTAAAATATTAGTTTGAAAACACAGTCATTTTTGCTCTGGGCATATCTAACAAAAGTGTTACTATGCCAACCACTTTATTATAGGAAAAGCTGGGCAAGTGATTTAAACCAAAATGTTTACAGTTGGCCACTAATTGTGTACTCCTCATTTTCTAGATGGCCAGTGTGAGGCACTTGAGATGAGATTTGAAGACGTTTTGAGTGCTCATAATTGCAACTGAACTGGGTTGGAGCTGTGCACTGAATATATGAAGCACTATAAAAAATGCTATATATCCTGAAAAATCAAGTCATAGGTGTCTCAGGTTGAGTGCCCTAAATCAGTGGTCACTTTTGGCCTTAATCTCTCTGTACATTATTTTCTTATCTGTAAAATGGGACAATAATTAGAGCTGGTTGAAACTTGGGATTTCTATTTTGCAGGAAACAATCATTTACTAAATTTCCATCAAAATGCAAATTCTGAAAATATTTTGTGTAGAAAATCTCATTTAGGAAAAAATTCAACATTTCATTTTTAAACAAAATTTTGGTTTCAATTTTATTAAAAATATATTTTTATTTTTTCACATTATTTCATGACATAGTAGTTAGTAGTAGTAGTACATAGTATGACAAGTCATATATCAACCCATGCCATGTTATGACATAATGTAATAGTCAAAATGTTCTATTTCATATTTTTTAAAATCATTAAGGCAGCTGCTACTTAGTACAGATTGAAACCAATTGTCTTATTTTCTAGATTGACGTGTCTCCTGTTTGTGTTGTAAGAAACAATTTGACACTTTCAACAACAGAAAAAAGATAAACACTAATTAGAATGAGAACAGCTTTTTCAACATTCTTGTCATTTTTCAATATTCAGAGTCATATGTAAGATAAGATGTTTCAACTGGTATTGTCTAGAAGTTGCCCATAATGCTTTAAAAATAAACTAATATAGAATAAATTAATATAGGATTTTTCCTATTATATTATAATCTGTTAACAGTAATAATATAAAATGACATCATGTCAATTTTGTTTGAAATGATATTTCAAAATTTTTCTGAAATGAAAAATTTTTCATTTCCCCAAATTTCATTTTTAAATTTTGTTTGTGAGAAATGTCACTGAAACCAGCATGAGTCTATGACAAGTTTCAGTTCTGTCGAAATGGCATTGTCCAACAATAAACTGTTTTGAGGAAAATTCTCCAAGCAGCCCTAATAATGATATCATCTGTTCTCCCCGGGATGTCATTACTGTTTGTCAAGTACTCAGATACTATGGTGGGAGCATCATAGAAAAATCCAAGAGGAAACTGATTATTTTGTATTCAGTGCATGGTTTGGGTGGTGCGCATTAATTAAGGGGTTGGGACACACGCTGCATGAGAAGGTTAAAAGAAACATTGATTAATGGCACACTGAATGAGGGCAGGAGTCCTGTGGAAAAAAAGTACGTGATTATGTCATTACAGCCTGTATCATCATGAATATGCACAAGGAGGGCGAATTAAACTTGCACAAGCAACTTTAATTCAGGCATTTACTGAACTTGGAGTGCTTGACTTTGTGACCTTTTAATGTAGCTTATTGAAGATGTGAGGCCAATGGGAAAGCTTGTTGGTTATGGTGTGTCTGGAGGGTCCATTATCAATCTGAGTCTGTTTGAATTGTTGTCTAATTCTGTAAAATGGATATGTGGTATATGGAAAACTGCATTAAAATTGTAAGCTATCACTTTACATTTCTTAGGGTTTTCCTGGCCCTGCTTGCAGGCTAGGGAAATGTGCGATCAGAGTCAGTCTGCAATCAGCCAGCCTGCAGTAATGTGGGGTGAATCATGCCTCTGTGTTTTAGGGAGCAGCCTGCTTTGGCTCTCTCTGGTTTTGAGTTCTTGTGCATTCTGAATTCTAAGAAATAACCGTCTCGCAAGAGTATTTTATCTTTTGATCTAGCTTCTCTGTGTGTATGCCATGAACATGACAGTTATACATTTTCCCAGAGCCTGGGATGGGTATAAATAAGAAACTGAAATAGCTATATATGGGGTTTTATTTATTTATTTATTAAAGGGAAAGAAAAGCCCCACTCTGAAAATTTTGTTAGTAGGGACACCCCAAATGTTCAAACATACTGTGCATCTTCTCCTCACATGGAGTGAATACTTACAGACTAGTTCATCTCTAAATAAGTCTTACCACATGGCAGGTCAGGATCAGCTAGCATGACTCCATGATGCTGGGACAGAGTACGGTGCAGCAAAATATCAGACATCTCCTGCAATGGAGCAATAAATATGTCCATTTCAAACACTTTCTATCTATCCATTTATTATTAATTATTATTATTACAACAATGGTCAGCTGGCTGTGAAGGAGTCTTACACAGAAACAAAGGAGATTAAAGCTCCTCTAACCATAGGTCTGAAGACGCAGCTGAAAGTAAATTATTCTTCACATTAAAAAAAATCTAAGCAATAAAGAGCTTAAAGTCTTGATTTAAGGCAAAAGAAACCCTAAAGAACCCAGATTTTTACAGGTCTTGCAGGTACCATGCGGGAGTGTAAGTGGGAGACAGGACTCCTTGGGTCTATTCCTGGCTTGTCTACTGGCTCACTGTGTGACCCTGAGCTAGTTACTTAACTTCCCTGGTTCTATTTCCCCACCTTGAAAATACATATTATAATCTATCACTCTGTAAATTCTGAGTATGTTATTATCAATTCAATTGATACGGTTGATTAATATTTGGAAAGTGATTTGATATCCTCAGACGAAGGGTGCTGGAGAAGTGTAAAGTATGATTCTTATTTAGAAAGAAGTGAAAAGGACACTTAAAATAATTTAGAACAAAACAATACGAAGTGCTCATAGTTCTGAAGGTACTGTAGAGCCAAGCAATATTTTTCCAAAAGAAAGTAAAATGTTTCGATTTTACTTCCGGTAACACTAGGTGGTGCTAATCCACAGATGGTACACTGGTGGAGATTGGTACATGTTCTGGTCTGTGCCAATACCAAATATATTCTACCTAGTGGTTCAAAGTGAAAACTGTGTAGCCTTACTTGAAGGCTAATGTTCAGTTCATCAGTAGTGGAATGGCAGGTGCGGTGGAAGAAGATATGGAAACGTTAGCTAAGTTCTTGTAGAGAAACCAGTATTGCATTATTTGATCCAATCAAACTTGGGTAAATGGGAGTTTTCAAATTGCTTTCACCTGAGTTATCTCAGTGGATAGACTAAAAAGCATCTGATTTGCAAGGGCAATTGTAGAGAATACAATTAAAATTGATTGAGTGCAAACCTTTTAATTGTATAACATTTTGATTGATGACATCAATAAACAAATCAAATTAGGGATAATGCGAACATGTTTGGGGGAATTTAGAACCCACTCAGTCATTGTGGGTTCAGAATGTCTAGACAGAACCAAACCTTTTGCGATTCGAAGTCCATTGCTCATACTGTTCCTTTAAGGTAATGTACAAAAGGGGTGGAAGCTTAGATAATACTTTACCCCTCCCAGCTTCTCCATTGTGCACTAGTGGGCTGAAAAAACAGTGTTGGGGGGCAAAGAACGTCTCAGCCCCACAGAGAGGTCTTAGAGCTGCCTAAAACTGCTTTTAGCTTGAGCCTCATCCCTTGGTGTAGGGAGCACGTTGGGGGTGGGGAGGGCGTGTGCTTGAGGTGTCAGGGGCTGTAGTACCCAGCATTCTGACAAATCCTTTGCCAGCAGAATGGCTCTAATTTATGCTGGACAAATCAAACCCCAGGATTATGGTAGACAGAATAGTGCCATTACACTTTCTCTGCTCTCTACCTCAAAGGTGCACTGAACTCATTTTAGGTGCACTTGTAGATTGAGCTGCTCTCCTGATTAATTGCCAGGAGAAGATCACTGAACAACCATGTGACAAGTGCAGTCTCTATGCCATGCTTTGTTGGGAACCCAGATTGACACTGGTCAAGGAAGTTAGAAGGATCAAGATACTCTGAGAGTTATCTTGCCACTGCATTTTTCATGATTTTCACTGAATCCGGAAGATTAGATACTGGTCAATAATTGGCTGTATTGTCAGTGACAGGATTGACTTTTTGAGCAGAGATTGAACACATGCCTCCTTTAAAGCAATTGGTACCTTTACCTCCTCATAGGCAGCACTGACAGCCTCTGCTAGCAAAGGCACTTTTATTTCTCCACTGGTCTTCACCAGGTAGGAAGGACCAGGGTCCAGAGCACAAGTTGCCATACCAAATTCTCCCAGTGCATCCAGAGCCTCCATTCTAAGGTAAGCCACGCTGATTGAAACTCAGAGAAGACTTCGTATTTATTCCCTCTAAATATTACCTTGCCACCACAGAAGCAGATAGTTCAGTGCAGATCCACTCAGTTTTATCTGCAAAGTAAGCTGAAATTTCCTCACAACAGGGAGGACGTGCATCAGCAAACAAGTGGAGACAGTGTGGATAAGCCAGGCTGTCCACTACAGGGAGCATATCTGCTGATTGAGACTTTGCAGATGCTCTGGTGGCCTCAAGAATTCAGAAAGTCTTTCTGGTACAGTCAGTCAGCTGCAGCATGAAGCTTCTATCACTGGAGATTTAGTAGTCTGCCTCCTGGCCTCATCTTCTTTGGGTCATCTATAAATTTGAGAGACCTGTGAGGACAGAAATGCAGTGTACCAAATCAATAGCTGAGGGCAAAAGATCAGCATAAAGTCCTACTAAACCAGCAATAAAGTGACCAGCCAGCAATGTCATATTCGTTCTCAGGGCCCTCTGGAAACATGTGGGTTACATTAGATTCTGAGGACTTACCTCCCTCCCTCCCTCCCTGAAATCAATGGCAAACAAACCAAGCCTTTTTTGCGCCTTTTTTTGTAAATCTGGGTTACCTGCGCAGACACGATGGCACCACAAGCATGGACCCCACTCAGCTGTACACTGTTGTTGTGAGCATTACAAACACCTCACGCCTTATCCTGCAGTATTTACACAGCAGATACAGGAGCCGCCACGCGGAACAATGTGATGCCATGCAAGCAGCCCTGCTGGAAGACATAGAGCAGAGCAATTCACAGTTGCTGGTGACAGTCACGCATCACCTTGACATGGCTGAGCGCCATTTCTGGGCCTGGGAAACAAGCACTGACTGGTGGGACCGCATCGTTGTGCAGCTATGGGATGACGAGCAATGGCTGCAGAAATTTTGAATCTGTAAGGCCACTTTTCAGGAACTGTGTGAAGAGCTTTCCCCAGCCCTGAAGTGCAGCTATACTAAAATGAGAGCTGTTCTGACAATGGAGAAGTGAGTGGTGATAGCTCTGTGGAAGCTTGCAATGCAAACTGCTACCGGTCAGTGGGGCATCAATTTGGAGTGGGGATTTGTTGTGATCCAAGTTTTCAGGGTCATTAACAGACTTCTGGTAAGAAGGGTAGTGACTCTGACCAACATGCAGGTCATAGTGGATGTTTTTGCCACAATGGGGTTCCCAAACTGCGGTGGGGTGATAGACGGAACTCATATCTCTATCTTGGCACCAGACCACCTTGCCAAAGAGTACGAAAACTGAAAGGGGTACTTCTCAGTGGTGTTGCAAGGGTTGGTGGATCACAGGGACCGTTTCACCGACATCACCGTGGGATTGTCAGGAAAGGTGCATGACTCACACATCTTTCGGAACACATGTCTGTTCAGAAAGCTGCAAACAGGGAATTTCTTTCCAGATTGCAAAATAACCATTGGTGATGTTGAAATGCCAATCGTGATCCTTGGAGGCCCAGCCTACCCCTTGCTCCCATGGCTCATGAAGCCATTCACTGGCAGCCTGGACAGCAGTAAGGACCAGTTCAGCCATAGGCTGAGTAAGTGGAGAATGGTGATGGAATGTGCCTTTGGATGTTTGAAAGGTTGCTGGTGTTGTTTGCTTACTAGGTTAGACCTCAGTGAAAGCAATATCTCCATTGTTATTGCTGCATGCTGTGTGCTCCATAATATCTGTGAAACAAAGGGAGAAAAGTTTCCGACAGAGAGGGAGATTGAGGCAGATGGTCTGGCAGCCAATTTTGAGCAGCCAGACACCAGGGTAATAAGAAGAGCACATCGGGGGGCTCTGTGTCTCTGTGAGGCTTTGAAAACCAGTTTCAGCAATGAGCCAGAGTAATGTGACACTTATCTGTGTTGTTCCTTACCAAACTGTCCTTTCCATTGCATTTCTCCCCTGTAAACTCCATCCCACCAGCTACCATTGTTGAATGAATAAAGAGCCTTTTCTCCTCAATCTGGTAAGTTTTATTATGCACACAGAAACAGCAAAGACAAGTAAGATAACCTGGGGCAAAAGGGATGATAACACTGTGGGGAGAGAAACAAGGAAAGCTTGCTTACAGATGCACTGCCATAACAATCAAAGGTGTGAGAATGGGCGCCTTCTGGTCTTTATACCCTCACATGGTGTTGAGTGTGAGGGATACTGAACTTTCCCCTGCACACGTGCCTCATAGGACATTTGGGGGAAGAGGATGTAGAACTGGGCGATGATGGCAGCAGATACAGCACAGACTACAGAGGGACTCTAGCATCCAGCTGCCTTTCTTGAACCTCAAACAGGTGCTTCAACGTGTCTGATTGCTCCTTCATAATCTGCAGCATCTCCTCCTGTGTGGCACGCTCTTGTTCCCTGCATGCTCTCCTGTCTATGTCCAGGTTCTCAGATAGTGTAATCCATCATGCTCTGAGCTCTGTCTTGTCACTCTCTGAGGCAAGCATTAACTCATTGAACACATCCTCCAGAGTCTTCTTTTTCCACCTTCCAATATGGGAAAGTCTCTGTCCCGGTGTGGAGGATGTGCCGATGGACAAGGTTTCAGCTGCAAGGAATGCTAAAGCACAAGGGTAGTACTGACAGCGCATACATTGTTTCTGGTGCAAGTGTCATTTTTTTAATTAAAAAAACACCCTTCACTGCAAGCCGCAATGTAATCACAACCGCTGGCTATTGCAAGAGTTAGTTTGCTGCTCCAGCCTGGTGAGTAAGGCCACGAGGCATGGGCGAAAGGTCTTTTGATGCTGCTTTTGTGAAGACATCTTTGGGATCACAGGTTGGAACTTGAGAAAAGCCCCATTTCCCTAGCAACCTGGATGGTGCTTGAGGACAGGCACAAGGGTAAAGCCCCCCAAATAGTTTTTTTTACAAAAGCGACACTGGGTTGGGGGGAAGGGAGACAAACAGGAAGCCGCCACCTTCCCCTTTTTTTCAGTGCTGCTTGCAATACAAGGTGATCCCTTCCAACCACAACCATGGCACATTTGGGAAAGCGTGATTGTGTGACCCAGATTTCACCAGATGTGGGGCAGATTACTTGTTGAATTGTTTGCGGTTTAAGGGCTAGCATTGAAAACTTCCCCTGATTCCCTTAGGTGACCCTATGCGATATCACTCTCCTGAGGGTAACAGAGGCAGCAAGGGAGCAGATGTTGCAAGCATCTGGGTACAGACCTGGTCCTTATGCTGCAATGCTGTGTGCTGCAATGATGCCAGCAGAGTTAATACTGGAGTGGCACGGGAAAGTGTTGGATGAAATAAGGCAGCCCTTCCCAGAAACCTTCTGCAAAGAATTGCAGAGTACCTCCAGGAAAGCTTCCTAGAGATCTCCGTGGAGGGTTCCCAGGCCATCCTCATGCACATAAACAGTCTTTTTCTGAGAGCACCCTCTGAATTCCTCTGAATAGCTGGAGTGGCCACCAATACCCACTACACCTAATTTTTTGTTCAGATTAAACATAAAAAATAATAGCATGTAACCCCTACAGTTTGATTGAAATGTGTACTCACCAGAGGTGCCTTCCTCAGCATCACAATCCGCCGCCAACTGGTCCTGTGACAATGTCCTCCTCATTGTTGTTCAAGGTCGCCTGGGGCTCCTGGGAGGTATCCCCGGAGTGTTTTGGGGTAGTGATGGGGTCACCGCTGAGAATTGCATACAGCTCCCCATAAAAGTGGCGTGGTCTGGGGCAGAACCAGAATGACTGTTCGCCTCTCTTGTCTTCTGGTACGCTTGCTGAACCTCCTTTATTTTCACGCGGCACTGCTGCGTGTCCCTGGTGTAGCCCTTCTCCCCCATGCCCCGTACAAGGTTGGCATAGATGTCAGCATTTCTTCTGCTAGATCAGAGCTCTGCCTGCACAGGCTCTTCGCCCCACACAGCAGTAAGATCCACCACCTCCTGTGTACTCCATGCTGTAGCACGTTTATGGCCTTGAGTCTCCATGATCAGCTGTGCTGGTGAGCTCTCCACCCTGGTCAAATGGGAAATGAAAATTCAAAAGTTCCCGGGGCTTTAACAGCGGCTGTTTCCTATGTACCTGGCTGATGTGCAGTGGTGTTGAAAGTGTTCTCCAGAGTGGTCACAGTGGAGCACCGTGGGACACTTCCTGGAGGCCAGTTCATTTGAATTACACAATGCAGTGTCTACACTATCCCCGTTGACCTGTGGATGTTGAATCAAGCTCTACACCTCTCGTGGAGGTGGAGTAAAGAAGGTGACTTTACAGGCCACTTATGTTGGTGGAAGGGACTCAGTAGTGTAGACATTTACATTATTAGATTGACTTAATATGGCTTATGTCGACTTAAGTTTGAAGTGAAGACCAGGCCTCAGATATAGCCTTTCCTATCCATCCACCCAGCTAAAACTGTCATCCAAGCTCTCATTATCTTGTGTCTTGATTACTGCAACATCCTTTTCTCCAGCTATGATAAATATAATCCTGTCCTGCGCATATCCTTTCAGAATGCTGCTGCAAAGACCATTTTCCTAACTCGCCACTTTGACCATGCCACTCCTCTCTTTATATCTCTCCACTGTCTCCTCCTTCTCAATTACAGCAAACATAAGCTGCTTATCTTCATTTCAAGGCCCTTCACGCTCTATCCCACTCTACCTATCATCTCTCATTCATCATCAAAATGTTGTCTTCTGTGTCCGACTTGATGCCAACCTCCATCCCCCACTTGTTAACTTTTCAATCTAAAACCTTTGTGCTTTCTTCCATGCTGCCCCTCATGCTTGGGAAGAGCTCCCAATGATAAACATTTGCAAAACTAACTCATTATCCTCCTTCAAATCCTTCCTTAAAACTTTCCTTTGCTTTGATGCCTGCAAAAAACTTGACGACAGTTAGGTGCTGATCCCATTGCATATCAGGCTGTCTCACTGTTTCCTGGTCTCTTGTCTTATACTTAGATTATAAATACTTTGGGGAAGGGCCTGTCTTTTTGTTCTGTTTGTACACTGCCTAGCACAATGGGGTCCTGGTCAATGGCTAGGGTTCCAAAGCACTACAGTAATATAAATAATAAAAATAACAATAAAATACATCAGTGGGAAAGTGTCTCCAAGCTTGCCTGGTGTGATTGAGAATATTTGGTGTGAGGCATGGGATACATTTATCTTGGAGAAAAGCTTATTTCCTAAAACCACAGCAGACTACATTGAATTATAGTTATCATACTATCAAATGTATGTATATGAACCTTAAAAATCAAGACACTACTACTCTGTTTAGCAAGAGCCACTTCAGTTTTAAGTAACCCAGTGCATTTAATTGCAGAGCTGAACCAGGCAACAGAGTAATAAATCGTTAGTAGTGCCACAACAAATCTGTCTAATCAACAGCATTTGAGAGCAAATTGTTCAGGCCAGATCCTCAGCTTCAGTAGAGCTACACTGATTTGCACCACCTGCAAATGGTTTGTTCTTTAATGTGTTCAGCTATCAGCATTTTTTCTGTGGCCGTCAACGTCCATGACACTTCACTGGAGGAGAGACTGGAGTGACAGGTGTAGCTGGAGAAATGGTCAGTAGTCAGATTGAAACATGCTGCTTTTTATGTTGCTTCTCTTTACTACACCTGCATTTGTCAGATCAGTGACTCAGATAGCCTCATGTTAGAAGGTACACAAAGGCACAGATCTTTCTCGCCTGAAAGTCAATGGAAATCAGATTGGGCTCATCATTTGGTAGATCTTTCTTTATTATCTGAACAAAGTGAAAGATACAAACCAGATGGACCCACCAAAGTTCCTTTTTCATATGGTGCCTGAGACTATCTAGGCCAAGAGAAAAGACCCCAAACCCAACCAAACAAAAATCCCTCCCCACGGATTCTAGTCTCCTCTTTTATGGTCTACATTAATAGTATTAATATAAAAGCTCAAAGCTCCACCATTACGAATGATGATTTTACTCCATTGACTATACAGCCAAGTCAGTACATATAAAATTGCAGGATGCATTTAATGTAATTCAATTAGGTTTAATTGAATTAAAACTATTATTAAATTCAGTCAAAGGTACGTCTATGGAGTTTTTTTCTAATAACTCAAAAAGCTCAAGTCTGGATGAGTTTAAAATAATAATCCTACAAGAAAATATGATTGAATAAGTAAGAACATACAAACATTTAGGAGTCTGGCTGGATATTAAGCTGAACTTTATGTATCACATAAACCAGTTATTAAAGAAATGAAAATCAAGTGGGGAGGCTTCTCTCAACATAATTTTTTGCTCTGTCTTTAAGTGTTTAAAGAAAGATTGATTTCATGTCATTTTAATTGGCTAACCCAGCTAAATGTTGTGGCCCCAGTGTTAATGCAATGAAATATCCTTTACCATACGGCCATTGGGTTTGTGGAAGCTGTTCACCTAGGCCATTTCCCCAGTCCCAGCAGTTACTGGCAGCTAATATCTTGCTACTTTACCTTTTCTAGGATAGCATGTTAAACAGCTCAAACACTCCGGTCTCCCAGATGTCGTCATTTTTAGCCAAAGTCTCCCTTTCTCCCTTTTTCTTTTATCTTTAGATGTCAAGGCCTGGTAGTGAGAGTGGACAGCAAATTAGATAGGATTGTGCAGTGTGATGAGACAGCTAATGTGATCTTGAACTTTATACCTGGAGGCAGCATGGTGTGGAGCTGGGCGCTAATGGTAATTCTCCGTGTGGTGGGTGAGACTGCAGTGAACTGTGGCTGCAAATTTACAGGGGGGGAGGGATAGCTCAGTGGTTTGAGCATTGGCCTGCTAAACCCAGGGTTGTGAGTTCGATCCTTGAGGGGGCCATTTAGGGATCTGGGGCAAAGATTGAGGATTGGTCCTGCTTTGAGCAGGGGGTTGGACAAGATGATCTCCTGAGGTCCCTTCCAACCCTGATATTCTATGATTCTATGACACTGTTGCGGACTGGGATATTATTCACCATCAAAAGCATAAGCATTTATCACTTGAGGGAAAGAAGTAAGTCTGTTTTGCTGCCATACATAACAAGCTTTCATCCTTGCAGTGGCCAGCCACAATAGTACATTGTCATTACTATTTATTATTTTTATTCTGCTAGTACGTAGGGGCCTCAACTGAAATCGGGTCCCTCTTTTGATAGATGCTGTACAAACATATAGCAAAAGACAGTCCATGCCCCAAATAATGTAAATAGAGAAGACATATAAGGAGATAAGGTGTGTGAGGTAATGTATTTTATTGGACCAACTTTTGTTGGTGAGAGAGACAAGCTTTTGATAACACTGCATAAGACATACAAAGGCTGACAGAGGCACAGGGCGATGGAGTGGCTGGCCTGCAGTCACATAGTAGGGACTACAACTCGTTTCTGGATTCCCAGGCCAGTGTCCTTTCCACTGGATCAAACTTTTATTTATACTGTTAGGCATGAAAGTGTCATGTGTTAAGAAATACTTCTTCCAGTCGTGTTGGAAATGATCACGTTAAAACATATTTACTGAAGTGATTAGGAGGTTTAGTTGCTTCTTTGATTAAATTCCTGTGGCTTGAAGTTTAATTAAAAATTCTAATAAAATAAAGGAAAAAAAGATATTTTGAGATTATATGTCCTGTTTGTATTATTTCTATTAGAACTAGAGTATCTCTTTTATCCTCCCTTCATGCTCTTGCATTATATAGAGTCACCATTGCTTCCTCAGATAGGCTGTCATCACAATAACGAAAACAGTTTTTCCTGTAGATGGCTCTATTTTCCTATAAAATGTTGGGAATGCCATAGTCCCAGAAACACTACATGAACAAGATTGTGCTGGAGTTTTTTTCAGTGTTTGGTATCTCCAGACTAATAACCACTGGAATTAGACATGACTGTTGTCGTTTTTTCTTGTGTGCTTGCAAAGCATTTTAAGTGGGGCTAGTTGAAAATTTTCTGTCAAAACTGTTATTTGATGGGAAATTGTGTTTTTGACAAAATGAAAATTTTTGTTTTGCAAGTGGAAATTTTTGACTTTTTTGGAAGAAAAAAGAGAACATTTTGGCTAAAAACTTTCAGCTGTTGGGTTGTAAAAGTTTCAGAAAATACTGCTGTTTGATTTTTTTTTTGACATTTCCTGCACATCCCTTTATGCCTTTCCCCCTTTCCATATTTTCTGATCAGCTCTTTTTCTAATATGTTAAAAAAAAAAAAACTGACTGTGAATCAGGCCCTAACTTAAAGCCACTTTACCTTTCAAGTTATTTGCCCACAGATTGTGCTCAAAATATATCAAAGGTAGGATGTGCCTATTTGGTGGACTATGTAAATAAGTTTCTAGTCTTAGGCTAGTTCCCAGTATCCACAGCACAAAACCCACTGAGATAGTTGACATCAGGGCTGGACTTAGGGGCAGGCGACTCCCTAGGGTGCTGGGTGGGGGGTGGCAGGTTCAGGGTGTTGTAAATTATTCAAAAGTTTAACAAATGGAAGGTGGGGGGGGCAGTGTCGAAGATGCTTCTCACCTGGGGCACCATTTGATTTAGGGCTGGTCCTGCCAGCCATTAATTGGCAAACTGGTTAGCCACCTCAGCAAGAACTTGAATGGGTAATAGAGAATGAACTGCCCTCTTATACCTTTAGGATAAACCCTCCAGGTGAGGGCTGAGGTGTGTAGGTTGAATGTTTTCATTTTATGCTGATCATGCTGTGTCTGTTTTGTGGGTGAACTGAAGATTTTGGGTGCCAGGGCTGTCTGCCTACTTAAATTCACTTTAAGAAGATCAAAACCAAAAAGTATTAGGAGAAACATGGAAAGAAGTCTGTAAAACACTCATTATGTTCTCAGGAACATTAGGAGATGATTAGGGGACTGGAACACATGACTTATGAAGAGAGGCTTAGGAAACTGGGATTGTTTAGTCTGCAGAAGAGAAGAATGAGGGGGGCTTTGATAGCTGCTTTCAACTACTTGAAAGGGGGTTCCAAAGAGGATGGATCTAGACTGTTCTCAGTGGTAGCAGATGACAGAACAAAGAGTAGTAGTCTCAAGTTGCAGTGGGGGAGGTTTAGGTTGGATATTAGGAAAAACTTTTTCACTAGGAGGATGGTGAAGCACTGGAATGGGTTACCTAGGGAGGTGGTGGAATCTCCGTCCTAAGAGGTTTTTAAGGTCAGGCTTGACAAAACCCTGGCTGGGATGATTTAGTTGGGGATTGGTCCTGCTTTGAGCAGGAGGTTGGACTAGATGACCTCCTGAGGTCCCTCCCAACCCTGATATTCTGTGAGATGGGAGGCTCAAGCTCATTTGAACACACTGCATTTTTGGCATCACAGCCATGCTCATCTTAATCGATTCTGCTAAACCTTGGTTAATTTCTAACCATCCAGCATTTTCTTTAACATAGATATATTGAAACTAGGAATTATCTCATCTCATCTGTCCCCATGCCACTGCAGGATTGTTTCCTACAACAGCATAAGATCCAGCTGTGAACATTTGAGGATTTGGTCATTGTTGCTTCTTTGGTCATCCTATTAACAGCAAATCTCACAGGCTGCTAACTATGAACTACTTCCACAAAGAGGAAATTAAACCACAGGCCCATAGTTGCTCGGGCAGAAATTCCACAGAAATCACTGTGGGGAAAGTCTAGATGGGTCAGCTCTGAACATAAGTTTTGGAGATGCACAGAAAGGTGAATGCTGAATACATTTTGAATACATTTGGTGAGTATAAATATGATTTCAAGCTAGTTGTGTTTGTTAATATACCTCTGCACTGAGTTATGTCACACCAGGATGCATTGAGCCATATATGTATGTATATCTGAAAGCAGAATTTCGCTTTTTTTTTTTTTTTTTTTTTTTTTTTTAGGCACAATAATTACTACTTCATTTTCAGTCAGTTGAATTTCAGATGTGGTGGTGCTGTTTTTATGTTGGGGATATGCTGGTGCAGAAAGGGAGATAATTACCAGAGAGGTGGTTGTCCAAGCAAAGTTTAAGCATTTTAAAATTAAATTATTGTGAACATTATTTTTAACAACTACCTAGAGAGATTTAAACATCAAGATTTTTTTTCAGAAATGGGTAAAGGAAGTGATTAGAGGCTGGAAAGACTTTCATAATAGAGATTAAAAAGATTAGTTTAGAAATGAGACAAATAAGAAGTGACATGACAAAGGTAGATAAAGTAATGAATGGTACACAGAAGGTAGTCATGTGCCCCTGTTTATCCTTTCTCATAATACAGGAACAAGAGCACACCTCATTAAATTAAAAGGCACCAAATTAAAAACCGATAAAGGAAATGCGTTATGTGCGTTAAGTTAATCTGTGGAACTCATTGCTACAATAAATTGTGGAGCCAAAGAATTTAGTTGAATTCAAAAAAGGATTAAATGTTTAAGGATACAAATGCCCAAGTCCCAGTTTCAAAAGGGATTTAGGCACTTAGGACCCTAAGTCTTACTGAATTTCAGTGAAACTTACACTCCTAAATGCCTAAATCAATTTTGAAAATAGAACATAGGCACTTTTGAAAATGTTACCGTAAAATGAATAAATGCTCTCCTTCCACAGCTATGACCTCCAAGATATGTTTCAATGGAACAATGAAGCTGTTGATTAATAAAAGGGAGGCTTGTAAGTGCAGGAGCTAGACCTTTCACAGGAGCTGGACCTCATTCATGTATGAGATGCAAGTGACCATGGAACTAACCACTTTCAGAGCTAAATGCATAACTAATTTATTGGATTTAGCCGTTACTGGTTCATACTCAACAGCTGACACACAAGAGATTTTGTGCATAATGTTATTGACTGAGACTCAGGAGATCTGGGTGCAGTACCTGCTTTGACAAACTTTCTGCATGACTTTGGACAATCATCTCATCTCCTAGTCCTGTGTGTAAAATGTGATTAGCATTTCCTTTCTACCACCATTTGTCTTGTCTCTTTAGTTTTACTTTTGTGGCAAGGCACCTCCTCTGCCTTGGCAAGCTCAGTGCTTCCCCCTCTGGTGGTGAGGGCCTGGCATAAGTCAGGCCCCACTCTGGAGGATGTTTATTCTCCCACTTGGGGTTTACCACCATTCTAACTGAAAACAAAGGGGAATATCTTTTCCCCACTCCCACTGTGGGGGTGGGTGGCCCTGGGGTGCCAGTCCTTCTCCTAAACAGAGTATCTGTTTTGTAGCTTCCCCTGCAAGGAGGAGAGCAGCTTTTCTCCCCGCTGCCACTCATCCTGCAGTAACTTGTCTCTCCATTACCCTCGCTCACCCGAGAAGGAGTGTTTAAAGGTCTCTGCCAACCCTTAATTGGACTCAGGTGTCCCTAACTGACCGGAGGTAACCCCTTCTCAGCTTACAGGGAAAAGGATCTTTATCATTTTAGGGCTAACATACCTGCCTTCACCACTCTCTTGCTGCTGGGCTCATTCCACCTGCAGATGCAGATTCAGTTGCCGCCGGCAGCGCGTGACAGAGAGCTGTTTGAGGGATCCTTTTTGGTGCCCCACCCAGGGGCCCCGTACCAAGTGTACTACTCTTTGGGGGAGGCTCGATGTTACGTCGAGAGGAACTGCCCCCTGGCCTGGCACGAAGGGATGCCTGGGACCCCTGTCACCGCCGGCAACCCTGGTTGCCCAGCTCCCATAGTTGCCCCTCCTCCTTCCCAGCCTGTCATCACCTCTGCTTGGGACCCAGCAGTGGCTGCCCTTGTGTGCCCAGACAAGCAGGCGGGCCCCCTCTCCATTGTGTGTGGTTCGGCGGGGCCCGTGGAGGAGAGGATGGCAGGGCCGCTTCCCCAGGGGAAGCTTTCCTTTCCCCATGCTGTTCCCCCATTACCTCCCATCGCCCTTGACCCTTGGCTCCGCCTCTGCTGGCCAGCCCTCTGCTAACACCTTGGAGGGCTGGGTTCTCGTCCAGGGGAAACGGGGCAAGAGGACGGCACGGGCTCAGCACCTCCCCCTTGATGTGGAGGGGGAGGAGGCTCCCCGCAAGACCAGAAGGGGAGGCCGCTGCTGCTGAGCCTTCCATCGTGCCCCCTAATAGGGTCCAACAACTAGAGCTGGCTGGGGAAGTCATGGCAGCAACGAGAGGAAGTACTGCCCCCCTTCTGGAGTCCTCTCTGCCCCCTTGTCATGTACCCCCACCCCCATCAGCACGAGGCGAATGCTGCCTTGGTGGCTGGTGGGGAAGATTCTGCAGTAGCGGATGGGGACTTACTCTCCATTTTTGAGGAGGTCGGACCCTGGTCACCCAGGGTGAGGATAATCCCCTGCCAGCGGGCCTCGATTGGAGTGGTATGATTCCTTCAAGCTGCCCCCTCCTCCTCTCTTCCTATTCCCCTGACTGCTGTCCCCCGCTCTTACTCCTGGGGTGCTCCTGGGTTCGTCCACCTGCCCGGTCGCATACGGCACCTTGCTTGTGGCCACCAAACCAGCTGAGGTGATGGCCAGTGCTGAGTGGCCAGGCCTCAAGCCACTGGGTGCATCTCCTACTGATGTGGGGCAGTTGGAGGCCCAGCTGCTGACATCCCATTCCCTGATGCCGTAGCTGTGGGCACTAAGTCTGTTATGGCAGGGCTTTCTTCCTGTTCCTGTTCCCTTGACCCCCAGTTGAGAGGGGCCGCACCCTGGTAGCTTGGCTGCCAGGGTCCCCGATCTCAGCTCTGCCTCGGTCCCTGATCCCGCCGCTGATCTTGTTCCCAACCCTGATGCCATTCCTGCTTCCTCCCCTTCCACCTCCCATGTTATTGCCACCCCCAGGGTTGTCTCATTTCCCTTTCCGTCCGATGGCCCTAAGGAGGCAGTTTTTGTGTTCCCCTCTCCTGATCCCTTAGGGACCGTTCCGTGCTGGGATCTGAGATAGGTTGTGTGGCACCAGCAGAACCGGTCATGTGCTAAGGCTCTGCTCCCTGCCTGCCCATCTCAGTAGGCTATGGGGCTGTCGTGGGGATCCAACTGGGAGATGCCTGGGGTTCTGTGTGACTCCAGCCCCTGATGCGCTGAGAGATGAGCTGTGCATCTTTCTCCTGGATGCTCATGGTTCCCGGAATAAGGTGCAGCTTCTTCTCCAATGCTGGAGGGATTTCCATTGCATCCTCTGGGCTCTGAGGGAGGAGGGCAAAGGGACCGGGAGGCAAGCCTACCAGCGGGCCTGCAGTTTCTGTGACTCCCTGATGGTTTTCAGGGTCGGTCATGGAAAACTGTGGGGCTCAATGGGGGCTGCTAGCATCCCTGCCCGTAAGGATCCCCCCTCCCCGCCCAGGCCTCATCATGGCACTGATCATCTTCGCCACGCTGAATGCCCGGGACTGTAGGATGGGTATCCACAGGTGCCAGGTGCTCTCCTTCCTTCAGGATGCGGTGGGGGTATTCTGTGATCTTCCTGCAGGAGGCCCATATGGATCCAGCCACTGAGGCTAGCTGGCAGCTGGAGTGAGGGGACAGGGTGTATTTTAGCCATCTCACAGTTTGTACGGCTGGAGTGGCCACTCTGTTCTCCCCCAGCCTATGGACCAAGGCGTTGGGGGTTGCCAAGGTTGTGCCAGGCTGCCTGCTGCACCTCTGGGCTCATGTGACAGGGCTGGCGTTGAACCTTGCCAATGCCTATGCCCCAACATCAGTGTGGGTGCGTTTTTTTTGGGCAGGCATCTGCCTACCTGGGCTGCTTGGATCCTTGCAAGTGCCTGGTCCAGGGCAGGGACTTCAACCCTTGAAGAGTGGGACCGCTCAGGGACTGAGCAATGCCCAGCCGCCCCGGATGTCCTCTGGGGGCTTGTAGACCGTCGCTCCCTGGTGGACATCCGGCACGACCCCGCCACCTGGATGATGAGTCTACTTTTCTTACGTCTGGGCGGAGGCAGACTGGTCACGCCGCCACTGTTTGGATCACATTTATGTATCTTGTCGTCCTCCTTTTGGGGGCCCACTCCTTCAGCATGTGGCCGGCCTGGTCCTCAGACCACCATCTGGTGGCTGGGATGGCCTCTCCAACTTCAGAGAGGCCAGGGACAGTCTATTGGTACTTTAACAATAGTCTGCGGGAGGACGTGAGCTCTGTGGCGTTCCTCTGGGAGTTCTGGCTGGCTTGGCGAGGGCAGGAGTGTGCCTTTCCAACGGGACAGCGGCGGTGGGATGTGGGGAAGGTGGGGAAGGTGTGTGTCCGGCTTTTCTGTCACGACGACACCAAGGGCGCCAGCTGGCGGTAGGATGTGGTGATAGAGCAACTGGAGGGGGAGATCTTGGAGCTGGAGAGGCGCCTGGCCACCAGCCCCGGGGGTCCATCCCTCTGCAGAGTGTGCTGGGAGAGGTGGGAGGAGCTCGGAGACCTTGAGGACCATTGGGCTCGGGATGCGTTCGTTCAATCCCGCATCTGTCTCCTTCAGAAGATGGATCACAGCTCCCGCTTCTTTTCTCCATAGTGTAGAAGAAGGGGAGCAAAGAAGCACATCATCTGCCTTTTGGCAGAGGATGGCACCCCCCTCATGGATCCAGAGGATATGCATGGAAGGGTCAGGGCCTTCTATGCCACACTTTTTTCTCCCCAGATCCAACCAGTGCCGATGCCTGCAGAGTACGCTGGGATGAACTCCTGACGGTCAGCATGGGCGACTAGGACTGGCTGGAGCTACCTCTCACTCTAGCCGAGTTCTCAGAAGCCCTCTGTTTCATGCCCACTAAAAAATCTCTGGGCATGAACGGGCTGACCATGGAGTTCTACCACATGTTCTGGGATGTCCTCGACCCAGACCTTGTTGCTGTCTGGGCTGAGTCCTTGGGGAGTGGGATTCTCCCTCTGTTGTGTAGGTGACCTGTGCTCTCCTTGCTTCCGAAGAAGGGGGACCTCCACAACCTCTGGCACTGGTGTCCCATCTTGCATGGACTACAATGTCGTAGTGAAGGCCATCTTGCTGTGGCTGGGGTCCATACGGCGGACTTGGTCCACCCTGACCAGACCTACACCGTCCCGAGCCATACCATCTTTGACAATTTGTATTTGGTCTGGGATCTCTTAGAGCTCGGGTGTAGGGATGGTCTGTCGTTCATTCTCCTGTCCCTGGACCAGGAGAAGGCTTTTGACAGGGTGGCCCATGGGTATCTCCTGGGCACTCTGTGGGCATTCGGCTTCGGGCCCCAGTTTGTGGGTTTTCTTCAGGCGCTGTACACCTCTGCGGAGTGTTTGGTCAAGCTCAACTGGAGCCTGACCGAACTGGTCAGCTTTGGAGGAGGGATATGTCAAAGCTATCCGCTGTCAGGCCAGCTGTATGCTCTGGTGATCGAGCCCTTCCTCTGTCTCCTCCATCGGAGGCTGATGTGGTTGGTGCACTGTGAGCCAGAGTTGAAGCTGGTCCTGTTAGTGTACGTCGATGACATGCTCCTAGTGGTCCAGGAGCTGGGTGACGTGGTGGAGGTGGAAGCCTGCCAGGTGATCTACTCAGTGGCCTCCTCCACCTGGGTCAAGAGCTCTGGCCTGATGATTGGGACAGGGTGGCACGCGACCTCCCTCTCATGTGTGCTTCAGGCCATTTGGTGGAGCGCGGGTCCACTACTCTATCTTGGCATTTACCTTTCCACCACGCATCCTTCTCCGACGGAGAACTGGCAAGGCTTGGAGGGCAGGGTGGCTGAGCAGCTGTGGAGGTGGACAGGACTGCTCCAGTGCCTTTCCCTGTGGGGGAGGGCACTGGTGTTCAATCAGCTAATCCTGTCCATGCTCTGGCACCGGCTCAACACCCTGATCCCAGCCCCAGGTTTCCTGGCCCATCTCCAGAAGTTAGTTCTGGAGTTCTTTTGGCCAAGACTGCACTTGGTCTCAGAAGGGGTCTTGAGTCTCCCCCTGGAGGAGTGAGGAGAGGGCCTGATTTGCCTTCACACTCAGGTCCATGTCTTCCGCCTCCCCGTCCTGCAGAGACTTCTTTATAGTGCAGGTAGTCAGGCATGGAGTATGTTGCTGCGCCGCTTCCGAGGGCCCCGATATGACTGGCAGCTCCTTTATCTCCATCTGAGAGGTCTTCCGTGAGACCTCTCTGAGCTGTGGGTCTTCTACCAGGACATCCTCTGGACCTGGAAGCTGGTATCGGCAACCAGGTCCATGGTGGCCGCCGAGGGGGCAGATCTCCTTGCAGAGACCCTGCTACATGATCCCCAGATTGGTGTGCAGATGGCGGAGTCCCCTTCGGTGCTCCAGGGGTTGGTCCTGGCACAAGTTACCAGGATTGGAGACCTCCTGGACTATGACCGGGGAGACTGGGTGGATCCCCTGGTGCTCACTTGGCACATGGAGCTTTCCACGCTTCGAACTCCCCGGCGTGTACTTCAGGAGGTGAGGGCAGCTTTACCGTCTGTCTCTTAGGTTTACCTTGAGTGAGTCCTGTAGGAGGGTGCTCCACGCCCATCCTACACCCTGGGTCCTCTGGATCTTTTCTTGAACCCATGAGCCCCCCGTCTGTCCTCCCCGCATACCCCGAGCCGGTGATGTGACCTGCAGCTGGTTCACTTCCAAACTGTGCCAAGGGCACCTCTGTACACTCTCGTGCTCCATACTCTCCATTTCCTCACCCTCATGTCCCACCCTGGCAGTAAGTGGCGGGACCTGTTGCCACCTATTGAGAGTGCAGAACCCCGGTGGGCCAGCCTATACTCCACTTATATCCCTGGTGAGCCATGGGACCATAGTTGGCGGCTCCTTCGCAGAAGTGTACATGGCACGGTTCACCCCTGTTCCTGATGCCTGTCCCTTTTGCAGCGTAAGGGAGACCCTGGCACACGCCTACCTTGAGTGCACCAGGTTGCAGCCGCTATTCCGGCTCCTCTTGGACTTGGTTCTGTGTTTCTGGCTGCACTTCTCCCCGCACCTTCTTATATATGCACACCCTGTCCGTGGCCCCACAAAGTCTCAGGACCGCCTTGTCAACTTCCTCTTAGCGATGGCCAAAGTGATCATCTGTAACACCAGGAAGAGGATGTTGGCTGAGAGGGTTCTTTGCGACTGTGGGGTCTATTTCAGTTTCACTCTCTGCTTGCGTATCCAGGCAGAGTTCCTCTTGGCGGTGTCCGCTGGTTCCCTTGACACTTTTGAGGAGCAGTGGGCGCTGTCTGGGATTCTCTGCTCGGTGTCCCCTTCAGGTTCCCTATTTTTTGACACTTTTTGACCCTCACACCTCTCTTTGTTTTTTCTGGTGTCCCCCTTACTTACTTGTGTTCCGGGCTCAGTAGATCCTCCCCAGAGGCAGGGGGAGGGTCCTTCAGCCATGGACGGGCTTGCGTCTGCCCATTCGCCAGAACCCAACAGGATCACCCTCTTACAGCTGCCCAGACTGACTTTGTCACAGTCTTTGTGTGGTGGTCTCCACTTCCTGTGATAAAGAAAGAATGCTGACTTCTCCCCTCCCACCCATTCCTCTGGATCCCACAGAAGACTTTACATGGGTCCAGCAATCCGTGGAGTGGGGAAGCCAGTGGAGGAGTGTGTGGGCCAGGGCAGGGCTGAAAGGTGACATGTTTCCTTACACACATGCACAACCCTTGCAGAGATTCTCTTGGAAAGATAAGACAGGCCCAGATGGTATTCTCTTTCTACAGAGAGGGACCTCAGGAAGGTAATACCGTCTGGGCATGTCTGATCTTTCTGAGGTCCCTCTCTCTCTCTTAAAAGGTGATGACTCCTGGGTGTAGCTGCCTTTACAAATTATCTGTGCAGCTCTAATGGAGTTTGCAAACTTGTTTATTCACATCACTGATGGAATATTTTCCCAATCTTGAAAGTTGTTTTCCCCCCTCAAAGGATCTCGACAGCAAGAGGTGGTTAAAATCCTCCCTTTTTCCCTCTGTGTGTGCTGTGCACTGTATAACATAATTACTGCTGGCATCAAAGGTGGCAATGGCTGTGCCATCCTTACTGATTGATTAGAGCTCCAGACTTAAATGAAATTAGCTCATTAAAGTTTGTGAAAGACTGTTAGAAAACCCAGACTGGCTTAATGGAAACTATTATTTGTTAACTCTCTTTATCTGCAGCCTTTAGTTCTGGTTATCTGAACAGACACAAAATTATGATGCTTTCTGTGGGTTCCATTTTGGGAACATCACAGCATGTTAGTGCAAGGGACCGAGTGGAGAAGTGGCAGGTATGCAGAGCCCTTGAGTGTTTTCAAACCTCAGTGGGGGGAACCCAGCAAGCATGCTCGTGTTCTGAACACGTGCACAATATGCTAAGCCAGCCTCTTATCTTAGCATAGAATGGGAGAGAAGTGGCACTACCTTCCTCCCCACCCCCAATTCGACTCCTGTTTCTGGAGGAAGAGGGGTTCACATTTCTCCAGTCCTTGGAAATCCTGCAGATCTACTAACCTTCATTACTAGACATGTAGTCGTCAGATGGTTCTCTTCTGTTAAAATCCAGGAAACATTTCAAGGGATATATTGCATTTTAGGGCAAGATTGGTTTTAAAAATTCATTCCTACAAGCTCCTCTTTCTGTATGCCATTCATCTCATCCCATGTAAACGTTGCTGAGATAAGAGTTAGTGTAATAGCAGTTTACATGCAGTTATATTAGGACATTGGCTGGCATAAGAGTTGCTTTGATGTCAGTGAGAGCAGAATGTGTTCTACAGAATCATTATTGTTGGTGATGACATGGGAACAGGTAAGCTTGACTTTAACATTCCAAATTGGGTTTACAGGCCTGGCAATTAGGAGAACTATCTTCTTACTTGTCAATTGTGTTGATTGACAAGTAAGAAGTGATTTTGAGAGAAATCACTGAGGCACAAGTATGAAACCCTATGACAGCAGTTTTTCAGTCACTCTCAGAACAGAACTGCTCCCTACCTTGCATTTAAAATTTCATTAACAATTGTTGATGCACCAAGAAGAGTAGACTCCAGCTTGCTTTCCCACAATTGTTTTGGCTTTACAGTGCAAACAGGAATAACATATAGTACATAACTGACTCTTTGAATGCACACAGAGAGTAGACTGCAAAAATAGCATGCTCTTAATTGCTAGAGTCACTTCTCAGAATAAAACTGCATGTTAAAGAGCAAGCAGGATGCTTACACCTGTGGAAATAAAAGCTTTCTCTTCAATCAAAAGATCCCCTGAACCTGTAACACCTGCATCAGTTCACAAAGCTGTAGTTACTAATGGTAATGGGGTTGCTTTCAAGATTATTGGTCAGAATTCCATGCTCATTAGCTTTTAAAAGATGTGGCCTTTTACACAACACAATCATGTTGTCTGTCCCCTTTTCTTCTACAAATCTTCAAACACTCCCACCCAGGGAGGTAAGTGATTTTTATCCTCTCTGTTCTATATGTTAATACCATATGGGGTCTGTAAATTTGACTACTATTTCACACCGGGATTACAGGATTTATCTAATTTTAGAACAGATTTTTTTTTTTTTTACTCACCCTATGTTTGTGGATTGTAAACATACTGTAACATGCATGAGTAAGTTTATGTACTTACAGAGATGTTGATATTAAAAAACAAAAATATTGGGTTTTTCTGTGTTCCGCTCAATGCAGCACAGTTGCTAAGATTTAGTGGTCTTTAGGCATGCAAAACTCTTATTATCTGCCTTGTCTTTCTTAGCTTTGTGTTGGGTGCATGGAATAGGTTAAAGTAAGGGGACAGCTAATATTGAGGTGTTTGGGGGTCAAACTGTATGAGAAAAAGTGAGATGAAACTTTAGCTATTTCCAACTGCTTCCTCAAGCCACAGGAAATTCTTATACATCTCTATTTACCTGACCTATTCAAGATATATTGAGATGCAGAAGACCCTATTCCAACTCTGCTACAGGCTTACTATATCATCCTGGGCAAGTCATTTAACATCAGGATGCCTTGGTTTCCCTCTCTACATAATTAGGATCATGCTAATTTATCTCTATAAAGTACTTTGAGATCATCCTATGAAAATCAGTATAAATGCCAAACTTCGATATCAATAATAGTGGTAGTGTTGGATTATTGGTGACAATGCTATTGGTACTAGTGTTCAATGTTTATATATTCTGATAAATAAATGTATTAGAGGTACGCTCTTTAGTCTTTAACTCCTATGGTTGTGCCTTTTGTGAAAAACAGCAAAGAATTTGGTTCAGGCGCTCTTCTGGCTTGGGACAGGAAAGTTGCCACAGGGAGAACATTTTGATATCAAAGTGGGATAGAATGGGAAATGTTGGCACTAAATTATCTTCACCGATGGTATTGGATTTCCATTTCTGTTGTAGCAACGTCCGCCCTTTTAGGTAGGGAAAACATGGTGCTCAAGTAGTAAAGTGAGCCTGCAGAGTGCTAGAGACCTATGCTCCAGCTGCAGGATTGAGCAAGTGCTGCTATCCAATACAAAATGTAACTTCCCATTATAAAGATTATTTTATTCTGGTGATTTTGAACTAGACTTTGTTTAATGCTAATTCTTCTGTCAAAGAAATTGAAGGTGTCCCTTGACCTCCGCCCAACCCCCCTCAGAAGAGAGAAAATGAATGTGCTCCCACAAGAGTATCATAGAATCAATTTTTCAGCATGGGATTATACAGTTTGGCTGTATAGGCTTAAGGCTTTTAATTTGCTTACACATAGATAGACTGGCTTGAGCTCTATACATCACCAGATCAATGCAAATCTGTTTACTCGAAACTTGGTTCAATTTTTAAAAAATTCCATTAACCAGCAATAAAGGCCCTGGATTAATATAATTACTATGGGGTTCCAAGCACACAGGGAAGGATTGGGCATTTTCTATAATGACTTTAACAATAATACTGTGGAACTTCTCTCAAGAAAAATAGGAACCGAAAAGGAAAGAGAAAAGACTCTAAATAAATTCTAGATCTTTCCTTTAGCTTTACATATAATATTTGAAAATGCCACCAGTGATAATATAGAGAAATACTCATGTAGTTTCTGCTGGGAGAGTTTGGATTGACAGAAAGAACTGGGAAAAATACAGAGGAGCAGGAGTCCTGGACGGGAGACAGAGAAGCAGGAGACTAGAAAGGACATGGAAGAAATTTTGTTTTTAGACAAAATCAGTGTTTGTAATGGGAGAGAGAGAACAAATAACTGTCAAAGTGATTCACAAGTGTAAGTCCTGTACCTTGGAAATGGCTTGTCCAGTTGACGACTTCAAATTTTTCAGAATATCTTTTCTATGACAAGAGCTCACCATTGTGAAATGTGCAACACATACTCCTGGGGGAATTCTGTGTCACTGCATGTGTGCAGAATTCATAACCCGTGCAGATTTCTTTGCTTCTCCGCAGAAAAATGACTTCTGACAGGGAAGCTGAATGTGTCCCTCCCCAGCAGTGTATGCAGGCTGGTTTGGATGCTCAGAGCATCTGGTAGAGATGGAAATCCCCACCGGAGAGGCGGGGCTGGGCAGCCATGCATGAGAAAGAGAGCGAATATGGCACTCTGTGCCTCTCACTCACTGTTGCGGCACGCTCAGCATGGAAGGACAGGGCTCTGCGGTGTTTCTGAGGAGATGGGTGCGGGGCAGGCTCTGTTCCTTCAGGCAGAGCAGAATGAAGCAGCCTGCCTGCTTAGTGAAGTCTTCCCATTGTTCTTAGTGAACTCCCCCAGGAGTAAAACAGGTGTGTAAAAATTTTAAGGGTCCTTTACATTGCCAGAGTGGTGTAAAGGAGCCTATATGGTAAAGGACAGTGTGGCCTTATAAATGCTAATGGTGCTTTAGTGATTAGAACTGGTCTAAATATTTGGACTGGAAAAATTTCCTATCAAAATATGCTTCATGAATTGTTTGCTACTGTCCTTTCTGGAAATGGTCAGTAGTCAATATAAATTGTGAGTAGAGACTGTGATTTTGCCATAAGAAACCATTACCAAAGTTGCATTTCTCTGTTAGGTTATGTATGGACAGCAGCTGGGATGTGTAATTCCCAGCTTGGGTAGACATACAACTGATAAAAGAACAGGAGGACTTGTGGCACCTTTAGAGACTAACCAATTTATTTGAGCATAAGCTTTCGTGAGCTCACGAAAGCTTATGCTCAAATAAATTGGTTAGTCTCTAAAGGTGCCACAAGTCCTCCTGTTCTTTCTGCGAATACAGACTAACATGGCTGCTGCTCTGATACAACTGATAGCTTGTCTAAAAACAGCAGCGTGGCAGTGGCATGGGTGCCACTCAGGCTAGTCACCCAAGCACATACCCATAGGATTGGGCAGGTTTGTACTGGGACAGCAGTTCAGTCTGGCCACCCAGGTAGTCACAGCTACACTGTTGTTTTTAGCATGCTAGCTTGATCAAAGCTAGCACATCTACCTGAGCTGGAAAATACATCCCTGGCTGCAGCTGTAATCCGTGGGTTTCTCCACACACAGAGTGAAAAGATACTTTCAGTCAAATGACTCTTTTATTTAGATTAAGCATGGGCTTTGCAAAGAAGTTGCACCAAATGTACTTAATTCCAAATAAAAGATTTACAGCTGGAGATGGGCACCTAATTCCCTTGGGGCCTCTGAAAATCCCAGCCATCCAGGGAGCCAGGGCCACAGTGGGGACCCTCAGACCTTCCACCTGCCCTGGGGAGTGGGAACATGGGCCAGAGGCTGCTCTTGGACACCCTGGCCTCCTGCCCAGGGCAGGTTGGAGGGTCTGGGGCTTCTCCCAGTGGCCCTGTCTCTTATCACTGCCTGGTTCTGGCTTCTGGCCAGGCCAGGGGGTGAGGCCTTGGGAGGAAGAGGAGGAACAGAGGGTGGGACCATCGAGGCGCTCAGGGCTCCTACACGTGTCCTGCTTTTGCCTTTTGAAAAGGTGGTCACCCTAGTCACAGTGAGAGGTGTGCATTAGATTCAGACTTCCAATGCTTTCACAGTAAATGTTACAATGCATTAAAAACCTCTTTTAAAATAAGGATGTGGGGAAAGGGATGAGGACTGGGATGATAAAGCAAGGATCACAAATGTTCTGTAGTGAAATGGAGTTTAAAAAAAAAAAAGGTCCCTTTGTCCCCTAAATGTGCTGGGGGAGGTGTGTCTGAGGAGAGCCAAAGGATGGGCATTGGATCCATCCTTAACGGTTGCATTTGAGGGCATGACATTTGGATTAATTTTTTTAGAGCTGCTCAAATGTTTTCAATTTTGATTTTTGCAATGAAAATGTATTCAAATATTTAAATTGATTGAGGGGGACTGTAAAATGTTGAGAATTGGGGAAATTTGGGATTTTTGAGATGTGTGAAATATTTTACTGGGTTTTTTGATCAGCTCTGTTGCTATTTTGAGTAGCAGGATTTTGAAATAGTTGCAAAACAGGGACAATCATTCTGTCACATTCTGTCCAGGAATGCAGGTGCAGGGCTTCCACAAACTTCCATGGCATCTATCTACATCTAAGGAAACTCTCTCTTGAAGACTACACTGTTTTTCTCTGGCTTGAGCCACTTAATCAGCCACGGGTCTGATATTTGAAATTCTTTCAACAGTAGCATATTTGTTTTTCACCAGCATGAGATGCTGTAAGAAGACCTCACAATATTTGTCGCAAGATTTATATTTAGTTAAAAATTCATGAAAAATGTCTTATTTATCAGTAACTTCTTTTGAAGTAAAGAGAAACTGATGTCATGAAGGCACACTATGGCCTAAAGCAGCAGCCAGAAAAACGTTCTAGAAAAACAATAGATTCCATATTGATAATCTGAAAGTGACAATGTAGCTATCTATACAACAGTTTCCTAAGCTCACTTAGGCCTGGTCCACACTTAAATTTTTTTGCTGGCATAGCTGTGATGGTTAGGAGTGTGGCGTCAGAAAAATCACACTACTAAGCAATATAGCTATGCCAGGAAAAAAGCCCTAGTGTAGATGCAGTTATGCTGGCAAAAAAAGTGCTTTAGCTGGTAGTGTTGTGTGGGTTTTTGTTGTTGTTGTGTGTGTTGTTTTTTTTTTTTAAATTCAGGGAACTGATATAAATTGTTGCCTCCAATAGGAGGGTTTGCCAGTAAAACTAAACCTAGTCTGGCTATAGGAGCTATAGCTACGCCGGCAAGACCTTTCCAACATGGACAAAGCCTCAGCCTTTGACGCATCTGCCTCCTAATTAGACTTCCTCAGGCTAATTTATGCATTTTCTGGTTTTATACTTTATTTTCAGTTTGTTTTATTTCTCTCTGTTTGCTCAGTAAAGAAAAACATACTTTTGTTTTTAGCCTTGTTCTCCAACCTCTGACCCCTCTCACCTCAAGTAGCCCTAGATTTGACCTTCTTTGACACTTAAACATTTTCTTCTTGAAGGAAAAGCTTTTGGCCAATTCAGTCCTTCACTTTCAGCCCCCCACTCTTGCCCCTCACTGCCCCCACTATGAAAAATCCAGAGTAAAATTCAGAGGATGAGAAAATGTGGTGGAACAGTGTTTTGTTTTGTTTTTTTCCCTTACCGACAACTGAGCTTCTTTGTTCTACGGAAAGCTGAAGGAATAGATTCCTTCTGGGAATGGGAAAATCCTAGTTTTAAAAAAAAATTACTCATTGTCATTTTCATTAGTTATTTCAGGGATCATGTATGTAAATGTTCAACTTGTTCCTCTGATGGCTACTGAATGGTATCCCAGACAATACGCTATGTGACATGACCCAATATACATTTGATGGTAAGTTATTTGGCAGGTTGTGAGAAGACATATTCTGGAAGTTTTTCACACTCCTGTAACCCCATTGGTGCTGGGAATCAGGATTTCCTCATGTGAAGTGCTAATGCAAAATGCATTGGCACTTATCAGCAGGAGAGATGGGCCTACGGGTGCCAAGGGGTAATTCAATCCTTTTCAGTTAGTAGGGAGAGGTCAAGCCTTTCCTTGCACCAAAAAGAGAAGGAAAAACATCCCCACACTTGCTTTCATGATATTTAACAAAAATAATTTTTTCTTTTAAAATAGTTTTCATTGCCTCTTCATCTGCCATCCAGAAAAGCTACTACTGCACCCTAATAGAGAGCTTTTTATCCATAGATCTCAAAGTAAAGCATCATCATTAGGGTGACCAGAGGGCAAGTGTGAAAAATCGGGATGGGGGTGGGCTATATAAGAAAAAGCTCCCAAAATCGGGACTGTCCCTATAAAATCGGGACATCTGGTCACCCTAATCATTTTGCAGGTGGCTAACTCAAAGCTAAAGCCATTGTTTCAAAATGAAATCTCTCAACTTAGGTACATAAATGAGACCTAATATTTATAAATCAGGCCACTTTTATTCAGATGCCTAAATATGAATCTAGGTCCTGCAATGAATTGCTGCAGAAAAGTGGTTGTCTCCTCCCAAGCTGTGTTCTGTCCACTAGATCATAGGTGCCTAAACTGTGTAGATCTGAGCTGACATGGGGGAAAAACCTTTCTCTAAGATGGGTGTTCTTTTTTCTTCCCCTGCCCCCAGTGGAGTTCTGTAACTATGGGACCTATCACATTTGTTAGATACTGCAGGCCATCAGCATACAAAGACATAGCATATCTTCCTAGATGGTGGGCAATGTGGGACTGAGCTGTTTAATTCAGTGTGATTTGCCACCTGCCATTGATGCTACAGCAAAAATAAAATGTTTCTTAGGGCTGGGTAGATATCATTTTTAAAAAATCACTTGTTACAAGCATTTGCATAAAGAACGCGATTATAAGAATGATGCTTATCCAAACAGGGAACAGAGTCAACAGCATATGACTTGCGTGACCAATCACAGCAAGGCAATGCAGATCACATTTTAAATAGCCATTGAGTAAGTTAAATTTGTGAGATGTTTGGATGCATCGGGCTGGAAATGCCAGGTATTTACAGCCTCTAATGGAATAAAAGCCAAGACCAAGATTTTTTTTGAAACCATATGCCTAAAGTTAGGCTTCTTAGTCCATAGATAGGTCCCTAAATGAAAGTGGTCTAATTTCAGCAGCTGAAAATCTGCTGTTACAATCTAACCTATTAATAATGATTTGTATTACTGTAGCACCTACAAACCACAACCGTGATGGGAGTCCCAGTGTTTTAGGTGCCCTGCAAAGATGTACGTAAGACACAGTCCCTGCCCAAAATAATTTACAATCTCAAAAGACTATAACTGGTTGAAAATTTTCTGATGGAATCAAAAGTTTTTGACTGAATCAAAATGTGCCATATTTTCTGCCAGCTGGCTCCAGAGCAGCTGCCTGCCTGGCTTCCCTGCTGTCTGGCCAGCCAGCTGGCTGTGAAGCTGGCTTATCAGCTTGGTATTTTTTTGAACATTTCTATTCCACAGAAGACTTTTGCATTTGACTTTTTGTTCCAATTCAGAATAAAATAATAAGTTTGGAAATGTGTAATCTTCCATGGGATGGAAATTCTGGTCAAGATAGGTAGAGTTTGGGAGGGGAAACAGAGGTAAAGTGACTTCTCCGAGGACATAGAGTAGGTCAGCTACAGGCCAGGAATAGAACCCAGGTCTCCAGACCACTGCTCTATCATAGTATTGTCAATGTGTTGTGATTTTTTTTTATTGCAAGTCTAACAATATTTGTTTGTTTTTTTTTAAAGCCCCAGCTCATGGAGTCATGTGATTCCATGAGACTCTCAGCTTTTTTTTTTTAAATGTCTAGTGTCCTTAAGGCCCAGAAACAAGTAGGCAAATAAAAAGAACCTAAAACATAGTCTCTTAAAATCATTTTTTTGTTAAGCCAACCTCATGATTTTTGGGGCCCTGGTTAATGATTTTTGACCATTAGAGGTTGACCATACTGTTATCCACTGACTAGACCACACTAATCTCTCTCTTTTAACACCCCACTCATCACCATAGTTCAGTATCTGAGGACCTTACAGATTTCAAAAGAAACACACAGATTCCCATATGGTCTGCTATGAAGTCTAGTCTGAAATGACTTACGTGATGGGGTTTCAACAGCTTTCAATTCTTTAGGAGTTTATTCCAGTCTAATATGTCTCACTGGTAGGGAATTTGATCTGATAAATAGCCTAAATTTTCCTTTGCTCAATTTCATTCCTTTTCTTTACTCTTAGTTTCTCTTTGGACCATCAGTGACAACTCCATAAAGCTCTCAGAGGGTTGTTGAGAGGGTTACTTTATGTACATACTGTACCAGCTCTAACTGGTCCAGTTTTAGATTTCTTACATACTGTTTCCAGGACACCATTCCTGCATATTTACCTCCTGTTTTTAAACTTTCACGGACAGCTCTGGAAGAAGAATTTGAAGTCTTGGCATAAGATAGCAGAATATGTTGATTACCTAAATATTTTTATAATTGAAAATATTCCTTTTAGCTGTATTTTTAGAAGTCTCAGGAAAAATTGTTGCTTTTTCTTTTTTCTTTAATTTCTTTTCTTATTCATTAAAGTCTCAAGATCTTCTGTAGCAGAAAATGTCTACTAGGCAACTGCTAATGTAATTTAATGATATCACCAAGGTGACACTGTGAGAAAATGATTTCCCCATAACGAATCACTGGCTTGAATTAAAGACCTGCGCTCATCTGAAGAAGCTGGGAATATTAAGAAACCATAGAATGGAACTTCATATGTCTGTTTTATATATGTTTCATTGGAATTCCTAGGAATTCCAATTTTCCAAAATGGTAATGGCAAAAGTATAGTGAACAAATTGCCATGTTATGAAAGATGGATCAGAAGGGCCTAACTTTCATGCATATATGTGGGGGCATAAGGCCTACACTGTTGTAATTCTACAGTGGGTGAGGAAGAAAATGAATATTTTTGTCAATATTGGAGCTGGTAACTCTTGCAATGTTGGCTTGTGTGTTCTACCTGTTGGATACAGAAAATGTTAACTCAAGGAGACGGCTGGCACTTGAATAATACAATCTTGTCACATAAAATGTTTTATCATCAAACAGTACAACCCATGCTCAATGAGGACCCCATTCTGAAAGAAATCTTTCCTGAACCCCCTCCTCTGGCTTTCAAACCCCGCCCCCACTCCTAACTTCTCCAAGCTCATCAGAAGCAAGCTCCCCACAGACTAGGACACCTCAACTCAAAGTGGCACCAGACCCTGCCAGAAGAACAGATGCAAAACCTGCAGACATACCTCCACTCCTATGATGATCAAGATGACCCCTTCCCTGCAACGCACCTTTCAAGATCCATTTGTCTACATATGCCTATCACAACATGTGGTGTACCTCATCCAGTGCACTGAATGCCCCAATAATGACTGTCTGTCTGGTTTCACTCATATAATCTGTACATTCCCAGATGAACTTACATTGGAAATAAGACGACACATGCTCTATCACCTTTGGGTGAAAACTTCACTTTTCTATATCTGACCTATCAGTCTTCATCCTCAAAGGAAATCTGCACAACACTTTCAAAAGACAAGCCTGGGAGCTTAAATTCATAACTTTGCTAGACACTAAAAACCATGGTCTTAATAAAGACACTATATTTATGGTTTATTACAATAATCCATTATCCCCACATTCTCCTGTGACTAAAGGGGGTGATTTTATATTTAGCTGTGATGCTCAAAGTACCTTTTCTAGACCTGAAGAAGAGCTCTGTGTAGCTCAAAAACTTCTCTCTATCACCAACAGAAATTGGTCCAATAAAAGATACTACCTCACCCACCTTGTCTTTCTAAGGTACATGTGGGACTTGGGAGCATACAAAATAAAACACCTGAAGATATTTTCAAGCTGTATGTCAACATTGGTAAGTACTGTATAACATTGTTCACTAAATACTTTTGTATTGCTGGCTACTCAGAGTGGATTGCCACTAAACACTTCCTACAATACGCACCGCAGCTTGCACAAACATGCAGGGCCAAATTCTCACTTACGGACAGCTAAGCTGAGCCCATAAAATTTGCCTGAGCAAAAGCCACATTTGTGTGCCTGGAGGAGTATCTGCAAGGATATTGAGTAAGAGTATGACCAATATAGCATACTAGAAATTCAGAGAGAGATGGGTTAAAAAAGGGATAATCAGATCTGACGTTTTGTGGTATCCTGTGATTTCTGCAAGGATCGGAAAGAAATGCCACTCTTCTTCACCAGTCTAATACATAGCAGTTCACATTTGATCAAGTGCATTTGGTGATAGTGGGAACTCGGGCACGGGCTGCTATCTGGTCTTGGTTGATAATCAGGCCATTCTAGTATGGCAGATCCTAAATTCCTGATCGTGTGTGCAATAGGGGTAATGAGGCATATGCAATTGCATCTTCTGAGGGTACAACTTAGGCACTTATCTTTTGAAAATTTGATCCACAAACGTTGACTTGAGTCTTTGATGTGTCTTGTATTTCAATCCAGAATGTTTCCCTTTGATTTGGCTTGTCCGGCATTTGTAAGATCCTTCAGGAGAAATCCTCTGTTAACATCTGCTGACAGAACAAAGGACTGTAACACAGGAATTGGAAGATACTTTTGGCCATTGACAGTGCCTCTGCAGACCACATTATTGTTGTTTGTCATTTTATTCATCGCTCACCATTTAATTTAGTTTGGGAATCTTTTGTTGTTGTGGAGCTGTTTGCTCTACCTACCCTCAGTCTTCAGGGTTCTTAATGTCTCATTTTCTTTCATTAATTCATCGTTATCCCGGCATTATAAGAAATGATACAAAGAGGTTCTACAAACAAATATAAGAAGTTAAAGAATTCTCCTGTAACCAAGAACGTCCTGGTGCCCTCAGCCTCCTGCTATCACCAGGCTGGTATCCCTTTTCAAATTTGCCGTTTCCTCGGGCATCACTTTGATTTTTTGGTCCCTGTATTGGTCTTAACCTAAATTGTCAAATGTGATGAGTGATTTTTTTTTTTTTGGTTGTCCAACTATGAACACTTTAAAGGGGACTGATCTTCAGAAAGTGCTGAGCACCAGCCCCCTGAAAATCAGGCCCTAATTGAGATGTAGAGTTTCCTGTTTGTGGCTGATGACATCTTTCTCTTCTCCAAGCTTCTTCACTCCCCACTCTGCATTTTGCAAACCCTGCTTCTCTTGCTCACTTGAGATTCCCCTGGCCCCCATTTCATCCTCCTCATTCTTCAGACTTGCAAGGCCTCTCCATTAAGACTTAGTGCCAGGGTGCATCCCTGACCTCGCTAAGCCTGGCATCCAGTTTAATCAGCCCTTTGCTCTGTGTGGCATTGTGGGTGTGACTCTCACTGACTGTCTTCTGTGCTCACTGAACTTTGGCTGCCAATGCCATTTATTTCCACATGTGGCCTCTTTTTCTGTGCCCTGCCCTATCCTTCCATGTGTCTGTCATAGTTGCCTTGAGATCAAAAAACTAAAAGAGGGGGAGGGAAGAATCTCATCCTTTTTTCCCTGCTGTTGTGCTGCTCCTAGCATGTGCTTCTTCCTTTAAACTAATGTCAGACCTGTCCTCTGTTCCTTTGTGTGGCCCTGCATGCCTGACTCAGTGACCTGACTGCGCCTGGCTGAACTGGTGTTTCCATCTGTTTTGCTTTGTGCTAAGGCCTCTGTTTGTCTGAGCTCACGCTGTATGATCTGACTGAATCTGTTCTGCCCAGCTCTGCTAACAACATGTACTAAAGCTCTAGTCTGTCTTTTTTGTAATGGGCATGCACGTGCACTGAACTCTTGTTTCTGAGGTGACACTGAGGCAAGTCACTAATGTGTGTGACTTGCATTTTATCTAGAGTGAGAATTCCCATGAACCCATTCCTACCCCCTTACCTGAGAATAGTTAATACAACACATTTGTCGGGCTTAAAAATAAATTTTGCTTTTTTAAAAAAAAATGTGTTTTATCTCTCGAGGTTAAAGTTGACTGTAACAGCCCAAGACCGCTAATTGTTTTGTGTCTGAGTGGAAGCCATGCCCTTCATTTTCCTTCTACCCAAAATGTCACAGTGGGATAGGAAGTAGAGGGGAGCATTAGAAAATCCATCTCTCTTCCTGTTTCTTCTCTCCCTCCCCCACCCTCACTTCTCTTGAGCTGCCGGTGGCTCCTAAAAGGATTAATTAGAAAGATGTGAGCAGGGGTTGGAACGTCAAAAAACAATCGTCACTTTCATATCTGACCCCTATCACCAGCTGCAGAATTAACAAATTGAATGTCGTCAGCAAACAGGAGTTGCAGATGATACGAAGTTCATTACGAGCAGCACAGGGCTTGTGTTCAAAGCTCACTTTAAACAACTCTTGCTGATTAAATTCCATGCAGGAGCTCCTGCCAGAGACCCTTAGAAAATACGAACATCTAACAACTCTTCTTCCCCCCCGCCCAACCCCGGCGCTTTTTTTTTTAACATGTGCCAATTATTTGTCTATCTGCAGGTGCTGGCAAGTATCAGTGCTTTGGCCCCACTGTCTACAGTCTTATCCATTTGGCGCCTGATCTAGTGCTCTCACATTACCAGCAGTGGGGTCTGTTTTCGACTGTGAAAAGCTGTGAGCATAACTCCCGCTCTCCCCCTCCTTTATTTATTTTTTTCCTCTCACCCTTCTACTCCCACAGCTCTTTTAAAGTGCCTGAAAGTGACAAAATAGACTCTTGGTAACCTTGTTAAAGATGTTATGAGGAAGCATAGGGGAAAAAATTTTTTTAACAAGTGACTTCTGTTTTAACTGCACAAACTCAGGTATATTTCCACTGTCATCCTCTGTTTCAGTTGCAGAGGCTTTCTGCTTGTCCCAAATGCTCTTCCTTTCACACGATGGAAGCAGCTACATGTAGCAGAACTGGAGTGGTGTTCGAAGGTGGTAAAAATCTGTCCGGTCTAGCCTTGTACACAATCTCCTGCTCTTGCCTAGATAAAGAGGAAAGGAAGGCATGGAAGTGAACAAACATGGAAACATTTGTAAGATTTGGAGTTGCCGTGAAGGGGTTTAGCTTCTCTCCAGTAGCTTTTAGGTCAGGAATCTAAACTCAAACACACACAAATTAACCTTCCCCCATCCCCCCAGCACATCTTGCTCCTTGTCTATTCAGTCAGTCAAATGGATTTTTGAATTGGATAGCAACATTACTATGAAATTCAGATAAGTCTTGGGGAGAATGTGGCAACCTATCCCAATGCAGTATATGTTAATTCAGAGGCCATGATGCTGCTAGCAGGATTCTAGCACCATTTTTCTTGGACTTGGTCCTCAGAGGCTACCTAGGGGAAGGTACTCTCTAGATCTACCTATGCTAGGAAGACTCTGCTGTCAGAGGATTATGTTGCAACGGGGTAGTCCCCCATATATGTATCACAGGTTGGCCGTTTCTAGGTAGATGATGAGTCTGTTGGTAATTTTCTCAGCTGGGAAGAATTGTCCTCCGTGCTTGTCATTTATGTAGCCATCAATGGAGTTATAGGTTCTGAGACTTTGCAGGCTTTCTATACGAGTTTCACTCATAGGATATTTCTATTAGAAATGCACACAACAGTCAGCGTGTTTGACTCAGGGGTTTAGTTCAGTTTCCCAAGTTTCATGGTCCAATCGCATTTTGTCTCTTTCAGGCTATCTCTGATTAACATACCCCCAACATGACTATTCAAGATTACAAGTTATTTCATTTTAGCATGTGTCATTATACCTTTCCTTTATTTTCTCTTCTATCCTTCAGTGTAGTCTGTAAAACCTGGTCCTAGTGAAGTGGTTTGGCTTCTACTCGTGCATCTTTGTGTTTCCTGTGATTGCTCTGCTGTTTAGTTTTGAGAGAGAAAAAGCTGGTGTTTCAAAAAAGAAATCAGCCAGTTGGATTTTTCTGTTTGACTTCAGTGGAATTATGCCACGGATGAATTTGGCTGTTAGGGTCCTCTTACATCCAAAATTCCCACTGCAATTTCTTTGCTTTTAATTGTATGTGTGGGTTTCCCCAAATACTTGCCTACATGTTGATCTAATAATTGCATTTAAGAGCCTGACTGCCAGAATTAGGTACCTGTGAAAACTTAATAAAAATTACATAGCTGTGTAATTTTGAATTTGAAATGCTATTACAGACTTCACTTGCATGTACATCTGCTCTTATTTATGCACGCAGTCCCAGTAATTGCATGTGCAAACACATACTGGTACTTCATAGCAGCAACTTCTGGCAATGACTGCCCTGACAACGAAACATCAGCTCATTCCTCTAGAAGTTCTTTCACCTTAAAAAAAAAAAAAAAAAAAAAAAAAAAATCAAGGTAACTCAACAATTAACAAATGTTGTTAATGGGAAAAACCCACCACCAGTGTAGCCATAAATTACCACAAATAAAAACAAAATATAATCTTTATTTCCCTGCTTTAGCCTCAATTCATTATCATTGTTCTGGCAGTGTGCACAGCACGTTGTAATTAAGAGCATCAATCATAACAGCTTGTCTGTATGCCTGAGCATAGGGTGCTGCATTTCCTGCAGCCTCCTTGTTCCGCTTTTTACAGAAGATGTCATCCTTTATTTTACATAAGCAAAGTGCTGCAGGTAAATATTAAAATTCATTGCTATGTTAGGTTTCAGAGTAGCAGCTGTGTTAGTCTGTATTCGCAAAAAGAAAAGGAGTACTTGTGGCACCTTAGAGACTAACCAATTTATTTGAACATAAGCTTTCATGAAGTGAGCTGTAGCTCACGAAAGCTTATGCTCAAATAAATTGGTTAGTCTCTAAGGTGCCACAAGTACTCCTTTTCTTATTGTTATGTTAGTCATTGACATTGGTAGCTCCAGACAAAACTCCAACCTGCTCAGTCTCCCAAAAGCATGCTCCTCTGTCATCCTGCACCTGTGTATAGAGTTGATAAATTCTCCATATTTGTGTAATTATTGAATGGTTTCATTAGCCATGGTAAAAATGGGTACTCAATCACAGTGGGGTTAGGACACCCTTGATGTTACTATTGCTTGATGGGGATAGAGTACTGGGAATTTGTTTCAGAAGGTTCATTTAAAAAAAAATTTGGCATCATGCATCATCCCTGGTCACTCTATGTATATTTTATTGCTTAAGACCCAAGCAGTTAACCAAAATTAGGGGTCTTGCAGGTTGTTTCTGTTAAGGGGATAAATTGATGATAGAGTCAAATATTTCTCTGAAGCAGTCTTCTGCATATAGAAAGAATATACAATGTTCTGTTCCTCTGAACACAGTAGGAGACCATTACTTAGCTCACAGTTCCAAGCCCCTTTCCAGCCAGCACTTAGCAGAAAATTCTTAGATTTTTTCTCAGGGTTAAGGTACTAGTGCTTCTCCGGCTGTGTCCAGTGCCTTCTGTCTCCTTCTGCGGTGCTTCTGCCTGTGCATGCACAAACTTGCACATACACACAAGCAAAACCCTTCATCCACACAGCTCCGTTTCTGACTGGCCCTGAATGGCTGGCCTGTGTTTTAGGCTGTGGCTTCTGTTTCAGCTATCTGTTCCATAAAGTGTGTGTGTGTTCCACTTATCCTGAGTTAAGGGTGGTGGTTACATCCATGGCTTCAGGGTTTAACTTAGCATCCAGCATAACACACAGTTCCAGCAATCTCCCATGATAATCCACTGGGTACTGTATCTCCCCTGAGTAATACCCCTCCACATTGTTATACTTCTGGGCTCTTTGTGGGTAGTGGCAGCACAGAATGGGGGCTCACAGATTCCATCGGTAGCTCCTGCATGTTGAAGAGTGGTTTAAATCCTTCAGCAGTCTCTGGCACATTGGCCACCTTGATCATATGCTTTTCCAACAGTATGTATTGCAACCATGCAAGCCTTTATGACATCAGACCTCCTCATGGACTTCTTGATCCAATACTGATGCCCAGATGATTGGTACTGTGACAGGCCAAGTGACTCTATCGTTTCCATAGGAGGTGGCACTCTCCTGCTGGCTGGCTTGGCAATTGTGAGACTAGCTGTCCAGAGAAAGACAGAAATATCTCCTTACTCATTCTGGAGTTATGCAACCACTGTTTTTCATTCCACTTCTTGATGACCACTAATTCCCATCAGTCTGTGGTCATGGTCTGGTCCCCCAGTAGAAGCATTCAACCTGGTGAACATTTGTCCTCGATACTGCATGGACCCAGCTAACCCAGAGCTGCAGGTGCATGGTGGTTGCAGCATAACTCCATCTGCTGATCTTGGTCTCTCAATCCCCACAGATGGAGCAAGAGCTGAACATTCATCCTGGATTTAATTTGGCAAAAAAGCCTAGGGTAAAAACACAAGTATCTTGGGATTTATGGTAACTTGCCCACTGAATTATGAGATTTTTTTTTTTTTTGTCTTCCACAATTCCCATGGGCTGCCAGAAGACCCTTTGCCACTTCAGAGGCAACTTCCAATGGAGAGCAGTAGCAGGAACTGTGGGACAGGTACCCAAAAGGCAATGCAGCCACAACAGCATAGAATAGTATGAGTATAATTGTAAGGCAATTACAAGCAGCATGGCTAGTCTGAACACACTACATCATTGGTGTGATCTCATCTGTTCAGTTACCAGTGGTTCATTTTCCTAGTGCAGATGCAGTCAGGGTGTCTGGGTCAAGCAAAGCCTATGAGTTTCTCATTAACATATACACCAAAAACCAGACTGAAAGATTTTTGCATTTAAAAAAATAAGTTAGTGGCAATCCTAGTGCTCACTATTTCTCTAATCTTGTACAAATAATAGAGATGTACTTATAAGCAAATCCATTAAGTATTGTTTATGAGCTGTGACAGAGAGTGCAATAAAACCCATGTTTTGGCCCCTGGGCCTTCACCAGGACATTTCTTGATTGAAGAGGGCACCATATAAGTACTGTATTCCGTAACTATACAAAAGCTGTAATAGAGTTAGCCAGCAGTAAAATTGTAATTAATGTCATGTAATATAAAGATTTACCATTTTCTCTAAGGACTCTCCCCTTAAGGCAGTTACTTTGCGTCACTCAATAATGTTCTAAATTAAAATGACCGTGCCCAACTCCCCCTGCCCTCCCTCCCCTCCCCTGAACCTTTTTACCCCTTTGCGGTCCTCTGACTCTATGCATGTTCCAGAGGATGTTTACCATGGGATGCCACATCAGTAGATGGGGCTATAAAGATCTATTAAAATAATCTATCAATATTGGCATTGGTTTCTCTTTTTTTTTTGCCTGTCTGGTGAAAAGTAAAACGTTTTGTGGTTTGTTTGGGTTTTAGTTTTTTCTCCCTTCAACCCTTCCATGTTTTCCACAAGAACAGTGTCTTCCCCCTCCTCTCCCCCCGCAAATACTTCTGTATTGCTGTGAGGATGCTAAAAGTGCTATTGGAGCAAATTTTGAAAAATGGTGGTTTGCTTTTGCCACTTTCTCTGTTAGGGAGCTTTTGCTGAGGTGAAAGTGGTGAAATATTTTGCCTTGCTGAATTGGCAAACACCCTCAAATGCTTAGAAATCACAACATTCACATTTGAAAATTCACTCCTGTGAAGACAGTCCATATGAGGCCTCACTACATTTTAAGTCCCACTTAAACCCTATATTGAGGAGTTAATTAGGACTTAATTGGTGCATAGGTCTTGTGCTCACTCCTGCATAAGGATGAATTTCCCTCAAAGCAAAATTAGATAACTGGTTAATTCTAAGGGGTGGGAATGGTGTATACACTTCGAGTATTGAAGCAGCTTAAATCTACAGGTTTCAGAGTAGCAGCCATGTTAGTCTGTGTCCTCAAAAAGAAAAGGAGTACTTGTGGCACCTTACAGACTAACACAAAAATTTGTTAGTCTCTAAGGTGCCACAAGTACTCCTTTTCTTTTTTCTTAAATTTACAGTAATTTCCAGCTGAGGGTACTCCTTTCCCACACTACTTAATGTATTGCTAAATAGTTTGAGTTCTCAGGTTAATTTAGAACCTGATCCAAAGCCCATTGGTATCACTGAGCGTGAATCGTTTTTGTAATCATGCATACATGATGTCTGGGGTTGAAATGTTTATTGGACAAGTGGCACGCAGCCATACAGTGAGATGGCCCAGCAACTGAACTGACAACCAGAGTGCTACTGTGTACCAAACGAACAATAAACAGTCAGGGTGAAATCCTGGCCCCACTGAATGACAAAACTACCACTGACTTCAATGGAAGCCAGGTTTTCACGCCTAGTCTTTAGATCCCAAGTAGGGCTGTAGAGATGGTTACCCTTTGAACCCTTAAACCTGGCAAAACTCACCTGATTTTAGTTGTAGTGAGAAAGTGAACCTCTCTGAGGTACACACACATCTCCGAGAATATTGGCCATCCTAGGAACCATCTTCTTTCCCCGCCCCTCAGACTCCCTGCCTAGGAGCTTCAGACTGTCAGTGCATGGTATAGCTCTTCTGCCTACCTACCGCCATTCAGTGACATCTGAAGTCAGGAAATGTTCTTCTGGTCCAGCAATACTCCTAACCTTTGCCTCGCTTTCTGGCAGTGTCCCAGTGTGCACAGTTATAGTGGGCTAGATTTTTCTGGTACTGCAGTGCCATCTGAGAAGATAGACTGGCTTGGAAAAGTGCTGAATGCTGCAGGAGGTATTCAATTTTATTTGGGGGCTAATTAAAGCTGAGCAGAGCCCTTTTATCTCCCCACACCCCCCTTTCCATTCTAGATATTCAGGTACGAGGTTGCTCAGCTTGGTCACTTGCAGCTATTTTGTTTCTGGCCCTTTAACAGGCTGACATAAGCTACAGTAGCATGGATGATTTAATAGAATGTGTGTGATCCTCTTGTTATCACGTACTATAAAATGTAGAGGTGGCAGACCACCTGTGCACATGGCACTGACTAGAAATATTGCCTAGCAATGCTGCCATGCTATCACAGACTATCAAATTAATACGCAGTTTGATTTTCCATCTGACTATATATTGCCTTGCACTGACCTAGTGAGAGAGGCAGCTGCAAATGGTCATTTGCACCAAACAGCCCTCAAGTCAGTTCCCATTAGAACTATTACATCTTTTTCCAGTTAATGAATTGCTCACATCTGTGAAATTACAGCCACTCACTTTTGTTTTGTTTAAATCAAAATTGCAGAACCCATCAGGCAGACTGCTGCTTCCAGCTACCGTAGTCCCACAACATGTTGTTAAGCTGTGTGGTGCTGTCTGAGTTTGACAAGGAACATATTATGCAAAGCAGTGCTGGCCCTGTCCCCAGGAGCAAAACCACCTTGGTAAGCAGTTGTGGCTTAGAAGAATGAACTGTCCTATGTGATGATACGGTCTGAGTCCTGGAAACAGAAGAACTCAGACTGTGAAGTCTGTGAGTTATCAGAGACTTACGCTGTGTAATGCTCTTCCAGGAGTGTGACCTATTGATTGAAAAGAGTAGTAATAAATTCAAAGACTGCCCACTTGTGTCCTCACTCTGTCACTAGCAGTAGGACAATGATTATCTTCACAGATCAATATAGGAGAGTCTTTGAATCTGCCACATAAAACATGTTCTACATATCTGATAGTGGGCTAATTAGGATTTAATTCTTGTGGGGGCACCTAAAGACCTCTGCCAGTCTTTTCTCTTTTCACCATAGTCTGAGGTTGGAGTTCTGGAAAGTGGGTTTTAATCTAGCAAATATTCTATCTCATCATGCCACCACCCTTTTCTATTTCTGTCACCAAAGAAGTCTCTCTCTCCCCCACTATTCTTCTCATTCACAATGGCTTAGGCTTTGTAGCTGATCAGTGACACGAGAACCTTAGAACTGTATGACTGTTGCAGCAGTCAATCTTCATATTTCCCTTTGATTTCAGTTTTTGATGTCACTGAGCACTTCCTCTGTGGTCCATCTCTCTCTTCTCTTCATGCTGCAGTAAGTACTATGCTTATTCCTATTCCCTTGCAGAAGCCACTCCAACGTCAGAGGAAATGAGACAGGCCTTCCACTGCAGTTCGTGCTGAAGCAGGCAGAAAAGAACTGCATGGCAGCATCTGTCAGCAGCCTCATGATGTGATGATCTGTACTGTGGTGTTCTCAAAGATGGATGATAAAAGATATTCCAGCATACATTAAGATGGAGTTACAGTTCAATACATAGCAGTAACTTAAGGGTAAAAACATTACAGGGATGTTGAAATTAACCCAAAAACAAACATTAAAAGTCAAGAACCTTTTGGAGTAAAAATCCAACTATCTTAAGATACGGAAACACATAGTTAAGGTACCTTAACTCTGCCCTGTGGGGGACACTGTGCAATAAGCAGATGATTATTAGGAAATCATCTTAGCAGTTGGTCTAGATTAAACTGATTTTTAAAGCTTTTAGGAGTTTTTCATCTCTCTCCCCACCCTCAGGTATCACTATAGGACAGCATTAATGGTGTTTGGATGCATTAACTGTTTATTTCTTGACCTATGGAACAAAAGGGCTTTTGTAAAATGGAGGTTTGAATGATGGAGAGAGAGCTAACTTTTCAGTAAGTTACATGATGAAGCAAGGTGCGGTTTCTTCTGATTAGACTGAACATATTTGTGGCCAATGTTCCTGGAAACAAGACTTCACCCTCCTCCCCCCACCACCACATCAGGGAGCCCTACTACAGCAGTGGAGAAAAACTGATTACACATAGGAAGGCCCCAGTCCTGCAACTGACTCCAAATAGGCCTACCTTGGTGTCCATGTAGAGCCCTGTTCGCTTCCAGATGAGCCAGGGGGTCCCCTGTGTGGTTCTCAGGGCAGGGTCAGGCATTACATGTTTTGTTTTAAACAGTCGTAAGTAGAGAACGCAACAAACAGAAGAAGAATACACTGAGGGGCAGCTTGTGCCAGTAGGTGTTTGACTGTGGTGGGAGCATAGGAAACGTACCACCCAAGAGGGAGCTCTGAGGAGAGACCGTGACTCAGGAGGCACAATGGCCCCAGCAGCTTCCCAGCACACAGGCAGTCAAGGCGCACCATCAGTTTGTAGGGAGGCAGATCTATGGCCCTGCCTATTCCCTATGCTTTCTGGGGTAGCTTAAAGAGTAGGGCCTGTGTTCCTGTTATGCCAGGCCCTGTGCAAGGAGTGTGGAAGGCTTATTGCCCCTCTACCACCAGCTGCACACCCATGTTAGGATCCAACGCAATCAGCCCCGGCCTGTAGAGACGGGCCTGTACCAAATAGTCGGTGCTGAACACCACTGAACTCTGGAATTTTGACTGGGAGCCTGATTTTGTGGCTCAGGGTCATTTCTAACACCAAACTACTGATATACCCAAGAGAAGTGATTCACTTTGCTTCTGTATGTTACCATACACTTCCACAAAGCAAGAACCACCCTTCTTTTGTTTTTTGTTTTGGTTTTTTTTGGGTTGTTCTAAATATGAAACTCTCATTTGAAATGTGATCCTATTCCCCATTGGCCAGTTTACCAAATAACAAAGCCAATAGCAACAAAAGTATCTTACAGAGTGCTTCACAGAATAGAGTAAGGGCTAAATTTTCAAAAGTGACTAGTGATTTTTGGGTGCCTCACGTGTTGCTGCCTGGCTTTCAGAATGTGCTGAGCCACCCACCCTCTGAAAATTAGGCCCATTTAAGATGTCAGGTTGGGCACCCAAAATTGCTGGTCACACCTGAAAATTTATGCCCATGTATGCTGTCTGGGTTACCAGGATAGCTCCACCTGTGTGGTGTGTGTGTGTGTGTCTCTCTTTCAGTGAACCCTGTGAGCTCTTAAGTCTCATGCCTTCACCTCTGCTGGGGTGGGATCCGTGATTTTCCCACTCTCCGAGCAGGGTCCTGGGCTACAGCCATCTGTGTACCAACTGTGGTTACTCAGCAGACGTGACTGGTTTTGACACATGGAGTTCTTCCCTTTTGGGAGTGTGTCGACCATCGTTAATACAGGTAGCCAGACAGCTTTCTCAGGTCAAAAGTATGGTTTAACCTTAACAGCAGGAACAAAGCATATCCCAAGAGAAGAAAGGGTTTTAACACAGTAAAAGTCTTATACAAATGTCCATCTTTCCGTAAACCCGTCCAGCCTGTGGTAGTGTGCCAGCCAACTTTTTAGTGCTTCAGTTCCTCCATAGGAGCTTACTCTGTCAGTCTGTTCTCTGTGAACAGCTCCTGACAACTGCCTCCCCTCTGTGGCATTTTTAACTCTTTTTAGTGTCTTTTAGCCTCTTGGCTCCTAGCCTTTGGCTGGAGACTGGAAGTAGCATCTTCCCAGCTAAAAGCTTAGGCATTCTCTCTTAAGGACCCTGCCATGTTTACCAGAGGTTGCGTAAGAAGCTATTATGTTGCCTTCCTACTAATTTCCCAATACCCCTGCTTTTAAACAAAATTAATATATGTATACAGTAAACATTCCAATAACCCAATAAAGCCATAAAGTTAACTACCCCAATAACAACATTCTCAAATTATTACGGATTAGCCCCACATCCTTCACATATACAACACCAATGAAATGCAGTCCCCTTTGGGGCAGAGCTTAGAGAGGTAGCAAGTTGGCACAGTGCACAAGTGTGGATGGCAGGGGAAACTTTGACCAAAGATGTTTTATATATACTACTTGGATGATTAGTAAGCAGAGAGAAACCGATTCCACATTCAATCAAGCTACAAAGGATTTTGAGGGAAAAAAATCCTATCATCCCAAACATAAACTCATCCTCTGTGAATTAAAGTAGGATTTGCAACAGCAAAAACTCAGATATTGCACATTTCTGCCTCAAATGTACTTTGTGAAAATAATTATAGTTTTAACAGTGAAAAGCTATCATTTCTGTGCACAAAAACTTGGTAGTTTGTTTCTCACAGCTGTAAAAAAAAATGTAAAGAACTGATTGTGCTGTCTGGGTAGTTTATATGGCCTCCATCACTGTAGTACCTGAGCACCTCACACGCATGAGCCTTACTGTATCCCAGTGAGGTGGTATGTTTATTATCCCCTTTTTACAGATGGGGAACTGAGGGGCACAGAGAAATTGTGACTTACCGAAGGTCATACAGGGAAGATGTGGAAGAGCCAGGAAACTAACCTAAATGTCCTAAATCCTTGTGCAGTGTCTTGACCACAAGGTCATTTTCCCCTAAATTCCCAGTTCTTTCCCCTTTGTTCCCTCAGACTTGACTGGATGAAATTCAGGGAGCACTACTTGTAAATGTCCCAAGTGCTTGGGCTTTAAAACTTGTCTGAGACCTGTGAGAAGAGACCAGATGAATGGCTCCTGCAAGTGACTCAACATTCAGAGCAAGCTGCTGGCTGTTTAGAAGGCACATGAGACTGTCCAACTGATTTCACATTGGATCTCTGGCTGAAACTGTGTGTGTGTCCCAGAGGTAGGTGGCAAAGGCCTTAATCTGTTTAGCAATACAGGCTGTTTGCTTGCAGTTTGAGATGACAGTTCTCTTTGTATTCCTCCCCATGTTAGACACTTGTCTTTATGTTACAAATGTGTCCTCCTAATTTAAATGTACACTGATTGGCTTGGTGTTGCGACCTATCAGTTGTTCATTTCATGCTCTTGAATTTTATTATAGAATCGTGTTTCTCTCTTTAAAAAAAAAAAAAGTGTGGGAGACAAATTAGTTTTTCCAATGCTTTAATCTGTGATAGGATTAAACTGGACCGGCTCCTTTAAAAAGTGTCCCCTTCCCCATCGTCCTCCCCACTTCCAATTACAGCACTAATTTCAGTAATGGAGCATTAATAGAGTAATGGGCTGCTGAAGCTGGCCTGAAGGAACTGTAGTGCTCAGCACAAATTGAGTAAATAAACCATATATTAGATTTCTAAACAATACTTTTAGTCTAGTCCCCAGGGAAAGAGAGTTGTCAAGACTTACTTAAGTCAACCCTGCAAAATGTATGCAAAAGAATCATCCATTCATACCCCGAGAAACAACAACGTGGTTTAAAGTAGCAGCAAATCTCTCTCCCATAAATCTTAGAGATCCAGACAGAGAGAGACTTGTGCTGTTTCCCTTTTCCAATTCCTTTGGCTTGATTTATTTACCAATAAGCATCTTTATGCCCATTTCTATTTGTGTCCTAGAAGAAAGCTGCCTGTGTAGAGTGGAGCCATCTCCTGATAGTGAATGATTTGCAATTGAAAGTATAGGTTTATCACTAGGCCATACAAAAAGATCTACAAGTTCGTCTGTCTGAGACTCCTAGACTCTCTTCTCCCCCCACCAAATCTGTGGCCCTCTGTGAAACATTTTTATTAATTTTAATTAAAATAGGCTCCCTATCACTTCATTCAAACAGATATGAGTAATGAAGTACCAGCTACCCAGATTTACCCTAGAAAACATACTGGTAACAGAAGGATAGCCATAATGTATTATTGCAATAGCACCAACATGCCCTAAGCAAGAGCAGATTGCACATTGTGTGAGGCACTATACAAACACATAGTAAGAAGCAGTCCCTGCCCCAAAGAGCTTACAGTTTAGATAACACAGACAAAGAGTGTGACGGGAAATAAAGGTGAAGTGATTTGCCCAAGATCACATATCATCAGGTCAATGGGTGAGCTAGGAATAGAGCCCAGGTCTCCTCAGTGCCAGGAGAGGACAGTGGCCTATCTACAGCATGCTGCCTGCCTAACAAATATATCCCATCTCTAGGGCCTGATCTCAAGAGGCAATGAGAATCCACAATTCTCATTCAAGTACCCATAATCTGTGTGTGCTCAGAACCTCTTAAGATCAGGCCCTAATTTTTGGCACCCCAATAGGTTGCCCAGACCCTGGACTCTGCCTCTTACCTGTGCCCTTTCAAGTTAGCATTTTGGATGCTGCATTCCTGAGAAATACTGTGGGAGCATGGCACTTCTGACACTGGCAATTAATATGATGATGGACATGGTATATCCTTTTTCACCCTGAAAATCAAGTCAGTCTCACTTATGGATTAGGGCTATTCTGATGGCTGTAGGTACCTTAAAGTGCAATTCAACTCTGAGAAGTGATTATGCAAAAATGACCTCTTCTTATTTAACGTGTACTGTCCTTGTTCTTGACTCTTGTGACAGAAATAAGTTTTTATTGTGTTTAATTCCTATTAGCCTTGCAGTACTGACCTAGCTAAATGGGAATGAACTGGGCTCTAGATATTTGTGTGCATCAACAGACTTGTTTGAGTTTTTTTTTTTCCCCCAATCAGTGAGGCTTGGGCAAACTCTAGTGGAGCAATGGATTTGCCTGTGTCTTCAGTGGCTTATATAGACCTGCAGGACTTCTATTACTGTTGATCACACACAAGATAGATGGAAAGAAAACCATTCCTAAGTAAATGATAGCGTGTTATAAAGTTCTTTCCATGCTGTGCAGATCAACGAGCTTCACAATGTAAACTCATTTACTGCACTCCTGCCTGTGTTACTGAGAATAAGATAAGTAAAACTTATGTTTGAATTGAAAGAAATAAAATTGCTTTAGCCTCAGAATGAGACTGGTACGGGGGCCCAACCCAAAGGGTTTTATCGGGGGGGGGGGGAGTTTTTTACATAGACCCCGTTAACTTGGCCCCAAATCCCTCACACCTGTAACCTGGATTCATTTAAATCACTCCCTCACTTGACCTCAGGATATGACATGAAAGGAATCAAAACCCATTCACATATAACTGTACCAAGCTGATGTAATGTTTCAGGTGGTTTTATTGGGGGTACAATAATTCTAAAAGACCAGAGACAAACCTATTGAGCTGAGTAATGCGGTCAGACGACTTAGTCCAGACAGCCAGAAAATCCTGAGTTCTAATCCTGGTTTTACAACTGACTTCTGTGTGGGTCTGGACAAAACATTAAAACTCTGCCTCAGTGTCCTCCTTTTGCAAAGGAGGGATAATATTTGTTTACCTTCACCATGAGGATTAATGAGTTGCTATTTGAACAGCTCCTTGAAAAGATAAAGGCAATTTGGCTACTAAGTGTGATTATTTTATTACTGAAAACGCACAGTATTGTGGATTAAAAACTTAAGTACAGGATTGTGTCCTGACTGGAATGTGTGGTACACAAAATCTTCATTAAAAAGATTGGATTCTTAAAATATTTGTCTGGAATTTAGACCCTCCTCTACCCTCCCTTTTTCACAGCTTTAATGTTCTCAAATTCAGCCCTCTGTATACCAAACTCATGTTCACTTCAAGGTGGCCTCATAGGATCAGGCTCAGAGTAATCACTTCATTTGTGTTTAGAAAATCCATTTTGCTTCCTTTCAAAATGTGCTAGCCACAGATGCCAAAATAAATCTGGATAAATATAGACTGTACACACTTCTAGTACATCTTTTAGAATAGACGTATTTCTTTAGTAGTTTGAGAGATTCAAATGCATTAGTCTCTAGTACTGAAGGGCTTTAGTGTGGTACAACTCAGTCGGCATGATCCAGTGAAGACGGCACTGGCTTACTTGGGCTGTATTCCTGGTTCTGCCACTAACCTGCTATATGACCTTGGGAAAGTCATAAACTTTTTTTTTTCCCCCAGGCCAGAAGAGACTAGCCTGAAATTCTAGGGCCTGTCTAGCCTGACCTTACACACCCTAGAATTTCATCCAGTAATTCTTGCATAAAGCCTGTTACTGCTGCTTGAATAAGAACACATCTTGTAGAAAGGTATCGCGTTTGTATTGAGTGATTTTAATGTAAAGAGTTCAAGTAATTTCACTTTTTGGGGCCTATTTTTTGTCTACTTAGATTGTAATCCCTATGGGTCAGGGACTGTTTCTTAGGATTTATTTGTACAGAGCCTAGCATAAAGGAGTCAGGATCTCAGTTGGAGCCTCTATCTGTATAAGAAGATTCCAGGATTGTCACTCAGAAACCTAGAATGTCTGAGTCAGTATGAAGCAATGGAAGCAGCTACAAGCATGGTTGAGAGCACTTTTTGTTAGGTTCAATCATTAGTGGAATTTGCCGTCTGTTAACTTAAAAAATGGATGATATCAGCCATTTTCCACCTTTTTTACACTCCTGACTGTATGGATTACCCCCGGTAATATTGATATAAATAATAATAATTAATCAAACAATAAGTTAAAATAAGGTTGCAAAGTCAAGCACTCCAAAGTGAGGAAATGCTAGAATTAAGGCTGCCCATGAACCTTAATTTGGCCCCCTTGTGTATGTGCTTTATGATCACACACCACTTTTTTTTCTACAGGACCAAGTGCATAGGAAGAATGGACTTCACTTAATAAGCAACTATTCAATATTTTGTTTTATGCTAATTGTTCAACATATAGCCCCATGCCTTATTTACTGCACAATATTCAATTACTGCTCTGCATACAGGATTACTAATTTCATCATGGGCTTTTCTGTGGTGCTCATCACTGTAGCATTTGTGTGCTTTACAAACATTAATTTGTCTTCACACCACCCCTCTGAGATGAGGCAGGGCTATTATCCCCATTTTACAGATGGAGAGCTGAGGCACAGTGAGATTAAAGTAAAAGTTACCAATAATTTTGGGTGCCCAATGTTACATGCCTAGACTCTGATTTTTTTTTCAGAGTATTTAGGGTGTACTATATAATGCTATGTTCAAAGCACAGCTCCCATTGACTTCAGTTGCAATTTTGAGTACACCATACTTCTGTATATCAGACTTCTGGGTCTCAGATTGGGTAAACAGAAAATGAGGAACGCACCTGTGAAAAGTGAGGTCAAAGTGACTTGCCTAGAGTTACATTGGGCAGTCTGTGGCAGAGGCAGAAAGAGAATTCAGTTCTCCAGGCCAGCATTCAACTGTCTGAACCATGAAACCCTACCTTCTCTTTCTGCAGTCCCCTACCTCATTCACCACACACATTCCAACTTCTGCAACAAATGAAGCAGGGATCCTACAGACAACAGCATCCTATATTACACAGCCCTTATTTATCCCCAGAGCACGTGCATCCAGTGCACTGAATTAGGCAGGGGTCCTGGGGAAAAAGGTATTTTTGTAATTAGACTGTATCATAATGCATATGCACAAAGGGGGCTGAATTAAGATTGTACAGATGCCCTTAATTCTGGCACTTTCTAACTTTTGAGTGCTTGACTTTTTGCAACCTTAATATTGTTCTTTCAGTGTGTTTGTATGTGTAATTTCCTAGGTTTCTAGCAGAGCAAACTGAAAAAAACAGAAGTCCCATCATGTGGCATCCTATTGACGCTCCCATAGTTCATCAGCAGTCTTAAAACTTTTATATCTATCATACAGATCTCTGACACTTGAGCTAAGGAATTAACAGAGCAATAGTAGGTGTCCTGTATGTGGACTGGCACTTGAGGGTGATGAGACATACCCTTTGCCAGTGGGTTCCACAGCTGTTTGTTGACAGCAGAGGAACGGTAAGACTCAGGAACCTTGGGTTTCATTCCATGCTCTGTGCCCACTAGACAAAACTCCCCTTCAGACTCTTCTGCCCGTTCCATCCAAGCTTGACCCTCTCTGCCCCATCCCTTCAACCAGTCACTGGCCCAATCCTGTATCTTCCTCCCTGCTGGCTCCTTGTCCCAGTCTTATTCTCTTTACCTACTCAGTTCCAATCATCACTCCCCAGTGGTAGTTTTCCCTTCCAGGCTGTCTGAGTTCCAGCCCCAGTTCTTCCCTCCCAGTCCCTCATCCAGTCGGTCTCTTTCCCTGCCTGCTGGCTCCCATTCTCCCTCCAGGAGCTCCTTATCCAAATTCAGTCTGCCACATCCACTCCCTGCCTCCTTGTCCCAGTTTGTTTGCCCAGCCAGCCCTAGTTCTCCCCCCTATACTCCAGCGCTTTGTCAGATTTGTCCCCTCCCCCAGCCTCATTCCCCTTTACTGTTTTAGTCCCAGTGTCTTTGTCCAGCCAGTGCAAGACTCCGTACCTCTTCATCCAATCTCCATAGTCTCCCGTCTCAGCCAACTGGCTCCCAGGTTCTCCATCCACCCCACCCCACAGTTTCCTTCACCAGCTCCCAGACTTCTTCTTCAAACAGTTCCGGCTTCCCCTTCCCCAACTCTTAGTTCCAGTCTCCTTGCCCAACTAGCTCCAGTCCCCACTCCCTGGCTCCCAGCCCAGCCAACCCACCTAATAAATCACCCACTTCACTCTCCACTTCAGCGCTATATTTCAGCCACTTTACTGAACCAGTCCCAGCCTCCCCTAGCTCCCAGTTACAGTATCCTTGCTGAACGAATCCCAGTCTCCTTCCCTTATTCTCAGTCCCTTTCTAGTCCCAGTCTCACCAGACTCCTTTGTCCTCCCCACGTCTGGCTTTTGTCCCCTCTGCATTCGAACTGGGCCTTCTTCATTCATCCATAGCAGAGGGGGGGGTAACTGAGAACACAGAAGAAACAGGCTTTCTGCTCTCCGTTCCGGTGCCGGGCCCCCACCCTGGCCCAGACCAACAGTTCTAGGGAAAGTCCAGCTTCACCCTTGTAGCTCTGGGTTGGCACATGCTTGGTCACTCTGTAGGGCTGGCTTATGTACAGTCTGGTCCTGTGAGAGACTTCAACTGCTCAGAAAAGACAATCTTCAGAGATTTAACTACTAAAATCAAAAGTGTCCTCTGATCATGTGCAAACTGTATTTTTTTTTCAAAGGCATATAATGGCTAAATTTGGGGGAATTATGCTTGGGATGGCAAAAGGCACCTCTCTGACACACAAGCCAAATTTCAAGTCCCTGCTCCAAAGCTTGAGGGCTCTTGATCTATTCAAAGACAAGGGCTCAAGGACTTAAAAAAAAAAAAAAAAATTGGCAAAACTATGTGGTTTTTCCCTAGCCTCTTTTTTTAGAAACAAACACATTCAGCCTGCAACAGACACCTGGCATGGAAAATTTCAGGCAAAATGGTTAAAATTTTAACCACTATCAGCAAGTGAAAACGGGGTCTTTGTATTGTAAGTGTTAGGCAATCTTAATAAGCAGCACTAGCAGCCTATAACAATAGTGCGTCATGAAACTTTCTTTTCATTGGTTTCAGAGTAGCAGCCGTGTTAGTCTGTATTCGCAAAAAGAAAAGGAGGACTTGTGGCACCTTAGAGACTAACCAATTTATTTGAGCATGAGCTTTCGTGAGCTACAGCATCCGATGAAGTGAGCTGTAGCTCACAAAAGCTTATGCTCAAATAAATTGGTTAGTCTCTAAGGTGCCACAAGTACTCCTGTTCTTTTTTCTTTTCATTGAACACTAATGCACAAATCTTAGTGTCTGAGACTTGTGACTGGATTAAATAATTTTTTTTTTATTGAAAAGTGCAGGCAGTGTTTGTTCAGCAAAGTATATTCCTGTTTACACCTTGAAATATCTGAGTAGTAAATTAAGCTTTCTCTTTGAGTGATCTTTCTTTATTTCTCTCTATGTATTTATAATGTGCCCTTTGCTGTAGTGCCTATTTGAATGGTAAGTCAGAGCAGCATTTAAAAAACAATTAATTTACTGCTGGTGAAGTGCCAAACTGACAGCCCTGGAGCCTGAAGCTCCCTGTTTGTCCCCAGAACAGGTACAGAGTGGACTGTGCCTCTGCTGAGCCTGACAAGCCAACAAGGTTGTAAATTAGTGCTAACTGTTGAGACTGCTTTTCTAACGTGGCCATCTGTTCACTGAGCTGAAACTAACCTAGGTAACCAGTCGTCAGATGGAGAACAGTGTTTTTTTTCTTTTCCCTGCCTGCAAGACAATTTTTTGCATATGAATAGTAATTTGGAATATACAATTCTTTATTGTACATTTTTCCATTGTGATGTGTGGCACATTTTCATTTGCCAACCTAAATACATATCTAGGACTTTTCAAAATATAGATAGTTATTTTATGAAACTCCCCAACATTCTGTGGCTCTTCCATCCCATTTTTTTCTAAGTTCCTCTTTCGGTTACTTTCTTATATGAGCAAGAGAAAATTTTGGCCCTACTTGGTAAAGCACCCTAGGATTCTTTGAGATGAGGCTTTCTTGTAAAGTAATAGTATTACGGGAGGTTGGGGAATGTGTGTTTGTTTTCTTCAAAAGGTTTGGGGGTTTTGTTGAAAAACTGAAACTTTGGCCCAACATTTTTGGTTAGTTTTTTGGTAGCAATTTTTCAGTTTTCGGGTTTTTTACATTGATGAACCCACTCACTCCCCTCAAAAGAAAATAAAAAAGCCAAAAATGGACATTTTCCTACAGAAATTGCCCATTTGTTGGGAAATCCATTTTTTGTTTTGTTTAAAAACCAACCTTTTTAGATGAAGAATTTTGACTAGGTCTAATTATTACCTCAATTTTCCTTTGCATTTTCTTGTGGTGGTTGCGTTCTGTACCTTGATGGAAGACTTTTCTCCAACTCTGGGCAGCCCTACAGTAAAGCAAAAGAAACAAACCAAAGAGGAAAAAAGAATGGCCACAGTCCTTAATCGGGGCCCAAGACTTCCACTCTTCAGGTTTTTTGATTCACTACAAGAACACGTTACCCTACCTCCCCACCCCCGTTACTGCCACCGCAACGTTCAGTGTCACTGGTGGTAACGTCTATCAAAGGAACACCTCCTGAAGAGCGGCATAGTGTTAGCACTGGCTGCCAACCTGAGAAAAATAGTCATACTATTGAAGACCACTCATAGCAGCCTGTTCCTTCTTCCTTCACTACACAAGCTGTTAAGACCAAGAAGAGCTGCTGGAGAGATCACAAGAGCTAAAGAATTTTTTGAACGTGTTATGCTTGATAGTGGCAGGAGTCCCCGATGGCATTCCACTGTCACAGAATGGATGCACAGAATATATCCCAGACCCTGACTCTAAGGAGGAGATATGTCGTTGAGCGCTCTAAGGAGGGGGAAAATGGGGTCACACAATTTCCCCCCCCAACGCCCATATGGTAGTAAATTTCCAATTTTATCTTAATGACTGTGAGAAACTAGTAGAAAATAAATCTTCTTTTATTAAAGAGGCCCCCGTGCCGCTTGCTACATTTACAAGACCAGGATAAGCTATCCAGGAGATAATCGAAATCTAGCTGGGAGAAATCAAGTGTCCATCCCTCTGTCTAGATCTGCAGCTGAGACACAAGGGAGAAGGCTGGATTTAGGGAGAGGAGAGGAGCTCCCTGCAAAGTATGTAGCACAGCCGCATGGGGGCTTCCGGTATGATAGGGGGCAGCGGAGTGGGTGTAAGCAGACCAGAGCGAAGGCGAGGAAAATGTGCCACTGCACAGATCCTCAGGCCTCCCCCCATTGGCAAAGTATTTTAGGACCATGGAGCAGTTCTGCAGGTAGGCTTGATAGGACTCTGCCTCCCCTACTTCTCTCTATGCACCTCCCTGGCACCCTGCCCAGCTACGTGGACTGGGAATTCAGACGGGCAGTTGAGCTTGCACTAAAGAAAATTGTAAGAGCTGTTACACAAGTTAGGCTATCATATGGAAATCTCGAGTTTGAGTAAAGAGATTAGAAGAGTACAGCCTCCAGGCATCATGGCATCAAAGGTAATGGAGCTGCACCAGCAATGAATTTGACCTAGTCTTTTAATATTCATGAAAATAATAGAATTGTTTTAGCTATCCCAAGTGCATGAATTAGATATAATCTGTGTATATCTCTCAACTGCTTACCTAACAGTAACTATGCAAACTTCATTTATCTACGAGAATATGACTAGCATAGCTCTTGCATTTTTATTTTTTTTAATACTGGTTTCCTAAAGCCCAGCTACTTAGTACATATTCCTTCCAGTCCCATCAGATCTCCAGGGTTAGAGAGTTGGGCTGGAGCAGTGCTTGGATGAAATACTTGTCTCAAGTGATTTTCTCATTGTATCACCTTCACTCTTCTAGCCCTCTTGGTTTTAATTCAGCAACTAGTTAACTGCACCTATCAATACTGTGTAACTACTTGAAATCCCTACTGAAATTGGTACCTTTCATTTTTAAACCGTGTCAATGCTATTGCAATGAAAATTTAAGTGTTCTTTATTCAATCACACAGAGTAAGAAATTTAACTTTCAATAACAGGTTTATTGCACACATCATTTTCTGGGATTTGGAATGAGAGAATCAATCAGCAATTCTGGGACTCTTTTGTAAGTTCTATGGGGCAGGGACCATCTTTTTGTTCTGTGCTTGTACAGCACCTAGCACAATGGTGTCCTGATCCATGACAAGGTCTCTTAGGTGCTCCAGCAATACACATAATAAATAACATCACCAAGAGTGATGGTGTAAACACACCACCTAGTGCTAGCCAGGACAGTCCCACAGGTTGGAAATTTTTGAATACTTTAATTTGTTGAGATTTTCTTGGAATATATGTAAAAATATAGTGTGAAGGTGATTGATTAGGAATTCTCTATTGTATACATGTGTTGCAGTTATGCATTTTGCAGAATAATTTTTGCCTTTTTAAGGGTATGAATTGATCTGGAGTGGCTGGGACTATAGTGGTAGTCCGAAAGCATTTTTATGGTGTGTTGTCTTATGCACTGCACAATCATTCTGTAGTTTTCTTTGTGTATCCATGTGTTGTGCACCTTGATTATAATTTAGGATTGTGTCTCCTTGTAATCTGAGAAACACTCCAAGATCTATGTTGAGATGTGAAAGCTGGACAATGGGACGGGAGAGAGAGGGGGGGAGGGGGAGGATGTGAGGGAAGAAGTGACAGGTAAGGCAGAGGGGATACTTAAACAAAAAACCAGTAGTCCCTGCACCAGGACTTGCCTTTATCCTTAATGCTGAGACAGCAGTGCAGAGTTCTGAAAATGGTTTGTACTGTTTAAGGGCCAACTTTCAGATGAGCCACTGAATCAAGATCCTGTTTTTTTTTTTTCTTCTTCTTTCTGGCTCTGTTGCCTGTCCAGGAGGAAGTGAGAGAACTTATGACATCTTTTAAAAGAGAAGGAAATGATCCCAGTATCTTGGTTAACATTCACTCTGTCAGTAAAATAGATTTTTCTCTATGGATGCTGTTGATGAGTGCAAATGTCAAGTATGTCCAGCTTCTAGTCTCTTTATTCAATAGACCAGATCCTTAGCTGCTGTAAACCAACATAGCTTCATAGTCAATGGAGCTACACTGATTTATACCAGCTGAGAATCTGGCCCAACAGTGACTTGTGACGCTTTGGGGATATCTTGAGTTTGAAAGGTGCTATATGAGACTCATTGTTTTCAAAAGATACTCTAGAACAATAAAATACAAATCAGAACCACTAGCAGCTAAAACAATTTTATGGACTCATTTTTAGGCCAGGCACTGTAAAGAACCCTATGGGTTGTATAACCTTATTGTGCAAAGTTATTCTTTCATCAAGTCTTCTCCTTTAGCAGAGACTCATTCATTGGGCTTGTGTTTTATGACTTATACTTTGTTTGAAGGCAGAAAGTGCATTAAATCACCCAAGCACCTTTGAAAGGATAATGCTCTTAAAGTAATTTACCTCTTGGTGCTTAAAAAGTTAATTCTTTACAGTTTACTGTCCTTAAAATTAATATGAGTTGTCCTTCAATGAACAGTGAGTAAGATAAACATACAGGGGGCCTAGTTAAAAAGTTTTACCCACTCGGACCAAGGTATCAGATCTTACAGTTATGAGCAAGTATTCCCTATACTGATAATGAGGAGTATCTTTAGAACTGGTAATAGCTTACCTACTGGTAAAAAGGGAACAGAAGACTTTTAAACTGTGTGCCCAGGTGTAGTAGGTTTCACCCAGTGCGCCCATCTTGGATGATCATCTTTGTCTGCATTGTGTATTACCTAGGAAGTGCCTTACAACATTTGACCATTGTTCTAGTAGTCTCAGGGGCCTGTCTCCCAGAGTTGGCCAGTGCCTAATGCTTCAGAGAGGAATCCTCCCACCAAAATACAGCCACCTGTTTCCTGATGCAGAAGATTTGATGAGCTTTGTACGTTCTAAGTGGGCTCTAGTGTATTTGGTCATCAACTTCATATCTCTTTTTCCAAGAAGAGCTCACATATGCTGTCAGTATTTTCAGGTAGCAGAGGCGCTCCGCCTGAATCCCACCCTCTCCTTCCCTCCCCAGTTATAAAGAGAGGGGATGCCCAGTAGGGCATTCTCTGTGAGATCTCTGGAACTTGCTCCCCGCTCTTTAGTCTGAAACCATCCAGATTTGTTGACTTTCTAGGCACGCTGCAAAAGACACTTGTTTGATAGGGTTTTGGGGAGAGGGCTGAGGGCAGGCGCCCCAGAAAGTGAGAGGATGGAACCGAGCTTTTTGTGTGGCTGGCTGAGTTCTTTCTGGAATTATTTAACTGGGCCAGAGTTTTGTGTGGTTGTGATATTAGTTGTGTGTCAGGGGGCCAAGAGCTTTATGTAGGCATAGAATCATAGAATATCAGGGTTGGAAGGGACCTCAGGAGGTCATCTAGTCCAACCCCCTGCTCAAAGCAGGACCAATCCCCAACTAAATCATCCCAGCCAGGGCTTTGTCAAGCCTGACCTTAAAAACTTCTAAGGAGGGAGATTCCACCACCTCCCTAGGTAACGCATTCCAGTGTTTCACCACCCTCCTAGTGAAAAAGTTTTTCCTAATATCCAACCTAAACCTCCCCCACTGCAACTTGAGACCATTACTCCTTGTCCTGTCATCTGCTACCACTGAGAATAGTCTAGAACCATCCTCTCTGGAACCACCTCTCAGGTAGTTGAAAGGAGCTATCAAATCCCCCCTCATTCTTCTCTTCTGCAGACTAAACAATCCCAGTTCCCTCAGCCTCTCCTCATAAGTCATGTGTTCCAGACCCCTAATCATTTTTGTTGCCCTTCGCTGGACTCTCTCCAATTTATCCACATCCTTCTTGTAGTGTGGGGCCCAAAACTGAACACAATACTCCAGAGGAGGCCTCACCAATGTCGAATAGAGGGGAACAATCATGTCCCTCGATCTGCTCGCTATGCCCCTACTTATACATCCCAAAATGCCATTGGCCTTCTTGTCAACAAGGGCACACTGCTGACTCATATCCAGCTTCTCGTCCACTGTCACCCCTAGGTCCTTTTCCGTAGAACTGCTACCTAGCCATTCGGTCCCTAGTCTGTAGCGGTGCATTGGATTCTTCCGTCCTAAGTGCAGGACCCTGCACTTATCCTTATTGAACCTCATCAGATTTCTTTTGGCCCAATCCTCCAATTTGTCTAGGTCCCTCTGTATCCTATCCCTGCCCTCCAGCGTATCTACCACTCCTCCCAGTTTAGTATCATCCGCAAATTTGCTGAGAGTGCAATCCACGCCGTCCTCCAGATCATTTATGAAGATATTGAACAAAACCGGCCCCAGGACCTACCCCTGGGGCACTCCACTTGACACCGGCTGCCAACTAGACATGGAGCCATTGATCACTACCCATTGAGCCCGACAATCTAGCCAACTTTCTATCCACCTTATAGTGCATTCATCCAGCCCATACTTCTTTAACTTGCTGACAAGAATACTGTGGGAGACTGTGTCAAAAGCTTTGCTAAAGTCAAGAAACAATACATCCACTGCTTTCCCTTCATCCACAGAACCAGTAATTTCATCATAGAAGGCGATTAGATTAGACAGGCATGGTGAATCCCTTGGTGAATCCATGCTGACTGTTCCTGCTCACTTTCCTCTCATGTAAGTGCTTCAGGATTGATTCTTTGAGGACCTGCTCCATGATTTTTCCGGGGACTGAGGTGAGGCTGACTGGCCTGTAGTTCCCAGGATCCTCCTCCTTCCCTTTTTTAAAGATTGGCACTACATTAGCCTTTTTCCAGTCATCTGGGACTTTTCCCGTTCGCCACGAGTTTTCAAAGATAATGGCCAATGGCTCTGCAATCACAGCTGCCAATTCCTTCAGCACTCTCGGATGCAACTCGTCCGGCCCCATGGACTTGTGCACATCCAGCTTTTCTAAATAGTCCCTAACCACCTTTTTCTCCACAGAGGGCTGGCCATCTACTCCCCATGCTGTGATGCCCAGCGCAGCAGTCTGGGAGCTGACCTTGTTAGTGAAGACAGAGGCAAAAAAAGCATTGAGTACATTAGCTTTTTCCACATCCTCTGTCACTAGGTTGCCTCCCTCATTCAGTAAGGGGCCCACACTTTCCTTGGCTTTCTTCTTGTTGCCAACATACCTGAAGAAACCCTTCTTGTTACTCTTGACATCTCTTGCTAGCTGCAGCTCCAGGTGTGATTTGGCCTTCCTGATTTCATTCCTACATGCCCGAGCAATATTTTTATAGTAAAAATCTTAGCAAAAAAAAACTTAGCATTTTTATAGCAAAAATCTTCTTGTTGCCAACATACCTGAAGAAATCCTTCTTGTTACTCTTGACATCTCTTGCTAGCTGCAGCTCCAGGTGCGATTTGGCCTTCCTGATTTCATTCCTACATGCCCGAGCAATATTTTTATAGCATCTTTTTATAGTATTCAAATTGAAATACTTAAAAGTGTGAAGCTGTGGCATATGGTGCTGATGCTTAGTTGGGTTACCTAATTTATTGTCCTTGATAAAATTCCTGGTCTCCTGAGAAATGGAACCAAACTATAGATGTCATACACCAATTGAAAGCTCATAAACTGGATATATCAAAAGTGATGGCAATTTTCATGTCAGTCATCTAGGACCTGATTATCCCAGGAGATGTACATATTAACAACAACACTTAACTGTTATGACACTTTTAATCAAGATCTAAAGTCCTGTGCACAGCTCCAAGTAATGTCCCTGATGCTAGCATGACCAAAGTATCATATGGTTTTCTTACAGGCAACAGGAAGGCAGTTTGTTTACTATACACAACTCACCAAAGAGTTTTCTTAGCAAACTCACAGCCAGCATGCAAATTAGCAAGTGGAGTTTTGTGTGGATCTAGCCTTCCATGTTGTCTTTTTGGGGATAAGTTTCATTTTCCTGCATTAGATATGAATCATGCTGCTTAACATCAGTGCTGGGGAGTTGGAAAGCTACAACAACAAAACACACAAACTACTTAACAGGCTGGACACCTAATTTTAGAAATAAGACTTGACATGCAGAATAACTACTGCTAGCACATGATTTATTGCTTACTATCCCATCATATGACATGCCCTCAGTTACTGGCATAAGAAGACTTATCTGACTGACACCACTGAATTAATTGCTCTCTGTTGCTGAGCAAGGTGAAGACTTGAAGTATAACAGGTTTGGTTTAGTCTTTGTTCTTTACTGAAATTGTGAAATTAACATTCTCTCCCCTCCGCCCCTGCTCCTTGTCGCTCTCTCCCCCCCCCCCATACCCTCTCCTTTGTTCCGCTTTTAAGTTTAAAAATTGGTTTGTGCACATGTTGTTTCATATGATGGTAAATAGAACCTTTTAGCCAGCGTAAGTGTGCCTGATCCAGGAATGTAGAAGATTGTATCTTGAAAAAAATCAATATTAAGATGTACAATTGCTCCCATGGTATTGAAAGAATTAGTTGATCTACATGCCAAATGACAACCCCCTTGATAACAGGGATTATGTGTCCTGTCTTTCCAGGCTGTGCTTCTTGGGGGCTGCTCTCTAGGTCCCTGAGGCAGAGATAATCTAATTAGTACAACAAAGACCAGGTCAATTTGAAAAATGTAGGAGGGGATTGGAGAGAGTGGTTGTCGGGGGTGACCGTGTTATAGCTAGAGACAGGCTCTGGAAAGTTACAGGGGAAGAAGGGAAACATAGAGCACAATTTAATCTTCAGTTTGGCTCCACAAACACTGGAAAGGCAGACCCACTAGACTATTACCAGACAAGCATCAACTTAGTGAGTGCTTACAGCACACACATCATATGCACACACTCAGTCACACACAGGGAAGGAGGGGGTCAAAAGGAAACAAAAGTGATCTTGTTCTCAGTGGAGAGAAGATGGTTTTGACCTAGATAGGGCTGTCTGCTGTGAAGTCATGGGCTCCGGCTGGAAAGCCACTTGTTAACAAATGTTTCACCAAAAGACATAAGATTTCCTTTCCTCTCTATCAAAGAACGTGGAAAACATCCAACGGTTCCCATTCAGCTGTCTGGCCCTATTCAGCAAAGCACTTAAATACATGCTTAACTTTAGGCACGTGCTAAAATCACATTGGCTTAATTTTAGGCACATGCCTAGAGTTAAGCACATGCTTGAGGGCTTTGCTGAACAGAGATGGACTTTAAATACAGATGCTTTTCAGAATTGGTCCCCAGTTTCTCAGCTGGAGTAAAAAATCATCCTAGCTCTGTTTAATTCACTGAAGATCCTCAAAGCTATTTAGGCTTCCAATATCCATTGCAATCTTACTGACACCACCAAATTAATTGCTCTCTGGTGCTGAGGTGAGGTGAAGATATAACATGCAAGAGCTTTGGTTTAGTTTTTGTTTACTGAAATTGTGAAATTAACTTTTCTCCTGTATCTTCCCCCCCGTTCTCATTTGTTCCAGTATTTGGAGTCATAATAAATAACAAAAGGTTACAATTTGCACAACTTGATGGGTATGAATCATTTCAAATTCCAGAGTCATTTTAAAATTACTAAATTATCAGCAATCCCCACTGGTCCTGAACCTAGCGATGGTTGGTTATTGATTTCTTTATTCCAGACCTAGTTTCCCATCCTGACTACAAGACACAGTGCTGCGGAAGCTTATGCAGGTACTATACCTAGTCCTTCAGCGTATCCCATCAGCCTCATAAACCTTGATGCCCTCGATAGCTGTAACCATTTTCAGCAGGGATCAGATGAACAGTGAGGGCCAGCTGGTCAGCTAGTGTAAACTGGCATAGCACTTTTGTGTTCCTCAGCACTGCCCATTTGCTTACATTTCAGCATGTACATAAGTCTTAGGATCAGGACCTAAATAAATGACTATTTGCTTAACTACAAACTTTGTTTTTTGTCAGATTAAAAGCTATCATGATGGAAAAAGATTGACTAAGTCCAACACTGGATTTGCATTTGTGTTACAAATGGGTCTGTGACCTGTTACCTACCAATTTTAAAACATTTTGAATTTCCAGTACAATTTGCAGGTTAGACATGGTTTTAAAAAACACTGCTGGCTACAGTATCTCAGGTAGGTATGTGCTAGAGTTGCAAATTTTGGAATGAGATCCAAGCTTTCCCAAAGCCAGGGGGTGTTTGTATTTTGAGATTTTGGTTCTAACCATTACAGGCATAGGACCATAAAACTTAGATCTGAATCTAGATCCAAACTTGGCCAAAGTCCTGTGTTTTTTGGATCTGGATTTTGGTTGGAATCCATCTCTAATATGAATATTTCAAGCACTGCTTTTTTGCAAAATGGGTGCAGGGTTCTTTGAATGAAATATATTTTAGCAGCCTGAGGAAATGAGACATTGATCTCTCACATCTGGAAGTTTTTCTCTTCTTAGGATCATATGCACATTAAATTCAAGCATTTTTGCGCTGCTCCCCCCTGACCGTTGCATCCATGTCATCAAACCCAATCTCGTTGCTCTGGCAAATATTCACACAAATAAGAACATTGTAACAATGGGATCTTTCTTGTAACATTTCCTCCTCCTCCTCCTCCCCTTGTCCCTTGCTGCCTGTCTCCTACATTTGAGAGACAAAATTTGGAGAGGCAGAAAGATGAGATCATAGTTCTGTGAGGGGTGACAGGAAAACTGGCTGCGCCGTTCCGTGCTCCATGTACCCTTTCCCATGAAGCAGATCTGATTCTTTTTTCCCTATCCGCAACTGCGTGGAGACATCAGCACTTTGGAGACGGTGCTCGCCAGCCACTTTGGTAAAGCTTCAAGAGTGCAGATAAGGCCCTGAGACGTGGAGCCATCCAAATGTGAATGTCTAGAGCTGAGTTTGCGTTCCTGGCTTTGCTTATTGTATTTATTTACTTTAATTAAGATATTGAAATAAGTTTAGAAATAGGAATTAGCAAGGCACCAAGTCTTAATACTCTTTGGGAATTGTCACAGACTGCAGAGTGACTCTGCTGGGGATGCTGTAGGTACCCCAATTGTCATTAATATCAATTATGGATAAAGATACAGTCATTCATTCACGTTTGTCAGTTTGCTACTGGCTGGGCTCCCCCTGCTTGGCTCTTAAACTCCAATCTAGGCATTCAGATATAGCCGGTTAACTGCCAAAGCTGGGTTTTTAGAAGAGCCTAAGGGGGTAAAGCAATGGGACTTGAGCACCTTTGCTTCTAGTTCCAGCCCTAAAGACCTGATGAGTGCATTTCTATGCAGAAAATGGAACCCTGATTTCAAACACTGCCATTACATCATTACAGGTACCGTTGGGATTATTGTTATGTATAAAGTGCCAGAGGTGGGCTAGCCCTTACAGACAAGTAAAAAAGCCAGGTTCCTGTCCTGGGGAGCTTACAATCTAACTGTGTCATAGGAAACACAGCTAATTAAGCTGTTCTAGAGCAAGAAATGGCAAATTCTGCTCTGTATATGCGCCACATACCGAAAGTCTGAAGCCAAGTGACTATGAATTCCCTCTAGACTATTAATGTGTTTCACTTATTAGAGAATAATTAGAGAGATTCCATTTACATCAGTGGGAGGTTTGCCTTTGACTTCAGTGCTACCAGGATTTGGCCCTTTGGGCCCAGACTTTTGTAGTTGGTTGGTTGTTAACCAACTTGATGTTGAAAAAATGGATTACACTTGATAGATCTAGAAAACAGATCTTGGACTGACTAGGAAGTAGCCATTTAAAAAGTGCAAATGTGACCATCCATCAGTCAAGGTTATTAAAATGCTTTACATCTCCTACGCTGCCTTTGCACCCCACTAGTCTAGTTTAAAAATTCAAATTGAATTCACATCCAATTCACTTCCCCATATCTACTTGGTATTTGATGTTAACCCTGTGAGAGAAGATCCTGTCTTTTAGAACCCAAATATGAATGTACCAAGAAACATATTCTCCTGGTGTCACTTTTTGAAAATCATAGACAAAGAAGACTTATTAGGTCACCTTGTCCATCTCCCTAACGACACAGAATAGTTCCTTATGGTATATTGCTTGGTCCACCCCCTTGATTTAGTAAGCTTTTGAGGACAGACACCATCTCTTTGTTCTGTGTTTAAACAATACCTAGCACAATGGGGATTGCGCCATGACTGGGACTCCTAGGCACTATTGCAATATAATAATAGTATGCCCTGTTATGTGGCTCATACAAGCCCCTGGGAAAACCCAACCTTTTGCAATACAGTTAGGATAGACCATGGACTGCGGTGATTTATTCCTATTAATAACTGTATTCACTAATACTGAGAGGCCGGCCTTGAAATTCTGGCATTTCTCTATCTGTAAAGTATGTTGTTTATCCAAAAAAAACAAAAAAAACCACTTTTGAATCAGAGGAAAACTATTCTTCCTTCCCATGTTACTCACTTAAGCAACATGGTTCAAGTTTAATTCCTGTGGGATTTGTGGGGGTATGGTGTATCACTTCTGATGTATTCCATAGCAACGTTATTAAATGATTGTGTGATGTATTGTTGGATCTTATCATTTGATGCCTTTGGTACTGCAGCATTTTGTGCAACTGCAGATTTAACAAAAATATATTAAAAATTCTTGTTTCATTTGATAAAAGACCATAAAGAGTGAAATAGAGCAAACCAGATATAATAGAACACAACTGTTTGCATGGGAACACTGGGAACTGTGCGTCTCACCCTCACAGGCCACAAAGATAATTTCCTGACTACTTAGTAGTAGTTGGTTTAAAATAAAAAAGACTATTAGACAACTTCTCCTCACTCAAGGGAAATGTCTATCAGCAAAGCTGATTAGAGATAAGGGTAAGCAGATGTCAAAACAGAAGACCACCAAAGAACTGGGGGTCCCAACACGAACTGGGAGAGTTCCAACAGGTAATAAAAGTGGGGCTGTCTGTCATAGCAAGATTTAGAGCCCAGTCCTGCCTTCCCTGTGCTGCCACAACTCCTCTTGACTCCAATGGGAGTTTTGCCCGAGGTAGCACTGCGGGATTGGTCTCTGTGGTTGGGTGCTGCAGATATACCTTGCAGTTTTACATATGAGAAAATGTTTTCATCCCTCTTGTTAACACTTTTTTTTCCCTTTTTTAAAAACACCTTTTTTCCATAGCCACAGTCCTAGAGTCTGAACTGAAATGGAAAACGATAGGCAAAACAAAGATGGAGAACAGTATTGCAGATTCTCCTAGTAATTCGTTATGCTCACATCACGAGGGAGGAATTTAACATAAAGAAAATTGTTCTGTGGAGGAGAGAAAGGGCCCTATTGTGGTAATAAAGGAATTTTGCAGTTGACTTCAGTGGAACTAAGGATTCAGACCAAAGTGTCTACCAGGGACTCAAAAAAACCCCACCCCTTAACTTAAAAGTAGAGCAGGTTGTAAGCTTTTCTGATGGAACTTTTTTTGGTCAGAAAATGGTGATTCAGTGAAATAAAAAAAAATTCTTGGGAATGTATTTTATTTAAATTGTTGAAAGGAAAAGTTCCAATAAGGTTAAAATGAAACATTCTGAAAAGTTTTATTTAATAAAAAATATTCTGAGATTTCTACCTTTCCATCCGGATTTGGGAGTAAGCGAAATTTTGAAATTTCAGAATTTCCCAGGGGATGGAATTCTGGTTTTGTGCCAGCTTTACTTAAAGCCACAATGAGTCAGCAGAACCCACTTTACATTTCCCAGCTGGACCAACACCTGCTTGCAGGAGGCGGTGTTTCCGGCAAACCCCACCACTTACTAGAGAGCAATTTTACAACCGCGATAGGACACTCCATTGTTTGAAGTATGAAGTATTTATTCATCTGATTGCATTGTCAGCACTCAGTTTCGTATTGTTATCAAAACGCACAGCATACTGAGTCGGGTTTTGTTCTGTTAATGTTGGGGAGAGACAGTGAAACTGAACAGACTATGACTCAGTGGTTATAAAAGAATGCAACACAAATCATCTAGGTTTTTTGGTCTTTATTGGTTCTAGGTAAACCATTATGATGCCAGAACAGAGAGCACACAGTTGAGCTGCCACACTGGGCAGGGAATTTTACAGGAATAGATATTCTTACAAGCTTTCTGTTTTTGATCAAGCCAAATCCAACCCTCTGAGAGAGCTACCATTCCACAATGATTCTACAGCTAGACAAGCTCTGAATGGGACTCTTATGTGCACATAATTTTCAGCTTCTGTGGAACACTTTACCAGAGGAGACCAAACAGACCAGGCCCAGCATCTAAATGCAAGATCCATCTCTTTGATAAAGCTCCCAAGCAGGCCTGTTCCTGCAGATTTTCCAGTCCAGTCTTGCAGGGCTGCTGTGAAAAGTTTATGGTGTTCAGAGAATAATTTGCTGATTTGAGTGCTTATTTAAACTTCCAAATACAAAGCCAGGCTTGTATCCATTAAAGACGTTTTTCAGATTTAATCAGATGCTAATCTGGTTGTTTATGCGCAAAAATCTGAAGTCCTTACTAAAGCAAACTTTCTTTGAAGAATGTGAGTAAGGACTTAGAGTGGCCCACTCTGTTAATTGTATAATTAGAGAGTCCGCTGTCCCCAGCAAGGTTTATTTTTAACACCTCTCTTCAGTAATCATCATCAAGGGGAAGGAATAGTCTCTTTTCCTGATACTTCCCACTCCTTTTTTTTTTTTCTATTCTGTCTTGAGGTTGGATTTTGTTATCTGATTTGACTTCCCTGCAAGCGAAAGTCTGACTTAATAGAATGTAGTTGTATTGTCCTTCACCCCAAACTCATGGCTCCTTTATCCAGCTGGGTTTTCTTTTTAGAGCACTGCCACCCATTTTCTGTTGACTGGAAGAAGCAGAGTAATCCACAGGTACTTAAATTTGATCCACCTGTATCAACCAGCCAGTCACTTCTAAAAAGGACTGGAGAGATTTTAACAAATAAATCAAGGCCACACAGTGTTAACAAGCCCCCACAAGAAAAGGTAACTGAATACTCAAACTTCTATCGCTGTATGAAATGGACTGGAAAATTTAGACAAATGCCAGTTGGATTCTCTCCACATTTGGATAGCAACTCCAGATTGCCACAGGGAAATGGTAGTTCTACCAAGAGAGCATGTGAAATATTTTTATTAAAAGCTTTTAAAAAATTCCAGAGCAAATTTTCCAGAGCACTTAAGTGACTTGGGACTTGATCCTATACCATTCAAGTCTGAGGAGTTTTTCCACTGACTTAGAGTGAAGTGGGATTGAGCCCTTCGGAGCCTAATGCTCATTGACTTTCTATAGGCTTTAGACACTTCAGAAAATTTTATTCCGCACTACTTGGTTCCATTCAAAAGTCTTTACTATGGCCCCATTATTTCAGTAACATCTAAGGGCTGGTCTGCCCACAAGCTTGCACTGAAATGGCTAACATGGTTGCAATTCACACCTTTTGTTGTTTTGGTACAAGTCTCCCTGTGTGTGGGGGGGTGCTTACTTCAGAATTAAAGTGTCTAATTTGATTTAGTGTAAGTCAGTACAAAGTAAACTAAGGTAAATAAATCAAAATAGGACACTTTTTTTAAAAAAAAATTCTGAAATGTGTCCACGAACAGACTCGCACTAAAATAATATGCCCTGACTAAAGGTATGTCTACCTTGATACGGGGAGGTGTGAATCCCAGCTCATGTAAGATGTACCCCCCCGCTAGTGCTGCTCAGACTTTTACCTATATAACAGTGTATCTGAGGCAGCACATGGGGAGGGGAAGAAGGGGCTCAGGCTATCTGCCCAAATACATATGCAGGGCGTTGTCCTGAGGGCAGCTGGTTGGAGCTACTGCCCTTGCTGCCGTGGACACACTAGTATTTTTAGGCACTAGCTCAAGCAGAGATAGTGTCTGTGGCTATGCGAGCTGGGAATTACACTTCCCAGCTCAAATGTAGACGTATCCTAAAGCTGTGGGAAACTCAGCAGTTGAATTTCTCAGGTGTTTGTGATGTGATTTTTGGGGTGGTTTGTCTGTCTGTTCACATTTTACATTGAATTTGGCTCTCAAATGTATCTAAAAACTGAAAATTCAGCCACAGCCTGAGAGTTCTTGAGTAGTGATGAAATGGGAAACAGAGGAATGACCAGACTGGAATAAATCAGCTTGGGGCCCTGATTTTCAGAGGGCAAGTATTCAGCATTTTCCAAAGTTTCTGACACCCCAGAATCACTAGTTTCAGAGTAGCAGCTGTTAGTCTGTATTCACAAAAAGAAAAGGAGTACTTGTGGCACCTTAGAAACTAACAAATGTATTTGAGCATAAGCTTTCATGAGCTACAGCTCACTTCATCGGATGCAGCTGTAGCTCATGAAAGCTTATGCTCAAGGACATTTGTTAGTCTCTAAGGTGCCACAAGTCCTCCTTTTCTTTTTCCAAAGTCACTAGCCACTTTCAAAAACATAAGCCCCAGAAAACATTTTTCTGAAATGGGACTTTGTTTATTTTTTCTTTAAACAACCCCCCTCAAAACACCACATTCACAATAGCCAATAATATTTCATTTGAAAATAGGATTAATAAAAGTGCAAAAATGCATACTCAAAACTACCTAGTACGAAAGGCATGGGAAATTTGTCACACAACTGGGATGTAGTGGAGTGAACCCTTTCATGGGTTTCACAAATAGGCAAGGGCGGAAGAAAATACCTTATGGCTGCTGCTGTTTTGTAATTTTGTTTATTGTGCAAAACATCCTTTTTCTTTTTTTTGCCATTGGAAGCTGCTTTTAACGTAATGAGAACTCTAAAAGGAGTGCAGCGGGGTGTGGGAGGTAGGTCAAAAGTTCAAATTCATCTTCCCTGACTTGTTTTCTATGTGACTTGTACCCACTTGATAAGTAACACTCAGGGGTGCATTTTCAAAGCATTGCACGGGGGGATTTAGTCATCTGACTCCCATTAATGTTGATGGGAATCCTGCAGCTATATCTCCATGCACAGCATATAGCCCTACCCTGCTTCACACCAAAGAAACTTTGAAAGGAAGAGTGGGGAAGACACCAAGGACATCAGGAAAAATCTGTAAACTGTACATTTCTTCTTTTCCAGTTTTTAGTTTCCTTTTACTAAAATATCTAATTCAGCCCTTATTGCTAATATTTTAATATCATTATTTATTTATTATTATTGCTAATTATTAATTATTAAATATTTTAATATGATTAATTATTGCTAATAATTAATATTGCTGCTGACTTTCATTGGTGGTTTTCACTCCCTACGTTGCTACACAGTGAACAATAAAGTACATTCTCAATCCCTCTTCCCTAATTATTTTCTTACACATGTTTTCTTAATCATCCAAAGGATTTGAGGGAGATCAGAAACATTTGGATTGTTGCGTTTCAGATGAATAGAGGAGTGAACGTGTGTGTGTGTGTGTTCTCGTGGGGCATGATCCAAGCCCATAGAAAGACTCCTATTGGTTTCACTAGGGGGGTTGGATCAGACCCTTAAAGCCGGATTTATATATCCTCCCTCATTTTGGGGTAGTAACTTACTTCCCAAGCAGTCCTACAGAAGTCACTCCACTAGGTGCATTCCACTAGCACCCTGAGTGCTTAGTCCTGATCGTCAAGGCATTCCATGGTCTGGGCATTGGATATCTAAAGATTGCCTAAAACTCTGGGATGGAGGTTGTGGTTGCCACCTCTGATCCTTGGGCACAATGGAATGTTTTTGCGTAAAAGCACAGCTCTTTTGTGGAGGAGAAAGAGCTTTCTCGGGGGCCAGTCCGAAGCTGTGAAACAACTCCCCCTCACCCCAAGAATCATCACAAACATCACCACCCTTGCACTCCAGGTGCAGGGCCCACTTCTTTGACCTGGCCTTCTCTAATACAAACACACAGCAGTGGGTACGTTAAACTAAACTAAACTAAACCCCCAAAAGAAAACCCTACCAAAACAAAGCACAGCACTGCACTGCACATGCAATACTCCTCCTGTGGGGAAGATGAGAAGGAAGGGCCGATACCTGACAGATGTTAGTCACCGCACTTGATGCGTTACTGGAAAGGTGCTCAATACTACTTTGATGAGGATGGTATAAAAACCTGAATAGACAGAAGAGTATTAGCGTTCCCATCCTAACAACCGACCACAGAAAAGCCAAAAAAGATGCCCTTGCTTGATCAGCCTTTTCCATCCTTGCCCCTGCAACTTTCTTTTGAACTAGATTAACAGATTTTCTGCAGACCCTGCACAATGGAATGGGCTTCTGCAGACGCAGTCTTTTTTCATATAGACTTTGATTGCTTAAATATAAAGATGGGTAAGATTAATATATTAGACAGATGAAATCCTACAACCTGTCTCCCCCCTCCTCTGCCAGAAAAGTCAAATACAGACATTGGGTTAGACCCACAGCTGGTATAAATTGATAATGTTCCATTGAAGTCAATGGAGTGGTTATTTGACACAAGCTGAAAATCTAACCCATAATATACACATATATTAAAAACAAATAATAAATAAGCAACAAAACAATGAAAGCAGCTGTAGATTTGTTTCAGGATACAGAAGTACATTGAATAATATAATACATCATCTAAAATGTAAGTCACAAACATTGGACCTAATCAAATATATTAACATTAGTCATAAACCTCTAAAAAGGCCTGGATGGTTTCTGTCCTCTTATTACAGTGATAAGTTATTTCACTTAAACCTTTTTGTACCAATATGATATGTTCAACAGTGTGATGGATTTCCATTTTTATAAGCTTTGTCTCTTAATAGTATGGAGTACCTCCATCACAGGAACTTTTTGTTGGTTTTAGAAATACCATTTAAGGTAGCCATATGAATAAGAATAAAAAGGGCTGGATCTTGATGCAGATCACTATTTGATATTAGATTAATACCCTTTCTAATAAGTTGGAATATATGAATATTTTGACACTTCTAAAACACATGCAGTATTGTGCCACTTGGTGGCCCTCAGTTTCAGAACCAGTATACTGGATACCACTATAAGGATGCAATCAGGATCCTTAACTTCCCCTTCAGGGGATGTCTCATAATATGACCTGAAAACTATTTTTGCCGTAATTGCTGTAACTTAAATTTCAGAGTTTGAAATCTAACATTGATGGTACATGCTGTATATCAGTCTGATCCTGATAAGTGCTGAGCATCTGCAATCTGATTTTAGTGGAGGCTGTAGATGCCTTAGCACTATTCTGGATTAGGCCCTATTGCTCCATATCCCATGACTGCATATTTAAAGACAACATTTTATTCTGAGATCTACATGGTAGAACTTAACACTGATACGTTTCTCTCTCCCCCCCCCCAATTATTAATCCCTCGCTGTTCCATATGTAACTGTTCCATCACTCACATTTGAACAAAAATAATTATACATTGGTCATTCTTCATTTTATGTGTACTTCAAAACCGGTCTATTGAAGAATGCCTGCCAAGTTAGACCCATTTTTTTATGATACTGAATTCTTTACCTGCAACTATTTCTACTGTTATGGGTTATGTATTGTGACGGGGCAAGGCCAGATGGCTATAGAAAAGTAGTGGGAGATAGCTATACTAGCTCCAGGCTAAACAAATCCCTGGTACCAGGATAAGTTAAATGGCAGCTGCTCCAGGTCAATTAAGACACCTGGGGCCAATTAAGAACTTTCCAGAAGGCAGGGAGAAGGCTAGGTTGATTGGGACACCTGAAGCCAATCGGGCTGGCTGAAACTAGTTAAAAGCCTCCCAGTTAGTCAGGTGGGTGTGGATGTCAGGAGCTGTGGGAGGAAGTTGTGCTGTTGGAGAGACTGAGCAGTACACACTAAATCAGGCACAAGGAAGGAAGCCCTGAGGTAAGGGTGAAGTGGAGCTTGAGGAAGTGAGGGCTGCTGTGGGGGAAGTAGCCCAGGGAATTGTACATGTCATGTTTCTAAAAGGTCAGCTACCATAGCTGAAACTATTAGGGTCCCTGGGCTGGAGCCTGGAGTAGAGGGCGGCCCCAGTGTCCCCCATTTACTCCCTCCCCCCGCCGATTAATCACTGAGACTGGGAGACAACAGAGACTGTGCAAGGGAGGATAGCTTCTCCTCACCTCCCTCGTTGGCTTATGATGAAAATGGCTCAGTAGACTGTGACCCTTGTCTCTAGAGAGAGAAGGGTTACATGGGGGGTCACACTGAGCCTCTGAGGCTAGTGAAATCTGCCAGGAAATGTGGGAGCCACGGAGACAAGGACAGAGCTTTGTCACAGTATACATACTTTAGTCTCCATTTTCTGTGCAACTTCCACATTAATGTTTAGAATATTAGAGAGACTCACTCAGAGAAGGGTTCTGTCTCCAGTCGAAATAATATATGAGAATTGCCACAAAGACATGAGCATTTCAACACGTGGGGGGAGAGATTCCTGTCACCTATGGATAGTGAGTGTATTTTCTGTCTAGTGTTATCGCTCATGCCCTTCAGACATCTCCCTTTAGTCTCATTGCTAAGAGCACCAGCATCCAGGGACAAGACTCCTGAGATGAACGGAACTGCACTTGATGCCACCTTGAGCAACTTCAACTCACACAGGCTTAATTTGTGCTTTTAGGTCTACCCCTGAGACATGGGCAGTGCACAGGCCCATTACCCATAGTGGCAGCACCAGGAGGCTCTGTACCTCAGATGGTTTCTCTACACTGCAGCTGGAGCATGCTTCCCAGCACAAGTTGCAGATGTGCTAGCACCTTTCCAGCTAGTGCACTACAACTAGCAATATAGCTGGGGGGAGGGGAAGAGTAGCATGGGCAGTGGCTCTGGCTAGCCACCTGAGTACAAACCTACCCGGACCGCCAGGTTATGTACTCAGGCGGGTAGCCCGAGCCACTGTCCATGCTACCCCTGGCTACACCGCTAATTTTAGCATGCTCAAATAGAGCTAGCATTGGTACATCTACGCAAGTTGGGAATCACACCTCCCAGCTCAAATACAGATGTATCCTAAGGCTCCCTTGATGCATTGAGGAGAAGAGTATTTTGCTACAGCCCTTTAAAAGATGGTATCACCTTCCTCCTGCACTTATCCATCTGGACAACTCTACTCACCAGCTCTTCCTACTCCTGCTCTTCCTTGCCCTCTAGCCTCCATGCCCAAACATCAGATGGATAGTCCTTGCTCACCCATCTCATGTTTCAGAGTAGCAACCGTGTTAGTCTGTAGCCGCAAAAAGAAAAGAAGTACTTGTGGCACCTTAGAGACTAACAAATTTATTTGAGCATAAGCTTTCGTGAGCCACTATGGATGTAGAAGCCCTCTACACCAACATTCCAGACAAAGATGGACTACAAGCCATCAGGAACACTATCCCCAATAATGTCACGGCAAACCTGGTGGCTGAACTTTGTGACTTTGTCCTCACCCATAACTATTTCACATTTGGGGACAATGTATACCTTCAAATCAGCGGTACTGCTATGGGTACCCGCATGGCCCCACAGTATGCCAACATTTTTATGGCTGACTTAGAACAACGCTTCCTCAGCTCTTGTCCCCTAATGCTCCTACTCTACTCGCACTACATTGATGACATCTTCATCATCTGGACCCATGGAAAAGAAGCCCTTGAGGAATTCCACCATGATTTCAACAATTTCCATCCCACCATCAACCTCAGCCTGGACCAGTCCACACAAGAGATCCACTTCCTGGCCACTACGGTGCTAATAAGCAATGGTCACATAAACACCACCCTATACCGGAAATCTACTGACCGCTATACCTACCTACATGCCTCCAGCTTTCATCCAGACCACACCACACGATCCATTGTCTACAGCCAAGCTCTATGATACAACTGCATTTGCTCCAACCCCTCAGACAGAGACAAACACCTACAAGATCTCTATCAAGCGTTCTTACAACTACAATACCCACCTGCTAAAGTGAAGAAACAGATTGACAGAGCCAGAAGAGTACCCAGAAGTTACCTACTACAGGAAAGGCCCAACACAGAAAATAACAGAACGCCACTAGCCGTCACCTTCAGCCCCCAACTAAAACCTCTCCAATGCATCATCAAGGATCTACAACCTATCCAGAAGGACGGCGCATCACTCTCACAGATCTTGGGAGACAGGCCAGTCCTTGCTTACAGACAGCCCCCCAAACCTGAAGCAAATACTCACCAGCAACCACACACCACACAACAGAACCACTAACCCAGGAACCTATCCTTGCCACAAAGCCCGTTGCCAACTGTGTCCACATATCTATTCAGGGGACACCATCATAGGGCCTAATCACATCAGCCACACTATCAGAGACTCGTTCACCTGCACATCTACCAATGTGATATATGCCATCATGTGCCAGCAATGCCCCTCTGCCATGTACATTGGCCAAACCGGACAGTCTCTACGTAAAAGCATAAATGAACATAAATCAGAGGTCAAGAATTATAACATTCAAAAACCAGTCGGAGAACACTTCAATCTCTCTGGTCACTCGATTACAGACCTAAAAGTTGCAATTCTTCAACAAAAAAACTTCAAAAACAGGCTCCAGTGAGAGACTGCTGAATTGGAATTAATTTGCAAACTGGATACAATTAACTTAGGCTTGAATAAAGACTGGGAGTGGAAGGGTCATTACACAAAGTAAAACTATTTCCATGTTCTCTGTGTATATAATCTCCACACTGTATTTTCCACTGAATGCATCCGATGAAGTGAGCTGTAGCTCACGAAAGCTTATGCTCAAATAAATTTGTTAGTCTCTAAGATGCCACAAGTCCTCCTTTTCTTTTTCCTCTCCTGTTTGGAACCATGATCCAGTGCTAACATGGTCTTACTCTCCTCTGCACAGTCACATTAGACCCATATACAAGCTAGCCCTGGAGTAAGAGGGCACAAGTCCCACTAAAGTATATGAAAGTCAGCCCATTTGGAACCGGGCTGCATGTGGCCCTGAGTTTGCTTTTTATCTACAGTTACTAGCGACATGGTCACAGCCACATTATCAATACAAGCCAAGAACTATTTGTCATACTCACAATTACTTCCATTGGTTTTCAACGGGGACTGCTCATGTGAGTAAAATTGTCAGGACTTGGGAACTGTTGGCCAAAAAGGAGTGGAAAATCTAAGTAAAAGTGTTTCTTTCTTTATATTGGTATTTCTACTCCACTGTGTTCTACCTTTTTTTAGAGTTAAAAAACTTTCCTTAACTTAAAATCAAAGACAAACAATACATGCACACCATTCCATTTGGTATTTGAATAATATCTCATTACTTTTAACAGCAAATGCTGCAGTGCCAGATTTATATAGGGCGGGTGAATAAGTTAAATATAACCCCAAATGGCCAGCCATATTGCATATTGTCATCGTACATAAGCAGCAGCCTGGATGATTTTAGTCCACATTTTCATTGCATAGGTTTTTAGAGTAAAGTGAAGTTAAACTGAATTCAGCAGCAGACCTAAAAAATCAGCTCCATTCAATAAGAATACACAATAAGAGCTTGGTGAAAATTTCTAAATACGTGTTTCTTAAAATTAATAGAAAGTTTATTCTGTGACACAGCAAACTATATTTGAATTTTTGTAATTACAAAATTTGATGCAATTTTCAGATGGAAAAATCTAACATTCCCTTCCAGTAGTTGCCAGGGAGCTTTTGTTTAAAATGTTTCATTATGTTTCTCATAATGATGATGAGAAAAAAAGGCAAAGAATTATTCAGAAACAAAATAATAGGATGGGATTTTCAAAAGTGCTCAGTGTTGGTTTAACTCTGTTCCTATTAATGCCAATAGGAGTTTTGCACTTCAATGTGAGCAGAGTTAGACCAGCACGAAGGGCTTTTGAAATTCTCACCTGTAGACTTTGGGTCAAGCTTTTAAAAATGAACCTGGTTTTCATTCACAATCTATAGGCACAAATAATTGCAGTCTTAATATAGATTTAGTACCTGATTATGTTATAAATTAGGTAACTGGATCCTAAATTGCACATGCAAATAATTGTGTTCATAAAATTGTCCCTCAGTTATTTCCACCTGCAAAATCATGGATGAAAAAATGAAGGCCCATTTTATCTGTTGTCCAAAAGATAAAAATATACACTGTGTCTTTTAGGGGGCATGTATTTGTTACACATTAGCAACTATAGAGCTGGTTAGAAACTTGAATTTCCATTCTGCGATAAATTCTGACATTTTGAAAACAAATTTGTTGCCAATCAGAACAAATAGCCAAAATTTCCTGTGAAACAGAAATTCAAACATATTTCATTTGGGACTATCCAATCACTTCATTTCACTAATGGAGAATTGTTTTGTTTTGATCATGTCAAAATGCTTAATTTCAATATGTTTGATATGCTTCACTTTGATAAGGTAAAACATTTCATTTTTACTTTATCAATTCAGTTCATTTTGTTTTGGCCTTTATTTTAAGATATTAAATATAATATGTATCGATCATACATCATAGTAAATATTTAACTAAAAATAAAAGTCAAAATGAATTAAAATGATGTCAAAATGAAACATTTTGATGTTACTGAAATAAAATGAGAGCATTGAAATGATTTGTTGTGACTTTTCCTGTTGAAAATTTTCTCAAAATTGACACCTTTCCTGAAAAACATTTTGATTTTGACAAAACTTCATTTTTCAATGGAAAACACTTCTGTTTTTTGACCATCTCTAAACGATTACAAGAACAGGTGAGAATTTTACAGACAATAAACAAGCCTTGTATAGATATCACATTACTAGAACTAAAACTGTACCTAAAGCAGCTTTCATTTGACTGAGAAATGTCTGAGCATATCCCTAACAAAATAATACCCATTCTTACAGCTGTCCAAGACTTGAACATGGCTAGCAGTGCTAGCCTGGCTCCCACAGAAGTTTGAGTATGTTCTGAATAAGATGTTCTTCAATATATGCTTTAGGTTCAGGAGATGTATTGTACTGAATGAGCTGCTATGGCTTCAGCAGAAGCCTGAAGGTATAATCTGAGAGCTGTGTCATGCTCTAAGAACCTTCAGTGTGGGGTTGTTTTTCCATCCCCGGCAGATTCTTTGGAGAAAGAGGCCATTCCTGCATTTTTTATTTCTGTGGAGCTCTCATTAAGGTCAATGGGAATTTGATTTGTGCAAGGGCTACAGAAATTGCCAGGTAGATGGCACAAAGTCTTGGCTAACTATCCCAGAATGATAAATAGTCTTACAAGAAACATCTGGTCAGGACTCAAATCCTTGTCACCAGGTGGTCAGGGGCTTCCATCATCTTCCAGTGACAACTTGTTTTATTTTTGCCTGCAGAAATTCCAGTGGCACATGAAGAACATGGATTCCACATAGGGCTAGAATGTTGAAGGCTCTTGAAAGCTGGTCAAATTTTCACTTTGCCAGACATTGTGATCATGACTGCCGTGAGAACTAATTTTGGATAATGAGCAGTCAGGAAGAACAGAGCATCTTATAAGTATCTGTTGAGAATACAGTTGAACCACTTAAGCAAGATTTGGATCATCAGAAAGCCTTTTTCATGGGACAAACCTCAGGGAGCCAATTATCTTTTCCTTTTAAGTTGAATTAGTATTTTGTCCCTTTAGTGAGACAATTGTAATTGCTCAAGAGGACTGTTGGGATGATGCTAGACCATAATGCCTTGCTAATTACATTTAGAGACCTTAATGTGGTGATTCAGGTTACAAGATGCTGGTCGGTTTTATTCTCTACTTGTCTCACACAATGGCAGCTAGGAAGGAAATCCATATTAATGTGTTGCTCTTTAATACTAATATGAATGTTTTGATCTTTTAAATTGGTACAGTATTGCAAGATAATCAATTTTGTGCAGTAATATCTGGTACATAAATGTAATCATGATTAAGCTGAATGAACTGAGTTGCAGAGATATGTGGCAGAAATATAATTTGGGTAAACTTAGTTTAACTGGAACGGCTGCCTAATCAGGATGAATTGGAATCTATCAAAGCATCTTACATGAAGAGGCTTCTGCTGTACATGGAATTCAAATGGAGGAGTTCATTCAGAACTTGCAAAGATAGAATGCTATATCTTTATGGTTTCTGCCTCCTCACAGTTAGAAGACGCTATGAGAATCTCCCAATATACTATAATAGATTGTCTCCTCTCTAGATACACACATCGCTTTTCCCCACAGGTTGAAATAAAGCAGTGACCTGAGTTAAAAGTGTAGGGGCAGATCCTTTGCAGAAGATAAGAACTTTTGGAGGGCGATACTGATAATGCTTGCACAATCTTTTTTTTGTGATAAGAAACTGACTTTTTCCATTTCTGTTTTTCTTCTTGCTCATCTTATGCTTAAAAGAACACTTTGAAAGCATCAAATGCCAGGTGAATGTCACGAAGTTCAGAATGATCCCCGTGCTTCAGCATGGATTTGAACACACAGTCCTTTTAGACTTGTGGCTCAGCAATTTCCACAACAGCTCTTTGAAACCATGTATACTAAGGTTAGTTTTTGTACTCATTCATGATCACGTTTCTTCTTCCGTGGTTTCACATTCATTTTTAGAACATGTCTCCAACAATATGAGCAGCATCAATATATAATCCTTATAGTTGTGCTTGACATTTAACATGTCACTCAAATATTCTCTCTCACTGGGCAAGGTATGTATATATGCGAGCATCTATTGCAGGATTAATACTGACTACATGCCAGGGTTTGTTTGGTACTAGACTAAATCTTCCTGCCTGAATCTCTGGCATAATCACACTGTACAGTGTTTTCTGTATCCTGTGACTGTGATGATTCTTGCTATCAACTAATGGTCAAATAATCACTACGTTTAAAAATATAGGGCCAAATTCTCATCTTTACCCTATGCAACCACATTGCAATCCCAGGAAGGAAGGCAAATTTTGTTCCATAGAATTTTAGTGAAGGCCGATAACCGTAGGTTCACCTAGTCCATCTCCTTTCCTGTAGTTGAACACGTCCTGGCTTTCAGCAGTTAAACATAGTATGTTATCAGTACTTCAGAAAAGCACTTGGGTCTTCTTGACTGCGTTTATGACGGATGTTACATGGCTCGTATGGAGTGATGCAGAGTTATAGTATGTGTATATGTAACATGGATGCTTCGCTTTGTTTATTTCACGGGGCGAGCAAGGTGTGCTACCTGCTTTTTCCATTTTTGTCTTGCAAGTGCTGTCACAGTTCTTTGTTAAAAGTTAGTCAGCTTGTTTTAAAATGTGTTGAAAAGAAAAATATAAGTCATGTTGAAAGTGAAGTTTGTGAATCATATTTAATGATATAATGGAACTGATCAGTGAGACACACAAAATAACTTGTCAAGAACATGGAGAATATAGCATGAAAATGCTAAGTGCTCTATGCAAACACAGATGTCATTTTTGACACCATGAATATCTCCAATGTGTAATCACCTTTAGTGTATCAGTCTTTGGTTACAGAGTAACAGCCGTGTTAGTCTGTATTCGCAAAAAGAAAAGGAGTACTCGTGGCACCTTAGAGACTAACCAATTTATTTGAGCATGAGCTTTCGTGAGCTACAGCTCACTTCATCGGATGCATACCGTGGAGACTGCAGCAGACTTTATATATACATAGAGAATATGAAACAATACCTCCTCCCACCCCACTGTCCTGCTGGTAATAGCTTATCTAAAGTAATCTTCAGGTTAGGCCATTTCCAGCACAAATCCAGGTTTTCTCACCCTCCACCCCCCCACACAAATTCACTCTCCTGCTGGTGATAGCCCATCCAAAGTGACAACTCTTTACACAATGTGCATGATAATCAAGTTGGGCCATTTCCTGCACAAATCCAGGTTCTCTCACTCCCTCACCCCCCTCCAAAAACCACCCCCATACACACACAAACTCACTCTCCTGCTGGTAATAGCTCGTCCAAACTGACCACTCTCCAAGTTTAAATCCAAGTTAAACCAGAACATCTGGGGGGGGGGGCTAGGAAAAAACAAGAGGAAATAGGCTACCTTGCATAATGACTTAGCCACTCCCAGTCTCTATTTAAGCCGTTTCCACGGTATGCATCCGATGAAGTGAGCTGTAGCTCACGAAAGCTCATGCTCAAATAAATTGGTTAGTCTCTAAGGTGCCACAAGTACTCCTAGTCTTTGGTTAAAAGAACAGGAGTACTTGTGGCACCTTAGAGACTAACCAATTTATTTGAGCATAAGCTTTCGTGAGCTACAGCTCACTTCATCGGATGCCGATGAAGTGAGCTGTTAGTCTCTAAGGTGCCACAAGTCCTCCTTTTCTTTTTGCGAATACAGACTAACATGGCTGCTACTCTGAAACCAGTCTTTGGTTAAGCTCCACAGTCTTGATCAAATGGAAAGTAGGGCTACTATCTTTTTTTCAATTTCAAAATTGTGTGAAAATTTTCACACAATTCTAATTTTGATCGGGGCAAATCCAGGAACAATTTAAAAAACAAGTTTTGTGATATTTTTCTTATTTCTATAGAGTTTAAAAATTTTCAATGTTTTAAAAAAATTCTGTCAAATTTGATTTATAATTTTAAAAAGCAGGGGAAAATGACATCAACATTTGTATGAAACTTTTTTTTTACCAGTTTTATTGCTAAGGATGTGTTGCAAAGAGAATCACAATGGTTTAATCATTGCAAATGTAGATCTCCTTATAAATGTTGTATGGAATTGAGTATAGGTATTAAAATTCTTATGCCAATATGTAGAATAAAATTAAACATAGATCTAAGTGTGTGGCTAGCTACCATTTGACATAGTCTGTTTAACATAGCTCTTGAAAAGAATGATCCACTGTTTGAAAAACTGACAATCAATATGGTTGGCGTTAGTATGTCTTATACAGTGTCTAATTTCTTTTGGTATTTATGTAAATTAAAGTATACCTATTTCCTTCTATGTGATTTTATCTTAAATGATAAAATTTATAAAATAAATATTGTATAACTTATATTCTGTGTTTTAAAGAAACACTAATAAGTCATGTATTTACAGAACATATGAAACCAAGAGGAATAAATTATAGTGGAAAAGATGAGGGAAACTAAATAGGAGAATGGGAAATCAGAATGATTGATGAGAGACACAATGGTCCTAAATTACTTCACACTAGTAGGTATGATTTTAATTTATAAATGCTTATATACTAGCCTGTTGGAATTATTTTTGGAAATTATAATGACATGAGAATAAGTCAAGCTCGTATAACAAAAATCATTTTGTAGCTGGACAGCCACATTACTGAATTAAATCCTCCCTTTAGTTTTAATTTCTCTCTGGACTGGGACTAGAGAGCGAGCAGATTATAGGGTGTGACCTTAGTGTGAGAAGGGCTTGATCCTGCAAACACTATCAGGAGTCATGGTACTACTATGAGAGAGATCTGGTTTAGCTATTTCTTCCCAAATACCTGTTTTGCCTATCTTTCCTTTGGCTGTTATGGAAAGCATCTTTGATTTTTGATGAGCTAATGATACACAGCAGGCCCTGGTCCTGCTCTCCAGAACGGAGTTACTCAGTGATGAGCTGCCAAAATCTTAACAACGGGTTCCCTCCTTACCCCACGAGGGGGTCATTGCCCACCCCCAACCCCCAGGACCGCTGCTCCATCCACTCCCCTCCCCTGTCCCCTGGCTGCCCCCAGACCCGAGCAGGAGGGTCTTGTGGGCCACCGTACTGGGTGCCCACCCCACCCCTAAGAGCCAGAGGCACCTGCCGGGGGGCGAGGTGGGGAGTCCCGGAGGTGCTTACCTGGGGCAGCTCCCAGGAAGCATCCGGCAGGTCCCTCTGGCTCCTAGGGGCAGGGGAGCACAGCTGGGGGGGAGCAGGGGGAGCGGCCACTCCCCCACTGATCACATCAAAGGTGGCGCCTTAGGCGCCAACTCCCTGGGTGCTCTGGGGCTGGAGCACCCATGGGGAAAATTTGGTGGGTGCAGAGCACCCACTGGCAGCTCCCCGCCCCGCCTCCTCCCCTGAACATGCCACCCTGCTCTGCTTCTCCGCCCCCCTCCCCTGGTTTCCCGCAAATCAGCTGTTTGACGGGAAGCCTGGGAGGGCTGAGAAGCAGGCGGCAGCTTCCCGCTCAGGCCGAGGGTGGCGGAGGTGAGCTGGGGTGGGGAGCGGTTCCCCTGCACGCCTCTCCACCCCCAGGTTACCTGCTCACCTCCGCCTCTCTGGGCCTGAGCAGGAAGCCGCGGCCTGCTTCTCAGCCTGCCCCAGCTTCCTGCGTGAACAGCTGATTCGCGGGAAGCCTGGGGTGGGGGGCGGAGAAGCAGAGCGGGGTGGCGCGTTCAGGGGAGGGGGTGGAGTGGAGGTGAGCTGGGGTGGGAAGGGGAGCTGCCAGTGCATGGCAGCATGTAGTTGAAAGGTAAAAAGGGAACCTACAGGGAAATCAACTGTTACTTGCAGAAGTAGAAAAGCATTTTCAAGTTGGAGTGTGCTAGTTATGCAAGATTCATTGGGTTACCATTATTTCAAGCTTGCTTTTCCAAGTCTCATTTTTGTAAAAACACGGAACGGATGAGAATATATTGTATTTTTTTCAGTGCCAGGTGTTTGATTACAAACACATGACTACAAGGCCCAGAAAACTTGATAGAATTAGACAATGGTGCAAGTAGAAATATTTTCTTGGCGGTACTGCACTCATGGGAGGGACACAACGTGGGGGGGCATGTGACCTCCCCACGTGATCCTCCATGTGACTCCGCCCTGCCCTGCCTCCAGCCGGGGGCCCCCACGCTCTCCCCATCCCCTCCAACATATATACAAACGTTAACATGCATAACTTCTCACTTCCCCCCCAAATATGTAGTATTCAATCTGTTTATATGGAATATGGGAGTTGGGTGAGGAGCCATTTCAGCATATGTATGACTTATTAAAGAACAAATTTTAAGTAGAACTGTATGCTAAACTGCTTTATGGTATTGTACCCCAACATTTCATTTCAATGGGGGTTTCAACTTCCTTTATAGGAACAGACTCCTGAAACTGTTATCAGTCCACAAAAGTTGTCCATAGACCTGCAAATAGTCCCATTGTCTTCAATGTACAGGCTTAGGTTCCAAGTTTCTAAGTTGTTCTGGACGAAACTGACAATGCCTGAGCTGTCAGATCAGATGGAGCTTCATTTGAATAAAGGTGGGCAGAAGTGTGATAAGTCTTAGCTCCGTTGCTAAGATGAGGAACGTATTTTCAGCAAAGTTCTTGGCAGATTCCTAAGGCAGCTGGTTTAAGGCCATCAGTGTCCAGCATTATAATCTTCACTTATAGTTCTCTCACCCACAAAACTGGAAAATGAGGCATTTATTTTCTTTGTTTTGCTGCTCCAGTTCCAGTTAACAAAATGCATGTTAGACTAGTTTGGCTGCAAAGAAGAATTCTATGCACACTGGGGACAATACCTGATTCCCGTCAGGCGGCAGAATTGGGCTGATATCAGAATCCAGACATCCTCTGGTTAGTGCAAGCAGAGGCATTCCTCAAATGATTTTGACTTGATGTGATTCAGTATGGATGTCATGGATAATTTAGACCAATGGGGAGAAACAGAATAAAAAATACTGTTTAAACACCTTCCGTCCCCCGACTCCTCTCATCTTGAGGACTCCTGACCAACGTACCAGCACAATACATATACTAACAAACTTAAAGCCTTTGTATAAGTTTGTTAGCATATGTATTGTGCTGTTAAAGCCATATAAAGAATGAATGCCCTTTAAGGAGCAGAGAGCAGCCCTCTGCCCGGAGAGGAGGGCTAGCCCCAAGTCTTTAGCAGATACGGGGTACTGGAAAAATTTCTTGCCGGTACTGCGTACTGGAAGGTACCACCCTACTTGCACTCCTGATATTAGACCAGGAAGTGGTCTATGATGGAGGTATTTCATCAACCAAAATCAATTTTCCTGCATAACTATTTTTGTTATTAACAAGTACTACAGCAAGATTAATAAATGTGACTGTTGTAACTTATTGTGTACAAAAAAGGTTATTTATTGTGACATATTCTTCCTCTTTATTCTTAAGAATGATTGATTTCAACAGACGATTGCAAAATAAAATGACCGAGTATGGATATAAGTTAACAGTGTACAGTTGTGTGGAACCAAAGAAAACATGAATTTGAGAGAGCCCCCCAACTAGAACTCCAGATTCAAACACCTTTATAAGGATTTGGGATTTTCAGACTCAAAGCTAGATCTGAAATTTGTTGCTGCATAACAAGTTAAGCCAAAATCCTCTATGCAGAATTAAGATTGTTTGGGTGACCTTAACTATTCTGTCTGTTCAGACACAAAGAACAAAACCTGTGTTTTCAACTTAGATTACTTTTCTTTTTCATTAAAGAAAAGAAAACAAACAAATAAAAAGACCCTATTTCTCCACTATGTTATACTAGTTTTTGTGGGGTCACAGTGACATAAAATTATTCTAAGAGACTAGAGGAAACAAGCCCAAAGTCTCTATGACAGAAAGATCACATTGTCTCTCTCCAACATTCTGCATCTGAACTGGAATACAAAATGGTAGCTGTTTCCAGAAGATTCATAGACATTTAAAGGTATAGTAACTGTTACGTAGCTACATAGACCACATTAATGATGCTTTTCCTGACTTTCATAAATGTAGGTGTCTATATAATTTTAATCATAACTCTGAATTCCATGGCTTTGTATTGCATTTTTTCTAAAAACTGAATGTTCTTGTAAGATTTTTTTTTCACGCCTACACAACCGATACGTACTCTCAATCTGATCTGCAGCTCAACAAAGATTTTTGTCTGAGACTAAATGTTATGCATATATGTCCTATATTATCTTGTAAAATGGTTGCTATAGCTAAGTAATGGTATGTCTACCCAGCAAAAACCAACCAACCAAACAAAAAACCATGACAGTAGTCTCAGAATGCAGGTCAACTGACTCAGGCTCGTAAGGCTTGTGCTATGGGGCTAAAAATAGCACAGTAGACCTTCAGGCTCAGGCTGGAGTATGTGCTCTGAGACCTGGCCAGCTTGAATGGGAACATTTACACTGCTGTTTTTAGCCCAAATCAGTTGACCTGGGCTCTGAGACTTGCCACTGTGGTTTTTTTTTAAAGCCCAGGGTTTGAACTCGGTGTCAAGCGTCACCACCCTTCCATCTACACACACATTGTGCTAACCTAGAGCTCAGATCAGGGTCTCAGAATTCTACGGGGGTGGAGGGTCCGAGCCTGAGTCAAGTCAGGACCTAGGGTTCAAACCCTAGTGCTTTGCAGTGTAGACATAGCCCCACTGGATTCCTGCTCTGGGATTCTGTCAAAAGTGTCACAATCCCATGGGCTGATTATCTTTGTTCTCTGGACAGTCAAGTTTGGTGAACAGTCACATTTTTCCACACTGCACCGAAAACAAAGGGCTAGAGTGGCCACATTTGGGAGGGCACTAGGAAGTCTGGGATATAGGTGGTTGGACTCTGGCCCCCATAATGCCGTGTAGATGTTGGTGCCCCAGGTTGGCAGTTCCAATATTCCTACCCTGTGGTAACAAATAAGTGTAGACACTCACGCCCTTGGTTAACAAACCCAGAGTCTGCTAACTCAAGTTCTACTAAACCTGGGCTTTCATTGCAGTGCAGACATACTGTGGGCCTAAGACATTTTAACAAATTGGGCCAAATTTCATGGTGATGGTAATGGTTGTGTAAGTCCCATGTTGGGTGTAAGTTGGTCAGAGAACAAGTGTTAGTGGTAGAGTAGTATAACTTGCACTAATATGACATTTAGTGGGTGTGGCAAAATAAGTGCAATTGATATTCCAAGGACATAGAAAGGAGAATGTAGAAGAAATGCAACTGTCAGGAGGATATCAGATCAGGTAGGGGAGAATCTGCTTTATCTTATACCCTCTTGTTAGTTGCTTTTCCTCCTAATATCTTGCCATCCTCACGGCCTGTCACTTTCACTCACTTTGGTGGATGTACAAACTCCAAATCAGTGCAAGTCAAATGACTTCACCACTTACACCCATTTTCTACCTGTTGTGTATTATTATTATTGTTTTATTATCTGTATTAACATAGGACTTAGAAGCCCTTGTCATGGGCCAGGACCCCACTGCATTAGGTTCTGTACTAACAAGAACAAAAGACAGTTATTTTCCCCAAAGATCATAAACTGAAAGTACATATAACTTCCACCTTCACTTACATCACACTGAATTTGGCCCCACAAGCCTGATCATCCCATCAATTACATGCACGCAACTCCCACTGGAGTCACTGATCATGCCTGATGTATTTTATGGTTCCTGCCTGAATGTTACACTTCCAGTATGTATCGGATTTCTCTAGCCAAAGCTTAGCAGTCACTGTGGATAATATTTAAGGAGCATCCCATAATTAGTTCTTTTAACCTAGTATCTTAATTAAATTGTTCAATAAACATAATTAATTTTATATTCGATGTCTGGATTTTTTTTATAGGTACCTGAACAGAATCAAGACTAAACCATCCATATGGTAAAGCTGTCTTTGAATCTGCAGTTATTGTTAAATAAACATTATTAACTTTATATTTGGTGTCTGTTTTTCTTTATTGGTATCTGAGTAGTATCAATATTAAACTACACCAAACTGCTCATATCAGAAAGCTGTATTATTTGTGTCTTGGACTACGCTGATATGTATAAAGTATTCTAAATTTGATCTTGTGGTTTATATTATTGCAGCCTTCAATGTAGACAATAGACAAAACATCATGCAGTTGGATGTCATTTATTCACCACACACACACACACACACGTATATATGTATATAATGTAAATATAGTAGGTAGAGAGATAGCTATAAGAGGGAATGTTGTGTTTTAAAATCATTGGAGACAGCAAAGTTATGCTCCCTCTTTTTAATAATAACAAACCCATGCTTATAACTCTTATCAAGCAGTCTGTGCAACGTCTGCATCCTTTCACTAATTTCAACAAACTGTCCTACGGAGTGGGAAGATTAGCCATGGGGATGTTTATCCTCTGTGGAATTGTAGCCCTGTTCCCTTCAAGTGAGTAAGATATGAAAATCAAATTTTGTTTGTATTTCTTCTTTCCTGTGTTCCTGGGATGGAAGAAAGCAATGTCAAGTGATTTAAAGTGTAAGCATACATGGTGCCTTCCCTCATAGCACTTCCATTTTAGGGGGCCTTGTAATCATTTTAGAGTCAGACTATTTCCTTTTGCAGTGCAGCCCTGGATGGGATCTGTACATGAGGTCTTGTTTCATGAAAACAGACACCATTTACTGTACATGTATCATAAACTTCTGAAACAATGTTTCTTTCATTAATTATTTTATTAAGTAATTTTAAATGTTTGTCATGTAAACGTTATGAACATCCCATACCCGCCCCCACCCCCATTTTCAGTGAACAAAAAGAAATGGAACATTCCAGCAAACAGGTCGTGGATGCAAAACTGCTTCTCTACAAAATGCTAGGCTTAGAAATGCTCAATTGACTGAGCAACTCTATTCACTGAACACCACAAAGTCCTTCGTAATGCTCCATGTTAATAAGCATTAATTGTAAATTAAATATTAACTAACAATAACCTCTGTTATCCATTGGTTTTTCTTTTAGGCTCAAAAAGAAAAGGAGTACTTGTGGCACCTTAGAGACTAACAAATTTATTTGAGCATAAGCTTTCGTGAGCTCACAAAAGCTTATGCTCAGATAAATTTGTTAGTCTCTAAGGTGCCACAAGTACTCCTTTTCTTTTTGCGAATTCAGGCTAACACAGCTGCTACTTTGAAACCCTTTAGGCTCAGAAACTTAACGTTTCCCTTATTCATATGCACAGGTCACTTTAGAGCTTGAATTTCCATTGCTTTGTGGGAACAAAGGGTACTGTGGATTCAGACAGCTAGTGAGGAATTTGCAGCCACCCACTCCATGATGCCAGTATCTAAACAATGAATGGGCTTCAGAGGTGACTTAAATCACAGTGCTGGCTGCACATTGGAAAGTCAGTGTAAGGTACATGGTCACAGATGTCAGTGGGAGATGTAGACGAGAACTCAACTAACAGGAAGATGTGATGAGGGTTTGTGCTTTTCTTGCTATACTCAATTTACACCCATTTATACTAATGTGTAACTTGTACCACTATTTGTCTGTCTGAATTTAATATGAAATGAAAGACAAGATTCTGATGTAAGTTACATAACTGTAAATCAAGTTATAGCAGATTTCTACCACGTAACTCAGATCTGAGCCTAGGGGCCAATTCTGATCTCATTTGGCACTAGTATAACTCCACTGACTGCAGAGCGGTTGCTCTGGATTTACACTAGCGTAAGTAAGATCAGAATCAGGAACAAAATCTCTTGTGCTTGCCTGGATGTTCTTTCAGGAAACATTACTTCTGCAGAGAATGCTCAGTGTGGCTTGAGCCTGTGCTTTGTGTGAGGGTCTGTCTCTTCCTGTCCCTCTACACTCAAGGTACAAGGCTGTGATGGTGCCATCATCCTCAGCTGCTGGTAACTTGGCCTTGTTCAGTTTTGCAGCTCTTTGTTTCCTATGATTCCTGAGGCTCCCCTAAGTGAACTAATAACTATGTTGTCCGAAAGGAACAGACTAGCTTATTTGAACACAGCCACTAAAAATAAATAAATAAAAAAGAGCAGCAATCGGGGGAATCCTTCAATGCTTTAACGGTTCATGTATAAGTGTATTGACACTGAAAGTCTGGTGCCTCAAGTCTGAGCTCCCACAGGGCCCGACAGGCTGCAGCTGCTCTTGATGCCATATTGGAAAGGCCTAGAGGGAGGAATTGTTCAGGAATTCAGACAAATAATATGGGCAGGAAATATGGGCTAGCTAAGGGTGGAAGCTGCAGAAAGTTGTATTTTTTTTATTAATGAGAGAGTTTGCCTCCAGCTTTGTTTATCTCAGATGGAAAGGAAGTTTGCAGCCAGTGAGATTCACGGGAGGGGTCTGACAGAATGATGTCATAGCAAAAGGGAACAGAGACTGATTGTGTGTAACACATATTGGAAGCGGAGCAGCTGAGGCCCATAGTGGCCACCTTATCAATTAGGTAATGTCTGACCTAGATTGGGGAATTTCATTACATTGTGCTAAGTTGTGTTGATGTGCTACCAAACATCTGTAAGGGCCCTTTCATTTTCTTGGGGAGCAGTGACTTCAACTGAATCACACTCACAAGACTGAGCGGGGAGGATAACTCCCAAAAAAGCCAGGAGGGCTTTGCCCTCAGTGGGTTTCCTACTGAGATGTAACAGACGCTGCTACGAGCAATGTTGACTGCAAGATAAACTGTTGTTTACATTTACACTTCTAAAATGCATTGGTTACAATAACAGCAAACATTAATTAGTAAAGCTGAGCAGTTGTTTTGTAGAGACTGCAAGGATGTCTTGCAACCACTGTTGGATTTTTTTTTATCCTTTTTAGAGGATAGAAGCCAAAAGAAACAGTAAACACTAGTAGAGTTCTTTCCTTTGTAAATGTGTATTTTGCTATCTGAACAAAGTTGTTTATTGGTAATGGTTAGTACTGAGTTCATCTGAGGCTTCAGTAGCATTTTACAAACAAAACTTATGTAACCCTCATAATATCCCCATGATGATGCAAGATTGTAAGCCGGGACCATCTTTTTGTTCTGTGTTTGTACAGCACCTAGCACAATGGGGTCCTGAGCTGTGACTGGAGCTCCTAGGCATTATAGTAATACAAATAATAAACATTATAATAATATTTTACAGTTGAGTAAAACAAGGTACATAGAGGAAAAGGCCAAGATTTTCAAAAGTGAGTTGTGATTTTTAGTTCCTCAGATTTTGGGTGCTCAACTTGACACATGTTAAAGGGGGTCTGATGTTCAGAAAATGCTGAGCGCCAACCCACAGAAAATTAGGTCCTTTTTAAAGTGTCCCAACTTGGAACTCCAAAAACTGAGGTACCCCGAATCATAATCATTCTTGAGAATCTTATCCAAGGTGACTTGCCAGAGCCGAGAATAGATCTCCAACTCAGGGATACCTAAGCCCTAGTTAAAGCCATTCAACAACACTTCTGCCCAGGTGCCCTGTTTAGATTTGCAGTTATTTTAGCTGAAGTAAAAAGAAAAGGAGTACTTGTGGCACCTTAGAGACTAACCAATTTATTTGAGCATGAGCTTTCGTGAGCTACAGCTCACTTCATCAGATGCATACCGTGGAAACTGCAGCAGACTTTATATATACACAGAGAATATGAAACAATACCTCCTCCCACCCCACTGTCCTGCTGGTAATAGCTTATCTAAAGTAATCTTCAGGTTAGGCCATTTCCAGCACAAATCCAGGTTTTCTCACCCTCCACCCCCCCACACAAATTCACTCTCCTGCTGGTGATAGCCCATCCAAAGTGACAACTCTTTACACAATGTGCATGATAATCAAGTTAGGCCATTTCCTGCACAAATCCAGGTTCTCTCACTCCCTCACCCCCCTCCAAAAACCCACCCCCATACACACACAAACTCACTCTCCTGCTGGTAATAGCTCATCCAAACTGACCACTCTCCAAGTTTAAATCCAAGTTAAACCAGAACATCTGGGGGGGGGGGGGGGTAGGAAAAAACAAGAGGAAATAGGCTACCTTGCATAATGACTTAGCCACTCCCAGTCTCTATTTAAGCCTAAATTAATAGTATCCAATTTGCAAATGAATTCCAATTCAGCAGTTTCTCGCTGGAGTCTGGATTTGAAGTTTTTTTGTTTTAAGATAGCGACCTTCATGTCTGTGATTGCGTGACCAGAGAGATTGAAGTGTTCTCCGACTGGTTTATGAATGTTATAATTCTTGACATCTGATTTGTGTCCATTTATTCTTTTACGTAGAGACTGTCCAGTTTGACCAATGTACATGGCAGAGGGGCATTGCTGGCACATGATGGCATATATCACATTGGTGGATGTGCAGGTGAACGAGCCTCTGATAGTGTGGCTGATGTTATTAGGTCCTGTGATGGTGTCCCCTGAATAGATATGTGGGCACAATTGGCAACGGGCTTTGTTGCAAGGATAAGTTCCTGGGTTAGTGGTTCTGTTGTGTGGTATGTGGTTGTTGGTGAGTATTTGCTTCAGGTTGCGGGGCTGTCTGTAGGCAAGGACTGGCCTGTCTCCCAAGATTTGTGAGAGTGTTGGGTCATCCTTTAGGATAGGTTGTAGATCCTTAATAATACGTTGGAGGGGTTTTAGTTGGGGGCTGAAGGTGACGGCTAGTGGCGTTCTGTTATTTTCTTTGTTAGGCCTGTCCTGTAGTAGGTAACTTCTGGGAACTCTTCTGGCTCTATCAATCTGTTTCTTTACTTCCGCAGGTGGGTATTGTAGTTGTAAGAAAGCTTGACAGAGATCTTGTAGGTGTTTGTCTCTGTCTGAGGGGTTGGAGCATTCATAAACCAGTCGGAGAACACTTCAATCTCTCTGGTCACGCAATCACAGACATGAAGGTCGCTATCTTAAAACAAAAAAACTTCAAATCCAGACTCCAGCGAGAAACTGCTGAATTGGAATTCATTTGCAAATTGGATACTATTAATTTAGGCTTAAATAGAGACTGGGAGTGGCTAAGTCATTATGCAAGGTAGCCTATTTCCTCTTGTTTTTTCCTACCCCCCCCCCCCAGATGTTCTGGTTTAACTTGGATTTAAACTTGGAGAGTGGTCAGTTTGGATGAGCTATTACCAGCAGGAGAGTGAGTTTGTGTGTGTATGGGGGTGGGTTTTTGGAGGGGGGTGAGGGAGTGAGAGAACCTGGATTTGTGCAGGAAATGGCCTAACTTGATTATCATGCACATTGTGTAAAGAGTTGTCACTTTGGATGGGCTATCACCAGCAGGAGAGTGAATTTGTGTGGGGGGGGTGGAGGGTGAGAAAACCTGGATTTGTGCTGGAAATGGCCTAACCTGAAGATTACTTTAGATAAGCTATTACCAGCAGGACAGTGGGGTGGGAGGAGGTATTGTTTCATATTCTCTGTGTATATATAAAGTCTGCTGCAGTTTCCACGGTATGCATCTGATGAAGTGAGCTGTAGCTCACGAAAGCTCATGCTCAAATAAATTGGTTAGTCTCTAAGGTGCCACAAGTACTCCTTTTCTTTTTGCGAATACAGACTAACACGGCTGTTACTCTGAAACCTGTCAATTTAGCTGAAGTAAGTGATTCGGGGTGAGCTAAGGATTAAGAGGCCAGGTGCAAAGGTTCTCAAATTAGTTAGTAATATAATCCCACTCCAAAACTATATTATTCTGTTTCCTGCATGCCGAAAGTGCCATCTGGAACTTTATATACAAATAAGAAATGGGCCCTGCCCCAAGAAGTTGACAATCTAGTTAATTAATTATGTATTTTGTTGTTGCAGTCATGCAGAGGCCATATTTTTCTTGTGAATATAGCCTAAGCAATATCACAGAAGACCGGTGATCACATACTATAGACAAAAGAATACAACAATAGCTGGATATCCAGATCTGGGAGAATCAGAATGACTGTTGGACATACACACACAGGAAAAAAGGACAGTGATATGACTAGATAACACCCGATTCTGATCTCACTTAACACCAATGTAAATCAGGATTAGCTCTGTGGAATCTGTGAAGCTATACTCATGTAAATTCAACATGAGGGAAAAATCAGGCCCACAGAGAATTAAACAGACTGACTATGCAATGTGCTCATTCTTGCCAAATGCCCATCTTTTATCCTCCTAAACAGACCAGTCTTGTAAGCCTCTTTAAGTCTCTGGTATGTTAAACTGATATCAGCGCTCAGCTATTACCGCACTATAGAGACAAACACTGCTGAAAGAAAACTGTGTTTACTTGTTGTCCTTTTGCCATTCAAGGCCCTCACCTCCCCACACTTTCCCATCAGAATACCAAAACAAAATTGGGCAATGCCTGGAAAATTTCCCAGTGCTGGCTTTGGGAGTATTCTCAGGGGTGTCTGAATACAGAACTGGGTTCCCTTCACGTGGAAACCAATCTGCAGGCTATATGGTCTACAACCTGTTGAGCCAGTGGGGGAGAGCAAATGATATGAAACTGCTGAGTGGAGAAAACAGAGCATCCCCTAGCTCAGAGAGCAATTGATTTAGGAGCTTTTCTTAAGTAAAAATTTCATCACTAAAGAGCTTTCTTCCAAGAGCCACTGAGAAATTGTCTCTCTCTCTCTTTATATATATATATATATATATTGCAGCTCCCCTGACCCAGGCTGCAAATACTTGAACTAATGGGCTTATTAGTTACCCGTGCCTGAAAAAGATGTAGTGGCAGGGTTTAAGGTGGCACAAAAATGATGGAAGCATTATTGCTGAATGTTAGGGAAGTTCTTCATGGTGTATTAAGATGGATAGTAACCTTGATTTTTCCTGTAAGACTGAAGGGAGCACTAGGAAACAGCAATAGTCGTGTTTCCTATAATTCACTGCACTAGAATTTAAATCCAAATAAAATGAACACACACTCTTGTAATTACCTTTAAGATACAAAATATCACAATTCCTTGCTGGGAAAAGTTAGTGTCCCTCTGACCGGTTGGTTATTTTTATAGCTTTTGTAATTGGGATTTTTAGGTCCCCATCCTGGAAGTTACTCCACCTGGGTGGAATCCTGCACAGAGCCCAATGAAATCCACACGATCTCTATTAAAGTCAATTTTCAGAGTAGCAGCCGTGTTAGTCTGTATTCGCAAAAAGAAAAGGAGTACTTGTGGCACCTTGGTTAGTCTCTAAGGTGCCACAAGTACTCCCTTTCTTTTTATTAAAGTCAATGTGGCTCCATGCAAGGCTATAGACATGGAGTAATTTGCAGGATCAGGGCCTTAATTCCCTATGTGTAAAGTAGTGTTTGAAATGTGATTAGCTCTTGCTAAAAACAAGCACAGGGAGAAAAATGTTGAAAAGTTTTTATGAAAATCTTTGTCAAAACTTGAAATCTGTAACCTTTTATTTTGCTCTACTAAAAAAATTAAAACATTGGAGCTCATTCTCTTGAAGGGGATTGGGAAGGTCCTGTCGCACCCAAAAGCTATTTAAATGTTAATGAAGAAGGGTTGCAATTTGAGAGATAAGGACCACTTCCAATACTGGAGTTCGTTTTCGGAGTGGTTTAGTGTGGAATAACAAAAGGTGTATTCTTCAGAATAGGCTACATTTTCAAGCAGATGGACTTGGATTGCTCAAAACAAGGGAAAATGCTAATGATCCACACCGTTTATGCAACAATTCCATCACTCCCCTTTACTCCACTTCCAATCCACAGCAGTGAGAATTGTGGCTGAGATATCCCTTTAGGACCTGGTTCAATACTCACTGAATTCAATGGGATTCTTTCTATTGACTTTAATAGGCTTTAGGTCAGGCCCAATATGTAGCTGATTTAGAAGTGCTTGGAAAATGGGGGATTTGCTGATTAAAATTCCCACAGGAAAAATCCCCATTTGAAATTTTCCCAAAATGAACAGTTTTCCCATGGGAAAATTAGAAGAATTAAGAAAGTGTGGAAAACCCTATTTCATCCCACTTTCTTAATGTTTTCCAACTTTTGCCAATTGGAAGAGCATAACCAGATGTGAAAAATATTTCTCTCCACTATTTCCCACTTTTTGACTTTTCCAAATGGGAAAAAAGTCACAAGGTGATACTTTGTGTTACTTTCTAAGAAAATGAAAGTGAAAAAATGAAAGAAAGTGCTACTTTGTGTTGTTATTTTTCAAAAGGAAAGTGTCACTTTCTTCTCTCTTTTTAACTTTTTAAATTAACGCTTTCTCTTGTTTTTCTAGAGGAAAACTAACTAACTAACAAAAAAACTGAGTGCTGCTGGGTATTTTCCTACAATTGTGAAATGAAAAGTTTCAAACGTACCAGTAAACTTCAGGGTTTTATCCTGAAATTTTTCTTTAAAATAGTATTTTGAAACACACTATTTTTTATTGACAAAAAGAAAAGGAGTACTTGTGGCACCTTAGAGACTAAGGCTCACTTCATCGGATGCTGTAGCTCACGAAAGCTCATGCTCAAATAAATTGGTTAGTCTCTAAGGTGCCACAAGTACTCCTTTTCTTTTTGCGAATACAGACTAACACGGCTGTTATTCTGAAACCTATTTTTTATTGAAAAGAAGATCTTTTCCACAAAATAATTCATTTTCAATAAAGTTACATTGATGAAAACTCTTTTGGCAGAAAAACTATTTCAACACTAAGATGAGAGCGTAAAGCCGCTGATTGCATCATCAGTTTGCAATTATATAATTTATAGCTGTGTGAGTAATGACTAGTTCTAGGCAAGTCATTAGTACCTAATCATAGTTCAAATCAGTTTGCCTCTTTGTGTAATTTCAAATGATATGCAAACAGAATGAGTTTTTCTTAATTTTATTTGTTATTGGAAATTATGTGGCAAGTAACTTTTGTGACTAACATTTGGCCTGCAGCTGTCTTGGGAAGAAGTTCATTGCAACGACTTGGACAATTGTAATAGGAATTGTTTGGGGCAGCCACGTAAGCCACCTTGCCCTGGATGCACAAAAGGAGTTAAAAGAAAAGGAGTACTTGTGGCAACCTTAGAGACTAACAAAAGGAGTTAGGCATCTAAATCCCTGTTTTAGGCATGTATGTCCCCGTTTTGTCTCCACTGCGCTGCACAAAATTCCTGCTTAACCATATACGCACCTAAATATACCTCGGCACCTAAGTTTTCGGAGTAAAAGTGCCCTGGGTGTCTGTTTTAGCCTCTAAATGTGTGCACTGCTGTTCCTTTGTGGATAAATACTTACATAGTCAGGGGGAGGGAGCGAGAGAGCCTGACTGACTCTGTAGTCCAGTGATTAGGACAACCCACCTGGATGATGGGATACCCAGTCTCCCTGCTCAAATCACTCTTTCATTCTTTATCCACAGTGGTACAGCTTCAGCAAGAGAGTCTGAGGGAGCCCCACATCAGAATATCCCATAGCCCACTGGTTAGAGCACTCTCCTGAGAGGTGGGAGACCTCTGTTCACATCCTTTTTTACCCCTCTGGTTGAGAGGGGACAATTGAACCTGGGTCTCCCACATCCCTGCCGAGTTCTCTAACCACTGGGCTAAAAGTTATAAGGTGGGCACCACCACCTCCTCCTCTGGCTTCTGGTGCCCACCTCAGAAGAAGGTTCCCAGTTGTGAACTGCTAGCAGAGACAGGCACTTCCCAGTAGCCTGGACTTAGTTGCCCTGTCTCTGGAAGGGTATGTCTACACTAGAGCGAGGAGTGTGATTCCCAGCTTATGTTAAATGTACTTGTGCTACCTCTCCTCAAGCTAGTGTGCTAAAAATAGTAGTGGAGCCGAAGCAGCATGGGTAGAGGCACGGCTGAGCCACGCCAAGTACGTACCCACCAGTGTCGGGTGTGTTTGTACTCGGCCCGGCTCAGCTGAGCCTCTGTTGCTGCTAGCCATGCTACTGCAACTATGCTGCTATTTCTACTCATGCTAGCTAGAGGAGGCTAAGACCAGTATGTGGACACAAGCAGGGAATCACACTCCTAGCTCATAGGGTAGATGTAGCCTTCAGCTTTGTGAATCTCAGTGATTTTCCAGATGTTGAAAGTTAGGCGCTGGGATGCTCTGTGTCACAACACCTAACTCTTTTTGCTCATCCAGGCCCACGTCTGTTTCTATTCCCCCAATGGATGAGCACAATCAGGCTTCCAGTTCAATTACTATTACAAAGCTTGAAGTGTGCTCAGTGAATACTCTGCAATATTCACTTAAAATTAGCTGCATCAGCAAACATTCCTGGCTGTAAACGTATTCTAAACAGTAGAATAATTATGGAAATCAAACACAAAAGGGTTGTTGCCATACATGAATTCATTAAAACAATTCCAATGCAAGTGAAGGAAAGTTCTGCTCTCCTTTCATGCTGAGGCATCAACGCTGCGGGATGTTGGCTCTTACAACAGAAATCAAAAGGTGTGGAAAGGGATTGCAAAGCATCACTCTGAGCCGGGTGTTCACTTAACTGGGGACCAAAGCCAAGAGAACATAAAGGGCCAGAAAGTGGCTCACTGGAAGGCAAGGTCAATAATAAAGGTGCAAAAGGGCATCAATGAGGTGTCTAGCCTACGAGGAGATAGCGTTATGAAGGACTGCCTTCATAGCCCTTCATGGAATAGCTAGTGGTTTGGTGGTTGTTGCTGTTTGATTTTGGCTTCATGGAGGCTTTTGGGGCTAAGCAGAAAACCATATTAAATTTTGAAATAACTGCTTTCTACCATATCACACTCAGAATCAATATTCATATTTGGATAAAAATACTGTGCTCAGAACCTGAAACGAATGCCAGTATTGATGATTTCTGAGGTCGCAGAAAGGAAAAATCCACACAAGAAATCAGTGGGATTTTTTTTGTCTCTGGGCCAGGTCACTGTTTTGTTTTATATTTTTCCTCCCAAAAATATATAGATGTTCTCACCAAGTAAACTGCATCCCATTTTGCCCCAAATGTGGGCTCCATGCAGAATTATGCTTTCTGTGCCATATTGTCTTAGGCTAAATCTTGCCATGATAGGCCCTGATCTTGCAAACACTGACATACGTGCTAAACTTTTCTGCCATGCGTAGCCCCATTGCTTTCAATGGGACTGTTCATAGCAGTAAAGTTAAGCAGGTCTTTGCAGGATCAGGGCCATAATTATCAACTTTTCAGATTCATACTGAGAACAGCTTGTGTAGGCAGCTCAAAACATAACCTTCCCAATTGATTTTATTGTACAATTTTCAATGTATAAACATTTTGGCCACATATCAAGACAGTGGTACAAGAATAACTGAGAAACTGCCCCTCCCTGGAGTATGCAAAAGAAGAGCTCATCCAAATTATAAGAAGTTCCCACTGCTGCTTTGAATTCTGCTTCTGCTGTCAATCTTGGAGTTGCTGCTGGCCCTTCCATCCCTCAACTGCTACTCTTCAGAAAGGTGGCATTGATTCATTTGTGCCCCAGAAAAAAAGCAGAAACTTTCAGGCAGAAGATACATAACTGCTGCAACAGGTCACCTTACAACTTCCTGCAGAAACCTGAGTGAACATAGAATCCCTGCCAAAGAGACACAGGTGTCTCTTCCAGCCACTGATTTGGCTGCTACAAGAAACCCGTGGAATAACTCCCAGCACAAAATGGAGAAAAGCTGTTTGAAAGCAAAGCCACCCCACCCCACCGTGGTGTCTAGGAAGCTGCAGAAAGATCACAACAATGCTTGAACTTCAGTTAAGAGAAAAGCTTACTGGGAGGACAATGCCACACAAGGTGAGGAAACAGAAATAGAAGCATTTATAGATCACTAAAGAGACTTATTAATAACAATGTGTGGGGAAATGTTAACAGCTCATATATATAATGAGCACAATGTATTTGGATTTTTAAAACCATAAAAGGATAACAAAAACCATAACAAAAACCCTCTCATACTCAAGGCTTTTTACATATTCCTCTCACGAGCTACCTGTCACAGATCATCCCTGATTGCTGGTATAGGTTATGCCAGCAGTTCTCAACTGGGGGTCTGCGCCTCCCTGTGGGGCTGAAGCTGGGAGCTGTGGGGTTGAAGCCCTGAGACCAAGCTTCCCCACCCACCCACATCCTGAGCTACCCCTCTGCCCATGCACACCCCCTTGATTCCCCCTTCCTGCACCCAGCGCTACCCCCCTCCCTGCACCCTGACCGTTTTTCAAACTTTTTGAGCTAAGTCCCCACTTTGACTTTTATATTTTTTTGTTTGCCCCCTCCCCCAACCCTGACACATAGGTGGGTTGCTGAGCTGAGTCAGGAGGTGGCTCTTCCACTCTGAGCCCCACTATGCAGAGCTGGCCCTTGCCCCTGCAAAATAGGAGTCAGACTACACCTATGGCCTAGGTCCCCACCCCTGCCCAAAGCCCCGAGTTTTCCCCTCTGCCCCCGCTGGGCCCTGGAGTTATTATCGCATGTTGAGGGGGGCTTCAGAAAGAAAAAGGTTGAGAACTTCTGGGCTATGCCACACATGGCCATTTCTGCTTGATCCAGAGCAAACATCACAAACGAGCCTTGCTACCAGCTTGCTATTTTGGTGTGAACAAGTATGAATCTGAGAGACTTGCAGACTATCTCCACCTTCCCATCATGCCTCAGATGGGTTCTCCTTTCACGTGTCTCCTGAAGTTCCATACACGAATACACATTGGCTAATTAAAAACATGCTTATTATTTAAAACCCTGCCATTTACTATACACTAGCGTTAAACATTAAATGTTTTAGGGAGCAGTGAATATTCTTTTCCATGGGGTATTTGTCTAAGCTTCTTTTATAGCTTCCTCATGTTCGCCTTCCTTACTGCCCTGCAATGGTGGACTCAACACCACAGACCCAGTGTGGTCCAGTGCCCCACTGAACTGCTGCTCAGGAATCCTTGGTTCCATTTTTGGCTCTGCCACGGACAAATTGGGCAGGTCACTTCATTCTGTGCCTCTCTTTCCCCTTCCATCTCTTGTCTGGCTGATCTACTTAAACTGAAAACCCTTCAGAGCAAGGATTATCCATGTGTTTGTATAGCACCTAGCACAAGGGAGTCCCAGCTTCATTTGGAGCCTCTAGTCACTAATGCGGTGGTCCCTAAACTTTTTACCTTGTGCCTTCCTTACCCCTGTCACACCCCCTCAAGTCAGGGTTGGGACCACGGTTCCAGGATGGGGAGATGTGGACAGAGGTAATGGGGCTGAGGCTGGGGCCACATCGGGGGGCGAGGCTGGTGGAGAGCCAGCGGCTAGGGTCAGGAGTGGAACAGGGTGCTACTCCCTACTTGCCCCCGTGTTGGGGCTAGCCATGGCCCCCTGAATATTCCTCTGCATTCCCCTAAGGGGGTGCGCCCTACAGTTTGGGGACCTCTGCACTAATGTAATAGAAATGATAACATGTAAAACTTCCTTCGTGCAGAGAAGGGATGGATTTTGTGCCCTCCAGAACCTGTCCGTGCTATTCCTGAAATGACTGAAAGGGATGCTGCAAAGACACAGGGTTTAATTTCCCACTGCCTTCATCTTAGTGTAGTCCTTTTATAGCGAGGCCAAAAGGGAGTGTAGATCATAAAGGTAACATTTGACTCCCACTTTGTGCTCATTCTTGCACAGGCATAAATGACTAAATAAAATGCATGGTAGTGAGGGATCGGTCATTAGATTCTGCTTCTCCACGCTCTTCAGGGATAAGCCTGCTGCCTTTACAGTGCTCCCTGTCCCTGCCTGCTGAGAAGCAAAGGACCAACTGTGACTCCTGAGCTGTTGTAGTTCTAAACCACCAGGTCAAACCAATCGGTTCTAATTTTATTGGGGATTAGATCTATTCATTTAAATTACATTTCAGCCAACCTCGGCTTGCAAACTTGGAGAGCCCTTTCCATTTGTATGCAGATTAGTGGTTTCCAGTGGTCGTTATGAAACTTGGGAGAACTGTGATGGCATTTATTTCTTTGGTGTTGCTATTTTTGATCTTAAGAGTGAGATTTTCAATTTTTTTACCCCCCCCCAAAAGATTTCCAGAAGTCCTCAGCCTTCTTTGCCATATCTCCTCCACGCCTTTGAATGCTGCTGCCTCCTTGCTTGTGTGCGTATGCCCTCTGCAAAAATTTTTTGTACGTATTTATATCTCGGTGGCTGTGTTGCCAAGGAGCTCTGAAAGAAAGCAGAGCTGAGATAACTTCTAATCCACCTTTCTGTGATAATGTGGCGCAAGTGAAAAAAGCCAGGGGTCTCTCTCTCTACTCTAGCTATGCCCTAGATGTGGTAAACGGGGGGCCTGGAACAGACGCTACAGGCATACGAGAGAGTTAAGTTCCAAGGCCTGCACTTGGTGGGGGAGGGGAATAAATACCTGGGCAGTTGGAGGCCTTTGTTCGGAAAATTTAGGAATTCAGTGAACACCGGCTGTCAAGCATGAGACAGTGGGTTGAGTGTGCCAGTCACTGAACAAACGTGACTGTCATCCCACAGCAAGGCTTCTGCCAGAGTCCTGGAGTTAGATGTGTTAGCGCACACACTTCACTCTGTCAGATGGGATTGTCCATGTCACAATGACCCTCACGCTGGGCAAGCTATTATTGGCTCTCCGGAGAAGTTCTCACTGCTATGCAAAACACAGTGGATAAAAACAGGAAGTAGTTCTGGGCAAAGAGTGGGCATGGGAAAGTCGAGAAGAGGGGCTTCTTAGCATTACTGATGTGTATGGCTAGCCTCTACTCTTCATGGGTATGAGTCTCTTGGCCTCCTCCATGTTCTTTATTTGTACATAATATAATAGCACCCCTGGTAGCTGGAACTCACAATGCTATTCTGCTGAGTCTGTCCCAGTCTGACACGCAGAGATGGCTTGACGGAGAATCTTTGGAAGAGAACTAATTCCTTCTTTGAGAAGGATTTCAATTCAGTGTTTTACTCTTTTTCATACTTGGGTTTCATTGCTAATGGGCCAGACTCACCTGTGTAACTGTGTTGTTTCAAAGAGGTTCACGCTAGGGATAAATGTGGCCTACATATTTTCCCAGTTTGGGCAGTTTTTTTGTCAATTGATTTTTTTGTGTGCGCCACTAGTGCCTTTGGGACCTGCAGCATTTACTGCATGGGAAGTGTTTTGAAAAGATTGATTTGTCATGTATCTATGGAAGGCTGGGAATCAGCTCAAATCTGATAGGAAGTTGCTGCCATCTGACTGCTCTTTACTGGCTACCATGAGATTATCTGTGTAGAACTTCTAATGGGCAGGTGTCTGTGTAAAAAGTAAAGCAGTAACTATTGGGAGCCTTGTTGCTTGTCTCAGCAAAGAGGTAAAGTACCAATTGATCTTAGGAGACCAAGCTCCTGTCTCACCCTTAATGTTGATACCTCAACCCAGTTCTGAAGGTATCTTTGCAGGGATTTTGCACCCATTGTGTGCAAAATTATGCGCAAAATACCTATTATGCGGCACCCATAGGTACTAGAACTACGAGTGCTGTACCCCCTGGCTTGAAGTGGTTTCCATCATATTCAGGACAGTTTTTGGTTTAGTGACTCTCCGCACCCGCACTAGAAAAAATTGTTTCAGCACCTCTGGTGGCACCTGTTGTTGTTGTACAGTATTTGTTCTATAGACAAACAGAGGATTTTTGTTCCCCTAAAACACTGTTTTGACATTTATGGGCAAGAGATTTTATTTAATCAGGGCCCTCTGCTACTGTTTACACAGTTTTTTACCCGAGGGGTGGCTTAGACCTGGGTCAGGAGTGAAAAGGAGGGAGTGAACTTGTATTAGGGACAAGTTGTACATTTTTTTTTTTTGTCTATGGATATATATTTTAAAAGACTCATTCCACAAATAAAATACAACAGAATCAGCCTTGGACCTTAATATACCATGTTAAGACACCATGTATATCAAACAAAATGGCATCAGCAAAACAAAAAAAGGCACACGTCTATTGAATCTCAGAACTGGCAACTTTAATGCTGGCATTTCCTAACTTTTCAGAGGCTGATTTTGTAAACTTAATAATGTAACTTTTTTGAGGGTTTTTTTTCTTTCAGCAAACTGGAAAAAAAAACAACAAAAATTTCACCCTGTGGGGTCCTATTGAGCCAACACATGGTTCAACAGCAGGCTTAAGGTCTCTAGATCCATAGAACAGTTCTCTACTACTTGAGCTGGTGGAGTAACTGAAAGTAGTAATAGTAGACTGTTATCCTCAGTGCAGACCTGCCACTAGAGCAGTGTGACACACAATTTGCCAGTTGGTTTCATGGCCCTTTGCTGACAGCAGAGGAGTGTTGAAACTTGGGAATCTTAGGTTCAATCCTAGGTTCTTTAGGGGAGTGTCCTTTAGTGGTTATAGACCCTTCTGTCCCTTTCTGCTCCTATCTCCTCTTTCCTAGCTCCTGCCCCACCCCCAACTCCTGCCCATTGTCCCTTCCACCTCTGTTCTTCTCCTCACTCTCCCCCCAGGCTCATATGCCTCCTCCCAAGTCCCTGCCCCCTGTACTCTCACCCTATGCCTCTTCCCTTCCCTCCCCCCCATTCCTCACTTATCTGCATTCCAGTCAGGCTGTTTCTCCTCCCCTTTTGCTTAGGCACCATCAGGGAGCAGTGAGAACACAACAAATGCAGTCTCCCTGCTCTCTATTCCTATGCCTGGCTCCACGTTGGCCAGGAAGAGCAATTGCAGGGAATGTCCTACTCAGCCCCAGCAGCCCTGGGCTGGAGATTGCTCAATTACAATGTGGGGATGGTGCATGAACAGGCCGGTCAGTGTGTAGGAATGGTGAAGGGATGGTGCATGCCTTCAGAGAATTTATCTGCCAAATGAACATGTCTCTACCAAGCATGTGCAAATTTCAGTTTTTCAGATTAGGGCAGATTTTCACAGGGAGGGCAAAATGCACATCCCTGACCCCAGGGAGACTCCCTTTGCAAAGTTCAAACCTTTGCTGCAAAGCATGGAGGTGCTAACGCTACTCAACAAAATGTCAGAATGAGAAGTGGCTGAATCATTTTAGCTGGAACTTCCCCCAAAACTTCAACCTGAGGAGCCACCCAGTATGGAAAATTTAAGCCCAAATGGTAAATCTGGAAAAGTTACAAGCAATGTAAAGAGGGCCTTATAATGGGATTTGTCAGACAACCTTATCTCTAGGCAGCTCTGCCTGCACTGTCTATAATAACTCTGTTCCTGCTTGTTTATCCATTCCTATTTTGTAGCCAGGCCTACACTGTGCCTTGGGATGTTACCGCTGACTCACTTTTTGTCTGCCATATCTGCTTTTTTGCTCTTCATTTATACCTTGCCTCTTCCACTAAGCTGCCTTGTCACAAGCCTCTCGTTTTCAGAAGGTAGGCCCTGCGTCTTCAACACTACAACAGTTTTATATGAAAAGGCTGCTCCCTTCCTGCCTGTGCTTGAGATTATATTGTTGCTTCTCTGCAGCATGTCCGACTTTCACCCTCCTGTGTCACTGTGACTGGCTCTCAGTGCACGACTTGATCCCAATGCATCAGTCCAGCTCTGCCATTCTGTGTCTGCCCTGATGTCAGGGTGATCTCCAGTCTGTACTGCAGCTGCCATTGTCAGTTCTCTTTCCAGTCTTGTAGTCAAGAGTCCCTGCTGCCCGGGGCTTTTGTTAATGCTGCCCATAGCTTTGTCGTCCTCTCCCTGGCTGCTTCTCACTGCCCAGGAAGCAGTAGTATTATTTTTAATGGGTGGACAGTGCTGGATAGAGAAACGTGGAGAACACTACATGGCATCTGGGCTAGCTCCTACAGTAATCAATGGATCACCATTCTGTAATAGGGACCTACAGATTGCTGCATAGTACAAACTTGGGGCACACTTTTGAAAAGTTCAGCTTCTGAAAAATTAGACCCCCTTTAAGGTATCTCAAGTTGAGCACCCAGAATCACCAGTCACTCTTAAAAATCTTGTCTGCTGCTGGTTGACCCAGCATAGGGCCCTGTACTGTCCTAAGTTACACTAGTGTAAATCAGGAATATATCTGTTGAAGTGAATGGAGTTATATCAGTGTAAAACTTCTGAGGCCCATAATTCTCATTTTACCTCTGTTTTTATTGTTTTCTCAAATCTGATTACTTACCTTGTGAATAATGAGCTACGTGGCTACAAATACCATCTCAATATAAATCAGAATCCACATATGTCCTTCCCTAGTTGTTGAGAATTTCTGTACTAGACAGGTTATGCTGTGCTTGTTGAGAAGGATGCTGCATCCCCAGAGGACGTCTCTTACTTATCATATATTTATCCCAAACTCTGTTGTAATATTATGAGCAATAATAAATGAGCAGTCATTTGGGGAAGCCCTAATCCTGTTGGAAGTGCAGGGTAACCCTTCTACAACAATAGACCTGGGAGACTGCCTCTGGCTTCTGTATTCCTTTACCTTCTGTGTTTGTTACCCTGTCTTTAAATACCTGAGGTAAGAAAATAATCTGTACAGTTGATGATTCAGTTAATCTTTATTAAAGAGATAGTACCTAAAGAGAAGCATTCTGTTGTTTCAGTACTGTGCTTATTAACTTCATAATACTGGAAATATTTTATATCCACGAAGGAGAGCTTTTTAAATAATGGGACATTCTCTTTGGTCAAATGAAAATGAAGTCCAAATAGGAGGCAAACCTCTCTTCCCACCTCCCCAAACTCTTCTCAAAACATTCCCTCAAATATTGAGCCTTCTCTTTATTCTTTTTAAAAAATCTATAGGACAAAATAGCACCCCATACTTGGGACCATTACTACAGAATGCTGCGGTATTTTTTTTTATTATTATTATTACAGAAGAACTGGATGCTAGACATTTAAAATACATTTTAAAAAAAAATCTCTTGGGAGTTTGTCTGTTTGACATCTGCCTGATAGCTGGATACATTCCTACTTTTACAGCCCGTATACAGAGAGAGTGACACTCTGCAAACAAAACATTGTCACCTGAACAATTCACTCAGCAGCTCGCTTTGCTGTCCATCAGAGGGGACTCATCTCTTTCTCTTTTTTTAATCCCCCCCATCCCCAAGCCTTTGTTGACGTTGACATCTCATCCTTTGGCCATCATTCATCCTAGCCACTGCAAACTTTGGAGAAAATAAAAACCCTGCTCCCCTAATCAGATTAGAGGGCCTGCAAATTGAATTCAGCCCCTCTCAGTGTCCCCTTAGCTGGCTGTCATTAGGAGCAAAGGCTGGCCCTTGGCAGAGGCCCAAACACCAGCTAACTGAATTTGAGATGCTGGAGTCTTGACAGGCCAAGGGAGGTAATTGAAGAGCCATGGGGATCTTGCAGAATTTCAGGCCATGAGGATTACACTGGGGGATCCTCAGGGCCCATCTGTAGTGGGGATGGGGCTCTAAAAAGCCACTGTCTGGGCCTTTATCTTTGCTAAAAAGATCAACACAAATGGATGGAAAGAGGTAACTTTTTTTAGCCAAACAAACCAGGTTTTCGGAATTCTCTATTATTTTTCCCTCTTGAGCCCCAATCTGAAGGTGGTAGTTTGTTTTGTTTTTGTAGTACAGGAATTTCCAAAGACATCCGGTCACTGTATAAACACACAGTAACAGCAAATGTAGCATGATTCAGAAATAACTTCGTAGAATATATTAGTATAAATAGAAAATAAACCTACACAGTCAATGTGGGGCTTATTTTCACTTTTTTTTTTTTTTTTTAAACTTCTGGAGTTGTATTAGCTCTCTCTCATCTTTTGTATAATTTAGCCAAAAATAAGATATTGGATGAAATGTAATGGCCTGTGATACACAGGAGGTCAGACTAGATTATATAATAGTCCCCATCTGTCCTTAAACTCTGTGAATTTAAGATTCTAGATTCAGGGCCTGACTTTAGTTACATTTTTGCATTTAATTTAATTTTTATTAAAATTTACCTACTTTTTTTTTTGTTTGTTTGTTTTTAATGACTGTTTTCTTTTTCTTTAGACAGGTTAAAATTGCTGTGTTCATCTCAGTAAAACTGTTTGGTCTACCCTCCAAAACAAAGCAATTTTTATTGAACCAAGACTAAAAAATATCAAAGGTACATTTTGACATTCGTTTATAATTTAGTGCACTTTCTAAAGCTCTTTAACTTCTACTGCAGATGCTCTTTCTTAGTCATGGGGCATTGGACACTTTGACAAAGTGTCTGTGAACGCTAGATTGATCTCAAAAGAATAAACTTGAAGCTAATCAGAAACCTGTCAATCTTTATTTAGTTGGAAGAGCTATAGTATATAGAGAAAAAACATAAATTATAAAACACTGTAAACATCTGTTAAATTTCTGAAAAGAACACGTTCTAGGTAGATTAATGTGGTTCAGAACTGATTTGTGTTTGTTGCCTTGTCTACGCACACAAGTTATACCTCTTTAACTACACAACTATAGATGAAGAGGTACAACTCCCATAGCGTGTACGCAGTATACTTATATATATATACATATAGCTTATTTATACTAGTAAATCTTATTCCTGTATGTGAAGGGGAATAAGATACACCCGTTCCAATCACCTCTATGCCAATAGAATTGCATCCACACCAGGGGTTGTACAAGTGTATTGGTACATTTATCACACACCTAACTGTCTTTATACTGGTATAACTATTTCAATGTGTAGACCAGACCTGTTTATACATAACACTAAAACAGAGCTTCAGCGCCAACAATCACAACTTTCTTGAAATTCTTCGAAGACTAAAGTTTTTTCAGAGAGCACCATGCTTTTGAAACTTTGGGATTTATGCTATTGTGAGACATCGTGTTTTGCACACCAGTCACATAATATGCAAACCAGGCAGTTTCAAATGAGCTAATGGTACATGTTTACATGTCTCATCATGAAGAATTCTTCTCAGCTGCCTCAGCCCTCTAATGTATCATTTCATCGTATGGTTTAGTAGAACACAGCACACACTTGGGGCCATATCTTCAGCTTGTATAAACCGACATAGCTCCATTGCGTTCACGGGAGCTATGTTGATTTACAACAGCTGGGGAACTTGCCCTATATGTTTATGCACAGTACTATAGGTGGGGCTGGTACTGCAGCCTACTGTTAATTTTGCCCAAGACTTTTCATTTGTAAAACCCTATTTTCAGTTGCTCATAACTTTGCCAAACTTTAACCAGTTAAGCTGCAATTTTCCGCCCTGGGGGGGGGGTCTATCTCAAGCTGAATGTTTTAAAAAAATTCAGCCAAAATGGTTCACCTGTTTTTGAGAACCAATCTAGGGGGAAAAAGGAGTTTTGTCCATATGAAAAAACTCTGGCAACTTTCTTTGGAAACTTTAGCATCCTCATTCTTTGGAGCAGGGACATGAAATTTGGGAGGGATGTTCCTTTTGCCATCCTGGTGAAAACACAACAAAGTTTGGCCAATTATAAGTCTTTGAAAAATTGCAGTTTGCACATGCTCAGTAGGGACTTGTTATATTTTAGAAGCTAAATTTTCCAAAGCTTCTATCCACAGTGTCCATACTCTAGCCTGGATCTGAACAGAACTTTCCCTATAATTGCAGCCCTGGGATACTGTGGACTGTGTTGGGTCTGGGCACCTGAACTGAGAGCAAGGAGACTCACTTCTGTACTCTTAATGACCCTATTAGGCCCAGGCAGCTTGGTAGAAAAAACTTCCTCTTTCAAATGAAAAGGGGACAAGAGTCAGATTTGTTGGGGTGGATTAGATTGGGGAGGAAGGGAATGGGGGGCAGAAACTGGGACTGGAGGTGGAAGAATAGGACTGAGAGTTGCAGGAGGAGGCAGAGGTTGAGAGTCTAGGCAAGAAGACTAGGATTTAGAACGAGCGAGGTGATTTGTTGTTATAGATCGCTTTTATGTATAGTTTTTTATCCAGATGGATCTTAAAGCACTTTTCTTACTAATAGTGTATGGAATGGAATGCATTCATCACAGGAATGTAGCAACTTTGGAGTGGGAGACAGCAGTTGTTTAACAGTGAACAGCATACACACCAGTTTAGAACAAAGAATGCCATATACAGTTGAAACAGCGGGCAGGAATTAGGTTTAAAATTAGTGCTGTGTGTTTATGCTTCACTGCATATGAACAGAGTAAATAAAAACATAAAATACTCTTGCTTTAAGGTTGCAATGTAACATTACTTAGAATCTGGAACAATACACAAGAACCAAAAAACAGAGAGAAAGAAATCCAGCTGCTCTGTAGAACAGAGAGGCACTCACCCCACCTTACTCTAGACTGGTTGCCTGCAAACTGACTCCTGCTGCTAAGCCCACATTGTACAGTTGCCTAGAGAGTCTCCTGAAAGCAGGACCAGAAAAAAACCATGAAATTTAAAGTGACAGCATATAGTTTTAAAAGGGTTTTCAATACACCACACTGTTCACATACATGGTTAGGAAAAAGAGGGATCTCTATGGGGTATTCATGTCACACAAGAAACTAAGATGACAAAGGCCTCAAGCAAAGCCCAAACTCTCCTCTATGAAGAAAAATATCCATGTTTTAACTACATATGGAAATTGCACACCTTGTAATCTTATGAGCTATATTATAGCATTGCACAAAATGCTTACTTTAACACTGCAAATAACACCTTTCCATTTAACCTGTGTATAAGAATTCTTCCCCAAATAATTGTATATGATAACACACCAAAATTTACCAGTGTCCCTGAAAATACCCCTTAACACAGATTTTTTAATCTTTATGTATTATCTTTAAAATTCATTCTTAAACCCAAGTGAGCAGCTGCGTATTTCCAATATTTTGAATATGGCAATTGTGGTTACTGTTACAATGACTTAGTCAGATGATGACAAATTGTAGGCCACATGCCCTTTCTTCTTTTAAGCAAAATGTTAATCGTTGGTGAAACTTGGAAAGCTAGTGGAGTTGTCAATAGTGCCCAATTGGAGACAGGTTATGTAATCCACAGCACGTATGTTTCACGGGATGTTATGGAGGAAAAGGCAACAAATCACTTTTTAAAAATTCTGGAATGTTATTCAGTGCTTATGTACAATGTAACTAGAATGGAAACATATTGGATATTTTCTTTCTTGCCCCCCTCCCCCGCTTTTTTTTTTTTTTAAACTAAGTAGCCTGTCTCCAGTTGGGCACTATTGACATCTCCGCCAACTGTCTAGGTTACACTAGCACAATGTCTATGGCTTCTCAGGATGTATTGCTATCAGAAGTGTTGCTCTTCTTCATTCTCCATCGTTGGATGGCTTGTTACCAAACTCCTATTTTTTAAAAAAAATATTTCCTTTTTAAGCCCTCATCCACCTTGCCCATAACTCTGATCATGTTATGTCTCCTGTCCCCTTTTCACTCACACCCCTCCCTGAGCTTCTTTGCTTGATCTGCATCCTGATCAAGGTTCCCCACAACACTGCTTCATCTCCTTCCTGTACAGGCTTTGGCAGGTACAAAACTTTTCAACTCATTTTCATAGATTCATAGATACTAAGGTCAGAAGGGACCATTATGATCATCTAGTCTGACCTCCTGCACAAAGCAGGCCACAGAATTTCACCCACCCACTCCTGCGAAAAACCTCTCACCCATGTCTGAGCTCAAATAGTGGTTTAAAGACTTCAAGGAGCAGAGAATCCTCCAGCAAGTGACCCATGCTACAGAGGAAGGCTAAAAACCTCCAGGGCAGATTGGAAGAAGCCCTAGAGGAAAATTCCTTCCCCACCCCAAATATGGCGATCAGCTAAACCCTGAGCATATGGGCAAGATTCATCAGCCAGATTTAATAATTTTATTAAGATAATGTTGAAATAAGAAACGGTACAGAGTTCAAGCATAGAAGTTTCTGGTTGTCAGGGGATAAGGTACAGATTATCAAGGGGTGCAAAATTCGATTTAGGAGCTGGTGGAGCAAGGATCACATAATAATCTGCAATCTCCCCGACTGGGGGAAAAGTTTAACCGGTCAGGGTACAGACATCAAGATATGGGGTAAGTTATTCACACAACAGCTATGTTCAGTATGCAGGGTATAGTGAGTGAAGACGGGGGTGGGGATGGGTCTACCCTCATTTGGTGGGGTTTAATGTTCAGTGGGTTTACGGTTCCAGTTCATACGGTCCGATGGGGAAGGCCTCTCAGTCTCTTTCCCACAGTGTGTGCACAATGTCGTACCGGCTCACTCCTCCTGGTACTGTCAGTGGCCGGTGATGTGCTCGATATAGATGTCCCTGGACCATCGGATGGTGTCCGAGACCATGAGGCACCGCATGAGCCGTGCGTAGCGTCTACCGATCCCGCAGGTCCACAGCACATGCTCATTGCAGGGGTCCCAAGCGCCCATGGATCCGACGATCAGGGCGTTCAGCTGCACCTCGTAGCCCTTCGCTCTCAGGGTGTCGGCCAGAGGGGCGTATTTACTACAGAAAATTCTTTCCTGGGTAACTCAGATCCCACCCCCATCTAACATCCCATCACAGGCCATTAGGCCTATTTACCATGAATATTTAATTACCAAAACCATGTTATCCCATCATACCATCTCCTCCATAAACTTATTGAGTTTAATCTTAAAGCGAGATACATCTTTTGCCCCCACTGCTTCCCTTGGAAGGCTATTCCAAAACTTCACTCCTCTGATGGTTAGAAACCTTCGTCTAATTTCTAGTCTAAATTTCCTGGTGGCCAGTTTATATCCATTTGTTCTTGTGCCCACATTGGTACTGAGCTTAAATAATTCCTCTCCCTCTCCGGTATTTATCCCTCTGATATATTTATAGAGAGCAATCAGATCTCCCCTCAACCTTCTTTTAGTTAGGCTAAACAAGCCAAGCTCCTTGAGTCTCCTTTCATAAGACAAGTTTTCAATTCCTCGGATCATCCTAGTAGCCCTTCTCTGTACCTGTTCCAGTTTGAATTCATCCTTCTTAAACATGGGAGACCAGAACTGCACACAGTATTCCAGGTGAGGTCTCACCAGTGCCTTGTATAACGGTACTAAAACCTCCTTATCCCTACTGGAAATACCTCTCCTGATGCATCCCAAGACTGCATTAGCTTTTTTCACAGCTATATCACATAGTCGTCCTATGATCAACTAAAACTACAAGGTCCTTCTCCTCCTCCTCCGTTACTTCTGATTGATGCCTCCCTAGCTTATAACGAAAATTCTTGTTATTAATCCCTAAATGCATGACCTTATACTTCTCACTGTTAAATTTCATCCTATTACTATTACTCCAGTTTACAATGTCATCCAGATCCTCCTGTCCTTTTCTAAATTGGCAATACCTCCCAGCTTTGTATCATCCGCAAACTTTATTAGCACACTCCCACTTTTTGTGCTGAGGTCAGTAATAAAAAGATTAAATAAGATTGGTCCCAAAACTGATCCTTGAGGAACTCCATTGGTAACCTCCCTCCAGCCTGACAGTTCACCTTTCAGTAGGACCTGTTGTAGTCTCCCCTTTAACCAATTCCTTATCCATCTTTCAATTTTCATATTGATCCCCATCTTTTCCAGTTTAACTAATAATTCCCCATGTGGCACGGTATCAAACGCCTTACTGAAATCTAGGTAAATTAGATCCACTGCGTTTCCTTTGTCTAAAAAATCTGTTTCCTCCTCAAAGAAGGAGATCAGGTTGGTTTGGCACAATCTACCTTTTGTAAAACCATGTTGTATTTTGTTCCATTTACCATTGACTTCAATGTCCTTAACTACCTTCTCCAAATTTTTTTCCAAGACCTTGCATACTACAGATGTCAAACTAACAGACCTATAGTTACCTGGATCACCTTTTTTCCCTTTCTTAAAAATAGGAACTATGTTAGCAATTCTCCAATCATACGGTACAACCCCTGAGTTTGCAGATTCATTAAAAATTCTTGCTAATGGGCTTGCAATTTCAGGTGCCAATTCCTTTAATGTTCTTGGATGAAGATTATCTGGGCCCCCCAATTTAGTCCCATTAAGCTGTTTGAGTTTTGCTTTTCTACCTCAGATATGGTAATATCTACCTCCATATCCTCATTCCCATTTGTCGTGCTACCATTATCCCTTTAAGATCCTCTTTCTCCTTATTAAAGACTGAGGCAAAGTATTTGTTTAGATATTGGGCCATGCCTAGATTATCCTTGACCTCCACTCCATCCTCAGTGTTTAGCGGTCTCACTTCTTCTTCTTTCTTTTATTCTATTAGGGGCAAAATGTGCCCCTTTTCAGTGTGCACAGAGCGTTCTGCCAGCAAAGGAACTGAATGTGATTCCACTGCCTTGGAAAGGGTCAGGCTTGAGGAGCCCATGAAAGAAGTGCATGCCACAGTGCCATCTCCAGAGGGGCACCATTCCATTGGGACTGGGACTTGTGGATCACCTCCTATACCGACCCACCAAACCATTCTCTGCAGCAGCAGCACAGGTACCATGGAGGGCACTCTGGCTCTAACATTGGAGTGGTGGTTGTGAAACATCTTCACTGCCATTCTGAGGCCTAGAGGGAATTATTCCTTCTCCCCCATCCTTCAGGAACTTTGTGACCTGCAGCCCAGCTGTTGGGGTTCTACTGTGAAGATAGAATTCAGTATTGTGGCCTCAGTCATTTAGGAGGTCTAACAATTCCAATTTTTCTTAAAAAATGTTACTTTTCCTCTTTAAGGTAAGGTTCTGCTCTGAAAAGAGCTTTTTACTGAGGGGTTGAACTGATGGGATTGCTACAGCTATGAAAGTGGGGGAAGATATCGACTTCCTTTCCATGGTTCAGGATGCACTGAGTTATGGCCAAAGATTGCCTCTTCTTCCTCCCACACTAGTGTAGTTTGCCTCTTTTGAAACGTATCTAATATCCTACCCTGTTAAGCTCTATCTCTAATAAGAAACCTCTCTGGTGTGGCCTGTGTATGCTTGCTGTATAGCAGAGTGCGAGGCCTCACTTTGTTTAATGGTTTAATTACAATGTCAGTGTGGATTCATTAGCATGACAGCTGTCACTGTAAATGGGCAAGCAGGGAGGCTTTCAGAGCCCCAGGGGTCAGGATAATTGATGTAGTGAACAGAATACTGTATTTACTAAACAATGGGCTGGGTCTCTATTTTGACCTGGGAAGGGCAATCAGTGTAAGAAGGGAATCGATAGCAGCTGAATTTTCATCAGGGATCAGACTGATTCAGCCACATTAACCTCCTCACGCAAATTATGTTCTGCTGGAGCTTGGATGATGATAGCAGGCTCCAAAGGAGGTTTACAGACTCTTACAGATTCGTGATGGTGTTTTGTTTTTGTTTAATACCTAGCATATTCTGAGATCCAGATCAGCAGCGTTGGCAAATCAAAGAAAGAGAGAATCTACCTCAACTGTATTCAGATGTTCTTTATATTTATTTCTCCTTCACTTCTCCAGTCTCTTGCTCTTCATGATATAACACCACAGAATAGTTTTCCTCTTCTACTTCACTTCATAAAATGGGCTAGTGGAATAGTAGTTGGAGAGGAGTTAACAGTATTGACATTTCTTCTTGAACGGAGTTCTCTTCCATGAAGTTTTAATGCATCACCTTTGCCACCCACAATCTACTGCCTTATGTGACCAGTTGAGGTTTTATGTTGTCCAGTGTGGGCTTCCCAATGATACTATTGCTGTAATTCCATGGGCCCCCTCTGTGGAGCCAGCCTATCTTAAAGCTTCTGTTGGCAGACTTGCCATTCAGATAATCTAGCCCAGGTTTACAATTGTTCCTTGTATTTCTTCTTTTTCTCATGTGCCTATCTTTGAAGCATGGGAATTTTTCGCAAAGTTATTTTGTAGGTGATCCTAAAAACAGAGGCCAACCAAATAAGGCCCTGTTAGACCAATATGTAAGAGTTAGTACTGGTTGAAATATTTCAACAACGACAAAAATGTTGTTCTGATTAAGTCAAATGTTTCGCCAAAATGTATCAATTCAAAATTTTTCATTTTTTTTAAATTAAAATTGAAAATGAAAAATTTGGGGGTATTACTTTTTGAAATTGTGTTTTTCTTTTCGGTACAGAAAAAACACTTTCTCCAATTTTTCCTTTTTTTCACTGGAAAAAGGGGAAAAGTAAAGAAGTGAGGGTTTCCCCCACTATTTTCTTATTTTTAAAAATTACCCCCACACACACACACCCTTTTCCCAGTCAAACAAAGTGGGGGGGAAAGCTTTTATTAAAAAATGTGTCTTGCATGGTATCAAGTATCAGAGTGTTAGTCTGTATCCACAAAAACTACAAAGAGTCTTGTAGCACCTTAAAGACTAACAGATGTATTTGGGCATAAGCTTTCGTGGGTAAAAAACCCACTACTTCAGATGCCCAAATAAATCTGTTACTCTTTAAGGTGCCACTGGACTCCTCATTGATTTTATTAAAAAATGGATTGTGAATGTCTGAGGTTTTTCCCCACCAATATGAAATGATTTTTTTTGAAAGTTTAAAAACTTTTGTTGAAAAATGAAAAAAATTTGAATATATTTACTATATATACTTTATACTCCACTCTCCCTCAATGCTAGTAGACATACAGTGCACCATATTTATCCTGCAAAGAAGGAATCCCACACCATTCCTGTGGATAAGCAAGCCGCATCTTATCCTTTATAACTTGTACTATGGGACCTTTATGGTGCTAGGCACTGTACAAATGCATGGGAGCAAAAAGCTCACTGTCTAAATAAGGTGGGAGGGGAAATAGAGACACAGAGAAATGAAATGGTTTGCCCAAGGTCACAGAGCAGGTCTGTGGCAGTGGCAGGATTAGAACTTATGACTCCCTGTCCACTAGACCACACAGCTTACCATATTGTAAGGGTTTTATACTTACTACCACTAACATAGTATCTACGCACTCACCGTATTGTTCTTCTATGACAAACACAGTAAAATGAGTAAATGCTGCACACTGTACATGTCTCACTTATCGAGTTTGGGGCAGATTAGTAGAAATAAATCTTGCATAACTCTCGTAAGCCATAAACATCCTGTTAGGTTCTAAATGGGGAGCCTAATCGCAATCTAAATGTTTTCACTCCAAGTGCAAAACCAGAGAGAGAAAATTTCACAGCACTGTTAACATGCTGTAGAGGAAACCGGACTGTTACAATATGCAAAGTCCTTGAGAAGGCACAGGAAATTGGCACACAAAGGGTTAATCTAACAGCCAGGGGATCTTCACTCAGTTAAGAGGCAGTGACTTCTATGATAAGTTTGACTTGCATAAAGTCGTCGCAAGGGCACAATGTGTGTGGGTGTGGGTGTTTCGCCCAAGACAGTGACCTGCCGGGATTTAGTATTGTACTATAGAAGCTCATGTTTAATTTAAAAAAAAAAAAAGCGAGAAGTATCATCCTATGCCTAGTTTTAAAAAATGTAAATGATTAATATTGGTAATGCGTAGCAAAAGGAGTAGGTGGGGTGGGAAGAGGGCACAATCAGATTGACTCTAGAAGAGGCTTCCGCACACACACACTCATTGTGTCGCCTCTGTTGGTTGCATAAGTGCTTTTAAAATAATGAAATTACTGCCATCAGAAAGAGGAGAGATGTCATATGAGATTTTGGGGGGAGACGGAAGGAAGAAGGGGAGTTCAGTTGTTTGGTTTAAAAATATCTCTTGCAATATTTGCACTGGCCCAGGAAGTTGAATTGCCAAGTCTTTTAATAATTAAAAAGGAAATGCCTGACAAAGTAAGAAAACATATGCAGAAGCATGTGGGAGTTTTTTGTTTTAAAATAAGCAAATCATCTGGACGTTTCATACTGTGTGGTCTGTCTTAGTTATGGCAAAAGAGTGTGTTACCATTGTTAGTGGGGTAGGAAATGGAAAAAAAAGTGTGTGTGAAATGCATACATATATAATATGCCTGCTTGTGAACTGATCTGAATGCTGCTTCCCAAAGCAAGAGCTCTGTGTGTTTTGCGTTATTGTAAAGGAAGGAGTGGCTTTGCAGCAGTGAAAGTTTGAATTCCTCACCCAATCGGTTCTTGTAATGTTTCTGTGAAGGGCATCAGCATGAAAGATACAATATTAGCACAGAAGGAGACATGTCATTTCACTCAAGTCGGAGAAGGGAAGAAAGCAGGAGGAGGGGCAATAGAGGGGAGGGAGCCCTCCTGTGAATAATTTTCAATTCAATTAGTGTGTGCTGAACAAGGTAATAAAAAGCATCAGGGACGGGTGCAGATGTTTCAATAACAATTGGCTTCACTAGAATCCTCATTGATATGGAACATAATATAAATAGAAAGCCAGTGTCTGTGCTTGTGACAAATAGGGGGTTTTACTAGTCAACCAAATACCTGCTAGCAGTACACACCAAAGAGTGAAAACAGAGAACCCGCAGAAGAAGCCAGTTGCCAGTGAAGGCCCCTCACTGTGTACAGTGATAACAGTTCTTTGGTGACAACATGAAATCTGGTGAGCTGTGTTGTGCTTTCCCTGGGTCTGCATAGTCCTGTTAGGTGACAGAGATCAGGTAGGTTTTTTTGAGGGCACCGATAATTTCAGGCTCACAACTTCATAAATGTTATGAGCTGCTGTTTGGATGAGAAATATTCAGGATGGGATTTTATAATGTGCCTTGACTAACCAGCCCTTTGTTTTCAATAGTAGAATAGGATTATGTATCTAGTATAAATATCTCCCTTAGGACTGAGTGTGTGTTTGCAGCTTTCTATGAATCTATAGTCCAGGGCCTTATTTTAATGACACACTTGTACAAAGTTCAGCTGAACTAATTGTTGGCACAAAAATATTAATAATCAGATCTTCCCTTGATTTTAGCTATTTCTTGGTGTAACATGATGAGTAGTGTGTTGTGTCCCCAGCTAATTCCTAGTCCACACAGAGGATAAGGGTCTATCCCTGCTCCCAGCAAATGAAGTTACTCTTTGATAGCCCAAATGCTAGAAGCTTGCAGTTTGGATCTTGTGATCCAGAGTTCTGTGCCACTAATGACCCGTTGGATTAGGGATGTTATAAGAATGAGCACTTTAGCCAAGAAGCGTGCCTCAGAGTCTGTCTCTCTACATCAACCATGTAAACCCCATTATTTCAGCATTTCAATATTAGACTGTGTGTTTCATTGGGAGTGACTGTGCTCTGGCAAAAGATGGATTGATGGCTTAATACTGTAGATCTTTTCCCACCTGTAATTTCTATGAAAGCCTGCTTGCTGCAGTAAAATGACCAGTATATAGCTGTGCATGTGAGAAGTATCTGAAGAGATTGGAAAGGTAATGAGGGTAGCATGCTAATCAAAAACAAAGGGAACTGACCTCATCACTCCTTTCCCTTCAGGGGTGTCTTCACTTCTTCTCCTGTAGCGACCTCACTTACAGGAGTTTTGGAACAGCAGAATTTGCATTTCTTGGGTACTTTGCTGACCGTGCCCCCTTCTTAAAGCTCAACTTTCTGAAGTGCTGCAGGTGTGCATAGGTGCACATGAGAACTGGTGCCCAATCTCTGCCCAAAATAATTGGGCACCTCCCTCTCTCCTAAGGACCTTCATTATTTCTTAAAAGAGACTTTGGTTTCATTTCCTCCCCTTTCTTCTGCAGAGACACTTTCCTGAAATCCTGATGACTGTCAAAGAAATGTTAACGTGTCTTCTCTTATAAGTAGACCAGAAGTCTGTACTGGCAGAGTCAGAGCTGATCGCCTATTTTAATCTCAGATCATTGGTCTCTAGCTCAGGCTTTCACAATCAGCTACAAGTCCTGCGCTTTTGGAGTCACAGGTTAATGACACACTGTGTTTAATGTGGTACTCTTCAGGGTCTTTGACTATCACCTGAAAATTAAAGTTAAAATCCTTTCTATGAGGAATGTCACTCAAATCAAAATCCTGGATCCAAACACCTACGAACATGGAGGGGGGGGGGGGGGGGAAATCTGGATCTAGCGCTGAACTTTTGAATTTTCAGCTCATCTCTGCATTAAATAACAGATCATGCCTGACGGGGAGGAGTCCTAGAATAAAGGAGAATTGTGCTGTGTGGGTGACCCTTGGAAGCTCATCCTGTTGTTGATTGGTGGGATGACAATGTTTTGTATTATTTACCTATATAACATGAATATGAACAAAACACCTAAAATAAATAAGGCTGACGCTTGAGTCATAAGTTGCTTCTGGGCTTTCACAGACCAGAGGTTTTGCCTTTTCATAGAGTGTTAGGTTATGGCAGAGATTTTCAGATTTATTCATAATCTGACCCACACTTTAATACAAAAATTGTCCTGGGGGACCATATGCCAACCCTCCTGCAATCCCATGGATCGTCCCCCTCGTAATAATGATGGGTAGGTAGCAATTGCATATGATGGAGAATATTTGTGTATGTTTAGGTGTCTGAAGCCAGTTTAGCAGCTGGAAATGAGAAGGAACAAGTACTATATGATCAGTCAGCTGTTCTTGGACCGCCACAAGTTTACCATGAGCCAAAAGTGGTCCATGGACCACAGTATAGAAATTTGGGGGTTATGGATTTAAACTTCTCAATCTTGTCTCATCAATTTGCCCTAAACACAAAACTTTGGCTCAAGACTGCTCCAGGCTGGTGTAGCTGAGAGCGGAACTTGGCCCAGTCTATCTATTTGCATCTAACTTGGCATGCAAGATAAATCTGCTTGTTTCTTCAGAAACAAAGGGGCAAAACTCCAGCTGGTGTAAACTAGAGCAGTTCCATTGACTTGAAGTTGTGATGGTTTACACCAGCTGAGGATCTGGCCCTCCCTACATCTCTTATGATGAGAGAGGCCAAGTGCATATTTCCACTTGTTGGTTGTAGACTGTCTTGCTAGGTGATAGATCAAAAATGCACTGTTCTAGAACTTTTGTTACAACTATTGTGGACAACATGATGAACGCACATTCAAAGGAGCATATTTGTAGAAAGGATATTGTACGTCTTTTGGAAGTAAATGCTGCACTCATGCATATAGGCTGAATGTTTATTAGCAGAACTTCAGCAGTTTGCTTCACATTCTAACAGCCAATGCATTAGTCTAATTTCTAGTAATGCTGGACCAGAGGGTCTCGGGCTACATTATGTTTGCCTTAAAAGGACACTATTATAAATATCCTCTTTCTTCAGGGACAAGGGAAGCCATTGGTTGACTCAAACTTGATAGCTAAGTTCAGCTATCAACTTCTACCTTCCACCACTAATTTATAAATTCAATGCATTTATAGCATCCAGATTTCAAGTTTCTCTGTCAATAGTATAAAAAATTGTGGTATGATATCTTCTACACAATTAAATGGTTAGATAATTTGGTGAATCAAAGCTGATCTGTTTGCAGGTACAGAATATTATAACAGATAGTCTTTTTTCTTTTTTTTTTTTTAAAAGGCTCTGATATTGTATATGAAACATTCTATTGTTTTGTTTAGTACAGAGGAAAATGTATTTCTCTAATAGATCCATGTTTTTTCAGGTTAATTTTTTTTACATTTTAACTTTTGGTACCTAAACATATATTCTCTTCTCTTTTTTACTCATACTTAACTTACTCAGGGATATTATAAACCATTAAGTCCTGAATCTCTTCCCCACTACTTCTTCTTCTTCTTTTTTTTTTTAACCCTTTTACCACGCTTTTGGCAGGAGGCATGTTAGCTTAGTGCCTAAGGTGCTGGACTACAATCCTGGAAGTTTTGGGTTTGAGTCTTATTTGATCTCGTGCTGAAAGGCTGCCTCCAGTTCACCCAGTTGCAAAAGGGATACCTGATCCATCAGTTTAGGGAAGGGAAAGGCCATGAGACAAAATGCTGGTCACATCACTCCCTTGTGTACCATTGGCTATGGAAACTGACAGGTCTTAAACTGTGTCAGCAGAGGCTGGATACATGGGTCTAGCTTGTTTTGAAGCACCTCAACAGTGCTTCTTATGCAATAACCCAAAGGGTTTAATGGTTACTTGTATCATAGAGTTTAAGGCCAGAAGGGACCACCAGCTCATCTAGTCTGATCTCCTGAATATCACAGGCCAGCAGTGCCACCTGCACACTAAATACAACAACCGTACAATTGTATTATGTTTGTTGATCCTATCTACTCTCAATATCTTGTTCAACATTCTTATCTGCCAACCTCTCTCTCCTCCTCTTTTGTCTTCAGTGTGCAGAAAATTTGCTCAAGGCAAAACCTCTGGTCAGTGAAAGTAATGGTACACTTAATCCTTTGTTGATTTTACTCCATATAGAAAAAGCAAGCTCTGGCAGCTTTTACATGTAACCTGGTTTTGTTACTCTAATACTATCAGTTTTGCATCTTTTTTTTCTTCTTCCTAGGGAGGCACTACTGTGATTTCAATTAAATTCATTTTCTGCTTAATGTCATGTTTATCATTATGAGTTTTCTGTGTCTTGTATAATTTATTGCTTTGTATGTTTGTGCCATTGTGTTATTTATTGTGATTTTTACTGTAATGCTCTCTAACTCACTCAATGTGTGTGCATGAATTAGCGGTGCCATTTTCAAAAGTGCTCATTGTTGTTCTAACTCTACTCCCACTGAAAAAGTGTTGGCTTAAATCTGCTCCCATTAAAGCCAATGGGAGTTAGACCAACACTGTGCACTTTTGAAAATCACTCTCTCATGTATTTACAGTTACATATTTTACATAATCTTTTGGGGACTTTGTTCTGTATGTGTGTAGCATGTAGCACAATGGGGTCCGGGCCCATGACTGGGGCAGCTAAGGGCTCCTGCAATGCAAAAAATCCATAATACACACACACACACACACACACACACACACACACACACACACACACACACACACACACACACACACACACACACACACACACACACACACACACACACAGAGTCTTATGCATGAATGATTTTCAAACAAACAAAAAGGCCTATAAATGCATCAAACTTTTGATTTGATGCCTATTTGACAATCTCTAGCATTTGTGCAATATTTTACAGGCATGCTGCTGGTCCATTTCCTGTCTGATTTATGTTTTATTATGGAGAGAGCTAAAACAGCTCAGATAATTCATGAGTGAGGTACTGTTGCTTTATGTTAGTGAAATTAGAAAGTAAGATCTATCAGCATGTAATATGACCATAAAAATAAGCACAGCCACAGCATCCTAAAGCAGAGTAATTGAATCATTGCAAAGATACACTCGAAAACAACCTTCCACTTAGAACTCCTGCAGTATATCAATGGAACTTTTGGTTACTCTGTAGTAGAACAATAGACCAGTCTCCTTCTGAAGTGGTGGGGAGAATGAAAAGAATTGTTCGTGTGTTATAACATACTAGGCAATACAAAATAAATGTGATTTCTTATAAATAAAATATTTATAGCTTTTGGTCTTAAGATACCCCAAGATGGATTTAGTCTGAATTTAATTGCCAATATAGCATAAAATATAGCACTGACCATAGAACAGCACACCAGGTGACTGGTACATTAGGTACCTTCTCAGAGATTGAAAACATTATTTTAAACTTATTTGTAATGACAACAGCTATTCTTCTCTGTTAAGTCCAGGTGGAGCCTACATGTGCACAAAGCACAAGTGGCTAATTTCTTGGCCTCACTGACAAACTGGAGTGTGGGACCGTTTGGAGAGCCAGACAGGCCTCAGTCAGACCCAGAGATCAACACTTCAGCCCGGCCTGCGTCACTGCTGATGAAAAGTGCCTGTCACTCAGAAGGCAGATTATCCACACAGAATGACAGCGAGCAGATCTCCCCCTCTCTCACCCACAGCATTGTTCTGGCTGGGTGATCTGGAGAGTACACCAGGCTCAGATCAGGCAATGTAAGATAGGAAGCATAAATGTTTTAATTAAACAAATGGCTCTTTTTTCCTAGCTAAGGGCCAAATCTTGGTTGCTTTACTCCTGGAGTAGTCACACTAGAGTGAGTGGGATTACACGTGGGGCTAAAGGACATAGGATTTAGCCCGAGAAGTGTCAAAATGCCACCTGCACTGCCCAGTGAATTACTGCTATTTGACGCTTCTAAATCAGGTCATGGCAATGGGTAGGCCATCGTGATAAATCTTTCTCTGCTATTGACAGCATTTGTGGTGGGGGTTTTCTTGTTGTTTTCTGTTCTAATTCCTCCTTGATTGTATAGCTTAATATCAGCTGTCACTGTTAGGTACAAGAAAGGTCATTTACAAATGTTTGTTATAATCCAAAGATTAGTAAAAACGTTAAATGCAGCCAACAACCCATGGAACTCTGGAGGAAAAATATAACATGTAATATGAATAGCAGACATTTGTCTATCAGCTTAATTTCACAGTAGAAATGATATCCTGGATGAACACCCTACTTCAGGCTGTGAAAGCACAGGTGAGAATAAAATGATTTACTTTAAACTAGAAGTTTATACTAAGCCATGGTGTCCTCTCTCACTGCCTTTATTTTCCCTAAGCATAGATACTCTCACCATGTAGGATATGATAAAAAAGGGGTTAAAGTAGTTAAAATGCCCATTCAAATTTCCTTTGCTATTAATGATATCTCTAGCTCAGCCTACATCCTCATTACTCTGGTTGTGTCCATAGACACTCTGGTTCCAAAATGAACCTATTGGATGGAAAATGGGACCTGCAGATGGACCTAAAGATCACATCAACAGGGTTTCCACTTCAACAAGAAGGGATTAAAGGCTGGATCCTGCTCCCATTGAAGTCCATGACAAAAGTCCCCTTTACATTGGTGGTGCAGGATGAGGCTTTTAGATAGCAGGAGTTTTTTAATTGCATCCAAAATGTGAAACAAATTATTCTAATTGTTGCAGGAGACCAATGGTACAGACATATGGCACTGTCTCTCATCTGTCAGTTTGTCCATCTGTCTGGCTCACATCACCATAGTATCCAAGCACCTCTTACTTCATTAAGATGTGTTGCCTTGACCTATTTTCCCTCTAGCTATATCTCTGTACTTATCAAGGCATTTAATTTTTTGAATTGCTGGATTTCAAGATTTCTCTGGAGAAGAGGAAAGCCAAGGATTATATTTCAGATGTTCTATATCAGGAAAATTGAAATTGGATTAGCTAGTGTTTTGTTATACTCTTATGCAACACATTTAATGTTTTTAACAGACTTGCAATGGTATATATTCTCCAATACATGGAACAAGGGAAGATAGGACCCATATCTTATGAAGTCACAAAATTTTATAAAGTACCGTGACTTACAGGAGAGTTCAAAAGTAATATTTGGGTAAAAACATCTTTTAAAATGTCAGGGAAATACATGGAAGATAGTAAGCATTTTTGTCTGTGTATATTATGCCTTTCCTCTTCAAAGCTCCTTACACATGTTAATTAAACCTGACAGCACCCCTGTAATGTAGTAATTATGAAGGGTGAGAAGTTAAGCAATTTCCCCAAGACCAGAAAGTGAGTCATAACCAGAATCGGGATTAGAATTTGGGAGTTTGTGGGCTAAGAATTTCTGAAAATTCTACTATCTGAAGCATAGATTAGCTCAATTGACAGGGAGACTAAGGGTGTGTCTACACTTCAGTTAGACATCTGCAGCTGGCCTGTGCCAACTGACTCAGGCTTATGTGGTTCGGTCTAAGGGGCTGTTTAATTGCAGTGTAGACGTTCCAGCTCGGGTTGGAGCCCAGGCTCTCTGACCCTGGGAGGTAGGAGAGTTCCAGAGCTTTGTGTCAGCTTGAGCACCAAAGTCTACACTGACATTAAGCTGTCTATGCAATGTAGACACACCATTAGCATAGGCGGCGAGTTGTATGGGCCTGTGATGCCCGTGCTTCACCAATATTTAGGAACGTGGGCCTGGCTCCACCAATGTTTAGGCTTACCGAGCTGTGGGGGCCCAGTGCTTTGGGGGGATGTGGGATCCCGGGCAGCCTAGGGAGTTAGAGGGAGGCCTGGCACCAGCAGCAGCGAGCGACCCGGCCCCAGCCTGTCCTGCTCCGCTCCACCCCACCAGCTCCCAGCATCTTTTGGAGGAGGGGGCGCAAGCCAGAAAGAGGTGTGGGGGGGCGGCTTGGGGGAAGGGGTGGAATGGGGACAGGGAGGGGGCGGAGCAGGGGCAGGCTGGGTCTGGGTAGCTCGCTGCTTCCAGTGCCAGGCCCCCTGCTAACCCTCCAGGCCACCTTGGACTCCACATCCCCCTGAAGCACAGGGCCCCCCAAAGCATGGATGGGACAGCTCTGGGTCCAGGGCGGCCTGGGGGGATTAGCAGGGGGCCTAGTGCTGGCAGCAGTGAGCGACCCAGCCCCAGCCTGCCCCTGCTTTGCGCCCTCCCCGCCCCCATTCCACCCCTTCCCCCGCCCCTGCCCCGCCTCTTTCCAGGTACAAATCAGAATGTAAAACTAGAACCTGTCAGCTTGCTGGGGAACATGCACTATGAATAGCACCCTCCCATATGCTTGCCAGAAGAACAGGCGAACTAAGATGTGAGTAAACTAGCGAAGGTTCCGATACCATTCAACTCCAAATAATGAAAATGTGGGTTGCAGTAACTCAGTAAAATACTGTAAACAAAGATCATGCAAATGTACAGGTCGATGCACACCCAAACATTTAATTAACCTGCATTAGCGCGCTGCATGGCTGTGTTATGGCAATTGTGATGATATCTCTAGCTCAGCCTACATCCTCATTACTCTGGTTGTGTCCACAATAAAGTAGTTCCATAGACACTCTGGTTCCAAAACGAACCTATTGGATGGAAAATGGGACCTGCAGATGGACCTAAAGATCACGTCAACAAGGGTTTCCACTTCAACAAGAAGGGATTAAAGGCTGGATCCTGCTCCCATTGAAGTCCATGACAAAAGTCCCCTTTACATTGGTGGTGCAGGATGAGGCTTTTAGATAGCAGGAGTTGTGATGTGGCCATTGAACAAAAATAGGAAGCTGTTTAATGTATGCCATGGTTACAGCATGATTCCAGGTGCTTAGAGAGTGGTATTGTGGGGATACAGCATGTTAACTAGCAAGTTGTTGTGGAAAGATGAGGGGATGAGGTTAAATTTAGTAGCTGGGGGAGGAGGAATGTTTTAAAAATGGATTGTGTTACCTCAGGTCACAGACCGGGCACCCACACCCACCAAAAAGCTCTGAGATGAATCTGAGGAAGTGTGTGGTACTAGTAAGGGGTGGGGTGCGGACATGGCTTTGTGACTGGCAAAAAGGGAGTGCAGCATTGCATCCTGGGATATCCTCCTGTAAATTCCCTGCTTTGTCAGGTCAGGTTGGTCCCTCTAACTGTGCAGAAATGTACAAGTGAGGCACTACGCAGACGTGATGATGCTTTGTGACCCTTTCAGCTTCGGGTTTACTGTGGTACATTTTCTAATACTTTTTGTCTGTATGATGCAGGAGGTAAGACTAGATGATCATAAGGGTCCCTACTGGCCTTAAAAAATCTATGAACTTTAACTCTTGGGCTTGGCAAGTCCTGCATCTCCTAGTTGGGACGCATCACATCAGTCTCTGCTGAGTTAGCGCAAACCTCTAAGAAGGCTGATGCAACCCTATAATGCTGCCTGAGAAGCAAATGCAGTCCATTTCCCATTAGTATCCTCTCTGAACCGGCCATCTTGTATTTAAAATGCACTTCATTAGCCCCATCAAATGAAGCAATGGCATTACACATATATTTATCGATGCTGTCCTAGCTCTACCATTTTGTTATGAAGTAATGCAATGACAGATCTGGGGCTTCTTTGAGAGAACTGCAAGCAGGGCTGGTTCTAGGGTCCCATTACTGGGGAGCGTGAAGGGGGTATTTTGGGGGCCCTGGATATCACTATTTACAAAACAAACTTCCTGGGGTCCAGGGGCCAGTTGGACCTCCTGGAAAATCTTGGCTGTTAAGAGTGTAAAAAAAAAAATAAAATAAAATGTGGCTAGTGTGTCAATATTTTGCTGTGATTTATAATTTATATAAAGGATGAAGACTCTAATCTGCTGCTGTTCCATGACTTAACATTGGATAACTTTGTACATATTTTGGCCTTTCTGAAAATAATTGGGGGTCCGTGAAGATTATTTCAGGAGGCAGGCGCGGACGTCTCCTGTGCCCCCCTGGTAGCGCCAGGCTTGACTTGAAACCCTGGATTGAGAACAGATTAAAGGGGCTGAATGTGAGGAGAAAATAACCTTCCGCTGAGCTGGACTAGTTAAACTAAGGAGGGACCCAGGGGCAGTACTCCCATCACTCTTCCTCTGCTAAAAGCAGAAAGAAAGTGCATCTGGATTTGGGTAAGTAGCACCCCCTACTCCTTTTTTGGTGACATGAGAGCTCCTTCTCCTGTTTCAATCTATCCTAATCATTTGGGATAGGCTCCTGGAGTCCTGTGGGGACATCGGAATCTCAGCTTTCATTTTAAAAATGTTTTTCCAGTTCTCACCATTGCCAACAAAAGCTTGACAACTTGATTTGACTGTAACCAACGAAGTGATATCTGCCTGAGTCTGCAGAAGCCTGAAACAAGAGCTCTGGAGATGTGAACTACCCCATTTATCTCAATGAGACACTAACACTGAAAACCCACTGCTTTGGAGATTCCCTACTGACACCATCTCAACAGAGGACTGTGTGTGTGTGTGTTGAGGATGGGGGGGGGGTGCGGGATGCTTGTTGCTATTACCCCAGCATGGCATGTCCTCTGCTTGGATTGGTCATGTCTCAGGCACTCCTCTGGGATGGAGCCCAATTTGTCTGAAGCCACGGAATGGTGGCTCAGCTTGCACAAAGATGAGGTGATGAGTAGCCCCCAGATGGCTCTTGTGTGCGAGCTGCTAAGACTAACACCACAAGCAGGGGCTGGGCCACAGTGCCCAATGGGGGGGATGTGCCTAGGGACCTAGGTTTTCTTAATCTGGTCCTGGCCACAGCAAGACAGAAATAAAAGGTCTGGAAAAGAGCGAGAGAGAGAGCATGAGATATGAGAACAAGCCCAAGAGAAGAGAGAGAGGTAAAGAGACAAGGTCTCATGCCTTATTTCAAAGTAGTGTTCTGCAATGATGCTTTTTGATCAGTGGAAGAAAAGTTGAGGCTGCTATAGTAACATGGGTGGTAGTCGTTTTCAGTTATTGCACAAGATCAACAACTAACAGAAGTCTGATGCTTTCCAGCCACGTCACCTCTCTGGCCATCCTCTAGTGTATTGCTCAATGCATTATGATACAATTGCAGCCCCTCTCGTAAAGTACAATTTTTCTCCCAGCTGAAAATGATTGAAAATATGTCGGCACTTTTCACTGAGCTGAGGGAATTTGGTTGGGATGTCTGAGGATAGCTAGCGTACTTTTTAAAAAGAGTTCAACCTGTCAGAGCTTGTTTGTGAGCTGATGCCTCATAAAGGAAAACTAGTGCTTTGTAGCTCTGAAGTTCATTCTTCTACACTGCGGTGTCTAGTCTGGATGAGATTTTATCATACAGGCATGGCTCAGTAATGTTGGTGTGAAGCCACCTTGCCCCAGGGTGAGCTCTAGGGGGCACTGTGCCTCCTCCAACCTCTAGGCTGCATGCCCACTGCTACAGCCCTTTGAGGGGTGTGGTTTATTCCCCCCTGTATGGCCAGATAACTCTGCTGGCCAGTGCACAGGGGATGCTAAGTTAAGGGTTCCTTGCACTCTCGAGGAAGTAGGGAGGGAGCAGAGGTTTTCACATGAAAGGGAATTCTGCTCAGCCCTTAAGCAGGCCATGTTATTTCCCCCAAAGTGCATGATTCCCTGTCATTGGGTTCATGTAGGGTAAATTGTGCTGTGTTGCACACATGCAATCCTACTGAATTTTGAATTCTTGTGGCATAAAAGAAAGATGTGGACATTTATATTTGTTCATTTGATTCCAATGACACTGTGTTTATTAGGTAAGTAACTGGAGGCAGGGATATACATTTTCCAGTTTGACTAGAGTGGAAAAAACCCTAAGGATTGATTGACTGTACTGTGGTCAAGCAAATCCAGTGTTGTCATGTTAGGACCAAAAATGCGATTATTATTTTTTTTTTTTTTAAACAAAGTACCTAACATTTTCCTCAAATGGTGATTTCCTTGTTAGCATTGTAGAAGCCAGAAAATGTTACCTTCCCACTTGCAAACTGAAATGGCGACATGCAGAAAATGGTCTACTAGGAAACTAAGCAAAGCTGCCAAAGTCATTTCTCTAGGAACTTTGAAGAGAGTCTTGTGACTAGTGATGAATATGACCTTTAATCCTAGAAGTGATACACCACTCAGTGTGCTCTCCCCTCCCCAAAACTCTTGCATCCACCTTGAAAGTTCTTTGTCCGACTGTACAGTAAAAGCTGTAAATCTGTACCCTTGTTTAGTGTGGCATGTACTCTGCCTCTAATCCAATTTCCCTTCTGTTTGTTCTCTGTACAGCCTCATTCGGCCTGACAGCTATTTAATAAACCTATTTGCTTTTCTTTGACATGAGGCAGAAGTGGTGGGTGTTGAAGAGCCATAAGGCCCTAGTGGACAATGAAACCCTTTCCCACTCAACACTCTTCCAACTCAGCACAGATAAATTGTGAAGAACTGGGAAATTAACCCATCCTATCTTCTTTAAGGGAAAAAAAATTAATGAGAGCAGCATGCATGGGCTGGTACATCTTGAATTCAAGTCTTTGCTTCTTCTTTCTGTACAAGAAACCCTCTTCCTGCTTCTTGACTGATCACCAAAGGGGTAAAAAGACAGAGGTACCAAGTCTTTCTAATGATCTTTTTGATTTCATCACACAGAAGGGAAAATACACTTAAGAATAAATACACAAATGGAGATACAAAGAAAACACTGTTGGGGTTCAATGCTTCGTACCAGTTACAGAAGTTCAGAGAATGTTAAAGAGCTACACATTCCTCTAATGTGTACATCACTCAGTTTGCTGCTTTGAAAACTGCCACATAGTTCCTATGTGTTTGTTCATCTCCTTCTCAGTATACCACTAGAGGTGTGCTGCGTATTGATCCCAGGGTGCAGCAGACAGGCTGTACTCACATGTACAATGGTCCCCTTGAGAAGAGAATGAGAGAGATCAAACGACACATGACAGATGTCAGTCACATCACTTAATGCACTCCTGAAGGCGCTCACATATTGTGATGATGAGGGTGACATAAGAACCCATATAGAATAAACTCCTTCATTTAATCAACATGTAAAAGAATCAAGCCATACCATATGGAAACAAGGTAAACTTTAAATTGCCAGCATCCAGGATATATTAAATATAGCCGGTACCAAGATATTGCTGTTATACCTGCAGTGCTTTTACTGATCTCTCATGTTATTTTCCATGAAATGTGTACTTCAGGGCTATGTGGAAGATTTAATCCCAACTCAATTATGTCCCAGTCAGAGAGAGAAGCATTTGGATTCTGGGAATATACAATTCGCACACCCTGAAAGAGTGCAAGCTGAGGGAGTGATTCCAAAATGGCAGCCATTTTCTGTTGTATGGAACGGACATGCCACTTGAAAAACGTACAGATAACTTCAGCCATTTGAAACCTTTGCTGGTATGCTCTTCATAAGTGGGTTTATTGTATTGCTGTTAGTTATTTTGTATTGCAGTAGTAGCATCAATAGCATGATAGTGAATGGGAGGAGATAGGTAGGGTGGGGACTGACTATGAAGGGCCTTGAAAGTGAATACAAACAGCTTATGTTTGATGCAATAGCAAAGGGAGAGCCAGTGGCATACTTCTATTAAACAATTTATTGTTGGTTGGCTGGTTTGTGATGCCAGAGGATACTCAGACAATAAATATACTGTTGACTAGAGTTGATCAAATTACTCGTTGCAAGTAATTTATCCATTCAATGTTGACATTTCTTCTGAATAATTCATTCATGAACAAAAAATATTTGACCAACTCTAGAGATATTGAAGTAGTATTTGGTGAATCATTTAATACACTTTTTTTCCTTCAGTTGACCAATAATTTTATTCACAAATAATAACTTTTTTCATTATTTGACCAGCCCTACCATTCACTTAATTCTGCTTGCAAGCAGCTGTCCTGTTGTTTAGAAAGTCATATTTCAAAGTAGTGGCATCACCTGCCCACTAATGCGTCTCCCCTGGGACTTATTCAGACTGCTGAGCAGCCTTGAACAGTTGCCATTTAAAAAAAAAAAATCAATCTGCCAGAAAAATGTTTCTTTCTTTTACCCCTCAGTTTGGGCTTTCCCTTCAAAATTGCTCTTGCATCAGGTCCACAATGGATAAGATTCAGTGCTGAGCCAGTAACGTCTTTTCTATATGTAAATGTCAAGATTAGGTCTGGTTGAAAATTATCCATCAAACTGTTTTTGACAGAAAATTGGGTTTTTGACAAAATGAATTTTGTTTTTGTTTTTTATTTTTTTAAATGAAAAGTGCCTGTGTTTTGTGGGAAACAAGTTTTCATTGGAAAAATTTTGGTTGAAAAATTGTTTTTTTTTTTTTGAGTTTTTTAGCTGAAACTGTTGGTTTTTGTCTTAAATGAAAAGTCAAAGTTTTTTCTATGGGGGGGGGGGATCTCAATTTCAGACCAGCTGTAGTCATGACTTTAAAGTTCAATATCTTGTCCTCCTGCAAGGTGAGAAATGAGAGCTTTAGACATTGAGAAGTAAAGATTCCCAGTTTCCCAAGGAGATACACAATACTCTCTCAGAGCCCACCCTAGCAATGGAAAATAGCAGACTTGAAAAAGTCTCTTTATTGACCCATATTTGAGATGGCTGCATTACTTGTAAATGATGCCCACACCATCATGTATTCCCTATGTCTATTTTCCTCATTTCAAGGAATGAAACAAAAACGATATTTTGAGAAATGTTGACTTCCAAACCTGCAACAACAACGCTCTTGAAGTTGCTGATTTTTTGAAGTTGTGAAGTCTCAGCCAGACGAAGGAGGTAAAGCTGTCGGATGTCATGTAGGAGAAATATCAATTGTGGCAGCACCTGTCCACAGTGAAAGGCAAAGTGGTATGCTGAAATATGTTAGAGAAAAGACTTGCTGGCAGATTGATGGAGAATGCTGACCTATTTCTGTAAACCACAATAAGAAGGGAGTTAATCAAGATCAGGAAGAGAATTCTTCTTCTTGAGGAGTCGCTCCCCACCTCCAATTAGCTGTTAGTTTAGGCAAACTAACATACATTGGTTAGGCCCTATCAGTCTGAGTGATGGTTTCTTGAGCAACTTGTATACTACAGTCTTCAGTGACAAGTGGCCCAGTGCTTATGCTGCTACCAATGGAAAACTCTCAGCAAGCCAGTGCATCTTCATCAAGAGCTACAGCTTACTTTCTTAAGCCAATAATGCCCCCTTTAAAATGCATGCATGAGTGCGCACGCACACACGTACCCAGATCCAGCACATGCAAGATTTTGTTATTTATATGCAGGATTGTGAATTTAATTTTTTTTTGTTTATATTGATCTCATTTTGTGAAGTTGTGTGTTTCCGTTTGAGTTTCCATATTATTTGTGTACTTGTTTAGTATCTCTTCCTTAGAATGACCTCTGTCTTAATTTTTTTTTATCCGAATACTTCTTATATTCTTGAATGGCAGGGAAAGGAATATACAGTGCAAAACATTTCTGAGTAATATAAACCCACAAATCAAAAGGAAAAATAAAAGCCCTCTGGAATCTAAACAAAGGCTATAAACAAGTGATAAGAGTGGGGGAGGACTTTAGGTTTTTAATACATTCCCAAAATAAGATCCCTTGTAAGATGCAGCCCTCTTGTTCTCACCCGCCCCCAAGACTGGCAGTTAGGGTCTCCAAGGCTGAGATGTCTCCCCACTGCACAGTCTCCATTTCAGTTCCAGAAATGTGTCCAACACCATAAATAAACCGAGAGAGCAGCCTTCTCCTCTGCTTTGCAGAGTGTTCTGCCTGCCTGGCAGAAATCTTTGTAATTGTTTTGAACCACACTAAGAGCCCCTTCATCGTGGAACCTCTCAGTGGACGTGTGCAACATGTTGACTTACAGTGGCAGGGTGTCTTTAGTCACACTTCCTTTGCCCTGTGAGCAATAATGCACATCCCACTTTCCACTGCCCTGATCTGACATTCTGGGAATTAAACCAGATAGAACATTGCCAGATTCTTTCTCTGGCCCATCAGCAATGGGAATCCCAATCCATCCAGCTAAATTGCAACTTTTAAATACATTGGGGAATTGGTCAGGTTGATGACGTGATCCAGTGGTAAAACACTAAATTCTGCCCTCAGTAACTCTTGAGAAACCCCGCTGAAGTCAATGTGGCCGTACAGATAAAATGGAAAACTTCATCCCTCTGTCCCATATGAAATGTACAACTTTAAACAGAGGAAGTTAATCTTTTTCACATTTTGAGCTATTTCATTAGCAAGCTTAGGAAATGAAGTACTAGAATCACCAATGTCCTATATCAGACAGAAAAAAAAAATCCTCTCATAAGATAAAATTTCTATTTGGTGGTGGTGACAGGTCCAATGTATGACAAGCCAGGGCACAGGTCAAAGTCTAGGATAAAACAATCTGGAATACTGTACCAGGACAACGTAGACAAACCAAGATACTCTGACAGACAAGATTTTTAACAGACTAGTGTATAGAAAAATGCTGCTGCTGTGGTTTATGCCTGTTACACCGTATGTATCTGCGGCTCAGTGTGTCATTACTGATACTACAAGGGTTGACACTACTTGTCCTCTTCCTAAACTCTTAGTTATGTGGAATTGTCATATTTTGGATGCTCGGAGATGGAAAGAAATGACAAACTTGCTCTTTCCCGCACAAGAGTATAATATTGGTAATTTTACTTGCAGCAGAAGCACTGGAATAATATCTTCTGCTATTTACACTGTTAGGGCCATACCTTGCATTGATTTATACCCTCATGCACTATCAATCAGCACTAAATTTAGCCAGGAGGACATTCTGCCTAACCCACATTGCTCACATTGGAAATTAGAATTGTATACTTGAGGGCAGGATTGAGCCTAAGTCAACAGTGCATGTCATGAATTGGGAAATGCAGCAATTCGCATTCAGGTCCCTCTGAATCTCACTGGATCCTCATTACCAATCACCACTAAGATTAGGTATTCTGGAGTCTATGGGCTTGATTCTCTTCTCACTTACACGTGTGTAAATCTGGAGTAACTCCACTGCAGTTCTAGTTACACTGCCATGAAATTGGTGTCTGAGGAGAATCAGACCCTGCCCTCCCTTTTTTTTTTTCTTTTCTATATAGCTTTTAGGTGGTTTGGTCACATAATAGGAATTCTACAAAGGTCCTGTCTAGCCTGCACACAGCAGAGAGGGCTTGCCATTTACAGTCCGCCTGGAAGTACACTGGAGGGACAACACTGAACACAGTAAATTAATTCTGCCTGCCTGGAAGAGCTGTTCTCTGCCAATGAGATTAAAATATCACTGGCACTAGAAGTTAGTCCCAAGTATATTTCTTTTCTGTCAGCAAAACATTCCCCTCTTGCCCTTTCTTATCTAATGGCTTCTCTTCATTCCAGCTCCCTGCCTCATTACTGCTGGGAGCCTAGTGGCTCAGACTCCAGTCTGGGATCCAGGCTGGGACCCCCACCAACAGTAACCCAGGGAGTCTATTGGCAGGCCAAGCCTACCCCCACATCCTTCCAATCCCCACCCCCACTCAGAACAGCTAAAATCCTATCAAATGTTTCAGGAGGTCTCAGCACTAATTAGAAGCATTATCACTTTGCAAAGAAATAACATGAGCACAGAAAAAGTCTCTGTTAAATGTCGTGGACATCACAGGATCAAACTGCCTTGACTGAAGTCAGTTAACATCTTTCAGCCTGTTTGCAAGGGTTGCTGCTTGCCTGTGTTAACAGAAGAACCAAATCTCCTGGATGTAATGCTATACGGAATTAGGCAAGATTCTGGTGTTTACTGTTACAATGAAAGGAAGTAAAAATATGCCCTCCGTGCATTCAACGTTTGGGCTAGAGGCCTGCAGAGGGAAGGGAAACTGAAAGATTGGGACCAAATTCTGTGATAAATATGGGACCAAATTCTGAAGCCTTTCTTCGGTTTTTGCTCAACCCTTGCTGAGGCAAATTCTTATCTATTACTTGTAATACTGGAACCCCTAGGACTTGCAGTCCTGGACCAGGATTCCTTGTACTAGGCACTGTACAGACCCAGAACTTAAAGACAGTCCTTGCCCCAAAGAGTTTAAAAGGGATTTGGTTCATATTTAAAATACCATATTTGGGATTTTCTCACCAAAAATAAGTAATCCAGATTATTTTAACACCTGGAAACATGCTGCGAAAGCCATGGGAACCCTTTAATGATTGATTCAACACACTCCATCTTTGTGACATAAAATCTCTGGGAAATGTACTTTGAAAGGTTTTAATTTACATAGGTATTATCTAGGTGACTATAATGAGGCTGGTGACAAAGAGACAACATTGTGCTGTAGAACAGTAAAAAGAGAGAGAGACGGACAACTGTAATGCAGAATTGTATAATGAGGGTGAGTGAGTAGTACTCCCTTACTACCTTGTTAGTTCTAAAGAAATGACAAACCAGAGAAGGCAGAAGGAAGAGTTGGGGCATGGAGGACGCATGCCCAGTAAGCTTACCCATATTTCTTCCATCATGGGCGGGGAGGGGAATGGACTATCTCCTTGTATCTGTAGTGCCCAACTTGAAGAGGCTCCTTTAAGGTGTCTCAAGAAGTGCTGCATAGCCATGGCCCTATAAGGTATTTAAGGTTGGGCACCAGAAACTGAAGTACACAAAATCTTGAAAATTTAAGCCTCCGTGTTCAGATTTAGTTTCAACTGAGAACCCGCAAACTGATTCAAAAGCTTCAGCCACTCACTTAGTAATAGGTTTCAGTGGTAGCCGTGTTAGTCTGTATCAGCAAAAAGACCAAGGACTCCTTGTTTTTTTTCACTTAGTACTGTACATGTTATTTGTATCAATCTTTCAAAGACCCTAAACACTAGTAATTATGGGTGATTCCCCTGAACTAAGATCTTGGTGTATGGATGGGTTTCTCTTTTTGTTGTGTAGCAAAATGACGCAACTACACTTATAGGAGGCAGTTTTTGATTTTTTTTTTCTTTGTTTTTGTTTCTTTGGGGGTTTTTTTTTTTTGGTTAAGATAAACCCCATTTTTAGAGGAGCAGAGATTTAAATTTGCCTCTACAGAATTATGTGCACTTTGCTATAGCATCCTTTTATTCAAGGTTAAGGCTGGTTAGTCAACTGTAGTGTGGAGAAGTACTAATTTCAAATAAAATGAATCTTTAAAGCGTCTGACAATGCCTCATACAGCACTAATGTGATGAACTTCTCTGCACTGTAGAAGTAAACATTCTTACCTGTTGTATTGTGGGGATATTGCATCACAGGGAAAACCAGAATTAGAGTTAATATGTAAATGTTATGCTGCATGCTAAAATAATCCACGCCACTAGCGAGTGTCAGACAAATATATTTTAAAGCAGAGGTTGTCAAATTAGGGGGTGGGCCTGCTGTGGGAAGGGGGAGTGCGTAATGTATGTTTGGGGGTAGGTGAGAAGCTTTAGGAAAAAATAAACTGACTGCGCACATTTTACCCACAGCAATGAATAACTAGCCAAGCTGATTCCTCCAGACATACCAGGTCCTCAGATGGCGCTGTGCATTTTGATGGATTTCTATTAAGCTTGCATAGCATCGTACAAAGTCATTGCCATCTGTACGTTAATCCGTTTGCTACGACGCAGCGTGCACGTTTAATTGTAAGCATCGACCACAATTGCAGTTTTGCTTTGTCTGTTATTACAATGGATTGTTGGCTCTGTTTGAATCAATGCCTTACTGTTTTTAATATTTAGTGAAAGTTGCATGTTTGTTTGTTTTTTAAATCAGTGTATGGACTTGTGTGGGGGGGCCCATAAACTACTTCAGGCACAAAGAAGTAGGGTGAGATCAAATAAGTTTGAGAACCACTGTAAAGTACCCAGAGATGGTCTTACAGCCACCACAACTTGGGGTAAAGTCTAACTACTTGCATGAGTTGACAGTTCTATGAAAGCCCACAATAAAAGTTTTCCACTTTCAACAGAGTGGGAGAGCCAGGTGCTGCAAATGTTGAATAAATAAAAAGATTTTGAAGCATTCCTGTTCTGTAGGATGAGACAGTGGTAGGGTGGTACCTATTTGTTGAAACACTCATTCAAGGACTAAGTCATCAATCCAGTCTAGCTCAATGAAACCACTGTAAAATCTTTTCTACGTGCTACATCTGTTCCTCTGACACTATTACATTTTCAATTCGAAACGTAATTAAAAAAACATTTTTAGAAAAGGAGAGGGGTCAAACAGTCAGATGATGCCTCATAAAAAATTAGATTCTAAGATATAGCCACCTCAGACATCAGCTTAAGCCTCCCATGGAGTTTCCGAATGTTATCTTACACAAATGCTAAACTCAGTCCTAATGCATTCACATTCCCCTAGAGAGCTAGAGTAACAGAAACAGCACCGAGAGATGGGGTTTTTCTCTTCCAGTATTTGGATCCACCGTCCAAGAAAGCAGAGACATATTTCTGTTGTGTGGCTGCGTTGCCTTGGTACTTGACCTGTGAAAGAGTCACTAAACGTTTGGCTAAAGGTAAATTTTGCAAACCTATTTCCTGTAACAGGATTGAAAGGTTTTGCAACTTGGCCTAGCTCAGGCTTTCCCTATCAACCAGCAGAATTCTCAGCCTTTTCCTGCCTGGCAGTTGCAGACAGTGAATTACTGATAGCTAGTCTGAAATCTGTCTCTTTCTCTGAGTGACTCCATAGCTACCTTGTCTGGCTGCACTTATAAGCCATGAGAGACTTATATAAAAAAAAAGAAATTAGGTCTAACCCCAGGTCTCTAGATTCCTGTGGGACTCTGAAAGGAAGCTAACTGGAAACCATTTGCTCCCTTTTCCTATTTCTTTCTTGACCTTATCCGAAAACAGCCTGCATATCTGTAAGTGGCAACTGTGGAAAATGTGCTCTGGCCACTTGGTGTGAAAGATAGGCAAGACTCCTAAAAAATCTTCTCCGCGGCTTATCACCTTTCTGCTGGCTCCACAGCAGGCTAGTGCCCCAGTGCCGAAGGAAACTGCTTGTCTGTAAGACTGGACAGGGCCTCATCAACAACTGATAAGATCCTCTGTGAACATACAGGCTCTTCAGGGCTTACTATCCTTTCAAATACCACAGAAGCTATTGCATGACACATACATACATATACACACACATATAGGACTACAGTTTTTTAAAATATTCTGGACCTCATTTTCCTTTCATACACATCAGTGTCCTTCCTCTGTCTTCAATGAAGTTACTCCTGATTTACACTAGTGTAAATATATGGTCCTATAGATTGCCAATTATAAAACACTGTAGGCTAATTCAAAGGGCAATGCTTCTGCCACCATGTTACCAAAAAATAATAATAATTATTCACCTCTCCACTAAAATAATATTAAATGGAATAGATGAGAAGGAAGAATGCATCTTGGAAAAATTTTACATTACATTAAAAATTGATCTGCCAGCACAAAAAAATAAATAAATAAAAAAATGTCAAGTTCTCTTAGATGAGGCCAGCAAGAGAATTGCTAAATCCTTGGCCCTGTCTCTCTTACAGTCAACACTTGTAAATACACAGATAAGCAGCACTATGGAGGATTGGTCACCAAATGGAATGTTCTCACTTTGTTTGGGATTTTGTAAACGTATGACAAATTCAAAAAGAACAGATTAAAATACCTTTTATTACAATTCAAGGGAGCAGAGTGGTTGGAGCAGGAGGAAGGGGAAACAAACTATCTGGCTCCCATGCTACAGCTCAATTTATTTTATTTTTAGTACTGTAAGTAATGGATTGATTTTTTAATAACAAGAAACTCTTAAGTTCAGAAGAAAAAGGTAGCCATTGATTTGATACCACATTATATACAATATCTTTCAAGCCAGCAGTCTCATACCATGGCCCTGATCGTGCAAATACTTACACAAATGAGTAACTTTACATGTGAGAGTACTCACATTGAACTCACGTGTGTGTTCGTGGGATCAGGTCCCAAGATAATTTCCAAGTATTGTATGGGATATTTAGACACACCACTCCCATTCAAAGTAAATGGAGAATGGAATGCTTAGTGCCTTCCACTCTGGAACTTGCTTTCCCCTTCCTCTCTCTAGGATGGTGTGAAAAAGCTCAGACTCGTTTACCTTAAGAGCAAGCTGCAAGGGCCATCAACTCTCCCTGCCTTTCAAAGAAGAGGTTAATTGAAGATGGTCTGGGGGCTGGAAATTGCCAGTGCTAGTGAGTTGGGTGGGTAAAGAAGGAATATAATTGTTACTTTAATTTGTAATTGCTGTATCATAGCTGCACATTTCACATGTGCCCTAGCACAGGAACATTTTGTATATTAGTTAGAAGATAAATGGGGCTTTTATAAAGGATAAAGTGAAAATACATAGTAAGATTGACATGCTGAAAAATATTTCCAGGATTTGCAGTTTGAAGAAATTAGCTTTCATGAGGGATATAAATAGAAAGAGGCTGAGGGGAGACAAAACAGAGAATGAGCCTTTATTTATTGTTTCAGACCATGAGATGCAAATTAATGTAGGAAGAAAAATATTTTCTATTTGATTCGGAGTAATTTTTCATGGAATTTTTTTTCCCTTTAAAGTTTCAAATGATTTTCCAGCCTCCAGAAGGTGACATTCCAAATCTAATTCTAAAGATTAAAACTTTCTCCAGATTATCCCATTTCCAGCAGGTAACAAACAAAAGGCTAACAGTTCGTGACAAAGAATAGAGGTGATACAGAATGATGTGGGTAATTAGATACTGAAGAGTAAGCAACCTTGATGTCCTAATACTCACATACTACTATATATCTTGCTGGGAAACTGAAATCAAAGATTTGTTAGCCCAGATTAATTGTTGGTCTTTTCGCCTCTGCCCTTGACCATCAACATGTAACTACCTTATGATCAGGGTTAATAGATGTCTGTAAGAAACATTTGGGGAAATTTGGGACGATGGTGAAAATATGAAGGCAGGAAGGATCATTGGGTTAGAAGTCAGGAGACCTGTGTTTGTTTACCAGCTCTACCAATGATTTCCTGTGTGACCGTGGTCAAATCACATTAGGGCCTGATTTTTGCAGCGGTACAGGGCTCTGGCAGGTCCGACTGACTTCAGCTGGAGTTGTGGGTGCTCAGCACTTCTGTAAAAACAGAACCTGAATCTCTCTGTGCCTCAGTTTCTCATCTGTAAAATGAGGATAATACTACTATTGTTGTTCAACATTTGTATTAATGTCTGTGAAGCCCTCAGATAACATGTTGATGGGAGCCTTAACTCTACCATTTTATAAACAGGTTTTCCTACTTCTCTCTTTCTTTTCTCCCATTTGGCTCCAACTCCCATCCCAATGGTCTGCTCTCTGCATGCTGAAATTATAATTGAAAGAAATATTTGGGTCAGCTGGGCAGCTTAGGGGTTATTTATTTACATATCTATTTATAACTGGACTTACTGCAGAGGTAGCTGAGTGCATTAAAAACAAACAAACACATCTGAGTCATTGTTAGAAATGGCTCAATAAAATCAATCCCTGTTAAGGGCTTGCCTGCTCTGATGGCAACTAAATCGAAATAAAACTTAATCAAAAAGTGATTAAGCCAAAAAGCCTTATAATACCGCTTGTAGGTTGCCAAACTTGGATTCTGGCAGATCGTCACGGGCAGTGAGTTTCCAGGGCAAAGGTTCTCGGCTGAGAACATTTTGCCACCAGTCCTGGAAAGCAGATCAATCTTACATGCTTTGACCAGATATAGGGAGAGAAATAGCATCCCAAATAATGTGCTGTTGCATCATGCAGGGGATCCCACCTTCATTTTAAGTACTACAGCATTCTAGGCTAATGGTTACCACTCCACTTTTTCCTTCCCAGCCTATGGCCAGGTTATGGGGATGCTGGTGGAACTGTGCATATAACTGATTTTTTTGATTCACTGGCTGTACCAAAAAATTGGTGGAAAAAAATGGTTTCGGGTATGCGCAAACCAAAAATGATGTGACATTTTTGACAAATCGAAAAAAAATTGGAAATCAAAATTATTTGGAGTTAAACAAAATATACCGTTTCTGTGGTTTTTAAACCTCCTTTTAAAGAAAAAAGAAGAAATCAAAGTACAATTCAAAACAAAAAGTCATTTTGAACTGAAAAATTGAAATATTTCAAAAATACCAAGCCAAAAAAATTTGATTTGGGGGTGGGGGGAATTTTGTTGGTTTTTTTTTGACCAAAACAATTTGGTGAATTCAACACAAATTCACAAAATATTTTGCTTGACCCAAACTGCATTTTTTTTGGTGAAAAAAGTTTTGGCTGAAGAATTTTATCCTGCTTTAGATGCTGGGAATCTCTCCCATGGCTGCTAGTCCAGACTATTCACCACTCTGGACCAATGTTGAGTTTTGCAAAATGTTTGAAAATGGCGCTTTATATGTGGAAACTGTCCTACACCTTTAACTAGAATCATGGCTGCTGTTGCTGTTAAACAGCAACATCTTAAAGTATAATTATGTACATGGATCTGTGTGTGGACAAGAAAATAGAAGGTAAGCCTGTGGATAAACCATCCAACTCTGTCATAGTGCCTCATACAGAACTACTGGAAAAGATTCCAGACGGGAACTGTTCTTTCTGAGAGAAGGAAAGTGCTGAACCCTGATCAGTCTCTTAGCACAGAAAGTATGTACACTGCTCACATAGGGTCTTAACCATCATCCACTGAAATCAATGGAAATATTCCCATTGACTTCAGTAGTCTCTATGTCCATAGGGCCGTATCTAATGTTCATTGAAGTAAATGATTCTTTACTGCTGACTTCAGTCAGAATATCTGTGACATTCCTCTGAGGTAATAGTATGTTTTCGTGGTACAAATCAAGGTGAAAAAGGAGTGCAGACCTCAATTACACCTTAACTAACACCTATAATAGCTACAGTTGGATCAGGAGAACCCAAAGAGAAAGAACAAGTGATAAGGAGCAGTGTTGATTTCTAGGCCCCATTTATATTATTAGACTCCTCAGATGGTAAACTATTTGGAGCAGAGACCATCTTTTTATTCTGTCTATACAGTCCCTAGCACAATGGGATCTGGTCCATGACTGGGGCTCCTGGGCACCACTGCCGTACAAAGAAATAATTAATAGTAGGCTTTCCCAGGGGCATGTGGGTGCCTTGTCTCAATCTGAAGAAGAAAAGCAAAATGCAGATTCTCAGTGCTTTCCTCCTCCCCACTCCTCAGCTTTCCCTTGTTCTCTGTTCATTATCCCACTAACAAGCAGCTTAGTTATATAAACCCAGGGACTTTGACTGCTGCACATTTTCCATTTTCAGTGTTATGTGAGCATGTTTACTGATTAGCGGTTGATATTTTCCCCACCCCTTGTGGAAAAGCAGAGCTTTAAAGATAAGAAAACAAAAACCGAAGGACAGTTCTGTTAAGCTGAAGGCTTCAGTAGGCCGGGTAATGTCCGATTGCCATCTATTAATATCTCCTGTCTCTGGGAGAGGGCAGGAAGGGGTGATATAATATCACCTGGCTTTGTTTAATCTCAGTGGCGTCTCTGTGATATTTGTTGGGTCGAATGATGAGTTTGGAAGGAGACCGTCGCTTTTAAGGGTGATACTGGAAATAAAAAATAAAATAAATAAATAAAAAGCAGCTGAGAGTCCTTTGCTGACAGAGGAGTGAAAGCAGCTGATTGTGGTAACTGGTATATCCTCATTTGCACATCAACACCTTTTTAAAATGGGCACTGAAGGGTAGGGAGCTGATTTTAGACTAGGATAGTGTAATGGAGACTCTGGACAGACAATCTCTTTCCCGCCCAGTAATGGTTTGCCAATACTTCCTCGGCTGTGACAAACCTCTTGTTCTAGGGTGCATGTGCTCACAGAGAGGAGGGGTAACAGACTGGGGAATCTATTCATTTGTTTTCCCCATTCAACAAACAAACATCAGGACATGCAGGTGAATGAATGACGGACACAGAGATGGATCTAAACAGCAGGCCACAACTTTATTAATTTAAACACTGTGGGGGTGGGGGTGTTACTGTGTTCCCCACCCCCTGCTCTCACATACCAAGTATATAACGGTTCCCATGTGGGGTTATAGGGCTCCCACCATACAAACAATAGCTTTGGGTAGACCTGCCAAGGCCTACCCCTAGGACTTAGTTTGGTTCTGAATCCTCTCTGCTTTCCTCTGCGTGAAGGGGGAGGGGTGGACAGAGGTTACCAAGGGGTGACCTTAGTCCCTGAAAACTTCAGGACTCTCTCTCTTGTGTAGGTACAAGTTCCATCAGTGAAATCCCAGGTTCTCATTTACCAGTGGGAGCTGGCCCTTTTAGTCTTTATCCCCACTGGACAATGACCACAAGTTGCAATGAGCTAAAGTCTTACCATTTCTAATGTTAAACGTTCAAGTCCTATTGCTTACAACCCAACTGTGCTTCCATGATGCTGTGAGGAAGGCCAGAAAACCCAGCAGACTTCTGCTAATTTGGTCCACTGGGAAAAATACCTTCTTGATCCAAAACTGGCAATCGTTCAGACCTACAAACACTTCTGCTATGCTACCACAAAGGAGAAGGAAGATGGGACAGCTAGCAGGAACCAAGAGGCTTTTGAAAAGCCTGGGGGAGTTTAAATAAGCTGGGAGGGGGACCACATAGCTAGACTGGATATAGCTATACCAGTAAACCGTCCAAGGGAGATACAGCTTATACCGGCAGAAGAATTCTTTTGCTGGTATAGCTTATACCAGTTCCCCAAATGAAATAAGCTACACTGGCAAAAGGACTTGTCTACCAGTATAACAGCATCTGTTTTAGAGTTTTTGCCAGTATAGCTATGTCAGGGGTCTGATCCCCCCACCATACTTAACTGACATAGTACTGCCAGCAAAACTTTTAAGTGAAGACCAGGCCTCTCTTGTATATTTAGATTGTAAGATCTACAGGACATGGACTGTTTCTTGATATCCATTTGCACAATGACTGGCACAACAGGGCCCTGCTCTCATTTGAGGCTTCTTGGAGTTTCTGTAACACAAATGATAGTTGGCACAGGGTTCAGCTTGTGTCATTTAAAGCATGTGTGTGAAGACTTTGTGAGTAGGGGTTGGGTGGGGGAAATATTCTCCTTTAAAATACTTCTTTTTAAAATAACTGACAGTTGATGGAATCTGATGCATTCCATTTTGCTCTTCCAAAGTATTTTTATGAGGCCCGGAGATAAATCATCTCTGGAAAATGAGTCGGCCATATTCAGAGCGGGAAGTGAGCTCTATCAAGGCCAGGGTATCACCCCAATCTTCAGTTTGGTGGCAGAATAACAACAAGGTCCCTTCTGACATGTCACTATTTTTCTTCACCTCCCTTGTAGAGAAGACAAAGTGCTTGACTGTGGCATTACTGAATCTGGGGGAACATTGGGTCATCAGAATATGAATGCTGGTAATGCTGCTTAATGAGCTGCGGAGAATGTATATTTTCTTTGTTGAGCAAGAAGACACCAGTTGCTCTTGTTTTCAAACTGCTGAGTTAATCGTTAGCATGTGCACAGTGCTAGCAAACAGTTGCTGCTGTATGAGCTATTAGGGGAGTAGTAGGGATCAAATGGGGGTGGGAGGAAGGTTCCAAGTTCTTCCCACAAAACAAGTTCTGCTTACTTGACTCACCAGCACAAGATATCACTCACAGTAGACCAGGCAGATATTCAAAATAAGATTGTGTTCTCTGGGCTTTGCTGGACTCCTGGAATTTGGATTATCCTCAGTGGGGTTGAATATGCACATGGGTTCTGCTAGATTCCTTGGCCCCAATTTGGTATCTAGGCATCGCTGCACTCAGTGTTGCAAATTCTAAGTCACTGAGATCGTTTAATCACATTTTCAAAGCAAAAGCAGTCCCTTTGGTTTATATTTGTAAAATGCCAGCAGATATGCACTTCTGCTGTGTAGCCAGGGACTTCCATTAGCAGTTTCTGACTGCATCATAAGGGTGAGTGTATAATGGTAGGGGCAGCTGGGAAAGAAGCCTGTGATAGTAAAGTGTGTAAACCATTTTGGGAATGAAAGGCACGCTGGAGAGATTAGATATCTAATCTATCTAAATTTCTATACTGAGCACATCACCATGGTCTCTAGGCACTTTGCAACTTAAAAGTATAACAGGTGTCTTAGTCTATCTCAAGTTTCTCCCCTTTTCTATACCCATACAAGTTTTTTTTAATTTTATTTTATTTTGTCACTTACGTGAAAGCTAAGCCAAATAAGTGAGTTTTTTATATACATGTGCTCTTGCACCAGATCATGTAAATTGGCATCTCTCCATTGATTTACATCGACTGAGGATCTGGACCATTATTTAGCAGATTTTATATGAGAATATAATTTGGGAGGGATGATACCTTTGACCTTTTCCCTTTGATAGTTCTGTTGCCTGAACATATTACAAAGCAAAATTTCTCTGGTCATTAGAGTAGAAGTTGGGATTTTTTTTGCTGTTGTTAACCTTAGAGCTAAAAGAAAAGGAGTACTTGTGGCACCTTAGAGACTAACCAATTTATTTGAGCATAAGCTTTCGTGAGCATGAGCTGTAGCGCACGAAAGCTTATGCTCAAATAAATTAGTTAGTCTCTAAGGTGCCACAAGTACTCCTGTTCTTTTTGCGAATACAGACTAACACGGCTGCTACTCTGAAACCTTAGAGCTGTGTTCTTTCTCATACAGTATAAAATACATCTGCATCCTTTTAATTTTGGAGCAAATGGAGCCTTTATCAGACACAGTAACATGGGCTTTCCCCCTTCCTTATGTAACATACTTTTTGACATTTAAGCATTGCAAATTATATCAGTTTTGGAGAAATATGAGGCAGAATCAGTGACTGGAAGTGGAGAGTGATAGTAATAAGGAAAAGGTCTGGAACCCAACAAGATACTGTAGCGGGATAGATAGCATAATAGGATATATAAAGGTTCCCTAATGGGATATGGAATTCATGTGGGAGAAGAGCTGATAACTGAGTGTTGGAGCCACAACTGACTTGTTAATGTATGCATGAGTATTGCAGGGATACACATGCCTGTTTTGTTTTTGCTCAACAGTGAATTTTAACTTCTGACATTTTTAGTGTTCTCTAAGGCCCCATTGGCCGGGAACGGTGAACTGCGGCCACTGGGAGCCATGCCTGTGGATGGTTAACGTCAGCAAAATGTCTCGTGGCCCGCAATCAGATTACCCTGAGGGGCCGCATGCGGCCCATGGGCTGCAGGTTGCCCACCACTGCTTTAGACTGCAAATTTATCAGCTAGGGTGTCTATCTTTATCTTATGTGCAAAAGCACCATACACATATGGCACTGATTAACAATATTTATACATTTAACTTATATGAAAATATGCCCCCAAATGATACTATAACCTCAGTTATGATTTCCTCAAGTCTCCTGACTGAATTTCCTTGACTTTAGCTTGCTAACAATAATGACACACCAGCGTGTTTCTCACATACATTTAAAATTTACGCTTTTTACATTTTAAAAAAGGCAGTTTTGTCTAGTTTTACAAAAGGCACAGTTTGGTGGTTATTCCAAGAGTATAGAGAGAGCCCATGTGTTGCATACTAGGTCTCATTAGGTTAGGTCACGTCAATGCTGTTGACTCTTAAAGAGAATTCTGACATGGTGCACACTTGCTTTCAGCGTCAACCCTGCCTCAAACTATACTCTGCTTCAGACTGTCACAAATATCATGAGGAAAAAGTGCTCCAGTGTGTTGAATGCTGGAGAGCTGTATATTCGAATAATGGGTGAGCTAAAATACCTAGAAACTTAGTATTCTATACTTCTCAAAACTGCTCTTGGGGTCACGACCCGTCAGTCATGCACTTTTTGTTGTTGTTGCTTGTTTGAAATGATTGATTTTTGCTGTTTGGGTTATCAGTAATGCTACATTTCTGAGACTGTATGTCTCAGGAAATGGTCTGCAGTAGCCTATCCTTAGAAAGTTGAGCAGAAAGCACAGTAAATATAACTAGAGGGGATGGTATTTGAGGCCCTTATTCAGCAAAGCATATGCTTAATTTTAAGATCATGCTTAAGTCCATCTCCATTCAGCAAAGTGCATAAGTATAGGCTTAAACTTAACTATGTACTTATATGTTTTGTTGAATTGCCTAAACCAATAAGGACCTATCCTGCAATCACTTTACACTCAAACCTTGACTTCAGTAATAATTTTCAATGATCTCTCACTAATGTTACTAACAGTTTTTGGCCTGTTCCTGTGAAATTATGAATCCCCTCAACTCCCATTGAAGCCAATGGGAGCTGAGGGAGTTCAACACCACTGAGGGGGCAGATGGCACCTTTTAAAATCAGACCCTTTATTTCTAAAGGGGTCCTAACAAGTTGCAGAAGATTCTGAACAGCAATTCTTAAAGTACAGTCTAGATATCACCAAAAAAGCATCTTCATATAAAACTAGGACAAGGAACGAGAGTGGGGAAAATGGAAAGGTTATAAACAAGGAGCCAACAATGATCATGCTCTTTGAAAGAAAGCTTTAAGGTGTTTAAAAGCGTGTCTGGGTAAAATGACATGAATGTCAAGAGGGAACAAGTTTCAGAGTAACAGCCGTGTTAGTCTGTATTCGCAAAAAGAAAAGGAGTACTTGTGGCACCTTAGAGACTAACCAATTTATTTGAGCATGAGCTTTCGTGAGCTACAGCTCACTTCATTGGATGCAACAAGAGGGAACAAGTTGCCCATTGCCAAGGCACAGTTGCCTGCTGATCTAAAAGGCAACGATGAGAGCCCTTAAAAGCAGGTGGCATGAGTAAGCAATGCGTAAGCACTGCTGGTGGCCCTGCGAGGAGGGACTGACATTAATCCAAAGGCATGTTTGGATAGAAGCGCATGGTCAGAGTGATGCCAAGACTCTTCGCTTGGCTCAGCGGATGAGACTCTGTCCTGTGCCCCTTACAGGCACAGTGCAGAACTCGCAGCCCAGGGGGAGAGGTTTTAAACCACCTTTGCACCCTCCTGGGCTGCTCTGGGGGCTAGATTGGCCCCTGGAATAATTTACACAATTCTGGGAGTATGTATAAATCATGGCAGCCTCCCCAGCCTACTCTATGGGGGGTAGCGCTGCTTGGAATGTCAACAGTGCCTGCTCTGATCCTGCCTCTGACAACCTTTCCACCCTGGCACACCCCAGGGCTTCCAAGGGGGTCCTTAGAAGGCACGCTTATGGCTGTCTTCCACAGGGTTTGTGCCAGAGGAATCATCCTTCAACCAGCTACAGAGCTTTCAGAGCTCCCTTATGCTGGTCCTGCCCTTTTACCTGAAGTAAAGGGGCCAGAGTGGGGGCGAGAATCTCTCACTCTGCATCCAAATCCACCTCCTTATGAGACTGACACATCAAGGAGGAACAAGACTCCTTATAATACTGGACTGTACCCAGCAGAAAGATTTCTGTCTTCCCAGGGCCCTTGACAATCTTTCCAAAAATACTAAATACATAAATGAGCCTGTCCATTCCCCAGTTCAAATCAAATAACCCCACGACAATGTAAATATAATAGACATTAATCAACTCCCATGCACAATCCATACCCATCCCTGGTGCTACCCACACCCATCTCTTCATAGGCCAGAGGGAAAGGTGGTCCTGGCAGCAAGCTCTAAAAGCCAACAAACTTGGACTGTTACAGAGCTGGGACAGAAGTGTGCTCCAAAAGTCCGGGTCCCTCATGGAGGTTGCCCTGCCATCTGAACCCTTCTTTTTTTATACTGGTGTGGCTTCAGCTGAGGATCTTTGGTTGACCTACAGTGGTGGCAGTATGTCATGAGGAGAAAGGCTGTCTCCTAGATAGGTAGGTCCCAGGCCATTTCGGGGTTTATAGGTTAAAACGATCATTAAGTGAGCAGTGACTGTAGATTCAAACACTACCTTGCCTGCTTTGCAATTCTATGGCATCGATTCAGAAAAGCACTGATACATGTGTAACTCTAAGCTTATGAGTAATCCCATTCACTTCAGTGGGTCTGCTCACATGCCTAAAGTTACATGCATGCTTAAGTGCTTGATGAATCTGAGTGTAAAGCTTCCAAGCGTGCAGGTAAGCAAAAGCAATCCAGGATAGGGAATCCATTTTAATTATTGTGCCATTCCTGGACTCACTACAACAAAAGGACTTTAAAAAGTTGGGGAGGACAGAGAAGAAATGAAAGAGTTTCTTTAAGAAAAAAGAACTGTCTCAATTTTGGAATATTTTTAAAGGATTTAAGAAAGTCATCAAGGGCCAAATCCTGGCACAGGTGAAATGAATGGGAGTTTTTCTCTTGACTTCAGTGGGACCAGGATTGTGCCATAAATAAGGAAAGAAATGGTGTTCAACTCTTTAGGCAGTGAATTGATGGGACTTTGGCTGTTGCTAAAGTGCCAACAATTGTTGACTCACTTTAGAGCTTCCCCCCATGTCTACACACCTATCTTTAATGTAATTATTTAAAATAAGTAAAAGAAAGTTTAGCTTTTTCTGTTGAGATTATTACTTCTAAATCTGTGTTAACATAATCTCACAGCTGACTGAACACTACCCTCTGACCTTTCCTTCCTTGGGGACAAACTCAGGTTTAATTGACATTTGTGTCTGCAAGCTCTGCTGAGAGGAGATTAGCAGTGGCTTAGCTAATTAGTATTTAAATGTTCACTAATGTTCCAATGGGTTTGTCAATTAAAATCTTATTAAAAATTGACTCAAAGTTTTCACAATTTAGGAAAAAGAAAAGATGTCAGAGCTGATTCAATTTCTCAGACAGATTAAAGAAAGAATCAGATCTGCTACTATGATCCTCAGTCATATTACCATGCAAGAAAAATATTTTGAATTGTAAATGGCTCACATATTTCCTTAGATGCAAATGCAGTCACACCACATTAGTTCATTGAAATATTTGCAGAAACAAAAGAACCCTAGTGGATACAAATTTTAACACTGTAATTAGTTGTATTGCTCTGCAGCCCCAGTAAAATCTTTATAGTAAAAAATATGTGAAAAAAACTCTTTATCGTTAGATCAGTTTAAAACTTCTTTTCACTCTGGGATGTCAATTCTTCTTTTTGCTGGTGTCACAAATGATGACACTTCCCAGCAGCCTAGTGACTGCCAGGTAGTAGTTTTTAAACAAGCAGTTTAATTTCCAACACACTTCACACTTCATATAGTAAATGGGGAAGGCAGTTTCTGGCTGTGGAAAATCAGTGCTGATCAAAATAGGTGAGACTTTGTTATAACTTGAAACCCTCATTCTGACTTGGTGGGCAGAGGAGGGTAACATAGTAAGATAACTTTCTTTGAACTGACCCTCTTTCATCCACTTTCCGCTAATGTATTTCAGCACACACAGCAACTAGGCAAATAGCCTCTGGCCTACATTTTGAAACTTGGGAGCTTAAAGTGAGGGTCCTAAATCCATGTATGATTCCAAAATAAAACTAGTCTGATTATCAAAAGTGCGGAGTACTGCAATTCCCACTGACTTCAGTGGGAGCTGCAAGCATTCAGAGTGATTTTCAGAGGTGCTGAACATTCACAAAGTGTGGATTTAGTAACTCACCTTTAGTTTTAAAAATGTTGGCTTATGGGCAAAATATTTAGAAAGGCCTAAGTGTCTTAGGAGCCTAAGTCCCATTGACTTTCAATCAGAGGTAGGTGCCTCAATGTCTTTGAGGATCTGGGCCCTCAGTGCCTAAGTCTCTTTTGAAAATGAGACTTAAGCAGTCATTTAGGTGCTTTCAAAAATTTTTCCCAATATGTCAAATGGGCAATGTCTCTGCTTCACTGTCCGGTTCCAACTCCATTGCACAGACAAGCTGATTGTACTTGGTGACCAGTCATTACTAAACACAATCTCATTAAGATGCATTTTTTGGAGTATTAAAAACCTGAGATGGACCTAGAACTGAACAGTGGATCAGATCCAAACATTGCACACAATCCAACAGATTGTGATCCTGTTACTCACCCCAGGGAGCAGTTCCACACATGAGTAACCCCATTGCAGTTAGCTGGACTACTCGTGTGACTAACAGCTTTCCAGTGTGAGTAAGGGCATCACATTCTGGCCCATCATGATTTGGGTCCATCTCTATTAATGACTGGAGGTTATTTTTTCAAACCCCAAGGGCAATAGTTTCCCAGATAAACTAAATGCACACAAATAGTGTAATAAATTGGTTAGACTAGAGTGCATGTGTACCACTGCCCTCTTCTGGATGGAATGAGAACTTCTACCCATCTAATCTAACTTCTACCCATCTAATCTTCTTTAGCTCAAGATGTACAAGCCTTTGTTTTTGGAACAGGAGGGTTTGAATTCTATTTTGAAGGTTTCATTTTATCTCAGATTTGTTACAGTACTGTTACAGTGGAAGAAATGCAACCTTTCCCTTCTGTGACAGCATCAAGCAGGCCTTCTCTGTCCCCTGCTGGAGGCATCAACAACTCAACACTCCCCTCCCAAGAAAAAGCCACTCAGACCAGGGGAGCAACAAGACAGTCCTTCAGAACCCTAGAAAGGCCAGTAGTAAATTCTGACCAATCAGGAACCAGCAGGCCCATTAAGAAGGCTTGCCTGGTTTGGCTCAGAGGTAGAGCTGGCTGAGACTGGGGCAGAAGAGGAGTGCCCTTGTGCTAAGTGCTGCAACTAAACACTTGCATTTGAAGGTGTCCCCCCCCCACACACACACATACTTTATTTAAAGGCACAGACAGCTGAATCCTGAGTTGCTATTTTGTTACTTGTTTAGAGACTGATGCTAAATTTACGGCATAGAGTACCCTGATCCGAGCAAGCGGCCAAACCTTGCAACCTAAGCTGGGGAGCACCTGCAGTACCATCACAGAACAGCCCCGCCTCCCACAACATGGTGTCAGGAATCAGAGCTTGCAGCAGAGCTAGTCTCCGGGCAGTCCCACCAGCACAGCTGGCCTGCAGAAGGATGCTTGATTAGACACGCCACCTGACTGGCTGTAGGGCCCAGCAGGCTGGTTCTGAAGCTAGCAGCAGTAGCAGCTTGCTGGCTTCTTAATGCTCATGCCCACCACTGTGCCTGCTCCTGTGTTACCACTGATGACCCCAAGGTGTATCTTGCTACATTTGAATGGGTAGGCCCTGCCACTCAATGGGAGAAGACCACCAGGGCTGCATGACTGGTCCGCTTTCTGATGGGGGAAGGACAGTTGGCTTAGCAGGCCTTAGAAGATGAAGATGAAAAGGACTATGATGCCATAAAAATAGCCCTCTTCGACCGACTAGAGGTATCACCTGAGATGCTACCAATTCCAAACAGAGCCCTTCCCACTGGGGCACGATCCCAGGTTGTGGCTCAGTGGCTAAAGGACTGGCCCATCCACTGACTCTGGGTGAGATTCCGTAGTTGTGGTACTTGAACAGTTTTGTCAACCACCATTCAAACTGGGGTACTCCAGCAGAACCCCAGCACACTGACAGGCTGAATGGCCAGGCTGAACAGCCCAGATCTTGTGAAGCTCAGCCCCAGCTTCCTGAGGAATCAACTGGGGGTACTGGAAAAGGGCCATCAGGCTCCCAGAAAAGCATTGAAATGAGGGGGACCCTCCCAGTGGAACCCAGAAGGCACCAGGCTATACCACATCAAAACCCATCACAGGCGAAATGCAGAGTCCCATGCTGGAGCAGGTTAAGCAGGTGACATGGCAGCCTCCCCTGATAGGCCAGTCATTGTTTCTGCTGTGGGAAGCCAGGGCATGTCAGCCGCTTGTGTCCCCTCATACAGTGTGACTTCATGGTGTGTGGTTTTGTAGAATGGTAGGGTCTCTCTGGCAGAACAGACAAAAGCTGTTGCTGGAAATTAGTAGGTTCAGTAGCATGCGGGGGCTGAATGGTGACATAACTACTAGCCTCTGGGTGATCCCAGACCTTGGTCTGGGACACCGGGCTGGATCCAGAAGAGTTGTGAGGGGATGACCCAGTGCACATAACATGTGTCCATGGGGTTGCTCATTCCTATCCCATGGCCTGGGTGTATTTGAATATAGTGAACCAGGCCAGAACATTTTGAGTTTGGTGTAACCTTACCTGTTGAGGGTTATCTGGTGAGCTGGAAAGGATGATTATGAAATTCACTGTCCGGACAAAAAGAAGAAACACAAGTATTTCCATGTAAATATGTTAAAACCTTGGTGAGCTCAGAAAAGTTTGTATATAGATCCCAGGGATCTCTCTGGAGACTGGGCCCCCACATACAAGAGCCAGCAGGCACTGAAGACATGCTAGTAGCAGAAAGTCTTACTCCTTGCTTACGCTGGCAAGCTAGGAACATTCTGACCCACTATGATACTGTGTTCTCCACCCAGCCAGCGTTAACACATCTAATGGAACGTCAAATCCAAACCAGCCCAGAAGTAAAGCCAGACTATGTGACTTATCACGTTCCTGAGCAGCTCTTTGAAACCATGCAGTGGGAAGTACAGGCCATGGTGTCATGAAGGACTACAAGAACCCCTGGTGTAGCCCAGTGGTTTTGGTTCCCAAACCTCCAAAGGGACCACTCGATTTTGCATGGATCTAACATAAGAATGGCCACATTGAGTCAGACCAAAGATCCGTCTAGCCCAGTATCCTGTCTTCTGATGATGGCTGGTGCCAGATGTTTCAGAGGGAATGAACAGAACAGGGCAATTTATCCCGTGATCCAGCATCTGGCAATCAGAGGTTTAGGGGCACCCAGATCATGGGGTTGCATTCCTGACCATCATGGCTAATAGCCATTGATGGACCTATCCTCCATGAACTTATCTAGTTTCTTTTTAAACTCAGTTATACTTTTGGACTTCACAACATCTCCTGGCTATGAGTTCCACAGGTTGACCATGACTTTTGTGTGAAGAAGTACTTCCTTGTGTTTGTTTTAAACCTTCTGCCTAACAACTTCATTGCGTGTCCCCTGGTTTTTGTGTTCTGTGAAGTTGGTAAATAACACTTTTTTAATTCACTTTCTCCACACCACTCATGATTTTATAGACTTCTATCTTATTGCCCCTTAATCACCTTTTTTCTATGCTGAACAATCTCTCATATGGAAGCTGTTCCATTCCCTTACTCATTTTTGTAGCCAATCTCTGTACCTTTTTCATTTCTAATGTATCTTTTTTGAGACAGGGCAACCAGAACTTCATGCAGTATTCATGGTGTGGGTGTACTATGGATTTATAAAGTGACATTATGATATTTTCTGTCTTATTATCTATTCCTTTCCTATTGATTCCTAACTTAGTTAGCTTTTTTGACTGTCACTGCACATCAAGCAGATGTTTTCAGAGATCTATCCATGATGACTCCAAGATATCTTTCTTGAGTGGTGACAGCTAATTAGTACGCCATCATTTTGTATGTGTAGATGGGATTATGTTTTCCAATGTACATTAATTTGCATTTATCAACACTGAATTTCATCTGCCATTTCAACACCCTGTTTAGGGAGATCCCTTTGTAACTCTTAGTTAAGACCGAAGTTGACTACAATCTTGAGTAATTTTGTATCATCTGCAATTTTGCCACCTCACTGTCCACCCCCTTTTCCAAATCACTTATGAATATGTTGAACAGCACCAGTTCCAGTACAGATCTTTGGGGAGTACCCTGCTATTTGGGGAGTACCCTGCTCTCTCCATTGTGAAAACTGACCATTAATTCTTCCCTTTGTTTCCTATCTTTTAACAGGTTACTGATCCTTCCCTCTTATCCCATGATTACCTACTTTGCTTAAGAGCTTTTGGTGTAGGTCCTTGTCAAAGGCCTTCTGAAAGTCCAAGTACGCTGTATCCACTGGATCCCCCTTGCAACACATTTGTTGACACCCTCAAAGAATTCAAATGGATTGGTAAGTCATGATTTCCCTTTACCAAAGACATGTTTGTGAAAGCACCCATGTATATCGTGTTTATCTATTTGTGTGATAATTCTGTTATGTACCATAGTTTCATCCTATTTGGTCTGGTACTGAATTTAGGCTCACTGTCTGCAATTTCCAGGATTGCCTCTAGAGCCTTTTATAAAAATTGACATTATATTAATGATCCTGCAGTCATCTGGTACAGAGGCTGATTTAAGCAATAGGTTACATACCACAGTTAGTAGTTCTGCAATTTCATATCTGAGTTCTTTCAGATCCTGGAGATTCCTTATTACTGTTTAATTTACCAGTTTGTTCCAAAATCTCCTGTATTGACACCTCAGTCTGGGGCAGTTTGTCACCCACAAAGAATGACTCAGGGAATCTCTCTCACATCCTCTGCAGAGAAGACCAATGCAAAGAATTCATTTCGCTTCTCTGGAATGGCCTTGTCTTCCTTGAGTGCTCCTTTAGCACCTTGGTCATCCAGTGATCCCACTGATTGTTTGACAGGCTTCCTGATTCTGACATACTTAATTTTTTTTTTTTGCTATTAGTTTTTGTGTGTCCAAATTATTTTTTGGCTTGCCTAATTATACTTTTACACTTGGCTTGCCAGAGTTTATGGCCCTTTCTATTTTCCTCCATAGGATTTGACTTCCAACTTTTAAATGATGCCTTTTTGTCTCTAACAGCCTATTTTACTCTGTTGTTTTAGCCATGGTTTTTTGGTCATTTTACTATTTGTGTGTGTTTTTGATTTGGGGTATACCTTTAGGTTGAGCCTCTCTTTAGGTATTTTTTAAAAGTTTCCATGCAGCTTGCAGGCATTTCACTCTTGTGATTGTTTCTTTTAATTTCTGTTTAACTAGCTTCCTCATTTTTGTGTAGTTTCTCTTTTTGAAGTTAAATTCTACTGTGGTGGGTTTCTTTGGTATTTTCCCCTCTACAATGATGATAAACTTAATTACATTTAAAATGGCTGTTACTGAGTGGTTCAGCTATTTTCACCTCCGAGACTGGATCCTGTGCTTCACTTAGGACTAAATCAGGAATTGCCTTTCGCCTTGTGGGTTCCAGGACTAGCTGCTCCAAGAAGTAGTCATTAATGGGGTCTAGAAATGTTATCTCAACATACTGTCCTGAGGTGTCTAGAAATATTATCTCAACATACAGTCAATATGGGGATAGTTGAAATCCTCCATTTTTGTTAGGTATCGTGTTTTTTGTATCCTCCCTAATCTCCCTGAGCATTTCACAATCATCGTCACCATCCTGGTCAGGTGGTCAGTAGCATATTACTACTATTATACACTTATTGTTCAAGCATGACATTTCTATCCATATCCAATTTTGGGATAGTGTAGTTTCATTTTTAAAAAGGCAGTAAAATTGGAATCAGTTTGATTTGTCATTACAATATTGAGTAATAGTGAGTCTGGTAAAAGATTGTTGGCCGGAATTTCTAATAGTCCTGGAAAAAATATTTCATTTGATTCTAAGATAGAAGGGGAAAAAAGGTGAGATTGGAGATGTGGTGTGTCACCTGACTACTTTACAAAATTGGCAAGGCCATAGGGCACGTTTTTCTTCCACTTAAAGAACAGAAACTGGTAGGCTCCCATATGGACCAAATTATTAAATGCTGTAATTACAGCTTGCAAAATGCCTTATGATTAAATGGGCTATATAATAAGACTATATCAGACGAGGAGACTGATCATGTATCTCCTTGATCAGCTAGTTTAACCGACATTCCTCCAAGCATAGTGATTGATCCTGTACTATTGAAATCAGTGGAAGCTTTGCAATTGACTTCAGTGGGTGCAGAGTTGGGCCATGCTGCATATATCAGCTATCTATTCAAACAGCTACAAGACTTCACCAATGACATGAAATTAATACCCATTTGCCTCATTTGCAGAACTGAAATAAAAAAGTGAAACAATAAAGCTGTATCTTTCTTTCATTACTTTGATGAGTGAGTTTAATTTTTGATTAATATTGTGTTTATATATGAAGGCATATATATCCATTATATCATGTATTGGTTTGTGAAGGTGGCAAGGAGTGACCAAGGATGATGATAGATGAAGGGTTGCAGAGGAACAGAAGGAGAAAGGAGATTCATAGATTTCAAGGTCAGAAGGGACCCTTGTGATCCTCTAGTATGGCTTTCCATACTGTGCTGGGCCGTTGATGGGGCTCATGTGCCCATAGTTTGCCCTCCTCAAGGAGCACATGAGTACATAAACCCCAGAGGGTATTACTCCATTGTCGTGTAGGCCCTCGTGGACCACAGAGGCCGATTTATGAATGTCAGTGCAGGCTGCACTGGAAAAATTCATGATGGCAGGTTTTCTCGCTGATCAGGAGTCTACCTTCGTGGACAGGCTGAGACACAATTCCCACCAAATGACATTGTCCTAAACAGAGTTACTGTCCCCACCATTATTTTGGGGGACACTGAGTACCCCCTTTTGCCTGGGCTTTTGAAACTGTACCGTGATCTCAGAGGCCTTGGTAAAAGAAGGTTTAATTACCAGATTGAAGGTCTACAGGCCTGTTTGGATTCCAGCATCATCAGTGCTATGCCGCATTACTGTGGCTGTTTGTGCTCTTCACAATCTTTGTGGAGCTAAAGGTAAGCCATTTCCCCCTGAATGGACCTATGACAGCGAGGGGCTGCTGAACCGTGCACTCAGCCAGGAAGTGCCCCTCCCACAGCTGGAGCTGGATGCACCTGGACAACAGAAGTCAGGGATGTTTTGTGCTCCCACATTATGAATTCTCCCAATGGAAGTGGGAGAATAGTACTTCTGTGAATGTGCTTGTGCAGAGGAAGGTGTCCCAGAGCCCAGGCTCCAGCCTGAGTCTGAACAGCTAGACTGCAATTTTATAGACCTGCAGCCCAAGTGCGAGTCAGCTGACAGAGGCCAGCCATTGGTGTTTTATTGTGGTGTAGGCATTCCCTTAGTTCCCCAGCTGTAAAATTCAGAAAGTAGTATTTCAGTGGGGTGCTGGGAATAAACACACTGAAGATTGTGAAGTGCTCCTTTACCTTGCTAATAGGAGCCAGATAAGTCCCTAGATAGATATAGTTTGAATGTGTCCCTAAAGGGCTTTGCACCCCTGAGCCATCCTGCTAGTGCAGGAGCACACTGCTTAGAGTGGAAAAAGCACTTGTTCTGTAGCACACCTGACTCTTACTGAGGTATAATTCATTGTTAAGGAAGCTCACTCCCACCATAGCTGTTATCCTGCTGTGCTGAACTTCAGGATAGGAACTCTAGAGAAAGGATGACACTGTTAGGGTTTGTCTAGATGGGGAAATCCACCTCTGGAATCATACTGCTATAGTTACATTGGTATAACTCCCCAGGGGGGTATATAGAGTGCCTTTTACTGGTTTGGCTTATATCACTTTCAAAGTGCCAAAAGCTAAACCAGAAAAAGACGCTCTTATTCCAGAATAAGTGTATCTACCTGGAGAGTTTTATCAGTACAACTATAGCGGTATCATTATACCAGTATAATTATACTGGTAAAATTCCCCATGTAGACAAGCCCATAGATATTTGCTTATTTGTTGTCCGACAAGCCAACGCTGTGAGAGAGTGAGTTAGTAATATGTCATTTCTTATTATAGGTGTCTATTTGTTTTGGGCCACATCCTGCTCTTGTTTATACTGGTGTCAATCCAGAGCCTTTCGATTAATGTTGCTGGAGTTGATTCAGATTTCCAGTGGAGTAAATAGCAGCCCAATGTGGCTCATATAACTACATGAAATGTATTCATACATGTGCCACTTCAAAGAAAACGTTATTTCCAGAATCTGATCTCAGGCACTATAAATAGAACATTGCTTACCTGGCTGTTGGTTGACAAGTGCCCTGTGTGCTCTGCTTCATGAACTAATTGCTGTTTACATTATCAAAGAGTAGGGACCTTATCCGATGTGGAGTTCCATTGAAACCAATGGGACTCCACACATGAGAGGGGGTGCAGGCTAAGCCCTCCAGTAACCTTGGGTAAGCCAGTTCCCATCTCTGTTTTCCCCTCCCACCCTTTCTCTGTTTTATTTAAATTGGAAGCATGCTGAGGTAGGGACAGTCTCTCACTATGTTTCAGTGCCACTTTTAATGCAGTGGGCCCTGATCTTTGGTTGGGACCTGTAGGCACTACTATGCTACAAACAATAACACTGTAACTCATTAGGCAGAAAAGATAAGTGCCACTTAAGAAAACCACTGACAGATGACCGGGAAGCTCTGCACAGAATGCTATGAGCACAGAGAGAGAGGGTGTACGTGGGCCACTTCTGCTGCTCCACCTCCACGTGCTGCGTTGAGAATAAAGCTTCATGGCATAATGATGGTAGTGATGACAAGGGTAGTAATGCTCATGGTAATAAGGACAAGCAGGGATTCCATTTCCATTACAGGAATCAATCGATGCTTTTTTCTTTTTCCCTTTTTTTAAAGTAGGTTCTGCAAGGGCCAAGAGCTAGAACTCCGCAAAGGCCGTTAGAAATGAATTTGGAAGCAGCATGGAATTTTAAAATCTAATCTGTAATTTTAAAAATGAAAACTAATGTGATTTGTGTACAATACATTTCCATTAAAACTCAGAGACCACTCAGTCATTTCATCTCCGGGTAGTCAAGATTAAAAGTACAGATGCACTCCTCCCCCTACCCCCTCCACCCTCAAGGAATTTGTGTTTGAAAGAAACCGGATGTGGCTTTTGGCATGTTATAGGCTTTTCTCTGGATGGAGCATGAGATGAGCAGAAACAAAGACACCATTCAACCAAATTTAAAAAAAAAAATGTTTTTAATTGATGTGTTTTAAACCACTGTTTGAATTCAATGCTTGTGAAAGGTTCTGGCTTCAGAGCCAGACAGCCAGAAGTCTTCTACTTCTCCCAGGAGGAAGATCAGCATGGGCAGCAGCAGTTCAGGCTTCCTATAACTCCCCATCAATGCACACAATTCAGATTTGGAAGTACCATCTCTATAGATTAGTTCCGTCTCTGTGTTGGTTTGGTTCCCAGCCCCTATGTTGAAACTGCTAACCAAGGTGCCCCTGTGATGGGGTTGTCCTTTCTTCACACCTAGATGGCAAGGAAAGTGTTAAAAACTTGCAGAGGACTTTCCCCACCCCATAGAAACTGCCAGGGCTGCTAATCAGGGAGGGAGAGTCCTCCAGAATGGGCCTGTTAAGTTTTAGGAATAGAGAAGAGGGAGCCATGGGCTGCTTGGTACTCATGATAGAAACAGAATTTCTCCTCCACTTGTCCAGAAGGGAAAAGGGTTTGAAAAGCTCCTGAAGCCAAGGCTCAGACAACACTGCTGGGGAAGAACTGCTGCCTGGAGCAGAGACCCTTTTTTGTGGGGACTTGGCTGAAGTAAGGTACATTTACTTTAGACTGTGCCTGAGAGAAGTTCCATTTGTATGTGTTGCAATACTTGGAAGCTTGAGAATTAAGTTTGTTTTCATACCAAAATGTCTTCCCTTCATTGTACTCACCCACTGGTCTGTCATAGGCTTGCTCAGGACTGCTGGGTGACAGGGATTATGTTTTTGTGCATGTTGTGATGTATGGCTGTTTTTAGAGAAAAGAGGAGTAAGATTGCCCCATTTTCACAAGCAGCCTCTAAAGTTGTGACCTCCAAGCTGATCATTCAAGTTTCTATTCAGACAACTTTGTGTTACAAGGTATGAATAAGTTAGTGACAATTCACTTAACTTCCCCCACTCTGCACTGAGCCCATCAGATTGTAGTGGGAACACCAAATGGTACACAGACTGGAACAAAGGCTAATTATCCTACAAGCAGGGATGGCATTAAAATAACAAACTGTAGTAGACAAGAGATTAAGTTAGGGTTTGGGGTGGGGGAACAGCAAAGCCTGTATTCCAGAGAGAACTGGAAGGAAAAGAGGGTGGTTAGCAGAAAGGACTTGAGCAGGAGAAAAAGGGATGTGGAACAGAAAAAGTTAAGGTGTGGCAGCTGAGAGAGAAATGAATCTGAGAGCGGAGGAGGAAGAAGCTGATGATACTCTGGCAGTCAAGAGTAGGAGTTTGGCCTCTAAAAAGGAAGGCCTTACAGACCGAGAGATGGCACCCAAATAGGCCCTGAGATCACAAGCATAGATACAGAACTTTGAGCCAAAGAGCGGAGGCTTCTATGCAGAAGTGAACATGGAGGTGGGGGCTTAGAAACAAGGGAGAGAAATAGAGGGGGTATATCTCTATGCTTTGTCTGTACACACACACACACAGTTTTGTATTGCTTTCTAAATAGGTCCTTGTGGGGGAAATGGCTCAATACTTAAAAAGTATTAAGACTAGAATTTCAAAGGAACTTAAGGAAATTAGGTCCCCAGTTCACATGGAATTTAAATGGGATTTGGGTGCCTAACTCCCTTAGGCCTCTTTGAAAATTTCAGCCTAAAGTGATTTACTTTAAAACTCTAAGCAGTTCAGAACATATTTTAAAACGCCCACCACCCCAAACTTTTGACACAGGTTCTACTTCCATCTCTGCTCAGGGTAAGCTCTGTGAAACTGTGACCTAATGCATAGCAATGGCATGTCAAAGATAGTATTACAACCCCAGTCTTGAGTGCAATGCTAAATCTCCTGTCATGCATGGAATGTAATTACCATTAAGGCTGAAAAATGAGGGAGATGAACAGTAGTGGCAGTTTTTCTCAAGTTTACATAAACACTGACTACAAGACGAAGGCAGGAACATTAGAATCAAAGGGCTCCTGTCACATCAGCGCTTTAAATCTCTAAGCAGCTCCTTGAAAATCATCTGGCCTCGGTGAGCACAAACAGCCGATAAAAGCCTTAGCTAAGGTCTGCTGTTATCTGCTAATTTCAGGGCAGTCTTGCCCTGTAGCCACTGTCCCTAGGAAAGTAGCGATTTTGGCACTTTCCCACCCCCCACCCCCCTTAACAGTTACAGTTTAAAGAATTGCTAAGGAGGCAGAAATTGCTTCCTAGGTGTTTGAAAACCAAGACACTGTAACAAATAATGAAGCACCTTTAATGAAACATCTGCATGATGTTTGTGTACAAAACGCATCTTTTTTTATATGGTAATATTTAAAGACTTAGACAACGTGAAATGCCATTACTCCTCTTGTTTGCACTAGTAACTGTGTCCTTAGCAGAATGTCTAAGTGGCTTCTGGATTTTCTGTAACGTTCTTTCTATCCCATCTGTGGGACTTACTTTTGGGTTGGGACAGGAGTTGTCCAGAGCTCAGAAGCTTCCATTTCCAAAGGTTCCAACCCCCGTGAATCCAAACAAATATTCATATGAACCTGACAAACTGAAACTGCTGGGTTCTGCACTAGAGCTAGTTGGTTGAAAAATTTCCATGGGAACATTTTTCTGCTGGAAAATGGCAATCTGTCAATATCTAAATGTGCCATGGAAAAATGTCTATTTAAACAAAGTTCAGATGGAAACCAGGTCAGTTTCCTACCAACTCACCAGACCACCTCCTCTGCAGGACCATCTGGTGGACTGCAATGGAGGCAGGACTCCCAGGGTCTCTGGCTTTGAGTTTGACCTGTCAGCTGGGCAGCTGCTCCGTGAAAAATTCCAAGATTTTATTATTGTTGTTCCCACTCCACTGTATTCTGCACACTTCTAGAGTGTAGGAATAGCCATGCCCAATGTGGGGGTAGGGGAACAAACTACCTAACCACTAGAAACCACTTGGAAATGGTTCGGAGATTCTAAATTTACCAGTGGAACTAAATGTTTTGGAGTTCAATTAAAAAATGATTTTAAAAGCCGTTCTGCTAAGGCCAGTTAGGATGAAGAGGTTTGAATTGATTAGTGACTTTCGTAGCATAGACTCAGGCCTTATGCTGTCAGTCAACCTGTTGCTCCTATAGGATGAGCTGCATGACCGTGTAGGAGGAGAAAAGGGGAGCAATCAAATGGCATTTGTTACTGTCAGAAGCATTTTGGAAATAGTCTGGTTGAGTGTTGGCATTAGTGTGGCTGAATATGCAAGCAGTGAGGTCAGGTGGTAATGGGAAAGCCTAGGGGGCTTTGGGATGGTAAGATAAGCCCTGAAGGAGAGGGTAATCAGGAGCAAAGAGGAGGATGGGAGTCTAGCCGCTAATGAATAGTTAACAAACAGATGGACTGACACAAAAGACAAAGGAAGGATGGCCTTATGGTTACGGCACTGGCTGGGATACAGATGATCAGAGTTCACTTTCAGGAGCTGCCACCATGGGCAAGTCATTAATCTCTCTGTGCTTCAGTTTCCTAACTGTAAAACAGGATGACAATGCTACTTTCTTCAGTCACATCTATATCTACTTGGAATATAAACTCTTCAGTATGTCTCTCAGTTCCACTCGCATCTGCCACTTGATGCTACCTGGAAGGATTGTGGGCCTGTTGCCACCTTCAGCATCCTTGGTGGGGCGGGGCGCCAGGCAGAGCCACAGCTTTCTAAAATCCTGGATGCTTTCAGGAAGAAAGGATTCGTTAGTGGACTTCCTCCCCACACACTGCAGTGGAGAACAATGCATCCTTGGTGATGCTACCACTGCTAGGTTTTGAGGTTTGTTAAAAAACAAAACAAAGTCTCTGAGACTCAACATGCAAACATTCCTTTTGCGTAAAAGTGGCTTCTGCTAACCAGCCTAACTACACGGGGCAGGCTCGGCCAATCAGGAAACTAGAAAAAAACATCATGTAGCTGATTTGCCCAGTTGCAAATGATCTAGACAAAATGCAAAAAGGTAAAAATTTACCACAATTCTGTAGCAGTTCTTGAAGATGACAGAAATTGTCTACAAAATCATCTTGAATTTTTAAATACTTTTCTTCCTTGTCACAAAAATGGTTGTGACTTCTAAAACAAACATTGTTCATTACAAAGACTTTTTTTGTTGGAAAAGGGGCTGTTTCTCTCAAGATTTCCACCACAGTTTTGCATATTCAAGGGTTTCATATAGTACAGCTCAATGTTGAATAAACTTCTGGATTCTTGTTGCTTATCTGAGCTTGGATCTCCAGACCTTCTAGAGGTTCACCCATCACTAATGTTCAGAAATGCTTTATACTACACGAGGATAAATGCTAGAGACTGACTGGTACTTTTTCTGGACTATCCATGGCTTATTTATGATGCTATAAAACGAACCTCTAAGTCTTTGATCCTGCAAACCCCTTGTGAGTGTGTGTCTTTACTCAGGTGAGTAGTCCCATTTAGCTCAGTGGGACAACTCACATTTGCAAAGCTGCTCATGTGTGTAAGTATTTTCACGGCTGACAGAATTTATTGTCTTAGGTCCCAAACATAGAAAGACTGTCCTAATCCTATAAATGAGTCACAGGTATTCTTGTTCCAACATGGTGGTGATCGATACGAACAACTTCATTATTTTGTTTGTAAATGATGTCTGTCTTCTGACAGAGCTTCATCTAACCCTAACCCTGAGGGGAAAAAAGATTAAATGCATTGCTTGACAGTACCTATTAAATATTTATTAACATTTTCATTGGAATAAATGTATTAATGTAAAACTGCAGTACTCAAGTGGAGTTGAAACACTCCCAGAGGCAAGTATCCTTCAGTACAAGTGAGACAAAAATTGGACTCTTTAGAAATGGTGAGAATGTTCCTGAGTGTACAATCCTTTTTGCAGTGTGACACAGCTAAGCAGGACTTTTATCAAACTGGCCTGGCGATAAAAGCCTGGGATTGCGGAAGACCAAATGGAAAAACTAAAAGCGGGAGAAGATGGTAGTTGTTAATGAAGTGTAATGCGCTGATCATTAGCTTTACTCAAGTTCTGTATGTGGCTGCAATAAGGAAACATGCCTAGTGCCTCCTGTTAACAGTTTGTGCTCTTATCAGAGGTCATATTTATTCATGAGGAGCTTTCTGAAATGAAAGGATTGCAGCAGGGGATAAAAGCAGAGGCTGAGTTGGAGAACCAAACATTCCTCAGAGTATTCATCCTCCCCAGAACTCATTTTGCCTTTCATTCCACATGTGAATAGTGTGTGAAAATAAAACACCGCTCTGCTATTCCCTACAGTATCAGGGCCCAAAATGGGTTTGACCCCACTGAAAATAATGGAGTGAGATCATTCACATTTTTTCACTTCCTCTTCCAGTACCTTCTTCACTTAGCTTTTCCCTGGTTAGTTTTCTCCTCCGTTTAATGTGATCAAAACTTCAAGAACCAAATCATTTGTCTGTCTATCTCTTTAAACTCCCCACTCTTCATTTAGATCATTTTCAATACCTTTAGGGGGATATTATCAGATATAGACAGTCATCTTTTTTTAATTAATACAGAGAACCAAAATTCTGAATGACATAATAGAAGGTGCCTAAGGAAGAACTATGAGGTAAGATAACCACAACTTTTAATGGTTATTGAGACAAAAGGCCCAATGATTTGATTTCAGTGGGAATTTTCCCTAAGTAATATCTGGAGGATTGGGCCTGTATGTTAACATTTATGTTCTGTCAAATGGAATGCAAACACTTATGTGGACCACAAGGATGCATATCACTAACAGGTTCAAACTGATACAAATATTCAAAATAAGAGGGGGTCACTACGCTAGGAATACTTGTGCAGTCTTCAGTATAGTAGCTCAGAAAAGTTCCATTTAGTATCTCTGATATGTAGCTTTGCTGTTTCTAGCACATGGTGAGAGAGTTCAAGAAAGCCTGTAAACATTCCCATGAAGTTTTTGAATGAATTCTCTTCTATCATATTAAATTCCCTTCTGTGTTTGCTTTCTGTGAACACTCAGGTAATCAGATTTTACTGATACATATCTTCATAGGAAATCAAAATCATTCATATATGTATTCGTAGAAACCAATTTTTACTTGCACATTGCATGAGCCTTTGTGCCAGAACAGCTTGCATGCTTATCCAGTCAGGGAACAGAAACAACGCCATGTGGCTTACCTGACCAAACTAACCAATACAGCTCAAATATTGAGTATCATTTTATCTCAGAGAACTGTTTGTGATCAACTTGCAGAGATAAAATCTTGGGGGGGAGGGGAAAAGTCTGCAAATACTTTGGAATAAGAGCTATGCTGGAGGAAATTGCCAATTGCTGACAAAGACGCTAAATTTATCACATTATTTGTGATGGGTGGATGGATCTACTGTTTTCTTTTCCTCTACTAATCTGTGAGCAACTTTAACCAAAGAGTAGCCAAGATGTGCTTGTCTATGTCACCCATGGACACAGCATCATTCTCTAAATGCCCCACCTCTCTGTAGTCCAGAATATTGCATGGCATGTGTGTAACGTGGCATTTAGCACATGACCACCAGTGGGATGTTGTTTAACCAGCAGCAATCATTTCTTATAACCCATTTCCTGATGTTCTTTTTTCAAGCTAAGGTATAACATTGCATGAATGACTCCATGTTTCACACAACCAGCCGAGGACTATGATCAAGAGGTTTTACCAATGTGTATTGGGTGTGATATTTAATCTGAAAAGGATTAAAACATAAATTATATAGAAACTTGGCATGATTCCCCTCTCACACCTAGTTTACTCCAGTGTATCTCCACTGATTTCACTGGAGTTTCTCCTGGTTCTCACCAGACTGAGGAGAGAATTGGGCTCCAAACCTTTAGAAATGAGACCTAAAGCAAGCTTTTTTTGATCAACAGGCCAATAGTATTTTCAATTGACACTGTGAATTATTTAATTTTATTTAAAAGTGCCTTATTTTAAAACATAATTCTTATCTCCCCCCTACAGGAAGCACTAAGTCTATCTTCTAGAGTCATCAAGCAATGGGCATTTGGGGAACTTGGTAACACTTCCTTTTGCAGACACCTGAGCTTCATTAGCAGAATATAGATTTTAACAGATATGGCCGAAGCATCTGTCTTTTAAAAAATCAAATAAAATTGGGCAGAGGGAATTGGGAACAAGGGCCTGATCCAAAACCCACTGAAGTCAACAGGGAGACTCTGATTTCAATGGGCCTTAGATTCGGCCCTGAAAGAATAAAGGAGTTTGCACAACATAAAATATGAAGTTAAAGGGATACTGTATGTTAATTAAGGTCATGATTTTGACCTGTACTAAAATTCCTTCTTCATTCTACAGGAGCTATCCACCCCAGGGGGATGGACAGTAAGTGAGGCAATGGCAGATGGGAGTCTAATGCTGACCCTACCTAGGGGGATGTGCAGTAGACATGCTCCCTTTGTCTTCCAGGGCATTTCAGAGGATAAAATTCCTGCCAGAGCTAACCCATGATCAGGACAGCTTTATATCACCCCCAATCCTGGCATGTTGTTTAGCTGTGCAATCTGCCACATAATGTTAAATCTACAGCTGTCAACATATTTCATCAAAAGTTTATTTACAAAAATGGTTTTTCAAAGGAAAGGATTTTTTGGTGAAAACTTTCATTTTTTTCAAAATTTGGATTTTTTTTTGAGATATATAAAGAGAACTCTCATTTCCAAACAAAAACAATATTTCATTTAAGTAGAAAAAATAAATAAATCAGTGGTTTAGTTTTTCAATGAAAAACCAAATATTTTCATTGAAAATTTAGGGGGAGGAGAGAAATTACCTTTTCCAACCAACTCTGGAATTTGATGTAATTTTAAAAGATGTCATTTGATTAAGTGGAACCCACCAGTGCTAAACTGGTTGCTAAGAAGGTGTCATGTATGGGTTATGTAACCTCTTTGTGTTTGATGATTACAAAATATCTTCTAATCTTAGCAAATATAAACCCTGTGGCCTGAAGCTTTAGAGGTTAAGGAGCTCTCTGCTCCCATCTGTTGGTGAACAGATGGAAGAACATCCATCTACACCAGCTATTTACCCAGAACTCCAGATGGACAAAAGCTCCAGAAGGGGAGGAGCTCTCTTCCACATCTATTGGTGGAAGAGAGGGGGGAAGTATAGCTACAGAGAGATTCCTTTGCATAAATTCTCTACCCCAGAATTCTTCCAGTGACACTTTTTGAGAGCCACCACAACTCTACCCAAACTCAGAACTGGTTGGGAAGTGACAGTGAACTAAAAAAGTGACAAAGTCAAGGTTAATCTGTGCAAAGGAATGCATCACCAATGGCAAGGAGTTTGCTCAGGAGCTTTATATGCTACTGGTTCTCCTCTTCTGAGAACCCTGTGTTGTTGGAACAACTCTTCAACAGAATAGGATGCAGAAAACAGTAGAGTGACAGAACCGACTAAGCCACTAAGTGAAGCTGAAATCACTACAGCTGGGTTAAGTGGTGAGTTTCAAGACAAGACCAAGTAACCCTTCCTAAGGGATTGCAGACAGGCCTGCTCAAGAGCACCTCAGGATTCTGGGACTATAATACTGGCTGATACCAAAGCATGAAGGAGTTTAGGAAATGGAGATGGGGGAAGTGATACTTACAGAGAAATTAACCTATTAGACATTCACATGGGGGAAGGGAGGAGAGAAGAGAGTTAACAATCTACTGCCAAAGTTACTGTTTTACTTATCATTCATTTAAATGTATTGTTGCGGTGTTTTCCCAAGTTGATGCTATATATATCACACAGCTGGGGAAACCATTTAAAAAATATTGCACTTAGTTTTAGTCTCATTGTAGCTACTAACTTTGGATTTAAAAGTTAAACAGAATTGTTGACAAGGCAACAAAAACATTTCTTGCATAAGTATTAAAAGAGAGGGTGACCAATATAAAAGGTAAGAGAACACGGCTGAGTTGATATATTATAGGGTTATAGAGGGTACACTGTTGTTGCTTTTTTAAAAAAAAACCCTATATTTTAAAAATCAGTTTATCCCTGTATTTTTGCCTATATTTACTCAAATAGTTTAGTTAATAATGTAATTCAGGCAGTATGCACTCTGACACTATGGACTTCAGTTTTATAGGACGACTTTTAAGCAGGCAGAAAGGGGCAATGAAGTGAAAAATTGTATATGTAGATGGATAGGGGGCATAAAGGTTTTCCTGATTCTCCTAAGCTTAAATGTTGTTTTACATTTCTACAGAAGTATATTATACCTTACCCAAGAAAATCATTTGCTCCACATACACATCTCAGGTACGTGTGTTTGAAAGCTGAGCCTTACATGTTTACGAATGCTCAGAGTTGCAAGCCAGATTTCTGCACCGTGACTATATTATATGACTACTGATTTATATTTGGCTCCACCATGCAATGTTGTTTTTGACCTATTTTGCTGGTGATATTGGGTACTTTTATTTGTTGCTTTTAAACTATGTTTTTTAAAAAAAATTAAAAATATATAACTACAGTTTTACATTCATAAAGAAAAAGACTGTGTTGTGTTTGGAAGCAGGGGTGGCAGTGGCTGCAGGAAGGACTTGTCATTTGCTCTCGGAGTCTATGTTACCATATTATGAGGCGGGATTCTGTTCCCAATTAAATGGATGACTAAACTACCATTGTCCTTCACAGGAGATGGATTTAGGGTTGCCAACTTTCTAATGCCAGAAACCTGAACACCCTTGCCCCGCCCACTGCCCTGCCCCTTCCTGAGGCCCTGCCCCTGCTCACTCCATCCCCTTCCCTCCATCACTTAGAATCATAGAATATCAGGGTTGGAAGGGACCTCAGGAGGTCATCTAGTCCAACCCCCTGCTCAAAGCAGGACCAATCCCCAACTAAATCATCCCAGCCAGGGCTTTGTCAAGCCTGGCCTTAAAAATATCTAAGGAAGGAGATTCCACCACCTCCCTAGGCAACACATTCCAGTGTTTCACCACCCTCCTAGTGAAAAAGTTTTTCCTAATATCCAACCTAAACCTCCCCCACTGCAACTTGAGACCATTACTCCTTGTTCTGTCATCAGCTACCACTGAGAACAATCTAGAGCCATCCTCTTTGGAATCCCCTTTCAGGTAGTTGAAAGCAGCTATCAAATCCCCCCTCATTCTTCTCTTCTGCAGACTAAACAATCCCAGTTCCCTCAGCCTCTCCTCATAAGTCATGTGTTCCAGTCCCCTAATCATTTTTATTGTCCTCCGCTGGACATTTTCCAATTTTTCCACATCCTTCTTGTAGTGTGGGGCCCAAAACTGGACACAGTACTCCAGATGAGGCCTCACCAATGTTGAATAGAGGGGAACGATCACGTCCCTCAATCTGCTGGCAATGCCCCTACGTATACATCCCAAAATGCCATTGGCCTTCTTGGCAACAAGGGCACACTGTTGACTCATATCCAGCTTCTCGTCCACTATAACCCCTAGGTCCTTTTCTGCAGAACTGCTGCCGAGCCATTCGGTCCCTAGTCTGTAGCGGTGCATGGGGTTCTTCTGTCCTAAGTGCAGGACTCTGCACTTGTCCTTGTTGAACCTCATCAGATTTCTTTTGGCCCAATCCTCTAATTTGTCTAGGTCCCTCTATATCCTATCCCTACCCTCCAGCGTATCTACCTCTCCTCCCAGTTTAGTGTCATCTGCAAACTTGCTGAGGGTGCAATCCACGCCATCCTCCAGATCATTTATGAAGATATTGAACAAAACCGGCCTGAGGACCGACCCTTGGGGCACTCCACTTGATACCGGCTGCCAACTAGACATGGAGCCATTGATCACTACCCGTTGAGCCCGACAATCTAGCCAACTTTCTATCCACCTTATAGTCCATTCACTTGCTCTCCCCCATCCTCGCTCACATGCTCATTTTCACTGAAATGCCCAAACAGGTATATTTATTGTTCTGACAGATGTATTATGCTAATTTCAAGTTTTATTTGTTACAGGACGCTAGAGCTGGCAGGAAAATAGTCAAAAAGGGTAATTTTGGAAAAAATGAAATTTCACAAAGGTTTTCATGATTCTTTCCCTCCCCTCTTCCCATTTTTCATAACCAGCTCCATGTTTTTTGTTCACTGAAGTTATTGTAATTTTATGTGTGGAATTAGGACCACACATTATCACAGCTGCAGTGGGTCCATTAAAAGCCCACTCCTGAAGCCCAAATAGAAATCCATAGAGCACAACCACAGAAATGCAAGGGTGTAAACTTGAGAATCAGTTGACAGCCCAAACATCATAGAATTTCTAGTTATCTGCTTTCTTTTTTGCTTAGAACACAAGAATCATCTCCTATTAAAATGTATATCCTGGCCTCATCTTATCTCAAAATTGTAATCCAATGTTATTTGAACTGTTTTATCCCACTTGTGCATTTCAGTATCTCAAAGAAATGGGAATGTGTCTCTCAAAGTATATATTTAAATCAATGTTCAAATACACACCAAGATCTACGAATGAATCCAAAAGGAAATTAGAACAATTTAAAATTATACACATTTCAGAATTCTGAATTTGGCCTGTTGGACAATGTATACTGGTGGTATGGGAAGACATGTTGTAATCAGACACAAATTTATGTTAACGTCTGAATATCTGAAATCTTAGGCTAAACTTTATAGGTTTTCTAGAAATGTCATGAGTATATTTGGGACTACACAATCTTCTTTTCTTTTCTTTTTTTGGAAAATACAGAGCCAAATTCTACTCTGTTACATCCATGCAAGGAGTTCCAATGACAGAATTGTTTACTTATTTTCCATCACTATAACCTTTGACCAAAATTCTCAAGTATTTCCTCTGTTGTCTGTTGAACCAACCCTAAAAGAGTTTCTAGTCTTTTTTCCCTCTGCAGTGATGACCTGTATCTGTACACAAGGGACCACTTTTTCAGAAATGTTCAAGCCCCCTCAGCTGTTCTTAATGGGAGCTATTGGATGCTGAGCACTTCTGAAAAATCTGGCCCAATTGAGCCTAATTATAGTTAACAAGGGAAAATGGTAGAAACTACTTCCAAATAGGAAGAGGGGTGTGGGTGTCTATCTGTCTGTCTCTGGCAAAAGCAGAATTAATGAGCACCGATTTCCCTTGCACAATTGAGGCTTTGCACAAAATGTGAAATATCATCTAATGTTTAGTCTAAGTCCAGCATTTTATGCAATGAAAGGAATAGTGTCTTTTGGTTTCAGGTGACCCTGTAGCCCATTTATTGAACCTGCCATGCACTCTGCCATTTTATCTCTGAACAATGAGGTTGAAGGAGAGAACTTCAGGTTGGAGATTCTACCACCCAGGTGCTCACTTCTATTGGCATGATTAAGTTAATTACTGTAGTATGGTTGCTACTACGTCAGCAAACCAAGCACTGGATTGATGTTCTCTGCAATATGAAGATCACTGTTTTCATGGGACTTGCTTCAGTAGATGTTGGAGAATGACCTTTAATCACAGCAAGGACTTCATGCTGTTCTTTTGTATTCCACATGACCTGGGTCGCACATGGATAATGCAGAACAAATTCCTTGTGTAATGATCTTGGCAAAACCTTTGATGAATGTGCATTCGAATGATGCCCCAACAACATGAACTAAGCAGTTTCTCTGAAATATTCTACTGCAATGCTTTCCTCGCATTTTGTATTTTCACATGTGAGAGATGGGGAATAAAATATCCACCGTTCATCTATCTTCATGTGGTTGTTCAATCACATTGATTACACTGAGCTCTGCTGCTTACATGCCTTTTCCTACATGTCTATAAAATAGTTTAGTCCTATTCTGTAACTATATATTAAATGGTATGATATGTGAGCAAGGTCAGAAATACAGATAAGGACATGTGGGAACAGGTTGTAAATAAAGTTCTTTAACAGATATATAGGACATCATAGATGCCCCAGGGAAACAACAAAACCTTTTATTAAAGACAGCATTTGAGGGAGTTACAGTGACATGTAGGTCCTGATCCCAAACTCACTGAAGTCAATGGGAGTCTTTCCATTGACTTAATAGGTTTTAGATCATGTCCTTATCTTGAATAGGTTCCTGCCTTCTGGCATACTGCAAGTCTCCTGTTTATTTGTTGGCATTTGGTGAGGGAGGTGGGTAAGAGATGTGATGGCTAGATAGGGTAGGCTGGTGTTCTGGTTTGAAGGGTTATATGGTGTCAGGGAGTTGATATCAGGCATGACATTTTATACCTTTCCATTTCTGCATACTAATTTTTTAACCAGTTTCCCAATACACATTTTCCATGTAAGCCACCCCATAGGGATGTTATGTGATCACAAATGGGAGAAGAGGTAATTTGTGCCACTATGAATGGGAGGGCAAGTGTCCGTGAAACCAAAGCCCTCTATGAACATATGGTCCAGACCATATTAAAAATGGGAATTTTTTTAATTTAAATTTTAAATTTATTTAAATTATTTTATTTAAATTAAAAGCTGTCAGGATCAGTGACAACAAGGCTGTTCTGCTACTTCCATGCCAATCTCATGCCTGAAAGGTGCCGGGGGATGGTGGGTAGTGTCTATTTATGCTTGCATTGTTCTTTGCAGTTACAAGCTTGGCAGCCTGCTCCAACTAGCCATGGGATGGAATGGAATGGGGACTGTCTCATAGATTTTTATGAGAGCCCTGAAACTGCATGTTCCTTCCCTCATCTAAGAGATATTATATCTGTATGAACAGTGCCAGTACATTAAATAGTCCTGATTTCAGCCTCCATCAGGAATAACTGTGTAAGGGCAGTTACTCCAAGCATTAATGTGAAGTAAATTCTAGACTGACAATACAACAGACAGTTTAACTTAGAGTCAGTCATACAGTGTGTTTCCATCCTGACCCTGAAAGTTCTCTCCATCCACCACATGCTCCATTTTCTGTTTTGCAGGAAATAGAAGGAAAGAGCAATCTATTTAGACTGGAAACCCCTTGGACAGGCCCTTCCTGGCCAACCCCCAACCTACCTTTCATCACTCATTCAGTGTCAAAATGTACTCCTGCGTCCAATTGGCCAATCATGCCAACCTACATCCCCCACTTGTTAAAGAACCTCCTTCATGCTTTCTCCCATGCTGCCTCTCAGGCTTGGAAGGAGCTCCCTCTAAACATCCACAAAGATACTTCCTTATCCTCCTTCAAATCCCTCGTAAAAACTCTCCTCTGCTGTGTGGCCTGCAAAAAAACTTGACAACAGTTAGGACTTGTGTATGCCTCAGGAGCTGCAGCAGCATAGGAATGGTGCCACAGCTATGCCGCCATAACCCCATAGTGTAGACGCACACTAGAGCAACGGAAGAGGGTTGTCCATTGCCATAGTAACTCCATCTCCCCGAGTGAAGCTAGCTAGGTTAGCAGAAGCATTCTTCCATCGACCTAGTGGCGTCTGCACCATAGCTATGTCAACCTAACTTTTAAGTGTAGACTGGGCCTTATGTTGTGCTGCACCAATACCACGGCCAGTCATGCTGACCAATACTGTCATTGTTTCCTTGTACAATCCATTGGTCTGCCTGTATCCAGACTTTCTTTTTGTTCTGTGTTTGTACAGCACCTAATACAGCAGGGTCTTGGTCCATGTCCAGGGCTCCTAGATGCTATGATAATACAAATAATATATAAAAAGAAGACAGAAACAATCTATTAGGATGACAAGCTCTTTGGCACAGTCATTGTGTCCCCCTCTGGATTTAGTTTTCACTGGCAAATGTTTGGGGGGGTTTTGGGGTTTTCCTGTGAAAAAATGTCAGCGAAAAGGAAAATGTTCATTTTCACAGAAACATTTCTTCAAAAGCTTTTGGGTTTATATTGAAAATCAGAATTTTTTTTTTTTTTGCATTTTGGGCAACTGAAAAATTACAACTGAAAACTGACTTGGGGTAGTTTCACTAAAAAATCAAAAACCCCTCCATTTTTAGGGCTTGGTAAAAATTTCATCAAGTAGATGCTTCCTGTGGAAATTTCTGTTTTGACAAAAAAAACAGGGGTGCAGGCTCCAAGTGGCATTTATGTCAAGTGGCTCCCAGAAGCAGTGGCATGTCTCTTCTCCAGCTCCTATGCATGAAGTGGCCCCCGACCTGCGCCCCGGAGCAGGGCCATGCCGTGGTTTCTGGGAGCCGCGTGGTGCGGCCCCTGCCGAGCTGTGTGGTGTGGCCCCCAACCCAGTGTCCCGGCTGGAGCGCTGGAGTGGGGCAAGCCCCAGACCTTGCTCTCCAATGGAAGCTTGCGGGCTGGCTTAAAACGGCTCTTGGGCCGAATACGGACTGCGGGCTGTAGTTTGCCCACCCCTGTGCTAGATATTGTACAAACATATAGTGAGAGCCACTGTCTTGAAGACCTTACTGTTTGAAGAGACAAGTAAAATAAGGGGTGGGAGAGGAACTAGAGGCTCAGAGAGGTGAAATGACTTACCCAACATCACAGGGCAGGGTAGTTGCAAAGCCAGGAATAGAACCCAAGTTTCCTTATGGTTCCCTGTACACTGAGCCACTGAATAAGCACCTTATTCTGCAAACTTTGTGCAACTCTGAGTAGTCCCACTGACTTTTGTTCTCCCTCACTATGGTGGCCACAGGAAACATATCTGCTGGCAATTTGATTAAAATGAAACTCTGAATTTTTGTTTTTGGGTTTTGGCAATAGGCTTTTTAGCTAGTTGACAGATTTCTTTTTGCACTTGGTTTTCATTTTTTTAAAAAGCCTTGGCGTAGGTCAGTGTGACTGCCCTCTTTGGGAAAGTTATTCATTTTAAAACAGTGGATAATCATGAGCAAAGGACCAAACTTCTGGGCTGAAAGCAAATTTGCTACATGTTCCAAAGATTTTTACTCAAAATCTGAGCTAGCCACAAAAATGTATGCTAGGGCTAATGAGGATGAGTGCTCTTTTGAATGGAATCCACACCCTTTAGATTGGTGTATTGCGAAAGGGTAAAAATACATGGTTAGATTGGCTCTTTCAGTGGAAAAAAATCATGCCAGTTGGTCAGAGAGGAAGAAAACAGCAAGGTTCACTTTGTGGGATCATCCCCTCCGAGAGGGGTTTGGTGGCCCAGTGATTCAGGACACAACTCCTCTGCAACCCTGCAAGGAGATGCAGAGAAGAGAAACTCATCTACACAAGGATCTCCTTTCTATACAGCAAGGCACTTTTATGGTGAGCAGCTGTTTCACTGCACCCCCACCACCTCCTACAGGATTTCTGCATGAAAAGCTCTAGGCTCTGCAAGAGGATGCTGCTGTGGAGAGTGCCACCTTCCCATGTTAAATTTTCCAAGGTTTGAGGTCCTCTTCTATCAAACAAGTAAATGCAGCACAAAGCAGCAGCAACCCAGTGCTGCCCCCCTGCTTCAACCCTGACCCGGAGGGAGTGCCAACAGGTAATACTTGGAGGTTTGCTGTGTCTCAGGGTGCCTATATTTCCCAAGGAGAAAATGGGACACCCCCAGACACTCACCCAATGGGCCCCCCATGCTGTTGCTGGTTGTTGGAACCCTGCCCCCTTCCTCACCATGCAAGAGGCTGTTGCAAGGTCGCTGGAACCCTGTGGCATCTCCGCTCGCCCCCTCCGCACTGCACCCCACCTTTTTGACAAAAATGGGATCAAGTGAGCAAGAGCAAACAGGACAAATGCCTCCTTTTGGAAAAAAAGTCAGGACGGCCGGGACAGGGCTTAAAAAAGGGACTGTCCTGGTCAAAATGGGACATACAGTCATCCTACTGAGTCTCCCTGTTTATTCAGTTCTTAGCCTTACTCTTGTTGTCCGTTGCACCACGCTCAACTTATTCTGAGGCTGAGTCTTTTGTCTACATCCTCCTTCTCCTCCCATGCATTTTTCCATGCAGTAATGCAGACAGATGTACTAATTGTGCCATATCCAGAAATAAAAATATTCCACGTAATTTACTATGTAGTGGAATCAATCTGAGGCTTGGTGGACCAAGACGGTACATATTTAAAATAGGGGCATTCCTCCTGTAGAACTATGTATAGAGAACTATGCAGCACTTAATTTGTAATGAAAGAGGTGCCGGGGTTCAATCAATTAGGTGCTGGGGCTCAAGCGATTTTTTTTAACATTCATAATTGATGCGATAAGCCTAGAGGTGCCAGGGCTATGAACTGCCAAGCCTAGAGGTGCCAGGGCTCAGCTCTGGCATGCCCTGGCATAAATTATGCACTGGAACTGTGCAAATCTTAATGTCCACTGTGTTTGAGGTTTTTCTGCTTGTTTTTAAAAATAATAAATTCAGGTCTTGTTTACCCTGTTTTACCTGGAAGGTGCAATGGGCAACTGGAAAGCTAGTAGGAGGATTCTCGAGCAAGTAAAACCCAGTTGAGAGGGTAAATGATTTTTATTCACTCTGTTTAAAAACCCTTCTGTTCTTTGTTAACACCTATTTAACTCAAATGCACTATAAACAGTGGGGCAGAAGGTCTGTTTGTCAAAGCGTCAATATGCCTACTTTTTCAGTTAGAAGCTGGGAAAGCTCAAAACACTCTTTGTCATAATGAGAGAATCCGCCATCAAAACAGGAAAGGCAAGACTTCATTTTTCCCTTTGAGATAAAAACAGGGAAGGAATTAATGTAGACCTTGGATATTCATCATAAAGAAGCAAAAAAGGACACAGTCCCCAGGAAATATTTTGACAGCATCATGCCTTAATTATAATTTAGGTTTTAGGCATTTAGGCAAGGAAGAAGTGATTGTTTACATTAGGTTTGATGTCTCATTTATGCTTTTTTAAAGTGAATCAGATAAGAAACAGGTAATTCAGGATTGAGCCCATAGAAAGGTCCTTAACCCTCTGAAAGAGCTGTCCATTCTGGTCCTTATCTATCAAAGTACCTAGGCATGTGCTTAACTTTAAGCATCTGAGTAGTCCCATTGAAGTCGCTTAAGGTGTTTTGCTGAGCTGAGACCAGAGTGCTCAGTGTTATGTAAAATTGAGCCCTATATGTCTGATTTGATTACACTCAATCCAACTCACACACCATGAAAGCCTGTGCAAAGCCAAAAAAGCCCTATAAAATTGGTTGGTGGGCAGAGGGTAAAGGTTTGAGGGGATCTAGTTTGGAAGTTCAGTTGTAGTTTATGGACTCTGGTCCTAGATTGCCTGCAAGTTTAATGGAGAAGAAAAATAACCCAGCAACTAACTTCTGTGTGTGTTGTATTCTGGTTTTTGCTCTGCTGTTTAAAAAAAAAAATGTATTCACAGAAATCCAGTTAAGAAAATAAGAATTTACACTATTCTAAAAAAGAATTACAATATCTAAAATACTGCCAGTGTCAAAGTTCATTATATAAATACACCTACGTGGTTGCCCACTGAGACACACTCCTCCTGGAATTGCTCATCCGGTTGCTGCAGGAATACAAATGGCTACTTTATCTAAGTGATAACTGCAGCCTATGAAAGTGTGTTAATTGTGTTCCTGTTTTTCTATGAATAAACTCTAAAATGTGCACTCTAAGTGGAATGAACCTCTCCCTCTCTCGGTCTGTTCCTTGTCAATTCACATCAGTAGAAGGTCAGGAAAGCTAATAGGGAACAAGGCACTGCAGCATTTGAACTCAACCTTGCTTTCCTGAGGAATAAACTGACAATTAGTACAGGGATCAGCATCAAAAAAGAGCAACCCAGCATGAAGTCTGTCTAATTAGTCATATGAACTGAGGGCTTCCCCTCCACTTCCTCAAGAACACATGCCTGTCAGATCTTGTACAGAAAGACTTCTCTAACATAATACTGAAATTAGGTTGAGAACAGGTAGCCCCATTTGAATAGCTTGATTAAACAACAGCATCTATTTCTGTGCAAACACGTTTGTTTCCAAGATAATTTCCAGACACTTGTTTTGCAACTAAATTGCAGGGCATTTCCTTCTTCTCCAAACAAATTAAAAATTGGCCCTGTTCTTTTCGCTAATCTTCTCGTTTTAATAACTTTTCTTATTTAGATGGAAAAATGAGCACGATGGAAAAATTGGAGATGAAAGCTGGAGGAAATCCTTCTAATCCCAGAGAACTGTGTTCTTTCAGTGGCAGTATATTTCTACCCTCATTCTTTCTGGTTTTCTTTCTTTAATGTTACATTGGTAGCCTTTCAGACCAAAGCCTCTTATTTATCCCTACAATATGGAAAACAAGGGACATAGCAGTGAAAGCTTCCCTATTATCATTAGTATTATTATTTATTTGTTAACTTGACATCACAGTCGTGCCTAGCAACCACAGCTGAGATTGGGGCCCCATTGTGCTAGATACTGTGCAAATGCATAATAAGAGACAGTCCCTGACCCAATCTTGCAATCTAGGGCCCCAATCCTGCAATAAGGGCTTGCCCAAAACAAATGATCTGCTACTTTAACGATGGTGGTATAGTTAAAGAGAGACACCGTCCCCACACACACACTTGTATATATGCAGTTATATTGATGATAATAAGGCATCTTCTCTACAGATACAATTTATTCTTGTAAGGGAATAAGCTATTCCAGTATAAGGCACTTTATACTGATATAACTGTATCCATGTTAGGAGTTGTACTGGAGAAAAAAAAAATCACACACCCAACCTGAAATAGTTCTATCAGTACAAATACTGCCCGTAGATCAGGCCTCAGATCCACGCAAGCAGACTCCTGCGTCTGCCACAGAGCCCCACTGGCTTCGAAGGGGCTCCATGTGGGTTTTGGGGTCTACCTTCACCAATCTCATTAAAGAGCAGAGCCTGGAATTCACTGATCTCTCTGAGACTGCAGCCATGTTGCCCCTTGTGTTGGTTTCTATGATGCGGCTACACTACCAGACTGAGACTACTAGTTTCTTCCACACAGGCTACTAAACAACTATCAGATAACTTTTGGTCGCTCGTATCAACTTGAGATTGATTTAGTTGCATCTTTAAATGCTATCTCAGCATGTTCTGAGAATATTTATATAAATCTAAGTGTTTGTATCCTGTGAGATACATCAACTGTATACTGAGGTCCCCCTCCCTCCATCCCCCCATCCTTGTCTAGGAGAGGTTAAAGCTTTAGCCACAGTAGCATATTAAATTTACTGCATCAGAGAAGACAACTGAGCTAAAACCTGACTGCCTTCAAAATGTGATGCTGGAATTTTTGGCTGGCATATATCCTCCTCAGCTGTGATCGGCCTTTCAAGGAGCAGTCTCTCCCTCCTCCCAGTTACAAGGTGTGTGTCTCACCAGCAGCAGCATCACATACTCTGAGTGTAGGTGTGCTGATGGAAAACGCATTCGTCTATAAACTAAAGCCTCGAGATCGAATTAAAGAACTGTGACAGGCTCTGGCAGCCTCCACTGCCACCTCCGCCTCCTCATCACTATTCAGGGTGTCGCCTCCCTGATCTCCCCAGAGCTGATTCTGCCTGAGCAGCAGTCCCAGCACACTTGGCTCTATTCGGCTTGGCTTTTTCTTGTTGCAGTTTTGCCTATCAAATACTGGGGAGAGAGACAAAGGTAGAAACAATTCTTATGCGTTGAGTGACACTAAGGCCATATCTACACTACAAAGTAGGGCTGTCAAGTGATTAAAAAAATTAATTGCATGATTAATCGTGCTGTTAAACAATAATGGAATACCATTTATTTAAATATTTTTGAACGTTTTCCTCATTTTCAAATATATTGGTTTCAATTACAACACAGAATACAAAGTGCTCACTTTATATTTATTTTTATTACAAATATTTGCACTGTAAAAAACAAAAGAAATAGCATTTTTCAATTCACCTCATACGAGTACTGTAGTACAATCTCTTTATCATGAAAGTTGAATTTACAAATGTAGAATTATGTACAAAAAATAACTGCATTCAAAAATGAAACAATGTAAAACTTTAGAGCCTACAAGTCCACTCAGTCCTATTTCTTGTTCAGCCAGTTGCTCAGACAAACAAATTTGTTTACATTTTCAGGAGATAATGCTGCCTGCTTCTTGTTCACAACGTCACCTGAAAGTCAGAACAGGTGTTCTCATGGTACTGTTGTAGCTGGCGTTGCCAGATATTTACATGCCAAATGCACTAAAGATTCATATGTCCCTTCATGCTTCAACCATCATTCCAGGGGACATGCGTCCATGCTGATGACGGGTTCTGCTTGATAACGATTCAAAGCAGCGCAGGCTGATGCATGTTCATTTTCATCATCTGAGTCAAATGCCACTAGCAGAAGGTTGATTTTCTTTTTTGGTGGTTCGAGTTCTGTAGTTTCTGCATCGGAGTGTTGCTCTTTTAAGACTTCTGAAAGCATGCTCCGCACCTTGTCCCTCTCAGATTTTGGAAGGCACTTCAGATTCTTAAACCTTGGGTCGAGAGCTGTAGCTATCTTTAGAAATCTCACATTGGTATCTTCTTTGTGTTTTGTCAAATCTGCTGTGAAAGTGTTCTTATAATGAAGAACGTGTGCTGGGTCATCATCCAAGACTACAATAACATGATATGGCAGAATGCAGGTAAAACAGAGCCAGAGACATACAATTCTCCCCCAAGGAGTTCAGTCACAAATTTAATTTATGCATTTTTTTAAAGAGCGTCATCAGCATGGAAGCATGTCCTCTGGAATGGTGGCCGAAGCATGAAGGGACCTGTAAATGTTTAGCATGTCTGGCATGTAGATACCTTGCAACAACGGCTACAAAAGTCCCATGCGAATGCCTGTTCTCACGTTCTGGTGACATTGTAAATAAGAAGTGGGCAGCAGTATCTCCTGTAAATGTAAACAAAACTGTTTGTCTTAGCAATTGGCTGAATGAGAAGTAGGACTGAGTGGACTTGTAGGCTCTAAAGTTGTGCACTGTTTTGTTTTTGAGTGCAGTTATGTAACAAAAAAAATCTACATTTGTAAGTTATACATTTCCAATAAAGACATTGCATTATGGTACTTGTATGAGGTGAATTGAAAAATACTGTTTCTTTTTATAATTTTACAGTGTAAATATTTGTAATCAAAAATAATAATGTGACCAGTGTACACTTTGTATTCTCTGTTGTAACTGAAATCAATATATTTGAATATGTAGAAAAGCATCCAAAAATATGTAACACATTTCAATTGGTATTCTATTGTTTAACAGTGTGATTAATCGCAATTAATCACTGTTTTAATTTTTAAAATCACAATTAATTTTGTTGTTAATCGCGTGAATTAACTGCAATTAATTGACAGCCCTACTACAAAGTTAAGTCGACTTTATGTAAGTTGACATTGAGCCTCTGATTTAAGCAAGTCGATCTTGCGTGTCCACACTACTCTCATTGTGTCGGTGGAGTGCATCCTCACTAGCAGGGCTTGCATTGACCCATGGAGCACTGCACTGCGGGTAGCTATCCTACAGTGCACATAGCCGAGTGGAATTTTGGGATGGGCTTGCAAGGGTTTATGGCACCAAAACTTTGGCATGGGTGGTTATTGGAACATGGCGTTAGCCTTCCATAATGCACCTACCCACTCCTTCCCTGAAATCAACGGCAAACAAAGCAAGCCTTTTTCATGCCCTTTTTTGTAAGCCTGGGTTACCCTCGCAGACGCCATAGCATGATAAGTATGGACCCCGCTCAGCTGTACACTGTTGTTGTTAGCATTACAAACACCTCACGCCTTATCCTTCAGTATTTGCACAGCTGATACAGGAGCCGCTGCACAGAACAATGTGATGCCACGCAAGCAGCCCTGCTGGAAGACATAGAGTGGAGCAATTCGCAGTTGCTGGTGACAGTCACACACCACCTTGACACGGTTAAGTGCCATTTCTGGGCCCAGGAAACAAGCACTGACTGGTGGGACCGGATCGTTATGCAGCTATGGGGTGACAAGCAATGGCTGCAGAACTTTTGAATGTGTAAGGCCACTTTCCAGGAACTGTGTGAGGAGCTTTCCCTAGCCCTGAAGTGCAGCAATACTAAAGTGGTGATAGCCCTGTGGAAGCTTGCAATGCCAGACTGCTACCGGTCAGTGGGGCATCAGTTTGGAGTGGGTAAATCTACCCTGGGATCTGTTGTGATCCAAGTTTTCAGGGCCGTTAACAGACTTCTGCTAAGAAGGGTAGTGACGCTGGGCAACATGCAGGACATAGTGGATGGTTTTGCCATGCTGGGGTTCCCTAACTGCGGTGGGGCAATAGACAGAATGTGTATCCCTATCTCGGCACCAGACCACCTTGCCAAAGAGTACATAAACTGAACAGGGTATGGCTCAATAGTGTTGCAAGTGCCGGTGGATCACAGGGGCCATTTCACCAACATCAGCGTGGGATGGTCAGGAAAGGTGCATGACGTGTGCATCTTTTGGAACACAGATCTGTTCAGAAAGCTGCAAGCAGGGACTTTCTTTCCAGACTGCAAAATAACCATTGGTGATATTGAAATGCCATTTGTGATCCCAGGAGACTCAGCCTACCCCTTGCTCCCACGGCTCATGAAGCTGTACACGGGCAGCCTGGACAGCAGTAAGGAACGGTTCAACTGGCAAGGGGATAGCTCAGTGGTTTGAGCATTGGCCTGCTAAACCCAGGGCTGTGAGTTCAATCCTTGAGGGGGCCATTTAGGGATCTGACAAAAATTGGGGATTGGTCCTGCTTTGAGCAGGGGGTTGGACTAGATGACCTTCTGAGGTCCCTTCCAATCCTGATATTCTGTGATTCATAGGCTGAGCAAGTGCAGAATGGTGGTTGAATGTGCCTTTGCACATTTAAAATTTCACTGGCATTGTTTGCTTGCTAGGTTAGACCTCAGTGAAAGCAAAAGTGTCCATTGTTATTGCTGGCTGCTGTGTGCTCTATTATATCTGTGAAACAAAGGGAGAAAAGTTTCCTCCAGGGTGGGAGGGTGAATGAATAAGGAGCCTTTTCTCCTCAATCTGGTAAATTTTATTATGCACACAAACACACAGAGACAGCAAAGACAAGATAACCTGGGCCAAAAGGGCTGATAACACTGCGGGGGGGAGAAACAAGGAAAGCTTGCTTACAGATGCACTGCCATAACAATCAAAGGTGTGGGAATTGGCGCCTTCTGGTTTTTATACCCTCACCTGGTGTTGAGTGCGAGGGATACCAAACTCCTCCCCGCTCCCCGCCCGCAGGATGTTTGGGGGAGGAGGATGTAGAAATGGGTGATGATGGCAGCCGGTTCAGCATAGGCTGTAGAGGGACTTTAGCGTCCAGCTGCCTTTCTTGAACCTCAGCCAGATGCCTCAACATGTCTGATTGCTCCTTCATACTCCGCAGCATCTCCTCCTGTGTGACGCGCTCTTTTTCCCTGCATGCTGTCCTGTCCAGGTCCAGGTTCTCGGACAGTGTGATCCTCCATGCTCTGAGCTCCATCTTGTCACTCTTGGAGGAGTGCATTAACTCATTGAACATGTCCTCCAGAGTCTTCTTTTTCCACCTTCTAATCTGTCCCGGTGTTGAGAATGTGCCGACGGACAAGGTTTCAGCTGCAAGGAATGCAAAGCACAAGGGTAACATTGACAGTGCATACATTGTTTCTGGTGCAAGGTTCATTTTTTTAAATAAAAAAACCATCCCTCAAAACACTTCACTGCAAGCCACAATGTAATCACAACCGCAAGAGGCTGTTTACTGCTCCAGCCTGGTGAGTAAGGCCACGAGGCATGGGCAAGAGGTCTTGTGCTGCTGTTTTTGTGAAGACATTCGGGGGATCACAAGTTGGAACTTGAGAAAAGCCCCATTTCTCCTAGCAACCTGGGTGGTGTTTGAGGACAGGCACCAGGGTAGAGCCTCCCGAATAGTTTGCTTTTTACAAAAGCGGCACCAGGATGGGGGGAAGGGAGACAAACAGGAAGCAGCCACCACCCCCCTTTCTTTCAATGCTGCTTGCAATATATGGTGATCCCTTCCAACCACAACAACAGCATGTTTGGGAAGCATGGTTGTGTGACCCAGATTTCACCAAATGGGGAACAGATTACTTGTTGAATTGTTTGCTGTTTAAGGGCTAGTACTGAAGACTTCCCCTGCTTCCCCTAGGTGACTCTATGCGATATCGCTCTCCTGAGGGTAACAGAGGCAGCAAGGGAGCAGATGCTGTGAGCGTCTGGGTACAGACCTGGTCCTTATGCTGCAATGCTGTGTGCTGCAACGATGCTAGCAGAGTTAATACTGGAGTGGCGCGGGAAAGTGTCCTACCATGGTGGATGGAATAAGGAAGCCCTTCCCAGAAACCTGCAAAGGATTGCGGAGTATCTCTATGAAAGCTTCCTAGAGATCTCCCTGAAGGATTCCTGGTCCCTCCCCGTGCACATAAAGAGTCTTTTCTGAGAGCACCCTCTGCGTAGCTGGAGTGGCCACCAATACTCACTACACCTACTTTTTTGTTCAGATTAAACATAAAAAATAATAGCATGTAACCCCTACAGTTTGATTAGAAATGTGGACTCACCAGAGGTGCCTTCCCCGGCATCACGCTCCGCCTCCAACTGGTCCTGTGAAGGGGTGGGCTCCAGGGTTAAAAACAGTTCTTGGCTGTCGGGGAGAATGGATCCTCCGCTTGCCTGCCTCACATTCTCCTCCTCCTCACCAATGTCCTCCTCCTCATTGTTGCTCAAGGTTGCCTGGGGCTCCTGGGAGGTATCCCCGGAGGGTTTTGGGGTAGTGGTGGGGTTGCCGCCGAGAATCGCATGCAGCTCCTCTTAAAAACAGCACGTCTGTGGGGCAGAACCAGAATGACGGTTCGCCTCCCTTGTCTTCTGGTACACGTGCTGAAGCTCGTTTATTTTCACACGGCACTGCTGCGTGTCCCTGGTGTAGCCCTTCTCCCCCATGCCCTGTACAAGGTTGGCATAGATGTCAGCATTTTTTCTGCTGGATCGAAGCTCTTACTCTGCAGTTAGGCCCAAGAAACCCACAGTGCTTTAAAGACTGGGGTTAATATCTGTAGTCACAATAGCCTATTCTTCTTGATGTACTTCTCTGAGGTGGCAGCTAACCTCTCCCACAGGTGCAGCATTTTTCCTGTCACTGTTGCACTTGTGGATCACCTTCCTTGCTGTATTGCTCAAGCATACAGCTTACATTTTATTCCAGCAGGTAATTCAATGACATGACCTGGCTAATACAAGCAAGTCTCCTCCCCACTGAAAAAAACCTCATGGCATCATCCAAAGACCTGAGGGTATTGCCCAGAGGTTTTATCAAGGGCCAGTCTGGCAGTGCATAGTGCAGGCTGCTGCCTTCCTGCGCCTGGCTGAAGGAATGAAGGTTGAAACATTAAATCGTGCCTCCTGCACATAAAGCCTGTCCTACTTGTGGAGAGCCACAGCACCGCCTCTTGCTTCATGTGGTGACTGGGGCTTTAACTGAAGCTCTGGGAACACAATGCCCTGTGCACCACTGCATGATGTGGCTACGGATCTTAGGCCTTGTCTACACTACCGGGGTAAGTCGACCTAAGTTACTCTGTTCCTGTTACTCTCTTCCAGTTATGTGAATAACGTAGCTGGAGTCGACGTAGCTGAGGTCGACTTACTGTGGTGTCTACACTGCACTATGTTGACAGGAGACGCTGTGCCGTCAACATACCTTTACTTTTCTCATTCCGGTGGAGTACCAGAGTCGACCGGAGAGCGCTCTGCTATCAATTTAGCAGGTCTTCGATCCCCGGTAAGTGCAGACATGGCCTTAGAGGCAGCGATGAGGCGCACCACTTGCTGTCGCATTCCCTTTCTGTTAGGATCAGGCATTGCACGAAGTGAGCCTTGTGGGAAACAGCCATCATGCACTGCCTTCCTCACATCTCACCCACTGTCTGGGGCCAGGAACCTGGGCTGGGAGAGAAAGGAGAGAGTGGGCCATTCTTCTATCCCAACATGCAGTTTATCAAATATATCAATGGCAGTGTGTTGCTGCTCTAATCCGCACATGCATACAATGATGCCTTGGTGGTTTGATCTTGGTGCTCTTGATGAGGCTGACACGATCTCGTAATCAGTTGTTCGATCAATAGGCCATTTGTCCAAGATCAGCTGTACCTTCCCTCTCACTCTCTGCTTGCTATATTGCACACATTACTTCTTGGCCATGTGCAGATCTCTAACTATGCCTTTTGGGGCGGGGGAGATAAAGAACAGCATCAGGCATTGGTTCCCAAAAGCCCTGACCCTCCCCCTGGAAGTAACAGTAACTTAGGCACTGGCATGTTTTGCACAGGAATATTCAAGAATAAGGCTTCAGCCTATATACAAGCATATTTTTTAGCCCTTAAAACTCTTGTCCAGGGTTGTTTTACACTAAATCTCCTATGGAATACTTTGGGCACACTGGTGATATTGCTGTTACTCTGACTCGCACAAGGCTTTCTTGACACACCGCAGTGATCATGAGGAAAGCCATGCTGCTGCTCAACCTGGTTCTCGTTACGTATATCCCTATCTCTGTGCTTCTGCATAGATGTGGTACCCACCCAGCCGGGGTCAAGTCTGTTGCTAACCATCTGCTGACATATTAGACAAGTTGCAAGGATTTCATCACTGCTGTCAAGAGAAAAATATTCCCACACGTACAATTTCAGTGTCCGGTTTTTTTCTTGGCTGTTGGTAGAGTTAGCTGACTATATGAAGCATGACAGCCTATACCCTGGGCAGCTCCGGCACCTCTGCTGCTTCCTGTGATCTTATCCCACAAGTTGTATGGGCCTCTTCTTTCTCTCTAACTTTGAGACAATGGGAAAGTAACATGTCAGCATCCTATTTTGGACAGCTTCTTCACCAGCCTTCAGGTGCTCCATAGAGAGACCCTCATGTTTATCATGGCCCTCAGGACTCAACCGGCCTAGCGCAGGGCCAGTTATCAACATCCTCCTCAACGACTCTCTCATTAGGGGGAAGTCTGCTATGAGGAGTCATCGACAGAGGGATCTTTCTCTTCAGCACTGAATGCCCCTGCTAACTGCTGGTGCTGTGGATGGACAAGAACCTGTAACCCAACCCCTTTATTCTTATCCCTTCCACAGCCCCTGACTTCCTGCTTTTTCCAGTCAGTTTGTACAAACACAGACTGCTGGGTCTTTGCTTCACATAATGCAAAGCACTAGCAGAGGCACTGGGTGGTTGTGATATTGCCATGCTGGTACTAGCCATTGTTGGGCTGACCCTGTCTTCTCTGGTGAGTTTGGTTTCTTGGAGGGTGATTTTTGGGGGTGATTTTGCTCTGAGTAGACTGTATGCATACGTGTGTGCGTGCCAACCAGCAATGGCAGTTACACATAGGAGTGGCACACTGCTAAGCAAACACCTCATGGGGAAGACTTATGATGATTGTTTCCTAAACCCCTAAACTGAGTTTGGTTCCCCAACACAGAGATTGTTCCTGAGATCTGACCTGCCTTTCCTAGCACACTGGGCCTGATTATGTGAATATGACATTAGTGATAGGCTGTTTCAAAAAGTGAAATTCAAGTGATGCCCTAGCCCTAATAAATTAAATTGTGCTGTGTTGAATGTCCTATCATCCTACATCCAATGTGCCAATCCTTTCACTCTTCCTCCAGTCCCTGGCACTCAGACAATTAAATAGGCCAGTTGAGGGACTGGCCACAACCTTTCAAACAGGACCACATGTGTGTATGTATGCACAGTTATTTGGTATCAGTGTGGCAGATAAGTGAATGTAAAGTCTGCTAAACAGCCAATAAGTCTGGCTTCTGTCTCTCATCTTCAGTGAGAAGAGAACGCAGCTATTTTTAAATCTGGGGTCCATATGCAGAGCCCGCTATGATGTCTTTTCTTTTGTACAAAAAAGGACAGGAAAAGCTTTTAAATGTCCTAAAGTTTCTCTAGTGTCGTAATCTCTCTCTTCCCCCACTGCCTCCCCACCCCCCACCCCCGATCACTAGTGCTTTGGTCAGCCATGCCTCCTCTTTACAAGGAACAGACACAATAATATATGGCTAACGTGACCCCCTAAACATTAACAAACATACTGTCTGATATGACAGTGAGAGGCATGTTATAAGAAACTAAAAAGACAGAATAACTAATAATCAAACACCCAATATAGGGATAATACCAAGAATGTCATTTGTTCAGCCACATAATTCATTAAATTAGCAGATAAAGAACAAATTTGGGGAAATCATGAATGTCTTGTGGCTAGCTTGCAAGCAGAAAAAAATGAATTGGATAGATGGCTGGTTGCATGTATTTCTTCCAGCTCTCGCTCTAATTTTTATAAGAGATTTTATTTTATGACAGTTGGAAGATAATTCAGAAAAATATTGAGTCACTTATTAAAAGTGACATTTACTTTGGTGCTGGATCCTACCTGTCCCAGCAACGTTTCCATTCGAGAGCTCATTTGAGAAGTTAAACTATCCATTAAAAATGTAACCTTCATTAGAAAACCTCTAACAGAACCATCAGTTCAGTTGGCCCCCACAACAAGGAAAATGTTGCAAAACGAGAGCTGTGTGAGTGTCACCGTCTCCACAACTGCTCTGGACCTGTGCTTGAGAGGGACGACGATCCTGCTGTATCTAACGCCCATGTGGTTTGGGAGACACTGGTGTTTTTAAAAAGCAGACATCAGCTTTTAGTTAGCAATGCAAAGTGAGTTATAGATGTTGAGAGCTGCAGCAGCACTCGTGAGACCAAAAGTACTTGACTAAAAGAAAGATCTTCTCAGTTTAAAAACATGCTTCTTGAAATGATCAATCCTCCCCTTCTCTGCCCTTGCTGCTCTGCTACATTTTATTTATGCTGCATACTCAGCCACAAGCTTGTTCGTCTCACCCACTAATCCAGCTTCAAGCCCCTTCCGTAAGCCACTGTGCCTGGTCCACCAGCCTCTAGTGACTGCACACCCTAATATTAAGAACACATACTACAATCAACAAAAAGGTATGCCCAATTAGAACAAGCTGCAGGAATTTGCACTGACACTTCCACTACACACACATACAACCCCTCGGGTATAGGGTTTACTTCACATCTTTAAGAAACTCTAATGGACCCTCTTTTTAACTCAGATTTGGCCTACCCATCCTTGAGATTCTGCATCCCATCCCACAGCTTTCTTCATGAGTGAACAGGCCTCTGAGCAGAGACTTCTATAGCCACTTCTTTAGGGCTTCATCCTGCACCATCAAATCAAATATTAGTTAGGCCATTATCTTCAATTAGAAGGGGGTATGCTGCTGAGTAATACACAGACCACTCCCATGATCCCATCCTCCCCAGCAGTGAGAATGCCACTCCCATAGCAGACCTACTCCTGCTGGCCAACAGAGCAAGAACCAGTAAACTAACCTGGGTCCTAGCCTAGTAGTAAAGAGGCCATTCTCGGACACATTTGATACTGTCTGTTCATGTCGTTAGTGAGGAAAATCAGTAAGAGCAAGAACCAAGACTGTTGGTCTCGCTCTTTTGACTTTAGCAGTCTGCATCCCTTCAATCCTCCCGTGTTTGGGTCAGACATTAGAGGGGAATAAGTCCCTAAAGTTTTATCTATGTGACCTAAATTAATGGTAGCGGCACTAAAGAAATACTCTTTCTCCTGCAGCGGTCAGTGGCTATTCTAAATCCATTTCCAAATTCAGTTGTTGCTTAGTTAATTCTCATTCTCTTATGGCATATTGTACTACTGGACTGCTGCCTCAGCTGGTCTTTGAATCCTCTGTAGTGAAGAGGTCAGAAAAACTTCTTCAGTCTTCAGCAGAAATCTACTGAAAACATCAGTTGTAGAAAGCTGATGGCAAGTTGTTTGACAGATACTAAGTAGTGAGCCATATTATGCTACTGGGCATGGTTATTTGCGGGCATAATCTACATTGACAAATTGAAGAAAAGGATGCCATGCAAATATTAAGTGACAAATTTCAGATGGCCTTGATTATTGTTGGAAATACCATAGGTATTGTTCTCTGGTGTACATATAGCCTTACCTCTCACTCCTTAGAAACAACTGAGGGTAAAGGGCTCAGGCCACTTTACAAACAGAGTTTAAGAAAAGGCTGAAGGAGGGGAGCTTTGATTAGACATATTAAAAAATATGATTAATCTTTTAAATTAGGTATAAATGAATGTGTTGGACTCTTCAGCCCTTAATGAGTGGCAACACCAGATTTAAGAACAGAAGTGTGGCTGTTTTGTTTACCACAAACCAGGCAAAGTCTACAGCTTGGTATATTTTCCAAACTTCCTGTTTTGCAAGTATTATCATAATAATAAATGCCTAGCTCTTATCATCAATAAATTTCAAAATGCTTTACAAAGAAGGTCAATATCATCAGCCCCATTTTACAGACGGGAAATCGGAGGCACTGGAAGGTGAAATAACTTTCCCAAGGTCACCCAGATGCAGGAATAGAATCCAGGTTTCCTGAGTCCCAGTCTAGTGTTCTCTTCACTAGTCCCTGCTGACTCAAAGCAAATGTGGGGTTCCTACAGAAGGAATGACGATTCTGTAATTACAGTTATAATTTTTCATTTCACTGAAACTATTTTGCCCTGCTAACACGCAGTCCTATTGCTGAGATTTAGCATCAAATCCTATTGGCTCTCTTACAGTCCCTTTGTCTTCAATGTTTAGCTTTTGTTCTCAATTTTCTTTCCATTATTGGGGACGTGTCAAATATGCCTGTTTCTGTGGTCAAAAATAACAGTGTGTTTCTGTTTTTGCTGTAAAATAGTTGCTGTAAAATGCTCGCTAATTGGGTGCATGCCTCCCCATCGTAGAGTCTGGTTAAAACTGTTTGTTTTCTTTCTTTTAAAATGCCAGCCTCACTTTTACTATGTGCTTAGTAAATCCACATAAGTTATTCTAGTAGGGCTAAATGGATTTTCATTTTCAATTCTCATTTACTCTGGGCCCTTTTAAGCTAGTAGTGCTGATCATGGGGAACATTTAGTATTTGGTGAAACATACAGGCTAATGTCACTTCCCATAAGACTATTTATGCTTCCCACAATATTTTAGGGTAAACGGTTATTTTGGAAAGCACCAGCCCCATAGTATTATTTATAGTCTATAAAAAGCTTCAGTATTAGAAAAATATCCCACATATACATCAGTTGGCTTTAGAAATAAAAGATGTGGGGCAAAAATCTGCTGTCTGTGGTAACACAAGGAGTCCCAAGGAAAGTCAGAAGAGCAGGATTTGGCCATGTGTAATAAAGGGCCATGCTGTATCAAGGATTTTTAAATAGACTCCTAATATTTCAACACAATTGAGTCCCTCATTGATTTCAGCCAATTCAGTTGCTGGAATAAGTCAGGGCTGCTTTTGCTACTAGGAGTAAATGTTTATGTTATGATGGGTTGCCTCTGTGCTGGGCGCTGTACAAACAGAAAAGAGCCAATCCCTGCCCTGAAGGACTTGCCATCTAGTTTGCGCGAGGGTTGTCGGAGCACACTCATGGCTGTCCCTGTCACTCTGATGGGGAGAGGGCGGGAGTGGTAGCACAACGCATGCATTTCTCACCTGAAGTTTGTCTTGCCCATCAGGATTCCGCAGCAGGCTGTTTTAAAAAAATGTTCTAGCCACTCTGTGCCATTGCAGCAGAGCAAAAGGAGAGAGCAGAGATCTGGATCTGGCCCCAAGAGTCTCTGTTGAGATCTGCTGTCTTTTGTGAAACGCAGTATGGTCAATCCCAAGTGTTTAAGAATCATGAGCCATGCCCCCAAAATCATGAGTTTGGCTTAAAAGTCCTCAGATTTTAAATATAATACATGTAAATTTCTTTTTCTTTGCTTCCTGGTGTTGGAGCCTCTGGGTGGGTAGGTGGGGGGGGGGGATGTCCACTTTTCAAGCTTTTTCCTGCAACTATGAGGGCTAGAAGGGTTGTGGGGGTGGGGGGTGGTTGTTTTTGCTTTTAATAAAAGCTAAGATTAGCTAGTATGATTCCAGCAGCTTACGAAAAACCTCAAACAGCATAAAGAAAACGAGGACTAGTGGCACCTTAGAGACTAACAAATTTATCTGAGCATAAGCTTTCGTGAGCTACAGCTCACTTCATCGGATGCATTCCTATGCACTTCATCGGATGCATTCCTATGCAGTTCTAAGGTGCCACTAGTCCTCCTTTCCTTTTGGGGATACAGACTAACACGGCTGCTACTCTGAAACCTCAAACAGCATGACACTCTTGATAAAATTGTGAGACCAGGTCACGCTGAAGAAACTACTTCTGTGTGGGGGTGGGCAACAACTGAAGGCGGTTACGTACTGGGGTGCCGCCTGAGAGTAGGAATACAGCTGGTTGAAATACTTTTAACAAAACTGTTTCCGGTCTAACCCAAAATGTTTTGCAGAAACATAGCAGTCCCAGGAACAATTTCCTCAGGAAGCATTCCTGAGCTAGACTGTAGACTGTAGCCTAGTGGTTCGGGTACTAGCTTAGGAAGCAGAGGATCCAGATTGAAGGCCCTGACTTGGGCACATACTAGGCCAGTGCCCTAACCAGCAGGCTATAGAGTCTTTGGATATGTCTTCAAAGCAAAAAAAAAAAAAAAAATCCCCTGCATGCTCCTAATTTAGGTTAAAATAGTAGCTGACAGCAAGGTAACGAGTTAGCAGCTTGAGTTGGAACCTGGGGTTGAACCTGAACTGGTAACCTGACATAAAGCCTTAGTTGCCTTGTTTTCATTATGGTTTAACCCGAGTTAAGAACAGGATTTGGGGGTTTGGTTTGGTTTTTTCCCAGCGAAGACCTCCACTCCCCATTTTGCAAAATCTTTCAAAAAGGCATTTTGGTTCCGCATCAGAACAAAAACATATTTCAAAACCTCAAATGGTTTCATGAAATGGAATGGTTGCTTTCCATTAGGTGGAAGACTCCTGAGAACTGCTGCTTTAAAAATTCTGCCCCAAAATGGAAGCGTTGGGGTGACTTTTCTGTCTCTGGAGTTCATTCCCTCTCTGGGTACTTCCAACTCCTCTCTTCTACTGAGGACTAATCCCTGTGGCTCATAAAGTACTTCTGAAGAGCAAATATTTTTGCCCTTGGAATGTTTAAGCTTTACAGGTACATCATCTATTTAATTTGCTTCATTGCCCAATGTATAAATATGAGAACTGACTTTTTATTATACGTTTTGTTCGTTTGGAAATGACAGTGGACAGGAAGTACATAGCATGTACGGTTGTCTTCAGACCACTGAAATGAAAGCATTTCATGAAATGAAATGAAATGAAGCATGTTTTTGCAGTGCCGATCTGCCTTATCCCAAATGTTATTTATGAGCAAGCTATTTAAAATAAGCCTTTTTTCCTCCTTAAGTGCTTAGAAATTTACCAGATAAGTCAACAATACATTGTGTTACGGGTATTGAAACATGTTCCTGTAGACCTAAATCTGAATACTTTCAAAATCTTAAGCCTTAACGCCACATATGGGGAAAAATCCTCTTCATGGCAGTAATCGCCAACCCTTTCCCTCATCCTGTTAAAATAAGCAAAAGCTGATGCCTCTCTTTGTACCCTGGTGTGGGAATGCTGCTTATTGAGTGCCCATGCTGAGGGAACGAGCTGGGGGGCTGTGGGACTCCTCCATGCCATGTCCAATTGGTCCTCCAACTCACTTCTGTATTGTGCTCATCACTGTAACACTTCAGACAGTGGAAGGCTGCTGGGGTAGTTTCCTGGTGGCAGCAGCAGTGACTTTCCTAGACCATATAACATACTTAATTACAAAGTGTTCTGTATAATCAGGGAAAGTTGTAAATCATAATGCTTTTTTTCACTCTATTGTCTCTAGGCCAGGACCTCCTTCATTCTGAGTTCATATAATGGTTCTCTGGTTTTTGATTAATATATGTTCATCCCGGAAAACTATCATTTTCCTTTCCCTCTACCAGGAGAGATTGTGGAAGGCAGGGGAGAGTGGGGGAAAGAGGTATGAAAACAGAACAGAACCTTTTCTCTCAATCCTTTAGGAAAAATTAAAAGATTAGATGTCATTGAAGCTCCTCGAAACTGGCTGGTTGTTTTATGTAATACTTTCTACAGCTGCCTTCAAAGCAAAATAAACTGCACTGTCTTTGGGACTTGTCCTGCTGCATCATACTCATGGGGAGGGAAACACTGGCCAAGGAACCTTGGAACTTTCAAGGGATCTCTAATTTTAGGTGTTCAGTTTGAGACATTAGGGGACAGATTCAGAAGTGCTGAGCACCCATCATTCCATCATCACTGAAAATCAGAGGTATCTCAAGTTAGACACCCAAAATCAGAGGCCCCTTTTGAACATCTGTTTTAGTGCCTGTCCAGGGAGTATTTCTTTAGCTTTCTGGCAATTGCGGGCCCTTGTTTTAAAAAGGCTGATGATTGAATCCTTGGGGAGGGACACCAGCCTGCCAGCATCATCCTATTTCTAATACCCTCATTAGTCATCATTGTATCTTTTTTGCAGGGGCAGCACAAACTTCTGTTGGGTCTGCCCCAAGGCCCACTGAAGTCAACAGGAAGACCTCTGACATAGACTTCAGTGGGCACAAGCTCAGACCCTACACAAGTGTGCTGGCTGAAACTTTAAGAACAATTTTAAAATAAAATACCACTTGATTTTTTTTAAAGGTTTTCTGAACTAACTTTGAAAAATTTCTCAATTTGTGGTTTGTCACTTATTTTTATATAAAGAATTGCAAACATCATTTTTAAAATTTTGAAATACTTTTTTAAAATCCCACAATGTGCCCAAACTAGCAAAATTGTACTTTGAAAATGGAAAATGATGAAAACTAAATAAGTGACAAATTTCAAGAAACCTTGGGGGGAAAATTCAACTAAAACAATTCCACACAAAGAAATCAAACATTTCTAATATAAAAATATATGAAAATCATTCCAAAATTGTTTACACATTTTCTAACCAGCCCTACTGTGCAACGCTATGACCCAGTAGCAGAGATTTACTTCAACCACCTGATAGTCCCAGGGGCAGCTCTTCTGGCAGCTGCTTAAACAAACTCCTAGAAATGCCCAAGAATCTGATCAGAGAAGGAAAGAACATAACCCTGCAAAAAGGAGCTGCTTTTCTGACTTATTGTGTTAAAAAACAATTGGTAGCCCAATCCTGAAAAACACGGTGAGAAGGGGCATGCACATATGCCTGCCCAGACATGAGAGAGTGAGCCCTCCAAAACTCATAAATGAGATGAGATTTTTAAGTCTCATTGAAATACTCCAGCAAACAGCTTCTGCACCAGAGACAAGTACTTTAAAATTTATCCAAACATAAATACGTATCCTTTTCTCAGATGAATGAGATTTGGTAGAGCGCCAAGCTAGACTGGAGGAAATAAACCAGGAAGAGGAAAAAATCTTAAGAAAGGGACAAAACATTTACAATTAGGCCCTTTGGTTTTAATTACTCTGTCTACATTGTTATAAATCTAAAGATATAAAATAGATGCGACAATACTGAGGTCTGTTTCTAGCTGGGTACATACACATTTGAAGTTGAATTATTCTCTCACCAACACAGTAGTATACAATTGTATACCATTTTTCATCCAGGAGGATCCCAGAGTGCTTTGTAAACTGATATATAAATATTACAGAGGAATCGCTTTACCCATCACTGAAATGCAACAACCTCTAGCTATTTAACAGTATTCAAGAGTTTGGGACAGGAAGTGAACAATACTGTATCCCGCTATTTTTGTAAGGAACTTGAAAATAGAAATAACATCCAGACCCACCTATTCCATCCAAATGCTAGCCCCTTCCTGAACAGTCCTTTCAATGTTTTTATTCTGTACCCCCAGGAGGAAGGGCTCCAGGAACCATTGTCTGCCAACCAGCCCTCTACCCAACTGAACGGGTGTGTTGGTGTAGGGGTAAAATGTGGTTAGAGCTGGTTCTGTTTTCCAAACTCAGATTACCTGACAAAACATTAGTTAAAAATACCGCTTTTATTTATTCTCCCCTTTTCTCTTTGTTGCACAATTTTCAACCAATTCTAGTGGTTACCTAACTGGGAATTTGACCAGGCCCCTAACTAACATGCCGCCAATTACAAAAAGTGCCAGGGGCTCTTTAATGAGTCCAAGGGGTCAGGCTCTTGATCCGCAAGCGCCATCCCTTAGCCTAGGCCAGGAGTTCTCAAACTTTTTTTGCTAGGACCCCCTTTAAAAATATTTCAGGCTGCCACAATCCCTCCACCCCCCAAAAAAGTAACCCCCCCCCATACACACACACACACTGCCACCCTTATTTCTGGGCTGCTGCTGGCGGCTGGGTGCCCAGCCAACAGCCAGGGCTCTGGAGACCCCCCCGATATTAGTCTTGTGCCCCCCTGTTGGGTTGGGACCCCCCCCCACACACACACTTCGAGAAGCACTGGCCTAGGCTCTGGTGGCCTTGCAGTGTTAGGAACAGCGCAGTCTTGATCGCCAGCGCCCCCTGTATCCCTCGCTCGTGGGAGAGGCCCATGTGCCATAGAAGCCCCACGGCTCCTGGCGCATGGCCCCGCCGTGCCGTGCCGTGCCGTGCCGTGGGGGGTTCTCCTGCCAGCGGGCAGGGGACGGAAGGACACCGCAGCGCTCCTAACCTGCTCGGGCAGCAGGAGGCGAGCGGTGGCTGGTTGGCGGTGGACGGCGCTGGGCCGGCGGCTGGGTTCTTCCTCCGCCCGCGAGCTCGGCTAAGGGGCGGGCCGGGGCGGGCCGGGGAGGGCCGCCCGGAGGTGCCTGCTGCCGCGGCCGCTTTCCTGCCGCCAGGGCGGCCGGGGGAAGGGGCCCACCCGCCGCTGGGCACATCAAAGGCGGCGGGGCTGGGAGCATGAGCTGCCAAAGAGGCTTCCCCCGCGCAAGCCGGGTGGTCGCCGCAGCGGCTCGGCTGCAGAGAGGGAAGCCAAGGCTGGTCCATGGCACATCCCTGGGCCGCAGGAGAAGCGCGGGCGGGCGGGGACCTGGCACGGATTTGCTAATCCCGGGCCGGGTTTGCCTGTCAGAAACGCAGGGGCCGAGGCGGCCGCACGCCAGGGGCGCTTGGTTGTCACCCGGGGAATTAGGATCCGCTCACGGGGGCTGCTCGTGGTGACATCCCATCGGTGTTACAACGTAGCAGGCCCGATCCGGCTGTCCTCAGCCTGGCAAAACTCCCCCGGAAGTCAATGGGAATGTTGCTGGAGTGGAAAAAACAAACAAACAAAACCCGGCGGTATTGGGCCTTGTGTTAGCATCCTCCATCCTCTTACCTAGCTCTGCTTTCGTGCTCTTAGGCCTGGTTACCGAGACCGGGGGTTCATGGATGTTGTAAATTACAAGGAGAGCAGGGAATTGAAACGACAGCCCAAGTCTAAACCAGTTTGGGTGGTGACGTTAATGGCTTTGTTGCTTCGCTTGTCGCTTTCTTTCTGTTGTAGCCTCAATATAAAGAGTTAGGCAGAGGAAAGTCACGTTATATAATAAAACTTGGCTTGGTCGTGCATGTTGGTAATGCACTTCTCCGACGAGTCTAACGGACACACCACACGCAGGCTTTCTTTCGCACACTTTGTAGCACACATAAAAGCAACGGTTTAAGTGCTGTGACTTTTTGACAGAAAGGTAAATTGCTGGGGGGGGGGGATTTTAAAACGTGGCATGTAACTTACCTTTCATTTTGAGCGAGTTGACTGATCGGAGATATCCGAAACTGATAGACGAACAGACAGATTATTAAACACCTGTCAAACCTAGTCTTGCCACAAAATGGACACAAGATACACAAGACTCACTTGTTTAACTAACTTAAGGACATGATTATCAATCATACAATATTACTCAGTCCAAAGTTATCTAAAATGAAGAAAGAGATTTTTATTTAAATGTGTATTATAAAAAGCCTTAAAACTGTCTATACTTCAAACAGTTAATAATAATATTAATTCATGGTCATATTCCTTTGAAGCTCTCACTATATTTAGGCACCTTATCCTGCAGTCCTTGTTCAGCGGAATCTCCCCTTGAAGTAGTCGAGAGTAAAATGTACTCTATTCAAGGTCTTGCATTTGTTCCTGACAAATTCATTAATCTTAGGAAAAATGCTGTATTATTTAATTAAGAATATTCTGTAGTTGTGGGACATTTCACGATGAATTTCAGATGCCATTTTTGAACATGTGATTCCTACCAAACCAAGTTAGCCAAACTCAAATTTGAAGTTTAAATTATGTTAATGGCTTTCTCTTATCAGTCAGCAATACCGTCCTCTAGCTGAAATAAGTACTAACGGGGTGGATGTGACTACATTTTAACTCTGATGTAAAAAGGTATATTTCGGTATGATCAGTTATTTAGTATTGTAATGTTTTTTTAAATCAGCAAATCTCCAAAAGTTTTAATTGTTAGTATCTGTGATTAAATCTTGGATTTTGCTTTATTTCTAGTGTTGTCTAACACAGCCCTTACAGACAGAAACATTGTAATCCTAATGCTATTTTGGTTGTATAGCGTGTATTCATTGATTGCGTTATATAAAACACATATCACTGGCGATCGTACAGTTTATATTTTGCAGAGCTGTCAATGCTTTCAAAAAACCATTTCAACTGATTAAAAATGTGTAGAAAGGCAACTTCCTCTAGGTAAAAAAACTGTACCTATAGTCTGTACTTAGTAAGATCATATTTTATAGGTCCTTCGCAGCCTTTCAAATAATTACTCTTAAACCAAAACAAAAATCCTAATATTTACATTAAACTTTCACTCGAAATCTTAGCACGTTTAATTATATAGTGAAACAGAGAAATCCAAGAACACGGCTTTGATATATATTGAATCATCTGCAGTGACTGTTTCAAAACAGAGCCGATTTTATAGTGGCAAAAGCTGGATTGTATTTAAATAGCTTTATAAAAATGTCATCGCTTCAATGTTAGATGTAAACCTTATATAAAATATACAAACAATGGAGCTACACAAGAAGGAGCATTAAACCGTACATTATCCATTCTGTCTCCATGTGTGTACACATACACTGTATACGTGTTTGAGCACACATGAGCATATACATATTTATATATGTGTATGTGTATAGATACAAATAATTATAAGTACATGCACAGCGCATGTGGATGTATATACATATATGATTATAGACACACATACATCATATATACATTTGCTTTATTGCTTTTTGGTATATGTTTAATGAATTGTGTGTGTGTGTGAGAGAGAGAGAGAGACTATGATGGTTGACTGTCCACTGTCTCCACAGACAAAGACGTCTCCTGTGTAGGAGTGCAGTAGCCTGCAAAGTGTGAATAATTTTCAGTAAGGAGTTACACTAAGCGGGAAAGCTTTTAGCACATTATCCACTGGCAATTGGGCTATAATCTAATTGTCAACCCTCGGGTCTTAATAGAGCCTTTCTCTTTCCACCATTAGATTTGCATCTGGGAGATACCTAATGGGTTTAAAACGCCTAGCATTTTGCTCCAATAAGCCACCTTCTCGGTGTAGGTGACATTGAGGTGTTTTTGTTGTGAAATTGGATATAGGTTTGCTGGGTTTCTGACGAGCTGGCGCAGCCCTTTCTGCTACACGATGTGTGATCGGTGGACTGGAAATGCTGTGTCAATTTCAGAAACAGATTTCAGCCTGGTTTTGTTTCGAAACCCAACAATCTAGTAGGATGATAAATCCGGAAGACAGAGCTGTGTATATAATTAAGTACATCGAGGGGGAAAAGATGAGGCTTGAGTCGAGAGCGAGCTGACGAGATTAGATTACTCCAGATACGGAAGAATAGAGTTGTAGCGATTTACGATGTCTTCTCGTGACATTTTTATTCTGAAGTGGCAATCCATGTAGCAGACACGAACGTTCTCCATTGTGTCCGTGTCAGGACACATCAAAACCAGGGTTTCGGTTATAACCCATCAAACGATACATTATTTTGATCTTGAAAAATACGCTTGTCTCCCATCTCTGCCTATGAACACCTCACAAAAAAGCAGCAGACACAGGATACTTTGCAGCTGATAATATAGACTGGACCTGAAAACCAGAGAAGTGTAATTCCAGCTCATGGGAAGATTTTGGGACTTGCAATTATGATCGGCAGGTTTAACAGACAAGATTTCACAAGTCAATGGCACCCGAATTCTGCAGCAGTAGTTTTGGCAGGCAGGCTATAGTGTATCACACTAGTGGGTGATTATTCTGTCTGTAGACACATGCTAATCGCTTAAAGGCGACCAGAAAACACAAGCAAAGCAGGGCGGGGGAGGGATCAGCCTCAAATCCCAAGTTATGTCGGGGGTAGGTTGAGGGAGAATATCATGTTAGCACAACTGTATGATTTCAAGGAAAATGACAGATGTTGCTTGTTTCGATGTATGTCGTGTTGGAAACTCATTGGCCGAGTAAGGACAAATTTGCCTCTGCGTAACTGACAATGAACTATGAGTGGCAACATTACTTTTAAAAGTAAGAAGAAAAAATATTTTGACTGTGTCTTAAAATAATAAAACAATTTCTTAAATGGTAAGTGTCCCTAGCGTGCAGCGGAGAAGTCATCAACTAAGCGCCCGATCCTGCAAACCCAGACGACTAGTGGTAGGGACTACTCACATCAGCCTTTGTAGAATCGGGCCCTAAATCTAAGAAAAGCAAAACTAACCCTTTTAAGAAACATTCTTATTGTATTGTAGGATTCCAGTTTTCTTCCTAGATTTTATCGTATTGCAGAGCCAATTTAAATGTTGTAACATTCGCAAGTTAGGAGCTAATTAATATTTTCCCCCACTGGGATTATAACTAGTGTAGAAAATTATTGCGATAAACTAGATAAAGTAAGTATATAAATTATTCAAAGTCACAGGGTGGAATCCTGGCTTCATTGAAATCAATGGGAGTTTTGTTAGTAACTGCAATGAGACCTGGCTTTCACCCACAGTCTTCCCTGATGAGAGAATTTACGATTGGGAACAAAGGCTTCTGATTTTAAATTGCACAGGGAAAACTGGTCCCTGAAGCGAACAGGTCCATGGAGTATGCACCATTTTGCCACTTCGCTTTTGGAATTGCAAAAGACTTGTAACTGGTCTTGTAACTACAGAGGAGAAATGAAGCTGTATTGCAAAGTCAGAGAAAGCTCCGGGACAGCTGCATCGTGCACGGATCTGACTAAAATGCCAGTCCTAAAACTATCGTTAGTAACAAACGTCTGCATGTGCTTGGATAGCCAGGAAAGCTTCAGGGGCCAAACTGAGATCGGGGGTGGGGGAATTTTCCACTCCCAATCCCTCTCCGTCACCGCTCCGCAGATTGCTGGGAAATGCACATTCTGTGTGCAGGGCGCAGGGCAGCAGATGAAGGATTTGATTAAGCAGGGTAATAAAAGGCCAAGCTCCTGCGCTCGGCCAGCACATTTCTAACGTGTCCATTAGAGAGAGGGACGTTGGTTTTTCATTCTGCACTAGTCCCAGATTGGCGGGGAGGGTGGGGGGAATATTTTATATAAGAAATAGCAGAGAAAGCACGAAGGAGCAATGCAGTGCCCAGGAGGATGGGTTTCCAACGAGGTGTCTGTCTGCAAAATGACCAGCCCTGTAGTGATAGCTTGAAGGAGGGGGAGGTGGACTCTTTCTTCTCATGATCCACCCTGGGAGAAGCTTCCATAATGGGTGGCAGATCCTCTCTGATTCACACTAGCAATTCAATGAAACGCACGCACTGAGGTCACGGATAAACTTCCTTGCAAATTCCACTACGGGGGTACAAACCCGTAATGTATGAATACTACGGGTCAAGTCCTGGAGTCCTTACTCTGGCAAAAGCCCGGCGCTGGGCTTCAGTGCGCCTTGTGCCTGAGTGAGGACTGCAGGAATTGGCCTGACGGTAGTTTCCTGGCTCTGGCTCTCTTCCTTTCAGGGGAGACCGAAATCGAGGAAACCGGGGTTGGCTTTGAGAGGGGAATTCCCCCAAGGGATAGGATCGGATCGAGACAAGGATAGGGCAACAGTTTAAACGCCTTTCTTCAGCCCTCAGAGTACACCCCCGAGTTTACCCCGCCCGTTCAGACGGCCAGCGGGCCCCGTGTGCACTGCTGCAGGCTGGGCTGAGACGGGACCGAAGCCTGATCAAACTCAGCTCCGCTCTCTTCGTTTGCTGCCCGCCTTGGCAGTGGGGTTCCCCGAATCGTGTGTCTCCAGGACCCTGCCTTTGTCTGGGAGCTCGCCGAAGGAAGCCATAGTGAGAAATTGGCCGCTCGAGCCGAAAGTCATTAATTACACAAGGCCCAAAGCTCGGGGGGAGGAGGGGAGAGTGCTCGAGGTGTCTAGACAAGACTCATTTCCTTATCGGAGGCGGAGCGAGCCGCAAAACTAAGAAAAATAAAGATTCTGGTGGGATATAACGAAAGCGCAGCTGATTAAATATAGCAAACAAGCCTCGGTTTATCTCGCATGTGTGCAGCTCTTTCTTTAACTGTGCCCCTGGCTTTCCCCTACCAAGTTTCCAGCCAGATTTAGATATTGGGTCCCATTTTTATTTCCAGATCTTTACCAGGCTGGCTGGTGGCTTGCCCATAGTGTTAATAGCCTCCAAAGTATCCCTGCAACAATTTATAGCGTGAGGGGGGCCACTTGAAAGACAGTCACTATTAGGCACACGAGCTACGTTCCCGGTGGAATCAAGTCACTTTTTTTTTTTTTTTTTTTAAGAAAAGCTTAGAAGCTAACTGTTGAGGAAGGGAAATGTGATTAACATCTCTTCCTCACCTCCGAAAACGTGCTCGGTTGTGATCCGAACGATCTTTCTCCCAGCAAGTCAGAAGGCGCATACAGAACAACCCCGCCAGCCTCCCCCAGTCTAGAGATAGGTCACACCATTGCCAGTGAGTCCTGGTTGCTATTTTTGCCCTGCAAGGAAGACGACTGAAGTAAAAAATCCCACCGCTTTAGATTTATTTGAGCATAAGCTTTCGTGAGCTACAGCTCATTTCATCCGATGAAGTGAGCTGCAGCTCACGAAAGCTTCTGCTCAAATAAATGTGTTAGTCCCTAAGGCGCCACAAGTCCTCCTTTTCTTTTTGCGGATCCAGACTAACACGGCTGCTACTCCGAAACCCACCGCTATAGAGTTTCACTTTGGGAACCCCTGCTTTACCGGAGTCGCACTAAATCGAAGCAAAACCTTAACAACAGACAGTTACAGCGGAAAGCCAGGAAAGGTTTGAGGGACGCAGCAGCGCGCGTTGGAAATCCGCTGTTTAAGTGGGCGGAGGGGATCCGCATTCTTCGAAAAGACACATTGGTCAAAATAATACCCGCTGTCAGTCGTCCCCGTCCACCCATCCGATGAGCGTCCCCAGAATCGAGTGCAAGAGTGCTACTGGACCGGACACCCCGAACCAGCATCAATTACAAACTGGAAGAGCCACCAAGTCCTGTCCAAAGCAGGGAGTGTCTGACCCCACCCCAAAGTCCGACCACTTCCTCCCAGTTCCCGAGACTGGCTGGACTCAGAGCGAATCCAGCGACACCACTGCTGAGGCCGGCCGGCCACCCCACCGCCGCCCGAGTGACTGTCCGGCTACCTGGGCGCGGTTGTTTCCCGGGGCAGGTATGTTACCGCCCCGCTGGCTGCATGGTCGTGGATCGAAACATGCCGATTTTGAAAAGCGCTTCGAGCTTACTTCTGCCAGTGGTTTCTGTTCAGAAATAATAATAATAATAATTAATAATAAAAACAACAAAGAGCAAGGCATTTAGGGTAGGAGGCTAATTATTGTTCAAGTTGTCTTTATCCGCCTAGGTCTTTTACAGGTCAGAATATAGTTGCTTATATATAAAATTTTACAAGCACTGCAACTCATGTAGTGGTCCACCCTGAAAACGTCCTCGCTGCTCCACAAAGGCCCGGTTCTGTTTCCACTGAAGTCAGGGTGAATTCAGCCGCTGATTTCAGTGGGAAAAGGCTAGTCTCCCTTTAATACTTTAGCTATAGTGTGGTCTAGCACAGGTAAGAGGCATTTAAACACAATTTACTGCTTTCCTCCTGTCACCGAAGGAAGACATGTAAAGCCAAAATGTAGCAAAGAGGGATATGCTAAAGGGAAACCAAAGAGTTGCAAAGCAGGGAGCTCGGACAGGAGTTGTCTACAATTTATGTTGTAAGATTTGCTTAGCTCATTTTGTATGTCCTGAAAGAAAAATACTAATTAAGGAACCGATCTTGCACTCCTGGCTCAGGCTAAACTCCCATTGGACAAGACTGGGTCCCAAATTGTTGATGAACCACACTAAAATCCTCAGTAAAGATTACTAAACTTAACGGGCGGCCTGAAATATTTGTTATATTCAAATTAATTAACTAAAAGGGCATTTAATCTTAGACGATTGTTTTAGGTGAATGTAAATTGAAATGATGACACCAAGAAATAAATGACGACACGAATAGCTGTCGCTCATTGCAAAGCCCTAAGGCACTAGTTTTTATAGTTTTATTGCATTAAAAATGATACTGCGATTGTTTCAACAGTGTCGAGATGGTGCATAATTGTGGTGGGACCCAAGAAATATTCATGGATAATACCACCAGCAACATCTCTCTAATTACACTATTGCAGAGCCCCTGTGATTCTGTTCACTTTTTATGTAGAAATTAGCCATAGTTGCCTCTTTAGCTATAACTCCTCTGTGTTTCAGTGTACATTTACCTATGTGGATAGATCATAGTTAAAAGAATAATATTTAAGAATATTATTTAACAGCTTTATTTGCCTATATTTAAACAATGTCTCTTACAAAAGTTTGTGATTAGGTCATCAAGATGATAATAAAACACAGCAGATGTTCTCTGCTTGATTCACCTGATCAACATCAACTTGTTTTAGTGGAGTTAATTAATCCAGGTTAGTTGAAATGAATGTAGGCATGATTCTGTCATTCTTATTGGGGCGATGACTTCAATCGGAGTTTGTCTGAATCAGAAATACAGCAGGATGGGACTATGGTCCCAACTTACTAGAACTCATGGGAGTGAGTACACCTGATTCTGATATCCTCCAATCAAATAATATTTTGGGACTAGTGTAGAAAGACCGGGACCAATAGCATGTCTAAACTGAACTAACCAATCCCATCCATACATATAAACAATCAACAAAGAGGACAAAATGACAAAGCAGCTGCTCCATGAAGTTAGAATGACAGTGGACCAAATCCTGCTCGCTTTATTCCCACAAATATTCTGTTCACTGGGTTTTTTATTGGGGCGTGGGTAATAAAAATACATAAATAAATGAGAAAATATTCTATATAGTGTAACGTACACGAGGGTTTATGTGTGATAACTCGCAGCTGCACCACCCATGAAATACATATCTAAATGGCATATCAAACTCACGCCGTGTCTGTGTGTTTGCATAGAGCTATCTTTGATATAAAATCAAAGAGCTGAAGGGTGGTGGCAGTTCAGGAAATCCAGCGTGAAGATTGTCATTCACGCTCCATCCGTGGCTGGAGAAAAGATACCACAGAGCTCAGGATGGATGTCAGGCTTAACACGGATTTTCTCTGCTTTTGTAAATTTCTTTAATAAATGTAACACTATCTGATCAATTCTTCGAGTTTTTAATTTCTTACCAGGACTTCCAGTTTTTAGGAAAAAATAAAGCAAAAGAATGTACTAATTTGTGAAACTAATTTGTCTTATTTATAGAAGACACTATTCCATTGTTTAAATTACAAACCAAGACACCTAGGGAACCATTTTTCATGGTATTTAGGAATTTTTAAAAAAATATTGTATATGCACACTAAATCAAAAAGGCTCTTTTGAAACTTTTCAGTAGAGTAAACACACACACACACACACACACACACACACACACACACTACTGTGTATGTTTATACACTAGCCTAGCACTCGTTTTTGTTTTCTTATGATCTGCCATGTAAACCATATGTTTAACCTTCGTATCACAACACCACATGAAAAAAATCTTATAAATAAGAATCTTATGAAAAGTAAATGTTGAGTTGGAAAAGCCCCACCTTTATTTTTATCACCTTTATTTCCAAAATGAAAGCAAAGTTTGGTATGGATTAGGTCCTCTCCAAATGAATGAATGAAGTGTCAGGTAGGTGCATTTGTCAGCTGTTGGAAATAGTTGTGTATTGTATCTATCATTTTGAAAGAACCAAGCTCCTTGTCTATTTGTACAGAAAAGTGTGTAGTGCATTGCAATTGGGCATGACAAGTTTCAGGCTGGAATCTGTTCCCAGGTAATTAATGAATCCCATCCGGGTATAAGAACGCCTTTCTTACGTTTTCGGCTGGAGAGTGCAATGTAGCGAAAGTAAAACCGGGCCAGGAGGCCACTACAGTATATGCAGGGTCAGGGGTATCTGAAACATACAGTCTTCCACAGACTGGTGAGCGACCATCCCAGCTGTGGAAAATGCATCTCTGCCCATGGGCAAAGCCTGGGCTGGATCGCGCGGCGGTCCCCTGAAATCCACCCTCCCTGGTTGTCCTTCCAAGCTGCGGTTGCTCGGAATAGCTCGTGTGTGTGACCCGCTGCAGTCTATCGGCTCGCCCTGCGCCGCTCCTGCCTTTCCTCTTGGCTAGAGACATAAGGAAGGCAGGGAGGGGAGTTTAAAGAGCTCAGCGCTCCCTCCTCCCACGTCCTATCAAGAGGATCAGAAAGCCCTTGACGTGGCCCGGAGCCGATTGGCCAGCAGCCGATAGGATCTCTGCGGCCAGCAAATTAAGGCGGAGGAAAGTGTGCGACTGATCGCAGTGTCCACCCTTCTGCCCTCTGAGCCACTCCGGGCTCCGGCTCCCACCAGCAGAGAGTCGCCGCCGGAGCCAACTCGCTTCTCTCACACGCAGCGAGCCATCTAGCGCAGCGCCCGGGAGAGGATGGTGACAGTTTAACCTAATCCTGTCCGGGGCCTTAGATCCGACCCCGCGGGCGTTGTGAAATCCTAGTTATTCTCCATACACACAAAGTGGTGGGCCCCGCAGTGTCTCCTTGCCTCCCCCGGCCCCGCAAGCTCTCCTAAGTTTGGTTCCCGGGCCGAGTAGCCGGCTCTGTGTTCTCTCGGGTGGCTCCGCTGCTTAGTTTTGTAGGATTTTTATTTGTTATTGGCTGGAAGCTGGGGATCAATTTAAGACCTTCTTGCTTGGTGTGTGTAGGATTTACTCTGTGATCATGGAGTACACAGCATCCCCCAAACCTCAGCTCTCCTCCAGAGCCAACGCGTTCTCCATTGCTGCTCTCATGTCAAGTGGAAGCTCGAAAGAAAAGGAAAGTGCAGAGAGCACCATCAAACCGCTGGGTAAGTTGTATTCCTGGGCCCTGCTGTCTCAGCCGCGGGACTGGATCCTGTGTCGGTCCTGCCCAAACGGATCTCTGGTCCGTTCCAGGAAGCAGGTAGCTAGAGAGGAATGAAGTCAAATATCTGTTGGGAGGGAGGGGCGTTGCGTGTCACTTAATGCTTTGAAAGTCAGAACACAGTGTCGCGAAGCCAACAGATACGAAGCAAAGAAAGTAAAGGAAATTGTTTAAATGCTACGCGGCAGATGTGTGAGGAATCCAGGCTGAGTTTGGTCCATGTTCTGGCTTTCTCTGTGTGTTCTTTTTAGTCTGGTCAAAGAAATACTAACGCATTTGACTATTGTCAGTCCATTTTCCTGTATTTTAAATTGGTTCCTTGTGGCATTGATTACTGTTTTAAGGCTAGGCTTTCCCTCAGAATAACACCAAAACTCAACGCAACCAGTCCAGATGTCGCTGAAACCTGAGGTTTGGAGGCAGTAATAGTTGCAAAGGGTATACATAAAAGGGCAAGTTAGCCAAGCTGGGATCCAATTTTAGCAAATTATAAAGCTAGAGTGCATGATATACACATTCATATTTTCATTCGCGTACTTGCATTTAATGGGAGAACATGAGTAATTTTAATAAATAACTAGCACCAGCAAGAGAATTTTAAAATTGCTGTTTAATTGCGAAATTCGCTAGACTGCGGCACAAGTCACAGAATAACTTTTGTATCTTCTGTTTTAAGTTCTTATATTTATTTACCTTACGGAAGCTAAAACTTTATCACAAAGCCATCTTTTTTTTATTCCTGCCGTCATTTTCAGTCGAGGTAGTTTAGAACATTAACCAGTAACCGTTTTCCAAATTAGTCCACTTTTAGTGACACTGTTTATTTAACAACCTTTACCATTTATAGAAAATTTCAGTCTGTGAGGAAGAAGGCAGATACGTTTCTCTCCACTCATGTGAATGATGCAAGAGACATTACTTTAAATTGTTATGTAAATTACCTGTACTTTAAGAAGTACAACAAACAAAACCCGAAAACAATTATTACGCTATTGTTTGCAGGTTAACAAGCGCTAATGAAATTATGTAAACCGTTCTGAAAGTTTTTGTTTCTTATCCTTTGATTACTTAGCCTATGCACCCTGTGAGAAGCAAAAATCAAATTATTTATGTTTAATACATAATCATTCTGAATAGTAAGTCATTGTGAGTTTCAACAAATGCGTTCGCTTACAATTATTTAAACCCTTTAGTGAATGTGATTCAAGACGACCGAGTTGAACGTCCAGATTTTTTTATGCCTATATCCAGAAACTCGCAGAAAATTACCAAAAATAAAAGACAAAAAAAAAAAAAAAGACTTTCTCCAGAATGGTAGGGTCTAGATTAATAGTATTAAACCAAAATTGGACGGATTAAGTATTGCCAGATCGCTTGATATCTGCTACATCTAATAAAGTTGTACACTGGCTGATCTACAAAATCTTTCGTGTGTTTTAAATATTCTTTTTGTTTTCTAATTTTTGGTTTATGATGGGATGTAGGCCGGATACGTTATAAAATGTGTGCTTGACACAGAATGCAGTATTTAACTTCCCTTTTGGATTATTCAGTGCTTTTGTCTATGTCTACTGGAAACACTTCTTCAAGTCATATTCGATTTCTTCTCATGTTCCAAAACACATTAAAAATAATCTAGTACACCAAATATCCTAATTCGATATTTGTATTTTGGGGATGTGGGGGAGAAATCGCTGCTTTGTGATTTTAACAGCGTATTTGTTCAAGTAAAGTTCGCTTGAGTCTGGAGATTCAAATAATATGACAAGCATATTGCTGTATTTTTGATCCAAGATCGTATAAAATGAAACCAGGACAGTGGAATTCGTTAAAGTTCTAACATAACACGGAAGAGATTATTCTAATAATAATCTCTCTTTGAATTGGTTTCGTTTCAGATGAAAATTAAGTTAAACTATTAAATGTACTTTACAAAACTTGTATGTTTCTTTGAAGTAAGAAAATAATAGTCTGAAGTGTTTGCACATACATTTATCCTAGACAAAATATTAATAGCATTGTCTCTGTATTATCCATAATTTACTGATGGGCAAAATATCCCAACGCCAGATATAGATTATTTTTAAAACCTCTTTTGAGGACGCCAGTTTCCAAACAACACATGTACATCTTTTGTTTAATAATCGTGTATTCTGGTAAATATACTGACTGCTTTCAAAATGTGTTAGCTGTATTTTTCTTCTCTTTCATTTACTGTAAGCGCAGTCGTTTAAAAGATTTAAGGCGAAGTGTTTGGTCAACCTTGTTAGGATACCTGCAAAACTGTAATTATAACAAAGGGGAGAGGGGAAAGAACAAGAATGAGTCTCTGCAAAGACTTCAGAATCCCCTCTTACTGTGTTGGCTTCTGTTTTATAGTTATATCCACGCCGCCCACAAAACACTTTCTACCCACAAAATATCTCCTGCATCACACTCAAGAAGTTTCTTTTTAAGGGTTATGATAATGGAAACAATTAGAAAACTCTCCTGCATTCAATCACACTGACTTGCGCAGTCTGCCCTTATCAAAACTGGAGCCGAATGCTCCTGTTTTAATGAGAATTAGTCATCCTGTGGTCAGTGGCAAAGTGACCTTTCCACTGAAATCCCCTATTAGCAGGAGATATTGGACAATCAGCTTTCCTGTGTGTTTGAAGTGCCCTCCGCACAAGGATCTCTGGTCACACGAGGGTAGAAAACCAGTGCAAATATACAGTCAAGTCTCTTCCCCTGTTGATCATTTTCTTCTGAAACTTTTAACTTAATCCGGTTCTGTTGATTTCTTCGGAAGCACCAGGCACCAAGACAGGATACTGGGCTAGATGGACCATTGGTCTGACCCTGTGTGGCCGTTCTTATGTTCTTCTCTGAACACTCAGTTCTGGAAATGCTTTCTGGGCTCGGGGAAGTGGGGGAAACGTCACTGTATATAAATGATCGACATTCTTGAGATTCAGATGTAGGGAAAGCCGGGGGTTTCTCTCCTCCGGTCCTGAGTCCCTTTGAGGGAGAAATTTCCCAGCTTCCTATTTTTGGACCTCCTGTCATTTGAGATGCGAGAATGTCCATGATCCTGAAAGGGCTGCATTTGTTCCTCCATTGGAAATACTACAGCAGAAAGCAGTTCATGTCCAGTCTCTCCAGTAGATAATATTCCCAGGGACCAAGCTTCCCCCCCTACCCCCCCACCCCCAAGCTAGTTTAAGGGATTCAGTGTCCGTGTGACACCTGGATAGCAGTCCCTTTAAGAGGGACTCTTAGAATCAGGCCCATTTTAAGGCGTCTCAAGTTACACTCCCAAAAATCTTTAGTGACTTTGGAAAGACTTGGACCTGTACAGTGGTTTAGATTTAGACAGGAGCCCATTGCACTACTGGCTCCTGATGGAGTCCTTGTCTACACGGCTCAGAACCTAAATGCCTTATATTTCAGAGCAATGATCGTCTCTCCTCATTGTCATCTCCCTCTCTCTCTCTCTCCTCTTTCAGAACAATTTGTTGAGAAATCCTCCTGCGCTCAGCCCCTGAGTGACTTGTCCAGCCTGGATCCCCACGGGGAGTTCAGCGCCAGCCCTGCCGCCCTCTGCACCGAGCCCCTCATCCCCACCACCCCCATCATCCCCAGTGAGGAAATGGCTAAGATCTCCTGCAGCCTGGAGACCAAGGAGCTGTGGGACAAGTTCCACGAGCTGGGCACCGAGATGATCATCACCAAGTCTGGCAGGTAAGGCTGGAGAGCAGCATGGGGAGCGGGGGAATGAATGGGGGGGGGCGGTGTACTCGCCCCGTTTTCTGTGCTGCCGGCCTGTTACAAGGGACTTGTAAAGAAAACCCCAAGGAATTACAAAAAAAAAAAAAAAAAAAAAAAAATGCGGCCAGCTGCTGTAGGGCTGGGTGGGACTCGCCCTACACCCGGCAAGGTGGAGGGGAGGCAGAACAGCTGCGAGCGCTGGCTCATCTGTGATGGAGGGGAGCAGCCCGCAGGCGCCGAAGGGCCCTGGGACTCGCTGGGGCCACCAGGCAGCGCCTGGTGCTAAGGGTGGGGGGGTGGGCTCTGCTTGCAAAGCACAAGCTTATTCTTATCCCGGTGTGCGTCTGAGCTGGGAAGAGAGGTGTCCAGCCCTCGGGATGGGTCGCTCCCCCGGGCCTCTGAGCAATGCTCACCCCCAGGATCATCCTCCCAAGTTGCACCGTCTGCACCCCGTGCTAAACTATTGCATGCATTTCCCGCTCCCAACCCGCTACATGGTTTAAAACACTATTCTACATTCGTTTTTAGAATGACAAGTTTGACCCCGAACTCCCAAAAGAAACAAGTATTTTTTTTTTTAAAATCCCATTTATTTTAAAATTGTTTGCCCTGGGTTTACTATAGAGTCCCTTAGCGCCCCCTGCAGGCCCTATGCCAGCACTATGCCTGTCATGGTCAGAGAGAGAGAGGTCCAGCTGGTTCTTTGTCACACAGACACCATGGAGCTTCCTGGAGAGGAAAGCTCCTGGTGCAATCCGCTGACCGATCAACATCTGCTGGTGTTACCAGATTGTGCTGGAGGTGCTGCAAGTATCCTACTCAGAGCTCCTGGGAAGCGGGGTAGCTGTTGGGAAGGGTGCATCATTCAGTTTCCTCCCACGCACTGATCCTCTTAGCTCTTGTACAGGAGAGTCCGGCCTTTCACTTTGGAGAGGCACGCTTCCCATGCCATTAGCATTGAGCACTTGTTGGTTCTGATCCTTTGAGTAGAGGTTGCTCCCAAACATTGGCCCAGATAGACACTGAGAGAGGTACAATGAATTAGATGTAATAGGCAATTTGTAAATGCAGGAAAGAACTTCAGATGCATTTGGATTCTTGTGGAGACCTTAAAAGCCTGAGCTTCCAATGTCCCTTTTGCAGATTTAAGGAAGATGCTTTTCACTTTGCTTTGTCTCCTTTCCTTTATAATTTAAGAAGTAACCCCCTCCAGCCCCATCAAAGGCTTCTAGAGATTTCACTGGGTTTTGGATTTGGGGCCCTACTGGTTTAGGGGACATCTCTCTGCTTGGGAAAGTGCCTGTAGAGTGTAGACTATGCACATCACAGAGTCTGTTCTATGATTGTGCTGCTCCTGATCCCACTGAAATTAATTGCATGACTTCCCAATGATTCAGTGGCTAGGTTCAAACCCTTTGTGGACAATTGGGCAGGATCTAGGCAAAAGCTTCTGAAATAACAAGAGATAAGCCATAATGACCATAGACTTCAGTGGAAGCAGAATTGGGCCCTTTATTAGCTGTAAACCAGAGCAACATAGACAGGTGATCTTTGTGAATTTATATAGTTTTTATATAGTTTTGTGACATTATGTTATATAGTTTTTTAAAATTTTTACTTTGTGTTATAACTTTGTAGCTGTGTATTTGTGCACACACAGAGAGAGTCCTGGAGAAATAAATCATAATATAAATTTGACAAATGTCTCCTTTTTAGGGTCACAACTCATGTGCAACTCCCCCATACTTATTTTAAGTTACTCATAAATTTCTCCAGTAAAAATCTGTTGGTTTTTAGGTCAGTCAAAAACAGTTTTGAAAATTCACAATTTGTGTTATGTTTGGTAGCTGTGTAAGTCACTTAGTAGTAGTTTAATTCCCTGATTATATGATTTTTGTAAATATCAAATAGCAATGCATGTTTTGTGTTGTAACATCAGGTGTAACATTTGCAATTGGAAGTGCTCGTTTTTATTACTTAAGCAATTTAAAATGCCATTTTTGGTAAATATTGGAGCGTTTAGTCTTAACATTAATTTTTCACCAAAGTTCTTGTAAAGAAAGCGCATTTGCTGGAATACTTCTGGAAAACGTTAACAGAGTAAAAGAAAATAAGTTCAACATTTGCAGAAGTACTAATGAAAATAGTTTTTGCAATATTTTCTCAGCTCCAATATATATATGTATATTTGTGAAAAAAAAATCACACTGTGTCTATACGAATGATACTCTGAAATTAGAATAATTATACTTTAACTTCTAGGCAGAAAATATATACCATATAAAAATTTATATTTCCTCCTATTTCAAAAAATTACTCTAATATCAGGGTATCCGTTCTATGTGTATTTTATAGGGCTACAGATGGTTTAAATGCCCATCAAATTGAAATATAAATATTTTGAAATTTTTTTCTTCCTGGTGACTTGAATGTAATTTTTTTTTTTAAAATTTGGAGCAACATTTCAAAAGCTCCTTTTTCTGCTGCCTTTTCATATGTTTATTTTCTAATTTCCTTCTATTTCAGGAGGATGTTTCCTACTATTAGGGTTTCCTTTTCGGGAGTGGATCCTGAGGCCAGGTACATAGTGCTAATGGATATAGTTCCAGTGGACAATAAGAGATATAGATACGCTTACCACAGATCTTCCTGGTTGGTAGCTGGAAAAGCTGACCCTCCGCTTCCTGCAAGGTTTGTTCATTTCATAGTTGATCTCTCTCTCTCTCTCTCTTTTTTTTTTTAAAGAAAATGCTGAAAAAGTACCTTTGAATGATCATTCAAAGCTGTTTGCAAACGGTGCTCTAAGAGCCTTAGTCTTTGTCCACTGGAGCTGATGGCAACGCTCCCATTAATTTCAGTGGTGCACTGTCAAGTCCTGTATCCATACATGAGCCAAATATTTGACTTATGCTAGAGGTTCCAAAGGCAAGCAGGATTTGGCCTGAGGATCAGTTACAAAAAATGGTTCTGACAATCAAAAGAGAAGGAAACTTTAAAAAAGACTTTTATTTTCCTCTTGTTATGACTTTTTTCCTTTGGGCCTCCTTTTTAAAGCAATCCAGGTGCCTTCAGCTCAATGCCAGTAGAAATATTAAATTACAGCTTTGATACCATTTAAAGTAGAATTTCCAGATTATTTACTAACCACTGACCAATGTTTTCCAATTAATGAGTTTACTACTGTACTATACTCATCTCTTACGTCACCTAGTGTGCATGTATCAAATATAAAAACACACACACAAGGGTCATTTTTTCAGGAAATGTAGGATTTCTGAAACTTTGGAATAATAAATAAAGTTAAATAAGTTAACCCCTTTTTCGCAATGACCAAAACAGACAGTTCACTTCTAAAACGATTGCCTCACAGCAATTGGTGCGACATGGTTGTGAACTCGTTGTGGAACATGTGGGCAGGCAGGTTGCCTCAGCTTCGGTACAGAGCTAGCTAAGCTTCAGCACGTAGGTCTCAATTTATCAGAACATGTAAGCATGTCCTTACGTCTGTGCTGAACAAGGTTGGCGTTAAGGACCTACTCAAGCACCACCGACTTAATTAAGACGTAAGCAGATGCCTTGGTGATTTTTCTGAATTGGAGCGTTAGGCTTCTGTCGCGTTTTGGGCTGCAGCCCAGGCCAGTGAGAGGTTGTGTCATTGCTTGTCCTGTAACCCTGCGTGTCTTAAAAGGAGCTGCTGCTGTAGCTTCCTGTCTGGATGTTCTCAGCCAGCATACGAGCATGCACTGAGTATCTGTGTGGTAAGCCCTGGTTCAGCAACTCTGACTCCAGCAGCCTGCTTGTTACACCACAGCCACACTCTGATCTCCACCAGTCTTGGTTATCTCTAAGCCAAGAGACCCCAACATATCCCCAGTCCCGAATTTCCTCCAAACCATCTGCCCTGAAATATCCAGCTCTCTCCTGGACCACTCAGAGACATAATAAGGTTTGTTTGCTCCCTTAAAGAGTCCGTACCCAGCACCTTGCCACATTAACTGGAGTAAGCAACTACTTCACTTCAAACACAGTACTGGGTTAGTTTAGATTGAAATAAAACAAGTTTATTAACAACTTGACATAGGTTAAATGATGCCAAATAAAAGAAATAAAGGCAGATATGGTACAAGCAAATAAAAGTGAAAATGCATCTAAAAGTCTAAAACTTAATCTAGCAAGGTACAGTCTTTGTTTAAGATGGTTTCTCTCACCAATTATTCGTTGTCCTGCACGGCCGACTGTCTCTCTGTCAGGACCTTTCTCATTCCCAAAGAATTGTCTTTGTTCTCAAACTCAGGAAGGCCTTCTGGGGATTCAGTCTCCTGTGTCTGCCTGAGGGGCAGGAGTCATGTCAGTTCTCTGTCTCTCGAGTTCAGGCTCAAGACAACCCCACTGGTTTAGCTTGATAGCTTTGTTTATGGTTAGTATGTAAATTGAGGTAAACCAATGTTCCTTCTAGGACATACCTGTTTATCACCTTTACTTCGGCTACTCTCTTTGTCTTAAACATGCTCTAGTAACATTATACAGAGGGAATACATAACTTCACTTGTAAGGGTAACCCATGCATTTTACACTGACATTAATGACCAGTGTGTTATGAGTTTTGAAATGATACCTTACAAGGCATATTTTGTACAAACATCATTGCAACCATGTGTAGAGTCTGAATACAGGGGTGCTTAGGGTCACAGTCCCAATCCTGCACTGAGACCCATATGGGTGGACTCCTGTGTCCACAAGGAACCTCTTTGAATTCAATGGGGCTCTGCGTGTGCACTGGGGCCCACCTGCAGAGTTCTAAATGCAGAGCCAGGCCTTGGACGCTATAAAGACAGGCACATTAGAAATACCGAAGATAGGTAGGAAAAAATGGAAGCATTTTCTTGTGCGCAAATATGGGGCCAAATGCGAGCAATCCTACAGAACACATGACATCTCACAGACTGCTGATCTCTGGTAGGCAGTTCAGGTTTTGTATCAGTGAAAAAATGTCTATGCTCGGATGACAAAGGTACATCAGATTCAGCAAGTTAGCAGTTGTGTTTGCTTTCAGGGAAAACAATAATTTACTTTTCCCTTTTCTTTTTCTTTTCTTCTTTATTCATTAATTTGTATGTGGTAGCACATAAGGGCTTCAGTTGGATCAGGAGCCCATTTTGCTAGGTGCTGTACAAACACAGACCAAAAAAGATGGTTCCTGCCCCAAAGAGTTTACAGTCAAAATAACATCAATAATAATAATAGTTCAGGAAAGTACACAAATGGCCTTAGGATGGGATTCTTGGTTTCTTGCATCCAGTGCATTTTGGATCCCTTTAGATATGCTAATAATCCATATGTTGGTTTTGTAGCTAGCTAATATAGATCATCTCAATAAAAAAATTCAGAGTAATATATTATGTGGACATGAAGAGGCTGATCTCACACCAGCTGAACTCGTACTGACTTTGACGGGACCACGGTCAAGCTCTATATGATTTTATTAGTAGTATTGTTTAAAGTTTGTATTGTGGCAGTACTTAGAGGTCCCAATCAGGTACAGTATCTGTACAAACATATGGCAAATGACAGTCCCTGCTTCATTTTCACCATGTTTAACCAAAACAATATGGATCATAAACCAGGCTATAGGTTGTTCTTTTAGCCCTTCTGTTAACATAATAATTTGCTGCTTACTCACAGTTTTATTTCTTATTGAAAAACATAATATTTCCTTGTGGAAGAAGGAAGGTAATATCTGTAAAGGATGGCAGGATTTGGGGAGCTCTGGTGTATTTGTGTTACACTGATCTGTTGCTGGTTTTGGCATGTCAGTGCTAACATTTTATCAAATAAGATCTGTTTAAATGTATTGCTGCAAGTTAAGTAATTGATAACTGCTATTTTTTTAAAGTGGTGTTTACCTATCTGTGTCTTTTTTGATTTCTTGCACCCTTCTCTTTGCTCTCTTAAATCTGAATAATCTGACTGCAGTGTTGTGAGCTGAAAACTGCTGAATCCCTTGGGTACTTTCTGAGATGCTGTGGGGTCTTGCAGGATTTTATGATAACTGTATATCAACTGTACACAACACTTTGTAGATGTGTAGTGGGAATTCCCACAACTTGGGTAGGTTTGTCATAAATCTCGGCTGCTGACAACACAGATAAACAAATGACCCTTTCTTTTTTATATTTTTGTGCTGGGTGCACATGATATAAAATTATTTTTAAAACCAATATTTTAATACTGTTTTATTTATTTATTTTATTTATTTATTTTAATAAAGTTTCAGGGCCTGATCCTGCTCAAATTGAAATTAAAGGTAAAACTCCTATTGACTTAAATTTGAGTTCAGTTCTGCTCCCAGTATCAGGTCAGTGGTTACATTTTCACCTAAATGATTTCTAAGATCCTAAGCCTGCAAACACACCTGGGCTTTAACTTTAGTAACATGAGACATATAATTGGGGCTACTCCATGTGCTTAAGTGTTTGCAGGATCAGACAGAACCTATGGCATTAAGATGCTGATCCTTCAAAGATATACGTACATGGATAACTCTACCAATATGAATAGTCTCAGTGATGTCAATGAGATTATTCATGGGAGTACAGTTATGCAGATGTGTAAATTGCTTCAGGATTAGGGCCTTAAGGTTTTTCTTTATTTTACTATAAAAGTAGCTTTCAACACTAGAACAACAACGGTACTTGAAATTAATAAGTACTATATGATGCCACTGGGAAGATTATCCCTTCATGGATCTTCACTATAAATAACAATTATATCCTTTTCTTCCTGCTGTCAACATTTAAATCAAGTTTATGTGACTTGAATAAAAACACTTTTCAGAAAATCCTTGTAAAGCTTTTAAAGTGCTTCCAGGGATAGATTTTTTTCTTTCTGTCTGTCTTACAAGCTACAGAGAATGTTGGAAAGAAATACCAGTCTTAAAAATTCCTGCATGTACCTTTATACTGTACCCTCCCTCTTTCCTCTCCCTTTTTGCATTGAGAAATGTTTTTGCTTCATTGACTTGGCTAGCCTAACAGACCCATAATGGTCTGGGGATTGAATGTGTATTATTTATGCATTTGTAACAGACAGTAGCAAAGAAACTTTTTTTATTACATTTTCAAACTTGAAATTTGAGCCCGATTCTGCCAACTTTCTGTCTGTACAAAGTACAGATTAAGTCAGTTAAAAGTCATAGGCCTGGAGGGCTTCCAGGATCAGGCCCAATATTAACAAACTGAACAAAAGGTAAATGTAATGAATACACTAGAAGGAACCTAAAGTAATCAGCTTAAACCTTGACTACTGTTGCAGGTAATGTAAAATAACTTACAGTAAACCATACATTTATATCAAAATGTGGCTCCTAAAATCTTTGTAAATGGAACTGAACCTCTCATAGCAAAGTGCTCACTAACTTCACTGGGAGTACTGTGTATTCCAATGGAATGCCTGTGTTTATTTCTCTAATCTATTTGTTCATCAGTTCTCTGTGCACCAGCCGCCCACTATATCTAATTTTGAATCATCCTGCATTTGGTTTACCAGATATGGTTATGGGAGAAGTCTGTAGATCGGTACGGTTCAAACATGTGGGGCCATATATTTCTGTACGATGCAAGGCACATGCAAATGTGTAAAGAGAAAATTACTTGGGACTAACCAGTGAGTTAAAATCCAAAAAAGTGGTTGAGATCTATGGTGCCACAGGCAAAATCTCTGAAGAAAAATTCTCATGGCCAACAGTGCACATTAATATGTGCAAGCAACCATGGGTAGGGCACGGGGGATGACCTCCCTCTGTGACTTTCCCATCAAGGTGACTGTTAGTATTCAACCAATGTATAGGGCCCCATAGCTGTGGCAAGAGTTAACTGTGTGTGTTTGGTTTAAGGTAACTGTGCCCAGCAGGTAAACACAGAATAGTCTCTACTCACTCTCCAAACATACATCTGAAACAGTTTGGCTCTTTGATCCTAGTTAGTCATATCTTGGTAAGATTGATTCTCTGTGAAAATGGTGTGCAGTATTGCCAAACCCAACCATTCAGAATCATGAGTCAGGCTCCCAAAAATCACAAGACTGGCTTACAAATCATGAGATTTAAAAACAATACATCTTGGGTTCTTTTTTATTTACCTTCTGGCTTTTGAGCCAGTAGGGTTAACATTTTTATCTCTTATCCACAACCATGAGGGCTAAAGACCTTTTTTTTAAAATGAAAGCTGAGGTGCTCATGAAATAACATAACTCCAAGAGCTGGGGGTTTAAGATAAACACCATTTATTACAAGTCTCATGATAAAACCATGAGAGTCAACAACACTGAGTATGGTGCACTGTTTTTCCCATCCCACACCCTCTTTCAGATACGAGGGACCTACCGCTCAATGATGTACATCTAGCACTCTTTTTGGGGCAAAGAAGCACCTGGAAAAGCAATCATGCATTGAAAGAGATAACTTGTAATTTCTATTATGAGTCTCAGACCTGGCCCACAGACGTAATGAGAGGATTCCAAGATTGGGCCAAATAAGTCAGTTGAAGAGAATGGGCCAGATCCTCAGATGGTGTTAATCGACATTGACTTAAATGGAATAACTCCAGTTTACACCAGCTGAGGATCTGGGACAACTTCCTTTCATTAAAAGTCACAAACAAATAATAGTATTAAATCATTTTCAGTTACATACAAGTTATATATGCTAAAGAGCCCAGCACTTGTAATTGTCTGGTCACAACATAAGCCTCTCACACATCCTCTGCGCTTCCTTTCATCCTGCCAGCTTTCCCAAGTAGCAGCTTGTTAACTACATGGAGGCAATGATTTTTTTTTCATGTCAAACCACTGTATCTGACTGCAACCTTTATCTTCTTATTAATGTTATCACAACTAAAGTGACCCAGTGCAGGTGAAAATAATTACCAAGCTTCACATTAATAATAAGAAAAAATACAACTTATCTGGGTTCCCTGACTAGTTCTCTCACTGCAGTATGCCTTGTTCTTTGAGCTGGAGTCATTGTCATTTTAAGCGCTTATTAGTACAGCTGCTGGAAGACATGATCATTTTTTCTTTTGGAAAAAAGACATAACAGTGAAATAATGTCTCTATTTTAGATTATTTTTATCCACTGCTTAGATAGAATTAGTTATGCTTATAAAAGAATAATATGCTTAGTGAATGAGAAAGTCTTTAAAAAGATGGATTCTTCATTATATTCCAGTGGGTGAAGAACTCAGTCATGTCTTCTATAATTTTTCATTAGTAGTTATGGTATTTCATGGATGCAGCTTAAGGGAATCCTATATTTCTTGCTTTGCTGTTAGATCAGTGTGGTTCTAAGATTTGAGAAAATACATCTTGGTGAGGCCATTGGATATCGTGAAGGCATAAGACTTATTTTAATTTTGTGTGGATACATGTTTATAAAGTCAGTACCATTTACACAAATCTGACTGTAAGACCTCTGTGTTTGTTTGTTTTTTTAGGTTGTATGTGCACCCTGATTCTCCATTTACAGGGGAACAATTATTAAAGCAGATGGTGTCCTTTGAAAAAGTGAAACTGACGAACAATGAACTGGATCAACATGGGCATGTGAGTAACCTACTCTGTGGTAAGGAGTAAAAAAAAAAAAAAAAACAGCACAAATTAGCTATGAGTCTGTTACAGTATGACATTAATTGGCACACTTCTTGGCACTCTGATCCCAATGGCAAAAGTTCAAATGGGCTTTGAGACTGACCTACCCTTCAACCTTTACAAGTGGTCCCTTCATGTCAGTGGCAGTGCAATGGCAGAGGCTTGTGGGAAAGTTTGTACTCATCGGTTTGCCCTCTGCTGGAGATGATCAGATGACTTCAGACTCCCTGGCTTGTCAATTCAACACCTTTCATCAGTGTCACATTTACCTTTCGTGGGAGATGTGTGGCATTACCCATTGCAGTCCAAGGCCATAGACAGCTTGTAAAAAAAGAACTATCTTTAGCTTCCATGATTTATCATTTGTATATTAATTTATTAACGGGATGGATGGGGTAAAGCCCAGATCATCATAGTGTTCTGATCCCATTTCCACTGCTATCAAAGGGGCAGAATCCAGACCTAAATCAGGGGCAACATCCAGTGTCAAAGAGAAGAGAAAAGAGACACACATGGTTTTGTCTAATATGTTTCCATCTCTCTTTTGCTTTGACTTGCCCCACTGGATAGTGCTCTGATCTCTTAGACGCTACCAAGTGCCTTGTCATGTATACTTGCAAATCCTGCTCTGTTGAATTTGGTGTCAGTGCCCTAAGCAATCTACATGGGAGGGGTTCAACAGGGGCATGTCTTTTACTTGCTGACCCAAAGTGGACTGGGCTTGGTGTCAGTAATGTAGTCCTGACACACCAGGAAGGGTTAATCCAACACTGAAACAAAGGATGTAAAATTAAAAAGACAAAGTTGCTCCAAAGTCAATTGTGTTGGCTATAGAAACACTCAACCTTTACATAAATTAAACACAGGGCGTCATGGGGTGAACTCGGGCCTTTAAGGGGTTTAAGTCCCCACTGTGATCTGTGCCAGGTTTTCCTCCTAAGTTAACGGGCTTGGAAAAGAGAAAGCAGGTGGCTGGGAGCAGGTGGCTGGGAGCCTGACCTGGTGCGGGAGGATCAGCAGTGGCTCTCTGCTGGGAAACCTTTTCATGGGAAGGCTCAAGACCTTGTGAATTGTCTAACTTGGTGGGAAGAAGTCCTGAGGGAACCCAAGCCTGAAGAGTAGGCTCAGGATGGGAGGGTTTCCTGTACAAGATTTAGACTATGTAAATTAGTGTTAATAAGTGAGACCCCAGGAAAGGAGAGCTGGTTTTGAAAGATAAATTATGGAGGGAGGAGGCATGTAAGATACGAACTAAGGAAACTGAGGCATGGGGATATCAGACATTGGAGACCCCCTCCTCCTACAGTGGGTTATTTACTGCTTTTTCAGAGTGTTTGATAAAGCAGGTTGCTGTTTGAATTGTCCAGTAGGAATATTTCCAGTATGAATGAGAGTTTTAAGGACAGCAGTGTTGAGCCAAAGCATTTTCATGGGAAATACCTCCTGAAAGCAAAAAAAGAAAAGAACAGATGCCAACACACTATTCTTTTCTAAAGAGCTGTAGGTATATTTTTCTTAAATCCTCTCCCCACACACTTTTCTGGCTAGCATGTTTTTGTTTTTGTTTTTTGCTCTTGTTCCATAAGAGATCTCTAGAAGCAAAGCCGGTTTTTTGTTTTTGTTTTGTTTCAATGAGCGTAGGATCATGCCCTAAGGTCTTGATCCTGCAATGAGATCTGTGTGGCTGAATGTTGTGCATGCAAAGGCCACTGACATCAGTGAGGCTCCAGGTGGGTAAAGGGATGCCCTTGTGTGCAATTCATTGTAGGAGTGAAGCATTTATTTTCTTAAACCATCTAAGACATTTTTATATATGTATATAAAATCTGACAGTCTACATGCTGTAACAAATATATTTTTTGTAAACGCAAGGCAGTTCATTTTAAAAAAATCACTTTCCTGAGCTAATGCTGCAAACGATCACTTTATAGTGAAACCCACTTCTGTGAATACCACACAAGGGGACAATCCTGCACAAAGAACACACACTGGCGTAGCAAATAGTCCGATAGAATGGCTACGAGTGCTGCTGATGTCATCTCCTTATGCAATTATTAAGGGCCAGATTGCGACTTTCAAAGCAACAGCATCATGTTTGGGAGGGGCGTGGATGTGCCCTGAATTTGGCTTTGTCTCCACTAGCACTTTTGTCCGTCAGGTGTGTGGGAGAAAAACCCCACACCACTGACTGACATAAGTTTCATTACTGCTGCTTGTTGAGCGTGGTTTAATTATGCCACGAGGAGACTCTCTCCCGTTGGCATAGACCAGCGACACGGGACACGTTACGGCGGCAGAGCAGTGCGGACATAGCCTTAGTGGAAGTGGCTGCAGCCACTCTACCTGAGGAGAGTCAGGCAGCGAGAATGCCTCTGGTGGTGCTGGAGACAGCACCTCCACCTCCTTTTTGGAGGTGCAGTCTATGTTCTCCCCCTCATTTGGTTAACTAAAGCATGTAGCAGGATGGAAGGGCCTGTCCATACCCTCACCCACGGCTACCCTTTTTGCGGTATGTGGTAACACGGCTAGTACTATGACTCCCTCAAATCTTGCATCAAGGAATACAACCACTTGGATCATGACTACCCCCTGCACAGGTGGAGAATCAGAGAAACAAGGCAGAGAACTTTCCTCTTTTCTTGCTCACGTGTGCAGGGAGCCACTAGAGTCTGATCCTAAATCTGCTGGGCACCAATGTACCATAAGATGATGGCATTTCCATAAAGGAAGATCTCACCAAAGACAAAGGACCTGACAGTGCATCCCGGTTGCATGCAACACTCCTGTTTACATCCAGTGCCACACAAGGACTATAGTACCAGGTCCAAACGCTGTGGGAAGAACATATTGGTCTATGTATTTATTTTAGAATACTCTCCATTTAATTTTTGTGTCCTTTTATGTTGGAGTAGTTGTCAATATGTAAATACCATCACCAGATACTGTATAGACCTATGAAACAAATTCATTCTATGAAGCCTTTGAAACAGATGGTTCTTTGAATTATGGCAATGATATTTTTGAGTTAAGCAGCTTTGATTTTTAGGCCTTCTGAAATGGCACCTTTGAATTTAAAAAGCTCCTTTTCTCTGACTGGTTCTCTTATTTGGCCTATTAAAATGTTCATTGCATTTGACGAGCCATATTGGCTCATGAGGGAGTCTTAATGGCCTTAAAATGCCTTAATATTTTCGGTTTTCAGATACAAAAGTTGAAACTATGCTAACCCCTGTTTTTTATGGTCACTTGTTCTTTCCATCCCCTGAAAGACACTTCTGGTTGTTGTTACAGGATGTAAAGTGGTGAGGTGTTCTATTTATAGAAGGGTTCTTTTTCTGAAACAAAATCCACCTGAAGTGAAGAAATGTTCTTTTTTAATTTTAAGCTTAGCATTTGTTTTTCTTCTCTTATTCTGAGACTTCTGGACTTGTATCCTTAATACACATAACAACAGTGATGGCACTATTTGTATTCAGTCTATGCACTGGGCAGTAGTCTTTTCATTGTGTGCATGACATAAAGTTTGTTGCAAGGAAACACACAGTAAAACTCTGCATTTGTATGTGTCTCTGGTTTACATCTTAGAACTAAGAGTAATTATAGAAATAATATGTTGAACACTTTTGTCTTTCTTTCTATTTATGGAACATTTGTGAATGATTTTTCTCAAATTTATTTTAAAAGGCTGGTAAAATTTTTCACAAATTTCATATACTTTATGGCTTGCTACTTATGCCTTGCTGTGATTGGTTACATATATCACATGGTATTATTTCCATTCCCTGATTAGATCAGCTCTGAGTATAACTCTTGCATGGCATTTGTGCTAGAGAAACTTGATTGCATGCGTGTTCCCAGAAAATGCACACACAGGGTATCAACATGGCTTATGAGTAATCATTTCATCTGGGATTTTCAAAGTAGCCTATGGGAGTTAGACACTAACTTTCTTCAATGGACAATGGGTGCCTAAATCACTTAAGCTACGTTGAAAATCTAAACCTATCAATGTGAATAAATATTAGTGGACACTTATTTGCAGTGTTCACCCAGCTCTAATATTTACGAGCCTTGCCACATTCACTGTTCATCTAACACATACATGAGTAGACTTATCTCTGTCTGGCATACACAGAGTAGTATACATGTGCACCTAAGGTATATGCACTTGTGTGGTGGCAGTACGGGGGAGGAGGGGAAGAGGTGTAAACAACTACAGACACAAAGAAGGGGGGTGCGATCAAATAAACTTGAGAACTACTGACTTAAACTATCATTCATATAACTTTTGAATTGGGCGCAGAGTACAGCGTTTCTTTATGGCTGATGCGCTTCATGAACCAGGTTGTTTATGAAAGTTTTGTATGCAAGAAGAGAAAGGGGCACTGAAATGCACTATCTGGAGGGCTAAGAGTGACACACAGTTGGGAGTGGATAAAGAAGACAAAAGAGCAGTGAGGTGAAAAACTCTGGAGCAGCCTAGGGGATGGAAGGGGAAGTGGGAGAAGGGCAGAGAAGTAGATGAGGTGATGTATTGTGCAGTGTCTTGAAGGTGAGAGCAAGGAGCTTGAAATCAATGCAGAAATAGAGTGCAAGCCAGAGTCAGGAAGAATACTGAAATGGTAAACGTTTGCTTACTACACAAAGCACTAAAACGATGTCTCATTCTCATGATGATTGTAATGCACTAAATTCTGCTCTCCATTGCACATGTGCATCCCCACTGAAATCAGAGTACAAGTCAGAGCAGTACTTGGCCCAATGGGAGGAGAAAAAGGTACAGTAGGAATCGACTGATGTAACAAAGCTGATGCAAGAGCACAGCTGTAATGCAATAGGTAACCTGCATTATTTACTGAGTTATCAAGAAAGACTGTGTTTCTCCTGTTGACTTTCAGTTTAACACTTTTCTTTGAATGTAGATCGGCTATTCCAGATGATGTACTGAATTTCCTGTGAGCTCCTTGCAGCCCTGTAAAATGGAACTACCTACCCAATCCCACTGCCAGTTTAGTCTCAAAGCTGTGATTATATCTAGAATGAAAAATGGTGCAAACCTAACTCTACATTTCATTTTTATATTCTAGTATTGTGATTAGAAACTGGGCAAATAGAACTCAGCCCGATGCCAACGGAAGTGAATGGGTGTCTTTCCTACGGTTTCAGTGGGCACTGAAGTCAGTTCATTGGAGGATTAGACAAGAATGGATTTTTTTCCACAAGCAAATGTTAATGAAGAAAAACGGCAAAATTTGCAACAAATATTCCCTTTGATGCGTTACTCACGGTCCTCCTCTGCTTTTTGATTTCTGTTAGTTTAGCAGTCAGATTTGAGTATATAGGACAAGCTGCTTTAAAAGCCAGGTTTGCACCATAAGCACCTGATTTATTTTTCCAAAGGAGCCACAAGCTGGCATCATTTTGTGTGTGTTCACAACTTTGTAGTTGCCCACTCCTGTGTGTACACTTTTCAAGCACTCAAACTTGCCTAGGCAGTTAATAACTTCAAACACCTTTGCACATAAGTGATAGAATGTGCACATGTCAAACCTAGCTCCTGGATGAACAAGTGTTAATTCTTGGAGAGAGTGTGCTCAGGAATTTTGTGCACGCATAAAAGGAGGCCATTTTCTGAAATTTATGCCTTAATGGCCTGGTTATCAGAAGTGAGCACCCATTGAAGTCAAAGGAAGCGGAGGTGCTCAGCATCTCTGACAGTCAGCTCCTATGTATCTACATTACTGCTGCCATGGTGTAGCCCTGTAACTTTAATGTGCACTGGCTTTTTACAGTCATGTTCTGTTCAAGTTGTCTTAATCTTAAACTCAGGACAACCTTTTGTAACTCTTTGCTTCAGATCATTTTGAACTCCATGCACAAGTACCAGCCCAGGGTGCACATCATTAAGAAGAAAGATCACACTGCCTCCTTGCTAAATCTGAAATCTGAAGAGTTCAGGACGTTTATCTTTCCAGAGACAGTTTTCACAGCAGTCACTGCCTACCAGAATCAGTTGGTGAGTGTGATGCTAGATCATTTTTAGAACTCTCATTAACTTGTCTAAAGTTCTCTGTGTTAATAAATTCCCCCTTTTAATTCAGCATAGATGTCTCTCTGATGTTAGAGAGCTCGCAAGGACTTTTTTCCTCTCTTTGGGCCTGATCCTGCTCGCTTTCCATTCAAGAGTAATTCGTATATACATGTGTACTTCTAATAACCACAGGTGCTGGAAGTAGGGGTGCGGCCCAGCTTGACGTGGTTTCCATTAAATCCAGGGTTTACAGTTTGGTTCAATGGCTCTCAGCACCTCCACTATACAAACTGTTCCAGCACCCCTGTTAATAACGTCAATGGATTAATAGAACAACAGCTACTCATAGAACAATAAGAATTATTCACAAGTAAAGGTTACAGAAACAAGCCTTTTAGTTTGAGTCTTTATTTCTACGTGGATAAAGCTGTGGCCCATTATTGTTTAGTACTTTTCAAATTAACCCTTTCAGTTCACCTTGGGGCTGTTCCAACTTCCAATGATCCTATGTCAGAGAGCTTTTGGCTGAGCTATATCCTGGCTTGGATATATTGACTGACTGGACTTTAAAAATTGACTAATTAAGCTACAAGGGTAAAATGTAAGGGAAACAACCCAGAAATAGGCCTTTCTCACACTGGCTAGATAATACCAGTTATACATTTGAATATCAAACTGGTACGCCAATGAATAACATCCACAAAATGGACTAGGATCATAACAATGGAACCTGCTTTTAACATTGGATGTAATAAGTAAATTTAGTAAGTTTGTAAACAATTGAATGAAAACACTTCAGTGGGAATTGGATAAGGCCTTTAATATTGAAGTCAATAGAAAGACTCCTATTGACTTCTCTGGGCGTTGGATCACATCCTAAAAGAGAATAGCTAACACACTAGCTAACTTTCTTTCCTACATTAAAAATGTTTAGATTAGTAATGTGCCAAATACCTTCCCAGATATTTGGACTGTATGATCACAGACTCAGAGTACTCTGTCTAAAATGTACAACATTTCCTAACAGAAAACAAAACTTCCAGTTGCGGTAAATGGAATGAAGCTACTGTGTGTTGTAGAGAATAAGCAATGTAAATAAGTATTGTACTGTACCTTAGGCACCTCTTTAGATCATATTCATAGAGTGTAAGGCCAGAAGGGATCACTAGCTCATGTAGTCTGACCTACTATTTTAAAAATTCTTTCTCTAAGGATATGACTTGGAGTTCTTACAGTTATGACATACACCAAACCTAGCTTAATATCTGCCCCAGAGCTCAAAATGTTTCCATTTAAACTCACATTTGTAACTGAATGCAAAAGAAAATTAGTCATGCAGTAATCTAGATAGTACACCAGCAAGAAATTTGTTTAGAAAAGGGCGTTCAGTTGACTTTCTGTAGAAATCAGCCAAATTTTAAAAATCCAATTTAAAACTGGAATTTACTTCTGTACAATAGATTGGTGCTTATCGCTGACATTTAGATCATGGCCATTTCTAAACAAAACTTCCCTAAGTACATACAATGAATACTGCAAAATTTCTCAATGGAACATCTCTGGAACCCCTAGAGATTGATGCTGTCATTCTATTTATGACTAATGAAAATGGAACATTTTTTCATTTCTGCCATTTCTTTCCTTGCTGTTTTAAGGGGGGTTGATTACATTTCTGCAGGTTATTAGATAAAAGCTAAATACATTACACTTTCAACAAACTATCTCATATTTTAAGATTTAAAGGGCATACATTTGTTTAACAGTCAAACCACTGCTACAGAGTTGAATTGTAGGTCAAATTTCATTTTTAAATGCTTTCTAGCAGATGTTCTTCTGATTGTTTGTGAGACAGTCTCTGAGGATAAATGTTATTTCTATGTGAGATCAGAAATGGTTGTGAGTCTCATGTGGAATGGTTTCAGAGTAGCAGCCGTGTTAGTCTGTATCCGCAAAAAGAAAAGGAGTACTTGTGGCACCTTAGAGACTAACCAATTTATTTGAGCATCAGCTTTTGTGAGCTACAGCTCACATCATCGGATAGGACAAGTTTCACTCGGGGAATGTCATACCAAGTCATTAGTGTTAGAGAAATGGCAATCTGATTAGCACAAAAATAGATTTAAGTCAGTTTCCCTCAAGATTCCTGGATTCATAGGTTCCAAAGCCAGAAGGGACCACCGTGATCCTCAAGCTGCCCTTCTGTAGAACACAGGCCATAGAACTTCCCCCGAAGAATTCCTTGAGCAGATCTTTTATACAAACATCCAATCTTGATTTAAAAATTGTCAGTGATGGAGAATCCACCGCGATCCTGAGGAAGTTGTTCCTATGGTAGACATGATTTGCCCAAACCTACACAATGTGTCAGTGTCAGAACTAGTGGTTTCTGGAGGAGTCCTGTCCCAAATCGGGCTGAAAAATCTAAATCTCAAAATTTTTCATGAGCCTGGTTTGGATTAATTGAAACATGTTGTTCTGATTTTGACCTTTTTAAAAAAAATATAACCTCCCCCCTAAAATTTCAAAACAAAAAGTAGCTTTGAACAAAATTATTAAACTTTTCATATCAGAAATGTCAAAACGGGACATTTTGACAAATTTGAACTTTATTGCAAACCTGTTTTTGAATTGGGAGATTTGTCGAGATCAACCCTTTTCTATGCACCGTTTCAGTTTTGAAAATCAGCATTTTCCAAAGGGAAAAAACATCAGAACGTTCCCAACCAGCGCTAGTGATGAACATTTATTTGCATTATGGGAATGCCTAATAGCCCCAGCTGAGATTGGGGCCCCATTGTGCTTGAATAATCCATACTAACACACTATAACTCCTGGTCCTCATAAACCCGCATAGTAAGAGTCAGTCCCTGCCCCCAAAAGCTTGAACTCTAAATAGACAAGGCAAGGAGTAAGAGAGGAAACAACAGCACAGAGAGTTGAAGTGACTTGCTCAAGGTCACACAGCAGGTCAGTGACAGAGGGTGAAATCCAGACCACACTGAAGTCAATGGGAGTTTTGCCATGGCCATCAATGGAGCCAGGATTTCACCCCAAGTCTCCTGACTGCAGTCCAGTGCACTATCTACTAGACAAGGCTGCCTATATATTTGTAGTTCCTAGTTCCCAGACTTGTTGTAGTCAGATCACTAGACCACACCTTGCATTTGTATAATATAGATAGCAACTTGAAAAAAACCCATCAGTCCTCCTTTGCTTTCCCTAGTTTTCATAAACCTTCCCTCCCACTCCTCGGACTTCCTGCCCGGAAGAGTGGTCTCTCAGAATGAAGAGTCAGATTTGGCTGTAATCTTCTCTGGTTTCAGATGGGTCACCCAGCACTAATATATCCTTGCTCTATGAAAGCATGTGAACATTCAGGGAGTTGGAATTGCTTGTTTTAATTTCTGAATCTTCAAGGCCCATTTTTTAAGCAACGTGGTGACCAATATACCACAGGCCTTTTACGGGGAGGCCAGGATGAAATTGGTGATGATTCTTCAGTGGTGCTAATCTCTGTTAACACAGGAGATTCTGAGTTCCCTGGACTCTCATTGGCTTCAACTGGAGCTGATGGCACTCACAGCTTTGTGAGAGATGATCAGGCTTCAAACCCTTGCTTCCAGTAGCCTTTTAATTCCATCAGGGCAAAAATATATTTGGCAAACCTAATTTTTGTTGCATCCTTCCAAATTTTAAGCACAGAATCTGCCTATTGAAAGCAAAAGTACAGATTTGATCAATTTTATCACAAAACCAATTGAAACCACCAATGACAATTTTGGGTAGATGAGTACACAAAGAATTCTTTACAATGACTCAACAGGCAGTATGACAGCAGGGGACAAAATTTACTGGACAGTATAACTCAAATACATCACAGGAAGGCAAATCCATCCCCGGTGTAAGCCAAAGCAACTCTATTGGTTTCTCAGGATGACTGCAGTTTTTCCTTTAAAGTTTTGAAGAGCCGGGGATATCTTGGCCAAAAGAGCATCTCTCCTTATCCTGTTCCTCCCCCTTACCACACTCTTACACCCATATGTTACACGACTATATAAATGGATTTGGATGGAGCATTATTGGCAGAAAATGGCACCTGCATCTGCTTGCATAACATAATTTTGCTATAAGATCAATACATATTTAAAGAGCTCCTAGACAAGTTTTAATCACATTAAATGGCAACAAACACAAATTCTATCTTTTTTCCCCACAGTTGCTTCTGGAACAAAGCTCCTGCCTATTATGTTCTGTTGGTTGCATTTTCTGGTTTCTCTGTCTTCTCTGATAATGCCTATAAGGGCCATAGGGGAGTTTATGTTTTATACATATACAGGGCCCAATCCTGAGAGGTGTGGAAGACATTAAGCAGCTCTGAGGATCAGGCCAGGAAGGCTTGGGGTTCTCAAAGGAAGCTTTCTTGCACATCTCTTTTGAAAATGAGAGGCTGTTGCTGTTTAAGCCAATAGCTGAATTTGAAGAAGGGGAGAAAGTTTTTGGTTAAGATATCCAATCTCGTAAGACTGTGATTGTTTGAGTAGGGTCACTCTTTTAACTCAGCCTTACCAAATCTGGTTTTAACTGTGACATTTTCCCCCGCCTCTGTACAAAACAGTGCCAGTGTCTCTGTGTGTGGTTTATTAGGCTCGGCTTGGACCAGTTATATTAAAGTCAAAATTGTCGGGGCTGCTTGAGACAATGCTTTAAAATCAGCAGGGCCAGCAGGTTGTGGGCCCCTCCCCCTCCAAAGTAGGTTGCAATACCAATGTAGTGTTTACTGCTCTTGTTTCAGTGCTGCATGTATGACCTGTTTTGGGCTGATGGAGATTGTTTTGGAGACAATAGCTTGAGACTCCTGTAGAATCAAAATATTTCCCTCTTTACCATAGCCACATATGGGGCACCTCACAGGCTTCCCCTGCTTCTGTTTAAATCTACTATTCCCCTAACTTCCTCCATCAATACACACAACTCTTTTGGACCCATGACCTAGCCCTGCCTTGTCAGTTATCATGACACTGGACTTTGGGACAGATGCCAGAAAGGAAGCCTGATTTATCCTCTCACTTACATCAGTTTTACACCAGTGTAATGCCATTGACTTCAGTGGAGCGACTCCTGATTTATCCTGGTATGAGAGGAGACTCAACCTTTGAATCTTGAGCTTTGATGCTGGTGGTGCCAATTCAGTGGCTTCACAGAAGCCCCCATGTTTGCTTGATCCAGTCCAGAGAGTAGTCATAAAAGAAATGGGAATGTGGATACACGTAGCTGTGAGGTCATGAGGATGGATTGGTAAAAACTTTGAACACTGCAATACCTTGGTGCCACAATCATGTTGTGTTGCTCTTTTCTGTGTTTCCAGATAACCAAGCTGAAAATTGACAGCAACCCTTTTGCTAAAGGATTCCGGGACTCTTCCAGACTCACTGATATCGAGAGGTAATGGGGACTTTCTGTTTACTTTCTATGCAGATAAGATAAAGAGAAGAGAGAGTTTGTAGGAAAAAGCATCCTTTCAACTCCTGAGAAGCTGTGCATTTTAACGTTATCTTGTTGCATATAGTAAGTCTCCTCCACCTCCTTTAAAAATGCTTATAAAACTTATGAAGACAGAGCTGTTTTGAGCCTTGACAGCTGCTCCAGCTGAGTCTGATCTATTCCTCTCTCTGATGCTGCTTCTTAAAGGGGTCACTTTTATGGCTTCCATTTTTCTTAAACTGCAGAATGCAAAGCATCCTTCTTATCATGCCATTCAGTCCTATTGAAGGTGATGAGCTGGGCCTCCGGGAAATGTGATCTATGGTACTGTAAAAAAAAAAGCCCTTGTATTGTCCACTGGTCCCCAAAAGGAAAAAGAAAATGAGTGCTTTCCAAAATATACTGTTAAAACTGCATTAACATTTCTGCCCCTTTGGCTCCTAGCACTTGGTGTAGCTTTCATGTGACCCGTTTTAGAAGTCCCAGATACGGAAGTCAGCAAGTGCTGCTGTCAGGACAAATCCATAACCCTCATTTTGATGGCAGAGATACCACTTTTGTTTAATTTGAGATTGTAATGCAAGCTTCATTCTGGGGGAGAATGTGTCTGGAGACTGCTATGAAGTTTGTGTCTATGAGTTGCCTCTAGTCACTGGATACTTAGCCTTGTCATGTGATGAGGGCATTAATACAGACCCATGTTGGGTGCAAAGGACTAGGAAATAAAGATCAGTTCCTTATCAGTGCTCCTTTAGGTCATGCCTTTACTAGACAGAGCCATATGTAAACTAAAATTTTGGCAAAAATAGATCAAATTAAGCCACCAGACTCCTTCAGTCTGGAAGAGGATCTTACCGAGAACTGAAGGAGGTGGTTACAGCACTTTCAAAATTTCCTAGAAGCAAGTGATACTGGGAAAAGACTGAGAGAATGAAATCCTCTAGAGTCTACACTCCTATGTGTGGCTGGCCCAGAAGCACTGATGATCTACAGCAGTGTTTTCCAACGACTGGTCCATGGACCGCCGTCGGTCCCTAAGATATCCCTGATGCAGTTTAGGAAGGCAGCAACCTGGTATCAAAAAGATTGAGTAACATTGATCTATAGTTCATCCCTGTGTGAGCCTGAAGGGGATTGCAAAGTGCTGTCCGAAATCATTACAAAATGTCAGGAATGCTTTGATCCCAGCAAGAATATTACTTGGGGAAAGGCACATGTATTGTCTAAGAAACTGGCTGTCAGGCAAGATCATTGACTAGTAGCTTTATTACATAGGTATGTAATGTAAGTTATGTGACTTTAAACAGTTAGACGGGTGAATTAGAGGTTGAATTATGTGTGGTATAATGGATAATTAGGGCAAAGAACAGTTACTGTGATAAATGGTATTTGCATAACACAGGAAATATGTGCAGGGCTAGTGAAAACTGCTTTCCAAATGAAAGTCTTAGTGAGCAGTGAACAAACTGAAGTGCATCTAATTAAAAAAGCATACCATGGCATAATGACAGCAGACTAGGGTAAACAAATTGCAGTGACCGGATTTGTTTGACAAGTGATAGTAGGAAGAGCAGAGGACTACCACATGATCCCTTTCCAACACGAAATGTGATCCTCTCAAACAGGGAACCCAAAAGGCCCAACAAGAGCATGAGAGAGTAATTCTGAATAGGCAGCCAACAGAGAATGCTTAGGCGCCTCCAGGCATATAAACGGATTGGGACTATAGAGAGGAAATTGCTGGCTGTGAAGGGAGTTTTTACAAAGGACATCCAAAAATAACAGCACATGGCATGTAGTCAGGGAAGTCAAGCATAATCCACGGTGCCATTTTGATTATTGAGAAGTGTGAGAACGGAGCCCGAGACAGCCTATCCTGGTCAGGCATGAATGCTGCCATCAAAGATAAGGTATCCAAGTGTAATACCACGTGTAATACAAGAAATGGAATGTGAAAACCTTGAAGCCACAGGAGATTCCTGATTTTCCTTTAGTCCATGGCAGGCTCACATCTATTTTTCAATTAAATGGGAAAGAGTCCATCTTATTAGTGGCCTATGGCATTTTAAAAATTACACTGTTGCACAACACATCAAGTAGCAAAGTAGTAAAAGTGTGACACACAAGAGTGCTGATAAGAGACTGGTTGAGGTTTTTTATTTATTTCCTATCCTTATTCTAATGGATCAGAACTGTAAAAAGTTTTTTCTGTTCATAGACATTAAAATACCCCAGCATGTTACAATAGGAAATGTAATGTCTATAAGTGTTACTTCTGTAAGCTGCACATCTGCAATCATAGTATAGTATGTTTTTATAAGAGCCAATGATAGCACCATCAAAAGCAGGGGTAGTCTATTTTTTGTCAAGGTCCAACTTTCTTGGTCAAGGTATAGTCAATGTCCAGACTCCAGGGAAAATAATAATGATAAAATACAAAGTAAATAAAAAGATTTTGGGGTCTGTTCAAAAGCACCTGGTGGTCCGGATTTGGCCTCTGGTCCACCTATTGACTCCCCTGGCCTAAAATGACAGCTAAATAAGACAGACAGAAAGAAAAAGAAATAGGAAAAATAAGATCTAGCGATCCCATGCGATGGAGAATAAAGCAGTATAAATTTTTTCATATTTCATATTTCATATTTCAAATTTCCCATTAAAAGTCATGCATTACAATATTTTAGGCAATAGATTGAATGATGCAATTTGAGTTTTGTCTTGCTATAATAATAAATAGCTTCAACACGGCCACCACTTGAAATAAACAATATTGTTATTGTATTTTTATGTCCGGGAGAAGAATATGCAAGGTAAATACACATTCACACATCTCTTTATAGTTGAAAATTTGACTAGATGTTGCAAGTAGATTTTCCAGTCAATGCATGGGCTTCCCAAAGCAGATATGCATACAGTGCATGCATGAATAAATTGAAATGTTGCACAGTGATCTTAATGATCTCCAATCTGTGAAGCATCCCATGATGTAAGGGCCAAAAGAGCACTCATTCATCATCAGCTGCAAGTTTTTAGGATGACCTAAGTAGTGTGAAAGTGGACAAAGCTTTGGATTTCATTTCCAGGTATTTAAGTCTGCTTTTTCCTAAACAGCCTGTGGGGAGGGACACAAATCAGATCAATTGATCTTTAGAGACCTGAAGAAATTAAATTAGTCTGGAGTCAGTTACTGCACTAAACCATCTAGTAATTGGATTGCTCCTTGTTACTGATTGAAAACAGCCCCTATCTGTAACAATATAGGGAGCTTTTCTTTATAGTAGATCTGAGAGAAAAACACATCTTTTTATGACATGATGACAGAAATTGCACTTTTCTAACCTAATTGAATATGATTTTATAAATATGTGACTTTAACGATTTGAAGTTTCCTGTTCCAGATTTACGATCACTATGTAGGAAATCCAAACTGAAAATGCCTTTAGGATTGAATCTGTTTGCATTGTACATATTGAAGTTACAACAATATAAATAAGGACAATGGAGTGTGCAAAATGGTATAGACTTTGAGCACCTGTAACTATTGATATTAGTATACTTGCTCTCATTTCTATTCAAATAACTGAACATAGTCTTCTTTTCCTGGTAGCTTTCCATTCATAACTTTTATCGAGTAAAAATGTTCGGTGGCTGGGGTATATTTCAAATTTACACATTTAGGTTGTGAGATTCCTTTGTAATCATTAGAAGTGAACAAAGAGACTCTATTCTCTTTCCACAAATTACTTTTTCTGGTAATCTATCTACGCTCACTCTGAGCAGAATTTATCCAGAGGCACTGTGTCTTAGAAAAATCACTGACTCACCCACGGACACTGGCCCTTTTTATTTATTTTTTTGTCTTCAATACTTGCTCTGTTGTAGGTTGGTTCCTTCAGCCAGTGCCTTTAAAAAGTTAAATTTAACGACAAGTATCACACTGTGGTATATGACGTACCATGGTGTCAACCATAGTATATCAGGCACTGTGGTGTGGTCACGGTTGGTGAATGCCAGGGGTCAAAGTAACTTAACGGACTTACTGGTACACAGGGTGGCTGGGGTCCTGGGCAAGGGCGGGGGGAGGGCGGGGGAGGCTCTGGGCCCCCGGAAGGTGTGGAAGGGGTGGGGCTGGGGCCAGACTCCCCCAGCCAGCCCTGCAGCGCTGCCTGGCTCGTGCCGCCTGGGGCTCTGGTGGCGATTTAAAGGGCCCAGGGCGCCAGCTGCTGGCACGGTAGCGGTAGCAGTGGCTGGGAACTTCAGGCCCTTTAAATCACCGTCAGAGCCCTGGGCCCTTTAAATCGCCCCTGGAGCCCCCTGGTAGAGGCGGCAGCCGGGAGCCCCAGGGCTCCGGCAGTGATTTAAAGGGCCAGGGGCTCTGGCCGCTGCCGGGAGCCCCGGGGCCTTTTAAATTGCCAGACCCTTTTGCCCTGCCCCCCCACATTAGCGGCCCTCCTGGTACGGTCGGCTGTATACCAGCTTTCTGACCGGTACGCCGGACCGGACCAAACCAGCTTACTTTCACCTCTGATGAATGCTGATTTTTTAAAAATAACTATTGTTAAAAAGGCTATAAAATAGCTTGAGAATAAGCAAACGTCACTGGCAACACGTATGACGTGAGCCTCTTTATACTTCTGCCGAACAAGAGCCCAAAGGCTATAAGAACTGTCAAATCGCAAGGCCAGTAGGTTCACTTTTTGCTGTGTGTGTGTCTGAAGGCCTCCTTGGGGCTTGTGGTGAAGAATTAGCCTTGGGAATAATATCATGCACACCAGCCAGCAAGAAATTCAATCCCTTTAAAGTATGGGAGTCAACAGAACTACTGAACCATAAACTAATGTTCAGAGTGCGATCAATGGATCATACTTTTATTCTGGACTTTTTTTTGTTTTAGTGCATGTGAGGAAAGCTCAGGAATGGACTGGTGACTGTATTAAAGGTAATTGAGCGGGTGTCCTCTCTTGCATACCTCTGATAAACACTCGCTGAAGTCAGAGAGATGCATCAAGAGGAGATAGCTCTTAATGCAGAAGTGTGGCCTGACCACCAAAACAATACTTAGCATCGGAGAGAGAGAGAGAGTAAAAAGGAGATGTGCGGGGAAGCCCCAACTCAGCATTTCATATTGGTTTTCTTGGTAATCAGGGTCAACATTTTCCTACATTAGGCAGTCTCTGCCTAAAATACAGAAGTATATTGTATAAAGGCATAAACAGAATGTGAAATGTGCTTGAACTCTCAAATATGGGCATAGCCCCATCTACATTGCAGTCACACCGTGAGCTTAGTTAGGTGATATCAGTGGTAAACTTGACTGGGGTCGGTACCTCTTTTGCTTTCCAACCCAATGCAGGACCCCTTCCTTTTACCTAACATCTATCAAAAGAGACCTCTTCCTATCCCCTTTTAGCCCCCTCCAGGGGCCAGAAAGCACGCATGCCCTCTAACCTGGCAGAGAGGCATATGCTGCTTGATAGTGCCACTGGCCTCCACAGGCACCAACTCCGTCAGTGCTCTGGGGCTGGAGCACCCATGGGGGGAAAATGATGGGTGCTGAGCAGCCACTGCAGCCCCATTATCAGTTCCCACCCAGCGCCTCCCACCTGCCCGCAGACCTCATGGATCAGAGCCTCCCCCTCCCTCCCCACGCCTCCTGCCTGCTGTGATCAGCTGTTTTGCGGCATGCAGGAGGCTCTGGGGGGAAGGGGGGAGGAGCAAGGACATGGTCGCTGGGAGGAGGGGGCGAAACTGGGCAGGAACAGGCAGGGTGGGGGTGGAGCAGGGATGGGAAGAGGCGGGTAGGGGTGGGGCCTTGGGGAAAGGGGTGAAGTGGGGACGGAGCCTGGGGCAGAGCTGGGGGTCGAGCACCCTCTGGCACTTTGGACAGTCGGCACCTGTGCTGGCCCCACCCCCATTTCCAAAGCAATTTACAACTCTGTGCTAATTCTTCTCCAATATGGATCAAAGACCCATCTCCCCTGCTTGTTTCTCCTCTGGAGGAGTTGTCAGAAACCAGCATTGGGAAGAGATAAGTCCTATCAGAAGCACAGGTTGGGGGCTGGACAAGGGTGCTAGGCATAGGGGAGCCCCCAGTCTGGTTTCTTACAAGCTTTCCTACCCAACCCTGCCTCCTGGTGGCCAGGAGCCAACCTTTCCTCCTTTCCAGCCCAGCAATAGCCCAGCTGAAACCTTGGAATCTGTCCACTTCCCAATATTTTAAACACCTGGAACCCAGATTAGTCTCCTAATGGGCCTGATTTGCTGTTGCCCTGCCCCATGTGTAGTCAATTGCACTAGTGCAAAGTGGGTACAAAACACTAACATGCTGATTTGGTAGCCTCTTGCTCACTTTTCCACTCACTGTGCACTGGTGTGAATGACTACAGAAGGGGCAGAGTAATTTAGAATCAAGCACATCATTTCCACTGCTAAGGAGATTCTCCATGTGGATTTCTCTTATCCTGCATGAGCGTGAACATCAGTCACCTCCAGGACACTGCTCTCATCCCACTTCCCTGACCTTAAAAAAAAAAAAAAAAAAAAAAAAGCTCTCTGCTCCCCCGGGGTTAAATCTGACCCAATGGAGTAAAGCTAGGGATGAGCATAATCCCATATGTCATTAGTTTAAGAAACAAATCACATAAATACCTCTAGTGAACTTTCACGTGAGTTTGCGACTTGACAAATCAGGGGAGAGGAATATAAAGTAAACATTTTACTTTTCTGATTTGCTGCATATCGCCCTTTTCCCTTTTTTGGGGTGGGGGTGTATATGAGGTGGAAGGGGGAAGGGCTATTTAATATCCTCGTGCTTTAATTCCATATTTTCTACTATTTTTTTCCATATAGTGGTCTAAATCTTGCTATTTTACCTTAATGCAAAGTATAAGGCTTATCACAGCTCTTCCAAAGTTAAAATTAGTGGCTGGTATGTGTGTTGTGATTGCCATCATCTCAGGAAGTGTCATTTCTGAGATAAACCCTGCCTGTACCCTACTGTTTTCCAAACCCAGGTTTTTCCAAATACCAGCAAATATTTTATTTTGATTTGTCTTCTTTTAAAGACTCTTTGCTTTTTGTGTGTTGTATTTATCCAGGTCTAGCATGTTAGTTTTGATTTTCTGTGGCTAATTTTGGCTCCCTAGCACACTTTGGGCCAGATTCTATTTTCACTTTAACCCATTCAACGCCATTTAATTTGATGGGCCCAAAACCTCAGCTGGTGTCGACTGGCCTAGCTCTGCCAAACTATGTCAATTTTAACTAGATGAGGATTTGGCCTGATGAGTGTAACTAAGAGCTGGATTATGTTCAGAAAGCCAGCATGCAATATCAGCATATCAGCATAATTTGTTGGAAGTGCTATATATGTTGTTAATCGTGTGTTGTGTGTATGCAGTAAGCATTGTGGCTGGACGATTCCTGAACAGGTTTGCAGATAAATGTTTGTTATTCACTTCACTCTGTTCCCCCTTCAGTAAAAGGGCACTTGTTCCTCCCCTGCTTTTTTTTTAAAAGGACTCCTTTTCACCACTTGAGTCGTGGACAAATTAGTCGTCTTTTCCTTTAAAAAAAAAAGTTCTACTAGAGTGAGACTTCCAGCAAGTTTTTTTTTTTTTTTGCCTTCTGAACCCATTTATTCTGTCTGTCTTCACATCACCTCACTTCTGATGTCTTCTGTTATCTGGGCTCTCTTCCAAATGTACTAACCGGCAGCTACAAAAAAGGGAAACCTTTGAAATCCAGAACTAGAGAAGTTATTCAATCTGTAAACTGATAATTCATACACTCTGTATCCTGTTCGGTATTTTTCTTTGTGTTGCACTGAATGGCCAAGCAAAACACAGTTGTCAGCTTTATTATTTTCCTCCTATTAATCCATTGTACATTGCATTTTCTTAAAAAAGGAAAGCAGCAAAAGACATGGGGAGTGGATTAGGATGGATCCTTATTGTTTTGCTTATCCCCCAGATTGATAGTGAGGGAGCTCCTGAAAAATGGAGAAAACATAGACAGGTTGGTCTGCGTGGCTCATAATGTCTGTAGCTATTTTAGGTATTCCTGACAGCATCTCCTCAAGGAACTACAGGTGCAGAGGGTTTTTCTCTGAAGCAAAAGATGGTGAATAGTGGAATTTCTCTCTGCACTTTGTCTTCAATAGACATCAGACCAGGCCCATAGTGGAATGGTTGGATGAGCAGTATGTAGGAATCTCTGATTTTTGTATGTGTCTAAGATGGGTGCTAACCTGCACCTGCCACTGCCAGGTTGGTCCAGTTATGCATTAGCTTTGTCTGTTGCCTTGGGCTAAGACTAAAAATGTTGCCTAAAGCCTGCTCCATCCAAAGGAAGAAGGTAGAAAGCTTGTCCCCATCCCATATACACTCGCTCTCTAGCACTGATACCAACTGCAGAAAAAGACACAACTTCAAATATATGCAAGAATAGATTGGACTTGGCATCCATGGTCCTAACCATACACTGTATTGTGCGCAGATAGGCCCCACTGACCTGATGGTGACTCCGTGGGAATTGTATGTGCCCATGCATAATCCATTGCGGCATCAAAGCCCAGGTGATCAGAACACGCTATCCTGTAGGCTGCAGTGAGAGCACCACAAACAGCAAATGAGAGATTTGATGAAAAGTCTTCAAAGGAATGCCTTCTTTTGCCTACAAGGCAGCATAGCCCCTTTCATCTTGATTGAGGATCTGGCCATAGTGATCCTTGCCTTTATCATCTCCAGAGTGAATTTCTATAATTCACTTGGGTTTGACGATGGAAGGAAACAGATGTTACAGCTTATGCAAGATATTGCCCCACTCCTCAGTTGCAAAGAACACTTAAGAGTGCTTTGTATTTTTTTTTAAAAAAGGAGGACTTGTGGCACCTTAGAGACTAACAAATTTATTTGAGCATAAGCTTATATATATGCTCAAATAAATTGGTTAGTCTCTAAGGTGCCACAAGTCCTCCTTTTCTTTTTGCGAATACAGACTAACACGGCTGCTACTCTGAAACCTTGTATTTTTTACTGACTCTCAGGTCACTGCCAGTGGCATTTAAGGCCTTGGTCTGAATCTGTTAGTGGATCAGGTCCCAGCTACATCAGAGACTGCCTGTCAATTCATGGTCCTCTGAGACAGCTCTGCTGTTCCAGGACAGTGCCACTAACAAGGCCTAAGATTGTCCTAGTGAAAACTGGAGGTAAAGCATTGTCAGTCAAGAGACCTCAGCTTTGGAATGAGTTACCATAGAAGGTAAGACTGAGCCATCCAACCCATAGGTCAATACATCACTGGAATTGGTGGCTTGATGTTGCAACCAAGGTGTGGAAGCTCTGATGATCCCCTGAGAGAAAAAATGTTTTCCATGATCCATCATTAGGTGTCACTACCCTTGATATGCAGCACGCAATGAGTGCTGCAATCACCCATGCATCATTGAAATGCTACGTCCTGTCCAGATTATTGGATTCATGGTTCAAAACCACTATGGCTTCTTTCTGATGTGGAGAAGAGAGGGACTTTATTCAATATAAATGAAGGTTGACTGACCAGTCTTGTCTCAGCATGTGCTTCTATCACTCTACAGTTCTTTGAGATCCTCGTAAGTTCCCTTCCCACATTACCATTTATCCTGTTCATCCTGCCTCTTCCACCACTGCCATTATGTGTCCTCCTATTCCATGCTGGCCAACAGCAACTCAGTTTCCTGCTTGCCATCTGGTACACAGTTACTCCCCTGTTCAGACAGCTCCAGCTCCTATCTTCTCTGACCTCTTCCTCGTCTCCAGCCCATTCCATGCTGTTATTTTACACTTGTATACTTAGCAGAATTTGATCATGATATTTTATAGTACTAATGTGCGGATTTCATTCATATTAGTTTAAAAGGGGAGCTTGAAGGGTGACAAAATGTTGGGAGAGCATGCAAAATAAATTGGCTGTAAAATAACATCTTCACCTCCACTTCTCTGACAGCTCCAACCCCCCCAGTATTCAGTTACCCTAACTTTACTGCTAAATAGAAGGTGACATGGAAATCTAAGTAACTGCATAAAGTAAAAATCAGTTGAGTTAAGCATTAGGCAATAACGATCTGCAAACTGAAGACCAAAAGCTTTTCTTGGATTAAACTGAAATTACTTCATTTTTCACAAGATGCTCAGCTGATTATAGATCAAGTCTGAACATTTTCAAGGAATGCTTCTAAAAACACCAACAATCTGATTCTCAGTCTCCAGTTTTCATTTATTAAGTATTTTTATTGAACCGAATCATAATATGGCAAATATTGATTTATCGTTCAGTGATTTATAAAATTAGCTGCATACATCTTTTAAGCAATGTTGTGAGATGATCAGCCTAGTTATTAATTCCTTTCATTTGCTTAAGACCTTTTGCACACACAAATATAAAACTATACATTTTAAATAAATGAGTATTGTTCCCATTAAGTTCATTTCTATGTTTGGGGTGGGTTTTTTGAGTATTTCTCTCCCCCACCCCCAATCTCCGTATACAGATTGTCATGCTACAGGTATCCTAGATAGTGCACTTTTGTATAATCCAAAATTTCAGGTAATCTGTGTCAGGGTTTGCCGGTGGGAGGGCTTACTCTTTTACTCCACCACACAGACACGTCGTGTGAATCAAAATCTAGACCTTTAAAATTAAAAATCATGAGTTGTTTTTTAATAAAACCATAAACCAGCAATGCAGTCAGACGAGATTATTTTATGTAAAATTTTGAATGTTAAAAGTCAGGTGCTGAGAACAGGGCCTTGTCTGCAGGACCGGCTCTAGGCACCAGCAAAGCAAGCACGTGCTTAGGGCAGCGCAATTCCAGGTGTGGCATTCCGGCCACCCTTTTTTTTTTTTTGGCTTGGGCAGTTGTGCCCTCGGAGCTTGGGATGGCAAATTTTTTGCTTGGGGTGGCAAAAATCCTAGAGCTGGCCCTGCCGGTCTGTACTCGAAAGGGTTTGCCGTTACAGCTCTAAAAGCAAATCGTCCTAGTGCAAATGCAGCTTACGCCAGCAAAAGAGTTCTTTTGTCCGTACAACTCATCCCATTTCCCAAATGAAATAAGCTATAATGAAATAACTTTTTTGCTAGTATATCAGTACCTACACTATGGTTTTTGCTGGTATAAAAATGTTGTAAAAAAATCACAGCCCTACGCGACATTTCAGTCCCGGCAAAAAAATTTGTGTAGACCTGGCCCATGATTACAGCTCAGAACGAACACTTTTGTGTCACGAGCTGCTTTTCCTAATCTTAATTTCCTCATTCTTAATTTTTTCCTGTTTTTTAAAATACTTTTTCTTTTCACAATGAATCTGATGATTTTTGGCACAATGTCTGCAAAATAATAGTAATAATAATTCATAAAAAATCCAAACGTACTGTGCCCCACTTCCAAACTTTTCACATTCAGGGTTCACGTAAAAGTCATACCTCTTTTCCCTTTAAAAAAGACAACCACATAAGATAATACAGTTTTCTGTCTAGCAAAGTGACCCATCTGGAAAGAATTTAGTCTGCAATAATTGTGGGTATTTGATTTAGTTTTAAATTCCCAAAGGGCAATTCAAAGGTAAATTTATTGGGCCAAATTTATCTGTAATGTACCTCCATTGAACCTCATAAGGTTACAGATGAATTTGGCCCATTGAACTAGAACTGGAGCCTGCATTGTTTCTGCCGTTTCACAACATTATTACATACCGTACATCAGAGTATATCATTACAAGCAGACATTTACTACTAATAAAGTCAATGCAGACATATCACCTGAACATGATTTATTTTTTCCGAGCTTTTAAGGTCAGTTGCTGTATATCTGGCCTTCAAATGTGAAAGTGCTTATTGCCTGGCATCTACCCCACTTTGCCAAGGCAATCCCAATTCATTATTCTATGCTGGTTTCCTATTCTCCATGTTTCTTTCTTTCTTTCTTTCTTGGTAAGCAACATTTCCCAGTCTGTTTGAAAAAGAAAAGACCTAAGAGGCATTAAATACATAACATAAACAATGCCGTCTGTCTTTTTCTTTGTAAAATCTTCTTGGAGATAGCCCTGATATGCCCACTGTTTTCAATCACTTAAAAGGCAATAATTCAATTATATCATCCTCTACGTAGGAACTGCCATTGCTTTCAGTCCACTTCCAATCCTGACACAAGTAAATCACTTAGATAAGATCCCCTTTTTATTTTTTTTTTCCAGGAGACTAGCATAAGTAATGATACCAGCGATAGACCAAGGACAAAATGACTATAATAGCCTTTTTGTAGGAAAGGAAAACATGTGCCACAGTGATTTATTGTGCTATTTGGAAAATGTTTTTCCTTGGAATTTTTGCAACAGCTGAATTGCCATAATAAAATACACGTAGCAACATTATCAGATGGTAAGGCCGAAAGAAACCTGTGCCCAACAAATGTATTACCTGTGTGAAGGTATAAGGGATACCATGTCTCTGGGGTCAGAGACCTGCAGCTGGCTGGCTAGCTAATTAGCCCTGCCCTCTGCACCTGAGAAAAGAGCTGGACCTTAATGGCTGATCCGTATAAAAGAGGGCAACAGGAAATGGAGAGGGGAGGCTGCAACACCCACCAGAAAGTTGAGGGGCCAGGGGCTGTGCTCCCAATGAACTGCTACTGGTGCTACTGCAGAGAGGAATTGCTCCAGAAATCAAAATGGACAGAAAGGAGATTGTGTGAAGTCCTTTATTTCTGAGGCAAGAGCCAGGAAATTTTGGGTTGCTGAAGTTACTGGTGTGAGGGGCAGAGTTGGGGAAGGGACTACTTGGCCTGTGACAGCTTTGAGGAAGGAGTTTGTGAGGTTTGGATTTCTTTTTGTTAAGAAGCCTTAAATGAAAAACATCTACCTCTGCTGGAAAGTGCTTGCCTGGATTCTGTGAGAGAGCTCAGCCAGAATTACCCCAGGAAGTGAGCTGGCTCAGCAAAATCAAAACCTGGTTTGGTAGGAGGAAAGTTCTGTAAGATAGGCCCCAATCCTTTATAGACTGGATTTCCTGGATGAGAACAGGAATATAAAGCCACACTGGAAATGTATTAGATTCATTCTTGGTGTAATGCAACTGATTTAAATGGAAATATACCAGGGATTTGGTATATTTGGTCCTCTCCATAAATTGGCTTACTCATCATGTAGTTATGACTTTCTTCTATTTAAAAACTGTTTGTGTGAATTCAGTGCCTGTTCAAGGTGCCAGGCTGAGAGATCTAGGCCTACCAGACTCTGCTAGTCCATAGAATAGGTACCTCATGAGAGGGAGCACAGCAGATTTCCCATACTGTATTGTTAATGTGCCTACACCCTGACTGTGAGGGACTGTCCTTGCAGGTGAGCTGTGTCCATGGCCATGTCCTGATCTTGCTGACAGTCCCTGCAAGAATGGGGGCGTGCCAGCTGAGATGGTAGTATCTGTGAAGTGGACACTTGTTCATTGGGAATTGGATTGTGACCATCACTCCTGACCCAGACCTAGTTTTACCCGCACAAATGTTCACAGAACGTGAATTAAAGCTTGCATCTTCAAATACTTGGTGAGGCTGGTTTTATATTGACTGTGAAAACCCACATGAGAAACTTGGTGGTAAATTTGCTCTCATTCATTCCAGAACCAGACACAACACAATGTAAGACGTGGCCAACAATGAGTAAACAATATTTATTGAATTTGGGATTTTTAGCACAAGCCACAGAGTAACTGAAATGCATGAAACATCTTGTTTTAATGATTTTGAGAATTTGAGAAAAATATGATCTGTTGGTGTGTACTTCATGAACAGAGACAATCTGTTCAGCATTTTCCCCCCTAATTTAATTATTCATTCAGCTATAGTGTCTGAGCTGATGTCAGCCATACGTCTGGTTTAGTTACAGCATAGAATGGGTTACGGGGTTTATACGCTAAACAGAGGTGGTAATGCTTAGGATGCTACTGACGTACAATATTGCTTTCTTCCATAGAGAGAGTGTGGAGAGCCTTATTCAAAAGCATTCCTATGCACGCTCCCCCATCAGAACCTATGGAGGAGAAGATGATGTTCTGGGAGATGAGAGCCAGGCAACACAAAGCAGAGGTAGGAAAATACATTGACGAGAACACATTAAGGACTAAATTCTCCACTGCATCTCAACTCTCTGCAGTGCCGGGGAGAAGGGGGACACGTCCAGTGCTGCCCAGCTCTGCAGAGTTGCTTTAACTTACGCCACTGAAGTAAGACCCCTAACTGATCCTACACCAGTGGAGTTTAGCCTCCACCCCGTCTTTGGCATGCTTTGTACGCTGGTGGTGTGTTGAGAGGTGGTTGGTTCAGGAGAGAGTTATGCTGCCTTCATCAGCTTGATGCCACATAACATTCCTTTACACAAGAAGAACTCTCTGCTGGCCATCTCCAGCCGGAATATGGCTATGCTGCATTGCCTGAGCAGTGCCAAGGGATATGGCAGGCTGGAGAATTGGCCTTAAACTTGTAACGACCTGGGTGACTAAAGCCCCATACCTTCCTGTCATTTCACCCCCAAAGGACTTAGTTTTGTTTGTTTTACCAATTGCTACTCTGAATTGCCTTCCAAATGGATGCTTACTGCACAGGTTACATTGCCAGTCACTGTGCTAGTCAAAATAGACCTATACTGCTATGGCTATAGCTTCCTGACCTTAATGTGGTGTTCCCTGCCTGGCGACTTCATGACCTGCTTCATCTGCAATAGCCACTTGAGGTAAAACAGTTCTGTCTGCCTGTAGGCTGGCAGGGCCCTTGTCTTATCCTCTGACTTCATGCAGTGTTGCTAAGACAGGAGCATTGTTCCTGTTCATAAGCTCTTTGGACATAGGGGAAAACTGTGCTCGCTTTGAACCATGAGTTTCTCTTCAGCAAAGGTGTTCATTTGCACTTGCTCATGCATATCTGTCCCTAAGAACAATGCCTTAATTTCTGGAGTTGCTGGGCCAGATCCTCAGCTGGTACGTTTGAAGTCCTTCAGTGGAGTCAGCCAGTTTACATCAGTTGAGTATATCCTTGGTGCCACTGTTATTTCCCCCCCCCCCATCACAATACATGGTGGTGTACAACTTACTGCTTCTCCAAATGAGTAATATACATCCCCGCTGCCCTCCAAAAGCATAGGACTAGCAATCTGTGACAATCTTACTAAGGGAGACTCCCAAAAAGTATGAGGGGAAATGTAAATATCTCTCTGAAATTCTCAGCAAAATCTTTTGATAACCTCTTTAAAAACTGTCTTAAAATGGATGCATAATAAGGGAGTTGAATGAGACTTGGCAGGTGAGCAAGTGCTGCTGGCTTCAGCATATGGCAAGAGGTCTGTGGGTCCTGACCATACCTGGAATCAGCAGACCATGTCCCCAGCAGGTATTATATTTGGGACTCACTGGAGCACTGGTTGTAATCCTTCTCTGCTTCTGTACAGATGGGAAGAGGCACCCGCTTCCCCATCAAGTGCTCTCATTGTAAGGGGCACGATTTTTTTCCATGATGTATAGAAAGTGAAGAGTTTGCAATACTCATAATTTACTTCAAAACCCATTCAGTGCATTCATTTTCAAAGTATTTTGGCACTTTGTTCAGAGGCATGTAAAAATGAAGAAAAAATTGGGGGAGAAGAAAGGAGAAATGACAAACTATTTCAGGATCTCCAAAAGTTTGTTTGGGGTTTAATTCTTGCAACAGGCAAAGTTTTGCAAGGGTCGTCCCCCTACCCCTTATTGGTTTGAGCATTCCGTTTAGGCAGTCTTAGGGAGTCTCAAAGTACAATAATCAAATCTAAAATGTGATCACAAAGGCCAGCAGCTTGTGCTGGTGTTTCTGAGAATCCCAGAGAACCTGGCACTGTTTCTGGAACACAAAATACCAAGTTCAAGATAACCTGAGTGTTATTGAATGTTCACTATAACATGAAGTCTGGTTACCAAAGTTATTAACAAATAGGAGGGATTTATATCCTTAAACAAAACATAACCCTCTACAATTAAAAATATACTGTATGTGTACACACATAAACTCATACATGACACAGCTCAGGGTTGATAATAGAGATAGGGCCAAGTGTAAAATTCAGATTCTAATCCAGATTTGGACACAAACTTCCCCACAACTCAGATATTCAGATTCAGGGTTTATAGAAGACTTTGTTTTCTTCTATTGTAGAGAGAAGCATCTTTGCAGTTTGGGTCTAGATCCAAACTTCCCCCATGTTCAGGGATGTTCAGATTTGGTTCAAGTCCATCTCTGCTATGGATTTGACATAACTTTTATTCGAGAGCAATTCACTCTTACTGAATCACTTTTCCTGTCTAGTTATGCAGGGGAAGCATTTATCATGAATAACTTATCCAATGAATTTTGCTGTTTTTTCTGCTTTGAGGATTTGTCCATGATCAGACTGATTTTTTTTTTTAAATGTGTGACAGGGTGTGACCCCCCCAGTGTGCAGTGTGGCAGCTGTTGGAACTGCTGTGCCCCCTAACAATTCAGCTGGGCTGGCCTCTCTCACACTGGTGATTCAGCCAGTATCTCCAGGCCCTGTTATCACCCAACACAACACAGGGGGCGCCACACACCTAACTGACTTACCTGAGTGTTTTACCTAAGCCACTCATGGAGAAACAGGAGACCCCCAGCCAACTTCCCAGCTCCCCAGCTTTGTACCCCCACTGGAGTATAAACCCAGAATTATGCCGTCTTGCACTGAACAGGGATCTGTATGATGCAAACTCATTCATTAATTCACTCCCTGCTCGATGTGGGGAAGAACTGCAACAGCCTTTGTTTACAGAGCTAGGATTCCCAAACACTTCGCCCAATAGCTCACGGGTTAAGATAAAACATAAAACAAGTTTATTAACTACAGAAAAATAGATATTAAGGGATTAGAAGTAACAGTAAACAGATCAAAGCAGGTTACCTAGCAAATAAACAAATAGGATTTGAATTAGCAATGTCTCACCCTGACTGATGATACAAGCAGTCCACCAAGTTTCCATATATAAGCTAGAAATCTCTTTAGCCTGGGACCAGCACTCCCTGCCCCCACCCTGTTCAGTCTTTTTTCCTCAGGTGTTCTCTTGTGTGTGGAGTGAGGTTCAGTCATGTCACTTCCCCCTTATATCTTCTTCCAACTTGCTGGAAGCTCTTACTATTACCAGGGTCAAACAGTTCCCATTGTGCAGTGCTATCTCGGAGAGGTTTCTGTTGTACACAGTTCCTGGGGTAATGCTTGTGTGTATTTCCTCAATAAGCCATCAACATTGTTTGGCCCTTTTATTGTACCTGAAAGGCTGCTTGTGGATATTAACTCTCAACATGTTTCAGTAGCATATACACAGCCAAACTTCATAACTTCACGTACAACGATAGCACATACCATCCAACAAGGTATTAAATGTTTAACAGAACAAGACTTTTAGAATGATGCCTCACAAGGCATACTTTGTGCGAAATAAATTATAATTATATGGCAGTGGTGAATATGGGGTGCAGTGTCACCAAATGTATTTGTTTGAAATTCTTCTGCAAAAAATTGTTTGCCTACATGTTGCTCATGAGCTGTTTGAATGTCAAATACTGACCATTCATAACAAAGTGTTTTTCTTTGTCATATAGGTGTTTTCATATTATTTCTTTTTCATGACTGGCTAAGCATATCTCTTCCAGTCAGATTTGACACAAATGCTACCTATTATAAATTTAAAATTCTTTCCCCATGAATATTCTGCAATATTGGCTTAAGACTGTACATTGCCAAACCTTCTTGCCAGTGAGCTTATTTCCTAAAATATCGAGTTAGGGTGAAATTCTGGCCAATGTGAGTCTTACCATTGATTGCTTTTCTGTCCAAACCCCATCCCATTGAAAACACAAAGGACATGAATGAAGAAATAATAACAATTAATATTTTTTGCAGTATTTACACAGCTCAAAAACCCAGAAAGGTGACAATTAGATGTGTATGAATAACAGTGACTGAGTGCAGCATTTGCATCAGACTTTGAGAGTGATTGACTTTCAAAAGTGAAAAACCTCTTCTGTAGTTGTAGTCCTCATCTACATGAGATTGTTAGAGGCATACCTAGGGCATTGTAACGCAGCTGCTGTAGTGTAGACGTTGCTCTAGTGTAGTTATCAAAGCAAATTATCCACAGGCATGCCAAAAAGATTGCTATCAAGTGGGCTAATTAAAACATGTTTAAATTACAAATTAGAAAAAGTCTTACTTTTTTTTTCTAATTCTAAAATCCTCAAAGGAAAGACCCAGCAAAGAATTGCTCTAGGGTCTGAGGTTTCAGAAAACAGCAATTTTTGGAAGTTAACAAATAATAAACCCTTTTTAGCTTAGAAAATTCCTCTTAGAGCACATGTTTAATAGAACTGCATCCAATATTCCAATATATTTTGAGAGATTTCAGTAACCAGGCAAGTCTGTCAATCCTACCACTTACGGTTACTATCTGACCACTAGAGCTCACTGGAAACTGATTAAAAAATAGGATCTTTTTGCAAATGTTTTATTTTCTTCCCTGACACCCCCCCCCCCCCAAAATGCCAATTTTGCCAAACTTTCACTGGAAAAAATCCTTTTTAAAATCAATTTTTGATGAAATTTTTATCAAACTCAAATTTTGGAAAATTTTAACCAGCCCTGGTGACCAGCTGAAATCTTAGCACAGTGTTGCACTGAAATGAGACTTTACCTCTGTGAGCCAGATGTTTCAGTTTTGGGCACCAGTATTAACAGTGGATAGCATTTTTGTATCCATCTATAGACTGACAAACTGCAGAATAAAATTCTAGGTGTATTCCTTGAGGTGCTATGTAAAATAAATGAGCAATGCTGATTTTGCTCTCCAAACAACTTCAACCCGTTTCTTAAAATGAAACTTCATCCAAGGTCTAGGTATAAAAAGAAGCAACCCTGGAATAATAACCTAAAACTTTAGGGAATTCTTCTAGAGGATTTAATTTCCAGTGGCATCCCCTCTTAACATAAGAATGGCCATACTGAGTCAGATCATTGGTCCATCCAGTCTAATATCTTGTCTTCCAACAGTGGCCAATGTCAGGTGCTTCAGAGTGAATGAACAGAACAGGGCAATTATCAAGTGATCCATCCCCTGTTGTCCAGTCTGAACATCTGGCAGTCAGAGCCTGAGGGACACCCAGATCGTAGGCTTGCATCCCTACCCATTTTAGCTAATAGCCATTGATGGACCTATCCTCCATACGTGCCTGAGCTAGAGATGCAGGGGGTGCTGCCGCACCCTCTGACTTGAAGTGGTTTCAATCATATGCAGGGTTTACAGTTTGGTTCAATGGTTCTCAATATTCCCGCTATAAAAATTGTTCCAGCACCTCTGCTATCCTCCATGAACTTATCTAATTCTTTTTTTAACCCAGTTATAGTCTTGGCCTTCACAACATCCCCTGGCAATGAAGTGCATAGTCAATCTGTGGAATGTCTTCCATATCAACTTTGCTATAAAAGATTCCCTTTCCTTTTATATCATTTTGCTATTTTAGCTACCTTAGGCTTCAGCCATTTATTTTCTTTGCAGGATCAGCTTTTACAACATCCGATAACTTATCCCTCAGCTCCTGGGTTTCCTCTTCAACCAGTTTTCCTGGATTTCAACACCCACAGTCCTTGACTGCCCTTGGTACCAGCACTGCATCCATAGCTACACCCATCCCTCATCCAATCCAAGGATCTCTGCCTCCATACAGCCGCCTGGGAATGCCTCTTACACCTTCTGCCATAGCCAGCTCGATGCAAGGTAGTGGCCCAACATTCCCATCATTCCACATGCCCAGATACCACCATTACTTTCAGCAGGGGCCTTATGCAGCTATTCAAGGACTGCGTCATTCCTCTGCAGTGATGACACCATTTGTATGACTGACATAAGACAAGAGAAATCAATTTTTTAAATGTGCAAATTTGGTATGAAAATACAGGGGACCTTCCCAAAAGACCTATGGAGAAAGAGCTGAACTCATAAGACCAGCTAACATAATGCATTATGGATACAGATTCCTCCATCGAGGAGTCTCAGCAAGAGAGTGAAGCTTGGAGTTGCAAAAGGATCTGTGTGCTACAGCCAAATGGATCACAAAGTTCACAGGACTTTTAGCCAAGTGCAGGTTGATCCAAAGGTGCATTATGCCTAGCAGAGTAAGAAGGTGCGTTTACGCAGCAATGTACAAATTAATTGTGTATACAGTAGTTTTTTTCCCTACGTGCTAAAAGAATCCTGAAAGAGGCAATACTCTTACTTGACTCTATCCTTCCTTCTAAATAATGAGAGCCAATATGGAAAGATTTATTGCTATAGCTTTGAGCATGTTTAGGCTATCTCAGCATTAGTTTGCTGGGAGAAGAGGGGGGGAAGATTATCCTTCTTTTAAAGACTGGCTTATCTTCGATAACAGTTTATTAGTTCCAATGGGGAAATAGCAAGAAAATATGATCACAACCCAAGTCTTGAATTCTTTATTTTCTTTGAGTTCACAAAGTTATCAGTTCAGAAAAAAGACTGTTTTAATATAAAGATGTTATAATCTTTGCTTGGTCTAAAAATGAGCTGCTCACATATCCCAGAAGGGGGCAATTTAAGCATCTGTCAGGAGTGATGGAAGGAAATATTTATTCTGTAGGATCTGTTACTTTTAATCTGAAAATGAAAGATCTCAAATCTTCCCCCTGAATCACTTATCTGCCACTGATACTAAAGGACCCCTCTCTCCAGATGTGCGCTTGTATGAGATAAAGGAACAGAGCCAAATTCTTCGACTATAAAGGTCTGCCCATCCAACTTGCAAACGTCAGTGGATCCTGGTGCATGACCAGCACACAAAAAATTTACTAGCTTCTCCTTTGATTTTCATGGTGATAGGTAATGTTGCCAGCTATGTTGTCCTGCCAGGCAGACCAGAGCCAAATTCTGTGCTTATGTATGTCCCAGTTTGATCAGTGGAATGGCCTGGGGTATAAATCAGCATGTAATTTGGCCCACAATATTTTACTCATATTTATCTTGAGTTGGGTTTCTAATTAAACATGGTTGTGTAAACAATGGGTCTCATTCTGGCTGCAATCGAGACTTTCTAGTTTTTTGTCTGTAATATAATAATGTAATTAGCATAATGGGTCAGATTTGGTCCTGTGCAGAGAGCCAACTTGAGGCCTGTGCACCACTGAAGTCTTAAGAGGTATAGATGCCTTGTGCTGGCTCTCTGTACAGGGTGAATTTCAACATCTGTGAAGAATAAACAACTCTCAGATGAAAGAGCAGGGTCCAATCAGCTCAGCTAATGTATAGTTTCTGTATATAGGTAAGAAATACCATATGCTTATTGACCCCAGTTCTTACACCCTAGTCATGAGTTCTATAAAGAGAACTTACAAGGGGCTATAGGGGCTGATCAGAAGTGAGGCTTAGAGTGGAAGGCCAGTCTTCATTGCATTATTCTGTTCTATACCTGACCAATGTGTGTTACAACACTACAAGTAATAGAGACCGCAACATTTTATGCCATGTGCCATACATCTGGGTGAAGTGAAAGGCATGTCATATGAGAGTCTTTTGGCTGTAGCCCACTGACTTGCCTTTTGCTGTCCTGCCACAAAACACTGTAATACCATCTCGCACTTTGCCTAATTCTTATGTTATGTTCCATGGCAGCTGAGTAAAACAAAGGAGGATATTTGTCTCACAGATGAGAACTGTACTGATAAATCAAACAGTTGGTTGCCTTTAAAATCTTGCCAATTTTCCCCTTGAACAAATAGGTACCATTACCTCAGTAATTGCAGTATTATTTTGCCTTCACCCAGGTTTGCATAGGGAATGCTGCAAAGACTGCTGTAAAATTATTCGAGGCAACCGAGGTTTTTTTGTTTTTATTTTTGAATGGATGAACATGGTGATCCATTCATGATTTCTGGACTCTGAAGCGCTCTGAGGAATGTCACAAATCAATATACTGGACTAAGCCTTCTGTCTGCTTGCATGGGTTGTAAATAGATGTTGAATTTGGCCTGATGTACCTATATCCTGGAGTTTGCACTTGGCTGTCAGATTTAGCTGCAAGATATTTGTACTGAAGACCACTTTTGGCTAATCCTGCCCTGTTTTGATAAGTAGAACCCTACTTTTGCAGAAATCTGAGAATATTGGTGAACAGATACTTATGCTGCAAAAGTTACAGTTAACCCCTCAAATATATAGATAATGCCACATTTTAAAAAAAAATATTTTCAGTGCAGATTTGGTGGGACAATTGACAGTTTTCCCTTCCCTTTCAGTTGTTTGGCTTACATAGCATAAATGTGTCATTCATTTTTTAACAAGGTGCTTATCCTATGATAGTTAACTTCACAATTTGCCCCACAGCTTTTGCACTCATATACATCCTGTGCAACTTCAATAACTTATCTGGGGTTGCATGCAGTGTTACTGTGTGAAGAATTCAGCCCAGTTGCTTTAAAACTCTTTTGTGTGTGTGCATAATAGAAAATGCTCAAGCAAGTACAGTGGCTCTCTGTTTCAGCTGACTCAAAAAGTAAATTTGAAACAGGTAGGCTGATGGAACCTTTATAATCTGAGACCGATCTTCTCATGTTGACCTGCTGTTCCTCTATAAAGCAAAGTTTAAGCAATAAATTCGTTAACCTCTTTAGTCATTTTCATGAGTCCATCCTATTAGCGTCAATATTCTCCATATAAAATTTCTGCTAACAGAGTATGAAAATATTTCAAAGAAAGCTCTTTCTTCCTAGGGTACAAGTATAGTATCAAAAGAAAGCTAAAATATCCAATGAAAGGCAAATGCTTCTTCACTAGGAATAAAATGTGAAATGTATATGAAAAATATGGCACTAGCTCTCTCCTCATGTAGAGAACATGCATGGGAGTGGGACGTTCTCTCAAACTCATGGACTATTCCCCACAGCCGGGGGGGGGGGAGGCGGGGGTTGCCATCCTATCAGTCAGGAAGGGAACCTTAGTGACTGAGGATCCACAGGCTGATTCCACGCTCCTTAGGGTCTCTGAGTAGTCAACCCCTCTGTTGTGCTGTCTGACTAGTTCCTCCCCACAGCAGCATAATCCCTTTTGAACCAGCGCACCTATTGGATTGCCCACCAATGCAGGCTGAGAAAACAAACCGTTCTAATGTAGTGTGGCCATGGAACTCCCAGCAGCATTAATCCAGGGGTTTCCAATCTCATGGATCTTGTGGAAGGGTTTCAGTTCGTGGCAGAGGAGAGCAATGTTACTGAATTGGAGCACCCACCCCAGTATTGGCATAGCTGTGGGGAATTTCTGACCTATATTATTGTGCTTTGCTCCCCTCCTTGCCTTCCAGCAGAAGGCAGCATCCGAGTGTAAATTCTGACTGTTCTGTAAATCCTTGCCCCACTAAAGTCAGTCGCAAAATTGTAACGACTTTAATGGGAACAAGATTTCACCAAGCTTTTCCAATCTCACTAATGGCATCCAGCTAGCTGGACAGTGACATTAGTGACGATGCCAGTGTAGAAACTCATCAGAGGAGACTAGTAACCAATTTTCAGGCTGCTTTATACTGATTTTAATGAGTAGATACATTTAGAAATGTAATTCAGATTTTAACTGCTTAAACACTGAATTTTTTTATGATTGCTTAAAAAAAGAATCCCTGTACTGCTTTGCTGGCTTAGTAATCTCTTCCAGGGGCTCCTGAATTGCTAAAATCCCAATCACTTCACTTTGAGGAAAAATGTCTGCCACTGGTAGATGGTTTAGCAATGCCAAATATAATTTAAACTGTTATATTTCTATGTATTTCACATTTTATGCCTGATATGAAACACTCCTCATTTTTCTGAGCTTTCTTGGCTAAGCAGAAAATGGGTAATCTTACCATTCTGTTTGAAAAGCAAATTTGGGCACGTCCAGCCTTTCTTAAAAGAGAAGATCATCTTCAGTCCATTGTTGTATTGCCTGGCTCAGTGTTATGAATAGATTTGGATGTTTTTTTTAATTACTCTGTTACGCAGAGATATTCACATCTTGTACCAATCAAAGGAATCGCAGACTAAGGCAAATGACTTAGATGCCTTTATCCAATTTCCTTTTTATTTCTGGAACACTGAAAGAAGTAAGACATAAAACACATATTCAGTTTAGCTGTTCAGTTTTCAGAAGTGCCCTAGTTGGTCTGTTGCCTATTCTGCAGGACAGTCATGGGTACAAATTCAGAGCCATTGATTGTAGTGGACATACAGAACATATGAATTGACTTAAGCAGTATAGACCAAATGGGTTAAGTTACAAAACTAAGGAGAGATTGCTTTCATTTTAGATAAAAATGGCCCTTGCTAGGTCCAAGGAAAACATTAGGTCTTCTCTACACTGGGAAACGTTGGAACCATTTTTCAGCACAGGTGCAGTCCCACCTATGGGTGAGGTCTAGTGGAGACAGCCTGCAGGTTGTCATTGGCAGCATAACCTGTGCATAGTCTGCACTAGCTCTTACATCTTTGGCGGCACGAGTGGAACTGCACCAGTGCTGAAAAGTCTACAACATGTCCTAGAAAACTCCCACCCTTAAGGCCTTGAGAGTAACAATAGATGCCAAGTGCTTTTAAAAGTCTGGCCATTAATTTGGCCACTAACTTTTCATGTCCTGCAATGGAGCATGGTGTGGGGTGGGAACAACCTCCCAAGAGTCAGCAAATATTAGACATTTAAAAATCAACTTGTTTTTAAAAACAAAAAGGTGATTTGATGACTCGTTTAGATCCCACGAGATCTTTGTGTGTATTGTGGGAAATCAGAAGTCCTAATGAAAAACGTTTGTTTTTCAAAACTTTTGGGAAGTGTCCTAAACTGAAAGCTTACACCAATTGGGTGAAATTCACCCCTGTGTAGAGAGCCAGCATTCAGGCCTAAGCATCGCTTATGTCTTATTATTTGAAGAGGCTCTGCGGCAAGAGCCATTCTGTTGGTTCTCTGCACAGGGTGAATTTTACTCATTGAAACGTATGCTTGTTTGGTGAGGCCTGATTCCTACCACTCCTTACGGTCCCTTTCTGCAGCAGAAAATGTGGTTTCCCTACTTACAACTTCTTTCTTGCAGTGAGGTGGCATTTTGGACTCTGGTAAACTGTCATTGAATATGGTTTCTGGTCTGTAAAATAAGAGACTATCTTTCAAGCTTACACAGAGCTCTTCTTCAAGTCTGGGAAACGTATTCCGAGTGTCACAGCTAAATACAAGATGAAACAGATGGTTTAGCAAAAATAGTTAACACATTTCATGGGACCATTCAAGGTGAAGTGGCCTATTAACTATTTTTGCTAAACAATCTGTTCCACCTTGTATTTAGCTGTGACTTTCTGAATATGTTTCCCAGATCTGAAGAAGAGCTCTGTGTAAGTTCGAAAGCTTGTCTTTCTCACCAACAGAAGTTGGTCCAATACAAGATATTCTCACCTACCTTGTCAGTCCCAGGATAGTAGAGACATGGCTACAACAACACTGCATACAAGTTTTTATTACATTATTTTCCCTTTTGAAATTGAGCAGTGATCTAAATGAACACTCTTTGACGTAACTTATCATAGTATATGGACAAGAAATACAGTTTGCTGTATTTTACCTCTGGCACATTTTAAATAGTCTTTTATTTTCTTCTTGTATCTTCAGAAATGAGGAAAGATTTCTTTTTTAAAACAGGGAAGGTAAAAACTGGATGTGTAGCCCCTTTAACAGAATGTACCACAGTCCTGCTGTTTGCTGTGTTTAATTTGTTGTTTATAATGCCTTGAGTGAGCACATTCACCATGTAATGAAAGTGTGTGTTTGGGGAGGGGGGGCAGGGAGGGGGTGATTGAGGGGAAATCTTTTTATGGAAAAAGTTATGAACATAAACTATGAAGCAACATCTAATGAAAAGTTTCTTTTAAAGTGCAATATATTTATTTCTGCTAGAAATATAATATCAATATTATGTAATATTTGAAGCATTAAATGTTGTTTGTAAACAGCTTAAAATTATATATATATCACAAAATTGTACATAAGTGCAAATGTGTGGATATCCATTTTCTTTCATTAAAATATTGGGTGTTTTGATATAATCCTTATTTATACAAAGCTTCCTCCTTCTGGTGGTCTCCAGTTAATCACTGATGCACTTCTGTGATGGCATGCAAAATTCACACATCAGCCGCCATGCCTATCTTCTGATTGAAGCTACAGTCCTCATAGAGTGGTAACTCTGCTATAGTTAAGTGTAGTTGAGACTTGACTACTGTTCAGTAGAAATGTTGCTATAGTGTCTGAAATCCACCCGCTTGCTTCGACTGTCTGAAAAATTGCTGTGCCTCATAAGGGCCCAGGATAGGGTTAGTAGCTGATATTTGGGGTGGTTTGAGCAAGGGGTTCCCTAGATTAAAAACCCCTTTGAAAGCCTTGTGACAATCCTCTAATCCTTCTAATGTCTTTGTGCACACACCTGTGACTCAGGCTAAGGTTCTGATCCTCCCCAAACTGATATCAGCCATGTGGGATTTCTCAGCTAGTGCACAGCACCCGCTGGCCCCTGGGGAAAGCAGTACTGGAAAAGTTATTGAGGATCAAGCTGATTATTCCAGGTTTGCAAAGAACTCCCTTGTTGGGTCAGACCAGTAGTCTATCTAGCCTAGTATCCTGTCTCTAACAGTGGCTAATAACAGAGCTTCAGGAAGCATGTACAGAACAGGGCAGTTAGAGGTCTTCCCCATCTGTCAGTCAGAGGTTTAAGGTTGCCCCAAGCATAGGGTTGCAACCCTGACCATCTTTGCTAATAGGTCCATCAATGGCTATCTTCCATGAACTTACCAAGTGCATTTTTGAACTTGGTTGCACTTTTGGCCATCATAACATCACATCATAAACTTTAAGGTCAGAAGGGCCCATTATGATCGTCTAGTCTGACCTCCTGCACAATGCAGGCCATGGAATCTCACCCACCAACTCCTGTAACAAACCCCTAAATTATGTCAGAGCTATTGAAGTCCTCAAATTGTGGTTTAAAGACTTCAAGTTGCAGAGAATCCTCCAGCAAGTGACCCATGCCCCACGCTGCAGAGGAAGGCAAAAACAAAAATGAGTTCCGCAGTTTGTGTGTTGTATGAAAAAATATTTCTCTTGTATTAAATCTGCTGCCTATTTAATTGGGTGACCCCTTGTTTTTGTATTGTGGGAAAGGGTAAGTAACACTTTTCTTCACACTATTCATGATTTTATAGACCTTTATCATATCCCCCTTAGTCATCAGTTTTAAACGGAACAATCCTAATCTTTTTAGTCTCTCCTCATATGGAAGCCGTTCCATATCTTTGATCATCTTTGTGGCCCTTCTCTAAAACTTTTCCAGTTCTACTATACCCTTTTTGAGATGGGGCAATAAGAACTGTATGCAGCATTCAAGGTGTGGACACACCATGGATTTATCTAATGTGATATTTTCTATCCCTTTCCTAATAGTTCCTAACCTTCCGTTTGCCTTTTTGACTGCTGCTGTGCATTGAACTGCAGTTTTCAGAGAACTATCGACAGTGACTCCAAATCTTTCTTGAGTGGTAACAGCTAATTAAGAATCTATCATTATATAGGTGTAGCTGGGATTATTTTTTCCAATGTGCATCACTTTGCACTATCAAAGTTGATTTTTCACCTGCCATTTTGTTGCCCAGTCTCCCAATTTGGTGAGATGCCCCTGTAACTCGTTGCAGTCAGCTTTAGAGTTACAAAAACATTCAAGATAGTTATTGTGGACCATGCCTGGTGTGGGTCACAGTTGAGAATGCCAAATTCAGGACAAGCTGATAAAAACCAGAACAGGTACACCCCAGAATTGGTGAGTTCACCAAGCCAGTAACAAAAGTGAGCTCCTGTATCACTACACTGCTTAACAAGAAGCTAAAACTACAATCTCCTTAAGCAATCCATCCCCTATCACCACCCAGACATCTGGTCTTTATGATGAGAAGTTACTGAAAACCAGATTCATCATCCATAAGGTTCTTCTAGTCCCAGAGGATCAGCCACTCCCCCAGCCAATATGTACACTTTAGATCTTACCAAATATCACGCTGTTGCCAATTCCTTTAGTAACTAAAACCAAAAGGTTTATTAATTTAAAAAGAAAAGTTATTAAATGGTTAAGAGTCCTACACATTACAATTGATTTCAGAGTTTGCAGTCAGGATAATAGCAGTGATGTTAAATCTGCTAGCTTGTAATAAATCACCCAAGCAGATTGGGGGTCATTCAGTCCTTTGTTCAAAGCTTCCTTAGAAAATCAGAGTCCAGAGATGAAAAAAGCAAGAATGAAGACAAAACAGTGATGTCACAGTTGCAATTTATAGCTCAGCCCAAGTGCAATGGAAAGTTACTGGCCAATATGGGATCCAGGGTCACATGAGCATGGAAAGTCTTATCACATGTCTTGTTGAGTTATGAGACATTCATTGAGTACATGCTTCTTGAGCAATTTTCAGGAGGCTTCCTAGAATAGTTGATTGTCCTTAATGGGCCATCAAGCAGGCTGGCTAGGGTTGATGCAGATCTGTCTGGGGGCAGGTGTCACGCAGGAATACAACACATGTTTTAGACACAAATACATAGCAAATATTCATAACTTGAGATACAAAAATGGTATATGCATATAAACAGGATTATCATACTTAACAATCTAACTTTTCCATTGATACCTGACATGACATACTTCGTAAAAGATTTTTTGCAACTTTGTGACAGTGGTGACTATCAGTGTAACTAGTTAACTGTGATGCTGTACAAAAAGGAAGATATCTGCAAACTTTGCCACTTCACTGTTCACTCCCCTTATCCAGATTATTTATGAATATGTTGAACAGCACAGGTCCCAGTAGAGATCCTTGGGGGAGCCTGAGGTTTACTGCTCTCCACTGTGAAAACCAGACCACTTGTTCCTACCCTTTGTTTCCTATTTTTTAACCCGTTCTTAATCCACAAAAGAACCTTCACTTTTATCCCAAAATTTCAGAGACTTTGAGGGGTCTTTTCAAAGGATTTCTGAAAATCCAAGTATACTAGCTCAACTGGATCACCCTTATCCACATGCTTGTTCACTTCCTCAAAGAATTCTAATAGACTGGTGAGGCATGACTTCCCTTGACAAAAGCTGTGTTGACTCTTCCACAACAAATCATGTTAATCTATGTGTCGGATAATTCTATTCTTTACTATAGTTTCAACTAATGCTCTCAGTACTGAAGTTAGGCTCACCTGCCTGCAATTGCCAAGATTGTCTCTGGGGCTGTTTTTAAAAATCAGCATTACAGGTTGGTGCAGAGGCTTGTTTCAGAAATAGGTTACATATTACTGTTAGTAGTTCTGCAAGTTCATACTGAAGTTCCTTCAGAACTCTTGGATGAATACCATCTGGTTCTGGTGACTTATTACTGTTCAATTCTCACTTTGTTCTAAAACCTCTTCTGTTGACAGAGCAATGTGGGACAGTACTTCAGATCTGTCACCCAAAAAGAATAGCTCTGACGCGGGTATCTCCCCCACATCTTCTGCATTGAAGACCAATGCAAAGAATTCATTTAGCTTCTTTGCAATGGCCTTCTCTGTCTTGAGTGCTCCTTTAACACCATGGTTGTCTATTGGCCCAGTTTCCTGTTTGGCAGGTTTCCTGCTTTTGGTATACTTACAAAGGCTAACAGTAAGATTTCTTTTATCTTTAACAAGTTGCTTCTAAAATTATTTTTTGGCCTGCCTTATACTTAACCTTCCTGAGTTTGTGCACCTTTCTATTAGCCTCACTAGGATTTGACTTCCAAATTTTAAAGCATATCTTTTTTTACCTCTAATGGTCTCTGGTACTCTACTGTTTGGCCATTCTTTTGGTCCTCTCACTGTCTCTTCTGATTTGGGATATACATTTAGTCTGAGCCTCTATCACGGTGTTTTGAAATAGACCCCATGCTCATAACAAGCATGTTCATTCTCATGTAGTTCCCCTTTTTAAAGTTAAATGTTACCATGGTGGGATTTGGGCATCATCCCCTCTACAAGGATGTTAAATTTAGATATATTATGGCTGTTATTACCGAGCAGTTCAGCTATATTCACCTCTTGGACCGGGTCCTGTGCGCCACTTAGAGATAGATCAGGAATTGCCTTTCCCCTTTTGGGTTCCAGGACAAGGTGCTCCAAGAAGCAGTCATTTATGGTGTCTAGAAATTTCCTCTCTGTATCACACCCTAAGATGACATTTACCCAGTCAATGTGACATTTACTCATCACCGTCACCATCCTGGTCAGGAGGTTGATAGTATATTCCTGATGCTATACTCTTTTTATTCAAGCATGGAATTTCATAAAGATTCAATGGTAGTGTGTTTCATGTAAGATTTTTACCTTATTTGACTCTGTGCTTTCTTCAACATATAATGCCACTTCTCCACCAGCATGACCAATCTACTTTGTCATTCCTATATATTTTAAATCCTAGTATTACTATGTCCCATTGATTATCCTCATTCTACCAAGTTTCCATGATGCATATTATACCAATATCCTCATTTAATGGCGGGCACTCTAGTTCACCCATCTAGTAGTTAAGCTTTTGGCATTTGTAACATAAGCACTTGTTACTTGTCCATTTTGTCAATATTCAGTTGCTTGCCTTCATGGGTTATATTTAAATAGGACTCTGTTTGGTTTAACTGTTTCTCACTAGCTCCTACCTACATTTTACCAACTTTCCCCCATTCTCTTTATTCAGGTGTAGCATTCCCCCTTTAATAAATTCATCCCTAATGGGCATCTCCATCTGAACCATGTGCTCCACTGCATCTGTTGGCTTTCCCCCAGGCATTAGATTAAAAATGAGCTAAACTGATGCACCAGAGAGTCCATTATGGTTGGTTGGGATGGGGAAAATCATGTAGAAGCATATTTAATGTCAGTCATAGAGTAGGTAAGGGTAACATGCTGTAGTCACTGAATCTCAGCCCTCTTCATTGTCTGTGAATTGAATTCCTTCCATGAGCAAATAGCTCAGAGTCACTACAAGGCATGGTGCTACAAGCCTGTGGGAAAGGGGCTTTAAATTTTTTTGGGGGGGAGAACTTTGACTCAAGTAGCACAGATCCTTAGGAAGGGTCTATAATTACTTTATTACTGCCTAATACATATGTATAACGTAGCATTTTTTGAATTTGGCTTGAGTAGCACAGTTCCTTTCTTAACATTTCAATATGTATCACTGCTCATAAGTCCATAGAATCATAGAATATCAGGGTTGGAAGGGACCCCTGAAGGTCATCTAGTCCAACTCCCTGCTCGAAGCAGGACCAATTCCCAGTTAAATCATCCCAGCCAGGGCTTTGTCAAGCCTGACCTTAAAAACCTCTAAGGAAGGAGATTCTACCACCTCCCTAGGTAACGCATTCCAGTGTTTCACCACCCTCTTAGTGAAAAAGTTTTTCCTAATATCCAATCTAAACCTCCCCCACTGCAACTTGAGACCATTACTCCTCGTTCTGTCATCTGCTACCATTGAGAACAGTCTAGAGCCATCCTCTTTGGAACCCCCTTTCAGGTAGTTGAAAGCAGCTATCAAATCCCCCCTCATTCTTCTCTTCTGCAGGCTAAACAATCCCAGCTCCCTCAGCCTCTCCTCATAAGTCATGTGTTCTAGACCCCTAATCACTTTTGTTGCCCTTCGCTGGACTCTCTCCAATTTATCCACATCCTTCTTGTAGTGTGGGGCCCAAAACTGGACACAGTACTCCAGATGAGGTCTCACCAATGTCGAATAGAGGGGAACGATCACGTCCCTCGATCTGCTCGCTATGCCCCTACTTATACATCCCAAAATGCCATTGGCCTTCTTGGCAACAAGGGCACACTGCTGACTCATATCCAGCTTCTCGTCCACTGTCACCCCTAGTCCTTTTCCGCAGAACTGCTGCCTAGCCATTCGGTCCCTAGTCTGTAGCGGTGCATTGGATTCTTCCATCCTAAGTGCAGGACCCTGCACTTATCCTTATTGAACCTCATCAGATTTCTTTTGGCCCAATCCTCCAATTTGTCTAGGTCCTTCTGTATCCTATCCCTCCCCTCCAGCGTATCTACCACTCCTCCCAGTTTAGTATCATCCGCAAATTTGCTGAGAGTGGAATCCACACCATCCTCCAGATCATTTATGAAGATATTGAACAAAACCGGCCCCAGGACCGACCCTTGGGGCACTCCACTTGATACCGGCTGCCAACTAGACATGGAGCCATTGATCACTACCCGTTGAGCCCGACAATCTAGCCAGCTTTCTACCCACCTTATAGTGCATTCATCCAGCCCATACTTCCTTAACTTGCTGACAAGAATACTGTGGGAGACCGTGTCAAAAGCTTTGCTAAAGTCAAGAAACAATACATCCACTGCTTTCCCTTCATCCACAGAACCAGTAATCTCATCATAAAAGGCGATTAGATTAGTCAGGCATGACCTTCCCTTGGTGAATCCATGCTGGCTGTTCCTGATCACTTTCCTCTCATGCAAGTGCATCAGGATTGATTCTTTGAGGACCTGCTCCATGATTTTTCCAGGGACTGAGGTGAGGCTGACTGGCTTGTAGTTCCCAGGATCCTCCTTCTTCCCTTTTTTAAAGATTGGCACTACATTAGCCTTTTTCCAGTCATCCGGGACTTCCCCGGTTCGCCACGAGTTTTCAAAGATAATGGCCAATGGCTCTGCAATCACAGCCATATTTATGGACAAAAAATCCGTAGAGTTCAGATTACCTAATCATGCCTCATGTCCTTCTAGAACATTGCATTCAGCTACGCTCCTCTCTAAAAACCAGGAAATGAAGAGTTATAGTAACACAAATGTAAACTTTTGAAAACCAGGCAATATAAAGTTAAGGGTCACCCGCACAACACAGCCTTACCTCTGCCCCCTGGAGCTGACAATAGTCCTGGGAATGGTTCAATAAGAGTGAGTATTAGTACATAATTACATAAGTACATGAACAGCAGCTAAGTGAACATGACATCGTTTGTGTTGTGCTCCACAGATTTGGATCCCAGCACTTACCTGCGTGTACTCTAGCTGCGTTCTCTGTTAGGTGTAACTGTATTGAATGGTGGCAGGATTAGTTGGAGCAGGATGGCAGAACTATTACTGTGCTATGAGGAGGGGTGGGTGCATGCGTATGTGCCATGAAGGATCCAGTCTGACTCATTTTAGCCCTGAGTTATATCGGTTTTGTCCATAGCTGCGCCCAGGGGTCTTCTTACCATGGGGATTGTCAGGACTTTCATGGCATCCAGGGCAGTAGTCTCCAGGGCTTAGTAAGGGGTCAGTGAAAACAATGTCTCAGCAGGAATCCTCAGGGCAAAGGTGCAGATAACATTTAGCAAGTCTGGGGTGGTTTGTGTAGAATCAGTGTTTGAGTGTAGGCCAGGTGTAGGTAGGTAGCTGCTGTTTGCTACACCTCACTTACACCGGTTTTACCTTATGAAAGAGAAGGTGTTAGTTCTACAGAGCTCAGCTCTGTTCCCAGAGTGTTCTGGAGCAGCTTTAAAGACAGAATGCTGATATGTGTCATGTTGGAATGGTGGGGCATCACATAAAAGGACAGAGTTAAGGTTGCAGTGTGGGATGGTGTGTACCTAAACTCTTCCATTTCTAGTTTTTAGAGGCTTGAGTGTAGCTGAACTCAGCATTCTGGAAGGACATGAGGTACTACCAGGCAACCTGAACTCTACATTAACAAAAATTTTTGTCCATAAATTTAAATGAGAAGAACAGCATGAAATCCACTACACCAGTTGCATGAAGTAATTCAAATACACTTTTGGTTGCTTTTCAGAAGACAAGATATCTTAGAGAGCTAGCAACAGCATGCAGCATCTTTCACATCTGTTGCATTTTTTAATCCTGCATGGATCATTAGTAATAAAACATCTAATTAACAGCTATCAGATATTCAGTGGCCTCCGATTCTTAGGCCCCACTTTCAGTAAAGCCTGTGAGCACATACTTAACTTTAATCATGTGCTTGAGGGCTTTCCTGAATATAGATAGACTTAAGTGTCTGCTTCAGTGATTTGCTAAATCAGGGTCAGTGCTATTACTAAGCACTATGTCCCTGAGCCAATGAAGAACATGGTCAACTTTAAACATGAGTAGCCACACTGAAGTCAGTAGTGCTGCTTACCTGTTTAAAATTAAGCACATGCTTAAGTGCTTAGTATCTTGTAGGATCAAGTCCTTAGTAAGTAGATGTCCATACAATACACTATTGCAGTTGGTACCTTTGTTTTCAGTCTCAGTAGAGAAGCCAAGAATTAAATAAAATATTGATCACTGATCACCGTCTTCAATGAGAATAGGATCACTCTAATTTACATTGGGTACGTGGGTCAGCGTATAAATAGCTCCACTGGAAGGATACAGTTATGGAGGAGATAAATGCTCTGGATAGTGGCATACTGAGTTTCTAAACTAATATGTATACAGTGAACACATTTTAATACTATATGTTAAGAATGCTGAGCAATACAAAAATGCAATGCTGAAATATCAATAAATGTATTGAAATATTAGATTCTACAGCATTAGTTCAATAATTTTATTAATAATAATAAACAATGACAACATTCTATCTAAAAACAGAAAGTTAATTTCTCAGTGGCTTTTACTGTTTAATTTCCTGATCTGCCCCTACTGAAGTGAATCATGAAGTGATAGTCAGTGTTGCTCAATGAGGCTCTAGAGGTCCTTGGAGAACTGTAGGCTATAATATGCAAGCCGGTCTATGTCAATGCAGTGAGGGTACAATGAGTCTGTAACAGGATGGAGGAGTTTGTTAGTGCTGCTTTTCATCTCTCAATGAAGCAGTTATTAGATACTGGCTCGCTAAGCTTTCTCTTGACATTGATAATATTATTCCCCAGTCTCTAACATTCCTTTTAGAGGAAGGTTTAGAGAAGATCATTTCAATGCAACTCTGGCAGTAGCTGAGGCCTCTAGGCTTCTTTATGTTGGAAAATCCATTTGTAGAATGGAGACTGCGCTGGATTTCTAAGTTAATCTCTGCCTTCTAGTTATGAAAGAAAATCAAGTATCCATGCTGATTCTTTTAGCTCTATTAGTTGACTTTGATATGATGAGCTGTTTCTTTTCTGAAAATCTCTCAACAGCTTGATGATGCCTTTCTAGAGGCCTTTGAGAACTTACACATTGGTAGCCCTGTGGGGGGTAAATCTATCACGAATCAGCTGTTTTTGCTCATGCCTGAGACACAGATCTCAAGAGGACAATTCCAGATAAGAACAAACTGGCAGAATGAATCAGCTTAGACCACCAAATGGTAGGGGTTACAGCATAGCTGCTGGAACTAGGTGTGCTGGGGGTGCTGCTGCACCCCCTGTCTTGAGGTGGTTTCCATCATATACAGGGTTTACAATTTGGTTCAATGACTCTCAGAATCCCCACTATACAAATTGTTCCAGCACCCATGGGTCACAGCATCGATTTTCCATAGACAGCTGTAAAAGGGTGTGTTAAATGAGGTGATTAATAAAAGTTGTTTAAATTTGTCAATGTGAATGTGGCCTCCCCATACTCGTGTTAGTAAAAGACATTACAACTACAAGCACGTCTACACAGACGGCTCTGTTAAAGAAAATATATTACACCCTGGGAAGTTTGGAGCTTCGGAGGAGCAAACCTTCTTTTTCAAGAAGCCAAAAAGCATAGTAATACTTTGAATAGAAGACTGGTAACAGCCTGGCTTTCCGACCAGGATGCTTACACTTGACACAAACCAGTTCGGATACTTTTTAAAAGAAACAAGACTTGTTTCAGATATGGATGCAGAAAGGCAGGCAGATTTGGTGGATATGCACCAGTTCTCCAAGCACGACAGTGGTTTTAACTATATCTAAACAGTGATAGATATTGTTTCTAAATATGACTGGGCCTTAGGCTTAAAATACCAAGACAGGCAGTGAAGTATCCAATGCCCCTAAAGCTATTTTCAGTGAAAGTCACATGCCTCAAAAATTACAAACCAATTGGGGGGAAAAGAATTTTTAAACAAACCTTTAAGCAGATTGTTAAAACAGCATGCTGTCACCATTTTTGGCACCTTAGAGACTAACCAATTTATTTGAGCATGAGCTTTCGTGAGATACAGTATGCATCCGATGAAGTGAGCTGTAGCTCACGAAAGCTCATGCTCAAATAAATTGGTTAGTCTCTAAGGTGCCACAAGTACTCCTTTTCTTTTTGCGAATACAGACTAACACGGCTGTTACTCTGAAACTTGACACCATTTTGTTACTACTAATGAAGTCAAAGCAGGAGTTCTGGAGCAATTTAAAAGAACTTTAAAATCTAGAACGTGGAGATATTTTACATCCCACAACACCTGTCACTACATCGACATGTTACCTGAAGTACAAACAGAATTTTCACAGAACTATACATACCAGACCCACTGATGTTAACCCCTCAGATTCTCTGAATGTATGGAAAAAAGTTTGCCCACCCCTGCACTAGACAATTACAAGATCCCTGTTCTGTCACCTGTGGCTATCACTGCATGTTTTTCTTACATCACTGTAGCAAAGATTTATCTTTTGACCAGATTTTAAAATTGTATTGTAATGACTGTGATGCTGTTTTGGAATCTGGGGGATACTTGAGGATATTATGAATATTAATATTATAAAATTGCAATGAGTTATGCCAAATATGCCATGTAAGGTATCTGCAAAAATGTTATAATTTGCCAGATATGATAACTCATTCATGTGTTTGTATCATCTTACTATTATGAGTTATAGCTATGTGTGTATGTCAGTATTTCAAACTTGGGCTATGCTTCTGGGGGACACCCCCAGACAGTTTGGGCGTCAGCTCTTCCTAGCCTACTTGATGGCCCATTAAGGACCATCAGATACACAATTGACCCATTGAGAGAAGGCAGATACACCTTATGACTCAGCAAGGCATGCAGGGACATGCCTATGGACAGAACTCTAAGGCCTCCAAACCATGTGCTGGGCAGCTTTTTGTTTGAAATAAAGGAAGCACAGGCTGCATGGCAAAAGACTATAAAAGGCAGCTGTATCTTCTCCATTTTGTCTTCAGTCCTGCTTCTGGAGGAACTTTGCTTCAAACCTGAAGCTCTGAACAAATGACTGAATGACCCATCCAAGCTGTGGATGTATTCCAGAGGGACTTTCAAGCCAGCAAACTCACCAATACTGCTAGGAACCTGATATATGGACTTTGAAGTCTTTGTATGTATGTGACTGTTTTACCATTTAACATCTCTCTTCTTCTTTTTTCTTTATAATAAACCTTTAGTTTTAGACTGTAAAGGATTGGCTGGCAGCGTGGTATTTTGGGTAAGATCCAACCCTATACTGACCTGGTGACGTGGATGACCCTTTGGGGTCAGATGAACATTTTGTATATGTGAGCAGAGTTTTAAAGTAACTTCTAACTGTACTGGGTGCTAAATGGGAGCCAAAGAACTGGAATGCAATAAGTGGGCTGTGTGATTTCTTTTCTTGCTTCTTGATAATCAGCGTGGGGAATCAGAAGCACAGTTGGTGACTGGTTGGGGAGTCTAGCTTCAGTGTTACCCACCAGTCTTGGGAGTATCTGCTCTCCCTTTTGCAGCCTGCCCTGACCTTGGCATTTCAAGTGAGGGCTGCCACGGGTCACAATGACAATGCAAACTGACCAGATGATGATGAATTTTGTAACAAAAATAAACAATGTAAAATCCCTAGTGTGTCTAGGCATGCCCAAAATGTGTTTCAACAAGCCCAGATATATATATCTTACAATGACTTTCATAACCGTGTTTTTCAATAAAGCCCCACAAGTTAGAAATAAAGCCCCCCAAGTGAGGGCTCTAAAGACAATAGATGTTTGGTGGGAGTTTTTTGTTTGAAATTTTTACAATGACCAATTCAGAGACAGTACACATAGATAGTTAATGTTTTTTGAAAAGTATAAAAGTGTTTTATTTAAAGCAAAGCATTACCATTTTTAGAATTATTTTTTAAAAGCATGAATAACATTAAGCATTGAGCCATTTGGGTCTTTTAGCCAATCTTTGCTTTTTTTGGAGGCAAAAAGTGGGATGGTAGTGTTGTTTCTTGATCACCCCTGGTGTCGGCAGTCAAGGCCTTAGGGGTTTCAAAATATTTCTGTTGGCTGTGTTGCCCATAATGAAGATGGTATGTTCAGCTCCACCATGGCGTTCAGAAACACGTCCCATACATTAGGTGCACATCTAATGGGAACTGTGGGTGACACTGACAACCCTAAGTAGAGCATGTTAGAACCATTAACCACCAAGCCTTTGTACACAAAAGCCCCTTTATCTTTCCATGAAGAGGTATTTTTATCCTGGCCCAGTTTATTTAGCAATACTAACTTATTTTTGCATAGCGCCTAGTCATGGTATCCGACGTCTCCTGAGCAACAGAGGCAGAGTTCTTTGGTGTTTCTGGGAGTTTTGCAGTCATGTTCTATTCATATTCCAGTAGAAACAGACTTATCTTCCCTTTATTCACATCACCCTGTCTCATGTGGATTAGTTATCTCTGAAGCATGGCGGAGTAAAGTTTAGCCTTTTCATATTCAGCTAAATCAGTCCTTTGAAGCGTAGACTTCATTTCAGTGTCCAGTGAGTTGCAGTCATTCTGATGTTTTCCTCTGATGGAGGAGAAGCCCTTAACTGCTCCAACCTGCTGGATGCCAGGTACATTTTTAATGCATGCCTCATTATTGATTAGTTAAAAGTCCTTTTATCAGAGGGATAGCAAACTTTAACAGTGGTCCGATAAAACTCCTAGTCTGCTTCATCAGATGCTTCTTTCTTTTAAGTGAGACCCTTTTATTACACAGAGTTCTTATAAATTTTCATATTTTTCAGCACACACACTTGATTCTGTGTCAAAAGTATGTTTCCTTTTAAGGTATTGAGAGCTATTTCTGAGATGGCTGCTACTAAATTGTCAGAGGCCCAAACACAGTATAGCCTTCCTTTGCTGTGGGGGTGATTTGCTAAGTAATTTTAAAAGGACCAGATTTCTCTTCACACAGCTAGACATATTTTTGGTTGGATATTAAAAAGGAGCTGCTGATAATTCATCTCTTTTTATATTCAGCTGTTGTTTATACTTTGAAAAGAACTGCCGGCCAGTCTGTAGGAAAAAGACCAGTTCTTAATCTATAAGCCTCTGGTGCAGTAGCATATAAATCCACCACTATGTACCTATAAGATCTTTTGGTGGCATCCTCAAAAGCTTTCAGGAAGAATTATGCCTTGTTTGGGTACATTTGCAGAGCAAGCGTAGCGATTTGTAATTTATCCCTGGAGTTTGTGAACAGAACCAGATACTTTGTGTTTAGGTTAACTGTATGACTTTTTCCCCAGACAAAATAAGTTCTGAACTATTTACATAATTTTCAGGTTCCTGTGATGCACATACTTGATTCTCCTCTACATCACTTTCACAAGTGGAGTTCATCAAATCGTCTGCAATAATCATATTTACTTTATTGGTAGGAAACAAACCATCATTGTTAAAAGCATCAGGCTACCCATCCACAAAACTGATAGAAGGGTGTTTACAAAGCAATTCTTTATACAAAGGCTGCCAGCAACTGCAACACAACATGCTATTCTTAGGCGTAGCAGGCAATGGTCACTCCGCATTATCCAACACATTTTTTATAAAGTAACTTTTCCCACAGGTGATAGGCCCTGCAAGAATTACTGGAAAAGGGGTGTTTTCACCACGTATCCATTTACAAAAGCCATAGGATTTTAAAGCCTTCTCTGGTGATCCTCTTGTTGTAAACTACTTTCTGTGTTTTCTTAAGGGTCTTTGTCGCTATTTGTCACTTATTTTTGTTCCTTACAATATAGGGCTGCTGCACCCCTAACTTTTTTTTTTTTTTAAGTTCTCTCCTGGGGTCTACATTATAGTCCAGGACTAGATCTTTCAAACTGTCACAGCTGATCTTTTCACAGTTTGCTATGTTCAGGGTAATCTCTTTGACTTTCACGCAGGCCTTTCCTCCTGATAGCTTGTACCCGTATGTTTTTGAACCGGTGACACAAACTCTAATTTGTTGATATGGTGGGATCTTGCTTGTGAGGTTCCCTTAAATAATCCTCCAAAGGGGGAGTTCCAGTCACTCTGCCTTTTCACATATAGCACCTAACCTGTGTCAGGATAGAGTTCATGATTCGAAGGAATGGTAGGAGGGAAAACAGCACAATAAAGAAAATGGATTTCAAAAAGGCAGGTTTTAGCAAACTCAGGGAGATGGTAGCTAAGATCTCTTAGGAAGCAAGTCTAAGGGGAAAAACAGTTCAAGAGTGTTGGTAGTTTTTCAAAGAGACATTATTAAGGGCACAAGAACAAACTATCCCACTGCATAGGAAAGATAGGAAGTATGGCAAGAGATCTTGCTGGCTTAACAAGGAGATCTTCAATATCTGAAACTCAAAAAAGAATCCTACAAAAAGTGGAAACTAGATCAAATTACAAAGGATGAACATAAACAAATAACACAAATATGTTGGAACAGAATTAGAAAAGCCAAGGCACAAAATGAGATTAAACTAGCTAGAGACGTAAAGGGTAACAAGAAAACATTCTACAAATACATTAGAAACAAGAAGAAGACCAAAGACAGGGTAGGGCTGTTACTCTCTGATGAGGGGGAAGCTCTAATAGAAAATGTGGAAATGGCAGAAATGCTAAATGACTTTTTTGTTTCAGTTTTCACTAAAAAGTTTAGTAGCAATTGGATATCTAACTTAATGAATGCCAGTGAAAATGAGGTAGGATCATCACCTCCCACTCATGCTCCTAGACATACCCATGTCTTTACAGATAATCAGTCTTGAGTTGTGTCTTATAATAAAGAAACCTGAAAGTTGTCCCTGTCATAGGGTTCTGTGCTTTTTCATGATAACAGGTGGACACAGTTGTGGAAAAAACACCTGTTAAACTCAAAGGCCATTTGTTCCCAGTCAACAACAGCAGAACAGTCTAGAAAGTAGTGTCCTACCTGTAATTCCGCACCCTTCTGTAATGCATGCCATATCTGTATATTTTCTTTGTGAGCCATATCCAATAGTCACTGAATAGCCAGGGTCAAACATCTCTTCTTCTGCCTGTGATAATTGTCTGGAGGGAGAAGAGCTACGGTGTTAGACTGTAAAAACATAAACCTGTACATAGCCATGCAGACGTGCCAGTGTTATGTCCTGGAAAGGAGCTATATGCAATTTTACCTCTATGAATTTATTAGGACCATTCTCTACAATATCTCTCATTCTCTGTCATTTGCAGGATCTCTTCTCTGTACAGGATACAGGCCTGTCTCAAAATTTTGACATCCTGCTGACAATAATACGTGAGCTCTTTCTGCAAGTCAAATGTCTTATATGGGTATCCCAATACCAGTTTAGAAATTCTGCTTTCTCACCAAGCATTATACTGTCAATGCCATAGTGCTCCACCCTGCGCATAGGCCCCACATAATTTCGTTTTCCTAAAGTGTTAAAAAATGTGGTAAATAAATACCTTTTATGACCTTTAAATCCCATTGCCTGTGGGAGCTTGTTAAGCTTCGAAGGCAAGAAATTTAGAGAGTCTATAAAACGAATGCCCAGGGCCCTAACTTCCACATACATTAGTTTACTACCCTCAGTTATCAGTTCTATGCACATCTTTTCCTTCAGTAACTGTGGAATTGCTATGAATGTGTAGTCCTGGAACTTTTTGCCAATAAAGGTCTTAACAATGTTAGAAAGACACTTCTCATCCTTAAATTCCCAGGATTTTTCTGGCTTTAGAGACATAGCAAAAAATGTAATTTGGCACATACATGCCCTCCGGCATGCAGTCAAAATGGTAAAAAATATGCTTTTCTGATGATTCAAGCTTTCTAATGTTGTCCATACAACACAGATGATTGTCTACAGCACCAGTGAGCAAACCCTGCTTAAAGACATGCTTAAAGCGCTTCCTTTTGCATTTGTGCCCCTTGTCCACATAAAGCACATAAAGTTTTAGACAGATATTCAACTTTTTTTTTAATGAAAAATCTGCATGTCTGATGAAACACTCTTTCTGGAGCAGCAATACAGCCTACAGCTAGGACATCTCAGCTGCACCGCCATACTGTGCACAAGCTCAAGCAGAAACAGCAACAATATCGGCAAGAGTGGTTGTGGCAAAACTCACTGTACACTGTGTGGCAAAACTCACAATAATTTCTCACACCAAACAATTTTTTTTTCACATCCAGAACCCCATAGTGTTCACTGTGCAGCAGGGTGAAAAAAGTTTTCGGGTACACTGGGTTCCCTGTTTAAAAAAAATACCCCCATTTTGCCACATAAAGCCACCTGTATGTTGACTTGTAAATGCTGTTCAAACACTGCTATGTCACTGAGCATAATCTTTTTTTGATCTGACCATCCCAGTTTCTCATGCAGCTTTCTCGCCCCGTCTAACAATTCTGTGTCTGTAAGTTTAGAGTCGGACATGACAGCCAAGAGCCCGCCTGCAAAATACAGATTAGTACTGGTGTAAGGCAGGTCTACTAAATACTGTCTCTTTTTATGGACATTTTGACAATTGAGGATGCAATTTAAAACTTTATGGCTACCCCTGCCCATGTATTTTTACAACTGTCACAACAAGGCGTAATATCCCATCAACTTGTACCTCTCTATTACTCTAACAGTTTAGAGGCCTGATTTAAAAAATCTTCAGCAGACAGCTCATCCCTAGTTCTTCTTACTAAAAACAAGGATTCGTTAAATTATGACTCTCTAAACATAACTAAACATACTCATCTGAGGGCTAGCCTACCATTAATGTCATCAAGAACTAACTGTATCCCCCTGTGTATGGCTTTCACAACATGCTGGGTTGAATTTATTCACTCAAGTTTGACAAAAGGAAATTCCTCACAATACTCCTCACCCCTAAATCTAGATAATTCCCATTGCCAGTTTCTCACTCACTCCATATTCACATCTGTTTGCAGGGGTCTGCATCTGCATTTCCAGGGTTGTTTGAGGGTTCCTCTACAGAACCATCAGACACTATTTGAGAGTCAGCCACCAGAAGGATCATCAGAAGTAGATAGGAACCCATCTACAGAGTCTTCTGTGGAATTTCTAAATCAGACTCTGTGTGAGAGTCACCACCTCCCCACAGAAGCCTGGCTCCAGATCCTGCCTCCCCATTCTTAGACACAACAGTCTGAGAGCCTCCACTAGGGGGCATCTCTCTGGTTCTTTTTCCTCATTACCTCTTCAGACTTTTTAAAAAATTTTATGACGACTTTGGCCCATAACTTTTTGGTAGCAGTCTGTTTATCCCCCATATGCTGACCCCCAGTTTGTTTACCCTTCAGCTGATGTGTACCCTTGAGGATACCCCTTTTACCTGTCCCCCTTTCCACGAGTAGTCATGCCGTCTCAGAATCAGAACCATCCTCCTGCAAACTGAAGTATTTTTCAAAGTCACCCACAAACTCTTCAGCATTTCTGATGTGGTTTCCAGTCATCCTTTCTTTTAGAACCTCAGAGGAAACCGTGGCCATCAGTTTTCTGAACAGTGCACTATGTTTTTCCCAAATCTTTTCAGAATACTGAAGAGCTATGCCTAGTTTATGGAGGCAGGAGAATAGGTCGTAACAATTTTCAGATACTTCATAAGGATATATCCCTGCATTGAATGAGCTTTAAGTCCTTGATTTTTTTTTTTTTTTTAGTTCACAATCCCTAAAGTGTATCCTCTGGGTTTGTGAATGTGTGTTTTCACTCAGTTTTCTCAGGCTTGGTGTGGTGTTGATCGCTGAGGAACGAGATTTGTGTTTGTATTGGTGCTTTTTACCAGAGTCTTTTGTTTTGCCCTTTGGCTTGATATATCTGAGCTTTGGACAGTTCTGGTGCTCTGTCTGTGGATTGCTGCTGTTTTGTGTGGGCTTTGTTGTAATTAAAGGTCTCAAGAGCAGAGTCCTGGTGCTTTAGTGGTTCTGCTGGAGGTGTCTCTCTAGCTCTGACTATGGCATTGTCAGAAGAGCTGCCCAGGCCTGATTAGGAAAACAGAGATGTTCCAATTTAGCATCAAATAAACATTTTACAAAATTCATCAAAAACACAGAACTTAACTCTACAATCTTTCTCACCAAAACCCACCCACATCTATGTATTTGCTTAAAATACAAAACTGCTTAAGCTACAAAACAAAAAAATAAGCAAAATATATGTACTAGGGAGGCATTATAAAAAAGGCATTAGTATTGCTAAATAAGCTGGGCCAGTATAAAAATACATCTTCATGGAGTGATAAAGGGGCTTTTGTGTACAAAGGCTGGGTGCTTAACGGTTCTACCATGCTCGACTTAGTCAGGGCTGTCACCCAGACATGCTCTGTTCCCACTAGTCATGCAACGAAAGGATGGGATGTATTTATGAATGCGATGGAGGAGCTGAATATATCATCTTCTGCCATGGGCAATGTGGCCAATAGAAATCTTTTGGAATGCCTGAAGGCCTCATCCATTTCTGTTTAAAAGTTTTATAATGCTTCTAGGAAAGAACATGCTGTTTAGGGGGCATCCGTATGAGTCAAAAAACTCTTTGCAGTTGCTCTCCACCAGGTACAAGGCATACCTGTGTTCACACAGTTGGTTGTGTGGATGAGTGTTGACCACCAAACTTAGGGGTCTCTGAGGCGGCCTACCTCCTGGAAGCCAATCGCAAGGGAACACATCTAAGAAATTCTCTTTTGTGTAAAAGTTCGCTGTTAAGACACATGATAGTTGTGTGGTGTCCATATTTACATGTAATCATACAGAACGTTTCTCCTCTGATTTATGTTCGACAGTATCAAAAACTCTATACACAATCATACTGATGGTGGCTGTCAAAGCCTTCCCAAAATGTATTTCAGCTCTGAGGTTTTAATCAGGGAATAGCAATTGGTGCATTCCTGGTTGGGAGACAGGTCAAAGGCAAACAAGGTGTAACCCTGTGCAAACTCCTCATGGTTGATTAACGGAGAATGATCTTTCATGTGTTTACCAGCCACCTGTACCAGATTTATGTACTCTCTCACACAGCTCCCAACCTTGAAGTTTGGTTGCAGAGGCTTGACTGGCATCTGTTCACCATCCACTTACAAGGCCACAAAATTACTATTGCCATTCAATAAAAGTTTTTCTTGAAAAAACAAGTCTCTGTGTAGATGATCCAACAGTTCTGTCATCCCACTCTAGATTGTTAGGTTTGCCCTCCTCCCAAACCTTTGATTCTCGCCATCCAGCTCATTGCTTCTTGTCTTTGTAGAGCAGGCCAGCGGAAAATTGTGTGATGAGGGTGTCATAGGGTAACTGAGCACCAAATCTATAAAGGCGCTGTAAGGGTAACAGTTGTTGCTTTGGCTTATGAGACAGTCTTCCAATGTGACATCCAACTGATTGAAAATAAAGGCCCCAAGGTAATTCACCAGGCCCACTTCAGCCCCTCCAGTGCAGGCGATTCCATCTTCTCTTACAATCTTGCAACAAAGGTACATCAACCTGTTGTTTAAATCCATATAATCTATGCTATTCCCTGCTATAAAAAGGGTGATGGGGGCTGCCTCTGTAATGACTGATAGATGTAGATGCTTTTCTTGATGCTGGTCTGTGTAGGGGCTATTTGGAATATGTCTAGTTTGGATCTGGTGCATTCCACAGTGAAAAAAGCCATGTTGATTAGAATATATCTCTTTTACCAGGTGGAGAGCATCCCCTCTTTCTCCTGGGCTTCCTCTTGGTCTTTCACTTATGGTCAGTTCTGTGCATCAAAACCTTCTTTTAAAGGGTTTCGGGGAACCCATGCATTGCTGGTATGAAGCATTTCTCTTTGCCTTCCTCCTTTTAATGTACATCAGCCCTGATCCCTCCTATATCGATGGATTATCTACCTTCCCCAGAGCAGCTCAGGAGATGTGACCTACTATGTCTATGTTTTGAAACCTGTTTTTACTTTTAATAATCTCTAGCCCACTCCTCAAAAGTGGTATGGCTTTTCAAAAAAGGCTATGGAATATTCCACCTACACCAGCCCCATAAATTGTGGGGGCTCCATGATATCCAGGAAGGGTGTATTCAGCCTGGGCTTTGTAATAGTTTCTGTAGATGGTGGGGGTCCCCATAACTTTTTAGGGTCACCGTAGCATTTTGCTTTTTAAAAACCTCGCTCTCTCAAGGAACATAGGTGCAGCTTGATGACCACCTTGCTGAGGTGAAATGAGATGTGTCTGTTCTGATAGGTCTTCACTTCCCTGTCAGTAATCACCACACAGACACCACTAGCACTGAAATAATGTGGTTATTGTAGGTGATGGTCACAAACTTGTTCCTGCCTCAGATGGGGAAGCAGTATAACAGGGGAACAGAAAAGTCCCCCATTAACTCATATTTTACAATGTCTGTCTATAGATTCAAAGTGGAAACCCCCTTGTAATGTCTGATGAGAAGAGGATTTTTTGGACACAGTGATTGGGGCCCAAATCCAAAATATTACTGAGTTCCCTGCCGGTAGAAAACGTATAAGTAGCATCGGGGGATTTAAGTCTAACTTTTATAACCACAGGGTCATAGTTCATGATCACCTCAGGCGGTCCAGGATGACTAGCCATGGCACTGTTCATATGATCCAGTAATTTGGGTATGGACAAGTAATGGCCCTTGTGACAGAAATTCATCACTTTTACAAGACTATGATAAATGTTGTACAAAGTATGCCTTGTATCATTTGAAAACTCATAATCTACTGGAATGGTAAAATGTGTATAGCAACATTGTATGTAAAGCTATAAGATTTTACTATATGACATTACTGAGACATGCTCCAAGTTTAGAAAAGCAGCCGAGATCAGTTCCTCAGAGACAAAAGGATAGCCAGCACCTCAGCTAGGTGTCAACATAATCAAGTGGACTATTACTGGATTGAGTGGCCATTCTTTGGTAGGAGGAAGGGTGTGAGCAAGAAATTCACATCTTGGCAGACAGACTTGCTGTCACCTGAACCCCAGCTGGAGATGATTCTCAAAGAAGAGAAATGTTATAAGAAAGGAGAACAGAGGACATAAATCACCTCTCTCCCCTCATCTCTACTCACAATATCAACAATGTTTGAAAGACAAAGGAAGCATCAGTGAACTGGGGGAGTGGTCCTGACTGAAGGAATTCAGCCAGTAAAAGCATGTGGTAAGAAAAACCTTTGCTTTGAATTCATTTAGCTTGTTAAGTTAGTATTAGTTTGCATTTTACCTTTTATTTCTTTGTAACCAGTTCTGACTTTTATGCCTTATTACTTGTAATCACTTAAAATCTATCTTTCTGTAGTTAATAAACTTGTTTTATTTAAACCACTGTGTGTTTGGACTGAAGTGTTTGGGAACCTCCATTTGAGATAACAGGGGTGTGTATATAATTTTCTATTAATGAAATGATGGACTTTCTATGGGCTTGTGTTGTCTAGAAGGAAAGAGCTGAGCAGTACAAGATGCACATTTCTGGGGACAAGTCTGGGACTGGGAATTTGCTGGTGTCATTCTTGAATACAATTCAGGAGTAGCTGGCTAGGAACACTCATATATATTCAGCTGGGTGTGATATTGCATGCTAGAGGCTGTGTAAGAACAGACCAGGAGTGGTTGTTCTCACAGCAAAGCAGTGTAAAGGCACCCCAGATTGGAGAACACAGCTGTCTGTCAGTTCAGATTGTATCCTAGGGAATGTCATGACCTTGTTGTAGGATGAAACTGCATTTCTTAGCTCCAAAGGTGATTTTGAAAGGGGTGTCTTCATTGATACTGTGTGGGTATTGTATTTCCACTAACCCCACGTCCCAAGCCCCCAGGAGATCCAGGGGCTTAATGAGCTGAATTGTGAAGTTTGAGCTGATGTTTTGGGGAAAATCCCAGAGCTGGCATTGCTGGGCAAAGTGATGTAAAAGCTGCCATCGCTCTTTTCTTTTCATTCTCTCTTTGCAGAAGTAATCGTTTTCTTTCACATCTAAATTTCACAGAGTTGAGAAGCTTCCACCCAGCTGTTGAACTTATTGGGCCACCCCAACCATTTCACGAGTAGTCGATTTTTATTTCCTTTTCCTTTCTCAGCTAGAACTTTTTCAATCCTGTAAATCCTGTCCTGTTTGGGGTTAACCTTCTGTAATTCTTCAGGGTAAAAAGATCCAGTAACTGTCTGACCCCTGTAATCTTTTAATTGGTAATAGAGGTCTCTGGCCCTTGGTTAAGGCTTCATCCACTATGAATATCTCATCAGTAAACATTTGTTCATAAATGTTTTCGAAAGCTCCTTGATTTTAAATAGGCTCACATGGCCACCTTTTCTAAAAGGAGCAACGACCAGGTTTATTTTAAAACTGTCTCAGTACATCATTTTCCATATTGTTATAAGGTGTATGTACCCCAGGCTACCCCAGCAACCAAAGGGTTAATACACGCACCACCAGCCAATGCTGATTGGCAGCTGCACAGCAACTGGGAGGATCAAAGGACTGGGGAGCAGCAGGGCGGGGAGGCTACAAGAGTGAGCAGGCAGAAGAAAGGAACTCCTGTCAGCAGACTGCTAGAGAGCCGCCCAGGGACAACACCCCAGAAATGGACAAACAGGCCAACAGACTGAAGAGCCTGCAGAGGCCTGAGGGAAAGTAGGAAGGAGCTCAGGACGCTGTCAGAGTTGGCAAACCCTGACTCTCCTTGTCTAGCTTGAGAGCCCTGAACTGAAGTGGGTAGGCCTGGGTTCCCCATTAACCCCCTGATGGACTTGAGAACAGTGTTTCCAGATTCCTGGACATGAGGTATGGACTGACAGTCACGCTGAGTTGAGTGAGTTGGAGCCCTGTTTGGCCACCGGTGAGGGGCACCATTGCACTGACTCACACGTACCTTCAGAGAATTTGAGGGATTAAAATCTGCAGGTCTGGTACATGTAGTTCTGTGAAAGCTCTGGTTGTAACTCTTTATAAGTTCAGGTAGCACATCAACATAGTGAAAGGTGTTGTGCGATGTGAAATATCTCCATATCCTAGATTTTAAAGTTCTGTTAAATCGCTTCACAACCCTCACCTTGACTTCATTATTAGTTACAAAATGGTGAACATCATGCTGCTTTAACAATCTGCTTAAAGGTTTGTTTAAAAATTCTTTCCCCCCACTGATTTGTAATTTTTGAGGTACCCCTTTTACAACTCACATATTAGTAATACTGAGGAGATACATGGGCCTGACTATTTACTCATTCCCATTTATGTAGCCACTCCAAGCAGTGAATTTTGAGATTATTAGACTTTTCAGATGGTTAAAATGTTTGGCCTTCTTCACTCTTTCACTTCACAACACACCAGAAATGCCATGCATTATTGTATGCAACTATTAAAGTCTAACATTTGTGCCCCTGTAATTTACTTTACAAGGTTTTAATAATTTTTTAGTTGTCTTTAAATGAATTAGTATGTACCATATGAATTAGTATGTACCTTACCTAGCACTCAAGACATCTTGGCATGGTTTCCAGTACTGCTGGACAGGCAGCTACTTGAGTTTTCAGTCAGTGAAAATGTCTTCTGGCTCAGATGCCCTCTGAGGGAAAAGACTAACAGATATATAGGCTAAAAGATATATAGATGAGTGAGATCATATTTTTTATTGGACTGACTCCTATTGGTGAAAGAGACAAGCTTACACAGAGCCAGAGGCTTATGGCTGGAGCACCTACAGAAAAAAATGAGTGAGTGCTTAGCACCCACTGGGAGCCAGCTCCCCTCCAGTGCCTCCTACCCACTGGCATCCCCACACATCAACTCCTTCCCCTCACTCCCAGAGCCTACTACCCTCTGCAATCAGCTGTTTTGTGGTGTGCAGGAGGCTCTGGGAGGAAGGGGGAGGAGTGGGGATGCGGCACACTTGGGGAAGGGGGCAGAACTGGACAGGAAGAGGAGGGACAGGGGTGGGAAGGGGAGGAGTAGGGGGTGGGGACTTGGGAAGTGGGGTGGGGGCAGGGCCTGGGGTGGAGCAGGGGAGGGAAGAGGTGGGATGGGGGTGGCATCTTGGGGGAAAGGGAGGTTGGGGGCGGGATCTGTAGTGGAGTGGGGAAGAGTTGAGCACCCCCTGGGCCCAGAAGAAGCTGGCGCCTATGCACAGAGCTCTTCTTCAGGTCTTCTTCAGCTCTGTGTAAGCTCGAAAGCTTGTCTTATTCACCAACAGAAGTTGGTCCAATAGAAGATAGTACCTCACCCACCTTGTCTCTCTAACAGCCTGGCACAAACGCCGCCAACAGATATATAGACTGACTTTTTCAAAACCATCTAGGGCAGTAGTTCTCCAACTAGGGTCGCCGCTTGTTCAGGGAAAGCCCCTGGTGGGCCAGGCCGGTTTGTTTACCTGCTGCGACCACAGGTTCGGTCAATTGCTGCTGCCACTGGCAGCGGTTTGCCTCTCCAGGCCAATGGGGGCTGCAGGAAGCAGCATGGGCCGAGGGATGTGCTGGCCACCCTTCCCGCAGCCCCCTTGGCCTGGAGTGGTAACCGCGGCCAGTGGTAGCCGCGATCGGCTGAACCTGTGGACGCGGCAGGTAAACAAACTGGCCCAGTCCGCCAGGGGCTTTCTCTGAACAAGCACCGGCCCCAGGCTGAGAACCACTGATCTAGGGAATTTAGATGCACAGCTTCCACTTATTTCAATGGGAATTGTGCATCTAAATCCTCTAGGGCAGCTTTGAAAATGTCAACCATAATATTTTTCAAGGGACTGCTATGTAGTTTTCTGGTTATAAAAGCAATGTTGGGAAATTGGTGGAGTTATGTTAAGGTGTAGTCAATCATTGTAGTGCTGTCTTATTTACAAAGTGGATCTAATGCAGAGTAGATCCAGCTATGTTAAAGGTCCAGCAATCACACAGCAATCATTTCTTGAAACTAGCATTTTGTTCCGCATTTTCAGTCATTAGAACATAGGAATGGCCAAGCTGGGTCAGACCAATGGTCCATCTATCCCAGTATCCTATCATCTGACAGTGGCCAGTGCCTCAGAGGGAATGAACAGAAGAGGGCATGGGTGGTGGGTATCGTAGGCAAGGGGAGGCCATGCCTTCCCAAACAGCCTACGGTGGCCCTGCCCCCAGGCCAGCTTGCCTCCTGCAAGGACTCGGGCTGCCAGGGCAACTGGTGGTGGGCCATGCTGCCTGCCCGGCACTCCGGGGCTAGCCACCTGAGCACCGGGACTGGAGGCCTCCTGGAGCCCCGGGGCTTGGGGTGCAGCAACCGCGCTGCCCACCTGCCTGAGCACCAGGGCTGGGAGCGCTATGGCCATGCTGCCCAGGGGCTATGGGCGCTGAGACTGTGGTGCACCGATGCTGGGGCCTTGCCTCCCCACCCCAAGCCGTCTGGTGCTGGGGCTGGGGTGGGGGGGCGCAGTGGGGTTGCTTGGGGCTCTTGTGGGGGAGGGGGAGGGAGGAAAGCGGGCAGAAGGGGAGGGGCCGGGGGTTAGGTTCCCCAGGCGGCGGGGTCACCAGCTGCCCATGGAAGAGGGCAATAATTGAGTGATCCATCCTATGTTGTCCAGTCCTGGCTTCTAGCATTCAGAGTTTTAGGGACACCCAGAGCATGAGGTTGCGTGTCTCACCATCTTGGCTAGTCGCCATTGATGAACCTATCCTCCATAAATGTATCTAATGCTTTTTTGAACTCAGTTATGCTTTTGCTCTTCACAGCATGTTTGGCAACATGTTTCACAGGTTGACTCTGCATTGTGTGAAGAGATTTTTGTTTTGTTTTAAACTTGCTGTCTATTCATTTCTTTGGGTGATCCCTGGTCCTTGTGCTATGTAAATGGGTAAATAACACTCTCCAATTCATGTTCTGCACATCATGGCAGGGATACCCACCTGGGAGTCGACCTCCTTACCTTTCTCTCCTATGCCACATACAAAGTTCCTATTGGAGATTCTGGCTGAATGGTTAGGAGATAATGTTGAGGTGTCCAGACCATGGATGCTTTGAAAACCCACACCTAACCCCTACAATGGAAGGTGCCAGCTAACATGACCAGCAACAAGGAAATATGAATAGGAGCAACTTTTCCCCAAATTTTATGAAATTTTCCGTGTTTCACAAGAAGCTTCTCATGTTTCTTCCTGCAGCAAAACTACTACAAGATTTTGTTAGCCTCAGCAGGAGATACACACCACCTTTGTGTCACGTAACCCAGCCCCATAGAGGATCCCATGCAGGCATTCAACAGCTATTTGAGGACCTGGGTAGGCAAGTGGCTGTGCCCGTGGACCTATTATTGCATTTGGAGAGCTCCTGTGCAGCTGAGCTTCAGTGGAAAGAGCAGGCTTTGCCCTTAATGCAAAGAATCAGCATATAGTCCAGACACTGAAGATTATTTTAATTATTCTTTGGTTCTTTGGGCCATTTCATAATTTCTATCTGAGGTTTCTAGAGTCAGCTAGATACTCACCAAAATCACCTTCATGTACCAGGGCATCTGTGGATTTTCAGGTTGGTTTATTTTTTTAAGACACCATTTGCATCTGACTCACCAAAGTACAGCTATAGAAAAAATATTTAATAACTACACGTAGTAACATTTTAAAAAAAGGAATGAAGTGAACTCTATATTCAAGTCCTGAGTCAGTGAATCACTTAATCATGCCTCAGGGCTTAATGTGAGCCATACTCCTTCCTCAGACAAAACTCACACTGAAGATATGGGAAGAGTTTCAATCATATTGGTTGTTTTTTAAAATCTAAACTTCAGAGCAAATTTGTTAAAACAATATTTCACAAAAAGGGAAGTCTTGTTTGTAAAAGAAGATGTGAAAAAATGAATTGAGAGTTTTTTAAACTTGAGTTACTGGAAAAATGAGTCACCAATGTGAATCTCACGAATGGAGACTTTCACCAAAATGGAAAAAATAGGCAAAAGTCCCCAACTGAGAGAAGGAAAAACCCAGATTTTTACCATACCACTATGGAAATAAATCAGAAACACAGCATCAGAGCCAGTGTTTAGTGTGAATGTAGGTGTAGATACTAAATTAAGCAAATAACATGCCATTCCCACAGGAATACTTTTGCATGCCAACAGCACATAAATGTGTACTCAGGGAAACTGGAAGGCAATGGAGACATTTATGTAACAGAGTCATAAGAAAACAGTGGGAAGAAGAAAAATTACAGAAGCCACATGATTATAAACAAATTGTAAGTTGTCTAAAGAAGACAACAGTAGCCCAGCAAGAAGACTTTTATAATAATGTAACCTGAGAAGAACCAGGGCATGCAACAAAATTTTAGTTGCACCAGTTATCATGGCTCTGATTCAGCAAAGTACTTAGGTTCATGCTTAAGCTGACTCAAGACTCAAAGGCAGGAAAAACTAACCTTTACGAACCTGATTCTGAAAGTTACAGTGTGCTGGTGGATCCCTATTGATTTCATTGGGATGCTGCACAGATGCAGGGGTCTGCCTGCATGGAGTTATTTGCAGGACTGCAGCCGAAATCAATGATTCAAACACACAAAGATAATTAATGGGGCCAAAATAATGGCTTTCTATCACATCCATGTTTCACAACATGAGATGAGCACGCATCCAGTGGAGAGATCATTCATACAGACAGAAATACAAAGAGCCCCAGAAAAGGAAGTAGAGAACTGTATATCATCTTAGTTTAAATAATGAAAACCATAAGAATTAATAAGTGCAACAAGATGTTGCAGATATGCAGAGAAAAGAAACAGACCCCTGCAAAACATCCACTAGCAGAGTACATGAAATAAATAAGTTTAAAACAAATAATGACTTCACTTTTGTTCTGTTCTAAATGTCACTGATGTTGAATTAATGGCATATTTTTGTAAATAGATTTCTCACGTGAAATGACTTTGCAAACACAGTGCTTACAAGAGCATATGGAAGTAGTGAGGAGATTCTAAGTGTTTTGTAAAAATCTTACAGACCATGCTGCACTTAATTAGGGAAAATAATTCTTAAAGAATAAAGACACTTTGACAGAGAAGACAGCAACCTGATTCTCAATGAAGAAATTGTTCTTTGTTTATGTAAGACAAAAGTACAGCTTAAAAGGTCTCTCAGTGTCTTTTCTGCAGCAAGGAAACCTGTTCATGAAAAGTAAGTGTAGCTTCAGCTCTTCTTACTGGGCTTCCAGCATAACAATTCAAAGAGCATATGAGTTGGTTGATTTACTTTGCTTGACCCATGGTCACATGACTCTGTGATCCTCTATAGTTCTGAACTGTTGTGACACAGGAAGCTAATTTTAAATCTGAATTTGAGATGGCTACAATAATCTAAATCTAATCTATAAACCAAAACGTTTCATTTCAGAATTAAAGCAACATTTTCAAAAGCACCCAGTGTTTCCAACTCTTGTGATTTTTTTCCCAAGTCTTGTGATATTTGGTATGTTTTCTTAAAGCTGCAGCTGCTGGAACCAAGACTTTCAGTTTTCATTAAAAACTAAATTTCTAGCCTCACAGGTGCAGAGAAAGCTGGAAAATGTGGACCACATGCACCCTAAATGTTCAGAAATGAGAAGGCAAATAAAAGTACCCCCAATTTATTATTTTTTAAATCTTGTAATTAAGATAATCTCATGATTTTTGGAGGGCCCTGACTCATAAGTTTTGAATGCTTGGGATGCCAGTGCTGAAGTAGAAAGGGTTTGCTGATATAGTTCAAACCAGTTTCCTGAACAAAATAAGCTATATCAGCAAAAGAATTTTTTCTCTTACATGTCTACATCACTTTTGAAAATGGGGTGGTAAGCTCCTAAGTCACTTAGCCAAGTTTGAAAAATTTGCGTGTAGTCTGCATAGTAACAGTTTCTTTATAATATTGCGATATACAATATAATACAAAAATTATACTAAACTACAATTTTGTTTTTTGCAATATGTGTCACAATAAATGACTGTTTTAGTGTTCTTGTTTGTAATTCTAAAACTTATAAACAGTAGGAAATAAAATCTTGGTATGGCATTTTTCCTTGCCTACTAATGTTTTCAAATTAACAAGTGCCCCCTGAAAAAGAATGAATACATCCTTTTAAATTACTATATTGTGTTTATGCAGTGTAATTGTAGCTGTGTCAGTCCCTGGATATTAGAGAGACAAGCTGGATGAGGTAGTAGTAGCTTTTATTGGACTAACTTCTGTTGGTGAGAGAGAGAAGCTTAGAGCTCTTCTTCAGGACTATTTATTTAACAGACTCCCAGTGCCATCTGCTGGTTGCATAATGCCATTTTCACATGTAATGATTACTGACAGACCTACAGAGGCAGTGGAGCATATATTATGTGAGCTCCATCCACAGGGGATTAGGTGTGCAACTCCTATTTTTATTTTAAATTTTATTGTACACTGTTCAAGGAGGAGAGTGGGTAAAATGTGTGCAAATAGGGGTGTTCCTGCACCTGAGCTCACCAGTTTATTACTTTAAAGACTAACAGATTTATTTGGGCATAAGATTTTGTGAGTAAAAAACCCACTGCTTCAGATGTATGGTACCATGCAAGGCACTGAATTTAGCCGTATGAAGTGGAAATCCATCAACTTCATGAAAAAACTCACACAGATACAGACAGACATGTTTTGGAGACTGTAAACAAGCAAAGAAGGCAAAACATTTTTTTCCAGACAAAGGGGAAGGCAAAGACCACTTTGACTCAGGTGTAAACCGAGCCAGGTGTGACCAGACACAGAAAATGGGCTATTCAATTGTATCAGAGACTTCAGGATGATCATTTGCATCGAAGACTGCAGGACAATCATTTGCAATGTAAATCACAGGAGACTGCAATATTAACATGGCGTCAGCTCCCTGGTGGGCAGAGCAAGCTGAGCTGAGCTGAGTCCCCAGGAGAGCGTCCTGATTTTGAAGTCAAAGATAAACTTTGGGCGTATAAGGAACTTTGGGGCTCCATCTCCTGAGGGAACAAAGAAATCAGCTCTTTGATTTTGTGATGGCTGGATCCTGGCTGGAATAGCCAGTCATGCTGGAGAATGCTAGTGACTTGGTATGAGAAAGCAGTTATGTTAGGTAAAGCTATATCGTGCTATAATTGTTTTAGGCTCTGGAAAGTGTGTTTGATGCTGGTGATCAGGTGCCAGCTCATGTGCTTCTAAGCCCCCTGAGTTTAGGTAGTGACTGATCACTGTTCCTAGCTCTAAGGGTCTCAGGCTCACTCCCAGCTGCAGGCCCCATGCCTGACACCTTTGTTGGGCAGGGGGACCATGCAGTCCAGCCAGCTAGACCTGGTACCCATGCCTCAGCCTTCCTAAGACCCCCAGTTGATTAAAGCCATTCTCCCAGAGTGATGGAAAGTGGGTCAAGTTGTTTTCAATAATGAATGTAATAAATGGGGGCAAGAAAACCAGACAAAGAAACTAAATTAGTCCACCGGGGGGAGGGATAGCCCAGTGGTTTGAGCATTGGCCTGCTAAACCTAGGGTTGTGAGTTCAATCCTTGAGGGGGGCGATTTAGCGATCTGGGCCAAAAATTGGGGCTTGGTCCTGCTTTGAGCAGGGGGTTGGACTAGATGACCTCCTGAGGTCCCTTCCAACCCTGATGATCTATGAATCTAGTCTCACAAACAAAAAGACACATTGATATAATTCAAGGACTATGCTGAAATCATGCTTAGCAAAAACAGAAGATGTGGAACCAGCAATTAATGAATGAAAATTAGTGTGTCAAATATGAGGCCTAATTGATGAACAAAATAATAAGAGAATGGGCTATTGAAACCATCACTCCCATTTTTGGGTCCTTACAGAAGGAGACTTTGGGGGGATTATTCAGAAGAACACATGGAGACTAGTAGAGCGAGTTTTACCCTCAGGGCTGCCACCCTCACCATTTCCTGGGACTCCAGACCTTCTTCTTCTTAATCCAGAGAGATATCCTGACCAGATCAAGCTAGAAAGAGGGACCCAGATGACATCACCACCCTTATCAGCTCCCGCTGAATCCCAAACAGCACCTGAAATGAACTGGGATCAGACTTTAACAGCAGCAGCAACAACAGCTTCAGCTCATCTCAACTAACTTCTCTTTTACCCAAAAGGAGAGTTATTACCATCTTTGACACCATCTAAGAGACTGTCTAACAAGGGGGCTTTTTCCTTCTAAAATTCTCTGAGCAGTGTAGTTAAGCCAACTTAAGTCCCTGTGCAGACAGTGGTAGGCTGACAGAAGAATTCTTCTGTAGGCCTAGCTACTGCCTCTCAGGGAGATGGATTACCTACATCAACAGGAGAATCCCTTCTGTCAGCATAGGTAGTGTCTATACTGAAGTGCTGTAGCATTTTAAGTGTAGATAACACCTAAGTAAATGAGATGTAGGTCTGACATATTTGAGATCTGACTTCTATCCCAGCAGTGCTTTATATAATGTCTCAGCTATTTTCTTTATAAAAGCTGTACAATGTTAATTCCCTGCCATTGAAGTTGAGGTATGAAGTTTAGTCAATTATAATTGCTATGAGTGAGGTGCGTACAAATACTCAAAGAAGTCAGATGAGTATTTTCCTTAAATATTTTCCTTTGTTGGTTTAATTTAAAGTAGCTGCAATTCTGGCAAAGCATTCTTACTAGGTAGCAAATAATCTCCCCCCCAACATCCCATTTTCTGGACAGTAAAAAATTGATAATGCTCTTCAAGTCAGGTACATAGTCGCATGTAAATGTGTCTTGAGACAGATATGGATGTTTTGTCCTAGAAAATTTTGTATGCTCCTACCTAATTTTCTTTATTGAGTACATTGTCTCAAAAGCTGCAGCACTCTGTTTTACTTGTAAAATGATGTATAACACAGTCTCAGAAATAAAGAGGATGCCTTTATCAGGAAAGGGCACTCTAACTTCAAAAGAGCCCCTAGAAAGCAGCCAAAAGGCTCTTTGTGATAGTTTAACAGTTCTGTCTGTCAGAGCTCATCTGCTGAGGCATTGACAGAGATTATCTCTGCTAAAAGAAAACAATAGATGTTTGGTTCCCTGTGGTTCAAGAAATTGCTTTATTGGTGGGAGAAAAAGAGAAAAGGCTGAATAGGCAGTAAATTGGCAGACATTTGGACTTCATAAGGATAATAAGTAAGCTAATTGTTCCATTTAGATACCATAATGAAAGTGACAAAAGTGAAAATAGAAATGTTGTTCAGACAGCTTTTTAAGTATATGGGCATAATAATTTTTGCAACCTGGCTCTAAGGGTTTGAATTTTTCAGGTCATGGGACCCATAATGAAATAATCAGCAAGACAATCCAGACACAGACTACCAGACTAGTGAAAAAGATAGAGGGTATTTGTGGTGATGATGGATGAAACTGCTGACATTAATCATCAAGAACAAGAGTTCAATGTGTGTTTGATTTGCAAATAATGAATGGAAGGTAGAAAAAGTATTGTCTGTAGTCATAGTAACTGAGGCAAAAGCAGCTGCACTTTGCAATGCCTGGATCAATGTTCTTGGAAGGCCAAGATTATGATAGAATCATAGAAATATAGGGCTGGAAGGGAGATTGAGGGGTCATCTCATCCTTCTCCCCATGCTGAGGCAGGACCAAGTATACCCAGAGCATCCCTAACAGGTGTTTGTCTAACCTAGTCTTAAAACCCTCCAATGCCACAGGGATGCCACAGTCTCCCTTACTAACCTATTTTAGTAATTAAGTATCCTTATAGTTAGAAAGTTTTTCTTAATATCAAACCTCAATCTCCTTTGTTGCAGATTATGATGATTACTTCTTATCCTACCTTCAGTGGACATAAAGATCATTAGACCATGGTTCTCTGTATAACAGCCCTTAACATAGTCAAAGACTGTTATCAGTCCCACTTCAGTCTTCTCTTCTCAAGACTGAAAATGTCCAGATTTTTTAACCTTTCCTCATTGGTCAGGTTTTTAAATTTTTTTAAATCATTTTTGTTGCTCTCCATTGGACTCTCTCCAATTTGTCCACATCTTTCCTAAAGTGTGTTGCCCAGAACTGGACACAATATTTCATCTGAGGCCTCACAAGTGCTGCGTAGAGTGAAATAATTACTGCTTACTTATGACATTCCTGTTGATATACCCCAGAATGATGATAACCTTTTTTGCAACTGTATCACATTGTGCTGCAATGAAAGAACAATGTGCAACTTTTAAAAGTTGCATATACAGCATAGAAAATAAGAATACATAACAAATGTATATAACAGTTGTACAGATTTAGATTGTTTCCCCCTACTCTGTCCTTAATTTGTTGATTGTCTTAGCTGCCACTCAGTTCTCCCCCACAAACAAATGGAATTGAGAGTACTGGTGCCTATTCATCTCCCTGTGATGGTCTGACAATATCCTGAATAAATTTTACTGAATTAAGTTAAACCTTATTGAATTAAGTTTAATACCTTTGGGGTCCATTGTATTAAAAATGTAATTGTGTATGTGTTATCGTATGTACCTTCTCTAGCAAGCGGGGATGCTAATATAATTTCTCCAGTGTGAACACTTTGAGGCTACTCCCCACCCATGGAGAGGTGTGCATATATTAGTTCAAACTGGATTCTCCATGGACCAACAGATAAAGAAAGGATATTTGGATAAATAGCATGGTATTAAACTGGTTCAGAGCTGCCTTCTTGACCCAGCAAATGGACAAGACCCCTAATCCTTAGAGAAGGATTGGAAGGATTTGCCCTACAGAGGCCCATAAGACTGCGTGTTTTTTCTGAGCTGTGGCTATGATGAACTTGTGACCACAAAAGAAACCTCTTGAAAGGGGTTTGGAAGGACTGTTCCAGCCAGAGCCCATGTTAGGGTTGGCGTGATCTCTGGTAGGCTTATTAGCATGTAGGTCTTTTACTGTTTTTAATATGTTTTCTCTGGAGAGCTTTTACCTTAATAAAATAGGCTTGTATAGAAGAACTGTGTGGTATTTATAACTGTTGACAATCCCTCTGTTACCAGTTTATGAAGAGAAAGCAAGCAGGTGTGCTTGCTTAGCCTGTCTCTCTGCTGGGAATGACACGATGAAGACCGGGAACTGTGCAGGATGGAAATACTCTGGCCGGAAGGGAGTGAGGTGCCAAGAAAGGTAACAGTTGAGGAGCTGGAAGCCTGGAGCGGGTGCCCTTGCTGGCCCACCAAGGGGAAATACAGGTGCAGTTGCCCTGAACTGTGATACTCCCAGACTACTTTACTTGTGTGTTGTATCCTACTCTGCATCTTTTTGTTGATTCCTTGTTCGTTGTAGATTGTAAACCCTTTGGGGTATGGACTATGCCTTATGATGTACTGTGCCTAGCACATTGGAGCCCCAATCTTAATTAGGGTCACCAGTAACCCCCACAGTTCAGATAAATAATATCTTCTTATCTTTTGTATCCATGGAGCTTCAATGAAGCTCAGTGAAGCTACTCGATGACTTAAATGAAGTTCCTCCTGATTTGTACTGGTGTATGTGAGTGAAGGGACAAGTGTGTTCCCCCTTATTCTAGGTATGTTGTTGGATTTTTATAGTTTAAATTGTTTTGAAATCAGCTTAGCTAAAGGACCATGTGGCTCTTATTAGCCTTTTGGACCATTTGTATTTGCTGGAATCACTATTTTTAAAAAATCAACTTTGGATTAAAAAAAAAAAAAGAGGTTCCGTCCAACATTACTTCTTGGGAATCCCAGAAAAAACATGTAATGATTGGTAAGCCGTTTCAAGACAATAAGATGCAGCAGGCATTGGATCAGGTACAGGAGCAGTACAGTACAGGTGCTGCTCAATTTCGACTGTATAGAAGAATGACAAAAATGTCATCTTGCTCAGATCTCTAGAGTCTAGCTGTTGTAACTTGCACAGTTCCCCACTGTAGATTATTATATACAATGGCCTTGAGTCTGCTGGTTATATCTGCTTAATGTGAATACAATTTTAGCAAGCTGACTATTACTAAGACCAGGTTTTAATGGTGTCAGTCGAGCATTAGAAAGACAAAGTGGGTGAGGTAATAAATTTTATTGGACCAACTTCTGTTGGCGAAAGAGATAAGCTTTAGAGCTACACAGAGCTCTTCTTTAGGCTAGTAGAGCATGACATTTCTACAAATTTGGATACTTAATGCACTCACAGATCCATTCAAACCCTGAAAACCTGACGCTAAATAATATTTTAATATATAAAGAGCTTAAATGTAGAAAATTCATTGACACGTATTTCAGTCAGTTTCATTTCCAGCTTTCATCCATTAGACTTGATTTACTACTGCAGGTTAGGGTGCAAATTACACCTGCAGTAGTAAATCAAGAGGGGGATTCACCCTCCAGGGAAAGATGCTAATACAGGGAAATACAGTAAGTGGTATTTTCCCCAGTTACTCTTTTCTTGACTACAATGGGCTGAATTCATTCCTGGTATAACTCTCTATTGATCAGTGTGGTTGCACCTGGGAAGAATTTGACCTAAATTCTATAATAGCTGGAAAATCTGTGACTCAGTGGATTTTCATGCTAAAGGTTAAGCCTGTTTTATTTACTCATTAATTGAGAAAAACATCAGCTGCAACCCACAGATGAATTGTTCTTGCAGCTCCGGTTTCAAAAAGGTTGGAAGTCTGGATCAGGAAGAGCACAGCTGGGTGGAGGATCCCCACACAGAAGAACTAGGGACCACTCAACTTCTAAGCCAGGTAAAATCGGTACAGCCATCTTTGTTATTATTATTAAGGATATTACAAGATAATTGGGTAGGTTTAGCCTATCACTCATAGATTCATAGAATTTAAGGCCAGAAGGGACTATCAGATCATCTGGTCTGATCACCTGTATATCACAGGCAATTAAATTTCACCCTGTTACTCCTGTATTAAGCCCAAGAACTTGTATGACTAAAGCAAATTTTCCAGAAAGGCATCCAGTTTTGATATGAAGACATCAAGATATGGAGAATCCACCATTTCCCTTGGTAGTTTCTTCCAGTGGTTAATCACCCTCACTGTTAACATTTAGTGCAGTGATATGCAAACTGAGGCTCAGGAGTTGCAAGTGATTCTTAAATGTGTCTCCTGCAGCTCATGATATTAAAACACTGATTTAATTATTAGCTAATCTAAGTTATTAACCATCTACTATGTTATTAAGCAACTGTAGAATTTTTGGTCTGTCATTTTGCTGTGAGAATATATATATGTATGTAAATGAAGCAATGAATTCCTGAGACTATGGCTCTTTTAGGTAATGTTGATAGCTAGTTTGGCTCCTGAACCACTGAGGTCTGAGTATCACTGATTTAGTGCCTTATTTTCAATTTGAATTTGTCTGGCTTCAGCTTCCAGTGATAGGCTCTTGTTATGCCTTTCTCTGCTAGGTTAAAGAGACCCTATAGTACCTGGTATTTTCACTTTGTTAAGGTACTTATACACTGTAATTAAGTCACCTACAAATTTTCTTTTTGATAAGCTAAACAGATCAAACTCATGAAGTCTCCTTTCTCCAACTCTCATTTGTGACTCTTTCCTGCACCTTCTCCAATTTTCAACATTGCTCCTTAAACCATAGACAACAGAACTGTAAATCATGTGCCAGTATCAGTCTCTCCAAAGCTGGATATAGAAGTAAAATTACCTCCCTCCACCTGCCCTTTTTGCCACAGCATTGGATTGGGAGCACATATTGATTTACTTGTCCACTATGATCCTGTGGGACAGTGCATCAGTGCAATGACTCTTCCTCTGGACAAGCATGGCACAGCCCTTAGGCTCACATAGCCTAGCAGGACTGTCAGTCTATTCGTGGTTCTCAGGAATCTAAAAACTCGTTCTTCACTCCCAAGTCCATCAGGGGGTTAGATGAAGAACTCAGGCCCACCCACTCCATTGCCTTCCAGCTCAAGACCCTCAAGCTAGATAAGTAGGTTCAGTGTTCTTCGACTCTGACAGTGCCCTAAGCATCTTTCTACATTCCCCTGAGTTTCTGCAGACTCTCCAGCCTGTCTGTCAGTTCACTCCCTTCTGGGCAGCTCTTTAGTAGCTTGCTGGCAGGGGCTCCTTTCTCAAACCTGCTCACTCCTCTGGTAGCCACCCATAGATGGCCGGTGACCCAGCGGTTGAGGGAGGCTAGCCCCTGTCCCCACTCCTTGTGTCCGATGCCCTGCCCCTTCCCCTCCCATTCTGTCCCCCTCACCCGCAGGAGCCCAGAGCACCCTCCAACCCCAGTCCAGCACTGGGCAGCCAGGTAGTGCGGTGTAGCACCCCCAGCCCTGGTGCACCGGGTGGCCAGCTCCAGAGCACCGGGCAGTAGCCCCGGAGTGCCGGGTGTCAGCGCCCCCACCCCCAAAGCACCGGGCAGCATGGTACGAGTGCTGGGCAGGCAGTGCGGCCCCAGCGCCAGCAGCCCCGAGTTCCTGAGGGAGGCAGCCCAGCCAGCCCAGCCCCAGCCAGCCTGGGCCAGGGCAGAACGCCAGGAACTACAGGAGGAGGTCTGGGGGCGGAGTGTGGGCAGGGCCACACCAGGCTGTTTGGGGAGGCACAGCTTCCCCCAGCCTATGATACCCGCTGCCCACGTAGCCACCCCATCTGTCTGCTTCCCAGCCCTTTTTTTCCCCTCCCAGCTGCTGTGAGACTGCCAATCGGCAGTGTCTCACAATGTCTGTATTAACTCTTTGGTTGCTGGGCTAATGTAGGGTACATACACCCCCTGACAGACCCCTTAAAAGCTTTTTAGAATCGCTGCTTTCTGGATACACTCCCCCTACTCTGTAGATGTATAATTTTGTAATTTGTCTATATTAAACACATTTTGTTTGAATTGGTCCAACTTAACAAATGATCCAGATTGCTCTGTGTAACTCATCCTCATCATTATTTATCATTCTGACAATCTTTGTGTCATTTACAAAATTTATTAGCGGTGATTTTATCTTTATTTCCAGATAATGTTGTACAGTGTGAGGCCTGGTACTGATCCCTGTGAAACCCCATTAGAAACAGCCCCATCTTATAAGGATTCCCTAATGACAGCTACTTTGGGATGTCATTTAATGTTTGCTTTATTGCTATTGTATAGTGCTAATTTTAAAATCAGAATATTGTGCATTGCTAAGACAAACACCTTACAAAAGTCTATTGCATCTAAGTAATTTCCTTTATCATCCAAACTTGTAACCTCAAAGAATGAAATCAGTAATTGACAAGACCTATTTTCCATAAAATTATATTGACCAAAATTAATTATATACCGTTCTTTTAATTCTTTATCAACTGAATCCTATATCAGCATTTGAGTACTTTGATGTCAGGACTGATTTGAGACTGATGTCAGGCTAACCAGCTCATAGTTACTTGGGTCATCCTACTCTTCCTTTTTGAATATTTGCACATTACATGCTTCCAGTCTACTGGAATTTCCCCCAGTATTCAAAGATTTATTAACAATTAACACCAGCAGGCCAGCGATCTCTTCAGCCAACTCTTAGGTCTTGCATGTAAGCAGAGGTGATGGATTCTTCCTAAAAGTGTGTGTGTGGGGGGGGGATGTATCCTGCTCCCTCTGTGGCCCCACACCTGTCCTGCCTCTTCCATGGAGGCCCATCCCCCAGCCAAGCCAGAAGGCGGACCTGGAGCCAGGTCATGCAGTCCAGGCCCCTCCACCTGCCTGGGGGGCCAAAGACCAGCCCCCACCCCTCCCAGGACAGGTGAAGTGTCTGCAGCTCCCCACAGCTGCCTGCACGGCTCTTACCTTGACCTGGCTCCAGCTTCTGGCCTGGGAGTGGGGCCTTGGGGGCCAAAGAGCCATAGCTGGGCCATGGTAAGAGCTGCCAGAGCAACTGTGTGGAGCTGCAGATCTCCACCTGCCCTGTGTGGGGACTTGGGGGGTGGAGACATGGGCTGGGGGGCTGCTTTTGGGCCATTTCACTCCCTTCAGGATATGAACAATTCCAATTGATTTAAAGAGGAGTTATTTGTATCCTGAAGGGGAGAATTGAACCCCAGGTGAATATGTAAGAGTGTTCTGATCTCTGCTGTCACAAATATACATAAAAATTGCATCTCTCTCCTATCACTTTTTAAATAATAATTGTGGTTAGATCTATCGACAGATGGCTATTACTTTATTTAAAAAAAATCTGGCTCCCATTAGAAGCTGATGGAATAGTGAGAGTGAGTGTATGCCAGCAGGCTGACTCAGAACACCCTCCAGCTAGAGGATTCCAGTCCTCTTTTTATCATGACTTCAATTTTAATTCTTCAGAATAGCACAATGTCAATTGTATCAGACATGTCCTTTTCCCTTTGACCTAGTCAGTCTTATATAAACTGGGCTCTATCCCCTGACCTAGGAACTCCCGCAGGAGTTTGCTCCTCCCTACAGTTCAACTGAGCTACTTGCTGGTTTTTATGAGGACCAGGTGATCTGGTCAATAGACAAACATAGCTATGGTTTAAGGCAAACCAGGATGACAAAAATCAGATGACAGGAAGAGTAGAATAGAATTTCACAATATTCTTTTTAGCTGTTTGGTCTCATAAATAGCCTTGTTTTTATTTCAGACAAATCAAAATGCTTTAATTATTTTTCTTTTGTATAAGCTTCATATCTAATAAGATGCAGCCAAAGGGCAGAGAAATCTATCTTTTGTGTTTGATTACCACAAGTACAATTTGGAGAAGAGTTTATTTAAAATCTTAGGCTTTAAATAAGAGAAATCATTTAAAAGTCCTGGATTCCCATTTCTTGTTCCCCATCTCCTATGGTATACACTGCATAGCATATAACCCATATTAGTAGTTATCAATGGACAGATAAATGCATGTGCGCAGAGCTAAGACTACTAGAACAAACAAGAAGTGGACAGAGATATAGGGAAGAAAGGACACAAGGATTGCTGCAATCGTCCAGGAGGATTTTTACCCCCTCTTCGGATACCCCTTACGGCACAAGAAACGTAAGTCCTTAGCACTATCTAGGTACAAATTTAAGAATAAAGAGCCAGGTTGTTATTCTGGGATCTACTATGGCCCCATAGACTGCTGTGGCAGTGCATAGGAGCTGTAAAGGGCCTGGAGCGAGCAAACAGAGAGTTACCCCAGGACAGACATTGCATACGGAAGCTGCAGATTCTCTATGTTGCCTTTCCCGTAAGCTCCAGTGATGGGTTTGTTGGGGGCCACAACTCTAAGGTAATTCTGGGTCGTACTGTTGCTCCTAGGCTGGGCTGCTTAAGTTACATTGTGGGCCTAGAGCAGTCCAGAATTGGATGTGCATATATCCGCCTTTGCTGCCTCTTCCCTTTGGGCAGGAAAGTTCATGTTGTGCCTCTAAATGCTGCAGCAGAAAACTGCACTCCCAGCTGGTAAGTAAACTGGTGGTCTCCAATGGTAGGGTCTGACATAGTGTATGGCTGGAATTGGGGTGAGGGTGTGAAAACAGGTTGCATGGGAGAATGGAATGATGGGAGGGAGGGAATGGAGTGGAGCTGAGGCTGGAGGCCCAGGTGTGGGGGACTGAAGCAGACAAGAGAGCTAGAAACACCACAGAGCTAGGCAGGAGGTCCAGAGTCTGACATGGAGAGGCATGGGTTAGATCAAAGAGTTGCAGAGCAGAGTGAATTACTGCACCCCTTTGATGTTCAGATGAGCGAGGGGTCCAGGAGGGCCCAACACAGGGAAGACTCCAGTTGGCATTTGCCCACTATTAAATCTGCTGCTGCCCATACTCCATCTTTTCCTTCTCTTTGAGTCAGACCCACTGTCTTTTCAATTGTCATGGAAACCTCTGGTCCCATGTTCCTTTACTTATTAAAAAAACATTGCTACCCTCCCTCTCCCAAATATTTACCTGCTATACAAGAAAAGAGTTGTTCAAAGTGTGGATGCAGGGAGTGTGTGATTTTGAAATTGACACACAGGACTACGAACCAGGAGAGCTGGAGTTCTGGCTCTGTGATGGATTTCCTGTTTGACCTTGTGTAAATCACATAACTTCCTGAGGCCTCACTTCACCCAGCTTCTCATCTTAATCTTTTTACTATTTTTATTGTCTTATATATTTTTTTAACTTACATTATCATTGTATCTTTTATAATTTACCCTTTACCTTGGTAGCTGAGCCTGAGATGCAATTGTTTACTCATGCTGCTGATATTATCATGCATTGATGGAACTTATTGATGAACAATATGATGTTGAAACTCTGAATTCCAACATTAAGATTCCTAAAAGATACTCAGGAAACAGGAGAAGCACATGAAAATTGCAACTGTTTTGTAAGTTTTAGGTTGCAAAGCTGCTGATGTGGAAGGAGAGAAGTGCAGGAACCCATGAACAATGTAGGAAGAGAATCAAGAGGAAAGACAAATGCAGAGAAAATTTAGAAAACCCAGAAGCAGAAGGATACAGTAGAGAGAGAAAGAGGGGACTGGAAGATAGACTGAACAGAGATAACATACAGAACAGGACCAAGGAGTGTAAGTGGTTGGAGTAGACGTAAGTTACAGGACAGACAATAATCAGGGACCAGAGAAAAACAATGAAAGGAATCTGGGGGAGAAGCTACAGTAAAGGGATATGTATTCGTGGGTGGGGGCCCTGCCCTGTGTTCTAATTAATTATTCTAAAAATGTAAATTAAACAATATAGATTTTAACATTGTTTTCAGATCTGATACAATTTGGCCTCAGTAGTCCCCTGGTCAGATAAGCACAGTTGGGATGTAGAAGGAGAGTTATGCTGCAACACAGTCTCCTATGACAGTGGTGTCGTATTTGCGCCTCTAGAGAAAGAGGAATTGTAATTCTTCCTAATTGTAATTATTGGTGTAGGAGGTGCAGTGCTAGCTGTTGTGATTTACTTAAGAAGACTGATTTAGAAAGCTGTGAATTAGTATTTCAGGTTCCAGAGGTACACATACACAACAACCAGACAGACATTATGTGGGATTATCCCTGTTTCCATGCAATCAGTTATACTGTGTGCCGCTGTTATGCTACTCTCGCCATCCCCTACAAAATGAAGGAGTCAGACTGCTTAGTAAAAAAGCCTAGAACTCAGATATTCTTTAATACAGTCTTCTGGTACCCCAACAAGTGTCCCAGTCCTACAGCACAGTACAGGCTATAAAGCGTTCTCTAGATGTGACAATTTGCATGAGTGAGATTTTTTTTTTAAGAGAGTGAAGCTTAAAATGACTCACTGAAACCCATTTGAAAAAAAAAAATCCTTTGCCATGAAAGCCAGAGACTTTAAATCCTGGTCCAAACTCTTAGCTGGTGTAGCTCTACTGATTTCTTTGGAGCTGTGCATATTTACACCAGTTGAGCCTTTGGCCCTCAGAAACCGCACAAAGATCTCAAAGCTGTGGGAGGACATAACTAGGCTGTTGCAATCGCTGTAACAAATGATCACGTAAACCACAGCCAGCCCCGCAGCGGAGGGCCAGGGGAGCCATCTCCGTTGGCTGGGGAGCAATTGACAATTTAGCTCCAGGGAACAAAGCGAGACTGCCCGCCCCCAGGTGACATTTAAAAGCAACCTAAAGCCTAAACCGTCCCAGTTTATTGAATCAAAGAAAAGGGTTTAACGAAATCCACCAAGCAAGAGGGAGCCAGGAAGAGGGGTGGGGCAGGAGGAGAGGGGCAGCCCCGAGGAGGGGCTCATGGCAGCCAGGGGACCTGGAGAAGCTTCCCAGCAGCCCGAGTGAGGCAGGAGGCTCAGGGGAGCAGAAGGGGCAAAGGCAGGAAGAGCCGCACGGGCTGGGGGAGGGGGGCTGTCAGGGTCAGAGCAGCGGGGGGTGGAGCGAGAGGAAGGCGGGGCAGAGCCGTTGGCCTCGAGGGCGGCGCGCGGGCGGGCCCGGCGTCCGGCCGTTGCGGTGACAGTTCCCCGCAGAACGCCCGGTGCCCGTTGCCTGGGAGGGAGCGAGACTCGGCCCCGGCGCCCCGCCTGCTCCACGTGGCCTCCGGGGCGGAGCCGGCGGCGCGGCCCGGGCCAGCGCCAGCGATTGCGATTCGGCAGGGCAGGAGCGGCGGGTGACCGCCCCGGGGCGTCGCCCGTAGCCCGTCCCGCCCCCGCTCGCGGGGACTATGCGGAGATGGTCGTGCAAACCCGAGGCAGACACAAAGAGTCGCCGCTCAAGCCGACCGGCGCTCAGCCGCCCCCGCCCCAAGCCGCTGGGGCGCCCCAGCCCGGAGCGAGCCCCGGGAGCGGCCGCGGGCTGCAGCAAAAGCAGCCAGGCAGGCAGCTGTCCTACGGGGCCGGCGCTATGCGGAAGGGAGGAGCCGGGAGGAAAGGGGCCAAGAGCGAGCCCCAGAAGCCCAGCCGCCCCCTGGCCCAGAGGGTGAGGGCGATGCTGGGCCTGGGCCAAGAGGGGTCGCTCCGGGACTGGAGACACGGGCTCCAAGGTGAGCGGGATCGCGGGTGGGGTGGGGCGGGGGGGGCTGTGCACAAAGCCGCTTCCATCTTGTGCCCCCGTTGGGAAGCGGGGTTAACGGGATTTGCTCCCCTCAGGGGGCATCAGCCTCGGGGCCCCTCTCCCAGCCACGTCTCCGTGCTCCTGTCCCCAGCACACTGGGGTGCTGCTGGGCCGCTGCTGCCACAGCCACCCTCCCCGACAGGCAGCGCAGCCCCTGGGGCAGGAGAGGCTTTCACCCCCCCCCCCCACATGCCCTGCTCGGGGAGTGCTCCCCGCTGCCCAGGGGCCGCTGGCAGGGTGGAAACCAGTTTGCCTGAAAATTGTGTTTCAGGGTAACCCTCTAATTGAAAAAGTAGGGGGGAAACGTTTCTATCCCCCCCCCCCCGTATATTTAACGGGAGTTGACAGCAGTCAGAGGTGTGTGGTCAGTTTCACTGTTCCAGCTCTAGATAGAGTCAATTGCCCAAGGAGAAAGGACCCTGAAAGTAGTCGTGAGGAAGCAGGAGAAAAAAACCTTATAAAGTTGAAGGTTTTTATGAAAACAATACAGGACATCACACACCATTTATACAGCATCAGAAACTACATCTTTTTTTTAAAAAAACGTTAATTTTATTTAGCCTCATTGCTGTTGGGATAATCTACCTGGCACTTGACTGTGCCTTGATGAAGGACTGGGGGGTTGGTTGGTTCAAAAGAAAAAAAGTCAAAACTTTATGCTAGAAAGTTGTACAATTCAAATGTAAAGCTATTTTGTTAAGTATTCTCTCTTTTGTCCAAAGTGTTTTTAAGGCACTCTATAGAAATAAAATATTTATTGTAGTCTTGATTTTTGTTTTTAAATAGGTTTGGTCACTCTGTATCCAGTTTATCTCAGCTGTTTTGAAGCTAAGTCAAGGTGGCTGTAGAATATTAATGGTGCAGCCTGAGAACAGTCTCTTTAAATGAGATTGCTTTTCATTGTTTGAAGTTTAAAACTAAATACTGCTAAGACAGTTATTTTCTTTTTACAGTATTTATTGAAGGAAAAGGGGCCTTCATCATGAGAGCAGATAGCAAGATATGGTTCACTTTTATCCTAGGTAAGGAGACAAACATACCAGTTCTTAAGGTCTCACTGCTTTATAAAAATGTACTATATCAGAGTTTGTCTGGAATGTAATTTAGGGGGGAAACCCTCATGCTTCTTTGCATGTTAGTTATCATTCCTATTGCATTGTGTGTGTGTGTATCTCTGGTGCCTGTGCACGCACAACCGCTCACTCTCACAAATAAACATCTAGGATGGGATTTGCAATAATGTTTAGTGGTAAAGAGTCCTGTGGCACCTTATAGACTAACAGATGTATTGGAGCATAAGCTTTCGTGGGTGAATACGCGCTTCGTAGGATGCCACAGGACTCTTTACCGCTTCTGCAGATCCAGACTAACACAGCTACCTCTCTGATGCTTGACAGTAATGTTTAGTGTTGACTTAAATGAGAGCACAGTTAAGCCAATAATAAAATCCTTTATGCAAGCTAAAATACAAATAAAAAAAAAATGTATTTGTATTTGACTGATACTTGTTACTTTTTATTAGGTGTGCATATGTGTGTACACTTCTGATTTTTCATAATTCCCTAGAAATGCACCTGGAACTTGTAATATATTACTAATTATTCAGTCAGTTAGATCTTTTGATTCTTAACATACAAACATTCTCTTCCCCTAACAACTTACACAAATTATTACTCTGTTAGTGTACGAGTTCAGTATGTAACTTTGGAAAAGGAGGGGGAAATAGCCCCATATTTTTCAAATTTTTTAATTTACTTTATTTATAACGCCATTGTCCCAGGACACTTGTGGGAGAAATTAATAACTGGCTGAGGTTAATGGTCTAAGATGGAAGTTTAGGGTGATCAGCTTTCTTTTAGCCAGTCATTATTTTCCAAGAAATGCCCTGGCTTGTGACCTTTATTGCTTCAATACCGTAATCTGTGGAACACTTTGTTAGTTAGCATTATTAGCTTAAGAGCATTTAAATATATGTGGATATAATATCAAACTTCTTATATTTTGGGGGAGGAGAGGAAGATGATTCCTTGACATACTATGCTTATGAGACAAAAATTAAATTTATTGCCACACTACTGGAAATCATTGTAAAATACCTGTTTGCTATGTTAAATGAAAATGCTGGATCTTAAAGTTAAAGTAAAATCAACAAACATCAAATTATTTATCTGTTAAATATCTTTAATCTTATTTTAAATAACTTCAGTGTATTGTAAAATTTTGGGTGATATTTACTGATATCTCCTAAACCTGGCTAGATTCTAGAAGAAATTGTATCAGAGAAATAGGAAGAAATTTGCTATTTTTATAAGTTATTACGATGTAATTGATAAGTAAATTGTCAATAAATCGTTTCATTCACCAGTGACATACAGCATCCTCTTAGACTGAAACACAACTGTTGTTTAAAAGGCTAAACAACACTAAACAACCAGTTTCAGGCAGGAATCGAATACTTTGTTCAGCTGAAATTTCAGAGGGGATTTAGGTAGGCAGAATATTATTTCCAGAGCTGAAATTTGGCCGTGACGCCAGGGCTAACAAGTGAATGGGTCCAAGTATAAATGTCATACCCATTTATTCCTACAGAATATAAATCCATACTAATGTAAATATGTGAGGTCTACTTCAAAATCTGATTTAAAATGTGAACATTTGACAAAAGCTTGGTTTACAGTTTTGTTGCTTTAATTTTGTAATCTTAATCTTGAAAGGGCCAGACTTTCAAAAGTACTGAGCACCGACTATTGGAGTGAGATTTTTCACAAGAGCTCAGCTCCTATTTAGGCACCTAAATGAAGTTGCAGGACTTCTAAAAGTGCTCAGCATCCTGCAGCTTCAATTGTCCTTTCTTTGGAAAATCTGGTCATTTCATTTAGATGCCTCACTGGGAGCTGAACTCTTGGAAAACCTCACCCAGTTGAATTTTCAATAAATCTTTATATAGTGAGCCTGAAAAATAGTTCACCCTTATTCTTTTGTCATAATTAAGTTTCAAGACAGAATATAACAAATTACAATATGATTGCTATTCCTTCTTGAGTTCTTGAAAGCATAAGTCATTTACCAGTACATTTTGACACTTGTATGAAGAAATCTCAGCCTCTGTTCTGGAGGCAGATCTGTGCCAAATGTTGTGACTTAAGAATGGCTTCCCTTTTCAATAGTACTTCATTCCCAAATCATATTTATGCTTGGATGCTAACATGTTTATGCTTGAATGCTAGTATGCCATTCAAGTTCTGCTGCAATAGAGTCCTTTTACATAATTATTTCTAAATCTTGAAAAAATGTGTATATGTGCTTACCGTTAAGTATGGATGTTGTCCCATTAAGCAACCAAATAGTTCTGTTGGGCTCAAAGATTTAGTATGTGCATAAATCTTTGAAGAATGGAGCATGGGGTGTTTTTTTAATATTCCAAATAAGAGCATTAAAAGCACTACAACAGGAGAACATAAAAATGGCCATACTGGGTCAGACCAAAGTCCATCTAGCCCAGTATCCGGTCTTCCAACAGTGGCCCATGCCAGGTGCTTCAGAGGGAATGAACAGAACAGGTAATCATTAATGGTTTACCCCTGTCACCTATTCGCAGCTTCTGGCAAAACAGAAACTAGGGACAGCATCCCTGCCCATCCTGGCTGGTACCCATTGATGGACCTATCCCCCATGAACTTCTTTCTTTTTTTTAACCCAATTATAGTTTTGGCCTTCACAACATCCTCTGGCAAAGAGTTCCACAAGTTGACTGCATTGTGTGAACAAATACTTTCTTTTGTTTGTTTAACCTGCAGCTTTTTAATTTCATTTGGTGACCCCTAGTTCTTGTGTTATGAGAAGGAATAAATAACACTTCCTTATTTACTTTCTCCACACAATTCACTATTTTATAGATCTCTATCTTATCCCCCCTTAGTCGTCTCTTTTCCAAGCTGAAAAGTCCCAGTCTTAAATCTCTTCTCATATGGAAGCTGTTCCATATCCCTAATATTTTTGTTGCCCTTTTCTTATCCCATGACAGCTTACTTTGCTTAAGAGCCTTTGATGAGGGACCTTGTCAAAGGCTTTCTGAAAATCCCCACACACTATATCCAGTGGATCACCCTTGTCCATATGCTTGTTGACTCACTCAAAGAATTCTGGTAGATTGATGGGGCACTATTTCTCTTTACAAAAACCATATTAACTCTTCACCCACAAATAGTATCAGAGCGGTAGCTGTGTTAGTCTGGATCTGTAAAAGCGGCAGAGTCCTGTGGCACCTTATAGACTAACAGACGTATTGGAGCGTAAGCTTTTGTGGGTGAATACCCACTTCGTCAAATGCAACAAATAGTGTTCATCTATGTGTCTGATAATTCTGTTCTTTACTATAGTTTCAACAAGTTTTCCTGGTATTGAAGTTAGGCTTACTGGCCTGTAATGGCAGGGATTGCCTCTAGAGCTTTTTTTAAAAAAAATTGGCATCACATTAGCTATGCTCCGCTGATCTGCTACAGAAGCAGATTTAAATGATAGGTTACATACCACAATTAGTAGTTCTGAAGGAACTCAAATGTGAAATTGTAGAACTCTTAGGTGAATACCATCTGATATTGGTCACTTATTACTGTTTAATTTATCCAATTGTTCCAAAACCACCTCTAATGACACCTCAATCTTGGACAGTTCCTCATATTTGTCACCTAAAAAGAATGGCTCAGGTTGAGGAATCTCCCTTACATCTTCAGCTGTGAAGACCAATGCAAAAAATTCCTTTAGTTTCTCCGTAATGGCTTTTCAGTGCTCCTTTAGCATCTCGATCGTCCAGTGGCCCCACTGGTTGTTTAGCAGGCTTCCTGCTTCTGATGTATTTAATTTTTTTGCTGTTACTTTTTGAGTCTTCGGCTAACTGTTCTTCAAATTCTTTTTTGGCCTTCTTAATTATATATTTACACTTCATTTGTTAGAGTTTATGCTCCTTTCTATTTTCCTCGAGAGGATTTAACTTCCACTTTTTAAAGGATGCCTTTTTGCCTCTAACTACTTCTTTTACTTCATTGTTTAGCCACAGTGACACTTTTTTTGGTCCTCATATTCTGCTTTTTAATTTGAGGTATACATTTAATTTCAGCCTCTATTAGGGTGTGTAGAGAGGTTAGTCGGGGCTTGTCTCTCTCCGGGGCGGCAGGGAACCCCACCGCCTCACCAAATTGGGGAATAGGTCTTGCCGGGAATTAGTCCGACTACATGAGCCTTCCTCCGTGGCCTTTGTGAAGGTGGAAATACAACAGTAAGCCCAGGCCCTGGGTCAGGGCAGGGCACTGGTGAGTCAGGCGCTCAGGCAGGGCTGAGCAACAACAGTATATAAACAGTAGGCCCAGGCCCTACGTTCCAAAGGGCCTGGGAGAAGGGGAGACTGCCACCCACGATTTGGGTGGCCGGGGGACACAGGCCCTCCCAGTCCACTGCATCCCAGCCCGGTGCCCTAGCAGCGGCAGAAGACCCGCTGGTGTGTCACTGGGGATCCTGGCCGCAACACGCTGACATGGGTTCTGGCAGTGCTGCAGCCAGACTAGGGTCGGCTGCCCCCAGGCTACTTCCAGACTCCCCCTCTTGAGGTACCTGGGTCAGGATGAGGTCCTCAGGGGGGTCCAGCACCATGGGATCCTCGGGATAGCTGGCCAGGGGTAGACTTGGCAACTCCTCTGGGTAGCTGGCGTGGGGCAGGTTGGGCCAGTCCTTGGGCTTTCTGCAGGCCGCTGGGCTTTCCCATTTGCGAGCTAGGCTGGAGGTGTCTGGCCTCCCTGCCAGCTGCCTCCCCAGTGAGCCCTGAGGTTGGGCTTTTATCTTTCCGGGGCAACGCCTGACCCTCTGGGGTGTGGGTTCAGAGCTCCCTGGCTCCACCCACTCTGGTGTCCGGAGGGGCTTGTTTCTCTCCGGGGCGGCAGGGAACCACACCGCCTCACCACATGGTGTCTTTAAAAAGTTTCCGTGCAGCTTCCAGGGATTTCACTTTTGGCACTGTACCTTTTAATTTCTGTTGAGCTAGCTTCCTCATTTTTGTGTAGTTCCCTTTTCTGAAGTTAAACGCTACCATGGTGGACTGGTGTGGTGTTTCCCCCCTCGACAGGTATGGTAAATTTTATTATGTTATGGTCACTATTACCAAGTGGTTCAGCTATATTCACCTCTTGGGTCAGATCCTGTGCTCCACTTAGGACTAAATCAAGAATTGCTTCTCATCTTGTGGGTTCCAGGACAAGCTGCTTCAAGAAGCAGTCATTTAAGGCATCAAGAAACTTGTCTCTATATCCTGCCCTGAGCCTGAGGTGACATGTACCCAGTCAATATGGGGATAGTTGAAATCTCCCATTGTTGAGTTTTTTATTTTTATAGCCTCTCTAATCTCCTTGAACTTCTCACAAGTTACACTAAGGTGACCTTTTTTATAAATATACTAAGTATATATTTCTGATGTAATTTAAAATATCCTGGGCCAGATCTGTAAATGGAAAACATTTGTGTAAATCTGGAATAATTCCACTAAAGTCAAGGAAGCTACTCAAGTTACAATGGTGTAAGAGAGCAAAATTGCTCTCACCATCTTTTGAAATGCAGATATGGAGGTAATGACTGCAAGCAAGCATGATATTATTGACATAGTTTCATCATAAACACACAATAAAGAATGGCATTTGTGAAGTTGAAAAAAAGAGCTATAAGAAATTATTGTAAAACCTAATGTGAGTGAATGTATTTTTTCTGCTGAATTAAAGAATATGCTTCTGTATGAAATATATGTAGTACCTTTGATGGAAGTGAAACACAAGTTCAGTGCTTTGTTTTAATATGTAATTAATTTCAGTTTTAAAATTGAAATACTGTAAAATTGGCTTTAATGCATTGTGAAAAACAATTACAGGATGTATGTAACTATGTGAATCTTTTCTCTTTACACTGCTCATTGTAGATGTATGTAAGGTTAAGTTAGTGGGTCTAATTATATTCAAAAACCTTTGCATTCTGCAGCGTCACGGAATCTACTCTTTGTAATAGCTTAGATTCTGAAACAAAATTTTCTTGCCATCGTGGTTGAGGAGAAAACATGTTAAGGTTAACTGAATATACAATAATGCAGTGTTGTCTTACTGAGTTTGCAAACAGACTGATGTAGTAGCTTGTGGAGTTTTGAACTGCCCCATTCCTCTTAGCATAATTAACTCTAAAACATACTGTTGGTGATTTAAATATTAGCTGTTACATTGCTGACACACCTTATGTATAGCTTCCCTTGCAATCAAAACTTCCAGTTTTCCACTAGAATGCATGTAAACATTGTCAGTACAAAAATCTGTGACAAGCTGAAACTGTAAAATTGAATTTAATTCAAAAATAAGACCGGGACTACTAGATTACCCTTATATGTAATTTATTCCAGAAATATTTGTAAAAATATTCTAAATTTAAGGATGGAGTGTAAATTTTATATGAGCAAACATTTAAGTTTTTATTAAAAGCTGCATGTAACGTCATTGTCAGATAAATGTTTTTTCAGCTGCATTTTGTTTGCTGGGGAAGGATTTTTTTTCTGTGACATTTATATTACAGATTTTCATAGTAATTGTAAGTAACATTTTTCTTCAACATAAAACAAGCACAATGTATATGTATTTTCCTTTAGTCATACAGCCTGTTTTGCCTCTAGTTTTTGTTCAATGCAAGATATTTTGTGACATACAAGATGCTAACAGTAGAATATATTACTTTAAAAAAATCTGACTAGTATTGCTGTTTTAGATGTATAAAGTGTACTGTGTCAGCAAGTTAGATGTGACATTTGGCTTTTACAGCTTATTATTTTTCTTTCTTGCCTTTTGAAGTAAATGGCTTGAATTCTAATTGGTCCATTTGAATGATCCATGGTATGTATTGAAGTATTATGTATTAATACTGTCCATTTAATTCCAGATGCTTAAGTGTTGGCCAAAAAAGTTCATCTCAAAAGCAGCACAGGTTACTCCTATCCTTCCTTCTCCTAGAAGCCGAGTTGAGCACAGTCTGCAGGCCCATGATAACTGTTCTGTAATTATTTTAAAGAACATTTTTTAAGTTTAAATGTTTGATAATGAAGACACTTACCTCCTTTTTTTTTTTTTTTTAAACAGCTGCTTTAGCAGGAGTTTTACACTGGTAAGATTATTTTTATTGGCTTAAGGTTGATATAAGTAATTAGAAATATTACCGTTTTAAAACAACGGGAAGCATCATATATATGGATGAATGGATAGATAAATAAGCCACTGGGGTGACTAATTTATCCATTATCTTCATATCTTTCAGTGAAAGTCATCATCTTTAACATAGAGTTGTTCTGTTTTTGTGATTCTGGACTTGAAAGATTTCCCCCTAAACTTTTTGCCCAAGGGCAAAGTCTACTGTCTGGGTGAAAAATACCTATATGGCTGTGACCCTCAAAGCCATGCATATTTTCACTGGTACTCCTTCCTATCCTCCAGTCAGTTATGAGGGCCCCCAAATAAATCTGTTCCCTATTTAATTCTGCCCATTAATAAATGTACTAATTCTGTATCCCATTTTGCCTCTTGTCAGGGCTTCTCTGGTTCTTCTTGCTCTCTTGTGTGCACAGTAGGCTCTTGGCCTCCCAGTTACTACTGTTTTTCCTAAGACCTCAGCTCCAGGTCTCACTCCCCACTTTTAAAAGGAGCAATATCTGTGAAAGGATCAATGACTGCTTTTCTACGTATCTGTGGAAAAAAATTTAGCAACTCCAGCCATTCTGCTCCCCTAGCCCTCCTTCTTCCCTCCTCCAAAAAAAAAACCAAAACAAAAAACAAAAAAAACCAGTCCACCAAAACCCATAACAACCCCCCCGAAACTAAAAGTATCTAATGCTGTGTTTCTTGCAACCCCCCTCCTCCTAATAAAGGGATAGAGTCACTTGGCTGTTCTGTTCCTTTTTTCTCCCCTCTCTTCCAGAGAAGGAGCCAACCCTACTCAGCATGCTTGCAGAGGCAAAATATATATTTCGTCTGGCAAGTGGTTTTTTTTTTTTTTTCCCCCTCACGATCTGTATCCTTTTTTAAGATTAAAATCACCATTTGATATCCTCATACTGGTACATAATTGTACTTTAGTAAAAAGCATTGAGCAGGGAAAACTTCCCTGGGCAAATATAAAGTACTTCCATTTAATTGCAGCATTTGCTCCACTTTTTTAATCTTTCACTGATTTGGTAGGCATACATCAGAATTTCCTTCCCTGAAGTCAGATTTGCTCATTCTAAGAGCACTTAGCTTTCAATCCACGTGTCTCTTGCACTTTATTATAAAATATTTTTTATATATGCATTTGATTTTTTTAAAAAAATCCCTTTTTAATGGTATTGCAAGAGACCCTTGTAGATTCACATTCTCTTTATTTTAGTTAACTCACTTAAAATGGATAGTGTGAAGAGAGGAGAGTGGAAAGTAATCATCAGTACAACAGCAGACTGAATTACAGTAGCTGCATTAGGTCTGCTGTGTTTTCTGATGTGAAAATATTTACTAAAAGTTTCCTAGTGTGTATAAATCAGTACTGGTTTCAAAACCTGAAAATTGAAACTGAATAGGTTTTGTTCATGCAGGTGTCATATTACAACTCTTTTTGAAAATGACCGTCATTTTTCTCACCTTTCAACGCTGGAAAGAGAGATGGCTTTTCGCACTGAAATGGTTAGATCTTTTTTTCTTCTAAATAATTTAAATAAAAAGCGACACTGTAGTCTTTAAAACTTGTCTGGAATAATTGATCTTATAATTTCCAAAATTCCACAGCAAGAAAAAATAACACATACAAATACTTTATAAGTAACATATATTTATATGTTAATTTTGAGGTACCAATTTCATATATAAATTGAGTTCCCTTTCAAATGGGTTTCAAATATATTTTATTTTAAACATGATATTGTGACCTAATGTACAAAAATATATGTAAAATTTTAAATACCCTATTTCATAACTTTATAAAGTTACTAATTTAATGAAGCACACATTTAAAAAGTGAACATTTACCCCCATTTACCAGTTTCTCTGTCACTTTGTTAATGAAACATATGTCCTAACTGCATGGAATATTTTTAACTACCTTTCTCTATAGTATTTCATGCTTCTTTTGAGACAAAATGGAAGTTCTCTGGGTGTTTTGCCCAACTGAGTTTCGAAATGGTACTAACATGAAGAAACTTGGAAAATTGTGTAGTTGTGCTGACTAGCTTTGTCTGAGTCTTATAATAATGAATTCTGCTTAAAAGAAGGAATCTTATGTAGGACAATACAAATGGTACTACCTGATTAATTTCTGCTAAATTATGCATCCTTTTAGGGCCTTTATTATTCCTATTTCAAGACGATTGTTGAAGCACCATCATTTTGGAATGGAATGTGGATGATTATGAATGATAAACTAACTGAATATCCTCTGGTGATTAACACGTTAAAAAGGTTCAATCTTTATCCAGAGGTAAGCCATATTTTGAAAGGAGTAGCTATTTCTGTGAAAACTCTGGTTAATGTCCTAGTGATCAGCAACCTTTGGCATGCGGCCTGCCAGGGCAAGCCCCTGGCGAGCCGGGCCGGTTTGCCAAAGGTTGCCGCATGCCAAAGGTTGCCGATCCCTGTCCTAGTGTTTTATTTAGAAAGTAAAAATTGTGCTGAAAAGAGTGATACTGCTATAGGGCAGAAAGAAATCTTCCCTGAACTATACAGTTAATTATATTGTAACTGAATTTAAGTATTGTATGGTAACTTCTTCGTTTAAATTAGGTAGCTATTATATGTTTCTATGATTTGGTTTCCTCTGGGGTGTACCCCCTAACTGATTTCAAGCAGGCAGCAGTCAATCAAACTGTAGGCATTTTTCACACCTTAATTTTCCACTCTTCAGTTGCAATCTGTTTTCATTCTTCCCTTGTTTTCTTCCCTCTCCTGAAGACTGGCAGGTTGGTGATGCTGCTTAACTTCAGGGTAACCTGTTTCTTTCACATCACCAACAGTTTCTTTAAGAAACCGTTTAGGAGGCACTGTTGGTGAGCAGGTTGTGCATGTGAACAACATATCTCAAAGGACCACAGTTACTGTAGAGTAAATAACAATTCTTTATTGGCTTGATGCAGAGATCACCGAGTGAGGATTTTTGGCTGGTGGTACGCAGGAGGTTAGATTAGATTCTGACCTTGATCTATGAATCATAGTTTGACTTCTGTGTTGAGAAATAAATGCAAAACATGGATCTCTTAGGGCATACTGCCTGCTATTACTTTGTATTTACTAATATTTGAGACTATTTCATCAGCTGACTAAATCAAGTTTTTTATGAATCTAGCTTATATACAGAATAGGAACCTTATTCCTCATACATTTTTTCCCCTCCTTTGAAAATATGCCAGTGTATAACATTTATACACTGTTCTGCTTGAGTGATACAAAGTTCCTTTCATTCTGAAGCAGTAGAGAATTTTGAATTCAGCTAAAGAGTGACCTAGCAAAGTTGAGCCTACCCGATCAAATGTGTATACTTAATCTGCAATTAGTGGTTAAAATGAAAGATGGCAAATAAGTATCATAAATGAGGACATCAAGACCAGGGTCAATCAGATACACGGTGGCCATGCTATAAGAGCATGAATAGGCTACAGTTCAAGAAATGTAGATCCTTTTGGAATCTTGTTGGCATAACCCAGATTCCAAGCTTTCATTGACGAAGTATTTGAATGTGGTCCAGGTAGCTAAGAGGCTATAGATGTGTGATTGACACAGCAGTTTTCCTGCATCTAATTTTCCTCCATTTACATCAATCATAAGTAATGCTGCGAGTTTGTCACAGATTCCGTGACCTCCATGACTTTTGCAGCAGCCAATGTGCCTGGCTCAGGGGCAGTTCAGGCAGTACCTGCGTCAGTCACACCAGTCTTGCCCCCCTCCCCCCAGTAGCAGAGTTTGGGTGTGGGAGGGGGTTGGGGCACGGGACGGTGTGAGGTGGGCTCTGAACGGCCCCCCCAGGTAAGCGCCACCCAGAGTGCGCCTCACCCTGTCCCGTGCCCCAACCCCCTGCTCTCTTCCCACACCCAAACTCTGCTGCTGTTGGGAGGGGAGAGGCACAGAGCCAGGTACGGAGCCTGCAGGCCCCGCCAGCCCCCACCCCACTCCCAGCACCAGTTGGGGTCCCAGGCCGAGCACCACTGCGCCCCCTCTCCCTCCAGCACCAGCAAGGGTCCCGGCCATGCGCCGCCTGATCTCCCCCCCCCCCCCCAGCACCTGGGCTGCCCTCCCGTGGCACCCATGGGAAGCCTCTTGCTGCCCCCCCCCCCCCCCCCCCAAAAAAAAAAAAGTTCTAGTCAGGGGTGTATAGTGAAAGTCATGGACAGGTCATGGGCCGTGAATTTTTGTTTATTGCCCATGACCTGTCCATGACTTTTACTAAAAATACCAGTGACTAAAATGTAGCCTTAATCATTCGGCATGTCATCTAAGGAAGCCTTTGACAAGAATATTGTTAGTGTTTAGTACCAGGTACATGAGTAGCTGTGTCTAATAATTAAAACTAGTGCAGCCCTTGAATGGACTCAAGAGTTTATTCCTGATAAAGGTCACTTACAACTTAAATAGAATTTCTTGTGAAGTATTGATGAAACAGCAGGGTCTGTCAGACAGAATTTTCAAAGGAGCCTAACTAAGATACTTACCTCACCAAGGGTGTTTGAGAATCTCCTCTGTAGTATTTATTGAGTGTGCAGTGGCACTCAGTAACATTAGCGGATGACGTGCTTCATGACAAAAGTATATCAGTGGCTCTTTAAGGTCTGGTCGACCATTTAGTCCTTTGAGAGACATTAGAGTTGGTAGCTAAGGAATCTAATTCCCACAAGCCTCAGGTTTCTGCAAGGAGGGCTGAAAAAGAGAAATGTCCTTTTTAAGAATGTAAGTTGATTTGTTTCTTCTGGTGCATACAAAGGAGATACAAAAGGGGAACCTGTGCTAAAATCCTATCTCCTCTAAAGTCAGTGGCAGAACTCCTCTTCACGTCAGTGGGGCCAGGATTCATCCCTGAAGTGCAACTTTCTTTCAACTACCTCTTATGTTAGGTCACAGTTCTCATTGTTTGGAACTTTAATTATGAGTGTGCCTGACATTCTTGAACTTCAGAATTTGCTTTTCCTCTAGTCAGTTTAGATGTTCTTTGTGATGGCAATTGGATAAATGATAGCCTTGTGATTAAAGGTCACTTGTAATTAAAGCACAGATCTCAGTGATGAGTAGCCTAGGTTCTATTCTCAGTTCAGCCAGACTTTCTGTCTTGCCTTGACTTTTGTGCCTTAGTATTATCCCCATTTTACAGATAGGAAATCTATTTCCTATCTCTCAGGAGTGTTGAGGCTTAATTCATTCTTGGTTGTAAAATGCATTAAGATCTTTGAATGGAAGGCAGCACTATGGAAGTGTGGTGGTATTGCAAATTCTGAGGTCCTTAGTAAGATAAATTCCAATTCACTCTATAGGAATTAGCTTGAGTAAGAAGGGAGTAAAAACTAATACAAAACTTAGGATTTGTCCATTACTGTTATTCTGGCCATGCCAAGAGGTAGCCTTATCGTGTTCTCCTTACTTAGTATCCATAAAGAACATTATGCAGTTCTTCATGTCTGTGTGATTATTTTTCCTAAAGAGATGTCTCAGTTTCATGTTAACCATCTCTCTGTATCAGATATCTAGAGGTATCCTGGTCAGATGAATTTGATCTTGTATTAGAGGGGTGTAAATAGGGTATTTGGATACTTTGTTGTTTGACAGCTTGCTCTATGCGTACTTTGCCAACTTTGTGGGAAAAATTTGGGACCATCTGAGAGACATCTGCTAAGCAAAGTTGGCTCATAGAGCTCCTTCCATAAAATGTTCAAATATACCAATTCCTACATGGTTCTGAATACAGTGGTTCCCAACCAGGGGTATGTAAAGATCTTCCCGGAGATGTATCCACTCATCTCGATATTTGCCTAGTTTTACTACAGCCTACATAGAAAGCACTAGCGAAATCGGTATAAACTAAAATGTCATACATACAGACAATGGCTTGTTTATACTGCTCTGTATGCTGTGCACTGAAATGTAAGTACAATATTTATACTCCAACTGATTTTTATAGTTACGTGGTACAAATGAGAAAGTAAGCAATTATTCAGCAATAGTGTGCTGCGACACTTGCGTATTTTTAATTGAGGTGAAACTTTGGGGTACGGAAGACAAATCAGACTCCTGAAAGGGGTACAGTAGTCTGGAAAAGTTGAGAAGCACTGCCTTAGGTTGATGGGGTATATAGACTTCTGATGTTAAGCAGGTATAGTGTTAAGACTAATGCTGAGCAATAGAGCTATGTTGGGTATTCAGAGTGAATCATCTCAAAAATCCTTAGTTTTGTAGAAATTAAAAATGTAGAGTCTTGGAAACACTTTCATGGCATTTTACTAGTTCCTGGCTGTTTGAAAGGCTGCCGTAGGTATTGAGATAATCTGTAAATCTAAGTTCCTACTTAGAAACTTCAAATCCTATTTTCTACACAGGTGGTCCTCGCCAGCTGGTACCGCATATACACAGGGGTAATGGATTTTATTGGTCTTCAGACCAAGACATGCTGGACTGTAAACAGAGGAGAAGGGCTTAGTCCTGTTGAAAGCTGTGAAGGCAAGTTTTTTTCCCCTAGTATATTCTTGTGGTTTTGCATGTGTTTTGGTTAATGTGTGTTCATCATTGGCTCATTTTCATTTAGTTAAGCCTGTGTTTTAGCTAATTTTGCAACACAGTATGTGAAATACATGGAAAAGGAGGGATTTTGTGCTGTGCCTCGTAGAGGTATAGCACAGAACTTGTAATCCAGGTGGTGAGGACTAGGGGCTTGTCTTCACTGCAGCACTAGCTTGAGCTATAACTTGAGTTTTGCCCCTAACCCAACTCTCGTCCATGTGCAAAAATGTCTAGCTTGAGCGAATTGCCTGTTGAAGAGGATGAGTTGAAGCTGCAATGCTGCGGACATGGGAGTTGGTAATATAGTGGTCATGCAGCAGCTCGAATTGTAATTCCTCAGCTGCTAACCAAATTAGATTGTGTAAATGGAATGTGTCGCATTTCGGTCCATCTCACTTGAGCTAGGCTAGCTTGAGTGCAGTAAATCAAGTGTACTAACTCAAGCAACTGTTGTAGTGGCAAGCCTAAATTGGTTTTAAGCCATCTTTGAGCCCTCCCAATCCTGGGTTGCTCTGAGGGCCACAGTGGCCCCTGGCATAATTTAGACAAGCCCTTGGGGCTGTGTAAGTTTGGCAGCCTCCCTGGGTTGCCGTCTGAATGACAGTGCTACTCAAATATCTGCAGTGCTGCGGCCCTGCCCTCTACATGTTCCATACACCAGAGCTTGTGAGGGAATTTCAGAAGGCAGCCTTCCATAGTGTCTTCCATAGTGATTGCACTGGGGGAATCCTCCCCTGGGGTAATCTGGATCTTTCACCCAGTTTAAATGGGCTGGAATGGATGTGAGGATCTTGTATCTGATCTTTAGTTCCCAGAGCTCAGGCATGACCAAGTGCTATTTCAGATGTGGAGGAACGTGCTTGATAATGTGTGATAAAGCTTTTTATAATACCTTAAGTATAAAAGGTGTCTTGTAAAACAACCTTTTCATTTTGTCTTTTGAAATTTAGAAATATGCTATAATTTAACTGAGCTGTATAAATCAGATTCACATTTAATTAAAAAAATCTTTAAAAACTTTTATGGAACAGACTTTAAATCCAATTTTACCTTAAGAGGTGTATTCTTTGTTTTTAAAATAAATGTAAAGGTTAAAACTACTGGTAATGGAATAAAAAGTTAATGGATTAGTTTGAATTGTAAATATATATTATGGGATTTGTGCACGTATGAACTGCCCTATATTAAGAGAAACCTAATTCACTTTTGCTGTAACTGTTTTAATGCTTCATTATTCTTAAGCTACCCAAAAAATAAGGGCTCTGTTCAGAGTCTGCACAGTTCACTTTTTATCTAACTTAATCAAAAGCAAGATATTTTGAATTATTCTCCTAACTTCTTTAAGAGGCAGTATATTGATGCTTATCAGGGCTTCCATACATGCCAGCCAATTCATCCTCAGTTTTGAAGAAATTCCCTCCTATGTTTTCAGCATGTAGGGAATAATGTCTGCAGACCCGAGTGTCATCTTTTCCTTGCCACCCCTTATGGATTGAACATGGCTCTTTTTTAAATTGCCTTTATTGTGGGAGAAAAGAGCTCACTTTTTATTTTTGAATGCCTGGAGATTGCATCTGATTCACACGTTTTCTGGTGGTGCATTACTCTTCCCTACTCCCTGTGTTAGCTTGGATATATCAAAAGATAAATTATTTTTATTTTTCTCGATATACATGTAGTAAGGTTACATGCTATATAACGTGTTATTCTGACTTTTTGTTGCTAGAATATACACATATAAAATCTGTCCTATTAGTATATTTTTGTCAATATCTGTATGTTAATTGCTGTTTGTTAGGATTGGGAGACCCTGCTTCCTTTTATGTTGCTGTGATCTTTCTTTTAAATGGAGTAATGATGTCATTGTTCTTCATATATGGCACATACCTCAGGTAAGACAGTTGAGCAGCAAGTAATTTCAATGGTAACAAGTTTTTTTGTAAAATTATAGTGTTTGTAAACATTTTAATAACTCTTTAAAGTAAAAATGTGTTTTTTGGGATACTCAGTGAAGCAATTATATTGGGGCATTATTTACATGTTAGTATTAAACATATACTGTTTTTGTAGAGGAGCTTGTTAATCCCTTAATTTGGATGACAACTAAGCAAATATGAGAAGATAAAAATATCAAGGAGGTAGCATTTGGAAATCAGTAAGCAGGATAGTATACATTTTTAATAATATTTAACATCATGACCTCAGTTACTAATGTAACACATTTTCTTTTAAAATGTAGTTGTTCAGTTATGCCTCTAACCAAACCCAGAGTTTTATAGTGCTTTGGCTGCAGCTATACCTTGCTCCTTTGATTTAGGCTTCTTATCTAAAAACCTTAAGACTGAGGTTTCTTTCCTTCTCAGTTGGTGCAATCTTACAGAAACAAAGAGTTGCATACATTTCCTCTTGTTGTGAATTTCTGTATTTATTTACAGTATCTGTACTCAATTCAGGAACCAAAATGGACTTGGTTTTGCTTCTGTTTTTTCTGTTGAAAATGATGTTCTTCCCTTTATTCTTATAAGACTGTGGTGCAAAAACAAATAATTGAGCGGGAGATGGATGAATTGGTCTCTTACTTCACAGATACCATACTTCTCTGCTCTTTGCTTCCCTCCTCCTCTCCTTCTGTACTCTTCTGAATATGGGATGGTGGTATAGAGATAATGACTTGTTACACTCTGGGCACTCCCAACTACAAGTAGCTGCAATGAAGAACAACATTGGGATAAAACCGAACATAGTAGTGAAAATGGGAAGTTGCCTAGTTCAGCTAACAAATTTCAGGAGTGATATTGTGTCTCCTCTGCTACAGTGGGTTCATCTGATTTTTGGTGTGTATATTTGATATTGTAATGGATGAATGCAGCATGTTCTAAGACAACAGATAACCTTTACGTACAGGGGAGGCCTGTCAGGTTGAGGATACTGCAGGCAGTTTAAAGTGAAATCCACATTTTATGTTAATGTCACTCAAAGCTCATTATTGTCTTTTAAGTTCTCAATATTTTGTCTCCTGAGTTGGACTGTGCTGGATGTAAATTCTCAAATTAGAGATTTAGTAGTGAAATTAAATAGTTTAATTTAAACACAAGCCATCTGCAGTTCAAGTTGTATAGAAGTTTATATTTCTGAAGTGTTTTCTATTGAGACACAAGATAGGGCAGGTAATATCTTTTATTGGACCAAGTGCTGCTTTTGAGCTTCAAAAAGCTGATCCTCTAGACTTTCCATTGTCATCTGTAAAGGAAGGTGGTATATCATCAGTGTTAAAATAATGCAAGAGAGAAAATACGATGCTCCTATTTTCCCTCTCCCATAATATAAGAACAGGAGATCATCCAATGAAATAAAAAAGCAACACACTTAAAACTGGTGAAAGGATTTTTTAAAACCTTCCCCTTTCCCTAATCAACCAACCAATTGAATTCATTGCTACAAGATATAGAAGCTAATAACTTGGTAGGATTCAACATTTTTATTGAGTATGAGAGCATTCATACTCTCATATATACATTTACACATACAAATAAAAAAAATTAAAGGTAAAGATGAATAAGGAAATTAAACCCTTGTTTCAAGGCATAAGCCAACCAGTAGCTGCTAGGGATTATGAAAAAAAATTCCCCATGGCAAATGATTTCATAAATGTCCATTAGGGGTTTCTTGTTTTTTTTCCCTGAACCATTTGTTGTTGCCCATTCTCAGAGATAGTATACTGGACTAGAAAAACCATTGGTAATCTAGTATGGCTATAATTTTTGACTACCTGGAGATTGAGGGGGCTTAGACATCTGCATGAGACATGAAAAAACAAAGGGAATCATGACCATTTTGAAGTGATTAGACTAGGTTGGATGAGGTAATATCTTTTATTGGACCAGCTTCTGTTGGTGAGAGACACAAGCTTTCATGCCCCACAAAACTCTTCTTCAGGTCTGTGTGGCATGAAAGCTTGTCTCTCTCACCAACAGAAGTTGGTTCAGTAAAAGATATTACCTCACCCACCTTGTCGTCCTAATATCCTAGGACTAGGGATGGCTACAACTACACTGCATAGAATTAGCAGTTTTGGCTAATCAGTGATGGAGGAAGTGAGAGCAGAAGATCACTTAATCACCAGAAAAAGCTTATCAATCTTCCTCCATGCTAAGTTCTGTTCATGAAATAGTTCGCAGGAATCTTCTGGTTGTAGGATGCAAATGATTCTATTTGTAGGGTGTTCCAGAACATGAAGAACCTGGAAGAAACCTGTTGATTTTGTTCCCGCTGCCCCAGCAGTGAGGTCTTGGCTGTCTATCTTTGCCGCTCTTTCAGTTGACTGAAGAGTTGCTTTAGGATAATAAAAAGTATCTACTCTAGTGCCTGTGCAGTTTGTGGGGGTTTCAGTCCATCTACACCTCTAGCCAAAGTGCTGAAGAACAATAAATTTAGGCCTTGTGTTGTACCTCGGAGAGCTACCACTGTTTGCTCTACTCCCTCCGCTACCTCTAAACTACAGCTTATCTTTATGTTCTTTATGTACCTTGAATAATTAAATAATTTTTCTTTAATTAAATGTGTCTGTACTTCAGCGTAATGTATCTAGGAAGTCAAAATAGCAATCCCTTCATTGCTTTAGTGCTGGCTCTGCCAGCAAGTGGCCAGTTGAAACTTACCTAATTAGGTCTTCATTATTTCAGTACAGAACACTCATAAATATGACTTACTTAATTAAACTAAAATTTCTAGGTTTCAGAAGCCTGGAGTATGCAGCTTCCAGCTGAAGGGCCTATTTTTAAAAGTCAGAAAAAACTTAATTTTGTGTCTCTGCTCCTTCAACACTAGCCCAGTGTTTGGTCAAGAGATCCACAGTGTGTATAGTTCCTACCCTTTTCTATGTGCATGTGTGTGCTGTTCCCCTTCTGCAACTTGTGTGTAGTAGTATGACATCGTTATCATCAAACCACCAAGTTAGCAAAGTCTTTAGTATAAACTTCCTTCTCTTCCTCCAATAAACACCCCCAACGCTCTCCCCAAACAAACCCTGTAGTAACTTTTTCCAGGAAATGATTATGCTTACCAGCAGTTCAATAGTATTCTGTGCTTCAGTATTCTAAACTGTCTTCTCATGTGTTAAGCTAATGCTCCCTTTAGGCATATATAATGCTACAGCATGCATAATGCAATTAGGAGTTGGTACTTACACTGCAGTATTATATCATGGATTGTTTACCTTCAGTATATTCCTTAAACTATATTTATCTTTACTTTGCATAGTTCTTACTTTTAATTTGTTTTTTGAAGGCAGCACAATTGTTTCTTTGTTAACCATGTGTTTTTGATCTTGAAATTTTTAGTATTAATGTAACAGAAAGGTTACATCTTAGATGCAGCATTGTGTAGTTCTGTAAGAGATTTATTTTTGTGACTGTTTCAGCACCCCGTTGATTTGTTTAATCCTCCTCACAGAGTTGTACCCGGAACTCATTGACTCTGCATGACTTGTGGTTTTTGGTGGCTGCAGGATCTTTGAATATTTATCTGATTTTTTTTTTTTAACCCCTAACTGCTTCTACAGAAGTTTTTTTTTTTTTAACTGCATTATTTTATTGATTTTTATTGTAAAAGAAAATAAACTAGGATTTATCCTTTGGTCAGCATAATTAGTTTTTGTATTTTAAAAATGTATATTGCATAACTTAAGAGCTAGTTAACAATTGGACAGAAAGTATGCAAACTGAAAACACAAAGGAACATACTTTTACAGTTCTTGACCACAGTTCATGCTTTAAATGTTTAATATCCTGACCATTTTTACAATAATTTCCCAAGACATAAGTCCATGTTGTGGACCAATTTTGCAGTTTGCAAAATTTCATTTTTAAAATCCGCAATTTTTTGAGCTGTTTAAAGACAAAATGATTTCAAAATAACCACAGTTTATTCTTGGGCAGGTTTTATACTCTTGTAACTTCAAAACTCCCAAACTAATATAAATAGTACTGGTTTAAAAAAACATTACTCCAGAGCTAAACCTTCCTGTCTCTCTTTTGACCCACAACACAATTATATTTCTGAATTATAACGCAGTAAACCCTATTTTTTAGCATAATGAAGACCTTATTACTGTACGGCCCCACAAGAGGGCACTGCTGTAGTACTTCCATAATTTCCGGAAAAACAGATCGTACTATCTAGCTGCTTAACACTGTTTTTGTCCACATCAGATTATTTTTTAGTCAGTCTGTTTCAGTACTAGATTTAGTACTAAAGTTTTGGTGTAACAGTGTCCTACTTTAAAACAAATTTGTTTGGTCTTTAGGTTTGTTCAAGTGGTTTAATGTGAAGATGATTTTTGACAAACAATACCAAGCTAACAGAGTAATCAAAAATGAGCAATGTTAGTATGGTGTTTATTTGCAACAACTTTGGTTTTTTGGGGGGGAAATAATAGAGGGAGTATAGAGTAACAAAATTATAACATAAAAGCAACAAGTATGGGGACCATTCGTGGTCCAGATGAAGATACTGGCAACAACTCACATTGACCTCAATGAAGGAGGCCTGGGCTTCTGTCACCAAAAAGTTTGATCTAGGCATTACGACGCTACTGTAACTCACTGTTCATATTAATATAATACATTCACATATTAGTCAATTTATGAGGAAATTCAGTGATCTGTGTGAGAAATTTCTTTGTTTTTCAGCTCAACTTTGTGACACTGAAAGTATTGGTATCAGGAGTCCATTTCAACACCCAGAAGGAAGTTTCCATCTTAGTTGAAACATTGTTCATGTTTGGAGACACAATACTCCTTTCCTTTCTGACTATTCTGCATTAGCAATTTTCTTTTGAAATATTAGTGTTCTGTTGGACCCTGGCAGTTCTCTGGGATATAGCAGATAGGAGATACATTGTTCTTGGTGCATCAGTGAACTGGGTGTTGCTCTGTGAGTACAGTTTCACTTCAGTTAAACGCTGCTGTTACTCCAAATAAACCACTGGATTTTATTTCAATCGAGTTACTTTGATGTAAAACTGGAGTAGTGAATCAGGCCCTTAAGTTCTTCTGTTGAACAAATGAAACTCTAGAGCCAACAAAAGTCAGTTCAGTCAGTTATAGGCCCCTTCTAAATGGTTAATCACAAAATGTAACTTCCATCTTAGCCTCAAGTTTTCAAGATGCAACATCTAAGAATTCCAAATGTACGTTGTGTACAAGAAATGTAAAAACTAATATGTCAAGACCTTAATTATAATATTGGCTATTTCTCCTTAAGAGTGAAAATTAGGTACCAGAATCCTAGATTAGGTATAAGAAATCATTGACACAAAAATGCTAATATTGAAATGTAGTTGGTTGTGTTAAACAGAGAAGTTTAATTTTTTTATTATTGTTCCTTTTACCTCCTAGAAGGCAATGTTTGAAAATTATTTGGTGGCTTACTTTCAGATAAGTACTCAGAAAAACTGTGGCCTTTCAAATTTTTTTGCTTTCCCTTTCAAATTGGTAATTCATCAGTTCAATTTAGAACACAAAACTAATATTTCAGTTTCTATCCCAGTTTTATAGGATATAAAATAAGGTATCAGATATTTGTCAAAACATTTAAAAGCTGAACTTGCATACACTTATTCCCCATAGATAGTTTGTACCCTTCCCCTTAAATTTTTCTAATGTTTGCCTTGTAAGAATAGAATATTAAGGATAGGAAAGTGGTGGTGGTGGGGTGGAAAGGAAGAAGGGTTTTTTCTGTTGTATGCATGTTCTAGCAATATTCAGTTGTGGATATGACAAAATCTGAAGAGCACACACTCAGGTGTTGCATGAGAAGAAAGTGAAGGGTGAACATTTAAAATATTGTAGAAAAAGCATATTTAAGTAGCTCAAATGCCATTTTGTGTTTGGACATTCCATTACCAAATTTAAAAGAAAAATACACTTTCAGACAGCCTTTAATATTTTGGTTATAGTCTTTTTATATTTTATTAATTGATTTGTTTTCATTTACTTAAACTTCACATTATAACAGCAAGTACCCCCAGGTGTTAGGATATGTCAGACTAATGCTGATGGGATTGAAAAATTCACTCACCTATTCACAGCTGGTTAATAGAAGGCTTTTCTGAATGAAGAGGAGGATCATTGCCACCCCCTTTGCAGATTTATGTAAAGCTTTCATTAAAAATAATGTCTTTGCCTTCTGGTTGCAAAGATAACTTTGGAAATATTAACTGACTGAATATATACTTTATCATGCATCTGCAGCCTCCATACTTCTGCTACTGCTCATAGTTCTACTAAGTGAAACCTAATCAAAACCTTATGTGCAGCGCTAGCAGTGATAATCATGTCAGTTTCACTCTGCTGCTTATCCTTGGCAGAGCAATGACGAAAGGCAGGTGCTGGAGCTGTTCTTTGGTGAGAAAGATGCAAAATGGGGATTGGAAAAGTCCTGTATAGTGATGTGGACATGCCCCTTGTAACTGCCAGGCTGCTGTGGAAGAAAGGGTAGAGTTGTAAGACAGTGCCTTGGAGAAGTTGGGAATCTCTGATGTGGAGAACAGAAATGGAGTTTATTCTCTCAATCAGAAGCAGCTGTGCTCCCCCACCATATTTGTCCTACTTACTAGGCAGAGGCTGATATCAGAGATAGACAGCATCCTCCTCCTTCCCAAGAGGTAGGGAGAAGGCGTGTGTGTGAGAGGGGGAGACTGACAGATTTACTATTTTTTTGTATGTGTATTCATAAATGTTTCTTTTCTATTTTCATATAGAGAAGCCCAACAGTCTAGAGAAGAGTGTCATGATTTCATTAACCATCTTTCCCTGTGACAAGGTGCTCCACTCGCTACTAGGCTTGAATGCCTTTGTCCTAGCACCTCTGGGAATTAGCTCATGTGTTCGATGACCCTTCCTACAGTTTCACACTGTCACTCCATCTCTCTCTCTGGTCTGTAGCTCGTTCCTGGAACCACAGTGTCCTGTTCATGACTTGGCCCTCCTGCCAGCTCACTCAGTGTTTTCCCCCCTTCTTGGATATAGTCCTTCATAGTCTCTGTCACTCCAACAATGACTGAGGGAGTCTTCCAGTTCGCTGCCACACCAGTGCCGCTTCCCTAGCAGAGGGTAAGGGAACCCAGGCCTGCCCTCTGCACCAGGTTACAGCCCAGGGTCCCTACAACACACAGCCAAGGTCTGCTCAGTCCCCAACCATGCTGTTTAGTCCCTGGTCTGAATCCTTACCTCCAGGCCCTCCCCACTCTTCTGGGTTTACTTGCTTCTCGACACCCTCCTCCCAGGGAGCAACCATGGGCTACTTCTCTCTCTAGCCCCCAAACCTACCTCCCTTCTCCCAGGCAGTGACTGCTGACTACCTCCCTGTTGCCTCCTTCCTGCTATCAGCTTCCTGGTTTTATAGAAGCCCTGCCTGTTCCCTCACAGGTGACCTTCCCCTAATTAGGGCTTTCCTCTCAACCTTCAGCCTAATAGGTTAATTGGCTCATCTGGCCTCCATTAACCCCTTCAGGGTGAGTGTGGGGTGGATACCCCATCACATTCCCCAAAAACTTACACACACACGAATGTACAGTGTAGTATGTACTTAAAATATTGTATACAGGGTGTTACTTCTGTGCCCAGTATAGAGTTGTGGAAAACTTAGATTTTCCTATTTATATTAAATACGTATGGGAATATGCAAAAACAAAAGGAGTACTTGTGGCACCTTAGAGACTAGCAAATGTATTTGAGCATAAGCTTTCGTGAGCTACAGCTCACTTCATCGGATGCATTCATATTGGAATATGGTGACTTAAGTATCCTCAGATGCCACTGCTTTCTCTTGTTTGTCTTGTTTCCTTTAATCTTCTTTCATTATTCCTTTAACTGGTGAGAGAGAATTTAGCACTAATGAAAAGTACAGAAATGATGGTCCTGAAAACTGAATCCTCTATATAAGAGGTACAGCTAAAGCATTAACAGTACAAGATCCTTAACTGCCCTGTCAGCTTGCTTCAACTCTGATTGGGACAGATTGCCTTGTGATTGAGAGGGTTATTCTGTCTCCATGACCATTCAAACTTTAATCTTTCAGTTGAGACTAGTATCAAGGAGGTTTTTTTGTTTTTTTTATTGTGGTGGTATTTTCTGAAACTGATACATTTGTGTCAGAATAGGTTGTGACCACAAAATAAGTTTTGTGAAGGCCAATAAACAGGTCTTGGTGAAGTGGCAACATACAGCTGGTGTGTTGCAAAGTTCCTATCTCCCATTAACGTTCCTCAGAACCATGCATTGCTTCATCCCATCACTACTGGCTATGCTATAAAATGTGAATGTCTGTGCACATGGCTCAGTTACAAAATCCTAGGATTATTCTTTGCTTCAGTGCTATTGCTAGTTTTTCCTTTGTTTTAATCTTTTACTCATGCTCTATATATCACGAATGACAACACACTTTCTTTCTCATTTCTGCTTGTATACCTTGTTTCACAGAAAACCATATGGTTTAGTTAACTTTGGAAAGCCAGAATTCAGTGTTAATATCTCCTGAATTACACAATTTTTCCACAAGAAGTTTGCAAAAAAAACATATATTTTTTCATAGTGTTGGTAAAGTGCACATTCTAATTTCCATTTCTGCTAATTTAGAAATTGTAAACATGTTACTCAGGTTCTCGTTAAAGCAGTTTTTATTATGAATGGAAAATTACTCACCATTTTCAACCAGTTAGCTAGGAAAGTGGGGCCAGATCCTTCAGCTGGTATAAATCATCATAACTCCGCTGAAGTCAATGGAGCCACACCACTTGTACCTACTCAGCTGGACACTGCTTTCAGTCATAAATCCTGATGGCAAATCTTGTTGGTTTTTCAGATGAAGTCTTTGCTTTTTAGCGTCTGACTTAAAATATTAAGCAATTGACAGGTTTTGACTAGTATTCTTTCTCAAAATATATCCAGATGCCTTTACAAAGACATGCTATTATTAACTGTAGCACAAATTTAGTGTGGAAGATATTAATGTAATTTATAGATATTCAGCACTGTTAATGTTGTCTTTGTGCTGACTTCTATACCTTTTTAGTGTTTTGTTTGGATACATGTTTGTGAATGAAACTTTGAAGTCATTTAGGTCTTCTGTGAGCATTTATCATGTTCTATGAACTCTCAAATCTGTCTTCAAAGGAAAACTGTTTCCACTTTGCTCAGTTTAGCAGTCTCAATTTTCAGAAGGTAAGCAATGCTTTGTACCATGAATGAACCTGTGAAATAATTTTCAATATAATTTCAATTGGCAGGTGTTCCAGAACCTATGACTGGTGGGTGGGCATCAAGCTAAAAATGTGGTCTTATTTTTGACAATAGCATTTGGGGTCTTATTTTTGACAGTAGCACAATAGCTCCATTTTCTCTTCTCTCTCCTCTTCAATATTTGTTTATAACAGTCCCAGAAATAATTTTGTTTAAAAGTAAGATTTTATTTTCAATACAAGTTTAAACTTAATTTTTGGCAAGTAGGAGAACTTGTGCACCTACTTTGCATGTATGGTTGCAAATACAAATAGTATGTAGGTATATTTACACATGCCAATCCCTGATTTGTGGTAAATGAACATGCAAAGTAGCCACAAATATTTGTGGACCTTAGATCTCAGACTTCTGAGTTTGACATATTAGGCTAGTGTCATATCACTCTGTTATCAAAATGATGACTAACTGAAGCAGGTATAATTATTTATATTATAACTAGAAACTTTTAAAAAAATAAATACATTGTTTATTTATGCAGGCAAGACTTTTCTTATTACCTGAATTTTGACTACTGGATTGTGCAAAACAGTGCAATTTTTAAGGCATCTGCATTTCTTCAAGAGCCTCTGTGCATTACCATGTGGGATTTGGTAACCCTCCTCTGGAGCTGCTTCCAAGTGCTGTGTCTGAGTGGTTTGGAAATGTTCTCATGAAAGGATGACAGTAGCACGCTACTGTGTATGAGGAAGCACCCCCCTGCCCCCCACCCATCTGCCTCATTTTCTTTGCTGCTGCTGTAGGATTAATCCTCCTGATCCTAGTGACCAGATCTTTAATCTTTTTTTGGAAATAATAGTTTAGTGTAGATAGTTTAGGTAGTTAACAGATAAATGTCATTCCCCTTTTCCCTTGGGAGCCTCCAGGTTCCTTTCCTGGGACTGTGCTGGTCCTTGAGCCCCATAAGGTCTTCCAGAGGGTACCTCATGCCTTCCTATTTTACTGGAATCTGACTCCCATGTCTGATACCTGTTGTACCTGCATGAATTGCAGTCTGCTGTGCCTTTATTGCCCAAACTAGTAAGCAAGGGATGAGGCTCCGGGCTCTTTTGACATCAATGGCTGTAGCCTGGGACTCTGACAGTTCCATTGCTGGCAATGAGACCATTTCAGTGCTGAGATCCTCAACAATGGGACCCAAGACATACCCCCCTGCTTTGGTTTAGCACCACTTCTATCAATGGCTCCAGTCCTGAATCCCTCAGCTGTGTACAAGCTGTTGGTTGTGTGCCTCAGTAAATCTCCCTGAAAGAGACATGAGATTGAGCACTGGAGCAGAAACTGTTGCCACTTGAAGTTGCCATCTCAGTACCAAACTAACAACAATTGACATGGCCACCCTCTGGACAGGTTGCAGGGCCCACAACTGCAGTCTGGAAGACCCATCAAAGGTTTGGCCAGGCAAGAAGAAGAGGAAACAAGGTCTTCCCAAAAAGGGACCCAAACAAAAGAGAGAACACTATCTATTCCCTCTCTACTACTGCTCAAATCCTCTGTCAATGGAATATTGACAGTTTTAAAGAATTGTTCATCCTGGATATCTTTTGAGGCTTCAAGTGTTGTATTTTGTTGAACCTTCTCTTGCTACTTTAAGAACTTGCAAATAAAAAAAGGAGGGACTTAATGTAGGATGATGTTGCTGCAACCCCATAAACATTCTTCACCCGTATTTAGTAAGACTCTCGTTCTACTATATAACACACTAGTTGGGTCATTTAGTAATTTTGAATGCTAAAATGTAAAAGTATACTACTGATTTCAAGTAAGGAATGTGGGTGAAGCTAAGCAGCAACAATTAAGATGTTTGTACACCAATGCAAAGAGCCTGGGTAACAAAGTGGAGGAACTAGATCTACTGTTGCAGGAAGTGAAACTAGATGTTATAGGTATAACAGAAACATTGTGGAATAGTAGTCATGACTGGAGTACAGATATTGAAGGGTATATGCTGTTCAGGAAAGACAGAAATAAAGGTAAAGGTGGTAGAGTAGCATTGTATGTTAATGATGAGATAGACTGTAAAGAAAATAGAAGTGATGGAATGGATAAGACAGAGTCTGTTTGGGCCAAAATCATGTTGGGGAAGAAAGCTAGTAGAGGTTCCCCTGATGTAGTGCTTGGGGTATATTAAAGATCACAAGGATCTGATTTGGTTATGGATAGAGACCTCTTTAATGTTTTTAATGAAATAAATACTACTGGGAATTGTGTGATTATGGGAGACTTTAACTTGGCAGATACAGATTGGAGGACAAATGCTAATAATAAGAGTAGGGCCCAGATTTTCCTGGATGTGATAGCTGACAGATTTCTTCACCAAACAGTTGCTGAACCAACAAGAGTTGATACCATTTTAGATTTGGTATTGGTGAGTAGTGAAGACCTCCAAGAAGAACTGGTTGTAGAGGACAGCCAAAAGCAAGGAGTGTGCTAATAAAATGTGGATAACACGAAGTTGGGAGGTATTGCCAATACAGAGGAGGTCTGGAATATCCTACAAGAAGGTCTGGATGACCTTGTAAACTGGAGTAATAGAAATAGGATGAAATTTAATAGTGCAAAGTGTAAGGTCATGAATTTAGGAACTAACAACAATAATTTTTGCTATAAGCTGGGGACGTATCAATTGGAAGTGACAGAGGAGGAGAAAGACCTGGGTGTTTTGATTGATCACAGGATGACTGAGCCATCAGTGTGATGTGGCCAAGAAAAAGGCTAATGCAGTCCTAGAATGCATCAGGCAAAGTATTTCCAGTAGAGAGAGAGGAGTGTTAGTACCATTTTATAGGGTACTGATGAGACCACATCTGGAATAATGTGTGCAATTCTTGTCTCCTAGTTAGACATAATCTTTCTTAAACATGGAACAGGTGCAGAGAAGGGAACAGATATGATCCAAGGAAAGGAAAACCTACATTATGAGAGAAGACTCAAAGAGCTTGGTTTGTTTAACCTAAACAAAAGAAGGCTGAGGGGAGATATGATTGCTCTCTATAAATACATCAGAGGGACAAATACCAGGGAGGGAGAGAAATTATTTAACATAAGTGCTCATGTGAACACAAGAACAAATGGATATAAACTGGCCATTGAGCAAGTGTAGGCTCGAAATTAGGTGAAGATTTCTAACCAATAGAGGAGTGAAGTTCTGAAACAGTCCTCCAAGAGGAGCAGTGGGGGCAAAAATCCTAACTTGCTTCAAGACTGACCTTGATAAGTTTATGGAGGGCATGGTCTGATGGGACTGCTTACAATGGCATGTGGCCCATCGGCGACTGCCAGTAGCAAAAATCCCCAACAGCTGGAGATGGGACACTAAATGTGGAGGGCTCTGAGTTACTACACAGAATTCTTTTCTAGGTGTCTGGCTGGTGAGTCTTGCCTACGTGCTCGGCAGTCTAACTGATCGCCATATTTGTGGTTGGGAAGGAATTTTCCCCCAGGTCAGATTGGCAGAGACCCTGGGTTTTTTGGCCTTCCACTGCAGCGTGGGACTAGGATCCCCTACGGACGAATGGCTAGGCAGCAGTTCTGCAGAAAAGGACCTAGGGGTTACAGTGGACGAGAAGCTGGACATGAGTCAACAGTGTGCCCTTGTTGCCAAGAGGGCCAATGGCATTTTGGGATGTATAAGTAGGGGCATTGCCAGCAGATCGTGATCATTCCCCTCTATTCGACATTGGTGAGGCCTCCTCTGGAGCACCGTGTCCAGTTTTGGGCCCCACACTACAAGAAGGATGTGAAAAAATTGGAAAATGTCCAGCGGAGGGCAACAAAAATGATTAGGTGACTGGAACACATGGCTTATGAGGAGAGGCTGTGGGAACTGGGATTGTTTAGTCTGTGGAAAAGAAGAATGAGGGGGGATTTGATAGCTGCTTTCAACTACCTGAAAGGGGGTTCCAAAGAGGATGGATCTAGACTGTTCTCAGTGGTAGCAGATGACAGAACAAGGAGTAATGGTCTCAAGTTGCAGTGGGGGAGGTTTAGGTTGAATATTAGGAAAAACTTTTTCACTAGGAGGGTGGTGAAGCACTGGAATGGGTTACCTAGGGAGGTGGTGGAATCTCCTTCCTTAGAAGTTTTTAAGGCCAGGCTTGACAAAGCCCTGGGTGGGATGATTTAGTTGGGGATTGGTCCTGCTTTGAGCAGCGGGTTAGACTAGATGACCTCCTGAGGTCCCTTCCAACCCTGATATTCTATGGGGCGCAGGACACTTGCACGTTTAAAATAGTGTAGATGGTGAATTCTCTGTAACTTGACGTCTTTAAATCATGATTTCAGGACTTCAGTAACTCAGCCAGAGGTCAGGGGTCTTTTACAGGAGTGAGTGGGTGAGGTTCTGTGCTCTGCAAAGGAGGTCAGACTAGATGATCATGATGGCCTGACTGAGCTTTTGGTACAGTAATTTCTCGCTTAACTTCGTAATTATGTTCCTGAAAAATGCTACTTAAGTGAAATGATGTTAAGCAAATCCAATTTTCCCATAAGAATTAATGTAAATGTTGGGGTTAGGTTACAGGGAATGTTTTTTCTCCAGACGAAATACTTATATATATATATACACACACACAGTATAAGTTTTAAACAATTTAATACTGTACACATCAATGGTGATTGTGAAGCTTGGCTGAGGTGGTGGAGTTAGAGGGTGGGATATTTCCCAGGGAATGCCTTACTGCTAAATGATGAACTAGCACTGGGCTGAGCCCTCAATAGTTAGCACATTCTTGTTAATGTAGCCTCACGCTCTACAAGGCAGCACGAATGGAGGGAGGAGACACAGCATGGCAGAGCAAGATGGAGACGCAGCAAGATGGAGACACCGTGTGTGTGTGTGTGTGTGTGTGTGAGAAAGAAAGAGAGAGATGCACATTGTCCCTTCAAGTTGAGACAGCAGCTGCTGCCAGAAAGTTCCCTCTGTCCTGAGCCCTGTCGAGTTTCCCCCTGCCGCCCCCGCTCTGTGGAGATGGGATATAGGAGCGGAAGGAGGGGGACACCCTGTCAATAGCACCCCTCTTACCATCCTCCTCTGCACAGCAAGCAGGAGGCTCCTTGGAGCAGCTCCAAGGCAGAGGGCAGGAGCAGCAGACGGCAGTGGGGGATGGGACAGCTGAACTGCCAGGCAATTGATAGCCTGCTGGGTGGCTGCCGCACAGGGAACTTAGGGGAGCTGATGTCCACTCTGGTTCCAAGCCCCCACCAGCTAGCTCCAACGGGCTGCTCTTTCTGCAAGCAGTGGACAAAGCAGGTGGCTGCCAAATAACGTTATAAGGGAGCATTGAACAACTTTAAACAAGCATGTTCTCTAATGGATCAGCAACGTAACAACTAAACAACATTAACCGGGAGGACATTAAGTGAGGAGTTACCGTACAGGTTTTCAGTTAGGTTTTCCTACAATCTGTCATTGCTGAGGAAAGATGTAATTTAGCTTATAGGCTGATGGTTTTCACATGACTCCACTCCCATGGAGCTCTGTGTGTAGTATATTCCATTTTGAAAAAATGTGAAAGAATGATGGGAAGGCTGCAAAGTCAAGCACTCAAAAGTTAGAAAATATCAGTTTTCATGTAGTCAGTGCAATCTTAATTCTGCCCCTTGTTCATTGTGGCAATCTAATTACATCATGAGACCCCTGTCTCTTTCAAGGCACAGGATGTACTGTGCTTAGCAAAGGAGGCAGCTGTTAACGATTTATCCTCAACATTCAGTGTGTGGATCCCATGCCTTATTTACTTCACACCATCCAAATGCTGCAATGAATCTGACATCGATTTTTTTTCATGAACTTTTCTGTGGTGCCCATTAGCGTGGCCACCTGAGTGCCTCCTACACATTAATGAATTTATCATCTTAATACCTCTGAAGTAGGGGAAGTATTATCCCTCATTTTACAAATGGGAAAATGAGGCATGTGATGTCCTAGCAAGTGCCACTCATGAGGGCTGCTGTGAGTGAAATCCAAGCCTCTGCTGCTCTGGATTCTTAACAGGTGTTTCAGGCTTCCCTCAATCTCAATAGGCTGCAGCCCTGTTTCCTCCTTTGGCTCCTCTGGCACATTTCCTGGGCACAGGCTCAGTCTGCTATGCTTTCATGGAAAGGGAGCATCTCAGCTCATCTGCCCTAGACCCCCCAGGATGAATGCTGGCCCCTGAGATAATCCAGTTACTTAAACATACCTTTCTCCAAGGACTCCACCCAAAAGATGTGAAGCTTCTAGTTACATTTTAACTCTCAGGAACGTGCAGCAGTTGTGAAACAGTGAACACACACACACATACACTGCACAGGGTGTAATACATTTATGCTCTTTACTTAATCATGTAAAGCACCAGAGAATACAGATCATACAAAATAATAAACATCTGAAACCACAATATTCCTCACTAGCTCTCCCTTCCTTTGTGAGCCCTTGGGGAACCATGCGGGTCCAGAAGGCAGCAGGCTTTCTAGAAGGGCCCTCCACAGACTATCCATATGCAACAGCCTGCATTTCTCTTGTATACCCAGCCTGTGCAACCGTCCTCATTCCCCAGGCTTCCTCTTCCTGTCACGCTCTTTGTTCCTGTGTGTGTATGTTTAAACCTTCCTGGTCATCTGGCCTGTTCTACTCCTGGTAAGTTTGCACTGCTTCTCCCTTCCCCTTCCCTTCTGAGGAGTCAGCTAACATGTTTTTTCTAAGGGTGCAGCTTTCCCATTGTCCCAGGTGTTTGCACCTGAATAGGGTCATTGATAAGGCTAAGATTTAGTCATGGGTGGGTATATGTAGCAAAAGTCATGAACAGGTCACGGGCAATAAACAAAAATTCACAACCTGTGACCTGTCCATGACTTGTACTATATACCCCTGACTAAATCTTGGGTGCCCTGGAGAGGGGGCGCTGCAGGTCATCGGGGACAGGGGGTAGCCTAGGGGCACCGTGGGTGCTCAGCGGTGGCCCAGGGACACTGCAGATGCTCCGGGGTAGGGGGGCAGCCTGTGCTGGGGGGTGGGAGAGGAGGGAAGCGTGGCCTGAGCCTGCCCCAGTAGTGGCTAGTTAGTCACACTGGTCACTGCAGAAGTCATGGAGGTCCAGGAAAGCCACAGAATCCATGACTTCTGTGAATGACTCGCAGCCTTAGTCATTGAGTCCTAAGCACTCTTCATGGAATCTGTCTTGTGTGTACCTGCTGCAGGACCTGTCAGCAATGGTAGATCTACATACATATAGGTACTAATAATACATCAGTTTTTTGTAACAGAACTTCACAATATCAACCGGTTTCAGAGTAACAGCCGTGTTAGTCTGTATTCGCAAAAAGAAAATGAGTACTTGTGGCACCTTAGAGACTAACCAATTTATTTTGAGCATAAGCTTTCATGCATTCGATGAAGTGAGCTGTAGTTCACGAAAGCTTATGCTCAAATAAATTGGTTAGTCTCTAAGGTGCCCCAAGTACTCCTTTTCTTTTTACAATATCAACCAGAATTCATAAGTTGTACAGAGAGAGCCCCAATTCATCACAAGGCACAGATTCAGACCAAAATTTGCAAAAGTGTCCACCAACTTTGAGTGCCCATTTTTTGGGTGCCCAAACTCAGACACCTAGGACCTAATTTTTTTTTCCAGAGGTGCTGAGAATCTGCAGCTCCTATTGACATCAGCTGAAGTTGCAAATGCCCAGCAGTTCTGAAAAGCAGGCTCTGGCTGGATCAAGTTTTGGGCACTCAGAAAATGAGGAACACCTAATTAGTTGCTGCCTCTAAAAATGTTGGTCTAAGAGGGAAGCCTGCAGCAGAGCTAGGTAACCAGATTATTCCACTGGATGTATATTAAAGGAAAATTCAGAGGAGTTCTGCAGGGAAGACATACAATACAAGGGTGCAGAAGAAGGGCGGACTGTTCTAAAACTAATATTGTTTGCCTATCTAGACTCTTAACTGGTTTACATTGTAATTCTCTCTTCTACCTCCTCCCCTCAAAATAAATAAACAAATAAAAATGTCTGTCACAATGTCTGTTTAAAAGTGAAAGATTAAATATTCTGGGGTGTGGACAAATCTTGTGAATTTGGGTTTCAGAAGATATTACTTGAATATTATGAAATTCTGTTGCACTCACTTTTCTTTTTCTTTTCACAGTGGGAGCCGTCTAGGAGGCCTAGTTACGGTATCATGCTACTTTTTCAATCATGGGGAGGTAGGTCTTTTAGACTTCGAAATTTTTGATTGTTTTAGACTAAATCAGGTGTGTGACTTTTCTCTTAAAAATAGAGAATGCCTGTAGTTTACATCTCAACATGTGCTTAAAGGTAAGAAAACATTATTGAAAAGAAAAAAATGTAGTATTTTGAAAGTACCTCTGAATGTAAACTTTTTGTGGTATTTAAGATGCCATTATAGATAGAGCTTTTTTTCACTGAATTTCAGTTTTCATTTCCCATATACCTACTTGTGGATGAACTCTTAATAGAAATCCCCTACTTTAAACTCCTTCGTTACGAAACATCAATCTCAGTAACTAATATTGTGCACTGATGTCATTTATCTTTCAGCTAACTATTTTTAATGAGGGAAGGTAGAACATATAAGAAATGTTGGAACCTACAAACATAAATACTATTTAGTCATTTCTTGTTTTCTTGGCTTAGCATTCTTGGTTGGTTTTGTTCTACTAATGCCCTTAGACTGAATTTAGATGAACAGCATTCTTATTGTCTAATAATATAATCCAAGGTTTCAGAGTGGCAGCCGTGTTAGTCTGTATTCGCAAAAAGAAAAGGAGTACTTGTGGCACCTTAGAGACTAACCAATTTATTTGAGCATAAGCTTTCGTGAGCTACAGCTCACTTCATTGGATGCATAAAGTGAAAAGTACAGTGAGCAGATTTTATATATACACACAGACCATGAAAAAATATACATTGTAAGGAGAGTGATCACTGAAGATGAGCTATTACTAATATAATCCAAGTTTATTTGAATATAATTATGAGAGCTTTCCATCAAAGTGTAGTTGGTGGTTTTTATTTGAATAATAATCTTCTGGCTTCGCTTTTCTTCCCCTTAAATATAAAAGAGATGGTATTGGAAGTGGATTGTGGAGAAACGTAGTCTGATGTATATGTCAGGTTGAGATTTTAATTGCACAAAAATCAGGAAATTAAAAACTGATTTCCATCTCCACCCAAGAAGTAAATTGGTTACTGTATATACACTGTATATTATGCATAACTCTGTATTCAGAAGACAATACTATGTGTGAAATCCTAGCCCCAGTGAAGTCAGTGGGAAAATTCCCACTTCTCAGGGGCCAGGATTTCAAACTATGTTTGCATAGTTATTGTTGCTGTAAGAATGAAAACTGTAGCTTTGAACACCATCACTGGCGCTATTAAAATGTGTCCCTAATGTTGCATTAACTTTCTTGTGCCGAACATAGTTGTTTAATGTATATTCATACGGTTGTATTATTCTATAAGGCACTTAGACCACATTTTCAAAGGTATTTAGGTGCCTAAGGATGCAGGTAGGCACCTGGTAGAATTTTCAAAAGCGTGTGAGTAGGTGAGGTGCCTCACCAGCATAGGTGCTTTTGAAAATTTCACTAGGAACCTGCATCTTTAGGTACCTTAACACCTTGGAAATGTGGCTTTGACCCCTCTGGTCAGTAGACATTTCACAAATAAATGTGTTCATTCTGATGTCTAGAATATTTATTTCTCCAATTTGTAAAACTGCACCTTTCAATCTCGAGGTGCATGTACAAACCTCTAAAAATCACACTATCCCTGACACAATGAGAGTGAGTTTGTTTGACAGCCACCACTGTTGCTCATCAGTATCCTTTCAGATTCCTCTTCTAACAATCCCTCATAGTTTTAGAAAACACAATATATCGTTCTTAAGAAACACACAAATGGAGCAAGTTTTATATAGATTACAATATCATTTTAGTTTTTGAAAGTAGATAATGAATACTTAATAGATAATTCAGGTTCAGATAGCCACAGTTGAACTGTATTTTCTGTCAGTATACTGATGTTTAGTCTACTATAGCCTCTATCAGGCTACACATCATGTAGAAACTGTCTACGTCTATGCAGAAAAATAATGCTAAGCTTTTGAAAAAAAGCTTTATTCCTTTAGAAAATAAACATGGGATTTTTTTTCCACCACTATTGTCATCTCTCTTGTGTTTTGAAAGAATAAATGATTTGAAGTGCCCTTTGGCTGTGTGTTCTGGTTTTTTACTGAGAAATGTGTGTTCTTCTTCGAGTGATTGCACGTATGCGTACCGCTGTAGGTGTGTGCACCCTGAGCACAGTCACCAGAGATTTTTCCCTTAGTGGTACCCATCAGGGCAGCTCAAGTGTCCTCTGGTGCCGTGCGCACATAGTGCAGGTATAAAGCGGCCAGCCGATCTTACGCCCCCTCAGATCCTTCTTACTGGCCATGACAATCGCTGGGGCTATTCTTGCTTCGGCAAGCTTTCTCAGTGGTCTTCCTTTTCCTATAGTTGTATATAGTTGTAAATAGTCAGTTTTTAGTCAGTTTAGTGTAGTTTGTGTATCTCATTTAGGTAGCAGAGTTTGGTCTGTTACCTGGTGCCGAGGCATGTCTGGTCGCTGGGCTTCAAGCCCTGTGCTTCCTGCAACAATGCTATATCTCCAACTGATTTGTACGCTACTTGCCTGAAGTGCTGGGGAGAGGCTCGCATCAGGGACCACTGCCAGATCTGCTGGGACTTTGTGTGAGACAAAGAAGGACCAGGAGGCCAGGGTGAAGTTTTTACTCATGGAGACAGTGTTGAGACCTTCCTCCAAACTGAGGAAGTCAGATTTGGCACTGAGTACCTTTTTGAACCTGTGGGGGTTTCCTCTCAATTACGGGATTGTATTCAAGATCCTGCTATTTGGTGGCCTCCGAAAGAAGAGCACTACCTCCCCGTCAGGCAATACCCAATCCAGACTTGGATGCTGAACCCAGTGCTGAGTTCCACAAACTGGTTCTGCAGGACCCTCCAATGTGGAAAGGGAGGAAGAGTGTCCTCAGCCGGTGCTGGCCGCCTCCTCCTCTGTGAGGCTGTGTCAGGAGCGGGCATGTCACCTCTCCAGGATGACTATAGGGCTCACCAAGAGGTAGTGAAGGAGTCCTCCCATAATCTGGTTGACATTTTAGTGGTGGCAGGCCCATCAGAAGTAGCCCTGCCTCTTAATGAGGCCATTTTGGACCCTGTTAAAGCCCTGTGGCAGACTCCTGCTTCCCTTCCCCCTACATTAAAAAGAGCTGAATAGAAATATTTGTGCCTGCCCATAGCTATGAGTTCTTGTGCACTCATCTTCCCCCTCCGCACCCGGCTCCCTGGTGGTACCCGCTGCCAATGGAAGAGAAAGGCAGGGTCATCAAGGTACAACACCAAAAGCAAAGGACCCCAAGAAATTGGATTTATTTGGTAAGAAAGGTTTATTCTACTGGGGGGGTTGCAGCTCTAGGATTGCAAACCAGGAGGCCTGCTGGCCAGATATGACTTCAAGATGTGCAACACATCTTGAAGAACAGCAGGTACGGAAGGTTAGTAATTGTTTTTTGCCTGACTTACCTTTGTGTCTTGTTGTTCAGATTGAATCTAGTTGCCATATGGCTCCATCCTGAGTTGAAACTAGTTTTGCCTTTTCCAGTTTGCTCAGCTGAGCTTGGTAAAGGTCTTTGAATATGTTCAACTACATTTAATTTCATTAGCGCTTCTTTAACTACTTGATAATGGATGTCAGATCTTATTGAAACAGTCTTGGTTTTTAAGATTAATTAAAAACCTGATGAGCTAAATGGCTAATACAATATCTTTCAAATGGAAGTTCAAAAATAATTATTCTCTGAAGATACCATTTGTGCAGGATTCTCACTTGTGTGGGACAGGCACAACTTCTCAAGTTCTAAAAATGTCTGATTCCTAAGGGTAGCAGACAGGTATAAATGTGCTGCACCCCACCATGCAAGTTAACCATTGTCCTTTGATTTTTCCAATTAGTTCCTTCTACAGAGGTGCACACAGAAATTTTTCACATAGTTCATAAAACCAAACCCCTTTGTGTCTGCCCCATCCAGGCCTCCCCACCACTCTTCTCCTGGCCAGCTCTCCTATGTGGGCACTCACCACATCTCCCTGTACTAGCAGATCTTGAGGCTGTCACTAGTGAGTCCTGCAGGCAGAGCAGAGGGGACACAGCTGCTGGAAGTGGGACAAGGCTAAGCAGGCCCCTGGCGAGGGAGCCCTGATCAGGAGCCAGCCCCATGGCTGTAGTGAGGAGGAGCAGTGCTGATTGCTCCACTGCCCACTCAGTTTTGGCCCTGAGGCCCGTCTGTCATGACAGAGGAGCCATGGGTCAAACCTCAGTGGCACTGTAACCCCCATGCACCAGATTGCAATGCTGCTCACTCAGTATTGGTCTGATAGTCTGCCTCCCTGTCATGACAGGGGCTGCAGGGCCAAACCTGAGTGGGCATTGAGACAGCCAACACTGCTCCTTCTTGCTGCTGCAGTGGGCCTGGCTTCGGTGCCAGGGCTCCCCACTGGCACCTTGCCCAGCCGCACCTTCCAGCAGCCTGAGCCCTGGGTGCCCTGCCAATGGTATGCACCGTGTGTGACATGCATACAGCTGTGGGCATCACTGTCCTTGACCACAGATTAACACTGTTATAGCTTCAACAAAATGCTAAAGGAGTCACATACGTGTGTGTGTGGTGTCTGCGTGTTATATCAAATAACTTTTGGCATAAAATAAAATATTAATATGCTGCTTTGGGCTATCTTGAAAAAGAAACATTTACCTTACAGCGATATTACATTTCAAGCATTGGAAAATGGCATAACTCATGGTAAAGTCAATATAGCAATAAGGTAAATGCTCCCTTTTTTTGGTTGCTCATCCTATGTATCGCTTTTTGCTTTTACAGCTTTTTTCCTTTTTCCTTTCTATATCTTGCAGGTTAGGTACATTTTAAGTGTGGCTGTACTCTGAAAAATAACTAAAAAATGAAAGCACTTAACAGTATTTGTGCTTTTAACATAATATCTACTTACTTCACCAAAAAATAAGCATTTACATGTTTGTGCTGCAGAGCCAATACAGCTGAGCATGAGCGTGATTCAGTTCCTGCTTGCTAATTCTTAAAAGAATTGTTTACTAAGTTCCAGTTGATTACACCTGTTAAAAATCATTTGAAGACTAATGGGGTTATACAGATATTACTGAGGGTTTAATTTGAAGATAATCTGGATGAATAGTTGTAAACTGGGGAAATAATTTGCTCTAAAGATCCTTTTTATTACTTTGGTGATACAAGAGTAAGAGAAAATCCAGGCTGACCCTGATCAGGAGTTGTTTGCATGGCTGACAGTTAAAATAAATAAAAGGGCGAGAAAAAAATAAATCTGTCAATTGAACACATTTGATTTGGAAATTAAGGACAAACATGGAGCAGCACAGTATTGTGTTTAGTCGCTATGCTGAGTGAAACTGCACTTTAAAATGTTTTTCTTTTCTTCATATCTTTTCAATAAACTGTTTCTTATTTTCTAGTTTTGCCTCCGTTTCAACAGCTTGTTCCTATCGCTCCATCTGTGTGTGGTTCCTTTTTTCAGCTGATGTTTTAATATTTCATAATCATTTTCATTCCTTAAATCTGGGTTTTGTTCTCTTCCCTTGATTAAACCACTTCCTCTGTTTAAATTCTCTACCTCTCTCCTTCCTCCTTTGTACAGCATCTGTCCCTTGAACTCTGTGTCTTCCTGTCTTGCGTGTTAGCAGGGGACATCTAACAACTTAAATTTGTTCCTCCACATTCTGCCAAGTTTGAGCTGCCTTTGGGCTCGTACTCTGTTTCACTGTTTTCTCTGATATTGGGAATTGCTGCTGTGTGAGAGCACAGCATATTCAGCACTAATTGGCCTCTTAAGTATGATTGGAAAGTAATATGTCAAATTTAGGCGGGAGCTTAGGCCCTTGTTGGTTGCGATACACATGCTCTTGCTGCAGATTAAATACTACCATAATCTGTGCAGTCTAATCAGTTATTAATCAAGACAGACATAGGTGGGGGTAGAGAGAAAATGTTGCTGATACCTAAGTTAACGTGAGAATAAAATTCCATAGAAGCCCTTTGATTGCTACCAGCAGTTCCTCAGTAAAAGTCTCGGTACTAGTAAAAGTCCAGCAAAGTCATTCCCCTTCCATTGCCACAGTAAATGCATACAAAGGAGAAATGTTTGTCTGTTCAAGATTACTTTTAAAAATGTTGGATGGGAAAATACATACCTGATAGGTTTAATTACCGACAGACAGCTTTCTTCTAGCTTTGCTTGTATATTTCATGTAGTTATTAAAAGGTTTTATATTTAGATACTGTATTGAATTTGTAGTACATCTTACAGCAGGTTCTTTTCAAACAAAATTTTCTCACACAGTTAAATTGCTAATGTATAGGAAGGAACATCTTTCAAAAGTTAAAGTAATGTGAAGCCTGTTGTGTATAATCGCACAATAACATTAATTTGAAATGGAAAAATGCTGCAAAGAAATATTCAAGTTATATAAAGTTTTAGTTAACTCCTGGGTGGAATTGAATTTTGAAAACCAAGGATCTCATTTCTGCAAATCCTTGTGTAGGACTGAGCCTAAAGGCTCAACCTAGCCCATATGCGGTGGCACAGCTACATGCTTTGCTACCCCAAAAGCATTCTGGGAAGAAATTGTGGTTCAATCACAATTGGTTTGCCTTCTCATCATTTGCTCAGCGATGTGGGGGAGTAATTTACAGCAGCCATGTAACAGGTACACTTAGTTTCAGCTGCTCAATGTTACTGGCTTGTGTGTTGGTGAACAGAGCCAAGTTTCTGTACATTCCACACAGCTGTTGGGTGCACAGTCTCTGCTTTCTTCTCTCCATGCTTAAACCACAGTGTGGGAGACCTAACAAAGGCACACAAGTGTGTTGGCTTTTCCCTCACGCTGCTCGCCTTATGTGTACTCTTATGTGTAACTGCATTAGCTAGTCACAATCTTGCTGTTTGAGTAGTCCTTATTCACATGCATAATTCATTGATTTCAGCGAAGACTGTTTTTGTAAATAAGGGATTGCAAGATAGGAGAACCTGTGCTACTTTGGCATCTTTGTTCTTGGTGGACAAAACTGCTCCCAAGCTGTCAGATTTTTGTTATTGCAAGAGTAAGATATTGTTCTTGCTTTAGTTCTCTCATGTCAAGAGGAGGAGCCAGTAGTAGTGGTTAAACCCCCCAAACCCTCGCCCCCAACTGTTAGAGACCCGAAGCTGCATCTTCACTCAAGCATGCATGCTCCTTCCTTCCATCTCTTGTGTTTTGTCTTGTGACACACTATTTTATTGACTTATGACTGAGTCTTCATCTAGTTTGTTTTTGTACAATTTCAGTTTCCGTAGTTGATCATTTTAAATCATAAATGCATTGCTTTGTGGGGAAAAAATGAAAATGTAGCAGAACATACTATGAACTAATTTAATTCTTATTTTCAGTGCACACGTGTGATGTGGACTCCACCCCTCCGTGAAAGTTTCTCATACCCATTCCTTGTGCTTCAGATGTTGCTTTTGACCTACATTCTCAGGTACCAAGTATCAGAGGGGTAGCCGTGTTAGTCTGTATCTACAAAAACAACGCGGAGTCTGGTGGCACCTTAAAGACTAACAGATTTATTTGGGCATAAGATTTTATGGGTATAAAAACCCACTTCTTCAGATGCACGGAGTGAAAATTACAGATACAGGCATAAATATATATTGGCACATGAAGAGAAGGGAATTACCTTACAAGTGGAGAACCAATGTTGAAGGCCAATTTAGTCAGGGTGGATGTAGTCCACTCCCAATAATTGATGAGGAGGACCCAACCACACCAGCCACACCATCAGAGGCTCATTCATTTGTACATCTACTAATGTGATATATGACATTGTGTGCCAGCAATGCCGCTCTGCCGTGTACATTGGCCAGATTGGACAGTCTCTACGTAAAAGGATAAATGGACACAAATCAGACATCAGGAATGGTAACATACACAAGCCAGTAGGAGGACACTTCAATCTCCCTAGACACTCAATAACAGATTTAAAAGTAGCCATACTTCAACAAAAAAAACCCCTTCAAAACCAGATTTCAAAGAGAAACTGCTGAGCTACCATTCATTTGCAAACTTAACACCATCAATTTGGGCTTGAATATGGACTGGGAGTGGTTGGCTCACTACAAAAGCAATTTTCACTCTCTTCATATTGACACCTCCTCATCAATTATTGGGAGTGGACTACATCCATCCTGACTAAGGGCTTGTCTACCTTGGCAATTTACAGCACTGAAACTTTCTCGCTGAGGGGTGTGAAAAAATACTCCCCTGAGTGCAGCAAGTTGCAGCGCTGCAAAGCGCCAATGTAGACAGTGCACCAGCGCTGGGAGCCACACCTCGCGTGTGTGTGTGTGGTTTTTTTTAGAGCGCTGGGAGAGCTCTCTCCCAGTGCTGCACCGTGACCACACAAGGCATGTTAAAGTGCTGCCAGTGTAGACTAGCCATGCATTGGCCTTCAGCACTGGTTCTCCACTTGTAACTCCCTTCTCTTCATGTGCCAATATACATTTATGCCTGTATCTGTAATTTTCTCTCCATTCATCTGAAGAAGTGGGTTTTTTTTTACCCACGAAAGCTTATGCCCAAATAAATCTGTTAGTCTTTAAGGTGCCACCGGACTCCTCGTTATTCTCAGGTAGCTTCCAATTTATGTGTGGTTATTAAGAGCGAAGAGTTAAAAAACAAAATCCCTGAGACAGTGCATTCATTTATAGGCTATGGTCTTGTACGTACTAGTTTTTTCCCCTCAGACATTACCCATTATTGCTAACACTAATGGGTCTCCACCATTGGTAGCAGAGGTGATACTACTGGTGTAGACCAGGCTCCCATAATCACAACATTTTTAACACTGGGCTAGTGGAGCTACATTGGTGTTAGCAACATTGGCAATGAAATAAACTCATAGTTTAGACACAGCCTTACTGTACAAACAAGAAATCATATATATGATTCTTTCAGTGATTGCCCTTGTCATTCCACACTAGATGTGTGGGCACCAGTGCATCAGAGTTGGATAACTTTTTCCCATAGCAATACCCTTTGTGGGGGCTCATGAGCCTGCCATGTGCTTTTGCTAATCACAAGAGCATAAAGGGGCCGGGGGGGGGGCAGAGCTGCCCTGCCCCCCCGCCTTCTCCGCCCATCATCAGTAGTCATAACAAGTCTGAATGCCTCACACTTCCCCTTTGTGCTTTAGAGACCTAAATTTCAGAACAAGTGGATAAAGTGAACAAGGAATTTAAGGTTTTTATAGTGAGAGTTGTTTGCCCACTCCTCTTCGGGGGCTGTGGTGGATGAAACAGACTCAGCGACTCGTGACAGCTATCACTATGCACCCTGTTTCATGGCTGCAGGTATCGAGCATACCAGCTGAAGTCCCACACCCTCTGAAGGTTCATATTTGTTTTGGGGAAAAACAGAGGAAGCTCTGAACACTAAAAGATTCCAGGATAACCCTGAAATCAATTGGTATTTATACCCCTGCTATAATAAAGAAGCAGTTTTGGCCTCAGGCCCAGCAGAGGTATCCATACTACCCAGTGAGACAGCCCAAAAGCTCTAGAAGGCATTCTAGGTCTCAAAAGAAGAGACCCCTGTCTTCACCTCCTTCAACTTCTGCGACCTTGAGACAACTTTAAACTTCCAAGCAGTCTTTTTGATTCTTTGGTCGAGGGCAGAAAACCACTCCCAGAGATCTTCTCTCCCTTTGGCAACAGGTTGTCCCACTTCCTAAATGCCTGGACCCACATTACATCAGATACCCTAAGCATGCTGGAACTGGGATATGCCCTGCAATTCATGAATATTCCTCCATTCCTCCTGCCCCCTTCCCTGACCCTTTTCACAGACCACTCTCACAAGGTTATACTAATTCACTAAAAGATGCTGACATCCGATTCCCCAGATGTACATGGGCAGTGGTTCCATTATGCAGCTCTCTAATCAAGTCCAGCAGAGTGGTTGTGACATCTATGCCCTTTAAGGCCTTCTATAGTGCTGCTTGGTCAACTGAATCAAATGCAGCCGTAAGGTTGACATACGCTACGTGCAGGGGTTTTTGAACTCATAGTGTATCTCTGACTACAAGCGGAGAGCTGGTGGCATCTAGTGTGGAACTGTTCCTCGTAAAGCCTGACTGTTGGGAGCAACACAGAGCAGGGGCTCCAAACGTGCCAGCAGAACATTTGCAAACACCTTCCCTGGCCTGGACAATAAAGTGATTGGCCTATAGCTCTTACATTCACTGCTCAGTCCCTTTTCCTTATAAAGTGAGATCACAATACTGTCCTTCCAGCTGGTTGGCAAGGTTCCAGTTCTCCACAACAGATGAAATATGGCCAGAAGATGGCTCTTCCATGAAACTTTAATTGGTGGTCCCTGTCACTCAGACAGAAATCCATAGGGGCATTTTGAAACTTTGACACTTTTTCATTATGAAATATTTATTTGGTGACTGAGGTAACTGAAAAATGGTGTCAGAGGACACCATGGGTCAGTGCAAATTCAGGTGAGAGTATTAGAATGTTTCAACTAGATACAGTTATTGCCTCACCTGCCTCATAGCCTCATATATAGTTTTTGTCCCCAATTGTCTTCTTTTGGAGGAGTGGAAACATGGCAGCCATTCGTGGGCTACAGGGCTCTGCTCTCAGGCGTCACTGGCATCACAAAGGGGCATGTCTGTCGGAGAAGGAGTAGAAAACTTTCCTGCTGACTTGCAGCAGTTTGGGAAAACGGGCAACCATCCAAGAGGCTCAAACTTCCAAGGAAGGACATGTAGGTCAATTCACACAAGTGATTATAACTATAATCCTCCTAATAGATGAAATTAAAAATTTTTGTGACATTAGACCCCAATAGAAAGTATGGCTGCAGCTGAGTTATCTAGTTTCTTTGCTGTCTTCTAGCAGATGGAACAGTTTAGTCTGAATGAGCTGGGCATTCTTCTCTTTTTAGCATTATATCCCATGGAAACAGTTTTCTTCTTTTATGGAACTGATTGTCCTTCCTTGGAAGTTCTTGAACCTCATAGGTGGCTGCCTCCATTTTCCCAGACTGCTACAAATTGGCAAGAAAGTTTCTACTCCTTTTCCCATAGATATGCCTTGTTGTGATGCCAGTGACCCTTGAGTACAGAACCCTATATACTCCCAAGTAATTGCCATATTTTCACTCCCCCATAGGTAGGTAGACAAGTGGAGATTAAATAATTATATATGGTGAGGTCAAATTCTGAACTCTTGTCCTCAAATACCATTGATATCCCTAGTGTTTATAATACGGTACTAGAAGTATTGCACAAAATATTTGCCTGTCACTTGAGTAGTGCATCATTCTGGCTGTCATGTTGTCAATGAGACTGAGGCAGTCTGGGCATCTTCAGAGAAACCTGAAGAGTTGGAACACTTCATAAAGCCTGAAAGGAATTCTAAACGAAATACTGCAGTTTTGAGATGAATGTTGAGATGAATCATGACTTACTTAGTGGGGCCACTCAGCACATTTTTTGTTTACTTCAACTTCTACTTTTATTTCAAAAGGTGAGCTATGAAATAACGAGGGTCAGAATTAATTATTTTAATTATTCTTATATTCTATATTCTTATGGAATTAATACAAAAGTTACTTAGATTGTTTTGTTCACAGTTGTCAATTTATATTGCAAGTCCAGTTACAAAGCAATTTTTAATTTTTTGATACTATTTTCTGCTGCTCTTTTGGATGAAATGCAAAGGCCTATTATAGTTTAACTTACTGGTATCTGTTCTATTTCTTTTTTCCCAAGGACTCCGAATATTAATAGAGGAAGCTTGATTGCACTGTGTGTTTCTAATGTCTTTTTCATGCTTCCCTGGCAGTTTGCTCAGTTTGTCCTTCTGACACAAGTAAGACCATTTTTATTGAATATCAGTGTATTAAACACACCTCTGTTCCTGTTCACCAGACAATAGCTTAGTGTGTATGTAGATTCAGAATAATAAGTTCAAGCTTTATAGTGGGACACTATACACAGTATGTTTAGACAAGTGTGTAGTTCATTGCAAAATTAGATTCAGGTAGAATCTTTACCTTATTTAGATAAATTGATTGCTTTGTACAGGCAAGTGAATTCATAGGACTTCTGATGTTTTTTTAGCAACCATCGTCATTCTGTAGCACAGTAACCAAAATTAGATTTTATGTTCATTCTTAATATCTGTTCTCTAAACAGAGTCCAGAATTCAGCAGCCAGACTTCTCTTGCTCTCAGGTTCATATTGCACCATCACATTCACTGCTTGTCCTAACATCTCCAAAGTTATTTCAAAATTGTCTCCTTCTTGTCCCACAATCTTAACTGTGGGGTTTTCTCTAAGGTGATTGAAAGTATACCAGAATGTTTGTCCTTATTAGAACATAGGTCTGCCCCTTTTAAGCCCTTCCCAGATTTCTCTGCCTCCAGAGAAATAGAAATAGTCCAAATGTAGTTTTGCAAAACCATACGTGAAAACAAATACTTTTGTGATACTAAATCAAATATTTCAGTTACAAAAATTTTGTAGGCATGGAAATTCAAGTAATTTGCCTTTTAATCCAAGAAATGCATATATTAAGAAAAAACCCTCCATCGTTAGACCCAGAAAGTGAAATTAAAATGTTTAGTTTCACTGCCCAAATTGTTTGAAGTCTAAAAAGTAAAAATAAAAATATCTGAGTACAATAACTTATTAAAATTAAAAAAATATTTTAATAAACTAAGGTGATTAATACAAATAGGGAATTATTTTAAAATGTCTTGGAAAATTTTTTTATGTTTAACATATATTCCAGCATTAATTTTATATGGATAGTGTTGACTTTTGGTGTACCTACTGCTACCAGGTACAGTAACAACTGTCTGAGAGCAGCAAAGAGCTCATCTGATTTAATTGGCTTCAGAGTAGCAGCCATGTTAGTCTGTAGTCGCAAAAAGAAAAGGAGACCTTAGAGACTAGCAAATTTAAGTACTCCTCAGGGAATTCTGTGCCAAAAAAGAAAAATTCTGTGAACTATATTTTAAAACTCTGCCAGTTTTATATGTCAATAAATAAATGTGGAGACTCCAACATGGCAGTGGGAGCACAGGCCACTGGATGCACAGAAGACGGAGATCACCCTGGAGCAGTCCCATCCTCCCCACAGGACAGGGACTCGGTGGTGAGGGTGCACCTGACCCTGACACAGCTCAAGGGCTGTCCTGCCCCTCTGTACCAGGTACTCCAGGGATGGGCGGGCAGGCAGGCTCAGCCTGCCAGGATACAAGTGTGGTGGGGCTTAGTGTGGAGGGACCCAGGTGTGGGGTGAGAGTTCTGTGTGGGTCAATCTGGGTGTGGATGGCTCAGTGGGGGATCTGGATGCACAGGAGTTTGTTTGTGGGGGGCTGGGGTTGGGTGCAGGGGAAATGGGACTCTGCAGGGGATCCAAGGGAAGGTGATTGGGGCTCAGCAGGGGTGGTCTGGGTGTGGCAGGATTGTGCTTGCAGGGGTGGTTTCAGTGTGGGGGGCTCAGCGAGGGGGTCTGGGTGCTGGGGGAGCGGGGCTCGTTGGGGTGGGAGTCCGGGTGTGTGGGGCTCATCAGGGTGATCCAGGTACAGGAAGGATGGGGCTCGATGGGGTGGGGGTTTGATGGGCCTGCTTAATGGGGGAGCCCCAATGCTGCTCCTGAGCGAATACTGCATGCCGGGCTCTCCCTCTCCCCACAGGCCTCCCCCACTCCTCCATCCCCCTTTCTTCCCCACTGCCTCTTCCCACCCCCCTTCTCCCATTTTTCCTGCCCCAACCCACCTCTCTTGCCCTGCCCTGCGGGCACTCACCATTGTACAGAAAACAGGATGGCTTCCAGCACACAGACAGGGAGCCTGACCAGCACTATAACTCAGAAGATGGTATCCAGCCGCAGAGTCAGCTAGCTGTAGCAGAACCCTCCTTCATCCAGGCAGCTCTGTGCTCACAGAAATGGGGTGCTGGGGGCAGTGGCATGTGACCCCGCATACCCTCATGCCTTGTCTCTGAGGGGCTATGCCCCCCAAACTATGCCCAGGGGCATCCCCACCCCGACTCCCTTGGAGATTCACCTCTCTGCCAGCTGTTCCGGGCTCTGGAAACCATGCTGACATGTGACCGCTCTTGTGGCTTCCTTTTGCCTTCCCATCATTTTCTGTGGGGAAGCAAAGAAATCTGTGGGGGGAATGAATTCTGCACCTATGCAGTGGCACAGAATTCCCCCAGGAGCATATAATGTAGTTTAAAAGAGTCTGTTAAATATATCTCTAGGCAGCACATACTCATCTTTATGCATTTGTATTAGAGAAAAATGTAAGCCCAGAAGTGCTAATTAGCACAAATTTTAAAAAAAAGTTCTGTAATCAGGGGCTTTTAAGAATTTTTCAGTCAATAGAAGGTAGATAAGCACTTACCTCTGTTTAGGAAAAGTAAGGGCTTGGATTTCACAACACAAAGCATTGGTCATCATATCTAACTTCCCCACTGAAAAATTACTCTTTATGTGTAGCTTCTAAGCACAAGTGCTCTGATTACCTGATTCAAAGGGTTGCTGCAATCACTGACCTCATTCTTAAAAATAAATAAATAAATGAAAATGGGGATATGGTGAATTAATTACTAACCCATGTCAGGTTTTTTGTTTTAAACTACCTGTGACTTTTAATGCATTCTGGACTCTTCAGATAATTGTCCCTTTTGGAAACAGAAGTCTTGCTCCCTATTTGGGTCTGCAGAAAACAAGCTGCTGCTTTAAATATCATCCTGAAGGGGTGCAGAATGAGAGGCATAGAAAAAGCACTCATACCTTCCTAAGCATCTGATATCCTGAGCTAGGGTGCAAAACACTCATGACTCTTAAATTAAAAGCTGGGAAATGAATGAATAACTGGTTAAAACGATAATATGGAGAAGTAATTGGCAGAATTATCCCCGAGGCTCTTCCGCACAAGTATTTGTGTCCTCAGCTCTTCTTGTATTTTTGAGGAGCAAGGATGCCCTTCTCTCTCTCCTCTCCTTGTCAACCCAAGGTGCCTGGAATACAGGACCTTCTCTTCTTCTTCTCTCCCATCTACTTTGGGCTGCTGTATTTTGAAGTAGCAGGTGTTGCTTTTGAACAAAACAGTCTGGGCAGGGGTGGATGGGTCTCATAACCACAACAAAGAAAATGAGTTGCAGGTGGCCACCAAAAGTGTAAACTACAGGAAAATGTTTATTTTAAAAATGTTTGATAACATGACCCTCATTTTTCAGAAAATCAAGGCAGAGACGACAGGGGTGCTCTCCTGGTTAAGACAGTGGACAGGAACTTTGGAGAGCTGAATTTGGTTCCTAGCATCACCATAAACTTCATGCATAACTTTGGGCAGTCACTTAATTTCTATGCCTCATTTTCCTCATCAGTAAAGTGGAGATAATATTTCCTGATTTTTACACAGTTAAGACTAATAATAATGAATGCTTTTTTATCTGAAAATGGGAGGTGCTAGCCAGGAGCAAATTATTAATACAAGTGGGGGGTCATTTAAAATTAGTAAAGCAACATTTTAAATCTTATTCTTGAAATGTTTTATATTTTGTATTCTTTGGTTGTTATACACAGCCCCACCTTCTTTCAAAATAAGCCATTGCAAAAATTCATAAGCCATTAGCCATTAAAAGGAGCTACAGATGCTGAATAATGTATTTATGCTGTATGAATGTATACTTTTCAATTAGTTTAATCTTCTCTCTTTAATTCCAGATAGCCTCGTTATTTGCTGTGTATGTTGTTGGTTACATTGACTTTCTCAAGTTACAGAAGATACTTTGTGTACATATGGTAATACTTCCTTTTAAAAAATCTAGTCAAATCAGCTAGTCAAGAGAAGTTAGTTTTAGATATTTTGATTAGTTGTGTAGTGAGTATAAAGAGTTACTGTAAGTAAGACTAAGAGTGAAGGGAAAAAAGGAATAGAACCCTGTCCATATATAGACCTTGAGATGCACAAAAATGACATTTTAAAATACACCACTGAGTATTTTCTGCCTTTACTAATTGTGTATTGGAAAAAAAAGAAAAAATTACTGGTTTTAAAAGAATACTATCAAACTTGGTAGACCAACATTTTAATCTGTCGTAGAAGTAGATATTTTAGAGATGCCTTGCTAATAAATAAATCTTTTTATGATTTAGACAAATATGTAAATGTAAACCAAGTATTTTAATATCCTAAATCATTAACAGTGCACGGATTTGTTTTCCCTTTAATGTAAAAGCTAAGTTCACTTCTGCTACAATATCATGGCCAGTTCAAAGATGTTAATTGGAACAAGTCATGAACAGGGCCGGATTAAAGCGGGGCTTTAGGGGCTGCATCCCAGGGCCTCTGACTAAGGGGGGCTCCGCAAAAATATATCCATAGTGATATACAATTCAGTGGTCACCAGCCCGCCAATTGCGATCGTCTGGTTTTTCATGAAGCCTCTGCCAGTTGATGACGGTCTCTGGGCCGCTAGAAGTCCGGTGGCACAGCAAGCTCAGGCAGGCTGCCTGCATGCCTTGGCCCCACACTGCTCTCGGAAGCAGCAAGCTGCTGGCACGTCTCTGTGGCCCCTCGTGGTGGTGGTGGGGAGGCTCTGCGCGCTGTCCCCGCCCACAGCGCCGTCCTCGCAGCTCCCATTGGCGGGGATGGCACTTGCAGGTGCGTGCAGGGCATGGAGACAAGCTGTCCCCCTCCCCGCAGGGGTGCGCCGCTCTGGACCCCGCATTCCCCTGAAGCGCAGGGCCCCCCCAAAGCGTGGAGCCTGTGGTGGTTGCCCTGGTCTGTCCTATGGACAGGACAGCTCTGCTTGGACCTGTTCTGGGCATCACCAAAAATTATACAAACCTGGCACCCATGGATATTGGTCATGCATTTACAGGTTTCTGTATTTGTGTATTTTGAGAAACATCTGCTACCACATTATTTTCTGGATTTTTCCATGGTGTTCAGGATCTTCCTGAAGAGTCTAATTGCTGTAATACGCTTCATTGTCTGGGCATACCAAAAGGACAGGAGACACTTGATATGGATTTTAATCAGGCTGCAATTTTATTATATAGAGATCTGGGACTACCAGGCAGATAAAGTGTACAGTGCAGGCAAATAGATGTTTATTCAAATCATTATCTGGGGCTTTCTCCAGCCCCACTTCATTTTCCATCCAGGTCCCTCCAGCCAACCCATGGTTTGGACCTTAACCCTCATAGGAGGGTTAAGGTAGCTATGAGACCAGGGGAGTGGGGATTGGCTCCCTGTTGTACCAATCATAGGAGTCCCCAAACCTCCTCCCCCGTTCTGTTCCTTTACCCAGCACCTCCTTATGAGTCCTTTACCAGGCCATTTATTTGGTCACTGGATGCCTTCCCTATGGAGTACCCGCACTGGACATCCACCACACACTTACAAAATAAGGTGCTACATATAGCCTACCACCTTCTCTTATCAGAAAAGGTCATCCCTGACACCCACTCTGGGGAAGGCAAAAAAACCTCATTCGACCGAAGCCAATCTGGTGGTGCAGGAAAAATTCCTTCCCAGCCCCCCTTAAAAAGGAGTGACTAGCACAATGCCCACAGCAGGTCCTAACCCGACTTGAAATTTGCCTCCACTAGGGGTGGGAGGGTGGGTGCTGCCTTGCCTGCTGCATGGAAAAAAGGGGCTTCCCACGCCAGAGCTTGCACCTTTATGGCCGTCAGACCTCACATTCCTGGGGGATGAGTCAGCGCCGCAAAGCTGACCACCGTTCACCTTTTGTAGCAGTCTCGGACCGCCTTCACCACCCCCCCCAGCCATAAAGCACAGCTGCCCTCCCTCGGCAAGCCCAGCCAACGTTTGCCTCGCTTTAAATGCGGTGCAGTCATTAAGACTTAAGAAATATCCTATTATGCATTGTTGAACAATATACTGGTTAGGAGGAGATTATTGAGAATCCAAAGATCTATAGTTCACCTACTAGAAGAAACAACTTAATATAGGCGTATGATTATCTTTCCCCCATTGGTTCTTTCTGTCCTTCTCTTGAATTCTTTTCTCTCTTCCCAGGAATTGATTCTCAATCTCCATCCTCCACTTCTCCCCATTCCAATGTGTTATAGTGCCTCCCCATCTCTTCTATAGATTTAGCGCTTTACTTCGTTATGCCATCCCGTGGGTTTTCATTTATTCTTACAGATTCTTCCCTTGCTGATTATGGTCTCTCACAGTGGGTTCAACTGATTCTTAAAGAGTAGTCTCCTCATGGATTTTGTCCTTTTACCTTCTAATGGATTTTGGAAGCACATCCCCGGGCTATTCAATATCAGCTTCTGAGACATTGGCTGGGCCTGTGAATCCATATGTTTTTGTAAAATCCAGAGTAATTCTTGCCAGAACAGCATAGTGACAGCTACAACTGAATAAAAAAAAATATTGGAGAAAACTATGATACGGTTAAGTATGCCTATGACCAAAGTGCTGCATCAAATTTTTGGTTTACCAGTTTTTATGGTGTTATTTATTTGAAATGTACAGCTTTCTGTATGACAAAAATATTAAGTTGTTGTTTGAGTAGTGTCCCTCTGGGTGCTTCAGTTCAGGTGCACATGCATCCTGTGCCTTTGATCAGAGATTTTTGGTAGTGTTGCTTGTCCGGCCTGCTCATGCACCCTACACATACTCCTGCCCCATACCCAGGTTATTTAGGGCTGTGTGGGCAAACAGCCTTCAGTTCCTTCTAGTGGTGCTGGAACTAGGGGTACTGCTACACCCCCTGCTTGAAGTAGTAATAAACACCAAATACATGGTTTTCATCAGCAGCACCGCTACTATAAAAATTGTTCCAGCATGCTTGGTTCCTTCTCAGGTGCCTTTGGCCAGAATTGGAATTTAGTGTGTTCTTGTTTTCTCTTTAGAGTTATTATAGTAAGTAGTAGTTTAGTTTATAGTAGTTTAGTAGTTTATAGTTATTGGAACTGTTGTTCTCATTTTCTTTCTCCCCTCCAAAAAAATTTTTTTTTTCTGGTTCTGAGGAGTCCAGTATTTTTTCATGAATATGGGATGCTGGGCTACATGGGTTTTAAAAGGTGCCTCTCCTTTTGAGGAGCCATTCCTGTCAGTGAGGATTTTTTCCCTAAATTGCTAATGAGAATTGGACTCTCAAGTCTCCAACAAAATAGTCCTAGCTTTGAAACCTTTTGCCACTGCAGGCAACATGGAGTGCAGAAAATTCTGCTCCAGAGGAGGACTCAGGCATCTCCTAGAGATTGAGGATTTTCTCGTTACATAGACAAAGGGTCTTTCTCTATGGGTCTCCACCAATTCCATTGCTTTTAAAAAGAAAAGGAGTACTTGTGGCACCTTAGAGACTAACAAATTTATTTGAGCATAAGCTTTCGTGAGCTACAGCTGGTGAAGTGAGCTGTAGCTCACGAAAGCTTATGCTCAAATAAATTTGTTAGTCTCTAAGGTGCCACAAGTACTCCTTTTCTTTTGCGAATACAGACTAACACGGCTGCTACTCTGAAACCTGTCATTCCTTTTAAAGGTTCTCAACAAGATCAAGCACAACCAAGCCAGGGTCATTTTGATTATATCAACTTGGCCAAGACAAGTTTTGTATCCGTACCTTGTCAGACTCACCTTCTGCTCTCTGTGGCAACTCCCCATCTATTCTTGACTGTCTCAGGATGTGAGTCAAACACTTCACCCCAATCTGAACATTCTGCAACGCAAAGCATGGCTCCTCAATGGCTCTCAGGATTAGAGGCATCCTGTTCATTGGGAGTACAACATGTGCTGTTAAATAGCAGGGAGAAATCTACAAGACACACTTACTTCCAGAAATGAAGATGTTGTCATCTTTGGTGTAACCTCTGTTATTTTTCACCTGTCCAGTCATCTCTTTCCACAATCTTGGATTACCTATTGGAATTGAAAACATCAGGTCTCTGAATTCCATCAAGGTTCCCTTAGCATTAATAACAGCTTTCCACACACGTTTAGGTGGTTTCTTAATTTTCATACATCTGATCAAAATGAGGTTCTTAAAGTCTTACAAACCTTTTCCTGCAGATTAGTGATCCTACTCTGCTTTGGGATTTCAACCTTGTTTTTAACCATCCCATGAAACAGCCTTTTGAACTACTAGCTACATGCTCTGTTACATTTGTCCATGAAGACAAGTCTTTTTGGTGACCTTCACTTCTGCACAAAGGGTTGGAGAGATTGGGGCTCTAATGGCAGGTCCTCCATTGACTGTGTTCTCCAAGGAAAATGTATCATTACAACCCCCTGCAAAATTTTTACCTAAGGCGGCTTCTGTTTCATATTAACCAGACTGTTCACTTTCCAGTTTTCTTTCCTAAGCTACATTAGTTTCCTGCGTAGAATATCTTCCATATGCTAGATGTTGAGAGGGCATTGGCCTTTTACTTGAACAGAACCAGAACATCCAAAAGTCCCCATGACTTTTTGTTTCTATTGAGGATAGGTCTGAGGAATACATTATCTCCCAAAGAGACTCTCTGGATGTATTATTGCATGTAATGGTTTGGTTGATGCTCAAACGCCCCTGCAAGTGACTGCATGTTCTATTTGATTGCAGTCTGTCTGTCTAGCCCTACTCAAGAATGTTCCAGTTGCTGAGAGATCTGCAAAGCTGCAACATGGAGTTCAGTGCATACTTTTTCCAGCCGTTATGCTTTGGTTCATGCTGCTAGATCAGATGCTGCAGTAGACAGTGCAGTTCTCTCTTCAGCGCTGGACTCTGTTCTAAACCTCCCGTCTCCTTGACCTAAGGAGTCACTTTGAAGTGGAGCACCCACAGGGACACAACTCAAGGAAAGAGCAGTTACTCACTTTATGCAGAAACTGGAGTTCAAGATGTGTCCCCCTTTGGGTGCTCCACTACCTGCCCTCCTTCCCCTTTGCTTTGGAGTTCCCTATGTGGGGCTTTGCAGTAGAGAAGGAACTGAAGGTGGGTTACCTGTACAGTCCTATACAGCCTCTCTTCGAGGCATAAGCATGTTGAGTGCGCATGTGAAGGCCAAACAGGCACTGCTGCCAAAAATCTCTGATCAAAGGTACAGGGTGCATGCGCATCTGAAGTAGAGTACCGAAAGGAACACATATCACAAAGAACTCCAGTTACTGGACAAGGTGAGTAACCTCTCCTTTTTTTTCCTCCTCAAAATTTCTTTACTACTTTGTCCACGGGACTCTGAGAGTCTCTATCAGCATATGTAAGCATATGTAATCATATGTAAGCATATGATCTAGCAAAATAACTTGACAGAATGAATAAAACATCAGAAGAAGCTTTTAAGAAAATGAAAAAAGAATATAATAGGGGTTGAAATATATTCTGTTGTTAAATCTTTTATTCCATGTTACTTGCATCATCATAGTAGTTCACATTTGCTACATTGCCATCATTTAAAATCTTTATTACTAACCTGTCTCAATACAGTTCTGTAAACTGGGTCTCTAGCTTAGAGAGTTGCTGCATAGTATGTAGATATTGATATATTTAAAGAAAACCATGGTATTGCTGTCAGTTATTAATTATTTTATTTATACTATATGTTGTATTTGAGAGAATTACTTGATGGTTTAGATATTCTGAGATTTTTGTATTTTCTTATTTCAGGCATCTCTTGCACTGTGTTTCGTTTTGATGTTTGGCAACTCAATGTTATTGACATCATATTATGCTGCCTCTTTAGCAGTTATCTGGGTAAGTTTTAGAAGAACTCATTTCAGATGCTTAGGAATGTACTTCTGCACTATTATCTATGGATTGGCGCATTAAATGGAGAATTGTTAACTTCTCTAAATAGTTAGAAAAGATTATACTTCCATGAGATCGATAAGGTTAGTCTTGGGCAATGTTCCCTCTAATTTTTGACAGGCCGTGTGCGCAAAAAATTTCTTCTGGGCAAATTGTTGTGCTTCTGTGCAAATTTTTATGTGTGCGGTGTTTCACCATATGTGCAGGGTTTAGGGTCTGTGTGCGCGTGCACAGCTTAGAGGAAACAGTGGTCTTGGGAGATGTTTGGGGAATGGGGAAGGGTTAATAAAGTCAGTAAAATGTTGACACATCAAAGCTTTGACACAAGAGAAACTGAACATGGACTTATGCTTTTTCATGTGTAAGGCTAGAACAATCACGTTTTACAAGGTACTAAAAGTTATTTATATGCTGGCAAATTTTGTAGAACATCTGACACACAAGGTATACGTGATTAACTGATTGGACTTTAAAGTAAAAGCTGTGGCTTCTGTTTCTGTTTGAAGCTTAAGCAGTATTAAAAAAAAAATCTTAAAACGTATACTTTTTCCAAAACTGCAAATAGTACAGAACAGTATGACCAATAACAGAAGCAACAATAATCAGAAATTATGCGTCAATATGAAAACAGTCTTGGAAGGCCCACTCACTCAGGAACACACTACAAGCATTATTTAAACCATTAAAGGTTTGCAAAAAGAAAAGGAGTACTTGTGGCACCTTAGAGACTAACCAGTTTATTTGAGCTGTAGCTCACGAAAGCTTATGCTCAAATAAATTGGTTAGTCCAAGTACTCCTTTTCTTTTTGCGAATACAGACAACACGGCTGTTACTCTGAAACCTGTCATTAAAGGTTTGTCATCCAGTATATTCCTCACCACTATTTTTTACAGAGAAAACTTACCTAAGCAAATCATGTACTTACTCCAGGAAGGAAGAAGACAAAATTATCAATCAAGGCTAGTAGGAGGACACTAAAGAGAGCCTATTTCCACCCCAGTCTCTCTTGATGTTCCATCCTGGAGGCATGGAGGGTAGCCCAATGTCTCAGTCTTTTTATTTTAACTTTTTGTCTCTTAGATCTTTTCTGAGAAAAAGGGATGCTGAGCCACCCCATGGCTCCTTTGTTAGCTAAAATGTCCTTAGTTACAAAAAAAACTTCGTTGTTTAATCATTTGTAATGAAATCTTGATGTCATATGGCCATTAGTCTGGTGTAGAGTAGGCTTCTTACAGCTCTTCAGTTAATGCCCCATTTCTGATTTTTATTGCTCATAACATCCACTGATGGTAAGAGTTCTTGCTATCATAAGATGGTGAAGAGGGCATACAAGAGGAAAATTTAGAACTTAGTAACAAATTTGTAACTTAGTAACAAAATGCAGGGAAACCTAGTGATTCTGTGTTTAGTAATGTTTTTCTGTCATTCTACCTCATCTTCCCTTGGGGATTCTTCGTGTACATTTTTTTATGCTGTAATTAGTAATTATTCCTTACTTTGAAGTTTCTTTTTGCTGGTGAAAATAGGCACGCTTTCTGTGCTTGTATTGCCTTTGATGTTTTTTCAAGAAAACCTGAAACTATATAAAATAGATTCTCGCCCGGAAGAGAGAAGAGTGGTTCTAATTCAGTGTATGGAAACTGCAATAATAAGAGTATCAGTTCTTATGATATTCAGTCATGTGATCGACAGGTTACATGGGTTTGAACTATACTTTTTAAGGACGTTCATTTGGTGACATGTCAAGCTCTGTAGAAAAAATACATAGTTTTTTCATGCGTTACTAGAATATGATTGGAAATATCATAAAATAGGTGCATTAATTTTTAATTATTATTTTAGGGTATTCTTGAATTGAGTCCAAAATTGCTGAAAAGGAGTAGAAGAGAAGTCAGTTTATGGGTAAGGATTGATAATCCAATTGAATTTATCAGAAAAGAACTACCACTTATTGGTCAGCCAAATCAGGAAATTATCCATGTATTTCTAATGCAGTGAATATGTGAGAATTGATAGTTTGAAGTAATATTTTGAATATCAATATCTCAAAGTTGACTAATATCCCACAAGGAAAACTGACACAAAAAGGAATAAAATGGATAAGTAATTTGACAAAATTGAACTAAAAGCTTTCACACTGTAAGAGTTGTTAGAAGTTAAAAATACAGGAATTTTCTAATTAGTTACAATATTTACAAAATCATAAGAATTGGACCACTTAAACTAGGTTTATCTCCAAGACAGAACTGTGGAAGGAAATTGAAAAATAATCCAATAAAAGAGCAAATTGTATGCACTCTTACTTGAGGGCAATACTGACAAAATGATTTAGTTTGAGAAACAGATATGAACAGCAAATTTCTCCAGAGGATTGAAAGAATATGATGATAGTACAAGTTGACCATCATGGAGAGAATACCAGTGGAAAAGTATGATTAAATATTGGCTCCCACCAGACTTGCAAAACAAAATGAACACAGTAAAATTCTGGAGGGGATACTATGATAAAGGGGATCATTTCCAAATCGTAATCCTAATTTTAAAGGAAGCTAGTTAGATTAAAAAATAATGGATGTAAATTCCTTTTACTTTGAGGCTAGAAAAATGTCCCAATTTGTGGAAATTAAACAACTCTGTAATTAAACAACTCTGTTTAATTTCTTATAACTGCAGCCAATAAATGTGATGGGTTCTCCCAGGGTGCCACCTGGAACTGGGATACCACTGAGCCCCACTGACCCACCATCTGGGTGCTCTTTACACCGTATGGCTGTGACCAGCCTACCAAACTTTCTCCCAGGCTTCAGCACACATACAGGTAGGGGCACAAGCAGCTGCAGTACATACAGACTGCTGTGATCAGCTCTGCATGGGGAGGCTACAGCTTAGGAGCTACTCAAGTGCCCACCCCCCTCTGAAGTGTAAACCCAAAATTATAGCGTCTTGTGCTGCACAGGGATCTGTAGAGCGTAAGCTCATGAAATTCGCCCTCTCCCTCAATGTGGAGAGGAAATATACAACAGCTTTTGCCCCAACTTAAGACTCCCACACACTGGTTTGTGATAAAGCAAAAACAAATTTATTAACTACAAAAGATAGATTTTAAGTGATTATAAGGGATAGCAAGCAGATCAAAGCAGGTTACCTTGCAAATAAACAAAAACTCAATCTAAGCTTAACATACTAAAGAGGTTGGATATGAGTAGCAAATTCTCACCCTAAATGATGTTTCCAGGAGGTTGCAGAGATTCTTAAGGGGCCAGTTGCACTTGCTTCCAGCTTAAAAACCCCAGGTGTTTCTTTTTCAGGCTAAAAATTCCTTCAGCCTGGATCCAGCACTTCCCCCCAGTTCAGTCGTTGTTCCTTAGGTGTTTTCAGGAGTCATCTTTGGGCGGGAAGTCAGTGAAGAACCTCGATGATGTCACTCCCCTGCCTTAAATAGCTTTTGCATAGGGCAGGACCCCTTTGACTCCAAGCATCTTTCCCACACTAGTCAGTGGAAAAACACTGGTATTCCCAAGATGGAGTCCAGTACCAGGTGACCTGGCACATGATCCTGAAGGGTCCTAGCAGCCATGAGTCAGAGATTGTTTACAGCACCCTCAGGAGGGACTTCCTGTGGTAGATTAGCCTCTTCTAAGACCTATTGTTTTCTTCTAATGGCCCATCAACCTGAATGGGCCCTTCCCAGCCAGCCATCTAGACTGAGAATCTTTTGCCTAGTGGGTGTTCCCCAGGTGTAAACACATTTGTAATACAGATATATATATAGTCAATATTCCAAACTTCAGATACAAAAATGATACTTGCATACAAGTAGGATAATCATATTCAGTAAATCATAACCTTTCCAATGATATCTCTGATGACCTATCTTGCATAGAATACATTATGATTGTCATAATATCTCTAAGAAGAATATGGGATGCAGTGTCACAAATATATTTCACCCTTTTGCTTGAAAAAAGAAATACCATCTCTAGAAAGGTGATTAGCAAGAATAAAATAATTTTTAAAAATGGAAAGACATGCTACCTACATTAGATTAACTGAACTATTTCAGGAAAGGAACAAAATGGGATATATATCAATTTTTAAAATTACCATATGTATGCCTCAACTTGTAACTAGTCTGCCTCAGTTCTTCTGTTTTCCATTAGCTTGTTTTTATTCATCCTCTTTTAATACTTACACTGTTAACCATTATGTTAATTTTTTATTAAAAGGAGCTAAAAATAAGATTCTGGAAACCTCATTTCTGCTGACTGCACTCTTGCTGTGATACTGTTTCAATGCACTAGGAAAGAAGAGGGAGTCTTAACTGTAGTGCTTGGAGCAATGTGCATAAAGCAGTACTAGATCTTTCAGTTTCAATAGGAAAAGATTTAATATTACTACTGTGTTCTCTAATTATTGGAATGTACTTTGAGTTACAAATCAAACACTTCTTGTGATTGTCAGTTGCTTTATTCTTGACACTTTCCTAACACACGAGAGAACTTTTTCCACTAACTGTACAACTCCAGTATGCTTTTTTTCTTCTGTTGTCCTCCTTCAGTCTGAATGTATCCTTTATTTTGTAGGCCATTGAAGGATTTGCTTGGTTATTTGGGACAGTCACCTTGAAATATTTGACTTCTCGAATATTTGGAGTAGCTGATGATGTAAGTGCTGCTTTTTTAATGTTAGTCATTGTTAAAGGTTTTATTTTAGACAGTTATGTTGCTTCATATCTTATTTAATCCTTTAAACATTTTCTTCTTTTCTGAGAAATTAAATATTTAAACTGCACAATATTTAAGATGATCGCTAATTTATTATTCCATTTTCTTCCTAAATGACATGGACTTAAACATTAAACCAAGCCAATAAATGAATGCTGTTACTTTTTGGTAAGCCAATGTAATGTTCCAAGAAATTGAGTTAGCATGGAAAAGTGAAATTTTGTTCAGCTCTTAGCTGACCACTATTCTCGTAGGACTATGCATTTGCTAAGTAAAACTTTGACACATGGCAAACAACTTAGTAAAACTGTCTTCGGAGTTTTAAAAAATTTTAGTGACTTATTTTTAAAGACCTATTCATGCTTTATGGGAAACCCTGGGAAACACTGAATTTATAAATTTTACATTTAGATGACATTGTTCTGCATTACTACTTTATCATTAAGGGGTTTTGCATGAAAACAGAATCTAAACATTTACATTTTATCTATTTGGCATGTTTTGATCAGAAGCATTGAAGAAGGAAAACAGAACAATGCTGTAATAAATATTACTGTAATACAGTAAAATAATCAACAAGTAACAAATTGGCAAATGTTATCCAGAACTAGAATAAATTGTTAACAATACAAAGAAGAGAGATGATAGTAAGATCTTCAAAAATAATGTTGAAGTTTTGGTTAAGATAATTGTTTCTATTTTGCTTTATTATCCTTTATTATATTATATATTTGGTATTGTATTATCATGAGATTTCTAGGATTACTTGCACAGAAGTGAGAGAGGAATTATCACTCCAGGGTTTCATGATTTCCATAGCTATCCTCCAGGCATTTGGTACAGAAGCTGATTTAAATGATAGGTTACAAACCACAGTCAGTAGTTCTGCAATTTCACATTTGAGTTCCTTCAGAACTCTTGGGTGAATACCAGCTGGTCCTGGTGTTTAGTTTATCAGTTTGTTCCAAAACCTCTTCTAATGGCCCTCAATCTGCAACAGTGCCTCAGATTTGTCACCTAAAAAGAATGGCTTGTGTTTGGGAATTTCCTTCATATCCTCAGCCATGAAGACCGATGCAAAGAATTCATTTAGTTTCTCTGCAATGGTCTTATCGTCCTTGAGTGCTCCTTTAGCACCTCGATCATCCAGTGGCCCCACGAGTTGTTTAGCAGGCTTCCTGATTCTGATGTACTCAAAAAAATTTTTTGCTATTACTTTTTGAGTCTTTGGCTAACTTTTCTTCAAATTCTTTCTTGGCCTTCCTAATTATATTTTTACACTTCATTTGTCAGAGTTTATGCTCCTCTCTATTTTCCTCAGTAGGATTTAACTTCCACTTTTTACAGGATGCCTTTTTGTCTCTCACTGCTTCTTTTACTTCATTGTTTAACCACGATGGCACTTTTTTGGTTCTCTTACTGTGTTCTTTAATTTGGGATATACATTTAAGTTGAGCCTCTATTATGTTGTCTTTAAAAAGTTTCCATGCAGCTTGCAGGGATTGCACTTTTGGCACTTCACCTTTTAATTTTTGTTGAGCTAGTTTTCTCATTTTTATGTAGTCCCCCTTTCTGAAATTAAATGCTACAGTGTTGGGCTGCTGTGGTGTTTTCCCTGCCACAAGGATGTTAAATTTAATTACATTATGGTCACTATTACCAAGCGGTCCAGCTGTATTCACCTCTTGGACCACATCCTGTGCTGCACTTAGGACTAAATCAAGAATTACCTCTCCTCTTGTGGGTTCTAGGACTAGCTGCTTCAAGAAGCAGTCATGTAAGGTGTCAACAAGCTTTATTTCTACATCCCGTCCTGAGGTGACATGTACCCAGTCAATATGGGGATAGTTGAAATCCCGCATTATTATTGAATTTTAAAATTTTTATAGCCTCTCTAATCTCCCTGAGCATTTCACAGTCACTATCAATGTCCTGGTCAGGTTGTCGGTAATATATCCCTACAGCTATATTCTTATTATTAGAGCATGGAATTACTATTCATAGAGATTCTGTGGTTCAGTTTGGTTCATTTAAGATTTTTATTTCATTTGATTCTACGCTTCCTTTCATATATAGTGCCATTCCCCCACCAGCACGACCTGTTCTGTCCTTCGATATATTTTGTACCCTGGCATTACTGTGTCCCATTGATTATCCTCATTCCACCAAGTTTCTGTGATGCCTATTATATCAATATCCTCATTTAATACAAGGCACTCTAGTTCACCCATCTTATCATTTAGAGTTCTAGCATTTGTATATAAGCACTTTAAAAACTTGTCAATTTTTAGCTGTCTGCCATTACATGATGTAATTGAATGGGACTCTTTTCCATTTGATTGTTTCTCCTCAGATCCTACCCGTATTTTATCATCTTCCATCCTCTCCTCTTTACTAGGATACAGAGAATCACCATTAATAGATCCTCCCCTAAGGAATGCCTGTGTCCAAGCCACGTGCTCCTCCGCACCTGTCGGCTTTCCCCCAGCCCTTAGTTTAAAAACTGCTCTATGACCTTTTTAATTTTAAGTGCCAGCATTTTGGTTTAGGTGGAGCCCCTCGTTCCTGTATAGGCTTCCCCTTTCCCAAAAGTTTCCCAAGTTTCTAATAAATTTAAACCCCTCCTCCCTACGCCATTGTCTCAACCACACATTGAGACCCTGCAGTTCAGCCTGTCAAACTGGCCCTGCGCATGGAACTGGAAACATTTCAGAAAATGCTACCATGGAGGTCCTGGACTTCAATCTCTTACCTAGCAGCCTAAATTTGGCCTCCAGGACCTCTCTCCTATCCTTCCCTATGTCATTGGTACCTACGTGTACCATGACCACCAGCTCCTCCCTGGCACTACACATAAGTCTATCTAGATATCTTGAGCGATCTGCAACCTACGCACTAGTTGGGCAAGTCACCATGTGGTTCTCCTGGTCATCACAAACCCAGCTAACTATGTTTCTAATGATTGAATCCCCCGTAACTATTACCTGTGAATTCCTAATAACTGGAGTTCCCTCCCCCAGAGAGGTATCCTCAGTGCAAGAAGGTACCACATCATCATCTGGAAGGAGGGTCCCAACTATGGGATCATTTTCCTCTGTCATGTTGGATGTTCTCCTTCCCTGCAGCTTTCATCCTCTTCAATACACAGGGGCTGTCAGACCGGGGGTGGGACCATTCTACTGTGTCCCAGAAAGTCTCATCTATGTACCTCAGTGTCCCTTAGCTCCTCTAGTTCAGTTACTCTGGTTTCCAAAGCTCGTACATGGTCTCTGGGGGCCAGGAGCTCCTTGCACCGAATGCACGCATACGCCATCTGCCCATAGGGCAGGCAATCATACATGCTGCATTGGGTGCAATAAACTGGATAGCTCCCACTCTGTTGCTGGACTTCTGCCTGCATTCTCTTTTTACTCCTGCAACTCGTTCCTTTGTTAATGTTTTGTTTTTATTAGGGGGTGTTTTTGGCTTTAAGTTTAAAGAATGTTAAGTGTCTCTCACCCTTCCTCACACTTCCTCCTCTAAACTCCCTTGCAAAACTCCCCTGTTAGCTGCTCCTGTTTCCTAGCTCCTCTGGTTACTTAGGAGCAGGCTTTTTAAAACCTTGGTCTTCCTGAGTAGCCTTACCCTCTGGTTAAGGGTTGATAGGTGCTAAAGGGCTTAGTGATCAAAACCTCTTTAAGAAGCTCTCAGCCTTGCCACTAGGTTCAGCAAATGGTCCCCCAAACAAACATACCATGTGGTATATTTCAGCCAAGCAACAAGCACACCACAAACACACACACTACAGATAACAAACCTACCCCAAACATCACGTAATTGTCCTTCCTTCACCTGGAGAACTCCCTTGCAAAGCTCCCCTGTTAGCCGCTGCTGTTTGCTAGCTAGATATTCCAAGATGTTCCCAAAGTTCATGGGTATTAGATGGGGACAGAAGATAGGAAGCATGCATCCCCTAAGTATGAATATGCAAAGTTCTTGATGAACCACAGTTACTTGGTAATCAACTTTTTTCTTGTAATCTTCTGCTGTATGTATTTTGGCAAACCTAACAATTTTGTACCTGAAAATCTCATTTAATCTATCCAAATAATGACTTGGTGCATTTACGCTTGTACTATAAATAAAGGGTTTTTGTTGAACTAAATAGGAAAATGTTTAACGAAAAAAGAACTTTGTTACAGCATATGAGATCAATTTCTTATTTACTGATGGTTTTTGCTTTATATTTCTTACCAGGCTCATATAAGTAACCTGCTAAAATCAAAATTTATTGGCTACAAGGATTTTGACACATTAATGTACACCTGTGCTGCAGAGTTTGACTTCATGGAAAAAGAGGTAACTTATTGAAAATTGATTTACAAAAGAGGTAACTCGTTTATATTTTACCTCAACTGTGATTGCTTCTGCCAACAAATCTGAGAGCTATTTGCTGTCATTGTAAGACTTTTGTTTCCACATTCATGAGGAGCTGCAGGGTCCAATGAAAGTGTTTGTGTGTGTGTTTGTTTTTAAGTCCGCTTAACTTCATTGTAGATTTTTGTGAGGGTAGAAATAGATACAGTACGATTTCAGACTTGAAAGCTCTTAGATTTGGATGAGAGAGTAAGTACTGTATAAGGAGAGATTCTTTAAATTTTGTAATACTGCTTGTTTTATATAATTAGAACTACGTAACAAAAATGTTGAGGGGACGAAAAGTAGGTGAGAACCATATCTTGAGGTCCAATGTCTTGTGGTTTGTCTGTGCAGAGAATCACTTTGGCTGGATGAATAAAAATGCTTTTAGGGCCAGTAAACTTGTCTTGGCGCAATCATAAATTATGAATGCTAAAAAATGAATTGGTGAGTGTTTGAGATGATCCACTGTTTAGTTCTAGTCTTATGACCGATAACTAAAGAAAATAAGCTGGAGATAAGATTGAAGCCTCCAGAAAGATTCTAAAGGCAATTGTAAAATGGAAAAGAACTTTATGTAATGTTAATGTCTAGCCTTACTTAAACATAGGGGGACTAATTTATAAATGCTGTATCAGTATTATGAGTATTAATTTGGTAGCTAGATAGGGCTTGATGTCTTGTATCTCCTTTCAGCTCACTTTGTTTTTGCTATATGTTGAAATTTAAATCTACCCTCAGGAAAAATATTTCAGGACTAAAGCATGGTAGCTTTCAAAGTGAGACTGGTAGTAAATAAAACTAAATTTGAAGGAAATAAAAATTTCTTTGCATTTCAGACTCCAATAAGATACACAAAGACGCTACTACTTCCCATTGTTCTTGTGGTTTTTGGAGTAATCATCATGAAGGTAAGTTATTCATTTAGTGAGTTAACTATTTCCTCTTTTGGTGGTGTACTAAAGAGGGCAGTACATTCATCCAAATAAGGAAGAGCTAGGTAAATTACAGTAGAAATGATAGCCAGATTTTTTTTGGAAGAAATGGTGCACCATCTTCTGTATGATATAATCCACTGACCCAATCCTACACCACCTGAAGTGAATTCCAAAACTTCCATTTTGCCTTATAAAAATCATGCCTGTAAAAACAGCCATTTAAAAATTAATGGGTAGTTTTAAACGTTTAATATACATTTAGGACTAATTTGCTCTCCCTTATGTACCCTTTTATTTTGGGGGCTAGTAGGACCTTTGTAGTTGCTTGGGGCCAGAGTTGTTCCTAATTATCCTGTTCAACTTGAATATTTTTATTCTAAACAATTTAAAAATGAAATTTTATTAAAAATATACTGTAGTTTTATTTTGCACGTATTCTGTACCTGATTGACAGACTATATAACTAACTGTTTTTTGTTATTGTATATTGCATTATGTGTAAAACATTGCAGTTTAATCTACTCAGGAACAGACAGGCTAGATGCAGGCTGCTTGTCTAGTAAGAATTCTTTGTTGGCGTGTGTATCTAAAACATATTGAATGAAAACTGCCTTTACTAATGTTTTAACCGTACCATCTCAAGCCCTCTTAATTTAATTTTAGAATTTTAAAATGTTCAGAAATGCTTTAGAATTATGCTAATTTGTCCATATTTTGTTAACTTTCATTGTGTTCACAGGCAATTAAATATACTGTGTGGGTTTTATCTCAGAAAGACCTCTGTGAAAGGTAAGTATTGCCTTTAAGATGTTAAACTTAATGATGATCTTCGAGTGGCTCTGCATATTCCCTCTTATAGGTATTGTGGTGCCTAATGGTAGAACCTTCTCCCAGTAGTGTCCACTAGTATCCCTTCTACCTCTTCCCCCACCCCCCACATCTCTGAGGGCGAGGCCATGTAGGGATGCACAGCGCCCTCTATCACTTCAGTTCCTTCTAACCATGTGCCTGGATGAAAATGAACCTTTCCGGTCCCTTCAGATCTGGCATTTTACTCCATGTGTTTATTGTGAGTTATTTAGTGATTTGTATAGGTAAGTAGTTAATTTGTTAGTATCTTGGTTCCATGTTATGGTGGAACTGAAGAGGATAAAGCCAAGAATGAAGAGGTGTGTTTCATGCCCTGCTGTTTTCCCAGCATCAGACATTAGGTGCCTGAAGTATCTGGGAGAGAGCCATTCTCCTTCTGGGTGTTCCATCTGCCAGACTTTTACACTCTGAGATTGCCAGGAGAGGCAGAATAGATTCCAGATGCTTCTCCGTGAGGCTAAGCCCTGTGGACCTGGACAGTGATTGGATCTAGGGTCCAAGAGGCCAGTTTCGTCTCCTGTGACTTCCATCAAAGCAGTTGAAGGGTTCCAGGAAGTCAGAACCAGTATTGGGTCTGGCTTTGGTTCCCACTGCTTCATCCATCAGGCCCTCAGAACCGCCTGTGTCAGAACCAAGGATCATGCTTTCAGTTCTGGGTGTCTTGGTTCCAAAGAGGAAGAGGTCTACAGAAAAGATGGACACTGTTAGCAGTGCCGGATGATTTGCCTCATCATCAGATCCATCTGATTCCAACAGAGTCTCTATGGCTCCAAAATCAGTCTGTTCCGGTCTCAGCTTCAGGATCCAAAAGGATGGATTTGAGGATTGTGTCAGATTGGTCCCATTTAAGTGTTTGGGCCTGGCCTTAGTCCCAGTTCCAGGTCCATTTTCAGTTCCAAAGAATACTTTGGTGGTGGTAGCTGATGTGTATTGTACAGCAGTGGTTCTCAAAGCTGGTCAACCGCTTGTTCAGGGAAAGCCCCTGGCGGGCCGGACTGGTTTGTCTACCTGCCACGTCCGCAGGTTGGGCCGATTGTGGCTCCCACTGGCCGCGGTTCGACGCTCCAGGCCAATGGTGCTGCACCCCATTTTATGGCCTTGCCTTTAGAATGTGTTCAGAAACACTGAGCGGTGCAGCGGAAGGTGGTGTTGGAGGAGATGAGAGAGCACTCTAAGGGACACTGCTTGGAGAAGGTTTTACCGCTAGCTGGCCTAATACCAGTAAGTGTGAATATGCAGAGCCATCTCAAAGAACTGTGGTTACCAATAAGTAGCCTTCATTTTTGCTACAAAAGAAATGTTAGGATTCTTTCTTTTCATTTGAATTGATATATGTCAGATACTTTAGATCCAAAATAGCATATTGACATGTTTTTGGACAGCTGTTTGCTATTCACTAAATGGAACTGGTTTTCCCTTCACTGTATAGCATTCAAAAATATTATTTGTATTTGTGCTTATTGATAAGTTAAATTACCATAGTTTGTTTGTTTGCTGTACAATCTTAGGCTAACATTTCTACTCCTTTTCCCTTCCCTTTCTCTCCCGCAAATAGTGAATGTAAACATCATCTTCATCCTTCCTTCTGGAGTATCAGGTTCAAGTTAGAAACCCCAGGATATTTGGGTTTAATCTGTAGGAAGTGCTCCTATAAAATGTTCATCATATTTCCTAAACTGTCTTCATTTATGGTTGGACGGTTCTCCTGTGATCTGGCTCTCAGAATAAAGAATGAGCAGCATCTACAGATACAAACTTCCCCTGCTGAAGAGCTTCTTAACACAAAGTCCTTTTCTGATCGCAAAATATGAACCTTTGTTCTGTCAGCGTCTGCACTCTTAACTTTCTCTTCTGGATAGATAATAAATTTAACATGGGGTTGAGAGGATAGTCAAATCCTCATTTTTTGTTGTGTTGCTGAAACGCTTTGGAGTGCTTCTTAAAGTACTGAGTGCCTGGTGTTTCGCTCCAAAGGAGTCATTGTCTTCCTATCCAGAACCAAGATTAATAATCTATGTCTATTACTATCTGCTCTTTTCCATTAAATCCATTTTGGAACCGTATTTGATACTAACGTATGACAGTGGTGAATTGGGCAACGAGATTTTTGTCACTTCATCCTACACATTCAGCTACACTGAGAGTTTTTGTCTTTTTTCCATAGATCATTACTGGGACTTGTTTATGTTTGCTCATGTGGTCTTTATCAGATTTTTAACAAATATGAAACTCATGAGCTTGAGGATTTTTTTCTCACAAGTATCCTGCAAGAACATTAGGCATACGTGCATCAGTTTATGGAAACAGATTTACAATAATTCAATAGCAAAGTTAAGGTTCTCTGGAAGTATCTTTTTTAAGGTCTCAACAAGCTTCATAAGTTGCTGTAACAACGTTTCGTTTACACGGTTTCCTCCTAAGGAGCCAGAAACCATGCTTGTCATAACTAAGTAAATAGTTGACTTGTTTTAACAATACATAGTAGGACATGTTCTGTGTATTTATATTTTGATAGGGAGTTTCTATCTCTGTGTCCAAATAGCTAATCTGCTGTAAAGATTGTTTGTAGAAGTAATTAAAGTATTAAAGCGCATTTTCAGCATTGGAGATACGCCAAAACATAAATATGGGACAAAGATATTTATCCAACTTGTAAAGAGCTTTGAAATCTGTGGCTGAAAAGGGCTATATAAGTGATGTATATATTTATCAGATTATTTCATAAATGAAACTAGTGCACTTCTATAGGACATATTAATGATTCTGTGCTATGAACAAATAATGTATTTGTGGGGTATTTCTTTTTTATCCAGAGAGGATCATTTTAACCATGGTGAGGTAAGACTTTCATCTTTATGATTTCATGTGTGACTCCTTAATTTGAGTAAGTACTGGTACATTTTTAATATAATTTAAATGAGAATTATCTTTGTATGATGTTTCTCAAAAGTTTAGTTTTTTTGGTCTAATTCCCTACTCCTTGGTTAGTGTCACCAGAATAACTTCTTTAAAATAACAAATACAAAAGACCTCCTATTTGTAATGGGGAAAAATATTATGCTTTATTTTAATGATATAAATAGAATATCCTGGATTCCAACTTCCATTTTTTTCTTGACGTGTTTGAAGACTATGTGTCTGTAGTCTTGTTTGTAGGCTTAACTACTACACACAAATCCTATTACTTTACTTTCTGCTCTTTGTCAGTTACGCCTAATATTTTATTAATGCAAGTAATTCAGTTTTTCAGTATTTGGTTGATTTTGTTATTCTTAAGTGATGGCTTTTCTTTGAGGTTTTTTTCCATTTTAAGTTCAAAAAGTCAGCCCCACTTAATATGACATCTGTGTGATGATGGGTGGAGCCATCAAAGTTTAGGTAGACAGGCTTATATCCCATCTTGGCATTCAAATCCCTAAATTCAAATTCGTTTGTCCAGGAGGCCAATTGAAAGACTAGGTTAAAATGAGGGGTAAGATCACTAGAAATTAAGCATTCACTCAGTGCAATTTGCACTCAGGAAGCCTAGACTGAAGTGCAAAATCCTTCCATATTTACTACAGTTAGAAAACTAATTGGAATCTAGGGGCTAGCATGTAGAAAATAGCTTCCAATAAGCCTACGCCCCTTAGACAATTGCTTCCAATTTGGAGGAAGGAATCTCTTTCAATGCAAAAAAAAAAAAAAAAAAGTGGGGGGGGAGTGGAAGGGGGAAGCTTCCTAAAGAGCTGCCTGGCATCCAATTATTTATTTTTCCTGATTTATTTAGGGACACTGTGCTGTTTTGCTCTTTAGAAACATCTTAATTCATCCAAAAATATTTAAATGATTCAAATAGGTAGAGATATTGATTGGAGTGGCTGCATTTTTATCACAAGTTCTCCTCAGGTAATGTGTGTCTGAGGTTAGCTGTGTCAAGAGATAAGAGTCTGGCACTGGTACTCTGAGTTGAACTTATTGATATTTGATTTTAAGAGTATCAGAGCACTATGTTACAAATAACTGGCCTTGTCACTAGATGCACAATTTAGTAATGGTGACAACTGTATTTGTCACATCTTTCATCTCTGGATCACTAATTATTTTAGATATGTTAATAAATAACCGTCTCTTCCAGCCTGTGAGGTAGGAGACGGCCATGCAGGGAATATTGCATCTATCATTGCCTGCCTGCCTGCCTGCCTTCCTTGTAGCTTGCCCTCCTGATTATCCAGCCATCTCTCCAGCTAGCCCTTCTATGCTGCTTTTCCTCTTTCCTTTCTCCTTTCTACCCGCATATAAGCATACTTAAAAAAACAAAAAACCTCACAATCCTCAGGGAGGACGAGTAACAAAACCTACTTCTCCATTGCTGTTGCTTAAATTTGGAAGATTCTTTTACTTTGGCAGTACATAAAAACTCTTATTTAAGTTTTGCATTTTTCAAAATGTATTTTGAATATTAAATGAAAATGTATCAAAATGTTAGCTTATGCTTTTGTGTATATGTTTTTTTGTTTGGCAGCTGGTATACCATGCATTGCAGCTATTGGCATATACTGTACTTGGTATTTTAATTATGAGACTGAAACTGTTTCTGACACCTCACTTATGCGTTATGGCTTCCTTGATTTGTTCAAAACAGGTAAGATGTTCTTTAACACTGCAATTCTCTCAACCCTTAATGTTACCGTAACACATTGTTCTCTGAACTGTTATCCAAAATTATATAAACTGCTCTATTGTTCATAACTGCTGAATCTTTTAACTGTAATATTTATTAGTTAAAAGGAAAACACAAGTTAATTTTAAAAAATCAGCATTCCACTTATAGTATTAAAATTAAAACAAACACTTGGAATTGTGTAACTACAGCATAAGTCTGTCTTATTGTGCCTTGTACTGAGCTTAGTTATAGGACAGCACGTGTTACATTTTGTTTTTAACTATACATTTCATTGCTAGTGCTGGTTTTGTATCACTCTAATTTTATCAGAAATTAATGTTGGTGTATAATCACATTCCATTTTTCCCTGTTAGATTCATTGTCTACATATCAATTCTCAGTGGAAGTTTAGTTTTAGATAGGCTTGAATGTTGAATGCATATTCTTGCTTTGAAGTTGAACTGGGATGCAAAACAAAGATAAGATTTTTCTAGTTTTAAATCACCTATAATGGAAAAGCAGACCAGATTTCTCCAGTTGTGGAATATTTGTTGGAACTGGCTATTCATACAAGTATTCTACATTTTTGAAGGGTGATCCTCACACCCAAAATACAGATTGAGTCTTTAGAACCACAGCTAAATATCTGTTAAATGCATTCTGCCTGATTGTCATTATGTACAGTACACACAGTACTGTAGTATACAACAATATTGTTTTTAAAGGTGTGGTCTAGCAATTTCCAGTGTACACCCTGTTTTCACTTGCTTATAACTTTGCCAAATTTTAACTGTTGAGATGAAATCTTCCATGCCCGAGTGTCTGTCTCAGGCTGAGTTTTGAACATTTTCGACCAAAAGAGTTCAGCTGTTTACAAGAAAAAGGCTGGGGAAAATACATTTTGCCCATGTTCAAAAATTCTGGCAAGTTGTAGCACCGCCATGCATTGAAGCAGGGTATTGAAACGTGTCCATTTTGGGGCAGAGTTTGGGGATAAGCCTTTGTATCTGGGATAAGCCTTTTGCCATCTGTCACTGAGGGGCTGCCGCTGCACCCTATCTTCAAGCATGCACTGCCACACCCAGTCTCAGTTAAGGAGATTTATTCTTTTATAACAAAGGTTAACAAACAAACAGAAGGCAGTCTTGAGTCAATACCTGGTCCACAGACTTCAGGGCCACCCCTTCCAGGGGTCTCTGGCTCTCTAGTTCCTGGCAACTTCTTTGCCTCCTCCAGCTCCTCTTGTTGCTGCAGCTATTGGGTTGCTCCTTAGATTTTAGCAGCAAATCTCCAAAGATTTCATCTTCACTGAGCATGCTTGAGCCTCTGTCAGTTCTTTGTGCTGACCAGAGTGCACACTCCCTCCCTCACAACTCGTGTGTGTGACTGGACTGCACGTGTGCCATTTCCACAGAACAGCTAGACATGCCCCAGCTCCTCAAAGCTTCTGTATGTAACAGGATTGCACATACGCCAGCCCCACAGAGTGACAGAATATATTTCAGTGCGTGGTAGCCGGGGCAAAGCCAGACTTTCCCAGTAATGGCTGCTCCCAGTGCTCTGGGCTGGGCACTGGAACTAAGAATGGAGTGTCTGTGCACCTGTCCTATCAATGACCCCCTGTGGGCACTCAGGCAGTGTGGAGAAGGAAGCTGATCTGATTCAAATGCAGAAGGGACAAAAGCCGGACTGGGGGTGGAAAGGAATAGGAGTCTGGGACTAAGGGTGGTGGAGGAAGAGCAACTATGACTGGGGGTTGGAAGGGAGAGACTGGGACTAAACCATTGTGGGTGTGTGGCGGGGGGGGTAATGGGCAGAGGTGATGGATCTGAAAGAGTGTTGGGGTGGAGGGGGAGAACTGGGATTTGCTGGGTGAAGAAACTGGGACTTGGATGTGAACCCTGAGTAATGGGGACAAGGACTAGGATAGACAAAGAGAATAGGACTAGAGCAAGGAGGTGGGGTGGGAAAGGGAAAGGTTGGAGCAGGTAGGGCAGGAAAAGCATCAAGCTTGAGGGAAACAGGTAGAAGAGTCTGTGCCTATTAAAGCGCACACACTTCCAGAGCCTGGAATGGAACCCAGGTTTCCTGAATCTCACCATTCCACTGCTGTAAGCAAATCTATGTGAAACGTACTGGCAAAGTGTGTGTCTCCTCCCGCTCTAGTGCTGGTCTACATAGTGATTAACAACCTAACTATTTTTATCAGTTCCTCTCTTAGCTTAAGGGCCAGAGGTCTGTGTAGTGGATCTACATGTTCCAACCCTGCTGATGAACCACGTGGGTGTCAGTATGGTATCACATTTGGAATATTTTTCAGTTTGTTTTTTTTTAGGAAACCTAGGAAATTAAACAGTAAAAACTGTTAAAAGAACATAATTCAGGTTTCAAAGTCAGTCGCTCCATTAGGAAGTGCCAGTATTAAGGTTACTTATCATTTTAATTCAGCCCCGTTGTGCACATGCATTATGATAGTCTTTTCTTTTTTGAGTGATTGCGCATGTCCATTCCACTTCAGGTGCGTGCGTGTCCAGTGCAGTTGTCAGAGATTTTTTCCCTCAGCAGTGCCTGTCAGGGCAGCACAGGTGGCTTCTGTTCCCTCATGCTGCTGTGCAATGGTATAAAGGGCGGCGCCATGCCCAACCCCATGAGACTTCTTACCATCTATGACGGTTGTTGGAGAGTGTGGTCTTACTATCACAAGTCTTTTCCTGGTTTTAGTAGTTTATAGTGTTAGGTAGTTATAGAATTACCTATTCTTGGGTACTGCTACCTCAGCCGGGGCATGACTCAGTCACTGGGTTTTAAGCCCTGTCATTCCAGTGAGTGACCCACACTCCAGTTGCCTGAAGTGTCTTGGGAAGACTTAGGTCCATGTTTTGGTGCCTACCTTGCAGGGATTTTGAGCCAAGAAGGACAGGGAGGCCAAGTTTCTGCTGATGGAGGTAGCCCTACATTCATCCTCGGAGCCGTCTCGCTCATAGTGGGTACCAAACACATCTGCATGCATCAGAAGTGCTTCTCGTCATCTTGCTAATTCTTGGGTCCATACTCCTTCTCCAGTACTGAGAAAGAGTCACAGGAAGATGGCCTCTAATATCAACAGGGCTGGTGCCAGAGTCAATGGTCTTGCCTGAGCAGATGACTGCTTTGGAGAGTGCAGTGTCTCAGCGTCTCGAGATGATGCCAAGTTTGAACATGTGGTCCTTCAATCTGAGGGTGGGATCGGAGTCTTCCTGAATAAAGATTGAACTGTATGTGAGTCACCAGAAGTGGAATGCACAAGTGCAATCGCTCAAAGAAGAAACAAGTTACTAACCTGTTCCATAACTGTTGTTCTTCGAGATGTGTTGAATGTGTCCATTCCACCACCAGCCCTTCTGTATCGGAGTCTGACTGGGAAGGACTTGGGGAGAGTTTGGAGCAGTTCCACACTTTATACCATCACGCAGCAGCATGAGAGTAGCAGAGGGCGTGTGTGCCACCCCAACAGATACCGCTGAGGGAAAAATCTCTAACCGCTGTGCACTGGGCATGCATGCAGCTGAAGTGGAATGGGCATGTGCCACACATCTCAAAGAACAACAGTTATGGAAGAGGTTAGTAAATGTTCCTTATTATGTGACCACTTTTTGTGTTCTTTCCCTTCCTGCATTCCCTTTCCTTGTTCCTTAAACAGGATAGATCTGTTCTGGGGGTTGTGTAGAAAAGGAGGTTGTTGTCTGTAAGACCCTTGCCTTGTTTGTTGCCAAAGTTGGAAGGTGTGTAGTAAATGAGTCAAGGAAGATAAAAGATGATCTCATGATTACCAGTTTCATGGAGCCCTGGAGAATTGGCTTCTTTTCTTGCCTCTCTCACAGAGTTCCCATGTGATGCTGGGCAAGTCACATAAATCATATTTTTCACAGGTGGTCACTAATTGTGTCTTTATTTTCTGGGTGCCTGTCTTGATATCCTGGGGTCTGATTTGCTTAACTGCTGCACTCTTTCAGCTGGAACTGAAGTTGGTGGGAGCTGTGATATGAACATAGAAAGTGCTATATAATGCTAAGTACCCTGAAAAACTAGGTCCTAGTCTCAAATTGGGCACCCAAAATGAGTGCAAAGTTTTGATCTTAATCTCTCTGTGCCTCTGTTCTGCATCTGTAAAGTGCACTGGCAACATAATTTTTTTAAGTTTTTTTGTGAGTAATAGTATTTTAACAAAACTTCCATTAAGATTCTCAAAATAGACATTCTAAAGCTGTATCTTCAGGGGTCTGTAAATTAGCAAAACAAATGTCAGTGTATTGTAATTTGAAATAAAAGTTGCCCTTTGAACCAGAAAAGCAATAAAATAAATATTTAGTCTTTTTTTTTCTGTCTCTTCCTACTTCTAATGTGCCCATCACTGTGATATGTCTGTGGTGGTTAAAGCATTGATTCATAGTGAATTCTGTACAAAATAGGCCTACATTCTTCTTCATTCTTCCCTTATTTTAGTTGTTGATTTCTGTTACCCAGGAGAATGCTGTTGGGCTCTTTTGCTGCTTTGTTATTGTTGGAAAGCCTGTGTAAACGGATGGATCTTTATATCTTGCTCAAATCTTGACAAGACTAGAAGTCTTCCATTACAGCATAGGAAATGTGTGCCACAGTTTAGGACCTTCTGCTACACCTTAACCCAGAGTGCAACTCAGGGGCTAGTCTGCTGTAGCCCTCTGGTCAATCATAACTACTCTGGTAAGTCATGAAGGGAGAAGTGGTCTCAGAGAGAAAAAACAGTACTTTGAAATGGATGAAGAGTTGAAGAGGAGCTATTTAGCATGCAAAGTACTGGTGATATGTAGACTCTTTAGCCTTTTTGATTTAGTAGGTGAGTTGATTTAGTAGCTGAAGTTTTCATATGATAGTTGCCCTCAGTACTAGAGCGAGAGAACTACAGTAATTCAGCCCGGATCATTGTGGGTTACGTTACTTCACCAGAGCAAAGATCTCCTTGTCAGTTGAAAATGAAAGATAGTATTTCTGATGCCATTTGACTATTCAGGAGCAATGAGTCCAGCAGGAACACCCCCACGCCTTCACTTGTTTGAACACTGGGGGGATGAGCTTAATAGTATCTTATTAATATCAACAGCTTTCGTGATTTAGTTTATGCCGGTGGTATTCATCCAATTCCAACTTCCTTTGAACACTGAGACAGCTGGGAGCTAGCATTATTTGCACTAGATAAGATGTGCCTGTAGAGATGTCATCAGTTTATTGATGTAGTCACTTACTGTTTCCTTCACTGGTAATAGTAAGAATGAAGCCTGCAATGCTCCACAGGTGGTGAGAACCATCAAGCAGCTACCCATCATGACCATCTGAGATCTGTTGGAGAAGAATGAATGAAGCCAGCAATGCAACCCTATCAGCTTTTTAAGTTTTTCTTTTTCTTTTTTTACAAATTTCATGGTTGGAGAAAAGACCAAGGTTATTTATATTCATACGAGTACAAAAACATTTCTGTAGAATCATCTTCCCCCATTTTCCCAAAAACTTGAAAATGGAGACAAAATTCATGACATGATATTTTTTCATATTTTTTTAAACTCTGTAAGTGCCTAATATATTACGTTCTGCCCTTTCCTTTCCTTGTATTTTGCTCATACATTTGATAAAATTATGAACAACCTCTTAAAAAAAATAGCATAAGAAAAAAGAGTTCAGATACATAAAGGAGACCAAGAGAAATTGGAGTTGGGGCTGCGGGAGGAATAGCTATTAAAGCCATGAAAATAGGGTACATATTGTTTTCTTGGAATGTAGTATTTCATTTTACACTTAAACAATGTCCAGTCAGTTAGGACTTCCTTTTTCTTAAATCCACACTCTATTTCTTAAATCTAACACTCTAAGAGTGCTATTTTTCTTTGTCAGATTCACAGGAATAGTTGTTTGGTCTTACTGTTCCACATCTTTAAGAAATTATTAACAGATCTGTTTAAATTAGGGCTGTCAAGATATTAAAAATATTTACCGCGATTAATCGCACGATTAAAAAAATTAATCGCATTAAACAATAATGGAATACAATTTATTTAAATATTTTTGGATGTTTTTTACCTTTTCAAATATATTGATTTCAATTACAACACAGAATACAGAGAGTATAGTGTTCACTTTATATTTATTTTTGATTACAAATATTTGCACTGTAAAAACAAAAAAAATAGTATTTTTCAATTCACCTCATACAAGTACTGTAGTGCAATCTCTTTATTGTGAAAGTTGAACTTACAAATGTAGAATTATGTACAAAAAATAACTGCATTGAAAAATAAAACAATGTAAAATTTTAGAGCCTACAAGTCCACTCAGTCCTACTTCAGTCAATCGCTCAGACAGACAAACTTGGTTACAATTTGCAGGGGATAATGCTGCCTGCTTCTTGTTTACGATGTCACCTGAAAGTGAGAACAGGCATTTTCCTGGAACTGTTGTAGCCAGCGTAGCAAGATATTTACATGCCAGATGTGCTAAAGATTCATATGTCCTTTCATCTTCAACCACCATTCCATAGGACATGCGTCCATGCTGATGATGTGTTCTGCTCGATAAAGATCCAAAGCAGTGCGGACCCATGCATGTTAATTTTCATCAACTGAGTCAGATGCCACCAGCAGAAGGTTGATTTTCTTTTTTGGTGGTTCGGGTTCTGTAGCTTCCACATCTGAGTGTTGTTCTTTTAAGACTTCTGAAAGCATGCTCCACATCTCATCCCTCTCAGATTTTGGAAGGCACTTCTGATTCTTAAACCTTGGTTTGAGTTCTGTAGCTATTTTTAGAAATCTCACGTTGCTATCTTCTTTGCATTTTGTCAAATCTGCTGTGAAAGTGTTCTTAAAACAAACGTACTGGGTCATCATCCAAGACTGCTGTAGCATGAAATATATGGCAGAATGTGGGTAAAACAGAACCGAAGACATATAGGTCTCTCCCAAGGAGTTCAGTCGCAAATTTAATGAATGTATTATTTTTTAACGAGCATAATCAGCATGGAAGCATGTCCTCTGGAATGGTGGCCAAAGCATGAAAGGACATACGAATGTTTAGCATATCTGGCATGTAATACCTGCAACGATGGCTACAGAAGTGCCATGCAAATGCCTGTTCTTACTTTCAGGTGACATTGTAAATAAGAAGCAGGCAGCAGCACCTCCTGTAAATGTAAACAAACTTGTTTGTCTTAGTGATTGGCTGAACAAGAATTAGGACTGAGTGGACTTGTAGGCTCTAAAGTTCTACATTGTTTTGTTTTTGAGAGCAGTTATGTAACACAAAAACTACATTTGTACGTTGCACTTCCATGATAGAGATTGCACTACAGTACTTATATGAGGTGAATTGAAAATACTGTTTCTTTTATTTATCATTTTTACAGCGCAAATATTTGTAATAAAAATAATAATATAAAGTGAGCACTGTGCACTTTGTATTCTGTGTTGTAATAGAAATCAATATGTTTTAAAATGTAGAAAAACATCCAAAAATATTTAATAAATTTCAATTGGTATTCTGTTGTTTTAACAGTGCGATTAAAAAAAAATCGTGAAAAATCGTGAAAAGATCACGATTAATTTTTTTGAGTTAATTGCATGAGTGAACTGCGATTAACTGACAGCCCTAGTTTAAATCAAATATTCTCTTTCCTGCAGCAGTTAGCTAAATGTTTGTTCTCTGCAAATTTAATTGAACTGTAGCAAAACAGATTTTTTTTTGGACAAACTTGTGCATGGGTTTCAATTTTCTGTAATTTCCAATTCACTCCTAAGCCTTGCTCTCACACAGTATGCTCATGTCTGTCTTATTTAAAGTAGATGTGAACACAGCAAAGTTGAAAGCTTAGGTACTGCTGTTTGTAACTGGTAACTAATATTGCAGTGTGTTACAATTTAATTACCAAGCAAGTATTCCTGAATTTTAAACCTGGGTAAAACTTTGGTTTCATAATACTAAAAGTATGTACTCTTCAATGAACATTATCTATAAATTCAAAGTGACCTCTGTTGCATAGAATGTTTATCATCATGGGATATGAAACTTGGTAATTGAGTCTTATTTTTCAGTGCTTAACTGAAATATGTTTATATTGCTTACAGCATCCAAACTAGAAATTTGCAGAGAATTCTAAGAGTATATCATTAGGTGTAATATCTTTTAAGTTAACAAAAACACTAGATGCATAATCCTGCATATACCATATAGCTTTATGTCCTGGCCTTTCCTTTTTAAATGGTGGAAGTTGAGATTCTTAAACTAACTGTTTCGTAATGTAATATATTTTGCTTTAACTATACATTGCTCATCTGCATTATCCAGTTTTGAGCATAAGAACAATGATCCTGATCTGACCCCATCAGATTGCATATATTGCTTCTCTGATTGTTTTCTGATTGACTAATTGAATAATTTAGCTATTTGCATATTAATTTGAGGTCCAAATACTACTCTCTATAATGTTCTGGATAAGTGAGCAGTTGAAATAATCAAAATTTTATCCACTCATCAATTTAATTTGAAACCAGTGTTGCAACATGTGGGGGGAAAGCGTTATGACAAACCTTCATTTTTATAGTCAGTATGCATAAAATGTTAACTTTTGCAGAGTAAGTATAAAACCTTCAATTAATTAAAAGGTCTAAAGTACCTACATATTCCATTTACTGTATTTACACATTCAGGATAGGGTACTGGGGCTTAGTACTTAAGGCTGACAGATGGAGTCTAGCTTCTTCCTAGAGCATTTTTCTCATGCATCTAGAGGAGGCTTATGATTATGATAATCTTATAAAAGATAAGACATAATCTTATAAAAGATTATGGCTGACATGTTTTACACTGACTGGAATGGCCCTAGGAGCTCTTGTATCCATCATAGATTAGAGCAGACATGAGGTTGCCCTACCTTACACAAAGGGGATGAGAAGACCTCGCACTACCTCCAAGACCAAGGAAGTGTAAAAGTGGCTTTCAGCCTCCCCTATTGGGTTCTCAGCCAAGAATAGCTCAGGCAAACTCAAGAATCTGGCTGTATATGTATAAAAAGAACTGGACGGAATAACTGCTTTTTGGTCCGACTAGGATTAGAGGGGAGTCAGGACTAAATGATTGTCCAGCCTTGTCTAGAATAAGGTTCTGGGAGGATTTGATATCTGTGGGATGGATGTCAGGATTAAGCAATTATGAGAGTGGTAAGGGTGAAAACAGTTTACAAAGATTTAGGAACATAAGACAGAACAGCAAGCGATCTGGACCATCTAATCTAGTCCCCAAGATAAGTAGGAGGGAGATTGTCAGTGAAGATAAAACCTCAAAGGTGGGGGGTTTTTTACAGTGAGATAACTAATGCATGATAGTTATCTTGCTGTAAACTCCTAAGCAGAAACAAGGCAGTTGTTTTTGCTGTGAAATAGCTAGGCGAGGTCAGCACTATAACACCATCCATGGTTGACCTCATCTAGGCTGCCTCCTGGTAAAGCTACAATGCCTTGTCACCACTAAGAGTTTTACAGCATGATAGCTAACACACACTAGTTATCCTTACAGTAAAAACACCTTTTTTTGTCCGAGAATACATAGTCTGAGACTGGGCATCTGTGGAATGGGATTAGTTCTGCTGCTGGTTGTTTTTCTTTCAGGGCATCACATGGATGATTATACCCTTCATTATCAAACTGAGCACAGTTTGCTCACTGCAGCATCTTGCAACGTGGGGGACACGCTGATGATAAAGCTGACGTTGTTTGTGTGTGTTTGCTCTCTAAATTAGGAGGAATTACTCCATCCTAAGTGGAATTTTAAAAAGCAGCAGAAAACGTTCTGATGGACTTGCAAATTAAGAAAATATTCCTTGCAAACATTTAAAGATTTATTTGGCAGAGCATATTTATGAATCATGTACCACATGAGAATCCTCCTAATCTAGTCACAACTTCATATAAAAGGAGATTCTTTTGTTGTATTTTATGTATGTTCAATCACTTTGGGTTCTGCATATATACAAAATACTGTTACTTTTATCAGGTTTTTATAGAACCATTATGGGAGTGTAGTTTTTCTTCACCTGAAAAGCAGCAAACTGACTAAGGAGTTTAAATGTTCTAACACGTTCTCACTTAAACTGAGATTGCAATGTAGCTGTTAGTACATCTGCCAAAGAGCTACCAACTACTAAAAACAGATCAGCAGTCAAATTAATTGGTCAGCATCATATTATATTTATATAAAATGACATTTTAATTTTTAGAGATGAGTAGGATTATAAATGTCCATAAAACGGGTTTGTGGTATTCTGGCATCTACACATCTACTTTTGTTCTCTGTTGTAAGCACTTTCCCCAAGAAAGTAACATAAGTTATGACCATCTAAATGTGGTTATAAAGTTTTTTTTCACCCTTCCAAATAAAAGTTGTTATCAAAACAATCATTGCAAGCCCATATAAGAAGCTCCTTCTGCTTCATTCATTCAGCAGACTGCAGGTTGCTCCCTTTGGGTTATGTAAACTAGTGTTCTCATTAATGCCCAGATCTGTAGAGAAGCACTCAGGTGGAAAGAAGAAACAAGAAGCTTTGACTGACACTGGGGCCATGTACACTGTGTACAGTGAATGCTCCAGACTAGTGCAGCTGCTTGCGCTAGATCCTCAGCGGGGAAGGAGCTGGGCTCTTCTGGGAGAAACAGTGGAGTGTATGTTGTACCCTGTAGAACGATGGTGCTTTGGCCATGTTCCCTCTCTGCTGCCAGAGGCAGTGTATTATATAAAAAATAAAATACTGTTATGTGGCACATGTTTAATTGATACTGCTGGCTTATTGGGAGGTCTTAATTGGAAATTAAATAATTTAGCCTAACAGTGATTGGTAATTCCTGCTGCTTTAATAGTACAGTAATTACATAAATTCTGATTAATGGGAATGCATTTAGCTAGCGCCAAGTTGTTAAACAGTGTGTAACCAGGTGTAATAAGCATGAAGTGTAAACCCTTGCTTTTTTAATTCAGAAGTTGCCAATAAAAATTAAGGGATATGTTTTGTGGGTACTTGGGGGGTTAGGGAAAGTGTGGCAGGGATTGGTTGTCCTTGATCAAGCAAAACAATAGAGCAGTAAAACAGAATTCCTTTTTCCCTGCACAATACTCATTTTACTGAGATGTGCACTTCAAAGTCTGCTTCAAACCATTTGCACTGTTGTTCAAACAAAGCTTATCTCTTTCAGTGTGGGAGAGGGAGAGAATAGATGTGATGTAACAGTAAATTTCTACCATTAACTCTTTCCTTTCTGATTTGCTTCTGGGTTCTTAAAAAAAGTTGACCTTTCCTGTATCTTTTTATGAAATACATTTAAAATGATCAGAAATATACTGAATTGTTCATTTGACAAGAATATAAAATACTACATATGTGAGATTTAGATGACATTGCTGAATGAACCTTAACTGCTGCATTCCCTGACTTTATGATCACTGAAAATTTAAAGTTGCATTAATGCATATTTTCTTATTTTATAGTATAAGAAAAGTAGGAGCAGCATACTCCAGTGGAGTCAACTTAAGTGAATACTTAAGGTCTTAATCCTACTCTCACTGAAGTTAATGGCAGAATTTCCATTGACGTCACTAGGAGCAGGACTGGGCCCTAAAAGAACATCTGTGATTGATTGTAATATGTGTGACAGGTTCTACTGGAGAAATTAAAATCATAAGACATGAATATTGTATAATACTGTAGGTATTTTGGAATTAACTGGCTTTTATATTTCAGTTGTTTGGATGGCTCTTTGGCAAAATTCAGCCCAAAACATTGGTCTTTGCTATTTTAGCAATAATGGCAATAGAGGGATCAGCAAACCTTCAGAATCAGTGGAACATAATGGGAGAATTTAGCAATTTGCCACAGGAAGAACTTTTAGAATGGATAAAATCCAGTACCAGACAAGGTAAACTATTTAGTTGTGTGTGATGATGTCCTTATTTGAGCTGAAACTGAAGGAATTTTTAGCAATAATCTGTCAAAATGCAGTCAGTCAGGAGCAGTTAAACCTTATTAGATGCTGGAATTGAATCAAGATTAAGCCAATTAAAATGCTAACTGCATTTTTCAAAATACTATTGTGCTATTACACACATGGTTTTTGACACAGATTAAATTAAACAATTTTTTTAACTAACATATTTGGAATGCTGGGATACGTTCCTTGTATTTCACTTATGTTTAAGTGAGAATCCTCTGTTCTGCAAGTGGCAGACATGTATTCCACTCAGGTGCACCAAAGCCAGAGAATTTTTCTTACAGGTAACTGTAGGTGCTGCACTTGTGTCCTCTGACCCCTTAGCTCCTCCTCAGGTTATTTAAAGGTGGTGCTACCCTGACCACCATCAGTTCCTTCTTGCCATGCATGGCTAGAGTTGGAGCAATCGGTGTGAAAGTTTACTTCAAGCTTCTTTATCTCAGTCTTTCTGGGATTTTATTGTTGATATCCAGCTCCAATCAGTCGACATCTCACCGCATGGATGCTGCATGGTTAGATCAGAAGGAGCACTGTTCCACAGCTGTTCAACAGGTTCAACTTAGTAGTAGAAAGTCCTTTACTAGGACTACATATTTGGCTAAGTGGAAATGTATTTCAACTTAGTTCTTGTCCCCAGGGAGTTCAGTTGAGGCAAGCCCGCATTCAGGACATTTCGGAGTTCCTATTATACCTTCAGTCCTGTGGTCTGTCTTATCAGTTTGTTGAGGGTCCTCTGGGCAGCAATTTCAGCATTTCATCCTCTATCCAAGGGAAATCAGTTTTTCAAATGCCATTGTAGCCAGGTTCATGAAAGGGGTCACTCGTTTCTTTCCATTGGTAAAGGAAGTGATTCCTCAATGGGACCTTAGCACTCTGTTGGCTGCCCTCATGGGTTTTCCATTTGAGCCCCAGGCAATTTGTTCTTTGTCTTTTCTACGCCAAAAGACAGTGTTTTTCTTGTGGCCGTGACTACTTCAATGAGGTCCCAAGTGACATCCGTTGCATTTCTCAGTGATATTTTAATACTGGACATTTGCAGGGCTGTTGTTTGGTCTTCCGTACATAATTTTACAAAGCATGATGATATTCTGCAAATTTTGGGAAGGCAGTCTTGCAGTTGCTCTCAGAATAGACTGTGAGCCACATGTCCTGATAGTGCTTGTCAGTCACCTAAGTGAAATACATGTCTGCACTCACTCAAAGAAGAAAGGACAGTTATTTTAATGTGCTGTTACTGTTCCTTTTGATGTGGGTGCAGATGTGTATTCTATGACACACCCTCTGTCCCCTCTACATAGGAATTTCAATTCTTGATGTTTGGTGTGCTCAGAGGGAGGTTGAGGCAGCACTGCCCCTAAATAACCTGGGGGGGGGTCTAAGGAGCTATAGCATGTGTGCACCGCCTCTACGTGTACTGCTAGGCAAAGTTCTCTGGCTTTGGAATACTGGGTGCATGTCTGTACCCACATCTCAAAGAACAACAGTTAGTATAAGTTAGTAACATCTTGTATGCCTTTTTTCTTGAAGACAATCACATTTTGGCTAAAACCTCAGTATAATTCTATTCAGAAGAAAAAAATTCCTAAAGGAAAGTTCATTATTTGTCTCAAAAGTTTCTCCTGAAATATGATGAACATACTTTTTGAAAATGCTTGTGTTCTTAAGTGCAACAGCGTTCACATACTTGGGTATCGTTCATGCAGTTGGAGCCATGTTTGTGGACCTTTGTACATATACAGTGCTCAGTTGACTGACGCATCATGATCTAGTGGATAAAATACTGAGCTGGGACTGAGGAGACCTTCATTTCAGTCCTAGCTCTCAGTGATGTGCTGCATGACGTTGTACAAGTCACTTGGTTCTGTTTCCCCTCTCTATTAGTTTTATAAGCTCTTCTGGACAGAGGCTGTTTTTTACTATAATTTTGTACAGAGCCTAATACTGTTGGGCTTCAAACTTGTTTGGGACCCCTAGGCACTGTTGTAGTATCACTAATAGACTTAAATGGACTCAACATAAATTGTAGGGTTCTATCCGCATGGATCCATATGCAGACTTGGGCTTTGCTCTTCATTTCATCAGTAGAGCACGCCCTATTCATTCTAGGGCATGTCCCTGTTTGTTCCTCTCCTGTTGTTCAAAGGTAGACGGATAAATCAGAAAATGAGCTGCTTCTCCGTAAATAGATAGTGCATGCAGATACTTTCACTTTTATAACTAAGGACTTATATCACAGTCAGGTGGGAAATATTTGGGTGTACATGCATCAGAAATCAAGTAAAAATCGACACTGGCATGAATGTGTCAATATACAGATTCACGACCAAAAAAACTTAATAAAATATATTAAGTCCACAAATTTAATAGTTTAATTCCTTAAGACTGATACAGTACTCAAGACTTTCCAAAATGACCAGTGATTTTTGCATGCCTTGTTTTGGGTGCTCAACTTGAGTTGCTTTAAAAAGTCAGATTTTTTTTTTTCGAGAGGGTGCTTATCATCCCAAATAAATAGTTAGTTTTGAAAATCCTTGGCCTTTGTCTTTTGAGCATCTCTTCACAGGCTATTTGAACCAAGCTTTCAGAGCAATTAAATTTAAGGATTTATTTATTTATTTATTTTATTTTTAAAGTGCAACAGATCTCTCCATCCTTACATTTATTCTGTTGTATTGTCCTGGTTTAACTATTTGAAACTGAATCTCTTCTCCCCTTTTCTTAATTATACCTGCTTTAAATAAGTCTTTCATTATATATTACAGATGCTGTTTTTGCAGGAGCGATGCCTACAATGGCAAGTGTCAAGTTGTCTGCCCTTCGACCGATTGTAAATCATCCCCATTATGAAGATGCAGGGCTGAGGTAAATTTCAAAGTTCAGTTTTATTCCTCTAACATTAATTATTTTAGCCTTGTGATGTACAACAGGAATGATCATCATGTTGTCTAGTACAATCTTTTAAAAACCCATGAAGTTCTAGGTCATATTTTTATTTGACTAATCAACATTGTTTTAAAATAGTCATCAACAAGTTGAAGGACCATAGTCCATTGTGGGATAGAAGTAGTAGAGACACTGTAATGGTTCAGACTTAAGACTGGTCTATGCTAAAAAGTTAGATCGACTCAGCTGTGTCGCTCAGGAGTATGAAAAATCCACACCACTATATGGCATAATTAAACCAACCTAGTCCCCAGTGTAGACAGCTCTAGATCAACAGAAGAATTCTGCCGTTGACTGAGTTACCGCCCTTTGGGAAGGTGGATTACCTACACTAACAGGAGAAGTCCACTCGTCAGCATAGGTAGTCTCTACACTGAAGTGCTACAGTAATGCAGCTGCAGTTGTGCCACCGTAGCATTTAAAGTATAAATATAGACTTAGTAATCAAAAATATTGTGTAATTATGAAGTCTGAAGCAACATGCTGCTACTAAATCTACCTCTTGTTGCTCTGTTTTCCCATGGCCCAGTGAACAGACAAGTTCTCAAGATTGCAGCTTTATTTACTTAGTTATTACTGGAAGCAAGGGTTGTGTTTTCTTGAAATCTTAAATCCATATTATTTAAATGTTGATTATTAAGTTAGGAACTTCTTTTATTAAGACTGATTGAAATTCAAATTTTGCACAGACTTTTTTGATCAGTTCATTTCATATGGCATTTGACGGCTTAATTTGTTTTCCTTGCAGTTTTCGGAACCTGAACTTTTTGTGTAAATTGGCTTCTGAAATTCATTTATTTAGAAGGTTTTAACATCTTATCCACAAGTATCATTGCAACAGTCTTCAGCAACTCAAGTTTGTGGAAAGAGGGTAGGGGAAGGGGAGCACACAGATAGTGCCACATGTTTATCGTATATTTCTAGTCACATGTAAGATCCAAATATAATCATGTTGCTCTCTGTCTCCAGACAATCCCCTTCAACTGTACTTGGTATCAGAGCCTTAATATTTTCGAACAAGACTGCAAAACAGCTATTTGCCTTACTTCCCCATCCCACAATCATATGAGCACTAGACTGACAGGATTTTGCAGAGAATATTCTAAATGATTCACTGCATGTCTTCAGACTTTCACCAACCTTCTCTTTTACAGGACAAATAGAATTCTATTAAGGTTATTACATGATTATGTACATTGCTTCAGTGCATTAACAGTAGATCACAATGCCAGGCTTTCCTTTTTAGTGATTCTGCTCACCCTTTCTTGTCTTTAAACTAAAATCATGTTTTGTTCAGGCTAGTGGGAAATGGAAAGAAACAAGTTCTGTTTTTGAAGTTTCTCTCTTTACAAATCGAAGGAAGTTCACTTTCCTGGGAGGGCAAACGGGTCCACCAGGAAATTCATCTTGTTTCTCATTAAACCAGAAGAAACATCACTCAGATTCATTCCACAGATTTTGACTGAAGTGGGTTAAGTTAGAACAAAATGTCTGGAACTGAATCATCTAAAATAGAAATGTGTCTTAAAGACCAATTCAGTAGAAAGTCGTTGCTTCTCTCCCACAAGTGATACACAGTCGATATGAAATAAGAAGCTGCAGTGTTTCCTGGTGCCATGTCTTAAATAGGAGGGCAAATAACTTAAGAAATGTTAAACCCAAGTACTCTAACATAAATATAACTTTATTACATGCTTTTCTTACAAAGCGGTCTGCCTTTTTTATACAATCCCCCTCATTATGGTATCTCAGGCTGGCTATTTTATCCATCCTAAATAATTTGGTTCTCCCCACCCTCCCATCCTATTTCCTAACAGCTTTTATGGATTTTTTTATTTTCAAAGGGCCAGAACTAAAATAGTGTATTCCATGTATAGTCGAAAACCAGCAAAAGAAGTGAAAAAAGATTTGTTAAAACTAGGAGTGAATTATTACATCTTAGAAGAGTCATGGTGCATAAGAAGAACTAAGTAAGTATTAGTATTCAGCATCAATATTCTGTCCAAAGTATAGCTGAGGATATACTGGATCTTGTCTTTGGATTGTGGAGATTGATGAGAGAATTATGGTAACTGTGTCATTAGAACTTGCAGATTTATTTCACATTTAGCACAAGTTCTTAAACTGTATGAATTGAATTAATACAGACAGAGCCAGGCTCTCTATCCACACAAACAAAATTAGGATGTGTGAATAGAAAGATAGACTTTACAACCTTTACAGTCACTGAGCCTCTTTATGTCGGGGTATGTTGTTCAAATATACCCACAGGTATATGAACATTAGGTATTAGATAATTTGTGTTTGATATGCAGTTTGAATTTACATTTATCCTTAACCATAATTAAGTACCTGAAACAAATTTGGGCCCAGATCCTTCAAATACACAAGTAACTCTACACACAGTAGTTCTGTTGACTTCATTCATATGTGTAAAGTTAAGCTTGTGTGTGAACCTTTTAGGATTATAACCTTAAACATAATTGTAGAACACAATTAAAGTTAATGCAGAGCAAGCAGAGTGCTATGCTGTGAAGGCAGTTGCAGATGTGTATGTGTAAGGAGGTCCAAAGATGTTGAATTTTTTCTGCAAAATGCTAATTAGGCATGGAAATGAAATAGATGTTACAAAACCCAAACAAGACTTTTTCTGACTCTACACTTTTTTCTTTGATTTGGTAATATAATTTCTTCTTTGAATGCTTGCTCATGTCTGTTCCATTCTAGGTGTGCGCACGGTTGTCGGATGTTTTTGCCTTACCGGTATCCATAGGGTCGGCTGTGGCGCTGTCTTGAGTGCCGTGCTTATGCGTCGGTATATTAGGCACCGCCAGCCCTACACCCTCTCAGTTCCTTCTTACCACTCATGGTGGTTCGTCAGAGTGCCTTTTCCTTGCCTAGCAAGAGCTATCTGTTTCGTTTCTACTGTCTTCAAGCCTTAGGGCCTTGTAAGCAGTTTGTTCATAGTAATCAGTGTTTAAGTGGTTGTTACGTAGTGTAGTTAGAAGTTAGAGTCCCAACGGGGACTTCGCCCCAAGTGGGGCGTGCCCCGGTCTCCAGATTTTATACCCTGCTCTGACTGCAACAGGCCTATGCTTCTAAGTGACCTCCCATAGCAGCTGCTTGAAGTGCTTGGGGGAATCGCATGTGTCACAGCTGTAAGAACTTTCGACCCAGGACGCAGAAACAGCATGACATCCATTGGATGGCCCTCCTCATGGAGGCTGCTCTCCGCCCGGCGTCGGAGCCTTCCTGGCCAGACTCTGCCCCTAGCACTTCGGCCTTGGTGCGTAGTGCATGCCCGGCACTGGGTTCTGCCCGGCATTGCTCTCCATCACCGGTGCCCAAAAAGAAGTCCAAGAAAGACGGCTCCCCAGTACTGAGCAAGAAAGGCCATGGGGTATTGTGCAAAGGACCCAGTTCGGGCCACCCGCCCACACCAGAGCCACATGGATGTGCCTCCCCAATGGGGGGCCCTAGCCCCCCAAGGGATCTGCCACCAACTCCCAGGAGCGGTTGGGGACCCAGGTCTATGGTACCTTCCAAAGCTCTCCTGGCACCCAGAGAGCAGAGGCCTCTACCAGCATCGCTGGCACCATGTGCATGGATGTCATGCTGTTTCTGCGTCCTGGGTCAAAAGTTCTTACAGCTGTGGCCACAGTAAGCCCTCTGTCAAGCCCCCCAGAGGGCAAGTGAGTGTCGCCAATCGCCAGAGCCAAGACAATGCGCTCTGTCTCCACGCTGCAGATCTCCAGCTTTGCAACGCAGGTGCTTTGCAGGTCGCCCTAGATCACCGGCACCATGATTGCGGTCTCTGCCCTCTCCACGCAGATCCCCTATAGGGAGGCACCTGTCACCGTATCGCTGGCATCGTTCATCCTCTCACCGGTCATCTTCTTGGCACAGATCCCCGTCCCCTGCACCTTGGGAACAGTCTCCATCGTAGTACCAGTCCCCCCATCCCCGGTCCTCATATTCAAAATGCAGGCATCGACAGCCCCACTGTGGTCACCGGAAGGGGATTCCTCTGGCACAGAGAGGGAATTCAGTCCCTCACCGAGGCATCACTGGCGTGATTGGGCACCCGAGGCTTCATCGACCTCTGCGATGCCATCTTGGCCACACAGCCAGTGGCCAGCACAGTGGCCCTACTGGAGTGCGTGGGGCATGCCTGTGATGCCTATGCCCCCTTCGCACCATTAATTGGCTGCCACCTCGGAGCAACAGCTGGCGGCACCAGGCTTGGTGCGCAAAGTGCACTGAGAGGGCAGGGGAGAGGAGCGAGTGCCCACCCCAAAACCCTCTTCCCCCATGGAGGATGATGTTCTGGAGCCTCCCTGGTGGTCCAGTCATCATCGTCATTCCCGGATGAGGTGGTGCAGGGTCCTCAAGTGCCAGGCTGCCGGACAACTTCAAAGAGCACCAGGCCCTGCTTCAATGGGTGGCCGAGAACTTGGGCCTAGAGGTAGAGGAGATGCTGAACAGGTGGACATCCTATTCAGTGTGCTCTCGGCATCTACCCTTGCCCGTGTTACATGACCAGTGCCCCATGGGGTCTTAAAAATAGCCCAGGTCCTCTGGCAAACCCTGTCATGCATCCCTCCCACCTCCAAGGGGGCTGAGAAAAAGCACTTTGTGCCAGCCATGGGATTCGAGTACTTGTATACCTACCTGCCTCCAGGCTCGCTGGTCGTCGCTGACCCTGGCCTCCGATGCTTCGGATCTGGGCTGGGGAGCCCACCTGGGCAAGCTCAGCATGCAAGGCCACTGGTTGCAGGATGATCTGGCCTTCCATGTAAAAGTCAGGGAGATCAGAGCGGTTCACCTGGGCTTTCAGGCTTTCTTGTCCCACCTGAAGGGCAAGGTGTTGCAGGTCCTGACTAACAATACCGCTGCAATGTATTACATCAACAGGCAGGGTGGAGCTATGTCGTTGGCCCTTTGCCAAGAAGCTCTCTGCCTTTGGGACTTTTGTGTGTGGCATGGCATTCATCTGGTAGCCACATATCTGCCCGGGACCAGGAACGTGTTAGCAGATCACCTCAGCAGGACCTTCTCATCTCGCCACAAGTGGTCACTCCATCTGGAGGCGATCAGTATGATCTTCTGGAAGTGGAGGACTTCCCAGGTGGACTTGTTCAGAACAGGAAATGCCACGTATTCTGTTCAATCCAGGGGATGGATAGGGGCTCCCTGTCAGACACCTTTCTGTTCCCATGGTGATGTATGCCTTCCTGCCAGTGCCGTTGATTCACAGAGTCCTTGTGAAGATCAAACAGGACAGGGCGAAGGTTATCCTGATAGCCTCCACATGGCCTCGATAGCACTGGTTCGGCACACTGCTGGATCTTTTGGTAGCTGCCCCGCTGCAGCTACCTCTCTGGCCGAACCTGCTATCCCAGAACCATGGCAGTCTTCTGCACCCAAACCTGGTGGTGTTGCACTTGACAGCATGGCTACTGCATGGCTGAATGCGGAAGAACGGGAATGCTCGGCCCGGCTTCAACAGGTCTTGTTGGGTAGCAGAAAACCCTCCACCACACCGACTTACCTGGCCAAGTGGAAAAGGTTCACATGCTGGGCCTCGGAATGATTTATCCAGGCCTCGCTGGATTATCTTCTGCACCTCAAGCTCCGAGGGTTGTCCCTGTTGTCGATCAGGGTCCACCTGGCCGCTATTTCAGCCTTCCACCCTCCACTCCAGGGCAGGTTGGTCTTCGCTCACAACATGATGGCCCAGTTTTTGAAAGGTCTGCAGCATGTCTACCCTCACGTCTGGGATCCTGTCCCTCCCTGGGACTTGAATCTGGTGCTGTCGCGGCTCGTGGGGCCTCCCTTTCAGCCTCTGGCTTCCTGCTCTCCTCTTCTCTCCTGGAAGGTTTTGTTCCTGGTTGTGATGATGTCTGCCTGCAGGGTGTCTGAGATCAGGGCACTTACTTCAGAGCAACCCTATGCAGTATTCTGTAAGGATAAGGTCCAGCTGTGGCTGCACCCAGCATTCCTACCCAAGGTAGTTTCCCAATTTTATACCAGCCAGGACATATACTTACCTGTCTTCTTCCCAAAGCCTCATAAATTGGAAGAGGAACGCAGGTTGCACACCTTGGCTGTCAGGAGGGCGCTGGCCTTCTACATCAGCAGGACAAAGCTGTTCCGCAGGTCAATACAGCTGTTGGTTGCGGTGGCAGATAGGATGAAAGGTCACCCAGTGTCTGCTCAGAGGATTTCATCCTGGATCATGGCCTGTATCCGCTACTGCTGTGAGCTGGCAAAAGTGCCTCTGCCAGCAGCTGTGACCGCACACTCGACTAGAGCGCAAGTGTCATCCGCGGCTTTCTTGGCACAGGTGCCAATCCAAGAGATCTGCAGGGCCGCTCTCTGATCATCTGTCCACACGTTCACGTCTCATTGTGCACTTACCTAGCAAACTCGAGAGGACGCTGGCTTTGGCAGAGCAGTGCTGCAAGCTGCAAGCCCGTGAACTCCAAGCCCACTTCCATGGATCCTGCTTGTGAGTCACCTAGAATGGAATTGACATGAGCGAGCACTTGAAGAAGAGAAATGGTTACCTGCCTTTCGTAACTGTTGTTCTTCGAGATGTTGCTCAGGTCCATTCCATTATCCGCCCTCCCGCCCCTCTGTCGGAGTTGCTGATAGAAGAAACAGAGGGCGTAGGGCCAGCGGCGCCTAATATACAGACACGTGAGCACCGCACTTGAGGGCGCCGCAGCCAACCCTATGGATACCGCTAAGGGAAAAATCTCCGACCGCACATGTGAGTGCGTGCACACCCAGAATTGAATGGACGTGAGCAACACATCTTGAAGAACAACAGTTACGAAAGGTAGGTAACCATTTTTTCACTAATTCTCCAATACGACCTGTATTTCCAATATAAAGACAAATGAAAAAAACCTTTAAAGAAGACCTAAGTGCTTTCCGTAATTCATCATAAAGGAGCAAGAGTTCAGAAACCCTTTTTTCCCCTTTGTAGGTCAGTCATTTTTAACCCTTAGTTTATAAAACAAACTTGCCATATGTTTCTTTCATTACATTTCCTTACTTGTCCTTCTTTATTTTTGTTTACATATTCAAATATTTTCTAGGCCCGGTTGCAGTATGCCTGAAATTTGGGATGTGGAAGAACCTGCCAATGCTGGCAAAATTCCTTTATGTAACCGTATGAGTAAGGACCCCAGGCCATATTTCAACACAGTATTCCAGAACAGTATTTACAGAGTCTTGAAGGTTACTAGGGAATAACACTTCAGTGCAAAGAACTGTCAATCTTTTTCAACTTTTTAACTGGTAACTGTATAAAAATTCTAAATCAGAAACACCTTTTATACTAAACTTAAAATTAGGAAATGTGTATTTTTAAATATTTGTCGTTTTAAAGGAATTCTGATTATAGAAGTACCTTAACCTGACAGTTTGGATTTCTATTTCAGAGTCAGTCTCTTGAGGTTTGCTATGCAAATGATTATATGTTTGCACACTCTTTAATAAATACTGCTCCAAACAAAAGTTAAGTGGCTGTAGAAAGTAACTACAGTTCTCAAAACCAATCAAATTGTTAAAAAATGCTGTCAGTCTGTCTTAGCAAAGCAAGGTTATTTAAACCATTGGTGCTAGTAATTAGGAACTAATGGATGGTGCTATAGCACCTAGCAGCAGACTTCTTAAATCACCATCACAGTATAATGATCCTCCCAGTATTCCTCTTTGGATAATGTGATACGGTTCACACATTTCTGAAGAAGTGTCACAATTTCTTTAGCCATACCTGTCTGAAGGATGGTTTTATGAGAAACTGAAGAAGGGTTGCTGATAAATTTTGGATCACTTTAAAAACATGTCAGGCCTTTAAGTTTGTCTTTTAAATGGAAATAATTTTTAAACAGTCTTGAAACTGCACATTTTAGATGATGTGCACTTTGCATGTGCAGTAACTTCAGTATTAATTTTCAAAAATAATTAAACCAATGAGAGGAATATTTGCAACTGAGCGGTAGCTTAGCCTCTGATTGCCCAAGGATTTTTAACATTCTAGTACATTCAAAACAACCAGACATGCACATGTGAAGTTTAATAAGGGAAAAAATATTTTATTCAGGCAAAATCCATCATTTATTCTTGTTGTTGTGTAGCTTTAGTAAGGTAATAGAATAAACTCTGCACTGCCAGATGTGCTAAAGCTACATCTTAACTCTGTAGGAGATGCTATTAAAGCCCGTTTAAGGATTCTGTTGTACTTTGGACATCTAGCTTTATTTAACCAATGCTGGTTTTTAAAAATATCCAAATAATACTGAAAAAAACCCTTGTAACAAAATTAACCTGACCTTACTATGATTATGGTCAAAAGTTTGTTTAAATGTAATCACTAAACCAAATGTTAGATATACTTTCCTTGAATTGTCTGACCATGTAGAGTGCAATTATCCTTCCTGCTTTGAAGTTTTTTCTTATTTCTATCACCATAATGTGGCCCTGACATTGTGGATGGTACAGGACTTAATTTCACAGAGGAATTCACTTCCCAGTGTACTGGAGCAAGGATATTGTACAGACTATTAACAAACAAGATGTTATAAATTCTATATGTTACAGCCACTGGAAAACATCACAAGTAATCTAGATTTGTAACTGTTGAGACTATATAAATGTTCAGTCAGCAGCCTAATGACATGACAGTGGTCTAGGTGGCTGTACTGGATATTCAGCCCAGACTGCATCTAGCAGTAATAGATGCTGTAGGAATAAACCTCTTTTACAGTAGTAATAAAATGTTGAACATATGTGAAGACTGTGGAATAAAAGCTGATCAGTATTTTATGTATTTGATTTTTTTAAAAATTTGCTTTTTGGGAGGGTTCAGATAAAGGGTTGAAAATACATATTAACTTTTTAACTTTTACAAAAACACATTTTGGTAAAGTTTCTATAAGGAAACAATCACTAAAAAGGGCTTAAGAGAAGAGATAATTTTTTAAAAATATGGTGATGAGTTTCAAGAAAGCAGTAAAATGGATATCTTTCTATATAAACATTGTGACTAAATAGTGTTACAGCTCAAAAAAGTACTGTATTTTTATGGGGTTTATTTCAATTGTTCACATGTACTTATATGTAGTTAAATAAAAAAATTCATGGAATGTGTTTTTGTATTTTTACTCATTATAAACATCACATTTTACAGAATTTATTATAATGATTATGTCGGGTACAGGTATGACGACTACATAGATTAATAATCTTTGCCAAATGATGTGGAACAGATCAGGAGTCTCTAATGCTTTAAAAAAATTCTGTCAACCTCCATTTTCCTTTCCTTACAAATGTCACTTAGTAATGTAGGTACAAAACATAATCATGAGCCTAACCCCCAAATGTTGATTGGAGTGGAAATTCTTTCCTAAATTTCAAGTTTCAATTAGTCAATTTACTGAGATTTGTTCTTAATAAAAAAAAATATTGTAAACATTAGTCTTCAAAGAGGAACCTGTAGAGTGTCAGTGGCTATACCCCCAGCCATTATTTTGAGACTGATTGAGGCACATCTCTCTTTGAAAGTGAGTAATGCATCTTGAAGGTTACGCTATCTTGTCCCCTTGACCTTTCTTGAGTGGCAAAGGGATTTTCAATTTCAAAGCCAAAAACATCTTTTAATCTAATACTAACAAAATATTAGTGTAAAAGTATAATAATGGTTTTGGGGTGCAGGAGGGGATGGAGGAGGTGCTGAGAAGCATCGCAGATTGTCAGCCCCCCAGAGAGCCTGTGCCAGTACGGACTGGGGCTCTACATCAGGACTTAGATTTTTCACCCAAGAGGAAGAGGGATTGTTCCCCTTCCTCTGCTCCCCCAAGGAAAAGTAACCTCACTGGATGCAGTGGATGCCTTGTCCATCAGCTGTGAGAATGAGGAGGGCCTCGTGGTTACAGAATTCTGGCACAGCTCCTGAGGTTCAACAGATCATAGAGGATCAGTTTTTGTTTTCTGAGAAAACTGATGAGACATTGCATTCTTTTAAGGACTCCCAGGCTACTTTACAATCTTTGGGGGATTACACTTGGGCCTCAGAGAGACATCATTTTGAGGGTCAGCAGCAACACCAGCAAGATCACCCCCAGCAATACTTCTGTCAGCCATACTTCCTTGATAGGCAACAGAACTTCCCTAGAAAAAGGCATAGATCACAGAGATCTTCTGGTTCTAGTTTTACCCAACCAGCCCGTCTTCCTCCATCTTCAGGCAGGCATCCTATTTGACATTCATATCAAGAGCAGCTTCCCAGTTGTGAATGTTTCAACCCTGTCTCCTCAGTTCCAGGAGAGGCTTGCTCACTTCTACAGTGCTTGGGATACTATAACAATGGACAGATGTATCCTAAGCACTGTGGGATCAAGTTACGCCATACACTTTCTCTCCATCCGACGCCCTTCCACGTTGCTTTTCAAGGGCCCCTCTCACAAGTCACTGCTCCTTCACTAGGTCCAGATCCTGTGTGCTTTGGAGCTATAGAGGAGATTCCTCATCAGGGAAAGGGATTTTACTCCTAGTACTTCCTGATCCCCAAGTTTCAGGGATGGATGAGACCTATCCTCAATCTCTGCAATCTCAGAAAGTTTATCAAGTACATGAGATTCCACATGCTTACCCTGGCAACTGTTGTTCCCATATTGAATCACAGCAACTGGTTTGCTGCTCTGTCTTCACGATGCCTATCTCCACATGGCAATTTTCCTAGGTCACAGGAAGTTCCTGAGATTTTTTTTTTGTCGCTGGCCAGCACTATCAATATACTGTTGTCCCCTTTTGGCCTGTCATCAGCCCCGTGTTTCTTTTAACAAATGCATGACAGTGGTAGTACTGTGTCTCAGAAGAAGGGGAATTCATGTCTTTCTGTACCCAGACAACTGCCAACTCAGAGGCACATGCAAGGAACAACTCTTCAGTCACACTGGACTTTTTCGATTGACTGGGGCTGGTTTTGAATGGAGCAGTCAATTTTGAATCCAACTCAAAAAATCAAATTCTCTGGGGCCCTATTAGAATCTACAAATTCACGGGCCTTTTTTCTGTTCAAGTCATTCCAAACAATTCGGCACCTTTGTCTAGACATCCTTTGACCATGTCCATCTATGCCTGAAGCTACTGAGCCATATGGCCACATGCCCTTATATGAGTCAACACACAAGATTGTATCTTTGTTCTTTTTAGTCATGACTGAAGTTGGTCTATTGCCCAAGTTACCAGTCATTGGACAGATATGTCCAAGTGCCTCCAGAAATATTGCACTTGTTACAATGGTGGGCAGAACAAAACAACGTGTGCAAGAGTTTCCCCTTTGCCTGTTTTTCTGCTGACCAGAACAGTAGTCACCAATGCCTCCACGGTAGGTTGGGAAGCACATCTAGGGTCCGTGGTCAGAGCAGGAAGTATCCTGTCATATCAGCATATTGGAGCTTTGGACCATTTACAATGTGTATCATGCCTTAAAGAATCAGATCAGGGAGCAACAGTTCACATACTCACTGACAGTGCCATCACAATGTAATATCAGAGGAGGAGGGAGGAACCCATTCCAAACACCATTGTCAGGAGGCAATGGAGTTTTAGAACAAGGAAGATATGCCCACAGCGGCATACTTATTGGAATCTCAAAACCTGTTGGCCAACCAACTCAGCAGGACTTTCTCAAACAACAGCAAATGATCTTTAAAGAGCACCATAATGAGGTCCATTTTCAGGGAATGGGACATTCCATTGGTTGACTTGTTCTTAACAAAGGATAAGAAATGTTATCAGTTTTGTTCCTGAGCAAGACTCAGTTCTGGGTCCCGAACTCGATGCCTCCCATCTGAACTGGGGAGTTGACCTAATGTATGCCTTTTCTCCTTATTCCTCTCATCCCTCAGGTTATCATCAAACTCAGGTTGGACTGTGCCAACCTGATACTTATTGCACCAACCTGGCCAAGACAGTGTGGGTTCTCTGACCTTCTCAGTTTGTCTGCTTGACCTCCCAAACCTCATTCTCTCCTTTCTAATTCGCTGACTGAGCGCCACAGCAAGTTGTTCATCTGGTGTTGCACAGTCTGCCCCTCACAGCATGGATGGTACGTGGTTAGATGAGGAGGAAGGGCAATGCTCAAAGCAGTTCAGAAAACCCTGCGTAATTGTAGAAAACCATCTACTAGGTCTATTTGGCTAAGTGGAAACATTTTTCAATTTTGTCATCATTTGAAGAGTATAGGCCATGGGGGGGACAAATGTTATGAACAATTGAGGATATGGGAATAATCAAGAATCACTTCTGGGATCTATCTGGAAGGGGTATTAAACACTGAGTTGATACTCATGCTCTTCTCTAAGATCTTTGCGGATCTAGTGTAAGCAAAGAATCTGGTACTGGAGACTAGCTGGGTGAGTACTGTATTCAGTTCTGATACTTTATTAACACATAGGTAGTATGGGGAAGAGCAACAAAAATGGTTATGGGACTGGAAAGCTTGATTTAGAAGCAAAAACTAAAAGGCCTAAGTATAGCCAGCTTTAGAGATGACTAATAAGATTGCAGGGGCGGAGGAAGGTGTAAAGATAGAAATATATGAATAGTGTAAACATTAAGGAAGGATAATTATTTTTATGGTGATAATCGGAGCAATGGGATAGAATGAAATGGAAAATTATGCTACATTTATTTAAAATCTCCCCACAATGAGAGCTAGTAACTGTGGAATAATCTTCCAAATAGTGGAGGGTCCTTCTGCATTTCATTAAACCCAAGCCTGAATAAAGGACCAAAATGGACACTGTGTAGAGTCAAGCACAGGAGTTTATTATGCACTGCACTGGCAGAGTGTCACCTTGTTTATCAGGCTCAGAGACACTGCAGAACAATTAATTACAATAGATTATATAGAGCACTCATTGGGCGGAGAGAAGCCACGAGGATGGGTTTTCCCAATTCCCTGGATAGGTTCCAGCAGCAAGACAAGATAAGTACAGTAAGCCAATGATCTAAAAGATTACATAATGTCTCTGTCCAAAGACCGAATTAACATATTGCTGACACACAGGTAATTACCCCCAAACTATGTCTATTAAAGTATACAGGTTAAATCCTAATTTTGGGGTCCAGGGGAATGAGGTAGCAGCTCTTTCGGTTGACCAACAGGTACATTCCTAGAGATTTAAAGCAAAAAAAGCAGTAATTAGTACTTAACAATAACAATTGTTTAGAAGTTTACCCTTGCATTTCTCTGGGCTAGGATTAGCATACATCTGTGAGGGGAGGGTGTCATAACTCATGTCAATCATATTAGGCCTCTTCCCAAACTCTGTCTGGGATCTGAGGGGTATTGTACCACTATCTCCCCCCTGCATTAGGGTGTAACCATGAGGCCTTTCTCAGTGCTTCATGTGGCTATAACTCACAATAAGGACACCCAATTACATTTGGAGTTATGCTGACTCTGCTCACTGACTTGAAACACACAAGGTTATCTGATGACCCCAGCTTTCTCTTAGCTATGTATTGTTCTTTGTCAGCTAGTCCTCATCCAGGCCTATATAAAAGTTCTTAGCAGAAACTGTAGTTAAGATCTTACATCCACAACAAATGGATTTGGGCCCTTCACTGAACTAAGGACTCGGAATTATATTGCAACGTACAAAGTTGCATTGGCAGAGAATGACACTAAATGGCCAAAAGTTCTTTTTCATCTCTATTATGGCTATTTAAAAGCTTTTCTACAGTATCCTAAAACATCACAGAGGAGGTATAGATTGTACTTTGGACACCATTTTTATGTGATATGAAATATAATTCATGGGGAAGTGTGATCAGAGAACATTTTATGACTTTAGGCAATGGTGATGGGAAATGTTAGCATCTTATTGACTTAAGTTTGAATATGCAGTAACTTTTTTGTCTCCACAAAATCATGTGATGTAGACATGAGGGACTAAACTCCTGCTTTTATAATGCAGGAAGAGGTGGTAGTGTTGTGTTGGTCCTGGATATTGGAAAGACTGGGCAAGGTAATATCTTTTATTGGACCAACTTCTGTTGGAGAGAAAGACAAACTTTTGAGCTTATACAGAACTGCTCTTCTGAATAATACCCAATGGGTATTATTTGTTTGTATTACAGTAGTGCCTAGATGCCCAACCTGAGTGTACAAATACATGAGACCATCCCTACCCTGAATAGTTTACAGTGTAAACAGACCAAGGATTGGGGAGACAGAAGGACAGAGAGATTAAATAACTTGCCCATTTTATCTAACAAATCATTGGTGTGGTCAGATGTTGCTAGATGTTCGGCTGCGCGTGTGTGTTCTCTATGTGTGCCGTCTCAGCTCTGCGCAGACAGCTGGTGCAGCAGACCTCGAGCGAACTGCCCAATAACCACAAGATCAGTTAAGGTACGAAAGCATCCAGCCAGGTTTATTGCCGATGAAACACAGCCCTAGCTCCCTGGATCAATGACTGCAGTTACACTAGCATATGTATGCCCGTGACAATGGATGCAGCTCTGTCAGTGGCAGGACTTTCCACTGCTCCCTAGGCTGGCCAAAGATACTCCCTCTGAGACTCCATTTCATACATGAATGCAAACAAGTTAGGTACTGCCCCTCTGACGTAGTGAGTTGATACTCTCTGACCTAGCCAGTTACCACTCATCCCCTTGTACATCTCTATCCATCACACTGTTATTCTGACTTCATCTTTAGGATGCATCACTGTGTTCCTGTTATCTTTAGGGACTGTGTTGGTATTGAGATGTTCTGGTATCACCCTTCTGGAATGTGCCTAGCACCTCTTAGAAATGTGTTTCTGCAATATCAGCCCTGTTCTTGCAAGATTCTGAGAGCTTGTAAGCAGGCAGAGCCTGACTTCTTCTCATTTTGCTTTATATCAGCAAAGCTTCAGTATTACTTTAGTTCAGGCCTTAGGCCTCACACCAGGCCTCTGATACAAGGCCTTATGTTTCAGGCTCTCTTTCTACTATACCAGAAATAGAATCCGAACCTTCCAGTCCTAGTCTAGAACTCTACCCACTGGACTATGCTGCTGGGGAGGCCCTAAATTCTAGCCCTTCTTAAAGTTCCATAGGCTAGATCAGGTTCCTCTTATTCCCCCTGGTAAACTCAACAGGAGGAAAACTGGTTCTGTTTATGGAGTGTCCTCCAAATTCTTATGCTGGAGAGCAGGCAACTTCCATTTGTCAGAAATAAACCACTAACTTGGCCCCCTGATTCTTCCCCTGCCCCTTTGCCCACTTGAGATCTATAGGAGATTAGGACATCTGTGCCAACTCTGAAACAACCTATAAGTCTGATCTGTTCTTCACATTATTTTTTCCTGTATTCTACGTTGATTCAGCTACACTTTGATTTATATCATGGCTATTGTGTTTGATATACTGTCTATTCATCTTATATTGTTAAAAGCCTGGCATGTTATGTTTAATAGGACACATGCTCACTGTATTTGATCATATAGAAATATACTTCATGGCTCCTTGAAAATGAAAGGCTTACACATAAGATTGGGAGGTTTTGTGTGTTTTAATACCAAAATATCAGAGTTTAATTTTGTTTCTTGGTTGAAAAACTCTTGCTGATCCAGCTCTGTTTTCTCTCTGGGGGGGAGGGGGAGGGAAGGAACATTATGTTGAGTAATTCTGAAAGAAAAAACCTTATCAAAATAATTCTCAAAATACATCTGCCACTTTCAAAGACTTCATCTTCCCTCTGAGCAAATTGGCAACTTTTTCAAAACCAGCTCTTTGTGTTTTTAATTCTAGATAAGATTCAAGAAATGTGCAAAACAGACAGACCAGCTATTTGAGAGGGTTCATAATTTAGCAGTTAAGCAGCTTTGTTACCTTCTATTAAAATATGTGTCTCTGCCAAGAGCTCCTCTGCTGAGTAACAAGTAGAAAAACATGCTGCAGAAATTGTGGCTGATTTTATATATGATTTAAAAAGAGAGTGGCTAAAGCCTGGAGACTGGCTAACCTGCCTCCGAGCTGTTGAAGTCAGGCCCTAGGAGCAGGTTTCTTCTAACAAAAGCTTATTGAAGTCTATAAAAAGGCTATCCTGGATTTTAATGAGTTTTGGATTAGCCCTCTAGTGCTGCAGCTGTAGCTTTTGAGCTTGACCTCACTGACCAGCCATTGTATGGCAGTTCCCTCTCCTTTTGCTGTTAAGAGACTAGAGGTGGTTAGATTAATGGATACATTTCTGCAACTATGGAACTGTTGGTCTAAAGTTTCAGTAAAACCTTTTCCTTCAAGATAACTGAAGCAAGATTTTGTCCTTTTAAGTCTAATTTGTATGTTACTGCTCAGTTGAGGTACAAGGGAGATAAGATTGAAAAAAAATCTTAAAAATAAAAGGGGAAATCTAGCTTTTGTCATCATATACATTTTCACCGTTAAAAGTCCGCTAGACACCTATATTTCACTAGCTGAGAATGTACACAGCTGCTTGAGTTCTGATACCACCCAGTAATGCAGTGCCTAACTGATGCCCAAACCTCATCAGGATTCACAAACTAGGTGTTCCCTCACCTACCTTATCTTCAGGGCCCAGACCAATGAATGCATTCAAAACAAAACAGGTGGTAGTAGTTAATTTTCATCCTAATGCTTAGAGCACTCCCCCGAGACATGGGACACCCAGGTTTAATTCCCCATTCTGCCTGATGTGGAGAAGGGATTTGAACTTGGGGTTCTATTCTCCCAGGAGAGGTCCCTAACCACTGAGCTAGGTCTCAATCACTTCTGTTTGAAGCTGTTCCACTGTGTATAAACAAATACTCATTGGAGCAGGGGGACTAGAACCTCAGACTTCATCTGGGATGCTGTGTGCAATTCTTGTCTCCCACATTTAAGAAAAATGAATTCAAACTGGAACAGGTGCAGAGAAGGGGTACAAGGATGATCGGAGGAATGGAAAGCCTACCTTATGAGAGGAGACTCAAAGAGCTTGGCTTGTTTAGGCTAAACAAACAAAGGCTGAGGGGAGATATGATTGCTCTCCATAAATACATCAGAGGGATAAATACCAGGGAAGGAGAGGAGTTATTTAAGTTATGCACCAATGTGGACACAGCCCTCCAAGTGGGGGCAAAAAACTGAACTGGCCTCAAGACTGAGTTTGATAAGTTTATGGAGAGGATAGTATGATAAGACTGCCTGCAATCGCATGTAGCCAATCTGCGACTGCTAGTAGCAACTATCCCAATGGCTGGTGATGAGACACTACATGGAGAGGGCTCTGAGTTACTACAGAACATTTACTCACAGGTGTCTGGCTGGTGGGTCTTGCCCACATGCTTAGGGTCTAACTGATTGCCATATTTGGTGTCGGGAAGGAATTGTCCTATTTGTCAGATTGGCAGAGACCTTCAGGATGGGGGGTGTTTTGCTTCCTCTGCAGCATGGGGCACAGGTCACTTGCAGGTTTAAACTAAAGTAAATGATGGAATCTCTGTAACTCGAAGTCTTTAAATCATGACTTGAGGACTTCAGTAACTCGGCCAGAGGATATGGATCTATTACAGGAGTAGGTAGGTGGTGTTTTGTGGCCTGCAATGTGCAGGTCAGATTACATGATCATTATGGTCCCTTCTGGCCTTAAAATCTGAGCCTCATCAGTGAATGCCCTAACCCCTGGGCTATACACGGTCTCTTTCTGTTGCCCAATAAATATTTTATGTGCAGTGGAATAGCTCCACCAGAAGAGATTGAGAGGGCTCTGTCCACCATAGCCCAGAGGTGGGTGGGAGGTAGGTGACTCAAGTTCAAATCCCTTCTCCGTATCACATAGAAGGGGAAATTGAGCCTGGGCCTCCCACATCCTGTGGGAGTGGTCTAGCCATTGGGCTACAAGTTACAAGGGAGACCCCACCTCATCCATTTTTCTTGAAAAAAAAAAAGCTGACCAACCATAGGTGCCTAGCTCTGGGAGAGGGCACACAGCTGTGAATCCTGAGTGGAGAGAGATGCCTCCCTCTAACCTAACTTCCTTTTGGGGGTTGGAGCATAGGTGGCTCCCCAGTCAGCATGCTATCTTTTGTAAAACCCATTTTTATAGGCACATGCATTGTATAGGGAGCCTGCATGCCTAACTCAGGACTGTGAATTCCCGTAGGCTGTAGGGCACCAAAAAATTAGTCCCACTTGTGTATCCCACCCTTATTGCCTATGTATGTAGTTAGACTGAGATTGTGGATTTTGGGTATTTTTCAGTGCAAACTTTGAGGATTTTGATTTTCAGAAAGTAGTGAGCACCCAAGGTGACTCAGATTGAGTACCTAACAATTGACACCTAAAATAATGAGTCATTTTTGAAAATCTTGCCCTTAGACTAGCCTTAGGATACAGTTTGGAAAATCTTGGCCTTTACTGTTAAATTCTCTCTGGAAAGATTTTGATGAGCCTCCCTTCAGATAGCCGAGATATTTAGAATATCCAGGAATAAGGTAATTCCTAAATTTCTTGATAAATTAGTTGGCTGGCACTCATTGTTGTACTCTCATCCCCATTCAATTAGAAACGCGTTATGCAGATTGTGGATGGAGGAAATATTTAATTTAGTAATTGGAAAAATTCTTACATTCCTGTGGTATTTCAAGGGCCACTCAAGCTAGTCGCAAGAAAATATTTTTGGCAGATCAAGTAGTAGCTTTAGCATTTCTGCTTCAGCATTTTTTCAGCAAAATCCAAGGCTGTACAAAGAATGCACCTTCGTTTACTACGGCCTTGCCTGCCCTCGAGACCTTAAATGCACTAACCATCGTTTGGTGACCTTGTTCCACGTCTTTTAGCTACATACACACAAATGCTTTTAGTAGGACACAAGCATCACAATCAGCATTTTGGTTAGACTTCCTTCAAGCAAGGCTAAGCACTGTATTGTGTTGCTATGACTATTTGGAAGAAGATTTCTTCACTGATTGTCAATTTAAATTCATCAAATATATTTTTGAAAGGAGAGAGAACGTGCTAAATCCGTTATCAAAGACACTTTTTTTATATCGTAATCTTTATGCTTCTCTAGTGACTTGTTCTCTTTGCTTCAGCTTCTGCTACCCCTAAAGCCTTGAAATCAGTGGGACTCCTTCCAGAATGAATGTGATGTCTGAGTAATGATGTCAGAATCTAGCCCTTAATTGATGAATTCACATCAACACAGCCCTGTGTGTTCGTATTCATAAGTCTTGGTCACTGTTCCCTCTAAGCTGTGCGCGCGCACACAGATCCTAAACCCTGTGCACACGGCGAAACACCGCGCACACAACAATTTGCCCAGAAGAAATTTTTTGCGCACATGGCCCGTCAAAAATTAGAGGGAACATTGCTCTTAGCGATTTACCTGGAGAATTGGCGGTTTCCTCCATTAGGTTTGTGCTTATGTAAACTCACAGCCTCCTTCCAAATGCCCTTTGTGGCCGCAAGGCAGCCCTGCAAGTGGCCCCTTGCCTCAGTTTCCCTCTTGATTCCTCAAATAAATTCAGAAAACCCCTCAAAGTATATAAATAGCTATTTGGGAGGGGTTGCATTGTTACCAAAAGTCTCACTACCATAAACTAGAATCCCCACCAGCACAATCCAAACAGTACATTTGTCCAAACAGTCCAACACCAAGTACAGTTCCGGCATCTCTCACCATTCCCCTCTAGCTGGAATGTTTCTCTGCCCTGTTTCGTTCCCAGGTAGGGTTCTAGCTCTTGCCTGGAGAAATCAGCGGGCTCACCCCTCCATCATTCCCCAGCCCTTCTGGCCCTCCAGCTTTGGTTCTGTGATGTAGAGAGCCCTCTGCTGCTCTCAGACATCAGCCCTCTCTGGCTTGGGAAAGTTTGTAGGTGACCCCCGACTACTTTCATGCCATCACCAGCCTAACCTGGCTCCACTGCTCAATCAGGAAACTCTCACCACTCCCTCCTGCAGGTGCATCCCCTCCCTGAAGTTCTCAGCCCAGATCTGCTCTTCCTCTAAGCTCTCTTTTTATTTTCAGGACTCCGGACCCTCTCCCTCTCTAAACACTGAGTTCTAAGCTCTCTATCTCAGGACTCTGAGCTCCCCTCTTAGGCTTCTGAACTCAGCGCACCCTCCTCATTACAACAAACATAGGCACACCTGGACTGGAACAAGAGAGCTGAGCCCAGTGACATTTAATAGGCCAGCTTCGCTATTACAGCTTGACATGAATTATTCAGAAGAAACCATTGAATGTGGAGCCTCCGACTTTTGCTGCTGTGTTCCTTGGAACTTTGGTTATGTGTAACCCTAAAAGCATCTCAATGCCAGAGGGCAAGTGGCTCCCTGGTTCTAGCAGATAGTCTCAGCTGATCTGGCCAGCTCAATGTACCCCAACTCACTGTTGTCATAATCTGTATCTAATTTGAACTGGTAACACTTTGGACTCTAATATTATCGTGTGTGTATGTACAAGTGATATGAACAATTATATATACGTGCTGGAACTATGTTCTTAAAATGTTTTTGGCAGGTAGGGCTTAGGGCCCACTTGACTGGTTCCACCCACTTGACCGTGTCTCCAATGTAAATTAAGCAAGAAGAGACAATGGCAAATAAAGGTAAATAAAGCTATCAAACTTGGGGGGGGGGCAAGGGGGTTGCGATAACCATGTACCTATTCTGATCTGGGGAGGAGACTGCAAAAATTAACATGGAATCAGCTCTCTAGTGGACACAGCAAGCTGAACCCCCAGGAGGGCTTTCTGAGTGTAGCGAGGGGGCATGGCTCCTTTGGAGACTGACAGGCAGGAGCCAGTACCCACCCAAGGGTGGGCGGTGCTGAGACAGACATGCCCACCCTGCCAGAAACAGAGGGATGGGACAGGAAGAATAAAAGGCCAGCCCTGCAGTTCAGTAGGGCTGGAGCCGGTAAAGGAGACAGATGCCTTCCCCCTGCAGCTGGAGTCTGAAGACAACCTCTGCAGCACTGAAGACTCACCAGAGCTGCCAGCAGACGAGGATGCTGAGGAGCTGCTGGGACTGCTGCTGGCCATATACCCCGGGGAGATGGAGGACACCCATGGAGTAGAGGTACACTGGAATGGGGATGTAGGAAGTAGCCCAGGGAGACCGGACTTTAGTCCGGTTGTGTTGTTACCAGAATCCAGGTCAGTGTGTTTCGGCCGGATCCCTGCTGACCCAGTGGTGCAACCCTCTGCCACTGTCAGGGCCCTACCTGGTGGAGTAGGGTAGGCCCAGGTCCCCCCTACTGCCAACCTGCCCCACCCCCTTCCTGGGGTGGCAGCTTCCCCATCTTTGGCCAAAAGGCCTGTGTTTGTCTGCCGTCTGCCAGAGACAGGATGTCAGACCATCCATTTGGGGCTCTGCCCTGCCTAGAGGGCCAGGGCCTGAAAGACTGCTAATTCCCCAACAACCTTGCCTAGATTGGGACTTTAGAGCAAGGGGGCATGGCCTCCAATGCACTCCTAAGTCATTTTGGCATCCTTCACCTGAGGAGACAAGGCAACCCAGTGCTTTGGTCTCTGTGCTGGAGCCTGGCTAAAGACAAACAAGCCATGTTGGAAGAACAAATGTGGTGAGAAAAACTGCTGTGAATGAAAGGCTATAGTTTAAGTTGGTTTTAGTTTTAGAAGCGTATTTTTACTTGTTTGTAACCATTTATTTTCCAGTGACTTTACTTGGTATCACTTGCATTTCTGGTATCACTTAAATCTCTGTTTGTTAATGAACTTAATCTTGTTTTCGTACACAACCATCTCAGTGCAGTGTTTCAAACTGAAGACTAAAATCCTCAGCCAAACTAACAGACTGGCGCTGTGCACTGACTCTTTAAAAGAGCAGAGAACCCAATAAGGTTTTGTGAGTGCTACAGTGAATTGGGCTGAGCACTAAAGAGGAGACGGTTTTGGGTAGGCTCAAGACCGGAGTGGCTGTTGGTGTCACCCTGCAGAGAAACCAGGCTGATGGGAGCCAGGGTGAGGTCACCATGCTGTAAGATGGCTGTTGGTATCAAGGCTCTGAGCCAAAGCTGCACAGACGCACCCATGGTTACACAGCAGACCTTACTGGTCTGGGTGAGCCCCATAGTGTCACGATGTGCCACTGAATGTATAATGGAATGTTGTGAAATGCACAGGACAGCAGTGATGGTATGTTGTGTCTGATTAACCGTGAAGCAATAAAATCCCCATTGAAATAAATCCTAAAGCAAATCCGAGGTCCAGTAGAACTGTTGAAATGAAACTTGGTCTTAATGAACTCAGACTGCACTTGGAACAAGATTGCCTTCCGCTGACTGTGTGTCTCCTGCCAACCACCCAAAAATAAACTATGGAAATAAGAGGCATGTGCAAAACAATCATTGCAAACTTAAAAGTAGGGTAGGATCTTGTTCTCTAATAGCATGGCCATGTCTCTTCTACAATCAGCTAATACACTTGGTTTACGTTGAGGAGCCATCTGTTGGAGCTGTGCACACTAGCTAGTATACATATACCTGGATATTCTGTCACAGATTGGTCACACTTGCTGCTCCTCTAGGTAAACTGGGCCCTTTAAAAACTATTCTCCATGCTAGACCTTGTTAATTGGAATTATTTGAAAGGGAGAACTGAAATGCACGTCAGCATCAGGACGTAGTGACTTGGGGAAAGCCTGCACTTCAACCTCCGCATCAGCGCAGCTTCAGTGCTGTAGCACTTCAATGAAGATGCTCTAGGCTGATGGGAGAGAGGTCTGCCATCGGCGTAGTTAATCCACCTACCCGAGGGGCAGTAGCTATGTCGGTGGGAGAAGCTCTCTTGCCAACAGAGTGCTGTCTACATGGGGCATAGGTGCTGGAACTAGCTGTGTGGAGGGGGGTTTAAAGTGGTTTCCATCATATAAAGGGTTTACAGTTTGGTTCAATGGCTCACAGCACCCCCACTGTACAAATTGTTCCAGCACCCCGGACACAGGGTGGGATGGGGTGGGGTGTTAGGTTGGTATAGCTACGTCACTCAGGGGTGTGGATTTTTCACACCCCCGAACAACGTAGTTACACCTATATAGACCTGCAGTGTAGACCAGACTTTACAGAAAGGGAGGCAAGCTCTTGTGAAGGAAACAGGATTGAGTCCATCAGATAAGGCTTATCTGGATATAAACCTTGAAGGAATCACTCCAGGTCAGTAAAGTGGCCATATATTGCACATTTCTTGAGTCCCCTCAGATTGTCTATATTAGACACCCATTATAGTAGACTGTCGTAAATGCATGGTATCTGATGATTAGAAGAGGAACATGCATACTGATTAAGACCAGTGGCTCTTGCCTTCTGTGTGTCTCTTAGACAATAAGCTCTATAGGGCAAAGTCTGTCTTTATTTTGTGCGTACAGTACACTGCTGATCATGTTGCTGATATTGAACAAATAATAAATATCAGATGTGTTTTGGGGTAAGCATTATTCCAAGCCTTACACATTAGCTAGGCATGGATGTCAGAGCAGGAATGTCACCAGTGTTCTACTTCTAGAGTGGGAATTCTGTTTAAATCTAGAGCTCTGAGTAAAAATCATATAGTATAGCGCAGGGTTTCTCAAACGTCATTTCATTGCGACCCCCTTCTGACAACAAAAATTACTCACGACCCCTGGGAAGGGGGACTGAAGCCTGAGCCCCGCCACTCCAGGTGTTGGGGCCGAAGCCCGACCCCCACTGCCCTGCAGGGGAGGGAGCAAAGCTTGAGGACTTCAGCCCTGGGCAGGGAGGCTGTAATCTAAGCCCCTCTGCCCTGGGCTGAAGCAGAAGCCTGAGCCCCACCACGCAGGGCTCAATCCCTCTGGCTTCAGCTTCCACCCTGGGTGGTGGGGCTCGGACTTTGGTTTCAGCACCAGCAAGCCAGCCCTGGCGACCCCATTAAAACGGTGTTGTGACCCACTTTGGGGTCCCGACCACAGTTTGAGAACCGCTGGTGTAGTGTAACCCACATGCTTTATACTCAGGACTTGACTTTGGCTCTCTCAGGGAGAGGGAGAAAACCAGTGGGGAGGAAACATGGATCTTAGTGGATGTTCCGTGTTTCTGCACATGTGCAGAGAGCATAGCAGAGCACTGGCAACTCAGCTAGAAGAATCCAGAAACATCTAGAACAGGGTGTGACAGTTACTAGACACGCTAAGTCGCTGTTTCTGCAGCTGTGTACATTTTGCTGGCAACCCACTTGGCAGGTCATGCACTAGTCACCCTCTCGGAACTGAACCAATCAGAGCACATGGGGCAAAAGGTTACAAATTACAGGCGCTAAAGTCAGCCCTTTGGACTCAGTGGCTAATCAAGGCAGGACTAAGAGATATGTCTGATGTCCTCATCCCTGCAGCACTTTGGATACAGGACAGTGATATTCTAGCTTTTATTTACTAGGTAAGCCCTCCATGAAGATAGTGTGTGGTCTACCAGGGTATTTGATGGACCGAGAAGGAGAGCTTGGAGGGAGCATTTGTTACCCTGGAAGTTACAGAGCCTGTGAAACTCACATTTGTTTGTCCGATAACTGCTCTAAACTGGGATTTTGTCTGTTAGTAAAGGTTTGTGAATTCTTGCCTGACTTAGTTGGGTTTATGGGGAGAAGATGGTGCCATATAGCATGACAGCCTTTTAGAGATCCAGCAAGTGGATATTTTATATGCTGATCCCAGAACCTGGACCACTTTGGATACAGGCTACAGACTTCTGTTTCACCAGCAGCTGAAAGGACCAGTCAGCAATTAACCCGAGGGCTGGAATGCTGCTAGCTGTGGAGATCCCCACACTGTTTGTTTGCTGACAGGGTTATGATGCGTTTGAAAGGACTCAGATGCTACCATTCTTCTCCAGCACTGTAGTGTCCAGCTGGCACACACTACATATTAGGGTCACTTTACAAAGAGTGACAGGTTTCAGAGTGGTAACCATGCTAGTCTGTATCAGCAAAAACAACGAGGAGTCCTTGTGGCACCTTAGAGACTAAAAAATTTATTTAGGCATAAGCTTTTGTGGGCTAAAACCCACTTCATCAGATGCATGGAGTGAAAAATACAGTAAGCAGTATATATATTACAGCACATGAAAAGATGGGAGTTGCCTTACCAAGGTGTGTGTGTGGGGGGGATTAGTGCTAACAAGACCAATTTGAAATATAAAAGGTGAGAAATCATCTCTGAGAGAGAGTCAGAAGGGAATGTGTTTTGATGCATCTGCTAATGTACAGAAAATATTACGTTGAAACCTTATACAGCCGTTTATCTGACCCGTTTATCTCCGTTTATCTGACCCTCCATTATTCGGCTGTCCGTATTAACCAAACAACCAGTGCGCACAGGTCCAGAAATGGGCAGTCCCTGCTGTGGCCGCTGGATGGCACTGCAGCCTCGCACTTTCCCGTTTTCCGGATTATCCAAATTTTTGATTATCCAATCTGGTCACAGTCCCAATTAGATCAGATAAATGGGGTTTTGCTGTATTTTAATGTTTGTAACAGAAGCAAAAGGGGGGGAAGTCAGTATATGGAGCCCCATGACATGTACCGTTTAATAACTTTGGTTTAAAAGTTATTCACAATATTCTAAATATTTACAATATTTTATACACTTTACAATGTGTTGTATGCATTAAAAGTTTGTTTTACGAAGGAAGTGTGTAGTACTTTCACTTTGACATTAACATCCATTTATCGGAGATTTCCTTCAAGAGCCCCGTGTCTTAACGCTGTGTAATGCTTTTTGAAAAATCCTGAAAAGATAGAACTCTGGCCTATGCTCCAGCAAAGACTTCGGCTCAGGGACAGGAAGAATGGGAGTGTAACAGTTATACAGAACATTGCCAGAGCAACCTGTTACAGTAGCAGGGCAATGATCCAGAGAGCGGTGAAGAGTAAACCCAACCACATGATGCACCAAACCAAGTAAGAGCGACAGGAATGCAGTGAGGAGATATTTTGGTGACCTGATAAATGTCTCATATGCATCAGTCACAGCAGGAAGTCATTACAAAAAAAGTGGATGAGTTATGGCTTAGCTCTAAAATGGTTTCCAGCGTGAGCTATTTCTTGAGTCTTTGGGGAAGAAAATACCCTTGGAGTTGTGGATTATCAGGGAGTAAGGGGAACAGACCTCAGGGGACAGAAAAGACAAGGGCCAAGATTTTCAAAGGTGACTAATGATTTTAGGTGTCCAGTTCAGACTTTCAGAAAGTGCTTTGAAAACCAGGCCTCTGTAAAGGTGTCTCCAAGTTGGGTACTCAAAAATCACCACTTACTTTTGGCCAAGAGTTCCAGAACCCTGTAAAAAGAAGAAACCAACCCCCTGCCACTGGTCCACTTCACATCAAGGTTTTACCACCTTGGTTACAGGAAATGTCTGAAGAGTTAGAGGTGGTGATGATGGTAAAGAAACATGGGAGTAAAAAAAGAAAGTGCTTGATTTAGATTTGAGTATTAAGTAAAGATCAGAAGGTAGAAAGCTGAAAGAAGCATTCAGGATATTTTTGTGTTCTGCCCATCTGTTTCAGCCTCTGAGTTGGTGGTATTTGTGACACAACACCAGCACATTCATTTTCCACTGGATACTCATCCAGCTTCCTCTTCACGTGCTGGTATTTTGCTTGATGGGGTTTGGGGATGTTGCCATGGTTTTAGATCAGCTCTAAATGGCAGACCTCTCAGGAATGATGATATGGCATTGGCCAATCATCCATAACTCCCTCAGGCACAATTATTTGGAGATTAACATAAGATCAGATGGGGAATAGCCACTGGTGCAGAAGCAAATCTGGTTGTTGTGTTGCTGTTCCAGGTAGTTGGACAGAGGGGTTAGTGCTGCCTAGGTAAACTTTGTATTAGCAGAAATCACAAACTATGTCAACTTCCCTTGTGGGCTCATTGTGTTGAAGTAGAAGATGAAATGTATGAGGGATGTGGTACTAAAGTAAGTTATGTTAGCTGTTGCTGGCTGGGCAGAGTTTTGTTTTATTTTACAGTAGCACTGTTGGCTTGCTTAGTCATTGCATCGGTATTGAACCAGTCTGCTATTTAAAATTTTCATAACATCCCCAAAATCCTGTTGTCCTTGCTGGGCAAACATAATCATCTCATGGCCATTGGTGCTGACACCCTCTATTTCTATATAGTTTTGGGACCATTCCACCTTTGTTGTTCCATATATTACCTGGCACAATGTTCCACTGCTTTCTTAATTATCTTATTACCGTCAGGTTGCATCTCCCAAAGCCTTTGGATTCCAGACAACTCAACCCACAGTCCAGGTGGCAGGAGTTTTAAATTCCAGCTGTACTAAACAAATAACTATGATTGAAACTATCTGCTCTGTGCACTCCTATTTATATTTCACATTATGACAGCAGTTCTTAAACTGTGGGTTGAGACCCCAAAATGAGTGATATCCCCATTTTAATGGTGTAGCCGGGGATGGCTTAGACTTGCTGGGGCCAGGGCCAAAGCCGAAGCCCGAGCCCCGCTACCTGGGGCCGAAGCTCTTGGGCTTGGTCTTTGCCCCCCCTCCCACCCCACCCAGGGTAGTGGGGCTTAGGCTTTGGCCCCTCCCCAGCCAGGGCAGCAGGGCTCGGGTGGGTTCAGGCTTTGGTCCCCCATCCTGGGGTCCGGTAATAATTTTGTTTTTGTCAGCAGGGGGTTGTGGTGCAATGAAGTTTGAGAACCCGCTATGTCTACGTTCCCCTTCCTGACCCCCTCCTGGGAATTTGTGAGAAAACAAATACGAGAAAGACCCAGCTAACTTTTACCAGACGTTTCCCAGATAAAGGCAGTTTTCTCTGATGGTCTTTATGTTGAAGAGATGCAAAAAGGAGAGTGTTCATTACAGGCCCACGGCCAGCTTCAGCACTGACCTGCTTTTGCTTTGATGGTCTCAAACTGTGTGTGTGTAAAAATTGGAGGTGACGGAAAAACAAAAAGGTTTAGAGTGTAGGTCATTTCAGATAACCTCGTGAGTATGGGAGACATGCACATTTCTTGAGTCCACAAGAGCAGAAAGGAAATCTCAGGAGAAAAGATCCTCTAACACGTAGTCAGGCTAGAAATATTCAGAGAGCTACAGAGGCAGTCCGTGCTGTCAGGAGGAGGATGTAGGCGTGAGGGACTTTACACCACTCCCTGTGTAAAGGTGGGATGAAAGGACGGATACCCATCAGCTATTTTTCTGCCCTGTTGATGATCTCTTCCAAAATATTCCCTTCTTTGTGTTGCACTGTCATGTCAGGCCAACCTTTGCTGCTGTCACCAGAATTAATTAGAGGGAGTAGAGGAGCAAAGAAGGACCATGTGAAGGTGAATAAAAAGGAAGCCAAAACCACCTCCTACCGGCTCATGTTTGTTGCAACTTAAGCTGTTAATGGATCCCTCTCCATCAATCTCTACGCCACCATTCTCTCTCCCTCTGTAGGATCAATCACAGATCTAAAAGATTAGGGGTAGCCTTAGCAGCAGATCCTTCCCAAAGTTGTTTGTCCAACTTGGAGTGAACCCTGTAAATGTAACGTCATCCCCCTGTGACTCCTGATTCAGAGCTGAGAGAAAAGGGCAAGATGTAAGGAGCAACCTATAAGGAAGAGAAACACAAAGCTGAGAAGTTTATGCAGCATACAAAAATGACTGACCATATTAAGCTTCAAGTTTTTGTTATAGAGAATGTTGATGAGGAGACATCTGGTTCCCTTATGGTGCCAGGGGAAGGAAAGAGGTCTGGGGTAATGTGACGTTATTGACATAATCTGGGACCTTATAGATCATCGTTGCAACCAAGGTCCTGTAGTGGCACCAAATCTTATATAAAGGGGGTCAAATGAGGTGTGTAAGGCAAGGTTATGGTTTGCTGATTATGATTATGCTGTGTATATGTGTGTATCATTTTCGTAGTTGAAGTTATGAATATTGCCTCTGTACTGTCTGTAGTTCAAACTTGTGCTATGCTTCTGGGTGACACCCCAGATAAGTTAGTGTCAGCTCTGCCTAGCCTGCTTGATGGCCCATTAAGGACCATCAGCTATACAATTGACCCACTGAGAGAAGGCAGACTCGCCTTATGACTCAGCAAGGTATGCAGGGACATGCCTGTGGACAGAACTCTGAGGTTTTTCCAGGCCATGTGATGGACAGCTTGTCTTTGGAACAAAGAAAGCAGAGACCACATGGCAAGAGAATATAAAAAGCTGCTGCAGCTCCTCCATCTTATCTTCAATCCTGCTTCTTACCTCTGGAGAAACTTTGCTACACTGAAGCTTTGAATGAAGGAGTGAATGACCCATCCCAGCTGTGGATGTACTCCAGAGACTTGATTTGAACCTGCAGCTTATTCCATCATTGCTACAAGCCTGAACCAAGAACTTTGCCATTACTGTATGTAATTGATTCATTTAACCAAGTCTAGCTCTCATCTATATCGTTTTCCTTTTATGAACCAACCTTTAGATTTTAGATTCTAAAGGATTGGCAACAGCATGATTTGTGGGTAAGATCTGATTTGTATATTGACCTGGGTCTGGGACGTGGTCCTTTGGGATCGAGAGAACCTTTTTTCTGTTACTGGGGCATTGGTTTTCATAACCGTTTGTCCCCATAACGAGTGGCACTGGTGGTGGTACTGGGAAACTGGAGTGTCTAAGGGAATTGCTTGTGTGACTTGTGGTTAGCCAGCAGGGTAAAGCCAAAGTCTTCTCTGTTTGGCTGAGCTGGTTTGCCTTGGTGTGCATAGAAACCCCAGCCTTGGGCTGTAACTGCCCTGCTTTAAGCAATTTGTCCTGAATTAGCACTCTCAGTTGGGTCTTGCCAGAATCAGCATTGTTACAGGTAACAAATGCAGAGGAGGAAACAGGAGAGATAGAGAAGCATTCAGAGGTCTCATGAAGAATTGTAAAGGAAGAGGTACAATATGAAATATCTCTATTGGCCTCAACATGGGTTCATCCATCCATAACAAAATTGATTGATTTCTCTTACAGCAGGGATAGCTGATATGAAAGCAGCAGGTCAAATGCAGTCCTATGAGTAGCTTCCCTTATCTTGACAACACCAAGGCAGCTTACAGAGAGAACCAGTCAACTGGGCAATATTTGCATTCTCCTAAACTAGACCATCAGGTTTGGATGGGTTTGTTTCTAGGGGAGTATAAATTAACTCTTTCCAGATGTGTATATTCCCAGCATCCCTACAATGAAAGTTTCATCCCTAAGGATAACTGGAAACTGAGTAACTGTAGAAGCTATAGTCCTGAAACACTGATAGAAATGGGACAATTTATAAGCATATATCCTCCCGGAACAGCTGCCTTTCTTAACAGAGTAAGTGTGGAAGGTACAGCAACCAGACTAGCATATTGGGACCAAAATAGTTATGAATTGTTTTTCCTAAATGTGTTAAGTGCTAAAGGCAATTAAACAACATGAATGCAGAAAATATTTGTAAAACCCTGCTAATTAGCGAATGACTGACATGAAATGTACAAGCATTACACCATTAAATATAGTGTGCTGTTTTAAGTCTTTTACAATTCAGTAAATTTAAAGTTATAGAAAGATACAATTTTGCTAATTAGGTAGATTTTATTCCCTTGTAAATGAATACATGATTTTGCTGAAGCTATTTGTTTACTATTGTCACAGCTCAGCAGGTAGGTGAGATGCATGGTTTATATAAATTAGCAAGATTGTTGCAACATATAAATAGGATGTAAGCATATAGCAAATCTAGTGCTTCAGTGTATATAGGGCCAAATCCTCAGCTGATGTAAATCATCTCATTACAGTCAGTGGAGCTACAGTGGTTAACACAAGTTGAGGACATGGACCATTATGTATGGCAGGTGTGCAGAGTGTGAATGTATATGTTTATCACACAATACCTACATTTAAAGAATATAAAGTTTGCAAAGATAGGAAATGCCAGAATTAAGATTGCCCCTGCAAGTGGGTTTTGCAGCTATTTGCTGATGACAGAGGAATGTTACGACTCAAGAATCTTGGGTTCCATTCTGCGTTGTGGAGGGGAGTGTGTTCTAGTGGTTATTGACCAGTGGTCCTCAAGCTTTGTCACCCCGCCCACCCCATAATCTAGTCTGTCCACACACCCCCAGGAGCTGTGGTCCGGAGCCAGGGCCATGGTCGGGGGCCAGGAACTGCGACTGGGGCCATGGACAGTAGTGAGGTCGGGAGCTGCGGCTGGGGGCTGAGGCTGTGGCTGGGAGGCCCCGACCCAAGTCCTGCTGCAACCCCTGAATGTTCCTCCACCTATGGGTCATGCCCCACAGTTTGGTGACTACTATTATAGACTTTTCTATCCCAGCCTCTCTCAGTCCCTTCTTCTTTCCCCTCCCCATCATGGTTCCTTGGCCCAGTCTCCCCCTCCCCAACTCCTTGGCCTAATCCCAGTCTCCATCACTGAGGTCCCTGCCTGAGTCTCAGACTTGTTCCCCACCAACACATCCTGTGTTTCCCTCCTCTCCTCATCTCAGTCTGCCCTCATACTCTTTGTCCCAGTCTCATCAGCACCCTAGGCTCCTCATCCAGTTTCATTTTCCCCTTGTTCCAGTCTTCTTGCCCAGCCGGTCCTAGTCCCTCCCACCAAGTCCAGCTCTTATCCCTTCTGCATTTGACTCAGACTGCTTCCTCCTCCACATGCCTGCTGTGCTCCTGCATGGGGAGCAACGAGAGCTTGGGAGCACAGGAGAGGCAGTCTGCTGGCTCTTAGTTCCTGGTCCTGGCACTTCAGCAGTTAGCAGAAGCTGGGATCAGCAACTGCAGGGGAAGTGCTACTCCGCTGCTACAGACAGTCTTCAGAAAATTTAGCTGCCAAATTCTAACAAGACCCTACTGACCATGTGTGAACTGAGCTTTTCTGGAGATGTGTAACTTACCCCAAATTGGAAAATCTTCACAAAAAGCCAAAGAGCAACAGAGTGACTTCCCTCCCTGCCCATTTTCAGGTCCCTGCTCCAAAGAATGGAGGTGCCAGAGCCTCTACAGGGAAATGGTTATAGGAATGTAACCAGGGTAAAGCAATATATTATTTCTTAATCTTGTTCTGATGAATTGCTGACCCATTTTTGCAGAAATTTCCAAAAGAAAAAAAAGTCAGCTGAGGCAGACTCGTTCGTGCCCGCCCCCACCCCCCTGCCCCCCCCGAAAATTTCAGTGCCAACAGTTAAATTTGGCTGTGTTTATGTAACTGAAAAGAGGTTCTTAAAATGGGAACGGACCCGACAATCTTAACTGTAAGTGTTGCTACCTACCCTGGAGAATTAAAGCATATCCCTGCCTCTATCCACCTATGGCATGATGGTCAAGTCACTTAAACCAGACCTTTCTAATTATGTTGCTCATTTTCTGTGTGCCTAAATTGAGACACGAGTCTCATTTCCAAAGAGCTGAGCACTCATAACTGCAATTGAAGTTCATGGGAGATGCAAGCAAACTTTAAATGTGTCACTGGTGCCGAACTGACGACTGAGCATCCCACACCTCACGCCAGAAGTCTGATTTGCAGGGAAAAGGAGAAGAAATTCCACATTTAGGAGAAAAGAAAACATTTTTTGTGACAGGGTGATTTCTTGTTTTAAATGGCAGTTTTCTGAGGTTGTTTAGAAGTGTGGAGTGTTTGAAGTTTGGGGGTGATGGGTTAGGGGGCAGAGTGCAGGTGAGATGGTCAAAGATGCAAGATAAATGCAGTTTATTCCATGACCAATCACCAGCAGTTGTACGGGTGGGTGTAGGTTGATGGAGGGTGTATAGTGGATGTAGATATATTTATTTTTGATAGACTGAGTATAATGTAGATGTTTTCCTTGTGTTAGGCATCCTCCCCCCACATTGTGTGACAGAGAAAATGAGTGCCTGTAAAGCACAGCTTCACACATAATGTAATCAACCTTTAGAAAAAAGTCTAGGGGTGCGTGAACATGTTCCAAAAAGAATATGAATCTCTGTGAGCCTTTGTTTTAGAAGTGAGCCCAAACTGAGCCTCTCTGGTCAGATTTAGCAGACTAAAAGACTTATAGACTATCCAAACGTTTGGATATTTATTCAAAGAAAACATAACCCCTGAACCATATGTCAACTTCACTGCAATGGCAAAATAAAGCAAATTACAGTTTGATCTACTTACAGTTCAGAGCAGAAATCTAAAAGCTGAATAATAAAAATAACCGCTTAATAGATAATAGCCGTTTAAATAATAACTGCTTAATAGAACTGACACCAGTTGTTCTCAGTTTAACATGAAACAGAGTTCAGTAAATACAAGAGCAAAGCTCTTGGATTTATGGAATGCACATCAGAACATACTGAAATAGGGTTGGTTTCTCAGTTATGGGTCCTCTTAATTTTTTTTCATGTGCCAACAGCAAGAATGTTTCCTAAACAAGATGGAATAAAATATTTTTTTGGAAATCAGTGACTGACATCAACAACCCAGAAGCCATCAGCAGACAACAAAGCAATCACATCGAATGCTTTGCCAATAGGCTACATGGCAATTGCCCTGAAAACTCAGATAGAAAAAACAAAGTAGACAAGACATCTCTAACAGTGTAAATGATCATTTCATTTTGGAAAGGTCAGCAGCCAATCAGAGACCTGAATAGATGCACAGTCAATGAAGCAGATGTTGAAAGGAGGTGGCAGATGGAAGAAATTCTTTCTTTCTCTCAGAAGAATAACAAGCTTGTCTTAAATATAATTTTAATTATTTGCAGCATTGTTGTAGCCATGTTGGTCCCATGATATTAGAGAGACAAAAGGTGGGTGAGGTAATATCTTTTATTGGACCATCTTTTGTTGGGGAAAGAGACTTCTTTCACCAACAGAAGTTGGTCCAATAAAAGCTATTACCTCACCCAACTTGTCTCTCTAATAATTTTAATTATTCCCATACTAGTTAAAAACTAGACTATATAATAGATTTGTGGTACAAGGTAGGAACCACCAATGTGGCTTCACGGTAAAGTCTGCAACGAGACAACCGTTCCAGGGTTTATTTTTTATATCCTGACGACTCTGTGCAGAAAGGACCTTTTGCCTTAAAATTTTTGGGCATAATTTCCAGCTACAGGAGAAATTTTCCCTGAGATTCCAGGAAAACAAACAAAAACCGTTCTGAGTTGTAGCAAAACTGCACAGAACCATGGTTTTCACTTTGGACAGTCTAGTGAGTGTACTTTATTTGTAGCTTATGCAGTCTAAAGAGGAGTTTTGAGTGTTCTGAACTACTTATAGTTAAAATATAGTATAGTATAGCCCAGACTGTGGCCCTGCAGTTTGACCTGTTTTGCATTGTCAGGAGGAAAAGGCCAGCAGGTTATTGATTCCCCAGTCATCTGAATGTTTGTAAATAAGAGGAGTCATGAATAAGCAGCAAAGCAAATAACAGGTTTTGTCCATAAGAATATTCCCAAATGCTTCTTGCTATGTTCATTTAGCTCTAGCCAATGCCTATGAGAACCGAAACTGGTAGATTTTACACCAGTCTATTTAGGAGCCATACTATATAGGCCAGTGTAATGGTTATTTGAGACAAGATTTGAAGAGAGTCAGTAACTCAACTCTTACATTGGTGTAAGTCAGGACTAACTCCCCTGAAGCCAGTGGTGCGTCACAGGTATAAAGCTGGCTAATTCCATTGACTTCAGTGGAGTGACTCCTGATTTACACCACCCTGACTGATATCAGATTCAGACCCCCAGAGACTTTTCCAGATGGGTCACCTTAACCATTGTAAGCATTTTAAGAGCAAAAATCACTTTCCTGAAAGCTGGATCATAGATTGAAGGAAGCGTGGCTTTAAAGTGGTGACAGATCCTTCGTTAATGACATAATTGTGGGTCTCAAAAACTCCACTGAAGAACAGTTTAATATCTCTTTTATCAGAAGATCTTTTGATAACCACAGAATCGGCAATCTTGATTGTTGTTGGACTTTTTAAAGGTATCCCAGATGTGAAACAATGTCCAAGTCCCCTGTAAGGTCTACGGTAAGGGTGAAGCGTTTCTGAAGGTGTTGAGGACATGGAGAAGTGGCCCAGAGAACAGAAACATAGTTTAGTTAAAGGGACACAGCAGGAGATGGCTTTCCATAGGGTCCCTGGGACTGGAGTACTGGGTGGGCCTGGGTCTGTCATCCCCTTCTTGCCTCCCATTAACCGCTGGGTATTGAATTGGGATACACACCTGGAATGGGAACTGAACTGTTTAGTGGTCTGACTGGAGAGCAGGGCCAGAAAGGGTCACGAGATTCCAGGAAGGAAGCCCTGGGGGCACAGCCCCATACCCGGTTTGAGGGACTATTTGAAAGCTAGCCCAGAAGGGGCTGCAGAACTGACTAAGGACTGAGCCCAGGGAGGACGGCAGGAAGATGCAGACCAACATAGGAGGGACAGTGTGTGAGGCCCCTATTGGACTATTTACCCCGGAAGGAGTTTGTGTTGCTTCACAGACTGACTCTGCGTGACTCGGCTGGAGGGCTGAGTTGCTGAAGACCCACTGCAATTAGAGAGCGAGAGTCCAGGAGCATGCACTCCGCCAGGGGGCGCTCATGAGAGGTGATTGCCACTCTGTTACAGTGCCCAACTTGCGATGACTAGTTTATTCAGAATACTTAGTGTTATATAGCACTTACTGTGCTCAAAGCACAGCTCCACTAACTTCAGTTGCTGCTGTGAGAGTTCAGCACTTCTGCTAAATCAGACCCCAGGGTATCAACATGAGGAACGCGCCATTTATGGACACCTCAGAAAAGTTTGGTTTAAGTGACTTGCCTATTGTCACATAGTAACTATGTCAGAGATAGGGATTGAATCCAGTTCTCCAGGGCAGCATGAGACTGTCCTTTCTCTTCCTGCAGTCCCCTGCCTCATTCTGAACCATTAAGGTTTAACAAAGGTACAAGCAATTGAAAACAGGATGTTATAATGGAAAATGTCAGGCAACCTTACTATTAGGCAGTGCTACCAGGCCTGCTTATAATAGTAATAATTTAGAATGATCAAGCTGTATACACCGTTAGCTTCTGTCACCATGTCAGTGTGGTTGACAGGGAATAGGAGTCTATCACTGCTACTAGCTAAAGAAATTACTCCTTTAGTTCAAATGCTAGAACTCGTGTTTTTAGTGTAGAAGGGCCCAGGTCCAATCCACTTGTGATAATTCATGATTGTAGTGAGTACGCCGTGTGGCATGATCAATATTATGAGAACACTGTGCTCATGATCTGTCCTCTTCCTCTCCTAATTAAAATGCATATCTGAAGAAAGAGAATATATTGGTGGTATCATGGGTGGTGGGTGAACCCCCATTCTGGGGGAGGCTAGCCTACCTGCCCTACTCCTTCCACCCGAGGCCCCATTCCCCTGCAGCCGGAGAAGCCCCAAGACAGCCCCCACCATGGCCAGAGGATCCCTGGCCTGCCTGCTCCAGCTGCACCCATCAGCCCCCGCAGTGCCGGGCTGGCCCTAGTGCACCACGAGGCTGGTTCCAGCAATGCCCTGCACTGCTGGCCACTGGGCCAGCCTGAGCACCACTCCAGGCTGCCAGTGGGTCCAAGCTCCAGGCCACCAGCTGCAGCTGAGTGAGTCCCCATCAGCTTGAGGGTAGAGGGGGAGGGAGGGCAGGGCAGGGCCTCGGGGCAGAACATGGACAGGGCCATAGCCTGGGTCAGGCCATAGCCTGCCCTGGCCTTTGATACTCACTGCCCACGGTTGGTATCAAATGTAGCTACTCTCGCCTGCAGTACTATACCATACCAGTTCTCAAAAAGAGGGTCATAAATTCCATCCCCCTACAATTGAGCTCCATGTTTGCGACCTCCAAGATGGATTATTGCAATGCCTGCTACTTAGGTCTGAGCACTATGGAAAGTAAAACTTAAATTAATCCAAAATACAACAGCCCTCCTCCTCTGCTACGCCAGCAGCTGAGAGCACATCAGGCAGGTATTCTGCTACCTACATTGGCTTTGCACAAACAATGGGGTTTTGGTGTGTAATCCCCAGCTGCTGAAATCAAGAGAATGATTTCATGAGAATCTCAGCTTTTTTTTTTTTTTTTTTTTTAGAAAAAGCAAATTTCCAGGCCTCAAGGATTGCAGCAAAAAGGTTGAAAACATGAAGTGAGTGCACCCTAAAGGCAGAGTGCATCCTAAACCCAGAAAGCAAATCAAAAGAACCCCAGATTTATTATTTTGAAATAATCTCATGTTTTGGGGGCCTGATTCATTTTTGAGCTCTGGGAGTTGGCAATACTGAGTACATCAGCCCTCTGGAAGCAGAAAGTATTGGAAAGCTTGTAAGAATGACCCAACAATTCAGACCCTTGTGAATACATCTATGAGATCAGGTATAAATAATTGACCACGGGGGGCTTGTAGTTAATTATTTTAGTAGAAAACCTATTGGCATGCAAATATTTTTCACTAGACAGATGCTTGGCCCACCTTCTTTTGTGACTAAGATGAATTCTTCATAATAATTTTCCTAATTCACCAGATATTCCATGACCTAGTATTTTACAAATGGGACTAATTAGATAAAAGTTTCTTCTCCTTATGTCCCTCCACTTTTCCTGTAACATCCAGAAGTTCTCCACACGGAAACCCTCGTATTCTTTTTTGGATTCTTTCCAGCAAAGTGCTGAAAAGGAAAAAAATTCCCTTAGCGGAAGCAGGACTTTCTCATGCTGAAGGACTAATTTAGCTGACTGGACGAAAACATTTCAGAGGGAAGCTTTCCTTTTAGTTCTGTAATCCAACTTGGTGCTGCATTTCTTGTACAGCCCAAACTCCCAGACCATTGTCGGGTTTTCTCAGTAAAATGCTCATACACAACAAATGAAACTGTGTTTTGTTTCCGTGTGCCCAGCATGCTACATTTTTTAGGTCTCAGGAACAGTTTGAGGAACCTAGTCTCGGCACTTGCATCATATAGAGCCTGTTTGCCTACTATCAACAGTCTTGCAATGGATATGTGTAACAAACTATGGCTGCCTAGTCATATAGATACCAAGATCATCTGCAGGGATTGAACCAGGTACCTTCACAAAAATAATAAGACTCTACCACTTGAGCGACAGGAGAACTCCTTTAGCTGTGAGACAGTAGTCAGTTGTTCCGTGATTCAGACCACCCACTAGCAGAAGACATGATTATATATGCTAAGACCTTGAATTATAAAAATCGTAACATTACATGATGTGATATCTTACCACAGGAGAGAGAATACTGTTGGTATCAGGTGTGGCTGTTTCTGAGGAAAGCAAGTATTAAGTGAGGGAAAAGACATATCACAATTATAGTGCTCCCATTCTTAGTATGAATTACGCCAATGCAACAGCTACTATATGGGTCATCATGAGGGACAGAACCTGAAACTTCCAGTGCTAAAAACTAGGCTGTCTGAACAACTGAATATTCAGTTTGGGTGCAGGGCTGGAAAATTAATTTTAAAAAAATTGTTTTGGGCACCACAAAACAAAAATGTGTTACATTTTTCAGATAAATGAAAATTTTGTTTCACATTGACCAACACGTTTCCATTGATCTGAAATGAAACATTGCACTTTGATTTCCGGGGTTTTAAAATGTGATTAAATGCTTCTTAAAGAAAGCTGAGGGAAATTCCAGAATGAATCCCCTTTTAATATGAAAAGTTGAAACATTTCTGATTTTTAATTTTTTTTTATCCCAACCAAAACAATTAGCCAAAATCGACCGGCATTTGTGAATTGTTTTGGTCAACCCAAATCAGGATTTTTCAGAAAAACACAAAACAAAAAAGGTTGGACAAAAAAGCTGTGTCCAAGCTATACTAAAACCGCAAGCCATTGCCAGTTAAACTACGGTAGCAACTCCTCTAGCTGCTATCAGTCATGAACTCATGTCCTCTGTGCGCCAGCTAGTAGAGGGGGATGTGTAGCACACACTGGACAGAGAGTCAAAATAGGTTATGGCCATCTTATTCAGTAAAGAAGGATGGCAGTAAGACAGTGCAACTAATAATGTAAAATGGAGGGAGAAAATGAAAAAAATTCCCCAAATGTCTGCTATGTCTTTGTCTTTTTTGCCGACTGGTAGCCAGTGGGAACGGGTGTGTTTTGTTTTTGTTTCCATAGCCCAAATTAAGCGATTAAGGAAGACATTCACAAACCTGTGTGTGAGAGAGATTATAAAATCAGTAAATAGGATATGTACCATTTCCATTATAGCTCCATCCCAACAAATGACAACTTTTTCTACTGGGAAAGAGGGAGAGGGTAGGCACAATGAAATTAATGCACTAGATTTTTATCTCTGGAGACCTACACACAAATCTTAGCTCACAAGCGATAATGGATTTCATTAGAATCATAGAATCATAGAATATCAGGGTTGGAAGGGACCCCTGAAGGTCATCTAGTCCAACCCCCTGCTCGAAGCAGGACCAATTCCCAGTTAAATCATCCCAGCCAGGGCTTTGTCAAGCCTTACCTTAAAAACCTCTAAGGAAGGAGATTCTACCACCTCCCTAGGTAACGCATTCCAGTGTTTCACCACCCTCTTAGTGAAAAAGTTTTTCCTAATATCCAATCTAAACCTCCCCCACTGCAACTTGAGACCATTACTCCTTGTTCTGTCATCTACTACCATTGAGAACAGTCTAGAGCCATCCTCTTTGGAACCCCCTTTCAGGTAGTTGAAAGCAGCTATCAAATCCCCCCTCATTCTTCTCTTCTGCAGGCTAAACAATCCCAGCTCCCTCAGCCTCTCCTCACAAGTCATGTGTTCTAGACCCCTAATTATTTTTGTTGCCCTTCGCTGGACTCTCTCCAATTTATCCACATCCTTCTTGTAGTATGGGGCCCAAAACTGGACACAGTACTCCAGATGAGGCCTCACCAATGTCGAATAGAGGGGAACGATCACGTCCCTCGATCTGCTCGCTATGCCCCTACTTATACATCCCAAAATGCCATTGGCCTTCTTGGCAACAAGGGCACACTGCTGACTCATATCCAGCTTCTCGTCCACTGTCACCCCTAGGTCCTTTTCCGCAGAACTGCTGCCTAGCCATTCGGTCCCTAGTCTGTAGCGGTGCATTGGATTCTTCCATCCTAAGTGCAGGACCCTGCACTTATCCTTATTGAACCTCATCAGATTTCTTTTGGCCCAATCCTCCAATTTGTCTAGGTCCTTCTGTATCCTATCCCTCCCCTCCAGCGTATCTACCACTCCTCCCAGTTTAGTATCATCCGCAAATTTGCTGAGAGTGCAATCCACACCATCCTCCAGATCATTTATGAAGATATTGAACAAAACCGGCCCCAGGACCGACCCTTGGGGCACTCCACTTGATACCGGCTGCCAACTAGACATGGAGCCATTGATCACTACCCGTTGAGCCCGACAATCTAGCCAGCTTTCTACCCACCTTATAGTGCATTCATCCAGCCCATACTTCCTTAACTTGCTGACAAGAATACTGTGGGAGACCGTGTCAAAAGCTTTGCTAAAGTCAAGAAACAACACATCCACTGTCTAAACAGAATCTCTAGTGGATTATTATCTACTTTAGAAAAATCCCCACATCATCTGGCATAATTGGCAGCCTCTGTTGAGGAAAATTGCAGGGGTACTGTGGGCCAGAAATGAGGTGCATCTGTGGGAGAGCTCTGACATGCCTGCAATTAGCTGATCAGATCAACATTGATGTATCTAGATTCACTGCCACAGATACAGAATAACGGAACTAAGACAAGGCTACTAGAGCTGCCAGTTAAATTTCATTAAGACTTTTATGAGGTATGCAATAAATAGCTCTTTATTGGAGTTTATCGATACTACTCTTGTAATATTACATCACTTCCTGTTTGGGAGGCAGAGGAAGGCAAAAAAAGAGAATAGAGAAGAGTGAGATAAATAGACAATAATAAGGAGAGTGACTTTTGAATAAAGCTGACTGACACCCCTCCCCCACCAAGAAAAACTTTAAATTCCACCCCACAGTAAATTCTGACATGTTGATATTTTTTTTTGTCCTGACTTGGGATAAAAAGTGGAAATATTGAAACTTTCTGTGGAATGAAAATGTCAGAACATTTTGTTCTGATATTTTGAATTGAAATGAAATTTCTCTGCATTCTCAAATTACACTGTTTTCTTTTGGATCAACATTAATCGTTGCATCCACCTGAGCTGCTGCAGTGCCTCATGGGAATTATAGTTCCTGGTTCTTCAAGCTACCATTTAAATCCAGTATACTCTCTTGAATGATGAAGTATAATAGGAGTTCAAAACTCAGGATAAGATTGCATTTTTGTCATCAATGACACAATCAAATTAGAATTTAACCAATAGTAAATAAAAACATAAACCTTTTTCGAAGGTCAAAGTCTTCTTTAAAATGGTATTTAGCACTTAAACTCTTAGTACTGGAAAATATTTTTTAAAGCCACTAGTTTTTCTGCATTGTTTGGTAGCAGTTTCCATCTGCAATCAAAGTAGATGGACCTGATTTTGTTGCCTTCTACCTTGTGCAGTCATTTATAGCAGCAGTGCAAAGTGAATACATAGTTGGTGTAAGTGCTACCAGACCAGAATCAGTCAATGGAACTACTCATGCATAGGTAGCACACACTAAAGTGTCTTGCTGAACTGAGTACTTATTTTCCAGCAGACTTCTATCCCTGTTGTAAGTGAAATTCCATCAGGTAATGGCATCTACATTCAGGTGGGTAACACTTGTTTTGCTCTGGAAAAGGATTAGATCAAGACTCACAATGTGCTTGAAGATGCATTCTCTCCTTTCCTCACATCTGGCTGCCAGGAGGAGAGTGAGTGAGAGGGGAACAAAGTGCCTAGATGTAACTTACTTCCTACTTAATAAGGAGCATGGGAGGTCTTAAACTGCCAGCAGCATCCTGACCAGAAGGATGTAATCTAACAGAGCTGTTCTGTGGGTTCTTTCCGGTGAAGATATTTTTCCTTTAGGAACATGTTTTCAGAGGGTAGAGCCCTGTTGGCTTTCCAGTTTTAAGTTTTCTTTCTTTGTGTGCAAATTTCTTAGTCTTTTTATTGCAGGGTAATAGTGTGATGTGTTTTGTATTATATGTTATGGTTGGAATATACATATGTAGTTATGGCCCATTGCTTAGGGGTTTACTTTTATCTATTTTGTGACGTTTTAATAAGTACTTAGTGAGGTCTGAGTAATTTTATTAGTCCTTTAATGCCTATTACAAGGTTTTAATTACAGAGCTACCATCAGCCACTCTTTCTCTGGAGCTATTGCTCTGGCAAAGTTGTTTTAATGTATCTTGTCTTATTTTAAAGTGTGGTTCTAATCTGAAGAGAGATGCCGTTTAACAAAACAAAATAAAAGGCTCCAAGTAAAATGGATCCACCTCCTTCCTTATAACCCCTATCATTGAAGCCATCTGCCCTCAGATTGATAGATCAACCTGCAATACGGGGGGATTTTTTAGATTCTTCAGTGTGATTAGCTACCCAAATAGCCATGCTGGCAAAGAACACCCACTTCTAGGGCTGGTTGGAAAAAGGCATTTTTTCCTGTGAGAAATTTTGAATAAAAATATTGGTTTTTCTATCTGGAATTTTTGAAATTAGTTGAATCAAAATGTTTGGGGGGTTTGTTTTTGTTTTGAACTGATATTTCCAAAAAAACCCACCTTCATTTAGTTTCAAAATGTTGATTTGAGACAAAATTTTGTTTTGAAATTTGCTGTGTGAAAACGTTTGTTTTGTCAGAAGTGACATTTTCCCACCAACCCCAGCTCTACCCCCTTCTATCTGTGGCTTTCTGCAGATCCTCTTGGACATGGATATGAGCACAGTGATTCATGTATTTGCAACTGTTACAATTCCTTATGCCAAAGATGGAAATTCAGTGCCCTGAGGAAGCTACAACTAGTCCAGAACACAGAAGCTCATCTGTTCATCAACCAGGTTATCAGGAGCACATAACCATTATTCACTACTCTGTACACTGACTCCTTATTCAATAAGAGTTCTGTTCAAGGTCACTGTTAAAGCCCTGCATTGTATTGGCTATTGCCACTTGAGAGAGTGCCTCTCTCTGGGCAATGATGACCTTGCGGAGTAGCTCCACTAGAGAAATGAAGTGTAAGACTTGATGCACAGGTGACAGAGCATTCACAGGAGCTGGGCCAAAACTGTGAAATTTACTGTCTTCACTGAATTTATGCTGTCTGAGAATTTGGCCTTTTACCTATGGTTCTCAGGACTCATGTGGTAGGAAGACCTAACTGGATCCTAAGAAGCTGATCAGCTAAATTGAGATGCCTTCTGTTTTAAACCATAGAACCTAATACAGAGATCTGTGCACAAAGTTTGGGTTTTGTTTTGAAAAAGAGGGGTTTCTGAACATATTTTCCTGTTGTTCTATATGAATAAATTCTAAGTATGTTTGAGCTCTAATTTTATTTTGCAACCTCTCAACCAGGCACTTCAGCTACTGAATCTCAGTAACAACAAATCAATAGGGTCCATATTTTCAAGTAGTACAAACCCTTTACTCCCTTTGAACATTTTCCATCATTGAAGCTGCCTCTCATTAGCCCACTCCCATGTTTCTCTACCGGGCAACACAGCTCAGCTCAAAATGAGAATAGGGAGGGGCAGAATCAACAGAAAGTGTTAATATCAGGCACTTATCTTAAATTAAAGGGGCATAAGACATGCTGATACCAGTCCCCAACCCAGTGTCACTGAGGAACCTACTACTGAAGGGACACATCAGGCCATTTAGTAATCAAACTGAGAGCCAGGCATAGCACTGAACAGCTAATAATGATGGCATCAGTAATATACTCCACTGAATAAATGGATGAAGAACCCAATGCAACAGTTGTTCCATCTACAGTCAAGGGAAAAAACCTTGAAGAAAGAAAGAACCTGCAGCAAGTAGTAACAGTTACCATTACTGGTTTCTAGCCTGATAATGCTGTGCTGATGATTTGCATTTCTGTATGTTTCCACAGTGGTGCGGTGATTTAATGCCCCAGATAACAATGGCACAGAGGCTAAATTGTTTGTAGGTTTGTTGCTATGATCTGGGAGAAAAGAAAATAAGACAAACTTTGGAACTCAAGCACAGATGATAGATACTGAAATACTAAATTAACCTTTAAACTCTCTTCTGAGAAAAAATAGAGACAGAGAAGCAATGCACACTCAATATTATTAACCTTGATAATCACAGAGTACATATAATCAGGTTTTCTTATGTATTCCCTAGCACATCTCCAAGCTGCTAATACTATATTTTGTTTACATTTTGCTCATCTGTCCTACTAAATTAATAATATTATGGTCTGAACCGGGGGATTGGTAGATATATTTTGCATAAATCTGGACTCAGTAGAGCTAAAAAGCATGAGTTAGAAATTTTCAACTCGCACATTATTAAGTTCACATGCCATTTTAGAGAAATTGTAATAAGAAGGCCAATCCCATACCTGTTGAAGTTAATGGGACCTTTGCCATTGGCTTAAATAGGTGTTGGTTCAGGTGCCAAATGACCATAGGGAGTACAGAAAGAAAGAAATATTGATTTGAAAATTTAAATACAACAGATCAAATATTCAAAAGAGCCGTATCCCAGCATCTATTTAATGTGCGTGCATATGCGTGTGCACACGTGCATGCTGAGCACTAATATTTGCATACACAGATGTGTGGGCTGCTGGTAGAATCGACCTAGGCAAAGCCTATTACTTACGCTTTTGCAGATGGAGGCTATTGCTTGAGAACTCGTCTCAGGATATAGAACTGCATGGGAAGGCACCCTCTTGGACCAGCCTTGAATTTGTGAGGTGATTATCTATCATTGATGCTGTATATAAAACAAGCTTCCCTACAGGAAAACATGCAGGAAGGGACAAAGAGGGATGAAATATCCACAAGGATCTGTTCAGTGTTGTTCTATGTTTGCTACATTGGGGAAGAAGGGGGGGAAAGGGAATTTTTCCAACCATGGAAAGAATTGTGGGGGCAGCTTACAAACATGAAGAATCCCTAGGAACCTACAGGATAATAGTGACATCTGCACAGAGGCCCTAACCTCTACCCCTGCTCCATGGCCTATGGGTACTCTTCCTGGCTTTGATTGCCCCACAAATATCCCCGCTGCAGAGGTGGCTCTGTGGAACAGGTCAGACAGCCTCAGGATTCCTTTCCTGAAAAATCTTCACAGGACCTGAGAGAGGGTGACGTACTTCACCAACCCATCCCCCTGCAAAGCAGGGCCATGCTGTCCTTGTCCCATTCACTGTCTCCTTTCTCCTCTTGAAGATCCATACCCCGTGGAACACCCTGTGTGAATACCTGGGAAGGGATGAAGCTACCACTGATACCTGGTTCCACACTTTTCTTGTTTACCAAGCATGATCTTAACACTGTCCTTGAATTATATTGAATATCATCATGACAAACATGTTGAGATGACAGACAATAAAATACAATATTTTGCCAAGCTCCTGTAGACTTACTGAATGACTTAAGACCACAGACATGTGACAGCCAATGCATGCAATTAACAAACTTTCTGGGAACAGCTGTCTCTATTAGAATTCTCATTTTTTCAAAATGTTTTAAAGGACTAAAAATAAGGGATTAGAATAAAAGTGCCATCTCATCCTTAACTTGCAGTGACATTGTAATAGTGAGAGCCATAAATGAGTTTAATAAAGATGGCAGGAGCTTTACAAATCCTTTTGGTTAAAACTTCAGAGTAAGTTAATGTAGCAACTCAAGAATGAAGGATGGGAAAAATCTGATCATACATTTTGCGCTAGCAATTAACTGGAGAGATCTTGAAGTATATTCTGCAAGTCAAACAAAGGAATTACAACGGTCAATTGAGCAATGTTTATAATTTAAACTGACTCACATTGACAGGAGTTTGCTTTAATTCAAAATGAAATGTGGACTCCAATTCAGATGTTCATGGTAGGCTTGTTGACTCTTGAATAAATGCTGCTCATGGACCAAAGCCAACTCTGTTGCAGTCCGGAGGAGAACTTGAATGGATTGGGCTGGTATAACCTTCAAATTATGACAAAATGACAAGACTGTGTGCTTTCTAAACCACACGGGTCATTTCTTTTCCTTGGAAAGTAACAATGTCTGAATATCCACTGAATGTTAATGGATGCAAATTGCACTAAAGATAGGAATGAAGACAGAGTAATAGTCAAATAATGATACATTCTCTAAAATGAAGAGTGTTTTAAAAAATTATGTCAACCCAACATGTCCTACAAAAAGTTACAGGAATGAATATATGAGCAAAGGACAGAACAAGGCCCTGGGAAGGGGGAGGGATGGATAAAATAGTTTTGAAAAAATTGCCATTTTTAATACAAACCAGTAGATTCAAAGGGCAAGTAATAAAACTATGCTCTTCCAAAGTACCCTTCCATAGCCAGATATCAACTCAATCATTGAAAGAGATAGTATACACAGTGCTAAAAGCCAGAGATGAAACTAACTGAAATCTGACAGAAGCAGGGACACTTATCTATCACTTCAAGTTTTGACCTCTTTAGTGCTGACTGAGAAAAATGTTATTACATCTGTTATTTCAAAAATATTCTATATATATTAATTTGCTTATTGCGCCAAATAAAAACTGGCATAGAGGCTAAGAGGCCCATCCTTTTGGTTGTGCGGAAAAATGTTTATTTTTTTCTCATGAAAATAAACAATTTTGTCCCAGTGTCATTGTTCTGTACATTTTTAAAAGAAAATGTTGGGATTATTTTCTGTACCCCTCCACTTTAGTAAACACCTTAATTACCATAAATCAAACTGTATATGTCTCTGTGATAACCATACAAACTTCTAAGATCAACATAAAGTAGCCCTCCTATGCCTGAAAGAATTAATGACTTTAATATTCTATATCTACTTATTGCAGTGTTTTACGTTGCTGTCCATCATCATAGTATCTGAGTATCTTCCATGGAACAGCAATAGCAAAGTCCTTACTGGACTTCCTAGAATCTCTGGCATTTCTCCCTTTTTGGAGTAACATCTCTGCTTGGAGTAGGGTTTTGATTTTGATTTTTTTAAGCTATTATTAATTTACCTTTTTAGGTGGATTTGTTTCAGGGACTGTTTGGGAGTTTCTTTGCATGAGGTTTAATTGGCATGAGGGGGTATCAATGTGGTGAGTGTCATTCTTATGGCGGAAATACCTTTTCAAAGTGTTGTGAAGACCATCAGATTCTGGATTTTCCTAGCTCCTGTCAATTTTGTTCCATAGCTGGTTTCCCTCACTGAGAATGCTTTGTCCCCAGTCTCAAGTGCTTACTCTTGGAATATCTTAGGCAAGTGTTCTGAGCCCTTTTGGGAAGCTGGAAATATCCCTTTGCCATGGCCTAATGTTCCTATTTCTAACCCTGCAAAGATGTGAAATGGTGGACTTCAAAATTGTGACTTTTTATATGTAGGAAAGCTATTACTAAATACTGCCCATCCTAAGCCTGAGACAGACATGATTTAGATGTGAGGTGGAGGGAACTGCAAACCTGATGATGACAGTATTTCTAGCAGGTTGATTTTTTTAAAAGTCAGCTGTTCGGAGCTGCTCAGGGAGTTGGAATATAAGAATGATTCTTGGTAGAAATGGACAGATGGCAAGTGAAGTGCATGATCAATCATTTTATCACTTAGATACCAGCTCAGCATATGTGGCACTTACGTTGTACTAAAATGTAAAACCAGCCTTTTGAATACTCAAAGGCATTGGGATGTAAGACTCAGAACACTTCATCCATTCATTGTTTGGCAAACAAAAAAAATCTCTTTTTCGAAGAGTCATGAGCAAAAAGATACCTACAACAAGGTTATAAACACTTTCGCTGTAGCTAAAAAACTCTCTGCTCAGAGAGAGACACATAATGGTCTGATTTTTATCTGAATCTTCATGCTGCATACAGTCTGCACAAGCCACCACCAACCCTGCAGCCTGCATGGTTAACTCAAGAACAAATGATTATCTAGTTTGCATGCACTGTAAGACTTTCAGATATCATGGATGCAGTTTAACAGCTGTGCTTGAGCAAGTGTTAGAAATATGGGTGGCATGTTATTTTAGCATCCTCTGTTCAATACTTGACTCTGCATTGGTATCTCGGTCTTCCACTTCCTGGTGTCTCAGAACCCGTCTGCAGCAGTGGCTTCACTCTGCTTTGTCCTTCTGGTGGTTTTCAGACTCTTTAGATTTCCTCTGAAGAACTTATTGGTGTTTCCTCCTCAGAGAATTTTCTCTTGAGTCTCTTGCCACTGCTCTCCATTGCATTGTGCTGGACTCTATTTGAACATAAGTTTTCAGAACAGTTTGGGCAGATGTTCTGTGCTTAGCACTCAGCTTTCTGTGCTTCCTGGAGCTGGTCCCACACTTTAATTAAAACTTGGATTAACAACTTTAAGTTTCTTCCTCTGGGATCCAAGTGCATAGGTAGCCCAGAGCTGGTTGAGGACTCCAGATGGATAGGGGAGGGATCTTTCTGCCAGCATCTGTTGGTGAGCAAGGGGAAATGACAGATTGGGCCAGGCCTTATTGACATTTTGGTTTTGTCATAGTTTGGGTCATTTTCGTTAAAATACAGTTCGGTTTTGCGTTTGGGGGCACTAAAATGGTACTGTCCCTGCTCAGAAGTGAAACGACAAGAGAAATGCACCAAAAGTGCCTGAGGTGATGAATTGCCATGGCTGAGACTTCTGTCAGGCACCATTGGGTAAGGGAGGCTGGACAGCGGAAAAGGGGAAGAGAGAGAGAGGGAAAGTAACTCCTGTTTTCTGTTGGAAGCGTGCCTCTAGCAATACAGACTCTGGAAGGGTCCTATAGACCACTGATCTCTTGCCAAAGACTCACCACAGAGGTACCTTCAAGACAGCAAGTGGCTTTGAGACAGCAAACAGAGATAAGCTGAGGTGGTTTGGGCCAAAGCTGCAGAGAACAGCGGCCTACCTGAAGGGCTCCAGCATGGCCCTCCCTAACCAGCGATCAAAGCTGACATCACATCAGTCGGGTCAGGTGATAGAGCCGCTGGAGCAGTCCAGGCAGCACTTCCCTTAGGAGATGGAGACTAACCTGCCAGAATTCTTGGACTCCTCCAACCTTGGACAACAAACTGTGCGTGGGAGAGCTGGGGAGAAGGGATATGGCTAGAATGTATCAGCCACTCACAGCTGCAAGAGGTTGGACCTATTGCTGAGACATCCTAGGGTGTGCGTGCGAGGAGTCTTGCCAAATAGTGTTAATTTATTAATTGCTGACTTTCCAAGTTTATTCTCAGGTCCCTGTACCCAATAACATTGTTTGTTTTAAACCCTTGTGATGGGAACCCTTACCCATCGATGACTCCCTAGGTTGTATATTTAGTTTCCCAGGTTTCTGGATGGGAGCTCAAGCCAGTGTTTTTTAAGTTTTCAGAAGGACTCCTAGAAAATTGAACCTGGCCTATTTTGCTGATGATGACACTTGGCAGAAGGGTTATGTATATTTTACTCAAATTGATTTATTATGGATCCCTCAGATTATCTTCTTCAGTATGCCTTGTTCTCATCAGCCCAGTCATCCAGGAATGCCACTTACAGGTAGCAACAAACAAGACTGATCACATAGCCTAAGGTTGCTGATACATTGCTTTATGTTCTCTAAAGATTTTTCTTTGATTGTGGAGGAATTCATTAGGGGACTTACCAATAGTTGTTGCAAAATTTGTAAAATTGTAGTGATTAAATACCATTCCTTATTGACCTAGTATGTATTAATAAAGAGATTGTGTGATTTCTTTCTTTATCTTTGGTTTGGGATGGTCCTTAGTTCCTGGGGGATTTTGTTCCACAGACTGGGACCAGCCCCCTAGAAGGTTCTTACTGTTGAAAGAGCCACTGGGCCTGAGGAGCAAAGTGCTTGACAGTGACACTCTTTTAGAGCTTGACACAATCCTGTAGATATCCTGGGCCCAGGCCATGGAGTGCTTGGAAGATAAGGACATGTCCAAAAGGATGCTGGATAGCCATTTGTCTTGGGTGGTTTAGTCACAACAAATCCTGCATCTTGGCAGGGGGTTAGACAAGCTGACCTTAGAGTCCCTTCTAACCCTATGGTTCCATGATTCTATATGCATGTCTTGAAATTTCACTGAGTGGGGGTGCTGTTTGGTTAATGTCACAGAGGCAGAGGTATGTGAGATAATACATTCCTTGGGAGAACAGGCAAGAGGAAAGATTAGGTTTAAGAATTTGCTTACCGACATCAAATAAAAATTTGAACCATTATCCCAACCTGAAGCAAACTAAACCAAAACTGATCTCTTTGGGGATTTTTTTTTGTTTGTTTGTTTTAAAGTTAGGAAAATGTTGGCTAACTTTCATTTTTCATTATTTATCATTTTCATGCTACTATGCAGGTCCTGGGTACAGCCAGAATGAGAAGTAGATGTGCTGAAGTACTATGGGAGATGCTTCTCCTTGTTTTGTCTGGCCTGATTGACAAATTGATACCAGGGCTGTGAGTAGATACTGTTGTCTTCTGCCTGTGACAGGGCAGAAGATCAATGAATTTCCTTTCAGACCCTGTCTTCAGCCATGAATGGAGAGCAGGAGGGGAAACGTTAGCTAGAAATAAATGGATTGACTGGATTAAAAAAAATTAGAGTAATCATTAGAAGGCTTTTAAAATTTTGCTTAGTTGTGTAGAACAACAAACAAACATGATACATACTCCTTAATAACCAGTTGTTGTCAGGGCTGGCATTCAGAGGTAGCAAGCGGGGCAATTGCCCTGGGACATACATCACATGGGCTCCCATGCCTTGCAGAAATCCAATGTGTGAGGAGATAAGGGAGGTCTGGTAGGGACCCATCCCTTTATTTCTTCCTCTTGGCCCCAGCGAGTCTGCCAGTCCTGGTTGCTGTAGTTCAAAATGATTCACAGGCATATTCCTGTGGTGTTTAGATGTTGCTTGTAATTATTAGAATTGGGAGCACTGGCTGTTGGGAGTCTGAAAGGACAGGAAACAGGAAGGAGGGGGAGGAGTTGAGAGGCTGGGAGAGAGTTACAGAGAGTGCAGCAGCAGCTTGGTAAAGAGGTTTCCACTTTGAAAATAAAGTCCTGTTGAAGCTTGTTAGTACCTTGCCTGGTTGATACAACAATTCCTTAATTAACTGATGCAAGGCCAGAGTGTGGACTGGTGTAAACTGGCATAATTCCACGGAATCTGATAGTTATGCTGATGTTCCCCAGCTGAGGATATGGCTCAGAATGAGAAAATAGCTATAAAGGTGTAACGCTGGGTTCCCAAAATGCCATTTCCATTTATTGTAGAGCGCTTTCTAGGAGTCCTTTCTTTGACTCCACAGTCAAGCGTGTTTAAAAAAGTATCTTACTCATGTTTTTGGGAGGTGAGGGAAGCATTTGTTGTAGTAATATTTCAGGCTAACTAATCTCCCCTACTGAACAGTGGTTGTCAACCTATAGCGCGACAGGAATAGATGGATTCCAAAACCTTCCTCATACTCAGGGGTTAAATGCCCAATGGCAAGCTAATTGTGCAGTATGCAGAACTGTTAGCTGGTATCACAAACACTAGGACACTGAAGTCTCTGCTTCCCGAAAAATCAAAAGCACATTTTTTCTCTCTAACTGTGTCACATAGATAAAAAAAATTATAGCCTGTGCATAATAATACCGGCTCACTCAGGCTTATAAATATATGTCCCTTCACAGCCCATTCCGCCAGTGTGGGCTCAAGCTAGGAAAGGCCACTAGACTCAGTTTGATCACACTCTTTCGTGTTCATTAGTGTGACAGATGGTTCAAACAACAGAGAGAGTCAAATGCTTTTCAAGATATCCATTCAAGTGTATGATCCTTTAAGAGTTTACTTTTGGGCCTTGCTTACAAATCCTGAAAGTATAATCTAGACGGATGTGTTACTTCTTAGCACTTCTGCCACTTCCCTGTGCTACTGCACAGCTGTATTCTTGTTTCTTAAGCTTTCTTTTCTCTTGTAACATAGCCATGGAGAACACTCCTAAAGAAGGCAGCCACCCTCCCATAATATCACCAGTACTGTATGACCATAAAGTAATAATATCATTGCTATGTATTTATTTTTAACTGACCCAGGCTAGTCAATTAACAGTATATTGCAAGTAATTAGAGAATCTAATGGTTCCTTCTTGGGAAGAGTGGTTTCCATCAGTTACCTTGGAAAACAATCCAATATATTTTTTGCCTGGAAGTTTTTCTTGATGTTCATCCTAATTTCTCTTATTTCTTAACTTCATCTGCTATAATACCATTTTCTCCCATCATCAACCATGTCTCTGCCTCATTGATTAGAACCTTCAAATATTTGCTGATGGGTATGATTGGCCTTACTTGTCACCCAAACAACCTTCACTTTGCCTGTTAGTAGATCCATTCAATAACCATATGATTATGACAAAGGCATTTTAATAATTTATGGTCCCAGATTAAATTAAAAGGAAGATTTGATTTTTTTTTCATATCATTTCTACATGGCATCACTACAGGGCAGAATTAAAGTTGTTTGAGCACCTGACTGCAGATTTCTATACTTAACATGTTTGGATTGCTTTGAAGTTTAACTTCAGTTCCGAACTTCTTGGCTTTGTAATGTTTCTTTTTAGAAATAATTACCACATTCAACTTGCATAGCTTTGCCATTTTTTGTCCAAGGAGCTACGTGAATTAAAGACAATGTGGCCAAAAAGGCTAATGCAATCCTTGGTTGTATAGTCTTGAATAGGCATAGGGATGTTATATTACCTTTGTATTTGGCTGGCGTGACCGCTGCTGGAATTCTCTGTCCCATTCTGGTATCCACAATTCAAGAAGGATGTTGGTAAATTGGGGAGGGTTCAGAGAAGAGCCACAAAAATTATTAAAAAGTTGGAAAACATTCCTTATAGTGGTAGACTCAAGGAGCTCAATCAATTTAGCTTAACAAAGAGAAGGCCTAAGGGGTGACTTGATCACAGTCTATAAGTACATACTTGGGGAACAAAACTTTGATAACAGGCAATTCTTCAATCTAGCAAATAATGGTATAACAAGATCCAATGGCTGGAAATTGAAGCTAGACGATTTCAGATTAGAAATAAAGTGCAATTTTTTAGCAACGAAAGTTATTACCCATTAGAACAATTAACCAAAGGTTGTGGTGGATCCTCCATCACTGGCAATTTTTAAATTGAGATTGGATGTTTGTCTAAAAGATATGTACTAGTTCAAAGAGGAATTAACTCAGGGAAGTCCTGTGGCCTGTGTTATACAGAAGGTCAGACCAGATGATCACAGAGGTCCCTTCTGGCCTGATCTACGATTCCTATAATGGACTTTTGATCTTAACTCCTTAATACCTTAATTTTTGCATGTGGAAAAATACAAATGTAAAGAGCTTTATAAATATTAACTTAAGTTGCAATGTTCAAAGGAACCTGTGGGGGAAATTGCTGTTGACCTGACCCCTTCCCATTCTGCAGCACAATCTATGCACTATATGCAACATATGCAAGAGGCCTACAGGCCTTTATCCTGTAAGACTTGGCTTAAGCTAAGTGCATTTACGTATGCTGGGCTGTGGCACTTGACTCAGATAATGGACTTGGCCAATCTCTAATTAGAAAAGAACCAAAGGGCCTCCAGAAGAGTCCCTAGCTGTCCATTACATGCACCCGCCACCCTGCAAAAGTCCCTAGTCAAAACGCTACCACAGCAAACTGCAGATCTTGATAATAACAAGGTGCATCAACACAGTGCTAATTATGAAACTGTCTTTCATTATCTCCTTTTAAGGCTTTATTAATAATGCTTGTGTGGTGAAAAATAACTAATAAGGAAATGTATCATTTGGCTTGGATTTGGACCTATATAAGATTGGTATTACAGGGGCAGGGTAGAGAGAGACCAGGGTGGCCCTTGCGTGTGACCATCTCTGTCTCCCTCTCCCTGCATGCTTGTATTCAATAAAAGGCCTCAGGCTGTTTGAACCAAACAGATGGTGTGACTTGTTTTCTACCACAAACCTAATGGATCTGAATGCATTTGAGTGCCTAAATCCCCTGAGGTATTTTGAAAATGTTAGCCTCAAGCCCTGATCCTGTAAAGACTTACACACGTGCTGAATTGTATGCACTATGAATAGTCCCATTGATTTCAAATGCACTACACACAGTGCATAAAGTTAAACAGATACATGAATCTTTACAGGAGCCAAGTATTAGTGACTTCTAATCATTTTATACAGTCCATCACTATCTAGCTATGCGATGAGTAAACAAACCCCACACTAGGGGACAGGGTGTTAAAGAGCTGCTCTGGGCTCAGTCAGTCCTGCCTTGCCACACCCACAAGACATGCACAGGCTGGAGGAGGAGTTAAAAGGGAAGCAGAGCAGCCCACTTGTGGGCAGAGCAGGGAAGGGGTCAGACCTTTAACTTGCAGCTCCTGAGGAAAGGGCTGAGAGAAGCCAGGATCTCTCCCATAACAACTGCCTGAAGGTTCCCCCCGCCCCCCGAGGGAAGGGAGCACATGATTTTGATCCATCCTGAAAAGGAGGCATTTCCCATCCCTCTATCATACTGGCTCAATTTGTTTGTGTTAATTTCCCTTGTTTTTGTTTATGGACGACCTCAGAAGGGGAGAGGCTTGGAAGTCACCTGGCTGGAGGGCCACATCACAGGAGGCATGCCATCGCCAGAGAGAGAGCTGCCATGCCACGCCACACCACACATGGCCACGAGGAGGAGCCAAGCGGTGAGCTGACCCTTTCACAAGCTTATCATAAGGTCAGAGCCACTCTAATAATTATTTTAAGAAATTGTTGTGGTTCTCAATAAAGCTGTGCAGGAACTGAAATGTCAATTTTGAGGAAAATTCCACTATTTTGAAATGTTTGTTTACATTCCCAATTGGAAAACAAAGAATTTTTAAATTTCCCATTAAATGAGATGTTTGAGAAAAATTCATTTTGGGGCCATCAAATTGTTTGTAGATTCAATAAAATTAAAGCATTTCATATTAGCTTTGACTTTTTAAATTTTTTTTAATATAAAATAAAATACATTTCTCAATGAAAAGTCATTTCAAAATGAAAAATTGAAATATTCTGTTCTGAACATGTCAAAACAGAACTTTTTGACCATATCAACCTTTTTTTTTCCTAACCAAAATGTTGTCAAAATGGACACATGCCCATGGAAAGTTTCAGTTTTGATGAACCAGCATTTTTCAAAGGAAAAATATTCCATCAGAAAAATTTTGATCAACATTAGTTCTCAACAACCTAAATGCAATATGCAATGTGGTAATACATTTGTGAATGTCTCTGTGCATGTATTCCATATATTTAACACCTACGGATTACTGCAAATATGCACCTGTCCCTTAAAATTTTTACAAAATATTTTTTTGCATAGCATTCTCATTCTGAACCATTGTATTGAACAGCTTGCTTTATGTTGCAAACAATTTTTAAGCCCCAAACAAGACTCCAGGCTGGGCTAGGGGGTTGGGGTGCGGGAGGGGGTGTGGGGTTCTGGCTGCGCTTACCGTGGCTCTGAGGAAGCGGCTGCCAGGTCCCTGCAGTCTCTAGGCGCATGGGCAGCCAGGTGGCTCTGCACAGGTGCTGCCCCCCGCAGCTCTCATTGGTCATGACTCCTGACCAATGGAAGCTGCGGAGCCGGTACTCAGGGCGGGGATAGCGGAGCCTCCCAGTCCCTAGCCACCCCAGAACCTAGGGGCCGCAGGGACCTGGTAGCCACCTTTGGGAGCAGTGTGGAGCCAAGGCAGGCAGGGAGTCTACTTTAGCCCTGGCTCCTGCTGCGCCACAGACTGGACTTTTAATGGCCCAGTCAGCAGTGCCGACTGGAGCCACCAGTATCCCTTTTTGAGTGGGCGTTCCGGTCAAAAACCGGACACCTGACAAGCATACAGTGGGGGCTCCAGAGCTCTCAGCTGCTGCAGCTCCCCGCTGCTGGCTCCAGAGCTCCCAGTTGCCTCGGGGGAACCCTGGAGCCTCAACAGTGGTGAATACTGGATAACAGTTATTTTTAGTGAAAGTCATAGGTCACGGGCTTCCATAATTTTTGTTTATTGCCTCTGACCTGTCTGACTTTTACTAAAAATAACCATGACAAAACCTTAGCCTTAATTATAAAGTGCATAGTGGTCCCCAATCTTTCTTGTGGGAATTGCCTATTGCTATTCCCAGAAGACTGTGGCGGGTGCCAGACACCCCGCTGCCGAGAAATGGCAACGCTTGTCGGAGGCATTTCGGCGCCAGGGTGTCCTGTGGGTGCACAAAAATGCCCTGGCAGGCGCCATGGCACCTGTGGGCACCGAGTTGGGGACCCTGGCATAGAGCATAGACGAGAATGAAGGGTGTCACACAAAGGAAACTGAATTCATTTTGTAGGTACCCTCCATTAGAGAGGCCTCTGAACTTAATTAGGAGTGTTCTGGTCTGGAAGATCCTGAGTGTTGCAATCCAGGCTTAATGAGAATTCTTTATGTACTATCATTTAACTATTTGGTCATTAAGAGAAATACATTCTTCTCACTCTGGTGGCTTCATAAAGGGCCTTTTAGCTTTTAATGTGAGTGACATTCGATACCTTGGGGGAGCGTATTATAACCCCCCTATTCCTCATTTTCATATAATCGTCATCTTACATATCAAGCATGCCTTGTGAGGTATCGGGGAAAGGTCATGATCTGCTGAAAGTCATTTCTCTATCCATATATGTGTATCATTAATGCATATGAAGTTATGAGAATTGTGTTGTATTGTTGTCACTAAAACATGCTGTGCATTGGGGAATCAGCCAGATATTAGCTCCCCAGAGGCAACAGCAAGGAAAGTAGCCAACATCCAGGTGGGGTGTCAATCAACCCATCAACAGCCATTGTCCAGTAAGGGAGCTACATACAGGTGATGACTCACCTGCATAAGGCTACACCAGGGGAATTGCTCAACCTTCCCTGTGGACTCAGCAATGCCACACAGACATGCCTGGACTTGTGTTCTACAAACACATGGACTGAGAGTATAAAACAAACAGAGTGGACACATACTAGGCCATTCTTTTGCCCCCATCCATGCTGCAAGCAACCAAGACACTGAGAAAACAAAACTCCAACATAGGAGATTGGCCCAGGTTTAAGGAACAAACCTGTACATTAATATTAACATAATATCCAGTAGGGTGAGAGAACCTGCTTAATCTAGTTGCTGCCCAGCCTAATAGGGTTGAGAGTTTAGACTGCATGCTTATATTTTCTTTTCTTTTGGTAATCACTCTGACTTGTTATGCGTTGACTTATAATCACTTAAAATCTATCTTTGTAGCTAATAGATTTGGTTGTTTATTCTACCTGAAGCAGTGCGTTTAGTTAGAAGTGTGTCAGAGGTTCCCCTTGGGATAATAAGCCTGGTACATATCAATTTCTTTGTTAAACTGATGGCTTGCAGCATCCAGTGGGCATAACTGGACACTGCAAGCTGGAGGTTCCTAGGGTTGTTTCTGGGACTGGAGATATTGGCTAGTGTCATTCGCTTGCAAGTAGCTGGGAGCAGCTTACATGCCAGAGGCTGTGTGTGAACAGCCCAGGAGTGGGGGCTCTCACAGCAGAGCAGGGTAAGGCTGGCTCCCAGAGTCAAGGATTGGAGAGGCCAAGCAGATCACCGGTCCAGATAACACCAGAGGGGAACGTCACAAGGTGATCTAGGGAATATGACTTATATTAAATTGTCTGTGTGTTGAATTTTGAAAGATCCAAAACTTTAAATACATCATGATTCTATTTAATCTTTGCCTCCTTTGGCTCATGTACATATATGTTTGTTTAGTATTAGCCACTAGTTTCCAGTACATACTGTTCTCCAACCATGTAATGAATAACGTATGGAGGATTACAGGTTCTTAGTCACCATTTCATAAAACCATGAGTGTTTATTAATTTACTATTGTGGCAAATGCCCCTTAATACTTGACTGTAACTAGTTAGTTTTTTAAAGATCACTGCTGTGGGATAATTTTGATATTGTGGCATATACTTTTAATGTTAAACAGTAGGGTTTTTTTTACTGTCTGGTATTATGTGGGGGTGAGGGAATGAGGCAGCAAAGAATAAGAGTTTATTTTACTGATGATTTGAACATAGAAAAGATCAGTTTCTAGATGTTCTGCTGAAGCTTTGCTGTGACCTGATAGTTTTAATGTCAGGCTTTATAGCCACATATTTCCATTCCAGAACAAGCTAATGGTTCATCTAGTTCAGTGTCTTACCTCTGGAAGTAGCCACTAACAAGTTTCAGAAAAGGTAAAACCAGCCTCATGACACATTTCACCTGTTGTGCACAGCTATTACTTACAGAGAAAAATTCCTTCCTTGCTTTATTTTAATACCTCAGTAAACAACAATGATTCAATTAAAGAGGGGCTTTTCTCTAATGATCCTGATCTTGTATTGAGCCCCATGCAGGCAGATTGCTGTGTTCCCATGGAGCTGTGTTGACGTAAATGAAGCTCCGTGCAGGCACAGGGATTTGCACATATGGACCTCATTGCAGGACTGTTTGCCATGTCTGTGTATCATGCACTTTGGTCCCAATCCTGCTCCCACTGAGGGGTTATTTACCACCATACCCTGGACAGTATGTGAAATCAGCCATCTGTGTTTGGGTGTGTAAACAGATAGAAATTGTTATACTTAGACTAAGATGTCACCAACAATATGACAAAAGTGTATCCGATGGACCATTCACCTAGCATAACTCTTCTCTAAATTGAATGTTGTGTAAAAAGATAAATTGCATCTGTTCAAGGAAATGCAGCAGTTTTTAGTGCAAGGTAAAAGGTGAATTCAAATTCTAAATCAGTCATGTTTCAAAGACCAACCGTGTTTATAAACAATCTAAAATTCCTGCTTATGGAAGCAGAAAATATCGTGGCGGTTTGTTTTAAACATGAAGTTTCCTGCATTAGTTTAATTTTTTCTGTTGAATATATATATAATCCTTTGGAACAAAATAGAGTGCAATGATTTGTTTTACTATTGTTTTTACAAAGGCTGAACATGATCATGATTTTTGGCAGTCCTTTAGCAGTTCTCCCATTTTTATGATGTTTTCCAGAGCAGGGGCACAACCAGAATTTTCCTAAGGAGAATGCCCAGAAAGTGCTGATTGGAGGGGGGGAGTATCTCTCTGGGGCTGAGCACGTCATGGAGTTGGCTCATTGCACAGAATTATAAGTAAGAAGGGTTTTCCCTTCTAACCATAATCCTGTTGTTGAGCCCCCATCAGGCCCAGGCCCTACCCATCACTCCCTGCCTGGGGTCCCCACGTCAAAGATGGGGTCTCCCTGCTGGATCAGCAGCCTGTATCCTCCAGCAGCTCTGCATTGTAGACTCAGCCCCCCTCGCAGCTGCAGAGGAACCACAGCAGCCCAGCCTCACTCCGTGGCTCTATGCTGGGCTGGATCAGCTGCAGGCAGGCCCAGGGTGCACAGTCCCACACCACAATGCCTGTGCCATGGAGCCACCCAGCCAAAGGGAAGCACCGAGGGCCACCAGAGCTGAGTGTTGTGTGCAGACGCCTGAGCGATGCAGCTCTGAAGCATTTGAGCCCTGGACAGCCTCAAGCAGGGCTAGGTGGACCCATTGCAGCTTCTGCCCTGAACCCTGATTTTCATCTATTCCCAAGGGGGTTCTGGGCCCCCTTAGGCCCCTCTTTGCATTGTGCCCATTCCAGAGAACACATGATATGCTCTGTTGTGGGCTGGCTGTAGTGGCAGATAAAGTTAATTCCACTGCACCCTCATCATAAAAAGTGATATGGCCAAGATTTTCAAAAGTGACTAGTGATTTACTGCCTAACTTCAGACACCTTAAAGAGGCCAGCTTTTCAGAAAGTGATGCAACCCATTCTCTGAAGACCAAGTCCCTTTAAGGTATTTCATAGAATCATAGAATATCAGGGTTGGAAGGGACCTCAGGAGGTCATCTAGTCCAACCCCCTGCTTAAAGCAGGACCAATCCCCAACTAAATCATCCCAGCCAGGGCTTTGTCAAGCCTGACCTTAAAAACCTCAAAGGAAGGAGATTGCACCACCTCCCTAGGTAACGCATTCCAGTGTTTCACCACCCTCCTAGTGAAAAAGTTTTTCCTAATATCCAACCTAAACCTCCCCCACTGCAACTTGAGACCATTACTCCTTGTTCTGTCATCAGCTACCACTGAGAACAGTCTAGATCCATCCTCTTTGAAACCCCCTTTCAGGTAGTTGAAAGCAGCTATCAAATCCCCCCTTATTCTTTTCTTCCGCAAACGAAACAATCCCAGTTCCCTCAGCATCTCCTCATAAGTCATGTGTTCCAGTCACCTAATCATTTTTGTTGCCCTTCGCTGGACTCTTTCCAATTTTTCCACATCCTTCTTGTAGTGTGGGGCCCAAAACTGGACACAGTACTCCAGATGAGGCCTCACCAATGTCGAATAGAGGGGAATGATCACGTCCCTCGATCTGCTGGCAATGCCCCTACTTAGATATCCCAAAATGCCATTGGCCTTCTTGGCAACAACGGCACACTGTTGACTCATATCCAGCTTCTCATCCACTGTAACTCCTAGGTCCTTTTTTGCAGAACTGCTGCCTAGCCGTTCGGTCCCTAGTCTGTATCGGTGCATGGGATTCTTCCATCCTAAGTGCAGGACTCTGCACTTGTCCTTGTTGAAGCTCATGTTGGTGTTACCCCCAATCACGAATCACATTAGAAAAGCTTGACCTAACTGCCTTTCACAATATTGTCATTTTTCAGCCTACTAATTCCTGTACTTTCAGTAGAGAGTCTTGTTGAAAACTGACTGTTTATTTTTGTAAAGATGATGAAAAATTAACTTGTTACCCCAGAATTTGACATTCTTGTGTGTACCCCAGAACTTAACAGTACTGCAATCAGACATTTTGTATGTTCAGCCACTGCCAGCTGAAAACCAAACATCACATAGCTAAGGAAATCTTAGGCCTTTGTGAGGCAAGGTCAGACAGCTGTAATTTGTTAATCAGAATGGGAGGATGGGATAGAAGTTGTCATAAATATAAAAGGAAGGGTAAACACCTTTAAAATCCCTCCTGGCCAGAGGCAAAAGCCTTTCACCTGTAAAGGGTTAGGAAGCTAAGATAACCTCGCTGGCACCTGACCAAAATGACCAATGAGGATACAAGGTACTTTCAAAGCTGGCAGGGGGGAACAAAGGGTCTGTCCATCTGTGTGATGCTTTTGCTGGGAACAGAACAGGTATGGAGTCTTAGAACTTAGTAAGTAATCTAGCTAGATGTGCGTTAGATTTCCTTTTGTTTAAATGGCTGATGAAATAAGTTGTGTTGAATGGAATGTAGATTCCTGTTTTTGTGTTTTTTTGTAACTTAAGGTTTTGCCTAGAGGGATTCTCTATGTTTTGAATCTGATTACCCTGTAAGGTATTTACCATCCTGATTTTACAGAGGTGATTCTTTTACTTTTTCTTTAATTAAAATTCTTCTTTTAAGATCCTGATTGCTTTTTCATTGTTCTTAAGATTCAAGGGCTTGGGTCTGTGTTCACCTATGCAAATTGGTGAGGATTTTTATCAAGCCTTCCCCAGGAAAGGGGTGTAGGGCTTTGGGGGATATTTTGTGGGGAAGACGTCTCCAAGTGGGCTCTTTCCCTGTTCTTTGTTTAACACGCTTGGTGGTGGCACCATTGGGTCCAAGGACAAGGCAAAGTTTGTAACTTGGGGAAGTTTTTAACCTAAGCTGGTAAGAATAAGTTTAGGGGGTCTTTCATGCAGGTCCCCACATCTGTACCCTAGAGTTCAGAGTGGGAAAGGAACCTTGACAGAAGTTATGAAGATAGTGAGTGAATAGCGACCTTGGTTATAGGTGCCCCTGATATGTTGTTGTTCTGGCTAGAAACACTAGAACTGTTTTGAGATAATTGTTAATTTGAAATTAGGAGAATTGGTGACCCAATAGAGGTTATTATACTGACCCATTAGAAGTCACTATAGGTTATGTGCTTTGTTAGAGTTATAGATTAGATAATAGTAAATACCTTGGAGCAGTCCGAGGGAGCTTTTCTTTGGGCAAGGAGCTGATATCTAAACTCTGCATCTGCTGGATGGAAAGAGGGTCCCGGGAAGCCTGGCTGGTGATTACTTGAAACCATCTCAGACTGTGGGTAACTATATCTGTGATGTCCTAAACCGTGTATGTGTGCTTAAAATCTAATAAATAGTAGTTTTAGATAAGAGCATGCTTGCTTGTATTCATCATTTATCAGACGGAAGTGCTGTGTTCCGATTTATTTTATTCCTGATGCCACCTGGAGAGAAACAGTGAAGTTACTACTGCTTTGGGTTCTGAAAACCCTGGGTAACAAACTAAACTCTTTAAAATGACCTGTAAAGATTATTGTGCTAAAATATGAGGAACTTTATTAAATTCCAGTAATAGTAGGCCCAATTTTACTCTTGGGGGAATTCTGCACCAAAAAATTAAAAATTCTGTGTACAATATTTTAAAATTCTGCAGAATTCTTCATATTTTATTTGTCAAAATAACACTATGTAATCACACCACTTTCAGTTATTTTGGTAATTTATTTCAAAATATCAGTAAGCAACTATGTCTGTAACAATTCAGACACACAGAAAAATTCCCCCAGGAAGAGAGAGTTAAAGAAACCCCTGTGACACTGCACCCCATAGTGTTTATAGCTATGATATGATTATGGCATAATTATGATGCATTTTGTACAAGATAGGTCATGTGAGGTATCATTGGAAAAGTTATGATTTGCTCAATATGAATATCCTGTTTGTATGCATGTATCATTTTTGTATCTGAAGTTTTGAATATTGATTATGTATCTCTATATCAAATGCAGTTACATCTGTTGACACCCACTAGACAAGATGTTTTCCATCTAGATATCTGGTTGAGAAGGGCCTATTTACGGTAATGAGCCATTAGGGAAAACAGTAGGCCTTAGGAGAAGCTTATCTCCCACCTGGTGAGCCTTCCTGAGAATGCTCCAGAAAGCCCATAAGTAATGGCTGCTATGACTCTGCAAGGCCCCATGACTCTGGACTCCATCTTGGGATGTCAGTGTTTTTCCACAAACTGAGTTTGGGACAAAGGGTTCCTACCATATGCAAAAGCTGTATAAGGCAGGAAGTGACATAATAGGGGGTTCTTCACTCCCCACGCAAGAAAACTCCTGGAAACACCTGACAAACAAAGATTGAACTGGGGGAAGTGCTGGACCCAGACTAAAGGGATTTCTAGCCTGTGTATGAAACACCTGGGGATTCCAAGCTGTAAAGCAAATGCAGCTTGTCCCTTAAGAATCTGCAGCCTGCTTGCATCATCTCTCAGGCTGAGAAACTGCTAGTTCATATTCATTCTAACTAGTGTGTTAGACTTAGTTTGTGTTTTTTGTTTATTTGCTAGGTGATCTGCTTTGATCTGTTTGCTATCACTTATAATCAGTTACAATCTGTCTTTTTTCAGAGTAGCAGCCCACTCACACACACGCACCAAAGAAAAATAAAAAAGAAAGACCTGTCTGGGAGGCTATGTCTACTCTACACCCTATGTCGGCATAACATCCTAAGCAACATAAGTTACATGGACACAATCACTCATGTGCACAGTTCTGCCATTCACCAAGGTGGGTTTTTTTATGCCGATGGGTTAGAATGTTGGCATAGAATGTTGTCACCAGACGCGTTGCAGCGCTGAAAGGGTAGACCTGGCCCAAGAGAAAGGTGGTATTGCTATTTTTAACTACTTGGGAGGCCTTCAGCTATAATGATTATGGAATTGTGTTTGGTTTCAGATAAAGACTGAGGCCCAGAGCTTGCAACCACTTACACAGGTGCTTAATTTTAATGGGAGTTGTTTATGTGCTTAAAGTGAAGCACAAGTGTAAGTGTTTGAAGACTGGGGGCTTAAATTAATTTGTCAAATGAAAATCTGTTTGACTTTCCCTGGGCCCCTCAGAATATCTGAAATGTTGATAATATATTTCTAAAATGTGCTAAGAATTTAAAAGTAGAAAATGTGTTTGTTTATATCAGAAAAGAAACAAACAAAACCTCCCAGGCTAAGGCCAAGTTCAGCCTGAAAAATGTCCACTCCCCCGCCCCCCAAGGTTGTAAATAACTGAAAATAGGAAATATTATCTAATCCTTACATGCAGTCTCTCTAAAGTGACTCTGTTATGAGGAATTGTGTAGCTTCATTGTTTTAATTAATCATGTGGCAAAAAACAAGATTTAACTGAGCTTTTTAATTATGGAAAGGATATTCTGATTGATTATCATGGTCTCACAAGAACATATAAACCATAAATAAGATGTCTTGTACCTCCTAGTTTAAAAAAAAAGACTACTGTAATACACATAAGCAAATAAGATTTATTCAGGTTTCTTTGCAGGGAGCAAGCTGTAAAGGATTATAAAAACTCATATGAACTATTTAAACACATCCCACTTATATAGGAGTGCAAATCTTGGAGAAGGAGAAATAAACTCGGATCAGAATTTATAGTACAATATACAGTGCAATAGAACTGATCAGATTACAGTATCATGCAAACATTTTATGATGCCTTACACCAAAATAAATATTGAAATCAGTATATCTAGCCCACCAGCTAAATCAGTAAGACAGCAGTGAGCTTTGCATTTGAGAAAACTAAGGAAGGAAGATTCCCTGAGAGTTCATGGAAGGGAATTCTTAATGATGGAAACATGGTGGATTACAGTCTATGGCCTAGTCCTGGATTTAACAAGACTGAACCATGAAAAGTTAATTTTTCAAGTTTATCTTAACTTTGAGGCTCCACCCCCACACTTCCCCATGATCCTCTAATTAATAGAGTTTGACTTCTGCCTCCTTCCTTGTAATTCGCCAATAGTCCCCTTGCTCCTCCCCATTCTCTGGGTTCCTTTAATGACAATTTCCTTATCTGTAACCTTCCAATAGATCTTGCAGCAGCAGTCAAAAAAGCTAACAATGTTAGGATCCATTAGGAAAGGGATAGATAATAAAACAGAACATATTATCATGCCACGATATAATCCGTGGTGTGCCCACAATTTGAATACTGCATGCAATTCTGGTTGCCCCATCTCAGGCAAGATATATTTGAATTGGAAAAGATATAGAGACGGGCAACGAAAATGATTAAGGGTATGGAACAGCTTCCATATGAGGAGACATTAAAAAGACTGGAACTGTTCAGCTTAGAAAAAAGACAACTAAGGGGGGATATAATAGAGGTCTATAAAATCATGAATGATGTGGAGAAAGTGAATAGGGAAGTGTTATTTACTCCTTCTCATAACACATGATCCAGGGGTCACCAAGGAAATTAATAGGCAGCAGGTTTAAAACAAACATAAGGAAGTACTTTTTCACACAATGCAGTCAATCAGAGGAACGCTTTCCCATAGAATGTTGTAAAGGCTAAAAGTATAACTGGTTCCAAAATGAATTAGATAAGCTCATGGAGGATAGGTCCATCAGTAGCTATTAGTCAAGCTGGTCAGAGACACAACCCCATTCTCTGGGTGTCCCTAAATCTCTGACTGCCAGAAGCTGGGAGTGGACAGCAGGGTCACTTGATAAGTTCTCTATCAGAGACAATGGGCTAGATGGATCATTGGTCTGATCCAGTATGGCCTTTCTTATGTTCTTCCATCACAGCAGTGTCTAAAGGTTCTAAATAGGTCAGATCCCCATTGTGTTAGCACTATACTAACACAAAGAAAACAATCTCTGTCCCAATGATCTTACACTTTAGATCCCTTCAATTCATCCCTCTCCTCTTCATCCTACATTTGAAGATTCTCCTGTTTTTGCACTCCAGGGTGCACAGCACATTTTAGAATGCATACAATAGTTTCAATGTATTGATGGCCTAGGACAAGCAGAGAGAGAGATGCTGCATCCTACACTGGGAACTCCAAAGACACAGCAGTGCAAGAACAGGCATACTGTGGGGATCTCAGGTTGGAAGAGGAGGGAGTTTGGGGTTTATCAGAGGTTCATGAGGTGGAAGGAAACTAGGTGGTGTTTAAAGGTAAAAGGGTGGGAACCACATTCATGCTTGGAGTCAGAGGGCTGAAGAAGGGGGAATTAATTTAAATTGGAACCAGTCTAAACCTGAATAAATATTTAGAGTCAGCTGTTTGGGTAGGATGAAGATGTGAGCAGGCTATAATTTTTTTCCCTCCATCCCTAGCCATAGTTAAAAGAGGAATCTTTAAAATATAGATGGGCTATAGAGAGCTTATCCTGAAAAGGATTTATATGTGGGTAACACGACTGTAATATCACATCACTGGTACATTCACTTTCAAGAATGTGTGTGGGAGCAGCAACAACAGAAATGCAGGCAAGGCCGGCAGCATAAACAGTAGTGCATAGAGTAAATGAATGAAAGGCGCTGTGAAAACTGGCACTACCGTCCACAGATGAGAGAGAGCCAAGCTCAATATAGTATTACTGTGCTTACCTAGTGCATTTACTAAAATGACCCAAAGGTATGCAAGAATGACAGCAATGGTATCCTATTCCATATCGCCCAGGTTTGTAACATGTAGGTGCTAGTGTTAATTTTGCCTTTGATACAGTGGATAGATAATATTAGCTCTTTATATGCAGTATTACATAAATGGCCCCATATTTGCTATAGAGAGTACCTAGCATACAGCAAAGACTGAGGTAAAGTTCTTTAGTTGCTGAAGGCAATTCATCATTTGTTAAAGGTGAACACTTGTACTAAATACAACCTTTGGCAAACAGTAATATTGATATGAATTGTTGATTTCACTGAGACTACTCACAGAGGTGTTTTGGGGATCTGGCTTTACATTGCAATTCAGAGGCTTCCCTATTTTTTTTAACAATGTAAGCCATCTGCACTGGTGTAGTTTTACAAATATTGCACTAGCTCTTACTTAAACAGGTGGGGCAAGATCAAGAGCTGTTGTAAATCAGTGGCATTCCAAAGCTTCAACAGTGCTACACCAGCTTATATCCCCTGATGATTTTGATGCGCTAATTACCCCCCTCCCCCGCCACCTTTTTGTACATGTCATAAATCGTGATATATAAAGAAACGAAAATCTCACCAATAAATTAAATTGAAGGTGGTATGGGCTGAGTTGAGATGATGCCGATGCTTCATTGCAAATGTATTAAATAATGTCTGTAATTAGCTCTAAATGCTCTTTACCAGTTACATCAGCTGGTAATTGTATGTAGCTTTGTCAAGGTTCCTTCCCCACTCTGAACTCTAGGGTACGAGATGTGGGGACCTGCATGAAAACCTCCTAAGCTTACTTTTACCAGCTTAGGTTAAAACTTCCCCAAGGTACAAACTATTTTACCTTTTGCCCTTGGACTTTATCGCTGCCACCACCAAACGTCTAACAGGTATATAATTGGGAAAAAGCCCGTTTGGAAATGTCTTTCCCCCCAAAATCCTCCCAAACCTTACACCCCCTTTCCTGGGGAAGGCTTGGTAAAAATCCTCACCAATTTGCATAGGTGAACACAGACCCAAACCCTTGGATCTTAAGAACAATGAAAAAGCAATCAGATTCTTAAAAGAAGAATTTTAATAGAAGAAAAGGTAAAAAGAATCACCTCCTGTAAAATCAGGATGGTAAATACCTTACAGGGTAATCAGATTCAAAACATAGAGAATCCCTCTAGGCAAAATCTTAAGTTACAAAAAGACACAAAAACAAGAATCTACATTCCATTCAGCACAGCTTATTTTCTCAGCCATTTAAAGAAATCAGAATCTAACGCATATCTAGCTAGATTACTTACTAAGTTCTAAGACTCCATTCCTGTTCTGTCCCCGGCAAAAGCATCACACAGATCGAGAGAGAGCCTTTATTTCCCCCCTCCAGCTTTTGAAAATATCTCGTCTCCTCATTAGTCATTTTGGTCAGGTGCCAGTGAGGTTCTCCTAGCTTCTTAACCCCTTACAGGTGAAAGGGTTTTTCCTCTGGCCCAGGAGGGATTTTAAAGGTGTTTACCCTTCCCTTTATATTTATGACAAGCTTCAACAAGATAATCTTTAAAAACAGATAGAAAATCCTGATATTCAGGTACACCACTTGGATACAAGCTGTACTTGGATACAGCTTCTCTGGAAATAGAGGGTTAAATGCAGGCTTGGCATAAGAACACGCAACTTTCCTTTATCCCAGGGCTGAATTTGGCCCATAGGGTGTTCAGTGAAAGAATTTGCAATGCCATTCTGAAATCCATATGCTATAGAGCAAGAATGAGATGTCAGCATTCTCCAGGCAGTACTAGCGGGGGTCTTGATACTTGCACTCTCGATGTATTCGGGCTTGGACAGAGCGTGCATCTTCTGCCCATCAGTTTGGTCTCTGAAAGTTCTCCCTAAGTTTCTTGCTCTTCTTTTCCTAAATAAAATAAAAGGTAAAAATTAAAATATAAAAAAAATAGAATTATCTACACACAATTGGTAAAGTTTAAAAATTGTATTTATGCCCCCCCTCCCTTTTATTTTATTTTATTTCAGTTTTTTTAAGGGGAAAAGGATAGGAGATATACAGCAGCTACTGCAATAATGAAGCAATACCCGATGGCAAAGGCTGTTGCTGAAGATGCAGTAGATGAGGGGATTAATGGCACTGTTTAAAGATGGTAGATTCTGAATAATCACAGATGCATAGAAGCATTCGTTGGTCTCAGGGAGTACTTTGAAGTCGTACAGGATATCAAAGAGAAAGTAAGGGCTCCAGCAGAGTACAAATGCTGCAAAAGTGAGAGGGAGATTTAAAATGCTAAAGTTAGATGGGGTGAGTATTTAAGAAGATTACCATAAAACAGATTGGCCACATATATGTTTGATCACACACACATCTCTCCCTATTTAAAAAGTCCTAGTTAAGGGATTAGTTATTAGATCTTCATATATCTGCTCCTTTATTTTTATTGTAATAACCATAATATATTGTGATTCTTCCAGTAAGTGTATTCATAAAGTGGTCCCCCTAGACACATCTAGGCATTATGAGAGAGCTACACAACTAAAATATAATCATAAGGATAAATAGATAGCCGATTAAAACATCATCACATACAGTGAATGGCTGTGCGAATGCTCCCCTGTGCTAACAGCCAGTGTAAACTCAGTCACTAACTAACTCCTTGTTAACCGCACTATGTTAACAAAATGCACGTAGGGTAAGAGACAGGACTCTCTTCTGCACTCTCACTCCAAACCACAGCAGACTTACTGCAGTTCTGCACAGTGTCTGGCAGGTGCTACAGAATGAATGCATGGGAGGACTCTGTGCCAGTTCAGCATAGGCCATCCCCAAAAGCAGGATTTGGGGAAGAAGAGGGAGGGTTGCAATAATGTTACATGCATGGTTCATGGCCCCTGTTCCAGTCCAGAATATCTGCCACAGCAGATATTAACAGGCTACAAAATTACCTCTTGCCCTGCCCACAGGATGGGGAATGGATTCTGTCCTACCCAGCCCCCATGTCGTGCCCCCCACACAAAGTGTGCTAAGTCAAGATTTATGTGGAGCCATTGGAATGGGGAATTCACCCCTACAGAATATCACTCACTGGCTGTGAATGCTTGTTTAGCTGTGGGCTCAGAAAAGAGAACACTGCCCGATGTCCAGGAATACTTCAAAACAAAGCAATGTTATTTCAGGCAAGATCTACACCAAAAACGGACATTGGTATAACTCCATTGCTCAGGGGTGTGAAAATTCCACACTCCAGAGCGATGCAGTTATACCCACCTAAGCACCGGTGCAGACAGTGCTAAGTCAACAGGAGACCTTCTCCCATCGACATAGCTATGGAGGTGGATTAACTCCACCGATGGAAGAGCTGCTCCCATTGGCGTAGCAGCGTCTTCACTGAAATGCTGTAGAGGCGTAGCTGCACTGGTGCCGCTGTGCCACGGCAGTGTGTTAAGTGTAGACCTGCCCTCAAGGGCATATCCTGAGCCCACATTTTGCCACCTTGGAATGTTGTTGTATTTCTCAGCTGACACTTGTCTGAGCACATTAAAGATATGCAAGTGTAAGCAGAGTCAGAATGAGCTCCACCCTGACATCTGGTGGTGAGGTGTGGCAAGTTGTGGAAAAGAACTTCAGGGGCTGATCTCATTTGCATAGGCACACGCACCCCGCCTAGGATGAGGCCATAACTGCCCAAATGGTCACTTTGGCTGTTGTGGGATCCCCAGTGTCTCTGTTATTGGGGCGGGAAGAATAAATTGTTATTACCCTGATTATGGGAACTGTGCTTGGAACTGTACTTGGCCTTTTGTTATGATGGAGGGACTCACCATCAAGTAAGTAGCACTCGCTAGGCAAGGGACATGGGTTCCAAAACTCTGTGAATTGAGAGAGACTTGAGACAGGTATTAGTACCTGGTGGTGTGGGCCCCTTTGTGAGGGCCTGAAACACCAATTGCACCTCTGTCTCTCTCCACTGTGGAATGTCAGAGCTAATTTTGGGTCTATTAAGAGTCTTGCTACAGGTACTGTGCTGAATTCACTTTGGCCTTATGGTGCACCAGCACTAAGGCTCCCACTACTATGAGCTGAAATCACTGAGAGCTGGAATCACTGAGCACCGTGTCAAGTAGTGGACGGAGCCGGAAGATCTAGAGTGCAGTGGTGCTGTTCGTGGATAGGCTGGTGGAGTGTTCGTGAGACGGCGAGGTGAGCTGTGCAGAGTAGAGCCGTTCGTGAGACAGCGAGGAGAGCTGAGCAGAGCTGTTCATGAGATGGCGGAGAGGAGTGTTCGTGAGACAGCGAGCTGTGCAGAGCGGAGCCGGTCGTGAGACAGCGGAGCAGAGCAGAGCCCTGTGGGGCCGTCAGCTTCAGGACACGTAAGGTGCCCCTTACCTCTTTCCCCCACACACAGGCACATTTTAGCCAGACTGGGGAGTAACACTATGCAGATGAACTTTTGAACTCTGGGGCTGGACTTTTTGGACTTTGGGTGATTTGTGGATTGCTGGACTCAAGAGACGTTTGGGTTCTGGACTCAAGAACCCGAGGGAAAGGATGTGGCCCAATTTGCTGGGGTGGGTCTTTGCTCATGGTTTGGTTAATGAACACTAGTTGTGGTGTTTCCCCAATTTAATGCTGATGTCGTTTACCTCATGTTATTAAAGATTCTCTGCTACACTGAGACTCTGTGCTTGCGAGAGGGGAAGTATTGCCTCTTTGAGGCGCCCAGGGGGTGTGTAAGATTTTCCCAGGTCACTGGGTGGGGGCTCGAGCCAGTTTTGCATTTGCTTTGATGAGAGGGAACCCCTGTGTACTGAACCCGGCCCTTGCTGCTATCAACTTGGCCTGGCAGAAGGGTTACACAAGGAATGTGCAAACTGCTTTCCTTTTATTTTTATATATATATATATATATATATATATATATATATATATATATATATATATATAAAAATAAATGCTGGGCATTAACCCCCAATTCCCAGCATCCATTGAAGTACAAAGCACAGGCTCTGGCTTCCTCTGGGCCCCGGAGGTGCTCAACCCCTCTGTTCTGCCAGTGGGTGCTAAGCACCCACTAATTTTTTTTTTCTGTGGGTGCTCCAGCCCTGGAGCACCCATGGAGTCAACACCTATGGTACAAAGGGATTTATGTACCTTTCTCGCTGAGGCTCCTTTGAAAATCCTAGTCAGACATTTTTAATGAGCATGAGCTTCAACATTCAGTAAGATTAGCAGCTGTTATGGACAGCCTTGTAGTGGCAGTAGACTGGAACAGAGGCTTTCTTTTATCGCCACACAGATGAGTTTAAAAAAGAAAAGGCTGTGATCCTGTTCCTGTGAAAAGCAGGATTCAGACATTTGTTTTTGGTCATTGCAAATGCCAGCACTAAACAAGCAACTACAGCGTAGTTATTTCCACAAAATAAGTCAGTATAAAAGCTGAGCTTGAAGAGAAATGGTAGGTAGATCTCTGAGTATGCTACCATGAAAATACCCATCTGCAGATGCGGGCGTGGGTGTCAGCTCTATAAGTAAATGGCTACAATTGTCTTCCTGTGTGGCACTGCGGCTAATCACAAGCCCTGTGTGCTGCAGCCTTTATTTATCTCCGTGCAATGTCAGTGTCATCATTCCACTAATATCCTTTTGTTTCCCTGGGAAATGAATGCAGAACAACACCTGCCCCAAGACCTCCGCTATGCTGTGAGGTAGGGAAAGCTCACTGTTCCCATCTGGGCAATCAGCATGCTTCTAGCATTGAATCAGATAGCTAAACTTTTCTCTCCTCGCCCCCTGCTTCCCAGATGTCTGCACTTCTTAGTCACAGCAGATAGAACAGTGGAAAATGAAGTCGAAGTTTTCACAGTCTCTTTCACAGTCTCTTTTTATGCGTGAATCATGCATGCCGCATATATTAATCAGGAACACCATGGGGTGTAAATATCTCCAAACGAGATCTCAAACCAGACAATGTCAACCATTTAATCCTCCAGTGTGCTTGTTAATTTAAATGGTAATACATAAATCCGACATTCGCTCATGAAGTCCAAAAGACTTCACCACAAGCAAGGACTGTGGAAGGCTCTGAACGCAGGTGCCACCAGCAGAGTTCCATTGTTCGGGAAGTGGGTAAGTAGATGATTGCACACTACAGAGCAGAAATCTGAGATAACCATGTAGGTCTATGCAGAGAGAGATGGGGGCAGATCAGATAAATGAGAAGAGTTGTAGCCAATGGAGCCACAGCCATACACATCCATCAACTACCTCCTTGTATGGGGGCGGAGGGAGGGTGATATTAAACATCCAGAGTTCTTTTTAAATGACTGAGGGTAAGGAGAGACAAGGTGGGTGAGGTAATACTTTTTTATGGACCAACTTCTGTTGGTGAGAGAGAGACAAGCTTTTGAACTTACACAGATCTGTTCTTCATGTCTAGGAAACTTAATCAGAGTGTCACAGCTCAATACAAGATGGAACAGATTGTTTAGCATAAGCAGTTAACACACATTTCAAGGAACCATTCAAGGTGAAGTGGCCTGTTAACATCCCTACAGTCATAGGGAGGAAAGAAATGGATGGGGGATGGGGGGGTGGGAGGGAAGTTGTTAAGTGGGTTACAAATTATTATAATAAGCCATAAACTCAGTATCTCTATTCAGTCCCTGACTTTTAGTGTCTATCAAAGTTATGAATTTAAACTCCCGGGCTTGTCTTTGGAAAGTGTTGTGCAGGTTTCCTTTGAGGATGAGGTCAGATGATACTTTGATAAAGTAGAAAATCTCATTCTACAAAGGAGTTGAGCTTATATCATAGAGATCAAAACTCAGTGTGTTTCCACTACATCACCTTCTAGTAAAGTCATCCTCTGGGCTCTACCCTTACAGTGCAAGTTAAAATCCTTCCTCTGCAAATAAGTTCATGTGGAACTTTCATTCTAACATCTAGCTCTGTGTGCAGGCCCCCCGACAGCAATTCCAGAGCCCAGGGCAGAACAGTCAGTGGGTCCCCATGCACGCACAAGCCATGCCCGCATGGATGCGGTCCTCCTGACATTTGGGCAGTGTGGTGCTGCGTCTGCACTGGCTGGTGCCCAGCGAGCTGCCGGTTGCGCTGCTGGTCACACTCTTCCGGCACAGCCAGGGCTTCCATGTGCCCGCCTGGGAGGGTTGCCAACTGTTGAATCACGCAAATCCAAAGAGCCTTGCCCCACGCCTGCCCGCCTGTTCCCTGAGGTCCCTCCGTTGCTCACTCTCCTCCACCCTCACTCACTTTCACCAGCCTGGGTCAGGGGTTGGGGTACAGGAGGGGTGCGAGCTCTGGAAGGGAGTTTGGGTGCAGGACAGGGTGAGGGGTGCCAGCTCTGGGAGGGAGGGGTGGAGGCTTTGGGAGGGAGTTTGGGTGCGGGAGCGGGTGTGGAGTGCAGGCTCTAGGCTGGGGCAGGGGGTTGGGGTGCAGGAGAGGGTCGGCGCTTACCTAGGGCGGCTCCTGAAAGCAACTGGCACACCCCTCTGTCAGCGGCTACTAGGCGGGGGGCATAAGGGGTGTCCACGTGCCACTTCCCACAGGCACCGCCCCCCTGCTGCTCCCATTGGCCACAGTTCTTGGCCAGTGGGAGCTGCAGAGTCGGCACTTGAGCTGGAGTCAGCACGCAGAGACCTCCCCTCCCCAGGGGCTGCAGTAACATGCCAGCCATGGCGTGGAGCAAGAGTGGGCAAGGAGCCTGCCTTAGCCCCGCTGCACTGCTGGCGGCGGGACCCGGGAGCCTCCAGGCCCTTTAAAATTGCCCGGGCCCCTGGGCAATTGTCCCCTTTCTCCCCCACCCCATCAGCGGGCCTGTCTGTGTGTGTGTGTATGTTTGCACAAGTCTTAGCTCTTGTTTAACTCCAGAAAGAGAGTAGAGTTCCTCTTTCTCCTTTTCAATGCTATGCCAGCAGGGATGATCTCTTTGCCAGTCCCCTTTATACCTCTCTCCTAATTTATCTGTGAATTAATTAAGGGTCAGATTTTGTTTGCTTTCCTTGTTCTGAGTAGTGCCTCACACCCCAAGCTGGTCATTAAATGTGAACGGAATATATATAGTGAGTGTGTTCATGTGTATATAACATATCTCCAGTAGTTGGATTTATATAAAAATACATGTATTTAAAAATATAATTACAATAGTTACATAATTGTGAGGATAAGATGAGAAACTAGACAGGGATGTGATATAAGTGGTATAGAGAAGGCATTTGCCATTAAAAATCATTATTTGGCTCTCTCTCGGTAAATGATTATTTGGCTCTCTCAGGCGTGGTAAATATTGAGGTGTAATGTAATAATTCATAATACTTAGCTCTTTATCATTTTACCAATTCAAATTAAGCTCTGATGGATGGTCTAATGGGAAATGAAATGATGCTCTTATTTCAGACCGCACTGAAGAAGTGTGCACGTCATAAAAAAGAAAAAAAAAATACAACAAACCTACACCCACATCCACAGCAGATGCAAACTGGAACTCTTCAGTAATTGCAGCCTAAAAGGTCATTTGCTGGGAAAACTGTAAGCAACTGAAAAGGAGGTTTAGCAGTTAAATGCCATCCTTATCTATTGCTACTCTGGCACCATAGTCAGCTCTGAAGAGGATCTGGAATTATTCTGCTGAATGTTATGGACACAATAAGCTCAACTAAGCAGTGACTACTGGAGCTGCTGCTGCTCCTGTTGAAGTCAGGGACACTTCGGGGCTCATCTACAGCTGATGTAACCTGTTTTGTTCCATTGAAGTCAATGGTGCTTCATCAGCTTATTTCAGCTGAGGATCTGGCCCTTGCAGGGGTGCTGGAGCAATGTGTATGGCTGGGGTGCTGAGAGCCATGAACCAAACTGTAAATCCTGAATATGATGGAAACCACTTCAAGCCAAGGGGTGTGACAGCACCCCTAGGTCCAGAACCTGTGGGCCATTGTCTTCAAGGGGTGCAGGTTTAGACTTGTAAAGGTGGAAACTAGTTTGGGGTAGGGACCTGTATTTTATTTGTCTGTAAAGCACAATGAAGACAGGTGCCGTTGTGGAAGTAATAATACACATACACTGGACAAATACCATTCCAAGTTAAAATCATTCACAATTAAACATACTTTCTAAATATCTTTACTATTTGCTGATGAGCCATTTATATTGTCTATAGCTAAAAGAGCAGTTCTTCCATAAATACATTGTAACCAAAGTTCTGGATTACAGTCAGTCAAATTCCTCTGTTAGAATCATAGAATCATAGAATATCAGGGTTGGAAGGGACCTCAGGAGGTCATCTAGTCCAACCTCCTGCTCAAAGCAGGACCAATCCCCAATTAAATCATCCCAGCCAGGGCTTTGTCAAGCCTGACCTTAAAAACTTCTAAGGAAGGAGATTCTACCACCTCCCTAGGTAACGCATTCCAGTGTTTCACCACCCTCCTAGTGAAAAAGTTTTTCCTAATATCCAACCTAAACCTCCCTCACTGCAACTTGAGACTATTACTCCTTGTCCTGTCCTCTTCTACCACTGAGAATAGTCTAGAACCATCCTCTCTGGAGCCACCTCTCAGGTAGTTGAAAGCAGCTATCAAATCCCCCCTCATTCTTCTCTTCTGCAGACTGTTATCATAGAATATCAGGGTTGGAAGGAACCTCAGGAGGTGATCTAGTCCAACCCCCTGCTCAAAGCAGGACCAATCCCCAATTTTTGCCCCAGATCCCTAAATAGCCCCCTCAAGGATTGAGCTGACAACCCTGGGTTTAAGCAGGCTAATGCTCAAACCACTGAGCTATCCATCCCTGCCTCCCTCTCCTACCGATAGCTATACTAGCTCTTTTCATTCTCTTTACCTGTATAGCTACCAACTGTATGGTTTTCACTTACCAAGAATAATTACTATGCTGTACTTGATAGCTTTAACTTTAGCCTTTGATATGAGCCCTCGATGGGTGTAGCTGGCACAGAATTTGCCATCTGGGGAAATAAGAGAGAGAAAGGTCAAACGCAGGACTCCCAATTAACTAGCAGGAAATGCAGGGGTCAATGGAGTTATAGAATCGGGCCAACCTTCCACTAATTCAAATCCACGTCCATCAGATGCTCAGCACTAGAACTGGACGGGAATCTTCTGAAAAACATTTTTAATTTTCAAAAATGCTGATTTGTCAAAACCAAAACTTTGCAGGAAAGGGTCAGAGATGTGATGTATTTTCCTATTTGAAACTTTTTTGGACAAAAGTTTCAAAATTATCAATCCCCATTTTGACATTTTTGAAATGTCAAGTGTTGTTTTCTGGTTCAAAACGAGTTTTTGTTTTGAAATTTTAATTAATTTATACTAAAAAAAAGTTTAAAAATAAAAAAGGTCAAAAATTAAACAAACCGTTTAAAAATTATCAAAATGAAACATTTCAGTTGACCCAATCCAAATATTTTTTTTCTTTGGATTATTAGTTTTGTTTTATAATTAAACATTTTTGACTTTTTGTCCTGATTTTTGGGGCAGGAACAACATTTGTAATCTCAAAAACTCTCACACAGTGGGAACACTGTTTCCTGCCCAACTCTACCCAGCACATTCTGATAATCAGGCCCATTTAAGGCATCCCAGGTAGGGCATCCAAAAACTGAGCCACCCCAAATCACTAGTCACTTTTTGAAAAGCTTGGCCCAGCTAACCACTTACCCAGCAACAACAATGCTACTTTACGTGCAATATTTTGTGAAAGATGTTAGAAATTGTCATAAAAAAAGACCTTGAAAAACACAATTATTCATTTCTTAAATGCATTTTATTAAAAAGAATTTTAAAAAGCTATGTTCTCAATTCCCTTAAATAATGCTTTTCTCTTTTTTATCCCTTAGGTAACCAATTATACATTTTCCCCTATTCATGTTTATTTAATAATAATTTCAAAGGACTTTTGTTGAACAGCTTCTCAGAAATGAAATGTGCTTTGAATTTAGAAGCCATGAACCTGAGTCTCGTCTCTTAGTTACACTAGTGTAAATCAGGTGCAACTCTGTGGAAGACACACTACTGTAACTGAGAGGAAAATCAAGTGCTATAATTGAATGACACCAAAATGATTACTATAATATACATGAATTTACTGTGATTATCCATTTTTCTTTTGTTATTATTGTGATATCACAGGTTTTGAACCCAGCCTGAGGCCTCCCCAGACAGCTTCTACATCCTGGCCTCCACCCAGTGTCTGCTGAAACCTGCTGGGATAAGAAGCTAGTAGGACTATAGCCTCAGCCAAGGCTCCACCCACAGGAGTCCTGACTGGTATTTGTCTGGCTCCACTGATTGGTCCAACCACGCTATTTAAGTCAAAAGAGGGGACAGGAAGTTTCTCTGAGCTACAAGGTAATTTCTTGGGGTGGTTGCATTTGAGTCTGCTTGTTCTCCTGCACCCAACCTTGTTCATGATTCTTCCTATGTTCCTGCCTCATTCCTGCCTTTGGTCCTGTTCCTACTGTGCTCCTGCTCCATGCTTGGTCCTTATCTCTCCTCTAGTTCCTGCCCTTACATCTCATCACCAGTTATCATTCTTGGCTTTGATCCTGGCCTCCAACTGCTGACCCAGACTCTGGCTTTACCCTTGGGTCTAGCATTTAGTCTGACCCTCAGCTTTGATTCCTGGTTCTGATTCTGACTTGACCCCTGGCTGTGGTGATGGGCAGTTGACTCTGGTGCAGACCCTTGGCTTCATTCCCCAACCTGGATGCCTGTTTTGCCCACTACACCTGACTCCTGCTCTGACTACTAGCCCAGACCACCTACATCCGGGTCCATGACAACTATAAGGTAAAATTAATTACATTCAATATAGTAAACACATTTTGGGATCATATTTATTAACTGACCTCTTGTCTTGTGTAACCGCAGCTTAGAAGTGAAACTTTAATGATCTCTTTGGTAATGGGACACTGTATATTATTGTCTTCTGCACTTCTTACAGCAAGAGCTTGTTGAGGCTACATAATTGGTGTAACTGGTAAAAAGGGTCAAGATGGCTTTGTAGCCAGTGAAAGATCCCATTAACATTAAATATGATAATGGGAGTTAAGGACTAGCCCAAAAAGGAGACTATACCCCTTTGATGAGATTTCTCTTTCCAGGCTACCTGAGCCTTGTTACATTTTGAATTTGGGGTGGCTGGAAATCTAAACCAGCCCTGTTCAGACTTGCCGAGGGGAGGGAAATCTTTGCAAGTTTTGTGATTGGTAGGTTTGATATTCTGATGCAATGTTGATTGTGGAAGCACCATCATGTCATGACTCTAGCCCATAAGTGTTCATTGCGCATGTATAAATGGGCAAACTTCTGTACATTTACATATTCAAGTTTGCATAGCTGAATTTACCTGATTTATGCATGTCAATGTGGGATCTGCTAGCATTAAGAAGGTGCATTCAAATTTTGAATGCATAATTTTGTTATTGGTAACCTAGAGTGTGCACATCAGAGTGGTATAATAATAAAGTGCCCCTCCCATCCAGGCATTCAGATTATGTTACAATTTGTAATAAAATATAATTAAAAACAGTTGAGATACCAGCATTTGAAATATGAGTTGAAGGTAAATCTCTGGAAACAGCAAAGGCCTATGTGTAATTGGAACCTCAGTTCAGGTGGTGTCACTGACTACACATTTTTGGTTTTATTAAATCATAGCTCTCCATCCTATCTCAGTACTGTGGTTCCACTTAATCTTTAGGGTTAATTGATTATTTCATATCACATACTGTTGTGAGTAGGGGAATGAGTAAGATGGTGACAGCTAGTGAGTAGGAAACATTCAGTGGCTGGTAGTTTGGGTTCAGAGCAAATAGCTACCCCAAAACTCTCACTTTTCCAAATCACATCAGAACAGTCGGAGCCTCTTTGGCCTATAGAATAGGGATAGAAAGCCTCAGGAGAACAGGTCTCTGTTACTTTTGCATTTGGGTATTTCTGATGCTGACTGGAATCCAGAAGTGCAAAGGCATATCAAAATGTAGCAAAAGTATTGTCCAAATGCCTTTTTTAAAAAAGTGTTGGTTCTAGATATGGAAGCTTTTGTGGGAATAGGGGATCTGACTTTTTTTTCCTCATCTATCCCCAGTGAAAATGGGCTCTCTGTCCAAGGAAAGAGGAAATTGTTCACAACTCATTTCTAACCTATCTGTACAAACAACCTGTCAAGGTTCCTTCCCCACTCTGAACTCTAGGGTACAGATGTGGGGACCTGCATGAAAGACCCCCTAAGCTTATTCTTACCAGCTTAGGTTAAAAACTTCCTCAAGGTACAAACTTTGCCTTGTCCTTGAACCCTTTGCTGCCACCACCAAGCGTGTTAAACAAAGAACAGGGAAAGAGCCCACTTGGAGACGTCTTTCCCCCCAAGCCCTACACCCCCTTTCCTGGGGAAGGCTTGATAAAAATCCTCACCAATTTGCATAGGTGAACACAGACCCAAACCCTTGGATCTTAAGAACAATGAAAAAACGATCAGGTTCTTAAAAGAAGAATTTTAATAGAAGAAAAAGTAAAAGAATCACCTCTGTAAAATCAGGATGGTAAATACCTTACAGGGTAATCAGATTCAAAACATTGAGAATCCCTCTAGGCAAAACCTTAAGTTACAAAAAGACACAAAAACAGGAATATACATTCCATTCTGCACAGCTATTTTACCAGCCATTTAAACAAAACAGATATCTAACACATATCTAGCTAGATTACTTGCTAAGTTCTAAGACTCCATTCCTTTTCTGTTCCCGGCAAAAGCATCACACAGACAGACAGAGCCTTTGTGTCCCCCCAGCTTGAAAGTAACTTGTCTTCTCATTGGTCATTTTGGTCAGGTGAAAGGATTTTGCCTGTGGCCAGGAGGGATTTATAGTTCTGTATACAGAAGGGTGGTTACCCTTCCCTTTATATTTATGACACAACCATTAAAAGAAAATAATCCCTCCAATAATAATAATAATAAGTAGACATTGGGATCATACCAAGACTCTGAGTTCAGATGCTCCCAAGGGGATCAAAAGTTAAAAGATCCACATCAGAATTTTATGGCTTTGGCCCATCTCTAAAGTCTAGACTCACCAATACAGTTGGAAACAATCACAGCATGAGGTTTACTCTTCATCCATGTGGTTCGAATCACAATGAAGTAAATGACACTACAGTTGGGGGAGAGAAGAGGGAAATAAAATAGCCATTGAGACTATGAAGTGCAGTGAACTTAACTAAGGCCCTGGTCCTGCAATGACCTCTGCACCTACAGAGAGCTCTGGTTGTTTGGAGCTAATTGCAGTATCAGAATTTAATACTTATTATCAGGAGATCTCAAAGTGCTTTACAAGAGAGGTAAGTATCAGTATACCCATTTTATAGATGGGTGGGGGGAGAGAACCAAGGCACAGAGTTGAAGTGATTTGCCCAAGGTCATGGAGCACATCAGTGGTGAACTGAGGATAGATCCCACTTCTCCTGAGTTCCTGGCCAGCATCTTGTTGGTTGTCTCATGTTTAGGGAAGGACTCGGTACAAAAATGTCACTTTCATATGAATTCTCATAGACTTTAAGGCCAGAAGGGACCATCATGATCATGTAGTCTGACCTCCTGCACATTGCAGGCCACAAAACGTCACCTACATACTCCTGTAATAGACCCATAACCTCTGGCTGAGTTACTGAAATCCTCAAGTCCTGGTTTAAAGACTTCAATTTACACTAATTTAAACCTGCAAGTGACTACTCCTGAGGGAATTCTGCGCCCAAAATTAAAAATTCTGCACCAAAAAATTAAAAATTCTGCACATCTTAAAATTCTGCAAAATTCTGTAAATTTTATTTGTTAAATAAATGTGGCGGCTCCAGCATGGCATTAAGGAGCACAAACCATTGGCTCTACAGAGGTGGGAGATCACTTTGCAGCTCCCCCTTGGGACATGGTCTCAGTGGTGAGGTTGCACCCAACCCTGGCACAGCACAAGGACCATGCCTGCCCTAGAAACATTGCAGGGCCCTGCCCCTCCATGCCAGGTGCACCAAGTGTGGGCAGGCAGGCTCAGTCCAACAGGATCCAAGTGTGGAGGGGATCCAGGTGTAGGTTGAGAGGGTTCTGTGTGGGACAATGTAGGTGTGGATGGCTCGGGAGGGATCTGGGTGTGAGGGGCTCTGGATGCATGGGGGGTTCTGGGTGCAACAATAATGGGACTCTGTGGGGGGGTCCAGGTGAAGGTGGTTGGGGCTTCTCCTGCACCCCAAATACCTCATCCCTGGCCCCACACCAGAACCTGCACCGGAGCCCTCACCCCCTGAATCCCAAACCCCTGCTCCAGCCCGGAGTCCCCTCCTTTACCCTGAACCCCTCATTTCTGGCCCCACCCCAGAACCCACACTCCCAGCCCAGAGCCCACACCCCTCCCACCCTAATCCCCTGCCTCAGCCCGGAGCGCTCCCCCTCCCCCCCTGCCAATGTCCATCACTAAGTCTGGTAATTTTGTCAAGTGTCTGTCATGCAACATGATGGTGCTGACCCCTGCCTGTAACTCCACCTTCCTGGGATGAGTCCTGAGTTGGAAGGATATGAGAGAAAAAAGCAGGTATATGGTTGTTTCCATTCTAGGACCTGATCCTGCACCCATTAGACAACAATTATGCAGCTTCAGAAGCAGTTGCAGCTGCAGTCCCTAACACACACACATACTTCCTGTTTCCTCTTAGCTTTTCTAAACTCAAAGACTGCAACTCCCAGCATGGGATCTGGATCTAGCAACTCCACAGTGAACTAGGCTTAAACTTGGGACTGTTTTTAATAGCTTTATAGAGATCAAGAAGTGTTTCACTCCTTTCTATCTTACGGCTCCATTAATAATAAATAACCATTTCTTTTATAAGTTGTCTTAATTTCAATTCACTTTCAGGTAGAGCTCGGAGAACAATGCAAGAGGCTTTTCTGTAGATATTCTCATTTTGAGATTTGCAATGGCCATGCTTGTATCCCTTTTAGGTTCATTTCTGTAGAAATTAGTCATCTGGTTTCCATGGGATAGAGGGTGGTGGTAGCACATTAGTGTGGCATAAAAAATGATTTTTTTCATAAGAGCAGTGGTTTGTCCTGGTTATCTTGTCATGAGATTTAATAAAACATATAGGATCAAATTCTGCCTTCACTGGCAAACAGCTGTGCAGCAGGTGTAGTGGGAGTTAACTAGTCACATGTATGGCATAAAGAACCTCCTTCCATCCCATGGCAGAGCACCACATTGTACTGGTACTTTCTGTATAAGCATGGGCAAGGTGCAAGTCTGCTGCTGGTGAATCCTTGCCACTGAAGACATCCTACATAGTCTAGTTTGTCACCTAGTCTCACCCATTTTACAGAAAATGATGACCTTGTAGGTCATCAAGTACATCCCAGTGTATTACATGGCAGCAGCTTCTAGAGCATTCTTGTGTGCGCACGCATTCTGAAACATGCCGAACCAATTATTTTGGCTCTGCGTTTGGAGAAGGGTATTCTGAATTAGGTATTCAGTCTAAAAGTCAGAATACCTGGATCCCAGAATCTAAAGCACTCTTCTGTAATCTTGTTTAGGATATGTCCCTCTGCACTGTATTTAATTCAGGGGACACTATTTGGTCAAAGCTGATGTCCATTGTGGGAGAGAAGTCTGAAGACCTGTGTTTATATCTAGTGCAGACTGAAGATGTGGATATCATATTTTAATGCAGAAATGATAACCCTGAGTCTCTAAGATTTCAGCCCCAAATAAATTGCATGCTACTTTGTCTACAGACAAAGAATGAATGCAAGAAAGAATGCAAGAATGAATGAGCCCTGCCAGGATTTGAATATGTAGTTGCATCTAGGTATACAAGATCTGAGGCGTACAACATCCAGTTAGTACGCTGAATTTCAATTAGTGTAATTATTCTTATCATGGCTACTATTACTCAGTTGTGCTCCCTAATGCCCCCTGGATTCTCCCCTGTGTATCTCACTGATGTTGAAATAAATGAGAGAACATGGCAAAAAATCAGAGAAGGGTAAACAGCTGAAAGGTAGTGGCTTCAAACAGTGTCACTGAAGGCCTTGAGCTACTTGATGAATCATACATAATGTGCATATATTTCTTTTTATCTGTGATATTCAAAAATCAGGGACACAGTTCACTGCGGGTAGCTTGTTCAAATATAGTTATACCATCAGTGATTTTCTTTTTGACGCTTCTATTTATTGTTTCTTTTCTAGACTCATACAGCAGGCTGTATTTGGGGATATTGGCTCCCTTGATTGGTAACGCCTAGATGTGCTGTAATGCTGCTAAGTTTGGGTTCCCAGGAAAGGAGAGGCACATCATTCTGGCTGCTTCCTGATGGCCGTTTTGTGGAGCACAGTGGCACCATGATCTCAGTTAGGGCTTTAAGTGCTATTGTCATACAAATTATAAGTACAGTTAGCTGTTAAGTTCCATTGGTGTTTGTTCAGCTGCAAAGTCATGGAATTATAAACAATTGTAAAGTTTTGTACTTTTCAAAAAAGTTCCATGTGTTATCAGCTGAAGTATTGGTTTTTGTTTTTTTCAGTTTAAGTTAACTGAAGGCTTCTGCATGTGTTCAAAGCCATGGCAAAATGAGAATGTATTTAAGGCACAGTCCTTTTTCTTAAGAAGGAAAAGCAAACAGAAAAGACAGTCCCAAAGAATGGGAAACAGTTCCCATTTGTGAGAGATGGCAGACAAAGAAAATAAAATACAGATAGGGAATGTAGTACAAAAATACAGCCATCTTTATGCAAACCGTGCACAATTCCAAGCATCTCTCAACCTTGTTTACCATCTCTTTGTATCAGCGTTCATGGTCAAGATATAAGTAGACTTTGTAGATGGGCGCACAACCTTGTAGTCTCAACCAAACTCATTTAGCAACAGACAAGATTTGCTCTACAAGTCTCTTGATATAGATTTAATATATCTGACAAGCCCCTTTCATAACAACCAGGGTGGTGACAGGAACTATGGTGGAATCCTGGCCCCTTTGGAAAAAACTCCCATTGACTCATAGACTTCACTTGGACCAAGATTTTTCCCTGTCTCTGGGCCTGCACAGCACTTAGCACAGTGGAACCCTAATCCTGAATGGGGGTTTAGTGGTGGGGGTTATAAATCCCAAACTGACTGAGAAAGGGTTGACTAGCGCCTGAGAACTCTAACCCCCAGCTTGTTACACCTGGAGGGAGTGTCAGCCTCAGGAAGGAGTTAAAAGAAAGGAGTTCAATGCAGTTGGGTGAAAGGGACTTAGGAGAGAGGTGGTCTGGCGTGCTTGCTCCGTGGGAAGGATGTGATGGCAGGCAGCCAGAAGGAGAACCTAAGATGGACTACACGCTGAGGCCTGGGGTAGGCAGAAATTGCTTGGTTCCTAATTTTTGTCTCATTTTTGAGATTTGCTGAGGGACGCCCTGCAAGCTGCTGCTCTGGAAGGAGAGTCCCATCACTTTTCTTTGATTTATAAAATGTCTGCTGGTTATGTTATGGTGTTAATGATCCTGTGAATCTGACAGGAAAACATTAATGAAAATTAAATCTACTTAGCTTTAAAAAAAACTGTTGTATTTTGCATCTGATAAATATACTGTGGTAGCAGCTCATCCAGGCTCCATATTTAGAGGCTCACATTACCAGTATGTTGTTGATAAACAGACTTAAATTAATTTTCTGTAGAATTGCTTACAATAATCATCTAAGTCTGTCTGTTGTTCCTTTTTCTCTGCTTAGTGTAACACCATGCAGATGCATGGCTGTATTATGCCTTCTGGTTGTTGGCAATGACTCAGTGTTTGTAAATCAGTTGACTAATTTGTTCACACTTCACAGACAAATAATTGTAGGTATAATAGGTAAGTGAACTGTCAGGCTGACATTATAAATGTCAGAATCTAGCCTCGAGGTGTTTAGATGGACTCAGAAGCAGAAACTACTCAATCAAAATCAATAAGCTGGCTTTGATATTTGTATTCCTGTTCATTGATTTTGCACTAGCCCTTTGTCTCACCTAGCCTCTATTTCACTCCAGCGTCTTGTTTTTAAACTCCATTTTCTTTTAAAATATTGATTATTTACTTTTTCTTTGCTTATTTTTTCCCTTGCTGCAGTCTGATTGTTCCCACTGATACTCTGATTTCTCCCCCCCCCCCCTCCCCAATCTGGCAGATCTTGTTCTCCATATTTCAAAATACTTTGTTTTTTTGTGAATTCAGACTTGTACTAAATAAGTGACTAGGTGGTGTTAATAGTACTCTTATATTTAACAGATTAAAGTACAGGAAAGGACAATTTGTGAGTTAAACCACTAAACTGAACCTTTCACAGATTCTGAATTTCTGGAGGCACTAAGTTCTAAACATCTCAAATGTGAGCTATTAACTATAGTGAAGCTCTGACACAAGAGTATTACAAGAAAGAAACCTTATCTCTGGCCCCTTTCATATGACATGAATGAGTCAAGGATTCATATGATCAAAGTCTCTACATCCACTGACACCAGCGGCTACTGTTTCACATCATTAACGGGTGTGCGTATCAGGCAATTCCCAAGAGGTAATTGGCACCTTTGATTCCTATTGAAGTTGCAGTATTCAGCATTTCTCAGAATCTGGGCAAGTGACTTCAGTCACAGTTGATGGCACTTTGTAGCACTAGACCCAATACGAGCCTGGACATGTCACTACTGCAGTTGTCTGATACTCCCGGTCATCTTGGTTTCAGGTAGGTTGGAAATACCACCTCCAGAATAGTTGGGAATTTTGCCTGACTAATGACTGAAGGAACAGGGCCACCCACTGTGGAAAATAGTCTGTTTTGTCATGTTCTGGCATGTCTGATTCTTACCTGACAAAAAGCAATAACTTAGGAGGAGCTTTTGTAATGGAGTACCTATAACGCACACACAGTTCATGTGCTTCGGGAAGAGGCTCCGATTACTTCTTTTTATATTTGAACTGGTTCTGGCTCATGCTTAGGGGAGATGAGTAAAACATTCATGCATTTTGGTGTTTTGTTGTGAAACTCTGATTTTCATGGTGTCTTGTAAGCTCCAAATTCAGCCCACTTTGCTGAAAGATTCATTAAACCTTGTGAATGTTTTAAACAATCCTGGGCTGATTTATGGTTTTGTGTTGAGAAACCTTTTTTTTTTTTTTTTTTGCTTCATAACCATAATAAAATTGAAACTTCAGTGGCGTAGGTTAAATTTTTCCTTTGAGTGTTCAGGTTTGTTCAAACCCTAAACTCACCTTGTAACTCAAGGTATACTAGAGTTTAGATTATAGATCATATTAGATTATAACTGTATTAAGTGTTGCCTACTGGGTGGTGGTTCTTTAAATAAATTTATAGAAGGGGAGGAAAGTAAAATAATATATTAATTGGTTGCTGAGACTGAGGTTCTGAGGAGATGAGATGTTAATTTAGGAACAAATCTTTCTAGATTTAGGTCACTCGGGACCTTTGCAGTATTGCCATCCCCAACAATGCAAAAGTCATAAATCCAGGCCCCAAAAATGAGCTCTTTAGAAATATGCAGATATTACCTTTGTTTACAGTTTGGTATCTGAGCCTTTAGGGTACACTCAGGTTATATTTTGGGGGCTCTTCTCTGCAACCAGGAGGGCAAGAAATGTACTTTGTTTAAACAAAAGCTTAGGTTCCCTTCAAGGGCTGGGGCATTATCGAGAACACCAACTATTCTGATACTTGTGATAGAATTGCAAGAGTTGGTCATGTTGCCATTGCCTCAAATTTCAGTGCCATGAAGGTGTTCCCATTGGAAGTAGAAACTGATGATTTTTGCAGTTTCCTTGTAAACAAGATTGCATCAAAGAAAATACCAAAGTCCTGCTTCTCCAAATGCAGAAGGGACTAAGAACAAAAGGAGTGATTTCTTAGTTTACAGCCTGAAGCCTCGTTGGCCAACGGACCTATAAGCTTTCTCCAGGGCATACACTGTGCTCACAGGTACTGCTTGGCTTTCTTGCCTCTGCCTGCCTCTCTCTCTGTTTCTGTGTGTTCTCTCCTTTCCTCTTCCTACCCTTGTCACAATATCCAGTGGAACCCTTTGACCACATAGTGCTAGTTGCTGGGCAGATTCTGTTAGGCCTTGTTTTAGATGTGATCCTTTCCCTTTCTTTACGTATCTTAAATGAGGATCTTGTATCTTGTTCGTGCATCAGTTTGAACGAGATTCTAATTCAACCCATAATAAGGTTTCACCCAGCTCAGTACAATAGTGGGTGCTATAAATCAGCTGCAGTATGAGAGAAACCTGAAAGATACGTACGGTAACTGGACTAGAACAAGAAAAAATTGTTCAGTCAAACTCGCATATTTATAGTGAGTTACATTGTGTCTGAAGACGTAAAAGCGTATCCCTTGGTTACACTTTGGATGTACCCTCCCAGACAATGTACTAGCATTCTACTCACTACGTTTCTGTAGAGTGAACAGTCTTTATAGAGATTCAGACAGAGTTCACTTAGAATGAATTGCACCTGATGGTGCCTTCAAAAATGTTTCAAATGTATCTGCAATGTTGTTGAATCAGAGTTGGTTTGAAAAGTAGATGAAGCAGGTGTACAAAAGTCTATTACAAAAATGTCCTCTCTCTATTTTCACGTTTTGTTGTAAAAATTCTTTTCCTAAGTAAAATGCAGTAAGTTGTCTGACTTCCTGTCTAGACCTATTCCTTTCTTCTGTGACACTGTGCTTGTGTGTTTGGTGGGGTGTATTTTAGTTTCAAGTAAAATTGTAAGACCATTTTTTACCTTAATAGTTTCTCTGAGCTGTCCTGAAGGAGATGGGGGTGGGGAATTTTAAATGGCATCTTGATTTAAAGACAGTTTTTCTGTGACAAAAGAAAAGCCCTGTTCAGTTTACTAAATTATGCCTCTCATTTTTATAATTACTTTCATGTGGTAAAGTACTATAGGAATATTACAGATGAGATACAAATTCCTCTCTCCCTCCTCCTTTTGAGATGGTGCCTTCTTTGTGATCAAATATAACATGCATCTAAAAGCATTAGCCTAATGCTTTTAAGTACATACGTGCATGAGAAATATAAGCTTTATGCATAGTTATAGTTATTTCAGAAATTCTTTGTGTGAATCTCCAGCTGACTTGGCTTCATAAACCCATCAACATGGCTCTCATAGGCACTTAGAACCTTTAACTAGGCCCTGATCTGCATCTGCATTGGTCCCGATCATCAGTTAGTACATCCAGATGCTTAGCACAGGCCTGGACGAGGGGAACAAAGGTGGCCCTAAGTAATTTTGAGTTCCCTGGATACAAGCGTCATTGGGGGCCACGGCAAGGCCTGGTGTCAGAGCAACCTTCACACTGCTCTACTCTATGATCTGCATCACACAACCTCCATGAGCCATAAGAATCAACGAATGCGGAGGCTGGAGCACGTTGAACTCTGGCCATACCTCCTCCCTGCCCCAGACTTCCCCCTTCATTCCACTCCTCATAAATGATAGGCCCTGTATGTTATGGGCTGGCATAAGCTTGCTCTGGCAACTCCACATGGGTGTGTTTTGAGGCCACATTTAAGTCCCCTCTATGCCCCCCAATAAAGCATTAAAGGGGCCTTAGTGGAACTGAGGGCCAGCTTCATCAAATTCAATGAGAATTTTGCCATTGTTTTTTTTGGGAGGAGTGGGGTGTGTGCATGAAATAGGATCATGCCTATAATACTGTGCAGCATTGGTAGTTCCTATTGTATATTGTGTGTGACAGCCTAGAACATAGCAGTTGCCACCACAACTTGTGTTTTTAGCTGATTCTTGAACACCACATTGACCCTAGCTGACTTCAGGATCTTCAGATCAGAAAGGGCATAAATCTTGGAAGATCCACATTAGGAAACCAGAAATGTGGGACGGGTCCAACCTCCAGGGCTGCTCAGACCACACAGAAACATGTTTGAACGAGCAAGATAACGTGTTGCAGTTCAAACGTTTTCCTTGTTGAGACATCACTGTGGCATGGAAGGTTGTGGAGTGGAAGGAGCCTTCATAATAGGGAGGCAATAATTTACCACATCCAATTTTTTGTTGGCCACCTTCACCCAGAGAAACACTTTTCCTCTCCTCCTCTTCCAACTAGATATGTAAATTGCTAATAATAGCAGAAAGGGTTATTTCCCAATGGCCACTAGCTATTTTGGGTATCAAAGTTTATACATTGCAGTTAGTGTAGATGGATTAGCTTTTTAAACTCCTGGGCTTCCGAGAAATAATACAATAGCTAAGGGTAGCTTGATACCAAAGTGATGAGCACCACACACAAAGAGCTTTTGCGGTTGGCAGTTGCAAAATACACTGTTCTCTGAAGTACTGAATTGAAACATTTTAAAAAACAACAAACTTACGGTGCATGGCATTTGGTGACCTTTATTTTGCTACTGATCTTATAATTTTATCCTGATGCTAATCCTCTGTAAAAGTGTTTATATTCATCTCTCTCTATCTTACAGGAAAATGTCATCAACATCAAGATATGGCAATAAAAGTATTTAAAAAAAAACTTTTTTGATTGCAAGGCAACCAACTAAATAAGTAAATAGAGAGCCCCATTTGCAGCACCTAGGACCTGATGTGAATTGGCCTTCCTTCTGCCATGAGTTTTACTTATGGTATTGCAGGGGTAAGTAGTAATGAAGAATATGGGTGTATGTGGAATTATGGAATGTTTGTGTGCGAGGAAGATTGACCTAGCCTAGAAGTTGGGAGAAGGTTCAAGTCCCTTCTCCGAGCCTCAGTTCACCTTCTGTAAAACAGGGGAAATAGCACTTTTCTACCTTGCAGTGCTTTTGTGAGAATAGAGGAAGATTTGGAGGTGCCTGGGCACTATGGTGAATGGGACCACACAAGTATCTAAGGTTGTATTCACGTATCCCATTTTCTTCTGTTCAGTGATTTCATATCAAAATACTGCATTAGCATCTTCCATACAAACTGTATCCACCAAAATTATAAGCTAAATAATGCAGTTACAAAGTTAAAATATAATTATATTAGCAAAGATAGTGATAAAATAAGAGGGATGGACAGGGGAGAAATGTATTTTCAGCTGATGGATCTAAAAATAGTGAAAGCAGTAGAGGAGCAATAACGTGTGTGCATATGTCCTTTTCTGAGATGTTGCACTGCTGGAATCTCCTGGAAGATTTCTGTATTAGGTTCTACATTGCCCTGGTGGTATCCTTCTCCAAAAAGCAGTAGGAAGTTGAAGTTTTTGGAGCTCTTATTTGATGCTTTCCATGTTGCAAACTCTGGCCTGAGCCAAAACCTTTAAGAATTTTTATTGAATGTGGTAGGCACATGCCAGTTCTCTGCAGGCTTCCAAAATATTATGTTTGGAATTAACTATCTGCAAGAGACCATGATATTCACCTACAGAACTGAAGGGTAATGTCTCTCAAGAAGTGTAACCACTTGAAATCAGTCACTGTGAGCTAATATGGATCCCTCCCTTACCCACACATGTTTGTCTATGTTTGGAGAAGAACTAGTCACTTAGCTCCACTGCTTAATTCTTTAGCTGGGTCTTCAACAAAAACAATAGACCATAATCAACTCAATGCCATTACAAATACCATCTGTAAATTTGTTTCAATTTATGTAGTTGGTCCAGTTTATACCAATGTCCATTTCAGCACTAGGCCCTTTCCTTTCAAAATCTAAGGGACAAATGTTATGCAGCACCTTTTTAAAATGGAAGACCATGTTGATTCTGGTCATTTCCTTTTCACTCATTGTCCTTTTCTTCCTTTGCTGCCTTTTCCTTTAATGCACTTTAGTGTCTCTTGAAGATGTGATTATTTCCCCCCCGCAACCCCAAGCTGGATTTTCACATGAATAAGAGTAAAACCACATGAGTCAGAATGATCTCTACCCTGACATCTGGTGCTGAGCTGTGGAAAAGGACTTCAGGGGCTGATCTCGTTTGCATGGGCACACCCACCCTGCCTAGCACGATGGACTGCTTGCCCAAATGGTCACTTTGGCTGCTGTGGGATCCCCAGTCTCTCTGTTCTTGGGGCAGGAGTAATAAAGGGTGGTTATCCTGGTTTTATTAATCAAGGACAGTAGAACTATACTTGGCATTTTATGACAGAGGGACTTGCCCTCAACTAAGTAGCACTCGTTAGGCAAGGGACATGGGTTCCAAAACCCAGGGAATTGAGAGAGGCTGGGTACAGGTATGTGTACTTGGTAGTGTAGGCCCCTTCTGAGGGGCCCTAAACGCTACTTTGACCCCTCCTCTCTCCACAGTGTAATAGAGCAATTTTGTTATATGCTGCAGAGCTGAAATCACTGACACCAAGGTCTAAGCATTAGACCTAGTTTGGGCTAGTGGTGCACCAGCACTGAGGCTTCCTCCCTCCTACCAGCTAAAAATCTGAGAGTTGAAATCACTAAAGAGCTGAAGTTGCTGAGAGCTGTGTTAAGTGGCGGGGGGGGGGGACTGAAGACAAGTTGGTGAGTGGACAGCAGAATGGCGAGAGCGGAGAGGAGCGGACAGCTAGTGGAGAGGAGCAGAGTGGAGTGGATAGCAGGACAGCTAGCGGAGAAACGTGGCTGGTGGTGAAGACTGCAGCAGAACCCCATGGAGAGGCGTGGCACTTGGCCATTGACCCAAACAGCGGAGCATATAAGATGCCCCCCATACCTCCCTCCACTTCCACCCAGGCTGGGAGGTAAACTCTGAAGATGAACTTCTGAACTCTGGGGGGCTGCACTGACCAAGGACAGAAACGGGGGGGGAGGGGGTATTTTGCTCATGGTTGGTGTTATGAATCCTGTTTATTGTGTTTCCCCAACATAATGCCGCATTGTTTCCCTCCTTTATTAAAAGGCTTTTGCTACACTCAGACTCTGTGCTTGTGAGAGGGGAAGCATCGCCTCTTAGAGGCACCGGGGGGTGGTATGTAATTGTCCCAGGTCACTGGCTGGGGGCTCGAGCAGGCTTTGCATTGTGTTATTGAAAAGGAACCCCTAGATACTGAACCTGGCCTTTGTTGCTGCCAACTCCGACGGGCAGAAGGGTTACCCACAATTCATATTTCCACTTTTCTGGTCTTGTCTCCCTGCCCCGTGGCTTCCCAGCCTAGGAGCTGGACTTGCTGACCACTTCTGGGGTGCAGTGCAGAGCCAGGACAGGTAGGGAGTAGTCTGCCTTCGACCCGCAGCACTGCTGACTGGACTTTTAACGGCCCGGTCGGCAGTGCTGACCAGAGCTGCCAGGGTCCCTTTTCAACTGGGTTTCCCGGTCAAAAACCAGACACCTGGTCACCCTAGAATATACTAAGGATAATGTTTTGCCACAAATTATTCAACAAAAGGAAAGATATTATTTGTGAAATATACCTGTAAGCACATTCCCACCTGTGACTGGAGTATAAGGTTTTGAAATGCAGACAAAGGGAATATGCCTAACTTCTCATTCATGAACCATGCTCTCCCCCCATATACAATTGCATTTTTAATATGATGTACACCAAGGATATTAACCCTAATTCAATAAGGTCTATCTTAATTCAACAAAGTTAATTTTAATTCCATACAATTTGTTCAGGATACTGTCAGTCTGTTACACGTTTCATTTGTTAATGAATTGCATGATGTGGAGGAGTGAAACCCATGTAATGCTTTTCTCACTTATATTTTAAGTTAGAAAACTAACAATGTTTAGATTCAAGTATGCTTGTTTAATGCATAATTCCACAGATGAAGGATAAAAAAAAAAAGAAAAAAAGCTATGATCTAGTTTCTTCCAGCACTGAGCCATAATTCAGCAAACATATCCAGTTCAGGAAAGCACCTAAGTACTTGCTTAACTTTGAAATAGGTGCTTAAATCCGATGGACTTTAATAGGGTTTAAGCACCTGCTTAAAGCTAAACAGGGAACAGGGATGGAAATGGATTTAAGCACATGCTGAAGTACCTTGCTGAATGGAAGCCTTATTTAAAAACATGTCTCAGTGTATTATATTTTGAAATATAGGTGTATTTAAAGTCTCCTTGCTTTCTGATTCTGACTAGCTAGATACATCTAAGTCTGACCTCTAGACACAGCATAAATTTTACAGTCAATGGATGATATCAGCCACTCCCTATGACATTCTATGTAATGAGAAGCATGCCAGCATGACTAGGAAAGGGATGTTTATATCTATGACAGAGGATGTAGGGGTTTTCCCATGGAAAACGTCGAAATTTCAGACACAATTTCCTGAATTTTAGCAGTTAAGACATTCCTGAACTCACAATTATTCCCTAGTTCTCTGTTTCTCTAGAACTTTGTCCTAGAATTGCACTTTAAAACATTACCCACAAAAGACACTATGCTTTAAATTGCTGTATATGTATCTTGTTTATCCTTTTTTGTTCTCTATCTTCATTCAAGTTTCATTCTTATTTAAAACTAGACTACCTTTAAAACACTAAAATGTTCAAGAAGAAACAGTCCTTCCTGGGATGAAAGAATGATCCAGCAGGTGACTTCCATCTGAGGCTTTGAAAAAAAAAAAAAGGAACAAATGATGACTGACTTTGTTACAGCTGTTCAATCTAGCCCAGAGGATGGATGGCTTAACAAAGTTAACGTGGCCATGAGCAGAATTCAAAAGTTATTGCTTTTCTCTAGAGAATGACTCTAGGCCAAGTTGTATCATCAAAAGCTTTGGTTGACAGACGCTCAGCTGAAATTGATGGTTTGAGCCACCTAAGATCTTACAGGTTTTTTTGTTCTGCTGGAGATGTCAATGGTTCTGCAGCTTCCAGCAGCAAATCTCTATGACTAAACAATAAAACTACAAAATGCTAATTGCCCTAGAAGCTACAAACACAACACATCAAGCGACATGGTCACATGTTCCCATCACTTTACATCAGCACCAACAGCATTTGGCTTACCTATGCCATACTGTTGCAGTCTGGATGAGATGATCACAACATTACCTGCTGCCACTTACGGTGTAATGAAACAAAAAGCTGATAAAGGCCCACATGCTTCTTGCATCATCTGTGGGATAGATCAGACGGGTACTACTGTATCTTAATGAGAATTGGTTGAGGAATACTCACGCAATGCTCTTCTGTCATGTCATATATAGGATGCCTCACCAATTTATGTGGAGAAAAAAGTTGCCACAGCTGTGCTTTTCTATTAACTTAATGAGGGACAGAGACAAGTAAGAAACCATCTTGGAATATTTCTACTAGAAGGCAATAAAAGAAAAAAAGTAAAACAACAAAGACTGGCTCCACTAGCCAGGAGAACTTCCTGCTATGTATCCTGGGACCGACATGGCTACAGCTACACTCCATACTGCTTCCTGTACCATTTTCAAAGCTGTTAAGAAATGTGGTTCAATGTCTAGAGCAGCAGCAGTGGTCTAGATTGTGTCTTTAACACCACAGTCTGCTGGATAATTACACATAGGACAAACACACTCTTTCATAGGGTGGAGCTGCTTGTTTCACTCACAGGTAGGGGTCTGTGTCTGAGGTTAAAGAGCTTCTGTAACTCTGGAAATTCCATCTGTCTATTCACTGTATGTATTTCCAAAATAATAGTTAATAGAAGTTAACCATGTGTTTGTGGTATTGAGGGAGCCTATTTAATGTTTCTCTTTCCCTGTTCTTTAGTGGTTTCCCCAGGCTTTAGGTAGATCAGAATCACGCCATTAACAGTGTCTTATGGGACAGGACTACCTGAGCTGTGCCTTTTAGCTGTGAACCTAAACTGGTCTTAGCCTCTGAGGCTAAGGAATCATAGACCTCTCCTGGGAACAGACAAGGAATATCCCCCAAAGCAGACTAAAACCAGAAGTATACTTAAATAAAGGAAAATGTATTAGAAAATTGACTCAAGTTCAAAGATGTAGGGAACAAAACATGCTTAGGTCTAAGGCTGCATCCAGCCTTGCCTAAGTAGGCCAGAAGCTCTGAATTTACAGTAAAGAAGTAAAGTATGACTTCTGATTCATAAAACACTCAGCCTGTGTCTGTTCTTCTTTGTCAGGGTCTTCTCTCTCTGACTGTTAAATCTGCCCACTGCTGCTGGTAGCCACCTAACCAACCTCTTGTATCCATTCTGATTGGCCCCATACTCTCCTTTGGGTGACTTACTGTACATTCTTCCTACTTCCCCACCTGAGGATATGTTCACACCGCAATAAAAAACCTACAGCACCAAGTCTCAAAGCCCTGGTCAGTTGACTTAGGCTTGTGGGACTAAAAATAGAAGGGTAGACATTCTGGCTCAGGCTGGATCATGGGTTCTGAGACCCACCCTCCTTTTGGGGTCTCAGACTGTGGGTTCTGTGACAGGTTCTCCCCTGGGGTGCCACCTGAAACAGGGGTTACCACTGAGCCCTTTGACCCACCAGCCTGGGCTCCCTCTCTCACTGGGCTTCTGTGAGATGCTGCAAGCCTACGCCTGGTCCTACACTTCCATCAGCAGTAACACAGCATTAACCCAGCTACAGTTACATACAGGCTCTCTGACCAGTCACTGCATGAAGCAACAGTCAAAAGGCTACAGCCAAGGTAACTCTAAGCTCCCCAGCTGCGCACCCCCTCTGGAACATAACCCCAAAATTATACCGTCTTGCAGTGCACAGGGATTTGTACAGTGTAAGCTCATAGAGTTTGCCCCGCCTCAGTTTGGAGAGGAATATACAACAGCCTTTGCCCCTTGATCTATGGTTTCCTATGCATTTCATTCAAACTCACTGGTTTAGATAAAGCAAAAACAAGTTTATTAACTACAAAAGAGAGATTTTAAGTGATAGCAAACAGATTACCTAGTAAATTAACAAATGGCAAACTAAGCCTAAAATATTAAAAAGATAGGATATGAATGAGCAAATTCTCACCCTGGCTGATGCAAGCAGGCTGCAGTTTCTTAAGGCACAAGCTACACTTGCTTTACAGCCTGGAATCTCCCAGTTTTCATACACTAGCTAGAAATCCCTTTAGCCTGGGTCCAGCACTTCCCCCAGTTCAGACTTTGTTCCTCAGGTGTTTCCAGGAATCTCTTTGTGTGGGGAGTGAAGAACAACAGATGATGTCACTCCCTGCCTTATATAGCTTTAGCATATGGCCGTAACCCTTTGTCCGAAACTCAGTTTGTGTGGAAAAAACTGACATCCCAATATGGAGGCCAGAGTTATGTGGCCTGGTTACATGTCCTTGCATACCTTGCAGAGTCATAGCAGCCATTACTTACAGGCTCTCTGGAGTATTCTCAGGAAGGTTAAGTTCTTCCAGGGTCCACTGTATTTTCTGATGGGCCACTAGCACTGTCTGGCTTCTTCATTTTTGTACCAGAAAGGCTAGTTGTGGGTGTCACCCAGAGTAAGCATGATTGAAATACAGATACATAGTCAGTATTCCTAACTTTAGATACAAAAATGATACATGCATACAAATAGGATAATCATATTCAGCAAATCATAATTTTTCCAGTGACACCTCACATGACCTGACATGTAGAAACGGCATCATAATTATGCCATAATCATATCATAATAATAATATCACTGTGAAGAATATATAGTGCAGTGTCACAGCGGGGTCTCAGATCCTGGGCTCCAGCCTGAGCCCAAATGTCTATACTACAATTTTATAGCCCCGAAGCATGAGCTAATAATAGCCATATTGCGCATCTCTTACTGCAGTGTAGATGTACCCTTAATCCATTGCCGTGCTTAAAGAGATTCTGAGCTATTAGATTTAATCACTTCAAGTTACGTTTGGGGCACTCCAGTTGATTGTTCAGATTGCTTCAATACACAATGTTAATGGGTCGCTATTCAGGCCAGTTAGCTTGCTGCCCTGCCTTTCCAACCAGATCAAATAGCTAATATAGCAGTATAGTTAATTACAGAAATATTGCCCTACAAAATTGCTTTTCTATTTCTATTTCTCTAACAAATAGGGCACCTCTTAGTCACTATCCAATGTCCCAGATGATACAAATAAAGTATCATCTTCATTGAACTGCATCCAGGCCATAAATGGCTGAAATATCCTGTTCAGATAATCATAGAAGTTTCCTCTGGCCTTAATCTGTCACACACACACACACCCCATCTGACCTGCTGGATAACACAGGCCTTGTACCCAGTGATTACTGCAAGTGAAATGGAAAGGAACAACTTTGTATCTGATTCTCTTCTCATTTACATGGATGTAAAGCAGGAGTAACTCAACTGAAATAAAAGGAGTTACACTGTAGTAAAACCAATGTGAGATAAGAATCAATCCTAATTTAAAGCAAGACATAATCAAAAATGAAACACTTGACCCAGGAATGGTCCTGTAAAGCAAATACATGTGGGGCCAGATCCTATTCCCATTGAATGGGAGAGCAGATCCTGAGCATGCACCTTTGTCCTGAAACCATTTGCTTTCAAAGAACAAACACAGGAATTTGCCATGTCAATAAATATCCATCCCCATAAACTGCACAGTGAAACTTAATCACTGATGGACCCATTCACATCTCAAAATGCTCTCTTGTTGACATCGCTGTGCATGGCTTACTAAATTCAGCTCTTTCTGTAGACTTCCATCAAGCCTCTGATTCAGTGCACTGAGAATGTTTGTGGGTCTGCAGAGACAACTCTGCATTCTTAGAAATAGTGTCATTGATAGAGCTCTATATTGGAACAGAAGGCTGTGTTTGAGGCAGTGACAGATACACCACATGGTTTCCTGTCTCCATGGAAGTTCAGCAAGACTGCGTTTTGTCACAGTTGTTCAATATCTGCACTGACTGGTTGATTCATAAGTTTGAGGAGGCAGCTGCTGTCATTGAGCTGAATACCATTCTGCTTTCAGATTCTGACTGTGTTGATATTGTCTTGTTGGCTTGTCTGGTAAATCATTGCAGCTGATGGTGGATTTGGTTGAGCAAGAAGCAGCGTGCTTTGTCTGGTTATTAATCAGAATAAAATAGTTCCTGGCCATTACCATCAAGAAGCCTCCAGCTCCAATATTAACTGTATAAATGGGACATTGAGCTTGCGGCAATGATCAAATAGTTGGGCAGAATCATAGACAGTTCTGGAGGATGCTTGCAAAATGTAGTTGCTAATATAAGAGAAGATGCTGCCATATTTCAGGACCTTTTATGGCCTCTGTGGGGACATTGTGACATCAAGCTTGCAACAAAGCTGCAGATCTATAGAACCACAGTTATATAAACTCTGTATCAATGCTGCCTCAATCAGCACTGGCTTAGTTTCGGTAGCTGCCTTAGTACAGACATTGGAATGAAAGACCAATGAATTGCAAAGCATGTGCATCAAGAAATGCTGCACAGCTGGTGATCACATGGGCTCCAAAAAACCTTCAGTGGCATGATAAGATTGCCAGTGTTACGAACTGAATAACTAGCCAAACCTCCATAAGGAGTTAGCCAGAGATCGATCTGGTTGATCCTTGATCTGCAAGGAGGCACGTCCCTTTGGGATTTGCCAGGATGATCCATTAGGTAATGAATGGTCACACGAGAGCTATTGAAATTTGTGTAGTGTGCATGCTGTCTCTCCCTTGCAATGCATACTGGGAGTGATACAGCCACTACTTTAATCTAATCTCAGTCCAGAAAGTATGTAGTTTACAACAGAATATTTACACTTATTTTTGCCATGCAGAAATGAACCAGTAGTCTGACTACTCCAGTATTCTGTCCTTGACAATGATCAATGGCAGATGCTTCACAGGAAGGCATTAGAACCCTCAAATCCTGCCTATCCAGTCCCTTAAGTGCAGTTTTGGCTATCAGGAGATCCAGGTCCTGCTGCAGACTTTCTGTGCGACACTGGGCAAGTCACATAACTTTTTTGTGGCTCAATTTTTCCCGGCTTGCAAAATGAGAATAATAATTACCTACTTCACTGGAACCTTAGAAAAATTTTAATTCATTCATGTTTTTAAAGCACTTTGAGATCCACAGGTGGAAGGTTATCCACAAGTATAGTATAAAATTGTATTTTTTATTATTATGCACCCAATTGTACAATACTATCATGGGGGGGGGGGAGGGAAGAAAACTTCCTTACCTCTACTGGTAATTAATTTTTGAATACACTAATATGGAATTGAAAGTGTCCTCACTCCCTAAGTTTCAGGGTAACTAGAGTAAATGTTGTTTCTGTTCTTTTATTAAAAATATTCTTCAATAAATATCAAGGGTGACAGCATATTATAAAGAGTCCTTTAAAAAGTCTGCAGTTATGGATAGTCCTCCACTTGTGGATTCTATTCTTGTCCAGATAAATGTTTCCAACTATTACTCTTGGCAAATTCTATGCAATATTAACTGCAGGGACTCATACAGTAGGAGAGACCCTTTAATAAACTTGACAAGTATGGAGTTCTACTCTGGATCAGTTATATCAAATCCATTTATTTAAAACAAATGCCAAATTAATTAGTTTTGAAAACTGCCTGCACACCTGCCAGCTAGATGTTTTCAGCAGGTATCCATTATGTATAGTATCCCTACCGGATTCTTACCTGATGATAATCAAAGGAATGAAATATACCAGGAAAGCAACCACAGTCATGTAGGGTATCCAGTAGTAGTCATCAGGCCAGATGGCCCAGCACTGCACTTCCACATTGGATAGCTGCCGTTTCCCAAATATAATCAGAGTCGGAATCGAAAACAGGAAAGAGAGGCTCCATGCCACCATGCTGAGAATTTTTGCCTGCCTTTCTGTTCAACAAATCCAAACAGATTTTTGTTAGCATAGGTCCTGGCCCTTCTGTGATGTTTCTTTGGACATATGCATCAGTCTAAAGAAAAGATGAGTAGGGGGGAATTCTAATTTCCAGGCTGATGCTGAAAGTGGAAGGAGCTTGTCAGCTAATTTTATGACTGAAATTTTTGATTTCTTTGTCACTTTTGTGACAGAAGTCAGTTGATGAAGAAGTCAAGTGCTATGTCAAAGACCCAGGTCAGTGGCAACAAGTCAGAAATATAAGCTTTGAGAAATACCACCTAGACAAAGAAGTTTCTTCGATGGTATGGACTTGTGCAGAAGTGCTCACTTGCCTGGGCAAAGCAAGGTTGAGGTCAAAACCATGGCATGTCAGAAACAAAAGAAGCCTTCGCCCCGCAGGTGGCAGAGGAAGGATGTTGTTACGACTTTAACCAGCACTGCAAGATGCAGATACTGAAGTTAATTTTGAGAGACTGGGCCAGCTAGTCAATGGAGCTACACTGACTTATAGCAGCCAAGGATCTCACTTACTCAGAATGCTGGAGGATTGCAGGAAGAAAGTTCTATAGGAAAATCATATCTCATACTGCCTAGGCACTCACATATTTTGACAAGTGTTGTTCTAAATCCCCAGATGACTGATTGTATGCAGAAGTAGAAAATCCCATTACATTGTGCCCAGCAGGAGGCTATTTTTAAAATCTATACTCCTTGAAGCTTAATCGTTTCAAAAGAGCACTATAAAAGTAAATAGAAGCATTTAAAAAATTTTTGGAGGCCGCCAACATCAGCTATAATGTTTACCCTTACTTTTAAATGTTACACATGATCAGCATAATCGAAGCTTGGTTATCTAAAGTGCTTTGAGGCAGATTTTCCACAAGCTCTGTTCTCCCTTCCAGAAAGTGACACATTTTAAGTAAAAGTGCTTCTAACTCACGACTGAGTAAGGACCTCCTCAGGATTTGGCACAGAGTTTGGGCTCAGATCCAAAAGAGACAGAGACTTCCTGAGTGAACGCCCTCTGATTTCAAGGAGGTCACTCATGAATCCAGCCATCACTAGCTGATCCACGCTTATCTGTTTCTCGCATACAAACATAATCCCCTGCCTCCCTTTAGCAGATTTGTTCTAAAATAAGGCACAGAGAATAAAAGCTTGAAAATTGAGTGGGTTTGTGTAGCGGTAAGCAGCCAAACATCATCTCTCTCCTGCACTTCACTACAAAGGTGAGATCTACCAGTATTGATTAGAGCCTAGTGTAGGACAGGTTGAGTATTTAAAAATAGCCTGGACGTTACTCAAAAATCACTCTGCTTTTACTACAGAATAAATCAGCCTCAAACAACCAGAGCAGGAGCTGTTCAGCCAGCTTCAATAGCGGACTAATTTAGAGGGAAAAGTCTTAGACATGCCAGAGGCAGCAAATTATATTCTCCACAAGTCTCTGAAACTCATTATTTAAAAACCAGAAACACGGAACTTAAATATGTATTTGAAGAAAACGGAGGCAAAAAACCTGTTGAAAATGGGTCTAGGCTAGTAAGAGCTCATTCTGTTTACATGAACATAGAGAAAGCAGGGAACTATATTTGTCCTGATTTTCCACTGCTTTGCTCCTTGTGTTGTACAAAGGAGGTGTACAGTGCCATCAAATGCACTCTGCATTCACTTTGCACATACATAAATGATTATGAAAGGTGCAAGGCAGTGGAGAATCATCTGAGCTCCTGCATTTTAAAGGGTTTTCCTTTTATTGCCCCCTGTGTGTTTATTTAGGTACCTTTTAAAAATGCCAAACATCCAGTTTGGTAGAACATTTTCCACTAAAATGAAAACAAGCTGTAGGTGCTCCCCACACTGAAAGAAACCCCCAACCTTTATTTTGGTGCCTAGTTCCAGCACCCACGTTTTAAAATATTGTCCTTCGGCTGACCAGTGATCCAGCAAGTCTGTGTCTAGTCAAGTATTTTAACATCACAGGTCTTTCAGAAGCAGCACCATCTACAACCTGGATCTGCAGAAACATCTATGTAAAGTGTCTTAGACAAAGAAGAAACACCATTGTAACTGTTAATGTTTCACTTCCTTATATTCTCAGAAGACCTGCGCTCATACATTCATACAGGGTCTTTTGCAATGCCCTTATTTCCCAAAATAACAAGCATCTCTCCATTAACATCTGAAGCATATAACTTCCTTTCAGTAGGAGTACAGTTTGCTGCCCTCCTGCTCTAAATTCAGAAGTACTGATATGTGGTTCAAGCTGTTCCTGAACAATGTTCTCCTGGGTCTAGAAAATAGAACAAGAATCCATCTTGCCTTGCCATGGGGAGTACTTCTGTATTTCCTTTTAATGATGTAACTTACACTGCCAACCTGTTTAGGAAATGTAATTAGTACAAACTGCTTTCTTGGTCATTTCTAGCAGCTTTCCCATCACAAGCACTGACTTCCAGATTTCCCCGGGGGTGCTCCACCCCCCAGGTCCCACCCTCACTCTGCACGGAGGCTCCTACTGTAACTCACACATTGTTGTAAGTGCCTCTTCCTGATGGACCCAGCTTTTCTGTCACTTGGACACGTATACTTAAAGCTGTGTGCAGCCACCTAGCACGTGGCTTGCTGTCTGCTGTGGATTGATGAGACTCCAACCCCTAGATTCCTTGTGACCTCTTCAGTGCCAGATGCATACATCTCCCATCTGTTGTCAGTTCTTTAGTGTGGGCCTCTGTGCAGGCGTATTTCTGTGTACTACAAAGCACAGGTGCAACAAAAGGTGCGGTCAAGTGTCACAGGGTCAACTGCACAGAACTGTTGGCTCATCACTTGTGATTGGGAGCCACAGATGGCAAATCACAGCACTGTTGGCAGAACTGGAGTTTCTGATTTGAGCTTTTACTGAATGTATGTATGTATTTATTGTTTTGGTAATGACTGGATTCCTAATCTTTGCGTGAACCCCTGGAAAGGGGACTTGTTCACTTAAGACATTCATCTCAAGACCTACAGGTCTCCAGATTACTCTTTTTCCTGGTAACGACTCCTGTGTTTGACAGAAGTGTGTTTTTGGCAGCACTTGAGAGGATCCTTCAGGGAAATTATAATATATACCCCGTGCAGTTGGTCCTTAATTAATACTGGATGACTTACTTTTGCACACTATGAGCCTCAAAGGCTAATGTTGAGGCTCATGGTGTGCACTTGGCAAGTCAAATGAGATTCTGATTGAGAAGGCGCAATGAGAGTTGCTGCTAATACCTCTTCAACGCCAAGAGTCATAGTTAGTGTATTTCAGAAAGTTTTAGTGGCTTTCAGTAGCAACAGCTTGGGATGCAAACCAACATAATTGTTTGGGGGACAAGGAGTTATTCATGCATTCATTCTTTCCCAATCAGATGTTCAGGAGAGAGATGCTGGCAGGCTAAACACCAGCTGTTGCCCAGGCTACGGGCATTGGCTAAAAACTGACAAACTCCTAGCTGGCGATCAGACCAGTTCGTCTGTCTGTTAGTTTTGCTCAAAACAGGTATTAGTCTTGTAAGAATGTATTTAGGGTTTAGACTCTAAGGAATGCTTGTAAATTGCTGCTTGTGTTAATCTCATTTGTAACATCAGTGTTCCCTGCTATAATAAAATATGTAAGTTTTGCTTTCTAACTTTGAAATTGTTTGCTCTGAACTTGTGAACCCTGATCCCCCTCCCACCCTCTGAACCGCTCGGTCCCAGCCCAGAGCACCCTCCTGCACCCCTAACCCCTCATCCCCAACCCCACTGCAGATCCTGCACCCTCAACCGGAGCCCTCACCCCCCCCACACACACACCCCAACCTCCTGCCTCAGTCTGGAGCCCTCTCCCGCACCTTGAATTATTTCTGGCCCCATCCCAGAGCCCACCCCCCCAGCCGGAGCCCTCACACCCTCCCGCACCCCAACTCCCAATTTTGTGAGCATTCATGGCGTGCCATACAATTTCCATACCCAGATGTGGCCATCAGGCCAAAAGATTTGCCCACCCTGGTATATACGGTGACCATATTTCCCTATGCTGAGTATGGGACACCTGGGAAAATTACTCATATTCAAGCAAGTTCAACAGAAATCCATCAGAAGTATGCAGTACAAATGTTCAAATTAACATCAATTTGACTGAGCCCCAGTTAAAAAGAAATACTGCATCACTGGATTCTTTTTATTTTCCTTCTTATCTTTAAGGCTTTAGGGTTCACGGGGGAGAGGTGACACACACATTCTCGTACACCTCTCTGACACGGCGAGGGGGGTGACCGACTGACCCGACCAGAGCTGCTTCCAGCCACAAGGGGGGAGTGATGACCTGGCCTGTCTCTTTGCAGAGCTCATCTTCTTTCCCCCACCCTCCGCTCCCCTGTGGCTGGAAGCAGCTTGACCCTTCCTGCTCCCAGCGTGTTGAAAGGCAGCTAACCCTTCCAGGCTGCTGCTGACCACCAACATAACCCAGTCGCCTCCTGTCCCCCCGGCTACAGTGCAGGCAGGAAGGGGTTAAGGCCGCATTGTGCACCAGGACCCCTGACTGCAGGGGCTTCAGCCAACCAGGCCAGAGAGGTGGCTCAGCAGGGGAGGGTGCCTAGGCGATGGCACAGCCCCCCCAGTTCCTGGGGTGAAGAGGGTGCCAAGCCCTTGCCCATGGGGCTGCTGTGGAGCTTGTAGGTTCCAAGGCGTGAACAGGCTGGAAATCTCCCACCACTCCAGAGCTTAGCTGAGCTGCAGAGAAGCTTCCCTGTGCCAGCACTGTGCAGCGCCCCAGGCTGGAGGGTCTTGGGCTTTCCTGGGGTGCTGGCCCAGCCAGAGGCAGTGGGGGAAGGAAGGAGCCTGCCGGCCAGGGGCTGGTTCTCCGCACAGTGCTGGGAGTGGGATACGCCTCTCTGGGAGGGCACATGGAGGAGCAACAGGGTTGGGGTGGGGGTGGGGAAAGGAGCTAAGCAGGGAGAGGACAGCAAGGGGGGAGCACATAAAGGGTCAATGGGAAGGCAGCAGAGGTGACATGTAACCAGCTGCCGTCTGGCACCTGCCTGCACTAGCCAAACAATGCAGCTCGCAGCCAGTACCAGCCAGCAATGGGACTGGGGGGGGCGGGGGGCAGGGTCCCTGTTGACTGAGAGCTTGCATGCAGGGAGGGCTGCAGGGGGAGTGGCCGGCCCTGCACACAGCATCTTCACCCTGTGTTGGGTTTACAATGGCTCCCTGGAGCCGGGCCCATGCTCAGAAGGGGCCCTGGCCTGCTCCGCTTGCACTGTACCCCGAGACCCCGCTGGCTCCCCCCACCCAACACTTGCTCCTCTTGGCCTGCCCGCCAGCTGGCTGAGGGCTCCTCTCTGCCCCCTGGCGGGACCCCAGTCTCTGCTTCCCACCACCTAAGGGGCCCCGCCTGGCTCCCCGGAGCTGAGCCACCTCAGACTGGTGCAGAAGCCTGACCAGTCTCAGCCAGGGTGTGTTGGTGGGGGAGGAGGGGGAGACAGTGCAGAGGGCTTGGCTGGGCCCCTCCAGGCAAGTGTGTCTTGAGGGAGCCCGGCCGGGGCAGGTCCTGGCCTGGCGGATTGCGCCACTGCCAAGTGGCCGGAGCGATTCCCAGCCCTGGCTGAGCTGCTGGCTCAGCCCGCAGACACAGTCGCCTCCCAGCAGTGCCGGTGAGTGTGGCCGGGAGGCAGGGCTTGGGGCAGTGGGTCTGTGGGGAATATGGGGGGGTGCTGGGCTGTGAAGGGATGGAGAGGATCTGTGTGTGTTGGGGCACTAGGGAGTGGGGGTCCTGTGGGGGGGGGGGTGTTGGGCAGTTGTGGTGGGGCTGTGGGCAGGGGTGGTGTTGTGCAGGGCGCTGGGGGTGGGGAGGTGGTGCGGGGCATAAGGGGCCTGGGGGGGCTCTGGCTTGCTTTAACCTGTAAATAATTCTTAGTTAATACACATCTAGCTAGTTTATAACAGGAATGGCTACAGGTGTTGTCTTTGGTGTACGATTTGGGGTAAGAGACTGGTCTCTTGGGAATGGAAGCAACCTAAACATACTTTTTCTATGGTGTAAGGCTATCAATGAACATTTGTAAAGCATGTTGAGATCCTTGGGTGTAAGGTACTATAAATATACAAAGGATTATCATAGCTATGCCCTTCCTGATTTCAGAGTGACAGTGCTTTGTTGTTTGTGTGGTTTTGGGCTGGAGCTCTGGCTCTGAACCCACCCTCTGCCCTAAGCTTCCGAGTTCAAGTCTGAATGTCTACACATCTATTTTTAGCACCCTAGCGTTAGCCAGTAGACCCGGGCTCTGAGACTTGCTGCAGCAGGCTGCTGCTTGTTGTGTTGATGTACCATAAGTGACTTGCCACAGCTCACAGGGAATTGAATCCAGAGCTCCCAAATCCCAGGACAAATTTGCTCTATTTTTTCAAGCTGTCCTACTTTTCTTCCCTGATATTATTTTTGCTCTTGGTACATTGATGCTCAGGGGGGGCATGGAAGGGGAAGGAGTTTTATCAAACCTTACCCCTCCCTTTCCTGCAGCAGAAAGCTGGATATAACCCATTGCATTTTTATTTTTTTAGTCTGTTTTTTAATCTGCTATACAGAGCCATTAGCCTCCTGGTTGGATTTTTTGGGAAGCAAGGCAATAGTCACTTTATGTTAATGGATACCTTGATTATTTGTTCTGGGATGGAGGTTTGTGCTTGGTTTAAATTAAGAAGAGCCACGGCAATAAGTTAAAACTTAACATGAACCAAAGATGTTCTTTTCACTAAATGATACAGAAAATGCATAACTGCTTATGTGCTGAGTTCTTCTACCATGGTCTAGCCCTTCATAACTGAAGAAGTTGGCAGTGTGACCTTTCCTTAATATCTATGAATCTATAAAATATCTTCCCTACTAATTATGAAGCCATCTCATAGGATTCAGTACTTAATTTGAAATTCAAAGCAATTCAAGACAAAGATTTGAACTAAATCTCTGATTAGAAGAAGGATCCCAATAATATTACATTTGGTAAAGGGAGACTCACACCTGAGACCTGAATGTTAACTCTTATTTTATAATAATTAAGATGGAATTTAATGCAGAATTATTTCATTGATACACCATGGCCATTGAGTTTCACTATCTTTTGTAGCTAAATATTTTTATAACTCTTGTCACCAACAAAATGAAGCTTGCATGGTGCAGTTCAGAAGAAGTGGTAAATCTATGTTCCTGATTCTGTATTGTATTTCTGTATTTGGTCATGGCTCTGATTTTCAGGAAGCAAGCTAGCATGCAGATAGCACCATTGAAGTCAATGAGACTCTGGTTATCTCCACTGCAATCACAGGGTATAATTGCAGCATGTGTAGACATACCCAAGCTAGCTCAGGTACTGGAGCGGTGAAGCTGCAGCAGCATGTGCTTCAGTGCAGGCTAGACACCTGAGTAATTACCCGGGCTTCAGGGTGGGCTTGTACAGCCTGCACTGGTACCACAGCTAGCTAGATTAAAGCTAGCTCCGGCAAGTCTACGCCCTGGTCTACACTAGGAGTTGAGGTCGAATTTAGTAGCGTTGAATCGATTTAACCCTGCACCCATCCACACGACGAAGCCCTTTTTTTCGACTTATAGGGCTCTGAAAATCGATTTCCTTACTCCACCCCGGACAAAGGGATTAGCGCTGAAATCGGCCTTGCCGGGTCGAATTTGGGGTACTGTGGACACAATTAGACGGTACTGGCCTCCGGGAGCTATCCCAGAGTGCTCCATTGTGACCGCTCTGGACAGCACTCTCAACTCAGATGCACTGGCCAGGTAGACAGGAAAAGGCCTGCGAACTTTTGAATTTCAATTTCCTGTTTGGCCAGCGTGGCAAGCTGCAGGTGAGTGCAGAGCTCATCAGCAGAGGTGACCATGCAGAGCTCATCAGCGGAGGTGACCATGATGGAGTCCCAGAATCGCAAAAGAGCTCCAGCATGGACCGAACAGGAGGTACGGGCTCTGATCACTGTATGAGGAGAGGAATCTGTGCTATCAGAACAGCCTCCCGGACCCGCCAGGTGGAGAAGGGACCTCTGGTGAGTGTACCTTTTAAAATAGTATACATAGTTTAAAAGCAAGCACGTTTAATGATTAATTTGCCCTGGCATTTGCAGCTCTCCTGGATGTACTCCCAAAGCCTTTGCAAAAGGTTTCTGGGGAGGGCAGCCTTATTCCATCCACCGTGGTAGGACACTTTACCACTCCAGGCCAGTAGCATGTACTCGGGAATCATTGTAGAACAAAGCATTGCAGTGTATGTTTGCTGGCATTCAAACAATATCCGTTCTTTATCTCTCTGTGTCATCCTCAGGAGAGTGATATCATTCAGGGACACCTGGTTGAAATAGGGTGCTTTTCTTAAGGGGACATTCAGAGGTGCCCGTTCCTGCTGGGCTGTTTGCCTGTGGCTGAACAGAAATGTTCCCCGCTGTTAGCCATGGGGAGGAGGGAGGGGCTAGCCACATGGTGGGGGGAGGCAAAATGTGATCTTGGAACGAAAGCACATGTGCTATGTATGTAATGTTACCAGCAAGGTTTACCGTGAAAGAGTGTACTCATTGTTCTGTAAAATGTGTCTTTTTAAATACCACTGTCCCTTTTTTTTCTCCACCAGCTGCATGTGTTTCAAGGATCATAGGATCTTTTCCTTCCCAGAGGCTAGTGAAGATTAGAAGGCGAAAAAAACACACTCGCAATAAAATGTTCTCTGAGCTCATGCTGTCCTCCCACACGGACAGAGCACAGATGAATGTGTGGAGGCAGACAATGTCAGAGTGCAGGAAAGCACAAAATGACCGGGAGGAGAGGTGGTGGGCTGAGGAGAGTAAGTGGTAGGCTGAAGAAAGGGCTGAAGCTGAAAGGGGTGGCAGCGTGATGAGAGGAGGCAGGATTCAATGCTGAGGCTGCTGGAGGATCAAACTAGTATGCTCCAGCATATGGTTGAGCTACAGGAAAGCCAGCTGGAGCACAGACCGCCGCTACAGCCCCTGTGTAACCAACCGCCCTCCTCCCCAAGTTCCATAGCCTCCTCACCCAGACGCCCAAGAACGTGGTGGGAGACCTCCGGCCACGCAGCCACTCCACCCCAAAGGATTGCCTAAGCAACAGAAGGCTGGCATTCAATAAGTTTTAACGTTTTAAACTTTTAAAGTGCTGTGTGGCCTTGTCCTTCCCTCCTCCACCACCCCTCCCGGTGCTTCTCTCCTCCACCACCGCTCCCGGGCTACCTTGGCAGTTATCCCCCTGTTTGTGTGATGAATTAATAAAGAATGCGTGAATGTGAAGCAACAATGACTTTATTGCCTCTGCAAGCGGTGATCGAAGGGAGGAGGGGAGGGTGGTTAGCTTACAGGGAAGTAGAGTGAACCAAGGGGCGAGGGGTTTCATCAGGGAGAAACACACAGAACACCGTGGCCTGGCCAGTCATGAAACTGGTTTCCAAAGCTTCTCTGATGCGCACTGCGCCCTCCTGTGCTCTTCTAACTGCCCTGGTGTCTGGCTGCGCGTAACCAGCGGCCAGGCAATTTGCCTCAACCTCCCACCCCACCATAAACGTCTCCCCCTTACGCACACAGCAAGCAGTAATAACAGTGGGAATATTGGTTTCGCTGAGGTCTAACCAAGTCAGTAAACTGTGCCAGCGTGCTTTTAAATGTCCAAATGCACATTCTACCACCATTCTGCACTTGCTCAGCCTATAGTTGAACAGCTCCTGACTACTGTCCAGACTGCCTGTGTACGGCTTCATGAGTCATGGCATTAAGGGGTAGGCTGGGTCCCTAAGGATAACTATAGGCATTTCAACATCCCCAACTGTTATTTTCTGGTCTGGGAATAAAGTCCCTTCCTGCAGCTTTTGAAACAGAGCAGAGTTCCTGAAGATGCGAGCATCATGTACCTTTCCCGGCCATCCCACGTTGATGTTGGTGAAACGTCCCTTGTGATCCACCAGTGCTTGCAGCACTATTGAAAAGTACCCCTTGCGTTTTATGTACTCACCGGCTTGGTGCTCCGGTGCCAAGATAGGGATATGGGTTCCGTCTATAGCCCCACCACAGTTAGGGAATCCCATTGCAGCAAAGCCATCCACTATGACCTGCACATTTCCCAAGGTCACTACCTTTGATATCAGCAGACCTTTGATTGGCGTCTGCACAGAAAAAAGGCACGGAACAATTGTCTGCCGTTGCTCTGATTTTTGTAGATGGGATTATTGGGAAGACTTTGTTATGGGTTCTGGTTCTATTCTCACTGGAGTATTTTTTTTTTTTTAATACCTGCAATCCAGTCATTCCGAGGGCCACGAAAGAGTGCTCTTTAGACACAGGTGTGGACCATATGTGCACTTTTCATTGTCATGGTTTGATTTCATTCTTATCTGGCACGATTACTACTTTACCAAACACCAATTTCCTATCAACTTTCTTTATACATTTAGGGCCTGATGCAAAGCCGAGTGCAGTCACTAGGAGTCTTTTTCCACTGAGGTGTGGATGGGACCTCTTTTCTCCCAGTCTAGAAAACAGTACCTCCCTCCTCCCATTCGCACTTCTACATACACATTTTTGTGACAAACCAGAACCCCTGATCTTGCAGATAGGAAGCTGTTTTCTTGCAGCAGTGCAGGCATGCATTCAGGGATATTAGTCTTTTAAAAGGTTTTAGCAGAAGAGCACTGAAGACTCATTCTACTCCAGTGTAATATAAATAGGTCTGTGATGACACCTGGGAACAGGGAAGTGGCACAAATTTATACTCCCAGATAAGCCTCTATTATGCTGTCAAATTGGCACCTGTGTCCATCACAGCTAGTGGAGTGTCTTTTTAGATCAAGGACCAAATTCAAGCCTAGTTCAAACAGATATTGTATTGAATTCAATGGAGTTGTACCAGCTTACTCCAGGGCTGAATTTGCCCTGAAATTACCTCACGAGAAGTCTTTAGTCTAAATGGAAACTCAATTATTGACCCTTCATCTTGCATTTGCATATCAAAGTAATGAAAACTGCTGGTCTTAACCCTACCCCTCACCCCAGTCCATATCCCCCTTCCCAGACAATACCTGTGATGGCTAACTGTGTCACAAAAAAGGTCATTCGGGATTTCCTCTTCCTCTTCCAGGTAGAGAGCAGCACACTGGAGTTTCCAGCAACTGTGACAATAAAGAGAATCCAAAGAGTAACCAGCTGTTCTGTCTGCATGGGGGGGAAAGAAACCACGCAAATGGATCAGTGAAAGTGACTTGGTTAAACAAGGTGATGCAGACTTAGCTATAACAAGCAGGATGGGAATTAATACAATGGGATTTAAATATGAGTTGACAATTGATTTGTCACTTAATCCCAAAAGTCTATTTTTCATCAGAAAATATTAAAATGCAGCAGTGTTTTTTTAAAAAAAACAGAACAGTGAAGTCCTGGTTTTAATTTGATAGCAGCTAAGTGTGTGGGGTGGGTGTAATAATTTCACAAAGCCATCAGAAGTACATCATCAAGTATCACTGAAATGTTTTAGCGTAGCAGCTGTGTTAGTCTATATTCGCAGAAAGAAAAGGAGTACTTGTGGCACCTTAGAGACTAACAAATTTATCTGAGGATACACTGTAGCTCACGAAAGCTTATGCTCAAATAAATTTGTTAGTCTCTAAGGTGCCACAAGTACTCCTTATCACTGAAATGGGAAGCAACCTTCAGTTTTCTTATGTTGCTCTAGTGGACCATTAAGTCTGTCTGACTACAGAAAAGAAATTTCCTTGAAGACACTAGGGAAATAAAATGCTTTGCTTTCTAACCCAAGCAAGTATGGGTCATGCAAGTACATCATAAAAATCAACTAATTATGTAAGATGCGGGCACTAAGTCTAAAAAAAGAACATTGCCCTATGGTACTAGTGGAATCTTGCTGTTCAGCTAAATACATAATGGCAAAATGTCCCCAAGAGGTAGTATGTGTAAAAATAATAGAAATGAAAGAAAGGTTATTCAAACCTTTCAATACCTCAAAGATTGAGCAACAAAAGTGACGGAAGGGTGAGGGAGAGAGAAATGCTTGTGTATGTAATCTGTTTTTTTTTTAACCCATTTTCTCATGCTGAGATATGGATACAATTTCTGCACCCACCCCCACTTTTTAGTAAAATGTCTTTCAGTCACTGGGGAGCACAAAGATCATGTTTTCTTCCTTTAATAGCCATGCCCCTCAGTTCTTACTTTTAAGAAGCACTGAACCTGGTGTTTAATGGGATTAAAATGGAGAGCAGACATAGTATTTACACAAACCGTTCATTCTCAAAAACTTTGCCACTTATGACGTTGCCCATGACAGGTAGATTGTACTCCAAAGGAGGATTGCGTTGTTCTTTGATAGCTTCTCTTAATACACTGGCTGTTAACTGCAGTCCCATTCATACTGGAGTGAACTTTTCATGGTATATAACTTGTCTGGTGGGAATGTATTGAAGGATCTTGAAGAAACAAGGGATTAAAATGTGGAGACAACAAAATATAGTGATCTAATCTTCCCCAGCCTCTCTACTCACGCAACTCCCATTGTTACAAAAGTACAGCTGGTCCGGATTTTAACCCAAATGATAATGTTAAAATTCAGGCAGTTCTTTGGCAGTAGGACAAGTTGAGATTTGGTTTTTAACCTAGGCAAGAGAAAGAAAATGAAACACTGGTTTTCCTTTCCCCGAGTCACTAGCTGGAACCCCAGAACGTAGGGCACTGGCAGCTGGAAATGAGGTGATGAGCTGCAGATGAACGAAGAGCTGAACTTGTAGCCCCCTCTGGTGAGATTGAGGAACTGCTGGAGGGGAGGGGCTGCTCATTGCCTAGGCTGCGGGGTGGGGATGGGATACACGAGGTTGCTGCTAGTGTTAGTGGCTCTCCTGAATTGCTTGGGGGGAATGGGGACAGGAGAAGGTCTCCAGGAAAAAAGTTCTTTAAGCAGCACAGAGCAGAGGGGAAACGTCTCTTTGACATACCTCTCTACACCACAGCTGAGCAGGGAGGAGCAAAGTGGGAAGTCAAGCCCTGATGACCACCGCCAGGAAGTACTCAGCCATGGGAGTGGAGATAGAAGTTTAGAAGGGAGCAAGGCCAGGTGCATCTCACGCCACGGAGCAGTGCTACAAAAAAGGGGAAGTTTTGCTCCTTCTAAACTTGTGTCTTGGGGTTTGGCTTGCATCTTCTGTGTCTGAACTGGTTCACTATTCACTAGATAGAACACAATAATCATAGGACTGCAATGGACCTTGAGAGGTCTTCTAGTCCAGTCAGTGGCTCCAGAACTGGGGGTGGAGGGGGGGCATGGCACTCCCACTTTTTGCCAAGGCTGACCCTGCCCCCTTTCCCTCCACTCCCCCTGAGGCCCCACCCCCCCAGCCAGGCCAGCGTGGAGCTCGGCCGGGGGGGGGGGGGGGGGGAGCCTGGGCCTGGGGCTGAGAGCAGCCCCCGGCCTGTATCCCTGCCCCCAAGACTCTCCACCCAGCCCAAAGCAGGTGGAGGGTCCGCGAATCTGTGCCAGCTCCCCACAGCTGCCGGCATGGCTCTCCCTGACCCGGCTCCAGATGGGGAGGTGGGGGCAGTGCCACGGTCAGCTGTGGGGAGCCACAGACTCTCCACCTGGGCTGGGGGCCTGGGGACATGGGCCAGGGGCTGCTCTCAGCACCCTACCCCCACCCCAGGGTGAGGGGGTGGGTTCCCTCACCCTTCTCCAGCTTGGCAGGGGTCAGAGCCTCTGGGGGAGGAGGCGGGGCCTTTGCGGACGGAGCCCCAGGGGGTGGGAGCCCCTGGCCCCCTCACCTTTGGGAAGGGTCCAGCAGCCCTGAGTCCTGTTGCCTACTTTTTAATTCCCTAGTTACTGTTTGGTTTCTTTATGGCTTGCCATGATGTTTGTTGGTGAAAAGTAACCTTTACATATTAGCTCATATTTGTCACTGAGGACAAGAGATTGACACAAGGGGTGAGTTCAGGATAGTGTTTCTTGCTGGGAACTGATATGAACTATGAATGAGACTCTCCCTTTCAGTGGTGCAAGTCAGGAATATTTCCTCAGAAATCAATGACGTTATGCTGGTGACGGTGAGAGCAGAATCAGGGCCTTTGTTACTAAAATCTTCTTGAGGTTTTGCCAAAAGAAATAAATGTGGATTTGAAGATAGAGGGGCCCGTTCATCGGGAGTACAAAACTCATTGAGCATAAGAAGAACAAATGCCATATAAATCCTATCCTGCTTAATTAAGGAGCAATACCTGACTGTTTGTAATTCAGTATTCTATGGAAATGGACAACAGAACTACCCCCACACAGATAATAACTCAGTTAAATGAAAGATGAATACAAGAGGGAATGTTTGCCTGACATTAAGATTACACAAAGGAATCAAATCAAGAAATAAAGCTTCTATTCTTCAGTCCAGCAGGGATTTACATCACTGAAAGAAAACAGAACAGGTACACTAATATGAATTAAGGGTCAACAATGTTCTGTTTTAATTATCATAGCCTTTGCAGGCTGACTTCAGCCTGCATTCAAAACTGCATCCCATTGACATCAGTGTGATCCAGGGAGGCATCTGGCGCTATGCTTACCATGCTAATGATGTATAAACATAGACGCTTTTCATGTAATTCACTTGTTTGCTTTTTAACAAAAATACTTGTACAGCAACTTCTGGCTAAGATTCTGAAAATTATTCACGCATCCCATAAATGGTCTCCATTAAAAATTAATTATTTCCCAACAGATGTCAATTACTACTTATTCTTCCAAAAAAAGGGGTGGGTGGGTTGGAGGGGTTGTCTCCCATACCACAGCATGACAACTCTTGGCAAATGGTGATTTTGTAAAAGGTGACTGCTGTAATTAATCTGCACATCACTTTGAGGTAGGTATGTATTATCAGCCACTGCTTACCGATGGGTACACTAAGTGACATGGCCAAGGTCACAAAACCAATCAGTGGTAAAGCTGAGCATGGCAGTCAGGAGCTCACGGACGTTTGTAATCTATTGTAACTACTACTGCTCTATGAGATGGAGTTAGAATGTGGCAGTATTTGTCACCTGAAGCTGCTATGAATATTTTGCTAATTTACTTTATGATTAAGAGCAACCTTTGCCCATGAACCAAATTAGAAAACTGCATCGGAAACAAGGGGGAACGCTGCAATTGGCCTTGTCCCGCATTTTGTATTCAGGCAAAATTCCATTTGACTTCAGGGAATTTTGCCTGGATGAAGACTGCAGGACCAAGCCCCATATGGATCGCTGTGGTTATTTTGGAAGTATGTTAGCTCTTCCACTGTACAGCATTTGATTCTGCTCAGTGTGTTTTACAAGGGGGAGTAGGTATCATTATCCCCATTTTATACCTGGGGATACAGAAGTGAAGCAACTTGCCCAGGGACCCACAGCAGATCAGTGACAGAGCTGGGAGTAGAAGCCAGGGCTTCTGCCTGCCAGTCCGGTGACCCACCCATTGAGCCAGGATGCCTCTCAAAAGTAAAATGCATAACTTGATTACTCTAAGTTGCCTTTTGGTGATGCTCTAATTAAAATGAATGGTCTTCACTCTATTTGCCCCCAGCATGGTCTAGGCAAAGGCAGTACATATAGTGTTGGAGAGCTGCTGCTTTTTCTCTAACACCTAAAACAGCGCCTGGCCTTTTGTCTCACATAACAGATGTGACTGGAATAGAAAGACAGAAATAGCCATCAATAATAGATGTCAACAATTTCATTTTCACAATACCTAGATCAGAAGTACCACTCTGCTGTGTTTGGGTAGGACGGATGATAAATGGGGACAGCCTTACTCCAGCAAGATGATTTACCCATCCCCACCCCTCCTCATAGGCACCCTTCAGGAAAAGGATAACTTGTTCCATTTCTGAATGTCAGCAACTAAGAAGCATTTCTTTTTCCATATGTATCTTTTCATGTAGTGAGTGTTCAAGGAATAATTACATAATTTCTGCACTTTCGAAAATTATCTAATAGAGATATACTGGATCAGTCACTGGTTCATCTTACAGTTACGTTACCGATGTGTGAGTAAGTATAAGCAGGTCTGAAGTGTGTAGATTAGTATAAAGGAATTTAGCCCACATGTCACAACTGCACTTAACCTTAACCTGTAATGAAATTGTCAATTCTGGTTAACAAGTGCACTCAGAAAAATTCCCTTGTACCTATTGCTGCTGCAGAAATCCACGTTCACATGTATGCACAAACGTACACAGCAGCATTCATGGAAATAAAGTATTTCTAGACATCAATACTTTCATTATTACTTAGCACTTTCTAAGTGCTGTATAAACATAAACTAATTTATTCTGACAATGCCCATGAACTAGGTATATATGTCATTGCCTCCATTCACAGACTGAAAATCAAAAGTGACTTGACAAAAGCCACATCAAGACTGATGGTCAGAACCAGGATTAGAACTCTGGAGTTCTGGCCCCTGGTCCAGGGTTCTGTCCATGAGATAACACAGCCTCCCAAATGTGTTTCCCCCACTCTTTTACAGGGGCACAGTGAGTACATTGGTGTTGTTTCTGGGCACACCTATTGCATTTGACATTTTAGCACTTCACTGAAATTTGTTCCTGAGTCGAATTGTTTAGTTTTCTTTCCCCAGCAGGTCACTCGTTGTTTTTGATGTGGTGCCTTACCATAGGAGGATTGGGCCTATTGATTTTTAGCTCATGCTAGTAATGTTCTATTACTATTATAATAATTGAGGGATTTATCAAATACTTAGGGGACTCTTTCCTTGTCTTCTTTTGAGGTCGATACATGCTTCAAGAGGGTTAGATCGATATTAAGGAAAATAAATTGGATGATGAATAAACCACAAATGATTCAGTGATTCATCTAAATTCATAATTCAAAAACCAAAATCTGTGCCCAATCCTGCCCATCCCACTGTTGGAGCAGTTCTCACTAATTGACTCTGTTTAGGTCCTTCTCATGGAAGTGAAGCATATTCCTGCCCACATGGATGACATAAATAACTTACCAAAATCACAGTAACAATGATAGAACAAACATAATGCCACCTAGCTCTTACAGAACACTTCACATTGAGAGATCTCAAAGTACTTTATGAAGGAGGTCTGTATCATTATCCCCATTTTACAGATGGAGAAACTGAGGCACAGAGAGGTGAAGTGAATTGCCCAAAGTCACCCAGCAAACTGGTGTCAGACCCAGGGTCTCCCAAGTCTCAATCCAGTGCCCTATCTATATTATTTTGTTTCATTTATAGCCCCTGGAAATGATTTGCATATTTCATTGTTTATTCTGATTTTCATAGATTCCTAGATTCATAGATATTAAGGTCAGAAGGGACCATTATGATCATCTAGTCCGACCTCCTGCACAACTCAAGCCACAGATTCTCACCCACCCACTCCTGCGAAAAACCTCTTACCTATGTCTGAGCTATTGAAGTCCTCAAATCATGGTTTAAAGACTTCAAGGAGCAGAGAACCCTCCAGCAAGTGACTCGTGCCCCATGCTACACAGGAAGGTGAAAAACCTCCAATCTGCCCTGGAGGAAAATTCCTTCCCGAAATGGTCTGCGAGACTGTGACTGTTTTGATGAAATTCCAGTGCAAACCTTCCTGGTTTCTGGCCCGCTTGCCTGCCAGACTCTTGAGCAGCCCACCTGGTAGACTGATGGTGAACCTGAGCTCCTGGCTGCAGGGCAGCCCACCAGGATGTACAGGAAGGATTACAGTCCAATCTCTTGTACACTAATGGAAATTTAGAATAATTCTACTGACTTCACTGGAGTTACACCAGCTCTACACTGGTCGGTCAACAATCAGAATCTGTCTCTGAACATATCCATCTATATCTCATTCATCATTATCTAAATGAGTACCTCAATCTACTTGTCTGAATTCATGATGGCACAGAGATCACTTTCAAAGGTAGAAATACCCTGCCATCCACAATACTGCATATATTTCTACTTACATATTTTAAACTGGGAACTTGAATGGTACCACATAGCTATCATAACAGAAGCCTGGCATGTATGCAGCCTGAACTTAAGTGCTATATAAAGGATGACAGAAGCCAACGCAATCTAAATTAAGGATGTCATTCATTATCTCACAGACACCCCAACCTGTTCCCTACATTCACATGGTACAGCACTGGAAAAAACAGAGCTGCACTTGATAAAATGCATTCATTCTTATCAGCTCCATTCTCAACATCCCTTTCACTGCCATGCTTGCCACATTCTTAAAAACAAGCTTTTCCTCTCCTTCAGAGCCCCACAAAGTGCAAAATCCAGTCAGCACCACTCCTGATTAAAAACAACTTTTTTTTTTTGTCTGGGGAGAGACGTGGCCCCAATCATTGGTGGCCCCGGGCCCACAATATTCCTGGATCCCGGGCAACACGGGCCCATATAACTTGCTTCCCTAATCGCTTGCTACCCCAGTGAGCATTTACCTGCCGTTCCTCATTGCGCTCCCTCGCCTGCACCGCTGATCGCTGCTGCCTCTTTAAAACACTAATTATTAACGTAAGTTATTAACCAATCAGGAGGCTTTTACTACATTATTACCCAACTGTAGTCGATAAAAATAATAATACTTGGTCAGTCATTTTGCTGTAAGAATAATTTTATATATTAAAAAGCTAAATATGAACATAGTATTATAGGAAATGAAACAATGAATTCACACGACTGTGGCTCTTTTGGGTAATGTTGGTGGCTAATTTGGCTCCTGAACCACAGAGTTTGAGGATTCATCCAGGATGAGGGAGATCTGGGCTCACTTCACCCCCTCACACACGTTTATTTGATGGGGAGATAGCTGTTCATATCCTATCTCCCACCTCTCAGGAGAATGCCATAACCACTGGGCTATGGGATATTGTGATGTGGGGGCTCGCTCAATCTCTCTTGAAGCTGTTCCACTGTGGGTAAACAATGACTATAGCCTGTTGCTTAGGGCACCCACCTGGGAAGTGGGAGACCCAGGGTCCAGTTCCCCACTCCAGTGACTATACACAGAGGAACAGCCTCAACAGGAGAGACTGAGGGAGCCCCACTTCAGATTATCCCATAGCTTTTATATCACCAAACGGGGGTTAGGGGGCTGGAGAATCGAACAGGGTTCTCCCATGTCCCAAGTAAATGCTCTAACCACAGGCCTAAAACATATAGGATGGGCAGCACCACCACCGCAAGCCATTTTGGGTATGTGCTCAGTGGTTCAGAAACTCCTTATCACAAGAAGTGACAGGTGTCTAACCTGTCTCATTCCAGGACAGGGGTTCCCAGCTGTGAATGGCTAGCAGAGAGAGGTGCCTCGCTGCAGCCAAGACTTAGGTGACTGTCTCCATGAGAGCGGCAGGGCCTCGGGCACACCCCTCTCATCAACACCTCCTCTTGCTAGTTTAGGCGACTCCCTGGCTAACATGCTGACTTCTGTAGATCCTATTCTTGGGCACGTCTCTCTCCCTGTGCATTGTACAGGGAACCTAGGCACCTAACTCAGGCTTTGGGGTTTGCAGTGTTGTTCCAGTGATTTCCTGGGTGCCTAAAAGTTAGGCTTTGAGACACTCAGCATCACAAGGTCAAAGTCCCTTTTTGGATCTGTGCCTCTACCGACAGATGAGATGGCAGGGGCCATGTAACCCCCAGACCTGAGCACCTATGATCTCTGCTATGAATGTATGGCATGAGAAAGTGCCTGTGTAACCCCATTGGGTGCTGCTGACTAGGAGGTTGCCAAAGCTCACAGACACCCACAGAAATATTGTATTCTTTGAAAGGGATGATTTTCCATCTTACAATGGGGGTGCTGAGAGCCATTGAATCAAACTGTAAACCCTCGATATGATGGAAACCATTTCAAGCCGGGGGGTGCAGCAGCACCCCTAGTTCCAGCACCTATCATATAAAGGGACGATAAATAACAAAATTCATTAATGCTGATGGCTTGTTGTTATCCTATTAACTGAAAATTGAAACCATGCTAACCTACAGAGAACAAATGTAGAGGAACTTGTATATTCAGTTGGAATATTCATGCTTTCAGATATCTGAGTACAGTATTATAAACTCATTAGGCAGCCAATTAATACAAGTTCCGTTATATGCCTCCTCTACAAAACACAAGATCTTGACAGTGATATGGGCATATATAGCCACCTAACAGATGGAATGCATTCACATACATCACACATGCAATCAAGAAGCACTTTCTTTAATGATCCCCCACTCCCAATTCCACAGACATTTTATTATGCAGCTCAACCAGAATGGAAAATATCCCAAATATGATCTGCCAAGTGGAAAACAGTTGCAGATACCCTTCTCTCTTTTCCATTGTGGATGGCAAAAGTCAACAGTTAAAGCTGATAAATCCCACTCAACGGGGATCAAAATATTTTTACATCATGAAGCAAGAATATCATTTGCAGCCTGTCTATGCTGCAGGGGGAGGGGGAGATGCTTTGCCTCCTCTCCACACCTTACAGTAGTTGCACTTAAAGTGTTGATTCATTTTCAAAGATTTGACTGGTTTGACAGATACTTTCTGTACTTTAAGCAGGGGCCAGGGGTGTTGGTGGACTCTCCAATGGCATGGTGAGGGGGAGAACGGTCTTACGGTTAAGGCAGCGGGCTGGAATTCAGGAAGGATCTGTTGAGTTCCTGGCTCTGCCACAGGCTCCCTTTCTGACCCTGTGTAAGTCACCACATTTGTCACAGTTTTCCATGTGACAAAGGAAGATGGTCAAGACAAAGGGCTGGGAGGAAGGAAGTATTATCCTATTTGGACAGTGAGCTGTCTGGGGCAGGGATTGTCTTAGTATGTCTATGTGTAGCATAGCAGAAGGCATCCATGATCTCTGCTATGAATGTGTGGCAATGCTTGTATTCCTCCTTTGTAAAACGAGGATACGTTCTGCTGTAGGGGTCAATCAGAATCGTTGGTCTCCAGCTTCAGAATTGCACAAACTTCAAGGAGCCAAGAGCATGCGAAGATGCGATAAGAGACTCCAACTCCTCATTCTAATTTGAGGAAGACATAAAATCCATCTTTTTGTGATGAGAAACTGAAAGCCGAAGTATAGATGTGCAATGGAGAAGGGGAGCGATTAGACGAAGTTGCATAACTTTCCTACTGTTTAGTTATCATGCATTAACTAGAGAGGTTATACATCCACTGTATAAAGGCTACGGAAACTGTGCCTACCCAGAGCACCAATAATCTGCAGTACTAAGTATGTTACCCTCCGCTGTCACAGTTCCCAAAATAGCAAGAATAAGCGTGCTTGGACAGAAGGGAGCAGGTCACGCTCAATCCTCCCTTAGTAAAACATAAGATAGTAAATAAATGTCACCATACTTCTCTTATGAAGAGGGATGTGGGATATAATGTGATGTGCACAATTTGCTTACCTCTTATAAGCAGAGTGAGAGAGGCCTTCCAGAGAGAAGGATGGCCTGCTTATAATGGTATGCTCCACGCCACAAACAGTGCACAAACAGGGAACAAGCTGTGTGCAATTTAAATCAGCCCCAGGATAGGCTGGAACTGCTCCTGGACATCAGAATGTGACCTATATTGGCAGTGGTCATTTCTCTTTGGGGGACAACTTGTACTGGCAACAAGCTGACATGATTTTTGAGATATGCCTGTCGTAAGGACTTTGTGCTCCACTTAGTGACGCTCATATGCACTGGTTTGTGTAGCAGGAGTGGGGGAAACTGAATGAACACGGTCTGATGGCTCCATCTGAAATGCAGAGATGGCTATGGATGTAGTCTCTGTTCCTGTGTGTTTATGCTGGGTATGTGCAATAGCATATTTCCACAGACTCTTTCTAGTTAGACACTTTCTGTCCAAGAAACAGATCACACCGTTCCTATCTATGGAAATCTGAAATGGGCTCAGTACAGGAGCCCAACCAGCTATTGGCCTCAATACAGGAGTAACTGGATGAAATTCTATGGCCTGTGTTATACAGGCAGTCAGATTAGCTGACCCAGTGCTCCCTCCTGGCCTTTTAAACAAAAAGCTATGAACCGTGAGTACCAGTGCTCAAGAGAGCACATTGTAAACCGTCCTTGAAGATAATAAGGTAATGGAGGAATAGTATGAGCAGAAACATGAGGTTTTTGAACCCTGGATAATCAAGTGTTCACGCTTGTTCCTTGTAAGATGTGTTATGACTAAAACCAAACTAGATATTAAAAACATTTCAAAGATGATTAAGGAAAATTCTGTTTGTAGATAATTGGAAGTGATAAAAAAAATCTCGTACAGTAAATAGAGTAAAACCACAAGGGTTCTCAGCATAAAGTAATAAAAGGAAAATCCAACACAGGAAAAAGGATACATTGTTTTGTTAAACAGTTTTAGAAATATAATTTGAGCCAATGTGTTGCTTATCCTGCCCTGAGCTAAGTTCTCAAAGTCTCTCATATCACTGAAAGGGGAAAAGCTGCCAGAGACTGATGCAGCACGATCATGATTACTTAGCTTTTCTTCTTGGTACAGACAGGATTTTTTAGGGGGGGAAATTGAAGATAAAGAAAATGTTTTTATTGCTATTAGGTCACAGGTCCAATCAGGGACATATAAGGTGATGAAAAGTAAATGGTTTCTGTAGCGGCAGAACTTGTACCCAGTATAGGTTACAATTTTAGGAGAAGGGTTTTCTATGATTATGAAAATGAGAAAACTTTGAACTCTAAATTGAAGTACTGCTCTGGGATAAGATGAGAAATTAATATCCTCCTCAGGAAGAGGATTCATTAGACATCCTTGACTTCAGAAGGGAAAAGGGGTGGGGGGGGGGAAATCATGTGTATATAGAGTCTTTGATTTTTCTCTACGGTTTATTCTTTTGGACGTACACATTGATCAATGTTGTTTAGCTATTTCTCATGACTCTTCCCTTTTCTTGAGAAGATAATCATTTTATTTTATTAATTTATAATAGACCTCCCCTTTGAAATGCCAATTTAAGTTAGATTTGGGCAACTGTAGGCAACACTATGTAAAATATTTAAGGTCTGCTGATAGATTAATTGAAGCAGTTCTTGTCAGCATTTATGTATATGTTCTTTCACTATTTCCCCCTGCCCTTCACCCCAGTATTCTAAACCGAGGAATTCGTTGGAAAGCCCTTGTTATTTCAGGCAGGGCCTGGCCATCCATGGTGTGTGAGGCACTTCAAGTTCTTGACAGAAACAGGAAACCCTCCCCCGTCAAAAACAGGAATAACTGCAACAGATTATGTGTGTTGTAGCTATTTCATAGCACAACATACCACTCTTTCACACTATCCACTATTACAATAGACACAGCACTGAAATTCACCACAGACACAGTAATGAACAGCAGAGGGCAGTTTCCCCTAATATAGATGCCTTTTGTCCCTAAATGCAACATGAAACTGTCTTGTTAATAGTCCTGGCTGGATTTCTTCCCCCTCCCACACCCCACATAGAAAATTTCATTTATGTTTTCAGTGGAAAAATTGATCCATCGTCAAAAAACTGAGATCTGAAAATTTGCTCATTTGTCCCCCCCAAATTTCAGTTTTCTGATTAAAATTGAAAGGAAATCACACTTTCCATATTATGTAAAAAATGTAACAACCTAAAAAACAAAAAACAAACACACACACAAAATAAGTTTCAATAGAACAGATATGACCAGCCTTAGTTGTTAATGCTATTTGCCATTCTGTAGGAATCTTCCACACTATAGGCATGGCACAGTGGAGTTTGGGTAATTGTTAGCTAACGTGTTAACTAAACCTGACCCCAACCATGTCTTTTTCCCTAGTGTTGACTCAGCTTACCATCTTTTACCTCCTAGGCTTGATCCAAGCCAGTTTGATTGAAGAAAAGAGAGTTGATCAATGTCTACACTAAGGAAAATGTTGTAGTGAGGTTGGGTTTAGCCCTTTTCCTAGTCTAGATACATCCTCGGGCACTGGTACAGTGGCTCACAGATCATCGGCTCCTTTCGGCGTCACAATGAAATGTGAGTATTTCACTGATAATGCCCAATAATTCTTGCAACGAATTTTCTCCTTAAGAAGCAAATTAGATACTTTGAACACAAGTGTGAGGATTATGGTACTCTAGATCTGGCCTCAGTGTGCTTTACGAAGCACTGAGGCACAGAGAGGAGGGTGACCTTGGGCAAGTCACTTCAGCAGGCCAGTGGCTGAGCTGGGAATAGAGCCCAGGTCTTGTGAGCCTCCACTGTCTCTCCCATACAGATCATTAGCATTTTCTAAACATTGGAAAAAAGAGAAAGTGTATTTAAGACAAGATGTGCATTGGGGCAGATCTTCAGCTGGTGTCAACTGTCATAGCTCCACTGAGGTATGAACTCACACCAGCTGAGAAATCAAATAGAAAAAAAAAATCTGTGCAGAGATTCAATAGAGTTAAGGGGTGTTTTATGAGAACAGAAAGTACATACATTTAGTGAATTTATGTTATGTAAGCAAGGCATGATTAAAAGGGCATCAAAACTGACATGTATATGGTTATCAAAAACTGTTTGAAAGGCTTTGAAAATAACCTAAACAAATCTCAGTCCTTGACAAGGTATGTATAAAACAGACCATACAGGGTATATCTAGTTCATATTGACATGTGCAATATTACAAATTGGGAGTTGGAACCACCTGACAACAAAACATGGTATTTATTACAATCCATACAATACTGTGGAACTGTTACATCTATAATTACAAATAGGCCTGATCCTGCTCACTTTGAAGTCAATGGTAAAACTCCCATTGAAGCCAATGGGGATAGTATGAGACCTATCAATTTGAATTGGGGTATAGTTTCTTAGAATGTGGCCAAATGGAAGATGCTTGTAGTCAACAGCTCTGGGGATTTGTTCCATTGTGAAGTCCATTCTCCCCAACCCCCACCCCCCCAAAATAACCCCGTGTTTCTATAAGAGGAATTTCACTACAACTACAGTTATGAATTGGCACACTGGAACAACTTGGGACTTCAGTCCTACTACACTGAAAAATGGAGTTAACTTATAGATAAGTTAACAAGAAATGGATTGCACAGAAATACCCCTGTGTCTCTAAGGTGTCTCATTCCTGAAGCCTACCCAATATTTCTATTGAAAATATCGTGCAAGAAGCAACGTAGAAGTGACTTACCAGCAAGCTCACCCCCACCCCATGACTAAGTGGAGCATTGCAGGACCTTCCCTCAGAGGCTTCCTTCTGATGGCTGCTCAGGCCCTCTGGTGATTTAGTTCTTCTAGTGACTCAGGTCACACACAGTCTCAGCCTTTCCAGGGCATCAATATCCAATACAATACTAGTCATCCATACAAAATCTTGCACTCCTCCTGGGCTCATCTTCAATCCCACTCTTCTTTCAGTGAAACAGGCTGCCAATCTTCTCCCGAGAAGAATTCAAAAACCTACATGAAACCAGGGCTGGATTTCCATTAGGCACAGTAGGGGCACTGGCATTCTAGGGGTGCCTTACCTCTCTAAAACAGTGCGCAATGCGAAGGTCAGCTGTAGGCTGGGGGCGCTGAAGGTGCTGTGCCTAGGGGCACGTAAGGTGTAAATCTGGCCCTGCATGAAACCAAACATATCTTAAAGCACTGCTGCCAACCCTGGGCTTCTGTTTTTAATCACCCTAAGTTCTCCCCAGCAACTTGTTCTTCTTCCAGAACACCAACCCATAGTCCCACCTCCCTGGAGCGCTGCCCTTCACTCAGGACCCACTCCTGTAACTTTCCCCATAGTTCTCTTCCTAGACAGCAGGAAGTCTAGACCCCTTCTTTCCTGGGTCTTTTCTTTCATTGCTAAGCTCCTTCCTTACATAAGTCTAACTCCTCCCCAGCTGGGTCTGATAAGAAATTAAGCCTGATACACCATCCGGGGTAACAAGGTGGGCTAATTGAACCTTGAAGTTCCTGTTAACTCTTTATCTACCAGTGTGGGGTTTACACATGGCATCACAGGCAGCTTGAGCCATTAAACTTAGGCCCAGTTCCTCAACTGGTGTAAATCAGCATAGCTCTATTGAAGTCAATGCAGCTGCTGAGATTTACATCCGCTAAAGGCCTGTATCACAGAATTCAGTGGGGATACTATAAAGATTCCTCACTGTAAACGGCCTTTGCCAATTAGTAAGATTTTTGTGAGGCACTGGGGATGAGATGTTGGTGATATTCTGAAGGTTAATGGGCATATTCCACATAATTTTATGTTGGGAACATGCCTGCTGCCAAAGACACCTGGCATGTTCTACAAGCTTTACCGAGGGAGAATTAAGTCACTCAAGCCTTTCTGAGTGGAAGATTCTCCTGGGATGGTTATAGGCAATTTCTGAGTATTCTTTGACACAGGTGATACAGGAGTTAAAGTAACAAAGTTCTAAAAGGTGGGCTGGGCTGGGCTGCTCAAGCATGAATCACTCCAAGTTGACTTCCAAGCTCAAGCGTGGCCTTTCGGGATGGCCATACTTCAAAACATGGTCATGCAGTCAAGCCTCAGATGGGTTTAATCAATGAAGGAGGGAAAAGCCTAAGTAAAAAAAAAAAAAAAAAGTTACCCTGAAGCTCAACACCAGGGCTCAAACTCAGGAATATGTCAAAATACAAGATTCAACTAGTTGTGCTAGAAAAATATCTGAACATTTTCTGATTTTACCCCATACAGCAAGATCCTGCAAGATGCTGAGTGTTATCAACTCCCACAAACTCCCATTCAAATAGAGGACACTCAGCAATTACTAGAATTGAGACATACATGAATTAAATTAAATAACTACAGTGAATGGTCACATTTTCTGTTTCCTTTCATAAACTTCCTTTCATAATTGTGCTCACAAGGCAAAGTAACAATAGGAGGGGAGGCTAGAGGAAAAAGAAATATGCTACATAGGAAATTACACCGACAGTCATTGAAAGTTAATCTTTTACTGTGCAGTCTTCTCTTCTTGTTTTGAATTCTAAACTCATCCTGATATTAATGAGTCATATTGTCACTATGAAGGAAGAAAGTTAAACCCAGGTAGAAATGTAATTGGTGAGGTGATGCCAATCACTCTTCATATCAGTAACTAGGGTTCTGGGAGGTGGTGTGAATAGAGTATTGTGAAGACTGTGACATCCTGATTCTGATCACAGATTATGAAGTGTACTGATTCTGAAGGAAAGGTCTTGCGTAGGGCTGGATGGCTAATGTAATTTGCCCAATTCCAAACTCATTCATATATCATTGGCTTGGAGTTAGTATGAGCATTTGGAAGTAACCTCAGGCTGGGGAGAGCAGTCTCTCAAGAAAGAGACAAGAAGGTGCCATTCAGTAGTCTGTGAGCCAGAGACAGTTTCCAATACTCTTGAGCTAAACTAGGGAGAAGTGAAACTCGCTGGGATACGAGTTAGTGAAGGGTGTTTCAAATTCAAAGCTACTAAAAAAAGAATTGAAATGTCTGTTATGAAAAAGCAAACAAAACAATAGCCTTACACTGAGTTTGTTTTAAAAAACCACTTAAATTTGAACAGTATCCCTGCAAGACACAGGAACAGTAGGAAACAAAATATAAAAATACCCTATTAGGACCAAATACAATGGGGACAAACCCAATGTAGTTGAGCAGTTTGTGACACTCTGTACCCCAAAGCAGCACCCTGGAACCCACAATTCACCACTGTCATATGATTATGATATTTTTGTACAAAGTAGGCCTTGGAAGATATCATTTTAAAAAGCTTAAATCTGTTGAACATAAATATCCTGTTGGATTGTATATGTTATTATTGTATGGGAAGTTATGAAGTTTTAATATGAGTGTCTTACTGAAATATGTTGCGAGGTTGGGAACACCCACAACCAGCCTTTCAGGTGCAACAGTGGAGCAGCCAGATGCTGATGATGGCCCATTAAAGGGAGTCCACACGCATGACTCTCCTAGGGACTGTGTACAATGGAGACTTCTCAGAGAGAGCACCTAGACAATGGAGATTGCTTGACTCACATCACAAAGGATCTTTCCAGCAAGCTAGAAAAAACTATAAAAGAGGGGAAGTGACATCATCACTTGGCTTCTCTCCCTCCACAACTCAACACCTGGAAACATATCTGGAGGACAAAGACAGAACTAGAGAGGTGGTCCCAGGCTGGAAAGGAGAATCCCAGCCTGTGTATTAAGGAATTATACCATCAGGGTGAGACACTGCTTGATTAAAATCCTGTCTAATTTATAGAACTCAGATTGCAATTTTATTTTTATCTGTATGCTTATTACTTATAAGCACTTAAAAATCTATCATTCTATAGTTAATAAATCTTGTTTTATATTTTACCTAAAACAGTGTGTTTTGGATGAAGTGCTTGAGAAATCTGCTCCATGTACAAACACTGGTGCATGTCCTCTCCACACTTAGGAGGGGGTGGATTGGGTAATAAACTTACACTGGTCAGGCTTCTGACAAGGGCAAGATGGTACAGCTCTGAAGTCCTAGACTGGGGAGCTGTGGGGAATTGGTTGGAGCCTCTCTATTGTTGGTTCATGAGTAGCTGGCAAAAGCATTCATGTAAGTCTGATGGATGTGTCCCTACCTGAGGATGACTGTGTAAGTGCAGAACCTGGAGAGGTTTGCAGCTTGTCACAACATCACAGTGTGAGAGGGAGCCCAGGTTGGTATGCCAGAGGTCTCAGCGGTACCCCAGTTCCAGATTACACCCCAGGGAGAGTATCACACAGTTCTCTTGGCATCCAGTCACTAGTAACCCTATTGGCAGGGTTCCCTTAAATACTGTATTAATTATGCATACTTCTAAAGCTAAAATGGTAGGTGCATTTGGATTTTGCTCTATTTAAGTACACTAGGCAAGTTCCAGGACATGGTCTGCTACTAACTCCATCTTCATAGATGCTAAGGAAGCTATTATTATAAAACACTGGATCTTTTCAAAGAACTTTATAGACAGGGGCCTGATCCTACGCCTATTTAAACCAATGGCCTAACTCCTTTTGACTTCAGAAGGGAGAAGGACGGGTCCCTTCAGATGATTATATGAGACCACACACAAGTCCTACCTATTTGGTCACAGCATAAACTCTGGGAAGGAAAAGAGGATGAATTACTTAAAGTTCATATGGACTGCTGGGCACCCCACTCCACAGTTCCTTCATAAATTAATTTTCCCCTCATCTCTCTCTCTCACACACACACACACACACACACACACACAGCCCTTCATTTATTCCCAGCTCCTCCAGACACATTTCACCACTATCCTACAACGTCCATCAGTAACCCTTTCCGAGGTCTACAAGGACTGATGTCTATAGACCACCAGCTTCTTGGTGCTCCAAATGAGACATTTACTCTACTAATAAGGGCATCTAGTGTTCATTGACAAAGCCTGAGAAGAGGGTTTATTTGTTAATGCACTGAACACGGTTAGAACACTTAAGGACAGCACCTTCACACATGTGACATGTTCCATATACTGTCTCAATCTTGTAGTTCATGATTTTCTGGAAAAGGAACAGCACATACTGAATCACTATGAATCTTTTAAGTCATTTCTCCTAAGGTCCTTAATATCCTGTTTAGTATGCAGCCAAGAAAAAGTTTTCCCATGAAAAGTAATTCTAGAAGGCAAAGTCCACCTAGCTTATCAAATCTTTCTAGACAAGGCTGTATATCATAGTCAAGATAGGCAGCTTTAGGTTAGAAACTACTTGGGATGGGATTCATAAAGGGATTAGGTGCCTAGAAAGTCAGAGGAACAACAGTGCACTCCACAAAGCCTGAGGCCATGCCTACGCTATGGGCTAAATCAGCACTGCTGCGATCGATGCAGTGGTGTCGATTTAGTGGGTCTGGTGAAGACATGCTAAGTCGATGGGAGAGAGCTCTACCCATCAATGTATGTGCTCCACCTCCCGAGAGGTGGACGCTATGTCGATGGGAAAGCATCTCCCGGTGACATAGTGAGGTGTAGACACTGATGTAAGTTGACCTAAGTTACGTCAACTTCAGTTACATAACTTATGTAACTGAACTAGCATAACTTAGGTTGACTTACAGCATTAGTGTAGACCAACACCGAGTTAGATGCCTAGGGTCCTATACAATGAATGAAGAGATATAGGTGCCTTAGACTGTGCTCCACAAAGCCATCACAGTAGGTGGGGTGCCACCTAAGCTTGCCAATAGAAGATGCTAATGACAAGAGTATGTCCTTATCCCCATCTTCCTCACAGAGCTAGACCCCTAACTTCAAGCTCCAGGGGGGCACATATCTCTGCTTTCAGGTTACGAACTGGAGAAGATAGGTGGCCAAACACCTAAGTCACATGCAATGGCCTGATTTGGTGGGTGTGATCAGAAGCACGAGGTTTTTCCTGGTTCATAAAGAATGAAACATTAAAAAAATGTTCACACTGTGAAAGTACAAAAGCTCCCCATCAGAGGCAAATTCCTCTGTGCTGACTTTGCCTCAGGCCTCTCTCAGCTCATGAAAGGGAAGAAAGAGCATCAAATGATGTAGAAAAGAGAAAGGAGACCATTAAATTGCAATGGGCAGGGGAGAACCACCCATGGAAGCACGGGGCCTAAGGGGAACGTGGGAGAACCTCAGACTTGAGGGAAGAGAAGTTAGTATTTTGAAACACTGGGACTGAGGTGAAAGGGGAATGGAGGGCCTGTAAGTAGTGAGGAGCACACATCTATACAGGGCAGACCAGGATAGGAGGGAATAGTCTGAGACACTCTCAACAAAGTCTTCTTTGATTCAACAGAACTAGGCTTACTGGCATGGCTTCCCCATACTAGCACGTGGCCTACACTGAACCATCACTCTCTCCAAGTGCCTCAGTTGAGTGCTGAAGGATGGACCCAAATCCCTTTTATCAGCTTCACACTGTTGCAGCCGTGTGGGTTCTCAATTTATCTACCACTTAGTCAGGACATGGCCTCTGGTGGAGACAGGTGGCCAAAAGGCTCCATTTCTGGACAAAAGGTTGCAATTTTGATTGGAACTTGTGACAGGCTGGGGGATTTCTGCACTCAGTTATCATAGAATATCAGGGTTGGAAGGGACCTCAGGAGGTCATCAAGTCCAAGCCCCTGCTCAAAGCAGGACCAACCCCAACTAAATCATCCCAGCCAGGGCTTTGTCAAGCCTGACCTTAAAAACCTCAAAGGAAGGAGATTCCACCACCTCCCTAGGTAACCCATCCCAGTGCTTCACCACCCTCCTAGTGAAAGTTTTTCCTAATATCCAACCTAAATCTCCTCCACTGCAACTTGAGACCATTACTCCTTGTTCTGTCATCTGCTACCACTGAGAACAGTCTAGATCCACCCTCTTTTGAACCCCCTTTCAAGTAGTTGAAAGCAGCTATCAAATCCCCCCTCATTCTTCTCTTCCGCAGACTAAATAATCCTAGTTCCCTTAGCCTCTCCTCATAAGTCATGTGTTCCAGTCCCCAAATCATTTTTGTTGCCCTCCACTGGACACTTTCCAATTTTTCCACATCCTTCTTGTAGTGTGGGGCCCAAAACTGGACACAATACTCCAGATGAGGCCTCACCAATGTCGAATAGAGAGGAATGATCACGTCCCTCAGTCTGCTGGCAATGCTCCTACTTATACACCCCAAAATGCAATTGGCCTCTTGGCAACAAGGACAGACTGTTGACTCATATCCAGCTTCTCGTCCACCATAACGCCTAGATCCTTTTCTGCAGAACTGCTGCCTAGCCACTACGTCCCTGGTCTGTAGCGGTGCATGGGATTCTTCCATCCTAAGTGCAGGACTCTGCACTTGTATTTGTTGAACCTCATCAGATTTCTTTTGGCCCAATCCTCTAATTTGTTTAGGTCCCACTATATCCTATCCCTATCCCCCAGTGTATCTACCACTCCTCCCAGTTTAGTGTCATCTGCAAACTTGCTGAGGGTGCAATCCACGCCATCCTCCAGATCATTTATGAAGATATTGAACAAAACCGGCCCCAGGACCAACCCTTGGGGCACTCTGCTTGATACTGGCTGCCAACTAGACATGGAGCCATTGATCACTACCCGTTGAGCCTGATGAGCTAGCCAGCTTTCTATCCACCTTATAGTCCATTTATGAATTCCATTTTATTTTATGAACCACTATTCGGAATGGTAACATCCATTTTGTAGCAGAAAACTGGCTATGGTTGAAAAGTTGAAATGGGGGCCATTTGAGGTTGATGGCCCTCATCGTGCCACCAGGGAAAGGTATCAGCCAAGCCATTGATCTTTGATGACCCTCCTAGGGCTGAAGCATGAAAAATCCCAACATAGAAGAGGAGTAGGAAAAGATGTCAAACAGATTTTCAAAACAGACATGCTCTCTATGACAGGGGGCAGACCATCACCAGAAGCAGATGACTCCGTGAGAAGTGGAGGCAGCTCCTGGCCTCCCTGAAAAACACTAACCAAAACCCCAAAGATGCCCAGGAATCCTGAGGACCCCAAAGGGAGGGATTGTGTTCAGGTGCTTGTTTTGCATAGAGCTGACACTCACGTATTTTTTGAAGAGTAAAGTGTGTGTTCTTTAAGAAGCCGGTATTCCTTGTTTTGCCTGTCACATGGTCCCCAGAGATTGGAGCTATAATCTGGAGTGCACATGGAAGTGGAACTCTGGGGGAGCATGCATAAGCCACTGGGGAGGTTCAGCTCTGGTCCCAGGGCTGAGGACAGTTGAATTGTGGATCCCACATCCCAAGGAGATGGTGCAAGATCCAGAAACAGAGGCAAATCTCTAGGCACTGCTCAGACCCAGTTGGCTTGGAAGCACATGGGATCTACAGGATGGGTCACCACAGCAGACTGGTGACAGGTCACCAGGGCGAAACTCAGGTAAAGTTGAAAAGGAGTTGATGGACCCCTCAAACAATGTTATGAGCAACCCATTCTTGATGGTTTGTTGTTCATAACATTATGAACAGTTCTAAAGTCTTGTACTTATTTAACAAATACAGCAACAGTTGCCTTAAGTATACAGATATGTAGTATTCATGGCCTGTTAAAAAAGTACTCATGTTATGCTCTACAAAATCTTACCTAGCACGTTACAAACAAAACCAAACTGCAGCTATCCTTCCCACAAAGGCACAATAACCAAAGAACTTAAAATACCAATCTCAGCCATTGCCCCAAAAGACAGAGAAAATGATGAATCTTTTAGCATTTCTATACTTCAGCATCTGGAGGCTATTTTGGACCAGCAATGAGGAAGTGTTAATACACTCAGAGACACTTTGGCAGAAATTTCCTCTTAGGAAATATCTATACTTGAAAAAACCTGCAGCAGCAAGTTTCAGAACCCAGATTAACTGACTCAGGCTTGCTGTACAGGGCTAAATATAGCAACATAGAAGTTCCCACTGGAGCTGGAGCATCATCAGCATTTCTCAAATGCAGCCACCAGCAGATATTTTGCAGGTACAACAGCCTTCTAGGCAGAGATGGGAAGGGGGACGGGGACAAAGCAGCAGCCCCTCCCTGCAGCATCCAGCTGGTGATTGCTGGTGCCACCAGCAGGGATCAGCGCCCTGCACCACGTAGCCTTGTTATGCTTATACAAAGCGCATGAGATTTCTTATAGGGGAGAAGGCAACACGCCACATTTATTGAGAATACAGCAGTTAGCATATGCTTTTTAGTCACAGACACACACACACACCCACCATGCACACAGTCCCACAAGTCGATGTTTCTAGTTACCAGTTCAGAGTCTGGATCAATCTAGTGGCCAGTCAGATTGGTTGCAGAGGGGAGCCGGGCTCTGTTGGTGGTGATCCGATGCTCCTGGAGTAGTGGCAAGACGAACTTGAAGTCCCATGGCAAAGCACCCAGTTCTTACAGTCTTTTCTCTGTTGAAGTTTATGGATTTTGCTGTGTCAGTCTGTGACCGGTTACTCCTTAATCAGTATGATCTTCTGATGTTAACATTTTAAAGCACCTTCGAGAGGGCCATTCTGTTCTTTTGGTTTAATTAATTGTCTTGTCTTTAGGGGTGCCAGCCTCCACTTTAGGGTTGTTAATCTGCCTTTTTTCAGTCATGGATGCGCATTGATGGTTTTATGGCTTGGATAAATTGGTTAATTTTTTTTTACTTCTTCTCCCTTGACCATCTGGCTTGGACAATAGCCTTTACACTTTTCTTTTTTTTTGGGGGGGGGGGGCATGCACTACTTATTTACACAAACAGTCTTTTACAGAGACCTTTAAAAGGTATACAAACAGCAGTGTTTTATGCTAAGCAAAAGACATTGTAAATTAAGCCTTGCTAAATTTTATAATTAAAACAATTTACACTGTGGCTTGGAGCTCTAATTTTAGCATTCCTCCAATTTTATTAACATAGACACAATACATGACCCTGTCTTTTACTCACTAAACTTTAAAACAAAGAAATGACTAAAGAGAAGTTTATAATGCATACAGAAACCAAGACCCCATCTTTTATAATACAGCTTATCCTAAAAACAGTGCCCCAGAGGGTCATCCCTTTTTGCTATTCAAAAAGGGTGGCTGTCAGGGTAAACTATGGTCTTTAATACAGATATAAAATCCTACCCCTACATACCCCCCTTTTGACCCCTCAAGAACAATTCTTGACTGGGTCATATTTTATATAATTGTTTTATAGCTACATATTGAGAGACAATTTGAGCTTGTGGTTGCAATTTAACAACTTTTTTTTTATTTAGCAACACATACGTATTATTTTAATTAGGCAAACGCTGGATAATACCAACACAATTAACAATGGATAAAGCGTAATTGACAATATACCTTTGGAAGTGGGAAACCAGCCTGTAAAAACATTATACCAATGATCTGCAGTAAGCTTTCTTTTAGAATTACCTCTTTTCATTATATTTTTATTTGTATGTGTTATTTGGAGAACTTGCTTTTTTACATCTTTTTGAGTTGTCTGCAACAACTGCGTTACTTTGGCTTTTAAAAGCAGATGATTAGCTAATTCAGGAACTCTGGGCAACACCTCTGGAGACACATGGACCTGGAGACACATGGACCTGGTAATGCACAGAGCTGGAGGATCCTGGGACTCTCCAGAGGGCCAGTGAGTTCCTGACCCACCTTCCTGGGGGTGGCAAGGCTCCGGCTTGGAAAAATTGTACACCGGCAAAAATTGGTGGCTGCACTCTGAGGCCACCAAAAATGTTGTTGTAAGAACCCCTCACCATTATTTTTAACTATGTAACATGAACCCAAGTTAGTTGACCTGTACTCTGAGACTTGCTGCCATTGTTTTTTGGTTGGGTTCTTTTTTGGATCGGTGTAGATGTACCGTAGTGACCAAGAGAAATCCAGCTTGAATGTCTTCACTGATGGCAACTGTGGCATTATCCCATGGAGAGAGAGAAACAGGTCTCTGGAATGCTGGTCTCAAGCCATTTATGGCTTTATAGATAAACAGTGTAAACTCCACCTGGAAAAAATAAGCAGTCAATACAGAACATGGAACACTGGTGTGATACTGCTGTAAGTTAATAGCCACTGATGAATTAACACATAATGAGGGCATGCTGCCGCTCCTATTCAATTCAGTAGCAAAATCGCTATTGACTTCAGTGGCAGCAGGAGCGGGCTTTTGAGGAGATTTAATATCGGTTGTACATAATGTACTGTGCATCTAGCCCAGTGTCATATCTCAGACAGCAGCCAATGCCAGATCCTTTGGAAGATGAAAACAATCCAGTAGTAAGCAAATGTGAGTTTATGCCTCCCATTAAGCATTCTCAGCCTAACCCCAAATAGGGAATTGGCATAAATTCTGATGCGTGAGATTTTATATCCCTTCCAAAACTCTTAAGAATTAACCATTCTAACTGGATATTCTTGTTACCCATATACATGTCCAATCCCTCTTTGAATCTTGCTAAATTCTTGGATTCAGTGACATCCTGTAGCAGTAAATTCCATAGACTAATTATGCTGTGTGGCAAAGTATTGGTTTTGAATTTGCCACCTTTCCATTTAATTTTGTCAGTTCCCTTTTGTCCTAGTATGGGACAGGACAGAAGCTCCTTGATCTACCTTTTCTATGCCATTAATTATTTTATACACTTTTGTCACTTTTGCCAGAAGTTGCGAATGAGTGACAGGATGGATCACTTGATGATTACCTGTTCTGTTCATTGCTTCTGGGGCACCTGGCACTCGGAAGACAGGATACTGGGCTAGATGGACTTTTGGTCTGACCCAGTATGTCATGTTGCCCTTCCACATCTCTTCTTCGAGTAAGAAATTCCAGTCATTTCAACCTATGCTCATACGAGAGCTTTCCTAAAGTGTACAAAATAAAGCTGTGTTTACTTTAGCAAATTGCTTCTCAATGATTGTGAAGTCTATAATAAAATATCAAAATATGTCAGCCTAATGAGAAGGAAGATACATTTCCTGATGTTAGTGGAGTTTGTTCTATTAAGGTATGCATAGGTTTTCATTAGAGCTGAGATGGAATGAGATTTTCCATTCACCAAAACATTCTGAGATTTTTGAAAAAAAAGTTTGTTCTGTAGTGGAATGGAAATTTGGTGGGGGGGGGGATTTTTTTCTTAGTTATTTGGGAAGCAGCAAGGGGTCCTTGGGAACCAGAGGTCAGGGGAGCCTTGGCTCTGCAGCAGCCCAAAGTCACGTAACCCTGGATCTGGGCAGTCTGCCTGGTGGGCTTCCCTAGAGCTGGGGACCTTGGAATCATGGGCTGTGAAAGAGTCATGAGCCTGAGAAGCCAGCTCTCAGGTCTCTATCAGCCTGCAGGTAGGCTGCCAGGGAGCTGGGCAGGTGAGCTGGCAAGAAACCAGGAAGAGTTTCTGCCTGTTTTCCATCAGAATTAACAAGGTCCCACAGAACTTTTGACAATATGGTGTTCTCTGATGGAGAAATATTCAATCAGACAATTTCTGACTGGCCCTAGTTTTCACATTTCTATATTTTTGCTATACCTCTCTGTACACCTCCCATTTTTCATACTACATGTTTCCCAGAGCAAAGCCAATACTTCAGCCTTCCAGTCTGTATGTATATGCAAAGGATTAAGCCAATCCACAGCGTGTCTCCATCAACAGAAGATGAACCAAAGATTTTGAAGTCTGATGCACTCACAGTTAAGTCAACTGCCCTATTCAGTGTTTCTGAACAAATTGTTCTTTTTAAATGCAATGATAGTCACTCCCATTCAATAACTGCGGTCCTAAGCAAGTCACAAGAGGAAGTGGTTAAGTGCAATAAAACAGAATATATAATCATTAAGTATGTTATTTAATCATGACTATTTGCACTTAGCAGCTTACTGACAAGATATAAAAGTGTTTGCTAATAGCAACTGTTCGAACTCATATGATTGCTATTTGTACAGTGCTAGGAACAGGTCTGAAGAAAGAGTTAAAATAATGTGGGACAGATGTACTGTACACAAGCAATGAGTCAGAAAAAATACTGAATTGGTAGACAAGGCACAAAAGTAGTTTTTAAGGGCCTGGTTCAGCAGGGCACATAAGTACGTGCTTAGCATATGGAAGCATATGTCTAAAATTAAGAGTGTGCTTAAATGTTTAACTGAATCAGTGCCTAAGGAAAGACAATGACATTTTGGATTATTTCCATCAGAGTATTCAAGACACTTAATATATTCAGGGAAATTCACAAGCAGTCAGACAAATGAACAGGTTTGAGTTGATAACAAATGAAACTGGCAGAGTTAAAAACCACTTTGTATAGCGGCATTCTTGCAAGTGGTCATTTTTCACTGTCAGCTAAAGCTGATTTTGCTCAGGGAACGTTTCAAAAGCCATTAATATATCAGTGAGCTAGTAAAGCTAAACCTTTTCTCCTGTCATATCAGTAATTTTCATGTGGTATTTGAGGGAAAACAATGCTGCATGAAACTCATGTAGAAAATATAGGAAATGATCACTTAGAACATCCAAACGTTTGTATGTTATAAAATCTTTTTATGGTTTTGTAGTGAGGCAATGACTCACTGGTGCGGCGCCTCCTGCTGGTCATCTCGGGAATTAGCTCTCCAGCTAAGGAGCGCCCTCTGCAGGCCAGTGTCTCACCTGCCGCTGGCACCCACTTCCCTCCCAGACCCCAGTGCCCCTCTACCTCAGGGTTCTTCCCCCAGCAGAAACCCACAATCTGGGTCTCCCCTCCCAGGGGAACCCCCAACCCTCTAAACCCACCTTGCCTCAGTGGCTATTGCTAGTCATCATCTAGACCCTGCTCACTGGGGCAGACTGCAGTCTGTAAACCACTCATCATTGGCAATGGGGTAGGACCTGCTGCCTTTGCCTATTCCCGGGCTACACCTTTGCAACCCCAGTACCTGTTTTGGCCTTTGACCAGGTCCACAGCCTCTGCTCCCTTTCCCCAGCACTGCTCTGTCCCAAGTAGCCAGGTCCTCCTCTCTCAAGAGCGAGCTAGCTAGCGAGAGAGAGAGTCTCAGCTCCTGGCTCACAGCCCTTTTATAGGGCCAGCTGTGGCCTGATTGGGGCATGGGCCCAACTGTGGCTGCTTCCCCAATCAGCCTACCCTACTGGTTCCCTGGGGCAGCCCTTTCCCAGGGCTCTTTTAACCCCTTCAGGGCCAGAGCGGGGTGACCACCCTGCTACAGGTGTCCAGGTGTGACACTTCATCCCAAATTCTTCATAGAAATATTATTATAATATATGATTATGGCATAACTAAGATGTATTTATGCAAGATGGGTCATGCGAGATATCATTGGAAAAGATATGATTTAATGAATATGATTATCCTATTTGTGTGCACGTATCATTTCTGTATCTGAAGTTAGAAATATTGGCTATGTATCAATTACAAGCGTGTTTACACCTGGGGAACATCCACCAGTCAGAATGCAATCAGTCTAGATGGCCCACTGTGAGGAAGAGCCATGAGAGAGAACAATAGGTCTCAGAAGATATTTTTTATCACCCACAGAGAAGTCTCCCTGGGGACGCTGCAAATAACTTTGAGTTATGGCTGCAGGTCATGTGATCACCTGGCACTGGACTCCATGATAAAATTAGTACTTTCCCGCTGACCGGGGGTGGGAATCATATTGGAAGACAAAGGATTCCCGGCATGTGTAAAACCAATTTAGGGCAGGGGGTGACATAATCGTGATTCGTTCTTCCCTGAATCCCCACCCAGGATGACTGCTGGAAACATCTAAGAAACAAAGATTGGGGAAGAAGGGGAGGGGGAGAAAAGCTCAGCCCAGGCTGGAGGGCTGTCTAGCCTGTGAATGAAGTATCTGAAACTTTAAGCTTCAGGCCAGTGCATCTGGCTTTCAAGAATCTCTGCAATCTGCCTAAAACAACAACATTTAGGGTGAGAATTGGCTACTTGTACCAGTTTCTTTAGCGACCTTAAACTTAGTTAGCATGTTTGTTTTATTTGCTCAGTAATCTGCTTTGACCTGTTTGCTATCCATTATAATCACTTAAAATTGATCTTTTGTAGTTATTAAACTTGGTTTTGTTTTCTCTAAAACCAGTTTGTGGAATTCATAACTGGGGGGCAAAAAGCTGTGCATATCTTCCTCCACATTGAGGGAAGGGGGTGAATTTCAATGAGCTTGCACTGTATAGTTCTCTGCACAGTGCAAAATGATACAGTTTTGGGTTACACTCCAGAGGGGGTGTGCACTTGAGTGCTGGGCTATTCCTTAGCTGACTTTCCCATGCAGAGCTGATCTCAGCATCTGTGTGAAACCGCAGCTGGGTGTGGCCCTACCTTTGTGTGTGCGCTAGAAGGGAGCTTGAAAGCCTGTCATAGCAGCACAGTCTAAAGGGAACCCAGGCTGGTGGATCAGGGAGCTCAGCGGTACCCCCGTTCCAAGTGGCACAGTGCGGGGAACCTATCACACCAGGTTTGTTGGGTTTCTTTTTCTAAAGAACAGCTTTTCTTTCATTACAATTTTCGTATTTAGCTCCAATAATCTCTCACATTTAGGTCTTTTACAGAATTATCTTATTCACCAAAACATGGTAATAGCATTTAGCCTTTCCATTATTTAGGGGGACTTCTTAAATATTCAAAAGAAATAAAGTTATTTACTGAACTAAAAGTACAAATTACAATAAAGACTGTAATGGAGAAAAGTAGGTTGAAAGAGTGAGAGAGAAGAGCTAGATTCACAAAAGGGTTTAGGTAGCCAACTGCCACTTAAGGGACCTAAATCCCAGAATCAGGACCCAGTGACATTCACGGAATCCCCAGTCAGCTGTCCCTGAACTTGTAAGAGCCTAAACTTGCCCTTAAAGTGCACTGCAGCCCCACGCCAGGCGTCCAGACCCAGAGCAATGCACGAACTGGGGGAAGATAGGCGTTCCTCTGCCAACTCACCCATAGGGTCTGATCCAATAAGCATTCTCAGACCTCACCTACTGAATTGAGCCCCTACTGGCATGCTTACAACTGGGGATGAGATGTGAGGAAAATCACAGCCTCCCCCATAACTTCCAGGGATCAGGGGATTTACGTGAGATGTGGAAGATCCTTGGTTCAAGTCCCCCCTCCACCTGAGGGGGAGAAGGGATTTGAACTGAGGTTGACTACCCCTTAGGTGAGTGGTCTAACCATGGGGCTATGGGAAAGCTGGTTGTAGAGCACCCTCAAACACTGTTTGAAGCTGTTCCACGGTGGATAAAATTGGTCAGTGGCATAAGGGAACTTCTTCCTGGGTTTCCCACCTCCCAGGTGTGTGCTCATTCTCCTGCTTGCTTGCTCTCTTTGCCCCAGTGATTCTTTTGTTATTTATTCACAGTGGCTCAGATTCGACAAGAGACAGCTGAAATAATTCTCACTCTTAATTTTTCCATGCCAGTGTCCAGTCAGACACTATATCGCTGTTACACAACCAGGGACATCCCAGAGCTATCCATGGTACAACTGAATCAGGGCTCCTATTGACAACTCGAGGGAAGCCTAACAGCCACACCTAATTGGCATATTATATGTACTTAAATACACTTAACTCTTGGCCTAATCCTGCTTCCATTGAAGTCAGTGGGAATTTATCATTAGAGCTGGATGAAATTTTTCAGCTGAAACCTCAAAAAATAGAGATTCATATCAGCCGAAATATTTCATGAAATCGTGTGGGTTTCACCAAATTGGTTCAACTGAAAAAAAAAAAAAAACCTAAAACATTCAGAAAACTCAAAACATTGTGATTTGACATTTTCTAAACAAAACATTTCAATTTGAAATGACTTTCAAAATTTACTTCAATTTTTATAAAAAGTTTACCATTTTAAAAAGCTTGAAATCGAAATGAAATGGTTCATTTCATCTAATCAAATGTTTTTATTAATTTGCAGAACAGCCAGCTCTATTTGTATTTTAGTTGAATGGGAAAAATAGCTGGACTCTATATTTGTCTGTACTTCATTAGCCTCAATAGCTGAACTGCTTGTTAGTGGAGATCATCGCAAGTAAAAACTTGAAACTTATCACGTAGTAGCAATGAGAGAGTTAGCAGTGGGCCACTTTTTAAAACTCCATAGCTTTTATCTGCAGTATTGTTGTGAATATTTTGGCTTTAGCAAAACTGGGTATTAGTATCGCTTCTCACAAATGCAGCAGTAAGTGAACATGCAGCTAACAACCTCTATCTGCTGTTGAAAACAGGCAATTAATATATCGACATTTACGAGTTAATAAAAACAGGACTTTTAAAATGTGACAAAATTATAGAACTGGACTAATTTATCCACAAAACAATTGATACCCACCGAGTACATAGTCAACTCACCTCTTCAAATCAAGTTGCAGTTCAGCATAAGTCTATTATTGCATTATGTTTGCTTAGTAATGGTGGAACGTGCTCCGTGAATATCAAAGTGTATATATTTCACTCGTGTAATAAGAAGCCAAGCAGCTGCAGGGGAAGATACCAGAGAAGAGTCATAAAATGTAACTCCTTGAATAAAATATGAGTCCTAAGGAAATATATAAATTTAAATTTATAAAAGAAAACTGGAAACTGAATGTTAACAGAAATATTTACAGCCCCAGAAATGCAGCAGGACACTGTGCAACAGAAGTGAGGATGAGTTGTGGAGAGGGGGGCGGAGAGAGAAAGACATTAAATAATCAGTACTTTGAACTCTGCACTCCTTGAGCTATATAAATTCTCTAAAACCAGTAAAAGAAAAATAAGTGTTATGCTCTCTGCAGTCATTTCTGAAAAGACTAAGTGCAAATGTATCATTATGCCTGTGACACTACAAACAGTAGAACCTGCATGGGATTTTAGTATAAATCTTCAAGTAACACTTTGACTGTATAGATCAGCTATAGTGGATCAAATTCTGACCTCAAATACATGATTTTAGTGGGTGCTTTTTGTGTGTATATGTCTATACATACAGCGCTGCAGTTGTACTGATGCGGATGCATCGCTGCAGTGCGTCTGGTGAAGACACTCTATGCCGATAGGAGACAGCATAAAAAAACAACCACTTGTGCAAAGTGCAGAAGCTATGTCAGCAAGAGAAGCTCTCCTGCCAACATAGCACTGTGCATATGAGCGCTTAGGTAGATCTAACTTATGTCACTCAGGAGGATGGTGTATTCACACCCCTGAGTGACACAAGTTATGCTGACGTAGGCTGTAGTTTAGACCTAAATTCCGTCTAAGCTCCGTGGTCGCAAAGCAGACTACCAAGAGCCGTGTAGAGGGAAGAGGTGCCTCTCCCACAGCCCCAGCCCTGAAACTGCCATGGCTGGGGAGAGACACCAAGGCTGCTATGGCCGAGGGAGAGGCGCCTCTCCCCTGGCCCTGCACTGCTGCAGCCAGAGAGGGCTGGGAGGAGTCCTCTCTCCCTGCTGCAGCTCCGGGTCAACCTGCACCCCAAACCCCTCATCCCTGGCCCCACTCCAGAGCCTGCACCCCCAGCTAGAGCCCTCCCCCCTCCCCCCCTGCACCTCAACCCTCTGCCCTAGCCCTGAGCCCTCTCCCGCACCCCAAACCTCTCATCCCTGGCCCTACCTCAGAGCCCAAACGCCCAGCCAGAGTCCTTACCACCCCCCAACCCTCTGCCCCAGCCCTGAGCCCCCTCCCATGCTCCAAATCCCTCAGCCCTACTCCCACCACACATCACCTCCATAATGATGCATATAACATTATGCACATGGATGTAAAAAATTAGAGGGAACATTGGTAGACATAGCCTGAGATTAGCTTCCACTGAATGGTATTCTAACACGGTTTGGGTAGAAACACCTTGTGTTAGAAGTGTTTAAGAAAGTGTTCTATTAGTGTATATGTCCTGCCTCCCACCTACTGTCCCCCATTCACCACTTCAAGGTGTGATAACTTCACCACTAAGAAAAACGCATCACATCTGGCCCATAGCTCAAACCCTAAACCTTTTATTCACAGAACCTTAATTCATGATGCTCCATGAATAGCCTGCTATCCTTTGATCCCTAATCCCTTTAAGATCCCTTGACTAGAGGGTGGGACTAACTCAGGGAGAACAGTGGCTTTAAAACAAAACAAAAACAGTTCCTAACTGACCAGAGGACCGAGTGAACAGGTGGTTTCATGCAAGGGAGTACGAGAGCCAGCTACACCCAAACACACACATTCTAAAGTTCTAAATTTAGGCCAATAAACCCCCCTCCTCCAAACAACAACAAAAGAAAAGAAAAAGTAGTAAAAAAAAGAGTAAAAATAATGCAGGCTGAAGTCCAGCAGCAGAGTCAGGAGGCTATCCAGTTTATTGCCCTGAATGCAGCAGGTACGATTATCTGCCTTATGGGCAGGTGGGTATGTGTGCATTCAGTGCAAGCAACTCATGGCCCTCAGACTGAACATGGGCTCTTGAGATCAGAGTGGCTGAACTGGAGGATCTAAGGAAGACAGAGAGGTCCACAGATGAGACTTTCTGTGACACAGTAGAGTGGTCCCACCCCCTGTCTGACAGCCTTTGTGCAGTTGAAGATGATTAAGGTCTTGAAGAAGGAAAAAAATCAAGCTGGAGTGGATGGAAATGATCCCATAGTTGGAATCCTCCTTCCAGATGATGTCATAGGATCCTCTCCAGGGGAGGGGACCCCAGTCATTCAGAAGAGACAGGTTATAGCGGGATTTGATTATTAGAAATATAGATAGTTGGGTTTGTGATGACCAGGAGAACAACATGGTGAATTGTTGGGTGCAAAGGTTGTGGGCCTCTTGAGACATCTAAAACAGCCTTACGTGCTGGAGAGGAACTGGTGGTTATGGTCCATATATGTACCAATGACATAGGAAAAGATAGGAGAGAGGTTCTGGAGGCCAGATTTAGGCTGCAAGGAAAGAGATTAAAGTCCCCCACAGTAGCATTTTCTGAAATGCTTCCCGTTCCATACACAGGGCCAGACAGGTAGAACTGCAGGGTTTCAGTGTGTGGATGAGATGATGGCATAGGTGGTGGGTATAATAGCCCAGGGAAGGCTGAGCCTCCCCTGGCACAGCCATGGATGCCAGACACCAGTTGTGGGGTCTGCAGTGCGAAGTTTTTGCTTATTATTATGCTCCATGCAGGTTCCGGGGCGGCTGAGGAGGCAGTATCTGCTACTCAGCTTCCCGGGTTCATCAGTAATCTCCCTGGACTCCAGAGAGATTACTCGGCTGCCCCGGAACCTGCATGGAGCATATAAAGAGCTCAGGCTGGTTGGTTGGTCCAGCAGAGAGACATTTTTCCCGGAGAGGTGGCTGGGATCTCAGGAGAGGAGGCGCAATGCAGCTGTGGGAGGCTCCAGCCACCCTGGGGCTCCTCCAGCCATGATGGGGGGGTGGGAGCTCAGGGCTCTGGCTGGCCTAGGACTCCTCCAGCTGTGTACGGGGCTAGGAGCTTGGCGCTCCAGCGAGCCCGAGGCTCCTCCAGTCACTGGGATGCCAGGTGGGGCTCAGGGGAATCTTTTGGGAAAGGAGGTGCCTATATAGGAAAGATGGGCTCCACTTAAACCAAAACAGAACCAGACTGCTGGCATGTAAAATTAAAAAGGTTGTAGAGAAGTTTTAAAACTAAGGACTGGGAGAAAGCCAGAGGAGCACACGGTTTGGACAGAGACATCCTTCAGGGATGATTTATTAAAGGGGATACTCTGTATCCCAGTAAAGAGATAGAAGTTGATAAAGTACAGGTAGGAATGGAAGAGAAACAGCTAAATAAAAAAGAGTTCCATTCAATTACATCACATGAAGGCAGACAAGTAAATATTGACAAATTCTATAAGGGCTTGTATACAAATGGTAGATGTTTAAATACTATAATGGGTGCACTTGAGTGCCTGGTGTTAAATGAGGTTATTGATATAACAGGCATCATAGAAACTTGGTGAAACAATGATAATCAATGGCACATGGTAATGGCCACAGGGACAAAATATGTAGGAACGACTGAGTAGATCATGCTGGTGGGGAAGTGGCACTAAAGGTGAAAGAAAGGAGAGTCAAATATTGCAAAGATCTTAAATGAATTAAACTGTACCACAGAATCTCTATGGATAGAAATCCCATGCTTGACTAATAAGAGTCTAGCAGGAGGAATATATTACCAGTCACCTAACCAGGATGGTGACAGTGCCTGTGAAATGCTCAGGGAGATCAGAAAGGCTACAAAAAACAGAAAACCCAATAACAATGAGGGACTTCAACTATGCCCATATTGACCAGGTATACTTCATCTCAGGATGGGATACAGAGATAACATTTCTAGACATCACTGATGACTGATTCTTGGAGCGACTAGTCCTGGAACCCACAAGAGGAGAGGCAATTCTAGATTTAGTCCTAAATGAAGCACAGGACACAGTCCAAGAGATGACTATAGATCAGGGGCAGGCAAACTTTTTGGCCTGAGGGCCACATTGGGTTTCCAAAATTGTATGGAGAGCCAGTTAGGGGAGGCTGTGTCTCCCCAAACAGCCAGGTGTGGCCCGGCCCCCACCACCTATCCGACCCCCCACACTTCTTGCCCCCTGATGGCCCCCTCCCCCCAGGGCTCCTACCCTATCCACCACCCTCTGCTCTCCATCCCCTGACCACCCCCGGAACCCCTGCCCCTGACTGCCCCCTGTCACCCCATCCAACCCCCCCCTCCTTCCTGACTGCCCCTCCGGGACCCCTGCCCCATCCAACCCACCTGTTCCCTGCTCTGAGCCCATCCGCACCCCCGCCCCCTGACCACCACCCCCAACTCCCCTGCCCTCTATCCAACCCCCCCGCTCCCTGCCCCCTTACTGCGCTGCCTGGAGCGCCGGTGGCTGGCAGCGCTACAGCCGGGCCACCCAGAGCACCGGGTCAGGCCGTGGCTCTGCAACTGCACTGCCCAGCCCCTGCTGTTCCCCTACCCCCGCAACCAGCAACGCGGTGCGCTGAGGCTGCGGGGGTAGGGGAACAGCAGGGGAGGGGCCAGGGGCTAGCCACCCAGGCCAGGAGCGCAGGGGCTGGGCAGGAGGGTCCCGCAGGCCAGATGTGGCCCACGGGCCATAGTTTGCCCACCTCTGCTATAGATGAACCGCTCAGTAATGGCAACCATAAAGTAAGTAAATTGAACATCCTTTGGGGGGGATGGGAGAATACCTAAGAAATTCATCACAGTGGCATTTAACTTCAAAAAGGGGAATCACCCAAAAATGAGGAGGCTAGTTAAACAGAAATTAAAAGGAACAGTCACTAGCATGAAATGCCTGCAAGCTTCATGGAAACTATTTAAAACCACCACAATAGAGGCTCAGTGTATATCTCAAATAAAAATAATAATTAAAAAAACCACAAGTAAGAGGAGCAAAAGAATGCCACTGTGGCTAAACAGAGTCAAAGAATTGGTTAGAGGAAAAAAGGTGTCCTTTAAAAATTGGAGGTCAAATCCTACTGATGAAAAGAGAAAGGAGCATAAACTCTGGCAAGTCAAGTGTAAAAGTTTGATATGTCAGGCCAAAAAAGAATAAGAGCAAATAGCAAAAGATAAAAAAAAATGCTGTTAGTTTTTGAAAGCATTTCGGAAGCAGGAAGTCTCCCAAACAATCAGTGGACAATCGAGGTGCTGAAGGAGCATTCAAGGAAGACAAGGCCATTGCAGAGAAGCTAAGATGAATTTGTTGCATCGGTCTTCACTACAAAGTGGGAACATCTGGCCAAGAGAGACTGTGAGCAGCCCAGTCATTGCCTGGCCAGTAAAGCATCCCCTTCTTGGTAACAGCTAGACTCAGACCCATAGATATGCAGGTCAGAAGGGACCATTATGATCATCTAGTCTGACCTCCTGCACAATGCAGACCACAGAATCTCACCCACCCACTCCCGCAATAAACCTCTCACCTACGTCTGAGCTATTGAAGTCCTCAAATCATGGTTTCAAGACTTTATGGTGCAGAGAATGCTCCAGCAAGTGATCCATGCCCCATGCTGCAGAGGAAGGTGAAAAACCCCCAGGGCCTCTTCCAATCTGCCCTGGAGGAAAATTTCTTCCCGACCCCAAATATGGTGATTAGCTGAACCCTGAGCATGTGGGCAAGATTCACCAGCCAGATACCTAGCAAAGAATTCTTTATAGTAACTCAGATCCCACCCCATCTAACATCCCATCACAGGCCATTGGGCCTATTTATCATGAATAGTTTTGTTGCTTACAAGTGCTCTATGAACAGTCTTTTAAAGTCCCATCTAAGGAGACTACTGTGAAATCCATAAAGACAATAAGAATACATCTGCATAACATCTTGAGTGAATTATCTGCAAGAACTTTTCTCTATCTTGAGAAACCAGTCTCACTGCAACTGTGAAGCTGATCTTTGAGAGCCCATCTTCTATTCCAGCCGGTAAGTAGGGGGGAAAAACAAGAGATTTATTGTTTACTGAAGTGACAACCTAGTTATGTTTCTCAGAACCGAGATGATTCTCAAAGTACACATCTGTACCAAAACCTCTGAATGTCTTAAATGTATGATGTGTACTTGTATTTTTCTAATTTGCCTAGAAGTTATGCTAACAAGTAATTGAGAGCACTGAGACCAGTGAAATGTATTACATTTAGGTTTGTACTATTTGTAACAGGAAACTGTGATTTCCCATCAGCAATAGTTACTGCAAGGCACTCTGTTTCAGTCTTAAAAAAACAGATTATGTGGACAAGAGAATTGATAGTTTCTTAGACAAAAAGAAAGAGCAGCTTTGAATTGTCTGGTAAGATAAAGATATTAATCACGATTTGAACCTTTGGTTAAAGTGTCATAAGACAGTATGGTAACATTCCAGAAAAATAACAAGAAGAGCACATATTTTATTTTGGGTTTAATATGTGCTAATCTTGCATATGTAAGGCAAAGCTTGATTACCAAATTCAGCTTAGCAAGTAATTTTGAACTGTGTAGACATTCTTTGATAATTAAGTAACTTGTCTAATTTTTTATAATCCTACTTTATAATTGAACTGACACAAGCAGTTCTTTATTTCCACTGGTATATAGCTGTTTATTTAAGAATCCATCATTTCATTTTGGCAGCAAAATCACCTACTCAGACTAGTGTAAAAAGAATAAAAGCTTGCCTTTGTAATAAGATTGTGATGTCCTTAAATTAACTGAACTGATTTATTATCTCTTGAAAGTTGTAACAGCCCACATTGAGTTTAATTTTTGACATTGTGAACACTATCATTTAACCATCTTTGTTTTGCTTTCTATGATTTTTATGTGTTTTAAAAGCTTTTTTGGGTAGTAAAACTCATACATTTATACTATTTCTCCAGTCTGCCTTATAGCTAAGGAACACTGATCCGATGAACAATAAGAGATCTAGTAGAGTGGTAACTAGTTAATTAAATGGATTTAACTAATGTGTTTTATAACCTCTCTCAGACTATCCTTATTAGTTCTATCCTTTTATAATAGCTAGCTGAAGGACATAATTTTACAATTTGGTCCACTGACATTCCTAGATCAGTTTTGATCACTAATATATACACAACCATATACACAACTATTTAGAATATAATTGTTAATCTACATTCTAAAAAATCTACAGTCATACAAGTCACTTGTCAGCCATTGCCCCCATTATATCCAGGTTCCTTTCAGACAAGCTCTTTCTCTATTACTGTACATGCTTGTCAGTTTCATGTCTGCAGATTAACAGCCTGATTCTGCATTTCTTCCTTAGCAAAGGAGAGTGCAAAACAGATTTGCCTTAACAGTGATTTTGGAGGGATTCCACTTTGTCACTTCTATCCTACCTAGTCTGTTTCCATTTACCCTGATTCCTTTACTTCAATCAGGCTACATTTCTGAGGAGAGTTTCTCCACATTTACTATCCTGATGCTAGCACTTATATGCTAATGTATTAAGAACTTTTATAAAGCCAAGCATCTGGAGTCTGTTCAGCAGCTTCACTTCTCCAGAGTTGACACAAATATTCTCTTCATTTGAAATAAACTCCAATATTTTAAGTGAAACTATGTTGAAAGTGACAAGTGCCACCTAGTTTTCTGGAAAACCATGTTAAAACTGGGAGTTTTCCAGGATTTCAGAGCAAACCTGTAAATGGCTTCAGATTGCTAAAAAGGTTTCAGGAACTTCAGTAAAACATCTGAAGAACAAACCACTGATGAAACCAAGTGGCTTTAGTGAGATTTCTGGTTTCTTGTCAAACTGTTTTGCACAGCCCTACTGCCTTGGGGAGGCAGTATCTGCTAATGGATAAGCATGGGACTTGTTGTCAGGAAACCTCACCTCTGCTACCAATTCATTCTGCAGCCTCGAAAAAGTATCTTTGTCTTCACCAGGTGAAGTGATTCTACCCCATTTTGCAGAGTTTAGTGCATTTACACAAAGCATTTCATCTGAAGATTGAATATCTACAAAATATGTATTGTATTAATTCACACTGTCATCCCAAATCTCATTACATCAATTGAGCATGATTGAAACAGAATCTCACCCTGGTCAGACCTCGCTGTTTCTTCAGTTTCCTCACTTCCACAGTGAAACAAAGGCACCACAAACTAATGCTTAATAATTCCTCTCCCTTTCTGAGTACTGATTTATTAATATATAAACAGTTCAACTTAAAAGAAGGAATGCCTAGCCCTCTTCTCCAGCGTCACCAGTTCATTTCCCCCCTCCTAAGCTCAGCAGTCCATTACACCCTTCTTAATGGTTTGGTCCTGCCCCTAACTGCAGGTAGCTCCAGCCAGGCCTTTCCTTCTGGCTGGTATGGAGGACTTTTTCCCCCATTCCCTCTAGATTTTCTGCAGGACAAGCTCACTCAGAGTGAATATATGCAGCCCAAAGAGCCCACCAGCTCCTTTGCATCTCTCCCATAATTCAAACTGCTTTTTATATAACTTAGCAGGCCTGGCCCTGAGACACATGTTCCCATTATGTGACCCACGGTCTCATTCCCTTCTTCTGGGGAGGTGGGAAAAGCCTGACACAGGTGCAGTTAGGCAACAACTCCCTTAATGGGCCACCTCACGCTGACAGTCACCCCTTTTCTTGCAAACACACAATGATCTGACCAGCCTGTACTTGTCCAGGTGTTTCTCTCTGGTCCACTAGTAAAACTCCAGGATTCTACTGTACTGCCCTGTTTGCAAAGGCTAGATTTAGAGGTCTGCACTTTCCCATATCATCTCTTGCTACAACATTAAATATGACTGTCAAGAGAGAGGCTCTCCAGAGCCAAGATAGCTCTCCTGCTACCCAGGTGGAAAAATTGGCTCTTTTATTTCCTCTGTCAGCTCATTTCAAATGCTGGAATGCAAGCCAGAAGCGTTCTGTAGCATTTACCTGCTGTAGAAAGCTCTTGAAATTGATAGCTCTTTTCCTTCCAACAACTTTTTTTTTTTTTTATTAAACACACCTAAAAATGAAATACTGTAACAAATCTAGCTCATTTACTCTTGGGAAACCTTTCCAACAACAGACCAGAAAAAACCAGTATATATTTCCCCCAATCTTATTCTTTTTCAAGCACGCTTTCTAAATACCTAGCTTTACACTAGTACCAGCTAAAAGGGACAGAGGAGCTGTACGCTGGAGAACTAAGTTATATTCACCAATCCAGCCCCAACGGACCGTTCTAGCCAGCTGAAGCAGTGGGGTGCACTGGACAGGCCCCATTTTCCACAGCCACACTCCTAGGAGGGAGTTGGAGTAAAGCCGTTAGTTACTGGTTCTAAGCTGCCTGTAGATTCCCCTTACACACAAGAAAGCCTCTAGGAGGCAGTTAAGCCAGCATTATGGCTCTGAGGATCCGGTCACTAGTCCGTTTCATTTTGGGCTGCTTGCTACTAAGCAGGATTCTGCCATCAATTTTTTTAAGAAACATTTTTAGTGTTTTGTTGACTTTCCCCCTATTTATTGTTATGACAAATAACCAGTGACCTACCACTAAGCCTATCTTGCCTGGGCAAGTTTATGAAATGAATCTTGCAGTAGTCAATTTACTTTCAAAATCTATACTGCTCCATAAACAAACCCGTCTGGGAACCAGGGTGGGTAAGTTGATTGTACCACTCACTCAGCAGAGTACCAAAGGTCAGTATTTCCTGGCTGAGCGAGTTTATATTTATTTCACATCTACGGAGCTACACAGTTGTTCTTTAACTTCTGTGAGTCTCTGGCAGTTCAGCCTGCAGTTGAAAGAACAAACTCTCAGAAAGCAACAGAGTAACATAAATGCTACCCCCGGCAGCATTACTGAAGTTATGCCCTACAGTGCCTTGTGTCCTCCAGAGAGACAGTACAGAAACAAACACTCTCTGTGGGATGCCACAACCCCCTGCTTCATCAGTATTCAACCTTAGGAAGCAGCTGAAATGCTTCAGTGGATGTTCAAAATTATACCACATTAGTGCAAAAGCCACTGGCTTGTACTGAGTTACGTGGGGTGGTTTTGGACACTGGCTGTGCAATCCAGCCACTGTTTATCCTTGTTAGTGAGGATTAATGAATACCTGTTGGTGATAACTTGCTTTCCAGAGGTGTGCCAAGAGCAAGCTCCCTTGCAACAGTTTGCAGCCAAGTGACTTACACACATAGCGTTTATTGACCACTGTTTATATGGCCCACAATATAATACAGAAAGTGTGATATCATGGTTTATGCAGAAGCTACAACACAGCAGGTCTAAGTGGCGAACTAGTTGGCAAAAATGTTGCAAAGGGCAGATAAAGATGTACTTAGAACCTATTCTCTTTGAGATCTCTTGGCATCTGGGAGTAGAGAGTGTGAATATCTGGTTCTCTTTGTTTAAAGGTTTAGGCCCACTACCCCTCTCTGATACATTGGTTGGCCATCATTTCCTGAGACTAATCCCATGGCTTTTTAGAACTACACAGGAGCTTCTTTCCATTGTGAGCTGCATCTGAAGGCATTTTCCCTCATTGTGGGGCATCCTACAGCAATATGTAAATAAGGGCCTGAAGTGGTAGAACACTCAAATTTTATGCCACTGTAACTCCACTGATTTCACTGTATTTATACCACTGTAAAACTGGAACAATGATGGAGGATCAGGCTCCAATCTATAGCCTTGAAATAATTAATAATTTCTCTTTGTCATCATTTCACTTCAAGTGGCTTTCAGGTATTATTATTATTAAACACACTGAGCTCTCATTATTCTTTGGATTGTTAAAGCCTAACCATATTCTCTCAGGTTTCTTCTTCATAATCAGAAAGAATAAGATATGAAATGTACATAAAGCAATAAGAAAACCTCAGAAACATCTTCATTTGTAGCTGGGTAGAAGGAACCAAAGATTCCCTTAGTTCATTATCTTGTCTTCTGGGAGACACAGCTACACTGTTTTTGGTAGGTTCTGCTATCTCATTCTGTTACGATGAAATTCATCCCAGTTCATACAGGATGGGTGTATATGCCACACTTAAGTCGTTAAAAGAGAGTTAAAGTAGTTCAGAGGCCTTGAATTGGCACTCTATAGATGGGTAGCTAACTTCTAATGCATATCCTCAGTAAGCACAGTAGTAGTGAACTGGGACAAAGGATTGCCTATCATTATGACTCTCTGGGTGAAAAGTCCCTTGGTGATCAGAGGGGTCATTTCAGAAAAATTCTGGGGAGCAGAAGGGGAGGGCTAAATTGTATCAGCATATAAAACACTATATGTTATTGCATTATATGCTGCAAAGTCAGGGGGTAAAAAGTGGAGCAGGGAGACCCATGAAAACTTGGGGGAGCAACTGCCCCCCTTGGCCCATAGCTAATGGTGCCCGTTACCACAAAGGTCAGATCTTGATTTTAATTTCTCCAACCGATCAGAGATGCGCAGTTCTGGGTTTGATCTGAGACCCCATCCTTTACTGTATGGCTGAAGCCAGCTGGAGTGGGAGAATGAGAGTTCATAGAAAGGATGCTTCACTGCAGAAGATGGTAAGTGTACAGACACAAGCTACTGGAACGAACTTTCTCCTTTTACATTTTAAAGATCAATCTCTGGCTCTGTTCGTAAGGAATTATTCTCCTATACATTCATGGGGAAGTGACTGGTCAGGAAACTTAATGAAACTGACAGTCAAAATGTCTATTAGAACCACATCTATTTGCATGTTGCTACTGCTCCCCCACCCCGGCTGTCTCTGAAGAGTTAGACATCATTTGTTTGATGTTACAATGTTTAATTTACTACATTCCTTGAGGGCAAGACTGGCTCTTGTCTAATGTGACTATGTAGAGGTTTCCTGTACAGGCTACCTGCGTGATGGGACTTAGTCTGGTGGGAAAGGAGTCTCCCTGTGGCCATTATTTCCTCTCCCAAGGGGGTGCGGGGCAGTGGTTATAAGCTAGAAGAGCTTTAACGCCATCGCCCAAATACCTTGGCCAGAGCAGCTGAGCCAGAAGAGAGGGAGGAATTAACCTGTGCCTGTGAAACAGCTCATGCAGATTCATTTCCCACCCACTCCCCTTATTCCAGGAGAGAAGCCAGGGACTGAGTCACTATTTCATCCCTGATCTGTTTTGGGGCTTCCTGCTGCCCTTTACTCTAGGCAGATTGTATGGTTAGAAATCCACCCCTTGATCATCCCAATTTTAAATTATTTGTTTTAGACTGACATGCTCAATCCATCCCAGAATGATTAGGCCAGATCTGGCTCACCTTAATGATATATTTTATCCATACATAGAGCTACATTAAAAGAAAATTAAAGATTCCAACTTCAAACACATAAGTCAACAGTTTGGCCCCCAATGTGTATATGCATTTTGAGTCTTATATTACATCAGATAATTTTTTCCCCCACAAGACCCTTGCCTCATTCACTACACAGACCTAATTGTGCTCAATTAAATATTCAATATTTTGTTTTCTCCTCATTGACCAGTGTGTGGCCGCAGACCTTATTTACTGTGGACTGTGCAAACCCTGCTCTGTAAACAGAATTCTTAGTTTCCTCATGGGTTTTTTTTTTTTTTTAAAAATGGTGCTAATCACTATAGTATCTGAATATTTGACAAGCATACATTAACTTGTCTTCACGTCTCTGTGACGTGAGGGGGTAGGGTTAGCCCAGTTTTACAAGGTCAAAACAAGCATCCATTAATTGTGTGTGCCCAGTTTGAGTCATCTGGGGCCTGAGTTTTTAGAATACTTGACACTTTCTATGTTCAAAGCTCAGGTCTCACTGATTTCAGATGCAGCTGAGTGCTCAGCACTTCCGCAAATCAGACCCCAGGGAAGGGAGGCGGGCGTCCATAAAATGAGCCATCTGTGGGCACTTGTGAAAAGTTTGGCGAGAGCAGCTTGCCCAGCATCACACAGGAACTCTGTGGCACTGACACAGGGATAGAAACCAGTTCTCCAGGGCATCATTCAACTGCCTTCACCACGATGCTGTCCTTCCTCTACCTACAATTCCATGCCTCATTTAACAAACACCTTCCGACTTCTGCAACAAGTGAGGCAGGGGTCCAACAGACAACAGTCTCCTTTACTACATAACCCTAATTTATGCCCAGAGCAGGTGCATCCTGTGCACTGAATAAGGCAAGGGTTCTGTGGGGGGAAAAAAAAATAGTGCATGATAACGTATTTAAAGACTATACCATAATGTATATATGCAAAGGGGGCACATTAAGATTGCATCAGGCAGCCTTAGTTCTGGCTTTTCCTAACAAGCCCTTTACTTTGCAATGTTAACAACGTTCTTTTAAACACAGTTTGTGTAGAATTGCCTTTGTAATTTTCCTTTAAGAGAAGACTGAAAACCCAGAAATTCCAACATGTGCCACTCTAGATCCCCACATAGGCATCGGCAGGGTTGGAACCTCTAGCTCCACCACACAGACCTCTGACTCTTAACCTAAAGGAGTAACTGATGGCAAGAACAGGTTGTCATCCTCTTTGTGGGCCAGCACCAGAGGGGATGACAGACATGTTATCAGGGGGTTTTACAGGTATTTTCTGACAGACGAGCAATGGTAAGACTTGGGGATCTTGGGTTCCATTCCAGGCTAACTTCAGTTAGACAGAGAGAGGTTGTAGCTTAGCAGGTTGGAGACAGGGAACAAGAAAAGAATATAGGGACAGTTGGGTATTTAGATGGGGTGCGGCAGGGGAAGCCAGGTAGGTAGGGATTTTAATTTAATAGGGATATCCTCGGGGTGGGAAAGGGAGACTGGAGAGCAGAGCATCATGTGGAACAGCCACCCAGCCCCAAACCTGATAGAGACTGAAGAGTCAGCACAAAGGGAAACTGAATCGGGTAACACGCCCAATGGGGAAGGGAGATGCCCAGATGCCCACCTCTTGGCCTTGCAGCAGCTTTCTTCAGCTACCTGAGCAGGACTGCATACGGCGGTGCAGGCTGAACTGGGACTCCATACGAGACCTCTGCAAGCTGCTCAATGATGACCTCAGATATGCCACACAGAGCCATGTCCTCTCAGTCCCTGTCAGGGTTACCACTTCCTTGTGTGTACTTGTGACAGGATCACGTCCAAGGGACATAGGACACTCAACAGGAATAGTCCGCTGAGGCACACCCTTGACTACAACTGATTTTCCAACCAACAGACGTATGTAGCGGAGGAACACGCAGGAGTACTACATGCAGCACATTTCCCATCTGTACTGGGGCAGTGATGGTCATACCTAGGCGGCCATCACATCCCTTGGCCCGCCCTGCTTCCCGCAGCCCCCATTGGCTTGGAACGGTGAACCGCAGACAGTGGGAGCTGCGGTCGGCCAAACCTGCGGATGCTGCAGGTAAACCCTTAGACCCTCAGCAATGCCCAAGAGGCAAAGGGTGTCTTCTAAGTTTTCCCTTTCAGTTTGTCTAGTGAGTCTAAGCTTTAAGGAGGCAGTTTCTTAATTGATTTCCCTGGCTTCAATGTCAGTCTTTTGTAGTTCATTTTCCAAGTGAGCCATTCAGGATTTTATATCACGTACATCTTTAGAGAGGCCATAAATATCTTTTGAGATTGAAGCCACTTGATCTGTGAGGAATTCTTTCAGTGCCCTGGTATCCTGGCCTCAGTTCTGCTGTGGCTTTGCGGTCTCCCACTTCAGCTGCTTCGGTGACTCAAGCTTAGCGCTTTGGATTCCAGTGGAAAAATGAGAGGCAACAAGAGTCAGCTTAAATTAATTAATCTCCTGGATAAACTTCAAACTTTTATGAATTTTTATTGCCAATTTGCTAGGAAGGCAATTATTACAGATGAATTGCTATGGGGGAGCGAGAAGGTCTGGGACTAGGCGGCCATCTTCCTCACGGGGACACACCCACACACTCATACCCTTTCTACCTCAGTAAGTGGGTTTCTTCTAAGTCACTTTTTGCTACACACCGTAATCCGTAATAGTTTGGAGATGGATGGCCTTGCTCTTTGTTGTACAGGAAGTATTCAGATTGCCCCTTAAAGAGTCCCAGGAGGTGGTTCTTCAAAGGGCAAAACATCAGCCTATTTTAAGGTGCTTATCTGACCCAGTGATGGGCTGCACTTACCAGTGGTACTGCATAATGATTAGGCACCTGGCTCATGATTCTCCCCCATCTTTAGCATCCCCAGCCAGTGGTCATTCTGACACAGCTGCAGTTTCTTTTCTGGTAGATAGTGACTCAGGCCTCAAGCCTGGGGGTGGGAGATAACAGCATCCTTATAAATATATAAAAGGCCAATCTCCCCCACACCCTTGCCTCAAGATTTATAGTGTCTCTATCCCTCTTAGCTCTGGAGGAGAGAAAGGAGGGGTTCTTGCCCCCTTTGTGGAATGGGAGTTGGTAGAGGAACCCAGGGCCTCCCTCTCCACTGGGTTCTGGCCCAGGACCCTAGGAGTGCTTCAAAGCCGACTCCCTGGGCTAACTCCTGTCACTTACCCTCTCAGACCAGGGTGTGGTCGAAAGCCTCATAAATGACCCACCAGAAGATGGAGTGAAGGTTTCCCCAGGGAAAGGCTAGTCCCTTCTCTAAGGCCTGGGGCAGCTGCCACTTGCAGCCATGATTCCAGCTGGACCCTTACGCAAGAGCTCCTAAGACAGTCTGACTTCCTAGCCTGTCTTCCCCATTCTGAGCCATTTGACACCCTTTTAAGATCCTCCACCCAAAGCAAGCTCTGCAAGTGCAAGCAGGCAGAGCTGCCTGGGCTCAGAACTGCTCCTTAACCCCTTTTGGGCCCAGTGTGGGGTTTATATACCCCATCACAAGCCTCCAGCAGCATAGTACCCGAGTGCCTCACAATCTAATATATATGAATACGCAGTACCCTTTGAGGTACACAAGTAGCATCCCCATTTTATAGCTAGAGAACTGAGGCACAAGAGATTAAGGACAAGTCTACACTGAGAATGCTACATCAGTACAGCTGCACCACTGTAGTGCTTTAATGGAGATGCTGTAAGCTAGTAGGAGAGAGAGCTCTCCAGGCGGTGAAGTTAATCCATATCTCCACGAAGCTGTCCCGCCAACGTAGCGCTGTCTACCGCGGGGGGGGGGGGGGGAGAAGGGAAGGGGTGTTAGGTCAGTATAACTACATCATTCAAGGGTGTGAATTTTTCAAACCCCTTAACAGTTATACTGATATAGATCTGTAGTGTTGACCAGGCTTAAGTGACTTCCCCAACAGCATGCAGGAAGTCTCTACCAGGGCTGCATATTTTCACAGATTCTAGGGCCAGAGGGGACCATTGTGATCATCCAGTCTGATCTGCTGGGTAACAGGCCATAGAACTGCCCCAAAATAATTCCTAAAGCAGATTTAAAAAAAGACAAGACACCCAATCTTGATTTAAAAATGGTCAGTGATGGAGAATCTATCATGGCCCCTGGTAAATTGCTCCAATGGTTAATTACTTTAGTAATTAACTCATAAAATACGAGTATCATTACTAAATATCTTTCTAGTTAATTAAAATGTTGCAAAATAAGTGTAATTATGTATATTTTAAAACATTAAGGACATTGTTAAAACAGCTTCTTAACTTTTTGAAAACTTGACTGTACACTTTTCTGCAATAACAAAGACCCCAACCAGCATCAGGGCACATTGGGCTAAGTGCTCTGAGTATCTGCTCCAAACAAGACAGACAGAAGGTGGGAGAAATGCACTAAAATCCTCATTTTGCAGATGGGTAACTGAGGCACAGATACATTAAATGACTTGCCCAAGGTCACACTGGAAGCCTGTGGCAAGGTTGTGAACTAAAAAGATCTGAGTCCCAGTCTCTTGCCTTAGCCATAGGACCATCCTTCCTCCCCTCTTTTGAAAGAATTCAGATGGAGAATTAGGGCAGGAAAACACTGCATAAACGGGTCCCTGGGGGAGTCCCTCTTTGGGGGCAAGAGCTCATTATGCAGGGGGAACCTCCCTGGACTCCGCTCCTTCCTCCATCTGCAGAGCTCAAGTGGATGTGCTTTTGCAGGGCCAGAGAAAATACAGGAACATGCCATTGAGCCAACATTCCCCACTTCCATGCCACCCACCTGCACACTCAGAGTCACTGTTTTTTGCTCCCTATGCTTTTGGGAGTGGGGGTGAGCCTTTGGCTCATGTTACTTAACCTGGGTTTCATTAGAGACATACAGGGGGAACACTGCACTATTTTCTCCCCTCCTAGTTATTTGGAGAGGGTGTGCAGCACTGATTATGATACCCATATCCCTTCGAGCATGCTCCAAGCAAGTCATAGCTTAAGAGAGAGTTCAGGGAGTTTGTATAGCAGAAAGACATCAAAATAAAGGGGAGAAAATGATAGATGTTCTCAACAACTTGTCAGGCAGCTGCTGTGAAGAGATTTCAAGTCACAGCCTGTTGCTACAGTCTATTGGGTTCACAGACACCCCCCCCCCCCCAAAAAAAAGGTTCTCTCCAGGTAACCTGATTTATCAGCAAAATTAAAGATGGTGCTGGACCCGTATTAAACGGAAACGGACAAGCATTAATTCACTTTACACTATCAGAGAGAGTTAGCATGATGACAGACAAATATATACGTTTTTCCCTTCCAAAATAGGACCAGATTCTCAGCGGCTGTGAACTGATGTTGCTTCATTGGCTCCTATGGAGTGAAGTTTACTTCAGCTGATGATCCGGCCCATGGTTTAGAATTCAGTCGTTGATAAGCTTCCTGAAACTTCTGCCTTTTTGTCTCAAGTTTTCCAGGCTGTGTTTTTGGGCACAGGATGATTTCTTCTAAGAGTTTAATGAGATGTGGCTCATTCATTGCATATCTTGTGACAAATGCTGTACAGCCCCTAAGGTCCACAGGACTTTTTAGGTGGGCAGAAGGGGTTTCCTTTGTGGATTTTGTACTCTGTAGGGAACTGGGCATTCTGATAATGCCTACCCCAGTAGAATTTATTTTTAATCCTTTATCATTCAAAAAGGAAGATTGTGAAAAAACTATGGTGGGAGAAGACTGGACAATCGCAAACACAAAATGACTATAAAAGATGCATGTGCAACCTTAGCTCTGCCCCCATGGCACACATGTAATTAAAGATTGTATTGTAACATGTTATATGGCCTAAATGCTCTCACACTGACTCCAGAATGAAGCCAGATTCCTAAGGCCAGATTCTCCATTGCCCTGCACTTCTTATAGTCATTTACACGTGATTAGAGTGGGTGCGATATGCTCCCTCTCTGTTATGGCAGTGTTTTACGCTTACTTCGCTGAGGTGTAAATACTAACAGTGCTAGGCAACTGAGAATCTGGCCCAGATACATGATGACATTTCCTCTGACAGAATGGGACAGCTCTGACAAGAACTCAAATCCTACAGAGGGTGAATCAGACTAGCCTGCTTATTTTGACAGCCAGACAATCCATAATCAAGATGTACCGCAGAAAGAAAAGGAATGAACATGGCAGGAGTCAAACATGCAAGTAGCGAGTAGCCACTGCACTGAAAACTTAATCTGAAGTGACTAGCACTAACGAAGCTTCAGTTTAGAGTCACTCATTCCATTATGCACATGTCCCTGTGTGTTTTAGCACATAGCACTGTATCAGCAGGTATCTTCCAGCTGTATTTCTCAGCTGCAGCTCAGCTTGTCAGTCAGGGATTGTGCACCTGATGCTAAGGGCTCAGTTAAAAACTTGACTTTCTGATAACTGCCACATTTCCACTGGCAGTAGTGGAAAAAAAAATCCAACTTTTGACGGATTCATTTGTCTTGTAAAATTCTATTTTTTTTTAAATTAGAAATTTGCAGAAGGGGAGAATTTTTAAGTGCTTATGAAAATGTACCACTAACAGCCATTCTCTGCTTGTTACATTACAAGTTTAGAAACACTTTTCAATTAAATACCAGCCCACAGTAATAAATTTATGAAAATGGCAAGTTATCATAACACTGTGTATAACAAACATTCCTTCTCTGCTACTCCAGCTACTCTTTGAAGTGCATCAAGCATCCTGTTTAAGGATATGCATAGAAACTAAGTATTTGATTTAGAGAATATTGGTCTGATTATGGACCAGTTGCTGGACCACCCCCCACAGGCTACTGTTTGCCACCAAAGTGGCACAAAGTGATCTTAAAGCTGCCCTGAAAAGGCAGTTGAGCCTTAGCCTGTTTCATGCTAGCCCATTCTGGCCCCTCCTTTAACTCTGGGGGTGTACTGGAGCCAATTGGAGGTGAAGCCTGGGTGCAATAGGGACCAGTGGGGACAGGACAGAATCATTATGCCCTCTGACAGTTCTCAGCTAGGGGACTATTCCAGCTAGTTGCTCTAGCTTGTGATGTGGGAACCTTGATCTTCACTTGTCCCAAGACTGGGGGAGACAAAAGTAGGTCTTGATGGTGGGCCAGAATTTTGCCATACTTACTCACTTTGTACCTATCACCACCACCCCATGGTCCCATTGGTTTCAGTGGATTTAGTAGAGGAGTAAAGGTACCACTCCTGGCGAGTGAGGGTGGAAGAACCTGGCCCAGAATAGTAATTTACATGCTGCCTGCATAAATTGGCAAAGTGGAAGAAGAGGTCAGGCTCTGATGGCTTTTGCCTCTTAAACAAACCCTCCTCCAACCCAGTGATTTATACAGTAGAGAGTTCATGAGTTTTCATTTTCACATAAACTTCTAATGGGGATGTAGAGAGCACTTGCTTTTCCATCCTACAATTTAAAGTGCTTGACCAAATGTTGCCATACGGATTAACACCATAATTCCACCCACCCACACACTTTAGCAAGCATCCTGATAGGACACAAAATGAGATATGGAAGGGACATCTTCTGTACTACTACTGAGCAGCTGTGAGCTGCAAGTTTTGTTCAATATTCGTGTCAAGTGTGACTGGAACAAATGCAGTAAATATTAGTCTATCTGGCCATAAACTAACTGTGTTAGTGAAAAGACCCTAGCTTTCCTTCATCTGAATGAGAAATGTAATGTGGTTTTGAAAACCCAATCATAGTTGTAATCGCCACATATCCTATGTGAGATGGGAATCCATCTGTTTTAGACATCCAGGACTCCAGGAAAACCGTAACTGAATATTTGTGCTAGGAAAAAAAAAAACAAACCCACACACATTTTTCCAGATAGACACCTTGAGTGGAGCAATTTAAAAGTCTGCTGGGAAGGAGACAGGGCCTATAACAATTAAATGACCCCATCACTATAAATTTTTAGTCAAATGGACAAAGCGACAGTGCTAACATTTGCTAACCCTCCCATTTTCTGAAAAAAATACATCAGGAGAGCTAGTTCACACAGCAAATAGGCTTATTTGTAATAGATTTCAGGCCCAGGTGGCTGCTAGGCAATTGCTATAGCAGCAAAATATAATCTTAACTTTTATTCTTTATTAAAATTCTCACCTAGTAGCAACGGACAAAGTGGAAGGAAGATCGGTCTCTAATTTAATCTGTCCAATACTGATCACAAAACTGCACTGTAATGAATTAGGTCAGAGGTGGGCAAACTACGGCCCACGGGACCGTCCTGCCCAGCCTCTGAGCTCCCAACCGGGGAGGCTAGTCCCCCGCTGTTGCCCCTCCCCTGCAGCCATGCTGCCGCGCGGGCAGCACAGCTTGTGCCCGCCCACCTCCCAGGCTTTCCAATAAGCCTGTCCTGCCACTCTGAGTGGCATGGTAAGGGGGTGGGGGAAGAGGGGGTTAGATAAGGGGCAGGAGCTCCCAGGGGGCAGACAGGGGGTGGTCAGGAGACAGGAAGCAGGCGGCTTGGATAGGGGGGTAGTTAGGGGACAAGGAGTGGGGAGGGTTGGATGGGCCTGTCAGGGGCAGGGGTGTGGATAGGAGTCAGGGCAGTTGGATAGAGGGTGCGGTCAGGGGACAAGGAGCAGGGGGGGTTGCATGGGAAGTGGGACAGGCCCTCCATACAATTTTGCAACCCCGATGTGACCCTCGAGCCAAAAAAAAAAAAAAAGTTTGCCTACCCCGAATTAGGTTATTGTTTTCCCAATCACTAACTAAAGTAGCATCTCTTTTTAGCCAGCGCCTCCCTTAATTTGCATAGAAGTCAAAGTTAATTCCTTTCTGAACCCCAACGATCATGGGATACGTAGTCCAATGTCCTTGTCCTCACTACAATATGCCTGCCATCTACACCCTTCAAAGCTGAAAAAACGGAACATAAGATATAATTCTGCAACTTAAAGCCATTAAATATTCATGCCTACAATAGTTTGAGCATCAGTGAGTTAGGAGCAGTAGCTAATACTTTTCACCAGCTGTAGTTAATCATTCAGCTTCCCAAGGTGATCTTATCCTGTAATTAGGACCTGGTAGGTTTGCTCCTAAAGATGTGATCACACTGGACAAGAGAGATAGACAAAAATTACAATAGACAGATTGCTCGCGTTTCAGCTCAGACTGGGTTTATAATTAGGCAATCCATTACTGATAAGGAGGTTTGTAGATGGGTTTATACCAGAGGATGTTGTGAAGGCCAAGACTATAACGGGGTTAAAAAAAAAAAAAAAAACCCACGAACTAGATAAGTTCATGGAGGATAGGTCCATCAATGGCTATTAGCTAGGATATGCAAAGATGGTGTCCCTAGCCTCTGTTTGCCAGAAGCTGGAAATGGGCGACAGGGGATGGATCACTTGATTACCTGTTCTGTTCATTCCCTCTGGGGCACCTGGCATTGGCCACTATCAGAAGACAGGATACTGGGCTCAATGGACATTGGTCTGACCTAGTATGGCTGTTCTTGTACCCCCATGTGTACCTTGATTTCTCTCCTAAGACTGTATAAGAAATAGTGCCGGTCTCTCAATGAAATGTTATGCAACATATTTGCAACTTAATTCTGGGCCATTTCACATTGTTGTAAAAACACTTTAAAAAAGTGTCATGCAAAATATCAGCATGTTGTGGATTTAGATGCAAAAAATGTATCTTTTGCACTTTTTTAAATTCTGAAGTTTTCACTTAAAATAGGGTGATTTTGGAGGATAATTTTGTTTATAGGAATTTAATTCTAATAAAAGTGGGGTATATTAGAGATTTCCCTCTCCTGCATCCATCATATGTTGCTGCCCTTTTAGATGGTAAGCTCTTTGGCAGAGGGACCATATCTTGTGTTTTTGAACAGCCCCTGGGACAATAAAGCCCCCATTAAAGAAGTATGGACTGGATGGATGCACTACAAGGTGGGTAGAAAGTTGGCTAGATTGTTGGGCTCAATGGGTAGTGATCAATGGCTCCATGTCTAATTGGCAGCCGGTATCTAGCGGAGTGCCTCAAGGGTCGGTCCTGGGGCCGGTTTTGTTCAATCTCTTCATTAATGATCTGGAGGATGGTGTGGATTGCACCCGCAGCAAGTTTGCGGATGACACTAAACTGGGAGGAGTGGTAGATAAGTTGGAGGGTAGGGATAGGATACAGAGGGACCTAGACAAATTAGAGGATTGGGCCAAAAGAAATCTGATGAGATTCAACTAGGACAAGTGCAGAGTCCTGCACTTAGGACGGAACAATCCAATGCACCGCTACAGACTAGGGACCGAATGGCTCGGCAGCAGTTCTGCACAGAAGGACCTAGGGGTGACAGTGGACGAGAAGCTGGATATGAGTTAACAGTGTGCCCTTGTTGCCAAGAAGGCCAATGGCATTTTGGGGTGTATAAGTAGGGGTATTGCCAGCAGATTGAGGGACGTGATCGTTCCCCTCTATTCGACATTGGTGACGCCTATCTGGAGTATTGTGTCCAGTTTTGGGCCCCACACTACAAGAAGGATGTGGAGAAATTGGAGAGAGTCCAGCGAAGAGCAACAAAAATGATTAGGGGACTGGAACACATGAGTTATGAGGAGAGGCTGAGGGAACTGGGATTGTTTAGTCTACAAAAGAGAAGAATGAGGGGGGGATTTAATAGCTGCTTTTAACTACCTGAAAGGTGGATCCAAAGAGGATGGATCTAGACTATTCTCAGTGATAGCAGATGACAGGACAAGGAGTAATGGTCTCAAGTTGCAGTGTGGGAGGTTTAGGTTGGATATTAGGAAAAACTTTCACTAGGAGGGTGGTGAAACACTGGAATGCGTTACCTAGGGAGGTGGTGGAATCCCCTTCCTTAGAAGTTTTTAAGGTCAGGCTTGACAAAGCCCTGGCTGGAATGATTTAGTTGGGATTCGCAAAGAGAAAAGGAGTACTTGTGGCACCTTAGAGACTAACCAATTTATTTGAGCATAAGCTTTCGTAAGCTACAGCTCACTTCATGCATGAAGTGAGCTGTAGCTCACGAAAGCTTATGCTCAAATTGGTTAGTCTCTAAGGTGCCACAAGTACTCCTTTTCTCTTTGCGAATACAGACTAACATGGCTGTTACTCTGAAACCTTAGTTGGGATTCCCCCTTCTCTGGGCAGGGGATTAGACTAGATGGCCTCCAGAGGTCCCTTCCAACTCTGTTATTCTATGATTTGCCAATTTCCCTGGGTGTTACCAGAAAACAGAACTGCTTATTATCAAAAGGTTGCAAAAGTACAAGGTGTTTTCATAAAATTGAGCCATTTCAGGAATTGTGCTCAATTTCTGAGGCAACCAACTATTCTCCCCCCTCACCCACAGTTAAGCATAAAACTCTGAACTTCAGTTCCATGCACACAGGTCTTCCCTACCCTACAAAGCGAAAGGGTACCCCTGCTAAAATCAGATAACTGCATCGATACTACCATCTTACAGATTAGGCACTGACTTCCTGTTTCCCCATAGGGGTGCTTGACCCCCACCCCCATGGCCCCACCCCTTCCCCATTCCAATCCCTTCCCCAAATCCCGGCCGTACCACATTCCTGCTCCTTTCTCACCCCCCTTCCCCCAGAGCAGCCAGGCGGGAAGCACTGGGAGGTAGGCGGAGGAGCGGGGACATGGTGTGCTCAGGGGAGGAGGTGGTGGGGCAGGGCGGGGAGCTTGGCTGCCAGTGGGTGCAGAGCACCCACTAATTTTTCCCTGTGGGTGCTCTAGCCCTGGAGCACCCACAGAGTCAGCACCTATGTCTTACAGGAGGCTGGGGCACATGCGATCTTAGTATTCCCATCATTGCATCAGGAGCCAATTTGCCACTCTAATATTAGATTAGGCCCTTTGGATGACATTATGCTGAAGACAGAGAGCGTAGGTATACCTAAACAGTGTTAAAACTAAGAGGAAACTGTTGCCATCTGCACTCAGCTAACCAAAGCTCCTTTGATAAGACAAAATGCAATGTATTAGTTACCAGTTGTACTACATATCATTAATTAATAACCTGTACAGTAGGTTAGAAGTGGATAGACTGAACAAAATCTCAAAATGAATTGGCCCCACACTCTGTTAGGTACACAGTGTTTGGGTAAGTAAGTATCTTTCCTCACTCTTAGGTCAGAGACCTCCTTCTGAAATCTGTGTCAGGTCTGTCAATTTCTGCTGGGCCAGCTGCTGTCTTCAAATGTAAGCATTCTGGAGCTTCCCAGGTCAGTGGTATGTACAATATTTTGTGGTTCCACCTCCTAATTCTTCAGAAGCCTGAAAATATATTACATTTAACTAGAACAGTAACCCAGAAGTACATCAAGCTGAGTGCCAAACATGATACCACTATGCCCCGCCCCCACCACCACAAGCCCCCAACCAAAGACATCAGAGACAGAACTTCTAGAAATGCAAAAGGGAAAGTTGGGGCATACAAAAAGGTGTAAAATAAGCTGTCTAGAGAAGGATTAGATCAGAAGGAGAAAAGGCTAAGAAAGAAAAAAACTCAAGATGTTCAGATTAGCTCCCAGAAGTTTGGATACTTATCTGAACCAAATCCTGAGTTTTAAGATTTGCCCATTGTTTCAATTATATATTTAACTAATCAGAACAAAGCTTCTACTTTCTATGAGTTCATGTGTGGTATTATAAACCACATTTGTTAACTTAGTCCAACCTTTGCACATGGTGCAAAGACATTTGGTGACCAGACATTTTTAGATCACTCATTTCTCAAGGGTTCAATAATAAAGATGCTACGGTTATGAATTAACTAGATTTAGGAGAAATCTTGTCTAAGTTCTATGTTATAAGCCACTGCTTACACAGTCTCCCTCTGTCAGCTACAAAAGGGCAGCCAAATAAAAATAAATGGCAAGCTGGTGTTATTCAGGTTCAGAAGAACATGCTACTGAAGTTTTGATTAAAAGTGAAAGAACAGTTGGTGCTCAAATTGAGCTGTTGCAGGTGGGCATCATACCCACACTTCTCTCCACTGCCAGGTGATAAAGGGAAAGACAGGTGGGTGGAAATGTTATTTCTCTGCAAACCGTAACTGAAGTCAGAACCCTTACACAGAAGGGTTGGTTCCCCTAGAACTGGCTATAGAAACACCACAACCAAGGACACTTGCTTCTCTTCCTACGCCCCAGTCCCTGGCTCTGAAACCACACTCACCTGCAATCCCGCTAATGGAGAGGGCAAAATCCATTACATTATAGTTTGCACCTGAAAGCAAATCCCTCCCTGACATGAAGGGAAGAAAGAAGAGATTTAACTGAAACTCTACCCTGAGTCCATTGTAACTTAGTCCAGTTTTGTCCTATGTTTCACAAAACAGAAACCTTACTTTAGTAAGTTTGTGTTGGGTTTAGAGTTCATACTGAAATCATGTGTACTTTCCTAAGGTTATGGTTTGGTTGTAAAAGTTTTATCTAGTTCTCAAACAGGCATGAAAAAAAAAGCAAGAGAGACCGCACTGTCTTTTTCTCTCTTTATATAATTGGAAGAGAAATCATATGGACACAGGTGGGTTCCAAATAATGATGTTACTAACTATACACAAATATGCAAGGCCTATCTATATACCCTGGACTGCTATGGCTGATTTCTGGCAGGGTCTAAAACGTAGAACACAATCAGTGTCACTAGCAGGCTTACAAACCAGTCAAAGAGATAGTACCCAGTTCCTGTAGATCTCACATCATTTCTCTTGCCTTCATTAGGCAATTTAAAAAGCAGAGTCTTAAGTCCTAAATTAGTCCCTTCTTCTACTGAGGTGTGCACAAGGGGGAAGTGTTTGGGAAACCACAGAGGTCTCAACTCAGAGCTGCTACCATGTTCTCCTCATTCACCTGATAATTACTGTCCCTTTTGAAAGAATAAATTGTAGCCACAGGAGTGGGGAAGGTGGTGTGGCCCTGCTAGCAGGAAGAGTCTGAGGAGCCACAGGCAAATTTAGTGCCATCCAACAGATGGAAATAGAACTCCATACACAGACTGCTTCTGGCTGACTGGGCAAGTCACTAATGTCTGTATGCCCCAGTCCCCCCTTCCCTATCTTCAAAATGAGGATAGTCACCCACTTTTGGAAAGCAGTATATGTTCAGATGGAAAGCACTAGTCATCATCCCTTCATTATTCCTAGCCTCCCTCAGCCTCTAGCACAGTTAGGCACTTTGGTGTTATTTGATCGCTCTGCGACTGTTTGTTACACCTTTCCATGGTGGACGGAAGCCATGACAGGCAAGAAATTGCTCAGGTCACTATGATCAACTCTGATAGCACTAGCTGAACCAAAGTGGCCTATAACTGGACAACATCAAACTTCCCCCAAAAGTTACTTTGGTTGAAACTTTCTGGATTTTCAATGAAAAACCAAATCAGAGTTTGTTTTTTCTTCTCATGTAACTTCCAGAAGACAGGGTGGTAGTGGGGAATAAAGTATGGAAAGGGGTGTGTGTGTGTGGGGGGGGTAGGTAAACAACTGTTTCAGCCACTGTGGTTTTAAAGTTTTATATTTAGGTTTTTATCTCATGATACATGCTGTCCCAGAGCCCAAGTCTCCAATTCTTCAAACTTCAACCAGTTTTCTGCTCCTCTGTCTGTTGCTCATAAACATTACCTATCTATTTCACAAGCCTTTTCAAGTTTCATTTACTAGTATCAGGTTTCAGAGTGGTAGCCGTGTTAGTCTATATCAGCAAAAATAATGAGGCTTCCTTGTGGCACCTTAGAGACTAACAAATTTATTTGGGCATAAGCTTTCATGGGTTAGAACCTTTGTTGGTTTTGGTAAAGTTTGGAAGTTTTCAAAAGATAACAGATTTATACCCCTCCCCTCATTTGTGATTTGGCAAACAGTTCCCCTTGTCTGACCAGCTGTAATTGATGTAGATCATGAGTGAAATCCTGGCCCCATTGAAGTGAATGGGGGCCAGGATTTCACCCATAAATCTGATCTTGAATAATGACCCAATTTTAAACAAGCTGTCGGAGTTAAATTGGCCATCATATACACATGATCAAAAATGTTTCTCATTTTGTTGGTATGTTATTCTGCCCCCCTCTACCTGTTCAACAAAGGCTATAGGTCTGTTACATGTCTCAGCTTGACTGCCTGGCTCTTTAGCTCAAACTATAGAGATTCATGCTATTAGCTCTGGAGGTCACCCATTCAATCCCCAGTATTAGCCCAAATGGTGTGGGTTTACCCAGCATTCAATCTGCTGTGGGCCTCTGATGTGTAGGATGAGCTTCCTCTGTCCATAGGAAGTATGAAATCCAGTGGTCAGTATACTGTATATATAATCTTATGTCTGACTGACAGAAGGGAACAAAAAACTCAGCCAGCACATAAACAGAGACAAGAGATGGCAGAGACATGTAGGCAAAAAATAGCAGCAAGGTCATACATGACAGATGTACAAGGACAGCTCTACTGCTGCAAGTCGTTTCCCAAGAACCATTGTGCTGAAGGGATGACCCCAGTGAGTCATCCCCCCACTTCAGATACACAGGAAACTGGCAATGACTGAAAGGAGCTCACCCATTAGTCACCTTCAGGACTTGGCAATGGTGATGCCAGAAAAATCAACCAAACAGAAAATTTCCTGAGAGCACATGGCAAGAGAAAGGAAGGATGCAATATAAAGCCACAACGTGGAAAAACAGTATATTCTTGCCTGGTCATTTAAGAGACTAGTTAAGTTAATCAAGATTCAGTTTTGTTGTCCGAAGAGATATGTTACAAGAGTGGTTTATAAGAGAGCTGTCTGTATGTAAATAGTTACTAGATAAGGCACCAGCTGTTGCCATTCAAGAAATTAGATTATGCCTGTTTTTTGTAGGACCAGTACATCTTGTTGCTATGCCAAGCAAATGGTTCTGTGTGCCTCTCTGAAGAATCTGGTTTGCAAACGTGTTTCTACAAGACTCAATTTTATAGTATCTTAAACATGCTTCTAGGATAGGATTATTGTACTCTACATAAACAGGCATATCAAGATTATAGCCCTATTCTTTTACAGCTAAAGATTAGCAAAGGTTTCAGAGTAGCAGCCGTGTTAGTCTGTAGCTGCAAAAAGAACAGGAGGACTTGTGGCACCTTCGAGACTAACCAATTTGTTAGAGCATAAGCTTTCGTGAGCTACAGCTCACTTCATCAGATGCATAGAATGGAACATATAGTAAGATTTTTTATAGATAGATCTATATATCTATCTATCTAACTATATGTTCCATTCTATGCACGCGCTTGCACGTGTGCACACACACCCCACACACAGAAGGTGGAAGTTGCCATACAAACTGTAAGAGGCTAATTAAGTTGAGCTATTATCAATAGGAGAAAAAAAAACTAGTAATAATCAAGATGGCCCATTTAGACAGTTGACAAGAAGGTGTGAGGAGACTTAGCATGGGGAAATAGATTCAATATGTGTAATGACCCAGCCACTCCCAGTCTCTATTCAAACCCAAGTTAATGGTATCTAGTTTGCATATTAATTCAAGCTCAGCAGTCTCTCGTTGGAGTCTGTTTTTGAAGCTTTTCTGTTGCAAAATTGCCACCCTTAAATCTGTTATTGAGTGGCCAGAGAGGTTGAAGTGTTCTCCTACCGGTTTTTGAATGTTATGATTCCTGATGTCAGATTTGTGTCCATTTATTCTTTTGTGTAGAGACTGTCCGGTTTGGGCAATGTACATGGCAGAGGGGCATTGCTGGTACATGATGGCTGGGTCGTTACACATATTGAATCTATTTCCCTATATTAAGTATCCTCACACCTTTGTCAGCTGTCTAAATGGGCCATCTTGATTATCACTACAAAAGTTTCTCTCCTGCTGCTAACAGCTCAACTAATTAGCCTCTTATAGTTTGTATGGAAACTTTAAACTTCTCTGTATGTGTATATATCTATCTATACATCTTACTATGTTCCATTCTATGCATCTGATGAAGTGGGCTGTAGCCCACGAAAGTTTGCGCTCTAATAAATTTGTTAGTATCTAAGGTCCTGTTATTTTAACATTAGCATGGTGTCCCTGCAGGATAGTAACACTTGTGGTAACGGCGCACAAAGAGGCAGGCTATCAGCATTTCCAGACTCACTTTTAGGTGGATTAGAATACAAACAAAAGGCAGTTTTCACAAAGCCCAGGACTTTTATTTTAAGATCCTGATCAAGAAACAAAACTGAATTCTTCCATCAAGACTGCCAGCGGAGGCCCCAGAACAATTTGTTTTCTATCCATCTTCCCACTACAGTATATTGTGAGAACAGACGGACAATGAAACAGATTACCTAGGGAGGTTGTGGAAGCACCTTCGCTGAAGGTTTTCAAAAAGAGGCTGGGTAGAGGTATCTCTTGGATGGTTCAGCCACAACAAATCCTGCACCCGGTGGGCCAGCCTTTATTCCACCTTAGTCCTGAGGCCCACTGGGGATATCAGTTGGCGGCTCCTTCATGGGGCTGTGAGCACAGGTGTGTACTTGGCACGGTTCACTCCAATCCCGGACACTTGCCCCTTTTGCGGCAGGAGGGAAACCCTGGCGCATGTCTATCTGGAGTGTGCCAGGTTGCAGCCCCTATTCCGGCTCCTCACGAATATTTTGTTAAGGTTTTGGTTGCACTTTTCTCCTCACCTCCTTATCTATGCACTCCCTGTCCATGGCCCCACTAAGTCGCGAGACCTCCTGGTCAGTCTCCTCCTGGCCCTGGCTAAAGTGGCCATCTATAAAACCAGCGTGAGGAGGTTGGCTGATGGAGTCTCCTGTGACTGCAGGGCCTATTTCCAGTCCTCTGTCCGTTCACGCCTCCGGGCAGAGTTCCTCTGGGCGGTGTCCACTGACTCCCTTGACGCCTTTGAGGAGCGGTGGGCGCTGTCTGGGGTTCTCTGCTTGGTGTCCCCGTCCGGTTCCCTTCGTTTGACCCTTTGACCGCACTCCCGTCCCTGTTGTTCATTAGTTGTCCCCTGTAATTACTTGGTTTCCCAGGTCCTGTGGATCTCCCCCTTAGGCTGGGGGGGGGATCCTTTAGCAGTTCCTGGACCCCAATAAGACAACAAATCCTGCTAGGATTTGGATTAGATGACCCTTGTAACCCTATGGGTCTATGATCAATCACATTTCCAAACAGAGGCCCATTAGGGATAAGAATCTAAAAAGGACTCTGCCACTTTAAGTTCTCTCCCACTCCCTTACTGTCTCACAAGACAGAAAACCTGCATACAAATCCTTTGACAAGAAAGTGACATTCTATGCTTTGGGGGAGCACCCTCTAACCCCCGTGTATATACAATTGTGATCTTGCATTTGAAGCATGCCATGTAAGGTATCGGGGAAAAGGTTATGATAAGGTGAAAGTCACTGTTCTATCTAAATATGTAGATCATTAATGCATATGAAGTTATGAAAAAGGTGTTGTGTGGTGGTCACTAAAATATGCTTTAAATTGGGGGAATCAGCCAAATATTAGCTCCCAAGAGACAACAGCAAAGAAAATAACCAATGTCCAGGCCAGTGTCAAGCAACCTGGAACAGCCATTGTCCAGCAAGAGAGCTACAATTCAATGACTCACCTGCATAAGGCCACACCAGGGGAATTGCTCAACCTTCCCTGGGGACTCAGCAATACCCACCAGGCATGCCTGGACTCGTGTTCTCCAAGCGCATGGACAAAAGGATGTAAAAACAGAACACAGTGGCCCCATGCTCGGCCTTTCCTCTTCCCCTCATCTATGCTGCAAGCAACAAGGACACTCAGAAGACTCCAACAGGAGACTGGCCCAGGTTTCAAGGATAAGAGTGGTGTCCTACGAACTGCAATATCCAGGGGGGTGAGAAAAACTGCTTAATCTAGATGTTGCTCAGTCTAATGGGGTTGAGAGTTTAGACTGTTTATATTTCATTTTCTTTTGGGAACTAGCTGACTTTAAGTGATTATATGTGATAGGTAAAATCTTTTAGTCAATACATTTGTTTACCTGTTTATCTTTACCAGTGAGTTTGCCTAAAGTATTTGGTAAATCTGCTCAGGTTTACAAAGGCTGGTGTATATCTACTTTCCATTGATGAAGTGGTGAACCAATAAATAAAAACTTGCACTGCTTATCTTGAGCAGTGCAAGATGGTATATTCCTGAGGCACAAGGCTGGGGGGATTCAGCTGGTGCCTTTCACCGTGTGATTGAGTGGCTCTTGGAGCATTCATGCAATCTAGCTGGGTGTGGGACTCCACATGCAGTTGTATTGAGTGATAACAGTGCCCGGAGAGGTTTGTTGCTTGTCACTAGCAAAGCATTGTGAGAGACAGTCCAGGCTGGAGAGTTAAAGGGGGCAAAGCAGTCTAACAGTCACAGGCTGCACCCAGGGATCCTGTCACAGAAACCTTATAGTAATTTGGCTGTGTAAACGCTGACATGGAGTGATTTCTTCCCCATAAACCACATGTAGGCAAAGCAGTCTTTAAAGCCAGAATCTAATTTATCAGACCAAATACCTCTATGCAGTCTGATATGGGGGGGTGGGGGGGAAGAGGGGGTGCAAAACAAAACCAACAATGTTTTTCTCCAGACAGCTTCAGCATCAAGAAAGGGGGGGTGAGGTGGAGAGACAGAGGAGGAGCCTCTATGATTAAGAGCCAGGCACTTTCAGGAGAAAGAGATTTATGGGAAGTGATTGAAGAGAAGTGCTGCATTTATAACAGGAAATTAAAATAGCAGGAAACAGAAACACACTGTGAATGTATATGGGAGGAGACACCATCTGAATTAAAACCCTCCAACTTTTTTTCTTCCCTCCAAAAGGACTAGTTTGTTTTTCCTCAGTATTCTAGCATAATAGGCAACAGGACTCAATATTAAGGAGTTGTTTTGACACTAATCTCTGTTGTACTTCATCAGGTGGTATGAAGTTGGAGTGATTTTTCTTCTTGATCAATGCTCTACCCATCTCTTTAGTTTTGTTCCCCAAATACTAGTGCTGAGCAGTGTCCATTTTGGGGTTGTCAGTTGGGAGCATAGAGCCTGATTGCGCTCTTCAGAGAAGAGGATCTAAAAAAGGTGAGGAACCTGCTTAACCTGCCACATTTGCTTCTTAGAGTTCCTTCCCATGTTTCCTCTTGAGGGCAGGAAGCTCCTGTCCATCAGCCCCTGCAATATCATCTTCTACCTATTTATCTTCAGTATCAGTTGCTTGATCTGGCAGTATACATGTGAGTGGAGGGGTGAAGTAGGCATTTCTGGAAGGTTCTTAGATTCAAGAGAATCTAGGTGGATGTCCTGAAGAAAAGCTATGGAGCATGAACAGAAAAAAAAAAAAGTCTATTGACATGATATGGCTGCTGGGGACTAAAGGGGGTTCTTATAACAGGGCCCTGTCAAGCTGTCCTACAGTGGCTTCAGAGCCCAGGTACCAACCTCAGGGCAGACTGTTAAACTCCAAGGCACAAACCTCACACTGATTGTGAATTCTATAGATTTCACTAACCAATCAAGTGCAAACTCCTCAGGCACTACAAGACCCTTAACCTGGAGTCTCCTTAGGTACTGTGATCTGTCTTGTTTATTTTGAGCTTGTCTTTCTGACAGATGGCTCCTTACAGCAGTGGTTCTCAACCTTTCCAGACTACTATACCCCTTTTAGGAGTCTGATTTGTCTTGCATAGCCCAAGTTTCACCTCACAAAAATATCACAGCATACTTACTGAAAAATTGCTTATTTTATAATTATGATAAAATGAGAAAGTAAGTCGATTGGAATTAAATTAGGGCTCTCAGGTGATTAATTCAATCATGCAAGTTAACTGCAATCAACAGCCCTAATAAATATTGTACTTACATTTCAGTGTTTAATAGAAAGCAGTATAAACAAGTTATTGTCTGTATGAAATTTTAGCTTCTACTGACTTCCCTGGTGCTTTTTATGTAGCCTGTTGTAAAACTAGAAGAATATCTAGATGTGTTTATGTACCCCATGGAAGACCTCTGCGTACTCCTGGTTGAGAACCACTGCCTTACAGCATGGACCACAGCAATATTCAGGTTACTCTAAGTCCCAATGGTCTTGTCACTTACTCCAGGACCCAGATCAATTGCACTTTAGATCTCACACCAAAAAGACAAAACACTAACAGATCCTATTTAAAAAAAACACTTTAAAGATTTTTTTTAAATGGGAAAAAAAAACCAAGAGTTATTTATGAGGTTAAAACATGTAAACACAAATGAGTTTATAGGTAAGCAACCGTTTTCATGTTCTCTCCACAGGTACTAATGTGGAGAATGGACTAGATGATACATCTGAGAGAAGGGAACAGAAGGAGACTCTGCCGATTGGAAGGTATGAGATGCACTGTCCTAGGGATGTGGGTTCCACAACCACTGCTCCCAAGAGGAGGAGGTGGGTGGTGGTGGTAGTCAGGGACTCTCTCCTCAGGGGGACTGAGTCATCTGCCACCCTGACCGGGAAAACCGAGAAGTCTGCTGCTTGCCAGGAGCTAGGATTCACGAAGTGACGAGAGACTGCTGGGACTCATCAAGCCCTCAGATTGCTACCCCTTCCTGCTTTTCCACATGGGCACCAATGATACTGCCAAGAATGACCTTGAGCGGATCACTGCAGACTACATGACTCTGGGAAAAAGGATAAAGGAGTTTGAAGCGCAAGTGGTGTTCTCATCCATCCGCCCCATGGAATGAAAAGGCCTGAGTAGAGACCGTTGAATCGTGGAAGTCAATGAATGGCTACGCAGGTGGTGTCGGAGAGAAGGCTTTGGATTCTTTGACCATGGGATGGTGTTCCAAGAAGGAGTGCTAGGCAGAGATGGGCTCCACCTAACGAAGAGAGGGAAGAGCATCTTTGCAAGCAGGCTGGCTAACCTAGTGAGGAGGGCTTTAAACTAGGTTCACCAGGGGAAGGAGACCAAAGCCTTGAGGTAAGTGGGGACATAGGATACCGGGAGGAAGCACAAGCAGGGGAGCGCGAAAGGGGAGAGCTCCTGCCTCATACTAAGAAAGCAGGACAAAACAGCAAGTTCTCAAGTGCCTATACACAAATGTAAGAAGCCTGGGAAACCAGCAGGGAGAACTGGAAGTCCTGGCACAGTCAAGGAATTATGATGTGATTGGAGTTACAGAGACTTGGTGGGATAACTCACATGACTGGAGTACTGTCATGGATGGATATAAACTGTTCAGGAAGGACAGAAAAGGTGAGGGAGTTGCATTGTATGTAAGAGAGCAGTATGACTGCTCAGAGCTCTGGTATGAAACTGCAGAAAAACCAGAGTGTCTCTGGATTAAGTTTAGAAGCGTGAGCAACAAGGGTGATGTCGTGGTGGGAGTCTGCTATAGACCACCGGACCAGGGGGATGAAGTGGACGAGGCTCTCTTCCGGCAACTCACAGAAGTTACTAGATCACAGGCCCTGGTTCTCATGGGAGACTTCAATCACCCTGATATCTGCTGGGAGAGCAATACAGCAGTGCACAGAAAATCCAGGAAGTTTTTGGAAAGGGTAAGGGACAATTTCCTGGTGCAAGTGCTGGAGGAACCAACTAGGGGTGGAGCTCTTCTTGACCTGCTGCTCACAAACTGGGAAGAATTACTAGCGGAAGCAAAAGTGGATGGGAACCTGGGAGGCAGTGACCATGAGATGGTCGTGTTCAGGATCCTGACACAGGGAAGAAAGGAGAGCAGCAGAATATGGACCCTGGGACTTCAGAAAAAGCAGACTTTGACAACCTCAAAGAACTGATGGGCAGGATCCCCTGGGAGAACAACATGAGGGGGAAAGGATCCAGGAGAGCTGGCTGTATTTTAAAGAATCCTTATTGAGGTTACAGGGACAAACCATCCTGATGTGTAGAAAGAACAATAAATATGGTAGGTGACCAGCTTGGCTTAACAGTGAAATCCTTGCTGATCTTAAATGCAAAAAAGAAGCTTACAAGAAGTGGAAGATTGGACAAATGACCAGGGAAGAGTATAAAAATATTGCTCAAGCATGCAGGAGTGAAATCAGGAAGGCCAAATCACACCTGGAGTTGCAGCTAGCAAGAGATGTTAAGAGTAACAAGAAGGGTTTCTTCAGGTATGTTAGCAATAAGAAGAAAGTCAAGGAAAGCATGGGCCCCTTACTGAATGAGGGAGGCAACCTAGTGACAGAGGTTGTGGAAAAAGCTAATGTACTAAATGTTTTTTTTGCCTCTGTCTTCACGAACAAGGTCAGCTCCCAGCCTGCTGCAACAGGCAGCACAGCATGGGGAGGAGGTGACCAGCCCTCTGAAGAAGGAAGTGGTTCGGGGCTATTTAGAAAAGCTGGATGAGCACAAGTCCATGGGGCCGGATGCGCTGCATCTGAGAGTGCTAAAGGAGTTGGCGGCTGTGATTGCAGAGCCATTAGCCATTATCTTTGAAAATTCATGGCGATCGGGGGAAGTCCCGAACAACTGGAAAAAGGCTAATGTAGTGCCCATCTTTAAAAAAGGGAAGGAGGATGATCCTGGGAACTATAGGCCAGTCAGCCTCACCTCAGTCCCTGGAAAAATCATGGAGCAGATCCTCAAGGAATCAGTTCTGAAGCACTTAGAGGAAAGGAAAGTGATCAGGAACAGTCAGCATGGATTCACCATGGGCAGGTCATGCCTCACTAATCTAATTGCCTTCTATGAAGAGATAACTGGCTCTGTGGATGAGGGGAAAGCGGTGGACATGTTGTTCCTTGACTTTAGCAAAACTTTTGACATGGTCTCCCACAGTATTCTTGCCAGTAAGTTAAAGAAGTATGGACTGGATGAATGGACTATAAGGTGGATAGAAAGCTGGCTAGATTGTCGGGCTCAATGGGTAGTGATCAATGGCTCCTTGTCTAGTTGGCAGTTGGTATCAAGTAGAGTGCCCCAAGGGTCAGTCCTTGGGCCAGTTTTGTTCAATATCTTAATTATCTGGAGGATGGTTTGGATTGCACCCTCAGCAAGTTTGCAGATGACACTAAATGGGGGGGAGGGGAGGTAGATATGCTGGAGGGTATGGATAGGATCCAGAGGGCCCTAGACAAATTGGAGGATTGGGCCAAAAGAAATCTGATGAGGTTCAACAAGGACAAGTGCAGAGTCCTGCATTTAGGATGGAAGAATCCTATGCACCGCTACAGACTAGGGACTGAATGGCTAGGCAGCAGTTCTGCAGAAAAGGACCTAGGGGTTACAGTGGACGAGAAGCTGGATATGAGTCAGTCTGTCCTTGTTGCCAAGAGGCCAATTGCATTTTGGGATGTCTAAGTAGGGGCATTGCCAACAGATCAAGGGATGTGATTGTTCCCCTTTATTCGACATTGGTGAGGCCTCATCTGGAGTACTGTGTCCAGATTTGGGCCCAACACTACAAGGAGGATGTGGAAAAAATTGGAAAACATCCAGTGGAGGGCAACAAAAATGATTAGGGGACTGGAACACATGACTTATGAGTAGAGGCTGAGGGAACTGGGATTGTTTAGTCTGTGGAAGAGAAGAATGAGGGGGGATTTGATAGCTGCTTTCAACTACCTGAAAAGGGGTTCCAAAGAGGATGGATCTAGACTGTTCTCAGTGGTAGCAGATGACAGAATGAGGAGTAATGGTCTCAAGTTGCAGTGGAGGAGGTTTAGGTTGGATATTAGGAAAAACTTTCACTAGGAGGGTGGTGAAGCACTGGAATGCATTACCTAATGAGGTGGTGGAATCTCCTTCCTTAGAATTTAAGGTCAGGCTTGACAAAGCCCTGACTGAGATGATTTAGTTGGGGATTGGTCCTGCTTTGAGCAAGGGGTTGGACTAGATGACCTCCTGAGGTCCCTTCCAACCCTGATAGTCTATGAGTTACCTTTTGAAATTTAAGATTGTAATATGGATTTTGCTTATTATAGAAGCCTCTGTGTCCTTTAGGGCTAACCCAGGCTAACAGCTGGAGTTCTTTCTTATGCCTAGAAAGCTTGCTCCCAGAGTCCAGGCAGCGAGAGCTCCTCTTTGTTAAGGGTTTTTATTCCCATCCCTGTAGCACTTCAGTGAAGACCCTGCTATGCTGATGGGAGAGCTTCTCCCATTGGCATAGTTAATCCCCCTCCCCAAGAGGTGGTAGCTATGTCAATGGGAGAAGTCCTCTTGTCTACATGGGGGCAGGAGGGTTAGGTCAGTATAACTGCATCACTCAGGGATGTGGATTTTTCAGACCCCTGAGTGACAGTTATACAGATGTAAGTTTATAGTGTAGACCTGGCCAAAGTCTTGTGTCTTCTTTAGTGTTCCAATCTAGTCCATCTAGTGTCAATGGACTTTCCTTGTCAGGCAGCCCATAACACCTTCTTTTGGAGGCCAGCATTTCACACAAGTTAATGTCTGTTGATTTACAGAGGCAGAGGCTTACAATGTGAATGCTCAAGTATTACAATATGGGATACTGATGTTATAACTGAGATAAATGAATCCAGGAACTCACAAACATTCAATAGTCTAAACACTGAACAGATTCTTATAATTCTAAGACCTATTTTAATAACATTAACACTCAAGTGAGCCAGATTGATTCTGGCTATGTATTTGTCAATATTCAACTAAGGCATGGACACCTTGACATGAGCTGGCACCTGATATGCCAGTATCAGAAGCCCTTTTAAACATTAACATTCCACACAAAAAAAGTGATTTTATTCATGATTTCTGAGATTGTTTAGACTGGCAACTGAACCAGCTTCCACCTTTCATCTATATGGGTCCAATTCTCCATCCTGTTGTACCAGTTTTATGCCAATGAACTCCATTAATTTCCCATCTACAACCCAGTGCTGGAAAACCGTACTTCCATGATTTCATCCATCACATATTCCCCTAAGGTCAACATGAACTACCCTGGAATACTCCTGCAGGATGGTTCCAAGTACTGTAGTTAATACCATTTTGCTCTCCCTTTCTAGAACGTAAGGGGCAGGATAAATGGCAAACTTGTGTAGGATTAAAGGACATTTGGTATTGTGTAGGTTACATACATTTGAAAACCATATGATGGCACCACTTTTCAAAATATAAACTTCTGGCCTTCTTATAGTCCACAACAAGTTGAACATGAGCTTTTCTAATTGCTTAAAATAGATTGCTGGAATATGCATCAGTGACATTTCAAATATATCATTTAATTATGAAACCATAATGAATTTTGATTGCTCTTACTGTGTCCCAGAGTGTGAGGTTCAGAGTTAACTAAGATAATTATCAGGCCTTTTCTATGTTATGTTCCACAATCTGGAGTTAATCATATATCCTCAAGAACAACGTGTACTTAATTCTCCAATTGATATTTCAGTTGTTGTAAAGAGCAGAGGGGCACCATTTGGTAAACAGATTTAGACTAGTTTTATTTGAGAAACTGCCAAATTTTAATCACTAAATCCAGGTCTTTAGATATAGATTTAGTAGGGATTGACAATTTACATGACGGTCATCTCCCTATATCAGAAGTTTCCTGACTTTGATTCTTGCGCTGGACTATCAGAGTGACAAGCAGGGATTTTAGGATTAAACAGAATAGCACAAGTCAGTCTGAAGAGTTCTGTATGCCATTATCAGCAGAGAAGAAAATCAGTATTGTGCACTGGGAAATAGATTCAATAAAACAATTGAGATTTAAATCCAAACCCACAAATTCAGCAATTCATTTAGTTTTGTCAGTCTTTAAGACTAGTTCAATGGCATTGTTGCAATCAAGTCTGCAAGGTCTTTTGTCTCCCATAGGATGGGTCACTCTTAAATGGTCCACATCTTGCCTCCCTGGCACAAATTATACCCAATTGCGCTCACAGTGATTTTAATCAAGCCTAGAGTGGATTCAATCTGAGTATTTTATGATCAACAACAAAAACTGCTCTGGAATTACTACATTTCTAAGGGTCTCTATTAGGCTTCCTCATGAGTAACTATAACCTTGTTCAGGGATGGTATTAATTTCATTGTTAATATTCTAGAATTGACTAGTATCTACAGATACTGGAATAGGATTGTATAACCTTCTGGAAGATCCTCCTCAGTCTGATTTCTCCTACCAGATTCTGCCTCCACCGTTGTTAATTTTTTCTCTTCAGTTAAGAGGTTAGGTCATTAAGGAAATGATAGAAAGCAGTTTTCAAATCGTTATTTGATTCAAACTTCCACACAGTTTTGTGGAAAGAAGCAAACAGCTTAATTTTATTGGTCTGACAGTTTCATTTTCTAATACAAGGATACCCTAGAATTGCTGTATTTTTTCCCTAATCAGTCAAGTGTGCAATTTACAAGCCAGCTTTCCAGCACCAATGAATTAAGACATATTCAGCTCTCAAATTCTTTATTTTGTTATGCTCTAATTTGGATGAAATGTGATGTGAAGTTTAGAAAAAAAAACACAACACACTTGGTCAAACAGTGAGGGGAAGTGGGAGTTGACCGAGCAAGTTATCATGTCTCTCTGTAGGCATCGTGGACCCAAGCACCAGCCTGGAATAAACGCTTCCAGTTCCCTGTATAGCCCTTTATTCGGCACACAAACAAAAAGCAACAGTCCAGTTCTCAACTGAGATTATAGGCCTTTGGAGACCTAGAGTCTGGACCTTCCACAGCCTGGTAAATGCCAAGGAAATGCAAAAAGTGTTTACGGCAATAGAGGTATTTCAATTGTATTCACTCTCTTCTCCCACTTTTTGCTCTGTGCCTTATCTCCATACCACTGAAGCGGACTGGGTAGTTTGCAGGGGTGTGGGAGGAAAAAAAAACTCAAAATGAAGAATTCATTTTCAATCAGTATTTCCAGGTTTTTTTGTGTTTCCCCCCTCCTCCACCTACCCCAAAAAAGTCTGAACCAAAATTCAGTTGCCAGAAACAAAGATTCACTGACAAAAAACCCAATAGTTCTAAAAGAAAATTCAAGGGGATTTTTTTCGGGGGGTGGGGGAGGGGGAGAAGATCTTTCAGTTTACACAGACATTTTCTGTGGAAAATAATTTCAACCAAAGATTTTCAACCAACCCCACATGCCATCCTTGCATCTCAAACAAGTACCCCAGTGCCTTCCTTTCATTAGTTCTCTCATTTCCAGAATCCTTCTTACATTGGTCCTCACAGATTAGAGCCATGATTCTCTGTTCTTGTAGCTAATTTTCTAGTGTATCATCTTGCCCCTCAGCTGAAGGCTGCTCAGTGCGGGGACTAGGGATGTGCTGGAAGGCATACAGCTTGACATTTTAGGACTAATTTTCAAAGGGTCCTCATCTTAGCCTCTATTTTGCACATGCAGCTTTGGTTGTGCTAACATATGCATGCCTGCTTTTCAAGCACTACCATTTACACCTGCAAGTGATCAAAGCTATCATCTTCTTGTGTAGGGGATAGTACTTGAAAAGTAATATTACACAAGTGTTCGCACATGTAAAGTTGAGCACATGCAATCCAAAATAAATTAAAAAAATTTAAACTAGATGAACCACTAGAAATATAATTATTGTGTGCAATTCTACACTGGGTGCAGGGAATTGGCGTGAATGATCGAACAGGTTGGTTACTACTAATGGAATCCAAGAAACAACTGATGCTGACAGACCAGGTGCCAGCTCATGCCAAGCCTGGAAACCAGGGCCAGCTCATGCATCGATGGAAGCCAGTTGTGCTTACCTGTGTGTGTTACCATTATAACACTAGATATTACCGGTTAAGTTGATAAGAATGTGTCTAGTGTTTAGACTTTATAAAATGCTTGTAGGGGATGCATGTACTGACCTTGCTTATAACCTCTCTAGCCCATGGTGTAAAGTTAGGAGTGTTTGTTCTGTAAATCTCTGTAATTGTGTCACTCAAACAGGAAAAGAATTAATTAAGGTGAAGGGCTCATTCTGTGTACAAGATGGCCCACTGAAGGCCGGTGGAGCATCAGAGGAGAGAAGCCCTGTTGATTGCATTCCTAACTCCCTTCAGGAAGAAGGGACATCCAGATGAACTCAGGAGAGCTCTCTCCGGTTGGCTTAGAGCATCATCACAAGTGGGGCAGCTGCGCCAATGTAGCAACTATAGAGCAGACCTGCCATGAATCTCCTTTATGTGATCTATACTCTGAAGGGCAAAAGATTCCTATGCATAAGCAAAGAGATCCCCAAAAGACATTTTGAACTGACAGCTTACAACAACTCTAGCACCTTTTGAATCACAGACAAACTCATTTGTGTATGTAATGTATATTAAATGTTTGCTTGCTTTAACCTATAACTAGTTTCTTTTTCCTTTAGTTAATTATTGCAGGATTGGCTAGATGTGTTGTCTTTGGTGTGAGATCTAAGGGACCAATTGACCTCAGGTGAGTGACTGGTCTCTTGAGACTGGGCACAACATGAATATTTTGTTATCTTTGGTGTAAGTGACCATTTATCACTAAGGTCAGTTTGCCTGGGTGGCAAGATAGTCCCCTGGGGAACTTCAGTCTGAGACTCCATGGTTTTAAAACAAACAAACCACACAACCCAACCCACAACTGTTAGTGATCCAAGAGTTCACATTTGTTACAGCATTGGTGAAATCTAATTATAGACCACCACCAATTTGGGATGTCTGCCCTGTTTTTGACAGTCTGCCTGAGGTTGGCACTCAGTCATGAGCCACTCCAGATAGTGTGACAATTAGGGAACTGGAATAACAAACAAAAACAGATCGGTTACTACTAATGCTAAGATACAGATATTTAAGCTTGAGCCAAGTCAAAATCAAAGCAAATGGAACAATTTAAGGGTAAGCCATTAAGAAGCAAAACATGACAGATCAAGATAAACATGTTTTTTTTCTTTTCTTTTTTTTTTGCAATAGAGTGCAGATTCCAGCTGTGAAAGGTTTGCTTTTTAGGTTGCACAGCCAAGATGTTAAGTTAATGAGAGATTTCAGTAATTAGTATGTCAACATAAATATAAGCCTGAACATCAAGAATCAAATATGCATAGACTTCTTTTGTTGGTAAAGTGGTAACTACAATAAAGCTAGTTAATTACAGTACACACATGGCTTTCATGTAACCTAAGTGGGAGAAACAACAGGAGCTTGAGCCTCGTCAAAGCAAACAGAATCAATAAAACAATTGCAAAGAGCAACACAAGGGTGATACAATCTCAAATACAGCTTTTGAACTAACCAAATACTTCCAAAAACCCTTCTGGTCAGACAGATAAGATCCAAGGAAAACTAATGAGATGGAACAGAACTGGGATTCATAGAAGCCCACAGCTGCCATTTTAATTTCCACAAAGTCATTTGGCTTTCATGTCTGACTTCATCTTTGACCTGGCAACCTACATCAATGCACAAACTGACTACATGTGTGGACATCTGAGGAGTATGTCTTGGAAGGATACCCATCACATAAAAGGCAGTGAAAAAAGGAGTGATGGACATGAATAACTGAAATAAAGTGGACATTTGTGAAAGGAAACAGATGCATAAACCTCCAATAATTCATGTGAATGAAATTTACACTGGGCCAAAACCTGAAGACCTTACCTAGTTTCTAGTCACACTTTAATCAGGCAAAACTTGAGGTCAACAAGTATTTTGCCTTCTGAATAAGGACTACCTGAAAGTTGAATAAGGACCTAAGAATCTAGCCCATTAAAAAGTAAAAAAATACAGAAACACCAGAATTTGACTGCCTGTATAGAATTAAATGGGAAGCAAAATACATTGACCGAGCTGAGGACAATCAAGCAAAACCCTGGAATACTTAGTAATAGGTGGACAGTGGCTCAGAGCTGATCAACGTGTGCACGTGGGGGAGGCGGGAGGAAATTCAGCCTCCTAGCCCATGTCACTAGGTATGTATCAGCTTTTAAAACTGAAACATATTAGTGCAATTTTCTTTGAAGAAGAACAACCACCACCACCACACATGGATGATGCTAATTTAACCATGAAAGCCAAGGTCTGTCCATGCAGTCTTTGCATCAATGTATCTGTTTCTAAAACTGATCTAGTTAAATCAGTGAGTCCTATAGATTCAAGAAACTGCATACATTTATTTGCATGTCCTCAAGTTCATGAGATCATACACTTAAACAACCCTGTTATTTCAATGGACTGTGCTTCAGATGTTTATGAAGATGGAGCTTTCCTGATTTGTAATAAGGGTAACAGATTTGGGGAGAAAGGAGAGAGGATCTGGTGGCTATATGGGAATCCAAAAAGGACAGAGAGGAGGAGGAGGGCGGGGGGGGTTCAGTTTACAGCTGGCTGAGGAAATGGAAGAAGGCCCAGAACTGGGTTATGGGCTCCCTAACCCCTGCCCCCCTCCAAGATGGACCTGACTGAGGGGTCCTGTTCTCTGTACCTAAAAGTTCTGTTTTAGACTGTGTTCCTGTTGTCTAATAAACCTTCTGTTTTACTGGCTGGCTGAGAGTCACATCTGACTGCAGAGTTGGGGTACAGGGCCCTCTGGCTTCCCCAGAAGCCCGGGTGGACTTGCTGAGGGAAGGGCACAGCATGGAAGGGGATGCTGAATGCTCCAAGGTCAGACCCCGGAAGGTTGAAGCTGTGTACGCTTCTTGCCCTGGTGACAGTATGCTCAGAGAGAAAGGAGGCATGCTCCCCCAGAGTCCTGACTGGCTTTGGATTGAGTAGTTACAGAGCATTGCCCTGACTCTGTAACAATGGGTATCAGGGAGACTAGAGAAGAGGAAGTTACAATAATCAAGACAGGACATGGTGAATTTTAGCTGTAGGGACAGAAAGAGAATGGATATGAGAGATATTCTGGAGGAAGAATCTGCAGTATTTAAGAATATTTGGATGATGTGACAAACCAAAGATGATCTCTAGTTGATAGAAAACATCTGTCTTACTTTCATAAGGTTGTCAGTGGATAAGTAGAGAAGAGGACGTGGAGGGAGAGTAAGGCCAGTTTTCACAGAATATCAGGATCGGAAGGGACCTCAGGAGGTCATCTAGTCCAACCCCTGCTCAAAGCAGAACCAACCCCAACTAAATCATCCCAGCCAGGGCTTTGTCAAGCCTGACCTTAAAAACCTCAAAGGAAGGAGATTCCACCACCTCCCTAGGTAACCCATCCCAGTGCTTCACCACCTTCCTAGCGAAAAAGCTTTTCCTAATATCCAACCTAAACCTCCCCCACTGCAACATGAGACCATTACTCCTCGTTCTGTCATCTGCTACCACTGAGAACAGTCTAGATCCACCCGCTTTGGAACCCCGTTTCAAGTAGCTGAAAGCAGCTATCAAATCCCCCCACATTCTTCTCTTCTGCAGACTAAATTATCCCAGTTCCCTCAGCCTCTCCTCATAAGTCATGTGTTCCAGTCCCCTAATCATTTTTGTTGCCCTCTGCTGGATGCTTTCCAATTTTTCCACAACCTTCTTGTAGCGTGGGGCCCAAAACTGGACACAATGCTCCAGATGAGGCTTCACCAATGTCGAATAGAGGGGAATGATCACGTCCCTGGCAATGCTCCTACTTATACAGCCCAAAATACCATTAGCCTTCTTGGCAAGAAGGGCACACTGTTGACTCATATCCAGCTTCTTGTCCACCATAACCCCTAGATCCTTTTCTGCAGAACTGCTGCCTAGCCACTCAGTCCCTAGTCTGCAGCAGTGCATAGGATTTTTCTGTCCTAAGTGCAAGACTGTGCACTTGTCTTTGTTGAACCTCAGATTTCTTTTGGCCCAATCCTCTAATTTGTCTAAAGTCCTCTGTATCCTATCCCTACCCTCCAGCGTAGCTACCTCTCCCCTTCCCCTCTACCATTTAGTGTCATCTGCAAACTTGCTGAGGGTGCAGTCCATGCCATCCTCCAGATCATCAATGAAGAGACTGAACAAAACTGACCCCAGGACTGACTCCGCTCAGTACCAGCTGCCAACTAGAGATGAAGCCATTGATCACTACCAATGAGCCCAACGATCTAGCCAGCTTTTTTGGCCATATTAAATTAGCAGGGAGATATCCATGATGATATGTTGGAGAGAGATGCAGAAATAGATGGAGACCAGTCAGGAACTGTCAGGTAAATTCCTAAATCACCAGTGTGAAAATTGTATTGAAACTGGGTGAGTGGCTGAGACCTTAAAGAGGCTGCTAACTACATAGAAAATGGCAATTACACATAGGTGCAGAATTTGCATCATGATTTCTCCACACAACCCCTGGCACCTTCAGATGACCAAGGAGTTATGCATGGGCCCCAAGGAGGATGCTGGCTGCCTCTGACCACACGCACCATCTTTGCAGAGTGCAGCAGGCTTCCTGACCAGGCTTGCTACAGTCAGAGGCAGGCAGTCATTTTAACTGCTCTTCTGGTTTAAGAAATAAAGAAGAAACCCATCACATTAAAAATATACATCTTAGCCAGAACAGCTAGGAGCACAACCCTTCAAGATCTCAACCGATGAGGCTTAGGCACCGGGCACGAGAGTGAGGCGGCTTCCAGTAAGCCAGCACGGAGAGCACACAGGCGTCTGGACGCGGGCTGAAAGCAAACGCGAGGCCTCGGGGGTGGCAGGGCGCGCGCTGAGGCGTCAGAGCGGGACGGGACGGGACGGGACGGGCGGGGCTCTCGGGCGGGAGCGCGGGTTCCACGCCGAAGGCGGCGTCACAATGGGTTGCCAGGCGCCCGGCGGAGGAAAGATGCAGCGGGGCGGGCGGCGCTAGCCGCTGCGGGGTGGCGGCCATGGCCGGCGGGTACCAGCTGTGGGCGCCCTGGTCGCCGCTGGACGAGTCCCTGCAGTGGCTGCGGGGCGCCACCCCCCGGCCGTGCACCAAGCACCCGTTCCGGGCGGCGCCGCGCGGCGGCTGCCCGCAGAGCGCGGCGGCCGACCTGGAGGTGCAGCTCTGCTTCCAGGGGCTCAGCCTGGTGCTGGAGCCGGGCGCCAAGGGGCCCGGCCTGCCGGCGGGGGAGCCGCGCCGGAGCGGGGCGCTGCGCAAGCCCCAGGCGGTGCGGCTCAGCGGGCTGGACTCGGTCTTCGGGCGGCTGGTGACGGCGCAGCCCCCGCGCTGGACCGGCTCGTTCCGGGTGTCGGAGCGCTCGGCTTTCTGCCAAGTGATCAGCCCCCGGCAGCGCTGGCCCCGCGGGCTCCGCGAGCCGCAGGTCCGCGTGGCCGTGGCCATGTGCCGCCAGATGCTGCGCGCCATCCTGCTGCTCTACGCCGCCTACAAGAAGTGCGCCTTCGCCCTGCAGCACTCCCGCTGAGCGGCCGGGCCCGGGGGCCCCGCCGCCTTCTGCCCCGGGCCGCTCCCGCAAGGCCGGCCGGCCGGCGGCTGCACCGATCGCACGTGGCTGCTCCGACCGCGCGGCTGGTTCCCAGAGCGGCCGCCGCCCCCGCAGGGCCAGGCGCCGATTGGATCGTAGCCGCTGACCGACGCCGCAACGCTGCCCTGCCCTGCCCCACGAGCGCCTCGGCTGGCCTGGCTCACGTTACAAGCCCCCTCCTGGCGCCTCGGAGGCTCTTTGCAAGGCGCTAGTCGAACGGCAGCCACCTAGTTGTGTGTACAGCTAATTTTGAAGGCGCTTCCAGTCAAGTTGAAACTGATATGGGAGTGCGGTAAATTCCTAATTTTACCATACAATGCCCAACAGTGCTGTGTTTACAGCTAACGCATGCAACCTAGAAGAAATGAAGGTTTGCATTACAAGATGGAATTTTAAAATATGCTGGCAACTAACATGCACAAGTTTTCCCTGCATAAAGTGCACCCTACAATATTTAAAGTCTAAATCCTTATGGTTTGTTTATACCCAAAAGGATGAAGCGTACACATGTAACTTTGCTTTCTAATGTTCAAACTGAATACTATTAATTTGGTTCAGAATTGGTCTAGGAAGGACCTCACAATCAAACTGAACCACTCCAACTTGATAGACATGCAGATTTACAGAATGAAATGTTTTAGTTAGTGGATACAAATGTGCAAATTTATCTTACAACATGTAAGAGTAATATTCAAATTGTTTGCAACCAACTGGACCTCTGCCTTGCAACATTCATAGTAAAATAAACCTATCTTATTGTTTGCTACTAATGAATGAAGGAGTTCACTGTCCAGCTAGAACATCTTAGACATGCAGTTTTCACATATAACATTTAAAGGATCCTTACTCGTTCACGGCAACTTACAAAACACCAAGACTAACAAGAGTTAAGTTAGTGGCTTCTTCCTGCGTTCAAAGTAAAAATTGTTATGACTTGTTTACAGCTTATGAACATACAAGAAATTCAGTTTTGCTTTACAGTGTTCAAAGTAAAATCTCTATGAATTGGTTAAAATTAATGGATGAGACCTACAAAGAAATGCACCCTTTACCTTACAACATTGAAGTAAACAACTCTCACATTGAAATATTTGTTCCTAAGGAATAGAGGCACTTACAACCAAATGAATAAAAACAATTTACTATGTATTCAAAGTCACTTATATGTTTACATCTAAATGGATGCAACTGATAAAAGCATTATACTTTAAAATATGTAAGACATTCCTTATGACTTGTTTACAGCTAATGGATGTAATTTACAAAGAAATGCACTTTTGCCTTAAAACATTCCAAGAAGAGTCCTGATAATTTGTTTACAGTGAATGGATACAACCCTCAAGAAAAGCACCTTTGTCTTATAACAGTCAAAGTAAAAATAGTTGTGATTTGTCTCCAGCCAATGCAGGCCATTTATTAAAAGTGCAACTTTTGTTTTATATCAAAGGTGTATGACATTTATAAATACACCTTTCCCTTTCATTCATAGGGAAAAGCTTTAATGCGTTCAGTTACTATGCATGTAACAAGTTGACAAGATAATTACTCGTCAGTGTTTTTGTGCTAGCTATGTTGGTGTTATCAACTAAAATGTCTCAACAGCTCACCGCTTACTTTCTGCTCAGTAAGTTATAGGGACTCTCTCCCCACCACCCCACTTAGGGGGCATTGGGGCTCCAGACCTATTCCTGTGATTGCCCATAGATCAAAAGGGCATTTTCTGGCAGTGGCAGTCATTAACACCCTTTAGCCCAACAATACTGGTCTATCCCCTAAGCCAGATATACCTTAGAGCCAGTCACTAACATGTATCCAGTACAGGAGCCCCACTCAGTATTTAAACAAAATACATTTCTATATTAGAAATTTAATCTGTTACATATACACACATGTAACTTTACCACTGGGAGTAGTCCCACTAAAATAAATAACTCACAGAGGTAAAGTTAAGCATGTACATAAATGTTTTCAGGATCAAGCTGCAAAGGAATAGGCCCTTTTGGCTCTGAATCAGACTCCCCTACTCCAGTTACCATTTCTGCTTTGGAGGAAAATGGTATCAGTATGCTGTGAAAACACACATATTGTATCTATTATTACACCTGAAAATATCTGTACAGGTGGAATAGGAACAGTATTCTTTCAATACCTCCCTTCCAAGTTTCCCCTGCAGGCTTCCGTCACACGATTTGTAATGTTAGTTGGTATGCTAGCTACTATATGCTACCAGACAAGACAAGTTTAGCAAAGATCCTAATGATACTGCCAGAGGCAGCCTCCTTTTTGGGCTCATCTAGTCTGCTGTCAGGTCAAGACTGTTTTCTCTGAAAATATGCAGGCTATACACACAGATTTTTAAAGCTGTGCCTAAAGATACAGACAGGTGCGGGGGGGGGGGGGGGGAAATCGCACTAGGCACCTGTCTGCACCTAAATACCTTTGAAAATCTGAACCAGAAAAATCTAACCCTGTCCCCACATTGCTGAAATACTACAGAATGGATTTAATTAGTAATGACTGAGGCAAGTTTTAGAATAACTTAACAAACAAAGGATGGTTTACTTTATACATTCACTAGTCATGCTGCTGTAATCTAGCCTGGCTGTATTCCCAGCTTGTCTCTGCAACTGGTTCTCGACTTCTGCTGCTACCCACACATAGCAAACAGGAACTGTGGCAGAGCATAAACACCTGCAGGATGGGTGGCAACTTTAATGTTAAAGTTTACCTGTTTCTACCACCCTATCAATTATTGACAGACAACTGAAAAGAGTGGCTTTTTTACCAATCCATGACAGTCACAATCAGCTAATCTTTTAATGCTGCATTGGCCTTAACCACAGCAGTGTTCTCCATGGCCATCAGACTCTGAAAAGAGCCAAAGTTACACCTCTGCTGAGATCAGAACAGGAAATTATTTATTTCAGCTAGGATAGAAATAGACTGATTGATATTTGCCTCCTAGCACTAGTTCCCAGTTGAGTGCCTGAGCTAGAAAGTTACTTCTTCCCCTTCCCCCTGCAGCACATACACACCAGAGAGAGTGCACTGAGAAATCTTATTACACCAGTAATGTTTTTTGATTGCAGCTGGTAAATAGTCCTGTCACAGTCAGGTCTGGAATTCCTCTGCAGTTTTACAAAATGGGGTTAACACAAACAACAAAAACCACACAACTGAATGTGTTATGTAGGGATGGCAAATTGCAGATAGGCACATTAGTAAATTTGTTTGCACAGCTTTATAGTCACAGGAAATCTGCAACTTAAATGACACAATGTGTTTCCCAATTTCATTTTGATACTTTCATCTATCAAAATGTCAGAAGGATTAGACTTGGCTTTGGCAGTGATAAACTGACAGTGAAGTGAAGTAGAGCATTATTGATTATTGCCTAACAGTGCTGTGATTCACCCACCAGGGACCCTTGTGTGCTGTTTTGTTACCTGAGGAGAACAGGATTTAAACAAAGGGGCAAAATCATCCAGCAATTGCAAATGGTGATTGGATGCAGGTTCATTTGCAAACAAGTGAAAGATAAGCATTAATAGGTTTGCCCAAGTTACTCTCAGAAACGTTAATCAGAGCCACCTTTAGTTCTTTATTGGTGTAAGTGGCTGGAGCTCTGTTGACCTGTGTGTAATTTTACAAATCTACACAAGCAGAAAATTTGACCTTTGTTTGGATCCAGCTGAGATGTTAACATGTTTTGTCTTATCTTCACATTCATCTAAGCCATTCATCCCCTGGCATACCGCAGAGATGCTAGCAGCATATTGACCACAAGCACAGTTCTCTGTCTCCAACTCCAGAGCAAGCAGCAGGTCCCCTCCGTACAGCTGGATCATACAGACCCCGTAGATACCCAGCCTGTCTGCTGGATCTAGGGCAGACTTTTCCAATAAAATCTCAAGAGTCTCAGGCTTCAATAGACTAGTCTGCTGCTGCTCTAAATCCTGGACTCTTTCCCCCACCCCCATATCTAGATAGGGCTTAAAGCATCTCTATTTTCAAAATTGATCTGATCAGGTAAATCTTTAAGTAGTTGCTCATTCCCCACCCCCTTTCCTCACCCATACACACTCTCCCTGGTTGTTACTGATGCAAAACACTCACTGAAGCCAGTGGGAGTTTTGCCCAAGTAAAAAGTGATTAATGACTAAGGGATTTGACCCCTAGTTTTTTGACTGTATTTCAAATCCTTCATTTTCTGGACACAAATCTATTGCAGATATTAGACTTCTAAATCAAAATCCAACTGGCAGGTCATCATGCATGTCTGTAGGCAGATGCAGAGGAAAAAAAGTCTAATTGTAGCACACTTCTCATTAACATACAAGAAGTGTAAATAAGGTGGATTTTAAGCCAAGTTTATAGACACTACTTCTGAAATAAATCTTAACCCAGCCACTAGATCTGCATCTGCAATTCAATCATTAGTATGTATGTATGTATGTATCTGTAACGGGTCAGCATCCGCCTCGCATGAGCGCCCCCTTTTCTCTGGCCGATATATCTACAGTCCGTCTTTTACTAGGGTGGCATCCACTTCTCATGGGCAGCCCCCTTTGGTTGGTTGGTTGTGAGCCTGCTTTTCTTTGTTTCTTATATCGGGGTGGCAGCTGCCTCTTGTGAGCACCGCCCCAGCTGATGGTTCTCTTGCCTGGTCTTCAGCAGCTCAGCCCTCCAGCCAAGCTGCCTTCCAGGGTATACAGTCCCAAGGTCTTATCACAACCCTGGTATGGGGCTAGAGCTCTTAGTGCTTCTGGGAGAAGCCTACCTTCTTCAACCACTCAGCCAGGGCCCATCTCAGTACCCACAACTGGTGGGGTTTCAGCAGGTCTCACTGGACTCAGTCTTCAACCAGACCAGTGGGGCCCATCTCGGTGCCCTCGCTGGCCTGCACAAGTTTTGTGCTCAGTCCCCCTGGACTTCAGCCTGCCCACCCACACTGACCTTCCACTGGTCTTCTTGCTCTTCCCACCAGCCAGGCACCAAATCTTCAGTAACCATCCCTGGGCTTCAGTCTTGGCTGCAGTGAGCTGTCCATGGTACTGCTGCTCTGACAGCCAGTCACCAAAGCCTCACTCCTCAAACACCACACAGCAACTGAACTTCTCTGTGCTGCTGCTCGTTTTATATAGGGCCTTCTGGTCCCAGATTGGCTGCTCCATCAGCCCCTCTGATTGGCCACTCCTGTGCAGCCATTTTGGCTGCCTGGAGGACTTCTCTCTGCTCTATTCTGGGACAGGGTGATGCAGTGCCACGAGGCCTCCAGCAGAGGGCCTCCGGGCATAGTCCACCCTGCCACAGGACCAAACCGTAGATTTGTGTATGCAAGTAGTACTTGTGCGTGCAAATTAAGATTATGTTACCTGCATGCAGGTGCCATTTCTTTCTAGAAGTGATCACACGAGCAAGAATTACTGGTGCAAATTCAGAGGCTCCTAAAGCTACCGCCATCACTGATCTATTCACGGTTGTCAAGTTGTATCTTTAGGGACTTCCCAAACCCATTACTCTTGCATGAGGGTAGGAAAGAGATAGCATCGGCTGCTACTGCCCAAGAGCTGTGTTTGTGCTGCATCTATTACCACCCCGGGGGAGATCCTCTGTGCAAAGCCCATTTTCTCAGCCCTTGCATAAGGAACCAGAATCTGGCCCAAAATAACAGATAAACTACTATAACTCAGAAGGAATGCTTAGATTTTATTACTGTAGTTAAAGAAGGCTTAATACTGGAGTATTACTGACTAGTTAACGTGTATGTAGAGAGTGTTTAAAAATATGGAATTCCACTGGCATTTAACCATGCAGAGGAGAATCAGGCTGCTGGGTGTCTTTTGTGAAACGAATGTGATGGTGATAGTCTGTGAGCAGGCCTGTGTTTCACAAATACCACCATCAGAACGAGCAACCTTCGTGGCAGATGCTGCAGAGACCAACTGCGGAGCAGTCCACCACTAATGAAATACCCTCTGATGTCAAGAGGCGATCCTTGCAGGTCAGGGTTGAGACACAGTAGCAGAAGAATACATGAGGATGCTCGCACTGCTGCTGCCAGTGCTAATTCAGATTCTGTGATGGATAATCTCTCTCTCTCCCTCTCCCAGATGATCAATTTGGTTCCTTTCATCAGCAGTAAATTCTCATAAAAATAAATTCAGTTAAAAATGACTAGGAACTTTCATTTTTAAAACAGAATCAATAAAACTTGTACAAAAACTAAAAGTGTCATTAAAGTTACATTAACAGTCCAACTCACTGCCTTTCCTAACAACATTCTTTTGGCTCTCAATCAAGGCAACGTATGTTAATATGTAATGGCAGCTGCTATATTTTAAGACGTATCTCAAGTTTTCGACCCTGTTGAATGTAAACGATCTCTCAAAATTGCAGCTCCATCCTTAACTTGCTAATGGGAATCAGAGAAAGGAAAGTGATTGTGTAAGAGTGCGATCCACTCGTGGTGTACCAAAGACAAAGACACTCCCACCCACAATCCAGAAGGGGTCAATGTACACCCATGCATCAGCCATATTGCTTCCAGTTTATTTAGTGAAGTAAAAGGGAACTGATATTTGAAACTACTTAGTTATATTGCTTGAATGAGTTGGTATGCATCATTTATTTGCATTTTCAATGCATGACCCATCATCTACTTATCTGGGGCTCTGGGCATAATACTAGTTAACCTTGATTAATAGATTTTGGAGGAACAAGCAAAATTAGGGGAAAAACACTCTCCCTATGGATTAATTTCTTTCTAAAAGTTGATAATAGCAACAAACAGTAAATTGACCTATCACACAAGATGGTGTTTTGGAAGGTCCATGGTTAGGCCCTGAGCTTGCACACATTCACACATGTTGTGTTCCTTTATGCAGAGTAGTCCCATTGAGTTCAGAGACCTTCATTGGCCATTTCAGAAGTGTATGCGAGATGGCACTTGTATATACTAAACAGTAATGGAAAGTAACAAATAATGATTAAAAATCCAAGTTACCATAATGTTCACATTCTATACCATGTGTTTTATTAATTTAAAATAAAGTAATTTAAAGTCTCCTTCATACTATCCAATACATTACTTGCACATCTTGAAAGTGTAATATATTTATACAATCCTCTTTTGGTATTATTCATTTAAATAAAAGAAAGACAGAAAAAGAAAGACAACTAAGTGAATGGGAATGGATAGACGTGGTGCATTGACAGAAGGAAGCAATGCTACACAATTCCATGTGCTGTAGCAGAAGACAAGAGATAAATATCAGTACTTCTGAAAACCAAGCCCATCATTTCTGAATGCACTATGACTAAAAGAACTGGGGAACGTGGGCCAGCTTTCAGGAGGGACCTAATTTGGTGTGACACCAGGGTTCAGGAATAGAAGCTGGGGCCAAGCTGCTAGCATATAGATTCTAAAGTCTAAGCACAGAAGACTTGCCTCTCAGCATGCTAAATAAAATCTTTCCTACAACCCTGCTGGCCTGGCTTATTGTCAAAAAATAATGAGTAGTTACAGACCCTATTGACTAGGAATTGTAGGTGCTTCAATTTATTTTATTTATTTTAAAAATAAAACCAATTATACATATTTATTCGTCTGAGTGACCTAATTATTTCAAGAATAAATACACATAAAGAACAGTTAAAAGGCAAATCTTTTTACTCAATATAGACAGCACACACTGATGACAAGGAAAGCACCATAAAGACAAACAGATGCCCTTTTAAAAAGGCAAATGATTTGCCCTATCTAAGAGGTTCCACTCACCGCCATAGCATACCTTGGTGTCAGGGTGTGGCATTGCAGGGGTCTTTATATCTAGCACTTCCTGTTGACATCTTCTTTGGCCCTGTGATGGCCTATTTTGGCTATACCCTCGAGCCAGGTCACCTCCTTCCAGTCCTGTGAACTCTTCCAGGCTAACAGAGTCCAGATAAACATCCAAACATTCTGTCCACCCCTCTCGAGCTGCATTAAAGGTCCCTGTTCTTCACCCCTACTCCTGGGCACTGCAGAGTTCTTTCTTTGCTCCATTGACTGAACGCTGCCTCACAGGGCTTTTCCCTGGAGGTCATTCTTCATAGCAGGTTACCCAACTGCCTCCCCTCTCCAAGGACTCTGGCAGCTTCTCCCAAGAACCACTCTGTTTCTTTCAGGCCTTATCTCTAGACATCCTCCAGGAGGCTAACCTGCTCCCTGTGGAGCTCTCCAGCTTACCTCCACCAGGCTCTTCCCAGATAAAGGAAATGGGGCTGGGTTGAGTGGGACTAGAACTGGAACCATTAAGCCAGGTTCAGCATGGGATCTGGTAAACTGAACCAGGCAGCAGAGTTGGAGCCTGGTGTACAGCAGGGACTAGAAGTCAGCAGGGAGCCCAGTTGCCACTTCTGGATCACCTGTCTCCTCCCCTGCCCACATTGGCTTTGCCGGTGAGTTGCTCCTTCTTGCCTCCCAGTTTCCAAAACTCATCATGAATTGTGTGCTCTGAATGCATCCGCTCTGAAGATGAATGAGGGTTGTGTAATAGAGGAAACTGGTGTCTGTAGAACCCTGCCTCATTCATGCAGAAGTTGGAAGGTGTGTCATGAATGAGGCAGCGGCTTGCTTGAAGAGAAAGGAGAGTCTCATGGCTAAGGCAGTTGAATGTGGTCCTGGATTCTATCCCTGCTTCTGCCCACAGAATCCCTGTGTGATGTTGGGCAAGTCATTTAAATCAAAATGTTCACAGGTGGCCCTCAGTTGGGTATTCCTCATTTTCTGGAATCCTATCGTGAGACACCTGAGGTCTGATTTCATAAGCACTGAGCACTCACAGCTGCTACTGAAATTGATTGCAACTGTGCTTTGAATAGATAATGAGCGAAAAAAGTGTAAATACTCTGAAAAGTTAGGCCCAAGATGTGTCAAACTGGGCCCCCAAAATCAGACACTCCTGACAATTTTGGCCTTAATCTCACCATGCCTTAGGTCCCCAGCTGTAAAATGGAAATAATATTACAACAAAAGAGTGTTGTGAAGATGAATTTATTACTGTTTGTGAAGCCATCAGGTACTATGTTGAGAGCACCACATAAACACCCAGGGGGAAATTAATCTGTATTCAGGGCAGGGACCACACACAGTGAATACGGATAAAAAGGAACATTGATTAACTCCTCATTTGCTGAATGAGGCAGGGATTCGGGAGGGGACAAGGGGGAAGAAAGTGATTGTGCAATTAAAGAGTCTGCCAGTATAATGACTACTTATGGCTGTATTTCCCAAATCTGAGTGCCTTATTTTGAAGCCTTAACATTTTTTTAACATCGAGGTTTTTAGATACAATAGCAGATAAAGGGGAAAATAAGACAAGTTAACACAATCCAAGCTTTCCTATAACATACACACTATTTCATAGGATATTGGAGCAGCCCCAACATGGCACTGGGGCTCATCCAACACTGGGGTTAACACTCCCAGGCATGACACAATGATTCCAAGCTCACTGGAGGTTTTATCTAATAACAAATGTCCCTAATTCTATAGCACATGCTATACCAACAGGCACATGAGTTTGAAGCGGTGAGTCTCTTACCTTCTATGTCATCCAGCCTTAAACCCTGTAGGTAAAGTCCCTCCTAGTGCAGGTGGACTCTGTTCCTTTCATAACATTTCCTTTCAAAGGCCTGCTTCCCTAATGGGGCTCAACTGTCAGCTCTGGCCTTCACGACTTGTGACTCCTACACTCCCTTTGCGATAGGGCAGGTATTTTCCCTTCTTTTTAAAGAATACATAGCAATTACAAGCCCTAATCCAAAACCCAAGTCAATAGCAATCTTTTCATTGACTTCAATGAGCTTCAGATCATGTCCATATAAGACTTTTCATTCTTAGATCTCAAACAAACAGTATAATTATTCCCCATTTTGCAGTTAGGGAAATGGAGGCACTGAAGGGTAGAGTGACTTGACCCAAGCAGGCCAATAACAGCTGTGAATAGGACCCTGACCTCTCAACTCCCAGTCCAGTGTTCGAACCAATGGATCACGGTGTCTCCTCCTCTCACAGGAGATGGATACATAAACCTCATCACAGATCTATTAGAATTTCTCATAAATCCTTGATGGAAAATAGTATCATTTGTTGCTTGGGGGTTGTTGTTTTTGCTGAATCAGGGCCTTTATGGAGACAAATAGGAAAAACTGTTGTAGGTGGTGAGTAGGAAATAATCAAGCAACAATTTTTATCAGTGTAAAGATAATAAATATGACATTTATAAGGGAATAGATAATGTTTTTGCAAACATGCTCTCTTAATCCTATTCTTACAAAATCATATTTGTACAATATTCTGCCAAAACTGCGTAGACACTTATAAACAAGCCTTATACCTAATGTCAAATTACATTTGAAAACTGTACAGTAACATATCCAGTACATTAATCTACATAATCACTTAGAATTCAACAGAGATATAAATTCTGACAACCTGTAGAAGGAGATTTAGTAGAATTTTAAATACATTTTATATGAACCTCAGGAGACACCACTAAAATTCTAGCAAAAGAAAAATAAGCGACTTTAAACATGCAATTGTAAACATCCCAGAAAAATGTTCTTTGACATTATTGGGCATTAACCTTAAACTGCATGTAAAATATCTCAAGTAACCAATATATACATTAGTGGCTCCAGACATCTAAGATGTATGCTACACAGTGTAATTATCCCTCCATTTTCTCTTTCTGTTAACCATTCTCAGGGTAATAAACAGCTACTCTAAACCAACAGGGAGACACAAAGAGCTTCAGTCTCCAGATTTGACACCAGTGTAATTCCATGGACTCTTGTGGAGTGACTCCTCATTTATATCTGTGTAAGTGCAAGGAGAATCAGGACCAAAGTTCAATTTGGTGGAGTTCAGATTCCTATATACACTTAGGCTCAGACTCTCAAATGTATTTAGGTGCCTAAGTCCCCTTGAGAGCTTAACCTGCAGCCAAAACCCTTCATATGAGGAGACAGTTTCTCTTCCACACCCATTCTTTTGCTTCACCTTTTTTGCCTCTGCACTACTACACATCCATTTAGGGCCCGGGCCAGCATTCATTGACGTCCCTGGGAGTATTTCCATTGGCTTCCATGGGCATTGGATCAGGCCCATGAAGATGACTAATATTGGAACTAAATTAAAACAATTAATTTCCTGTTTCAAAAATCCTCTTTCCTTCTTAAAGTTACACATATCACTTATTTCTTCCTTATTATATTAATTGAAGACCCATTTCACCTTCATGAAAATAAGTTAAATATAGCAAATTACTTTCAAAATATTTGCTCTTTCTTTCGCTCACACAGAGGAATTCAGCCACAACAAGAATGATGGTAACAAACTATACGCTGAGTTGAGATATTTTTATTCCACTGGAATAGTACCAGAGATTCAGGCTTGGCAAGAAGCCAAAGCCAGTTATCCTTAATAAGCCAAGTGATTTCTTGAAAGACAATTGGTTTTTTAGCAGTCAGGTCAGTAGCGTGGATCACTTGCACTACTACAAAGACTGGGATAGTCCTCCACTAGAGCCATGGTAGTGTTATTCTCAACTCAAACCAGTCTTACGCTGGTGTAATTACAGTGACTTCAGTGAAGTTATTCCTGATTTACACCCATGCAACAGCAGAATTAGGACCACTACATTTTTACTTTTCATCAGCAAAAAGTATGAAAATAAAGCTGGAAATTAGGCAGTCCAAAACCTTCAAGCACAAAATCATCAGATGCAATCTCTCCAACCCTTTACAACTTTAATGCCAACTAATGCTAGAAAACATCTGCAGAGCTGGAATACTCTAGCAGGTTTCAGTGGCATGCACCTATAAAAGCCCTGATTATAGAAATAATAATGAGATACCAAGCTATCATGGTATTATTGAGCCCAAGAGTTTAGGACTCGAGCCTGCCAGGAACTGAACACTCTGGCCCTGATCCAGATTGGCATCTCCTTCCTTTGAAGTTTTTAAGGTCAGGCTTGACAAAGCCCTGGCTGGGATGATTTAGTTGGGGATTGGTCCTGCTTTGAGCAGGGGGTTGGACTAAATGACCTCCTGAGGTCCTTTCCAACCCTGATATTCTATGATCAATGGGATTATTTATATGCTCAAAATTGTGCATCCTTAAATGTGCTTTCTAGGATTGGGTCCAGCTACTTACCTGGAGTTAGGGTGTCCTAAAAGGTTTCACACACCTTTTTCTGAAATATGGTACTATCTATCACTGGAGTCTATAGAGCATTGGCTTGTCAGGTCTGGCAATTCTTATATTTCGATAATTTCACTTGGACGCGCAAAAAAGGAATTATACTGATGCTGCTGGAATGATATCGTATGGTGTTAGGAATCAAATGGGGGCATAGTAAATAGTACAAATCCATAAAATATTCTGCTCTCCCTGAAAGCCACCGATCCCCTTCACAGGGATCTGCATAAATCATAACAAGATTTTTGAAAACAAATGAATGACTACTCAGATTCATAATTCCACACTTAAAATCTCTTACAATTTTTAAAATGCAGCTTTATGTACAAATTAACAGCTGCAAAGTAAGATCTGCATTGCTGAAAAACTTGTGAGCTCTTATTGTAATTATAATTGAACAACTGGGGATTGTTTTGTGATCATTGAAATATATATCCCATAGAGAACCAAAACATGCTTGTTATATAGCGGGAGCACCAGGCAGCCCTCTTTGAATTCTGCAGGCATATGCCTAATCCTGACCCAGGAAATAAAACCCTTTTCCTAACTTCAGATCTCTTGTTCCTATTTTGGTCACAATCCCAGCTCACAGCAGAACGTAAGTATGTCACGTACCATTTATGGAGGAGGAAATCACATGTTCAGATCTGAATTGAACGCATTCTCTAAAAATGACAGTGTAACTATGATGAGGAAAATTCTCCGATTACAATGACTAGGTTCTTTTTTCCCCACTCTTCTCTGACCCTTGCTTCAGTTTGCGCTGCTGCTTCTCTCATTGCCTTATGTTATTGCACCATCTTCTGAACACAGAGTCAAGGCTATTTCAGGCATCCAGGTATGGTCTGGATTTTACAATCTACTGCAGATAATTCTATGCAATTCTTAAATATGGTATTTGGAGCTCAAATACCACAGTGACAAAGGCACTAAAAATTCCTAATATGTACAACTATCTTCATTGGCTAGGGACAGGAAGATGAGAACAAAAGCATTGTGTAGTGTATGCCTTTTTCCAGGAAAAAAAATTACACAGGAAAATGTCTCTCTGAGTATGTCTACACTGCAATGTAAGCCCAGAGTTAGTGGGACTCAAATCATCTGAGCCATATTAGGGAACCCTGGGCTTGAGCATCTACATTGTCTTTTTATCCCTAGGTTAAGACTTTTCTGACCCATGCTCTGGGCTAGGCATCCACACTGCAGTGTGCAGACCCATGTCAAAGTAACCATATCCCAGTCCCTAGCACCTCCCTTCCCCCCAAAATGTGACTGCTCTAGCCCTAGGAATGAGGAGCTCTGTGGGAAATCTTTACTGCTCACCCTGCACATTACCAGGAAGCAGTTTGCTTTGCAAAAGGCTAGATGGGTTTGCTCTCCATTGCAAACCCAGGAGGCTCTCTGATAGCATGCTTGCAGATGGGTGATCAGAACACAATGGGTTAACGCTGACCTGAGTTGCTACCATTCACCAAGGGGTGGGGCAAGGTGTGTGTGCTTCCATTTTCAATAGAGTGGATTGCAGATTGTTGGGATAGACAGGACTAAGGAAGTTGTCACATGGAACTGTGGGATACCTGTAGCCAGACATCCAGCCCCCCCTTCTCAGACCAGCATTGCTGGGAACACAAGGGAGCCAAAACAACAGGGCACTTAACATCAATTCCAGCACAGCCTTTGAAGCTGTGAGAAGCACAGGTGTGCTGCTACAATGTGCCTCTGGGAACATATACAACGATTAGGCTCACAGCAGACAGAGAAGCTGTGACAGACATGGCTCTTAGCCCCTACTAAATAGCGTGATGCACACACCCCAACATCCTAGGTGGGAAAATATTTACCCTAATAAAAGGAATGTCCAGTAGTCGAAACTTATTGTTTCTCTCCCTTGAAAGTGTAAACTACTCTTGCGAGAGCTGGCGTCGCCCAGACAGACCAGCCCCAATTTGGCATAAGAAAGGAGAAAGAGAATAAAGGAGTACAGAGGTATAAGTATGGGACCTACAGCACTATGATTTTTGAGTGCTTTTCACTATCTATCTGCTGGTCAGATAAGTGACAGCCTCCCAAGGCTTCTGCAGCTAAGAGGGTCCCTAAGCCTTGTCCCTTATTCGTCTTTCCGTGGAATTGAGTGACCGATCCTGGCTTGGCACCGCTGGAATCGAGAGATGCAAGGAGGGTAAGAAGCACCCACACCTGATCTCCTATCTTTAGTGTACACATATTTTGAAATAGAGCTCTATACTTTGTTTTCTTTCTTTGGGATTGTGGCTTCAGTTTTGTAACTTGTTTGTGTGTGTAACATCTCTACATTTAAATAAGTAGGCACTAGCAATTTTGTAACCACATGATTAGAATCTAGTTTAATAAATTTCGGTAACCATTTGTGCATAAGCCTGACTTGTTTCTCTGGTTTACTGTAAAGCAGCCAACACAATCAAAGAACCTCAGCCATTTTGGCTATAAAGCCTGGCCATTAGGTGAGAGTACTAAGAGCCTAGCATTGAGTTGTGCCGCCTCCACGGGGCAAACTCTTGGGGCGCCTGTCAGTCAATCCTGACTGCCCACTGCAAAGGAGCTCTGAGCTCTAGCAGTTAAAGTCACGGGTGTTTAGGACCTTGGGGCATCCGTCAGCCTAGCCCGGGCTGCCCGCCGCGAAGGGACAGTGCGTCCTAGGGTTAAAGTCACGGATGGTATAAAACGGGCATAGCTGACACCTCACCAAACATCCTTGGCCATCGGCTAACAATACCTCTGGATGACTCCCAGGACCTGAGTCAAGCAGGGCTGCAGCTACACTGCAAAGCAATAGGGCTTGAACCCTGGCTCCCAGCTTGACTCAAGCTTGGACCTTGCAGGGTCCTGGGACCCTGGGTCAATTGCAATGTAGCCATAAGAGGGGTCAGCCTTGAGCCAGGGCTCCAGCATGGGCTTACCTTGCATACCCTCTGAAGCATTCTTCTCTCAACACAAGGCTTCCTGAAGCAGTGGAATCAGGGAACACAGGAGAAATGCATCCTAACTCTCTGTGTTTCTGTAAAGAACACATCTCCCAAATGTAGAGATTTTGTCAAAAATACGTTCTTAGGTAAGAGTCGTCTGAGGCTAACAAGGCTGAAAGGAGCTTCCAAGGTTTGACCATCTTACCACTGCATCGCCAAATTCTGCTGCTTAAATCTGATCCTTCTACTCTTCTGGCTTTGCATATTTATGGCACGTTACTCTGTCATTGCAATGGACCCCTAGTGTACTTTGAAGAAGGGCAAATAGAAGGTTTCTAACCAGACACCCAAAGTCCATTTTAGTAACACTAAAGTGTTGTGAGAGGCCAGCTGGTGCTCTCCAGTTGTTTGTACCTCTCCTGCACCAGAGAAGCAAGTTATATCTTCTAGGGTCGCTGCTGGAAATGTCTCATCTCCTGCAAGGAAATAGCTACCTATGGGTAGGATATTAGGAACCCTTTCATTACCATCTTTTCACTTTTAGCAGATTCACAACTTTTTTTCCATGTGAAAGACCTTGCCAGAAATACTGAAACATCTACAGAGGTTTGTGATACACCCAAATTATTCATTTTGAATAGTATTACCTCTCCATGGTTCACAACTCCCAGCAATGACACTGATTAGATCAAAAAAGAGCAGAAAGAAAATACAATTATACTAATGTATTTTGTCAATAAATTGAGACCCTTTGGAACAAAGGCAATGGCAAAAATTTGGGATTGCTTGAACCCAAAGCAGATCTTCTTACACTGGTAAATAACGCTCTGCATTCTACCAATGAGAACCAATATACCATTTATATTATATTTATGTTTTTAATCAATTGACCTCAAAGCACTTTACAAAGATGGGTAAATATCAATTCCATTTTCTTGAGATGGAAACAGAGGCACAGAGATTAAATGACTTGCTAATGGTCACATGACAAGTCAGTAGCAGAGCGAAAAATACAACTCTGGTCTCTTGACTCCCAGTCCTCTATTCCACCCATTGGACTACAGTGCCTCTCCATGGGCTTTTCTTTTAGACCATTGTTTCATTAGAACCTGTGCTCTCTTGAAACAGGCAGCAGCCTTTGAATTTGCACCAAGGCACACTAACAAATAGGCATAAGCAATATCAAGGTTTTAATGCACAAACTTGGTGCAGGTATCGGAGTATGATTTCTATCCAAGAATATCAAAACAGCAACCAGTACATTGTTCCTGATCCAATGGCTAAAAGTATGCTATCGTAATGGCATATTAAAGCTGGATCTGCTTTGCAAATGACAAAAACAACATCCATAGCCATATACCAGAAGTTTCCAGCTCTAGTGTACCAGGATTAATATTTCACAGCGGAAGGATGGCAGGAGTCAAATGAATTCAGCACCTCTGAGCAGCTCTATTAAGGAGGCATCTGTGGTGAAATTTTTGCTCCCGTAAAATTAATGGGAGTTGTGCTATTGACTTCAAGCAAGTCAAGACTGCAGCCCTATAATATTTTGGGAGGAAGGGGAAAGGCAAATAGCTTCTGCATTCTCAGCTGAGATTGATGCTGAATTCCTCAGCTGGGCGCAGGGCGTTACAGATGTTCATGTGGAAGTTCTGCTGACTAGAACCTTAACAGTGATACTCTGCCCAGTCATGCATGGGTCTCAGGGGAGGATGAAGCAGCCTCTTTCCCCCCATGAGCAGGGCACAGTACAGCCCTACCATTCCCTTGAGTACTAGGCAAAGGAACCGTTGGTACCCTACAGCCCCAGAGTGTAATAACTAGGAAGGTATGACAAAGCAAAGCTAAACTACGATGTATCTGAGATGATACACAGGTCAGGGTCCAAACTGAAGCAGTCTAGCCTAAGCATTTGTTTTTTCATAGAAACTTTGGGCCACACCTAGGCTTCATCTGGTGTAAACTGGCATAACTTTATTTACCGGTGGAGCTATACTGACGTATAGCAACTGAGGACATGTCTCTTTACCTTTCATTCATCGTGATCATTCAGAACAAAACCTGATGAAAAATCCTCAGGAGATGCACAGTATTCCCATGAGTAGTTTGTGTGTGTTGTGCTTAACCTTTGTTCATTTTTAAGTAAGTTTTATTGATGGATTTGTAAAAATAAAAAATACCCACTTAATACTAGAGCAGGGCAAATAACATGTTCAATGGATTAGCCTCACTCCCACCCCCACCGTGGAATATCCCAAACAGATTGCTATTTCCTCAGATTTAATTTATATTTGAATTTGTTAACAAATATCATTTCATGTTTTTACTCTATGGACTGATTGCAAACATTCTGAATTTCAGCAGCATTGCTACATTGTGTGATTGGTTAGATAAGTCACACAGTATTGTTTCTGTGTCCCGATTGGATGAGCACTTGCACATTTACAGTTTGGTTTCCAAAAATACTTGCATGTGTGACTTTGAAATTTGCTTTCCATAAACCCTTTTTGCCTGTAAAACTTAATCACTTGAATATTCACAGAAAAAACAAACACAGAGTGCTCATGAAGTGACCAAGTCAAATTTAAAAAATTTTAGACAAACATTCATGGAAAACTTTTGGATTTATTGACCCAGCTCTCTTTAACACTAGTGTACGTAGCATTTTGCATATGATTATGCTGTGTTAGATCTGCTTACCAAATAGCTTCACCCATGACACCATCATAACCATATATAACTAGAAACTGTTAAGCCCTTTTACTCAGAGTGAATTCAGACACAGTGAAGCTGCTGTTGAAGTGGATTAAAGTCCTGATTTTTCTTCCCAGGCATTATGAAGTGCAATTTCAATTCAAGTTAGAGAAGTTTCAATTATAGTGAAGTAGCGCTGAGGGGAAAAAAGGTTACTTCATTATAAGTTCACCTCAAATGCCTACTGAAGGTTCCCATTGATCAGACCCTACTGGAGGTTTCTATGGCAAGAGACATGTAACTTGCCCTCCCCCTGCTCCCCAGCTTGAGAGAGCCGTACAACATAAATTATGATATCTGGTGGACTCACATCTCACTGCATCTCCATTGGGAAGATTTCAGCAGTCAAGCAAACTTCACAAATCTATAAGTTAATGAAGATAGATGAAATTGGTGAGCGGCTGGTATTTATCATTTAACATTTTCTACATTGTTCTTTGGGAGAATTTGCCTTTGGGTTCTAAACATGCTGACCAATTAAATGAGTTACTAAGAAAGGGAGCCAACATTATTTTAAGTATCAAGCTGCAGCAAAATCAAATTGCATCTCACTTCACAATATTTAGATTTTGTTAATCCAATAATATTTCTAAGAATGTATGAAACAAAACCAATGGCTTAAAACATGGCAAGGGGGCTAAAGTTTTTTTTCTGTTTCTTTACTGTTCATTCCCAGTTAATGCCAAATATAACACATATAGGATATTTAATTTATTAAATAATAAGAGATCAGTTTTTCAATGGGAGCTGCTGCATGTTGAACACTTTTGAGAATCTGGCCATTGATTCTTTGGTTCTGTTACCAAAACAAATCTCTCTTTCTTGGCAGTTGGCCTATCCAGTTTTGGAAGTCATTTTATACAGTGATTCAATGAAGCATAAAATCCAATCACTAGCTTCTCTGCACCATTAAACCCTGTCACCAATCACTAGACAGCTCTGAGATAAACATGAAATATTCCTAGATAAATCCTCCATCTCCAGAGAAATGTGTTTCCTGTATAACTGTAAATCCAGGTTCTCTGTTGAAGATAATCCGGTCTGGCAATGCTCTGGCCCGAGAAAAATTTCCTGGGAAACTACAACTTTATGTAATGGCAAAGTCATCCAATGTTTTGATGCCACTATATTGTATTAAAAACACCTGTTTTATTTATACAATGACTCAAATGGCTTACAGATTAGGATCCTACAAATAATACATAAACTTTATAGCAAAAAATATACATAAAATAATTCATCCTTCCATTGTTTACATAAATGATGTATATTTCTCTGTGTGTGTATATATATATATGTTGTATTTATATTTGGTGTACAGATGTGTATTTACACACACACAGTATACATTATATATAAATAAATGTATATACGTTTGTGTGTGTATATATAAATAAATGCATATATGTGCCTGTGTGTGTATATATAGACACATAAATATACATACACACACATATATACACAAACATTGAGTATGTGTGTACTTTGCAGAATCTGCATACAAACAGTGCAGTCCTTCATTGGCTGTGAGCTTCAAAGGTATGAAAGATACCAACATTAAAGTCCTCAGATATAGAACTAATGTCACCGTTGTGGACAGAGGACTGGCTTGATGCATCTTCCTTTGTGATGAACTAAGTTTGCTGGACAATGGCAACCTGCAACACATGGCTTATTGCATGGACCAATCTCATTCCAGTTGTCACATGTTTTGACACATCCAGGGCCACAGGTATCATACACTGCACCATGTTTACACTGGGTTGCTGAAAGGCAGTTAAAAAAACAAAACACGTGATTGATAAAGATCACATGACTAGGATTAAAGATATGCCATTCTAATTACATTTTTTAAAACCACAGTGCAATCCTTTATCTCTATAACATGTTAGTCATAGTTGCAGATATTTAATAGAACATCATAGCATCAGAGACAATCATATGAAAAAGTGCTTTATATAGAGATTCTGCTATATAGTGCTAAAGATGAGCGTGAACCAAAATCAGATATCTAAAATAATCCTGATCTTTGTGAGAATTCTAATCCGGATACTAACTTCAGAGCTGTCTTTATCAGTATAAAGTGCAGAAACAAAATTCTGGATCCAGAATACCTCCAAACTTGGGTAAAATTCACATCTAGAACCAGATCTGAATTTTATAGTTTAGGCTTATCTCTGCTTTGACTGTATAGATGGTATAATGCCTTTCATCTGAGATTCTTGCAACATTTTACAAAGGCAGATAAATAACCTCATGATGTCCATTTTTCAGATGGGGAAACCAAGGAACCAGAAAGGTGAAGTCACTTGCTCAAGTTTCCATTAACAACCAGTGGCAAAGTTGACAGTGACAAGTCTTCCAACTCACAGGCATTGCTTTTAATTTCACTAATAGAATTGTACATTGCAGCAAGTCAAAACGGTGCTGTGAGTTCAACAGCAACACCACATGTTGGGGGGAAAAAACTCTGCTATCCACTTATATCAAGGGGTCACTGAGGTCAGTGCTTCTTATGTTTGGTGAGGCCAGTATGTGCCCCATGCAGTTGACATTTCAATGTATTTTCAATATAAATGACTATGCAGGGCTAAGCTACCACTACTAGATTAGAACGTTCAACTCTTAACATTGTATACTCTATTCCAGTATGGAGAATAATACATGGCTCAACAATAAATAAAAGGCTATTATTCTTTCAGAGGTCTGTGCTGAAGAAAGCACCATCAAGCGGTTTACAAATGGCAATAGACTCACAAGTATCCAGAATCCTATCTTGCTATTTACAGTTAAGTGGCTGCACAAAAAAGGTTGCTTCTCTCTTGAGAGGTATTACAGGTCCACTACTTTTTAAAGAATGCAAGTCACACCGATTCTGTTAGAGACAGAACAGGGCTAATTTTTTCCATGTATGGGGCTTAGAATGCCATTACAGCATTGCCATTATTCACAAAGAAAAAGCAAGCAGAGATACTCTTATTAAAATATAAAATCTTGTAGTAATGTCATGCTAAGGTTAGGACTTTAATCACTAAGGCCAGATCTATACTAAAAAGCTAGGTTGACCCAGCTACATGGCTCGGGGATGAAAAATTCTGACCTAAACCCATAGGTGTAGTTTGACTGCTATATTTTGAGGTGGGGAGGTGCAAAGTATGGGTGTGCCCCTGCACACACACATGTGCACACTGTAGCCATGGCTCACTGGCTCTCTCCCCCAACCTGGACTGGATACCTGGGCTGGTGGTGCTGGGGAGGGGGATGGGACGGCTTAATGATGGAGCCCCAGCTGCTGCTGGCTGGGGTCACTCTGGCACCAGCTGCTGTGGCAACATGGCTGCTCTGGTGCTGCTGTGGCCGCCTCCCTGCTCGTGCTACTGCCGAGGGGGTGTCACATGCCAGGTCCCTGTTTTCCCCCTGCCCATTCATGTATCCTCTTCCCTTCCCCTCCCCTTTCTTCTGCCCATTGTCCCCTGCCCCATTCCCTTCTCTTCCCCCTGCCCCATCCCCCTTTTGCTGCCCACTGTTTCTTCCCCCCACCCCACCCCTTGCCCTGCCCCCCTGCTCGCACTCCCTGTTGTATAGGAAACGGGCAGGCACAAGGACCCAGGAGGAAACATGACGGGGTGGGGGAGGCACAGCATGGGAATTAAATGATAATTACTGTGCAAGTGGAATACTGAAAAATACAATAGCTGACATTTAAACCTGTTTGGGCATTTCACATTTTAAATTGTGATTGATCCAAAACATTCCACTTTGACTTTAAGTCAACCAACAACTAAAAAAAAAGAAGAAAAAGGGGGAAAAAAGTTAAATATACAGTTAAAAACCTCCCCTGGATTGTTGACATGGGTCATTACCATGTAGACACAGAAAACAGAAGGGATGCTTTCATGTCCACCTTCTGATGCAAATACTTTTTAAAAATTTGAACACTAGTGATGTTAACTTTCCTAATATGTTAATACAAAACAAAAACTTACTATCAATGTTGCAAATAATACAGCATTTTGCACTATTACCAGTCCACTAGCATTTTTCCACTCATCTTCAAAAACATATGTTTGGCATTGCTGCTTATAATCTGGTCCTGACTTTAGGCTTTTAACAACTAGCTCCTAATTGTCCATATCTATTACTGTATTAATGGGAATTTACAGCTTTTAGTTACCCACTTGCAGAGAAAGTCTCTTGTTGTTCCACTGCACAAAAACACAGATATCAAATATGAACTTTTGAACCGCTTTGTTTTTCACTGATATCTGACAAATCTAGTTAAGATAATGTCTGATGTCTAATAAGAGCCCCAAACTGCTGCCTTTCTCAAGTCGGCCTCCAGCTGCTTTTCTGCATTCTAAAGTCTACCGAACTTTCTGAGTTAGGATTTCCAAATGTCTACAGAGTGCAGCTTTTTCTGTTATGGTTGCCCAGCCTTCCCTTTCCTGGTGTTTCTTAGGACATCCAGTCTGGGCCTCATTCATGGTACTTGTTGCTTACAATTTGGATTCATCATTTCAGGAGCATTCTTGCCTGTGGAAGGGAGGGGACCTGAACAAGCCCTTTAATTATACAGTTTTGCCTGTATTTCTAACTGCTCCAATGTCTATCAAATGTTCATTAAAAAGTTAGAAGCTCTCTCCTCTCTCACAGAGGCACACAGAGGAAACTGACTAGAGTAAGATCTAGGAGAAATTCCACCAGGGACAAAATTATTTGGGGGAAAAAAAATTGTGCACTTTAGACTTAAATTCTGCAAATGAGAGGGAACCAGGAGGACAAAACAGCTGGTTGAAACCAACATATAAGTGGAAATGATGACATCTGGAATCACCCTCTAACAACAACCCTTAATACACAGGAATCAACGGAGAAAATCACTTAGCTGACAAGAGCTCGTGAGAGCCAGTCCCTGGATGAAGTGGCTTTCTCAGTTCTGCTACCTGCACCTCCCTCCTTATCATTGCCCAAACCATGCCTTCCCTTTTCTTTAGTATTGCCACAGCCACCCCTTCACAGGGAATTACTTCCCCCTTACCAGACTGAATCTTCTACATATGTCTTCTGAGCTCCAGAGGCTAAAAGTTAATACTCCACTGCCCAAATACCTTTGCCTTCCCCTCAGTCATCCTGGCTAGAATGTTTCTTTTCCTTCTTCAGCCCCATAAACACCTCTCCTCTGTCTTCATCTGCCCCACTCTCTCTCTCTCACCTCCTTTTTCCCCACTCTGTCACTCCCTCACCAGCCCCCTCACTTCTCTTTCTATCCTCTTAAACCTCCTTCCCTTATTTCTCCCCTTCTCTCACCATCCCGAGCTCCTTACTCTTCCCCTCATATGCTTTCTTATTCCCCATATCCATCCTCATAGCTTCTCACTCTCCCCTCAACTCATCTGCTTCCCACACACCCCTTCTTGCCCTTCCAAATCTTCTCAATTTACACATTGGTCTCACCAACCCCTTCATACCATAACCCATCTTTTTCCTTTTTATCCTTTTGTAACAAATCTCCCATTGACTAATGTCTTCTCCACACCCTTCTCTTAGTGTCATCTTAGATCACCTGTGCACTGTATGCCTTAAACAGCAGTGAACATGTGCTATTCATTTAGAAAATGAGTAGCTAGAGGATCCACTTTCTGGTCAGAGGGGGGGAAAAGTGTGTAGAGAACAGAACATATATTTAGTCTCCTGCGCATCCCATTTGGCTGACAGTCCAGACAGCATAAGTATTCTAAAGAATATTATTTAGCCCTGAGCTAGGCATACAGCATTCTGGGTATAAGAATTGGCAAGCACACGAGACCTGTGTTTTATAACACACAAAAGAATAATTAAAACCTGACTTTATTAATAAGTACACTCCATTCCCATTAGAATACGAGCCTTCCAAATATCCTGCAGTCTATGAAATGTCAAACAGGAAATGAAAGTCACAGATTACTAAATTTTATGATATATATATTGTTTCATAACTAGAAATGTTTATCCCTAAATAGGACGAAATAATGGTAATGGTAGGGTTGAACAAAAGGCAGCTAAAGCTTAAAACCTTGATACTGGTTGTTGTTACCATAAGAAGTGTATGGAGGCACTTTATTTTTTATGAGGTCCCTGCGCAGTCCATACAGTTTTGTGGTATAAAATGTACCATCCTGACACCACCCAGATATTGATAGTGTGAGCTGAAATAAAGGTCAGATGATCAAATACAGAGTATCTGCTGGCCCGTGGATATTTGTAAATGGGAACAAGATTACCCTTTGGAGGAACTGTAGAGGCCCTTTGTGATTTGGGCCCCCTTAGGTCCTTTTGCAAATCTGAGCCATCACTGAGATTTTCAAATCCCAGGGAATTTAGAGACACAACTTCCATTACAATTAATGAAAAATGCACGTACAGATCACAAAGCTGGCTTTGAAAAAAGTCTCAGTCCTGGCTAGGAGGCCCAGATCCCAATGAGATTTGAGTGTCTTAGGCTATGTCTACAGTACAGCCTATGTTGGCATAATTTATGTAGCTTAGGGGGGTGGTTTATTCACACCCCAAGCAACATAAGTTACACCAACGTAAGTGTTCATGTCTCCCATCAGCATAAACTGTCTTCCCCAGACGTGCTGTCCCGGCACAGCTGCATTGGTACAGCTACGACACTGTACCGCTGTCTGTGGAGACATGGCCTTACTTCCCCCTTTGAAAAGTCCAGCCCCTATACTTTATTCTCACCTTCCAAATGGAGTATCAAGTGGAAACTTACTCAGACACATGCTACTTTCCTGAGGAGATCCCCACGGATTTTCAACCAAAAAAGCACGAAAAGAGTGCTAGTGTTTTTGAGGGGATGTTACAGAGCTGAGAAGTTTCTACAAATGTCCATTTTAATGACGGGGGGGGGGGAGAAGGGTTGTCTTGACTAATAGCCTTTCAAGGCCTTGGTAGAGGATTTATGGACACCCCTTGCTCAAAATGTTGTCTCAAGGGGTGTTTTGTCCTTAGAAAAGTTCTTATCTTTGATGACACTGTAGAAAAAAAGGCAAAACGTTCTATCACTATAGACATCCCCTTATTAAAGGAGTCTCTTTCACTGATACAGCGCCATTCCAACCGGCTCATGCTTACAGGGAACATTGCATTAGTTTCCCATTTGTGTCAAAGGAAGCAAGAGAGCATTAGCTGCTACAATTGTAAAAGTTAGGTTAGGCCACTGGTGTGCTGAAACCATTGCCTCTCATGACGACTAATGTTGTCTCATTGGTTCCTAATACTCCCCACTCTATCTCTACGTATAAAACAGGAGATGGATTGATTGTAAACTCTTTGGGGCAGAGGCCATCTTTCCATTCTGTTTGGACAGAGCCTATTACAGTGGGGTCCTCGTCTATTACTAGAGATCCTAGGCAGTCCTGCAGTAATAAAAAGTAAAGAGAATCCAGGCAGCTCATGAAAACAAGGCAAGGGCTGTTTTCTTCAGGCTCCAGTCTGACCTGCTACTGGATGCATCAATGGATTAAAATGACACATGTAATTAATGCTTTCTGGGGCCACATTTAGGGAGCAGTACATTCACATAGGCACATTCTGTCTGGATTTCTCTGTTCCTTTGTAAAGAATAATTAGAGATTTCAGGAGCACTCATATATTTATCTGTTTCATTCATCCCTTCCTGCTATTGTATCCTCCATGTAATGGAAAATTATGATGCAAGGGTAGACATTGAGTCACACAATCACCAGAATAGATCGCAGAGTAACAGCTCTTTGACCAGCAGAGAGTATCCCACTCATCTTTCCAAACTATAATTAAGCCTGCAAGTCTGTCATGGAGGTCACGGAAGTCACAGATTCTGTGACTTTCCAGAACCTCCGGGACTTCAGCAGCAGCCTTGGGCCAGCCGCACACGCTGCTGCCGGGGCATTCTCGGGCCGCCCCGCACCGCCCCTCCTCCAGCAGCAGTGGCAGTCCTGGGTCACGCCGCCACCCCCACCCCTGCACCTGTGGTGTCCCCAGGCCACCCCCTGCCCCAGAGCACCCAAGATTTAGTCAGGGGCATATAGTACAAGTCATGGACAGGTCATGGACCATGAATTTTTGTTAACTGCCCATGACCTGACCATGACTTTTACTAAAAATACCCCATGACTAAATCTTAGTCTTAACTATAAGACTTCCTGTGTCCCTGCAGCCTGGGGGACGGAGGGAGAGTGCCACTGCCAGGGGGAGAGCAGCCTCATTGCTGCTGGGCATCTCCATGTGCCTCCCCTCCATGTGTCATCCCTGGCAGCGCCCCATGTCATCTTTGGGAGCATCTTGTCATTTTCACCCACAATTGGGGCAAGATTACCATGGACAGTTGGGTACTGGAGATCATCCACCATGGATACACCACAGAGTTCCTCTCTTTCCTGCTGGACCACTGCCCCCCCCCCGCCTCCTCCTTGAGGACCCATCCCATCAACTGATCCTCCAACAAGAGGTGTATGCTCTGCTCCTCAAGGGGGCAACAGAGCCTGACACACTTCACTACAGGGGACAAGGCTTCTACTCACCATACTTTCTCATCTCAAAGAAGGGCGGAGAGCATCGTTCCAGTCTAGATCTTCGAGTGCTCAATGCATTTATTAAAAAGTCCAAATAAGGTAGGGTCATGCTGGCATTGATTATCCCCTACCTACCTGAAGGAGCCTGGTTCATGGCTCTCAACATGAAAGACGCTTACTTCCACATGGACATTCACCCAGCCCACCACAAGTTACTCCATTTTCAGGTAGGGCATCAGCATTACCAATTGTGGGTCCTCCCATGTGGCATAGCAGCAGTGCCAAGAGTGTTCACAAAAATCTTTGCCATAGTAGCAGCCCAGATGCGCTGCCTAGGCTACTCAGTATTCCCCTATCTCGACAACTGGCTCCTGGTCACACTATTGCAACAGGAAGCAACCTATGCAATCCTCCGTCTTTGCAATCTCCTGGGATCCCTAGATAACAGCGTCAATGAGGAAAAGTCAGTGTTGATACCTACATGATGATATATTTCATGGGGGGGGTGGGGCGACTTGACTCCAGCATGGTGAGGCTTTTCTCCCAGCAGACCGCTTCACAGCACTGACAGCCCTCATTGCAGATGTGAGTCGCAGACCACGCACCACAGTCAACCACTGTCTCTCCCTCCTTGGTCATATGGCAGCCTGCCCTCACATGACACCACACATACATCTCCATGTGCATTGTCTTCAAGCTTGGCTCTTCTTCATCTGCAGACCCAACAGAGACCATATAGAGTCCCGGGGGACCATTCCCAGGGCCATGTTGTCCTCCCTCACATGATGGTCTGACCCCTTCAAGCCGTGTACCTACCAGGCACCAAGAATTCCTGGGTCAACATGCTCAGCAGGACTCTGTACCTCAATCACGAGTGAGAGCTACCTGATGCCACACTCCTGTACCCCTGCATGAAGTGGGGCATTCCCCAGTTTCTTTGCTACTCACGAGAACCAAAAGCTGCCCCTCTATTGCTCCAGAGGGAGGACTTTAGGGGAGGACTATCAGGGCAATGCTCTCCTCCTCCCCTTGACAGGCAACCTCCGCTACAACTTTCCCTCCATTCTCCTCCTGCCAGAGATGCTATACAAGGTTCACCAGGACAGAGCCACCATTATACTCAAAGCCCCATTCTGGCCTTGTCAGTTCTGGTTCACGGACTTCCTCACACTGTCCGCCTGCACACCACTCCACCTCTGCACACTCCCAGGCACCAACTCCGTGGGTGCTCCAGGGCTGGAGCACCCATGGGGAAAAATTAGTGGGTGCTCTGCACCCACTGGAAGCCAACCTCCTCCCCCCCACCCGAGCGCGCTGTGTCTCCATTCCTCCGCCTACCTCCCAGCGCTTCCCGCCCAGCCGCCACCAAACAACTGGAGGGGGCGGAGTTTGGGCAGGGCAGGGGTGAAAGGGGGCGGGGCCTATTGGGAGGGGTGGAGTGGGGCGGGGGGGGTCAAGCACCACCGGCAGGAACAGAAGTTGATGCCTATGCATGGGCCCATTGCCACCACCACCACTCACTGAGCACGGTATCTATTCCACTGGTCTTCGACTATCTCCTTGCCCTCAAGATGTCAGACCTGGCCCTCAACTCTATTAGAGTGCACCTGGGAGCACTCACTGCCTTTCTGCCTCCTATGGATAGCTCCTCAGTGTTTATGCATCCCACCACTATCAGCTTCATGAAAGATTTACTCAACACCTTTCCACCAATACTAAAGCCCGCGCTGCCATGGGATCATAATCTCATTCTCTCTGCCCTCACAAAGCCGCCCTTTGAGCAACATGCTCATTCTCCCACCTCTCGATGAAAGTGACTTTCTTGGTGGCCATTACCTCACCCACACGAGTCAGTGAAGTCACAGCTATGATGGCGGACTCCCCCTACACAATATTCCACAAGGACAAGGTGGTCTTACGGCTGCCCCCTAAATTCCTCCCAAAAGTGGTGTCTGAATTCCACCTAAATCGGTGCATACACCTGCCAGTTTTCCACCCCAAACCACACACCTCCCCTACTGAAAGAGCCTTGCACTCCCTTGATGTCTGACGTGTACTGGTGCTCTACCTCCCCAGGATTCAACCCTTTTGCATTTCCAAATTAGTCTTAGGTACATCTGTGAATGCTACAACTCAGGCTGTCAATTATTCACAGTTAACTCACACCATTAACTCAAAAAATTTAATCATGATTAAAAAATTAATCATGATTAATTGCAGTTTTAATCGCACTGTTAAACAATAGAATACCAATTTAAATTTGTTAAATATTTTGGATGTTTGTCTACATTTTCATATATATATATATATATATATATATATATATAAATAAATGAGAGAGAGAGAAAGATTCTGTGTTATAATTGAAATCAAAGTGAATATTATTTTAATTACAAATATTTGAACTGTAAAAATGATAAACAAAAGAAATAATATTTTTCAGGTCACCTCATACAAGTACTGTAGTGCAATCTCTTTCTCATGAAAGTGCAACTTACAAATGTAGATTTTTTTTGTTACATAACTTCACTCAAAAAACAAAACAATGTAAAACTTCAGAGCCTATAAGTCCACTCAGTCCTACTTCTTATTCAGCCAATCGCTAAGACAAACAAGTTTGTTTACATTTACAGGAGATAATTCTGCCCTCTTCTTATTTATAATGTCACCAGAAAGTGAGAACAGGCATTTGCAAAGCACTTTTGTAGCCAGCACAGCAAGATATTTACGTGTCAGATATGCTAAACATTCATATGCCCCTTCATGCTTCAGCCACTATTCCAGAGGACATGCTTCCATGCTGATGATGCTTGTTAAAAAAAATAATGTGTTAATTAAATTTGTGACTGAACTCCTTGGGGGAGAATTGTACGACCCCTGCTCTGTTTTACCCACATTCTGCCATATATTTCATGTTATAGCAGTCTCGGATGATGACCCAGCACATGTTGTTCATTTTAAGAACACGTTCACTGCAGATTTGACAAAAGGCGAAGAAGGTACCAATGTGAGATTTCTAAAGGTAACTACAGCACTCAACCTAAGGTTTAAGAATCTGAAGAACCTTTCAAAATCTGAGAGGGATCAGGTGTGCAGCATGCTTTCAGAAGTCTTAGAAGAGCAACACTTAGATGCGGAAACTACAGAACCCAACCCACCAAAAAGAAAATCAACCTTCTGCTGGTGGCATCTGACTCAGATGATGAAAATGAACATGCGTCGGTCTGCAGTGCTTTGGATTGTTATCGAGCAGAACCCGTCATCCACATGGATGCATGTCCCCCGGAATGGTGGTTGAAGCATGAAGAGACATATTAATCTTTAGCGCATCTGGCACATAAATATTTTGCAACGCCAGCTTCAACAGTGCCATGAGAACATTTGTTCTCACTTTCAGGTGACATTAGAATCATAGTACAGAAAGGGACCTCGAGAAGTCATCTTGTCCAGTCTCCTGCACTTGTGAGAGGACTAAGTATTATCTAGACCATCCCTGACAGGTGTTTGTCTAACCTGCTCTTAAAAATCTCCAATGATGGAGATTCCACAACTTCCCTAGGCAATTTATTCCACTGCTTAACCACCCTGACAGTTAGGAAGTTTTTCCTAATGTTCAACCTAAACCTCCCTTGCTGCAGTTTAAGCAACATTGTAAACAAAAAGCAGGCAGCATTATGTCCTGCAAATGTAAACAAACTTGCTTGTCTGAGCAATTGGCTGAACAAGAAGTAGGACTGAGTGGACTAGCAAGCTCTAAAATTTTGCATTGTTTTATTTTTGAATGCAGTTTTTTTTTTACATAATTCTACATTTGTAAATTCAACTTTCACGATAAAGAGATTGCACTGCAGTACTTGTATTGAGTGAACTGAAATATACTATTTCTTTTGTTTTTTTTACAGTGCAAATACTTGTAATAAAAAATAAATATAAAGTGAGCACTGTACACTTTGTATTCTGCGTTGTAATTGAAATCAATATATTTGAAAATGTAGAAAACATCCCGAAATATTTAAATAAATGGTATTCTATTATTGTTTACAGGGTGATTAATCACGATTCATTTTTTTAATCACTTGACAGCCCTAGCTACAATCAATCCAATATACCCACATCTGATAGAGTCATGGCACATGCTATGCAAGCACAGGCCGCCACATCGGCCTCACGGGTGGACGTTTCCTGACAAGGCATCTCTCATGCACCTGTTCACCTGTTCATGACACACTATCCCAGCGCACAAGCAGCAGCAACACACATTCGATGGGACAGGCTGTACTGCAGACCGCACTTCCGCTGGAATCCTCGCACCCACCTCCGCACTGATCACTGCTCGTGAGTCACCCAAATGTGGAATACACTTAAGAGACCATCAGTCGAAGAAGAGAAGTTATCTACCTGTAACCAGAGGTTCTTCGAGATGTGTCGTCTCTGTCTGTATTCCACTACCTGCCCTCCATCCCCTTCGCTGAGGACTGCATTCCATTACAGTAAGAGAGAGACTGGAGAGGTGTTGATCTGTACCACCTCTTATATCCTCAGCTGGGAGCATAAGTAGACATACAACACACATGCGGGTCAACGGACACTGCTAAGAAACACTTCTGGATTCAGGCACAAGGCACACACGTGCACCCATGTGTGGAATATAGATAGGGATCTCACATCTCGAAGAACCTCCAATTACAGGAGGTAACTTCCTCTTCTCTGTGGAAATAATTACTTGCCATTAAAGCAGTGCAAATCACATGGGAACTTTGCCTCAGTGACCAAAATTAATGCACATGAACACTATATATTTCCATGACAAGCTGGGATTCTCTCTCTCAATATACCGATAACATACCATACTAATATGTGTGTGTGTGTGTGTGTGTGTGTGTGTGTGTGTGTGTGTGTGTGTGTGAGAGAGAGAGAGAGAGAGAGAGTGTGTGATTATATATATATTATAGACACACGCCTATAGCTTAGAATGTAGGCTGGCTGCTTATCAAATTTTAGCCTAGCCATTTATTGATTTCTATTTTTTCCCCTCCAGTATTATAATGATATAAAAAATTTCAATGTTCTTTCCTTCAGACTGTGCATTAAATTGCAACAAAGCAATCAGAGTATGCTTACCTGCACAATGCTGCTCAGGTTTCCATTGGACTTTCACCCCTTCTCTCTGACAGGTTCGGGCATAGGCAAGGAATGACTCACAATAGCAGTTTTTATGAACTGGACACTCACACATATCTGTTACACAGGACCTGCAAAAAACAGCCCAGAAACAAACAAGGAAAAAAAGTTTTGAAAAACAGCCCTCAAGGTTTGGAATTATTTTTTATATAATCATATACAGTTTAAAGCTGCAATAACCTGTGCTGGAGAAATGGCAAACAGGTTGGACACTTTTTACTCCCAAATCCACATAGAGGGTCTAATCTCTGCAGTTCTGCTATACTCTATTCTATATGCTCAGAGCTCCCAATTACATCAATGGGAGAGTCATATCAAAGTAGATAGCCCAGAACATGAGAGTCAAGAGCTGCCATGCAATGAGGATCCAAGGCTGTACGCTGCAATTAGGGAGCAAGGCAAAGACAATTTGTAACAAAGACAATTTTGTCTTCATAAAGGCTCCATCTCAGCTCTCCTGAATAATGTCTATTGCAACAACATTTAAGATTAATTCCCAGATTTAAGAGCATTATAAGGAGCAATGAAGACACACACAGTTACTATGGTATGAAGCCCTCAGGGTTCATGAAACAACTAGAGCACAGCAAAAATTTTCAGTTGAATAGTAAAATCACTAAAAAATGCAATTACAGGATGACAAAAGCTATTATTTAATTTGGCTCAAATTTGGCAAATACTTTTGGCCAGATAAATTAAAATTAAAATTTTGAAAATGTTAAAATATTTCGTTTTGACATTTTTTTATTTTTCATTTTGAAATGTTTTGTTTTGAAATTTAGCTAGAGTTGGTTTTAAAGAGATTTACATGTACAAATACCTCAAAAATGTAACAGCTAGAAACCTGAAAAAAAAATTTTTGTTTCAGTGAGAAAAACTGAAAAATATTAGTTTTGGCTTGAAACAAATCAATTTTTTTCTGCATTTTTCAGGTCGATCACCAAATCAAAACAAAACATGAAAAAAAACAAAACCCCAAAACCAAAAGCCACAAAACTCCCTAAGAACCAATTATTCATTCAGCTCTCAATTCAACCATCTTATTTCACTGAATAATCATAAACCATTGGAGTAAGTAAATCTGCTACTGCACATGTCTGTATACAAAATTAGCTCATCTAGAACATGTGTCAATTAGGCACAGGCTGAAAATACAAGAACTGATAAGAGGCAATGGATTTGCAAAGTTTGCCATTTGTGTATGCTTTATATTGTTGCAGTGTGCTGGAAACGTTAAGGGACTGATTTTCAGAGGTGCTGGGCACTCATAACTCTAAGTGAAGTCAGTGGGAGCCCGTGGCAGTGCTCAGCTATCTGAAAATCATTTCCCATTTTAGTATTCAGGTTCATCCCCTATTTTGTTCACTAGGATTAAAGCTATGTTTTAGTCACGGGTATTTTTAGTAAAAGTCATGGACAGGTCACAGGCTGCAAACAAAAATTCACAGGCCTGTGACCTCTCCATGAGTTTTATTAAAAATACCCACCATGTCTAAAACTTGGGCAGGGGTGCTCGGGAAGGGAGGAGGAGTCCAGGGGTGCCACGGGTGCGGGGGGAGGTGACCTGGGACCCCCGCTGGTACTGGGGGAGAGGTTGGCGGGGCTTACTACCAGCTCTGTCCCTGCAGCTCATAGACGGCAAAGGCAGGGGCCAGGACAGGGGCTCCTCTGCTGCTCCCGCCATAAGCGCCAGCTGCTGCAGCTCCCATTGGCGGGGAACCACAGCCAATGAGAGCTGCAGGGGCAGGGCCTGCAGGAGCTTCAGGGTGGCCCCCCACCACAGGTAAGCACCCACACACACACCCCAAACCCTTTCCCCTATCCCTGAGACCCCTCCCACACACCCAAACTGCTGCTTCTGGCAGCCCCTGGGCCAGCACCAGCTACTGCAAAAGTCATGGAGGTCACGGAAAGTCACAGAATCCGTGACTTCCGTGACAGACTCGCTGCCCTATGTACGATTCACTGAACAAGTTCCCCTTGATGAGTATCGTCCTACCACAGCATGCCCGCAAATCTTCATTGACATCCCAAAGCAGTGCTCTGAATGCATCAGGCACTGTTACTGAACATAAGTGGTTCCATCTTCCCCATATCATTTAGGAGGTATATCTCAAGGCTTGCCAACTTTCTAATGTCCGAAAACCAGACACCACAGCAGGAGCACAGGAACCTCCCTCTGTCCCTGCCTCGCCTCTTTCCCTGAGGCCCCGCCCCCACCCACTCCTCTCTCCCCATCCCTGGCTGCTTCCCTCTCCCCCTTCCTTGTCACTCGATCCTCTCCACCTTCCTCCCCTCCCTCACCAGCTGGGCTCCCTCTGCTCCAGGGCTGGGTCAGGAGTTGCAGCCCCTGATGCAGAGCCTGCCTGCTCACAAGATGGAGGTTGGAGGTGGCCCTGGCTTAGCAGGGGCTGTTGCGGGATGATGACCCTGCACCTCTCCCCCACCCACAGTAACCAGACTTTTGGTATCTCATCAGTACATCTGACTGGAGCTGCACAGGTCCCCTTTCGACCAGACTTTCCAGTTGAAAACCAGACATGTGGCAACCAATATATCTCATTTCACAAAGCAGATTCCTGATGTGCTATCACAGGAAATTACTGTTGCAAAGAGAGTCTGTTGTATTTCCTGAAGACCTGTTAAGATATCAAGATAGTTTTATTCTCTCCTAGGCATCCTGTTATCCTCAACTAACCTTGCCTTATCAGCTTTTACTATTATGTATAATTCTTCATACAATAATTATTATATTATTGATATCCAAGGTGTTGGGGAGTGGGGAAGGTAGGATCATGCTTGCTTATGGCAGGCTGGCTGTGTGCATGCTGAGTTTCCACTTCGGGACTTATAAAATGTTGCATTTGAGTCACTTCATCTGGTTTTGAGAACACAAAAATCACAGAGCTTCCTGCTGTGAGAGTTTCTGGCCACAGGGAAGAATGCCAGTTCCAACACCAAACCAGATCAGTTGCCTTAAGTTTAAGATAAGTCTCCATGCACAAAACAATGCGTCTAGATGAGCCAAACCCACAACTCCAGTTTCAAACACCCATAGACTTTGGACTAGTTTGGATCCAGATCCAAACAGCTCTAGTTCTTAGCCACTCCTTTCTGCCTGGATAAGCATCAAGGCTGGTATGGGTAACATTAAATATTCCCTAAGAAAGATAACATATGAGTGTCAGAATGAACAGTTCTCTAATTTACTCCACTCTTATTGGCTTCAAGTTATTTCTACTTCTGTGAGTTGTATAAACCTGGGAAGAGCTGATGGGCCCAATCCTCTGGTTTGGCTGAGGTACAATCACAAGGGGTATGTGTGTTGTTTTTGCTTTGTTAATTAATTATCACTGCTGATCATTTTTGTACTTATTTAACAAAACTAAAAGTAAACAAAACTGTATAAAAGTTAATATTCGTCCATCATCAAAATAGAGACATTTTTTCTAATGAGATTCTTTAGTAACAAAAGTAATAAATTAATATTGAAATTGTTTGTTTAAAAAAATCACTTCTGAAGCTACAACGGAGAAAGTATTTGACCTATTAGATAGCAAAATACAGTCACTACTTCCCTCTCGTGGTCCAAGCTGGGAACTCCAGGCAATCCCTTCGTGTGATTGAAAGGGCAGCTTTTTGGGAGAACTTCAGGCAAAAGATGCTTTTTCTCTGAAGCCCGAACGATTGAGAGAAAATAGGGTAAATACTCTGGGTCAGTTTTAAAAAAAATATTTTTCTTATATGTCAGTAAAATTCTTAATTTCAATCTTATTAGATTTCCATTGGGAGTTTGTGTTTTTGTTTGGTTTGTTTTAGTTATTGAAACTTCCTCTGCCAAACAAGCAGCATGCCTCCTACTCCCTGCCCAGAAAACAAACAAACCGTAGATTCTTGAATGCAATTTACAAGTTCTAACGCTGATCTGTGTCAAAAAAAAAAATCTTTGTGATGTAGACACTGATTTTTGTTTTCTTTTTTCAATTTTGTTGCTGAACCATGTCCTGCACTCCAGGGAATGATTTCAAAGTTCCGCTCACCTCCCCCATCCCCTCTTTGCATCTCCTCTGATTCTATCGAATAAATTAGGAGACACTAATAAACAGATAGCTATAGGGATGTATCTGGAGGCTTAGGGAGTGTCCGTGCCCTACAACTGAAGCCCAGTTTCACCCAAAGAAACACCATTTTCTTATGATAGTATATTCTCTAATAATGGAACATTTTGACTTTGCTGTCCTCTGAAGTGTTCCAATTCTATTCCAAGGTGAAAACTTTTGTTTAATTAGACTTAAGACTGAGTGTATACAGGAAGAGTCCAAGACATTTTGCCAACCAGAGCAGAAAACCTTTTTGGTGTCCCTCCCCTATTCCAGTAGAGCAACCAAGTCTAAATAAATAAATTAAAGGTGGCCAATCAATCAGTGGAGCAAAAGCCACACACCACACACCCAAGTGGCACAGCAATATAGCTAGAAGTTGGCACCCAGGCTGATGGCCATGATTGCCTGCCCCTAGACCAGCCCTGAGAGTACACATCAGTAACCTAAGATAAAAACATTACAGACGTATTGTAACATTCCCATAACCAAGCCCAGGAAATTCAGAGTTAAGGTTACACTTAAAAAAAAATCCAAATGTGTTAGGTAAGGAAGTGCAGTAAGGCAACCAAAACAGCCTTAATTTTGCGCTGTAGTGACACCATGCAATAAAAATATGATTATGATAAAGGCATTTTAATATTTGTGGTCCTAAATTAGATTAAACTGATTTTAAAGACACATTAGGGTTTTAAATATATATCTTCCCTTTCCCCCCACCCCACCTCCCCAGTTTCACCACCTTTAGCAGTACGACAAAATCCTACACAGGGATCAAAAACTACACAACATGGGGGTTAGAAAACAGCTCCCTGATGACACTACAAGGTGGTTCAGGGGCACACACTGGTTGAAAGAGCAGGCACACTGCCCTTATGTAAATTAATATAATTAGTTTATTTCTGGATACACACGCTCCCTGACTTATGCAATCGTTCCGTTCTGGAAAGCCTTGCGTAACTCGAATTTTGCGGAATATAAGTCGGAAACATATACCCAAACGTTACTCAAAAAACAAAAACAAAAAAACCTAACTCCTATTTCTAGCTTATGCACTTTTCCGCAAGTGCGAGTCTGCGTAAGTCGAGTCTTGCGTAACCCGGGGAGCGTCTGTACATACAAATAACCACCTATTGTCAAACCACCAGGCACTTGTGTGATATTACAAGAAACATTGTGTCCAAATTCATTAGGATGATCTCTGTAAGCATCAGAAAAATCCTGAATTCAAACAGGGCAGTGAAACTCCTCATTCTGTTCCTATAACCTTCGGTATACCCTGCAGTGTTCTCCGACTTCAGTTTGGATGTGCTGTTCTTCAGAAAGGAACCTTCTTGATAACAAGAAGTGATTAACTAATTTGTGGGCTTATGTAAATAATGGACTGGTGCCCGCGGCTGGAGTGGGACTGATCAATTTAGAAAGATACACCCCTTCTCTTGTCTACTACAGATGAGATTGCAGTGGAATGCATCTTTAGGTCTACCAAGTATGGAAATGGTATTATACAGGGCGAGAGTAAGACTAAATAGAGTTCAGAATGAAAAGACAACAGGACTTCAAATCTGCTTGCATTTTGTTCAGGCTGAGGAAGAAGTGGGTTCATTCAGGACCTAAACTCTATTCTTTTCTGCCTTAACTTCCTATATTGAGGATACTTCAGAGTAAACTGGGCCCTTTTCAAATCACTGGCCTGGAGCAGCCAGTTGTTTACTCTTTTGCTGGGGACAAATATTTCAAACTGGATTCCTTTTGATGCTGTATATACTTTGTGTGTGTGTGAGAGAAAGATGGCACTAATAGGGTGTGTATAATCACAAACTGTTGCAAGGGGAAATCCATGAAAGTGAAGGCATCCGGCAGCTGTCAGACACACCCTTGCGTTAGACAGCCCACATTGCTCCCACGTCTTCAAAGCAAACCAGAGGACTGCACTTCTTCAGCTAAAGGCCTTTTTCACATTAAACCATGGAAAGTGTCCAAGTCCCATAAGAGGGCAGAGAAATGAATCCTATGCTAAATGTACTATTAAAAAAGAAAAGAACAGAACAGAAGAGCAGCACAGTGGTTGCTGCTGCCTCTTACAATGCTGGGCAGTATTGAAATTGCAGATGTTTGGTGTTTTTCACTGAACATCTGCAGTTCCCTTTACTTCACAGGGAACAAGAAGTCAAAAAAAAAATCAATCACTAAGAGAGAATGTCTTTTTCATTTAATATTTTACTCCTTTCCTTTCACAACACTGATATGGTGTGTAGCACATATGAAAACATATCAGTACCTCCAAGCAAAGGCACTGCATAGATGAAAGGCAACATGAAAGTCAAGTTAAAAGACATGAACATTTTGGATTTAAAAACAGATACCAGCCAAATTGAAGGCCTAAATTTTAAACACCACATTTCCTTTACAGTGTGTAGCCTTCCATAATCTAACCCATACCTCAGTTAGACGGGTGGAAAATGGGATTAGCTGCACATTTACAAATTGAGAAGACCGTTCGAAGAGCCACCATTTCAAAGACAAGGATCATTCAGCAAGCCCAGCATCCTGGGAGATAGTTGTCTTAGGAGAACTCCATTTACTAGACTGCACAATCCAAGATTTAGTGGCTAATTTAACACCAGCAGTGAAGACATCCAAAGTCTATATGGCAGCCAAGCAAGTCACTGCCTTAATCACATTTCAGTGCTCACAGTTCAGCAACAAGATGCAGGACTTTTTTCCCTGATCCACAATGAGACCTCATTTTTCTTCCCTCATAAGGAAAAAAAGAAAACAAAATGGTTTCTATCAACATCAACATTGTTTTAAAATTGTTATAAGGGTTTGGTGGGTTTTGTTATTGTTTTAAACAAAGGCCTCTAAAGGGTTTCCATTATTTGTTGTTCCCAAGTACTGTATAGAAGGAAGCTCAGAAGGGAAGAGGATGCCACACCCAAAAATATAATAGAAATGTTCACTCTTTCGCTTTTATTCATGTAAATTGTGTGTGTATGTGTGGCTTTTCCCCTTTTTCTTTTTGGGTGTGTATGTGGGGGTGGGGTGGGTTGGGGGGACAATTACTCAAGTCTGAAGCTTGGTGTTTGGAGCTGAAGATACTTATTTCTTGAGTCTCTCTCAGGAAGATACTGACACTAACATCAGAGCAGCAAATAACTCATGCTGAAAGGTAATTTTGGAGCCTGAGCAAAATACAGAAGTCATTACATCATTCCCAATGCATTCAAAACACCTGCCTAGAGAACAGAACTGCCTAGTACGCTAAAGATTAGTCATTTTTCATGGGTCATTTCTTTCAAGACTAGAGTGCCAGATCTTTATCCCGTCTGGGCAGCTCCAACACTGAAGAACAGTATAAACCGGCCTTACATCAAGCAACTGGGATGTGGCAAAGTGACTCGCTATCCAGCACATCATCTTGGGGCTAAGTATGGTGTTCCAAGGTTTCTTCTCTGTAGTCCTGCCAACCAGATCTACTGGTGGTCCCTTTTTGCCCTGGGACTTCACCCTCCAGCTGGGTCACATTCGGTCTCACCCCTTTCGGGGTAATCTCAGTGCTTCACACCAGGTTGACAGCCCTGTCCAGGCCCAATATTCTTTCTGTCCCCTTGTGTTTGGGGTCTTCCCGGTAAGGCTGCAGGGAAACTCAGTCCCTCCCTCTACCCTGGGTTCTAGCCCAGGGATCCTTGTAGCAAGTGGTTAAGGGCACCCTGGTCACGCTTCTTTCCTGAGCAACTTCCTACATCAGCCTGCTTTCTCCTCGGGGAGCTCAATTTCTCAGTTGGGTAGGTGGGGTTGTCTGTCTCAGGGCTCAGACCTTAGTTCTAGTTCTCAAGGCAACAAAGGAAAGGAAATTAAATTAACTTCTCTATCCTACCAGGATCCTCCAGCCATCTGCCCAACCACTCAGTGCTTGCAGGCCACCCAACATAGCTGTGACTCTCTCCATGCTCTTTTCTGGGAGCAGAGGCTGAGAGATCTATACCTCCCTAGGCTGGGGCCTTCTGAACTCAGCTTCTCCTTCTCAAGGCTCCTCCTCCAAGACTAGCATGCCTGTAGGTGCACTGGGGCAAGGCTGCTTGCTTTTCAACCCCTTCTTACCTGGTGTGGGGTTTGTATATCCATCACATAGGGATTCCTCTGAAATGGGGGAATCCCCAGGTGGAATAAAGCCAGCATAACTGAATCTTCACTTCCCCTTTCTGGACCCCCAGCCACCAGGTTGCTGAACTTGCTCACTGGGAGTGTGGGAGCATAAAGGCTTCATGCAACCTCTCTCTCCTTGAGTCCTGTGTTGAGAACGGCTTGGCCAGATCTGAAAACTGCAGCCCAGAGATGTTTACTGTAGGGAGCTCTCATTCTTTTAAAAAGGGGCATTGGCTAGAATGTTTGAGAGTTCTGCGACTGTTCCTGGGAATTCCAGGTTGCAAAGGCAGCCGTGGTTTATAGGTTACAGTAATGGACTAGGAACCAGAAGGGTCTGGGATTCAAACTTATCTAAACTGCAGACTTACTGTGTGACCGTGGCTAAGTTACTTGAACTCTTTGTGCCTCAGACAGTCCAGATGAAAAATCTGGTGAGATGCAGAATCTCACTATAAACTGGATGCTGCATCTGAGCTGAAGTTTCCTGGGCATGTGTGTTACACGAATACACTTTCTACAGTTCTAATGTAACTTTCTGTGAATGCCAAGCTTCCTGTTCCATATATATATATATACATACACATACATACTTGGCACTCTGAGTTAGTTAAAACTGTAGAAGATGCCCCTATTCACCCTTCCACTGCCAAAGGATCCTTTCAAATATGTTCGTTAAAGGAGTTTTGTAATTTGGGGTATAAGGGTATATTCAAATTCAGTGATTTTTTTTTAACCTTCAAAGTCCTGGAAAAAACCTACAATGCATTTTGGATTTCTCAGCACATGCCATTCCTTTCAAAATATTTCTGGGTGTGCAATTTCAGAACCTGCACTTCCCATCCAAAATGTAAGAAAATATGCTATTTTTCAACTCAATGCAATAAATGCAGGCCAGTGTAAAACCTTTTAAATTTATACTATGCTGCGTAACCCATCCCTAAAAACCTACAATATGTGCTACTAAAAATATTAACCAAAGGCTTTCTTAAAAGTGCCAAGAACTATTATATATGTATTATTAACCTTTATACAATGAGAACTCTGAGCCAGATTTGCTTTTTATTGCTTTAACCAACAATACTCCGCATTAATCTTATAAAATGAATAATGAAATGCCCTGGAACATTTTCTAAAACCACACAAAATAAAGTTCTCAGGATTGCACAACCCTAACATGCACCTCAATCTTCTTTGAATCTGGAGCCAGTGTTAAAGGCAGTTAAAACAAAAAAGAAAAGAAAAGCCCTCTCATTTTCTCATAATAGTCTCCCCATGATGCACTGGGTGGGCTTTGTCTGTTTTGTGCTATAAAATCCAGGTTCTTGAAAAGGAAAGCCTGTATAAAAGCTCTTCAGTAAAAAACACTTGAAGTTGGGCTGAAGAAGACAATCAGGTCCCTACGCTCAGCCTCAGGCAGAATTCCGCCTGATTCGGTCAGAATGTTTTCTGGAGCTGCAGGGAAACACACAGTACAGCAGCAGATCCACCAACCTTTGAAACGGTCCATCAGGCACTTACTTCCATGCCGGCCAGCTCCATCAACTGGGGTGCAGGAGGTCTGGGGCCATGGTCCCACACTCATTCCACCCCTTTTCAGGACACAGGAGGCATTTTGTGCCCTCTTCCTCCTTGTGTGTATTGGTATAGGGCTGATCAAAATCTAGCTCTTAAAGGGAGAAACATCGTAAGGGGCTCCTCATTAAGAACATTTTTGGACTAGAGTAAGCCTGTAGAGTTCATATCTTAATGTCTTTCAGACAAGGGGCCAATAGCTGGGCACTCTGCAGCATGCCAGTCAAATCCTGCTTATCTTAATCTTGTTAGCAGTATTCATGCAAGTAGTCCCGTTAATTTCAGTGTAACTAATGCAAACAGGATTTGGCCCTCTGAAGTCATCTACAACCTAGATGTGTGGTTGAGATGAAGAGTAAAAGGACCTCAATAAGTCTGCTTTGGAGCAGGCATCTCCCTGATCTTGTTACAGAAAGGCAACATGCATAGGATATGTAGACCAATATAAAGAAAGAGAAGGGAATTTTACGACTCCCATCTGCAATACAGGAACTCAGTGTCTGCAAACCACATATCAGTTTCGCTAATTCACATCTGTGTTCATCTGTTTGCAAATATATATCCTAAAATGTGGTAAAAACTGCTCCAATGTTATGTCTGGTAATGCAGATAATGATGAGTATGTCCATCTGTAAAACCACATGGAGGAAAAATGATAGGAGGGAGCATTGCATATAAAAGCATATTTGAGTTCAATGATAAAAAACATAGGTCACCTCTTAAAGATCTTTCATAGGTCTTCCATAGGACCAGGTGTACCCCTTTCTCACACCTGACAGGTATTTTCTCGTCATCACTCCTCATTGGGGGTATAACTAGGATTGTAATAATTGCTGGACTCTTCTGGCCAAACCTGCCCCCCCCCCACATGCAATTATTTTGCAGTGTTATACCAATCAAAGTTACCTATTACTTATTCTGCTGTTTCAGGGTCTTATATTACATATATATGTATATGCTCAACACTAAGGCTGTTATCGCAAATTGCATTGCAGATGCAGAGCCACTGCAACATAATGAAATTTTCAGTCTCCTCTGCCAGGGAAAAAAAATCAATAATATTAAGCAGCCTTGGAAGTACATAATATGTATAACTTTATATTTTTCTCTTCGTCTTGGCTTGATTTTTAAAGCAGGCTTAGGGTTTTTGCAGGTACAACTAGAAGCTCTTTTTTGAAATCATGCTATCTACAGAGCAAGAGAGACATAAATATTCAAAGGCATAAAAAAGATACAATTTTTTCACACTCTGCAAACATGGTGGAAATCAATCAAGTCTTATCACTGCACCAGTTATTCTACTAGTCAGAAACCTCACCAGTGTATAGGGCTGCCCTCATTTGAAAAACGATGACAAAAGCCAGAGATTTTTCAGGATTTTTCTAACCAATTTTTAAAGCCTCAGAAATTGCTGGGAGATTTTTAAAGCCACAGCTCCAGTGAAATATAAACAAAATAAAGAGATTATTGCTATAGTGAGAACACTGCAAAGTTTAGATCCTCTATTTTAAAAAAAAGTCACAATAGATCATTTCCTTATTTCCATTAAAAAAAGAAAAAGAAAAAAGAAAGCAATGGTGCAGTATCTGGAAGTGCCCCAAAAAAAAAAAAAATACATCACATGCAATGAAAAGCAAAATGAGAGTAAGGAGCGAGAACTGTTTCCAAAATATAAACACAACTGAAGTTATCATCAGCTTCTGATGATGATTCACCGTGTTCATATCCTAGGAGGTCTTGTGATAGTAATAATAAACAGGTTGTCTAGTTTAAAGTCTTACAGTCATTACTCATTACAGCACCCTCCCTGACTTAACCCACACAAAATTAATGAAAATCAAACTTATTCTTCCTCTAGGTGGCTGCAGAGCATTTAAAAAGCCACGGTCTCCAGATGGAAATTCTATTTAGACAGCTATCTCTTTCTGCAGATAGGCCCTGATCCTGCTCCAACTGAAAACAAAAGCCAAATTCCCATTGCCTTTTCAGGAGCAGGCCCATACTGTATTTTAAAAGCTGTTTCATTCTTTGTTCTATATTCAGAATATTTGACTGAAAACAGGATCTTTTATTATAAGAGTCCATCTGATCCTGCTTACCTGAATTCTAATCCTCAACCATTTGTGTGCTCTATTTCTGACTAGTTTCCTGCAGGGTCTTGAGCAAGTCACTTAATCTCTCTGTGCCTCAGATTCTCCAATTGTAAAATGGGGATTATAATACTTACTTACTAATCTACTTCCCTGTGGGGGTGTTAAACTTAATTCACTGTTACACATGAAGTACATCGAGCACCTTAGACGAAAGGTGTGCATGTGGTACCAACTTGGCAGTAGTTTTTCTGCTCCCATGGATTTTTCCACAGGTGGGGTGCCTCAGGGCCCATGTCACCAAGAAATCATGAGCAGATTAACTCTCTGAAAACAAAGATCCTGTTTTCATGCCAATATCCCTAGCAAGAAAAGAGGAGAGAACAGGAAAAACATAAAATACAGTATGATAAATAGAAGGAATTTAAAAAAACAAAATAGGATCTTTTCAGCATTTTCCATTAAACTTTGGTTCCTTGCAGTGCAAGTTTTGGAATGCAATTCCTTCATGCCCTCAAGGTGGTCTGCATTTTAGTATGTTAGCATGGCAGCCCAGTTTATTCCTAGCAGAGCTACTGTGTGCGAAACATTTCCATCCAGATCGGCAGGAGTAACAGCCACATCTAATTTCTGCCACTGATTTTCAGAGCAAGAATTTAACTGGCTTTTTCCACATGCAAAAGAAGTTTGCTCTTTTGTGGTTGTTAAGTGATCACCTCACAATGGGTACAGTGCTGAAGAACAAAGCTGATGTAACATTTGGATGTATCTAACCTTATCCACATGGTGGCTACATCTCAGATGGGATACCAAAGAAAACCAACCAACAAGCCCACACACAGAAAAGAAGAGGAAATAAAGTTTATGGGTCAAGGGCAGGTGAGCTAGAATCAAGAGAGATTGCTGGAAGCTCATTCCCCCCTCCCTCAGACCCCGTTTATTGATGCAGTTTACAGCCAGAGTTTAGATAGGTGCATTGCATTAGGGAGAGAAGAAATACCAACACGAGAAGCCCTGGAAAGGGTGGGATGAGGGGAGGGCCACGTTCCTGGACACCAGGCAATGCTGGGAGGGAGTAGTGGGTAAGTGCTGGGTACGTTTGCCAAGTTCCACCCAGAACGAGGTTGAGGTACGTTTAATGGGGTTCTAGGAAGTCAAGAAACTTGTAGTGCCATACTCGTTGTGTGGATAAAAAGAGGGCTTGCTCTCCAGGGCTGCTTTTCTTGAAAACTTCATAAGCACCAATAAAAAAATTAACGAGCACTTCAGGAAAATGTTAAAATAAAGGGAAAATTGCCAGTTCTTTACCATTCAATTCATGTGTGTCTAGGAGTTTAGAGTTTTAGGGGCAGAGCGCCAGTGAGTGTGAACTGTCACAGTTCCAGGGAGAGCTGTGGTAACATACACCCGCTGATGGCTCTCCCATTTCATTTGTTAAGACTCATTAAAAATAAAAAGCAGCTACAATTTAATGTTCTTGTGGGGCTGGAAAGAGCAATGAGCAGATACGTAGGTCTAGTGGGGCAGGAAGAAGGAAATGGGACATATTTCATAACAAGAGAAAGAGTAAAGCAAAAAAGAGGAGAATGAAAGGCAGAAGGACTTCCTTGTTAAGGGCATGAACCCAAGAGATGTTAAGCTTCTCTCTCTCCAAGTAAACCAGTCAAGTCAAAAAGAGTTTGCATTTGGGTTGACTAGGTTTAGTTGCTGGCAGAAGGTATTGATATAGCCAAGTGTGAGGCAGCTTTTCTGACTGGAAAGCCAGCTGTCTACCATCTCTTTAAGGCATTGATCATTGTAATGCCTAGGCTCCAAGGTACAATTCCAAAATGTGAAGAGTGTGACACTGATATGATACTAGCAGAAAGGGCAGAGTCCTCAGAGTCAAACACCATGGGAACAAAAGACACAGAAAGAAATGGAGGCTAAAATAGAAAGGCCCATAGTAAACATCTCCAGATGCAGTTGTTTGTGGTGAGGGCTGAACCAGTGAGGAGGAAAGCACACACCCATGTAGCATCCAGCAGCCCAAAAAAGAAAACCAACATGACTGGTGTAGAAATATTCTTTGAGATCAAAAGTCCGGTAGCAATAAAATCTGCCTCTTGTGTTGAAAAATGTAGATGGAAGGAGGATGCACACTCTCACTCATGGGAACATCTGCTGGAAGAAGCCACTTAAGTAACCATGCAACAACATGGGAGAAACATCTGCAGTGTGTAGCCCACCAGCTGTGCAGGAATATCAATACTTCAGATATCTACAGTGCATTTCCTCTGAGTATTGCAAGCATTTTCCAAACAAGTTAAGCTTCACAACACCACTGTAAGGTAGATATTTAACGGAAGGATTTTTTTCATCCAGCACTGAAATGAAGCTGGCTCTGAGTGAAATGCAACACCTGTTTATCAACAGACAGCACAACCAAACCGTTTTCAGGATAGGAAGTAAGGAAAGTTCCATAGTTAATTCAAACAGCAGGAGAAATGTAGGTAGGCAGAATGTAATTTCTAGAACTGAAATTTAGCCATGTTATCGTGGATATTAACCCCTTTCTGCTGTTACAGGAAGTACAAACACAAGTTGTCAATCATTGGCTTTATGTCATATGACATTTCAATAAGAGCCCTGGGTATCTGTAACTAGTAAATAGTTAATAGGTGAGGTGCCAGGAGATGGTGCTCAGGAACATATGACATAGTTTCTGGGTTTTGTAAACCAAGAAAACTTATTTTTTACATTTCAAATGGCTCCCTTAGTATAGTTCTTTACATCAGCCTCTAAAAGGCACTTCCACCATCACTCAGGCTCCTAACTTCATACTGGGGGTATTGATTCAACCCAGATTTTCAGGGAAGAATGCTGTCACTCACCCCACTTCCTACAGCATTGTGTGTGTTTCTTAGGGTTTTCCTACCTGAGTAATAGCCTGGTCTGATCTTGCTCAGTTTGTGAGAGTGGAATATATGTCACTACAAGGCTGCAGAAAAAAAAAATAAGTTGGAGGAGACAACAAAAAGGAGAGTATTTATTTAATTACCAAAGACAAGCACCCCAGGGAGCAATCTGACTTCCACTGTCTGCTTCTTAGCACAACCACTTTTCAGGCTAACAGCAATGTTAGCATAGGAAGCAGTCTGACTGTGATGAGGAATGTGATGATGTAACAGGCAATGTAAAATGCACACCAACTCTCAATCAGATGGTGCAAAGTACTAATGGAAAAATTGTACAAAATATTGTGCAGGAGAAACCATCCTAAATGTTGGCCTCAAATCCAAAAAACTATTGTATTTCGATCTGACTAAAAGTCCTCGCTGTGTTTTCTGGGTATAGGTTGCACTAAAGTGTGGTATAGGAGGGAGCAGGTAGTTGCTAATACTTTATAAATGCTAAGAGACATACTGGTACTTTGGCTATCAAATGCATCTCACACATTCTGCAGTTGGAAACAAGTTAAACTATTAACTCTCGCACACATACATGTGCAGGGGCAATACCTGGTCTCAGATGAAGTGGTTAGCCTCAGCTCAGCTTCCCCCCTTTTCGCAGAGGTGTTCAGGGAAATTACATTAGTTGGCTGCTTGGGAGACTAATGCTGTTTGTTTCATGGTTAGAATTTTCAAGAGTGCTTAGTGCTGGCCTAACTCTACTTCGACTGAAGTCAACGGTAAAACTTCTACTGACTTCAGCAGCAGAATAGTTAGACCAATGTTGAGAGCCTTTGAAAAATCCCACCAGCATGGAGAAGAGTGGTTATACCATGGCTGTATACCTAGTTTCCTCATCCCATTGAAACAAGCAGTCTGTAACAGCTGCCCCCAGCCAAATCACTGCCTCCTTTTCTCAAGTGATGCATGCCATATATCTGTACCAGTTACTAAGCCCCTCTGAGCCCTGAAGAAGCACAGGAGCAACTTTCTAGCTTCAAATACTCAATAAAATGAACATGTTCTTTGGATGAATAAAGGGCTTTTTAGTGTATTTTCATTTGGTTGTTTTTGTTATTTCTTTCTCTCTTGCACATTGGTTTTCGATGTTCATTTTGTGTATGAGTTAACTATATTTTGAAGTTGTCAATAAAAAGATTTTTCTTCATTAAAAACACACTTTACAACAAAATATTAGGAAAGCAGCTCCTCCTCCAGATTTTGCTATATTTGCCAAAATCTAAGTTCCCTTGCAATGGTTCATGATTTCACAAATAAAGCTGTGTGAACTTTTTTTGGTCCACAGCGGAGTTCATACAAATCTTATTTTTTCCAGTTTTATTCTCCATACTTGTGTCCTTTGAGTTTCAGGTTCAAAAAAACCCCAGAACTCAAAGAGTAACACAGCTGAAACCACCAGTGTTGAAACCAGAGCATTCAGGTTGAAACCATAGTGTTGCACCATTTCGATTAGGCAGGATGTGATGGCATGGAGGTAATCCGAGCATGCCCCCTTCTGGTCAGGAATGGCACTGCAGGTGAGCACCTGCCTCAATTCCCCTTTACCAGGGCATAAGCAAGTCCAACAGGCTTTCCAGTATTAAAGAAGCCTCTCCTCAGAGGGTCTCATTATTTCACTGAAAAGGACAGAACAAAAACAAATGAAAGCTTCACTCAGCTATGCCACAGGAAAGCCTCCACCTCTGAACTAATCAGTCTCATGTCTTGCCCCGATAGCCACAGAGCGCTTTCAGGCTGAATTCCCTTCCGAGCAGAGACCCAAGCTCCAGGCATTTGTCCAGATGCCACTCATCCCCAGACTGTGCATCACTCTTTGCTAAGCAAGTCCCTAGTAGTCCCACAGGAGGTCCCACATGCAGTTAGTTCTCCTGGGCTCCTCCAGTCTGTTGCCTGGGAGCACTTTCTCTCTGGACCAGTTCCTTTTTGTGAGCCTCTGCTGTCCAGGGAGACCCCACTGGGCGTAGCTTCCTAACCAGCCCGGCAGTCCCCCTGAGGAGTGTCTCCCTCACCTCCAGAGCTTTGTCAATTCTGGGGCTTCCTAACTGAACCTTCATAAGCCTTTATGTAACTAGGCAAGGTGCTCCTTACCATGTAATTAACTCCCACCCAACTACTTAGGCAATTAACCATCCACAAGTGGATCTGGATTGGCTCATTCTCCTTAGTAGAGTCTGTTACAGATAGGCTCGGTACCTCACCCCGGAGGCCAGGTGCCCTGTGACACAGGAACATGAACCAAAACCCTAGATCCAAGAGCACTCCCACACCTACATCTAGATCCAAACACTTTGTCTGGTCTTTATCTCGGTAACAGACAAAACCAGCCCCATCCCTTCCACATATGCAAGGCTGATCCTCAGAAGTTTGACTCTGAATCCAGATTCATAGCTTGTATGTTGGGTCCATTCTAGTTTCCACCCTAAACCATAAATCAGCCCAGTTTCACTAAAAGTGGCTGAGGTTCTCTGAAGCCTCCAGGCTGGGATCTCTGCCACACTTTCCTTGCCCAAATGCTGGATTAACAATAAAGCATTAAATTTGTTTTCCCTAATTGAGTAACTTTGCAGCAGGGCTGGGGAGCTAGGGGGGAATCACATCATACATAGACTGTCCTAAATATCACCAACCCATGAGACTGCTAGCCCCAGGTCTTCTGCACAAGGTCTGCACTGAGCTTGAATCCCCCCTCAGAATCCCCTGAGACAGTGACCCTTCCCACTTTCCTCCCCATATCTAAACCTCTTTTACAGGGGGAAGGTGGAAGATCTGCTGCTGCTGGAAGGGAAGAGGGGATGGGGGGTCTCCCGCCAAAATAAACCCCTTCCAGGGCATTAAGCAGTCTGATAAACTAGCAGTTCTTAATAAGAGTCTTTAGTTCTGGCTCTGGGCCCCTTTAAATACTGCCATTTGCTCAGGTTTCTAACCAGCCTGCCCCCTTCATGGGGTTTACGCCACTTCTACCTGTGGTCAGCAGGGGAACCCAGGCCCACCCAATACGCCAGGTTCCAGCCCAGAGAACCTATAAACAACAGCCATGTCCTCCTCACTTCAATTTGTTGCTGCTGCTTCCCTTTGCTTCTTCTCATCTGGCACCTTTATCTTCACACCACAGGGTTAAAGGTCTCAAGTCCTTTCTCTCCCCCTGCATAAGCAAGTGCAGCAAAAACCAAACTCGGTTTATCCCTCAAATACCTGGGGGCAGGGGTGGGACAGGGCGCTCGCCAGGGCCGGCTCTACCTTTTTCACTGCCCCAAGCGGCGAAGGAAAATGCCACCAAAGAGGGAGCCAGAGGAGGAGCTGCCGCAGGCATGCCGCCAAAGAGGGAAGGGGAGGAGCTGCCGCTGGCATGCCACTGAAAGCCGCCGCAGTGCCGCCCTTTCCTGTTTGCCGCCCCAGGCACCTGCTTGCTAGGCTGGTGCCTAGAGCCGGAGCCGGAGCTGGCCCCGGCCCCGGCCCTGACCAGGATCCACCCTGCTAAGCCCCTGAAGCTTCTTTTATCTGAGCCTGCTGGGCTCTGATTGGCTGCTTCTGAGAGGCCTCTCCAGGCATGCCTGGAGGACCCACCTCCACTGGTGCTTTCCTGGGGCGGGGTATAGCAGAGCCTCGGGGCCCCCTGGAGGGAGCCGGAAAGGCCCGGTACACCTCATCAGATTGGCTGAATCCTGCGTGTCATTTTAGGCAAATCTTGTTTGGATTGTCCAAGTAAGAAGGTGGGTATTAGGGCTATTGCTGAACTCTTAATGAAAAAATGAACTCTTGTCTTGACAATGGAAGAGGCTAGCGCTGCCTGAATAGAAAAGGCTGCATTTTTCCAATAACCTTGTAAAAATCTGTTAAACTGGCTAAGCGTCATCAGTCATGATGGCAATCCCAACACCAATTTTCCTTTCCCTGTCCTCTGTGCAGGTCAATAAACCACATCTAATCATACAGATATTTTTCCACATGAGAACCAAACAGGGGACTGTAAGGTGAAAGGCTAACAAGAAATCATTTAGCTAGGTGTAGTTCTTTGTCCATGTACAAATAATAGAGCATTATATCATATTACACAGCTGACTTTGCAGGGTCCCTGATTCAAGAAAGCATCCCTATTCAGGAGAGCAGTTCAATACATGCTTAACTTTAGGCATGTACTTAGGTGCTATTCTGAATACGGATGGATTTAAGTACATGCATAAGGGAATAGGGGCCAGGCAGAACAATCTCACCTACACTGGGCTAGATTATGTCACTAAGTTATTGGTCTGCATTGGGACAGCAAGAAGTAGCTAGTAGGAAGTAATTATAATTAGAAGTACGAGTAATTATACCAAGGCTTGTGGCACCTTAGAGACTAACCAATTTATTTGAGCATAAGCTTTCGTGAACTACAGCTCACTTCATCGGATGCATACTGTGGAAAGTGTAGAAGATCTTTTTATACACACAAAGCATGAAAAAATACCTCCCCCCACCCCACTCTCCTGCTGGTAATAGCTTATCTAAAATGATCACTCTTTCCTTTTCTTTTTGCAAATACAGACTAACACGGCTGTTAACTCTGATACCAAGGCTCTGATCTAGAAGTGCTTGGGAAAGCAGTCCCTGTGCTCCCCCGTTAATAATTATTGGAATGATCTGATCCTTGTGTGGTATGTTTGGGGAAGCTGAGGATCCTTGCTTCCTTCCCAGGCACCCACACTAGTGGGGGACAATGTGGCCCATGTTGTATAGATTGAGGGTTCCTTCAGCCAGCAATGATTAATAGAAATCACTCCCCTTAGTCATTCCATTTTCTTTATTTGTTAATCATTTTCTAGGGCTCATTTCTAGTGAGCGTCCTAATATTTAGACTGGACTGTAAAGTCAAAAAACCTACACCAACATCTTTTGCTCTTGTGTCAACCTTCCTCCCAAAGCCTGTTCAGCAAATCCATCACACTCTGAACAGTCACATAACAGAACTGGACCATTCTATTCTAAATCCATTTTTATTGCTTCTTCCATATCATAGGAATGCACAGCACATAAATCAGAAAATAGACACACCAAGGATCAGAAAAGCAAAAAATATGTTACAGTTGTGATTTCCAGCTGTTGTTCTCAACTCTACATCCCCTCCCCAGCCCTCAGAGGCTTTGCAGTCTGGCATTAACCTCAACGCTGCAGTAATCAAACTGAATAGGATGCAGAATCTAACCTGTATAAATAACCTTTCCCACTTTCCCTCCTCAACCCCACCCCATTGCTGTAAAACTAACAAAAAATAATTACATGTAAAGCAATTGGGAGCTGTTACCAGAGATCTAAACTCTGCAGAACAAGCCCCCTCCATCTGTGCAAAGTCACTTCTGCCCTTTGCCCACTAGATGGGCAATGAAGATGGTGTGAAAAACCCCAGCACTGAGCCAATGGATAAGCCACCAGGAAATATCAAACTGTTCCAAGCATGACAGCCAGTGGAAACCACGCTGTAGAGTTCACAAGAAGGTCACTGCTTTAAGGTCTCATGATAAAGAGGGGTTTTTTTTTGTCTGCATGTATAAATTGAGGCTGGAGGCTCAGAGAAATACAGAGGAAAAGGGGAGGGGTGGAGTATAAATTAAGATCCAAAATACATTTTAAAGTGCTTTTTGCTTTGGAGATTCAGGCCCAGATTGTCAGTTGCTGGCACAATGTGTGCATCTGCAAAACCCTGTATCAGTGAGTATAAATGAGCATTTGCACTCAATGAGGTAATTGCACGGCTCTAAGTGTCTGTTTGTACGTGCTACTGCCTGATTGGTGTATACCCCTGAAGTCAGTGTGCACTGCAAGTGCTCAGCAACTCTGAAAATAACAGCCAACCAATGATGCCTGAATATGGATTTAGGTGCCTGACTTTGCAAACTTAAGTCTGAAGATTTTGCCTTATGTGTCTTGACCTAGTTCACATGATGAGTGCCAGAGCTGGGAATAGGACCCAGACCACCTGTGCTTCAATCACTAGACCACACACCCTGTTGTGAAGTGATGCTTACTAAAGACCTTTTATGTAAGGAACAAACACACTGTGTGTTTGTTTGGAGAAAAACTTCCTATTCTAGATTCAAGTTTAAAGTTTGGGGAACTTGGAGAAAATGAATCGGGACTCTCTCCTTTTCCGTCTCTAATTAGCACTACAGTCACATCTCTGCTTATGTTATTCTCTATTTAGTACCATAGGGTAAATATTATTACATTTAAAGTGTGTAATTTTCATCTCCTTTTCTAAATAACTCAGCCCTGGATTTCAATTGTATCAAAAAAACAAACAACTCTCTCCCCTGTGTTTTCTGCCAAAAGCTGTGTGCTCTGCATCAATGTCCTCTTAGGAGCTCATCCCAAGCTAAAACAACAGACTTAAACTATTTTGTGTTATGTAATTTGGATATGGAGTTAGGTTTTTCGGAAGTCAAATAGAAACATGACTCCAGCTCAGCTCCAGGTGTTTTTCTTGCTCTTCAGGCTGTGTTTTTTTGATGGCAATCCTCCATGTTTGAAGGCTGATATCCCATATGGAAACCCATCTCTTATACAGATGTGATCAGCCTGGCCAGACTTGTGAAGAAACACTGTGTGGGATATCTGTGATATAATACAAATTCAAATCTGAACCACCACCCAGCCTGGCTAAATTATTGAAAGTGTTCATTTTTGAAATTCCAGTTCCTGTTATTGCTAACGGATAATAAAATGTTCTTGCTGACTTTCCAGTAGGCTTGGTTTGGGTGTGAGCTGTTCTGGGTACTACTGGTAGCTACCTTTATATGTATACAACCCATTAAAACTCCTCTGAAATGTGAGACTAAAACATAAGTGCACTGAGACCCAGCGTAATTCCAATGTACATTGGCAAACTGTAAAGAACAAAAGAACCTGGAGAATGCAGCCCTTTTCTTTCCTCTCAGACTCTCTCACATATTTCTCATGGTGGGGGAGGGGGCTCTGATAAGAGAAAAAAAGGAAAGAGTAAAGAGCAGGAAATGACAAAGGGCAATTAAGGTTAGAATTAATTTCCTTAGGAGTCAGGCTCTAATGTTTCTACAATGCAGATGTAAAAATTCATCTGTTTAATTTTACTGTCCACAAATGGAGTGCTAACCACAGGCCTCATTCATTAACTTCCTAAAAAACATATTGGACAGCTACATCTCAGACTCCTCTCTCTTCCCCATGCTCGTGAACACAAATGTCCCTGGGCAGGCTGTCAGCAGCAGGGACCAAAGACAAGACCTCTGGATCTGGAAGCATGAGCCTCTATGCCAGGTTTGTTACTTCGTCACCAGTAGCAGACTCATAAAACTATATATTCCAGCCACTAGATGGAGACAAAAAGAAAAGGAGTACTTGTGGCACCTTAGAGACTAACCAATTTATTTGAGCATAAGCTTTCGTGAGCTACAGCTCACTTCATCGGATGCATTCAGTGGAAAATACAGTGGGGAGATTTATATACACAGAGAACATGAAACAATGGGTGTTATCATACACATTGTAAGGAGAGTGATCACTTAAGATGAGCTAATACCATCAGGAGAGTGGGTTGGGGGGGAGAAAACCTTTTGTAGTGATAATCAAGGTGGGCCATTTCCAGCAGTTGACGAGAACGTCTGAGGAACAGTGTGTGGGGGAGGAGGGGAATAAACATGGGGAAATAGTTTTACTTTGTGTAATGACCCATCCACTCCCAGTCTCTATTCAAGCCTAAGTTAATTGTATCCAGTTTGCAAATTAATTCCAATTCAGCAGTCTCTCGTTGGAGTCTGTTTCTGAAGTTTTTCTGTTGTAATATCGCAACTTTCATGTCTGTAATCGCGTGACCAGAGAGATTGAAGTGTTCTCCGACTGGTTTATGAATGTTATAATTCTTGACATCTGATTTGTGTCCATTTATTCTTTTACGTAGAGACTGTCCAGTTTGACCAATGTACATGGCAGAGGAGCATTGCTGGCACATGATGGCATATATCACATTGGTAGATGTGCAGGTAAACGAGCCTCTGATAGTGTGGCTGATGTGATTAGGCCTTATGATGGTATCCCCTGAATAGATATGTGGACACAGTTGGCAACGGGCTTTGTCGCAAGGATAGGTTCCTGGGTTAGTGGTTCTGTTGTGTGGTGTGTGGTTGCTGGTGAGTATTTGCTTCAGGTTGGGGGGCTGTCTGTAAGCAAGGACTGGCCTGTCTCCCAAGATCTGTGAGAGTGATGGATCGTCCTTCAGGATAGGTTGTAGATTCTTGATGATGCGTTGGAGAGGTTTTAGTTGGGGGCTGAAGGTGATGGCTAGTGGTGTTTTGTTATTTTCTTTGTTGGGCCTGTCCTGTAGTAGGTGACTTCTGGGAACTCTTCTGGCTCTGTCCATCTGTTTCTTCACTTCCGCAGGTGGGTATTGTAGTTGTAAGAATGCTTGATAGAGATCTTGTAGGTGTTTGTCTGTGTCTGAGGGGTTGGAGCAAATGCGGTTGTATCGTAGAGCTTGGCTGTAGACGTTGGATCGTGTGGTGTGATCTGGGTGAAAGCTGGAGGCACGTAGGTAGGAATAGCGGTCAGTAGAGATCCCCATGGTGTATGTGTGGGTTATAATATGAACCACTAGTGTGACTGGTAGAGCACGAGTGGAGATATAGGTGCTGCTTCTCCACCCACATCAGTTTTAAACTGGTGAAACTCCATTAATAGCAGCGGAGTTACTCCTGACTTAAGTCATTTTAAGTAAGAGGAGAATCAAACTAATAGATTAGCCATTGAGATGTTTCCATTCAAACAATGAGCTAGATCAATGGTCCCCAAACTTTGTACCTCATGCACCACCTTAACCCTGTCTAACTCCCCTCTGCCCCTGGAGCCGGGGCTGGGAGCGGGGCCGAGGCTCTGGGAAGAGACGACACAGACAGGGAAAGGGGGCTTAGGCTGGAGCCACAGCTGGGGGCAGGGGAGGGGCTGGGAGCAGAGCCTGCCCAGCCCCCCAAACATTCCTCGGCGCCTCCACTAGGGGGGAGCACCCCACAGTTTGGGGACCTCTGAGCAAGAATATGGAGCCCTTCCAGGCATGGATGAACCACCACAGTAAAGCCAGCTGGTCTCTCATGAGTAAATGCTCACTGGAGTGAGTAAGGACTTCACAGTCGTGCTCACTGCTTGTTAGACAGATCCAGAACAGAAGGAGAGTGATTCGTTTAGGCTAGCTCCACGTTTGGGACCCAATTATCATTTGAATCCAATCATTTGTCCAAGCTGTTCACATTATAGTCCCCTTTCCTGATGATGGCTGCTTAAATTTTCTCAGCGGGAGAAAGATCACATCATTGGTACTGGAGGCTCTTAGGATGTGTCTGACCAATGCATCAAAAGGGAGATTATTCCTGAATGCTAAAACCACAGTGGAAATTTGCATAGCAGTCCCATGACAGTCTCACCCCAGGACCAGAGGACCAGCATCTCTCAGCTGGGGCTCTTAGGCAAACACTTCATATTTTACACAGAGTGAACAAATCACACACACTGTGGTTCTCTAACACTCTTTAATCTTAACACAGCTGCAAGCCCCTTTCAACAGAGAAGCCTTCTGGGTGAGTCTGACCTTTGGATAGAGCCTTGCATGTTCTCTGTGGTAGTATTTATTGTTACCGTCAGGCAAATGATTCACTTTGTGAATAACCCTGGGAGGGATCTCTCCTTCCAGCAGTCCCACAGACTCGTAAATATGTTCCACCACCACCACCATCACATCAGTACTGAAACAGGGCAAAACAAGGCAGTAAAAGAAAAATGTTGTGACTCTCTGATATTTGCAAGCCGATTTCTGTATAGTCTGCATGCTTTGGAGCAGAAAGGCCAGCATTAAAGTTTACAAGCTATCAAGGGGATAAGTTTTAAAGTCGAGGCAACTGGTCTCATGTTAGACTTCTCAGGAAGAATAGTTATTACAGCTTTTTGGAGGCACCATCAGAAGGAAAGGGGGAAATGCACATTCCTGCGACAAAGAGGCACTTGGAAGCACCCTAACTCTGCAGGACACTCCTCTTCAAAACAGACACTGGGCATTAAAAAAAAAAATCAGCTTATGAAAAGCCACACGTCCCTTTGCCAATTTCGTTATGCCACTAGAAAAGGGTCTAAATATGTTTGTTACAACCCCCACACCAATATTATCATGATGGTTTCAGCTGATTCCTGCACAGATATGCAATAAACCTCCCCTGGATCATTCCACACTCAAAGAACAACTCAGTCCCTGCATTCAATCATCAAGGAGCCTAAATTCTTTCTAACACAGGGCTGACTTTATAATTTAGCAGGTCCCAAGCTGCCTGGGAAAGGAGGTGTCATGGAACTACTGAATAAGTTGCCTCCCCAGTCCAGCTACTGAATGGGAGGTTGGCTTAGCCCACAAAATACAATACAAAATACAAAGCCCCCAAACAATCCACTTGCTTAGGGTTAGCCCTGCTCTCAGCACCCACAAAGGATGAATCAAAGAGTTGGTTCACATCAGATTGGAGAGTTGGTTCACATCCGAATGGATAGCAGACTCAAGAATTTCATTAGCAGCAAAGCCTGAAAATGGAGAATGCTGCCAGCATCAAGCCAACATCTGTGAGCAATTATGTTAATAGAGAATGCGAGAAACAGTTGTGCTCAGATCTTTAGCAATGTACATAATTCAGGCAGCAGTCAGAAGTAGATAAAAATACATGTGCCACATATGTAGGAGTGACAGTTAAGTAATACATTGGTTTCATAAGCTCATGATCTGAATTCCTGGCTCAAGCTCATCTTGCATTCAGGTTTTCAAAAAATAAAACTTCCAGCACAGGAGCAAGATCAATGATTATCTGGTATTAGCTGTGCATTGTTCTGTAGGAAGTGAGTTCAGTTGTATCTTCTTGCTTCCTATAAAACATGAATTGACATCACCAGGGCCAGCTCCAGGCACCAGCCAAGGAAGCACGTGCCTGGGATGGCCCCTGTGGAAGGGCAGCATTTCGGCCAATATTGGGGCGGTGCTTTGGCAGCTCTCCAGCAGGTTTTTTGGGGGTCTTTTTTGGCTTGGGGTGGCAAAAAAGCTTGAGCCGACCCTGGACATCACCATAATTGATGCTAATCAGCCCATTTGCTGGAACTCTCAGAAGAGGTCAAGGACTGACTGGGCATGGAGAGTGAACTACCATCTGACCCCAGCCTTGAGAGACATTAGCTAGGTAGATGGAAGAATTCTTCCATCGACCTCGGTGCATCTGCAAGTGGGCTTTAGGTCAACCTAACTACATTGTATATGGTGTGACATTTTTCACAGCCCTGAGCAACGTAGCTAGGGCGACCTAAGTTTTAGGTGTCCACCAGGCCCGAATATTCCTCTCACAGAGTAAGGATGAAACACAATGGCAGGACAGCGTGGGGAAGCTTCCATTACTGTTATTTATACTGTACCTATTCTGAGGATAAATAGATGCTTTTGCTCCAGGGCTGCCAATACAGCACCTTCCATGAGCTCTAAAAGTAACGTATTAACAAATGCATCTTAAAGCTGCACATCCAAGTTTGAAAGGCTCCTTAAAGTAGATCTATAACAGTAACACATATAAAGGGTGTTAAAACAATTGTTTTCCTAATTAAGAAATGTGAAAATATTGTCCTCAGTAAAGATTTTTTTTTCTTTTAAATGCGGAAACTTGCATAGCCAGAGCAAAAAGTTACCATTCACTATTGTTCTCAAAACCAGTAAATGGATAGTACTTTTGCTCTTAAACCAGCCTCTTTTGGTGTGAAAATAAATATTGTAAGCCCTGCAGTAGTTGCTGTCATTTCAAAGACTCCCCATTGCAATGCCATGGTTTTTATGTTATATATGTTGTACAGATGAGTACAGCAAACTTCAGAGTAGTTCTGAAAATTGGAGGAACTACTAATTATACTGTAAACAGATTGCAATAGCATGCAAACTTCTGTTTTCAGTCAGGATCCATATTTATTGCGCCTTAGGGTAAATAATGAACTAGGTTCCCCCCGCAGTCAATGTTGGGTCTCAAGTCAATAAATCTTGATCACAGAATAGAAACCAGTAACTGCTTAATAACTTCTTCTTGGCTTTGATTATAAAGGCTGAAGGAAGATTTCAATCTCCTGGTTTCCTTTTCATATGGAAAAGCTTTTAACCATTTTGAAGAGTTTGCTTGCCTTTGGGCCCATCCTGATTATAGAACATAGGTATATTCCACCTACAATTATTTAGTACATACATACGTTCTTTACCTTGAGATAAGACTTTGAAACCAGTGACTGTATGTACTCTAAGGACAGTGAGGACAGTATAGATAATAAATAGCCTCTCTTTTATGCTAAAATAATTAACTCCAGTTTCTTATCCAAATTCCCCCTTCCCATATAAAACTGTTACTCCGATACATGGAGAATGTTGACAAGAATCCCTGTGGTATTTGGTTACCAGAAAGGGATCCTATATAAGCACTTTTTCATTTACAAAGAAAAAAATATGGACAGTATTGAGAGCAAAAAAGAGATATGACAGATGGATAAATAACATTCTCACACTGCTAGTCAGTGCAAGATTTATATGTGACTGGTAGGAGACCCACATAGGGCAAACTTCCAAAATCACATTGTAACCCACTATCCTGACCAAGACACCCTGTAACAAAGATTATGAATCTCTCTTATTGGCCAAGACTGCAGTGTGGAGATCAGTGTAGGCAAGTAAGAGAAGAATCAGAAGACAAACCACGTATGAAGTACTGTGGGCTTGATTTGCCACTGCATCACTCCAAGTTTACAATAGTGGGCTTCATTGAAGTCAATGGAGATACACTGGCATAAAATATTTAAAACAGAGAATCTGAACTTGAACTTTTAGGAATCCAGAATTCAAATGATAGGCATTATCTTTGCCAAATTCAAATGCGTTGTGAAACATAACCTGTAATTCACTGATATGCAGAAGCTGGTGAAACCTTGAAAACTCCAGTGCCAGATGTAATGACTTGAACCACTGTTATGTACTGCAATCTTTTTGCACTTCTTTCTACTGGACAGATTACTTCAGACCTTCTTATACAGTCCCCTCACTGGTTGAAATGAAGATGCTCCTTCACTGTGCCAGCTAAAGAGCTTTTTCTTTGGAGCCAAAGGTCATGACATATATTCCTCACACCATGTAAAGCATGGGCCTGATATTCAGAGGTGTTGAGCACCATAACTCCAGCTGAAATCACTGGAAATTGCTGGTATCTCTGAAAACCAGGGCCTATATGTGCTTAGCTTACCTTATATGGTGATTGTAAGCTGGTAAGCCAACTGAGCAAAAGAAAAATATCCCTCAGAGTCAGCAGGGGTAATGTCACTTTTCTCAAGGACAGCTTTATAAATCAGCCAAAGAACAACAGTTAACAAAACACGATATACATAGAAAAAATGTTCCAAAGTTTGGGCTTTCTAACTCAGCCACCCTAGTCTTGGATTCAGAGCCCCAGGATTCTCTCAGGTTGTCTCTCTTCCTGTTCTTAGAGCAACTGTTTTTATGGCCCACGCCTGGAGCACCTGGGTAATTACCAGGGACAGGTTACTGCCTTTGAATAAGGTTACTGTGTCATTGTAACAAACTGTGCCCAAGTTAAAATACTGGCACCTATGACACACTCTGTAATTTGTCATTTATCTATTTATTTTTGACATTTCACCTAGTCCTGGGAAGTTTCATAACCCATAAACATGCATAGTAAGTGGAGCACAAAGGTTTCGGTTCCTGTAGGACATATAAGCCTGTTGTTACGTAGACATTAAACATAAATTTTAATCTGATGTACTTTTAATAAGTTTCTGTTTGTGGGATCTAACAAGTAGCTTTTGAAGCAGCTTGGCTTTCAGCTTTGATAGAGCAAAATAACCTTTCACCTATTTCCCCAGGCAGGGTGACAGTTCTGTAATTTTTTACTGTGATCATGAGGTCTCTCAGGCCTTAAGAAAGTGTAAGCCTTGTAGTACCAGTGGACATCAGTAAACCTAGGTTCAAAGCAAATCTTACCACAGATCACTAGAGGTCACCCTAGGTATGTAAAGTTTCTAACCTTAACCCATTCTTTCCACAAGGGAAAGTATAAGCTGCTAAGTAAACTGCTTAGAGATAGAAAGACTAACTAAGACATGTAATCATTAGTATTATATTGGTTTTGGTTAAATGATTATTGACTAGGCTCATGCAATGATATTATCAATTGTTGGTTTTGAATTGTTTTCATACTAGTTAACCAATTTTCAAATGTACTGTTGTTAATTTTTTGATTTGATTAATTCCATTTACGTTATAACCTCAATCTGATTTTCATATTCCTTTAGTATTTTAGGGAAGTGTAATAAATTATTTAGCCTTATCATTGTTTATGCTCTTAAATAAAAAACATAAAACACACTGAATTGGTTTTCTCTGTTCAAATGACAATGAGGTAAAAACAACTTTAATTAAAGGGATTTTAATTAAACATTAATAGAGCATTTGACTCAGGTCCTGAGAATCCTATTACTACTACATCAGTAAAAACCAATGTTCTGTGCCAAAGGATTTAGAAAGAATTCAGGTTCCTCCAGACGCAAAAGAATCCATCTTGCTGTGGGTGCGATAAGCACTTCCCTACTCCTTAAAGAACATTTCTGTGGGTGAAAGTAGTTAGGAGTGTGGCTGTTTGGGATTCGGATTTTCTCAGTGGAAATAGCAGAACCCTGTGCTGTGCAATGACAGGCGCGACCATCTAGCAGACTGAAGCCTTGGGCTGGGAGCTAGGAGCACGTGTATTCTAATCTCAGCTCTGCTCCTGACTTCCGCTGGGGGTGGCAGGGAAGGGAGGCAGCATTAGGCTCTCATTCTCAATTTCCCCAACTTTAAAATGGGTGTGTGCTGAGACTAGATAAATTAATATTTGCACAACAGTCTAAAAATCTAAGGTGCTAAGTATGATCCCTCAGGAAATGAACTTTGTAAACTTTTTCTTCACTGCCATGGTACCCACTCTGTTCCACAGTCTTTTACTCTTGATATACACATACAGCACCTAACCCAACCACTCACTATCTCTGTAAACTGCATACCTCACTTGAGAGATGATGTACAAGTATCAGCTGTCTGAATACCTTACCACTTACAACAGCTTTCTCTGGGCTGGCCATATGAGAAATGACTTGATATTAATTTTCACATGCTGGGTTTGTTTTAGCTTTTATGCTTCAGAAATATTATATACACAGAACATTTGTTGTAGGAGTACACAGGAATGCAAGAGCATGTACGGCTTCAATTCCCCTCTCAACATTTTCACATTCCCCAACATATTTAATTTCAACTGGGCTAAATGGGAGGCAGGAGGATACTTAAATAGTCTCCATTGATGAATATTGAGACCTCAGGTATCAGTCCTGCTCTCAGATATGCAGAGCTACCATGCTAGAATCTTGTTAAATTAACTAGCGACAAGTGAGGTAGGTGATTTTACCACATACATGATGATGTATCCTTCCTCACTGCAAAACCCTCCCATTCCATTTGGGTGAGAGCAGGACCCAGCCTTTAATGTAAGAGTATGCTACATATTATATTATCAAGGATTAGATATCATGGCGATAAGTACTTTAGACAGATAAGTACTTTGGACATAAGAACCTTACCTCTATAGATCCTTATTTCCTGTATGCCTTTTCCCTACTCCTTTTGGGAGTTTATTTTGTAGCTGCTCAATACATTGGCTTTAAATAGGGGCTGAAATATAGCAGCTTTGCAGTTACGCATATTAAGGGAAAGGTAATAAAATTTCATGCTTTGAGATGTAAACTGTTTATTTCAGAGGCCTAAAATGGATTTTCTCTCCGATGTATGCCACCACACAGTTGGTCAGCTACATTTTGGATGGGCTTCACCTTTCTAGCACAGATATTGGCCTCTACCAGAGAAGGGATAGTGAACTTGATGTGCTAACATGTGGTATGGTGAACCCTATGGTTATTTATTTACTGATTTATGCATGGTGCCCATCACCTCAGCATCCCTAGATTTAGAATCAACAGGGTTTTCAACTTAAAATATAGTGTGACAATCAGGGTACAGGCACCTCATGGAAGAACAACGGGTCTGAACCTCAGAATAATTGAATCAACTGATTGTATACAATATTATTGTACTATACAAGTGTATCAAGTAAGGCACTGGTTTTCAACCTTTTTTCATTTTCAGACCCCTAAAAAATTTCAAATGGAGGTGTGAACCCCTTTGGAAATCTTAGACCCAGACTGTGGAACCCCAGGGGACGGCAGACCACAGGCTGAAAACCACTGGAGTAAGTTTGGGATGACACACTGGTGATTAATATCATTGTGAAATGTATTTATAAGCAGTATATATGGAATTATGTCTACCTAGTGAAATTATGCTTTAAAGTCTGTGACCAAACAAAGGCAGAAACAGGTTTTCTCCCAGGCAGGAGGGAAGGTAGTTATCTCCCTGTGTCGAATGTAAATTAAGCATTATGGAAGCCCCATTTACACGTGTGTCAACAGGAAGAGATGAACAGCAAGGGGTCATCCTGACTCCGGGGACAAAACACTGAGTTTTGGGAAATTTAAAGAGAAACAAAAAGCCATTTTGTCATCCATCACTTAAGGGACAAAGCACTTTTGGAATCTGTGAAAGGTGGATCCCCCAGCTATGTGGGCTGAGGATGGCGAGAACTGACTAAGTGAGAAATTGCCTGACACCAGGGTTGTAATCTGTTAAATTTTAGACACTAGAAAACATGTATTATTTTTGGTTTATTTGTAACTATTTTCTGTTTCTATTATCCTTACTTACCATCACTTACATCTCTGTTCTTTGTTGATAAACTTACTTTTGGTCTGACCCTAAATCATCTCAGTATTAAAGTACAGTGTGGGTCCTCAGCTATACTAACAAACTCATGTGTGCACCTTCTCGCTTCAGAGGCAGTGGACTTGCTAATTTCTATGAGCACCCAGTGATAGGGGGTGGATACTGCAGAGGAATTCTCTTCCAGGGGTTCGGGAACTGGGGTTCATTGAATGTTACCTGAAAAGCAAGGTTATGACTGGCAGAGTCTTGAGAAGTTTGCCTGTGAGGCAGACAGAATGGTGTGGCAGAGAGCTGACACTCAGTTTAGGTTCCAGCAAAGCTCCCTCTTGCTGAGGCAGAAGGGTAAAACACAGTGGCTTACCTGTTCCAGATGCCCCAAGAAAGCACCACAGAAAGGTCTAAAATTAAATTTTAAACACATAAAAATAAAATAAAGTAAAAATTCCCTGCAGCAGAAGTGTCACAGAGGTTAATTTAAAATGAGCCCAAGACCTGGGGTTTCTAGCAGTTGTAGCTAAAAGTCTTCTAAAACATTTAAGGGAGACTTGGGGTGATTTTCACTGCCTCTGATGATGTTCACCCCTTTTCCAGATAATGCTAAATCATCCCAGTCAACCATGTCATTTATCCGTGCAGCTAGCAACAATACTTCTGAACAGCAAATACTTCTCCCTTGGGTATGGATCAAATTGAACTAATTAGCAGGTTTTTTTTAAAAAAAACAAAACAAAACATTTTTCGGAGGGGAAGATTATCCCAAAGATCTCCTACAAGGTTTTCCCTCCATGCTATCTAGCTATACAAGTTGGATATTGCACTATTCTACCAGGACACCAAGGAAATTTATCAGAAATAAATATTTCCAGTAAGTGTACTTTACATAAAGTTTGTTTCCCAAATGTGTTTCATTCATCCTTGGGACCACTCATCTGCTTGAAGCGACATAAGGGTTTTGCTGGATTGGAGCCTTAGTGAGAAAAATCAAGTGGGGGAGCTCCCTGTTAATATACTGGTAGCAGTAATGCTTCTAGGGCATTTAAAATCCCGTCAATTGGGCTTTGGAAGACCACCATATGGAGCAAGCTACAGAAGTGCAGATTTTCCACTGTGAGCACCTTGCTCTCAGGAACCAGAAGTTCATACTCAGGAATCAAGTTGGATACACAATAGTGGAAGAGGCAATTGCTCAGGGTACCAGGGTCACGTAAGGATTACAATGTACAAAGCCGCTCCTTAAATTGCATCCTGAAAGAAAGAAGTAGCTAGGCTCAGCGCTGGTCCCTAGAGGTGTGTTCACAGAGGCTGACTCCACTCAAGAGATAATAAATAAATAAAAAATAAATAAATAAAATAAAATAATACCCAGCCCTTATACAGCCCCTTTCATCAGTAGATCACAAAGCACTTTACAAAAAAGGTCAGTATCATTATCCCCATTTTACAGATGGAGAAAACTGAGGCCCAGAGCGAGGAAGTGAATTCCCCAAGTCACCCAGCAGGCCAATTTCAAAGCCAAGGTCTCCTGAGTCCCAGTGCAGAGTTCTATCCACTTCTATACCAGCTGGATCTTTTTAAAGACTGCCCACAGTACAGCAAATTGTAGAAAGCTAGACTTGGGGCTAACATGCCATGGATGAGTGTAACAAAGTTTGCATAGGAGAGGAACAGTCGCAAGGTGAAATCTTGGCTCCACTGAAATCAGTAGCAAAATTCAAATTGACTAAAATGTGCCAGCTTTTTCCCCACAGGTTCCAAGCCAAGTGTAAAAGGAAAAAAATCACTGTTTTCCACCACTGTCACCAGGCCATCCAAAAACAGCAATACCACCAGTATAACTCCAAGACTACAAATCATAGTGGGAAACACTCTGGGAACAGAAAGTGCAGTCATGGCCTCAGGTTATTCCTGTAGATGTTGTCCCTCACCCACCATCAGGATCAATTTGCTCTTATTCAAATTGATCTTACACATCCACATATACATCCTCACATCTGTCAAACACTGGGATACCAGTGAGACATCATTTTATTACGAAACACCTGACTTGAATTTCACTGAATCAGGTAACAAACCAAAAGCCAGTGAAGATTTACTGGATATATGTGGTCTTTTGCAATAATCACATACAAACTGTGCACATAATTATTTGAAATAACCAGTGGAAAGAGAATGCCTCAGATTACACTCACAACCTATTAGAAAACAACCTCTCATTTAATGTATGAGCATTGTATCAGGTATGATCCCCATTATGTAATTAGAGTAAGCAAAGCAAAAACATTCCAGACATGCAAGGGAAGCTTCTCTGGATTAGAATCACAGAATAGTATGTGGTTTCATCTGGTTTTCCTATAAAATCTTTTCCTTAAAAAAAAATCTTTCCAAATAGGGAAGCTCAGAGTGGGTAATCAGAGAAGCATGCATTTTTCAGACTGGAAGAGAGCCATGGACAGTCCCAGGTGAATGGTGTTTGTCCAACACCATAGTCTGTCAGATTCCAAAGTTCTAGCCCCCTTACCTCCAGCCCCCTGCCTCTAACCACCCCACTCCCAAGACCTCAGCAGGAAGGGAGACATCTGCGAATCCTCTGGCACTGTTTCAATGTTTTACAGCTGTAATAACCAAAGACAAAAGTGTTTTCTAGCCCAAGATTCCTAAGGTATTTTTCTAAATAGATACAAGTGTGTGGGATTCAGTAGAGGGAATAATACCCCACCAGGGGAGGGGTGTGGGGAAAAGATGAAGGGGAGTCATGATCTGTGGATAATTGATCTCAACTCAGGTTGATTTATCTTCCCTGCCCACTCAGCCTATTTGTCCAAGTCCAAACTTCTAATCCTTAAATCTAAACAGTATTGCTGGCAGGTCTTGGCTATGTCAAATGAAATGAAAAATGCTGCAAGGAAGATGCTTACAACAGTGGTGATTTCTGTGTTTGATATACATGTAATAAAGTATATCTGTAGTACATTTCATTAGCAGCATCTCGGTGTGTGAATTTGATGCTTGCTGTTGGAATTTATTAAATGCATCTGATCCCACAAAGTTTGTGTTTTCCCCTCCATGCATTATTAGCCTACTGCAAGTACTGTATACCATGGTACCTCAGGCCTATATATAAATAAGACAATATGATATTTGCCAATATGCAGCCAGACCATAACAGTTGGCATTTGAGTGGTTTTGAAAGTGATCAGAATTCATATTCAATCACAAATTAGAGAAAATGGTCAAGCTGGATAGTCACCAGAAAAAAATTACTCTGAACCACAGGATTCCTAGAGGGGTTGTGAACACCAGCTCTTCAAATGCCTACACACTCAGATTTATTCCATTGCACATTTCACCAATGTCAGTCTGCAAAGAATCACTGCAAATCAGTAGAATGATTTAAAACAGAGTCTATATTTCGCTAAAGAAAACGAACTATCAAGCACTTAATGAGCCACATAGGGAAGGCTCCTAGGGTATGTTTACACTGCAAATAATTAAATAACTACATTTTAAAAAATCCTCACACCAGTGACTCTCAGAGCTCAGGTCAACTAATGTGGGCTCTTGTGGCTTATGCTATGGGTCTAAAAATAGCAGTGTAGGCTCAGGCTAGAGCCCAGGCTCTGAGACCCTCCAGACCAGATTTCAGAGGCCAGGCTCCAGCCTGAGCCCAAACTTCAACACTGCTATTTTTAGACCCATAGCAAGACTCACAGCTGAGACTGAGACTCACAGCTACAGTGTAGTTGTAATACAGCAGCTAGCTTCAAGTGTATGGGAGATCAAAGAGCTTGAGACAACTATGAGCATTTGCTTTGATAAACAGTGTAGACTCTATGATCTTGGAAACACTCTCCCCTACAAAGAACTGCAGCATCATGCCAGAATTTCCTAGATGGCAAACTTTGCAACATCCATTTCAGATGTACCACTTTTCAGAGGCAGTACTTTGGGTATTATGTAAAATTTTGGTCAGACTTACCAAGTACCAGTAGTACTCCCTGAGCTATCAGGACACAGTGTGTTACAGATACACCAATTCTTCCCAATCCTTTAATTCCTGATACTGCCTTGTTTATAGTCACTCTTCCAACAAGACTTTCCTTTGCACCGTTCCACTGGATGAGCATAGAGCATTGATTCCTTTGCCTCACAGATTTCAGTCATCAGATATAGAACTTCATGGTCAACCGTGAGTCTAGAATTTAGGACCTTTTGCTTCAAAACCACAATCCACTACCACTTAATGTCAAGAAAATGCATCATTAGTTGAAGTAATGCTAGGGCTTATGCACTATTTGTAGGCTAATCACTGGAGTGCCCATATAGCATAAGAAGATGAAAATTATGCCTATAATTTATGTTCTAATTCTGAATAACAATCTTCTCTCTTGTTACATGGGAATTCTTAGAATAACAGCAAAGTCTGCAAAATTAACTGCATTGAAGGAAATCATCTAATTAGAGTTAAGACTGAGTAATATCAGCACAGTCAGTTTGAATGTTTATGACAAGGGTTATAATTAAATAAATTGGCAGTTACTGAATGTATTTGATTAACTGATTGAATCAATTGAGGCCAATTACCATGTTATTAATCAACTACTGCTTTTCTAGACCAGACTGGATATGATTAAAAATAGAGATTCAGGGTAAAAAAAAAAAAAAAAATCAGGTCTTAGTCTCATGGCAATTTCTTTTACACAAGAGACAATAATAGGTACTGTATGTCAGTTTGTATGCTCTCGCCTATGGTTAAATTACAATATTAAGTCTTTTAAAAAACCTAAAGAGCTTGTTTATACAATCTGTATAACCTGGAGTAAAAGATTTGATTGTACACTGAGGCCCAGATATTTAGTAATGCACACTTTCATGATTTTTGCATGCTACCATAGCCACTAACTGTTATATACTATCTAACTGTCATTTGAGTACACAATCATAGAATCACAGGACTGGCAGGGACCTCGAGAGGCCTCTAGTCCAGTCCCCTGCATTTATGGCATGTGTGTATGCTTACATTACATTAGTTCTAGATGCAAACAGTGTGCATTGCTTTTTTGCAAGCACAGATCATATACATATCTAAAAATCTGAGCCTAAGTCAGTGTAGTTCCATTTTGACTTTGCATCTGAGTTACCCAGGACACTTACAAATATCCAGTTCAATAGATTAAAATGACAAAGGTGTTTTCTACCATTTAAAAAAATCTTTTCTCCATTCTTTACCATAATCTCTTGGAAATTTGAAATTGTTTCCCTACTTAAATGAATTTTCCTCTGTGGCGCTCAAACCCTGACAAATAGCCCTGATATTTACAGTGTTGCTCAGGAGCAGTGAACTACTAGCACTGCTTCAAAACCACCACAACAAAGAGCCATAAAACATTTTTGTTTCAAAAGAAAGAATTACAGGATTATTGCAAATCAATATATTAAAGGAAAAGTTTTAATCTTCAGCATAGTTTACAAATAAACCTAAATCCCCGCAACACCCTAATAAAGTGGGAATGAGGCAGAGGTGCTCAGTGACTTCCCATGGGACACCAAGAGTGTGTAAAGGTCAGGATCAGAACTCAGGAGTTAGTGGTTCCTCATCCCATATTCAGACAAATAGATTGAGTTTGTTTTTTGGACGGCTAACAATAGCATAAGCTACAGCTAGGAAAAAAGGAATCTTAAATTGAACTTGAGATGTCATCAGAGAAATCTTTTCAGTAACACAGGGTGAGATAAACATTTGAAACACGCTTTTCAGAGCCTTTTTTTTAAAGAAATCACACCCTAATTTGAAGTGTTCCTGCTGAGTTTATTTCTGAGAATTCTTATTAACAGCAGATAAGCTAAAGAGCAACTTACCGAAAATGAGGCAGTGTTAATGATGAAGATGAGAATGACCAAAAAAGGTTAACATTTGTGAACATGATATTACAAATGGAGAAGTTATGTAATGCATGATGATAGAGAATAATGAAGGCAATGATATGCAAATCCATCTGTCCAAGCTACTCAGTTGAAAAGAGCGCTGGATGGAAAGAAACAAGCAGACACATTTATAGTCCACCAGAAAACCTTGTTTCTCTTTATAAATGCACAAATGGAAAAATCTGAATAAAACCCTACAATGAAATTCTGTTTACAGATGTTGTGGATAGAGTCCGAGAGTGCTAAAGGAATTGGCGGCTGTGATTGCAGAGCCATTGGCCATTATCTTTGAAAACTCATGGCGAACGGGGGAAGTCCCAGATGACTGGAAAAAGGCTAATGTAGTGCCAATCTTTAAAAAAGGGAAGAAGGAGGATCCTGGGAACTACAGGCCAGTCAGCCTCACCTCAGTCCCCAGAAAAATTATTGAGCAGGTCCTCAAGGAATCAATCCTGAAGCACTTACATGAGAGGAAAGTGAGCAGGAACAGTCAGCATGGATTCACCAAGGGAAGGTCATGCCTGACTAATCTAATCATCTTCTATGATGAGATTACTGGTTCTGTGGATGAAGGGAAAGCAGTAGATGTATTGTTTCTTGACTTTTGCAAAGCTTTTGACACGGTCTCCCACAGTATTCTTGTCAGCAAGTTGAAGAAGTATGGGCTGGATGAATGCACTATAAGGTGGGTAGAAAGTTGGCTAGATTGTCGGGCTCAATGGGTAGTGATCAATGGCTCCATGTCTAGTTGGCAGCCGGTGTCAAGTGGAGTGCCCCAGGGGTCGGTCCTGGGGCCGGTTTTGTTCAATATCTTCATAAATGATCTGGAGGATGGTGTGGATTGCACCCTCAGCAAATTTGCGGATGATACTAAACTGGGAGGAGTGGTAGATATGCTGGAGGGAAGGGATAGGATCCAGAGGGCCCTAGACAAATTGGAGGATTGGGCCAAAAGAAATCTGATGAGGTTCAATAAGGATAAGTGCAGAGTCCTGCACTTAGGACGGAAGAACCCAATGCACAGCTTTACAGACTAGGGACCGAATGGCTAGGCAGCAGTTCTGCGGAAAAGGACCTAGGGGTGACAGTGGACGAGAAGCTGGATATGAGTCAGCAGTGTGCCCTTGTTGCCAAGAAGGCCAATGGCATTTTGGGATGTATAAGTAGGGGCATAGCGAGCAGATCGAGGGACGTGATCGTTCCCCTCTATTCGACATTGGTGAGGCCTCATCTGGAGTACTGTGTCCAGTTTTGGGCCCCACACTACAAGAAGGATGTGGATAAATTGGAGAGAGTCCAGCGAAGGGCAACAAAAATGATTAGGGGTCTAGAACACATGACTTATGAGGAGAGGCTGAGGGAACTGGGATTGTTTAGTCTGCGGAAGAGAAGAATGAGGGGGGATTTGATAGCTGCTTTCAACTACCTGAGAGGTGGTTCCAGAGAGGATGGTTCTAGACTATTCTCACTGGTAGAAGAGGACAGGACAAGGAGTAATGGTCTCAAGTTGCAGTGGGGGAGGTTTAGGTTGGATATTAGGAAAAACTTTTTCACTAGGAGGGTGTTGAAACTCTGGAATGAGTTACCTAGGGAGGTGGTAGAATCTCCTTCCTTAGAAGTTTTTAAGGTCAGGCTTGACAAAGCCCTGGCTGGGATGATTTAATTGGGGATTGGTCCTGCTTTGAACAGGGGTTGGACTAGATGACCTCCTGAGGTCCCTTCCAACCCTGATATTCTATGATTCTATGATTCTATGAATCATGTGCATTCTGTGAATATTTTTGTTAATTCTGAATCAAACTGTTTTGGTGATATTTACACACCTTTATAATTTGATTTCTGTAACTGTTCATTTGCCAATAATGTTTTGTTTAGCAGAATGTTCCTGGAAAATTGAAATACCATAAATTTTCAAGAAGGGTGAAGATTTATGTTGAAAAGGTTCACATGGCCATCTTGTAGTGTGGGTCAGGTAAAAAAAGAAATTAATTGACATGGAACTAATCATATAAAATACCAATTTTTTATTTTATTTTACAAGTTTGAATGATCAAGGGAATCCTCTTAGTTCATGAGAAATCCATGGGCTAAAATTTGTTTGCAAAACATTTGTCAAACATTTTTCAAATGATGAACAAATTTCCAAAAGTCACTATCTGGTTATGGAAATTTTGCTATTATGTAAAAGGGCCAAATCCACTTAATAAATTGTTCACAGCAAACTTTTCACTTGGTTCTAGTAACAGGTAATGTCTGCACTGAGTTTCATTAGGCATTTTGCTTTTGATTCTCATAGCTGTATCTGAGTCACCCTAAAGTCTGAAAATATGAATGCAAAGTTTCAGGAAACGAACTCCAGAAGAATTTGATGCTCAATCCAAATTACAGTCTTTTAAATTGTGTACCTTGAGCTGGTAAAAAATTTGCTGACAGAACACTTTTCTATCAGAAAATGCAAACTAGACTGAATTGAAACTTTCTGCAGGAACTTGTCAATGGAAACTAGCCTGGGCTCACTGGGCTGTCCGACCCCCAAACCAGAATTTTTTAAACTGTCCATACAGTGGAAAAATTCATATAGCCAACTTTTCATTTCAAATAGGAATGAAATTTTTTTTCAGAAATGTGAAATTTTCCATGGGATAGACATTCCAGTTCCCACACAGCTCTGTGTAAAACAGCCTTTTCTACAAAAGACATATACTTAAATCAAGCAAACTTTCATTGTGTTTCCAGATCTGACACAATACTATTTTCTAACGCAAGAAAAGGAAATCCACCATAGTATTTTGTGTTAGGATTCAAAGATCTTTCCTGGATGCCCTTGCCAAGATATAAATCATTTTCTTTCATGGTCTCAGAGAGTGCATTGCAATAAATTAATCACAAGCCACTTTAAAGGAAAGAGAAAAAAACTAAATGTGAAATGAAAGAGAAAATCTAGCTTAAACTTTCTGTGCCTGTTCTCTATTTTCATTTTCAACACTTACCTTTAAATAATGGCAAAAGTGAGGTAGGAATATTGTCGAAGTACGTTCAACACTTCTACTGTGTGTGTTAGCATTTCTAATACTCTCTGGTGTTCCCACTACCACCAACAACAAAATTAAACATTATAAAAGTTACAGATAGGACCTCCCTCATTCTTACATTATCTCCCTATCTTATGAGCCAGGCAATAGACTGAGGACCCAGATAGACACAGCCTGGAAACCAGGATATGCTGAATTTTCTAGCACTCCCCAGCACCCAGCCATACTCTGTTAGAGTAGATAAAAGGCTTTCAGTCTCCTCACAGAAGAGGAAGAAAGGCAATTCATGAGGGAAATACAGTAATTTTAAAAAGCCATTATAAATGAGCCCAGTAGTTCAGCAGATGTGCTCAAGTACAAAGAGCTGCAACTATGAAGTTAGTCAGTTCCATCCACAATCATGCAATTCTGACCCAGCTTGCTTTTATCTTTTATGTCAGGCGATCTAAAGAAAATAGGATTTTATTTACTGGGAGAGGAGCAAATAAACTCACGACAATTAAAGAGCAGAAATAATCTCTCGGTGGTTTAGGCCAGAGGCATTTTAATGATAAAAAGGCTTAGATAAATTACTCCGGCCAAGTGTCTTGGTTGCCTTCCCTTTTCCTTTGCTCCCAGGGTGAAACAGGCAGACCAGGCTCATTCTATTTACTGTATCCTTTTAAGCTCTAACACACACATTTCGTCAGTCAGGAAATGATGGTACAACTGTCTTAAACAAAATCAGTTCTAAGAAGCCCATGGGAAACGTGGAGCACTGTGAACTAAGTCTTGGTCCCATCAAAGTCAACAGGAGTTTTACAACTGACTCCAGCAATATGTTCTGTGGCCTTGCATTTACCCCTGCTCTCTTCTGTGGGCGTTTCAAACAGCAGTCTTCTAATCTGGCAATTATAAAGCTTTCTTTTTCAATTGTAGCTGCTCTATTGCACTTTCTGTTCCTATTTCCAGTTTTAGGACCTGATTCAAGAAAGCTGTTCAGCATGTGCTTGAGTCCTATTGAAGTCAATTGGAGCTAAGAACCTGCTTAGAGTTAGCACTTTCTTAAGTACTTTCCTGAATCAGGGCCAACTAAGTGCAAATTTGCATCACCACATTCCCACACAACAGCTCTCCACCAGTCCCCCCCTCACTCCTCGGCCGTCTGCACTTACCGATAGAACGTAGCATAAGCCATCGTTGAGTGACAATTCTGAAACTCCCAAGCCTTGAGTTTCTGGCATTCCCGATGGGCCCGAAGTTTTACCCTCACTGTTCCTTGGCACAGTTCAGGCACAGCTTTCTTCTGTGGGCGACTGCAGAACTCATTCGACTCCACACGCCAGGACTCAGCAAAGTCATCCACATCAAATTTGAAATTACCATCACCCCCTACCAGGTCATCTCTCTTGTGCCCATTATAGTTGCCACACAAGCCACAGAGTTTGCCTTTCAGATGTGGTGCAGCCATGACTTCGACAAAACTGTCTCCATCCCAGGAGATTTCCAAGCCTATTTCAGAGAGGAAGAAGAGGGGGAAAAGTTAATAACTAAGAGCTATTTGTGTTTATAAACGAGTTTATACGTTTACACTTAAACGAGTTTTGAAGGGAACCTAAGTAAAAACATTTGGTTTCCTTCATGAAATCTATACATGCCTCAGTAAGGGCCTCCTCTACAGTAAGTGCAATATTACTCGGATCAAAGATGATTACAAGGAATTGTAAGTGTTCGGTGGATCTGGATATGTTTGTTTTTCTGGTGGAAGGTACTTGATTGACAGATCTGGAGACGAAACAGAAGTACTGTAAGCGAAATCCTGACCCCATTGAAGTCAATGGCAAAACTCCCATGATTTCAACGGAGCCAGGATTTCACTCATTATGTAGGAAAAGGTGCAGCACTGGACAAACTTTGCCTATACCACAGCACATCACCAATGAGTTCTGGAGAAGCCACTTGCTCTAAAAGAGCATTCAATCCCTGCCCTCTCTCCTCATGTTGCCAACTGATAACTCCTTTGGATAGGGACATCTAGTCTGAGACCAACAATTCATCTCACGCAGGTCAATAAAGATATGTCCAATGGGTAACAATGTTCAGACAGTACCAACCTGAAATGGATTCAATATACTAACTAAAAGGGCTTAAGGGGTCTGTAAGCCCATTACCAATCCTTGACCAAACTCATCTTCATAAATTACCAACCCAGTTGAAAGGGGGAGAGGGACTGAACACTCACCCAGCAGCTGAGATCCAGGTGGGTCGCTACATTCTGTGTCTGACAGCACTTTCTTAAACCTAAGATTTTGCACTTTCAGGACATTGAATTTTAAATTGTTTTCTATGAGAAAGTATTATAATAAATCCCCACCATTTTGTTATTATTTTGGATAAAAAAAGAACATTGGGAGCTGCTAAGGTTCAACTCCCACCAGAAATTCTTAACCTTTATTTTAATTCTTATAGCCACTATCACCCGATAATCATACTTTACAAATACTTTACACTTATGTAGCATGTTTCCATGAAAGCAGAACAAAGCACTCAACCAACGTTAATTTCTCCTCCCAACATCCCTTTGAGGAAAGTAAGTATCACTATCCCTATTTTATTGGAAATGAGACATGAGCGAGAATAAATGACTTTGTCAAATTCACACAAGAAGTTAGTGGCAGAGTCCAGAAGACAACCTGGATTTCATTACGCCCAATCTTATCACCCATAATGCCATCTGTATTCCCCGCTATGTTTATGTATACAACTAACTAAAAAAACTAATCACTCCATTAAAAACTGGCACAGTTTCTTCTGTAAAAAGTTCTCATTGGCTCACACTACAGTTCCAATGTGCATAGCCCTCAAATAAAACAGGATATGCTTAAACGGTTATTGCAGTCAGAACAATGGCTGCAAAAGAGGTGCTTTGTCATTGGCATATATTGCCTTGGCCACACTCTGTCTTGAGACATGTAAGCAACAATGGTTTTGGGAGACAGTTGGCAAGCAAGATTTTGCAAGTACCTGCCCAATATTCCTCCCCACACAGGTTGTTTCTATAGTATGGTTTCTTATTGTGGCTCTAACACATTAGTGTGGAAGTAAACAATGTTACAAAAATGCTATGTCCTAATCATGTCTGAAAACAGTGCCTGACGTTGTAAGTTCTAGCATGGACAGGGCCTTTGTGTCCTCTCACAGTGGCACTCTAGTTTCCATGCAGTGTTTTATTCACTAGGCAGTGTAGCTTAGTGGCTAGGGCCATATACCGAAATACTGGAGCCCTGGTTCTATTCCTAGCTCTGCTGCTGGTTTGATGGGTGAATTTGGGCAACTTGTTTGCCCCTCTCTGTGCCTCAGTTTCCCTGTCTGGAAAATAGGGTTAACGATACTTCCCTCCTTTGTAAAGTGCTTTGAGATTTACCGAGAAAAAGCACTATAATGGGCGCTATGTATTTATTGTGCAGTTTGCTGACCAAAAAAAAAAGGCTTCACTATTTTTGACAAAGAGCCAGCAGAGCAGCAAGGAGGAAAAAGTTCTTTTACGCTGCTTCATGCATCAACAAGATTGCCAGACCACTCCAGCCATCTTTGTTTCTGACGACACTGCACAAAATAAAATACAGCTTGATTTTCAGACCCCATACAAAGCTTGCCCTGCTGGCATTTGGAAAAATCTTGCCGTTGACGTTTAAACCGAACCTTTTCCATATGGAAGAGTCACTGACATAGAATAAAGATTGAAGACCACGTTTACAGAATAATTTTTCAGAGCTGGAGATAGGACCGAGCCACAGAGTACAGATCTGAATCCAAATCGAAACGTCACCAAAGTTTGGGGTGCCCAAATCTAAGTTCTAGTTCATCTTGGTTTAGAACATAACTCTACTTTAAGAGTTTATGCTCAACTCATTCCATTAATGAGCTTCATGAGGCTGCTGACCTGAAGTGGAGTCACAAAGGGACGGGAAGGGAGAATGTCCCACACCCAACTAGTTCAGGAGTAATGCTAATTCAGAAAGGGTTAGATTACTCAGCCCTTACTCATGTTGGTGAGCACTTGAATTCTGAAAAATGGGTGTCTAAACTTGGTGTTTTAAGGCATTTCATATTTATTTTCCATCAGCAATTTGATGTCTAAAAAGTGATTCATTGATGTCAGTGGAACTACTCATGATTACCAGCTTTAATAAGGCTTGTGCAGCACAGCCCTAAATAAACTATTCTAAATGTTCCTGTATCCTTTACAACAGCGGTCACCAACCAGTCAATCGTGATTGACGGGTCAATCCTAGAGGATCTCCCAGTCGATCGCGATCTCCAGCGGCACAGTGGAGCAGCCACTAAGACAGGCTCCCTGCCAGCCCAATCCCAAGCTGCTCCCAGAAGTGGCCAGTGTAGCCCGGGAGCAGAGGGGCAGGGGTCTCCCTTCGCGCGCTGCTCCTGCCTGCAGTCACCGCCCCCGCAGCTCCCATTAGCCAGGAATGGGGAGCTGTGGCCAATGGGAGCTGTGGGGGTGGTGCTTACAGAGAGGGGCAACGTGTGGAGCCACGTGGACCCCCAGGGGCCAAATGGCGCATTGGCCCCTTCTGGGAGCGGCGTGGGGCTGAGGTAGGCAGGGAGCCTGTCTTAGCGGCAGCCACGCTATGCTGCCGACCAGGAGCCACCAGAGATAAGTGCTGCCCGGCAGGAGGCAGGCCGCACCCCAACCCCTAGCCCTGAGCCCCCTCTCAGAGCCAGCACCCCATAGCCCCTCCTGCACCCCAAGCCCCAGCCCTGACCCTCCTCCCAGACCCAGCATCCCATCCCCCTTGTACCGCATCCTGCACCCCAACAATTTGCCCCAGCCCAGAGCCCCCTCCTGCACCCCAACCCCATACCCCAGGCTCAGCCCAGAGTCCCCTCCCACACTGCGAACCCCTTGGCCCTAGCCCACACCCCCTCCCGAACCCCAACCCCTGCCCCAGCCTGGTGAAAGTGAGTGAGGGTGGGGGACAGCAAATGACAGGGGCAGGAAATGGAGTAAGTGGGGCGGGGCTTTGGGGAAGGTGTGGGGCCTCACGGAGTAGAGTAGAGTAGGTCTCAGGTTGCCCTTAAATTCAGAAAGATATCTTGGTCATTAAAAGGTTGGAGACCACTGCTTTACAATATTTTAAAGAGCTAGTCAGTGTGTGTTCATGCCCCCCTCTCTCTGAGCCCCATCCAGAGAAGATGTCAGTTACAGTCTCCCACTACAAATTCTGGCTCTTTAAGACAAGCTGTAGACATTTGTACTTCTAAATGTGTCAGTTCCTGGTTCAGTTCCCAGCGTTGACCAAGATGGCAACTGTCGCACTGGTAAAACAGGACTTTTCTAAAACTGCATTTAGTTTAATTACACTATCTCCTGATTTAATTTTCAGGTCTTAATGAACCTTTTGTAACTGTATAATGCTACATTTTTAGATTCATTATTTTTCAACCATTCAGTGATGCTTCTTTGGTTTTGATGAACAAAATGAAGATTTCTCTCTCTAATGGAGCCTTTTCTGCTTTTGGATAAGGAGGAATCGTGTTTATATTATGACATTAGCTAATACTGTAATATACAGGATATTTTCATTCTTGCCTGATTACACTGTATAATGTGTATCTTTTTGTTGGTGCATATGTGGAAATTTTCATTTATTTCAATAAACCAACTAACAAAAGGGATTATTCTATGGAATAATGTTTGAAATGGTCTCCTTGGCAAACAGAAACTGTTTGAAAGTATTACTTGGTGCCTATTTTTTTTTTTTCACTGAATAGATGAGTTTCCCATTCTCTTGGATGGGAGTCAGGGTGTAAGCAATTGGCAGGATTTGAAGCCAAAGGATGCAGCATCTGTCCCATCTGGGGATGTGCAGCATAGGAACATTTTTTGAGTTACGTTTTAGGGTTTTCCAATTTTCCCTTTTTTGAGGGATGCTAAACCAACTTGTTACTCAGCTTAACTTGGCACAGGATACTGAATTGTAAAAAATTCATTGTTCATTTATGCATGTCCCACACTGAGTCTCACTTGCTGGAGGCTCACATCAATTGTTCTGCAGAATTTTTCACAGTTAAAGTATCCTCAAGATCTGGCAGCCAAAATTCTGCTCTAAGGGTTTAGGTCCAAATACTTGTACACAAAGCCTCAGCAAATAGGATTTGTACAGAGGATCTGTGCAAGGTTTGTGCAGACAGAATACTCTCCCATCCTGATAGTAGAATTCCCGCATAATATCAGCTGTGCTCCCTTCTGTTTCCAACATGGGGATTTTAGACAAAGTCTCTACAAAACCACAGATCCACTACAGTACACTTGACCAACTATTTGCACCATCAGAGAGCGTGGCACCAGAATCGCTGCTTCCTGGTGCTCAATACTTTCCATCTCCCTGCACAGCCTCTCTGTAGCAAGTTCTGCCACTATGCAGAGGAGCCAGGTAGTTCTGTTGTTTTCAGATGTTGTTTGCCCAGGCAAAGAGGAATTGGCCTTTAGTGGTGTGTTCAGTGAAAGAAATCTGATCCTTGTCCATTAAAGCGAAGAATTATTCGGACTATAATTTGCAGCAATTACATATTATTCAGGACGCTGTCATATGTCATATTTGCACTACATCTTCCACCACAGGGACAAAGATGTATGCAGTTGTTTATTGGCCTTATGTCAACAACAAATGGAACAGCAGCAGGATTAGCTGCCAGTCGTCTTTGATTCAGAACCTCTCTCTGGGCTGTGGTTGGCTAATGAATTCCACATCACTAGAATTCACAGTGTTCAGCTGACTGCAGAGAGAAACCCTCAAGATGCTTTAAATTAGAACTTTTGAGTAATGGTCCTCTTGTGTACATTTTACAGACAGGCACAAAAATCTGCCTTGCCATTTTGAGGAACAAGCCCAGAGCTGGGATCCACATTATGCAGGGTTACATTTCCAGTGGATATGTGAATAGGTATCTCAATTCTCATCTCAGAAGTGGATGCTATGATACGTGTAAAATAATCATGCTAGCTAATGAGTATAACTGTGCCTCATGACTGTGACTGTATCACTTTATCGGAGGGACTGGTTTCACTGCTTTCACATGGCATTTAATTGAATTAACAGTAAATATTATTCTCACTGAAACAGTACTCCACTGTATAAGTGAAATTTCCCGGGACTGCTACCTACCTGATGTGTGCTAATGAGTATTTTCTTAACTTCCACCCTCTGTTTATCTATGCTGGGGTTCTACAGTCTCAGATCAGTTTATCAGAACAGCTGTATGCCCAATGGTCCAACATTTCGACAATTAACATATTTGCTAGGATTCAGCAGACCTGGGTATCTGCTCTCTCACTTCCTTATTCCTTCACAAAAGTTACCAGATGTTCTGACTGTTCCCATTTGTTCCCACTTCTGGGTCTAACAACACAAAGGAGACCAAACGCCTGGATCACAGCTCCACACAGATATGCTCTCATTCAGATAAAGAAAGAACACTGCAAGCAGCTGACGTAATACAGCAAGCCAGGGCCTGGTTTTTCAACTGGAGCCTCCCTTTTGGTGGGCATAATTTGGTATGCCCACTGAATTTTGTCCACAATTTTGCATATGCAACTCATTCGGTCTTTGCCTAGCAATTCACTGCAGTGTGGAATTGTGATTATATACACACTAACATGGAGCACAATTTTTTGCTGTCACCGAAAACATGAAGTCCTGTTTGAGAACCAGCTTCCTATTGTTCAGTGTTACAGCATGTCACATGGTGACCATAGGCAAACCATTTAGAAGTCACTGGAAGTGAAATTCATATATGCATTTACATACATAAACCGTCCATGGACAGGGTTGCCATTTGCAGAAAGTAACACATTCTGAAAAGAGAATCTGCATACAAATTGTAATTTGCAGATGAATCTCTGCTCTTGCATGCCTCAAAGGGATGTTGTAAGGTTGAATTAATTAATATTGATAGAGCTTTTTGAGATCCTCAAGCATAAAGCTCATCATAAGCACAAAATGCACATGATTATTGCCACTAAATTATTGTTTCTTCATGTTTGCAATTCTGGAATTGTTGCATTTGGAGATTTCACTAGATACAGGGGAGACACTACCATATTAGCATCTTTTATGCTTCTTCTAATGTTTCTGATTTGGAGCAAGCCCCACCTGCTTTGGTTGTCACTTTCAGCAAGTAACCATCCAAGTCGATCTGAAACTGAGGAGTCTCGCAAGGCAGTGATATCCGGGTCCCATTCCATTTCACTGTAAGGTGCTGCTGGAGGCTAATAGTGCTTCTGCCCAACACAAGGTCCACAGATTTTGTCCAGGAGAAAGAACGGGTCCGGCGGGCATCGTTTTTCACCAGCACCTGGAAGGGCGAGGCAGAGGAGGAGCAGTCTTTTGTCAAAACGTACTGACATGTTCCCTGAAAGTTAAATGTCCTTCCATCAAAAGTGTTGTAGTGGGGGTCTCCAAATACAGTGCAAACTCCAGGCTCTGCAGGTAAGTGAGAAACAAAAGCACCATCAAGACCAATTGAAGTCTGAAAAGCAGCAGTTGATAGGAACTTAAGAGACACAGCCCACCCTTATATGCCCAAAAGTTCACAGTTAGGTGGAAGTGGAGGGCAACTAATAATAATAAATGTTTTTTTTAATTGAATGACAAGCTTGTTGCTTTCTATTTTTTCAATTTAAACATTCTTTTCAGGGTTGGGAAAATAAACATCAACATTTGTGGAACTAGCTAGAAACAAAAGACAAACCGACCAGTCTAATTCCATCACTCAAGCTGAATGAAACATAGAAAAGAAATAAACAGGTGGGATAAACTATGTTAGATTATTTAAAAAATTTCAGTTCCAGCAACCAAAGGCCCTGATCCTGCAGTCACATCTTTGCCTGTGCCCAAATCCTTGTTTCTGTGCACAGCCCAGTGAATCACTGGGGCTTTGGGCAGGCACAAGGGTCTGGGCATGTAGGTTTTATTGCAGGCTGAAGGCGTTAACAGTGACAGAAATATGGAACATATATATGTTCCATGATATAATTTTAATTATATATATATATATATATACACGAGTTATATCCTACCTCATTGAAATCAATGGGCATTGTACCATTGACTTCAGCAGTTTCTGGATCTGGCCTTACATGCTTATATATTTATATACATAACATTTATATTATAGAGATAGACAGATATAGTTGTTTGGCCAGATTCATTTGTTTGTTCTGGCTGGCCTGCTCTGCTCCAGAGACAAAAAGTAGCTGTAAATTTGCCTACCAGTGAATCTAATGCCTACACATAAAATGTACTCTCACATTCACTATATAATTCTATAAAACATAATCTAACCACTAATATAATATATCCACTTTGATTTTTTAGTCAATATGGTTCTGTTGATACCTGGTTTAAGTCAATATTGGCTGAAAAACAAGCACTTTGTGAATATCTAATAGTATGATTTACTTACATCAATATTTTCTACAAATGTAGGACAAATTTCTGGCTGGTGTTTTCGTCTGTGAAGGTGTCAGAGAAGTCACAGGTCAATGGGGAGCAAAGTGCATTTTTTTCACCCCGACTATTATTTTTATAGATTTTTTGTATTGCTGTAGCACGTAGGGGAACCAGTCAAAGACTAGCACCCCACTGTGCTAAGCAGCACAGCTTCACTGATGCAGCTGCACTGCTGTCGCACTTCTGGTGAAGATGGTTCAAGCCGACAGAGAGCTCTCCCACCAATTTAGTAACTCCTGCCTCCGCGAGAGGTGGTAGCTATTCACTGGTGCTTAGGTTGGTATAATTTACATGCCTCAGGGATGTGAATTATTCACACCCCTGAGTGATGTAAATTATACAAAAGTAATCTGTAGTGTAGATATAGCCTAAGGAAGGGCTTGTCTTCACTAGAGGGGTAAGTCCACCTAAGTTACGCTACACATTGCTTAGGTCAACCTACCCCGGTGTCTTCACTTTGCTGCGTTGAGGGGAGATGCTCTGCAGTCGACTTCCCTTACTCTTCTCGGGGAGCTGGAATACCGGGGTTGACTGGAGAGTACTCTGCCATCAATTTAGCAGGTCTTCACTAGACCTACAACATCGACCCCTGCTGCATCAATTGCAGTAGCATCGATATCCCCGTAATGAAGACCAGCCCACAGATTCTAACTCCCCTCCAATGGGGAGGCTGTGTGTAGGCTATGTATGACCAGAGATACAGAGGAGACTTCAGTGGCAGGGTCTAGGGATTAAGGGGAATGGCTCATATATTTTAGAGTTTCCACCTCCTGATGCAGCAATAAACACTAGTAACACTACCATCAGCTGATTACTGCTGTTTCTGGCAGGAATAGTCTGCATAGCAAGGATGTACATGGTGCTGCAATCAACAAAATACAGGTGTACATTAATGCTGCTTTTGAAGCATCAACATACACCAGCTGAAGTCAATGAGAGCTGTAGAGGCTCGGCACCTCTGAAAATCATGCCTTACGAATTACCAAATGAGCACTAAAAATAAATAAATTAAGGAGCATTTTTTAAAATGTGGGCACCAACTTCTGTGTGCCTCAGTTTCTTCATCTGAAAAGGATAAGGATAATACTATTCACCTCAAAGGAGTCTTATTTTACCGATGACTAGTTCTATTGATTTCAAGTGACAGTTACCCATTTAAAGAATTATAGCATCAGGTTCTGATGCTACTGGTAAGTATTATATTAGCGTTTTGTCTTCATTCTCCTGGGTACCAATGCAATTATTTGCATAAAATTTATTTCCTTATTTGTTTTAAGAAATTAGATATTATTTCTATTCATGTGGGCAGGGAACTTCTAAGAAAATGAGGAAATCAGCAACAACAAAATAGCCTAAACCATGGGGAAAATTTCAATGAAAAGAACTGTTTTTTGTCTGTTTCTGGAGGCCAAGAATATGGGGTTATTGTACATATTATTACCTAGTGTCTTTTTTTATTCAGCTAAGACAGACATGGTTAAGAATCAAGACACAGAGAACAAACATCATTTAGATATGTGCCAGCTAAATTGTTAGTACTGACAGGATCCAAAAGAAATATTTGTTTTTAATTTCTAACATGTTATGCAGAGTAATGTTGTTTTATGTTATGTTACATCATGTCACATCATATGTCAACTTGGTGCAGTGCACTTACAATAAAAAAAGAATATATTCTGGGCTGGACAATTCAATGTCTGATGCAAATGTTGTTGTTTACTTTAAGAACTGAAATTTAAAAAGAGAGTTACCTAGGAATAGTCTAAATTATCTGCTACTACAGTGCCTTTGTATAAAATATTTCTGAAAGTTCTGTTAGAAATGTGTTTAAAAAAAATCAACAGTTTGCATGAGTGTGTGAGAGATTCCTCAGACACTAGCCAACAAGGAGGACTGAAAAGAAAGCTTAAATGCAGAGTGTAGCGGGATTGTAAAGGGCAAAGGACACAAAAAGGGTTCCAGCCACCATTTGTAGCTTGCTTCCCCTTCTTTCTCACTCAGAAGGGTTTTAATCACAGATTGTTTATGTTCTTTTCCCCCCCAAAGATATCCCCCATGAGACCTATTGGAAGCAGTGGTTCTTTAGTTAACAGTGTCTGAGCAGCCCTCTTCAGCAATACTGGACATGTAAAGGTACTAGCATAGTCCCCGTGTTTACATGCACACACATTTGGTCCTCACCTCTTAAAGACTTTGACCAAGATTTTCAGAAAGTTTGGGATTTTCAAAAGGGCAGAACAGAGTTAGGTGACTATCATCCAGTTGCATCCCTAATTCCCTTGGGATCCTTTGAAAATCCCAAATTAAGCCCACATTTTGACTCCTAAAAAATGACCTTATTTTCCCAACTGCTGAGTTCAGTAAGATCTGCTGGGTGGTTGACACTTTTAAAAATAAGATCACTTATTTAGCAGCCTAAACATGGACTTAGGAGCCTACCATTAGGCTTCTGCTGTTGAAAATTACGGCCTTTGTGTACATCTCATACAATATACTCAGTCTCCACCCACCTAAAGGATCTAAAATTTGCCTGAGACCTAGATCGTTCCAGTTCCTAGCAGACTGGCTTAAATTTGGCATTCATAAAGCAAGAGGTCATGCAGTGGGAAGCAGATATCCTAAATAAATTATTATTTAGCCACTGGAGTGAGCTCTGAGGAAACTGGTTTGGACATTTTCTAAGTAAAGAGATAGAGGGGAAAAAATAGACGTTTACTGGTTAAGGTGATTTATTTGTACATCTATAACTCATAAAGGACTCAGCTTTTTAAAACCAAAATGAAACTTTGAATGTAATTAGGCCAAATGGTAAACTAAGCCCTAAATTAAATGGGGCAAATTATTAACGGCACATGCACAACAGAATTTCATTTTTTAATTTAAAAATGCTAATCCCTATAATACTTTCATCATAATTGCCCCATGGTACAGCTTGATATAATGCACATTGTAGGGTGTTTTTGTCAAAAAAAAAAAAGAAAAAACAAAACAAAACTCCGCAGGAGAAGATATGGTCTAATTCATAAATAAAATTGCTATTCAGATTTGTCTAATTACGTACTCATGCAGTAGACCATGACAGCTGAGAAGTCTGTATCGGTAAATCACATGCAGTTTTTCTAGGTATTTAGCCTTGCAGTCTATTTTGTTGATACACACTTCCATGAGAGGAGTTTTTTAAAAAGTGATTACTATAAAAGGGAGCAATGTGCTATACTAAATTAAGGTACCAGTTGTTACTACCAGAGACTTGGATTCTAATATGACATGTCACAAGAATTTCGTGACCTCACTCTTGCCTATAGTGATGACTTGTCAATTACAAAATCACAGAGTGATTTGGCATGACTGCCACACTCTGCCCAGAAAAGGCCTATAACTGGAATAATAATGAATGATACTAGTAGACTTGTATAGCACTTTTCATCTGAAGATCTAAGAGTGGCTTTAAAAATCTTAATTAATGAAACCACACAGCACCAAATTGTGGCAGGTACAACAGGTAAATTGAAGTACAGAGAGGTTGTGGCTCAGTCATGATAGCAGACGTGATAACTGATCAGGATTAAAGCATATCCACAGAGCTGTGGTGGGAAGCTTTCACAGTGCCTATGCCCTCTACAACTTTAGCAAGTGTTGTGAGTCCTTCCAAGCAAGGATGAGAGATTTAACCTGAATTCCAAATTTCCTTGCCTTTAGTCTTGGGTTGAGGTTAGATTGTTAATATCATTTGAATGTAGTTTAGTGGTGGTTGCGGAGTATATGAAAATGATCTGGGTATAACATAGGATTATTAATTTATGGAACTGACGTCAGTGGCGCTTTTTGTAAACCAGGCCCAAAAGACCATATTTCATTACACTTTTACAACAGGATAAACTAAACTGTTGAACTAAACGACATTTTCCACTGGTCTGACCACTGTGTTTAATTAGTAATAACTGTACACCAGCCATGGAGTTTAGGAAAGGATGTGCCAAAACTAACTACAGTTAATCCTAGCAGCAATAGACAAAAGGGACTTACTACCCCTTTAGGAGACTAGGTACTTTTTCTCTCTGCTGCAAACTGTTTTGAAAAATACATTTTAAACTAAAAAAAAAATATGTCTTTTAACAATGACTGTTTTGGACCCAGTTTGTAGAAACTGGCTATGCACATCAGTACTCAGCTCTCCTGAGCACAGTGTGTTCTTGTACCTCCTGTGTTGTTTTTGCTTTGGGAAGTCACATCTGCTAGAACCACCAGAAATGTCTAGTGTATTAATAGGTGTAATGTGTGTACATCTTATCTTATCAGAAGCAGGCTGCTGTTGCAAGACCTCTGATGATCTGGCACTTTGCATTATAATTATACAGTTCGGAACTCATTAGTTAATTTTAAAAAAATTATTCTATAAAAGCTACGTTGTGCTTGATATTTGCCCCTCAGTATTGGGGCCAGTGCTGAGACACACCATCCCAAAGGGAGATCCAAGAAGAATTGTACTTTTAGTCGGCCCAGAGGAGAATGCCGACTGCACCAACTTTTAGGATAATGTAAAATGCTCCCATTTCTGCATCCAGGCAGCTCTGCCAGCCAGTGTGGGCAGAAGGGATGGGCCATAACTCCACTTCTGTCTGTTTTGGCTAGAAACTCTACAGCTGCTAGGAGGGAGTGCCGTTTTCCCAAGCCCTGTACAGAAAATGCCTGATCTACAGTCCATTGAAGTGAATGGAAAGACACTTACTGACTTCTGGAGGAGTTGAATCAGGCCCAAAATGCAAGAGGGGCATGGTTTCTTTAGCACTCCCCTGTCTGTGTACTTGCCCAGGGCCTGGCTACTCTGTTCTTAAGTAAGGTGTCACTTGATGAGCTACAGCTGGTACTTCAATAACAGCAGGTATATAAGCTTCACACTCTTCTTCACTGGTGAAGGCACTTGGCCTTTAGTTTCACTTGTGTTGAGGGTTATTGCTTACATAAATCACCATGGAGTCTTTTGTAACCTTCAAAAGTCATTTTAATCTTAATTTAATTATTTTTATTTTAAATAAAAATAGCAATTCCCCTGGCACCTGAAGAACAGAACACCTTGTAATTCAATGAAAATAGCTCTGAAAAAATGACTTCACCTTCTCCCCTTTATCCATCTCCAGAAGAAGGGCACACTGTCCATTTGCAAATATTTTTAGTTCAACTCAAGAAGGCTTTCAATGATAGTGAATTACGGGGTGCATCATCCATTTAAGATTTTAATTTACTTCCCTCTCAAATGATCCTGATGTTGCCTTACTACTAATTATTGACTAAGAATTTCTACAGGAAGCTTCCCATACGGTCAAGTCATGCTGTGATTTTGTAATTGACAAGGTGACCACTAGACGCAAGACTCAAGTCACCAAATTCATGGCACTTGTGAAAGGTTGTATTTGAACCCAGGGCTCTGAAAGTTTCTGTGCCTTTGAAATGAAAAATTTATATCCGTTAAAGCAAAACCTGCTTCATTTCAAGATCCTTCCATCTGCTCCTCTTTACTGTCTCTCATTCTGAGTATATGTCACATATTTCTATGACCAATGTCATAGAATATCAGGGTTGGAAGGGACCTCAGAAGATCATCTAGTCCAACCACCTGCTCAAAGCAGGACCAATCCCCAATTTTTGCCCCAGATCCCTAAAAGGCCCCCTCAAGGATTGAACTCACAACCCTGGGTTTAGCAGGCCAATGTTCAAACCACTGAGCTATCAATGTCACTCATTCTAGCCTTGGAGTACTGAAAACTGGACATATGGTAAGAGATATGTTGGATTAATTTATAAATACAGGATATTACCATGACACCAATTCAACCATAAATTCCTCTACTAAGGCCAAGTGGTGTTTATACAATTGCTCTAAACATGTCTAACAGCAATATGTTAAGAGTGCCTCAGTATGTTTGAGATGCATAGTGGAAGAAGTAATGACTTATTGTACATCATGTGTATAATTTGATAGCAGCCAACATAAATGATTATAAAGTACAGCTGATGGCAAATTTCAAAAAATTAAAAAATTTAGACAAAAACAGACATTTTCCATAGAAATTATGTTTAGTTTTTGGACTGCTCTGTTATAAAGTATTAAGGCCCTGATTCAGCAGTGCATCCCTATTCAGTAAAGCACTTAACCATGTGCCTACCTTTAAGTTAAGTATGGGCTTACGTGCTTTGCTGAATAGGGATGCTTAAATATTTTGATAATAGGGCTATGAGAGGGAAAGGATGATGCTATGGCTAAAGCACAGAATTATATCAAGAGGCCTGTGTTCCATTGTATTCCCTATCTCTGCCACAGACTTCCTGTTTGACTTTTGCAAACCTTTTCTGACTCCCACAAATCAACATGAAGGACCTGGAGCATGATATCTGATTATGCTTTGCCTTTCTTCATATCACTACCTTAGCTTAGATAACTGCAAATGTTATTTGATTCATTCTGGCTACAAATTTCACAGGAAAACTATAATTTATACTGTAAAGAGAGAAATGTTTCCTCTAATTTGACACACACAAAAATTGGTAATTGGAAGATTAAAAATTCCCTTTGACAGATATTTTATTTTTAATTTATGGGAGATATTATATTAACTCTGTCCCCTGCTAAAAGCGCCTGCCTATGCCTCCTCAAAAAGGAGGGAGATGAAATGCGAGCACGTTTCAATTGTAACATTTTCTTGATAGAATAAAAGAGAACTTTTAAAATGTGAAGAAGGAACTTACTCACTTTCAGTGCAAATAGGACAGCATCCTTTTCTGTTCAGGATCTTACCCTAATTGGGAAAAAAGATAGACTGGCTTAATGAAAGAGTTTTTGGAGCAACGACTGTTATGTTGTAACGCTGGATAAACCTTTGAAAATAGTTCAAGTTGTGTTTGAACTCAATGCCCTGGTTACAGCTTCAAATATCAGGTGTTAAAAACAGACAGAACTATTCAAAAAGCTTCCTGGCAGTCCCCTAAGAAATAAAATACTAAAAGGGTTCTCTGTTGCTACTTTTCTCTTAGAGAGAGAACGGGGCGGGGCGGGGGGGAATTTGTACACATGTATTCATGGCTATCTAAAGTAGACTAGTTGTTTTATATAACTAAGACTCCAACCTTTTCCCCATAAAATACATATGGTTCATTTCTGATGCAGATTGCTTGTATCCCTTCAGTTGCTTATGGGAAATCCCTAGTAAAGAGACTCATTCATTCAGCTACAAATACAAGGAAGAGATCTCACTGGTACAAATCAAGTTTATTCAAATTCTCTTCCAAGGATAAATACGGTGATATCCCTTACAAAATCATATTACTAAACTAGAAATAGTGAACCAAATTCTCTGCTGGAGCCAACGGGTGTACTATTTACATCAGCAAAGACTTTGGTCCAATATTAGTAATATTGAGCAAAGGCTCAATACACTTTGCCCAGGCCAAGGTTTTTTGGGTTGTGGGTGTGGGTGTGTTTAAATAGTTCTGTCTCAAATAGAAGTTGCTAGAATTAGGAAAGATGAGCTTTTGTTTGTGTGTGCACGCGTGTATGTGTTCTTTTAAAATCTTCACTGAATAAAAAAGTGGCCTAATTGATTTAGTTCAAATTTGCTGAAACTCACCTTCAAGTTGAGAATAAACATGGAACATCTCAACCTGGAAGGTGGATGTTTCTGAGGGTTTGTCCAACACAAAGAGTTAGTCTGCAGCAGGCTACTGCAGGGTAGATTCACAGCCCAGCTTGCCATGAACTAATTGTTTGTGTAGACAAACCCTTAGTGAAACCTAGAGTGGTTATAACGGAAACTGCTTTGTAAGTTACCCAGCATACCCATGCAAGGAGGCAAATGGAACTTTCTTACTCCCCTGCATTGGCTCTCCACATCACTGATAGCAGCTCATGGAAGGGGAGAGCAGCCTCTGAAGGGCTGCTACTCTGGTTGTCTTACAACTGGGCAGTGAATAGACAGAGCTTTGGCTCTGCCCTTCTCAGTACACCAGCCAGAGCAGAAGAACTGGTGAGAATGGAGAAGTAATCAGCAGCAGGTACCAAGCTCATGCAGGTTACCTCTCTCCCAGAAAATTGGGACAACCAGGGACCAGACTGTGATTCTGAGTCTCTCAAGCACCTGTTATAATAAAACACTTTTAAACACCTTTAACTAAATGCCATATAAACCCCCAAAATAATATACAGAGAGATTTAATTGGGCAACCCTTATTAGCATTAATGGGAGACATGCAGCTTAATGCCCATACATTATACTGAATATTCTTACCTCTCCGTTTCAATAAAAGAGTTGAAATCATCAGCCAAGCTGGAAATGGCAGGAATTCAAGTGAAATTGGAATCTGCAAGGCAGCCTGCTGAGCCTGGTTACTTGAGCCACTATGTTGGCATGGGATCCTGTTTTTGTCTTGTACAATAAGGAAGCCCATTATTGCTAACATGTGCTGCAAGAGTTCGTTAGCGCTGAGGGTTCCCTAAGGAGTGGGGTAAGTGATGTGATCCCATTTTTACCTATGAATATTTATAAGCAGACTGCATTCAAGTCTCTTTATTTTCTAGGATTTTTCTTCTTTTTCATGAGTTTTCAAGTCTATGTTTGAGGGGGGATTTTTGTAAAGGCAAGAATAATTAGGGCTTGAGGGGGGAGGGTTGATTGGTTGTGCAATAGCAACAGCTGTTGTTTTTTTGTGCCTTATTTGGCACTGCAGTAAAAACAGCAACTTTTTGTTTGTAATAATAACAGATGTGTATAAAATTAAACACTGTCTGTGCTTGGGAAGGGAGAACGTGTTGTGAATAAATTTTAAACTCACATGAAGTTCACGGGTTCAAAATTTATCCACAGAATCAAATCCTCTGAAAGGCTTCGTGTGCAATGAACTTAGCTCGATTAACTATTTCGTGGAAATGGTGCTCAAAGACAATTTTATGCTTCAAAATCACCATGTGCTTTCATAGTCGCATTGGAAGAAACATATCTATAGCAACTCAGCTTTAGCCCAGGCTGGTATCACTAATTAGAGATGTGATGTCCTAATGTCCTGGTGGTGTGAGGAGGACAGCAGCAAGGTAGAAAACGATAATGAGAGAGAGAATGGAGCTGGTATAAAGGAAGCAAAGAACTTGGAAGAGTAAAGACTGTGGAGAGGAGAAAGGAGTAAGTAAGGAGAATATGGGCTTATCTTCATGTACAGCAGTGCAGCTGAGCCCTGTAGTGCTTTAGTGAAGACGCTACTACACTGACAGGAGAGTTTCTCCCATCAGTGTAGTTAATCCACCTCCCCGAGAGACGGTACCAATGTTGACAGAAGAAGCTCCTGTTAACATACACCGTCTACATACACCGTCGACATACACTGTCTACATTGGGGATTAGGTTGGTATAACTGCATCGCTCAGGTGTGTGGATTTTTCACACCTCTGAGCAATGTAGTTATACTGATATATGTTTGTAATGGAGACCTGGCCTTAGAAAAGAAGAGGGTTAGAGAATATCTACAGGGACTCAATTCTGAAAAGGATGAGTTTACTCCATTTCAGTAAAGCACTTAAATACATGCTCAACTTTAAACATATGTGCATGCCTGTTGGCTTCAGCTGGACTACCCACATGCTTAAATGCTTTGCTGGATCATGCTCAGTACAGTGCAGAATGAAGTCCAAGGTAACAGAGGAAGTGCGCCTGCAGAATCAGTGATGAGAAAGTGGAAACAGAAACCATGAGCTAAAAGACTCACTGGAAACCCAAAGCAGGGCTGACTTTGCTATCAGTGTTGCTCGAGGGCATTAAAATAGAGACACATATATTGCCTCAGTGTGCAAATGAAAGAAACTCAGAAAGGCACTTCCTGAAATTATCAGAAATAGTAAAAGATTTGATACTAAAAAAAAAAAAGTAAGAAAAAATGTGTACACCTTGGGAAAAATGAAAGCAATGTCTCACAAAATGTGGCAATCTGCCCCCAGTCCAGACAATAATACAAGTGGTTACTGGGTATAAAAAACATATACAGCTTTACCGGTGTGAAGCCTGTTCCGAGTCATATAGAAAAGACCTAATTAATTTAGAGTTAGGTTGATGAATGAATCAATATTGCATCAGGAAAACTTCATGAACAGAATGCTAAAGCAGAAGAGTTAAGCTTTTATAAGTCAAGGTATAAATATGTAAGCTTGCCAGCAAATCCTTAACTCTTTCACCTTTGTATGTGTGCATTATGACACAGGATTTAATGGCATGCTCACATGAGGCCACTCTTACTCGCACCAAGCAGTGCCTTACTCCACAAGTAATCCCACAAGTGTGGGTCTAATGGTCTAGAGTGCTATTCAGAGCTAGTAAGGAAATCAAGGTCCTACCCATATTTTTTCTTAAACAATACAGTATTATCTTGTACAATTTTTCTTCAGCCTAGCTCATAGTATACTTACAAACTTGCAGCAAACACATCACTACCAAATCTATATCTTGTATTACGCAAAGTATAGCTTTGTGACAGAACAGCCTCGACACAAGGTAGGTTTGTGAAAGGATCAAATGAGTAATGTGTTATTTGCTTTAAAATTCCTTAAGGAGAGAGAGAAAATTAGAACCCAACACTATAGGGCTGCTTTCTCCTTTCTTCCTTCTAATATTCTTTATCCTGAAAAAAAAACTGAGAATAATGTGTTTTTACAATAGGGTGATGTTTTGGTGAAGGGCTGGTTTTTTGGTTGGTTTGTTGGTTGGGAGGTTTTGGAGCTGGGAAAGGCAACAGTGTTTGCTGCAGACTGTGAGACTTCATTTTGAATCCCGGGACAGGATGGCTTGGTTAGAACCTATTAGGAATGGAGGGATGGCACAGCTTTTCTTTTTTAGCCCTGACGAGGAGCTGTTTCTTGTTTGGGAACTCAGTTTGGGGCTTTAGTTTAAGCTCCGGAGCTTGTTTTAGTCTAGGAGTGTATCATAGTTCAGAAGTTCACTCCCGCTTGGAAGTTTAGTATTATTCAGAAGCCTGCAGCAGCCTGGGAATTTAGTTTAGTTCAGAAGCTTACTCTAGATTTGGGAGTTTACTCCATTCCTGAGAACCCATCCCAGTTTCAGAAGCTTAATTTGGATTGAGATTCCAACCCCAGCTAGAATCCAGAGCTGGTACAACTTAGTTAACAGTTTCAGGTAAAAGCCTTTCTATCCTAACAGGGATGTTTATTTCTTATAAAGCTGCTAATGGCATTTTGTAAGTTAAATTTACATGCTTCCTATGCTTCTTAAATCCTTTATTTTCTATATTTTTAATGGAGGACTTCTAACTCTTTTTGCTCTTTTTCCCTTGACTTCACTTATCAGTCTAGGACTCACACCTCTCATGATAGAACTGTAGTATGAAAATGTTGAAAGAGCATATAAGTGTGCCTCATAGATCAGAGAGTTAAAGCTATTATAAGAATGTATAAGGTGAATTTTCATGTGGCATTGTTTTTCTTAATTGATTGTATGAACAGCAAGGGCAACAGTACATTTATTTATTACCTTAATGGATCATTTCCAGTCTTTTCAATTCTTAAGTTTATTTAAATGAAATATAGTGTAATGTTGTATTTCGCAGACAGGTCGTATTAAATTACTTTAGCAACCTGAGCTCTGAGGAGCCGTAAAAGCTTAAATTGGGTAAATGTAGGACACTACAGAGAGGCACCAATTTTTTTCTGTGTTGCCACACTCCTAAGAATTCTCATAGAAAACTTGATGTGCTAGATAAAAAGTCTTCTGTGGTCCCTGGTATTCATTTCCTATGCACTCCCTAAGAACTGCCTGAGGGACCTCCTAATATTCCCAGAAGCGTTGCATTAGTGCACAATTTCTAAGGTATACAGTAGCAGAGCTTCTCTCTTGTGAAGCTTAGGAGGCCCATGGCAGAAGGACTGAACTCCTGTGAACCACCAAAAATTAGCAGGAAAAGATTGCCTCTACTGCAGAGAGTTCTGAAGGTTCACTGGTGCAGTGACCCTGCCTCTATAGCATTTGGAGATCCAAAGTACAAGCAAACACCTCTACCATTGCCCTGGGCTGTCAAAAACTCACCAAAACACATTCTTATTCACAGGAGTTTCTCACTGAAAATTTTATACACAGGTGTTTGTGACTAATATTTTCTCCTTTTGGCTTCCATGACAGAGAAGGAAACACTGAGAAGGAGTAATACTAATAACTTGGAGGGCTCTTCAGCAGGTTGTTTTTAAACGACTCTCTGCATAAGATGTCATTTTAGCTCTGCTTCTCCTGAAAGCTTGCACTATTAAAACTAAGTAATTTGTAAATAACAGGCATCCAAAACACAAAATGTTAGACATCAGCCCAAATGTTATTAAAGAATCATTTTTAAAGTAATTAAATAATAGGAGACTACACTAATCTTTGGATTCACTTCGAAATTTCACCAAAAAAAAAAAAAAATCAGTCTCCACCTTAGGAGAAAGTGATATAGTTTTGGTTGAGCTCATTCTCTGTTTCCATGCCTAACAAAATGATTACCCCCAGCTGTATTGAAAAAGTGAACACAACCTTTGCTGCACATCTCCATAGTACACAAGCATGATCTATTGACTTTGGCAACCTTGCTACACCAATAAAGCTATTGAGTATGTGAGAGAGAGAAGTAAGCCTGGGAGCAGAGAGAGCAGCTTTGGTTCAGATATAAAAGGGGGAGCAAAAGCACGGGAGCCTTCAGAGCAAAGAGAGAGGCCTGAGGACAGAACTAGCCTGAAAAGAGATGTTACAGTGCTTTGAGAATTCTAGGGACAAGGCGGGTGAGTTAATATCTTTTATTGGACCAACTCCTGTTTGTGAAAGAGACAAGCTTTCAAGCTTATACAGAACATTTCAGAAGTTGGTCTAATAAAAGATATGACCTCACCCACCTTGTCTCTAATATCCTGGGACCAACACAGTTTACAACAACACTGCACAAAACAATTGAGAATTCTAGTCAACTATAGACCCTAGAATTTTTGACGGTTCCCTCTTCCCCAGGCTTTGTGTACACCAGTTCGACTGAGAAACACTGACAAAGATAAATGAGGGTCGCGGGGGAGAACATATTCCATTAAAAACTCACATGAGGGCAGCTGTTGACTGGAATGCACTGCTTCTTGCGACACTCTGTCTTGCCTTTCACACAAGCACAGATGGTGCAGTTAACAGAGGACCACATCTCTCCGTCCTGCAGGAGGGAGAACATGATATAGCTATCAGCTGGGGTTGCGGAAGGAAGCTATTCCAACAATGTATCATTTTCATTGCACAGAAAAGCACTGCATTCCCTTTTGGAGTTACATCATTGTTTAGTCTAAATTATTATGAGGTGCTCATCCACACCCAGTCCGATTAAAGATGAAGATGAGCAGGGATTTCTTCCCTCTGATCCTTCAGGTTAGAAAATCATTCTTCCAAGTCCATGTTTTCTTTTTCCTTGAATGACCTGATTAGTTGTATTGTTTCTCTCACCAGTGGGATGTGATCACACCTATTGTGAATTTTCATTTAAGCTGACATAATTAGAAAAATCTGATTCATTACCTTCAGATAACTGACATGTTTAAGTTATTGCATGTTAAATCATTTCGTTAAGATGCCAGAATACAGTGAATTTATTCCCAGATGTGGCATCATTCTGGGTCCACAGGAATGGACAAATCATGCATTCTTATTCGGATTACTTACAGTGATTTCGCAGACCCTGGATCTGCTAAACATCTGAAAATGTTTAGAACAGATACAATACTAAACTACCCAAATGTATAGCAGGAATGGTATTCTTCCGGAAGACAGCCTGTGTCTCTAAAAATGTATTAAGTGGGCAGCAGAATGCTCTTCATATTGTTTTTAACATACTCAGGAAAGTATGGGGAACTGTCCTGGCTCCTTTCCACATGTCTTGGCATTTGACAAGTGCAGTTTCTAAATCATTCCACCTCACCCACATATAGTCCTGTGCTAGCCCATGGAGAGCCTGGCTGTGCAAGCCTTCTGTTTACAGGATGCTTGAGGAGGAAGGGCGAGGGGCAGGCAGACAGAAAGAGAGTAGAGGCAGTCCAAGAGGACAGAAAGTGATTGTGCATCCACCTACACTCAAGTTTCTCAGGGCTGGGATCAGAGGGAAAGCACGCTCAAATTTTATGATTTTTTATGCACCGCATGATTTTTAAGGGCTGTCCTGCTTTGTCTTTTATTCTGAGGTGATGCAGAATTGCCTAACTGTTTTGGTGCAGCGTAAGTTGACAGACACCAGCAAAAGAAATGATCTCCAAGCAGGAGAGCAATTAAAAGAAGACACAACCATTGCCTGATTGTGATCTCACACCTGTTGTACACTTATGAACTCCATTGACTTAGAATCATTCCCAACAGTTGTATAAAAAAGGTAAAAATCAGACCCAGTTCCCACACACCCCTTTTTTGTGTTTTTGTAAACACTTGTTAGCAAAATAAAATAAATCACAAGAAGCAGAGAATTTCATTTGGGTGCTCAAGAAGTAGATATTCATACCTGAAATATAATAGTGCCATTGTCTAAGTTCTAGTCAGATCAAATGTAGTTTCTTTGCACCTATTAAGCATGGTGTTTGTTCACATATAATTTACAGAATAAACATTTCTGCTACATACAAGTAAAACAGAATTAATGAAAAGCAATTTGGAATGAGTAAACTTAGTGTACTCAAGGGATTTAACATTTGATCTGATTCTCTTATTTCACAGATAGCCAACAAGGTGACAGAGTCTGTTCCAACACAATGTGAAAGAAGCTGCACCAGCTTGAAAAAACAAACAGGGACCTGGCAATATAAGAATTGTTTTGCAAGAAATCATTACAGATCTACAAATTTTAGTTGGGAGAGAAGGAGGAGATCATTGCTACATGGCAATGTGGGGTGTAGGAAGCACGGTCTGTAACATAGCTGTGAACTGTAATATATTCAAAACTTCCAGCTGTGACAAGCTTAGCACAGTTCCTACTGGCTCAACCTGGAGGAGGCTCCCTTTTGACTCAGCTGATAAAGACCACTGAAAAATACCTTTTCTATGACTATCAGAATTTGTTTGGGAAGGGGAAGCACAACCCTCTGATTAAAAATGCATTATTCAGCATGAAGCAGCAACCTGATTCTCTGTTTGGGGAGAGGGAGACAGCATGCCAAGTATAGAAGAAATTAATTTTAATTTTTTTCTGTCAGCAGAACTTACACAACCATAAAAAAACAACAGCAGATGGCAATTTTTTCAAATATTTGCCTCCAAGCTATTCTGTTGATAGATTCATAGACTCCAAGGCCAGAAAGGACCATTTTGATCATCTAGTCTGACCTCCTATACCACAGTGCCACAAATCTTCCCAAAATAATTCCTAGAGCACATATTTTAGAAAAAAATCCAATCTTGATTTAAAAATTGTGAGTGATGGAGAATCCATTACAACGCTTGGTAAATTGTTCCAATGGTTAATTAGTCTCACTATTAAAAATGTGCACCTGTTGGCAATAAGCATAATGAAAATTCTGCTAAAAAGCAAGCCCCAACACTAAGTTATAGTAATCCAGTGCTATTTCAGCTATTACAATGATACCTATTACTGAGCCACACCCAAAACATTACCCGAAAGATCTTGTTCCCGAATTTGCACACTTTCAGTTCGTCAGGAGAGACGTACGAGACACACTCCTGGCAGCAGTGTTCCTTGCTTTTATTGCATTCTCCAGGAGGTGAGCACTTCTTCTTACATACTACTGTAGAATTCTGAGCAAAAGGACAGAAGAAAAGCAAAGGGGACACTAATTTATTAGGAAAATTTTCACCCCCAATTGTAACATCTGCGTGTGTTGTGGTAATCATTTCCACCCAATGTAGCTAATAGCTACTTTGATCAGATCTGCTTAGAATAAAATATTTTATTGAATTCAGGAAATCTTTCAGAGTGTGTTTGTTTAATAATGCAAGCAGGGCCTAATTCTGAACTTGCGCTTTTGTAGTCATGTAAAATCTGACCATGTTGATTTGGTAGCCTTTTACATTCCCTTTGTCTGGATGTCAATGACCACACAAGGTACTTATCAGTACAGAGTAAGGCCCTGTAGTTCTCAAATCTTACAAACATCTCTCCTAGGCAATAAAAACCACAGCCCACAGCATAGGAATGTTGTTGCTGACTTACCCTGCAGGTACACATAGTGCAGTTGTCATAAACAAAAGAGGATCCATTGTCATAAACATCACTGTGAAAGAGGCAGCTTCCAAATGGGAGGTCAAACACTTTCCTCTGGCCTGAATACAAACAACAGACACAGAATGTGGTTGAAAGGATGCCTTGTTGTCAACAAAAATAACACAGCTTACTGTTCCCAGTCCATTTGGGTGTCTAGAAAGTTTTTTAAACAGTTCCCTATTCATTTAGCAGATATTAATCTGAGTAAAATGAAGAGGTTACTCACCTATAACTGGAGGTTCTTTGAGATGTGTGGTTCCTATCTGTATTCCACTGAGGGTTTAGCCATGTGTACCATGCATCCGGAGCCAGAGATTTTGAAAATAGTAGCGTCTGTTGGTCCATGCATGTGCCCTTGGTTCACCTCACGGTTTTGTGCAAGGTGATAATTGGATTGACTGCATCTCCAGTTCCTTCTCCACTGCAAATCCAAGGAAACCACTGCAGAGGGGCACAAGCGTGGGAAGTGGAATACAGATAGGGATCAGACATCTCAAAGAACCTCCAGTTACAGGTAAGTAACCCCCTCTTCTTCAAGTGGTAGTGTGTATTGTATTCCACTGAGGGTGATTAACAAGCAGTACCTAAGTCGGAAGAGGATGTGAGAAACTCAGACCTTAGCTGGTACACAGTGACAATTTTCTGCTCCCCTGGGGGTAGGCCTACATTTGGCCAGCATATGCCAAACCATTCTACCTGGCTCAAGGATGGCATTGTTGATTGGTAGATCGACTCTACCCGACACAAGTGAGTGAAGTAGGTCCAGCAGCTTACGCTGAGTGTCCTGGATCTCCTCCAGGGGAATGTGCAGCTCTCCAACCACTCTACACAGGAGCTCCTGGGACTGGCCATAGTCATCAGGGGATGGATGGGAAGCCAAAGCCACTGCAGGATCTGGTGAGGATGACAGGAATCTCTCCTGTTCCAGGGGTACTGTCAGAGCCCAACTGAGTGGCTCATCTTTCATTATTGGTTCCGAGCATCTACTCAAAGGTACCCAACACAGTGAAGTAGGTGAAGCCTAACTGATGTAACAGACGGGTTCCAAGGGTGGATATTGGGGCCAGAATCCCCAATAAGGCCAGCATGATAGATCCAGAGGGTGTTACAGAGGGCCTCACGACATAGTAAGCCAGTGGCTCTGTGGCAGCTGGAGTGGGGGATACTGCCACAATGTAGAAAGTCTCCATTGGTACTTGTAGTGGTGGAAAGGGATGGATGGTGCCTGTCCCTCATCTGATTCCTTCAAAAACAACGCAGAGACCAGTTCCATTGGCAGTACCGACAGAAGGAAATACACAGCTGGAGCCGGAGGCGGGGGGGCGGGGGGGAGGTGAGGATAAACTCTACTTGGAAGTAGAGGGCCCCAGAAAGTGTGAAGGCTTTGGTTCTCCCAACGCAAACACTTCCTGGGGCTCTGGGGCTTTTGCAGATCTCCCAGGAGTCAAGGATACTTTTTCAGTCTGCGGAATAAGTACAGGAGCACTGGTCTTCCTGGAGAAGATGGCTCTTTAGCTCTGATGGATGCCAATGTTGACTGCATGTGCGGGTCCACACCTGGTACCAGTGGATCCATCAATTTGTGTGGTTCCTTTAGATGTTTGTGTGCTTTAGGGCACACTCCGTCCCCATGACTGGAACTTGTGGAAGGAGTCTCTCTCTTCTTAGGCTTAGAGGAAGACTTACTGCCATGCTTATGTGAATGCTTCCTTACCTCCTGAGTAGGCCCCAGCATAGGGTCCGTATTGGTGGCACTGCCAGTTCCGGCCTCAGATTCAGTAGCTGGAGGTGCACTCCTGGCAGCTTCAGACCGATCTACAGGGGGAAGGAAGGGGGTTGCCTGAATAGGGTCCGAATCAGGTCTCATGGCAACTTCCATGAGGTGCTTCCGGAGGTCTCAGGTACAGCTGGGGAAAGTCTGGCAGACACTGCATATGGATGAAATGTGGGCTTCTCCTAAGCAGTAGAGGCAGCATTGATGTTTGTCTCTGACCGAGAAAGAACATGGGCAGGAGGCTCAGATTTTAAAGCTTGGGATTTTTAGCAGAGTCCAGTACCTGCACGTGGGTATAGGGGCAGGAAAGCGGGGGGGAGTGGGGTGTTCACAAGGAACTAAACTACCCCAGAAGACCCCCACTTCTACTCCTAAAACTACCAAACTACTAAAAACTACTATAAAAAACAATAAAACTGTAAACCACTCTAAAACTATGTACAATTGTTTATTTTTAAAGTGCATCACATGCAACAAGTCACTAATAGTTCTGACCTGGACCATGTGGCAATGAGAAGAAACTGGAGACAAGGTTGGTCTGTCCCACCTTTTATCACCTTGTAGTGGTGGAAAGGGATGGATGGTGCCTGTCCATGAGGAGAGCCCAGGCAGATTCATGGAGCAACTGACACTACTACTTTCATAATCTCTGGATCTGGATGCATGGTGCATATGTGTAAATGCTCAGTGTAATACAATAGGGACCATCACTCGAAGAACTACTTTTCCCCTAAGGGAGAGGATTTTAATATGAATTAGGACATGTTTCTATTAGAAAACCTTCCCCCGCCCCACCACCATACAAGTGCACCCGTGTACCTAAATCAATTTAAAATCAACCAGTCCATACCCCAAAATAAACTGCATTTATGTTTCTTCATTCAGTATATTACGGAATTAAACTAAACTGGTTAAAGCATGATTCAAACTGGTTTAATATTAGGAGTTTGCAATTTAGTTACACTGGCGCAAAAGTGCTATGTGCTAGACAGCCACTAAATGATTAGTCTCTGTAAAGATGTTTGATACACTCATTTATTGTAGCTTTATGTATTATGCTCAAACATGTCTACAGAAATTATAGGAATTTACAGAATGTTAAAGTTACCTATATTAATCAGAATGGAACCATCAAAAATAAATAAAGGAAAGGAAATCAGTGTGGAGAATATACATTCCACGAAGCAAATTACATGGCTTTGGAAGGAGTGGAGGAACGGTAATATTATGGAAATATTTTGTTCTCATGACACTAAGGGACCTGACAGCATAGGTCAGAGTAAAGTTTAGAGAAGCATCAATTCCCTCCCAAAGTTCTGCAACAACTCAGTCTTCCAACACCTTGCAATTCTGCAAGCAATGCAGTCTTGCTACTCCACCTGTCTCTCTTCTGTTCTTCAGATTCTGTTTTATTGAATTCTTTTGAACAGATGGACAATATATTGGTTCTCTGATATGAACAAAAATCCACTTAAGACTCAAATAAAATCACTAACCTCATCTTCCCTTTTGAGCAAAGCAAACCTACTCCAACAACATGCTTTCACCTACTTTTTCTTTGGTGAGAGCCAAGCTCTGATCTTGCAACCTTCTGAGAGTTTATCTATCTGTCAGACAGAAATCTGTCTGTCATTTCCAAGGAATAAAATCATTACTGCAAATAAGTGCAGCATGGCACTAACTTATTATTATGCCATTAATTTAGTTCTCAGAGTGGTGAGAAACCCATATTTTGGCATTTGGGATGCTAATAGCTGTCCAGTATATTTCAAATTGCAATTAATTTCTTTTTAGTTAATATCTGGTAAAGGAGTAAAACCACTTAAAGGAAGAGGCTTCCAGTTTGTCCAAAGATAAGATTAAATAGAAAGATAAACAGATAATAGAATATCTGTTTAATTAACATGAGATTTTCACAAATGCTAAAATCAGTCCCTGTTAAAAGAACGCTCTTGCCAAAGAATGCAGTGTTTAGCCCTGTCAGTCCCAGGGTATTAGCGAGAGAAGATTGGTGAGGAAATATCTTTTATTGGCCTAACTTCTGTTGGTGAGAGAGACAAGCTTTCATGCTTACACAGAACTGTTCTTCAGGTCTGGGAAATGTACTCTGAGAGAACCAGCTAAATACAAGGTGAAACAGATTGTTTAGCATAAGTAGCTAACACATATTTCAAGGGACTATTCAAAGTGAAGTGGCCGATTAACATAAGAACAGCCATATAGTGCATCTAGCCCAGTATGCTGTCTTCTGACAGTGGCCAATGCCAGATGCTTCAGAGGGAATTAACAGAACAGGGCAATTGATCAAGTGATCCATCCCCGGTCATCCAGTTCCAGCTTCTGGCAGTCGAAAGTTTAGGGATGCCCAGAGCATTGGGTTGAATCCCTGACCCTCTTAGCTATTAGCCATTGATGGACCTATCCTCCATGAACTTATCTAGTTCTTTTTTTAATCCAGTTATAGTTTTGGCCTTCACAACATCCCCTGGCAACAAGTTCCACAGGTTGACTGAGCACTGTGTGAAGAAGTACTCCTTTTGGTTTATTTTAAACATTCTGCCTATTAATTTCATTGGGTGACCCCTCCTTCTTGTGTTATGTGTTGGGGTAATTAATATCTCCTTACTCACTTTCTCCAGACCTTTCATGATTTCATAGACCTCTATCATATCCCCCTATCAGTCACCTCTTTTCCAAGCTGACCAGTCCTAGTCTTTTTATTCTCTCCTCATAGTGAAGCTGTTCCATACCCTTAATAATTTTTGTTACCCTTCTCTGTCCTTTTTCCAATTCTAATATATCTTTTTTGAGATGGGGTGACCAGAACTGCACACCGTATTCAAGGTGTGGGTGTACCATGGATTTATATAGTGACATAATGATAATTTCTGTCTTATTATCTATCCCTATCCTACTGATTCCTAACATTCTGTTAGCTGTTTTGACTGCTGCTGCACATTGAGGGAATGTTTTCAGCTGTGTTCCTCCTAAGCTATGTGCCTGCATGGCTACACAAGAGCCCATCAAGGGCCACACACCTTATTAGTACAGCCACACAGGCGTGCACACAGAGGCATAGCCACAGGTGGGCCTGGAGGATATGTAGGGTTAGGTGGGGAATATGTGTTGGGTGGGGTCTGTGGGGTGAGGTGGGGGGCAGTGATGGGGGAGTTTGGGGAGTGCAGGGCTGTGGCAGGGAGAGATTTTTCTCCTCTAGCTCTAGGGCTGCGGTGGGAAGAGACACCTCTCCCCCCAGCCCCTGGGCTATGATGCAGAGAGAGACTACTGAAAATTTTGCAGTGTTAATTTTCTTTTTATTTGATTTCATATTAAACAAACATCTTAAGTAGTGCACCTTGTTAATTATCCCCTGTTTTAATATTATTTCTTCTTCTTCCATACCTATGGTAACTTTTTAAATATATATATTATATCTAGGTTTTTTGTTTCTACTGGTGGCACACATCTGCACATTACTTCGATATTGGTGCTCCACATAACAAAATTCATTCCACATATGGATGGAAAAAATTAGAGAGAACATTGGTTTCAGAGAACTATCCATGATGATTCCAAGATCTCTTCCTTGAGTGTCAAACATACATCATTTTGTATGTATAGTTGAGATTATGTTTTCCAATGTGCATTACGTTGCATTTATCAGCATTGAATTTCATCTGCCATTTTGAAAAGGAGAACTTGTGGCACCTTAGAGACTAACAAATTTATTTGAGCATAAGCTTTCATGAGCTACAGCTCACTTCATCGGATGCAACTCACGAAAGCTTATGCTCAAATAAATTCGTTAGTCTCTAAGGTGCCACAAGTACTCCTTTTCTTTTTGTGGATACAGACTAATACGGCTGCTACTCTGAAACCTGTCATCTGCCATTTTGTTGCCCAGTAACCTAGTTTTGTGAGATCCCTTTGTAAATCTTTGCAGTCTATTGTGGACTTAACTATCTTGAGTAATTCTGTATCATCTGCAAACTTTGCCACCTCACTTTTTACCCCTTTTTCTAGAACTTGAATATGTTGAACGGCACTAGTCCCAGTACAGATCCTTGGGAAACCCTGCTATTTTCTCTCTCCATTCTGAAAATTGAACATTTATTCCTACCCTTTGTTTCCTGTCTTTTAACCAGTTATTGATCCATGAGAGGACCTTCCCTCTTAACCCAACTGCTTAGTTTGCTTTAGAGCCTTTGGTGAGGGACCTTGTAGGAAGGCTTTCTGAAAGTCCAAGTACACTATATCTCCTGAATCACCCTTGTCCACATGTTTGTTGACCCACACAAAGAATTCTACTAGATTGATGAGGCATGATTTCCCTTTACAAAAGTTATGTCGACTCTTCCCCAATAATTTGCTTTCATCTATGTGTCTAATAATTCTGTTCTTTACTATAGTTTCAACCAATTTGCCTGGTACTGAAGTTAGGCTTACCAGCCTGTAATTGCCAAGATCAACTCTGGAGTCTTTTTTAAAAATTGGCATCTTCTAGTCATCTGGTACAGAAGCTAATTTAAGTGATAGGTTACATACCACAGTTAGTAGTTCTGCAATTTCATTATTTGAGTTCCTTCAGAACACTTGGCTGAATACCATCTGCTCCTGGTGACTTATTATTGTTTAATTTATCAATTTGTTCCAAAATCTCCTCTACTGACACCTCAATCTGGGACAGTTCTTCAGATTTGTCACCTAAAAAGAATGGCTCATTAACACCCCTTCAGTCAGAAGGGGGAAGCAAAAAAAAAAAAAAAAGGTGGAAGGCACCTGCAGGGAGGGTTGTTAGTGGGAAATAGATAGTTGTAATAAACCATAAATCCAGTGTCTCTATTCAGTCCATGATTTTTAGTGACTAGGCAAAGTTATGAATTTAAGCTCCTAGGCTCATCTTTTGAAGGTGTTGTGCAGGTTTTCTTTGAGGATGAAGACTGATAGGTCACATATAGAGAGATTGCTTTGTGAAAAGTGTTTACCCACAGGTGATGTGGTGTGCTTGTCTTTTATCATTTTCCTGTGTGAGTTCATTCGAGAGCATAGAGATTGCCTGGTATCACCCACATAGTATTGGGGTATTTAGTGCCCTGGATGAGGTACACCACATGTTGTGATGGGCATGTGTGGGACCCATGGATCTGAAATGGTGTGTTGTGGGAGGGTGTGTGTGACGCTGTATGGAATCTGGGGGACACTTTAGGATATTATGAATACAAATATTGTAAAATTGCAATGACATATGCCAGGTATGCCAAGTAAGATATCTGAAAAACATTATAATTTGCCAGATATGATAATCTTGTTTATGTTAGTATCACCGTTTGTATTATGAGTTATAGATATGTATGTATGTCTATATTCAAACTTGGGCTATGCTTCTCGGTGACACCCCCAGACAGTTTGGCATCAGCTTTGCCTAGCCTGCTTGATGGCCCCTTAAGGACCATCAGCTATACAACTGATCCATTGAGAAAAGGCAAGGGATACACCTCATGACTCAGCAAGGCATGCATGGGCATGCCTATGGACAGAAAAGGCTTCCAAGCCATGTACTGGGCAGTTTGCGTTGGAACCAAAGAAAGCACAGGCCACATGGCAAAAGACTATAAAAGGCAGCTGCATCTTCTCCATTTTGTCTTCATTCCTGCTTCTTACCTCTATGGAGTAACCTTTCTACAAATGAAGTTCTGAACAAAGTACCGAATGACCCATCCAAGCTGTGGATGTGATCCAGAGGGACTTTCAAGCCAGCAAACTGACGAATACTGCTAGGAACCTCATGGACTTTGAATCTTTGCATGTATGTGACTGCTTTACCATTCAACATCTCTCTTCTTGTTCTTTCTTTTTTCTTTATAACAAACCTTTAGTTTTGGCTGGCAGCGTGGTATTTTGGGTAAGATCCAACCCTATACTGAGCTGGTAATGTGGCTGACCCTTAGGCGTCAGAAGAACATTTTCTATATGTGAGTAGTGTGACAAAGCTCTGTCCTTGCCTCCGTGGGTCCCGCATTTCCTGGTGGATTTCACTAGCCTCAGAGGCTCACTGTGACCCTCCACGTAGCCCTTCTCTCTCTAGAGACAAGGGTCGCAGTCTACTGAGCCATTTTCATCATAAGCCAGTGAGGGAGGTGAGGAGAAGCTATCCTCTCTTGCACAGTCTCTCTTGTCTCCCAGTCTCAGTGATTAACCGGGGGGGGAGGGGAGCCTGGGCCCACCCTCTACTCCGGGCTCCAGCCCAGGGACTCTAATAGTAACAGCTATGGTAGCTGACCTTTTAGAAACCTGACACATACAATTCCCTGGGCTACTTCCCCACAGCAGCCCCCACTTCCTCAAGCTCCACTTCACCCTTACTTCAGGGCCTCCTTCCTTATGCCTGATATGGGTGTGTACTGCTCAGTCTCTCCAACAGCACAACTTCCTCCCACAGCTCCTGACATCCACACCCACCTGACTAACTGGGAGGCTTTTAACTAGTTTCAGCCAATCCCTGACTGGCTTCAGGTGTCCCAATCAACCTAGCCTTCTCCCTGCCTTCTGAAAAGTTCTTAATTGGCCCCAGGTGTCTTAACTGACCTGGAGCAGCTGCCATTTAACTTATCCTGGTACCAGGGATTTGTTTAGCCTGGAGCTAATATATCTATCTCCCACTACTTTTCTATAGCCATCTGGCCTTGCCCCGTCACAGTAGAGTTTTAAAATAACTTCTCACTGTACTGGACCTAGGTGCTGATTGGGAGCCAAGGAACTGGAATGCAATAAAGGCGGCTGTGTGATTTCTTTTTTGCTTCTTAATAACCAGTGTGAGGGATCAGAAGCACAGTTTGTGACTGGTTGGAAGGCTTAACTTCAGTGTTACCCACCAGTCTTGGGAGTATCTGCTCTCTCTTTTGCAGCCTGCCCTGACCTTGGCATTTCCAGTGAGGGCTGCCCGAGGCACCCTGGGTCACAGAGGGTGTTGATCATTGTAGTAGTGGAGATATGTCTGTAGGTTTTGCATCTGTTCAGGCAGAGCATGGTGCCACTTTGAGTTGGTGTGTCCTGGTCTGTGGCGAGCTTGACTCTGATGATGAGAAGTTGGGAGTTGTTTGAAGACCAGAAGAGGGAGTTAAAGAAATATTTCTTTCATAATGGGGTCCCCATTGAGTATGGTTGTTGTTGTTTGATGATACCCCACATGGTTTCCAGTAGGGTGATAGGTGACACCAGGGGTGTACTCTCTGGTGCTGCAGTTTTATGTCCAAGCCAGGTATTTATGAAGCTTCTCAAATAAAATAAAATAAAACAAAAAGCTATGTTTCAAGCAGGCAAAACATGTTAAATATTATGAGATTCTGGAACAATCTACAGGCCTGGAGGCTCATGGGCCATGGCCCTTTGTGTTCTTTCACTAAGCCAGCCCTGGAAACAGGCTCAAGATTCTAGTATGGGATATGGCTGAGACAATAAAATCCCCTCTAACTGGGTGAGAGGAGTTGTATCAAGTCTCTGATGGTCCCAACTCTGTCAGACAGAGCAGACAAAATTAAAACCCAGATTCCCTTCATGATAGCTTGTTGCTATTCTTTGCATCTGAATTAGAGTGATGCACTGAGGATTATTGAATCAAGGTGTGGGTGGAGATGGTATGAACAAAATAAGAGCAAGCCAAAGTCTTAACCTTTTTCAGATTCAGAGTGGTTTGGAACAGTCTGCCTTCCCAAAAGGAGTCTGGCTCAGTCCTTGAGTCTCCACATCACAGATGCCTTTTAGACCCAGAAGTCTCTTTTCGGGAACCTGCTGCTGTTCCTCTTAAATTTGATATCTCCCAAATGTGTAGGAAGCCCCAGAGTGCATGTGCTCTGCGACTTCTCAGACATCCAGTAACAGAGCCCAGCTGAGAGACCACTAGGTAACATCAACTGTCCTCAGCCTCAAGGGAAAGGGTTTCTGGACTTCCCCTCTATTCAAGGTGCTGGCCGTTTAGAATGATGGCAAAGCAATTCTAAAAAGCTTTCTTGGCACTAGAAGGAAACAGCACTCTCTCCCCAGGCTGTACCTGAAGATCACGATACCACTTCTGGAACCAAAAGTAGAGGTGAGCTGAGGTGGGGAGTATCTGAGATTAGAGGTAAATACTTCATACAATACTTTACTAAGGGCAACTCATTTCTATTCCAATCCCTGTATTCTTTAATTTAACTTTAATACCTTGCATGTAGACAAATGGCCAGATTGATTCTTTCTGGTCCAAATTGGGCCCCCACCAGTGTCAACAACTGGAGGGCAGATGTTCCTCCCTCAGATTTTCATATTGTTTACATTGATTGATGTTCTGGGGCAAAAGAAACCATCTCATGCAAAAGCATGTACTGAGTTATCTTAATCCAACTGAAAAACTTCCCAGTTCAGACTATGATGCCCCTCCAGGGAGCAAACAATTACACAAATTAATAGGTCCCTATCCATTCTGACAATAGCTTTTAATAACGACACTTCAGCTGAGGGTCTTCCTTCGATCGCTATTTCCTCAAAACCAAATATGGGGAAACCAGCTTGAATAAAATAACAAAAGGTGAAGCATCTTTCTAGGATTTATGGACATTTCAATGAGCCGCCTCCCCCAATCTCACCCTGCTTTGCAAAACATGTGTGATAAAGGCAACATTCTTTTCTCTCACACACAACAAATTTCCCAGCTTCTCTCCCAAAATTTGTCCTTTGTATCTTTCTTCAAGACCCTACCATGTCTATTGAGACTACCTGTATAAAAAGCGGATTGTAGCCTTTACTACTAAGCATCACTAATTTTTGCTTTTTATTGGCTGTGAAATATTTGTATGAAAGCCACTATGCAGAAATATATTGCATTACATACATTATGCCTGTGAAAAGAACAACTCACCTAAACACTTGGGGCAACAGTGTCCAGAAGGAATGTGACTGAGATGCTGGGGACATGACAGAATGGGGCAGACTTCTCGTACACACTTTGTCCTGCCTCCCTATGGGAAAATAGGCTCAATTAGAAAAAAGAAAAAACACGTGCACACACACACACACACACACACTGGTGACAAGTCTTACAGAAGCCTTAGCAGAAGCAATATTTACCCACATATATGTCTGTTCATACCTGGCACAGAGACTTTATGCAACTGCCATACAGCACTTCCTACATTCCTTGCAGAATCTCTACATGTATTACTGTTTTTCACTCTGGTAAACAATGAGCAAGTGATAGCTGCACAAAGAGAAGTGCCTGGCTAACTGATTTCTCAATACGGATGTGGGAAAATCAGGTAGAATAAAAGCATAACCCATGAACCTTTCTTGAGGTTCCAAAAAGCCAGTGAACACATTTTTCACCACATATGCTGCTGCATAGGACTTCTGAGCTTGTCTGAGATAGGAAGCAGAGTTAAAGAACAAAAGTAAGAGGAGGATGGGTATTCTCCAAGTATTTCCACCACTTCAGGAATGCCAAGTAGCCACAATCATTCATGAAAGCACATTCTCAGTACAACTGTGCACACCCAAAAAGTCTGCACTGTTCAGAGAACAAAGAACAGGTAGTCAATGAGATAGAAGGAGTGTGGCAGATAGAAAGAGAGAGGAAAGAAGTGTATACTGAAGGAGCAGGAGAACGTAGAGGAGAAAATGAGAAAAAAGCAAAAGAGAAACAGCACAGAAAGTGTAAGAATAGAGAAATCAGTTGAAGGAAATCAACCAACAATATAGTGACAAGGGGGAAAGAGCAGAAATAAGGCAGGACTTGGTTCAGGGGCGATTTCAAAGGAAAAAGAAGTTGGTCTTGCAGATACAGGGTAGAGAAAGAGGCAAAAGCGTTGGGACTGGAGGAAAAAAAGTGAAGGTGACAGACAGATAAATATTCTTTCCTGAAACATTATTTATTACTTGTAATGCAGTAGTGATTCAAGGCCCTAGTTTGGAAGCCGGGCCCTATTGTCCTAGATGCTGTACACACATATAGTAAGAAAAGACCATTTGTGTCTCAAAGAGTTTTCAGTCTAAATAATATCCTGCTTTTTATTCTAAAAGGGAGATTTGTAGGGGATGGTGGGGAGTAGGGTGACCAGATCGCAAGTGTGACAAATTGGAACAAGGGGTGAGGGGTAATAGGCACCTGTATAAGACAAAGCCCCTGCCCCTGTGAAATTGGGACATCTGGTCACTCTAGCGGGGAGGGGATATTTTGGCTAAAGATGGAGAGAAAGAAAGACTTTTCCGCTCTCCGCTCTGTTGCCAAAACCTTTCTGTGCACATCTCAAGACCTCAACCAAAATGTCCTCCACACCCAGGACTGGTATCCAGGTTTTTCACTTTTAAAATCTGGCCATCTTTGTCCCATGAAGGGAATTCAGTTAGTTTAATCTAAATGTCCTGCCCAATCCATAATTTAGAGCAAAAGATTCAATCCACAATATACTCTGTATTTCTGGATGCTGCAATGAAAGACTTATGAGTAGTCCACAGCCATATTCCTTCAGGATTCTTCTCTGACCTCCCTTGAAACAGATGGAAAAAGCCATTCTTTTAAGAGTTCACTGTTTGAAATTATGGTACAAGACTCCACCCCCAAACAGTACAATAGTACAGTGAACTATGAGTGAGCTTTTATGTAGCAAGAGCAGACTAATCCATTCTGATACTATTACGAAAAAAATTAATGTACTGTCTGTATCACATACTGTAACAAGATTTCAGACTCAGAACTCTCTGAAAAGAACATTTTTCCCATCTGCCCCAAGGGGGCCAGTGAACTATCCTGAATGCACATGGCTATGGCCTGGTCATCATTCTTTCATTGCAGCATCCAGGATTACAGAGTTTATTGCAAGCTGAAACTGCTGATCTAAATTATGGATCAGAGAGGAAACTTTGACAAAACTAAATGAATTCCTTCACTGAGGATTCTTCTGATGCTCAGGGAATAGCTCTTTAGGAAGAAGCACAGGTGCAGAATGAGAGAATAAATCTCTCTCCCTGGCTCACGGAAATGGTGCTGTCAATCCATCAAGGGGAAAGCTCATAGAAGACAGAACCCATCCTGAGAAGATAATGTGAATGAGTAATTAGAGCATGGAGCCCTTGATCAGATGGGGGTGGGTGGAGGGAGAAGAACACTGATGCAGGTTAAGGAATGATCTAGTAGCTTGGTTGACCAGAGCCCTGCAATATGAAAGGGCCCCTTCCCACAGCCTCACCTACGGATTTTGTTTTCTGCATATACACATCCCCCAAACTGTTTTGCAGCCCCACTTCTTTGACTGATCAAGCCAAAACTCAGGTGCAATCCTTCATGGAGAAACCCCTTTCTAGTCTGTTCTGTTCTGCTTAGGTTTTTATACTACACTCCTCACAGTGCATTGAAGAGTTTAGGTGTGTATATATTTTAACCCACTGTATGGTTTCTGAGGTTAGCCTGTCAAGCCCATGTTCAGGGCTGAGTAAGGGAGTTAATGCAGTTTTGTTCATCCTACCTCAAATAAATTTCATCATCTCTGCATTTGATTTATAATTCCCTTGGTGAATCAGGAATGAAGATCCTAAAAAAGGGGGAGCCTCTAATCATAAATGTTCTCTTTTCCTCCAGATCACCTCAGCCCTGGCTCACATTTACAAAACAGCTTCAGTTCATCTCCTCAACAAGATTGGCTGCCGCAAAGCCACAATTGGCAAACATCCTCAGCTTAAATTATATCACATGGTACAGAAGGTCTGGTTATTTCCAGCTGAACCTTAATTAAATGGGGGATGGTATTATCCCCCCAAACACCTAAAAGCACCTCCTTCTGAAAATCAACCCCCCAAAAAGGTGTGGCAAGTTGGGTATCCAGAAACTAAAGCACCCAAAGCCACTAGCCACTTTTGTAAATCTTGATTGTCACTAAACATAACCAATATATAGGATATTACACAGAGGTCTAGGGGATATTTTATCATCAGGAATCTCACAAAATGTTGTTCAGAAAAGGCCCTAGGACATGTGTTTTCCACCAAACAGAAATATGTTTTCATTTGATAATAAGGGCCCTACCAAGTTCACGGTCCATTTCGGTCAATTTCACAGTCATAGAATTTTTAAAATCATAAATGTCATGATTGCAGATATTTAAATCTGAAATTTCATGGTGTTGTAACTGTAGGAGTCCTGATTCAAAGGGGGGTTGTGGGGGAGTCACAAGGTTATCGTAGAAGGGTCGAGGTATTGCCACCCTTACTTCTGCACTGCTGTTCATGGCAGCGCTGCCTTCAGAGCTAGGCAGCCAGAAAGAAGGACTGCTGGCCGGAAGCCCAGCTCTGAATGCAGTGTCATTGCCAGCAGCAGTGCAGAAGGAAGGCTGGCAGGGTATGGTATTGCCACTCTTACTTCTGCGCTGCTGCCTTCAGAGCTGGGCCCTTGGCTAGCAACTACCACTCTCCGGCTGCCAAGCTCTGAAGGCAGCAGTGCAGAAGTAAGAGTGGCAATACCATTCCATGCCATCCATGTGTGTGTGCTGCTGCTGGCAGCGGCGCTGCCTTCAAAGCTGGCCTCTCAGACAGCCACTTCTGCTCTTCGGCTGTCCAGCTCTGAAGGCAGCACAGAGGTAAGGGTGGCAATACTGTGGACCCTCCCCCAACAATAACCTTTTGCCTCCCCCGCCTCTCCTTTTTGGGTCAGGACCCCCAGTTTGGGAAATGCTGGTCTCCTCCGTGAAATATGTATAGTATAGGGTAAAAGTACACAAAAGATCAGATTTCATGGGGGGAGACCAGATTTCACGGTCTGCAACGTGTTTTTCATGGCGGTGAATTTGGTAGCGTCCTATTGATAAGTAATGCTAAATGGTTGTTTGTTTTTGCCTTTTATTTTTAGTTCCTTTGTGCTCAGCACCTTTTTCCATTCTGCTCACCTCTCCTTTCCCCCATCCAGGAATTTTCTCTCAAACTGAATCATGTCTGGCTTTTTATCACTGGTTTCTGATTCCAGCTGTTATGCTGTTTAGGTCCTAAGAGTGAAGCAACATTCCAGGTCTCTGCTACCCAAGATAGATATTCCAGACTTACATGTCATCATATGGTGTATGTTCAAAAAGACATAAAACAAATCAACCTATTTAATTTAAAATAATAGTAACTCCACCTGGTCTTCAGCTATTACAGAGAGTTGGTGAGTTTCAAGCTTTAAGAAAACATCAAAACCTGTACAATGCTATGATCTGGACCTTTATTCTCCTAAAAACACGTAGCATTACTTGTCCTGAGTTCAAAATCCCAGGAGGAGTCCCCAGTGCTTCAAACAGCATGAAAAGAAGTTGTGTATATATACAATATGTTGCTACAATAGGTCAAGAAAAAAGCAAGTGGAAAATAGCTTGTTGCCCTCTTTCCCAGTATTAACTTTGATTAACTGAAAATTCCTACAGAAAATTACAAATTATTTTGCTGTGACAAAATCAAATGGCTATATCCATAATACAAGCGAGAATAGGGAAAGTACAGGTTAAATACTATCTAGAGAAGTTAGAAGTATTCCGGTCAGCCGGGCCTGATGAAATTCAACCCTAGGATGCTTAAGGAACTAGCTCAAGCAATCTCAGAACCATTAGCAATTATCTTTGAGAACTCATGGAGGATGGGTTAGGTCCCATAGGACTGAAGAAAGGCAAACTTAAAAAGGGGAACAAAGAGTATCTGGGGTATTATAGACCAGTCAGTCTAACTTTGATACCTTGAGACATGTTCAAACAAATTATTAAAGAATTAATTTTTAAGCACCTGAAGGATAATGGGGTTATAAAAAATAGCCAACGTGGATTTGTCAAGAACAAATCAGTCCAAATCAGCCTAATTTCCTTCTTTGAAAGGATTATTGGCTTAATGGACGGGGTGGGAAGCAGTAGACATGATTTATCTCAATTTGACACTGACCCATATAACATTCTGTGACAGGGTGCTGGGCAAAGGGTTGCTGACTCAGCTCTCTATCACGCCAGCTCCCATTTAGGGGGCTAGATTAGAGATACCTGGAGATAACGTGGCCCTAATTGGGGAGGCGGAGAGAGCTGCCAGCTAATTAGCCTGGGACCGTATAAAAGCCTTGGGGAAGGCAGAAAGAAAGGGAAAAGGCAGGGAGTCTCCCTCTCCCTCCTGATGGTGAAGGGCCAACTGTATATAGTGAAATGGTGGTGGGAACAAGCCTGTGAATAAACTGCAGCAGTGGATACTAACCCCAGAGTCTCAGAGTGATTTTGTGGACTTAGCAGAGAAAGGAGCCAAGGGGCCCTGCTGCGATCTGCTACATGTGGGGGGCTTGTCTGGGATCCTGTGACAGAGCAAGTGTTTGGCAGCCTGGAGATGGAGGAGACCATGCAGTGGCTGGTCAAGCAGCAGGAGGAGTGCAGAAGGCAATGCAAAGTTTTCAGCAAGCCCACCAGCTGTAGAGACAGGCCCTGCTCACCTGGCAGGCAGAACAGCAGAACAGCCTGCAGGGCTTCATTGGGGAGCAGGATGGCATTGAACAGCAGCTCCTGCAGAAAGTGGTGAGTCCCACGGGAGGGGATGGCGTCCAGGCACTGGGCTTAGGACTGTGTAAAATGGGCCCAACAGATAACCGTAACACCTTCCTAGGCACGTTTAAGCAGGTAGCCGTGGGGGCTGGATGGGACAGGGCAACCTGGGCCCTGCGACTGGCTCCCTACCTAGCCAGCAAAGCCCAATGGCCTACTGGCTGTAAGTGAAGAATAGGCCAGGAATGAAGCAGTAAAGGCAGCTGTCCTGGTTTGGGTGGGGCTAGGTCTGGATTACCCAACAGGCAGACAAAGCACATGCTTAGGGCACCAGCAAAGCAGGGGGCACAAAAAAAAATGAGTTATTTTTTAAAACATTTGATATTTCAAAAAAAGCATCGAAGTAGTCATCATGGGAAAAATCAGAACTTTCTTAGACTTCCTTACACTCCACTACACACTCTTCCCCCGTTTTTCTGTTCTCTTTTTATTACTTATCCCCACCTAAACCAGGGGGGCATCCTACTAACGTAGACTGAAATAATGCGAGGAAATCAGATCCTGTCATGTAGTACAATTAATTTGTTTTATTACTGATATATTCTTCTGAGTTATACATACTTGATTTGTTTTCTTTCATTCATATATATATACATAAAAATAGTGTATGTTGTGTAATTTCGCATATCTACTTACTACACTATAATTGATTCACTTAAAGCTCATATGAAGAGGATAGGTGAAGTGTACAAAGTAGCATCAAGTAGATTTTTTTTTCTAAATGATATGGACTTATCTGACAAACAATATTAACAAGGTTCCCAAAAGCTAGTTGACTGCTACCCTGTTGACTTTAACATGAATCTCTGTGGAAAAGTACAGCAGTTTCACTATTATATGAGCGCAAAGTTAATGAAACAGGAAAAATGAAATTCCGTCATATTGATCTTCATGACACAATATTGAAAGAAGGAATACAATGTGTATTTCCAAATGTAGAGATCACAGTACATATTTTTCTAACATTGATGATTACTAACTGCTCCACAGAACGCTCTTTTTCTCAGCCGAAAAGAATAAAAAACCCTCAGAGAACAACAATGTGTCAGGACAGACTTGATTCACTTTCCCTATTGTGTATGGAATCGGACACGTTTCATCGAGTCAGCTTCAATGAACTGATCCAGAATTTTGCAATCAGAAAATCTAGAAAGAAGCTATTTTAATTTCAGCATACATGTACATTTTGTGTCATTTCAAAAAATAAAATTTTATTTTACAGTATAGTATTGTTTTTATTTTGAATTACATATAGGGGGCACCATAATCTTTTCAGTGCTTAGGGCCTCTAAAGGTCTTAATCCAGCCCTGGGTGGGGCTGTCTGTAGAGAATTACCACCAGAACTTCCGGTCGCTGAGGTGGATGGGGTGCGGGGGAGGCTGAGGCCCTGGGCATTTGCCCAAAAGTTAATGGACAGTGGGGGAGATCATGGATGTGCTCATCCTAGAGAAGTTCTTACAAGGCCTCCCCAAGAACATAAAGGTGTGGGTGAGGAGGCACCAACCAAATACAGTTGAGGTGACTGTAAAGCTTATGGAGGCGGACTTCCCCAGGAAGGTGGGATGATCGAGCAAGGAAGTGGAGCCTGGGAGAAGGCCCAGAGAATCCCCGCCCGGGAAGGGCCCAGAGAACAAACTAGAGACACCTGAGGGGCTCCCACAGGATCCAGACCAGCTGTCTACTGGCAGTGCAGGCAACTGGGATACAAGAAGAGGGACTGCTCACACATGGATAGCGCGTGGGCAGAGTTTTGTGGCTGGGCAAATGCTGGAGGGAAGGGGTGGAAGCTGTCCACCATTCCAGTGATGGTGGGGAGGAAACTTGGCCTCAGCCTGTTCTCTGGTACAAAGGAAGCTGGTGAGGCCGCACTGGTGGATTCCCAGTGTGAAGATGGATATAGAATGCATCCACTGGGATAGGAGGCAATATCCTCGAGGTTTGGGGCAGGTTTAAGTGGCCACAAGTCGGGGTAGTAAAGGGCCTGTCTTATCCGGTGGTAGTGAATTTGGATTGGGACCCCTTCCGAGGCAGGAGGGAAGGTGGGCAGAGGGAGAAAGCCCAAAATAAGAAAAATGGGAGATTCCCCGAGGAAGGGGGTAGAGACCCCCAAGCAGAAAACCCCTAGACAACAGAGCCTAAGAAAGGAGAGGGAAGCTATGGGCGAGATGTCCGCTCCAGGGTCCTCGACCAGAGAGCAAAGCCCGGTGGAGCCCCTTATTAGCAGACCCCCCCAGAGGAAGAGACCCTGTCACTGGGAGGGGGGTTAAGAACAGATTAGACAAACACTTGTTAGGGATGGTTAAGGTTTACTTGGTCCTCCCTCAGCATGGGGAGTGGGAGGTGGATTAGATGACCTCTCAGGGTCCCTTCCATTCCTACATTTCTATGATTCTATAACTCTGTGAATGATGCTAACTTCAAGGTGGAGCTAGCTAACGAACTCCTCACACAGTAGCTTCTGCTGAAGTGAACCTGTCTTTGACAAAATCCAAGAGTAAGCTTTTAATCATGTAGGAAAGTATGCTGTGGGATAAACAATATATTTATATTAGATTTATGAAAAATGCTGGTCAGAATCTAATTGGGGTCTGATTCTGGTCTCACTTACACTGATAAAAATCAAGAGGAAACGCAGTGAAGTCAATGGAGCTACAATAGTATAAAACTGGTGTGAGGGGAAAATCAGGCCATTTGTGCATGTACAGTGGTCTCACTTTAAAAGTGTTTAAGACTGTTTACAACTGTTTACTGATTCTATCGGTATGGCCTATCATACTGTATGTATAAGAAATATCTAAACAACAGGTAAATGGGTTCAAACCTGCAGAAACACTTTAAGTGACTGTATTATCATTTTAAAAACATACATTAATTGTCAATTCATGAATTGGCTGAAGGACTTTAACTCACAAAGCTAAAAAAACAATGAACCCCTAGACAGTCACCCAACACAAACAAACGTCTGTGTAAACTTTCTGTAGCTCCTGAGAGGAGAAAGAAGATATGATTATACGGGGTCTCTCAGGACAAAACTACCTGCTAATGCTTAAAATAACCCCCTGTCCTATTTAATGGAACTGTTATCTGGCATGCGGAGAGAAAAGGAATAACTGCTCAGGGCGTGAGCACTATTTAACCATCTGTGGGTAGCTGAAGTGAGCTGCCTTCTCTGCATTACCAGCTTGTTCCTGTTTCTGAAATGTACAGTCCTGCAAATCTGCAGAAATCCATGGACCATTTTTGCAGGTACAAATTTTGTATCTGCGCAGGGCTCAACCCTCAAACATATCAGCTAATGGAGCAAGCCTAATGAAACAGGAGTTACAAATGCTCTTGCCTGTAAGTCTGGATTTTTTTTTCCAAAGTAGGAATACTGTCATTACCTGAATCCCACCTGAAGATTTCTCTTACTTGCTTATGTCCCTATCAGCATGATTCCACTCACCACATTTACACCATTGATGTTGTCAAATTGGCATTGCTTTAACATATATTTATTATAGGTTTTAGTCTCCTGCAAGGACCTGGGAGCAGTTTAGAATTAACAGCAATCTGATTGGTTAATCTGTTCAGATTCACTGGGCTTCTTTTAGCCACTTACTTGGGGGTGAGCCTGTTCACTTGGGGGTGAGCCCTGATTGAGCCTTTACCCATCAACAGGGCCAGCTCCAGGCACCAGCGAAGGAAGCAGGTGCCTGGGGCGGCCAATAGAGAGGAGCGGCACTCCGTCAATTATTGGGGCGGCACGTCCGGGTCTTTGGCAGCAATTCGGTGGTGAGTCCTTCATTCCCTCTCTTCCACTTTGGTGGCACTTCAGCGGCAGGTCAATCAGGTTTTTTTTTTTTTTCTTTTCTTTTTTTTCCCACGGCTTGGGGCTGCAAAAAAGCAGGAGCCGGCCCTGCCTATCAAAAGCTAGTTTTGGTCTCTACCGGAGTAAAATCCTTATACAAAGCCCAAGACAGCTTGAAGATCTGTCTTAGTTTGTACATCGACACCTGTTGTGAATATAGCCTGCATCTGACATTGTTCTGCATCTCTAGATGTATGTATGTCCTGAGGTTAGAATAATGCTACTTTAATAGGTTTTCCCTCGAGGTAAAGAAAGCTTATCTGGGGACACATGAAACCTTTCAAACTTCTTGCAGAATGAAAGCTAAGAACAAATGTGTAACAGATCATCATGGGCTGAATCCTGATATTTTTGCTCCAATAAAATTCTCATTGAAATCAATGAGAACTTTGCCTGTGTAAGGATTTGGCCTTATAGTGACAAGGTGAACATAGATCAGAATCATGCCACATCTACAAATAATTTATCACTGCTCTTACCATCTTCTGAGAGTTAAAAAAGATATAATTCAGGAAGATTTACTGACCATTTGTGGAACACAGAAAATAACCATGGTCTATACAGTTTATATAGACCGAAGGAAGGTAATATTGAATTATGTATACTCAGACATGCACATACAGTTAGAGATGAGCCAACAAAAGTAACATTTTGTTTAACACATAGCCTACTTGAGCTTTCCTACTATTGGGGGGATATGGATAAAATAGGATCAATATCTGGATAACTCACAAGTTTGGTTTTGCAAAGCCAAAACCTGCATGACAAAGTTTTGGAAAAACAAAACAAAACCACTCTACTTACATTAGAGTGCTTTTAATAGTAAAGCTGCCTCAAGTCACAAGTAAACAAGTTATAGCTTCAGAATTTTAAAATACTATTTAAGCCATTTGTTTAGAAGTATCAAATGCTTGTGATGTATTTTTAAAAATCTGTGAGAACTGGTATTCATGCTGCCAGATAGTAAAGCTGTAGTACTACCCACACAGCATATTTATTAGTTGCAATAAACCACTTTGAACAAAGGAAGCAAACTGTTATTACTCCTCCTCCCCCAGTCATTAAGTTTAAATCTAAAGCAGAGGCAGCCAAAGTGTAGCCCAAAGGCAATCCATGGAGTTCTAAAATGGGGATCACAGCTGCCCTTCTCTCTAATGTTCAGGTGCATCCCGTGGAGACAACAGGTCAGATCTTTAACTGGTATAAATTGGCATAGCTCACTGACATCTATGGAGCTCTGCTGATTACACCATCTGAGGATCTGGCCTCATCATCCCAATGCTTTATTTTGATGCAAGTAGCCAGTCATATTGATAAATGTGTCACCTGGCTGTATTAATAGGAAAGTTAAACCAGTGGCTCCATTTTATGCAAATTAGCTGTGTTCCTGAGGTTCCTAGCAAGTTGCTGGTGTGGGTCTTTGATATCTCAAAGTTAGGACATCTTGACTTAAATTAACTATGAACTGACAAGCCTTCTTTTTTTGGAATTAATCTTTATATAGCTGCATCCAGCTGCTGAGGAATTATCTAAATTATCCATTAGCTAGTAATTTAGATCAGGACAAGCCTCTAAATTACAGTCATGTTTTCCAACAACCAACAGCAATGTGTATGAAGTGGCTAGTACCAAGAGCCAAATCAATCCAGCCACTTGTCAGCTCTTCCAATTCTCAAGAGCTGTGCTTCGGTGATGGCCGAGAGAAAAAAGCACTTTTCAGGTGTAAGTGCTGTTTGGTACTTCCTTGCAAAATGCATCCTCAGAACTTCAAACTATTCTCTTAGCAAAGAAGTGGAGCTAACCTGTGGCACACCAGTCTGGCACTCCATGCTTACCATCTTATAGTTGTCAGTATCCAAAGGACCTGATTCTTTCCTCTTGTTTAAAAATGATGTAATTTTATTTACTTTAGTAATATTACACCTGCATAAGTGAGAGATGGATAAGGCCAAGCATAGTTGCTTAATCTTGAAGCTCCAAGTTGAAGAGAGCATTCTTAAATATGAAGCCTTTGGGTTACACAGTAGTTCCCTTTACTTGTATGCAAACAGAGACAATGCTTCTAAGGTTTCACTGTTCCTAGAATTCTTGAACATGTTTGTGATACAGTCTTCCATGGAGACTTCTTTGTGGGTCATTTTAACAATGTGCATTTGCCCACTGGCCTCAGAATGGTTTTAGTGTACATCACCAGCACTTAATCACATTTCTCCAATCTAATATTGCTGCTTAGCAGTTTTGCTGGGAGTACATCGCAGCTGGCTCTGCAATCCAGCTGGAATTGAATTGGTTGTTGATCTAATAGCATAGTTACAAATATGGCAGTTGAATGGTTGGCAGCCTTCTTCTGCAGTGCATATATTGAGAGTTTTGGATCCACTAAAGTCACAGTGCAGATATTCTCCTTCACTGGAAGTCTCTAAATCCTCAGTCACTGATGGAATGCTGCTTTTTTCTTCCTGGGTAGCAACATTGGGATAGAAAGTGGTTTTGTTTCCCAAGCCTCTTGCACTGTTGCCCATAAGGTGGGAATTTTTCTTTCTGCCTTTCTTGTTACTTTTCACAGTATATTACTCCTGCTGGAATTCTGCGCTACTGAACAATGCAGACTTTGCACAGAATTAATGTTCCATATGAAATTTTATTTTTTTCCCCAACAGAATTTATTTCCCCCTAGCACTCCCCACACCACCTGGCACGGGCATCCAGGGCTGAGAGCGGGAGCATGGTTATATTGTGTTATTCTGACAAATAAAATTTGCCAAATTTTAAAATATTGTGCGCAGAATTTTTGGCACAGAATTGCCCCAGGAGTAGTATATGCACTGGACCATGTCTGCATTCTCAGCCAGACTGTCTCTAACCGGCCTCCTTTAGCTTGAGCCTGTGTACTTGTTCTGCACTAGTGGCTGTTGCTGTTTTGATCTTTTCCCAGGACAGTTCCGCTACCCTTGCTATTTGTAGTCATTTCTCCAGGTTAGATCTGTTTTTCCTCAACAGTCTCTCCTGTAAGCTGGAATCACATGTCCCTCAAACAATCCTGTGCCTAATTAGGGAATCTTTAATGTCTCCAAAGTTACCTGTAGATGCCAAAGTTCTGAGCTCTATAATGTAAGCATTTATTCCCACTTCTGCTTCTTGGTTTTGGGTTAAAAAATCCATTCTATAGTCTCATTCTGTCTAGGATCCAGTATTCCTCAAACACCTATTCAGCTGTTCCAGTGTTTCAGATATTAATCCTGATAACAGCGTCTTGCTCACTGTCATGGGGCATGTCACTCACCTCCAGACTGGCGCCTCCTTTTGGTCACTCTGGAGATTACCTCAAGGCCGACGCCACCCGTCCATGGCTTGCACACTGTCACTCCATCTCTGCATTTGCCTGCCACCTCAGGAACCACGGTGCCCTCTTCGCAGCTCAGCCCTCCGGCTGTGTCAGCATCCATGTTCCCCCTTCCAGGGTTAGTGTCTCAGCCAATAATCATGCCACTTCCCCAGTGGCGAGTGAGGGGGACCTGGTCCTGCCCACTACTCTGGGTTCCAGCCCAGAGACCCTATGGATAGCAGCCTCAAGCTGCAACTCTTTCCAATGCCGCTATGTTTCCCTGGGCCACTTCCCCATGGCCCCCAGCACCTTCTTCAGCCTCACTTAGAATCATAGAATCATAGAATATCAGGGTTGGAAGGGACCCCTGAAGGTCATCTAGTCCAACCCCCTGCTTGAAGCAGGACCAATTCCCAGTTAAATCATCCCAGCCAGGGCTTTGTCAAGCCTAACCTTAAAAACCTCTAAGGAAGGAGATTCTACCACCTCCCTAGGTAACGCATTCCAGTGTTTCACCACCCTCTTAGTGAAAAAGTTTTTCCTAATATCCAATCTAAACCTCCCCCACTGCAACTTGAGACCATTACTCCTCGTTCTGTCATCTGCTACCATTGAGAACAGTCTAGAGCCATCCTCTTTGGAACCCCCTTTCAGGTAGTTGAAAGCAGCTATCAAATCCCCCCTCATTCTTCTCTTCTGCAGGCTAAACAATCCCAGCTCCCTCAGCCTCTCCTCATAAGTCATGTGTTCTAGACCCCTAATCATTTTTGTTGCCCTTCGCTGGACTCTCTCCAATTTATCCACATCCTTCTTGTAGTGTGGGGCCCAAAACTGGACACAGTACTCCAGATGAGGCCTCACCAATGTTGAATAGAGGGGAACGATCACGTCCCTCGATCTGCTCGCTATGCCCCTACTTATACATCCCAAAATGCCATTGGCCTTCTTGGCAACAAGGGCACACTGCTGACTCATATCCAGCTTCTCATCCACTGTCACCCCTAGGTCCTTTTCCGCAGAACTGCTGCCTAGCCATTCGGTTCCTAGTCTGTAGCGGTGCATTGGATTCTTCCATCCTAAGTGCAGGACCCTGCACTTATCCTTATTGAACCTCATCAGATTTCTTTTGGCCCAATCCTCCAATTTGTCTAGGTCCTTCTGTATCCTATCCCTGCCCTCCAGCGTATCTACCACTCCTCCCAGTTTAGTATCATCCGCAAATTTGCTGAGAGTGCAATCCACACCATCCTCCAGATCATTTATGAAGATATTGAACAAAACCGGCCCCAGGACCGACCCTTGGGGCACTCCACTTGATACCGGCTGCCAACTAGACATGGAGCCATTGATCACTACCCGTTGAGCCCGACAATCTAGCCAGCTTTCTACCCACCTTATAGTGCATTCATCCAGCCCATACTTCCTTAACTTGCTGACAAGAATACTGTGGGAGACCGTGTCAAAAGCTTTGCTAAAGTCAAGAAACAATACATCCACTGCTTTCCCTTCATCCACAGAACCAGTAATCTCATCATAAAAGGCGATTAGATTAGTCAGGCATGACCTTCCCTTGGTGAATCCATGCTGGCTGTTCCTGATCACTTTCCTCTCATGCAAGTGCTTCAGGATTGATTCTTTGAGGACCTGCTCCATGATTTTTCCGGGGACTGAGGTGAGGCTGACTGGCCTGTAGTTCCCAGGATCCTCCTTCTTCCCTTTTTTAAAGATGGACACTACATTAGCCTTTTTCCAATCATCCAGGACTTCCCCCGTTCGCCACGAGTTTTCAAAGATAATGGCCAATGGCTCTGCAATCACAGCCGCCAATTCCTTCAGCACTCTCGGATGCAACTCGTCCGGCCCCATGGACTTGTGCACGTCCAGCTTTTCTAAATAGTCCCTAACCACCTCTATCTCCACAGAGGGCTGGCCATCTCTTCCCCATGTTGTGATGCCCAGCGCAGCAGTCTGGGAGCTGACCTTGTTAGTGAAAACAGAGGCAAAAAAAGCATTGAGTACATTAGCTTTTTCCACATCCTCTGTCACTAGGTTGCCTCCCTCATTCAGTAAGGGGCCCACACTTTCCTTGGCTTTCTTCTTGTTGCCAACATACCTGAAAAAACCCTTCTTGTTACTCTTAACATCTCTTGCTAGCTGCAGCTCCAGGTGCGATTTGGCCCTCCTGATATCATTCCTACATGCCCAAGCAATATTTTTATACTTCAGGGCACACAGGTGCTCAGTCCCAGCAGCCAGCCAGGAGTTCCCTCTCACTCCCCCAGACCCTGAAAGCAGCTCCTCTGTCAACGGTACTTGCAGTTCTCTCAGCCTTCCAAGGACACGCTCCTCAATCCCTGAGCTCCCAGCAGCAACTGACTACCTCTGGCCTTGCGGCCTTTTTTATCTGCACCTGCTGGGCCCTGATTGGCAGCTCCTCACAACCTCTCTCTGACTATTTTTTCAAAGTGGTGTTTAGGAACAAAGGGAATCTGCACAACTCTTTTAAAAGACCAGCCTGGGAGCTTAAATTCATAATTTTGCTAGACACAAAAAAACAGGGACTGAATAGAGAGAGATGGGATTTACGGCTTGTTACAAAAATCTGCAACCCACTAACAACACCCCACCATGTTGCTTTCCCCCCGATGACTGGAGGGATGTTAATGGGTCACTTCACCTTGTATGGTCCCTTGAAATATGCGTTTACTTATGCTAAACAATCTGGTCCACCTTGTATTTAGCTGTAACATCCTGAATATGTGTCCCAGACCTGAAGAAGAGCTCTTTGTAAGCTTGAAAGCTTGTCTCTCTCACCAACAGAAGTTGATCCAATAAAAGATATTACCTCACCCACCTTGTCTGTGGAAGGACGAGCAGTTATAGACTGGAAGCTTGAACAGGGAGACAGGGATCAAGGTGGGGCAGCATTTGGAAATGCGATCCAAAATGTGGGCACAAGAAGAGCTATTCAGGGCCCTGAAGGCAAGAACCAAGAACTTTAGATTGATGTGGATGGGGCGTAGAGAAGACATTCAAGTAATAGACTGATGCTGGCAAGGAAAATTATTTTGACATTTTAATAAATGTTTTAAGAAACATCAGTGAAAATAGAGGGAGGAGCTAAATTATTTGTGATTAATATCACTGTTGCTTCCATATACTCCGGAAATATCTGGTGTTTTACTATGAGCTACTGCAGAGTTATTTCTTTCTTTTCTGAAGAGAACTGTTTCTATAAAATTGTAATAGAACACGTTATATTAGAAGCTGTCTGTGGACAGAGAAATGACTACAAACCACTAAAAGCTTGCTCAGTTTACTCCTACCCCCCTCCAGATTATGAGAAAGTTAGAGTTAAAGCCAAGAGAGACTCCTCTAGCTTCAGTTTTTAGCTGCTCAGCAAAGTAGTGGCTTTGAAAACTAGATACCAGCCTCTCCCAGGAGTGAATTTTCCCCTGAATTATTTGGAGAACACTTTGTTTTCATTGGCACTAGGAACACATGAAGTACAGTTCAATGGATTTGCATAAAGTTTCAAAAGACTAACTTGATACTTACAATGTGATAGCCACTGTCACAATATATGTATATGAGTAGCACTCTGTTTCACTTGTGCAAAAGGTTGTTTTTCCAAGGATTTTTTGGTAACTTGTCTACCTCACTGCAGTATAAGATTTGTGATCTGCACTTACAAGAGCCTTTTGCTAATATCACAGCAGACATTATTCCTGTAAATTCAACATTAAGGCAAACTACCCAAATTACAGTGTATCATAATGGCGTGGTAGCATCACAATAGTTAATGTTGCATCACGACATCTGTTTAAAGGTCGACTTTTCTAGGTCCTCTAAAATTGCATGCTTAGTCTGATATCATTGAAATGTAGTATGCCTCAAGAGGGTGCATGGCAGAGTTAGTGTAATTTCAGCCAGTGGTTCCACAGACACTGCTACAAAAGCCTTCAGGCTCCACCCACGTTTGGAATACATATAGGGACCATTGAAGAATAGCCATTTACAAAGAAGTTTTAGGTAGGGTTTCTTTTTCTTACAGCTAAAGAGAAAACTATTGATGTGATGCAAGTTAAAATAGTCTCAATTTGTTGAGTTTTACCCAAGGTAGTGCATGGCACCCACTAAATCTCTGGGGACCCAAATTGAGAATGGTATTTAAGAAAATGTATATTTTTTACACTGTGCATCCACCAGTACAGAAAAACCACTAATTGGTTTCCATTGCTGCCATTTTATATTCTTTAGAGATCAACTTTTGTAAGCACTCTAAAAATCTGAATAGCGAGTTGGATTGCTTTGATATGTGGTATGCCTAACGGAGGCGTACAGTAGCATTAGTAATCCAAATTTGATGTCATTTGACCAAGGGGTTCCCAAGTTACAGGCCCTCCTAAAAATCATTGTTGCTTTGTATTGTTAAACAGAGAGATACTAATGACTGGATTCAAAGTAGCAGCCGTGGTAGTCTGTATTCGCAAAAAGAAAAGGAGTACTTGTGGCACCATAGAGACTAACAAATTTATTTGAGCATAAGCTTTCGTGAGCTGTATACAGCTCACTTCTCTAAGATGCCACAAGTACTCCTTTTCTTTTTAATGACTGGATGAATCACAGACCTCTTGATGTCTGTGAACTCACCCTTCAATTTACATAACTAAGGCTAAATTAGTCACAAGACCCCCTCTAAGAGAAAAAAAGAGTTTTGGAGTGAGGCCTGGTCTACACCAGTGGTTCTCAAAGCCAGTCCGCCGCTTGTTCAGGGAAAGCTCCTGGAGGGCCGGACCGGTTTGTTTACCTGCCGCATCCACAGATTCGGCCAATCGCGGTTCCCACTGGCCGCAGTTCGCCGCTCCAGGCCAATGGGGGCTGCGAGAAGCGGCACGGGCCAAGGGACATGCTGGCCGCCCTTCCTGCAGCCCCCTATGTATAGCCTCTTGGTGGCGATGTGGGACCATCAACTAACCCAGGCTCTGCAGACCCAAGTTCTAGTCCCATAAATCCTTACAGAGGACAATTATCAAATGATCCATTCCCTGTTGTCCAGTCCCAACTTTTGGCAGTCAGAGGTTTAGGGAAATCTGCTGTATGGGGCTGCATCACTGACTATCTTGGCTAATATCCATTGATGGACCTACCCTCCATGAACATACAGAACTGGGTTTTTTTTTTAACCTAGTTTATTTTTGGCCTTTACAACACCGCCTTGCAATAAGTTCCACGGGTTCACTGTACATTTATGTTGTTTTAAACTGCTGCCTACTAATTTCATTAGGTGACCCAGGGTTCTTGTGTTATGTGAAGGGGTAAATAACACTTTTTCTCCACACCATTCGTGATTTTATAGACCTCTATCATATCCCCCCTTAGTCATCTCTTTTCTAAGATGAACAGTCCCAGTCTTTTTAATCTCTCCTCATATGGAAGCTGTTCCATAACCCTAATCATCGTTGTTACTTTTCTCTGTACTTTTTTCAATTCTAATATATCTTTTTTTGAGCTGGGGCAACAAGAACCGAATACAGTATTCAAGGTGTGGGTGTACCATGGATTCATATAATGGCATTATGATATTTTCTTCCTTATTATCTATCCCTTCCCTAATGGTTCCTAACATTGTTAGCTTTTTTGACTGCTACTACACATTGAGCAGATGTTTTCAGAAAATTATCCAGGATGACTCCAAGATCTTTCTTAAGTGTTTACAGGTAATTTAGACCCCAATATTTTGTATGCATAGTTGGGATTATTTTTTCCAGTGTTCCTTACTTTGCATTTATCAGCATTCTACTTGCCCTTTCCACAGCTTTGTGGATTACCTTTCCTCAGGATTTGAAGCTAGGGTACCCAATTCTTTGTATGTAAAACCAGAACATTCTTATTGATTATAGGATTTTAGCTATTTCTCTTCTTTGTGCATGGTCTGCCTTGTATATAACAAAAGGAATGCTGTGCTTATGACATGATGAAGGACATTTATACACACTCCACTTAAAACATTTGTATTCCACACATATTACTGATGTAACCTCATGAAATATGGGATTTCATATATGCTGCTTCCTTAATGCACCCATCAAAGGTTTGTAATAACAGGAAATCCTGTTTGTTCCAAGCACTTAGCAAAGAGAGAGGTAAAAATACACTGCAAAGTGTTATGCCTACTTCACCAAGAGAAAATGCAACACACAAAGCACTTCTTGGAATATTTTATGAATCTTTGACACATGTACAAACTCAGCTTCCTTAGATCTATAGAACAATTATCACAAAAATAACTTCAGGAATCAAGAACAGTATATCTGAAATGTATATGATTACATTTTATGTAACACCATGGGATTTATAGACAGTCCATACAGTACCCTTACTAGTATAGACTGTGTCTAATTGCTTCATCGTGCACTAACTAGGGCGGTTACACTCGAAGAACAAGGGTTACATTAACTCTGGGAGCGGGCAGGTGCTGTTTCTACTGCTACCCTCCCTCTAGGATGTGATTAAGGTGAAGTAGCAAAATTTAAGCTTGGTTTTGGTTTAGATACAGGCCTGAGCAAGGGATGCTGTGGAATCTGCAATGCTTCAGGATTAGCCTTGAGAGGCGTTGGGACTAAGGCAATGTGGATGACAGGGGTGTGAAGCAATGCCTTCTGTAGACCCTGCTAGCCTTGTTTGTGTTAATGTAGTCCAGTTTGTAGCAGGGTCTACTGCGGTCAGTTACTATGCAACACTTGAGCGTGTGCTGTGGTCCCCACCCCCATAGGCCACACTGTGATGGGTCAAAGACAAGCCCGAAGGAATGCATCTGTGAGTCACAATTTCCTCCGCTGATTCCTCCTTGCTCTAGGGGGTAATAATTTGCTACTAGCCTGTACCAGCAGCAAATTATGTTCTATGCTGGACAAGAAATGTATGTGTGGTAGGGGAACCAAGGCTCTGCCTTCACTGCCAACTCTGAAACCAGCTACTCAGGGAAGGAAGTAACCTTCAGGCCCATATATAACATCCAGGTACACCATGTAGCAGTAAAGGGGGTTCTTATTCCCTATTACTACCCTGGCTGGTCCAAGTCACAGTCTAGCCTACAGTGTCCTTTTTCCTCTTCCCATTAAGTTTTCAAAGGCTTCTCAAATATATCATCACATCAGGTCCACTCATCATTGATAGTTTATTGTTGGGATTATATTGTTAATTACTGATTTACCGATTTCTCATTTGCAGTATTTTAATCGTAAGAGGTTTACTCTTTGGATAAACACTTCCATAATATCTTTGTGCTGCTGTCCATCTTATTAATACCTAAGGTGTGCACTGTACTAACACAAACATATGCACATTGCTTAATGTTATTTAAAGCTACTATTCCAAATACCGGGACTTTCAAGACCATCTGAACGATGGATGCCCAACTCCCATTGAAAGTCAAATTTCTTTAGGCATCTTTGAAAATCCCAACCCAAGTGTGACATTGCACCCCATAATGCTTTATGGAAATATGCTTATGAAAGTAAATATGACATAACTGGAATATGTTTAATGCTAGATATGCCATGTAACATATTTCTGCAAAGGTTATGATCTACTGGATATATTCGTCCTATTTGTATGCATGTAACATTTTTGTATTCGAAGTTATGAATATTGGCTATGTACTTGTTTAATTTTAAGTAGCCTCAATGAAGCAGTTGGTCAGCTTGCTGAGAAAAGACTATTCTCAGTAAATGCCCAATCAAGAAACACTTAAGCTAACAATAACAGGTTTCAGAGTAGCAGCCGTGTTAGTCTGTATTCACAAAAAGAAAAGGAGTGTTGAATGCATCCGATGAAGTGAGCTGTAGCTCATGAAAACTTATGCTCAAATAAATTTGTTAGTCTGTAAGGTGCCGCAAGTACTCCTTTTCTTTAAGCTAACAATGAATTTGGAGACACCAATCCACATCTGAGCTTTCCCGGGAATGTGGCCTGGTTGGTAACAAACTTAGTCATACATGGACATGAGACTTTCTCATGTGACTCCAAAACTCCATCTTGGAGCTGGATTCTGCATAGGAGAGAGGAGGGGGTCTCCACCCTCAAGAGACAGTCTATTTAAGCCCCTGGGAGACCCCTCCATTTTGTCTTCAGCTGGCTCAAGAGGTAGCCTCTCCACCCCTAAAGGACACCTGAAAGAAACTGGAACAAAGGACAGTAATCACAGGGGTGTGAGTGATTGCTGGACCCAGACTAGAAGGAGGCTACTCTGTAAAAGAAGCTTTTACTGGAACATCTCTGAGGGTGAGGTTTCATCTGTAATCACTTTCTTACTGTATTAGGTTTAGACTTGCATGTTTTATTTTATTTTGCTTGGTAATTCACTTTGTTCTGTCTGTTATTACTTGGAACCATTTAAATCCTACTTTTTGTATTTAATAAAATCACTTTTTACTTATTAATTAACCCAGAGTATGCATTAATACCTGGGAGGGGGGCAAAGAGCTCTCTATATCAGTGTTATGGAGGGCGAACAATTTATGAGTTTACCCTGTATAAGCTTTATACAGGGTAAAACAGATTTATTTGGGGTTTGGACCCCATTGGGAACTGGGCACTGTGTGTTGGAGACAGGAGCATTTCTTAAGCTGTTTTCAGTTAAGCCTGCAGCTTGTGTGGGACGTGGTTCAGACCTGGGTCTGTGTTTGTAGCAGGCTAGCGCGTCTGGCACAACCAGGCAGGGTTCTGAAGTCCCAAGCTGCCAGGGAAAACGGACTTAGAGGTAGTCCCAGCACATCAGCTGGCAGTTCCCAAGGAGTTTTCTATGATCCAACCCAGCACACCAAGCACCTAGAATTAAGAGATTTTCAGATAAGCAGGTGGACAGATGCATACTAATACAAAGAGAGCATTAGCCAACTGTCACCAGGCTAGACCAAAGCAGAGCACCTCAAAAGTGTACTTGTACATATGCAACCAATTTACACTCCTCCTTAAATGTCTAGGATTTGGGGGTCATGCCACATATCATAGGAAATGCAACTACTGGGAAAACTACAATAAAACATTTCTCAGATTTGATCCATGACCTCATTATCACGAGATAATAATAATCTTAATACAGGTAACAAACAGGGAAACAAACTTAGGTTCTGGTTTGTGGGATCAGAGCCTCTTCTGCTCTGTAAAGTCTGCATTGCACCAGTATGGTAGTGTGAAGTGGTCTTATAACAACCAGTGTAAGTATCCAGCTGAGGAATCCCCTTGCATTATGAATCCTTCGGTACTGTATAGCTGGCACAGATAAGGAGAAACAGAAACAGATACACACATTTCTAAATGAAATTTTTGCCAGAATTTATTAATTTGGAAGGGTAACCTTAATTAGTAGGACATATTTCTAAAAATGCCACTCATTTATACCCCTATTTCTTAGGTAAGTAGCTCTACTCAGATCTAATAGTTGTACAAATGTACATGACAGAAGTTCTTGAAGACTTTCTTTTCTTACTTTAATTGAATATTGAAAAGAATTTCCCTCTTTTTTCCCCCTGCATGTTTTCAGTGTTTCTAGTATTCTCAGCTGCATAATCTCACCATTATTAACCCTCCTTCTACTAGTTTTGGTCTACCAGTGCAGTGCTAATGGTTTTCTTGATAGTGTGAGAAGGTGTCCTTTAAAATTATTGTAAAAGGGAGAGAGAGGAGCTATCTGCTCTAACCCATAACTTTAAGTCAATGGTGAATGGCAGGGCATATCTTTCATAATGATATAACAATTATTATCACTATTTAAAAGGCAGGTCCATTGTATGAAACCACTGTCATATTTATTTAGATAAGTGCTCCTCTCCTCATCTGAGTGGAGGCTGATGACAGATCTGTTTTTAAGGGAAATATATTAACTCAGGATGTCAGCATCTGCTCTTTTTCAGCCTACCCTTTCAGATTCGCACTTCATTTTTCATCTATGAAGAAGGGTCTCCCCCACTTTTTACAGAGAATCTAAAAATACTGGTGTGAATTACTGATACTGAGGCCTGACAGTTTTATTAGGATGTCACTGGGGCTACATGTGTTAGGTCTGGTTAGATGTACAAAGTGGCTGGATTCAACAGGTTCATTCTTCTCCAAATGAGGGATGTTTGCACTCCCTCCCTTCCCTGCCCCCATGAGTTTTCCACCTGACTGTTTGAGACTTGCGAGTCAGTATATGCTGAATTAAGGTAGGCTTGTACAGGAATTCACTGGGTGACTCCTGAGGTTATTTGCAAAAGCACAAATAAAATATTATACTCTAGATTTCGCCCGAGGTTAAGATGAAGCCCAACCATTTAGCTTGGCCTAAGAGTCTGTTATCATTTTCATATTATTTTATTGTAGTAATAGTATTATAAATAATTTAGAGAGAGCTGTAAACTTGTATAGTGCTTTACAGAACACACAGGGCTGGTTTTGTGCACTGAAGGCACCAGACTACATTGTGGGGGAGCAATATGGTGCTTGGTTTGCCTCTAAGAGGCACAACCTCTACAGGAGGAAGAGTGCACGTAGCGGCTAGATCATATTCTCCACTCCCCACCACTGGACATTTTGCTGGCTGGTGTCAAGGGGACAGGACTGCACATTTTTGGTATGGTTAGCACTCTAAGAGATGCTAGAAAGAAGCAGTGAAGCAAGAGGACATAGCAGACCTTTTCCATTGTTAATATGAGTGGGCCAAATCCTGCAGTCCTTCCTCAGTAAATTATTAATGTATTGATATATAAATCAACAGTGTGCTAAGTGCTTTACAGAATGGTCTGAAGAGAATGCATTCCTGTACAGCACCACTTAACTCAGCAATCACTGATTCACCAATCTGAAACAGGCAGGTGGAAACTCATGGGGACAGAGGGGAAGCCCAAACATCGCTGAAGAGCCTTACAGTCTTAATAAGCAATATACAAACAAAGGCTGGGAAATGGAAGGCAGTGCAACTGAACAGTGAAGATGTGTATGTCATGTTAGTGCCTTAGTTTTTTCATTTGTCTGAATTCATTATGCGGGTGTCTTTCCTTTACTTGCATTTACAGGCTTGCTGGGAAAAGTGTATTTTTAAAGATAGGTCTAGAAGTAGATGGGTGGCAGAAGAGCGGGCTTAAATAGGAATCAGGGGATTCTATAGGAGGGTCTATGTGATTTCCTGTCCAAGGGAAATTAATATTAAAATATTAATTGTAATTGACATTTTAGAGTTTCCTTTTTGTGGCAATCATGTTTAGCACTGGCAAATCTCCTATTTCAGTGCCTGTTTAACAACCATGAAACATTTAATTTTTTTAAAAAATTAACTTCTTTTGATGAATTTTAAAGCAGTATTTAAAACAAACACAAGAGACACTGGATTACAGTGTCTTTTACTGTATTTCAAAGGCTCCAACATGTCAATTGCAATTTAAAAGTCTATTTTCAAAATCATGTAACAATTTACTTATGGAGAGAAGTGCTTTTTGCTTTACAAACTTTCATATTGCTGAGAGGCAGGTTTAGCTTTTTGTATGTATAAAGCATGATCCTAGAAGGACCTGGGTACCATTAACTCTGAGTCAGGTGGTTAGCAAAAACATGACATTTTGGGGAGAGGAAAAAAATATTACCATGTGTTTTGGGCTCTCTGTTTCTCCCAGGGCCTCTATAGTATCGATTGCCAGATGCAAACTGCATTTCCCTGAGCCAGCTAGGACTACTGTAAAGCCGACGAGTCAGATTTACTCAAAGATCTACTCTGGCATGGTCCCCCCAGCATGTGGGGGAAGCTTTGCAATGGTGGAAAGTGTCCACTACCTCTTCTCCGCCAGAGGACCTGAAATTGGCACTAGCAAGAGAGATGACATAGGCAGAGCAGCTGTGGGGTAGCACTGCTTAATCACATGAGTGCTCGAGCAAGCACAAATGGATCAGAAGACAGAAAGTAAAAAACACAAGGACTAAAGATTCATGCTGAAAGCCTCCCCCAAAATGCTGCCCCCTCCTTCAGACATACAAAAAATATATACAGATACAAGAAGCAAAAAAGGAGAAAAAATCTTTACTAAGGGCACTGAATAGATCCCATCACTCTTTCTATACAACATTTTGTTTTTTTCTAGCTCTGTTCTAAACAATCTGGAGTAATTGAAATAAATGTAAAGCAAGAGGAATTATTATGCATCCCTCTCCCCCCACCCCCAAATGTTAAACACTTCAGAAGGGCTCTTCTTCAAAGCTAAATGAAGCCTTCTCTGTGTTATCTCTTCCATCCGTGGCCCTCTCAAACATTCTTAATTCATTTTACTGCTAGTTTCAAAGAGTTTTCCAAGTTGGCTCAAATCCCTTTAAATCACATATCAACATTAGCAACAGAAGATATATTACTGTTCTTTTTTTTTTCCGTCCAAGAGGAAACAAGGAAGGATGATCAGTCACGTTAACACTACCAACAGCATGAGGCAACTACTGTATCTCAGTCAGACTCTGGACTCCTTGTATATTTTCCCCTAGTTTGATAGATCCTATGGCTTTTGTTTATTTTTTGGCAAATCCTAAAGGAGTCAGTCCACTCCATAATAATCCATTTAGTCAAGACAGGGCTGAATTATGTTTGCAGGCATTTTCTTTCTTTCCATCTTCATCCAAGTTTTAGTGCAACGCTCACAAAATTTAACTCAGATTTTTTCAAAGGCCCCCCAAAACCGCTAAATAGATACAATGGAACCCTGTTTAAGAAAGACCTCTGACAGGAATTTTCCTAATGCAGGGAATTCTTATGAAGAGGCATGATGCTTTTTAGTGTATGCCAGTGTAATTTTAGGGCCAAATTTAAACCCGTGTAACCAGGTGCCACTCTAATAAAGTCTGTTTTGAACACAACGAAGTTACAGTCACTTACAACAAGGCTAATTTTTTTCAATTAAATAGTCACCGTTTGCTCTTTCTAAAGCAAAAGAGAAAGAAAACGAACCTCTGTAAAACAGTAAGAAACCAATTAAAAAAGGATTCTACTGTTTTTGTATAAATTCTTTGTAGATTGCAGCATGCATCTGTCACATTTACAAATCCATAAAAAGAGAGAGAGCTCGTTCCTGATAGTGAAGCTTTTTAATTACAAACAGGGCTTCTCAATGGTATTATAGAACTATATAATGAAACAGCAATCCAACATGTCTAGCTATTTTTAAGTCCAATTAGACAAATAAGAAATCTTGCTTAGAGTATGCAGTATAGAATTACTAAAACTTCTCTCACAACATCCATCAGGAATTAGCAGAACCTTGAGCATAATAAAGTTAACTTTAAAATGTTTTGTAAAGCAATGTTTCACTATGTGAACTTCTTAAACAAAACAGTATATCATACTTCCTTTTCATGGTCCCAAGAGTTATGCCTGAAAAGAGATCAGCAACATCCACTTCTCTGTTTCTGCTGCACCAGGATTTGTGAAGAAAAGCTCTCCATACACCAAACAGTTCCTTAGATGGCAACGAATTAAAAGGAATGGCAAAGATGGGGGAACATGGAATAAATTTCCATTTCCTGTTGCTTGGTAGATAAGTAGTTTTATACCTATTTTACATGTAGGTAAACTGAGGAACCGGCAGGTTAAAGTCACACATGACTGAGTCAGAAATAGAACCCATAGACCGTATTCTCAGTTACATTTAGTAAAGTGAGCAGAAACAGCCACCTCAGAAGAATATAATCCCCTCAGAAACTTGAGATTCTATATGTAGATGACTTTGAAAACTCAGTGGTCAATGGGTTGTGTGACACTTCCTTGTTCTGAAGGCCTGACATAGGAGGCCTTCAGAACCTCATACATTTCCTCTATGATCCATCATCACTGCTCTTTTTTTATCTGAATGGTGGATCTCTATTGCATGATCTTCACTCATTCCATGTCCCTGACTCTTACTGAAGGCAACAAAAATTCTGGACAGGAAATGAGAAGCACAATATGCAATAGAGACTTTCTCTATGGATACCTCAGGAGTGCACACTAGTGAGGGTGATTTTTGCCCAAAGACAGTAGGACAATATGGTGGCTGAGTAGGAAGGTGATGTATTGGGCTTTTGTAATACACGTACTGCAAAAGGATTTCTTGTAAATCTTACCACAGAATACTGGACTCACCAGATTGTCTCAATCATGAGCCACACATAAGGAAAACTTGAAAGCTCAGATTCTCTACATAAAATTATTTACACCAAAGACTACTATACAATGTTTCTCTCATCCTCTCTCTCTCTCTGCGCCCCCTCCCTCTTTGTGTTCTTCACAATAGTTTTTCCCTCATAAACTTCCATTTTGATTTTATTTTATCATTCATCCCTAGGATTTTTCTCATTTGGATGAAACATAGTATTAAGCTGTTCTCTTTGCACTGCCCAGAGTAACTTTCAGTAGTAGTATGTCATCCAGCAACATCGCTGCAGGATTCTCCCTTGTGGAACCCCAGAGAGCTCTTTCCAATGTGTCTTGGCAAAAGGACAACTGGGAACTGAGCCACAGTCAGCTTTGAAAGTCAGCCCTCTAGCTGCGTCCTTCAGCCACCGTGCCACACTGGGCCCTTGTTTTCTCTCACTGAACTGTCTGTTCCATAGGAGCTGGATTTTGTATGATCGTTACACAGCTGTATGGAAACAGCTGAATTCAGTAGGCTTAATTAGAATAATATTTTGCACTTAGATAGGACATTTCCTCCAGGAATCTCAAAACACTTCATAACTGTGAGTTAATAAAGCATCCAATATCCTTGTGGGGCTTGGTAGGTAAGTAATTTTATATCCATTTTACAGGTAGATAAACTGAGGCACAGGCAGATTAAAGTCACACGACTGAGTCAGAAATAGAACCCATAGGCCTTATTTTCAGTTACGTTTAGTAAAGTGAGCAGAAACAGCCACCTCAAAAGAATATAACCTCCTCAGAAAAAGAGCCTCCCCAGTCAGCACAGATCTGGTGTAAAGGTTATATGCCAGACTTGTTCCCAGCCCCTGGAGTAATGAGCAGATGGGAGTGCGGCCAGACAGCACTGCACTAGAAATACTCTATATAAGATCATGAGAAACACCAGTTAGAGCAGCCTAGAGGTTGCTCTAATTACAGGGGGTCAGGCACTCTTTGCCCAGTCTCAGAATGTGGGGAGCACAAAGGTGATTTAAAGTTACTTTTTCCCCATCCCTGCCCCAAGCACAGGAATGGAGTAACTGAGAATCAGACCCTAGAATTCTTGACTCTCTGTCTCGTGTTCCAAACACTAGGCAACACTCTCTTTCTACAGGTATGTACACTAGAGCCAGCGCACTAAAAATATTGGTGTAGTCAAGGCAGGACAAAAGGCAAAAGGGGCTTGCTGCCTGAGTATGTACCTAGGGTCTCGGATAGGATCGTACTCCAGGTGACTGTCTCATCCTGCTGTTCATGCCACTGCTGCTACACTTCTATTTTTAGTCTGCTAGCTCAATCAAAGCTAGCATAGGTATGTCTGCTGAAGCTGGATTTACACCTCTAGCTCCAGTATAGACTTACCCTCAGACTCATCCTATGGGACACTTCTGTAAATAATACAAATATCTGCTCAGTCTCTAAGAAAACGGTGTGTCTGACTGATTCTTGAATGCAGTGCTAGTCTAGATGAGCCACACTGTAAATAAAACTGTAGAATGGAAGGAAAAAATATTCCACATGGCTTTAGAGCCTTACCCATGCTGCATTCTGTAGGGTAATAATGATGCAATTCCCTCAGAGTGCTTTCTTTCCAAAAACCATGACATATGTTCCCTCAAGTTTAACATTTTCCAGCTAGTAATTAAATGAGTTGTCAAGCAGTGCGTCTATATGTAAGTAGAGCCATTGTTTATTAACCCTCTGGGGCCCTCTCCTGAGCACTGCCGAGGATTTGACAAGCCTATCAGATACCAGGCTAATGGTATCATTAGCCATGTCATGTTCCCCACATCTGTGTTGCCCCATGGATCATGCATTAGGAAATGCTACCACTGCTAAATGACATTTGTTAAGAGCAGAGATGGACCCAAACCAAAACATCAGCTCCATGTTCTAACCCAGATCTTGACTGGAGTTTAGAAGCTCAGGCCAATCTCTACCTAAGAGTTCTAATTATATTATAACATTTGTACAGTAAACACAGCTGGTAAACATTAAGTGAGAATATTTATTATCCAAAGCTTATCTAAATCTCTTCAGTCTGGAAAAATCCTGATCTTATGCTCTCGAAGTTTGCCCTGAAAGTATTGCTTGCTTCTGCTGGGAGGGCAGCATTGAAAGAGCAGCCTGTCTCTCTCATTATTTTATTCCATCTCCAGCTGTAACCAGGAAGTGCAGAAGCAAGTGAAAAATTAAAAATAAGTTCAACCCTGTTTTTGAAGTTTAAATAAAAGGTTCTGCTGAAGTTCTGTACAATGGGACAGGTCGGTTCTTATTTTAATCTCAACTAACATTTCTATTGTGGACCCCAGGATTGGTGTCTTGAAGGTGTCCTCTTCTCAAAGCATTGGTGCTAAAACTTCTTGTTCTTATCAAGGCCCTTCTAACAGAATTCATTTAGCATCTGGGTCAATTTATGCATTTAGCAGACCATGGTACAGCAGAAAGATGATTTATGATTTTCACATCACTTGTACAAGAATTGAGACTCACATTCAGTTCCTCGTTAACTGAGCCAAAATAAAAGTAATTTCCACAGATCAGACAACCCAACAGACCTGTTTCCTAGACCAACCTAGGAATAGCAGGCAGGTCAGCACAGCCATGCAGGAGGTGCTAGTCTTAAGAGCCCCTAATATAGGATCCTGGAAGTTTCAGTACAAGTGTTTTTTATGCAGAGTACAGTAAGATTTGTATCCTAGTTTAAAGCAGTGTTAAATTAAGTGGTTTGTACAATTGGCTGGTGAATCTTGCCTATATGCTCAGGGTTTAGCTGATCGCCATATTTGGGGTCAGGAAGGAATTTTCCTCCAGGGCAGATTAGAAGAGACCCTGGAGGTTTTCGCCTTCCTCTGTAGCATGGGGCACGAGTCACTTGCTGGAGGATTCTCTGCTCCTTGAAGTCTTTAAACCACGATTTGAGGACTTCAATAGCTCAGACATAGGTGAGAGGTTTCTCGCAGGAGTGGGTGGGTGAGATTCTGTGGTCTGTGTTGTGCAGGAGGTCAGACTAGATGATCATAATGGTCCCTTCTGACCTTAGTATCTATGAATCTATGAGAGAGTTAAAATGGGACCGATGTCTCCAAACTAGACTCACTGTGGGGAATTTCCGTATGGCTCTTGTCTGGCAGAACAGCAGTGCCATTTTGGGAAGCATGAGTGTGAGTGAAGGACAGAAAAACTGAGCCAGGAAGAAAAAAAGGAGTCAGAAGTAGAGATTAGCAAGGTTATGGGGAGATGACTGAGCACTTCAACATAACTGGGGTCTATTTCCCTTTTGCTGGAGAAGTCCAATCTACAGGGAGTTCCAGGCAAGTCAGGGTTCTGAAGTGCTCTGTAGAGAAAGGTGAACTCTGCCCAGGAAAATTAAGGAACAACAAGCAGCATTTCTCTAAGTGACTGTTTCAGTCTTACTGCAGTAACATTCAGTTCTGTCTCCTAAACAAGTAGTTCTCTGCCTGTATGTTCCTTCCAGTCCTCCCTCCCTTCAGAGTGCACCAGTCACACCCCACTATATGCCACAGGACCATGCAGATGAGGTAACGCTTTGAAAATCGCAAAGAAATTACGTGCCTTTCATTACGAGAAGATAGATGTGTTTCTTCTCTGCTCTCCCCTTAACATGCTTGGTTAAGTATGTCTGCTTCATTTGCTACTGATAGATCCGTCTGTGTACTGTGCAATGAGCACCAGTGAAAAATCATTCTATGATTAAATACCTTGATGCAAATGGTTGTTTCTGTAACATGTCCTGCATTTTGAGGGGTTTCTTTTTTACAAGGTAAATAGTGCTATAATTGCTACAACTGTCTCATTTTGGACATTTCAAGGATGTTAGATTAATGGACACTATTAAGTACCAAAAAAGAAAGAAAGCACACTAAAAGGGAGACCATGAGAAAATGTAAAGAGATTAAGCATTCCAGAATGAAATGTACTTTTCTGTTCTCCTGCTGGCTCTTTGCCTGACTTCACAAGATCTTCATGTGGGGAGAAAGATAAGGTGTGAAGCAAGGGTCAGGTCTCTTCTGATGTCTCACACAAGACAAGCCACAACTGAGGAAAGAGTACTGCAAATAGACCTTGCATGCAGATGCCTTTCAAGAAGTCAGGAAGGGCCAGTCCCGGTGGAAGGTGAGCTCATACTAGAGCTCAGTTGGCTTGGTGCCTATTTTCTTCAGAGAAGGTGTTTCCAGTCCAGGGATATAACTAGGGTATAATTCACATGGACCTTTCCCTACTCCCTCAAAGTCTTCTTCATTAGGCCTGTAATTTAATGTAACTTGTAAACTTTTGTGTTTCCAAACAGCAGCAGATTACATTTTCCGCAGTTAAGATTGAATTTTTGAAAATTCAAAACAGTTGATTCTGAACTCTCTATTTCTCTTGTAAATTGAATAAGTGATATTTTAAAAGTTTCTTTTAATCCAAGGCTGTTCTCTGCTATTATGATAGGGCGTGTCAGAGACATGTCACACTTGGGCAGATTTAATTCTCAGATATTTAATGATACCTGCTATCTTTATAACTCTTTCTGTTGCTCTGTTGCATGCCAACACTTCCTGCCAAGTCTTGTTCTGCAAATGTGTTGAGATATTACTCAAAGATGTTGTTGTGGAATTGTTAGTGCAACAAAAAGGTGGATCATTAATATGCAAGCAACACTTCAGTGGTTAGGGCAGCAACATATATCACATTTGCAGCAGTCATCATTTGAAGGGACCCAATGGAAATAGCCTCTTAAGAATATTGCCTAATGATCATATATTTTTGGCATAGGGAGAAACTGGTTAGCTAGCACAAAATGATATGCAAAAATAAGACAAAATATATTCATTATCCAGCAGACATTACTCCAAGGAAACAATCATCTGGTGTAATGAAAGGATACCTCCATATGAAAGGAGTTGAATGGTCTGTCTTATGACTGATAGTGAGGGCTAACCCACAGATACGTGCACAAGGAGTTTCTTTTCTGGCAAGGACCAGCTTAGTGGTTCTTTCTGCAAACTTCCACACAAACATCTCTGTGTTTAGCTAACTTTTATTTTATGATGCTCTCTGTTTCTGTAAGATTGCCAATAAACATGCATTTTGATTCTGACCAACAAATTGGGATAGGTTAACTTTACAAGGACTGGTGCACTCCAAGCAAGCAAAAGTACATTAGCTTTTCAAAGGACATTGAACAAAGGCAAAGGAAGCTGTCTGGGTACAAGTACATGGGCATGGAGAAAGCTAAAGCATCTCTTCCTAAATAATGCCACAAAACGGCTGACAAGGGTCTCCCTGAGCACAGACAGAAGAAGGCTAAGGACCTGAACCAACCCTAACTGAAGTCAATGAGGTTTTTCCAGGTCCTATATACTGACAAATGAGCAAATCCCGGGTAAAGGGGCTTTGGTCCAAGTAAATTTCTCAAGTCCAACAGCGAGGGGAGAAAAATCCTCTTTCCTAAAAAGTACTTCATGACATTCAGAGGCATATAGTCTGCTTCAGTTGGCTGCTGCCGTTTATGGGGAGAAATAGTGCAAGTGGCCTTTTGTGTCTCCTCCTGCACAGAGTTTGGCTCTGGTGGATCCCTAGAGTAAATTAATCCCTTGGTCTCTTGTCCTTTCCCCAACGAGGCAGTGCACTAAGCTACCATGGTAGTACTACTACTTCACAGCTGCAGGAGCGTGAGTAGTTCTCCTCTGGAAACCTTCCATTAGCTGATCACCCTCTCCTTCCCATTCTGTTGACTTTCAATGGAACTGAGATGCCTAAGTCGCGCAAGGTATGTCTACACTGCAGTAAAAAACCCATGGCACCGCAGCTCAGAGCCCGGGTCAGCTGACTCAGGCTTGTGGGGCTGGGTAGCTAAAAATTGCAGTAGATGTTCAGGCTCAGGCTGGAGCCCAAGCTCTGGACCCACTCCCTTCGCAGGGCCTGAAAGCCCAAGCTCCAGCCCAAGCCTGAAAGTCTAGACCAGTGGTCTCCAAAGTGGGGTGCGCGCAAGACCATGCCTGGGGGTGTACGGCAGGAGGAGATCCGCCAAAGGAGCGCTGCTGTCACGGCAACAGCCACGCTCCCGGACCTTTGATTATTCGGCCGCATGCCGGTGGCAGCTCTTCTTCTTCTTTTTTTTTTTTTTTGGCGCTTCCCTAGAGCTTTTTTTCCCATTTCCCGCAATCCAAAAAGTTTGGAGACCACTGGTATAGACAGCAATATTATAGCCCTGCAGTCCAAGCCCTGCGAGCTCAAGCCAGCTGACCTCGGCCAGCCGTGACCTTCAGGTCTTTTATTGCAATGTAAACATCTTGAAAAATCTTACTCATTGTTTCTATTTTAAATTGGCCTTGTGCAGGCATTTAGGGTTTTTCACAGCTTGGCTTAAGTCTGGGGTCAAAGTATGCAGTCTTCATAAAAACACACATACGCATCTGTAAAATTGGGACCTTAGAATGCAACGTCACTTTATTTTGTAAGGTATCCTTCACAGACACTGTATCTCAAAACATTGCACAACCCAGTTTTCTCAGTGCAGCTGCCTTACCAAAACTCGTATTTAGACCGACAAAACTGATAGTTTTAGAAGTGCCAGTTATATGCACCTGTATTCCATTTGAGCATGCAGGCTCTGGATGTCCCATGAAGCCCCCCACATGTTAAAAATAACAGAGCTACAGAATCAAATTACACAATTTCAGAGTCACACTATACAAATTAAAGCAGAGGGAGAAAGAAGTGAAGAAGTCTGTGCAAGGGAGAAAATATACATTATCAGATGAGAACTGAATATATATGGGGAGTCAGTGAGGCAGAGAGATACAGGAAAGCTCCCACTTGACAGTAGCTGTGGTAGGGCAGGGTCTAACACTCGCTTGTGTGAAAGAATTACAGACTGATTACTGATTAACGTGTTTATATCTGCTTTTCAACACAAGTTACAAGCCACAGCTATGGTAATTATACATCCAATATATACCAGTGTTACAAACCACAATCACATATACCTACAGCCACCTCAGTCATAAATGATAATTAAACTGAGAACCTTCAGCACTAAAAATCGCAGGCTTTTACCATCCACAGTATCATTCCTCTAGCTGTGAAATAGTAGGCTTGTGTAGTTTGAGACAAGCCACTAGAGGGAGACATGGCCTCATTCATGACCAGTCCAGTGCCATCCACTGCTCTATTTCCCCCAACTCTGTTAATATGTCAGTTATGTCCCTGTACTGACTAGCATCTTTAGTGGTAATTATGAAGTTGCTTAATAAATGATTTCCCACTGGGCTAAACTTTAGAAGTCACAATCAGCTATTTTCAGGAGATTATTTGAATCCCCAATATCACCTGGACTACAGAGTCATCTGTCACACAATTCTGTGCTCAACAAAGCTCTAGTCTCTGCTTGACAGAGTCAAACTCCAGAAAGTAAAAATATTTCACTTAGTTTAGAGTCTGATTGTATGTCTGAAGCTGTCTATCAGTGGTTCACTGATTAATTATCTCAAGGGTTGGAATCTCCAGCCAGATTATTTAAAAGAATAAGGACAGGTAGCTTCTCCCTGAGTCGTAAACAGGGGACTGATTAGAGAGGGTAGAGCAGTAATGGTCTGTGAGTAGTTGGTCATTCACTGTTTTCCAAACATTACGCGAAGAGGGGAAGGGTTGAAAGAGGGACCTTTCCTTTTTATTTCCCTATCCCTTGCCAGCCTTGCAGCAGTCCTACTTAGAGCTTGCCAGCACTGCAGAGTTAATTTGACTTATAATTCTGGTATTGCTCCTAACTTGAGTCCCGTCCACACACAAAAACCCTTACTTGTGTATGCCATGGTGCTTTTAACTTGAGTTGGCTGACCTGTCTGGGGGTACAAGCTACAGCGTGAGTTAGTACAGCTGAGTCAGCTGCTAATCCAATCACTCTGTAGCTCACATGTCATTTTACAGTGTGGCTGCATTCACTCAAGCTAGGCTAACTTGAAAGGAATTCTTCAGTAAAGACAGATCTTGAGGTTATCTTCCTACAATTATGCCCAAAGCAGCCACAGTTTGGGACCAATTATGTATACTGCAGTACCTGTTTGCATGTCTTGTTATTATGCTTTGCTAGGAAATTTCATAAGAACGGCCATACTGGGTCAGATCAAAAGTCAAGTTAGCCCAGTATCCTGTCTTCCAGCAATGGCCAAGGCCAGGTGCCCCAGAGGGAATTAACAGAACAGGTAGTCGTCAAGTGATCCATCCCCTGTCACCCATTCCCAGCTTCTGGCAAAGAGAAGCTAGGGACACCATCCCTGTCCATTCTGACTGATAGCCATTGATGGACCTATCCTCCATGAACTTATCTAGTTCTTTTTTGAACCCTGTTATAGTCTTGGCCTTCACAACATTCTCTGACAAGGAGTTCCACAGGTTGACTGTACATTGTGTGAAAAAATACTTCCTTGTGTTTGTTTTAAATCTGCTGCCTATTAATTTAATTTGGTGACCCCTAGTTCTTGTGTTATGAGAAGGAGTAAATAACACTTCCTTATTTACTTTCTCCACATTAGCCATGATTTTATAAACGTCTATCATATCCCCCCCTTAGTCGTCTCTTTTCCAAGCTGAAAAGTCCCAGGCTTTTTAATCTCTCCTCAGATGGAAGCTGTTCCATAGCCCGAATCATTTTTGTTGCCCTTTCTGAAACTTTTCCAATTCCAATATATCTTTCTGAGATGGGGCGACCACATCTGCATGCAGTATTCAAGATGTGGGCGTACCATGGCTTTATATAGAGACAATATGATACTTTCTGTCTTACCTATCCTTTTCTTAATGATTCCCAACATTCTGTTCACTATTTTGACTGCCACTGCACATTGAGTGGATGTTTTCAGAGAACTATCCACAATGACTCCAAGACCTTTCTCTTGAGCGGTAACAGCTAATTTAGCCCCCCATCATTTTATATGTAAAGTTGAGATTATGTTTTTCAATTCACCCTTAACCATTTTATGCTAACAATTTACTGATTTAATTTAGTGTTATTTATATAATAAACAGTGTGCACTTTTTTAACTCAATACTTGTAACTAGAATTCATGTAGATATTGCCTTTTAATTTCCTAGTTGCTGATATCTCCTTCCCACTTGTCATCTTTTAATTTTAATGTAGCTGAAACCTGAAGCCCATATATTAATTCCCCGCACTCCAATGCTGCAACTATCCGCCTAATTATTAAAAATTACACGTTTCAAAAACCAGTGTCATTAGTAATCAAATTCAACAACTTTGTAGGGCCAACCCTTGAGTTTCCTTACTAGAGAAAAGAAGAGGAAGAGGAAAGGACTATTAAAAAGCATCACCCAAATAGCAAGGTGCAAATATGCATAAGATAACATTTTAAAACAAAGGAATTAGTGTAAACACATCAGAAAAAATGTCAGAAGTTAGTACAGTGCCTTTCAGTTCTGTAGATCTTGATTTAAACTGGTTTTAGATTGCAAGTGAAAATGAATTTGGTCAGCCTCCAAACTCAAACTTGAAAGCAAATTTTCAATGTATTTTTTTAAATCTCATTATTTTAATGATAATCTCGGGTCCCTGATTCATGGTTTTGAATGCTTGCAGTTGACAGTACTGTTTATTATGCTCATGCTTAACTTGAGCATGTGCCTAAATCCCCTGGAAGACAATGGAACTAAAGCATGTACCTAAACTGTTTTGCAGAATGGGAGCCTAAGTAAAGGTGATAATGGACAACTACCTCCCCTTCCTTTCCAGCCTTTGAATACTGTTAAGTGATACAATAAAACTTATTTGCTCCATGTTTTTAAAGCATTTTTGAAATGTAGTAGTTAAAAATATGTGGTGATGTGGGAAAATGGTTCAGTAACATTCGTACAGTGCTTTAAAATCCTTTTGTTTAGCTTTTATAAGGCGCTAGCAGAAAAAAAGGACAAACCCCATAAACTCCTTTGGACATAATCTTTTTCATTAAATGAATAATAGAATCATTATGTATGTGCAACAAACACTGAAACACTCCTTATTTTGGATTTTATAAAATGATTACAAAACAATAATGAAATGGCAATATGTGTCTTATTATTCAATATAGGTGCACAGGGATCCTTTAAAACATACAAAGAAAAAAAAGACTGGCAGTATTTAAAAAAAAAAACACACAAATCTCTATCCTTCTCTGTACTTGCTTTAAAATTAAGAGGAAAAAAAATGGTGCACTGCAGATCATTGAGTGCCTTTTTGATTCGTTTTAACTTTGCTTTAAGAGCAGCAATAAACAAGCCAAATGACATGTGTACACTAAAACCTCTTAATTTTTATGTATATAAAACCTTTTTAAAATTTTTCTTTCTGGACTTCAGCTCAGGACACATAAATATCCCAGAATGGGTCTCCATTGCCTACCAACCTCATATATTCAAGGGGAAGGCGACAGGGGCGGTTCTTACTACAATCAGTGAGATTAAGCTGTTCCGTTATGAGACAGTGGGCAGTTTCACCTTGTCCTTTCAATCTGGTCTGGTCTGCATTTTATTCTCTTTATAATTCTTAGCCCCATTACCAGCAACAATTCTCATTCTAGCAAGGTGAGATAATCAGCTTTCCCTTGAGAGCAAGATAGTTTCATTAGAAGGCCACTAGGTGGTGCTGGAAAACAAGATGGTTATACATTGCTCTCTATAGAGAAAGTCTCTGGGTCCTCATCTTGTAGATGCAATGTGTGCATGAATATATATATTTAGCATTGCACTAGTAATGTTATAGTCAAGAAGAATACTCTATATAAAAAAGTGTATTTTCAACCAGTCAAAAACTGGCAAAAGAATCCTTTCAGATCAAAATTTTCCATGCTCCATTTAGTCCGAGTAATTTTTTAAAGATTTTGTATAATATTTGACATTTGCTTTGCCCATTTTTGTTTTACCAGATAGTAAAACAATAAATTAAAATTCTAAACCCAATTCATCCCTGAATTAACTCTACTGAAATTAATGTAATAAACTAGGGCTTAAATTGTCTCAATGATTTGCAGAGGTTTTGTGCTCAAATTACCCGAAATGGCCTATTTTTAAAACCTAGACATAGCATAGACAACTCTTTAGTGACTACCAATCTCTTTTCCTAGTTAGGCTGTCAGAAATATGTAATAAAAAATTATATATTATTGAGCTTACTTAGTTGTCAGTTTCATAACATCCATAGTGCCTTTGAAATCTAATGTTGACGAAGAAAATTAATCTTAAAATGCTGGAATATTCCACTAGAGGAGCCATTTTTATTTTACTGTTCTAATCTCTTTGTTGCCATTTTGTTTCCCTAAGGTAAAAGATAAATACATTTCAAACTCCAACAGAAGAAGACAGAAGGGAATTGCATTAAGGAAGGAGTGAAATCCTGACTCCAGTGAAGTCAATGGGAGTTTTGCCATTGATTCCATTGGGGCCAAGATTTCATTCCTCGTCTTACTGCTACAGCTGCAGAACTCCCATCAACTCTAACAAGAGCTGAAGGTGTTCTCTTTCTTTTAAAAAATCAGGCCTTTTATATTTTGGTATCTAAATGTGGAGTTAAGAACATAACCTTAAGCAACCAAATTTAAAATTGTTGGCTTTAGTCTTTTTTAGTGTTTTTCCTCTCCGCTGAAATTTTGGAACCTTGTGTTCTCCAAGCAATTCCATCTATTAATAAGCTAAAGGAAAACCTGAGAGTTTTCCTATACTATAGAGAGGAGTGGGCACTCTGATTCTAATTTCCAGCCACTAAAAGAGAAACTGTCATTCCTTAAATGTATGCCGCTACAATTTTTTGATTTGGGATTACTTTACTATTAATTTTAGATGTTTGTAAAGAGGACCACATATAAAAATTAAATTTTTTATCCAAACACTTTTGAACTGTGGATATTTGATGAGAGGGTAGTTGCTTATTTACATTTTAAATGTTATTCTAGAATGGATACTTTCCAAATCTTATTTTTGCTCCCAGGTTGGAGAGAGAGGCTGGAGTCTGATGCTATCTCTGATGCAACTAGAACCAGGAATATAATTCTTCGTGAATGCATGCTTGATAAATTTGACCATTATTGCTCATAAATTGTGAAAGGGTGTGATTTACTCAAATGTATCCACTCTACAAAAATCACTTGTTTAATTCATTCTTGGTTTTTAGCTTATGCACAAGCAGATTTATTGCCAGTGTTTGAGAGGCAAAATTTGAGCTGTTTTGACTGGACACACTTGGTACATTACATATTATTTTTCTGTTCTCTGATTTGGCAATGGTCATCCCTAGGATCAGGCATCCTATGTGAAGAAAAATGATTGTTAATTTGAAATTTGCTTGGCAAATATTTTTCAATATTTACTTAAAACTTGCTGTTTCAGTAAACATTACTGCCAGTAAACTTGGTCACTAAAATATTCATAGGAAGCAAACGCAGTAAAAGAAAATTCATGTAGAAGTTTGAACAAATATTGGTGGAAATTTTGTTGCAGCATACACACCCAACTGCTCCACACATGTCATCAGAGCAATGAAAGAGAGCAGACAAGCAGAATCCCCGTTCAGTTTGGGAACAGAAATGTGCCCACCATTATCTCTTTCCCTAAAAATTTCCAGTCTGAGGGAACAATGTTGTAGGTTGTGTCCACACTACAGACCGCAGCACTGAAAAGCAAACCACATACACACTGCAGTGCATAGCTATATGGCAAAGAGAAAGCAGAAGGAAAAGATTTCAGCTGCTCCCCCTGCCACAGCCTTTCCCCCACTAAGGCAGTGTGGATGCAGCGGGGGAAAGGCTCAACCTTTCCCCACTGCGTGAGCATTTCCATGCAGAGGAGCTTCCCTGCTATCCCTCCCCCTCCCTGCCCGCTGAAACTTTTCCCTCTACCGGAGAAGGACTCTTGCAGTGGGACACTACACTGCTAAAAATAGCAGTATAGAGGAGAGGCTCATCTTGGGCCAGTAGAGAACACATAGAGTATGTACTCCAGTACTGCACCCTTCAGGCATACCTTTACTCTGACTGGCTTAATCCATGCCTCACAGTCTCCACTGCTGTTTATACCTGTGCCAGGGGGAGGCTATGCATGTACATGCACCACATGTTGCCAAAAGAATCCTGAAGTGTAAACGTACCCTTAGAGGATTTCACAGAAACTGACTTCTAGGGGCAGCAGTTTGATAAAATAAGATACATAGAAATACGTACCTAACCATACATTATGCAAACTTGATGTGCCTTTCTAGTCAATATACATATTATAAATATCCTAATTTGCCACAGTATCAGTGGAAAATGCTGCCAAAACAAGCAGTCATCTCACGGAAATATTAAACACTTGATACCATATCTGGCTTATTGTTCTCCTATAGCTTCTCCCAAGCAAGTTTTATCCTTTGACTTCACTGTTATTATGAAGACTCAGAAGTATTAGATAATTGTTCAGTATTTTAATCTTTGCTATACTCACTACCTCAATATTCAATATCACTGCCTACCCCCTGTCAAAGGAATCAACTGCTGAAACTTCAGGTAATGTCCATCTGAACACTATGTAAAACCAGTGGGACAATTCCACTCCCTGCACTTCAGAAGGCAGTAATCCTATAGCTGACCACCAGGAATGTAACACCAAAGTGAAAGAAAATGTCTTGCTGGTTTGGTTTCCTTCAGGTGCCAAAATTTATGGTTCTTGTTCACATTTAGCTATTTCACAAAATGTTTGACGTGATAGAAACAGATTCACGGTCAAAAACAGACACTACAGGAGAGACTAACCGACGTATTGTACTTGTAGGCTATCACGACTGAAGTCTGCTGAACACAAGGACAAACACATACACACCCTTGCCTTGATATAAATCTAAGGAAGCCTATGGGCACAGAAGTGTGCAAAAAGTCCAAGGGAGTTAAGAGTTGCCTTCAGGAGGGACCATCGGCTGGTTGCTGAGAGAAATAGTGCATCAGCAATTGCTACATTAGGATTGCTAGGATTAATTGCTATTCAGGAGAAGGAGAATTACACTGTGCAGTCTGGGGCCAAAGTGCTGATGGACACTAATTCCTCATACTATTTTGATTTGGTTATTTTGATTATAGATTGCTTTGTTTTTAAATTGCAGTGCAGCACCCTGAATGCTCTGGTGGGGGAATGAAGCTCATAAAAAGAATTGTATTATCGTAATTATTCAATGTTAAGATTTTAGACTAGCCCCCATTTTTTTTCTAGTGAAAAAATGTTATTGAAAGGGGCATTTTAAACTTCATCCTGCTCACAGCAAATTTCCAGGTGTTATACTCTGGAGGGAAAAAAAACCCAAACCCTGCCTATTCTGGGTAAATATGGGTGCAAACTGAAATATGAGATCTGAATCTGCTTGAAATTAGAACTCAGCCCTTTCTCTAGTTCTGGAACATTAATTTTGACACCTAACTAGGGCTGGTTGAAAGTTTATTTGAATAATTGGGTTTGTGACACTGTTTTTGTGAAAAAGTAGAAAAATTTCAACATTGCATAAAAGTTTCCAGCAGACAACCAAAACCTGTTTGTTTTTTCAATAAGTCAAAATTTTCCTCTGAAAATTTCTGTGAAAGTGATTTTGTGTATATTTTTTTTGTTCGCCAGAAAAAACAAACATGTTCCAACCAGCTCAAAACCTAATGTTGGATAAAATCAGAGAAGACAATACAATAAATGTAGAAGAATTGAATCAAGAACCCCTTGAAAACAACTGAACTTTTTGTCATTGACATTTCATTGGATGAGAGTTGTGACAAAATCCCAGTACTGTATCCCAGTACTTTCATAACTATGGACAATATACCTAATTATGAGCTAAACAGTGATGTGAAAAAGCAACAACAGTAATGTGGCCATGGAACTCAGTGTGGGGAAGATAGAACAGGAGAAAAGTAAGAGAAACAAATAAAGGAAATAAGATGATGGAAGCCATGCACCAAGTAACTTGTGAGCTCCTATATCTTGCCTTCAGACACATACACCTACAGTGAACTGCAAGAATAGTTCAATGCCAAATGTGTTGTGCTAGGTTAGCTGGCAGCCAAGCTTTACTCAAGATAGGTGCAAAGAGGAAAGATCAAATTATTGTCAAGTACTGAAGCCATTTTTTTCTTCTCTGTCTTCTGTACCTATTTCATTAGTTATTGAATAATTCTGTCTGCTTCTCTCTCAGCCAGACTGGTAGGATCAGTTACGTGCCAAAGTTATAGCATGTTGCAAACAACCTTTATCTTCCTGGCACATTAATTTTAAACTATTTTCCTCCACTGAGCTCCCAAATACTTATTGACTCCCATCATTAAAAGAGGCATTGAAAATCAGGAATAAATGCGTTAGCATAAAAAAAATGTCCATGGATCTCAAAGTGCTTTATTAGCATAGATTAGTCTGACATTCAGCTATGTCAAGGTTGGAACATAGCAGTAATTTAACAGCACACAACACTCATAAGACTGAAAATTAAAGAATAAAAGTAGTATCCCATTTAAACTATAATGTGAATTTAAGTAGCTAGAATGTAATGACAAGATGGAATTTGGCCCTGACATTAGAGCATAACATGCGTTCTTATATATGGGAATTTTAATGATCACAAGTGAACAAGTTGCATTTTATGTCTCATACAAAAGACTTTAAATCTGAACATTTTCAGTGCCTACATTTACTCAAATATGCTTTAAAAATAAATATGAAGCACTAGAAAGATCAGCCTTAGTGAAACCAAAATCAAAACACCCCAAACAACAGTGTATTTCCTCTAATCTTTAAAATTTTCTAGTCTGTGTAGATCAAAAGAAATCAGATATGAACTATATAGTGAATTTAGTTCACATATGAAAGTTCAATTTAGTAGCAATATCTGCTATTAAAATGTCATAGCGCAATTCAGAAGTGATGTGTACCAGTTTCAAATTATTAACTACTCCCGATCAGTTTATGATCACAGGGCTCAGTGGAGGAAAAGAAGCTTACAAGAAGTGGAAGATTGGACAAATGACCAGGGAAGAGTATAAAAATATTGCTTGGGCATGCAGGAGTGAAATCAGGAAGGCCAAATCACACCTGGAGTTGCAGCTAGCAAGAGATGTTAAGAGTAACAAGAAGGGTTTCTTCAGGTAAGTTAGCAACAAGAAGGAAGTCAAGGAAAGTGTGGGCCCCTTACTGAATGAGGGAGGCAACCTAGTGACAGAGGATGTGGAAAAAGCTAATGTACTCAATGCTTTTTTTGCCTCTGTTTTCATGAACAAGGTCAGCTCCCATACTACTGCACTGGGCAGCACAGTATGGGGAGGAGGTGACCAGCCCTCTATGGAGAAAGAAGTGGTTCGGGACAATTTCGAAAAGCTGGACAAACACAAGTCCATGGGGCCAGATGCGCTGCATCCGAGAGTGCTAAAGGAGTTGGCGGATGCGATTGCAGAGCCATTGGCCATTATCTTTGAAAACTCATGGCAATCGGGGGAAGTCCCAGACGACTGGAAAAAGGCTAATGTAGTGCCCATCTTTTAAAAAGGGAAGGAGGAGGATCCTGGGAACTACAGGCCAGTCAGCCTCACCTCAGTTCCTGGAAAAATCATGGAGCAGGTCCTCAAGAAATCAATTCTGAAGCACTTAGAGGAGAGGAAAGTGATCAGGAACAGTCAGCATGGATTCACCAAGGGCAAGTCATGCCTGACTAATCTAATTGCCTTCTATGATGAGATAACTGGCTCTGTGGATGAGGGAAAAGCGGTGGACGTGTTGTTACTTGACTTTAGCAAAGCTTTTGACACCGTCTCCCACAGTATTCTTGCCAGCAAGTTAACGAAGTATGGGCCGGATGAATGGACTATAAGGTGGATAGAAAGCTGGCTAGATTGTCGGGCTCAACGGGTAGTGATCAATGGCTCCATGTCTAGCTGGCAGCCGGTATCAAGTGGAGTGCCCCAAGGGTCGGTCCTGGGGCCGGTTTTGTTCAATATCTTCATAAATGATCTGGAGGATGGTGTGGATTGCACCCTCAGCAAATTTGCAGATGACACTAAACTGGGAGGAGAGGTAGATACGCTGGAGGGTAAGGATAGGATACAGAGGGCCCTAGACAAATTAGAGGATTGGGCCAAAAGAAATCTGATGAGGTTCAACAAGGACAAGTGCAGAGTCCTGCACTTAGGACGGAAGAATCCCATGCACCGTTACAGACTAGGGACCGAATGGCTAGGCAGCAGTTCTGCAGAAAAGGACCTGGGGTTATGGTGGATAAGAAGCTGGATATGAGTCAACAGTGTGCCCTTGTTGCCAAGAAGGCCAATGACATTTTGGGATGTATATGTAGGGGCATTGCCAGCAGATCGAGGGACGTGGTCGTTCCCCTCTATTCGACATTGGTGAGGCCTCATCTGGGGTACTGTGTCCAGTTTTGGGCCCCACACTACAAGAAGGATGTGGAAAAATTGGAAGGAGTCCAGCGGAGGACAACAAAAATGATTAGGGGACTGGAACACATGACTTATAAGGGGAGGCTGAGGGAACTGGGATTGTTTAGTCTGCGGAAGAGAAGAATGAGGGGGGGTTTGATAGCTGCTTTCAACTACCTGAAAGGGGGTTCCCCAGAGGATGGCTCTAGACTGTTCTCAGTGGTAGCAGATGACAGAACAAGGAGTAATGTTCTCAAGTTGCACTGGGGGAGGTTTAGGTTGGATATTAGGAAAAACTTTTTCACTAGGAGGGTGGTGAAACACTGGAATGCGTTACCTAGAGAGGTGGTGGAATCTCCTTCCTTAGATATTTTTAAGGTCAGGCTTGACAAAGCCCTGGCTGGGATGATTTAGTTGGGGATTGGTCCTGCTTTGAGCAGGGGGTTGGACTGGATGACCTCCTGAGGTCCCAACCCTGATATTCTATAATTCTATGATTCAAGAAATACAAATTCAGTTTCAATCACAATGGCAACAGACAATGAAACAAGCACTCTTACACTTCAGGGTCTCTCCCTCTCATATAATAGAACCTCTGAGTTTTGAACATCTCGGGAATGGAGATTGTTCATAACTCTGAAATGTTCGTAATGCTGAACAAAACATTATGGTTGTTCTTTCAAAAGTTTACAACTGAACATTGACTTAATACAGCTTCGAAACTTTACTATGCGGAAAAAAAATGCTGCTTTCCCTTTTTTTAGTAGTTTTCATACAGTAGGTACAGTACTGTGTTGTATTTGCTTTTTTTTTCCCCTGGGGTGTCTGCTGCTGCCTTATTGTGCACTTCCAGTTCCAAATGATGTGTGTGGTTGACTGGTCAGTTCATAACTCTAGCGTTCGTAACTCTGAGCTTCTACCGTACTTTTCATGAGGGGAAGGAGAGTGTCTAGCACAGTGTAGAGTGGCTCACACAGTGCTTTTGCTATTAAAAAACAAAAAACAAATAGCTAGGTGTGAATCTTAAAATCTATCCGAACCTCAGTATAATACCAGCCAAGTGGCTCTTGGACTTTTTATAAAATGTTTTGCAAACAAATGCTCTGATAATTGACAAGCTGTTGCTTTTATGACTTCCTACCACAACTTGTGGGAATCTTTTAGACCTAAATCAATTTTACAAACAAGTTGTCCCCTGAGATGTCATACACATTCAATTTAAAGCAATTCATAAAAAGTGCTACTGCAGCCAAATATAAACTCATTATGCTTTTTGGATACATCTAAGGCCCCCCTTCCATCTCCTGCTGGCTTCAGGGTTTTATTTTGTTTGTTTGTTTGTTTTTTAACCAGGTCCTATGGTTTCCTCACTTGCATGCCCCCCCTTTCTGCTTTGTTTTCTCTGGGAGACAGCTTTTTACAGTGTCTCAGAAGTTACAGCGAAGGTGTTTGCCGTCTTTAGGGAAGCCAATGAAAAGCATCCTCTTCATCACAGGCAGCCTATTAACAGCCCACTTTTATGGCCAAAACTTTGTGTACTTAATTCTTCTTTTTCAATCAGAGCAATCAATTCTGGCTTGTTAATTCAGAAGTTTTACAAACGACTGGGCAGATTCTCAGGTGGCATAAATTGTTGGCTCTGTTGAAGCTGAGGGAGCTTCAACAGCTTACACTTACTGAGGATCTGCCCATAGGACTTGTTGCCCTTTAGCATCATCATGTAAGGCCTGGGCTACACAGAAAATTAGGTCAGTTTAACTATGTTGGTCAGGGGTGCAAAAAATTCACACCCCTGAGTGGTGGTGTTAAGCCGACCTAAGTCCCTGCATAGTCATTGCTACGTCGATGGAAGAATTCTTCCATTGACCTAGCTACCACCTCTCAGGGTGGTAGACGGCTTACACCAATAGTAGAAGCTCTCCCACTGGAGTAGGTAGTGTCTACATTGAAGTGCAGCAGCTGCACTGTGGTGTTTTAAGTGTAGACATACCCTAAATTTTCAAGTGGCATTCAGTTTATAAACTTTAAGAACATAAAAGTATCTTCCCCTGTGTACTCATTTTGTCTATAGCATCCTTCAGAGGTTTAAATGAAATGAACAAGCAAAGGTCACTTATATCTCAGTTTTTATACCCCATAAAACTGCATTCTGTGTAGTGTCTCTCATGCAAGCCATAGCCCACAATGCTGCAGCAAGTTAAACAACACAGTTGCTGAGGTTCTGTCTACATGAAGGAAATTTACAGTCATGTAACTATATCAACATTGATACATCTGCTTCAAACCACTAAAGGAGGTGTGCTACCACGAAGCAGGGCTGACAGCTGTGCTGATTTATCTGGTAACATGCTGAAGAAAACGGCTCTGGTGTCGGCACCACTTTGTGTCAGTGCAGTGTATCTGCTTTAGACACATTGCCAATATAATGGCAGGTTTCAGAGTAGCAGCCATGTTAGTCTGTATCTATTACAGCCTCTTACAGTTTGTATGGCAACTTCCACCTTGTCTGTGTATATATATATATATATCTATCTCTTCTGACTATATGTTCCATTCTATACATCCGATGAAGTAGGCTGTAGCCCACGAAAGCTTATGCTCTAATAATTTTTTTAGTCTCTAAGTGCCACAAGTACTCCTGTTCTAATTGCCAATATAGTTACACCAGCATAAATTCTCTCAATGTAGATAGGGCCAAAGCTAAAATCAAGATCAATGCAGAGTGAGACAGAAATTATGAGGTGTAGGCAAGGGAGAAATGTTTTTTTCAGATGAGATTTGTGATAGCTTTGAGGCAGAAAAATACAATACAACAAGGCAGGAACTGAAAAGACGAATGCTCTTCTCACAATAGCAAGAGGACAAAGCTGGTGCTCCAGTCCCCTGCCTTTACTTTATCAGTGTACCCAGCCTTTGCTGTCCACCACTCAGCTTCTCCCTCAAAGTCCTCCGGGCTTTCTCCCATGTCATCCCACTGGACCACTCTGAGTCAGTGAATTTTGACAATTTGTGAATGTCATCTGAAAACTTTATCAATGATGATTTTATGGTTTCTTCCAGGTCACTGATAACAATGTTAACTAGCATAGGGCCAAGAACCAGTCCCTGAGGGACCCTACTGGAAAAAACACACCCACTTCATGAAAATTACACTACTGGAGCAACGTAAACGGGCCTTAGTACAAAGGAGAATAAAGTCCATAGAGCCAAAAAGATTTGTTTGGGTAGGAGCTGAATCAAATATGCGTATAAGTGGTCCAGGAAGATGCAGTGATCCACATTGTCAATGGCTGTCCCATGGTGAAGGTAAACAAGAGTGGAGAACAAGCCTTCATCAAAACCAAGTAGGCCATTAGTACATGGGAAAGAGCACTTTGTAAAAGATAGCCAGAGTGTAATCCAGTTTATAAATGGCCATGGATAAAGTTGTGTGAGAGGCACTGTGAAAGATGGGAGTAAAACTACTTTCTTACACACCTTCCTGAAAAAACAAACATGGTAGATGACTCAGCTGTAGTGACAGACAGAGCTGAGCAAATAACTGATTTTCTGATTTGGCGGCCAAACTGAAATATCTAAAAAAAAAAAACTGGTTAGTTTCAATTTGTAACAATTTTTCTTTTTTTTTCTGTCAAAACAAAACAAAAAAATATTGTTTGGGTTGAATAAATGTTTCAAATGGAGTTTCAAAACAACTTTTTCTTAACAAAATGTCAATCTGAAATGACATTTTCAAAATGAACCATTCTGAGATTTCATTTTGAAAATGCCAAAATGCAATGTTTCAACATTTCCAAAAGTTTTATTTGCCAAAAGTATTCACCAAATTTGTTCCAGATAAGTGAATAGCTTTGGAGTCCTGAAAAACGCATTTCTCCTCCACTTAGAGGCAGATAAGACTGGGAAATTCTTAATGGAAGCGATGTGGACAAAGATGGTTCAGTGCAAAGCAGGAGGGAACTGCTGATCACCTTTTAATTAACCACAATTTGGGGTAATAATAATTAATCACTTGTTTCTCATACCTAACCCTTTACCAGCAGTCACACATTCAGCATTTGTTTTTTAAATGCTGGCACTTTATGTCTAGTTACAGACTAATGATGCTGCCTGGTATGATTCTGCACAGATCAGTAGCATCTACAGGGCTCTGAGAGTGAGGGTGGAGGAGTCAGGGGTGCACAAGTAGAACATAAGGTCACAGGCAGAGAGATGCATCCTGGAAATGTATGCATAGTTGTGCAGGTGGTTTTGATAGGAGGGATTCGGCTTCCTTGACCATGTGATGCTGCTGTGGGAAAGATGATTAATGAGAAGAGAGGGGGGTCCACACATCCAAGAAGGGAAAGAACATCTTCATGCACCAACTTACCACCCTAGTGAGAAGGACTTTAAACTAGCTTCAAAGGGGGCAGCTGACAAAAGCCCACAGGTAAGCATAAAAACAAGGTGATCTTATACAAACTATTAATGTTGGGGAAGAAATGGAAAATTACAATAGGCTCACAGGAGCAACAAGAATGAAATGATTGGGAGAATCTACTCCACATCTTAGCTGTCAATATACAAATGCGAGGAGTATTCAGAATAAATAGGAAGAACACGAAGTGTTAGTACTTAACCTAAATTATGACTTGACTGGCATCAGAGAGACTTGTTGGGATAAATCTCATGACCAGCATATTGGTATAGAGAAGGATAGCTTGTTTGGGGAAAAAGGGAGTATGCGTTGCATTATATATCAAGAAAACACACTTGTTCTGAGGTCCTGAAGGAGGTGAGAGGAAGACCAGATGAAGGCCTCTGAATAAAGATAAAACGGGGAAAATAGGGGTGATGTCATTGTAGGGGGTCTACTATTGACCACCAAATCAGAACTAGTAGGTGGATGAGGCATTACTTGACCAAACAACAGAAATATCCAAAACACAAGACCTGGTAATAAGGGAGGGGAGTTTAACTATTCAGGCATCTGTTGGAAAAGTAATACAGCAAAACACAAATTTCCAATAAGTCTTTGGAATGTATTGGGAACAACTTTTTGTTTCAGAATCTGGAGGGAGTAATGAGGCGGACACCATTTCAGACTTATTCTGACCAACAGGGAGGAATTGGTTGTGAATCTGAAAGTGGAAGGCAATTTGGGTGAAAGTGAACATGAAATGGTAGACTTCATGATTCTAAGGAAAGAAAGGAGTGAGCAGCAGAATAAAGTAATGGACTTATGATTTAATTGGGAGTTGGTCCTTCTTTGAGCAGGGGGTTGGACTAGATGACCTCCTCAGGTCCCTTCCAACTCAGATATTCTGTGATTCTATGACTTCAACAAACTCAGAGAACCAGTAGGTAAAAAATCTAAAGGATAAAGGTGTTCAGGAGAGTGGGTAGTTTCTCAAGGAGATAATATTAAAAGGCACAACTGCAAACTATCTTGATGCAAAGGAAAGACAGGAAGACTAGTAAGAGACCAATCTGGCTCCATCAGGAGCTCTTTAATGACATGAAAATTAAAAAGGAATCCTATAAAAAAAATGGAAACATGGACAAATTGCTAAGGAGGAATAGAGAAGAATAGCAAAAACATGTAGGGACAAAAATCAGAAAGGCTAAGGTTATACCTAACAAGAAACATAAAAGGCAATAAGATAACTTTTTAAAAATACATTAGGAACAATGGAAAGCCAAAGTAAAGTGTCGGTCTTTTACTTAGCAGGGAAGGAGAGCTAATAATTGATGACATCAAGAAGGCTGAAGTGTTTAATGCCTATTTTGCTTCAGTCTTCAATCAAAAAAGTTAATGGTTACCAGATACTCAACACCATATTAACAAGAAGGAAGAAATGCAAACCAAAATAGGGAAAAAACAGGTTAAAGAATATTTAGCTAAATTAGATGTATTTAAGTCAGCAGAGCCTGATGAAAGTCATCCGAGGGTACTTAAGGAACTAGCCCAAGTAATCTCAGAATGTTTTGCAATTATCTTTGAGAACTCATCAAAAATGGGTGAGGTCCCATAGGACTGGAGACAGGTAAAACACAGTACCTATCTTTTAAAAAGAGAAACAAAGAGGACCCAGGGAATTAGACCAGTCAGCCTAAATTCAATATGTCTAAAGACAGTGGAACAAATTATTAACAATCAATTTGTAAGCACTTAGAGATAATAGGGTTATAAAGAAAAGACAACAGGGATGTGTCAACAAAAATCATACCTAACCAACCTAATTTCTTTCTTTTATAGGGTTACTGGCCTAGTGGATAGGAGAGAAGCAGTAGATGTAATAGATCTTGATTTTAGTAAGGTTTTTGATAATCCCATATGACATTCTCATAAAAAAAAACTAGGGAAATGTGGTCTAGACAAAATTACTATAAGGCAGGTGCACAACTGGGTGAAAGACCACACTCAAAGAGTAGTTATCAGTGGTTCACTGTCAAACTGGGAGGCATATCTAGGGGTGGGAGTGTCATAGGGGTTAGTTAGTCCTGAGTCCAGTACGATTCAATATTTTCATTCAGGACTTGGATAATGGAGTGGACAGTATGCTTATAAAATTTGCAGGTGACACGAAGCTAGGAGGGAGGCAAACACTTTGGAGGAAAGGATTAATATTCAAAATGACCTTGACAAATTGGATAATTGGTCTAAATTCAACATATGAAATTCAATAAAGCCAAGTGCAAAGTACTTCACTTAGGAAAAACCAATCAAATGCACAGCTACAACATGGGGAATATTCAGCAAGGTGGTAGTACTGCCAAAAAGGATTTGGGGATTACAGTGGATCAGAAATTGAATATCAGTCAACAAAGTGATGCAGCTGCAGAAAAAGCTCACATTCTGGGGTATATTAACAGGACTGTTGTATGTAAGATATGGGGTGTAGTTGTCCTGCCCTACTCTGCACTGGTGAGGCCTCAGCTGGAGTACTATGTCCAATTAGGGTGCCACACTTTAGGAAAGATATGGATAAGCTGGAAAGCAGTCCAGAGGACAGCTACCAAAATGATAAAAACCTTAGAAAACCTGAACTATGAGAAAAAGTTATAAAGCATGTTTAGTCTTGAGAAAAGAAACTTGAATGGGGACCTGATAACAGTCTTCAAATACATTAAGGACTGTTATGAAGAGGATGATGATCAATTGTCCACCATGTACACTGGAGATAGACAAGTATTGGGCTTAATCTGCATCAAGGGAGATTTAGGTTAGATATTAGCAAAAACTGCATAACTATAAAGGTAGTTAAATTCTGGAATATGCTTCCAAAGGAGGTAGTGGAATCCCCGTCATTGCAGGTTTCTAATAACAAGTTGGCTAAACACCAGTCAGGGATGGCCTAAGTAGCAGATTTATTTGGTCCTGCCTCAGCCCAGGGGGCTGGACTTAGTGAGGTCTTGAGGTCCCTTCCAGCCCTACATATCTATGATTCTATGCATTATTATTAAAGTGTTTAATTGTGTTTCAAATAAATTGTAGTTTATTTTGCTTGTATTTTTACTCTATGGACTTATTTTTTTGGTTTTTAACTTTTCCCCAAAGATTCCTTTTGGACTAAAAGTTCTCAGACTTGTTCTCAGACCTGCACTGAATTTTTGAGGGCAGTCTGAATGGCTAAACAGATACTAAAATATGAAAAAAAAATATATATCAGTATTTTTCCAGCCATTTTGTTTTTAAAGAAAAGATTGTTCAAACACTTTTTTGTACTTGGATATATCCAAAATTTAATGGATTTAAAATTTCAGACTTGGCACATACAGTAGGGAGTCTTCAAGGAGGAATGCATATTTTTCTAAGTTTGAAGAAAATTTATTGAATAAACAAATAATGTATAAACAAGGGGAAAGTCTCCTGCCCACTGTTTGAGGGGGTTTGGGGAGCAGGGGGGAGGGCATTTTTTGTTTTGCTGATTACAGTGCACACTACACCCTTCACCTTGCAGGTTGCTCTGCATTCAGAGCATTTCACCCATTAGAGGCAGTTCTCAGGACTGGGTCCCTAATGAAGCTATCTAGAAAAATAAACTTGCAAGTGTGTATCTACACAGCTACACAAGGTCCAAAACAGCCCTTGAGTGCCTCATGCTGTCCCTACATCCTAGTAAGGCCTCCCTCCCCTGCAAATCCCTTAGAATCTCAGGTATTAGTGCTAATTGTTCTCCATTTTCATTTTTCTATATAAATCTTTTTTATACTTACATTTCTGATGGATGGAAAGTGAATACTCTACTCTTACCAAAAACCCAACTGGTCACTGTCCCATTTCTGCACTAAGCTCTCTGTCCCCATACATCAAAAGATCCACACAATTTGGAGCTGCATCAGAGCACACCCAATGAATGGAACAGTCAGCAATGGTCTTAGGCACAACAACAACAACAATATGGTGGATATCTGAAACTGCTCCCACCAAATTGGGGGTTAGTTGAAAGATGGAGTTATGAATGGTTTGTGCCCCCTTCACTTGTCAGCTATAGGGATTTAAAAAAAAAAAATCTGCAAATTCTCAGAATCCCCTGTCCTCCAAGTTCAGTTCTTGTAGGAAAAGAATCACTTTTCGGTAGCTCTCAATATTTGTAAAATCAAACCATTATGGTATCCTGGCACTTTATAAATCAGTTATTAACTGACTGTAGATGTCTAAAATGTTAATATATGTGGCCTACTAACTGGTTTAGAACCAAATTTTCTCAGTGCAACTTCCATTTCTTTGTGCACAACTTTCTTCACACCATTTTTGCACACTAGCATTCCATGCGCATAAATGTCACACATTTCCCGCCCAGACTCACATTTGCACATGCAAATCAGGAGCAAATTAGTTTTCTACATATTAATTCTGCAAACTGGTAAAAATAGCATGAAAAATTTACACATCCACAAATGAGGTTGGGGTTCGGGCCACTTTTAAATTCTGTTCCTTATAGGCTCCAATTTCATGTGCCCCAGTTTAAGTAATTTAACACAGTCAAACTTCATTTGTTTCTAATCAATTCAGAAGACTGGCTTAGCAGGTGGGTATTGCCTGTGTGAAACTTAGCTGCTTGGAAACAAATGGCAAATATGTTTTTGGAAGACCAACATCAGTAACTGCTTCCCTGTGAATTCCATAGAAGATACCTATTCCCCATTCCTCCCAGTTCAGATATAGTACAACACTCAGCCATCCCAACAATGCAGTAATTCAGCCTCCAGTTGTTTTCCTTATGGGGTAACCTATTACCTCTCTCCCTCTCCCCCAGCAGGACATTTCATGTAAAACTGGTCCTCATCTGTTGCTACTCAATAGCTCTCGCTTCTCTCAGCATGGTGGTACCTCATACCTCCACATACCTCACATGCCAGAGCTCACAAAGCCTAGAGTCTGGGTAACACTGGTATATGAGTGCTTCTGCAATCAAAAGGACCTAGTTATGAGTTTGGAAAACTACTATTTAAAGATAATGGTAACCATGGAGAAGTTTCTCACACAGAGTCACTTTCTTGCCAAGCCTTCCCCCGCCCCCGCTTAAAAAAAACCTGCTACTTCAAAAGAAAAGACACTTAAGATAATTAGAGTCTGACTATTTTAATATAGGCTGTAAGAAAACAAACATGTAAGCCAACTTTTTTTCAGTATGTGAGCAGGAACTCACTCTCTTAGTCTTGTAGAAGTAGTACCTGAGAAATAACAGATTACAGTCACCAGTCCTTCACTTAAATAGGTGCTCACTGAGGGGGAAAATCTCCAGGTCTTCTCCAAAACACTCCACTGGCCTAAATCAAGAAATGAAGACTAATGCTAGACAGATGAATTACAGTACAACAGCTGGGTTTCAGTCTATGTGAGAAGAGATCCACATTATCCTGGTCACCTTTCCCCAAAGAAAGTGAGTCACTTCAAGCCAGCTCACTCCTGACAGGCAATAGAGTGGTGATACATTTTCATTTTCAGCAAAAAACATGAGTCACCCTAAGGACTAGATAGCTCAGTGAAGCGGTAATAGAATACAGAGTCTTTCATCTCCATGTCACCACTATGAATACAGCCTGATTCAACAACAACCCAAAAGTTATTAGCTAGTAGTTATTTAGTGACCCATGTGAAATGAATATGATGGTAGCTGTTGTTGTCTTGTCCTGTGATAATCAAATTAGGCCATGAAGTTCAAGTATTAGGGTGACCAGATGTCCTGTTTTTAAAGGGAGAGTCCTGCATTTAAGCCCTTCTACAGGTGTCCCTACTTTTTCTTAAAAATGGGCAAACTGTCCCATATTTTCTGTCTCTTCCCCCCACTCCCCCATCAGTACTGGTGGGTCCTGCTGCTGGCCAGATCCCTGCTCACCAGCCACCCACCCACCAGCAGTGGGGGTCCAGTAGCCGACGATGGGGGAGAGGGTGCAAGGCTGGTGGCGTGGCGGGGCAGAACTGCAGTGCGTGGGGCCAGGCCACTCCCCCCTGTTGGTTAATCAGCGCATCCCCCACTGCATGCCAGCTCTCGGCCAGAAGGAGCCCGCCCCCCCCCCCCCGTCCCGTTTCCAGCTGGCACTGGCTGCATGCTGAGCACTGTAGTGGCTGGTGAGTGCGGGCAGGCGCCAGCTGGTTATGTGTCGCCTCTGCTGTCCACCCATCGGCCCTTTACATGCTCCCCATCTCCCTGCCCTCTCCCTGCTTTGCTCCTTCACCACCACCACCCCCAGCCCCGCTGCTCCTCCATATACTCACCAGGTCATCAGGTATCTCACTCCCGCATACACCAATGTATGATGGAACCTATCTGGAGGTTTCGGTCCAATTTCAAGTAGAGAATAGCTAGCAACACAAATCGGGCTAAGTGGGGAGCCTTATTAGTGAGCTCAGCAGAGCGGATAAGGATTGAATATCCTTGGAGACTGAACTACCTATACACCCATGGAAATGGATTCTGTCTAGTTCAGAATTAAGAAACATGGGCGTAGCAGTGTGAAGAAGATTGCTCAGCCGCTGCCTATTCTGTATATTTTCTACAGATAAAAAGGACACTTCAGTCTCCAGTGCACTCAATCTGGCACTATTCTCAGGCACTAAATTCACATAAATAAATAAATAAACAAATAAACAAACAAACAAGTCATAATTACCCTCTCTTATGCTTTTTGGGCTCAGCCATATTCAACAGGCAGACTTCTGTTGTAAACAGAACAGAACTGTACCACTTCATTGGGTGAAGATGTGCAGGAATTCTGACTTTTCCTAACTTTGGAGTGCTTACATTTCCAACCTTAACATTTTTAAGATAGATTTTTGGAAGTAATATCAGTATAGCTGCTTTTGATGAATTTACTGAGTGCAGACCATCATTCAGAGAAGACAATACCCATTCTTGTTCTCCCAACTTTAATAGTTAACTTTAATCCCCTGGCCATTTATCCTACCAGCTATGATGGATCTATATTCTGGATCCCCTACCATAAGTCATTAAAAAGTTACGTTCTTAGTCCCTAGTTTTGTCTAACACTGAAATGTGATTGTCACAAGGTGTTTATATCCACAAGTCCTTTGTCAACACTACAAAAAATATCCTTGCAGAAACTTTTTTTCACTTTATTTCCACTCCTCTTCCCCAAAAGCCATGTGGAATAGTTCCAATCTCACTTCACAGTAGAAATCTAATTAGGAGTGAGGAAATACCTTTCATCTAATGAAGTCCTCACATGTTACAGCACATCACTCACAAGGCTGTTCCCATACTATCTCATGACTAGATAGGTATCTTAAATAAGACATCTGCTGACCACTCAGATAAGAGATTCACCACAAACCCCTTCTTTAAAGGAAAAGGACACAGAACAGGCAGTAAACTGCTATCACAGTTCTTAAGCTGGTCCATTGTTCACCTCCAATTTAAATTACATAGAAGGTAATATGGCCCCAAATTCTGAAGAAAACAAAACAGGCAAGAAGCAGTTAGGGGGAAGGGGTGGGGGAGCGAGAGAGATAACAATGAGCATGAGTTACAAAAGGAACACTGCCTTGTTACTGTGCGCAAGATTCAAAAGGGATTGGAGTTTTGTATGGATATCACAAATATCCGCAGCTGTTATAATGAAATACATCAGCCCTTCTTTGTAATGGATATTAAAACTCATGCTTCAGGGTTTAAGTCAACCTCTAATTATTAGAGACTATAATGAGATCTAGATGGGGGACAGATTATCCTAGATCTACCTGCTGCAGGGTTCTTGTACCTTCTTCTGAAGTATCTGGTGTGGGCCACTGTCAGAAAGAGGACACTAGCCTAGATGGACCTTATCCTAGCCCAGTATCCTGTCTTCCCAGCAGTGACCAATGCCAGATGCTTCAGAGGGAATGAACAGAACAAGGCAATCTATTGAGTGATCCATCCCCAATCATCCAGTCCCAGATTCTGGCAATCAAAGGTTTAGGGACACCCAGAGCATGAGGTTTGCATCCCTGACCATCTTGGCTAATAGCCATTGGTGGACCTATTCTCCATGAACTTATCTACTTCTTTTTTGAACTCATTATACCTTTGGCCTTCAAAACATCCCATGGCAATGAATTCCACAGGTTGACTGTGCGTTGTATGAAAAAGTACTTCTTTATGTTTGCTTTAAACCTGCTGCCTATGAATTTCATGGGGTGACCCCTAGTTCTTGTATTATGTGAAGGGGTAAATAACACTTCCTTATTCACTTTCTCCACACCATTCATGATTTCATAGACATCTATCACATGCCCATTTGATAGTCTCTTTTCTAAGATGAAGAGTCCTAGTCTTTTTAATCTCTCCTCATAGAGAAACTGTTCCATATGACTAATCATTTTTGTTGTCCTTCTCTGTATTTTTAACATTTCTACTATATCCTTTTTTTGAGATGGTGCAACCAGAACTGCATACAGTATTCCAGGTGTGTATGTACCATGGATGTATATAGTGGCATTATGATATTTAGTGTCTTATTATCTATCCATTTCCTAATAGTTCCTAACAGTCTAATAGCTTTTTTGACTGCTGCTGCACATTGAGCAGATGTTTTTAGAGAGCTAACCACGATGATTCCAAGGTCTCCTTCTTGAGTGGCAACAGCAAATTGAGACTCCATCATTTTGTATGTATAGTTGGGATTATGTTTCCCAATGTGCATTACTTTGCATTTATCAACATAGACTGTCATCTGCCATTTTGTTGCCCAGTCACAAGAGATCCTTTTGTAGCTCTTTGCAGTCTGCCAGGGACTTAACTATCTTGAGTAGTTTTGTATCATCTGCAAACTTGCCACCTCACTCTTTATCCCTTTTTCTAGATCATTTATGACTACAGTGAACAGTACAGGTCCCAGTACAGATCCTTGGGGGATTCAGCTATTTACCCTCTCCATTATGAAATTTGACCATTTATACCTACCCTTTGTTTCCTGTCTTTTAACCAGTTACTGATCCATGAGAAGTCCTTCTTTCTTATCCATGACTGATTACTTTGTGTAAGGGCCTTTGGTGACGGACCTTGTTAAAGGCTTTCTGAAAGTCCAAGTACATTATATCCACTGGATTGCTCGTCTGCATGTTTGATGACATCCTCAAATAATTCTAATAGATTTGTGAAAAATGATTTCCCTTCCAAAAGCAGTGTTGACTCTTCCCCATTATATTACGTTCATCTAAGTCTGATAACTCTGTTCTTCACTTTAGTCTCAACCAATTTTGCCTGGTACTGACATTAGGTTTACTGGACTGTAATTACCTTTTTTTAAAAATTGGCATTGCATTAGCTAGCCATCAGTCATCTGGTTCAGAGGCTGATTTAAGTAACCGGTTACACACCACGCTTAGTAGTTCTGCAATTTCATATTGGAGTTCCTTCAGAACTTTTGGGTGTGTACCATCTGGTGACTTATTACTCTTTAATTTATCAATTTGTTCCCAAACCTCGTTAAGGAGGTATATAATCTCATCATGACAAGGATGCAATTGCTAATCTCCATATACACAATTGCAAGACAAGGACAAGATCCAGGATATGCCCTTTCATAAACGTCAAGATCAAAATCCCTCTGGGGTAGCCCCAAGAAGAGCAGTTGGACATGGGTCTCCTGGCTTCTAGACTTAAGTTCTAATCCTTTCTCTGACACTGACTTGCTGTGTGATGCAGGGCAAGCCACTTAAATTCTACACCTTACTTTCCCCATGTTAAATGGGGTAATGACACTCACCCCCTTTGTAAGCCACTTTCAGGCCCACAAATAAAAAGCACTATATAAAAGTTAACTGTTTATAAGATGTCAGTCAACATATAGGAGAATTATCTGCATAAACACTATGGACAATAAGGATGAACTAGAAAAAAGTTTAGTCATTTCAGTGAGGGATCCAGTGGGATAGTAGGACAGTCGTTACAACTTGGGAAGTTTGAAGGTAACTCTATTCTGGGGCTTTACACTGTAGGTGGACACTCTCAGAGGACTTTCTCTGTAATGGGACAATTCCTAGGATGCTAAAAGCACAACCATACATTATTCCTTGCCCTCAGAAGGCTTATGCTGAGCCAGTTAGTTCACTGGTGAGAGCTGTGCCAACACAAAACCAACAGAATCATACAGTCAGGTCTACAAAAGGCAACCAAAGACAGGTGCCATGCCCATATTTTAATCATGGTGGTGAGGACTTTATTAGCCATCCACCTTTCATTAAGCAACATAACCCACAGGATAAGTTTATGCCCCTTGCCATATGATTCTGATATGAAATCCCATGCAAAATCAGTAGGACACATACAACAGATGTTGGCCAATAGATGTCATATGAAAATCCTGTCTACTGTTGTCTTATCTCTCTATAACCCGATCTCAACAAGAAACAAAAAGCTCTCACTCAGAACCAGCCTCCCTTCTGGACCATCAAATCCCCAGTTCCCAAATACATTGCTCTACCGTCTCAACTACACATAGCCATGAAAAGTATGCCAGCTTGGGAATGGAAGTAGTGCTATAGAAAGCAATTGCATAGTGAAATCTTCTAATAAAGCTTGACCTCCAACAATAAGAGGAGAGAAGAGTGTGCATTAGTGTTGCCTCCCCTATAAATATTTTGCAAGTTATGACAATAATAATATGCCTTTTGAAGACTGTAATGTTAGTTACAATATCACAGAGAAATACTTACAATACAAGAACACTTGGTGCATTTGTTTCCTTCCGGCTGAAATTCCTTCCCTTCATGGTAATGTCTACCTTCAAATATACAACCTGAAAAGCAGACTTTGGGTAAGTGTGACTTAGATTGGGACACTTTGTTACATGATTGTACTGTAGAATTATGGGGAAAGGAATTACTTTATCCTTTCAGTGATATGCATCCAACAATAAAATGTGCATTGCAGTGCAGTAACCTGTGTAAGCCTTGGGAGCCCTAAAAAGTTAGTTTGGTGCCAGGATGGAGGAGGAAGCGCTTTCATGGATTTACATAGAAAATTTCTTTCATGGCAGATACTTTGTGCCACATTGTGCCAGGACTCCCATTTTAATCAACTTCTGTTTACAGAAGATTTTACTTTTTTAGCAAGGTGCTTGTCCACATTAAATTTGGATAGAAATAATAAAAAATTAAACATACCAAGCCAATTATACCACTAGAGCAGCAATGGTCTCCTAGTTATATAGTCCTGTAAAAACTAATATGACAGAACAACCCTCCAAACTATCTCCTTCCTTTATTGCCTTGTCATATCATATGTTAGGCCTAAATAATCCCCTGCACACTCAACATAATCCCCATGTTCCTACTCCCAAAACAACCCCCTTCCTATCAATGCTGTGACATGTGACTCCTGGCCCCTCTCCATTCGCCTTCTATACATTCATCCCTAAAACATGAACCCCAGCCAGACCCTGCACAGCTGCCAAAACCTCTGGAATACCTCACACATGAAAAACCAGACAAGCTTAAACTGTTTAAACTCTTTCTTATACTATATCCCTCCCCTACTCCACAGCATTAAAAAATGTGTCCCAATATGGGTGTTAAAAAATATATATATCTATTCACTCTATTCCTTATGTCATTCAATACATTCTATTTTACTGGTCCACATTTCAGTAACTTCCTTCCTAATCTCTCCGTTATAGTGGATACTTACCAAACCCTAATAACTAGAAATATTGAGCACAGATGGAAGAGTAGAATCCCTAGGAAATCTTACCTGGACAAGTGGGGCAACACAGTCCCGGCAGCTCAGAAGGGTTTTTGCAATGGACAACACACTGCATTTCAGATTCTGTTACCACTCCTTCCTGAAACGGAACAAACCAAACCAAACACTATAATAAGGAGCAAAACTGGATGTACAATTAATGACATGATATATGCTGTATAGCAAAACCTTTTCAAATCCCTCTTTCTTTCTGTATCTGCAGGTCACTAATAGGATTCAGATTAATCCACACTCAAAAGAGCACTTGAATCTCCCTGACAACAAACATGAGATTTGTCCTATAATGCGTCAGGTAAGAAACCAAGAACCTTCTTAGGAAAAGGAATTCTGCTTTATCAGGGGTCCCCACCCATAGGAAACTTGGAAATAATCTGCCATGCAGCTTTGATGTAAACAGAACAGACACAAAGCATTCCCTACACTCTCCCCTCAGAGAAAAAGGGCTTAGAAAAGAGATTAAAGCATCTCATTCTGTAGATGAGAGCCTGTTATCTAAGATGCACCTCCTGATAGGTACTAGTAAATTATCATTTCCTACACTTCTTGTTGAAGAAGCCAAAGTCCTGCTGAATGAATCTGGGCAAGAGTATCTGGATGCAAAGTCTATCTTTTGTGAACACAGGAAACCTAATTTTCAAAACTTGAGCACATCGGGTAAATAGGATTATCCAATTTTGCATTTTGGACATTCAGACTGGCACTTAGACAAGTAGGTACTCATTTCACATGCCCAGCACTGATCAGACTATCCAAATGTAAGCTTTGAACATCTTATTATAAAGAAAATGTATGGTTATATGCTATGTTGCTCTTGTTTAATTGCAGCCCATAACATTCTCAATCTATGCACATTTAAAAACTGGGCATGCTTTCCTTTTACTTTTCCTCTCTAAAGAGGTTTTGTGGACACAGCCAGTTTTAGATGCCCATGAAAATCATTAATGCAGCAGGCGGGCCTTTGCAAAAAAGGAGCTAGTATCTGACTACCTGGTGCCAAAAGGTACCCAAAAAGATCCCTTTGAATATTTCCAGTCCCCTTCAAAATATTTGTGCAGAGTATTTAAACTTGGGCATCCACCTTATTTCTAAAGGCAGTACTGACATCAATGTTGGGTCCGAAGAAAATGCAGCTCTTAGTAAAGGGTTTTTAGCAGAACTTTGTATTTTTACCCCCGAAAGATCGTGATCACATCCATTTGTGTGGACAAACCTAGAGACTGCAGAAACATCAATTTGTCAGTTACCTGGCTTGTGTACACAAATGCAATGTGTGCGTCTGCAGATGAATACTCTTGTGGATTTTATTGGTGCAACTCAGGAAGGCTATCAGAAATGCAGCCCACTATGTCGACAAATCAGTAGCTCAGGGAAAACAAATGGGTTGTTTGTTAGATTATTTTAATTAGTATTCCAGATTGGTGTGTCTCTCACAAACAGGTGCACACTCATATTTTGTTAAAAGTCTAATGATTGCTGAGAAAAGCTAAATAATTCCAGTGTTCAGGCTAGCCCTCCATCCTTAGCTCATCCAGGTATGTTTTAGATTAGAATCTCAGTATTTAAGATAAGTAACTTTGTTGTTCTGAATGTTGCACTATAGCTGGTCACAACTGGATGAGTTAAGGACAAAGCAGCAGCCTTAACTCTGAACATGATCTCTTGTTTTTCTTGACTTAAGAAACTGAAGATTTTAAATATATTGTTTGGATTTAATACAAAAGATTCAGACTTTCACGAGAGAAAGCAAACAATTCTGCATTTGTTAACTTCATGACTTCCAGCCCTTACCTGACACTGATATGCAATACATGGATTAGCTGGGGCTTGCCATTTTATGGAGCTGTTGTAGTTGTTTCCTTCAAAAGTGCAACCTAGAGAAACAGAGAAGCAGGACAGTCTCTTACTTGATGATCACATGATGTTCTGGAAGGGAATTGGTAGGTTTTAATAGACAGATTTTCAAGCTCAAGCTGCAGAAAAGGTTCGTATAAGGAGGACAGAGCTCAAGGCCTACTGAGAAGATCTCCCCAAGTCCAGCCAGTCGTCCACGTATGGATACATTGTGGTGTCTCTCTTCCTGAGCTATGCTATGAGTACTTTGGTAAACACCCTTGGGGTGGCTGAGAGACAAAGGGGACAAATAAAGTATATTTTGATAATGTTCTTGGCCCACCATGAATCTTAGTATGTCCTGTGTGATAGGATTATAGCTATGTTGAAGAATGCATCTTGAAGACTGAAAGATGGGAACCAGCCCCTTGATTCCAGAGTGGGGATTACTGATGCCAGAGTAGCCTTCCTGAATTGCAACTTCTTTATGAGGTGTCTTAAGCCACATCTACGCTGCAGGCCTATGTCGGTATAACTACCAAGGGTGTGAAAAATCAATACCCCTGAGTGACATAATTATACCAACCTTAACTGCCCCCTCTGTGTAGACAGCACTATGTCAGTGGGACAGCTTCTCCCATCAACATAGCTACTGCATCTCAGGGAGGTGAATTAACTATGCCAATGGGAGAGCTCTCTCCCATCAGCATACCAATGTCTTCACTTAAGCCCTACAGCAGTGAGGCTGCATTGGTGCAGCTGTGCCAATGCAGAGTTTTAAGAGTAGACCTACCCTTAGAACCAGGATCGGTTGCCACCCTCCCTTTTCCTTAAGGATAAGAAGGCATCTTCTATAGAAGCCTTTCCACTGATACTGAGGGTGAACCTTCTCAACAGCCTGGAAAGAAAATAGCAAGAAGACCTTTTGTTATAAGAGAACCTAATGAAAAGGTATAGGGAAGGGTGATTGGGAGTAGTTGGTGTCTGGAAATGGACAGATAAAACTGGCATGTTTTTAAGACCACTAGTTTAGGAATTGGCTGTAGTAATTGAAGATATCTCTTTAAAAAAAAGTATATGTAAGGATCTTGGAAGCAATATTTTGTAAGAGTTAAAACCTATAAATAGTTCCATCTTCTAGTTCATAAATCAACAAGTAACCTAATTTAGAATTTACAATGCACAGATTGGCCAGTGTAAAGATGGTAACAATATCATGGGCAGGAGTTTAGCAATGTTCCCAAGGAGATGCAAAGAGGACCAGGTTAAAACATTAGCGTCACCTTAAATGACAGAACCATATAAAGATAATACCCTTGTGCATGGCATCACAAACCTGGGTAATGTGGACTGCTGTCACAGTTAAAGGGTCATATTATCAGTTGGTGTAAATCAGCATAGTTCCATTAGCATCAATGAAGCTATGGTAGTTTAAACTAGCTGAGGATCTGGTCTATAAAATCACTAACCATGGAAGAGATGTGGATCCAGGGCAAAGAAGCTCAAGTCTTGGTCTCAAGAATCCAAGCAATGAAGAATGCCAAGAGGATGGACTTGTTTTCCTCGTAAATGTGGAGGTTTAAAGTCAAATAAAGAGAAGTCTTTAACTATCAGTCCCCTTCATAATTTTAATCCAGGCAATTATTTTACTCAGATGAAAAGTGAAAAAAAAATAACTCAAGAGGCATAATCTTTTTTAAAAAATTAAAAATAGAAAACTAAGCATACATAGGGAATCTAAACAGCATGTTTTCCCTCAAAAAGTCATGAGCATATGGAATTAGTTTCTAGGAGAGGCCGCTGGAGTAAATGGCATAAAATGGATTTAAGAGACAACTGAGAAGTCTTTCTGGAGGAGCAAAGGATGTTAGGATATAGCAAAATAGAAGCCGGGTGGCGGCGGGGGGGAGGAATGGTCAATGTCACTCAAAAATTGAACAGGCTTGTAGGATCAAACAGCCTTTTCCTGTTTGTTAAAGATCATATGCTTTTTTAAGAGAATCCCTTAAAGCACTTATCCATCCAGTCTTCTGCTGCTTCCCTGCAGTAGTGCTAGTGTAGAACAAGCTGGAAGCTATGGCAATACAGAAATGACAGGTCTTTTTATGAAAATAGGGGCCCATCACAATACTGATTCTCACTGGTCAGTTGCCTCAGAGGGGGACTTTTATATGAAATATACAGGATTGCTGGGGGCTGGGGAAGGTCTCTTCAAACATACACTTTTTTAAAGCAGATCTGTATGGATAAGGCCTGATCCAAAGCCACTGAAGTCAATGGAAAGACTCCCAAAGAGCTGTGGAAAAGCCTTAGCAGGACAGCAAAAAAGGAATATACAGAGACAATAAAATGAAAGAAATTACGTTACATAACAGGCATAGATTATCTGTGCCCTTCCTCCTCAAATTCCACAAAAGTGGTTATTTATAAATTTGGGAAATTTGTTCTTCTTTTCAAAAACTTTCAGCAGTAAAACCTGGGATTCTTAAGATTGCCAGTACTATGGGTGGGAGCTGTTCTGTTTTCTGATAAATCTATTTCATGTGGGTATTTCATGAGGCAATCACCCATTCTCAGAAATACCAGGCAAAATAGAGCGATTTGAATAACTGATTTAACTATAATTTCAAATAATTTGATTTTTATTTATTTATTGTTTAAATCACTGATTTAAATCAGGGTTGGAGTTTTGTAAAGCTAATGTTAAAGTTTTAGCTATGGCATTTTTAGATTAACATTTATAATGCATTACGTTATAAATACTCCTCTTTAAAATGTCACTACTGGTACAGTCTCTTATTTGTCTTCCATAAAACTGTGATAGGCAAAAAACACAATATTGCAACTTAAGGCCCTGATGCTTCAATCACTTAAGCGGATAAGAAACTCTGCTCATGTGAAAGGGACTCAGATGAATAGTCCCATTGTTTTAAAGTTAACATGTGCATAAGTGTGTGCAGCATCTGGGACTAAAATTGTATTTTTTATTTAAAATGTCTTCGTGACATAAAACCTTTGTCACTTCAAAATAAATTGCCTAGTGTTAACAATGAGAACTTATTGAGACTCAACACATTAACATTGTTATTCTGAACTGTGTTGTACACAGAGGCCAACATTTTCAAAATAGGAGCCTAAAGTTAGGCTCCTAAAACCATAATTTGCCACCTAAAGGTGGGATTTTCAAAAGTACTTAAGTCATTTAGCATTTCAGCCTTCTTGACTTCTGGAAGTTCAATATGGGCACAGTTCTACATATTGCTGAGCACTCTGGTCCCCATTCACGAAATCACTTAAGCATGTACTTGATTTCAAGCACTGCAATGGAACCATTCACATCCTGCAAGTTAAAGACCAAAGACAGAGTGCTCAGCACCTTTCACAATGAAGCTCTATATCAGAATGTGTGACTAGCTGCAGTATAACTCCGGCTATTTGCTTATCAGTTTTATATGTGTGTGTGTGTTGTATGTACAGTTAATGAGACTCTGGAATGATCTTTTTCTTTATGGATGAGCATTTTAAACATATAACTTCTTAGTAGAAAAATATTTCTGTGCAAAATCTGAAAACAAATTAGGAAATTAATACAGGTAATGGCTAAAATTTTAGCAATTTTAAATTAAGACTCCCTTTGATTTCAGTGGGGCTAGGATTTCACCCTCAGTCTTTTTCTCACCTAGGAACCCAAGTGACAAATACTACTCCTATTTCAGTACATATCTGCAAACAAACCAGTAAATAATTTTATTTGGATTTAATCCTAGTTTGTTTTGATTTGACTACTCCACATTGCAGAACAGTGGACAGAGTTCATGTGTCAGTGATGAGAGGTGAGATGCAGACAGAGGTTTCAGTTGACCAGAATTTTGTAAGTGAAAGAGGCAAGGAGCCAACAAAGGAGGGTTGACATGGTCAGAGTATTGAGAAGATAGGATTGTTTTAGCTGCTGAATGTTGGAAAGATTTGAAGATGGGATAAAATCATTAAGGCTGGAGAGAAAGTAGTTACAATAGCCCAGGTGAGATATTCATATTCTTTTGACCTGAGGCATGCCCCTTTGCCCATAGTTGTGTCCTTTGTACTTCCCAAAACTGCACCCATAACACATTCTTCAAAACTAACAGAAAACAGACTACATACCAGCTAGTGTTCCAGACCCTTACTTTCAATACATACATCTTCCAGCTGACACTGCAAACAAAAAGCAGGGCCTTTTGAATCCACTTAATCATACTATGGAAGTTTGAGACTCTCCTGAAATCAGCTGAGTAAAACCCTTTCTGCTTCAATAAGCTTATTCATCCAGGTAGAATTCTGCCTACTACATGATTGAACACACACTATATTTAGCTCAGAAAGTAGCAATTTCTGAATATGTGCAATGTTATCAGTGAAGGTATTGCTTTCTCTTCTACACAATCACACACCATGATGGAATCCCTCTTTAAGATCCTAAAAGAATAATTCTCACCAGGAAACCCCATTAAGTCAACTTTTGCTAACCATTTATTATTTGAAGAGGGGAGGAAACCATGTATAAAAATCTAGGAACACCAGAGCTCAACTTAAATATTCAGTTTAAGTATTTAAATACTTAGTTACTTCAGATTAAATACATACTCAGAGGACAGCATAAAGGACCAGACTAGACTGATTTCAATGGAACGATGCTGATTTACCCAGTTAAGATTCTGACCTAATTTACAGTCCCTTCTACTTCTTCTCTTAGAAATGCTGGTATATTATTAATGTAAAATATTAACTTTCCGTTATCTGTGGTTTTGTTCCTATAAGCTACCTGGGTCCAAATTGTTCAGATAAGTCTTGGATAAGCATACAAGCTTTGAGTTGCTTATCTGAACCAAACCAAACCACTGAATCTTTTGAAGTTGGTCCATTGTGGTCTATTAAGTGAAAACTACTCAATAGCTGCTAAAGTAACCTGATAAAGCCAAACTGATAAGGACCGAAATCTAGACTATCTACATAATAAATGGAGGCAATATAGCTAAATTACCGCTTGTAATTTCAGTTATTACAGCTTCAGTTATTTCCTGGCCAGAGCCAGAAGTATAAACCAGAAGCAGAGCCAGGGATCAATACCAGAGAGACAGCAGCCAAATTTTAGAACGATAGGGTCAACTGGAGTCAGAAGCCAGAGGGGAGCTGGGCTTAGAACAAGGGCAAGCACTGCTGCAGGCATGGTAGAAGTTAAGCAGCCACTGGTGTGCTGTGGGGGCCGGGCTTATATAAGCATGGTTGCTAAACTAGCAGCCAGTCAGAGCTGTGGCCACTCTGTCAGTTCCAAGGCAGTGTAGCTGGGCTAACTGGTTGCCTAGCAGCAAAGTTAATCAGGGAGCAGGTCAGTATCTGGTCTGGGACCTGACAACTCTACATCTGGGAATGAGCCTCTCAGCCTGGGTCCACAGACTTGTATTGGTAGCCCTAGCATGCTAAAAACAGATGTATAGACATTGTCACTCATGCTAGAGCGTGAACTCTCAAGCCAACCCACCCCAGCCCCCCAGGCTTGAAAGCCCGAGCTCCAGTCCGGAGTCACAATGTCTACACAGCTATTTTTAGCCTGGTAGCTTGAGCTCCACTAACGCGAGTATGTGGACCGAGGCTGGGAAGCCCTCTCCCAGATACAGACATACCCTGTGTGGGTTGGCATGCTTATTTTGGAATGAGAGTGCCCTATTTTGAAATAACTTAGATCAATTTTTTACAGTTTTCCATTTAAATAAAGAATCGGGCGCTTTTATTCCAAGAGAAGCATGTTCTCACACAGATTTGAACAGATATAATTAAAGATGTGAATTACAACCGATTGAGTTATTTCTGTTCCATTTTACTGTGGAGACAAACTGGACAGTCAGTAAGGCACTCATCATCCCACTCCCAATAAGAATTTGAATGGAACTTTTTTCCTCCTGCTCCCCAGCAGCACGTGACAGTAGTACTCCAAAGAGAAAAAATGGGCGGGAAAAGATGGACTAGCATACTAAGGCAGTGTCCTCGAAAGTTCATTAAAAATAGGACTTTATTACTCAATTTGACAGTGCCCAACAAGATTCCAGCAGGAATTTGTGCTTATTTAAGGCTAATGGGAATTCGATAGACAAGTCATTTCCCATAGTCCCAGGAGAAAATATCAGATTAACATACTGTAGGTTGGCTCCATGTCCCCCATTTCTAAAGCATCCTACTTCTCCTATTTTTCTTTTTTCCCCTCCCCTTCTATTTAAAAAGTAACCTCTCTATTGGCATGAAAAATAAACATCAGGATAAAGAAAACAGTCATAAGACAGGTTTTATTTATTTTTTTGATAAATTATTCCTCAGGGAAAAGCCCAGACAAACTAGCACAGAAATATCAGATCAAGCCAAAAACCCCTTGCAAATTCAACTGTATGTCACTGACATTAAACCTGTCGGCCAAGTTAAGAGAACTGCAAATCCCATATGTGGATATTATTAAATCTATTTTCACATATTTCATAACGTTAAAGAGTCACTGACACCTCCTGGCAAATGCTGAAATCCTACGTAGAGAAAATTCTGCATAAGTAATGTAGCTAGTATTCCTCTTCTGTTTTTTATTTATGTGCAAAAAACATGTTTCTTAGAGGCTCATTTGTTTCTGCTGCTTATACCTCACTTGGTGTGATATCTACATGAAGAGCAGAGAGCCTGTGCAATGTCCTCCACACCATTTACACCCGACATTAAAGAGACAAATCCAGCTCCCTCCTGCATAGCCACAGAGTCCCTTTTTGCAGCTGAAACAGTGCAGTTCCATTGCATGCAGAATGTGGACACGGAGGAGCCACATACGGGGTAAATAGCATAGCATAACAGCATCTGGGTGTGGCGCCAGCACATGGGTGGGATGGGGTTAGGGATTTAATCTACATAAATCCCTCACTATTCCACCTCCTCCTATTCCTCATAGATTACTACGCCCCGTAGTAATCTATGAAGGCTACCTCAGCCCACCATGCATATATCCAACTCCGAACCCAGCCACCAGTGTGGGGTAACGGAGGATTTGGCTTAAGAATGCTCTGAGATCATATTTACCCCTAGTGCAGAGGACCACAACATTTCAATTTGAATTGGGGCTGCATGAGGGCCACTGATAAAGAGCCCTCTGCAGCCCTGTGTGTCAAGGAGTAGTTCTCCGCACTAGCCCTGCATAGTACAACGTGCATGGCAATGATGAGGGTGGGTCAGCAGAGAGACCATGGGATCTGCGTTACATGGCCCCACAACATTGCCCAAGAAGCTCAGTGATGTTACAGCTGCTACCATAGTGAAAGTGGACATAACAGAGATATAGGTCTGCCCTCTGCCCCCATTCTCTCGGCAGCTGAAATTCACTTTCGCAGATGCCCTGTATTTCACCTGTATGTGGGGTCAAATGAATTCCACTCTTTTATGATCCGACATGAACACAGTAAAACAACAAAATGTGTGATTAGAGCTCCAATAGTTCCTGAACTTGTACAGTCTCTAAACAATGGAGAATTTCACAGTTCATACAGTATGGGCTGCAATAGCGAAGCACAAAAAAATGAGATCTATCCACATGCAAAGATTGTAAGAGTCTTACCACAAAAGTATCGCGAGGTCCCAGAGCTCGGGCTCCAGCTCAAACTCAAATATCTACAAAGCAATTTGACAGACCTGCAGCCCAAGCCCCATGAATCCAAGTCAGCTGACCTGAGCCAGCCATGGGTGTTTAATTGCTGTGTAGACCTACCCACAGCAGCCAGAACCAGATGCTTCAGAAGAAGGTGTAAAAACACCACAGTAGGCAGATGTAGGATAATCTGCCCACCCCCTTCACTCTCCTACCCACAACTGTTAGGACTCATTCTAATATTTAATAGTTACAGACCACCTTAAGCCCTGAATTATGGAATTTAATATTCCTTCCAAAAATTTTGTTTTCGTGAATTATAACTCTAGATATTTTGATATTCGAGAAGGCTTGCAGTGTCATTGTCTGCGCTATAATCCAGTTCTTGTGGCAAATAGGATTATTCTTAATGAATATCAATGGAGCATATATGTCACAAACACTTAAATCATTACCAAATATTTATAAAATTAACCATCAACAGTGATCAAGTGCAGGACAGAACAAATTGCATATAAAGAAAAGTAAAAGCACCAGTCTCAGCCTAGAATAACTTAAAACATAATTAGCGTAACAAACCCCCTTTACCCTCCCAGCTACTACTCTTTGCATGGCACTCTCATAGCCGTCCAGGGGAGATGCACATTAGCAGGAACAAAAAGCGGAGTATGGCTCACAGTTATAGTACCCCCATCTTAACCATCTCCGATCCACTAATAACAAACTCTTATTCAGAGAGCAAATAATTTATTTTTAGAAATGGAGAGAGCCCCAAATTAAAATGACATCTTTCCAGGTAAATACGAAAAATCCGCCAAATCCATTTCTATAATCCTCAGTGACCTCATATGTTTTCATTAAATGTATTGAATAAAATGAGAGAAGAGAAAAGGCACTTCCCCCCCAACCCCCAATGCTACAGTGACAGGACATACTGGACTGGGATTCAGGCTGAAAACCACTGTTCTATGGTAACAAGAACCTTTCGCAGACCCCTTACACATAATCTGCGGACCGCCCCCACCACCACCACTACCACCAGGGTCCAGAGGCTGAAAACCACTGGTTTTAGGGTAATATATTGTTTTTATCTCAGCAGCTTTCACCTGCTACTAATTTTCTTTCTCTTTGCATAGGCAGGTAAGGTTTTTGTTGACGTTTCAGCGAAAGCAGAGAAGAACTGCTAGAAGACATTTAAATATCACACAAAAGTGTGCAATTAGTAGCAAGGGATCACTGCTCAGTATGCAGCTAGAAGAAGGAAAAATTCTCCCTCAATGTTTTGAATTCATATTATTTGTGTGTGCATAGGTATGCAGCAGAGTGCTCAGCTTGATGCACAATCAAATGCATAAAATCCCATTTTAAACTGCTGTGGTGACATGGACTACACAACTGGAAGTATTACAGCCCCCAAATCCAATCACGAGGTGGCCTCCCACATAATAAAACAAAACATCCAGATTTCCTGCCTATTTTTATGGTCATCACAAATTGTCTGAAGCTGGCTTCTTGTTTCATACACAAAGCCAATTTTGAAATTGTACTCCCTACCTTTTGTTCATGATATTATAGACACCTATATATTTTAAATGACAATAGCCAACCGTCCATTTCTCCATAAGGTTGGGAAACTGGCATTAACAAAGAATATTACAAGGGAAATGAGTAACAACCCCCATGTTTCAGTTGGCCAACACTTTTCATTATAAAAGATTCTGGTGACTTTTTGAGAAACTTTAACACCACTATTGTTTGCACCAGACCTTTGAAATTAGGCATGGAGAAATCCACTGGGCTCAAGAAGTGCCTTTTCTTTGTCCCAGGAAATGTTGTTCAGGTTTAACTGAGATATAAACTGTTAAAAATCATCATTTCACTTCTCTTGCTTGAGTTGCTCAGGAACTTTTTTTTTTTTTTTTTGGGGGGGGGGGGGGCTTAAACAGCCTACCAAAACAATATCTGAATACAAATATTCTGAGGCCATGTCCCATGCTGCCCCCAAAGCAGGGGTACATCCTGGGAGCTGTAGAGGAAGAGAGAGGGAAGTGGGATCCCCAACTTCCACCCAGACACATTACATGGCCCGAAAAGATCACACACCCCTTTGGGGGCCACCACATGGGACAGGAGCTCCCCCCAGCTTCCTGGGTGGAGGGCAAGAGAGACAAAGCAAGAAACCAGGCTCCCCACAAAGACACGTCCCAGAGGCTTATTTCCTCCCCTGCCCCCACCCCCCATCCCCCAAACAGGCAGAAGAGCCTTTATTTGCTTCCAGCTAATCCAGTTAGTTCTGTAGCTCAAGCAGTGCTGAAGGTTCAGGATTCAAACCTTGTTGATGATGTATGCTGTGGGGGGTCACTCCAATTTTACACAGTAGGGGTTACCTTTTTTAAAAACTTTTAAAATACTAAGAAATTACAATATATTATGTTATTTAAGTGTCAAAGCCAAGCTCTCAAGAGATAGGAAATTCCAGAATTTAAGGTCCCCCTTACAAACATAATTCTTCCCCTTGTGCATATGCATTATGATCAAGTTTTAAATTACATACTACTTTTTTCACCGAACCACTGCCTTATTCATTACACAGAAAAGACCCACAAGGAGGGAAAAATCAAGGTTCCATGGGCAACCTTACATTTTGTACTTCCTAACTTTTGAGTCCTTGAATTCATAACCTTAATTTTTTCATAATTTCATATGCAAGAAAGCAACCATCTATACATCTGGTATGAACATGGGGAATGGATTTCCAATCAGTTCAAAACATAGTTTAGGAACTTTATGCTGCAAAGCTAAAGCAAAATATAATTTATAGTTCGTGTCGATGAAACTTGTAACTATAAATTCATACGTTTTTAGGAAACATTTTAATTTCAGTGTCATTTTAAGGTGTGCCTCTCCCTTTCCTTGGCTTAAAAAAAAGTGTCAAAGTTTTAGACAAATCTATGAATTTGGGTTTGCCAGGCATGTTCAGAAATCTAAACTGGACCACAGAAGCAAAGCATAAATAGATCAGCCATCATATGTCTTTAGTCATCCAGGAAAAATACATATCCATCATGTCTCTTCTGCCTGAATTATAGAGTAGTCTGTTTTCCTGCCATTATATTTTTTCCGGCAGGGTGGTAGAATGTTTGCATTGGGGTTTGGATTTAGAATTCCCCAGCAATTTATTCTACCTCACTTCCCTCCCAAAGTCACCCCGACCACCCCTGGGGAATAAAAAAGATAAATTAAAAAAAAAAGAGAGAGAAAGTAAAAGCTGGCTGAATCGGAAATTCTTTACTTCATCAGCTGAGTACTACTGAGCAGTCTCTCAACAGTTTTACCATGTTTTATGGCACATTACCTCACTGTGTCACTATTAAAAAAAAAGACACTTTCTACTGATTTTAATTACAAAATGTATCACTTGTATCAGTATGGTAATTATGTAAAAAACATATTTCTTTATTACCACAATCCATTTATTGTATAGTAAAGGACCAAAAAAAAAAAAAAAAGAAGAAGAAGAAGTGGGAATTTAATAATTAGCTAATTCAATTTCTAAAGCACTTTGAAGAAAAATTATAGCTGAGAACTAAGCATGTACTGTTTGCATTGTTGCTGAGTTCCCTTTTTAGGACATTTTAGTTTAAATTATCACCAGATGCAAGTAGCTTTTACTAAAGTCTAAACTTTTTACAAGATTTATGGCTCATTGCTATCATGTATATTAATAGAATTCAATAACATAAAATACACTGTGTTGGTGAGGGGGATGTTTGTTTTATACAGAAATGCAGAAATAGCAGCAGCTGCCATGCTATTTTCTAAGCTGCACTTCTCTTTTTCTTCACTGAAAAAGAGGGGATAAGGGTGCTTCTGGAAGCATAAGGAGTAAGCATCTGCATATTTATTCACTTGTAGGAGACAGCAAAGAATACCAGCCAGTCAGAAACCTATGAGCCTGTAGGTGTGAAATCTCTAATACAGGGAAGAAAGGTTAGAGGTCTGCTTGAATGTTCAAACCAGCTATCACTTCACTTCTGACCACAGCAATCTCTTATGGATGTGGTGGGAATGATGGTTGGGTGGGGTGAGTAGGGGGCATCCTGGCCAACTCTTTACATTGGTTGATCGTGACAACAAACAATGAAAACATGCAGAAAACAAGTTTTGGAAAAGTAGTGAATATGGGTAATAAAGTAGCAGCAGCAAGGACTCTTCATCTTCTGAGGGAAATTTGGCAGTCCTGCCAAATGTTTGGAGTCTGTTTCACTAACTCTATTAAGATTTTGTTTCCATATAGTGCTTAGCCTCACATTGGCATCCTTCCTCTGGGAATAATAATATAATTTCATCATAATAATAAAGCACTACTAATGAAGTAGAAACAAAAATGTGTTTTAAGGTATTATGATATCTTGGAAACTAACTAATTTACATGTTCATATTATAAAACTATGTATCTCCCCATAACTTGGGGATTTCTTAAAATTACTGCCATTTTTGGGGCCACCAGTAGCCAGAGATGGAAAGCTTTAGTCTTCACTCTACAACTGGCAAAACAAATTCAAGAACTGAGAAACTTAAAAAAAATAAATAAAGAGAGAGAATATATGAAGGAAACTGCACCTTTGCATTGCTCACAGCAGGCTCCTCTCTGCTTAATGACCAGAGAACACTCCTTGGAAAGCACCGGACACTTCTCTCGTTTGCATGTCACTTCCTTATTCTAGACAAAAAAGGCAAATGCTGTTGAAAGCAAAAATCAAACATTTATTCTCCATTTCATGACACTCCAAAATTGAAATATGGGTTTAGGAAGTCACTCCCTGCTTGACAAGAGACCTTTGTGATTCAAAATAATCAAAAATTCCCTCATAGAAACAGACAGTATTTTTCCCTCATAGTACATACTGAGAAGAGAGGACGAGTGGGGGCGGAAAGCACAACATTAAAAGGAGATCTAACCTAGATAAAGTAATGCCAAAGGAAACGTGTGATTCCTTTTCCCATTCTAATATTACTTTTTGGTATACTGTAGAAATGATAATATTTTTGTAAATTATATTTCAAACTATTAGAGTACCTGATCCAAGACTTCCTTGTGTGAACAAAAATATTTGCTCACAACTGTCCAACAGTCCCGAGTAGTACAGTGAATTAAAGTGCAACCGTCTAAAGTTCCAAGCCAAATAATAACTCAGTTGGGTTTGAATGGATTCAGTTTAAAAAACAAAAAAGAAATATAAATGCCAAGTGAGGAGATATTTATGAAAAGTTCATAGCACAGGGACAGCTCTCTGATAATAGGGCTATATTAACAAAACTGTTTCAAGCATTTTCATTTGCTGTTATTTCTAAAGTGACAGCAGTTTTAAATACAATAAAACCTCAGAGTTATGAACACTTCAGTAATGGAGCTTGTTCATAACTCTGAAGTTTCGTAACTCTGAACAAAACATTATGGTGGTTCTTTCAAATATTTACAACTGAACATTGACTTAATAATTGACTTTGAAACTTTACTATGCAGAAGAAAAATGCTGCTTTTAACCATCTTAATTTAAACAAGTACAGAAACAGTTTCCTTACCTTGTCAAATCTTTGTTTTTAAACTTTCTCTTTATTTTTTTAGTGGTTTACATTTAACACAGTACTATACTTAGGGTGACCAGATAGCAACTGTGAAAAAATGGGATGGGGGTGTGGGGTAATAGGCACCTATATAAGAAAAAGTCCCAAAAAACAAGATTGTCCCTTTACAAACGGGACATCTGGTCACCCTAACTGTATTGCATTTGCACCCCACCCCACCCTTTTTATTTTTTGGTCTCTGCTGCTGCCTGATTGTGTACTTCTGGTCCCAAATGAGGTGTGTGGTTGACCGGTTAGTTTATAACTTTGAGGTTCTACTGTATACACATATACACACAGTTTAAATTCAGCCGGAGCCATCCAGAACGAAGCTCCGGTAAATATTTTCAAACCCATGGGAGCACCGGTGCCTCCCACAGGCTGAAGCCCTGAGCCCCAGGGCTCTGGGAAACATTCAGGGAGAATTTAAGCCCTGCACACACATAACAATGCACGTAGGGCCTAATAAAGTTAAGCACAGGCTTAACTTTAAATATATGCTTATGTCCCACTGCAGTCTATGAGAGTTAAGCATATACTTAAAGTTAAGCACTTACTTAATTATTTGCTAAATAGGTATGGGATTAAGCACATGCTTAGGTGCTCTGCTAAATGAAGGTCTTAATACAGCTACATTTATTTGGGATTGCTGCTTTGTTTGAACATCTCCCAGGGAACAGATTTCATGCCTCATGAGAGTAAATGATCATTAATGCTGCTTAATTGGGAGAGTGATACCAACAACAACAAATCCATTTACTGGTGATTCATTTGTCCAGTGCTAAAGGGTTAATCAGTGTTTAACTAGTTGTCATACATGGGAGATTCTAAGATCCAGTCACTGAATCCATAATTTGCAAATAAAGACTAAAAGATGATGTAATGAATAATTTGTATTCAGTAAACATTTTCTTCACTTAGGGCCTAATATTGCACTGTGCTGAGTAAACTAAAACTCCTTGGATTTCAATGAGAATTGAGGGGGTTGGTTCTTCTCAGGAGCAACTTAATACCTTCCAGTATTGGGCCCATAAGATTACTTTGCAAGTATAACTTTTGCATTCCCTAACATTTTTGTGTTTAAATATATCGGTTTCTACATTGTGTTAACATAGGAGTTCTGATTCTCCACTGCCTTTCACCTACACTTCACTGATGTAAATTACTACACAAAGTGCAACGCAGAAGACACCACTCCAAGGGTTATTTTTGCATTTCATTTACAGTACATATATAAATTTATACACTGCATAGCATACACACACACAGCCAAATACTCAGCTGATATAAATTAGTGTGATGACAGTGACTTCAATGGAGCAACCAATGGCCCAAAATGTTCTAATGTATCATCTCTCCGTGCATGGTCAAATAATTAAGAACAACAATTCTTTAGAAATATATAATTAATTATTCTATCTTTTTTGTTGTTCAGATATGAGCTGGCACAAAAGCAGTTAAAAGTTCTCCCTTCCTACCCCTCCCCCAAACTATCTATTTTGAAATCCTTCTCAACTCCCAATCCCCTCAGGAAAATCCTAGGAAAACAAATAAGCTTTGCAACATGACCTGAAGGCCATCAGATCTGGGCTCTGTCATTCCAAGGGGCCAAGCTGGTGCAGAACTTCCTTTAACAACCTGCCAGCAGTCCCAAACTCATTTAAATCAGGGAGCTGTTTGCTTGACCCCTCAGTTTATCCCATCTGCCTTGGGATCATGAGAGATGCAGGTTCCTAAACTGTTCAGGATCCAAACTACATAGGGCTTTACAGCTTAACCTCCACTTAGATAACAACTGGTAATCACCACAGATCACATATTTGATGTGTTCCATGTGGGAAATCCCACTTAAGTGGGCAGCCACAATCTGCACTCTCTACAATTTCCTGAGGTCCTCAAGACGTAGTCCCATACACTGCACGTTTTAGTGATCCTATTTTAAAATGACAAAAGCGCAGATACTGGTGGAGGTCTGTACCCCAAAGAAAAACACACAACCCTCTTGCCATGTGCCAATGTTGATAAACAATCTTGGCAATATCCCAGCCTTTCTTAGTAAGTGGTTGTTATGATTTATGTCTTGTCCTCAAACTGTTCAGAAATCAGATTATCCAAGAGGGTAAAATAACTGCATATTATACTGCCACCATCCTATAAAGAAAAGTCAGTGACCAAGCTGGAGGATACCACTGAATATACTAAGAAGAATTAACACAGGAATGTTTAGCACAAGGTAATCCATTGGTAGGGCCCTTCGTTTTCAGTTATTATTTTGTTCAATTTTTCTCAGGTATTTATCAGTGTTTATTGCCACAACAACAAAAACAGGTGACAATCAGTGTTAAAAACTATTAATAATTTTTCTGGGTAAATACTGGGGTTTATTTTGGTGGATGGAAAGACGGGGGGGGAAATATTCAGTGGATTAATGCTTTGAATTCTGTTCATCAATGTCATTTGCTGCAGAACTAAAACAGAACTCAAAACACAATGCCACCTCTGAGTTTAAGAAAACAATGTATCTAATCCCCAAATAAGACTTTTCATTTGAATAAACGGTTTCCTGTTGTAGACTTAGAACTATTGGTCTATAAATATTTACATTTAATAATTGGGCCACACCATTTGCAGCATGTACACTCAGCTTCATCCTTTTCTCCTGTTTTAGTTTTTTTTTAAACTTTTGAATACTTCCTTGTGTTCTGAAACGTATTCTGATATAGATTTTCATTTTCTTCCCACTTTAGAGTGTCAAATCTTTAAACTGTTATCTGCCAACAGCTTGAAATATGTACATGGTGGGTGTGAGATTCATCAGTACATTCAGATGAGCACGCACTTCAGAGCTTGCATGCGTGCCTGTTTGTTTATTGTGTGCATCTTCTAGACAAATACATAGTCTTATTTCAACAGGCAGCTTTGCATATACACACAGACTAATTTATTATCGTAATACATATATCTCATGCACTGTATTGTATTTTCCTAATAAAACAAGTTATTTTTACATGTTTGAATGATACAAAAGTAGGTTGAAAAATCAGAAAAAAATGAAGAACACTTTTTGTAAAACCCAGGAATTTTTCAGTAAAAATTGTTTTAAACTGCAAACGAAGGGGCTTTTCCATTGCCTAGTTAATAGTAGCTCCTCAACCTTCGGCTTTTCCCTATGATTGTCAACCACACTGAGCAACCCTAGAACTGAACAAGGGTAGAAAACAAACACATTTATCTTTTAAAGTAAAATTTTGCTACTTGAAATTCCTGTCTTAAATTTAACCCTCTGAAGTGAACTCCACCTATAATTACTAGTTCATTAAATGACACAGGTAGCCATTTACCAGATGCTAGTGTCTCTCTCAATGGATTTTATGGCTTAATTAGAGACTGAAAAAAATCAAAGAGGTAGAAAAATGTCAATCAGAAAACTGAAGCACAAGAGGCTCTGCGCACATCACCCCTTTGCCTCCTTTTGCTTCCTGTGGCCTTGCTCAAGGTGCTTGTGAAGGAAGATATAAAGCTTTTATTATAAGCCTCTGGGACTTAAAATCACAGCTTTATTCTTCTCACAGTCACTGTCTAATCTGGCGGGGAGTAGAAAGGGCTTGATTCTTACACCAGCATAAACCAGGAATAACTAGTTAAATCAATGTGAAATCAGCATAAATGAGAATCAGGCCCTAAAGTTGTTAACTAACATGCAGTTGTAGTCAGAAATATGACTATTGTAACAGATTGTAACTAGTGTGATAGATTCACTGACACACTACTCCAGTTTTGCACCTCTCCAGTGTTGCAAAGCAACTATAAACCTGGATTTAATCAGCCAGTTTTGCAATGCTGGATTGACACAAAGCAATCAGAGCACATTAGTGAAATTGGCTCGACAACTTCTTATTCAATGCAGGTTTCAGAGTAGCAGCCATGTTAGTCTGTATCCGCAAAAAGAAAAGGAGTACTTGTGGCACCTTAGAGACTAACAAATTTATTTGAGCATAAGCTCAAGTACTCCTTTTCTTTATTCAATGCAGTATGCCAAATCCTACTTTTACTTACACCAGTGTAACACCCTTGACTTAAACTGATTTGATCCAGGGTGAAATCAGTGTAAGTGGGAACAGAATCAAACCTACAGTATCTGCTACCTGTGAACCAAATCCTCAGATCCATATTCAAAACAATGCAGGCAAATCCTCATTTAGTTTAATGGAAGTTTGCCTCAGAAAAGGCTGAGTTAAAACTGAGGGCTTCATCACCCCCTCCTGTGAAAAAATATCCACTGGAGGAGTTGAAGGGAAGAAAATCTCTACACTAGACCTCTAGAAATTTTCCTGCTGAATTGTTTCATTGGGGGCAATGGGGGTAAGAGAGGATTTGCCCAAATATAATACAGGTCATATAAACTGATTTATAGACTTCATGAATCTCAGGGTATCTGCAGGAGAAAAGGGCGATCCAGGAAGACCCTGTGTATCCACGGGCCTCCTCTGCTCTGTGGCAATATAGCTCCATTGGAGCCATGCTACCAAAGCATCACCAGGTGGCAACTACACATGGGACCCCAATTTAAAGGGGGAATCACTATTGCAGATGGCAGGGAGGGTTACCAAAAAGGATTACACCCCAATTTGGATTACCTTTGTTCCCTGATTGCCAGGGGAATACTGCATCTCCTCCACCATAACTCTACATCCTGCCCACCCACTCCTCCCCTGAGCATACTAATTCCCTCTCCTCTCACATAATCCTGACCTTCCTCTGAGTTTGGAGGTGGCCTAGGACTGGAGATGGGTGTAAGGATGAGCCTTCTGCTTGCATTTAAAGGTGGTACAAATGGGTCCTGATTAAAGACTTCATATTTGACCCCACAAATCTGATTTAAATCTGTTTACTTCACTGCCAAAGACAAGTTTTTATTATCATTGGCACCATAGAACTAATAAAATAATGGCAGGACAAGTTGCATCCTATTCTGCTTCATGCATCATCAACATTTTCAGCTACATCATGATTGTAGAATCTTTATCACTGATGATGATGATGGAAGAGGCAGATAAGAACCTATCATGATCTTCATATTCCAAGATCACTTCTTAGATCTGAGAGTTAGAAAAGGCATATTAGCAAATTTGGGAAATAATCGAGAAGAAAAAGATAGTCCCAACATAGAATTTTACAGAATTTTTTCTGAATTTCAAAGTAATAATATAACCTATACTATTGAAAGCCTCCCTGTGTGTCAGATTTCTCCATGCACATAGAAAGGGGGGAAGCACCACTAACATCAAAATTCTAAAGGACAAACATCTTATGTCAAATTCAGCTATGACATTATTATTATTATTTGTATTACAGTAGCATCTAGACTTAGGAGACCTCAAGAAAGATCCAGGCCACACTGTGTGTACAAACACACACTAAGAGATAAAACAGAGCGTACAGTCTAAATAGCCAAGACTGACAAAGGGAGGAAAAAGGGAAGGACTATTTATTATATTCATTTTACTGATGGAAAAAAATCGAGGCACAGACAGACAGATTAAGCAATTTGCCTAAGGTCAGATAGGAAGTCTGTGGCTGAGCCAAGAATTAAGCACCAATCTCCTGAGTCCAGTGCCTTAACCATAAAGCCCTCTTGTTTTCAACATAAACAAGCATAATTCCCCTGAAGCTCATGGAGTTGCACTTGTTTCTTCCATGACTGATTTTAGCCCTTAAACTATTGCTGAATATACTGTTATAGTTCTTTAGTTTTTCATATAAGAGCACATCTTAGCAAAACTCAAGACCCGGGGGACTTGACGTGGAGGAAAGGGCTAACACTATTCATATTATTCATACAAGACAGAAGATAAAGCAGGGCTGGTAAATCATTGTTTAGTCTATTGTAGTCTATTATACAATGCAGATCTTCTAGGCCCATGGTGTGCAAGAGTAAGAAGATAAAACATTACCAAACAAGGAGGAATTCTTGAGGGGGTGAGGGGTTTCACCCACCCTTCCAAAATATTGCTTGTAACATGTACCACCAGTCTGCTTATTTAAATTTCTCTTTCTCCTCCCCATTAGTTTTGCAAGGGTGCAGCAGGGTGAGCCAGCAATTGAGCCAAATGGATTTTAACAGCAAGCCCTTTCCTTCCAAATAAGTTCCACCCTCTAGTAATCATAACATTTCATTACTTGTCCAAGCCATACATTTAAGGAATTGTTAACTAGCAGCATGAAGGAGAGCTATACTACCAAATCTGCATCTGTGTTGTCAACATTGTTTCTGAAGCTGTTGAAAGCTCTCAGATACTTTCAGAGGTTTTCTCTTAAGAACAGCAATATTGGACTGCAACATGCAGAAGCCATCTTTTATAAGAGTGTTTTTTTGTTTGTTTGTTTCATTAAAAGGACATGCACTTGGGCACTGAAAAGTGCAGCAGAGACACATAGCTCATATATATATATAAGCCATTTGCTAAATCAGAAACCTGGGAGTCAGTCAAAATCCATAATAGGATCCCAAGATTCATAATAAATAACTTGTAATTATAGTCCTACACAATAGTTATTTTAAACAGATGGTTTATGGATTCACATCTGGGATTTTTTTTTTAATTTAATGTTCATATACACTCAGAGAGAAAGGGAGAGAACATAACTAGACTGCATCTAGGTTTGTTTTATTAGGTTTGGGGAAAAAGTAATATTTTAAAAGGGGTCAAGCTGATTCATAACAATACCGCCACATCTGATGTAAGTCCCTTGTGACTACACAGCAAAGACATGTAGGGTTCATGCTCGGAATCTCAGGCTCACATAGAATAAAGGACCTCATGAAGGGCTGCAGAGTCTGACTGAATCTTCTTTCCTGTATTAATTGAGTCCAGCACCTGGAGAATTATATTTCTAACATGTTCAAGAGAAGTTTAGAATATTTTGTTTGGAACCCACTTTTTTTTTTTTCACATCTCCCAAAACTTGCCACTGAAATTCTCTTCTTCAGAGTAAGTGCAAAGGAGATGAAAATTCATTTACCTAAAAGATAAGTTAGGCAGAGGCTATTTTAGGCTAGAACTTCATGTTGCCTTTTCTGAAGCTTCCTCTCACCATAATTTGTTCATCTGCAACTTATAGCTCATATTTTTACCTTCCATCAAAGAACTCTGTGCATAGTACCCCATTCTAACAACAAAGTATATCAAGACTAACAGTCATAAGCTCATGTGGTACAGTAAAATAAAATGTCAACATGAAAAGAAAGAGTAAAAAACAACTGAATGTTTGGCAGAGACCTTGCACAGGACTTGTGCCAAACCACAGCTTGAAGCAGCAGCCAAATTCCTACTGGATTCCCTATTGGGTCTCTGCTGTTTCACAGAACAACCACTAGGAGGACTACTTTCTGTAGCCTGCATTTGGCTTGAGAAAATTTGGAAGAGAAAAAGGTCAGGAGTCCTTGTTTCTTGGTGGCTGCACCAGCGTGGCTACTTCTACCTTTTCATATTCTCTGTATGTGTGTATCTATATCTATATCTATATATCTGCTTACTATATGTTCCATTCTATGCATCCAATGAAGTGGGCTGTAGCCCACAAAAGCTTATGCTCAAATAAATTTGTTAGTCTCTAAGGTGCCACAAGTACTCCTGTTCTTTCTGCAGAGTGATCCAGTTGACTATGTTCTGAGTCCATTGTTTTACTGGCCAATATAGGGGTAGAATTGGCTGTAAAGTTATCACTGATGCTGATTGTCAAAGGGTAAATTTCCACTGTGACATTCTGGTTTGTTTGTTTGTTTTTGAGGCTTATATTGAATCATGTAGATTTTAAATATCTAATCTGTGCCTCTTTGTTGAACAGGAAAAATATTACCTAAACATTCATTTAAACAAAAACAAAAAGATCTGTGTGGAAAGGGAGAACAAGGAAGACTGACTGAGAAGGTTGATACCATGGGATAGAAATCTGATCTGACATTAAGGCCCAATCCTGCAGTTACTTCCAACCACTATTTACGTTATGCTGGTCACACTAATGCACTCTTCAGATAGTCTAGTCTTAACTTTATGCCTGGATTTCAGTGGGATAACCCACACAACATAAAATTAAGGACATGCTTTTAAATTTTTGAAGAATAGGAGATTAAGTGTATGCATTTGTCGTCTGAAACAATAATGTAAGTCACGCTGAAAGCCTTCAAACAAGGATAAAAATTGTCCTTCAAGAATTTGGGGTGAACTTTTCAAAAGCACCTATAAATTCGACTATGTCTACACTGCCACTTATGTCAGCAAAATGTACACCTCTCAGGGGTGTGAATAATCCACCCCCGAGTGACATAAATTCCACTGGCATAAGCACTAGTATGCACAGCACTATGTTTGCAGGAGAGCTTCTCCCACCGATATAGCTTCAGCAGCTCATTGGGAGTGGATTAAATTATGTTGACAGGAGAGCTCTCTCCCATTGGCGTAGAGTGACTACATGAGAGACCTTACAGCATCAGTACAGCTGCATCGCTGTAAGTTCCCTAATATAGACACAGCCTTAGGAGCACACTTCCCATATAAAATCAATGGGACAACTGCTCCAAAGTCAGGTGCCTTTGAAAATCCCACCCTTGATCATTTGGTACTGTTGCTTAGTTTATGATTCAGATTCCAGTTCTATAACCTTCTCTCACGAGTACCACTTACACAATCAAGTACTCCCTCTTGAGTTCACTGGGATTACTCTCTTCAGTAAGCCCTGCTCTGCATGAGTAAGAATTGAAAAATTAGGCCCTGAGTGAGAAAAGGGAGGCGAAAGCACTCACAAAGCAGTGGACTGTAAGAAAATGTCTCACCACTGACAAGTGGGGTAAGAAAAATTTCTCATTTTCATTGTTTCCCCTCAAATTTGTATCTAATTTCAATTAAACAAATGGAAGTTTTTGCAGGTAAAAGACACTAAAACAAAAATAAAAGGATACTAAAAAACGGTTATGGTGCAAAATGGAAAAAATATTTGTCTGTGAAACAGACAATTTTCTGCAAAAAACAATAACATTGTCTTGATTTACAAATTCAAATCTATACCCTGCAAACATTGAGGCACATGCTTACCTTCATGCAAGTGACTAGTTTCATTAACTGTAATAGGAGTACAAACATGAGTAAAACTAAGCGTATGCTTAAATGTTGCAGACTGGGGGCTTGCTCATAGTAAAAATGTTACCAGGTTTTCAGCATAAAGTTGTGTTATATTGATACAAATGATATTTCATCATGAATCAAATATGTCAACTCAGTCCTTGCAAAAACAAAATTTTTCCTCTTGTGAACACAAAACCACCTTTTTTTCCAAATACAGCACACAGTAGTTTCTTGCTTGTTTCCACATTTTCATAATCTCTTAGGCTCCTATGTCCCCAATGCCCAAAGCAGCAGGCCACTGTTGACATTGAGCAGGGATAGTGCTACAGATCTCTCCGCGGTGGAGCTCTGCCAATATCAACTACTCTCTTCAGAATTTCAGTTCTCCCCCAGGAAGCGCAATTAAAAACAAAGCCCTTGCTTGCTGAAAGAAGACCCAGAAATTTCACTGCAGATGTGTATTCCGCACCACAACCAAAAAACACAGTACTATGTACAAGTAGTTCAGTACTCACCACTCACAACCCCCTTTAGACCAAACATACCATTTCTGCAATGTACCTAATGTTCACCAGTTTGGGGAAATTGACCTCTGTGGTCAGTTGCAAGCCTGATTTTCCCTCAAGACAGCCCAGTGGCCTGCTATTGCAGCACCATGAGTAGGAGGAGCTTCATTTAATATGATCATTTATTTGTATTACTGTAACACCTAGAGGCACAACTGAGATCACGAGCCTATTATGCTAGACAGTGTGCAAACACATATTAGGAGATGGCTCCTATCCTGGTGAGTTATAATTACAATAGACAAGGTAGACAGACAACGAATGCACACAAGGGTGAAGTAATTTGCCCATAGTAGGTCAATGGTAGAGCCAGGAATAGAGCCCAGGTCTCCTAGGTCAGTGCCCTATCCACTTAAACATTTTTCCTCACTTTAACCTTTTACGTGTGATAGGGTCAAATCTTTGTCCCAGTGAAGTCAAAAGCAAAGCTTCTCACCATTCAATAGAATATAATATGAAACTCTCTGTCAATAGGGACATGAACCTCAGGTTTCAGTGCAAACTTAGCAGCATATACAGTAACACAAAATAGTATATATAAACTGGAAGGCAGGTAAAAGTTTGGGGGTAATGTTATGGTTCTGTGGGAACCAAACCTTTGACTTTCCTGATTTGTGTGCATTTAAAATTCTTAGCTACAATCTTCCATTAGGGTATTTTTTAAAATTAAATATAAATATGTTTTATATTCCTATTAAAGTCTACATCTGACCTCCTTTGTTAAGCACTTTGAGATCTACTGCTGGAAAGGGCTATATAAAAGTGCTAGGTATTAGCATTATGAAAGGAGTAATAGTAAATACTAAATAGCTCTTTGTCGATGCTGAATCTTATGCAAATTAGCAGTCAGTAAGACAAGTAGAACCTTGGTCAGATACGACGTGTGTCAGTTTGAATCTAAGTCTGTGACTAAGAAAGCAAATTATATTTTCCACAGTTATAGCTGTGTGTCTCTTGCGTATACTGTACAACTGTGCTGATCTAGCTAAACTGATACAAACCCCTAATGTAGATAAACTTAAGCAAGTTTAACCTTTGCTTAGAATAACCTTTGAAGTTTACATAGCTAAGTTCCAAATTACACTCAACTGATTTAAGCAAGGGTTAAACTGTTCCAAGTGTTTCTATGTTAGGGATTTGGGTTTAATAAGATTGGTTTAAAACCAACTGGTGCAAGTTTTCTAATGTTGACCAAGCCAAAGTTTCAAGGTCTATTCAATCTCTAAACCTTCCGTCAACTCTGACCCTTCAGCAGAGCAACCCTTCCACTTCTATTTCTTCCCATCTTGGCCCCATTACCCATGTTCTGTTTATTTCCCAGGGTTGGCTTTATTGCAGTAAAGTGAAGCACACCACCATGAAAATACAGAAAATGCTCAGAAACACATCAGCATCTGTCCTCAAGTTCAAGATTTCCCTTTTCTGATGAAGCCAGACATTGTGTTTCTGTTTGACCTATTACACCAAGTGGATGGTCCTTAATTTTTCTTTTAGTGCTGTAATGTGACTTTATTGAACATTTATTTAAAACAGTTCCATTAACTAAGTTATTTTAATGAAATAAATGTATAAATATATTGTCTGAACAATGACATACCCATCATTGTGTCTGAGAGCAACCTTTATTGCTTCTTGTATCTGACGTCTGCTTAGCTAAGCTTTTACACTGGAGATTCAGGTAGTGGCCTTTTGGGGCTTTCTTAAAGGCCAGAGCCTGTATGAAAAACTCTGAACAAAGAAGCCCCTGAAGCCATGCAGTTTTAAAAGGGTTTACAAAGCCCACTGGGCCTCCTAGCTTATTTTGCAACAAGTCATATCCCATGAAGAAATTCACTTCTGTACAACCCAAAAACAGAGTTAGATTAAAGAAAAAGAAAGAAAAAAAGATGATTCCCTGCTGATCTGCCTGGTCTTTTACTGCCCGTATTCTCTAAAGAAAAGATGTTCTGATGATATATTACCCCAATACATCACTAATTGACAGTGTTGTCATAGTATTGTATCCTTTAAAATATGATGTATGCCAAAAGCAGTAACAGGGGATACATAAGGGGTTCTTTTTATCCTTTAAAAATAATTTCAAAAAGACTTTTAAAAGTATGGTGTTTTGGATTTTGTTCAGGGAGTCCCACAATACACATACCTCACCCTACACCTCAAAAATTAAGAAGAGTCCTAAAAGTTTCCCAAAAATGGTAGATTACAAAAAAACAGGACAACAACAGAGAAGTTCTTCATTTAAGCAGGTTTTCAAATAGGATGAAAGTGCTTGAGGAACAGCCACCAAATAAAAATAGTAGTCCAAAAGAAAGTAGCAACAGTTTGTTTTCTAAGCACATGGACTCCAGACACTGCTGTTTTAGCCCTCTTCAAGTCTGTTAAGTGCTGACCCTGCTTTTTGTTTTCTTGCCTGTGATACAAAAAGAAATAATTATTCACTGAGGCTTGTTGAGACAAAGGGGTAGCAGTGTTGTGCCAGTTTCAACCTGGACTTTTTGAAGGAGGCGAGAATTTTCAGTGTCTTTTCTCTCAGGCCTTCACCGTGCAGTACCTCCTTCCTCTGCACTTCATAACCTCAGGTCAAACAGGACTGAGCTTTGAGCTGCAGTTATTAATGTCACATTGAGGCATCTGTGCTAATCACTGCATGGATAGCTTATCTCGGTGGCTGGCTTTTCAAAGGGCCTGATCCTCATCCAATTGATATAATGAGATCAGAGTCAGGGCCCAAATGAGGTCATGGTCAGAAAAGTGACTATGTAAAAAATGACACCTTATTTGACATGTCTTCTCCTTGTGTGTCTCTGCTTCATGACCACATTTTGTGGCTAGGCCACTGCTACTTTTGGGCTAGTTTGTGCAGACCTTACAAGTACTTTCACTGCAATCAATGAAACCACCAGTATGAGTTAAGAGGCTCAAACCTGGCTCTTTGAAAGAGAAATATTCAGAATGCCTTGTGGTGCTGAGCAGACCCAGGTAATTACGTTTTTATTTGTAAATGTTTCTCTGGAAAGAAAGTTACCGTGTCTAAAAGAAGAAACTAATATTGCACAACCATGTTCTGCCTGAAAAATTCAGTGGTTGAAATCACAGCCCTGCAGGGCCAGTCTCACTTCTGGAAAGCAAATTCCCTTCTCTTTCACACATGTACAAACAGAGTCTAGAATGTCTAAAGCTTATGAATCTCAATAATCATAATATATTGAGCAGAAGCAATACAAATATATTTTTCATAGACTGTGTTCCCTTTTCCTCCTCCCTACCCCTGGCTCCACTTGCACTGCTGGAAGTAACAAAAATACCTGTTTTTGACAAGTAAATGGAGCTGACATCAGACTGAAGCAACAGCATGAATGAGCTATGCACAATCCATTTCTCATCTTGACAAAGTGACTTTTGGTCACCGGTGGGACATTTTAAAGACATCTGCATGGTTGGCCTTGACCACCAGCAATTCTTACAGCCTATAAGGGGCCCTGTGAGACTGAGAACACAACCTGCTTTAGAACTGGCTCCTGCAGTTATGTCTCTTGATGGTTGTAAAGGCTGTATGATATATCAGGTGTGAATAAGATCTTTGCTAGCTGGTTATATTTACATAGGTATTGACTGCAGATAGCATCTTGTTAGCCCAAATAATAAGCCTCAAATGCCGGGAAAGGGGATTACGCATGGCCAAAAATCCACAGAGCTAGAAACCCAGCCACCAATGATTTTACCGTGTGGAATGGCACAGATTAGTCTGAAGAGCCAGAATTCACACAGCAATACTATTAGATAAGCAGAAAGGAAAACGCAGGAAGGAAGGGGAGGAGGAAAAGTCAGTCTGAAATTCAGAGATTCCACAATAATAGTGCACGAGAGACCTTAGTAACTTTAAGATGACATTAAATGGTATGTTAAATGGGGTGTGTAACAATGAGAACCCCTTAGACGTTTTAACATTCAGCCAAAAGAAATGAGGGCCCTAGTCATATAAGAATCACACCCACAAACACACAAGACTAGTGTAAAATCTTGAAAAGATGCTTAAAATCCTTAGAAACAGTGCTATTCAACATCTGGTTCTGGAGTCAAACAGAACTTTCATGGAGCGAAGTCCCATCTAGCTCTTCTCAGTATGCCTGAAACTATGCCAATCTCTAAAAAGCTTCCAATGCTGCCTGGACAAAACAGATAGCAGTGATCAGACAGGAGCCAATGGGACACATCTTCATCCCTCAAAAATGGCTGATTTCCAGTGAGCTTCCCTTTATTATAGGGTTCCCTTTTTTGACTCTGACATTTATACATTTCAGCATGTGGGTTGGTTTAACACACCAAGAGATTTGAGGGTGACAAAGAGACCCCTACTTTTATAAACAATAAGATATTGAACATAGCTCTGGCTATTGAACACATCACCCTGTCTAATTAAGAGAAGGTAGAATTTTGGAAATTCTTAATGCTGCTGCCACAGCTAGCATCGGAGTAACAGAGCTCTTTGTTTGGGGATTAGAGACCTTACCACACTTCCATCAAATTATGTACCAGCAACTGTATAGATGGTGCATTAGCACTGTGTCCTAAAACTCCTAATGTTAAAGTTAAACAAACCATACTTTTGCATGTGTACACTAGCTACTTGTTAAATCTCAGCATCATAATGTTTTTCCTTTCCCCATAGATGCCTAATGAGACTAGAGCAAAAGTCTTACCAAAAAAAAAAAATCGTACCTGTTACTCTCTCATTATTTTAAAGTAAAATTTTAAAATTTTCCAACATTCTTTCAAAAATTTACTTTAAAAAAATCCTCGTTTCCAGGCTAAACTATTGCAAGCTACATTTGCAGCCCAGAATGAATTTTTTTAGCATGAAAGCATTTACCAGTTCAGATCACTGATCCACCAATTCTTTTAGACTGACTTCAGCAGTAGTCAACATCAGATGTTAAAAAAAAGTGATAAACAAGAAAATTAGTTGTGCCTTATAAAGGAAAAAACATTTTCTTTCCCCAGAGGCCATTAAATAATACTCTGAATTATGTGATTTGATTACCGTTGTCAATGTCTTAGTTTGCACAGCTACATGTTAGGTTAATGGTCCTTTTTAAAATCCATTCCAGCCACAACATTTGACATGATGATACCCTCCTGTAGCAGTGAATTCCAAAAGGTACAGCCTGCAGGTGCTTCACTAACTGGTATCATGAAAACACCATCATTACCCAGCCTTCAAGCAATTGTTTATCAATTAATTCGTCTTCTTCTCCACCCCTCCTCAATTATACATAATCACTAGCCATGACTCAGTCAGACTAAAGAAACAAAGCACAAGATCAAGACAATCAAGATCTTTAACTCCTTGTTTTGTAGCTCTCCAGTCACTACTAGACCCTCTCACATAAATAAATAAACAAATATACAAACAAGCAGAAGAACAGCATAATCAGGCACAGTGTTTGCAGCCTTTGGGCCCTATCCATTTCCCATTAAATTTAAGGATTATGATAGTGAGTATGATCAAATAAAACCAGAAGTTTTAGCCTATGGATTGTCAGAAATCCAAATTATCAGGCCACCACTCCCACATTTCATTATTAAGATCCTGATCCTATAAAGTTTTAGTCACTTTAAACAATAGTCACCGTACATAAAGCTAAGCATGTGCTTTAAGTCTTTGCAGGATTGGGACCTGAGTACCTAGATACCTTACCAGGTATCATCATTAAAGAATTTAAATTGTACATATTCCAGTGTAGAGGGTCTTAAAAGAGTGGTGTTTCTGTTGTTTTTGACCACTACCTCTCTGGGATGGAAGTGGATAATTTAAAAATAAAGTGTGCAAATAATAATGCAAATATCATCTCTTTTTTTTTTTCTGTTTGTGAATTGTCTGTGAGCAGATTGCAATTTTCTGAAATGTACTCCCTATTCAGAATTATTTGTGAATTTCTTCAGTGAGTAATGCTTGCTCTACAGATTATTTGAAAATAGTTCATGGCTGAGACTGACAAAATTATAGAGGACTCGTTTTGATAGTCTAAATTTTCCAGATTATATTATTTATCTTAATAGTAAGGATGTATGTGAATAATGATAAAGGGAAGGTCCTGATGCTGATAATGTTTATGTCAATGGTACTGCTCATATGAGTAAAGTTATTCATTTGAATAAGTATTTGCAACACTGGAACCCAAGACAGTTATAGAGCTTCTGTAAATTCTCAGCTGTCATAATAAAAATGAATATGTGTGGAGTCTGATTTCCCCACATTTCGGGCTGAAAACTCATGAGAACAGGTTATGAGAATTTGACGTCATTAAACTTGGCCTCAACTTGATTCACCCTTGAACCCAAACTCTAAACTAAACTTGAACATTACACAGCTGACCCCATCTCTAGTTTTATTACTGTTGGAACTGGCTGAAAGATAGGGAGGAGCAAAGGGGAGGGAATTGCAAAAAGGTTCCTACTTTTTCCCTCACTTTTTACTGAAATTTATAAATTTCAAGATTTTTCTGGTTTAAACAGAGAGGAAAATTGTCAGAAAATTCCACAGAAAATTCTTCGATCTTTCACCCAAATTTTGACATATTCAGCATTTTCCAGCCAGTTCTAATTGTTTTGTCAAAAACAAAAACAAAAAACAGAAATTGTGGGGTTTTCGGTTTTTCAACAAAAATCCAAAAACATTTCAAGAAAAACTTCAGCAAAAACCAAACCTTTTTTCATTTTCATCAACATTTTTCACTATAACAAAACACATTTCCAACTCCAATATTAATTAACAGCACAGTCAATCTGCTTGGCCAATTACAGGAGCAAAACACTGTGGTATCTTCTTCTAAAAAAAAGTCTAAAATAGAAGAACATAAGAAATGACAACCTCAGACCGCGAGAGTGTAGGGAATGGACAAGGAACTGTGGGTAACAACAAATAAAGAAAAGGAATATTGTAAAACGTGCATGAAGACATTTTAAAATTTAAAAATAAGGTATAAGGAGAGAGAAATGCATAGCACTAGCATGGGGTTCAGCTTTGGAATGCTAGCTAGAACAGGTGGTTTTTAGGGAGAGATTTGAATAGGATTGCCAAGTGTCTGGTTTTATACCAGAAAGTCTGGTCAAAAAGGGGGACCCAACAGTGTCTGGTCAGCACTACTGACTGGACACCAAAAGTCCAGTTACCTGAGTAACCATCTGCAATCGGCTTCCATTCTGCCATAGGGAAGGCAGGACAAGCAGCTGCTGCTGGAGCTGGAGGAGCACTCAGGACCTGCGTGGCTCTGGCGGACAGAAGTATCGGCAGCCAACATCCAGGAGGAGGGATCCTCACACCTGTGGCATTTGAGGAGTGGGGCCAGTGGCCAGACTCATAACCTGAGTCCCCTTCTCAGCCTCTTTTGTGCCCTGTTCCGGAGTTCTGCCCTCACATCCTGCCCTGGTCACCCCTCCACCTCCAGAGCATGGCTCTCCCTTCCCATTCTACCCCAGTACCCCCACCCCTGGAGCGCGGTTCTCCCTGCCCTGTTCTGCCCCAGTCACCCCTCCCCTCTGGAGTGTGGCTCGCCCTCGAACCTCCTGCCCACATCACCCCTCCACCTCTAGAGCCCTGCTCAGCTGGTGGCAGGCGGGAAGTGGAGAGAGCAGCAAGTGACGGGGGGCGGGAGAAGATGAGTGGGTGGTGGGGCCTTAGGGGGAAAGAGGTGGAGCAGGGGGCGGGGAAGGTTCTGGCTCTCAGTGTCCGGTTTTCACAAATTAGAAAGTTGGCCACCCTGGATTGGAAGACTGAGAGTAAAGATGTGTTGCACACTGAAAGAAGGACACTGTTCCAGACACAGAGGATCAAACTAACTAAGAAACAAACAAACACACACACACACACACACACACAAGATATGACTGGGAGAAAGAGACAAAATGAATATGAAAGCTAGAAGAGTTAGCACAGCATAGGTCATGAGTCAAGGAGTAGGGCAATATAAGGGAGGAGATGTAGGCTGCACTTTGAAAGTGAGGGCAATGAGTTTGAGCTTGATACAGAAAGGTTCAGGGCCAGAGCAGGTTAAAAGGAACATTATTTTAGCTGCAGCCTGCCAGATAGAAGGAAAAGTCAGGAAGCATGAGAGGCAGCAGTTACAATTGTAATGAGGTACAAGATGATTGCATACAAGTACAATACGTTTTTTAATACCCTACTGTTTAGTAATGCAGGTAAAGATTTTTACACAATATAATTTGTATTATCATGACATTATTTGACTATGAGCTTAATGTAAAAAACAAACAACCCCCCACAAGCACTAGGTTTCCATTTCACTTGATTTTTGTTTAAATTAACTTTTTTCTTCCCTCAAAAATTTCTATTTAAACATGATGGGAAACTAAAAACAGTTATAAAAATATTTTTCCCCCACAGTATGGCAGCACAAAACTGAACACCAGAAACACTGATACTGTGAGTCATTACGTTATAGGACCAGACTTTTAAAAAGACTTTTAACAACTCAATGGAAGAAACTTGAAAGCCTATCAAATCCATGTACAGATACTTGTATGCCTTTAAAACTCCATTTTGACATTGGACCAGCTTTTTAATAATGTTGTTCTTATTGGCAATTAAAAAAAAGTGCCTTAACATAGACTGATCCATTTTGTACTTACCACAGAAACGTTCCAAAGACACTTGCAACTTATATTACATTTTTCCATTTAGTTTATGGCATTTCTGTGCCCCTCACAATTTACTGAATGTATTATTTATTCATTTTAATTATGATCTTTTGTACTCAAGTTTTCAGAGCCTTTACTTATGCGACAGCGAAGCTTTTTCCCATAATTGTTATACTGAATCTTCAACATACGTGCTGCGTTTCTATTGTCAGCTGCTGTCCAGTAGGGCTGTGCCAAGATCTGTAACCAATCCAGCACTGTGTGTTTGGCTCAGTGCAGCAAATTCATTGTTAGTGATGTGCAAGTAGTGAATTATTCACTATCCCAAATAGTCCAAGAATAACGTGAAATAGCTACTTCAAGCCTCACGTATCTGTTATTGCAGATTTATGGCACAGTTTAAACACGTTGTGTCACTCATAATGCATTACATCCTGTTGCAACAAATCACAAAGTGAATGTCATGATGCAGAATAATAAACTGAAATGTAAAGGCAAACACATCTTTGTGGGGAGTGCAATCTCACCAGGCAGTACAAAGCAATAAGTCAATCTGAAATGGATCCGACTGATAAGAGCAGGGCAAATGGGAAATTCACCACAATTCATCTAGTACTTGAATTTTTTTCAAGACACTTGGCAAGACTCAGTGTCACTCTCACTGCAGGGAGAAATGTGATGATTGGAAGCAACTTAAAATTTGTGAGGCACAGAGGATAACAAAAATCAAAACCTCGCTCCATCAAGTAACATATAACAAATAACAATAATTAACCATTTACAGTTTTATAGTGCCTTTCATCAGGTAGGATTCCAAAGCACTTTACAAACTTAAACTGATATTACAGACCAAATAGTAGCTGACAACAGAAAATAGGTCCGATCCCGCAAAGGACTATGTCACAAAAGCAGTATAATTTATGACTCTACACTGGCTATGAACAGGTCTGGCTGCATAATATATTCTCACTCAGAACCAAAATAAATTACATGTGAGGTTGTATGCAGGCAGCGTGGCTTGGTTAGGGTACCCATATCTGTATGTGGTAGTAAATATACATCACACCTCTCCTCAACTCCATTTGGGGAAGTCCCAAGGAGCAGACTTCTCCATATGTTTTCAGGAGAGCCGGAACTAGATGGGCCACATTGTGTCGTGTGTTTCTAAAGAGCGCTGGTTTGGTTTGTGTGCTGTTTGTCTGGCCTATGCACCCAGGTAAGCCAGAATCTAGCCTTATGCTGACTTACTGTATATGGTAGCAGAATTATAGTAGAGTCTATGAGCTAACTGCTAACTCATCCCTTTGCAGAGTCTACTAAACCAAATTGTTTCTACAGCATGTAATTAACCTTAGTTTATGATTTCAGTAAATCCTCGCTCCCACCAATATCTTTATATACACACACTGGCCTCCAACGTCTCTGGCAAAAAAATACACAGACACTCAGCTGCACCAGACACCATTTTTCTATTTAGGAAACAGAATGTATATTTGCCTTTTTTTTTTAAATTGGATAAAAGCTAATAAAACCCAGCATTATGTAGGGGCATGTTTGCGCTGGAGGAAGAGCCTTTCAAATACTGATCAAAACAACATTCTCTCACTATGAGTCTATGAGAGTTACTATTAAACCACTGTGACTGAGGCGCTTTTGTTTCTTTGGGTGGCGTTGTTTTTGTGGGGTAATAAAGTAATAAAGGGAGAGGATCATTCAAACTGACAGAAGATGCTCTTTTGGTAGGTTCTTTAGATGAAACTATTGAAATTATATTAAATAAAATAGGTATGAAATAATTGTTTGATGATTTTTTTTAATATACACTTTTCCACTAAAATTCATCTGGGCTACATTATAGCTTGACACAATAAAAATTGAATCCTGATGTACTAAAACACTGCCATCTTCATCAAACATGTGCTGAACATTTGCTCTCCTGATGGCCATCCACTCTCAGATATGGATTTGTGCAACAGAAACCAACTGGGATACTTACAGGTAAAGAATCCCGAAAATCCAGGTAGGATAACTTTCTTGCTTTTTTCTTGGGTGGGTTATTTTTGTTTGGTTTAATTTAATATTGGATCAAAAACATGCTGAGTTAGGTGGAATACTGATTCTTATAACACTGAATTTAACATAATTTTTATCAGCAAAGGTCAAATTCTTATACTGCATATTTGGAGTTAAAAGCCGAAATAAAACTCATGCCAAGCAAAGCTCTGATTTCTAGTTTCCTGAGATCCTGCCTCAAAGCTTTTCTCAGATTTTCATCACTGGGTTAGACTTTCTGGCTCACATTTATTTCCTTCTCTTCTGGATTTAGGTGATAAAAGGTTGAGAAGTACAATTACCACTCCTCAGGTGTAGCTGGCAGGTTTAAGGCAGGGGGCAGAGTTGGGGGAAGAAATGGAACTAATTTAGATGTGGTTCGTCAAGATTACCACTGGCTTTTATCAGCTATTATTTCATATGTGACATATACATTTTTCTTACTGATCCTGGGGAAAAAATACTCCACCCCACACTAAAACCCTAGTATTCTTGATAGCATAAGAACCATTTTTGCTGTAGGTCTAATACATGAGAGATAAGCTCCTGCAACCATCAGGCAATCTTTCAGAGTAGCAGCCGTGTTAGTCTGTATCCGCAAAAAGAAAAGGAGTACTTGTGGCACCTTAGAGACTAACCAATTTATCATTACCTGTCTAGGGTTTAGTCACCCAGTTCATTGTAATTAAGAACAACAGGCACTTCTCACCTATCCCTTTGAACTAGTATGCTAATTTTTTTTTTCACTTTAAAATTACATCCATCTGACTCCAGCCAACGAATAAGGTTATTCTTGGATCCCTCCTTGCTTCTGGCAAAGTGTTTTGGTTTACGCAGACGATGATGAATGAGAATGAAATTACACGGCTCTCTTCACCACCACAAACATCCATCATCATCCTCATCATCACCAGCACCACCACTGCTGCCATGAGCTCATCTCACCTTTGAAAAATTCAGAGCTCAAAAGTTTAATTCAGGATAAATTGATTCCGTTGGACTTTAAGTTTTTGCACTATAATTATATGCAGGCTCTCCTCTCACCTATTTCTGCCAGACTGTAGCATTTTTATGTCTTTTCCAAGCTTATGTTGAAGTATATATATATATATATATTTAAAGAAAATACTATGATATCAGATGTGAGCCTATTTTCAGCTTTAGACCACTTTCAGCCAAAACTCTGGACCAACAAAAACTGAGTTAAACTTGCCCATTTACTTTACTTATAACACAGTTTAACTTGAAATATTCCATGCACATTTTATATACAGACCATTCATATTAGCAAATTCTAATCTAAGCTTCCCTTTATATTCAGTAATAGTACTCGGTTTTTCACTTTCCTTTTAAAATCTTGAGTCTAAAGTACATATCTGAACTCTGAAAAACTCAAACCAGTATCCTACATGATAGGTCTTCATATTTATGTAACTTCTCACTAGCCCAGGTTTCACCTCTGTTCCTGAGTAGTCTCAATACTATAGTTCTGTCCATTGAATCAAAGTTACAAGGTCGTACTACCTGGTATGATCAAGTCCTTTAGTCTATGGGTATTTTTGGTTTGGTGATTTTTTTTCACATTAATAAACCTGATTTCCACAGATTTGTGAAGATATTTTCAGAATGGAATTTCTGCAGCTTGTATTTTACATTTGATATTATAGCTATAATCCCCAAAAGTCTTCAAGAATTTAATGGCAGGCAAAAATGAATGACCCCCTTGAACTGAATCAATACTTTGCTGGTGTACATATGAATATCATCAAATATATCTTTACCCATCATATCGCATTAAACTCATACATGTTCTTTAAAGCCTGGACTTCTTCTAGTCAACCATAGAGTCCACAAAGTTTCACAGCTTTTGTTTTCAGAAAGAGCAATATTTTAGACATTTAATTTTCAAGCATTAAGTTAGTACAAACTGATTTTGTAGCCAAATTCATTAATATGTACCTTTTTTTTTTCTTTTTTTTTTTTTTTTTAGTATAATTCAGTAGAACATACAGCATCATCTAGGGACACTTGGCTTCTTGTGTAAAATGTGAGTAATCATTTTTCCTGTAGATTTTCAATTTACAGTGACGATATTTTTTCTACTGTTGTTTCTCAGAAGGTTGGTTTACTTCATCTTTTTTACTACTCACTTCTGATATAGACAGTCACCTTCACCTGTTTATTATTTCTTAGTGTCAGGAAAAGTCCACTGCACTGTTTTGACACAGAAGTCCAGATCCCATTGTATTTTCCAGTTACTGCCAAAGCCGCCATATACAAGAAAGCAGAGGTAACTATTTTTAGTTATCTTCAGCCTGCTTTGCACCACTCCAGTGGCACAAACCAGACAGCAAGCAAGTCAGCTTCCTTGGTAGTTGGAATTTTCCTGACATACATGTATTCCCCAGGAGGCACAGGGCCACAGATGTAGGGTGAGTTGCTAGTACAAAGGGGAAGTCAGAGCACCTCTGAACTTCAGTTATCCCAACACGTGGAACTGCACTTTAAGGATGTTGCCAGCCGAACATAAGTTAAAGCTCTCAAAATCCAGAAGTCACACAGCTGGCATAAAGCCATCTTTTGCCCACCCAGAACTTAAAAGTGATCTCAGTCAGCAGACCCCAAAATGTCCTACTAACGCTGTAATTTGTCCTTCATTGTGGTGAGAAAATAAATGTTTGTTTGCTAATACTGCCATTATACTCTCCATTATCAGCTCACAAGGGAAGTCTTGTGGATGGAAAAAGATGGTCTTGTGGTTAAATCACTGGAGTGGGCACTAGGAAACCTGGCCTCGATTCCCTCTTCTGCCCCAGACCTCTTGTGAGACTTTTGTACTTTACATTTCTTGTCTGCAAAACTGAGGCTATTAGAGCAGAGGCTAAATTCATTAATGTTAGTAAAGATCTTTGAGATTACTAAATGGGAGACATTATAGAAATGCATAGTATTTTTGTGTAAGAATTCATAGTGAAACTATTGTTTTATAGTCACTTATAATGCCATAGTTTTGCTTCTTTACAGATTAGTTGCCTGATCCTGTAAACACTTAATACTAATGAGTAGTTCCATCCTGTCACAAAAGCAAAAGAGTAATTCATCAGATTTCACTTAGTGGAAAGATATAAAATCTTTTAGTTCATGTACTGCCTGAGAGAAACTGTTCTTTAGGCCAGGGGTTCTCAACCTTTTCCTTTCTGAGGCCCCCTTGATCATGCTATAAAAACTCCATGGCCCACCTGTGCCACAATAACTGGTTTTCTGCATATAAAAGCCAGGGCCAGCATTAAGGGGTAGCATGCAGGGCAATTGCCCAAGACCTCAGGCCACAGGGGGCACTGTGAAGCTAAGTTGCTCAGGGCCCCAGACTTCAGCCCCATGCAGTGGGACTTAGGCTTTCTGCCCTGGGCCCCAGCAAGCCTAACACTGGTTCTGCTTGGTGGACCCCCATGAAACTTGCTTGCGGCCACCCAGGGGTCCCTGGACCCCAGTTGAGAACCACTGCTTTAGACCAGTTTGAGTCAAAATTCTTCCAGCATTTTTTGCAATGTTCATCCACTTTGTTTTCATGCTATGTTAATCCATGTTTTCTAAAAGTGCATCGACTTAGTCAATGTTACAAACTATAAAGAGGTCTAAAAACAGAAATATTTTTCCCTGATGTGTTACTTTCAGTCTGACATTGAACTTCTTCATAAATTGTTTCTTCACTGCTACTAACTCCTTTCTGTTAGTTAGAGCTGTGTGGCAGATATTTGGGAAACATAAAATCTTGGACGCATTATAAAATCCATCTTCATGTATTTTTTGTTTTTTCTTTTATTTCTTTCATCTCCATGCCTCTCTTTTTTCCCCCCTTTGTCATTGATATCTAAAAAGTTATCATTGGGCCTGATCCAAAATCCATCAATATCAATGGAAAGACTCTAATTGATTTCATTGGGTTTGCTCAACTAAAAAGCATCCAAAATGTTTAACTGTGACACTGAAAGCCAGTGCAAGAACAGGGGATATTTCCTCAGGAAAGGATTACAAAGTAGTGTAATTGTTAACGACTATGGCAGCTGAATTCCCAGCACAAACGGCAGTGACATCCTCAGAATGACACTTTTTATAAAAGTATCATCTCTCGCATTATCTTCTTATTACAATCAGTCTAGTCAGGAGTGCCTTAAAATATACTGTGTTGTACTTTCAAAACTAAAGTTTTGGACTTTAAATCATCTGCATTTTTTTGCTTTACTAACTTGTTGTATCCCTCATTTTGGCCCATTTTTTCAACAGTCAGTATCTGTGGAAGTTGAAAGCAATATCACCCCCAAACTCCACATTTCAACCTCTTTGCTCTGCTCATAGGTATTGGCTATGCAGAAATCTTTTGTGCTAGAGCACATGTGACTTTGTGAAAATAATTCTCACCATGTATGCACATGATGAATGTAGTAATCAGTGAGTCTCACAATGTCATATTAAAGTCATTTATGAGTTTAAAGTCAAAATGATGATTCCAAGATAGCGAACTGGAATATTTTCTAGTTAGCTCAGCACTGAGATAACCTTGCATTGCATAAAGGCAACAAATACCCAAGATTTGATTATACAATGTATTCCTTTCTTTGTACAGTTACTTTTAGTACAGCCCTTAGTGTTCTTATTACCTGAAATCCAAACTTACCAGGCAAATGCACATTATGCAAGGATTGTCTGTGATAAATGGTATCTGTAGAACCTCCCCTTCATTTTCACATTTTGCAACAGATCCTGAGATAGAAATCAAAATAAAAAATACGTTTTCAAATTTTAATTCACTGGCTCTCTTCAGTATCCAGATTCCTAATTCTGTTTTAAACTCCTGTACAGCTCCTAGCCTTCAGTATTAAATCTCACCTGCTCTAAATAACCAAGAATACCAGAAACAAATGCACAGAAACTATTCAGTTTCAAAGGGGCAGTTTCTATAAGATCCTGATGAGAGCTGGTAAATGACTAGCCTTTTTATTCTGTACAAAATCTAGATTTTCCTACTGTGCCCCATTTACAGCAGAGATGTTTTTTTCTCCTCTCAGATGACCTATGCAATAATGAATATTTCATTAATAATAGGATACTTCTGTAAATGACCTGATCCAAAGCTTATTGAAATCAGTGGAAATAACTCCATTTACTTCAGTGGGCTTTGGGTCAGGCCCTTAGTACAGTACCAACAACTCAACACAGCACCTTTTTCTGACCCATGAAGAACAGACTGCCATCAGAGTCGATTTACAAAAGGAATCAAATTAGAGATATGGTCTCTACCCCGATTTGTGCTGTATTATCTCATGTTGGAATCACTTTTTGAAACCTAATACGTCTTGCTTGTTTTACTCGAAATTGACTCAACATTTTCCTTTATGCACCAGGTGTCAGTAAAGTATGTCCTTCAAGGGGGGGGGGGGGGCGGAAAGCAGCAGGTAGGTCTTCACCTGCCTGGATACATGTAATTATATCCTACTATCACGAACCTTTTCTTCCGAACTGCATTTTTAAAACAAATGAACGTAAGGCAAATCTAGTACGTTCAACAAACAATGCACTACATAATACAACAAACAAAGCAACGGCACTCATTTATTATTAGGATTTGTCATTACTCCAAGAGCCCTGGGAGGCGGGAATCTGGTTTGATGTCAAAGAGCTTCTGGGCTTGAGCAGGTCAAGGTTGCCCATCGTCATTAGTAAAATCCTTTGTACATGGGCACCGCTCCTCTTGCAAGCTCTACCTGCACAAGCGTCCCCCCGGGATGCACAGCGGAGCCCGTCCCTGGGATCATGCATCTGCTAGGCGCAGATCCCCGGCGCGTTTCCCCAGCCCCTGCTGGCCGGGCGTGAATCGCTTTTGCTTTGCCCTGGCGGGGCAAGGCGAAGAGCCGCTCTCCGCCCGCCTCACCCTGCCCCTGCCCGTGGGCGGCGGGACCGGAGCGGGGCGAGTCTCCCCCTTACCTGTCAGGAAGGAGGAAGCCAGAGACATCTGGCCCCACAGGGGGCTGAGCAGGAGCCAGGCGGCGAAGGGGGCGGCGGGGGAGCGGAGCAGCGGAGCCGGAGCCCTGCCGCTGGGGAGCCAGAGCATCGTCCCCTGGAGCCGAGCCCGGGCTGCGGCGGCGAGAGGGGCTCCCGGCGGGTGAGGAGCCGGGGCGGGAGGGGAGCCGGGCCGGGGATGCCGGGAGGGAGGAGGGGTCCTGCTGCTGCCGCCGCCGCCGCCGCTGCCGCTGCGGCTCTGAGTCTCCCCAGGGCGGCGCGGCGTTTCCCCGCCCGAGTGGGCTGTGCAGGGCGCCGCCGGGCTGGGCAGGGGGCGCGGATCCCGGCTCGCGCGCTGACAGGGCGAGTGGCTGGGCAGCCCGCGCTGCCAGGGAGCTGCCGCCGCCCCCTCCTGCCCCCGGCCCCAGCCCGCCGGCCACCTCCCCCGCCTCCGCCTGCCCCGGGCCCCCAGAGCGCCGGGGGCGGGAGAGGCAGAGCCCGGCTCCGCAGGGGACACTGCCCCGCCGGGGGCTCGGGCACCTGAGGGTCAGTGTCCGTCCTCTCGGCTCTGCCTGCACGGGGCTGTCAGCGCCTGCCCCGCTCAGCCCTGGCACCCGCACCCCTCCTCCCGCACCTCTCCACTTCCCCCTTCCCCCTCTTCCCGCACCTCTCCACTCCCCCCTTCCTCCTCTTCCCGCACCTCTCCACTTCCCCCTTCCCCCGCACCTCTCCACTTCTCCCCTGCCCCGTCCCCCTCCTCCCGCACCTCTCCACTCCCCCCTTCCTCCTCTTCCCGCACCTCTCCACTTCCCCCTTCCCCCGCACCTCTCCACTTCTCCCCTGCCCCGTCCCCCTCCTCCCGCACCTCTCCACTCCCCCCTTCCTCCTCCTCCCGCACCTCTCCACTTCCCGCTTCCCCCCCCGCACCTCTCCACTTCTCCCCTGCCCCGTCCCCCTCCTCCCGCACCTCTCCACTCCCCCTTCCCCCTCTTCCCGCACCTCTCCACTCCCCCCTTCCTCCTCCTCCCGCACCTCTCCACTTCCCCCTTCCCCCTCCTCCCGCACCTCTCCACTTCCCGCTTCCCCCCCGCACCTCTCCACTTCTCCCCTGCCCCGTCCCCCTCCTCCCGCACCTCTCCACTCCCCCTTCCCCCTCTTCCCGCACCTCTCCACTCCCCCCTTCCTCCTCCTCCCGCACCTCTCCACTTCCCCCTTCCCCCTCCTCCCGCACCTCTCCACTTCCCCCTTCCCCCGCACCTCTCCACTTCTCCCCTGCCCCGTCCCCCTCCTCCCGCACCTCTCCACTCCCCCTTCCCCCTCTTCCCGCACCTCTCCACTTCTCCCCTCTCCAGTCCCCCTTCGCCCGCACTTCTCTTCCCGCAACCCTCCTGACACCCCTTCTCCTCCTCCACCCTCCTCTGCCAGCATATCACACCCCGCTTCTCTGCCAGTACAGACCCCCCCTTCCCCAAGCACCCCCACACCTGCTCCTCTGCCTGAACCCTCTTTACTAAATCCCCATCCCTTTCTGGGTACAAGGGTTGAAGGTTATTCCCTATGCCTTCCATGTGCATTTGGAGCACTAAAGATGGGGTGGGGGTGGGGGGCGAGATTTATACTAAAGTGAAATAAAAATAGGAGAAACGGTTTGATCCCCACTGCAAGTGTAAACGGGGATTGCTGTGGTGAAGGAGGAGGTCACGTTTGGTTCTGTCAGTTTGATTCATCCTCAGCCCCTTCTTCCTAGTCTGGTTCGGCTGGGTTTGGGTTTGTAGGGGTGGGTTTGCTTGCTCTCAGTGAGCAGAAGGCAAGAGATCTGGGAAGAGAGGGGCTGACTTCTTAAATTCCACAATAGTCATTTATTTACTCGGTCTCTCAAGGGAAAAGCTACTCCACGCAGCTGCTCCAACCCGGAGAGATTTAGCACATCAGCAGCCGAGAGGACAAGAGAGGGAATATTCCTTCACACCCCAGTCTACCCATTGGGACCCTCCCACTGTACTCCCCCGCTGCCCCCTCTCTCATTACAGACGCCGCAAAACCTGACGCAGCCCAATTTCTAACCACCCCCCCACACACACACACACAGCCAGGAGGGCTGGAACTGCACCTTTGCAAACCCAGGCGGTCCTTTCTGGAGGAAGGCAGCATTAGCACACATGCGTTTGGGAAATGTTTCACTCTGTCCTTCCTTGACGACGATTATTTTTAAAAGAAAGCTGGGCTTTTGATGAGGGCTTTGGCCCTGGGTTGCCGATCATACCTTGTGTACTAATTTACACCAAATTAAGAGGGGAGTAAAATACTGTTGTTTTGACTGAGGAACGTTTTACACTCACTTTGCCTGGGTGTGAGTTACTCTACAAGGGGCAGAGCAATGGCAGATCTCCTTTCCTAAAACTGACCATGTGCTTTGAGTTCACTCCATGGCCATTCTTAATCTTCTGAGCTATTCCTTAACATTTTCCATTGCTATTATTAGCATAACCTCAGATGAAGTATACACATTCACACAGTATAATATAAACCTATACATACATGTAGTGTGTGTAATACATAGTTTTCTTCTAGGAAGAATCTTGAAACCTATCTCACAAATGATTCTCATTCAACTGCGATGTTTCATTCATGGAAAGGAAACCTCTTAAACTTGTTTGATGACACTTTGAAAAAGATCCTTCAGCTTGATATACCTTTTCCTTTCCTTTCCCGTCTCTCTTTTTTCCCTCTCAAATGGTTCTGAGTTTCAATGTCATTACGCAAAAGGGGGATTTGAGTAGCAGCAAATCAGGTGCATGACCACAGGCTGTGTGGATAGAAAGACTTTTTGTTACCCAGTAAAATACACGGTTATCAGATTTTCATGCTTGTTTTTAAAAAAGCAAGAACAATTACTATGGAAGCATGCATCTTTGTTATAAAATGTATGACAATCTGAAATTATTCATAGCATAGGATTTATTCCCCACATCCAGAGAAATATTCTCTTTTCCTTTCACTTTGGAAGGCATGTCAGAATCTACAACTGCAGAAGATGGGGACTGTCTAAAAATGTTATTCATAATCTTACAATGGTCACTATCAAAAACCCCATTGTATTCAACAAATAAATATTACTTAAACCCATATCTTCTACCCTCAGTCTGAATCAGATTCACCCTCAAGAACTATTTAGACGGATATACTAATCTAGGTGCCGTTATGGGAAAACCCAATGACGGGTTTTTTTAAGGTACTCTTTTTCCTTTCCTAAAACTTAAATGTCCATAATAATATTTAAAGATTACTCTGTATTATGTAACAGAAGTGATCTTTATGTAAATTTAGTGTATGCAATGCATGTAAGATATTTCTTGGAAATAGCTGTTTAGTAGTTCACAGAAGTTTAACTGCAGATCTCTGTAGATGCAGCTCTAGAACCACTCTAGAAGATGTTTTCATCAGTCTGAATGTTTTTCCATTGGACAGATATACAGAAGCTTTTGACAAACCTGCCTTTGCTTTCTCTTCATAATCAGCCCCTACCATTCCACTGCTCCCATTCTAGTACAAGAACAATATTTTTAAAGCAGCAGCATGGTAGAAAGTTTATTAAAATATCTTATAGCATATGTACTCCTGATAACTTCTTGAGTGACAGCTACTACTGGCAATTACTTATATATGTGGGTATAAGTAAGATGGGTCTTGTCTTCCTTACAGACTAAACATTCACTGAAAATTAATACTTTCTGGTGTGAGAAATGAATAAAAAGAGTAATTAAAGCACCTCTACCTTCAGGTTGCATAGAAACATCAGTGATATTCAAGTAACAGTGAAGAATTTGATTAAAGAGAAAATGTTATCTCATTTCATAAAATTTTGCTGTCGATAGGTAGTAACGGTAGATGAGGAAACACACTTACCTCACAACTTAACTCATTCTGTTAAACAGAGCAAGTCCATCTCTGCCTCCTTAAAATAAAGCATATAACATCATATATTTGAAGGAGAGCAGTAATGAAGTAAAAGAAATGAACTGGTTGCATAGAATTACCTTGTTTGGCCAAAAAATATTTGATCCTAGGTGCTACAGTAATATAAACAAACAATACAATAATCATTATTAATAATCCTGCCTGAAGATCTTTCAGCACATTAGTTAGGCCTAAATGCACCTCTCTGGTGAAACAACCTCTGAAACAAGAAAAGGTTGTATAGGAACTCTATGCGGTTCACCCTGCTGAATTCACAGTCCTGATTGATGCTCTCCTTAGATTGTTGCATTTGAGGTTTGCACAAAGTGTGCAGGGTGGTGGATTTCCAACTCTTCAGAGGCAGAGGATCTATGAGGAAGTGAAGCTGTAACCCTACAGATACCAACACATCTACACTACTTCCTGAGAGCCTCCTGATAGCATGGTTTTTTGAGAAGTCATGCTACTATTGACTCACTTGATGCACAAGTGCCTACATCCTCTTTAAGTTGTGAGGAATGGAAATAAATGCCGCTAGAAGTAGCATCAGTTGCCAGCTTTCCCAGGGATATTTCCAAAGGTGCCAGATGCTAGCATGCCATGCAGAGTGGCTGCTGTTGGGGTTAAGGTTCAGCCCAACATGGGAGAGGACTATGCCATATTTATTTGAGCATAAGCTTTCGTGAGCTACAGCTCACTTCTGTAGCTCACGAAAGCTTATGCTCAAATAAATTGGTTAGTCTCTAAGGTGCCACAAGTACTCCTTTTCTTTTTGGAAATATGCCATATTAGTGACACTTCCCCCCGTCTTCCTCCTTTCTGTGGTACAGGGTCACATCTTTTCCCCCCACTTATTACCTCATCAGAGGAAAACATCTTGCCCTTTTTACTCCTATTTTGGTATTATAATACATTACATAACATTTCAAATGCTACTGTCATTTGTATTAGTTTTTGAAGATGCATGCGTGTGAGAACAGAATTTCACGTTTCTTAGTAACATTCAGGAAGTGATACCTTTTAACAGAATCAAAGCCTGACACTAAAAACCAAATTCTGCTATCAGATGCACACAGACTATTCATATGTATCTAATGACATAACCACTTACTTAATTTGTAGGGGCAGTAACAGAGTCTCACCCTAACAAGAAAACATACATTCAGAAGAACAAATATTTGAAACATGCAGCTTTGTGTCTATGGAATGGCCATACAAACTGATGGAATTTTAGATATTGACATAATATATACATACATCTATCAACTGAATGTTTCGTGAGTGATGTTTTCCTTATGATCAGTAAATTGTTAATGGTGTTGGTTATTAGATTATGTTAATTCAGCTTCAAAGTTAACACCCATCTAAAAGTGACAGAATTCTAAAAGTATTATTAAATTAAAAAATAAAAAGGAAGTTCATACTTTCCTAAGTGTGAATCTGGTTAGTCAGCAGACTCAAAAACAAAATGGCTAGAAATACCTCATTCTTAGATTCTCAAGCATTCTGCAGAATCTCATGGAAAATCCGAATCCCTCAGTATTCATATATTTTTCTTGTGCCCATGGATTTCGATTGTCCTAGCAAGTCTCTTGTGTAGCGGCACTGTTGACGATCATATAGTGTGCAAGATCTTATATATCAGACATGCAAGTAAAGGAATATTTATCTTCACTGAGTTATTTAAAGGTACCTTATTTATTTTTCAAATTAGTAGTTTTCCAAATAAAGGAGGAAATATATCACTAGGAAAAATCTTTTGTAGAAGGCTATGGATACTGACACAATAGGCTGCTTCAGAGTTCTGTTCCACTGCATTACCATGTATTTACAGTCCTTTACAAAGCAAATGTGATGATGTACAGAGTAAATGCATATGATGCTTTTATAGGTATTTTAATTACTAACTTTTTATTAAAGATCAACAGAAATTGTTAACCAGACAAGTTATTTGCTTTAATAAGTATTTAAAGAGAGGGTGGTAGATATTTGTTAAGATGTGGATTATTGATTTGTCAGATGCTGTCAAATTCTTATTTAGGAAATTATTAGTAATCTTTAGCCACTAAAATCAAGGCATAGCATTCCAACTTTTTTGGTGATATTTTCATTGTGGTGGTTCATCAACACATGGCAACAATGAGATGTAATAATGAATTGTCATCATGTAAACATTACCCTGTCATGCAAGACATCACCCGTTAGCTATTCTGTGGCTCTCTGTGTGATTCCACCAGAAGGCAAAGTGGTTGTCTAGGTCTTCATGGCTGAGTACTACTAATCTGGGCTATGACCCTGCAAAACTTCCACACGTGCTTAACTTAAAACACATGAATAGTGCATTAATTTCAGTGGGACTACTCATGTACTTCAAGTTAAGTGCATTTGTAAGCATTTGTATGGTCAGGGCCTTACACCATATTTAAGAAGGAGCAGCACTTCTTGCATAAGTATTTGTTCTCCAAGACAGAAAGCCTATAAACACAGAGAAAGGCCTAAATACATAACAGGAGTTGAAGATATAGCTCCAACTCCCGTGAAATAATCAGAGAAATAAACTCATATGTGATCCAGTGAATACTCAATGGTTTGCTGAAAACTATGTCAAGACCAAAAATTACACAGAAACTAATCCAATTAAATTAAGTGCGAGTGCCAGAAATGAAGATACTACCAACATCTTAGCCCTGAAAGGGCCTTTGCCAATGCCACTTTCTTGAATAAATATTAGTAAATAATACCAAATAACTTTTTATCCTGGCATTTTTGAACAAACATCTGGCATTTACACAACATCTAATTCTAAAAATACATAGTGATGTATTAAAAATCCTTACGAATACTATTCAATGTCCAAGGAATGTATAGGTATATCTCAAAGTTACATACATGAGTTGATTTAGTTATAGTTTACAGGAAACCAAAAAGCAGTTGTTCCCCGAGAGGGATGGGTTACTTGCTAAATTTAATTGTTGAAATCATTACAATTTTTAATTATACAAATGCAAAAAAAATCAAATAAAACCCCCCTCAATATATTAAACTAGAAAAGTGATTTTGATTTAGGTGGGGTTGGGGGGGTGGGAAACCACGTCAATATGGAGACAATGGATAGTTGTCCTTTTACATCTCTCACTCACAGAGCCCAGAAAACTGGGTATGATAAGAGAAATGCTGATGCAATCTTAACTAGAAGTGCTAGCGGATGCCATTAAATAGGCCGCAGACAAAACAAACAGAATAAGCTGGAGCGTGTTTGTATTTCTTTTTGTTACTTAGCTGCTGTAAATAGTTTGTCTTCCAGGGATAATAAAAGGTGTTTTGTGTAAGTTACATGTGTTTGTGTTAGTTTTACCTTTGAGCATCTGGTGGGTCTGATAAAGGGTAAGAGTTAATGAAATAACACACTAAGTGACGTGAATGAGGTGCTTCTTTGTTCCGAAATTGCAGGACAGACTAAAGCCTACATTTTTCCAGATATTAAATGAGCTAACAAATGGCACAGGTGAGGAGCAATCTAGAAACGCTTTCTAGCATGGAAGGTTAAGCTATTTTAGATTATTATGGAAGCTTTGTATAATGACAGCTTCCTCACACGCTTGGAAGTCACCATGGCATAAGAAACAAGGCAAGAAGTTTATTTTAACACAATGTTCTCCTCCTTCCAGGATGCAACTTCAGCAGCAGTAGCCTTTTGCAACTGCAGAAAGGCAGTAGCTCTTACTCCTGCCAAAGAGAAGTCATATACAGCTTTTAAAAGCCTCAGTAGATCAAGTGACTATTTTTCAGGATATATTAAAGTCAGTTTTCACATCTCTCTTTTCTTCATTCAGTGGCTAGTACTGAAGAGAAGAATTTCTATGGGGTCTTTTTGACTGACAGCTGAAGATTTAAAAACTCTTTGAGCTGAGCTGATGCCCCAGTAATAAAATACATTGGGTCTGGTTCTCTTCTCATTCGTGCCAAGTTTGCACTGGTCTCCTGATTTGCACCCAAATGAGTGGAGGACAAAAAGGCTGATTAATTTTAAGTCATAGAATAAAAAGTTGTGGTTTGCTGATATTAACAGGCAAAGACAAAACCCTGTTGTGTGTTAGAATTGCTGGCAGATGGCAGTGTTGGGAGCCATTGGCTTAGCTCTGTGCAGCCATATGACAGAGCAGACAGGGAGCTGCTTCCACAGTTAACCCGAACCACAGTTCTGTTTGTAACAATCTAATACAAATGTGCCAATGTTTTATTCCTACATGGGTAAAAAAAATGCTCTCTTGATTTATTTTCAAGATTTACTATTTTTTTAACTCATCTGACTTTGAAGGCTAGATGCATTCAGGTTTACTGCCCTTGAAGTAGTATAATATATGTAATCTTATGCCAGAAACAAAATAAAGACTGTTACAATCCCTCCTGCCACCCTAATCTTGTTGGCCTTTTGGTTTAGATCAAGTCCTGATATGGCCTATTGAGTGACTGCACTATGCATTTACAGGGGGATGAATAGGTCGATCTAATTGTTTTTTTCCATCTCTAATTGCTGTGCTTTATGCAATACATGAGTGGATCTGGGACTGTGGCAGACAAAATTGGAACTAGAAATTAATAGTTACATACACTAAAGAAAGGAAAATAGCTATATTCAACTCCCTTCTCTACTATTCATCAAAGTCTAGAGCATCCCTTTCTACATAAAAACTTTTGGAAAAGGAAAATGTTCTTTAAAAAAGTCGGTGTGGTTTGCCTGAGCTTCTTTTCTGCCACAGCATTTCTCAGTCAGGTTGGGTTGAAGGGATCACTAACTGTGCTGGAACAGGGCTTGCAATGCCTCTATAGAATGGAGGTCTTCAGGATGCTTTGGCCCAAACCCTAAATTCTTTCCCAAGGGCAAATCTGTAAATATAGAAAAACGGATAAAGAAAAAAGTGAGATTAGTAACACATGAATAGCTTAAACTCGAGAGTGACATTTGAGTTATTTGTGACTGATATAAAACAATTAACTAACAAGTTTAAGGTTTCATAGACTTTAAAATTGGGTATGTATTTACATGTGGAATGTGCTATTTATTTTATCTTTAAATATAGACTCTGAATTCTCAAAGAAAGATCTTCAAAGTTCTCTGATTTTTATAAAAGTTTATTTAATGATAAACTTTCTTTAGAAGTGAATTCATATTTTTAATGAAATTAGATTTGAGAATAATAACCTATAAAACTATTTTTCAGTCAGTGTCATAAAGTTCAGTCTGACTTTGTTAATACTTTTTGATCAAATCCAGAGCATCCTGCAGGGAGTTATTCTAATTTTTACATTTATGGTAATTTTAATAGTAAATAACATAGCTACTATTAAACAAAACAGTTTTACTACATTGGGAACACTATAAAAACTGACCACCCAGCTAACTGACTAAATAATTTAGGCCCCAATCCTGCAAATTGTTACACACCTGGATAACTTTATATATATGAGCAGCCCTAATCAGTTTAACGAAACTATTCAAATCATGCGTGAAAAGGTATTCATGCAAGTGTTTGCTGGATCAGGGCCTTAATGTGAAAAAATGTATAAAGTACATACAGGCACAGAGAGGTTATGGCCAACATTCAAAAATGCCCACCAACTTTGGGTGCCTCACATTATGGGTGCTCAAGCTGGGACAAATATGGCCTGATTTTTGAAGATACCGAGACTGACAGCTATTGCAACTCCACACTATCTTTGGGGACCATTGTACTAAATTTATGAGCAGTTTAACTCCTGTAGGAGTTAAAAGTGTAGGGGGGGAATGATTAAAGTGGGTCTCTGAGACTAAACAACTCCAGAGAGGTACTACCCCAGTGTGGTTTGTATACAGTGGCTCAAGTTGAGTTTTCCAGATACTAGGAGACAAAGAAAGGACTTTTGGTAGAAGAGGATGTGCTTGGACTGGCACAGTGCCTTCATTTTGATTCAGCAAATGGACATGACGAGGCCCCAACGTTTGCTGAAGAGTTGGAAGGGATGTTGGCCTGTCAGACTCCCCGTGTGGAAGATGGATGATTTCTGATATGTTTAAAGTGGGTTTCAATCTGTTTATTTTTTATATGAATGTTTTCTCTATAATACCCGGTGAATCAATATGCTTGCTTGGAAGAGCTGTGTGGTATCGCTGGTAAAAACACTGTCATTGTCCTCTGAGAGAAAGCAACGCACAAGATTTGGCCTTTTGGCAGACTGGCTTGCTGGGGATATCAGGTGGATGGCAGGGATGTGTGCAGCCTAAAAACCCCCATTTAGAAAGGAGTGGGAGAAGGGTCCCTCCCTAGAGACAGGTGATGCCTAGAAACCTGAGACCTGACTGGCCTCTCCTGTAGTGGACCACAGAGGGGGAAATACAGAGACAGTTACCCCAAAACTTTGTCAGAATATCTTCAGAACATAAGAACGGCCATACTGGGTCATACCAAAGGTCCATCTAGTCCAGTATCCTGTCTTCCAACAGTGGCCAATGCCAGGTGCCCCAGAGGGAATGAACAGAACAGGTAATTATCAAGTGATCCCCCGCCGCCCCCGGTCACCCATTCCCAGCTTCTGGCAAACAGAGGCTAGGGACACCATCCCTGCCCATCCTGGCTAATAGCCATTGAGCCCTCACTGACTTCAGTTGGAGTTGTAGATCCTTAGTACCTCTGAAAATGTGGGCTTAGTTATCTTTAGATCGAGCACCCAAAACCTGAGGCACACAAGGTCATATAGCAAGTCAATAGCAGCCAGGGACAGAACACAGATCACCCAACTCATAGTTCAGTGATTTACCTCCTGGAGCACATTTCCTTCATAAGCACCAAAATTGCACACTGAAAAAGTGCAAAATACAGTAGAACAGTGTGGCGGAAGTTATTGAAAGCCAGATGCACACCAATGTAGGGGCTGGGGTCTATAGATTCAGGGCAGGGGTTGCATGAAAGCTATGCGAAGCAAAAAATAATTGAAAATTGTATTTCTTATCCAAGTGTTAGATATAATAAGAGAAACTGCCCCAAAGCCCCTTAAAATCTATCAAGCTATCTGGCATTACAAATCACATGTGGCTCGATCCTTCTGTCTGTTGAAGACATTTTACAAGATGCTACCTTAGTGCCCGCAAAGTCTATTGACTTCATGTGGATTTCGGTGATCACAGCACTTTGCAAGAGGCAATCAGCACATTGCAGGACTGAGATATTGAGCTTGCTCACAGGATGTTATCAGTACCGCTCAGCATACTGCATGTGCGTTCCTTGAGATTCATATTTAATTCCCTGCATATTCTTCATTTAGGTCCTGTGTTCATTTTTATGTTTTAAAATATAACATAAAATCAAAGCATCAAGCACCGAATTGTGGGGATAAGAAGAGGGCTGTGTCTGGTTTCATTAGTACAGTGACATGAACATAATTGTACTTTCTGAAGATCATCTTTAAGCATCTCACTATTAAACAAAAAAAGAAAACACCAAGACTAACCCCCTTCCAAATGGTAATTAATTGACTTCTGTAACGTTCTGGGAAGTGACAGTACATGCAATACATTGCTCAAACTAGCATTCAGTGAGTACTTACCACTGGCAACTTCTCAATACTCCATTTTTTGGATCAGTTCCAGTAGGATGAATAGACAGTACAATTTCCAAAAGAGAGGAATTTTTCTGCTGTTCTGAAGCATTCCAAGGATAGCAATCACCCTTCCGCTTCATAATTATAGGATTTCAAAAAGTGGTCATTTATTTTAAAATAGTCTCTAAGGTTTTTAAAGCAATTGTGACAGGATATATGCGGGATAAAATGCACACGTCTTAGGCAGATCTTTCTGCTGCTGGCCCTAGTGCAGAAAAGGATTACGAGAAGACTGAAGAAATAAGCAAGAAAACAGGTATCTGGAAACTATAGTTTAGTCTCTCTATGCAGACAAAAAACAGGTGAGGCAAATTAAGTATTTGTTCACACACGTAAGAAATACAATGGAATATTAATGTCAGTAAAGATATGCTATGCGGATAGACAGAGGACCCCCCCCCTCCCAATACAGCCAGATCAATTCACTTAGACCCAAATTTTCAAAAGTGGCCCCTAATTTTAGGTCCTTCAGTTTTTGTGTGCCCAGCTTGAGTTTCCTTGGTGCTGATTTCCCATTCATTTCATTTGCAGTTGCAGGTGTTTGGCCAAGTTGTCTCCAGCTCAGCACCTAAAAACTAAATCAACTGTCAGCTTTGAAAATGTGGGCCCTAGTGGATGCAGAACAGAGACTGAGCTAGACACAAATATGGCGGTGTTATACTATTCCTATCACAAAAGAGAAAATTTGTGATAACACATAGCAATTCCCCAGGGGAGCACACTCAAGAGTGCTGTGAATGGTTGCAAAGGGCCACTGTCAGGTGTGATGTAAACTGGCATTAGTGTGTATTATTATTTACTAAACATGCTTGGTGCTGTAAGTAATGGGAGCATGTAAAATAAGTCAATAAGGGCCAGTCTATGACTTTATACCAATGGCTGCTGTATGTCAGACAGGGAGATTCACACAGCAGAAGGAGTCCTTGGAGAGCTTTGGATGAATAAGAAGAAATTCTGGCAGCAGCTGGCTACCAGCTGTTTCCTCAGAGGGGAGTCACCTTCTGGAAGTGGAGGTTCACCCCTCTCGAAAGTGCAGTATGGACACCCACCGCTCGCTAGGCCAAAAGACGTGCAGGCCCATGAGCCTCCAAATTCTATTTCTCCTGCCTACATTTGGTCACCAGCTACTCAGCTGGTGTAAACTGTCATAGCCACAGTGGCTTCAACAAAGCTATGACAATTTATATCCGATGAGGATTTGTCCCCTGAACCTTCACATCCCTCAGCCCCAACTTCTGCACAGAGCCAGCAACCAGCAACAGTGTGGCCCTATATAACTAAGCAATGAAAAGGTAGGTATAAGAAATGAAGGTGTGGCAGGGTGCAGCTCTATTTTACACCCTCTGGTTGTTTTTTTCTTGCTAAAACTGCTTTTGCACCTTCTTGGTGAGTAAGTGACTCCCATTTACCTTACCCACTGAATGCTGAATCAGTGCATGGCGTACGATTGTGCCACGTACAGTCACTTTCTGACCAATTTACATCCATTGCACATTTTATCCCATCTTCTAAGACACTGCTGAATTTGGGCGTATAAGTAGCTACAAACCAGAGCAAAAGTGTTGCAGGCTGTAAAAGATCTGTCTTCCAGCTGCAGTTATTGTGGGAGCTCCTGAAGATTTACATGAGCGAGTGCAATACAGAGAAAGAAACAAACCCAGAGCTACAATAAAAGGTCAATGATCAGGATCAGCTCAGAGGCCCTAATCTTGCAAAGATTTAAGCACATGCTTAACTCAAATCAAAGGGCCCACTCACATGTTTAAAATTATGCACACGCATAAATCTTTGTGGGCTTAGGGTTTTAAAGTCTATATTTATGGAAAGGAAATTATGAAAGTTGTAAACAAGAATATTTGTACTGGAATTTTGATTTTAAGTTACTCAAGTCCAATCGAGGAACAGAAACAATTACATGTGACCTAAAATCTAACCAACACAGTTCACATTTTGTATAATTGAATACCCACAATGAACTTGCTTGTGAACAGTGTGTAGAGCAGTGGCTCTCAACCTTTCCAGACTACTGTACTCCTTTCAGGAGTCTAATTTGTCTTCCGTACCCCAAGTTTCACCTCACTTAAAAGCTACTTGCTTACAAAATCAGACATAAAAATACAAGTGTCACAGCATACCATTACTGAAAAATTGCTGACTTTCTCATTTTTACCATCGAATTATAAAATACATCAATTGGAATATAAATATTGTACTTACATTTCAGTGTACAGTATATATAGCAGTATAAATAAATCATTGTCTGTATGAAATTTTAGTTTCTACTGACTTGGCTAGTGCTTTTTATGTAGCCTGTTGTAAAACTAGGCAACTATCTAGATGAGTTGATGTAACCCCTGAAGATCTCTGTGTACCCCAGAGGTACACATACCCTTGGTTGAGTACCAGTGGTGTAGAGAACAAGAAATATTTGAAGAAATGATTTGGGCAATCGTATTAATAACTTGAGAAAAATATGAACAATGGACAATCAGGGCCAAAGGCTCCTCTAATTTTGGGTCTGTCTGTGTCCACTGTGAGACACATAGGGCCTGGCTGTCAAAAATATTCCAGATTAAGTCAGGGTGTGCTGAACATGTCCGGAAATCAGGACCTCTCAATACATTTCTCAAGCTGGGAACTCAGTATATGAGAAACCCAAAATTAGTAGCTAGTTTTGAAAATGTTGGCCTTAATAAGCAAAAAGCATGGTTCAATTCATCAGCTCTGTTACTCACTAGGAATTATTTGCTCAGATCTAATTTTAATTTAGTCCAATAAAGGTACCAGTTCACTGTCTCCGTAACTGGCTTACAAAAAAACAATGCAGCTACCAATTTTCTTCTGCTGGATGACATACTTGGGCCACAGCCCTTTAAAGAAAAGTACTATTTTAGAACTCATTTGGTTTGACATTTATTATTTTTCTGATGCTGGAAGCAATGTTATTCATCAGAGAGAAGAATAGCTACATTGTATTGCTAATGTTTAACCAAAATGCTGTCTTCATTTTACTGTAAGCTAGACTATTGCTTTCTTTCAGAGCCTTAAAATACATCTACAAACTGTGATGGATCAGTGAAATCACCATTTTATGTTCAATGGGAAACTTTTTTTTTTTTTTTTAACATTAGTCAGATGATTGCAAAAGCAAATCCCCATTTATAGAAATGTAGTTGACCAGAATAAAAGAATGAAAGCCTTTGAGGGGCTTGATGCCTTTATCAGATTAACAATTGAACCGTATGAAGAAAGATGAGCCAAATCAGATGAGCTGGTACAAAACAAAACCATTGGTGTACTTTCATAAAAACAAGTGGTGCCTCCTGGAGCACATAAGACGCTATACTACTTCAACTCCGCCCCATAACCTTACACCTTGTGTTTCTCACCCTTTTTAATAATTATGTCAGAAAAGAATTGGTACGGTCATCAGTTCTATTGATCTTTAATTAGGAATTAGTATGCAAAAATCAATTAAAACTGTTGGTTTTCTGGCAGTCCTACCACACGTTATTAGGATCCTAATATTCTAATGGACACTGTATAAAACCAGGAAGGTGAGTGGGTGGGGATGTGAGAGAGAGAACAAGCCCGAACAACAACAGTAAATGATTTAAAATATTTTACAGGAACAAATTATTTGTATTTTTGTGTATATGTGTCGTTGTTTTGGCCGCACTCAAGCATTCCATTGTGTGTCTTCTTCTATTGCCCATTGCTGCCAACCTGCAGACTAGGTTGGCTGGTGTCTTAAGGTTTCTTCCCACTGATTCTGGGGGAATTGTCTTGTCCAGATGGGACACACATTCCCTCGTCTTGTCCTGGGACAACAGTCATTGCAGTTCTGTGAAGCAGTCAATAAGGGAAAGTTTCAATCTTGCAAGATGATAAATGGGTGAGTGCATTCAGCACCTCCTAGGATCTGTCTATTTTTTCCCTTCTCTCATCCCTTCCAGTCACAATCCTGGGGCCAGTCACAGTCCTACGGCCAAATGCACAATACAATCCCAAATAGCTGAGCAAAGCACACTCCTGCCCAAACCCCACCCCTCCTCTTCCTGCACAGCAAAACAACACTGATTCTGCCACTAGGACTAGGGAGTCCTCCATGGCCACAAACACCTTCATGTATAATTTCTACAAAGAAGTTGCCCAGCCTCCATTAAGCAAGATAAACGCCCAGTCTTTGCCACCCTGTAAACAAAATATCTAGGTAGCTCCTAAACACAGAAGTCAAATATGTTACTCGCATGTACTCTTCTTTTTTGTATTGTTACATATTCAATCACATCACATGCAGCTTTGTGTTTTTCAGCAAGAGTTCCTGGTTACAATTAACAACATAGCAGAGAGAAGTAATTTTATTCAGGCACCTAGAAAAACAGCCCCCACCCCACTTGATAATATATGTAATAAACTGATATTTATGGATCCCAACTGTCTCCACCTCACTGTAGCATCAGGGGAAGGATACTTACAATAAACTCCTTTATGTGTCTGGCAATTGATTATGTTCATGGTTAAAATATGTTGTGGGCACTTCAAGTAACTATTAATTATTGAATGTTTGCCTCTTAATGAATTGGATTAACATCATTAATCGACCCACTTCTCAACATATTCCCCAGCTAAAATAGTACATCTATTAAGGAATAGTACAATACTAGTAAATGAATACAATACTAATAGGATATTTATTTCATTTCAGATGTTCCAAAACACATTGTAAACTTTGCCACACCAACTCATCAGAACTAGCAAGCTAAATAGGATTAGTCTTAGCTAGTATGTGGATGAATGACCCCTAAGGAAAATTCAGGGCGTTTTAGGCAGTGGTGCTGAGAGTACATTCAATAAGTGGCACTCTTCCCTCTGAATCCATAACGAGCCAACGTCCCTGAATGTTAGATGGCATTGTGCTGATGGAGGTGCCAACTTTGGCACGGCACATGAAACCGAGACACTAATAACGGGTGTGTTTATTTAGGAGAACTGTGCCAATTTTTAGAATAGAAGGCATCAGCCTGCTGTGCTGACCAAATTCTAAATTGGTCCATTGCATTTTGCTTACCAAACCTTCCTCCTGCAAATAGGTTCCTTCCACAGTTTCAGATGGAAGAAGATATTCTTCTTAACTTCTTCTATTGGATAGTGATGCTGTTGCTGTTCAGCAGGTGCCATATTTCATCCTGGAAATGAGACTGTTTCAGGAGGGAGTGAACTAACTCCTATACATCTATAGATTGTACAAGGGTTTGGAATTTTTCAGGCTAATAGGGTCTACAGAAAACGTAACCTTCCCCCCTGTTAAGCTGCAGTCACTTCTGAGGTGGAATGAAGTAACTGACTAATGGTGCACCACAGTATACTTCTACTGTCTTCCTTCACATCCTGTTGTAAATTTTACCCGGGAGAGCTGCACTTTTGAGTGACCCTCATTATTTATGTCAAAATATAATTAGGACTAATATTTATTTCTAGCTGTGCTATTGTGACATTCACCACCAATGAAAGAAGAGCTTGGGCCTGCTCCTGCTTCCATCAAAATCAATGGCAAAATACTTACGTGAATTCAGCAGACCTAGGATTGGGCTCTTAATCAGTTTGCAGTAATGGCTTCATATCAATGTCCTCCTCTCAGGCTCACAGATTGGCCAATAGCATTCATAATCAGAACAAAGGTTGTAGCTTATGTTGCATTAGTTGAATACAGTATCAGTCAGTACCCAGCTGGACAGCTTCTGTGGGTAGTGTTTTGAGAAGGATGGTCTGGACTGGTTATTCCTGCTAAGGAAACATTCCATTTCTCTAGCCTGCTCCAGGCGATGAATTAAAAGCTCTTACCAAACATTGTTATCTGTGTAATTTTCCTCTGGACTCAATTGTTTTTTTTCAAAAACAGGTGCTATGACTTTCCAAAGAAAGATTTTATAATGAAAATATAGCACTGCAGCAGTGCTGATAGACACGGCAGAAATATACTGTAGTCGCACTATACCAAGTCTTAAATATTACAAACGGGGGGGGGGGCAGATAAATAAGTTAGATTAACTTTAAAACAGGAAATTGGAGCAGACTGGTTGTTTCCCATGAGGAAAATGCTGTTTTGGCAGACTGAAGAGGAACACAGCAATTGCCATACGGGATCAGACCAGTGGTCCCTCTAGCTCAATAGCTTTTCTTAGACATTAGTCTATACCAGCTGTTTAGAGGAAGATGTAAGAAGTGCTGTAATAGGAAGTTATGAAATAAGCTGCCTAGAGGAAAAAAGTTTCTTCCTAACCCCTGTTAGTGTTCGACTTATGCCCTGAAGCCTGAGGGTTTATATCCCTTCCAGGACTCTTCGTTATTTATTTAGTCCTGATTATGATAACTGGTTAATTTTTTCAACCCTTCTCACACCTTTCTTAGTAACTGGATTTTAGACTGAAACTTTAAATGTTGTGTGTGTGTGTGTGTGTGTGTGTGTGTGCATAGAGAGAGAGAGAGCGCTACTGTAGTCACAAGCAGTGACTATGAAGGAAATTTCAAACTGTAACAATGATTGAGTGTAACTCCTAGTGTGTTATATTGCCCATCCAGATTCCTACAACACTGAAACATCTGGGAAATACCACAGTATTTAATAACAAGTAAAGAGTGAGGATATATCTCTGCTTTTGTGCACTTCTTTTGTGCTCCTGACCAGAGCAGATGTACAGACTACGGTGGCCAAGATGTGTTGCCAGAGGATACCAGGTCAAATCACGTAACTGTGTTATGCTTCTACCCTGTTACTAATTAAATCACTTGTTCTACATTTAATGCTAATAAAACTGCAAGATATCTGTGCTGTGATCTGTTGGTCACAGTTAAGACATATGGGCACACAGGACATCAGCAAAGCAGATATACCAAGACCCCAAAATAAATAAGCTTTCAGAACATTATTTTTAATCCCGTGTTTGATATTTCAGATTCTAAACTTCCTTTCACCTGGAAGAATGTGGAGTTAGAGGGTTGGTATAGCAATTCCTGACATTGTTTATTACATAAAATTGCAAGAACTTACAATACAGACGAAGATGAATTAGAGAAGTGATTTCAGACTCTAAATCAAACCATGTCTTTCAACCTTTACATGAATTATAGAATCATAGAACCATAGGGTTAGAAGGGACCACAGGGGTTATCTAGTCTCACCCCCTGCCCAATGCCATCCTGTCTTTAATTCATGATCCATAGCAGCATCTGAATGGCCTGTTTTCATAAAACTGATGTATCTGAAGACAGGGAAGCTCTGGATCACATTTGCTAATCATAGGGCCAATCCTGCCTTCTGTGAGATGCCGACGACCCCAAATCTTTCACAGCTTCCAACAGGAATTGAGGGCACTCAGTGAACTTGTCACATCATGATTCATATGAATAAACATGATCCACACTTTGCAAAATTAAGGATCTCTAGGGTTGCAAAGGCATTAAGTCCACTATAACATGCATGTGAAAACAATGTGTAAATATTGGAAGGATGCTGTGTTACAGGTTAGCCAGTGTACAGAAAGTTTTGTGTCAAAAAGTACTTGTAAACAAAGCAACAGCAAACTCAAGACTAATTTCAAACAAAGCCATAACAGAAGTTTGGAACAGAACTGTGCCATATATTGTGCGAATACCTTTGCAGCTTGTTTTCTTAAAAATATAGACTTTGTAAACAGGATATTTTGATAAGGAAAGATATTTATTAAGCATGATGCATAGACTGTAATTTTTTTTTCTACTGAAAGGATTTCACATGGAAATTACAATCTCTGCTCAGCATTCCTTAGTTCATGGCAGTAAATTACTTTTCATATGTAGTACAAGAACAAGTATAAGAACATTCAGATAAACCACTAATACAGTCTGTATAGTAAATGTTGAAGAGAAGAAAACACATACTATTATTAAAGTGAAATTCAGTTCCTTGAAAAATAGAAATTTTGTTATTCTTTGTCTTAGCTGAATACTATTTGGACAGAAGAATCAATGCGGGAACAGGCAAACCACAAGGGTCTGTTGGTTTGAATTCAGGATTGTATTCAAACCCCAAAAGATAAACTGAGCCCAAGTTTTCAGAAACTCAACTGGATTTTGGTCATTAGATGAATAATCCTATTAGTGTGTTGTTCTAAAAATGCAAGGGCAAAAAAAAAAAAAAAAAAGTAAAAGTCCTTGGACTTTTTTGTTCAGCAAATAAATTTTACAAAACGTGCAACTGTCCAAAGAAAATCTAATGTATATTTCATTTCATATTATGATTTATTTTAGAAAACACATTTAAAAGTGCCGTAGCTATTAACAATAAAAATAGTTGGTACCGCTGATAGGATGGTATTGAAATGTCACAATGCACTCACTAATTCGGCATTTAGATTTGTCTAAAATTGATTTTAACAAAATGATTGCTTAAACTTTGTTTTGCTCTAACAACCACACAAAATATAACATTCTCTTCAAATAACTTGATGAAGCATAGATACTCTGCATATGAAAGTTTGGTTGAATGAAAATAAGAAGTTGTATAGGAGTATTCATTTTATAGTATAAATAACTAGGATTCTACATAAGAAAATTGTATTTACATCCCAACCTCATTTTGAAATAATGTGGTCTACTTATTAGCAAGAGACCTGACAGGGTATTGGTGCAAAGTTCTGTGCATTATAGAATGACATGGCCAGTAAGATCTTTCCTTGCCTCAGAAACATTGATGTTGAGAACTGAACATTTGGTCCCCTGAAATTAGTAGTGCTTCCTTCGGATTTTTGGCTTGGATAACTTTTTCTTTAAAAAAGTATCTTGTAATTTCGCCTCGATTTTTCCCCCAGCCACAAAGATCAGATTTAAAAGAAAAAAATTCATAGAAAGTCTGAGCACTACTGAGAGCTTCTTCCTACTAGTTCCTGTTGCACTGTTCTTTAAACCACTAAATTGCAGTGACTTATTTCCTCTGAATTACCTGGATCATTTGGCCATGGGAAAAACAAATGGTTTTTGTACCCAGTGCAAATATCTCTGCTTTAAATCCTGATGATACTATTGAATGGCATAATTTAACATATTATAAAGAGACCATAAAATACTACTATGCACAAATTTTCTCTTTCTTTCTTTTATAACCAATATGATTTTCCCCCTTCAACAGTGTTATGGGTTGATTCTCTATAGAACCTTCCCCTCCCACAGCGAGGAGTAAAATAGGCAAACAGGAGCAACACTAACACAAACATGTTTCACTGATGTCAAACAAATGCAATTTAAAAAGAAGCATTTCCCATACCTCACCCGAACCTCTACTCACTGCTTACCCCAAACTCCCAATGAAGTCAATGGCAGTTTTGGGTGACTGGATCAGATCTAATAATGATAATTATTACCTTGTAATATATCCCACTAAAGCCCTATGGTTTTCTTTCCCACATATGGTATATATGTATATAATAGTACAGGATTCTTTGGTTCAGGATTCTACAGTGTAATGGCACTTCTACGGTACAGTGAAGGGATTTTTAATAGTAATTGCAGTTGATTTCTCTAGGTTACCTAGCAGCCACTGAGAGCACAGAAGAAGATTTGAAATCTGTGGTTAAAGTTTAAGCCTAATAGCTAAAGTAATTGATCAGTTCCCCATGGATTTTCTTCGGTCACAGAGGTGTGTATGGAGACTACAGGAGATTATTTTATTGGGCAATTTTAGCAGAGCAGTGGAGTCTCTTTACAATGGGTCACATACTGCTCTCCTGGGGAAAAACATGTGGGAGGGACAGAGAGGGAAGAACACTCCTGGAGGGGGAATCTTTCCAAGCCAGAGAGGTGGAGTTTCTCCCCCAGGGAGGTTTTTGGCCCCCATGAGCTGCAGCTCTCTGACAGCTGCCAGGGTACAGGGCCATCTGGATGGAAGCCCTGCAGCTTCACTCCAGCTCCAGGGCCACCTGCTCCCTGGCTGCTTGGCTCCATTTAAAAAGTCGACTAAAAAAGACAACCCTGTACAATTGCAGTGATATAAACATTATTGATACTCCTGATGGAGCAGCACCATGGAATTGCATGGGAGGCTAACGGGCAATGCACAATTGGTACAGGAAGGAGGAAATGATTTTTGGAGAGGGGGAGAGGGAAGGGGATTGAAAGTAGATTTTGTGCTGATGAAAGTTACTGGACTGCAAGTCCTGGAGAATAAACTTCCCTCTTTAGCCACAGATATGGGGCAGATAGTAGTAATATAAATTTGCAATTGTCAACCCCTGCCAGCAGATTTCACAACTGAGCTGGGGGAATCTCTTGTATGGGTGAGAAGTTAGAACAGTGAATCTCTATGCTGACTTAGGCTTTGGCTACACTATGGACTTTACAGTGGCACAGCTGTGCTGCTGTAAGGTCTCCTGTGTAGCTGCTCTATGCTGGCTGGAAAGAGCTCTCCAGCCAGCATAATTAAACCACCCCCAGCGAGTGGCGCTAGCTACATCAACAGGAGATGCTATCCCACCAACAGGAGATGCTGTCCACACCAGCCCTTTTGTCAGTGAAACTTATGTCAGTCGGGGGGTTGAAAAAACACACCCTGACCAACAAAAGTTTTGCCGACAACAGTGATAGTGCAGACATAGCCTAAACAACACAGGTGCCAAGTTTGATGACAGCTTTTGCAATGTGTATACTTGTCCACTAGGAAATAAGCTGAGATCAACAATTCATTTCATATATGCTGCCAATCAGGCTGGAAATTGTACTTTTGTACGATCCACCGTGAGGCCAAACCAAAAGGAAGCAGATGTTGGCTGCATATCTTCTACACTTGGAGCCAGGTCTCAGTTATTTTCAGACCCTTCCATACATCTTTACATTGACACTGCATCCATGTTACTCTCAGTAATTCATTTATGCGCCTGACATTTCAAAAATCTAGGCCAAGATTTTCAAAGATTTTGGGTGCCTCTATTTTAGGGTTTCCCATTTCTAGACACCTTAACAGGACTTGATTTTCAAAGGGGTCAAACTTTCTGAAAATCAGACCCCCTTTGAACTCTCTCAGATTGGGTTCACTCATAATCACTAGTCACATATGAAAATCTTGTCCCTAACCAGAACAGACTGATTCATAAGAATAATGGGTCTCAGCATACTTAATGCGTCAGTAAAAAGCACAGTAAGAAGATCCATGTGTTAGTGTGCTTACGGTAATTACAATGTAAACCTTATTCACATGACTTCTGTAACAGGAAAAGGGAAGGAGACATTTTGCCCTTGACATAACCATATTTTACACTGGTTTCAGAGTAACAGCCGTGTTAGTCTGTATTCGCAAAAAGAAAAGGAGTCCTTGTGGCACCTTAGAGACTAACGAATTTATTTGAGCATGAGCTTTCGTGAGCTACAGCTCACTTCATGAGCAGCAGTATAAATCAGGGAGGAGGGGGTTAGAGAAGCCTTGGTGGATTATCTGCCTTTCTTCTTGTGGTGAATTCACCTGTGTGGAAACTGTGATTGGTTTGCAGAGGTGGGAAGGAGATAGCTATTTTTTGTCCAAACTGTGACATTATGAGAAAATGGTAACGTGACCGCAAAGGGACAGGGAGTACAGAATATCTAAAAAATCAGATAAAACATACCATGAAACAAAGGTTGCTTTTAACTGTGTGTAAAATAGTCTTTGATCAGTCAACAGGATCTTTATTACGGGCTGATATTGCAGATTAACAAACATTTGCTATAACAGTTTGTGGTTAGGGATAAGTGGTTAGGCTTTATCCACAGAATGGATGCTAAGCCTTACAGTTGGCAAGAAAATCTAATCACTTTGATGGGAATAAACTTTTTTGTACAATTAGTGGGACCTTCTCCTTCTGAAGGCTCCATTCAGAATAGAGTAACATGGATTGGTACAGCTGCATTGTAAATGCTTTTGACATCAAACAGAAAAATCCTCCTGAGGATCCTCTTCAGATTTTCATGGCTTTTCTGCTTCCTCTAGTGCACCCTGCGGAAAATCTAAAGGAGAGAAAGATAGATGAGGATACTTAAAAATTGGATTATAGTTGGCAAGCATACGCAATACATTGTTGATTCCACCACAGTTTGGAAAAGTCTTGGTTATACTAGAGGAAATAATTTACTGCATACAAAAAACTCTATGCTAAAAGAATGTTAAAGTTGAAAAATCAAGCACTCAAAAGTTAGGAAATACCAGAATTAAGATTGCCTGTGCAAATTAATTCAGCCCTGTGTGCATATGCATTATGATACAGTCTTAAACTTACATGATCACATACCACTTTGTCCACAGGAAACAATAACCCAGGACACACATGTCAAGTAAATTTAAAATGCTACAATTGGTAGCATTTTACCCACAATTTGCCCAGGTATAAATGCCTACACAAGCTGCAAAGCAGTGGAGAATCAGGCACTTCGTTTATTAATAGAATGCATCTTTTTAAATGGCTATCTGTATATTCAAGGCTGACACTTTAGAGAGACTGACGTAGCAAACTACTGGTCTTGGAGAAGTTTAATGTATTGTTGATGCTTTTGTTTTAAAATGTCAACAGTACAACAGGAGGTGTGTCAAATTTGAATTTGATCTAAATTCACACCACAGCAAACCTGAAGGAAAGCAGAAATCTGGGAGTAAGTGGTCAAAAATTTCCAGACTGAAGTAAATGTGGAAAAAGAGAACAGTGAATAATCAAATTAAAGCCTGTCTAAACACAAACTTGCATGGTTTAATTAAACTGGTTTAGTGAAACCAGAGCAAACCCGTGTGGGTTTACTCTTATTTCAGCTTCAAAGTAGCTTATTGTGTTCTAACTTAAAACCAAACTAAACCTGGTTCAAGCCAAAATAAAAGAAATAAATAATCATAATAATGCCTAGCTCTTATATAGCATCTTTCAACCATAGATCTCAAAACACTTTACAAAGGAGGTCAGTATCACTAACCCCCTGCAATGGATAGGGAAACTGAGGCACAGAAAGTTAAATGATTTTCCCAGGAGGCCAGAGGCAGAGTCAGGAACATACCCCAGGCATTGCTTTGTCCACTCAGACACACGGCCTCCATAACCATGTCCACACAACCTTTTTCACCTGTTTAAATAAACTGGTTTAAAATTACACACCTTTTATTTAATTGGTGTAACTCTGTGTGTAGACAAGCCCTCAGATTTTCATTTTTTTAGGTTGGCTGTCTTTTGGTACTAGGGGATTTTGACATGTCAATGAATGGCTGGGCGTGAGGGCAAGAAGTTGAATGAACCTTACTGAGACTCAGAGCCTTGAGACTGAAACCTCAAAATGCCTGAAAGGCAAGCAGGGAGCAAGAGCTCGGGGATAAGACCCTGGTGACACAAAAGACCAAAGCTGTGGCTTCTTAGCAAGAGCTTTAATTCCCCAAGGAGCTATGAGGTTTCCCCTCACCAAATTGCCTATTGTTTAAGAGGACAATTAAAAATTCCATGTTGAGAGCTGATCTGGGTTTACAAAGCTCATCTCTGGCCTGGTAGCTCCTTGGTTCAAAACTGTTAGCATGTAGCATATGCTGGGGACCCACAGGGATCAGCAGTAGGCCCTGTCCCAGGTAATGCCTTCGTTAATGATTTAGAAGAGGAAGTGAGCAGCATGTTAATTATATGTGCAAATTATCAAAAACTGAGATGAGCTGCAGATACTGGAGAGGAGAAAGAAACACTGCAATGAAGCCTAGAGAGATTAACAAGAGGGACAGGAAAAAAAAGTCAGATTTAAATTGAAATACATTTGAGGAATAAACAATCTGAAACACACATGCTTCTGGGCGATAGGGACGCAGCAGCTGAAAGAGACCTTGAGGTAACAGATTACAGAAAACGAAACAAAAGTTTGCAACGTGATAGTAGGCCAAAAAAAGCCTAATGCAATTTAGAACTGCAAAGGCATCGCATCATGGAGCTGGGAGTTAATAGACCGTTTATGGATGGCTGTGCTGTGATCACATCTGAAATATTGTGTTCAGCTTCAGAAAGATATCCAGAAATTGGCCTGATCCAAAGTCCATTGAAATCAATGGAAAGACTCCAGGGACTTCAGTGGGCTTTAGCTCAGGCCCTCAAAGAACAACAAATATATGACTTGGTGACTGAAAACACTGCTTCGGAACAATCTTACAGAAGCTAATTATGCATCTAGTAGATTAGCTCAGAAACAACAAAAGGGTGGATATGAACTTGATAGTCTATATCTGAAGGGCATAAACAGCACGGAGAGAGTAATTATTTATTTTGGGACAGGAGGGTATAAGTAGTAGGAGTGGCGTGCAATGAAGACAGAGAACGTTTAGCTAAATATCAGAAAAAACTTCCTCACAGTGAGATATTGTAGTCTTCAGAATAGTTCCTCAAGGGAAAAGACTCATCATTTGGACATTTTCAATTAGACTGGATAGAAACCATAAATGCCTACATTTTCAAATGTGACTAGGAATTGTGGGTGCCCAACTTGAGACACCTTAAAAGTGTCTGATTTTTCAGAAAGTTCTGAGCACCCATCCTCTGAAAAATCATTTAAGAGGTCTCTATTTCAGCACCCAGAATTTGAGTCCTGAAAAATCATTAGATACTTTTGAAGATGCAGGCCAGAAAATGTCTGACTGTAGGGCACAGGTCTACTGGCAGGGAGATGGACTGAATGACTTAATATATCTTTTTCTTTGTGTCTTGACTGATTCTGTGCACTGATTCTGTGCAAACAATGGAAAATTAATCGTTATTTGGGATATAAAGTAACACCCAAGAGTCTCAATAACTATATTTTCATGACATTGTTTTCTTCATGTTGTTATTTCTAAAAATGGCCATGATAAATTATAGTGTTAATGATAAACAATGTAAATTCCGGAAATATATAGGAGATTATCTCAGACAAAGGTGCTAGCCTTTTCTGATATAATTATAGGTATGCAGAACAAAGGAAATTCAGTGGGCATAATTTATCTTGATTTCACATACCCTTTTGACACAGCACCAAATACAAATTTAGAGAACTTAGATGCTGTATGACTAAAAGTATCATGGAATAAATAAATTATGGGTGAGGTGCATTTATGTATGAGGTGTAAATTATGTCTGGTATTAAATTGTGCAACCGTCTCATGGAATGGTGTATTAAGATTTGTCCTTCAACAATGAAGTAGTCTTGCAAGCTATGACCTATACTTTTCTATGTGCAGTATTAATTAACCTGAAGAACCATGTAACATGCCATTGATTAAATCGGCATATGATAAATTATGATACAATGGATAATTAATATCAGGGAGGTTAATCATCAGCATGCTCTGGCAAGCTTATGCAGAAACACAAATATATATGTTGTAAGATTTAAAATACTACAGATCAGTGATTCTCCAGATCATTTAGAAAGAGTTCCCCCCCACCCCCCTCGATCAAGTCTTTTTCCACCCTCCAAGTCCCCCCACTGCATGGTTCTCAAAATGTTTCATTCTGCAGACTACCAATAAAGCATCCATGGACCACCAATCTCCCACAAAAACAGTCTGCAAACATGGTCATGGATAAATTTACATTAACTCACATACAAAGATTAACAATCTACACAGCTACGAACTGGGAAACCCTTACTTAGAAAATAGTAATGATGAAATTCACCCCTATGCTGTGCCAGCTCTAAATCCTCAAAATAGGGCTTAAGCATGGGAGTGATTTAAATCGGAGCATATATGATTTTCACCTTAAAGGAGTACGCTGGGAGTTCCAATTATCAAAAACTGAACATAATAGTATGTAAGAGATGCCATCCACAGCCGCTCAGTGACCGTCCTGAAAACCATTTTTTGCATTTGACAACTAGAAAATATCCCCACAATGTTCACACTGTTCTCTAGATATTTCATATACAAGCAAGTATTCAGAATACCGCAGTTATGTTAATTCACCGTCAACTGAAATGTTTTTAAAGGTGGTCATCAACTACAGAAATATCGTTTGTAATAACAATAAATCTATGCTTCGAATATGGAGTGCAGTTTTCAGCCCCTCATTATAAAAAGACTGAAATGTGAGAGAAAATTCAAAGAAGGGCAAATAAAATGAGAAAAGTGCTAGAATACAGCATTGTTGTAGCCGTGTCGGTCCCAGCATATTGGAGAGACTACGTGGGTGAGGTCCAATAAAAGATATTAGCTCACAAGTTATTACCTTACTCACCTTGTCACTCGAAAAGTGCTACAAGACATCTGAAAGATACTTGATAGAATTATTTATATGACTAGTGGGAAAAAAGCCTTTTAAACCAATTACAAATACTTGAGTGATATTGCAGAAGGGAAAGGAAAGGACTGTGTTCTGCAGTCATGAAGTGGTCAAACAAGGCATAATGGTGTAAAAGTTAAGACTGAAACATTCAGGTTAGACATGAGACAACATGTAAGAGTCATGACAATTAGGCAATGGAATAAACTGACTAGTGAGGTAGCTGAGTCACCTACATTAGGGGTTTTCAAAGATTCATTAGATGAAATTCTAGTGGAATTATCATAGAAGACGCAGAGGAGTCGGATTGGAGGACCTGAGGGGCCTTTTCCAACCCTATCATCTACGCTGTTATGATTCATTCCAAGCAGAATATTTTGGACTCTCATGAATTACTGGCTGAGTATCCTGGATACTCGTGCACATTAGTTTGCTCATAGCATGCATAAAACTTAGCCAAAAGCTGGTTTGGAAGTGCTTAATCTACAGTATTCAATACTTCCCAACCTCTGTTTCGTATGGTGACTCAGAGGCAGGACAGTTATAACAGGAGAACAAAAAGCTATTTTGGTTTTCGATTAGGTTCTAGAAAGGAGTCACCACTTCCCCCTCACAAAAGGGGAGGGAACACACAATTTCATGGACAGTTTATCTATTGCTATTCCTAGACCATACATGAATAGCCTCCAAATAAACCAAAGTTTTAAAGTCACTGCTTAACATATGTAAAAAGAGGGAAAAAGGCAAAGGTACCAAACAACCAAAGTTAATAATAGTTATTTTTGCTTCTTTGTTAGCAAGATAAAACTTAGACTTTTCCCAGCACCTTTTAGCCACGCTTGAAATCATCATGATAATTTCCTTCTAAGAACTCCATCCATCTATTGTTCATAATTTTCATTATCACTATAAAACAGTGTGAGCAAAAAATTTAACTTCCCTTTCCTTAACACGTAATCTTTCTCCCATGGACATATGCCAAAATGGTGTTTCAGCAAGCCTAAGAAAGTAACAATAATTTATTAATCCCAAGAAAACTGACTGAGTAGTTTGAAGTGCCTAGGGGATTGATATAAATTCATGATTTTTACTGTCATTATGAAGATAGCTCATGGTGATGGATAAGACCACACTATTTACCAATTGTTTCCTTTACTTCTTTAAGGGAAACGTCTATAGAAACAGGACTCAGATCTGTGTTCAATACCATATTATTGGAAGAACTGATTAAGAGTGAACAACACCCTCTTTGAGTCATTGGTTGATTATAATATTAATTTATAGATATATGATTTCATCATAGTGTGATGAGGGCTTTTGCATTTGAAAGGGACATGGTACTCGATGAAGGAGTGGGAAGACAAGACTGCCATATTCACAAAAGAACTATATAATTCAAAGTGTTTGTTTTACTTTTGGTCTGGGAAGTGGTGGCAATGAGAGCAAGGTCTTCATTCATCACCTTTCTGTCTGTCTTAGGGGACTGGATAGACCATAATATGGATAACAGGATACAGTGTTTTTCATCTCTTGGTCACTGATTTGAATGCAACTACTATGGTAGCTGCAGCTGATAGTCATGACTATTTGATATTTGTAGTGTTGTTGTATCTATGTGTTGATCCCAGGATATGAGAACGACAAGGTGAGTGAGGTAATATATTTTATTGGACCAACTTCTGTTGGTGACAGACAAGCTTTTGAGCTTACACAGAGCTCTTCTTCTGGTCTGGGAAAGGTTCTCAGAGTGTCACAGCTTTAAACACAAGATAGAATATATTGTTTAGCATAAGGAGTTAACACATGTTGCAAGAGAACATTCAAGGTGAAATGGCCAGTTAATACCTTTGCAGTTGTAGGACAAAGGAGGGTTAAGGGGTTACAGATTGTTATAATGAGCCATAAATCCAGTGTCTTTACTGAGTCCATGATTTTAGTAGTTATGAAGGTAAGCTCCCAGGCTCATCTTTTGAAGCAGTTGTGAAGGTTTCCTTTGAGGATGAAGACTGACTGGTCAGATATGGACTGACTGTTTTGAGGAAGGTGTTTCATAACTTTGTAATAAGTCAAGCTTTGTCCTACAATTGCAGAGGTGTTAACTGCCCACTTCACCTTGAATGGTGTGAGCAATGAGGGCCTGCAACTTGCCTGCCCAGTTGCCAGACAGTCAGTGACTGCAGCTGTGCCACAGCAGAACCCCCAAATTAGAGAGATTCATCTTATGGCAAAATGCCATCTTCCCAGAGATTGCTGAACTGCTTACTCAGTGCTCCAGTAAAGGATCTACATTTTAAACAGAATGACAAATTCATTTCTTTTTTGTTAGCAATAAGACTTTGTATTGTACATTGTTGGGAAAACATGACTTCTTCTGGAATTGTGGCATAACAAAATAGAGATTGTCCTCGTAATGGAAAAACATTCCCACCAAGTACATACACAAGAAACACCAAAAAGATGACAGGTATTTAGAAATGTGGTCATCTTTTTCAGCATATTTAGAGGACACTCTGTTTAAAATGTAGATCCTTTACTGGAGCAATTAAATTTATCGTGAGTTTCCTTATTCTGTTCTCCCTGACTAACCGATGTTCCACTGGAAACTCACCTTACAACTAGAGTTTCATCCCTTAATCAGTGAACGTCAGCCTATATTAAGATTTCTTAAAAGCTTGTTTGGAGTGCATCCTACTATCCTTGCACATTGTTTATATTCATCTAACACAATTTAGGGACCTGATTTGAAGCAACTACAACAGGGGTGGGCAAATTACGGCCTGAGGGCTGCATCCGGATCTTCAGACATATTAATCTGGCCCTAGAGCTCCCGCTGGGGAGTAGGGTCCAGGGCTTGACCCGCTCCGACTCTCAAGCCAGGAAACAGGGTCAGGGGCTTGCCCCACTCTGTGCATGCCGTGGCTCCGGGCAGCTCCCGGAAGCAGTGGCATGTCCCCCCTCCGGCTCCTACACGTAGGGGCAGCCAGGGGACGCCATACAGGGAACCGAGGCCACTGGGAGCTGTAGGGAGGGCACCTGTGGACAGGGCAGCACGCAGAGCCGCCTGGCTGCTCCTCCATGTAGGAGCTGGAGAATGCACATGCTGCTGCTTCCAGGAGCTGCTTGAGGTAAGCGTCACCCAGAGCCTGCACCCCAACCCCCTGCCCCAGACCGGATCGCCCTCCCGCCCTCCGAACCCCTTGGTCCCAGCCCATAGCACCCTCCTGCACTTCCAACCCCTCATACCTAGCCCCAGCCCAGAGCCCACACCCCCAGCCAGAGCCCTCACCCACCCCCCCACGCCTCTGCTCCAGCCTGGAGCCCCTTCCTACACTGCTGAACTCCTCATTTCTGGCCCCACCCCAGAGCCCACACCCCCAGCCGGAGCCTTCATCCCCCCCCACCCCAATTTCTTGAGCAGTCATGGCTCACCATACAATTTCCATACCCAGATGTGGCCCTCGGGCCAAAAAGTTTGCCCACCCCTAAACTAGAAACACAGTAACATTTTAGGCAAAATACCAGGTATGAACTAATGAGCTGCCATTGAGCACAGTACTCCTGCACCTCCATCCCTATTATATAATACCACGAAACGATAAGAATAAAATCAGCTATGACATGCTAAACTACATTAAAACAATGTTAAGGGTTTGATGTAAACAAAGGGAGTTAAGTTCTGGTTTAAGGCTGAAATTCTGTCTGTAAAAATCAATTTGTTGTGCCCAGGTTTTTTTAATATACATGATATATGTAGCCTCATGCAGTTTTCTGTGACCATATGGCATTATCTACTGTGATCTGTTGATTTAGTGGTCTGTTTTTTCTTACGATTATAATATAAAGATGCCAGAACTGAGGATTGGGGCCTTCTTCTATCTGGCTTTATAAAAACAGTAAGAGGCACATATAACACGCTAGGCAACTGGTTAAAAATACAATCAATATATTGAAAAGCAAAATGAACAGCAGCCACGTAAGTAAATCCCTCACTTTACCTATGCATCGCCTTCAGGCAGCATGGGTTTCTTCTGAAGCTTTCTTGAAGTATGCCATAAAGGTCCACAGATCTGGGTTCTTTTGTACCAAGGATTAGATTCCAAAGAAAGGGAGCCTCTCTTGGAGAAACCCCCTGCCAGCAGCCCCCTTATACCAAGGACAATGGGTCTAGCTTTAGTGACTCCACAGATCTCAAATGTGGAAGTATAGCTGAAGGAGAGAGGCAATGTTTCATGGAGGATGGTGCTAAGTCATGTAGGGCTTTATAGGTGAAAAAAAAAAAAGACCTTAAACTCCACCTAAAAACCCACAGACAGGCCGTGCAGATCATGGAGCTGTGGTGGAATACGCTTGTAGCAAGATACTCTGCTTAACAAGTGGACCACCACATTGATATGTTTAGGCTGCCATCACAGGTTTGATTGCAGCAAATGTAGACATCTTTAATGTAGATAGCACAAGTACCAATAGCTGCAGCACCATAAAATTTAGAATGGGCCAGCCACCCACGTAACTGCCCAGGTTCCCAGGTGGGCTTTTACAGCTAATGCTGCCATAGTTTCACTGATATTGGTACCCATACTAACTAGATTAAATCTCTCTTAGGTATGTTTACACGTGCTGCAATCACACCTCAGACTGCAGCATATGCACACTCCATATGTTGCCCCAGTTAGAGTGCATTTACAACAATCTAATCTGAAGATAACAATGGAATGAATTAGATGATTAAGGGAAGCAGTAGTTGGGTCACTGAAAAACATTTAGTTTGAGGCACAAATGCAACAAAAGTGGCTTTTCAAATAAGCAAGAATGTTGGTTGAAAATTTTCCATTTTCATCAAAGGTATTTGGGCTGTCATCAAAAAATTCAGTTATCAAAACAAACGAAAATCAGTTTTCAGGGTTTTGATTTTTCAATTAAAACCTGAACATTTTTCGAGAAAATCTGATGAAAAACAAGCAAAACAAAAAAATGTTTTCATCCACAGCTTTCACTGGAGACCCAGATTTAATTTCCAGTTTCAGCTAGAACAAATAGTTTTTTCCAAGTTACAAATGCCTCAGAAATGATTACAAAGAGTTTGCAGTGGAATGACTGAAAAGCCTTTTGTTTGCTTCCCATGCTGGTTTTGTGAATGTTGAGATTATTCTGGATGTTGGTTGATATTGGTATTTAATGTGAGGATAGTCTGGAGCTAATGAGGATTTTAACTGTGTTAAGTGTTGGAAATACACTCAGAGGGCTTATGGAATATGCATAACATAATTCTAAAAACATAAATGTGGCCACAAAAACATCACCATCATACTTCATTACACATGATATTTCACATCCAATACCATTCAGAATTGCTGATAAGCCTTATAAGAAACTATTGTCTAATTAATAAATAGTTATCAGATATAATAAGGAGGACCACATATGCCTCGATTAGACAGGCGCAAAGAGTAAGACATTTGTAGTGCATACGTAATTTTGTCTTTTCCTTGGAAGAAGTTATAATATATTAGCTATCTTACTTCTGTTAATTATTGGTTGTTCTGATGGTTTACTGTCTTCACCAAAAAGGTGTAAGATTGGACATCTGACAATGAACAACTGCTTTGTCTTCCCAGACAAGTGATCCCTATGATAGATAGGAAAAACTGCAGGGGTTGGTTACCTTTAGGGCAAGATTTTCCACTATTTCCATATGAATGGCAGTGAAATGAATGCTTCTTGTAGAAGCAGCCATCCAGTGCCTGCCTGAAGGAAGAGTCAAGACCCCTTAAGGATATGTGAATTACAGCAGTTTTCCCTTATTGGACCAACTTCTGTTGGTGAGAGAAGCATATTCCTCACCACCTCATATCTCTAATATCCTGGGACCAACACGGCTACAACAACTCTACATACAGAAATTTTTCGTTCATGGAGGCTGATTGCACTTCAGAAGTGACATCTGAAAACTTATGGCCTCCTTGTTAAAAAGTCTTACAACCCTCTTTATCCATCTAAGTCTTGCTCTACACTTAAAATTTAGATGGACCTAGCTACTTTACTCAGTGTTGTGAATTTTTCACCCTGGGGGTGTGAGCATCATAGTTAAGCCAATCTAGCCCCTGGTGGATTGATGGAAGAAATCTTCCACTGACCTAGCTACCACTGCTTGGGGAGGCGGATTACCTACATTGATGGAAAAATACTTTGTCAACATGGGAAGTATCTACACTATGGTGCTACAATGTCATAATTGAAGCACCGTTGCTGTGGCCACTGTAGAACCCATAGTGTAGATAGGGATTCCATGCGTCCAGGTTTTCCAGGACATAGCCTCTTTTTTGAGTTTCCTTTCTCTGTCCGGGTGGATTTTTCAAACAACAGGAAATGTTTGGGGCTTTTGCAGAGCAGGCAAGCTGCAGCTCGGAAAGAGCCCCGATTGGTCCACTTCCTGATTGGTCCTTCCCCTGCATCCACAGTTGATTGGTCCATTCCCCTGCAAGCCATAGCTGCCGAAGCCCGCCTGCCCACCCAGGTCCCAGCCCTGGGGAGGGATTCCCACAGGGAGGTGCTGACTGACAGCTGTTGCAGAATCCTGGGCTTGCGCCAGCTACCCTGCCACCATGACAGGGAGCGTCACTGCCTCCCCACCTCCAGTGAGTACCCCTGCCACAGGTACCATCCAGTACCAGAAGATGTAGACAAATTGGAAGAAATTCAGAAACAAGCACCATAAATGACTGAGTGGCTGATTTATTAGGAAACACTAAAATATGTGAGGGGGAGAAATCAAGTAACCGAATAGCAAAGAAAGATCTAGGAATTTAGTATTATGCAAAGGGGTAAGACTAGAAGTAGTGAAATAAATTCAAGAAAAGGCATATTTAGGTTGCCTAATGTACAAGTAGAGTCTCCCAAAGGAGGTGGTGATGAAAGCCACATAGTTTGGCACATTTAAAAGTTAGATAGACAAAGTGCCATAATGCAGAGAACAATCCTGCAGTGTCAGGGAGATGGTCAAGATGATCTAACAGGAGATTTCCAGCTCCTACTTCTGTACGTATCATTTAACAAATCCGAGGTGTTACAAATTCCTAAGTGTTTTGTAATGTGCACAGAAACATCAGCTTTTGCTTACCAGCAAGTTTTCAGGGAGTGAATACTCTTCAATATGCTGTTCTGTTTAACAATGATACATTATAGTGCAAGTGCTAAAATCATATTCAAAATTTCCATAGATTCTTCTGGAAATAACATTCAACAGGACTTTACCATTTGATGTCATTTTTCCTTTGGAATCTTGGGAAGGGTGGGAAGGTTGAGGGAAGGGAGGCTGATTTGGGGGAAAATGTGTCTAAAAAAATAACAAAGGCAAACTAATACTTGTGTAATATTTTCCCATCTTGAATTTCACACATATACTGTAGCTTAAAAGGAATGAGAAAAATGCTCTGAGACCTTTTTCCAAATGCAATCTTTTGATAAGTTCCAGTGTTGGCTTAAAAGCAAAAGAAAAAAAAAGGCACACATTAAAGTAATAGCTGAAAATTCTTCTATAGAGACTTTAAAACAAGCCTCTTTCTATTGTTTTTCCAAATACTATGCCTGTTTGTTTGGTTTTTTTGTTTGCTTTTTTTATACCATGATTTTTGGCTAAAATCCTATTTTTGCAAATATGAAGGGTGATAGAATTATGCTTTTAAGAACAAAACCAATAACACATTTTATATTTTTGTATCATATTATATCCCCTATTAACGGTGTCATAAAAATCAGTCTACTGAAAGACCGAGAGCCTAATTCTCCTCTCACTTGCACCACTTTTTCATTGACACCATTGACTCACTCATGTAAGTGAGAGGAGAATCAGACCCCTTATTTCTAGCTAAATCTTGGTGCCAGTGTCCGAGCTGCCAATTTCAATATTCACAGTACAACAGCAGTAGGTTATTTAAATATGATGATCCAACTAAGAAGTTCCCAAATCTGTGAGATCCTGGGTTCCTCCTGCAAGGTTCTAAGCACCTTCAGCTCCCATCACAGCTAACAGGAGTTGAGGGAGAATAGCACTTTGCAAGATCAGGCTCATTAGCACTTGCATAAGACTGGCTGAGACAAAAACAACAATTAGCGGAAGCCAATGGACCTGCACATAAGTCTCGGGAATGATGAAAGTAGCATTTTTAAATGCAGCATGGTTTTTCTCAGAGGCACAGGAAACAATAAAAGCTTAGTAGAGTTAGCATGCAGGGGAGCAATATAACTTTTATCGGTTTGTGGGATTTTGTGAGAAATAAGTCCAACTATTATAGAAGGGCTATTGCCCTATTGAGCTAACAAATTCAATGCTTACAAAATTTAAATACTTATACATTCACAGTTGCTTCAGTAACTTTAGTAATAAGTGCAGCTTGCATTCAAATATATGTTTTCCACTAACAGCACTGACCAGAATTATCAATATATTTTCTGCCATGAAAAAGAAGCCGTTTGGCTAAGTTACAACACTGCGAAGAACAAGAGTAAACAATTAGATTTTTGCTGATTATGAACTGTTCAGGATTATTTCCTTAGTAAGCAATAATGTGAATTAAGTATGTAGCCATGCCAGTTCCAGGATATTAGAGAGACAAGGTGGGTGAGGTAATGACTTTTATTGGACCAACTTCTGTTGATGAGAGACAAGCTTTCGAGCTTATACAGAGCTCTTCTTCTGGTCTGAGAAACTTAATATGTATTACAACAATCTATAACCCACTAACAACCCCACCACCACATCTGCTTTCCTCCCCTCCCCCCCGCTCCCTTCCCTTCTTCCTTGTGACTGGATGGGTGTTAATAGGTCATTTCACCTTATATGGTCCCTGGAAATATGTGTTAACTACTGATGTTAAACAATCTGTTCCATCTTGTATTTAGCTGTGACACTTTGAGGCTATGTCTACACTGCAATTAGACTCCTGCAGCTGGCCCTGCCAGTTGACTCAGACTCAGGCTAAGGGGCTATTTAATTGCGAGTGTAGATGTTCAGCTTCAGGCTGTAGCGTGAGCTCTGGGACCTTACCCTATTGCAGGGTCCTAAAGCCTGGGCTTCAGCCCGAGCCTAAACGTCTACCCTGCAAGTAAACAGCGCCCAAGCCCCAGAAGCCTCAGTTAGCTGACACGGGCCAGCCACAGGTGTCTAACTGCAGTGTAGATATAGAATCATAGGATTGGAAGGGACCTTGAGAGGTCATCTAGTCCAGTCCCCTGCACTGCTGGCAGGACTAAATATTATTACTACTTTGAGTAAATATTCCAGACCTGAAGAAGAGCGCTATGTAAGCTCAAAAGTTTCTCTCTCTTACTGAAGTTGGTCCAATAAAAGATATGATCTCATTCACTTTGTCTCTCTAATAAAGCAAAGGTACAGATTATTTACCAAATACCAGCAAAATGGAACTAACTGGCAACAGAAAACTTGTAATTTTGGAAACAATTTCTAAAAAATATACTGAAACTCAGGCTTCAGCGAGCCTATTGCTCTTCAATTTCTCAATAACGCTGCATTTATTTTCAATTTTTTTAGTGGATTTTTGAAAATCATCATCAGCCTAGGAAGATTCCAAATCACTCTGTGGTTAAAATGTCTCAAAACAAACTGTGAAGGAGAAAAAAATATTAATTTTAATTCAGGCCTGCATACTGCAAACACTTACACACATGCTGCGAACTGCAAACACTTACCCTAAATTTATGCACCCGAGTAGTTCCATTAAACTTAAAAAAGTCCAGTTGGAGTGTGTGGTTTGTATTTTTAAAAAATCAGTTAACTAATTTTATTTTTTTAAAATTCTGATATCAACATAACACTAGGGAATACTTTTTTTGTTTTTTGTTTTTATAAAATTGACAAAGTTGAAAGAACAAAGAGCACACTTGCAGGTCACAAGCCAAGGCCTCAGTCCTGCAAGTTTGTCCATATAGGTGGACGCCTTTGCCTACACAGAACTCTGCTGAAATTAGCTAAGCTCTGCATAGGTGCAGGATTCTGCCCGAACAGAACATCTTTACAGGACAGGGGCCTGACGGCTCAGCTCTACAAACAATAAAGATTTTTAGAAAATCTTTACAACTGGTAATATTTTCAGTGCTAAGCCCCACCCCAATTTCAATGATGACAAATAATAAAAAAACCCCAAACTAGAACACTACCTTTGAGCGTGGCACAGGAACCAGAAAATGTAACAGAGACTAGGAACAAATGCAAACTAATCAGTCTAGATTTATTATCCAAGCAGAATGAAATGCAAACTGCAAACCATGCGCAGACAGTGATGAAAGGCAAATTATATTTTTTAATATTCCTTAAATTTTACAGCACAAAGCAATTTATTAATAATGCAGGTAAGGATATGTTCTGGTTTCTTTTTCTTTTTAACTTTAAAAGACTTGATGGTGTTCCTTTAAGAAATACCCACCACATATATATTAAGTTGAACACAATATAATTTTGTTTAAAACTTGCTTTCTGTGGGAACTGAGGCTTTTATTTCTCTAAATTGTTCTCAAAGGAATCTTGGGTTTTACATATGGTATTTCAAGTCTCACTGTAGGAGATTTTTACATCAAAGTTCACAAAGAACTCTAAAGGCTCCATTGGAGTTTCTCAGAGTGACAGTTTAAGAAAAGATGTAACTAGAGATCCATTGAGACAGATTACATGACGGCAAAAATGAAATACAAGTACTGTAGATGAAGATTTATCAAAATCTAGCTGGTGGTAGCCCCAATGTATTTAGCCATAAAATCCCCCTACCACTGTTTTCTAATGTGCTAGATGCTACTCTCTCTTTCCCAGAAGCAGTTGCAGTTCAGAGGTGGTGTTGCTGTAAAACACAGTATTTTATGTTCCTATTGAAGGAAAAGCATTACACATATGTTAAATATTATAAAGTGAAGTTGTGAGAGTCAGTATTTTAGCCTTTTTAATCCCGAGATTGAATTGTTATTCTAACAGCCTGTGAAGATGGAAGGTAAAGAGAAGCAAATTACATTTTCGGCGATATTATATACATACAAATGACACACAACAAGCATAAAACATAGAAGTAATGTGCAAAGGAGTCACAAATAAGCAGTAACGTGAAGCAAAAACTGTATTTATCAGTTCAAAGTCTTATTTTATTTAGCACCTTCCCTTCCCCACCCAATCAGAGAGGCAAAAATATTGAAGTCCATTTGAAATAGGTGCAGAGACTGGCACCTGCTCAGTGTGGCACTAACGGGCCAAAGCATTAACCTAAAAGGCAGGTGAGTTGAGGATTCCCCCGAGCATGGGGGAATCTCCTGCTGGCTAACATGGACAGCTCTGCGGAACTCCCTCAGAACCCTCCTGATGTAGGAGGCATGACAGAAGGAAGCATTTAGGTTCTAAATTATGCTGGAGGATAAACTGACCCCAAATAGTCCCAGGTATCAGAGGAATGCAAAACTGGCTTTGTCCCCACTTGACTCAGGAGAGGATTTGGCCCATGTTATTTATAAAATATTAAGAATTTACAAAGCATTTATTATGGGAGTCCCCAAGAGCCTTTGTCATGGGACAGGACACACTGTGTGAGATTTTGTACTTATAGGGTATGTCTACACAGCTATTGTTAGCCTGCCAGCTCAACCCCCTCTATTGTGAGTCTGTCTACCCAGGCTCGAAGCTCACTCCCAGCTGAAATGTAGACATACCCATAGTGCACTGAGCATTTCTGCATACCCCATACCACAGTAGTTTAAACTTAAATATAAGAGAAATGATGACAGATAAGTGTGTAAAAGGACAGGAGTTATAGCAATAATCTTATGTGCTTTATTAAGTAGGTTTTGCTTGCTTTGTGGTAGTTGATTGCTATTATTAGTTATTTAATATTAAACAATATCATAGATACTGCAAAGTTCTACTTCAAAAACACATATCTCATGGCAATGGAATAAATACTTTAAAGGTGGCCTCAAGACACACAAGAAAACACAGGTTTCAGAGTAACAGATGAAGTGAGCTGTAGCTCACGAAAGCTCATGCTCAAATAAATTGGTTAGTCTCTAAGGTGCCACAAGTACTCCTTTTCTTTTTACAAGAAAACACAGTAGACCTGATTCCATGCCCCTGAGTCTTAACTTTCCTCTCTGCCACAAATGGTTAAACTTTACAAACTTGACCAAGAGTGTGGGTCAATGATAGATGCAACAAGAAGTAGCAGAGCAGGAGACCAGTTAAGAGAGTATCTGTGTTGCTGTGGTTTCCCTCAAAAGTTCTGTCTTTGCTGATGCTTGTATGGTTGTTGGAGTGCTTCCATTTTGTTTACTTGGGTCCTCATCCAATACCCATTGAAATCAACAGAATTTTTTTCACTGACTTCAACAGGTGCTAGATAGAGACGTATACTCACCAAGCTTATTTCTGGACATATTAATAATGTTTAGTCTTAATTTGACTTTGATTTTTGTATCTCATTTATTTATTTTTTACCTTTTAGCCTTTCCTTTGTGCCACAGCACAGAATTCACCAAGAGACAGTAAATTAAAGTAATAAGCTAGGCTTTTCCAGAAGGAAAGAGGACGGAAGAACTTGTTTTTGGCAAGTTTTTATTATGCCATTTTGACCTATTGAGTTTTAAATAAGGATACGGCATCTAGAGCCATGGGTAGGTGCTTTTATAAATAAAAAGGATTTTCAATTCATTTAAAATAATAAAAGCCTTTATCTTATCTGCCCTAAAGGGTTGTTCTCATCTGTCCACACTTCAGCCACAAAACAAGTTTTCCACACTGTTAGCTAGGATAATTTATGTTAGTTGGTGAGTTGTCAAATCATGACACAAACTGGCATTGGCTCCAGAGTGGACCACAAAGCTCAGTGGGTTATGCATCAAATGATGTCATGAGTCAACAGCAGTCTGTAGCTGATTGACTCTGCCTCACCAGTAGGTGTTACTTCAGCCATTAATACAGATTGTTCTGTGGACGAGGGGATATGCGTGTCTGCCAAAATACATAATAAATATCCACGTCAAACTAAAATCTGCCAGATTCTGAAAATATCATATAACACCCTGTTCTGTATCTGTAACAATGTCCAAAGCAATGTTTGAGAGAGCTTACTATAACCACACCTGTGTGTGCGTCTGCCACAGAGTTTGGAGTTGATTGCCACCTCACTTAATCATTCAAAGCAATGCTTGGCATTTTGAGTGCTATGATTTAGTGCAGCAACAATAATCCAGACCATGGTTTAAACCATTCCCAGCACATCCAAGACTGTTTATTAGCATTGGCTTCTGGTTTACTAGATATTTTCAACACTCTTAATATTGAAGTTCCTCCTCTGGCAGGTCTGAAAAGGCCAAAACTATCTCAAAAGAAGGCCTTATACTTCTCTCACCAGACACTTTATAACTGTGCTAAAACTTAAACTGTGTTAATTTACCTTTCCCTCATCCTGAAGGCAACTGAAGTGGAGAATGTTCAGCACCTCTCCAGGGCCGTCCAGCACCTTGTAACATTGGGCCCAAAATCTGCAGAGCACCTGAGCAAAGGCTGTATGGGATGAAACTCAACTACCCCTCCTCAACCTGTGAGCTGGCTGCAATGCAATAATTGCACATTTTTTTATCCCAGCCCATAATCTGAAATATCAGATGCTGTCACACGTCTAAGCAGACTGTTAGACTTATTGGATCTTTGACTCCTCTGCGTCGCCGCCCCCACCCCCCAACATCTTGTCCTTTGAACCTTGCCATCTGCTAGCATATTCTGGGTAGTCATGAGCCCCTTTCAGAGACACACAAAGGATGCAAACATCACCCTACATTGCCAGTCTTCCACCACACATTGCCCCTTTGATCGCATGGAAGAGCTTTGGAAGGTTTGTAACACAGTGGGTGAAATTCACCCTCCAAGCACTTGAATCCTCATGAGATAAAAACACGAAAGCCTCCACAGTGTATTTAAGCATACCCATGCCTTGACAGCCATCCAACATTTCACCACTCATTTATTAAGATTAGACAAAGAAAAGAAAATTTCCCCTTTAATAACTTAACATAGACCTTGTTCAGTATGGAGAATGATACCACAGAAAAGTCAGAGAAAAATTAGCTGGAGATCAAATGGGAAATATTTCAACATTAGTTTTCTTAAGAAGTGGCTTCATCTTTTTAATTTAATAATGTTCTTTACTAAATGTTTTCACTATGCTCTTATGAAAACTGAACTACGTTTTTGTCTACATGATACAGGAGGTGAAAAGGCAATGCCATTCAGTATTCCTTCTATATGTAATATGAAGCAATAGCATCTCTGCGTGAGACATTTGCAGTGTAAATGCAGTGCTTATGAAAGCATAGCGATTGAAAGCAGGTGGGGCACAGGACCAGGATTTCTCATCCATTCTATCCATATACTTCAGCTCACTAAAAATAATAAAGCCTCCTATGTTTACTCAGTCTTGTACTTGTTTTAAAGCTCAGCCACCAAATTATGCCAAATTATGTGTTGTCCAACTTGGACTGAACTGAGAACACTAAGCTCCTTTTCCTAGTTAACTGTGCTGTATTTATATGATTTCTGCATTACAAATAGACATTATTGATAAGAAAAGAGAAAAACAGATTTTTTTAAAGGTTTCAGAGTAGCAGCCGTGTTACTCTGTATTCGCAAAAAGAAAATGAGAACTTGTGGCAAATTTATCTGAGCATAAGCTTTCGTGAGCTACAGCTCACTTCATCGGATGCATGCAGTGGATTATACGGTGGGGAGATTTTATATACACAGAGAACATGAAACAATGGGTGTTACCATACACACTGTAACGAGAGTGATCAGGTAAGGTGAGCTATTACCAACAGGAAAGCGGGGGGGAGGAAGGGGGAGTCAGAACTGCTTCCAATTTTTTACTTCAGTCTTGGTACAAACTTAAAAGAATATTATACTGACAATAGAACTTAAGAACATATGTATTTATACACACATTATAATATATAATTATGTAAATTGCGTACACACAGACACACATGTACAGACTACCAAAGTCTATTCGATGGATATTATTTATTTTTCATCTTATAATTGGAAGCCTAATTTTTTTCAATTGCAAACATTATATGCTACCATCTAGAATGCTCATTAAAGATTAACAACTCAACAGTAAAACTTTTACTGCATTTGTTTTTTGCTAACTTAAAAACGAAGCAGGAGATAAGAGATTGTTTGCAAAATGAAAAACAAAGAACTAATAATTGTGGTAGAAATGTCTCAGAACAAAAAAAAAAAATCAAGCAAGGTGGCACATGCTAAAGCTAGAGATGGCTAGACTACTTCAAATAAAATAAGAATTTACCCAAACCTTCATACATAACTAGAACTGACCCTTTTTGCATATATGAAAAAGTCCAGTTAATTTTTTCATTATTTTTTATTTTCACTCTCACCTCCCATTCTTGTTGCGGGCTGGTGTCAGAAATTGAAATGCTGACATACAGTGAGAGAAGCTGGTTTTGAGATATTTCCGACTTGACAGGAAGCAGGATATATAAATAGCGCCAGGAAAAAGGCTGTTCTTTTGAGTTTTCTTGATCAGTTTTGAGGATCCAAGAGGTTGGAATAACCAAGCTCAGATGATTATCCAGAAGTTTGACTGTCACTGCTTACATTGCCTACAACATATATGTACTCGCTAAAACTGAATTAGAGGTGTTGGTTCGAACCCCTAGGAGTAAAGCTATTCAGAAAATTGTGTATTTGTCCCATGGAAAATGTCACCGTTTCCCAACGAGTTTCCATTCTGAATTGGAATGGAAAGTCAAAATATTGAAACTTTTAGCGAAACAAAAATTAGAATGAGTTTCAAATCAAAAATGTCAAAACATAGAATGTAGCCTTCTTGATCAAAATGCAGTTCAGAATCAGGCACTAAATCAGGCCTGATTCTCTCCTGCGGAGGCAGGGGGCAACATCAGGGAGCTATGAATAGCTGCTTGATTTTGAGGGTGGCCCTAGCCCCAGCACCACTTAGAGATGCTGCCAGATCATTCTAAATTGCACCAGTTAGGTAGGGTCCTGTGGGGAGAACTGTGAGGTGCAGATATGGGTCAGACATCGTAACATCTAGCAGAGAGTTCCTTTATGCCAGTGGAATTCTCTGCTGGGAATCTGAAGCCAGCAGAGAATGCTGCCTTAGCAGTGTGAAAGGGCTAGATCTCATTAGAGACTATTTCTGTAAAGAATGAAATATAATTAGAAATAGACTTTTTACTATTTTAAATGAGTATTTTGAATTATTAAAACCCCTTTATAACAATACTAATAAAAAGATAAACTGACTAAATGAATACACCAGAATGGTACGATAACACATGCCATTACTCTTCCTATATTCACATATTTTAAGACCAGAAGGGTTTGGATTATGATAATCTAAATTATGACCATCTAGTTTGCATAATAAAGAACACAGAATTTCACCGAGTAATTCATGCATCAAACCCGTAATTTCTGGTTGAGCTAGAAAGACATTTAATCTTGATTAAAATATTACAAGTAATGGAGAATCCATCATATCCCTAGGTAAATTGTTCCGCACTGTTCAAAATGTGCATTTCATTTCTACGTCTGAATTTTTCTAGCTTCAGCCACGGACATGTACTATGGCTTGATTCTACAATAATTAATCTGTATTTACGCAGATCAGTTTTATATTTTTATAAAACAAATGTAAGAGAAAGTCATGAGGAACTAAAAGATGTTTGAGGCATTTACAATAGAGACCACTTAATTCCATCTCTAGTGTCGTATCTCCAGGGTGAAGGATAATAATCCTAAATCTAACATACACTGTCTACTGAAACTGTCATTGCTGTGTTAGTCAGTGTGTTCAATTTGTCAATACTAGAGGGATTAAATCTAGACAAAATACATATCTGAGCAAATTATGCCCAACATGGATCCAGTTTCATCATTTGTCAGTGAGTGCTGATGGATCCAAGGAGATAAGTGATGACACCAGATGAACTCTCTGCACGTAGGTGCAGTGGATTTTTTTGTTCCAAAGCACAATAATGGCCTTACAAGGCCTATTAAAAACAATTCTGAAAGCCAATTGATCTTATCCACACAGAATCTTGGATTATTAACTCATTCATTGCCAAACAATTTCCAACATAAAATACCAGTATACTTTTTAAACAGAGTACTTCCCAGGTGTTACGTAAGGAATACCAGTCAGGTAGTTCTCATCAGCACAGTGGTGTATGCCAATCCTTTGGAAGATTGAAAAGTTGAGATCTTGAGAATCCTGGATCCATAAAGAGCTGGAGGCTGATCCTGTGGATTTACACTCAGAAACCCCCCACTGATTAAACTGGGAATTTTCTCCAGTGGAAGGACATAAAAGTGACAAGTCCCTTTTCCAAGGAGCTCAAAGTTTAAGTTGAGATATAACACTCACCTAGTCCTGGTTTACTGTTAAGAAAGGATCCTGTTAGCGCCTTCCCCATAGTGTCAGGAGTTAAGGAATTAAGAAGGTAAGAGATGAAAACTAACCAAAAGTGAGTTCTGAGGCGTGCTCTGAAGAAAGACTGAGAGGTTGGATGGCACATTGAACTAGGAAGGACGTTCCAGAGTTAGGGGCCATGTAAGAGGAGACAAAGAGCTGCAGGTGGGAGACCAGGTGAGCTGAGCTATACTCAAGGTGCAAGCATCTTGTGCAATTTTATAAAGAACAACATGTCACCCTGTTCATCCACAGACTAGGAACAATGAAGCCTGACTAAGTCATCTCTCACTAGAGGCCTAAAACCCTGAGGCTGATTCTGACAGCTACTCTACTGAGGGCACTATTACAACACCAAAAGCCAGCAACTTCAAAATTGAATACACTGACAATGGGACCAGTTCATCTGATTATTCTTCCCTGGCTCAAAATCAACTAGCTACTGTTGACTTGTTTCTAACCACTTCCTGGTTTTAGTTTGGCTATTTATTCTTACAACACCTGTTTTGTATTTGATTTAAAAAAATAAAAATAAACAAAATCCCCTGAAGGACAAACAACAGAGTTTGTAACCAGCAAGGCTAAGAGTTGATGCAATGCATCCTCTGGTGCTCAAACCACAGTCAAAGTGGTTGCCAGCTAACCCAATCTTTCTGGTTTGACTCATATGCTGAATTCTCTCAATGAGAAGGATTTGTCCCATCACTGAAATAGGAAACTGAATTAAAAGACAGCTGTGTAAACAATGTGAAAGTTTGTTCAAAACCAGTGATTCAGAGGCCAGTTATTTGTGGCATATCAAGAAAATTAAACTGGGAAGAGTCTTAAGTTTGCACCTCTAAGTCTGTCCACTGCTGCCCTTTTACATAAATATATATGCAAATGTAGAAATGGGTCAGACATGTGAAATTCAGAGCATGGTCTGAACTTCTTTGAAGACTGGAGGTGTTTGGAGCTAGAGTTTTATTTCAGGCCCATTATTAATTTTAAAAAAGTTGGTTGGTGAATTAAAAAAAATCCCCACCCTACCTATCACCTTTTAGTCACTATCAAGCTGTTGATGCTTGCCTCCAGTTGGCCCATGATGCCAGTTTCCATTGCCCATTTGTGAACTTTTCAAACAAGCACCACTATGCTTGGGAGGCACTCCCTATAAACATCTGCAAAGGTACCTCATTATCCATCTTCAAAACCTTCCTTTGCCATGATGCCTATAAACTTGACAACCGTTCGGCTGCTAGTGTGTAGAGACCACAGCCTATTCTGTTTACCAATATTGTCTCACTGTTTACTTGTACTCCCCCATCTGTCCGTAGTTATCTGTTGTTTCTTGTCTAATATCTAGGCCATGTCTACAGTACAAACGTTGGTCAATGCAAATTATGTCAACTTAAAGCTGCCACCATTAGTATATTATTCATGTGTGTGCATATGTAACCCACACACCTTCTGGGTGTGGTGTTCTGTCCCATCTAGTGACACTGAGACCACTTAGAGAAAATTAAATGAGTTTGCTCCACAGCATTAGCTAACACCTAGTTGGGTTTTAGCTCATGCGGTAGAGGCTCATGCACTGAGGTCCCAGGTTTGATCCTGCCTGCCGATGACCAGGGTCTGTTGGCATTTCACATATTTGGTTGTTTGTGTCAGCGCTGTGCATACTCACCAGGAATGCTTGTGTCAATGCGCCATGGTTAGTTAGGTATCCCATCATGCCACTTCCCAGCATTCAGCGCACTGAATTTTGGGAAATTTTTGCAAGGCATGGTGGGCCTGAAACAACTTATGCAGGGGTCACTGGGAGCAAGGGGTCAGTTCCCATCACGAAAATGTCTCTATCCCATAATGCAGTGGTTCCCAAACTTGTTCCACTGCTTGTGCAGGGAAAGCCCCTGCCTGGGCCGGGCCAGTTTGTTTACCTGCCACGTCCGCAGGTTCGGCTGATTGCGGCTCCCACTGGCCACGGTTTGCTGCTCCAGGCCAATGGGAGCTGCAGGAAGCGGCGTGGGCCGAGGGATGTACAAAACAATCCAGTGCAAAACAATTCTGTGTAATTGAAATACAATACAATACAAACTTCAAAAATAAATTAATGAAATGCAACGTTAACATTAAAAATGACAGAAAACATTCCTGACCATTTCAGATGCACATACACCAACCAGGGCTCCCAAAGGCTAGTGTCACATGGAACACTGGGGGGCACAGGGAGGTGCTAAAATGGAGTTCTCCTGTGACTGCAAAGAGAGGTGAGGCCATGATTGTTGGATCTGCAGGCCAACAAGAGTCTGTAGCATTTATGTTTGCTTCCTGAGCAGCCCCATTATGTCCTGATGCATCTCCTTCTCCTTTTCCTGCTGGGACTCCTGGGTCTCTCCTGTCCACTCTTTCCTTCTCCAGGCTGCCTGCTATATTCACTTTCCAGGCTGTCTGTTCACAGTCCAGTGCAGCACTGGCTTGCAGAATCTCACTGAACATGTCCTCCCTAGTCCGCTTCTTTCTCATCTCATCAAGGTTCAAGCATTCCACTTGGGTGTGGAAAGAACACCCCGAAGGCTGCAACAGCTACAGATAAAACAGATAGATATATCATTGAATTGACAATGGAAACTGAAAGATAAGTTTCAGAACTCCCTTCCCTTGTTCCCATAATCTAAACAAGAAATGCTTATTGACACTTCAGTTATGGAGTGCCTCTGCACAGCCCTGCTCTGCAGCCCCAGCCATGGTGAGTATTACCCACCAAGCATTGGGGGGGGGGGAGAAAATGAGGAGGAAATTGTTTGGTTGCGTGAAATAATAAAAAGCCCGTATACTGCTCGCCTGTTTACTGCAATGGTGCCAGTTTAAGTCATCACAGAGCGGCGTGGGAAAATGTCCTATCGCAGAGGAAGAAATAAGGCTGCCATTCCTAGAAACCTTTGGGAGAGGACTGCAGAACACCTCTAGTTTCATTAGGATCTCTCAAGAGGATACAAGGGACATCTGTATTCATAGGTGCTGGAGCACCCACAGGGAAAAATTAGTGGCAGCCAAGCTCCCCTTCCGGCTTCACCTCCTCCTCTGCCTCCTCTCCTGAGCGTGCCGCATCCCCGCTCCTCAGCCTACCTCTCAGTGCTTGCTGCCACCAAACAGCTGTAGCAAGCTCTGGGAGGGAGCGGGGAGAAGCAGGAATGTGGCGCGCTCAGGGGAGGAGGTGGGGCTGGGGTGGGGATTTGGGGAAGGAGTCAGAATAGAGGCAGGGAGGGGGTGGAGTTGGGGCAGGGACTTTGGGGAAGGGATTGGAATGGGGGCAGGAGGGGGCAGGGCAGGGTGGAGTCAGGGAAGGGCCGGGAGCAGAAGGGGGTCGAGGACCCTCCAGTGCCAGTAGAAGTCGGCGCCTATGTCTGTATATATGGAAACAAACTGGTTTGCATCCTGCCCCCCAATACCCCACACCCCTCCATAATACTTCGGGGGAATGAAAAGCAGGTAACAATGCTAATCTCTGTTTGTTGTACCACCACCTCCTCTCACATGAATAAAATGATGAAAAGTTAATACAGGAATCCTGTTAACTTGGGGTTGGATTGGACACCATCTTTACATTTAAACATTAGAAGAAAAAAATGCATGCACACACTTACCCAAGGTTTCTTCCCCTTCATCAGGCTCATCTGTTCTTGTTTGAGGGGACTGGCTAGACTGCAGTAAAGTCTCATAAAAACATGGCGTAGCTGGATGCCCCCTGTTCCATGGCATAGCATGGCCTCCCTCTTCTCTTCCTCCTTGCTGTTCACGATAGGGTTCTGTGTCTCAGGCTACACCGAGCTATTCACAGTGGTCTGCAGGGGGACGGTGGGGTCTCTGCCAAGTATGGCATGCAGCTCATTGTAAAAGTGACAGGTCTGTAGCTGGGCATAAGATCAACTACTGGCCTTCCTGGTTTTGTGATATACCTGCCACAGTTCTTTCACTTTCATTGCTGCTGATCCCTGTTGTATCCATTTGCCTGCATCCCCTGTGAGATCTTTTCGTAGATGTCCACATTCTTATGACTGGTCCATAGCTGTACCCGCACAGATCCTGGAGATCAAACATCTCCTGTCTACTCCAGGCAGGAGTGTGCCTAATGCGTGGGGCTGGCATGGTTGGTTGGGCAGTTGCATGCAACGAGAGATGGTAAGTGTGCTCACCCAGCTGGACAATCAGGAAAAGGCATTTCAAAAATATGCGGGAGAGGGGAAGTTAAAAAAAAGGGAGGGGAGGTGGCTTCCGGTCTCCGTGAACCCTGGGTAGTGGAGTTCACAATTGTGACCAGAGAGCCCACTGTCAGGCATTACGGTACAGCTGTGGGAAGACTTAACACTAAAAGAAGTCACACAGTGTCTACACTTGTACTGCGTCGACCTCAGTAGGTCGACCACAGCTCAATGCCGTTTGGGGAGGTAGTGTTACTGTGTTACCATAATAGGGTGCTTACCTTGAGCAGAGATACATGCACAGCTAGGTCACTGCAAGGCGACTTAGTTAACTTAACTTAATAGTGTAGAGCAGGCCCTAGACTGGAAGCACCTTGGGGCAGGGACTGTCTCTTTGTTCTGTGTTTGTAAAACACCTACCACAATGGGGTTCTGGTCCATGCCTAGGACATGTAGGTTCTCCAATAATACAAATAAATAATAATACATAATAATAATAAATAATAATTCCCACCTTCCATTAGTGAATATATTTTGTAAACAGCTGATCTCTTCCGATCCAATGTAATATTTAAAGTTTTCTCAAAGTTAGTTTCTCCTCAAAACAACTTAGTTAACTTTAAGATTCTTTCTTTCTCCGCAATTAGTCTTGAGTTTTTAATCATAACCCACTCTCCACATGCCCCTTTAAACAAATGTGTTTGGTGAGCTATTTTAACAATACTGCACAGGAAATGAGAAAACTCAAAGGCTAACATTTTCAGAGTTGCACTGGGTTTGTCGAAGGAGGTCAAGGAATTTAGGTGTCCAAACCCATTGAAATTCAATGGGTGTTTATCATCCTTATGTTTCTTTGAAAATCCTAGGCTTGGTGCTCAGTTAGCATGGTGATGTACCTGGTATAAAAACCCTGAGCATAACAGGACATATTGCTGCCTAGTGTTAGGCTGCTCAATACACATTTAGGAATCCAAATACAAGCAGCCTGATTGTCAAAGGTGCTGTATACCTGGAGTTTTTATGGACTTCAATTTAGGAATTTTTTGGAAACTCAGAACTCCTGAAAATCCAGGCACCTCAATAAAAATGGTCTATCTATGAATTAAGGAGCCTAACTTTAGACACAAAATTTTGAAAAATTTGGTTTAAGTGTTGTAATATAATATGTGACTGCACTGTCAACCTCCCCCCCTCCCTTTAAAACAGTCTTTACGCACACCTCCACACCCCGTCTGCCAATTTTGTAAGGTGGACACCTGGATAAAATTGTAGCTTTTCCAGTCACATGCTCTAGCTAAGGAGGATTCCAGCCCCCATTCCCCAGACAGGTTTCTGTGAAGAGATAATTCACTTAAAGGCAATGACCCCGCTGGCAGAAGCCCCATTGTTTAAGCAGGTGAGAGCCATTCAGTGCTGATGCTCTTTGAGTGTTTTATCACACCTTTGCAGACATAGCTCCTTACTATGCCAGGTTCCTGTTACCAAAGGGATGATCTAATTTACAGTGACTTTTACAAGTACAGCTAGCGTTCATAAAACCAAATGGAATTCATAACTGAACACAAACCTATTCCTCTAATGGTCACACAAACCATCTAAGTAATCCCCATATCTCACGTCTTGTCCCATTTCCTCCACACATTCCCTAACCAAAAGTTTAGGAACATGACATTTTGGGTGGATTGATCTAATTGGTCTAGAAGCTGCTGGGAGGGGAGAAAATCCAAACTTGGCTTATAATGGAAAACCAGCTGCAAGCTTGATTATGACGAGAACAGAGTTTCCCATAATATCACCTGCATCCCACATTTAAACGGCTTTCAATAAGTTGCTGAAAAGCAAAAGTAAGTTAATAGAAAAAATATTTACCTAAGAAGGAGGTAAACACAGAGGAACCCTTTTGCTTGTTGGTTTGCCCAGCACCCGGATGCACTAGTAAAATAAAAAATACGCTAAATGTAAGGCAAATGAAATCTAGAAAAACTAGGGTCTACATAACAGTTTCTTTTTATGTAAAGAAGATGTCATCACTGGGCAGAGTAGGAAAAACTTTCTGTCTACCTACAGGTTTCAGAGTAACAGCCGTGTTAGTCTGTATTCGCAAAAAGAAAAGGAGTACTTGTGCCACAAGTACTCCTTTTCTTTTTGTCTACCTACAGTGAGTTTCAACGGCCACTGCATTGCTGACCTATGAATGTTCTAATTCAACTTTCTGAAGCAAGCAGGGATCACCACAGGCACAATCCCTCTTTTCCCCTCCCCTCCTCAGTGAAGTTTCCCAATCATGACAAAAGTAGTAGGGTGCACATTAAAAGAACAGATCACTGAAAATTATGCCCCCAAAAGGGAAACATTTACCAAAAAGTCTGTTTGTATTGTGTAGCACTCAACAGAATCCCAAAATCCTTTATTGTGGGTTTAATATGGCAGTAATGGTAAATTCACATACAGGATTGATTAATACAGGTTTGAATGTGAAAGTTAAATAAACCGTCAGAAACTACAGTCCATCCTCTGTTGCAGTGTAAAGCTATCTGAGAGAATAGTACTACCTTGTGCAATGATCCCATCAGATGTCATAAATTCAGCAGGGTTGGACCGCATGGCAAATTTCCAAGTGAAAACTAGGTGCTGCAGGTAGTGCTATTGATGACAGAGCAGGTAACACGTTCTTCTCCGAATTAGTGTCAAACCAATATTGAGGCTTGCAGGTCAGAGAGAGATCTGTTACCTCTAGTAAACACAATCTATTTAATTAAGCTTCACAGCACTCCTGTGAGCTAGTCATGTTTTCAAAAGGACCACTTCTCCCAGCACTAAAATGTAGCTATATTTTGGATAACTCTAACAGCAAGTTCCTGATCACTTGTAGCCAAAGATTCAATGGCACTTTGTATGCAATTAAGAAGAGGGGTGTTCACCTTGGTATCCTGAACAAATTCCAACAAAGGTAATTCCTGGTACCTAGCTAGATTTTCCCTGCAGCTTCAATTTGATAGATTCTGCTCCACTTTCCCACCTAAACTGGTGTGCTATGTGCTATTAAATAGTTACCACATTCCACCCCAAGGATAGCTACATTTCAGTGCTTGGTGAAGTGATCCTTATTTAAATATTGCTTGGCTCACAGGAGTGCTGTGAAACTTAATTAAGTTAATGTCTGCAAAGTGCTTGGAGGTTCTCAGATGAAAGGTGCTACAGAAATCCAAAGTACTGTTAACCTTGTAGGGGTGGCAATTTGGATAAACTAAAAACCTACATAAAACTTCAATCAAAGCAAAGCTCATTAAGGTTTCAATTAACTTCTTGTTTTCATTTCCAAATACTTCTCAACTTTATTATTTCATCTTCAGCTGGAAGAACCAAAATATGATCAGCTAAAACAAGGAGTAACAAAGCCTTATACCATCCCCCTTCTGTCCCTTTACCTTATTTGTACTCTCAGTGGCCTTCACAAGCTGTTTTATGGTATTGCTTTGGAAGATCATGGCCTTCTCCATTCCTGTGAGCTGCTCTAAAGGCAAAATTACTAACTCACTAATAATCAAGGGCCTGTGTATTTTGTAGCTCAACAGTTTCAGCAGAATCCATCCCTTGCTGAAGAATTGTACTCCAGAATCTGTTTTCATTTTAAAAATTAAATGTCTAGCCCTCATAGCTGGAAAAAACCCTGGATAATGTGACCCAAGTTTGAAATGATATAGTGTTGTCTTCTCTATTATGCAGACAGCAAGAAACAATAGCTCTGAGAAGTGGCACTGCCTTAGTTATCTTTATGGATTGTTGTGAAATCTAAAGATTACAACCTATGTTTTAAGAAGTGACTAGTGATGTTAGAGAGCCTCAATTTCTGTGTGCTTAAACTGAGACACTTCAAAGAGGCCTGATTCTTTATGGGACTAACAGTTATAAGCGTCACCTTTTGGAGTACTCCATTACCATGCAAATGAGGTTGGTCATTTATATGCCCCATAGCTGAAGACAGATATATTTATAAGACACACACACAGTACACCAATTATTAAAATCATGTTATAGCATGTAAAAACTCATATCAAACAGTTTGCCACACAAGCTAATTAAATTCCAGCAATCTCATGAAAAAGCTTGTTCTCATTAAATTCCCAGCCTGATTTGCAAATCAAAGCAATATGGAAAAACATCCTAAACAGTGAAAAATTAAGTAAACCAAACTTTTAGTTATTTTGAGATTTGCCTGTCGCTTGCTATTTCCCTTTGAGTTCAATACTGAAGAAGAAAACTACAAAATCCTATGATCTGCCACAGGGCACCAGACTGTGTAGGTGCCTGACTGACCATGTGGCTTCTCCATTCCAGCATCACTCTATTTAGTGCAGATCAAGAGTGTTTAAATTCCTTCAATGCATTTTAGGGTATGACATCAACTTAAAAATAATTATGGTAGCATAGCACTGATGTGGGAAACCATTTTTAATCCTAGTAATGCTTGGGTGCCTATATGTTGTGTGGTAATTATAGAGGATGGAGAGGGCTTGATCAAAAGGAAGGAAATCCCAGTCTTTGTTCTCTATATATACACATAGCGTAACTGCATATACAAATTGATGTTTAGTTTGATTGACTATAGACTGAAGATATTTATGCCTCCTGTTTTGAAGAACAGAGGACAATCACATAGTATCATGCTGTGCATGAAGTGAAAAATTTTCAAGTATCAATTACCACCTAAACACTAAACCAAAATGACATTTAGTAAACTGCATTGCTGAACAAGACACAGCATGTTCTATATAGATGCAACTTTAAGGGTGGAAGATGGGTGTGATTGCCATAGTGGTTGTAGAATATACTGCTTTGGTGTGTATGCCCCGAAACAAACGGTGCCTCTACCACAATCTGGCACATCTTTCGCTGTTTCCCACTGTGGGCTGCAAAACATCTGTCTAGACAACTCTGTTCACAGAAAGGCAGGATGTAGGGAAGGAAGCCAGGAGACCTATCTAGGACAGTCCCCTCCTTTAAGTCAGCACATGTCTGCCACATATTTTCTTTCAAATACCCATCCATCGCATTTTCAAGAACTATTTATATCAGTTGCTTCTCTGTTACTTTCATTCTGGAGGCTGCACAGTATTAATAACCATCTGTGCCAAAGAGCAAGTCTGCCTGAATTCCTTTGCTACCCTGCCTTTCCTGAAGCTTGTTTGTAACCCCTTATTTTTGTTCTTGACTCTAGCTCAGAATAGTCTTAGAGGATCCATTATTTCAGTTCCCTTAAGAACTATGTCAACCTCAGTGGGATCCCCTCTTACCTCAGTGAGATCCCCTTCTTTCCCAAAGAACACATACTTAGTGCCTCTAGCATATTTTGAGTAACAGACCCCTGAATCACTGCATTATTCTGGTTGTCCTTTTGCTCTGCTGTAACCTCTCTTTCTGTATTTTTCCTCTTTTAAAACAACATGTGCCTCTACACAGAGCCACAGTTATTTCCCCCAGTTTATTCTTGATACCTGAATTTGTACATTGTAATCAGCGTGCCAAAGGTTTTTCAACTTTAATACAAACAGGATTTAGAGAATGCCTTTCATCCAAAGAACTCAAAGAACATAATACACACCAATTAAATGTCACTCCACCCCATGAACTAAGTAACCATTTACAATACCCCTCTTTCAAGGCAAGTAAGATATATCCATCTTACAGACAGCTAATCTGATGCACTGATAGAAAGTTAAGTGACTTATCTATGGTTGCACAACTAGGTGACTGCAGAATCACGGAAATCAAAAAATTAGTGTAATAAGCAGTGTTGTGGTTCGCTAATTCTCTTGTCAAGTATTTTGTAGGCATGGCAGCAGAGGTGACTTTTAAAGATGATTACATCAGCCTCGATTTATTGGCCCTCCTGACCTTATCTCGTGAGCCAGCTACTCTGTTTTAGCAGACAAACTTGAAAGAAAAGGAAAAAGTTGGTGGGAAGGGAGAGAACAGCAGCTAAGCAACAGCTGCAATAAAAGGGCCTTTTGTAGCTCTGTACTGCAAGTGAAGGTGTGATTGTAGCACAAGTAGGCATTCACATACTAGCTTTAATCTAACTAGCACAGGTAACAGTAGCAATGTAGCGGTGGAGGTCCAGGCTTCAGCACAGGCTAGCAGTGCAAGTATCTACACTGCAGCTGGGAGAACATAAGACGTGATTCCCTACACGGTTAGACAGACTCGCGCTAGCTCAGCTTGACTTAGTGCACTAAAAATAGCAGTGTGGGCCTCTCAGCACAGGTGGTGGCTCAGGCTAGCCTCGTGAGTCCAAGCCTGCCTGACCTGTTGGGGCTGAACTTGGGTGACTAGCTTAAGTTAACATCCACACTGCTGTATTTAACATGCTAGCTCAAGTTGTACGAGCACAAGTCTGTCTATCCACGCTGGGAATCACACCTCATAGCTGCAGTGTAGACATAACCCCCAGGGACCAGGGGTATGTATGCTGGTTGCTAGCCTGTGCTGAATATTAGTGCACCTTTTGGTTTATTGTGCTTCCTTGGACAAAAGTTTATGCAAAGAAAGCAACTATCGAGGAGAATGTGGTTCCTGCCTTTGGGACTTTTATACCTGTTAACAGCTGGTTAAGATGCCTCCAAGAGCCAATTTCAATATTGTACCACTAGAAGGACAAATTGGCAATTCTGTCAACAAAGAATACCAAGAAGATGACTAGTCTTGTTATTAGATGGGCAAAGATGAAACGTGCAGAACATTCAGCCGACAAAGGAAAGGTATAATGGAGACTCTTCAGGATGGGGAGTTTTCTGCCTTCCCTGCTGACAGAGCTCATCCAAAGCCTTTGATGAAATCACAACTACCTTGTCTCAGTTTCAGAAAAAGGCGGACTGCGGACAGTTTAATTATCACAGTACCATTATCATCAGCCGCAGTTTCACAATCCTGAAATGCTGCCATTCTCAAAAGCCATTTGCATGGAAAAAAAAATCCTCCGGACACAACAGACTGTCATGCTGCCCAAACAACAGAGTAATTCTCATACAATCCGACGCCATAACTAATTATTAAACACAAAAACAACACAAAAAGCCCATTATTTTTAAACAAGGAAACAAAGATGAAAATTTTATCCAGGAACATTAGATTTTAAAAAGAGTAAAAATATCCAAAAATCAAAACAGATCAACATTGTAAAGACTTCCTGCCCCCCCCTTATGCATTGCACATGCACTCGATTGATTCTGTCCCTAAGAAATTAGTACAAATGCTATGCATGTTCCTAACAAATGCAATAAAAATAATAAGTAATAAAACCAAACTCTGTTGGAGCCTTTTTGTCACTTTCACTTCATTTCACAGAACTCACCTGCTTCATTCATACCCTATCTTGTTTGGGGTAATCAAACCATATTTAATTTTTAATTTGGCACCTCTAAAGATCTTATTGATACAGTGCCTGTTAAGATAAGTGTTCCAGTGTTCTTTCGTCTTACCATTAGTCACAATTTCCTAATGCTGATATTTTGCCAGGAAGACAGAGGAAGCAGTTACAAATGCAAGTGATTAGTATGTGTGTGAGTACTTTGACACACAGTTTTGGTTACTTACTAATACAAATATTGAGCTGGTTTAAGGGCATCTTTGTGCCATTTTCCATCATTATAAAAATATGAACTCTTTGTAACAAGTTGCTACTAAACATTATTTCCTTGACTTCTATCGAGTTAGCTGTGCAAACATCTGATGTTTGTTATTCATCTTGTACTGCATTTTGGACATTCTAAAATCTTGGTAATCAAAGCAATATGTACATTTGTGAATGTTCTTTTAAGTCTACAGTGGCCATCATCAGACTATACGGTGATGCTAACGTGAACTAGATGTAGATTATTCTTTCTTAAGCAGTCCACCAGTGTAGTACAAGATCAGTATACAATAACTAAAATTGTATTTAGATAGCACCCAAAAGCATGTAAGAGGCTTTAAAGACAAAGAAGAGATGGGGGTAAAATCTTGGCCTTAGTGAAGTCAATTGCAAAACTCCCATTGACTTAAATGGGGCCCAGGATTTCACCCAGTAACTTTGTGTCAAAGATCTTACAATATAATCTTAGACAAGGTTCAATGCGTGAGACACCCAAACAGTGGAGCTAGAGATAGTGGAAGGGGATCATATAAAGGAAAGTAGAAGAAATAGGGAAAAGTGATGGCAGTATAAGTGAAAGGGAGAGAAAGAGAGTAAAGGGTGGAGGCAAGGAACTAAAGGACAAATTCAGGTGGCATGGTGGGGCAATGTGAGCATGTAAAATCAATGGGTGGCAATTAAACAAGTGATAGCAGAGAGTTAATCAGCTGGTGAAATGCAGGGTATGTGGGTGAATTTAATCAGATATGGTTACTGGAGGTTTCTAATAACAGGTTACACAAACACCTGTCAGGGATGGACTAGTTATTACCTAATCCTGCCTTCAGTGCCTGGGACTGGACTAGATGACCTACTGAGGTCCCTTCCAGTCCTACATTTCTATGATTCTATGAGGGTGTGGGAGGTAGTTCTGGGGTGATGAGTTGCCTGGTGGTGTGAACTAGTACTGAGCTGGCACAAGGGACTTTGTGGCTAGCACAGCAGTTCAAATAGCATCTCTGATCTGAAGTGGGAGGCAGGTCCGCTTCTTCATCCCTAGGGTCCTGGTCCTGTGTGGCTGAGGTGGTGGAATGGGGATTTTTAGCCCTCTGTGCAGTACATTTGGACTGGATCCAGTAAAGATGAGGCAATACTCTCAGCTCTCCCCTGGGAGCATGTGATATCAGAGGAACAGTGAACAAGATGAAAAGAATACTACTGGAGGCTGTGAACACTCACCTCCCTGCTCCTTGGATAGTGCCTCCTGCTTCTGGGGTAGCTGACCCATTTCAAATATGTCCCTGGAAGCGAGCTGCCGCCACTGGTGCGAGTTGGCAGCTGGGGTCACTCAGGACTTGTCTACACTACGAAATTAGGTCGAATTTCTTAAAGTCAACCTGTAGCCTCCGATTTTACAAAATTGATGGTATATGTCCCTACTATGCACATTCCGTCGGTGGAGGGCATCCCCACTACCATGGATAGCATCGACTCACGGAGTGATGCATTGTGGGCAGCTATCCCATCGTTCCTGCAGCCAATTGGAATTCTGGGTTAGGCTCCCAATGCCTGATGGGACAAAAACATTTTCGTGAGGTGGTTTGGATTCATATGGTCAGCCTCTCATGATGCACTTGGCTCCTCCCTCCCTCCCTTCCTGAAAGCAACAGCAAACAATCATTTCTGTGCCTAAGCCTGGGTTACTCATACAGACACCACAGCACAGCAAGCATGGATCCCGCTCAGCTGTACCCTGTTGTTGTGAGCGTGACAAACACCTCGCGCATCATCCTGCAGAATTTGCAGAGCCTACCCAGGAGCAGCCGCGCGGAAGAATGTGATGCCACGCAAATAGCTGTACTGGAAGCCATGGAACAGAGCAATTTGCACATACTGGCAGTGGCAGCTGGGCTTGTTGACACTGTGGAATGTTGCTTCTGGGTCAGGGAAACAAGCACAGACTGGTGGGACCACACCATGATGCAGATATGGGATGAGGAGCAGTGGCTGCATAACTTTTGAATGCATAAGGCCACTTTCATGGAACTTTGAGAATTGCTTTCCCTAGCCCCGAAGCACAGAAATACCAAAATGAGACCTTCTCTGACAGTTGAGAAGTGAGCGGCCTGTGGAAGCTTGCAACACCAGATTGCTACTGGTCAGTCGGAATCAGTTTGGAGTGGGTAAATCTACCGTGAGAGCTGCTGTGATCCAAGTAGCCAGAGCAATCAATTCACTTTTGCTGAGAAGGGTAGTGACTCTGGGAAATGTGCAGGACATACTGGATGGCTTTGCCATGATGCGGTTCCCTAACTGTGGAGGGGCGATAGACAGAATGCACATCCCTATCTTGGCACCAGACCACCTTGCCAAAGAGTACATAAAACCAGAAGGGCTACTTCTCAATGGTGTTGCAGGCGCTAGTGGATAACAGGGGCCGTTCCACCAACATCAACATTGGATGGTCAGAAAAGGTACATGATGCTTGCATCTTTAGGAACTCTGGTCTCTTCAGAAAGCTGCAAGAAGGAACTTTCTTCCCAACCAGAAAATTACTGTTAGTGATGTTGAAATGCCAATAGTTATCCTTGGGGACCCAGCCTACCCCTTGCTCCCGGGCTCATAAAGCTGTACACCAGCATCCTGGACAGCAGTAAGGAGCAGTTCAACCATAGGCTGAGCAAGTGCAGAATGGTGGTAGAATGTGCCTTTGGATGTCTAAAGGGGTGCTGGCACAGTTTACTCACTAGGTTAGACCTCAGCGAAAGCAATATTCCTATTGTTGTTGCTGCTTGCTGTGTTCTACATAATATCTGTGAAAGTAAGGGGGAAAAGTTTCTCGTGGGGTGGGGGGGCTGAAGCAGATTGCCTGGCTGCCAATTATGAGCAGCCAGACACCAAGGCAATAAGAAGAGCACATCGAGGCGCATTACGTCTCTGAGAGGCTTTGAAAATCAGTTTCATGAATGATCCAACACTGATGTGACAGTTCTGTGTGTTGTTCCTTACTAACCTGCCCCCTTTTTTGCATGTACTGCCCTGTAAACTAAAGCCCCACCAACCACAGTGTGCACAGTGAATAAAGAGCCTCTTGTACTCAATGCATGCATTTTTATTATGCTAACAAACACTGGACAGAGACAGCAATGAATAGCAATGATAACCAGATAAGGGCCTGATAACACAGGGAGCGAAGGGCAAGGACACATAGCTTATTACAACTGCACTGTCTAGCAATCAAAGCTGGGGGAATAAGAGCTTTCTGCTCCATGAACCATCCCCTGGAGTTGAGTTCAAGGGATACCGGAGCTTTTCACCCCCCACCCCCCGCCGGCTCATTCTAGAACGTCTGGGAGAGGAGGATATGGAACTTGGTGAGGAGGGCAGCTGGTTCATCACGGGGCGCACAGGGACTCTAAGGTCTAGCTGCCTTTCCTGCACTTCGACCAGATGCCTCAACATGTCTGTTTTCTCCCCCATAAGCCGCAACATCTTCTCTTGCATGTTACGCTCTTGTTCCCTGCTTGCTTTCCTGCCCTCTTAAGAGCGCATGCTCTCTGTGAGCCTCCATGCATTCAGCTGGGCCCTGTCAGCCTCAGAGGAACGCATCAAACCACAGAACATGTCTTCCTTTGTCCACTTTTTTTGCCTTCTAATCTGGGACAGTCTTTGTGCTGGAGTGGAGAAAGCACCCAGAGAAAATGTTGCAGCTGCAAGGAAAAGCATACATTGTTGAAAACAAAAGGTTAACTGTTGCAATGAATTAAACAATTCACAGCAGTAAATACATTCCCTGAGGTACTCGGCCAAATTTTGTGTTTTATAAGAAGAGCCTGCCAGTAAGGTACAACACGTGGCAGAGCACGAGGCCTCAGATTTCAGTCTGCAGGCAGGCATGGTAAGCACACATGAAAGGGTAGGCAGTGTGAGGGCACACCCGGGGACATTTTTTAGTGTGGCAACCCTTGGCGAATGAACAGGCTTTTCCGGGGAGCACCCTTTGTGTGGCTGCACTGGCCGCCACTGTATCCCAATTGTTTACCTCAAATTAAACATGAACCACAATTGCATTTAACCCCTGTAGTGTTATTACATGCGTGCGCTCACCAGAAGTGCCTTTCCCGCCATCACAGTCCAGCACCAGGGGGTCCTGGGAAAGGATTGGCTCCAGAGTTAGGAAAAGGTCCTGGCTGTCAGGGAGAATGGATCCTCTGCTTGCCTACTGCGCATTCTCCTCCTCAGCATCATCAACCATGCCCTCCCTGTTGTTTCCTGTGGCCGCCCAGGTCCCCCAGGGAGAGTGTTGGGGTACTGGTGGGGTCCCCGCCTAGAATTGCATGCAGCTGCTCATAGAAACAGCATGTCTGTGGCTCAGCACCAGAACAACTGTTCACCTTCCTTGTCTTCTGGTAGGCTTGCCTGAGCTCCTTTATTTTCACATGGCACTGCTGTGTGTCCCTGGTGTAGCCTTTTTCCCCCTGTGGCCTGTGTGATTTTGGCATAGAGTCAGCATTTCTTCTGCTGGTTCAGAGCTCTGCCTGCACAGACTCTTCTCCCCACACAGCAGTCAAATCCAGTGTCTCCTATATGCTTCACCCTGGAGCGCATTTGCGTACCTGGGCAGCCATGGTCAGCTGTGGTGGTGAGCTCTCCACGCTGGTCAAACAGGAAATGAAATTCAAAAGTTCCCAGGGCTTTTCCTGTTTACCTGGCTGAAGTGCAGTGGAGCTGAAAGTGCTATCCAGAACGGACACATTGGAGCACTCTGGGACACCTCCCAGAGGCCAAACAAGTCGAAATGCATTGTGCTGTGTCTACACTATCCCTAATTCAACCCAGGAAGGTCGAATCTAGTGCTACTGCTCTCATTGAGGTGGAGTACAGGCATTGATTTTAAAAGCCCTGTAGGTCGGCAGGAAGGGTTCTGTAGTGTAGACACGCACTTTATAAATTCAGCCTAATGCAGGGAATGTCAATCTAACAATGTAGTGAAGACCAGCCCTCTGTGTCCACAGAATGCTTTCCTAGCTGGGCTGGAGCAGGAGGAAGGCAAAAGAGCTTTCCTCACCTCACTACTCCCTAGCCTGCTGCGGCTTCTGGAATCTTACTGAGGATCCAGTGCCTTTTACAAGCCTTCCACAGCAGTGTTTTAGCGATCAGTGGTGGTGGCACATATGGACAGGCTTCCAGGACCTGGTGTCCTCTAGCTGGATTTGAGGGGGATAAAGTGTATATTCCCCTCCCTATTCTGTGAATGACTTCTGATACAGCAACTATCATATAACACAGAGAAAACTAGCAGCTCAAGAAGTCTGTTTGGAGTGCACCACACTACAAATATTTTCTAGGACAGATGGAGGCTATAGGAAACAAACCACACATTCTAGCACCCCTAAGGCTGCTACAACTCACAACAACAGCCAGGCAAGTCTCCACGCAGTCCCAGAGTCCATGGAACAGAAAGGTGGCTTAAAGCCCATTGACCACCACTGCCTTCCCCCTGCCCCACCAAGTCTATTTAAATAGTCTGTTGATTCTGTTAAAAATTGATACAAATTCTACTAGTTTATTTATTTTCAATTAGGCATTTAATTTAATTCACAAAAGGATTATTCCATTCCCACTTGGAGAGTTCACAATGACTATATATACCCTATTAGAAAACCCCTGTTTTGGTGGTGAGGAAGAAAAAGATATGTATGTCGTCCTCCCACCCCGCAAACACAGTGGGGGTTCTGTTCGAAATATAAACTTGATTCCAAGGTGACAGTTCACCTCCCCCTAAATCCAGATATGCTTTTTCTAGAAAGCCTAGAAATACCAAATTGCAAAGAGTTTAGAATTATATACAAAATAAAAATATGACAAAAAGGGAAGCTTTCATCTCTCATGGAAGCAAGGGCTGTTTTTGTTGATACATATGGAAAAAATTAGGCCCAATTATATGTTGTGCTTTGGCACTGGGGTTCCAACTTCACCACACGCTTACTTTTTTCCACAGAGATACCATTACAGCCAATTCCACTCTTGAACCTTTGAACTCAAACTTTGTAACACAGGCATTTTTGTTGTTAGATTACTTGTGCCCTCAATGACATGCTCTGTGTTACAATTGTACTGTATTTAGAGGTTACAACAGGGTGATCTGTATGGATACTCAAAACAACATCATAAACAAAATATATTTTTTGAATAAACCATAACCTACTGTAGCATAAGCTTGTTTTATCATGCATTTCTTTATGCTTCTTGTCCAAAAAAATTCACTCAAATGGTATTGGTACTGAATGAATGAATGAATGAATAAAAAGATGCTCATTATATTCTTTACTACAGTGAAGACATTTCTTTCCTTATAAGATAAATAACGTTCACGTGAATGAGACCAGTCTGGATTTTGAGTTTTATAAAACATCTGAAAAAGCAGCCACATGACTGAAATAAATGACATAGCTAGCCCTACAGGCTGGAAATCCTGGCAACTGATAAAAGAGGAGAACCTCCAGTCTTTCTGCACTAACATACTGTAGCAGTACACAAGAATATGGATTTATTTCCCCTGGGCCGCACATGGGCTAGATATCCTACACTTGAATATGGCCACAGGATACTGAGCTATGATATCATTATATCTGACACAAGTAGATAGGACGCTCCCACAAACTTACTCCACTCAGCCCAGAAGATGTGTTCATATTTAATCCACAGGAATGGCATACCCTCAACCCGAGACTGAAAAAATGACAATCCTCTAACTAATTCCCTGCACACACCCGCTCCATTTGAAGGTGCAGACTCTATTCCCTGGTACTGAGACAACCAAGTCCAATGGCTAAAGCCATACATTGCAATCCTAATAACAAACAATATTAGCATTTATCCTGAAGACACAAATAAAAAGTCCATATAACTCCACACAGACAGTTGGGCCTATGCATACAACATGATATACTAGATACAGTCAGACATGTTCCCTGCCCCAAAGAGCTTATGATCTAAGAGAGGTAAGAGAAGGCATGGAACAATAGATAAGGAGAAGAACGATGTGGGGAATTATTGAGGAGAAGTTTTAGGAGATATTTAAAGGAGGAAAGAAGGTGATTGGCAGACAAGCAGCAACAGAATATTTCTGGTATTTGGGGCATAAGTGCAAAAGAGAGACAAGGGGATGGGTAAGGTCAGATGATTAGGAAGAACCTCAAGAGTGAGGGTGGGTGAAGTAGAAAGCGACAGCAGTCATGTAGATGGGTGCAATATAATGTTGAGACTTAAAAGTGGAGGACAGAGAGACTGACTGTGGTAACAGACAGGAACATAATAATGGGATTCAAGGAGGTAGGATGGGATGATGTTGTCAGAGTGATGGGAGAGGAAAATTGTGTCAGAAACAGTCTGTAAGAGGGGAGAGGTGATAAGAGGAAGGCCAGAGACAGTCATCAGAGTCAAGTTAATAAGATAAGAATGTGGATAAAGTGAGCTGTAGCTCACGAAAGCTTATGCTCAAATAAATTGGTTAGTCTCTAAGGTGCCACAAGTACTCCTTTTAATTTTAGCACTGTAGATCATAAAGAAAAGAGGAGATTTAGGTGATGTTATAGAGAAAAAAGTATTGGAACTTAACAAGATAAGGACAAGAGAGCAGAAGAGGAGAGAGAGACTGAGATTGAGAGTCTGGGAGACAAGAAGAATATGAAGTTGCTACCACCCACTGCTGGCTTTTGAAAGGATAACTGACAGTGCTCCAAACCAATCCACATGCTCAGTAGAGTTTAGCAGGACTAGTCAATGGCAGCCCAGGTCCTCCAAATGAGTAAAAAAAAGTTTCACTAGATATTTTTCCTCATTACAACAGAGAATACTAAAGCATAGCTATCTCAAGAATTAACACCGATCTCATTTTGCTCACACGCTATGGAACATATGTGATTGGCCAGAGCTGCACGTTTCAGATTTGAATTGAAATACACATTTCCCCAAATCTTAGGAGTGTGCAGATCTGGGGTTTGGCTGGACCTATCTATAGTCTGGTGGAGGAATGAAATGCCTCCTCAGGAAAGTCAGCCAGCCAGTCAACCAACCCATCTGTCCTGCCACATCTTGATATATGATGTCTATCCAACTGCCATATTCTATGAATAATTGGTTCTGCCTGTGCTCAGAAAAGAATGAACGTTATACACAGGGAATATGGAGCAGAGAGAGCCAGTGAAAAACAAATACAAATGGCAAGGAAGAAATATTCTAATTGAAATACACATGGCATACCGTGAATACCATGCAGTTGAACTCTCCTCACTTTTAGGGGAGGGCTTGTGGGGGTTCCTCTTTTACACATAGATAGCAAAGGCTGCCTTTCAACTAGAAAACATTTTTTTTTTAAACTGAATCACCTGTGAGGAATAATATATACAAAAATTACAGGAAAAAGACTCAGACCAGTTTTGTGAATATTTCAAACCTCCAAAAATAATTCAAGAAATGTGCAAAATCTAGAGCCTCTCAAGGTTCACCAGGTTGTTTTGTTTACTAATCTTTACAGCACACTTTTCAAATAAATATTAGCAAACTTAGATGTGAATAGGGTTATTCCCTCTGTTTCCAACCCTACATGATACAGGCTATGGCTACGTGTGCACCGATGCAACCACGGTAAGCTCTCTAATGTAGCCACTCTAAGCTGATGGGAGAGGGCTCTCCCATCAACTTAATTAATCCAGGAGCAGTGGTAGCAATTTTGGTGGGAGGTTGACACCAGGTTGAGCGACATAAGTTATACCGACATAAGTGGTAGTATAGACATAGCCACAGAGGCTGAAAAACACCTGCTCCTGGAGCCCATGTTAGATTACACGAAAGTCATTCAAGCACAATCCTTTCCTTTGAAAACTAACAGTGACCTGAAACGTCAATGTAAATTATAAAAAATGATTAAGCAGAATATGAATTCAAATTGCTTACATGAATACAGTGTTCTGTCCTTTCCTGTCTCTCAAAGGAAAATATATGCGATATCTATGATCTTGATAGTATGGATAATATCATGTTTGTCTGGAGGTTGCAAAATTATTATGCTATTCAGTTAGTTGGATGGAGCAACATAGCATTCACTTTTTAGCATAATAATCCTACCAGGTTGATGCTATATTCAGACCTCATCTGTAACTAAAATAGGCCTTCATAAACTGATAAAGATATGAATCAGTAATTTCACTCTGTGAAAGAGCTGAGCACTTGTATTAAAAAACTGCACAGTGAATCAGAAGATCGGAATTTTAAACAAGAGATAGATAACCAAAACTATAGCAACTGACTTCTCACAATTCGATATATAAAGCTTCAATGCCACAGAATTTGTTATCCTAAATAAACAATAGAAAAAAATATAAATTCCAAAAGAACTGCATCAAAAACAAACAATTATCACGATGATAAACCCATTAGCAGAACAAAATCCGACAATGGGTGAGACACTACTAACTGCCAATGTTATAGTTTGTTTTAAAGGGCTACCAATTTTTTCCAACATAAAACTGAAAGAAATACACAATTATGTGCAAATGTACACTTTTCTATTATTCAGAAATAGGATGGCACAGTAATAACTTAAAAAAATACTGATAACACTTTCACCCTTATAATTAAATTAAGACAATGATTTTATATGGATAGCATTTTTAGAAACTTACATAACTGGCTGTTGATTTAGCAGTATTTAAAATTTTTAATGTCATTTTAAGCTGATTTGCAAAGCTCCCTAAGATAGTTAACTAACTGTCATTCATGACAAACTGAGAGACTAAGATCATTAATGTTCTGATTATACTTAAGCACATGCCTAACTTAAAGCCTGTGATTAGTCCCTTAGACTTCAATCATGCTTGAATTTAGGCATGTGCTGAAGTCCCTTGCTGAACTGTGCCCTATAATACTGGGGTGTCGGGGGGCAGAAACTATCTACAACTACTCTGTGCTGGCATATTTTAAAATGGAAATTCAGTGGAATACCCTCTGTACAGTGAGAAATGCCTCCATAGGAAGGTTGGATTTTAAGGCTTGAAGACTGTAAACGTTTTCCTCTGGAATTAAACAGAAGGTTGTCTACTCTCTTATTTACACTTATATTAAAGTCTCAGTAAGTCCCAACTCCCACAGAAGTCAATGGGAAAGCGCCCTTTGGTTTTAATGGGAGTTGGATCAGCCCCTAAGAGAACAATTCACTGTACTCCTGTTTTTTCTTTCCATGCTCCTTGGTGTCTCCAGACAGATGTGGCGTTGCAGCACTTTCACCCCAGGCCTGGTCTACACTACAAAGCTAGATTGCCATAAGTCGCCTTGCATTGACCTATCTGTGCATGTATCTACACTCAAATTTATCTGTAACATAAGTGCCCCATTGCAATGACACAGTAACACCACCTCACTGAACAGCGCTGAACTGGGATCAACTTACTGAAGTCAATGCAGCATGGAGTATAGACACTCTGTGACCTATGTCAACCCTAACAATCTTCCAGAAGCTGTCCCACAACGTCCGATAGTGACACTATGGTCCCAATTATGAAGGGATCATGGAAAATAGAAAGCCACCCTCTTTCCTCTCCTTTAGCTGCCTTTTCCTGATTTCCCAGGTTGGTGAGCGCACCTAGCATCTCTCCCTTGTGTGCAACTGGCCAACTGACCATGCCAGTTCCATGCACTAGACACGCTCCTGTCTGGAGCAAATCGAAAGTATTGGATCACCTGGACCAATGGGGAAAAGAGGCTGTGGAGGTACAGTTATGGACCAGTTGTAGGAATGTGGACATCTATGAAGAGACTGCACAGGGGATGCAGGAATACAACAGGGATCAGTAACGCTGCATGAAAGCAAAGGAACTGTGGTAGGCATATCACGACAGAGCGCAACCATAGATCTCCCAGAGAATACCGTGGATACCTCCTAGGAGCCAAAGACACAGAACTCTGTCATGAACATTGGGCAGGGTGGGACATGCAGCAGGGGGCAGCTATGCCGAGAGCCAGAATCTTTTTCAGACTCTGCTGCAGTCTAGCCAGTCCCACCAGACAAGCATGGATGAGCCCGCTGAAGGGAAAGAAACTGAAGGTAAGTGTGTACATACATTTTTCCTTACAATGTTTAAATATAAAGACAGTGCCTAGCCTAGCCTCAAGTTAGCAAGACAGATATAATAACTTTTCATTGTTTTACTCAGATGAGAAGGGATACCAGTACAGAGGTACAGTTGTTATCTGCTTTTCATTACCCTATAATGGTGCGAGTAGAAGACATGGAGAACAGTTTGTTTATGTACATAGATGTCCCTTGTATCCTCCTGAGAGATTGCAATGAAACTTTTATGAGATACTCCACAGTTGTCTCCCAAACGTTTCTAGGGATGGCTGCTTTATTTCATTCTCTGCAGTAGGACACCTTCCCACTCCACTTAGTCAGGCACAATTGCAGCGAACAGGCTAGTGTCATGTGGGCCAGGTGGCTCTGGGACATCATCAGCAGCTGTGCTCTGTGTGAATTTGTGACCCTCAGGAGTGAGATATCAGCTAAAATCACCACCACCTGTGGAAAATAGTACTCAGGACTTGTCTACACTTAAAATGCTACAGTGGCACAGCTGCTGCTACGCCACAGTAGTGCTTCAGTGTAGACACTGCCTATGCTGACAGGAGGAATTCTCCCATCAGTATAGGTACTCCACCTCCCAGAGAGGTGGTAGCTAGATCGACGGAAAAATTCTTCCATCAACCTAGAGCCATCTACAAGGCTTAACTACATTGCTCTGGGGTGTGGACTCCAAAACTGGAGCATCGATAAGCATGTCTTATTTAAAACCCTAATCGGAATAAAGAAAGGGGGTTTGGAAAATTCTCTTTTGCTCTCCGTTTTAACTGTAAACAGAATGATAAATTTGTCTGTTTTATCTATAGATGCTGCCATTATGGCCTTGACAGGTTCCCCCCCTCCACACCCACAGAATGTGTGACCCTGATGAAAATGAGAAAGAAGTGGATTAGGGACGACTTGTTCAGCAAGATCCTACAAGCCCATGCTTCATTGGACCATGAACAGAGGGTGAATATGGCAGACCACCTGGAAAAGGCGAGAGTGGACTGGGGAAAGGTCCAGGAGTCCCAACAAGAAAAAAAGAGCAAGTTGCACCTGGACATAATAGGGCTTCTCAGGAAGCAAACACAAATACTGCAGATTCTTGTGGACCTACAGGTCCAACAGTCATAGGCTCACTCCCTTTGCAGTCAATGGAGAACTCCCTTTTAACAACTCTCTACGCACTGCAATATTCTGTGACATCATGGGCTGCAACCCGATCCCTACCACTCCACATCTGTAAGGACAGTAAAGACAACTGCAGCTTCACTTACACTGAGCTGTAAGAGCCACAGATGATGTATGCATAGCCAAAATGGACTGAAATTGACAGGAATGTTTTCTTCTTTTCTAATTTTAAAGTTCTGTTCTGTTAGTTTATTTTAGAAGTTTGTCTTGTATTTTTAATTGCACTTTTTGCATTGCTTTTGGTATGTAATAAATTTCTATTTTTTGGAAATAAATTCATCTTTATTACTTCATAACATATACCTCAGAATGCTTAGTGATACTCAAAATGCCTACTACCTTAACTGTACAGGACCACAGAACTCATAGGTTCAGTGAAAAATACTGTGTAATAAGTATAAATCTACACCAAACACCACTCAATTCCAACAGACCCCTAAACTTCAGGGCTCAGTAGAGCACAGTCCACCATACCACATTACCATGGCTAACCATTAAAGTGCTCTTTCAAGGCTTCCCTCAGCCATATAGATCCACATAGAGCTCTTCTAATGGCCCTTGTGCCTGACTGTTCAAACTCAGAAGACAGCTACTCCACTCCTGCCCTCCACCCCAGTGGTAACTTTCTCCCCTTTGTGTCACAGATATTATGCAGGGCTCAATAGGGAACTATAACCACTGGGATGTTTTTCTCACTGAGATTCAATCTTGAAAGTAAACAGCACCAGCATCCCTTTAATCTACCAAAAGCACATCCAGCTCTCATTCAGCACCTGTTTAGGCAGTAGTCTTTCCTTGGTGTTGTCAAGGAGACCAGTGTATGTCTTCATGAGACAAGGGAGCAAGGGGTAGGCTGGGTCCCCCTGGATCACTACTGGCTTTTCAGCTTCACCAATGGTGATCTGCCAGTTGGGAGAGATTGTCCCTGCTTGCAGCTTTCTGAAAGATCCTGTGATCTTGGATATGTCGGTGTCATCCATCTTCCCTGACTAGCCAGCACTGATACTGGTGAAGCGTCCTGGTGATCCACCAACACTTGCATAACCATAGAAAAGTAGCCCTTTCGGTTGATGTACTTTGTGACAAGATGGGTTTGTGTCAAAATAGGGATATGTATGTCGTCTATCACCCACCACAGTTGGGAAACCCCATTGCTGCAAATCCATCCACTATTTTCTGCACATTGCCGAGAGTCAACGTTCTGCATAGCAGGACACAATTAATGGCCCTATAAATTTGCATGGAAACAGCCCCTTCTGTGGATTTTCCAACTCTGAAATAATTTCACACTGACCAGTAGAAAACCAGCATGGCAAATTTCCAGAGTCTGATCACCACTCGCTTCTCAAGTGTCAGTGCAGCTCTTATTCCAGTGTCCCTTGCATCAGAGGGCTGGGGAAAACTTGGCATACAGATCCAGGAATGCGGCCTTTTTGCATCCAAAAGTTCTGCTGCTACTGTTCGTCGTCCCAAACCTGCATTACGATGCAATCCCATAAGTCAATGCTCATTTTTCAGGCCCAGAAGCGGTGCTTTGTCATCTGCAGCTGTTCCAAGAATTCAACCAACAATCTTGAACTGGTTTTCACAATATCAGGATCAAATAAATCATCATGTCTTCCATTGTTCTGGTTCTTCCTGAGGCTCTGCAAATACTGGAAGATCATTTGTCCTGTGTTTGCAACATTCAAGACAATACTGAAGAGCCCTGCAGGCTTCATGCTTCTGTTAGAGATGGAGAACAGCAAAAAGTGCCATGTGGGTTTGTGGGATTTAAAAAAAAGCATTATGGATGGAGAAAGTTGCATGATGGGCACTTGACCCCTTGCTTCCAGCCATGTCTGAGTGACTTGTTTCTGCCCCACAGTGCATTGCAAAAATTTCCCAAAAGGCACTATGCTGGGCAGAGGGGAGTGGCACACTGGGATACCTACCTCTGGTACACTGCACTTTGCATCCTGTTGTGTACATGCAGTGCCAACACATGTGGTCAAATATGCACACACAGGAACAACAGACTAACTGCAACAGCTTTACTCCGACATAACTTGCATCGACGACAGCTTGTAGTGTAGACATGGCCTCAGTTTCCCCCACTGTTCTTTGGCCAAGTCCATCCATAAGAGTGTCCTGGCCCTCCAGCCAGACCACTCTGCAGAATCCCACCCCTTCTGGGGCCACCAAGTCCTTTTTCCTATATCCAACAGAAACGTATATAAAACAAACTTCCAGCCTAACTGGGTTCAGCTGGCAGCCACCTCATAGCATGCCTCTGCTGCTCTAGGCTGTCCTCCTTTCTTACCACAGGCTTCTGTGGGGACCAGTCCCACAGACCAGCACACTCCTCCCCTCACTCAGGGTTTCAGGCAAGCTACAGCGCCTCAAAGCCCCTATCTCCAGTCAAGCACCCAGCTCACCTCTGCTCTTCCCATCCTTCTTTCAGGCTGCTGCTCATAGAGTGGGATCTCTCTACCTCCTCTCCTCTGGGTCTCCTCCTCCTGACTGGGATCACCCAGTTTTTAAATGCAAAATATCCTTGCTCTCCCACAGCTGGGCTTTATTTTTAATTAGGCCAAACCCGCCTCCAGGCAGGTTAATTGGCCTTAAGTTCATATCAACCTCTTTCCAGCACGTGTGGACTAAACACCAAATCACAGTGCCATATTTTCAAAGAAACTACACTTTATGCACATAAAGTCTGTACAGTATTTGCAAATACAAATTGGGTGTTAGACATGCAGTAATATATGACACTTGAATATGCACAGCTAGGACCCTTTAGGTTGAAATTATTGCCTAATGGCTCAATAAAGTGACTGACAGTAAGATACAGAGTCAGATCTTTGACCTTTTAAAGGCTGCTTTGTGCCACTTTGGTAATAAAATCAGCTTGAGTGGCAAGTGGATGATTCCCTGCGTGAAAAGGAATCCTCTGGCAGTGTAAGGCCAGCACACTGGCTCCTGCACGTCTATCCATGCCATCCCGTCATGAGGAGGGAGTGGGATTTGCTGGGGGGAAAAGGATATGGCTGGAGTGTCCCTAAGGTGGCTGCTGCTGCAACAGCCTGTAGGGTCAAGGTCAGCTGTATGTAAACTGGAGCTGCCCTGAGGGAAGTGATTCTGGGCACCAAAAATTACTAACGAGCTAAGAGGATAACATCAGTGGCTGGCAACCCAGGTAAGTAATAAACACACTGTACATGCATTTGGGAGTTTTGCTTAGGTAAATAAAGACAAAGTAAAAATTTCAGGATTTGGTCCACTGACTGAATTTAAGGGCAATAGCAGTCAAATATTACCCATGGGTTTAAACACTTCTCTGAGAACATGCTCTTTTGGCTAAAGCCATGAGTAATATTGTTATTCTTCACTCGTAGCAATAAAAATGGTATAGCTACTCAAAACATCACCATATTTTATACAGTATAGATAGATATCATATATGCACACCATATCAATCAGTAGATATTCTTAAGCATGACTGAAATCACTACAGACCTGTTAAGGGCCCAGTTCCAGAAGGGGCCTTCAAATACCACAGAAAGTCAGTGGAAACTGAGATTGCTCAGAACCCCTCATGACTAGGCCTGAAAGTATTTGAACAAGACTGTCTCTAAGTATTAACTAATACTGTGATTCAGTCTATAAACTGGTATTCCCTGAGACCTGTGCATTTCAAGGAAGTCGGTTTGCTTTCTTTGGAGGCTCACAGAGTACATATACCTTATTTTGGAGAAAAGGCTGCTTGCTCCTGATCTAAAGTAACATCTATATAACATGCTCCCAGATACCACAGTGACTAGAGTGCCTTACATATGCCTGTAATAATCCCATGACTAAGTGATGACAATTTAACAATATTTTTGTGTAGCCCTGACACAAGTCTACACTGATAATCAGTTCATTATAATGAAGCTGTGAAAATAGAAGGGCTGTCCTTAATAGGCCTATCTGAGTATTTACCTATCCTGTACAGTGTATACTACATATTCAAGTAGTCTCCTAAAATACAGAGTTTAACAGTATTGAGCAAAATACAGAGTTTAACAGTGTTGAGCTACAGGCTTTCTTGAAAGATTTCTCTCTCAGAAACTCCTCTTTACAGAACAAGTTATATGTACTTTCATTCAGGCTGATTTTAACATCTATTTACTGTAACTTCTAAGACTGACAATCTTGTATTTTTGCCTTTTCTCAATCTTTTCAACCTGTCAAAGAACGAAAGTGTGGGTTATGGTTCATTTCACTGCAAGTGCCTAGAAGCCGCATTATATCACTGTCCCCCACTATAGAGTCTCTTGTTCTCTTTCTCTCTATTCATAAATGAAAACAGATGATCTCAATCAAATATAAATTCACAGAATTATGGTTTCCTTTATTCTAGTGGTATAAAAGTTTATGCATAATTGGCACAAAATTTTATCCTGTGGTTTAAACTTTTTTTTAAACTTAAAAAGGAACCATCCTGTTTAAGAACTTGATGGTTTCATTTAAATCCAGTCCATCATATTTTCTGATGTTAACAAATGTGGATTGACTGAACAGGACTGATTTGTAACACCATCCAAAACTCAGGAGAGCTCCATGGCTCACCTTTCCTAATTCACCTTTCCTAGTCTGAAGTCTAGACTATAGCAATAGATTGAGACAACCAGTGGTTTATCAGTAGTACAGCCATAAAACTTAGGGCCAAATTCTTCTCTCACTTAAATGAATGTAAATTCATAAATTGATTTCCATTCAATACAGAGCAGAACGTGGCTCTCAATTCTGCAAAGACAGTGTTAGTGAAACATACTTCTCTAGATATTTAATGTTAAATGTGAAATACACCTTAAAGTTTAACATTTTGGTCTCCTACTACCACTTGGATGCCAAAAACTGTCCATAGTTCTATCTAGTTAGGTATGGGTCAAGCAACATACAATTAGCAAGCCTATTACGTATTCCACAGACAACGCTAGTGAATGCCAATTTCAATAACTGACTGGCACGCAACTGTAACAAGTCCACTGTTATGTTTCCATTGGGCTTGAATTAAAGTAAACTTTGTGAAAGGAAAGACCTTTTACACTTGGCTCCAAAGCACAGGAACAGATCCTCAGCACATGTAAACCAGCATAGTTCCATTGACTTCAACGGAGCTACACAGAGTTATACCCATATACTGGCCTATAATGTTTTTGGGGCCCACAGCTCTTTTACTATCACAGAATTACTATTATAAAAGGGAACAAGGTAAGGTGTCCTTTAGATGTCATTCATCATGTATGTAGATAATGTTCCTAATACATCAATGTAAAGAAAAGGGTAACTGTGCAAGGAAGCATCTGAAAAGCTATTTCATGTTTACTTTTCCACAATTTACTTAGAGCAAAAAGAAGGAAACTTTCAGGTTTATTACAGTGTTTAGCTTATGTAATGCAGAAACAACAAACAGCTCATTCCATGCTATCACATCATGAAATAACTGACTTTTACCAATCCTCTGCACTACTTCAACCTAAATGGAACTCGCTCCATTGTTATCACTAAACATAAATTCACTTGATGCTGTTGCATCAGTGTGCATGTTCTGTATATTTGAAAAGTTACACATATTAGGGTGCATAATCAAACTGGAAAGATGTAATTAAAGTAACACCCAGTGAGCCAGATTCTGTATCCATTAGAGTCAACAGGAAATACTACCATTGACCAAACTGGGTGCAGAATCAAGCCCAATGTCACTAATTTTCACGAAGAGTTTTCAAATTTCAAAATTCAGCACCAGTAGAAGCAAGATCATGTTATTTGGTAACAAATATTTTCTCAAATATCCCCTCTGTTTAAGCTACTGTCAACTTTCTCTACTTGCCTGAAAATCTGTCCCAGGTTCCTATCCTAGCCCGGCTGAGTTGGATAGTGACTAACATGGTGACTAGTTTGTGGATGTGGATATACATGGTGTAATCCCAGTATGAGCTCCGCTCTCCTCCTCCAAGCCAGATTTTGGACCTGGCCTCATGCTTCTTTCTTAAGCAAAACTCTCTTTCAATTCAACGTTGTGACTGCTTCTCATTGAAACAAATAAGGAATATAGAATTTACCCCTTAAATATAATACAGGATCCTAAAGGCTGTCCTGTTTCAATTTTAAGCTAAAATTTACTTAAAACATATATACATATAAGTTTACTTAAAAAATAATATGAGAGCAGACATTACAATTACTATCAAGGCAGTTGCTTACGGCACGTTCCATCACAAATAGATTATAAATTACATTCAAAGGAATCTTTTTACTTTTTAATCTTCTCCCATTTAAAATAATTTATCTTTGAAAAATTATAACAATATGAACACACTTTGTGTGTCTGAACACGACAATCCTACTTCTCAGTTCATTTAAGTCATGCAGCCAAACATACCCCGTATTTAAAGCACACCTTGTTGTGTGGTATAAATTACAAAAATTATTATTCACAGCAAGTTTATAATAACACACCATTAGCATTAGGATAATAAACATGGTTAACAAAAGTTCTATAGTAGGCAAGGTCGTTGCTGCACCTTATATTAGCTAGCGGCATTTCAAGATAAACTCACTTTTTTAATAAAAAAATCCTAATCCAGAGGATTATAGACTTTTAAATGTGAAACTTTTTTGGTAGAAACTATCAGAGGAAGCAACTAAATGGATATGAAACAAAGAGAAGCATATTTTTTTTCTAGTTTAACTGTTGAATAGCCATTTTTATTTCTTACTTTCCAGCATATGTGAAAGTTGCTCAGTCAAGAAGTTTATGCTCTCCTAAACCTATATTGTTTCAAGAAAACAAAAACAAAAACTAAAGCACTATGCAAAGCCAGGCTATAAGTGAAATAGCAATTAGTAAAATGTGTTTCTCTGATGCAGAGAACATAAAAAACAAAAACAAAAAAATATTCAAAATGGGATAAAATTGCTAAAATATGAACCACATGAAACTAACCAAGGCAGAAAACTCTAAACCTGACCAGAATTCATTGTCCACTCTCCCATCCCTGACAGCACATGGGCCTCTAGGCCCACTACTAATGGAAATCATTAACGCCACCTTCAAAGAAACACAACTACTAACCTCCCTGCAATAGTCTTCTTCTTAGCATATGCACAACTTGCCTCAGGTTGCACGTGATGGGGATTCATCACTGAATTTGATCCACTGGTTGGATCATTAGCTTCCCTGGCCCGGGTACTGATGGGAAGTGCAATGTGAACGCTGATCCATACCCCCTACCCCCCTGGAACTATTGCTTAATCTCCAAACTTCCATTCTTAAGCAAAATTGTTGAAAAAGTGCCACACTCCAACAAGTTGCGACATCTGCCAACAGCTAGGTTGCTTCACAAATCATGCTCCAGAGCACTGCACAGCATGGACATAGTGTTAGTAGCACTAGAAGACAACCTCCTTATGGATATACATACAGGCTGTATCTTCATACTAATTCTTCCAGACCTCTCTACAGTATTGTGACTTGGTAATTCACAAGGTATCCAGCCTACATGATACAATGGAAGTAGATGGTGAGGTGCTAACATGGCTCCAATTATTCCTTTCTGGCAGAACCCAGAGAGTGGTGATGAATAGCTGCTCCTTTCCTATGTACAGACTTTCATCTGCAGGAAGAAGGTTTTCTAACTTGTTTCCCAGAGTAATCAGCCTGAGCACCTCATTGCAACAAGGCAAAGAGATTAATAGTGTTTCAAAAATGGTTTGGAATTTACATGGGCTCAGCCATGCAAATACTTATGCAAGTATCTTGACTTATCAGTGGAATTACTCACATGAGTAAAGTTACTCATCTGCGTAAGTGCTTGAAAGATCTGGCTCTAACGTTCTTCATGTTCTGCTGCCTGCACAAAACTTGCTGATTGTTTCATTTGCAGTTCTCAGTCACACAGCTTTTCTATTTATTTAAAAGAGCTCATGTGTCACTTGGCGACGCTGTATATTAGGGGATGAATCATGTCTGGTCCTCCCTCCGCAACCCCTCCATCTTCTAGAGTGATAGGGAAGGAGACTAGTCAAGTGTGAGACCACAAAATTAATAGAACAGTTAGTCTTTGATGTCTCATTCAGTAGTTTGTCAGAGACATTGTAAGAAAGCCAGAATTAGGTAGTTGGCTGAACTTAGGCAAACTGGCTAATTCAGTATATTGCAAATAGAGGTTTTAATTCAGAAGGCCTGCAGAATATAGTGTAACAATCATTACAAACCTGAGACAGAAGCCTAATTTTTACTCTTGAACTTAACCAACATTACCAGCCATAATTATTTGGCTTGAACATATTTTTAAAAAGTGGTTAACTACAGTATGGGCGTAATGGCATAAAGATAGCAGCATTTACAAGTCACAGGTTCTTTCCTTCTTCTAAAAAGGCTTGGATTCATAAGCCCAGGACTCTCTGATGTATGCCAGACTCTGATGCAGAGATGGTATATGAACTTAAGTGGTCATTTAACTTCTCTCTGCCTCTGTAAAATGGGGATAATTCTGAATATTCAACTGTTCTAGCTAAAGGAAGTTCAAAAATACTACAGTGAATTCAAACATCAAAGCATAATACAGGATGCATGTTTAATGGAAGCCAATATACTTCGGATATAGGGATGTTTGAGACTCAATTCACATAATGTCAGTAAAATGCCTTGACATCCTCAGAGGGAATACAAAGTGCAAATATTATAATTAGCATCAACTTAAATTTCATTATTATCTCCTATAGTAATCGTGAGCATGAGCTGTGACTTGGGAGTCATATAGCTCTTGACAGAAGTGTGCTCTCCTGTGACTTTTTTAACTGACCTTCTGTTTGGGTCCTGGAGGAAGTTTATGCTCTAAGCAGGACCTATCTATTTTGAGTCAGGATCCTGTAAAATGCTGCATATCCTCAATTCCCATTGACTTTATTGGGACTTGAGAGCACTTAGCACTGTGTAGGCTTAAGCCCTTTGTTCCTCACATTCATCTCAACCCTGACAGTCAAACTTGGGGACTTGGGAGTAGATGCAGTTCATTCACACACACACACCCCACCCTCCCACCCGCACATGGAAATCTTGATATTACACTGTAATACTATGCCTGACTCAGCAGCACCCCTTGGATGTCATCCTGAACTTCATGATATTCTCCCATAATACAGCCTCATTTGAAGAAACACCATGGGAAAACTGATCTGCTGTGAAATCTTATGTCCATCCTAACCATTTCTTTAAAAAGCTACATTGCTTTTCTATGATCACTCACTAGGCTTTCCATCAGGACGAGTAATTCTTCTTCCCTAATGACCTCTAATCATCTTATCAGGTTTTATATATATAATCAGCTTTTCCTATGATTTTGCCTCATGGGTGCTCACTCCAGTTAGTATAGAACTTTAGCCGTCAGTAGACTAACTAGCACGGGATGAAAGTGATTTAACTTATTGCCATTACCTAGTTAAATTGCCCTGTACCATTACAGTGTGGAACGGTGATTTGGGAGTTCCAGTAGCAGCACTCGGATGGAAACTGTTGGAAGTCTGTTATATGAAGGGCTGGAATTATTGGACTACTCCCATCGGTGCTATGTAAGCACTTTTAGAAGATGCTGGAGCTTGTTTCTTTACGTACACTATAAATTTTCAATGCCAATTTTAGACCCTAAAAGAAAGGGTTTGAGCCAAAGCCTCCAATGGGAGTCTTTCTGTTGAGTTCAATGGCTCAACCCCTCACCTACCTTACACAAAAAGATTAGGGAAAGGTTGTAGTCCAGTTTTCACAGCCACAAATGGAAGCCCAGGGGCATAAGGTGACCCCTTATTAACTTGAACTGGCTACCCATACTGCTGTTTGCAGTTGGGAAGGGGAAAGAAGCTCCACAAAGCCACTATGTTCCCATCCCCACCATGCAGGTACATGGGTGTGGATGGGGTGAGGAGAGGAAAAGAAGCCTTAGCTCCACCCCACACTCCCCCCAATACACCAGTCAGTATTGTAGTTGTGCCAGCCTATTGGCAGACGTACACTGCACTGGGTATTGACCTGGAGCAGTTTACTCCTTCCATGGAGCAGCAGGGAGACTGGGGTGAGGTTGTGACTAACCAAGTCACAATCTTCTTCACAGGCTGCTCCAGGGACAGCACAATAGTGTGTGTTCTGTTTCTCAGGGCAGACTGTTCCCTCATGACCTAGCTGTTACTCTGTAGTTTGGGCAAGAGTTTATATCTATTTATACACATTGTTTTTTAAGACAGTCTCTACTTCTGTGTGCAGGACCATTTGGGCTTTAGTGGGAGTTGAGTGTGGCCAGCACCTCCAGGAGTTGTTCAGGATCTTCTGTGATCAAGCTCCAAAGCTATTTCCACACCAAAGGGGCTGCAACTCTGATAGCTGGCTTATAAAGATCCTTTCTGAATAAAAATGATATCCATGAACATCTCGGAACAAGAGCCCACTTCCTTTTCAAAGCATCGCAGTCTGTACACAGCCTATGTACAAATATTATATTCTGATAAATAGGCTGCTTTAAAATAGCACTAGTCATGCTTTGTGCCTCCACTGTCTGGAATGCAGGCACATACAGTTTGGAGGCAACCTGCAGAGCCCGCACGCTGAGCTCTGTCCTACTGGTGTACTTCACATTTACAGTGTTGTGATGTGCATTTTTTAAAAACATTTGTTGTCCTGAAAGTCCTTATATACATGGAAGAAGCAGCATTCCTCCCACGACCATATTAGAGCAGAACCACTTCCCAATTTTATTTCTCTTTTAGATGAAAGCTGCTTTGAGTTTTAAGAACCTAAAAGATGTTGTCTTATTTTGAATAGGAAATTACACCCCACTATGACTAAGAATGCCTACAACACAGAACTTCGTCATACTGAGAGCTAGGACCCTCAGTCAAATACACACCAAAACAGTCATAATGAAGCACCGATGTATAAGAGAAAAATACAATGACGACACTTCAAAAATGGTAACATAAGTTTAAAATACTAAAATAGGGTGCATTATATATCTTATCAGTTAATGTCTTCGTTTAACAAAATATAGGAATTCTCCCTATCTGTGTTCTATAGAATATATATACATTATTCCTTTTAGTACCAATAACTTGAAGTAAAGTTCTGGTTTTTGTTTTTCTTTTTTTGGGGGGGAAGGGGAGCTGAAAAAGGTATATAATGTACTCTTGGAAATCTATGAAGGATTTTGATGAGTGCAGAATAGTAGAAAACTCAAATGGGTCTCTTTAAGGCCGAGAAGGAGATATAATGTAAATAAAATTTACATTTACTTCAATTAGAATGTACTGTACATTATTGGTAAAGTTCGGGTGGCAGGTACAGCTGATGTGTATGGGTTTATATTTGTGCCTATGACATATCTTCAAAATTAAAGCAAGCCCCTGAAACAACTGGAAGGCCTACTGTCAGTTTTGAAACCCCCTAAAGATAGTTCTAGGATCCTTCAAGTTTAATATCCTCATTTCACTCCTACATTACACTGGTGACATATGTTTATGTTATTACACCATAGACATGTCCTTCTGACATGCTAGGAGTTAATGTTTCTGCTTTCCAAAGAAAAAGAATGGCTTCTGGTTACCAGCTAACCAGTATAATGTGGCATGTTAATGCTGCTGGGAAATTATATGCATCACTAATATTCTTCTTACACTAAGGCCAATATTTTCTTTAGGTCTGGCATTTATGCTATACGTTTTTACACAAACGTCTCTGTAAATTCTTTTACATTATTTCTTCCATAAATCAGATCTAAGAACACTTTCGGTACCACAGTTACATACAATCCCTTTTGTAGAATTCCATTTAAAGGTCAGCTATGCTTGTTAAGATTTTTAAGGTGTCTGTTCCATTTAAATCGAGTTAAAAAAATGGAATGGAATCTACTACGAGAGAACAATCCCACATAAATGAAAACCATGTGCAAACATTCAACAGGCCAACTATGTAAAAACGTGTTATATACTGTGTTTATATGTATTTTATTCACAGACAAGGTTTGTATTAGGATTATATTGATTTCCTGGTGCACATGAATGTTAACTGTGCCATTGTACCATTGTGTATATGTTAAACCCCCTTCTCTAGCTTTAAATATAGACAACTATAACGTGGAAAGTTGACTGCTTCTTTCAAAAGATTATTTTAACTTATACTTGATTTATAATATATTTTGATTGGAGATCCATACTGGTAACCAGATTTATTTGCAGAATGTCCCTACATATAACAGACCAAATCAACTTCTAGATCTGAAAACCTCTGAACTTTGGATCCAGATCTGAATTTTATGGCACTGGAACATCTTTAATCAGAAATGCTCGCTGTTAAATTGCACCCAAATAAGATAATTTCCATCAGACCCAGACTGTACAATGTCTAATTTCCTAGTACCTGAGTGAGTTCAAAATCTGGAGGAGAGTAAGTAGGCTGAGGCTAAATCCAAAGATCAATGAGGTGACACAGGGAAAGAAATGAGGATACTACAAGGATCGGTCTGATCAAGTCAAACACTTAAGTATGTGCTTAATTTAAGCACGTGAATAATCCAATTTGATGAGACTACTTACATGGTTACAGACAAGCAAATGCTTAGGTGCTTGTGGAATCAGGGACCTAGTTCTTGTCCCATTTTTGGGCGATCTTGACTGCCCCATGTTTAAGAGCTTTACAACTTGGGAGAAGCTCACTCTCTTCCTGGGATCCCAGGCAGCACGAGTGGCTATTGGCCCTTTTCTCATCTGCTTCTGATTAGACCTTGTGAATTACCCCCTCACCCCCCATAATCTGGCCCCATGCTTGCATAACTCCTAGATTACATTAATGCAGAACACCGCATTTGTGTCTACCCTTGAAGACTTCACAGATGCTACAGAACACAGCACTGTGTGAGGTGCTGTCATCCGTAGGGAGCACATTACACAACTTCTCCTGGAATACCACTAGCTCCTACTTGCATCTCAGTGCAATTCAGAGGCATCACCTGGGTACCTGAGTGGCTATCTTTCTCCTCATGTGCCAAAAATGCATCAGAGGCATTTGATCTAGCAGGCTACAGAATGAACAGCTGGTTATAGGAGTTCTCAGTGTAGGGCCCTTGTCTCAGGAATTTGCTCTCCCTCTGAGTCCCAAAGAGCCAGAGGCCATTGACCTTTTCTTTTCTCAAGCCAATCATTTGACTGGAAGGGTAGTCTGGGAGATGGGTGTGACTATTGATTGCAAGAAAATATTTGTGGAGAATCTTCTTTTCTTGATGCTGTTTAACTAAGCAGCAATCATGAATATTTATTTAACTTTTATGCACACATCCTAAGACATGTGCAGTATAGAAGATAAAGTTTAACAACAACAAAAAATTGATGGTACCAATGATGTCACACAATGATGCATTTGCTGCATGCCTCTCACAACTGGTTAGCAGAGGCACTCAGCATACAAACCTGTGCTTCACTCCACTTTCATTTTTGCTTTGGTGATTGCTTTTAAATATAAATGACTAAACGTGGCTACAATACAGTACATTTTGGTTTCCATTTGTCAATTTTCAGCCAAATATGAAAGCCCACATCCTATCTAAATAAAACAAATCAAATGAAAGCATTATCCCCTTTCATAGAAAGTGCTGTAACTTGGAATTAAGGGCTTTGTTTCCCAAATAAACTGAAGAAAAAGAAATACAGCTGAGTACAATTTAGAACCTGATTTTCAAATCAAGTCTCTGTTTTTTCAGGCATAAATTGCACCTGTATTGACTTGCCAGGAAAAACCCTGAATAAACTGTGAGCACAAATATGGAGATTTTGAAAATCATGCTCTATTTTCCATACACAACATTCTGACCATGCTATTTCCCTTCCTTCATTACTAGCAGTCTATTCTGTTGATGTAGAAAAAGATAGCCAAACTTCTCATAGAATGTAGCTCAATGTAGCAATGAGGCCCAATCCAAAAAACGCAGCCTGAGCATTGATAAATTAGGTCAAACAGAGATCATAATCCAAATTTTGGACCAGCTTCTCAGCCAGCATAGATCGGCGTAACTTTAATAAAGTCAATGGAGCTACAGCTATTTCCACCAGAGAGGATCAGGCCATTCATCAGGCTACACAAAACACCCTGGATATTAAAATCCTGGGCCAGATCCTCCACTGGTGGAAAATGGCATAGGTCCATGTCTTGGGATTATCTCTCAAAAAATGGAAGGCCCAAGCAGTTAGATTTTCAACTGCTGGAAACAGATGTGGCTCAATGGACTTTCTACATCTACAATGATTCTACTCATTGAGATCTGAGCCTGTAACCTTTGGAAAGGACATATTTGGATCCAAACTCTGCTGCGTGGGCCCTTCTCTTTTTCACAGTGTAACCACTTGCTACTGGAAAGATTTTGAAATACTTGAAGAACACTGACAGAAACCTTTCTAAACACAGTGTGACAAAGTCAGTGCTAACAGATATAAGATAATGGTGAGGGCAGATATATCAACCCTAGAATGGTGAAGGCCCTATTCCCTATGAGTTGAAAAAAAGTTACCTCAGGTTAACTAGAGACACTTGAGGCCAGTTAAGGGCTGCTAGTGACCTTCAAAAACCCTTTGAGAGGAGTGGAGAGACAAGCTGCAGCAGGGGTAGTGGCAGCAGGAAAGAAAGGCTTCCCCTGAGTGGAACACTGTCTCTCTTCCCTATAGGGAAAGAAACTATTCTAACAACTGCTTGGGGAAAGACTGACCACTGGGACCAGCATAGTAACATAACCCCCCAGAGAGGGGGCAGGGAAAAGTATTGGTTTGGGGGTGGGTCGTTTTGCTTAAGAGAACTTCTTGGACCTACCCTGAGGCCTACCATGTAAACAGGGAAAATAAAAACAGAGTAAAGAGAAAAACTCTCTGGAGTCAGATTGATTTACTCCAGGCCCCGCCACCACCCATGGGAGAAGTGCTGAGGCAGACAAGGTATTTAGCTACAACAAAAAATGCACCACTAGGAGTGTTTGCCCTATTGTATAAAATTGTTTTGGGAACTCATCATGTCAAAATAAAGCTTAGAGAACAGATGGAAACATCACAGGAATTGATGCACAAATGTTGATTAATCAGTGTTAAGAATAATTATTTATGATAAAACTCTTGTCATATGATTTAACAATTGATAAGTGTTTCCAAATCACCACCTGTGTCAAGACTTTACCAGATAAGCCCTGAAAGCCCACCTCCTCACCTCTAAAAGCAACCTCTTACTTCGTCATTCTTCTGTTCAAATTGTAAATTCTTTTACTTGCAATGTTTCTTTTGTTTTCTTGACACTGTATTTAACAATTACTACTTGAGCTAAATAATAAATCAACATTTCCTACTTCCTCTGTTATATCTGTGATGTTTACAAGTTGAAACCTCCCATATGGGAAATGTATTTCTTGATGTAGAGCTAATAAATGCAATAGTTTTCCCTTTCATTTATAAAAGTGTGTCAAATAGCTGCCAAACTAAAAAGAAATAAACTCTTAAGTCTGGTTAAGAATACAGTGGCAGTACTGAGTCTGCCCTTCAGAAAAAAATTAAATATGGTGCATATTAACTTTCTCATATGCTGTCCATGTTATTTTAACATTTAGTGCCAATACACCTCTGTTTTGACTATTTCATTAATGAGGACAATTCATGCTGTGATACCATGGATGTTCCAATGACAGGTTCCAGAAACGGAACGAGGTGCTGATTGATACATCCTTATGCACTGTGTTCACATTTTAGGGCCAGGCAAAGTTCAAGATGCTTCATTTCTCCATATCTGTTTTGCCTATCCAAAATTAAAGAACTAGGATGTAGGCTTTCAATGGAATTTCACTTAGTGTCTCCATAAGTGCATTATTACACGATTCTCCAGTATTCCACTGAAGTATCTCTGCTCTGTGCTGAGCTGAAATAGCTGCCTTGGATGGCACTAGGGTCTCCAGTCAATCAGCAAGACAAAGTGTTGCACTGAGCCCCAATGCAGTACTTCCTCCACTGCTGGTGACACTGCATATAGACAAATTATGTCAGTTTTGTGGAGGGTGGCGCATGTGGAGAGAGATGGGAGAGAGAAGAGGGAACAGAGAAAAGATAGCAGTATATCTCCAATACTGATGTCTTTGTCTACATTTGCTTCATCCCTCTGCTCTGCTTTTTTTCCTGAACTAAATTGTAGGACAGTTGATAGCACCCTCAGAAAACATAAAAGACAAGCAAGGATCCCATGGTGTGAAGTGGTGAGTCCCACAAGAAGGGAGAGGGTATGCAATCCAAATATTTGATACAAAAATGTTTTCCTAAACATTTGGGTTCCCCAGATTGGCTGGTATTTGGGAATTTATTTTATGTTATTTAAAGTTGTACGTCCTTAATAATAAATGACTTAGGTTTAAAAGCCCCAGTTTACAGTATCTTTTGAAAATGGCTAAGCCACAGAAGCTGTCTGGATAGCAGCACATCCACTGTATGCCCAACGGTTCTATGCTGGCGATTCATACAGAAGTATTACTATTATCATACTGATAGTAATAAACACTAGGTTTAATTTTAAATGGGGCTTAAAAATCCATTTCCTTCCCTTACCATTTGCTATTTATTTTTCAGCTACTCAGTATTCCTGGAGAGTTGGAAAAATCTTAAACATTTCAACACTTAGCCATACTGTTGAAAACTTTATCTTTAACAGCATAATATTTCTAAATTAAAGTTTCTTGTCCGGAACTGACTAGGTAAATACATACCATGTATGTATATTTTTCTTTTCAAACTTCCATTTTAATGTATGTCTTTCAGTTTCAAATCACCAATTTATATCATCTGCATCAAGACAGAGACAGTGAAGGAACAAGCTTTTAATGCCAGAACTCCCACTTCCTACATCCCGCTCTCTTGAATGGCCCTTTCAGCAGCTTTTGGGCTTATGAGAATAATTACAAATAAAATGTTTTTCATGTGGATGCTGGTTTATAATACATACCAGTTCCAGTTCTGAGACCAGGCTATGCTTATAACTAACAGAGTAAGACTAATTCTCCATTTTGTGAGACCCCCTTAAACTCCTCTGGATCAGGCTACCACAACACCCTTGGTGTAGGGACAGTCCCTAGGTGGTGTAGGGTTCAAGGTGATTCAGAGATGAGGGGAAGGAAGCTTTGGTGGAGAGCTGCTGAGCTTAGGGCGTTCTCAGCTGCCAGAACAGCCCTTTGATGTGATAGGCAGCCAGACATAAGTTAGAGCAGCCCCAGGGCTGCTCTTACCTATAGACTCCTACTGTGATTTGATGTGTGGGTGAAAAGAGCTATTTGTGCACAAAATAAGTTTCTCTTTCTAATCATTTTATGCTGGAGTACAGAAGCCATAGAGCTGAACTCCTTAGAAGAATAACAAAATTGTCTGAGGGGCTGCAGAAGGAAAAAGGGCAATCAGTCTTTTAGCTGCAAATGGCCAAGGCGGACTGTTAATACATAGAACATAAGAACGGCCATACTGGGTCAGACCAAAGGTCCATGTAGCCCAGTATCCTGTCTTCCGACAGTGGCCAATGCCAGATGCCCCAGAGGGAACGAACAGAACAGGTAATCATCAAGTGATCCATTCCTTGTCGCCCATCCCCAGCTTCTGGCAAACAGAGACTAGGGACACCATCCCTGCCCATCCTGGTTAATAGCCACTGATGGACCTACCCTCCATTAATTTATCTAGTTCGTTTTTGAACCCTCTTATAGTCTTGGCCTTCACAACATTCTTTGGCAAGGAGTTCTAAAGGCTGACTGTGCATCGTGTAAAAAAATACTTCCTTTTGTTTGTTTTAAGCCTGATGCCTATTAATTTCATTTGGTGACCCCTAGTTCTTGTGTTATGAGAAGGAGTAAACAACACTTCCTTATTTACTTTCTTCACACCAGTCATGATATTATAGACCTCAATCATATCCCCCCTTAGTCATCTCTTTTCCAAGCTGAAAAGTCCCAGCTAATTTAGACCCCATCATTTTATATGTATAGCTGGGATTATGTTTTCCAGTGTGAATTACTTTGCATTTATCAACACTGAATTTCATCTGCCATTTTGTTGCCCAGTCACTCAGTTTTGAGAGATCCTTTTGTAGCTCTTCGCAGTCTGCCTGGGACTTAATTATTTTGAGTAGTTTTGTATCATCTGCAAATTTTCCCACCTCCCTGTTTACCCCTTTTTCCAGATCATTTATGAATATGTTGAATAAGACTGGTCCCAGAACAGACCCCTGGGGGAAATCACGATTTACCCTTTGTTTCCTATCTTTTAACCAGTTACCAATCCATGAGAGAACCTTCCCTCTTATCCCATGACTGCTTACTTTGCTTAAGAGCCTTTGGTGCAGGACCGTGTCAAAGGCTTTCTGAAAATCTAAATACACAATATCCACTGGACTCCCCTTGTCCACATGCTTGTTGCCCGTTTCTTTCAAATATAGTGCCACTCCCCCATCAGCACGACCTGTTCTGTCCTTCTGATATATTTCGTATCCTGCTATTACTGTGTCCCATTGATTAATCTCACGCCACCAAATTTCTGTGATGCCTATTATATCAATATCCTCATTTAATATGAGGCACTCTTATTCATCCATCTTATTATTTAGACTTCTTGCATTTGCATGTAAGCACTTTAAAAACTTGTTACTTTTTGGCTGTTTCCCATTACATGATGTAATTTTTTTCATTTGACTGTTTCTCATCAGATCCTACCTGTATTTTATCATCTTCCATACTCTCCTCCTTACTAGGACATAGAGAATCTCCATTTATAGATGCTCCCCTAAGGGATATCTCTATCTGAACCACATGCTCCTCCGCACCTGTCGGCTTTCCCCCAGCCCTTAGTTTAAAAACTGCTCTATGATCTTTTTAATTTTAAGTGCCAGCAATCTGGTTCCATTTTGGTTTAGGTGGAGCCCATCCTTCCTGTATAGGCTTGTCCTTTCCCAAAAGTTTCCTCAGTTCCTGATAAATCTAAATCCCTCCTCCATACACCATTGTCTCATCCACACATCGAGACCCTGCCTTTCTGTCTGTCTAACTGGCCCTGCGCATGGAACTGGAAGCATTTCAGAGAATGCTACCATGGAGGTCCTGGACTTCAATCTCTTACCTAGCAGCCTAAATTTGGCCTCCAGCACCTCTCTCCTATCCTTCCTTATGTCATTGGTACCTACATGTACCATGACCACCAGCTCCTCCCCAGCACTCCTCTATATACATAAGTATATCTAGATGCCTCAAGAGATCTGCAACCTTTGCACCAGGCAGGCAAGTCACCATGTGGTTCTCCTGGTCATCACAAACCCAGCTATCTAGGTTTCTAATGACTGACTCGCCCATTACTAATACCTGTCTCTTCCTAATAACTGGAGTTCCCTCCCCCGAAGAAGTATCCTCAGTGCGAGAAGATACCACATCATCATCTGGAAGGAGGGTCCCAACTCTGGGATCGTTTTCCTCTGCTCCAGTTGGATGTTCTCTTTCCCTGAGACTTTCATCCTCCTCAAATATTGTCGCCTCCCCGTTCTTGTTCATTCTATAAAGCCAATCAGTATTTTACTCTCCATCATACACTTTGCCTCAGTATTGTCTTGGCAGCACCCCTCTCTGACTCCCAAAGTAAGAAACAGGACTAGAGCAATATGGGGTTTATTTTTGAGATCTCATACCCCACAAGCAATAGATAGCAGCTCCTTTTAATGATAAAGTCATGGGCGAATCCAATTCACTAAACCGGATGGCTTTGGCCAATATACCACCTCTATTCATTGTAGTGTTATGCCTAGACCTGGCTGAATTTTTTTTTGTCTAAGTTCATGTCTACACTAGGGGATTGTCTACACTTAAAACCCTGCAGCAGTGAAGCTGCACTGCTGAAGCTACACTATTGTAGAGCTTCAGTGAAGATACTACCTATGCCATGGGGAAAGACTCTCCCATCGGCACAGGTAATCCATCTCCCCAAAAGATGGGAGAATTCTGCCATTGACCTAGCGCTGTCTACACAAGGCGTTAGGTTGGTTTAACTGTGTCATTCAGGGATGTGGATTTTTCATACCCATGAACAACATAGTTATACTGACCTCATTTCCTAGTGTAGACCAGTCCTAAGAGTGCTTTACTGGTATTGGAATAATACTATACTGGCAAAGCACTCCTACTGGAGATGCAGCTATACCTGAAAAGCCTTGATTTGGACTTGTATAGTAAAACCACACCCCAGCTATACTGGTAAAACAAGCTGTACTGGTAAAAGTGCTGCTTTCTCAGTATAGGTGCATCTATTCCAGACACTTCTGCCAGCACACCTATGTCAGTCAGTGATCACACCCTTTTCACACAGCTAACCAACATAGCTGTGCTGGCAGAAGTCTGTAGACTTAGCCTAAGATTCTGAGAAAGAATGGCTTTGAAACCATTTTTCAGAGGAAATGTTTGTTTCTGGTTTGTTTTTGTTTTTTCATTTTTCCTCTACCCAAAAATTCCAAGCCAAAAAGGAACAAAAAGATTGTCTCATTCTGAAAATTTTCATTTTATCTTTTTTGGGATTTCCCCCCTCCCCTATCTCTTACTTAATTTCTTTTCCCCCATGGGAATTTAAAAACTAAGACCTTGTCTACACTGGCACTTGGTCAGCACAACTTTAGTCGTTCAGGGGTGTTAAAAAAACGTGTCCCCGGACAACAAAAGTTTTACCAACTAAAAGTGTCGGGGTGAACAGCGCTTTGCCGGCAGGAGCGCTCTCCTGCCGACAAAGCCCCTGCCACTCGTGTGGGGTGGAAATTTTGTGTCGGCAGGAGATTTCTCTCCTGCCAACAAACAGCAGCTACACTGTAAGCCTTTTAGCAGCACAGCTGCAGCGGCACAGCCATAGCAGCACAGCCTGGTCACGAAAAGCCTCATAGGGTAGCCATAGCCTAACTGAAAGTGCTAGGTTTTTCCCTCTCTCACTCTCAAAAAGTGAGAGACAGAGAAACCAACAAACTGAAATACACTTTTTAAAAAAAAATAGAAAATGACAAAATTCTAACAAAACAGACTCTATTTTTTCCAATAATTTTCGCAAAAATCAAATTTCAACCAGCCCTTTTCGTGACTCATTTCTATGGGGGGAAAAAGTGGACATATATCATGGGACCCATCATTATTAACAAGTAGCTTTAAATTTAATAAACCCAATAAATTGCTGGAATAATTCCATTAGTTTCAATTGAATTACCCAAAGCATTACTTTGAATCAACTTGTCTAAACAACGTGATCTAATCTATTGAAGGTTATAAAAAGCAATAGCTTCTTAAAATTTTTGTTTTACTGAATTTGGCTTAGTCTAGAATGAATCTCAGTAAGACAACAAATATGTAGTTTCTTATAGTACTCAATATCTTAAAATGCAAAACAAAAATCTGGTACCCAAAAATACTAATCCTACGATATAACTGAGAAACCTACAGCATCTAAAACAGAATGGTTTTGTGAGATGATTATGGATTATAAGACTTAATCTGACTTTGGCAATTATTTTTTAACTACAAATGAATTTGTATAATTGGTCTATTTTGACTTCTTACATTCAACTATTTTGTTTTAAGGTGGCAGCAATTCAGAATGAACTCGTCCAATTTTTAAGAACTTGGTTTGTATCAAAGTCTGAAAAATAGAAACAGGACACTAAACGTTCTTTCCCTTGATACAATTATAATATTTTTCAATAACCAGTCTTCATTTTGTAAACATGATTGTGACTAGAGCTGTGATTAAATTGACAAATTATTTCATCAGTGCTTTCAAGAGAAATTAAAACTACGTTGCAGCATTTAGCGTTTATGGAATTGGTCTAAAGCATTTGATAATCTTGTCTGTGATTTCTTATGACACGTTATCTCAGGTTGGGTTTGGGAATCAAGTCTTGTCTCAGTTGGTTAAATCACCAAATGCAATACGTTAAATTTGATGGTTTTGTGTCTCAGTTTAAATCTGTTCCCAAGACTCTATTTTAAGCCTACTTGAGTTTATATAGTACAGCAATAATATAACGTGATAAAAAGCTCAAATTTCATTTTTGTGCTGATGATACGGGTTTGTATAATACTGATTCAGGTATTTCTCCTTCTATTTCAACTGTACAGATACATTTTGAAATTCACCAGAGGACTTCATAACTTAAAACATGTATTAATAAAAAGAAAACAAAGTGTAAGATTTTCTAAAACAACAACAAAAAGACAAAAGTTAGCAGAATGAATCATAATTTAAGAATTGCACTTTAGCTATTGCCCTCCCAAGTAATTGGAAGAACCCAAATTCCCTTATATTTTCTCTTTATTCTACACAATTAATGTGTCAAAATCTGACTGCGCTATGGGTGTGGTCAGATACAAAAGCAACATGCACTCACTGATCAACACCCAGTCAAACAACATAGTGCCTAAAATCATCTTTAAATCTATGTGGAATCCTACTGTCTTTTTAAAAGACGGTTTCAGTTTGTTTTATATTGTGTTCATTTCAGAGCTGTTATAGTGCTATATAATTTTCAGTTTCAGACAGCTCTGTGTACAGTATCATTTACACTCTAATCACAGCAGATTAAATTCTCACAGACGGTACAGGTACATCTGTAAATTATATTATGCAGAAAACTTTTTGTCTTTACTTTTTGCGAGTCTTTCACATTTCTGTAACGTGAAATATTGCTACAATTCAACATTGTCCTGACGAGTGCTGGGTTTTGCCAGGAAAAAATATCTTAATGGTTTCCATTGGAAAATCACAGTAGAATGTTCAAGATCATCATCTAACAAACACACATTATTTTATAAATATTTTGGAACTAAGAGAAATTAAAACTTTAAAAAAATTCTAGGGTAAGATTTGTAGCTACAAGCCCAGAGGAAAAAAAAAATCTGTCCCCCATATATGCACCTGTGTGTATAAACGTACACATACAGAGTTGCGAAAGGAATGGTGGTACCAAGGGACAAACTGTAGGAATTTGCAGTCTCCTGACAAGCCTGCCACCAAACTGCCATGTTGAAGAGGGGAAATTATGGCTGATACAGAAGTGTTTTTAAAAAAATTATGAACAGCCTCTTTGTACATGGACAATGTTCAAAGATGCTTTTGTAAACAAAAAAGAAAGAGGCTTTTCAAAACCTCAAAGGTAGCCACAAGGTTACATCCCTCAAAAATCCAAGGTAGCATTTGTAAAATTGCATATATAAATACACAGGGATTATGGCACTGATTCAGCAAAGCATTTAAGCATATGCTTAATCCCATTGACTTCAATGGGCTTTACGCATGTTAAATGCTTTGCTGAATAGGGACTGGATTACTCTCACATGCTCAAGAGTTAAATATATGCTTAAAGTCTTTTTATGCTGAAGGCCTCCATTCACCAAGGTACTTAATCAAGTGAGTAGTCCCATTAAAGTCAATGGGCCTATCACATGTTTAAAGTTATACCTTGCTGACTCAAGTCTCATACCATTGGCCTCAGGACAGCCTCCAGGAATTTACAATTTATTTTCACTTTTAAAAAAATAAAATAAAAATAAAATTAAGTAATACGAATGTTATGAAATAAAGATCCAAAGTTTAAAGTTCAAGTCATGCCATATGCCCTGTGCAAGGGCTTCAGAAGAGTGTGGTTGATGTTATGTACTACCATACTTAGACACAACAAGGAGAGCTTGTTAAATCGTTCAATTTGCTTGCTTTTGTCAGTTTCTGCTACAGACAGACTGTTTTTTATGTCAAGTGTGTGTGTGCATCTGTTACTTTTATACTATGATTGAACACATCAAAATTTTCTTGTTACCTAACTTCAGAAATGAAACTTAACGTAAGTAAACAAGCCAGTTAGCCTGGCATTTTCAACGGAGTGTATGAGAACTGGGTGCCCAAATTCCATTTCATTTCACAGGGATTTGAGTGACCAGCTTCTTCAGACTGCTTTGCAAAATGTAGGTTAGGTACATTTAGGCCTGGGGGTCATTTATCAAGAAAGTAACCATCTGAGCCCTACTTTAAAAAACCAAAAAAACCCTCAAAACCCCAAACCCCAATAAAAGGGGTGTGTGCCGGACAGGAGTTAGGAGAGGATTTAAGCTTCTTACATGCAATGATTTACATGTATCAACTTAACCTTAAACTTGAATATGATGTTTTCACAGTCACTACTTAATAACAACTTTATTGCTTCCCGTTAGAGGCCCCCACCACTGTCCCATGGCCTTTTACAAAAATTACACTTTGGCTCCCACACCTTTCCACATCACGGATCTACCACTGGATCACTAATCAAGCAGTTCTATCCACGAGCTGGTAACAGTTCAGAAGGAACTCAAGACTACAAAGGTTTGATTTATGTTCTCAACATAATATTTTCGTAGGACGTTATTAGGGGAATTGTGTGTGTCCAAGCTAACTGTACTGATTTAATGGCTCTAAAAATAAACTGCCACACACAGCTCACTCTCTCTGCAGAAAGGGGTGGTTTGAAATGGGGTCTCACACATTTTTCAGGATGTCTCCCGAATATGACTGAGATCGGCCCATTAATCCTAACAAGTAGCTTTTCATCCTTAAATTCAGTGTCACCTAAACTTTGTAGGGGAAGCCGCTGCCATTCTCATCACACATTGATATCAGGTAACATTGACACAACAAAGAATGGAAATATATTTGACAACTACTGTCTTAGTAAATACCAGTAAGAAAATAACAGCAGTATTTGGAGGTTAACCTCATGTTGTTTTGAAACATAAGCACTTTCCACCCAAAGGGCAGAAGTCAAGGAGGGTTTGATTGTGGAGTCAAAATAGTCCTATCGCTCTGTTATTTTAGCCTCCCTTTCTTCCTCCTGATTACTCCACTCAACATAATCTGCAGTGTTCAGTGATAAACTTGCTGGCACACAATTTATAGAGAAATAACACTTGTCTCTTTTTCAGCCCACTTATCTTTTTAAGCAGTCAAAGAAAAAACTATATATAGTGTCTCCCTGGCGTCTAGCCTTTTTGGGGGTGGGGGTACACAAGTGATACATCAATGTTTCATTGCAGAACAATAGAGAACCGTTATCCTTTCCACTTGAACATAATACATGCTTTTACACAGACCTAAAGGCAGCTAGCAATGCATGGTTGACTGTGTCAAGTAACTGCCAAGGGATAACAAGATCAAGTTATCATAGAACAGTATTTTTGCTTTGCCCATTTTGAAGGGACTAAAGGCATTAACTTTATGCCATTAATTAATAATTGGTATCTCCTCAATGGTTTAAATATAACAGGAGTAATTCCGGCAGCTGTAAAGAAACAAGTGAAGCTGAGACTAGCAACTTTTCTTATAAAATTAGATATTTAGACATATAGCAATTGCTTAAAGTGTGGGGATGGTCAGAAAAATGACTAAGAAAGAACCTTCTTTCTCAAGAAAGAGCAGGACATATTTAGTGAAAAATTCATGCAAAATTTGTCATAAATGCGTTCTGTGAAATTTTGGAGTAAATCAGTCCTGCTACTGACAACTCTGAACAACACAATTGTGTATGTCTCCCCAGAAAGGGAATAAGGATAATGATAATGAATATCTGTAGACGTATATAGTACTTTACAAATGCTAGTTATGAAATAGGTAGGTAACGTTATCCTCATTTTGCAGATGGGGAAACTGAGACCCAGAAACAGTAAAGCCAATATTTTTAAAAAAATTCTCACTTTAAATTTCATCCAAAAAATCTAGAATTTTTGCAGAATGCTCTCATTTTTCAATTTTTTGTGAACTTGACCAAAAGTAATTTTGGAGGAAAAAAGAAAGGCTTTGTCCTAAATATTGTACTCTCCTCCATACAGCTTCTTTTTCTCCATGTGTGTCCTTCAGTCATATCTGTGACAAAACCAAGTTTTTACAACTTGGCACTGCAGAATCAATATGCCGTACCTATAGATAAGCGGATTTTCCACATCACCAAAAAAATGTCTCACTAACAAAAATATCAGCTAAATTCTGATTTCAGAATTTATATTACTAGTGATGATGCATGAGCCAGCAAGAATCTAGAACACTATCACATCCCAGGCTGGAGTTACAGATCTGACCATTACAAAAATCCTCTTTTTTTAACCTGAAAATGGAATCAATTAGATAAAGAGGATTCCTTTAGAATGCCCCCAATACCTGGAATGATGTTAATGTATAATTCTTCTGAAGTACAAGAGGGAAATTTAACTTTTTTTTAAAAAAGAGAACTAAGGTTGGTGGGGTCGGGGCTTTGTTGGTTTGTTTTTAATTGACCTGTTAATGAATAACTCCTGCTTGGTTTCAAAACCAGACTTGTTCAGAATCTGTGGTCACCATCTGGCGGCCATCGAAGCCAGCCATTATAAAAATAAATTAAATAAAACTTAGTGTGCAAGAGAAAGATGTCTGCTGGCTGAGAGGATGAAATTGAGCACTTTCTGCAATACTTTCTGCCACAAAGGCCTCCTCCTACCTGCTTTTAATAGTTTTCTGACATAGAAGAAAGCACAAGATGAAATAAGGATAATGCTATCCTAAACCCAACAGTATAGAGAGTCCACTTACAATCAGTGGCAATATCTTGACTTGGCTCTTACATCAATAGGAATGTCTGTGCTCGTGTGCTGGCCACATGGAGGCTATGTAACTGTAACAGAGCTATGAAGCAATATCCAAGGGATCTATTTATATGTGTTTTTGAAGATGAGACAATTTATTAATATGAGAGTCCATGGGGTGCATAGCAGTAAATCTGTGTGTAAAATGAACACACTGATATTGAGTTAGGAAAAGCAACTGAATTGTTGTAATACTTAGAGCCTGACAAATGAATATCTCAAAGCTGCTAGAGCAGAATAGGGTGCCAAAGATATAAATCGAATACTGAATTACAATGATAACGAAAACTGTTTTCTAAAAAGTATGAGAAATGTTGATTTAATTCAAGCCTGAAACTCCTCTATTGTACTGAGTTGTTTTTCAACCTACTTTATGAGTCCCTCCTGTCTTGCAGTAATACTCTTTGGATAAAGGACATGAGCTATGTTTCATTATCACATAGAACAAAATAATTCATCAGAAGGCCAAAGAAAGGTAAATACGCCCAAAATAGTCCCTAAAGTAGAACATCACTAACTTTCACTTCACTTCTCTCAAAACCTCTAAATGTCTACAGTGGTCTCCAACCTTTTTACACCCAAGACCACTTTTTGACTTTAAGGGCAACCCAGGAACTACCCTGCCCCTTCCACAAGTCCCCACCCCTTCCCCAGAGCCTCGCCCTGCTCACTCCATTCCCCCCCCCGCCCCGCACTCTGTTGCTCTCTCTCTCCCTCCCTTTCACTGGGCTGGGGCAGGGGTTTGGGAGGAGGTGCAGGCTCTGGGCTGGGGCCAAGGGGTTCGCAGTGTGGGAGGAGGCTCTGGGTTGAGCCTGGGGCAGGGGATTGGGGTGCAGGAGGGGTGAGAGTTGCAAGCTCTGGAAGGGAGTTTGGGTACAGGAGGGGGCTCCAGGCTGGGGCAGAGTGTTGGGGTGCATGAGGGGGTGAGGGGTGTAAGCTCTGGGAGGGTGTTTGGGTGCAGGAAGGGGTTCCGGGCTGGGACAGGGGGTTGGGATGAAGGAGAGGTACAGGGTGCTGGCTCTGAGAGGGGGGTCAGGGCTGGGAGAGGGGATTGGGGTGCAGGAGCGGAATTGGTGTGCTGGCTCTGGGAGGGTACTCAGGGCAGCGGCAGGGGCTTGGGGTGCAGGGAGGGTTCAGAATACAGGCTCTGGGAGGGGGGTCAGGGCTGGGGCAAGGGGTTAGGGTGCAGGAGGGAGTAAGGGGTGCTGGCTCTGGAAGGGAGGTCAGGGCTGAGTCTTGGGGTGCAGAGGGGGTTCAGCATGCAGGAGTGGGTTTGGGGTGCTGGATCTGGGAGGGGAATGAGGGCTGGGGGTTGGGGTGCAGCCTCCGGCCAGGCAGCACTTACCACAGGTGGCTCCCAGTCACTGGCGCAGCAAGGCTAAGGCAGGCTCCCTGTCTCCCCCAGCCCCATGCCACTCCCGGAAGGGGCCAATGCTGGCAATATGCCCTGCGGGCCCTAGGACAGTGGTGGGCTTTTGGCTCTGCGCACTGCCCCTCTCTGCAGGCACTGCCCCCAAAGCTCGCATTGGCTACAGTTCCCCGTTCCGGCCAATGGGAACTGCGGGGGCGGTGCTTGCAAGCAGGAGCAGCGCACTGAGACCCCGCCCCATCCCCCCCCGGGGCCGCGCGGACATACTGGCTGCTTCCAGGAGCAGCATGGGGCCATGGTAGGCAGGAAACCTGCCTTAGCGGCAGTCCCGCTACACCACTGGAGATCGTGATAGACTGGGAGAGTCCTCAGGATTGACCAGTTAATCGTGATCAATGGGTTGGTGACCACTGGTAGGAAAACAGGCATTCTCACCACCTCTGCCTCTCAGCAAAGCTTTAATGACAGAGGGTTGCATTGAGATAGCCTATTGCTAAGACAAAAATATTTAATATATTAAATGAAGTAACACATTTCAAGAATGTCCTTGTAGTTAAGGCACCAGCCTGGTATTCAGGAGACCTGGATTTAATTCTGGCTCTGCCACAAGCTGTGTGACCTTGTGCACGTCACTTAAACTCTTTTTGTCTCAGTTCCCTTCCTGTAAATCAGAGATAATAAAAGTCCCTTTCTTCACAGCATTTTGAGGAGTAACTCGTTGTTTGTGAGGCATTCAGATATTATTGCATGAGGGACTTATCAGTAGAAAACAGATGTAAAGTAGGCTTGTCAAAACAAATGAGCTAAGTACATTTTGTGATGCATTATGCTTGATTGTTGAAGCAGTTTCTTTCACTCATCACTTAACCCTTACTTAATGCTGCCTCAGAGCAGAAGGATGGACTAGATGATTTCTTGAGGTCGCTTCCAGCCCTACATTCCTATGAGGGATCTGGATCACTAGGTAAACTGGGCACAAGCAAACAATGTACATTTTAATGAGAGTAAATGTAAATATATACATATAGGAACAAAGAATATAGGCCATACATCCTTATAGGATGGGGGACTCTCTCCTGAGAATCCATTGCTGAAAAAGATTTGGGGGTCATGGTGGATATTCAGCTGAACAAGAGCTCCTGGTGGGATGATGTGGTCAAAAGAACTAATGTGATCCTGCGAAGCATAAACTGGGGAATCTCGAGTAGGAGTAGAGAGGTTATTTTACCTCTGTATTTGGCACTGTTGTGACTGCTGCTGGAATATAGTGTCCAGTTTTGGAGTCCACAATTCAAGGATGCTGATAAATTGGAGAGGGTTCACAAAAGAGAAAACAAGAACAATTAAAAGATTAGAAAACAAGCCTTATAATGACAGACTCAAGGATCTCAATCTATTTAGTTTAACAAAGGGAAATGTTAAAGGGTGACTTGATTATGGTCTATATCTACATGAGGAGCAAATATTTAATAATAGGCTCTTCAGTCTAACAGAGAGAGCAGGGGCGTGTGCAGAAATAAAAATCTGACCGCTTTTGGAAGCATTCTGTGCCCGCTTTGGCCTTGGGGCTGGAGGAGCTCACTCTCCCCACCTCTGTCTCGGGCTCGGGACTGGAGGAGTTCTGTGCCCCCGCTGATTATTGGGGGGGGGGCATGCCCCTGCTTGCCCTCCGTTGTGCATGCTGCTGAGAGAAAGCTATAACACAATCCATTGGCTAGAAGTTGAAGCTAGACTAATTCAGACTGGAAATCAGGCATACATTTTTAACAGAGAGAGTCATTAACTACTGGAACAATTTATCAAGTATTGTGGTGGATTCTCCATCACTGACAATTTAAAAATCAAGATTGAATGTTTTTCTAAAAGATCTGCTTTGGGGAAGTTCTATGGCCTGTGTTATACAGGAGGTCAGACTAGATGATTACAACAATCACTTCTGGCCTTGGAATCTATGAATCTATGATTTGATCACACTGATTTGCAAAATTTGCATCTGCAGTGAATTAGCTAGTTATTAATCCCAATTACCCAGGTTTTGTTTTATTTATGATATATGTTTAGAGGCAGATCTTCAGATGGTGTAAACTGTCATATCTACAATGGTGATTAATAATTTACACCAGCTGTCTCTGAACCTCTAGCCACATCAACTTCGGGTCCTGTGTTACTCTGAGAGCGTAGCAAAAATCACAATGCATACAAGAGATCTCAGTCCCAAGGAAGGAAGTGTATTTAGAAGGTCAGATGTACCATCTCTACAGGACAATGGAGCCTATAGATTCTACAGAACATTACTGGCCATGGAAGATTCTGTCTGCCCTAACAGGTGCAGGTATTCAGTCTGAGGCAGGAAGGCTGAGTTGAGAGATGAAGGATTACCTGTAATCCCATGCGAAACAGAAGTAAGTGAAGATTGTTGGGAAGTTCCTGGTATTCACAGTAGGCTGCCCTAAACTTCAGAAAAACAACATTCACTGAGTGCTGAGCCAGATGCAGACTAAACCAAATTTTTTTTGGAACAGGAACTTCTGAATACCTTTCTCAGCTCTTTACTATGAGAACAGATATTTGTATTGAGAGGCTCCCTACAGTACTAACACTTGCTCTCGGACTCCTACAGTTATACACAGACGGAGCAGTTAGCACACAGCAGGTACCTATGGAGGGGCAGAGAAGAAACAGCAGACAAAATAGAACTACAGCATTTTAAAAGGTAACATCCATATTGTCCATTCCCTTATAACACGTCATTCTGAAACACTGAACAATACTATGGTTAGAGCTGACCCCATGTAGTATATTAAGAGTCCAGTTCATCCTTCTATATAAATAATGTAATAATTATACAAGTATAAAATTATAGGCAAGTTATTTCAAAAACAGATTCCTCTCAGCCCACCTTCTCCCTAAATGGCAGATCAATCAGACCTATAGTTTTGTGACCCATGTTTGATAGACACAGGATTGTGCCCTCTCAGAAGGAACAAGAGATAGCGAGGCTGGTTTTGTACAAACACTCACATTTTCCCAAATACCAAAGAGCATCTGAATGTTTGTTTCTCTTCATAACATATAAAGATTCATATGCTAAAAAATGAGAGGAATAAAGAAACTTACTGGCAAAATAAATTACTTTTAATACTTTTTTTGAGTACCTCTTTAAATTCCCAGTTCTGATTCTATGCAAGTAGCAAAAAGTCTAATACTAAGCTAGTGAACTCCAAACAAAAGCATTTTTCCCATCTCCCTGACAATATGCTTCCGCTTCTTAATTATTATTGACAAACACAGATGTAGCGGTTAGCACAGATTTTCAAGTGGGTTTATTTTCCTCATTCATCTCTACATTTTGTTCTATTCTGAATGGAAGAAATGGTGTTTTCAGTAGCTGCATGTCGAGTCAGCTGAACTTTTGCCCATCGTCTAATTTAATGTGATAATAAGAGTGTTTGCTTAATGATGACAGGCCATTATGTACTGGCTGTTCTTCCCATTTTTAATCTTTGATGTATTCAAAATTTGTCAAAACCTTACATCAGCACCCCAGAGAAGTGCTGTATATTCATCTATCTAGCTCAGTCTGTCCACAACAGCAAATAGTAGGGAAGTGGCAGCTACTAAAGTCAAGTTCAAAAGCAGGTCAGAAAGTAGCAGATCTCTGTAGTAAGGAGAATCTGTTGGCTCCAGCTTTTTATTGTACCACAAAACAACTAGGAAATTCCACTCTCAGTAGGACAAAGGCCTTTGTTGTACCTAAGTCAAGCCTAGCTGGTGTTGGTTCTGCTTGGAGCAGACGATTGGACTAGATGACCTCTTGAGGGCTCTTTGAACCCTAATATTCTAAGTCAAAGATGACTTTGTCACTTTTTCATAACTAAGCAGCAAAGAATAGTTTAAAAGTGATTATGCTGAGAAGACCCAGCAGTGGACTGAAGTGGCTGACAGAAGTGGAAAAAAAGATGTTCTCACAGAGGAAGTGAATCTGATCTCATTGAAATTGGTGTAAATCAAGAGCCACATCATCAAAGTCAGGGATGTTGTAGAGCTTATGTAAGATCAGAATCAGGGCCACAGTGTCTTGACTAGTGTGAGAAAAAATGCACCTTGAGTGGTGCACTCTGCCAGTCAGTCCAAAAAAGCTACAAAGGTCTCAAACCAGCTCTGGAAGGAGCCATATTGTTTTGCAGCCTAAGCCAACAGAGGTGGCAAGTGTCATTGCATGCCTCAGGGAAAAGATTAGTCACCATTAACTCTGCCAGATGGATTCAAACACAATTTTAATAAACTGGTTTGGTGGAGTGATTATTCTCGGCCAGTGCTGGTACAAAATGCTTTAATCTCTAAATGCCTCTAGCAATTAGTATGCCCCAATTCTATTTAATAAATAGCCATTTACCATGTGAAAATGCTAACTTTGTTGTTGTTGCTGCTGCCACAAACTGGCTAATTATTTCAGCTGCAAAGCAGAACAAGGAAGTAACCAATTTAGCCCTGTCTCTGGGTTCAGTTATAGTTGCTGTAGTCTCCAGGGTAAAACAAAACAAAACAAATTTAGAATTATTTTCAGTGCTGGTAGCTATTGTATGTTTGGACTGTGTTAAGGAAAAACTAGTACCAGGCTAGAAAAGATCTTATTGTCAGGCAACCTGGGAAAATCAAAAAACAAGCCTGGGCAAGTGAAATGTAACCAACTCACTACTTGCCAGGCAAGCTGCATTTAAATGGCACTGAAAAGGTGAAGAAATGCATGTTTTGCATATGTCCTGCTAAATTAATCTTCTGGCTCAGCTTGGCCAGTTCTGCCCCATATTGCACTTTTGAAGAGTATACATGTCTATAGTTACATCTACACTGCAACCAGGGGTGTAATTTGCAGCTTGTGCAGACATACTCACCCTAGCTTTAATTTAGCTAGCTTGGTAAAAATAAATGCAGGCTAGCAATGCAAGCACATAGAGGGGCCTGGTAGGCTTATTCAACCCATGCTGAAGCCCACACTACCATATCCTCACTGCTATTTTTGTGAGCTAGCTAAATTAAAGCTATTTTGGGTATGTCTACACAAGCTGCAAATCATACCCCCATCCACAGTATAGACGTAACCGTATTGTGTAATATTACTGCTACTTAGTACTTATTTACCAGATCTCCAGCTGCTTTACAAAAACAGTTAACACTATTGTTCTCATTTTACAAATAGGAAATGTGAGACACAAAGAAACCACAATTTTCTAATTGGACCTCAGATTTTGAACGCCCAGCTTGGTTTTCAGATATATTGAGCACCAGGTACTCTCACTGTCATAAATAAGCGTTATGGGTGCTTAGCACTTCTGAATAATCAAGCCCAAAGTGTTTCTGAAGTTTGTCACCCCAAAATTGAGGTATCCAGTATTAGAGGCCACTTAGGAAAATTTTGGCCTATGTAACTTAACATCACACAATGGCCCAATGGGAGAGATGGGAACAGAATCCAGCTCTCATGATTTACAGCCTGCTGCTCTATTCCCCAGACTATTTTTACTGCAGATGGTCCTGAGCCACAAAAGTGAAGACTTCCAGTCAAATTTTTCAGAATTCAATGGTGTTCTTATCTTGAGCTTTGGTTTGGCTCATTATAAAGTTAGAAAGTAGCCACAGCATTTGGATATGAATTTTCCAAACTTCAGTGCTGCTTGGATCTGGACTCTTGAATGTACTCCCTACTATATATTCTCCCCGGTGTTCAATTTGGGGCACATCTGGCACTTGGAGATATTTTCAAGGAAAATGAGGTGAGAGCCAGTTTTTATTTTCAGCCTCAGGTGACAACATATGACTGCCAATCAATGTACTCCATATTTTAAAAATTGTAGAATAGAATAATAGCTTGTCTTGGAGGGAGAGAGGAACAAAATGTTTACAGCTAATCTTAACTGAATATTAAAAAAAAACCACCTCCTTTTGACCACCACCAAAAAAAAAAAAAAAAAAAACCCACAAAAAAACCAGGGCAAAACCAATGAAATATGAGAAGTAACCTGCTGGCATAATCAAGATGAGAGACAAGTTACAATTTCCTCATTCAAACTTTTATGCCATATTGAAGATAATTTACAGTTAACTTATTCTCACTGTCAAAGATATGTCTCATTTCAGCAGTGCTGATAGAGAAGGGCTTTTAAAAATGTGAAGATCGTAAATCTGATCACAATTAAGGAGAATGAACGAATGTGTATTTTCCATTTACTTTCCACATGCATCTAATCTGGGAAACTGACTTACTCTGTTCCTGTTCGGCCTGGATACACGTCAGGTTTGTGTCTGAACTATTCTGCCTCACCCATGGCTTGAACGGAGATTGCCAAGGTTCATCAAGGCTGTTTCTAAGCTTTGGATATAGTCAGGAGAGCAAAACTCGTGGAATACACAATAGGGAGGCACCGAGGAGCTCACCTATAGTAACATTTTAATTTCTATTCAGAGCTGAAAATCAATAAGGTCTTACTAATTTCTATTTAAAATTTGACTAGAAATGTGTAGTATGGATATAACTTTACATTGATAATCTAATAAATGTAACAATCAGCTATTAGAGCCATTCACGGTATCATTCCCAGACTAGACAGTCATGCAAAATATTGTGCTCTGTCTCACATTGTTAATCATATAAACCACAGGGAAAACAAAGCAGGACTCAGTCAGCATTCCCTAGCAGAAAAAAACACTATACAGCTCACCAGCTTTAAGAAAGGAAGGTGGTGACTTCAAACCAAAAATAAAAATTATAGGCTTCAGAATCTAAATGTTTCTAAAAAAAAGAAACTGAAAACCAAGAGACTCTGATTGCCTTTGAATGATCCAAGTCCAGTATATGACTGGATGAGTTAGCACTGCTATATACAGTTAATCAGGATTGCTAGAGGTTGTGCAAGCCAGTTCTATACATCAGTGTGTAATTGCTGGCTAGTGTACATGTGTGTATCAATGCACTCTATTGGATAGAATGGCAGACCACTTTCTGTGCATATCAGATCTCTTTGCTAGCTCCTTTTGCCCATCAGGTTTTTAGAGCAAAAGGTTCTGATATATTTTCCCCATATAACATCTATGTGATTAGCTGATGATTGTGCCATGGAGGGCGTGTTCTAACTCGATGCCAATGGGCTTTTTACTCAATGAACAATGTGTCTGTCCGTTGAGGACAGGTATATATGCTCCATTGAGTATGACAGCCTTACCAAGGCTCAAGGAAATGAGAACACACTTATTAAAATGTAGATATATGTTTGAACAACAGCTAAAAAAAAAAAAATCTTATTAACAAGAAAATCCAGAAAAAATCCCTTAAATTTACCCTTCATTTTCTTTAATTACATAATATCTTATATTGGTATAGTTCCTTTCATAGGCTCAATGATTACAAAAGTACACCACAAATCATATACTGGGCTTGATTCTGATCTTATCTTTGTTCTCAGATACAGAGCTGAAAATCCAAGCGAATGGAGTTTTGCTGGAGTTATACAGACGTAACAGAGAGCAAAATCTGGTCCACTGATATAAACAGAGCTCCCTCTGATGTACACCTGTAAGATCCAAAATCAGGCCATCTGTACACACAAACACCACCACTGAAATGCAGCCCTCTCGGGGTGGAGAGTGGCATGTAATCAGTGCATGGCATGAGGCAGAACCATTGAGGGTGGGGAAATTTGAAGCAGCAAACCCCTCCTATTCAGAACAGCATTTTTTTCTGTCAACCAAGAGCAGTTTTGGGGGGTTCATCTACAATGGAATGCCATATAACAAATGGCATGGTACTCACTCTATATAATTCAGAAAAATGAAAGGCTGAATCACCTCTCCCAGGATTTGAATCTGAGGTTCCAGAGAGTCTAGTTATTCCAGAACTGACATTTAGGCCCTTGAGCTGCCTCTTCGTGGTGCTCATAAAATAAGCTGCATATTCCAGTGGGGAGTAGGGAGGCTGACTCATTCTGGCAGCATACATTCAATACATGAGTAACTTTCCCACTCAGGAAAGGAAACTCTCCAGATAAAGAAACATGTTAAAGAAGTGTCATAATCAGACCAGCCTTTGGTTCCATAAACCTGCAACTTCCAGGGACCTGAAAGGTTAGGGCTAATTTCATCTTCTTTTTTTTAAAGTAGGTTTATAGCCTTTCCCTCTCTAAGATAGTCTTTGCAACATACATTTATTGCTAGGGTTGAAAGTTTATTACTGATTTTTCCTAAATATTATCAGTCATTCACAATTCCCCCTCCTGAAAAAAATTCTTTGAGATAAGTAAAAGTCATGGGCACAGGTCCTTTGAAGTTCTGGAAAGATCTCATATGAGCTTCTGATGGTGAGCCCCATTAATTAGGGGCACTGTAAGTTCTCCCCCAGCAACTGCCTGTAGCTGAGCAGTCAGTGCAACTGCTGGCTTCAAAGAGGGACAACTCAGTTAACACAGTGATCCATTCACGTGAAACTAGAACTGAAGACAGAGAAATCCTGCATTTTAATCCCTGCTGATACTGACTCCCCTCTTTGACTCTAGTTTCCCCATATGTAAAATGGGGATAATAATGGTTACCTATGCCAAGGGAGGGCAGTTATGATTAATTAATGTCTGTACATGCTGATGTCAGTGCTGATATTCAGCAGAATGCTCACAAAATCATGGGGGTTGCTAGGCCCCCAGGACCTAATTTATTTGGACAACAAACTCTTGCAGAAGTTTTTTAAATATTGGCAGCTATTCAGTTTCAAGCAGGTAGTGCCACTTGTGTAGCAGGAGACTGAGGAGGGAAATAAAGATGCCCCCAACACATACACAATACTCACTCGTTTATAGAAAATGAAGCAATTACAGTCAGTTTGTCACCCAATAGATGTTACCTTACTTTCAACCAAATCCGCAGGGTGGCTCTGTGCACTGTGGTATTTTCATGGTGGACAAAAGTTGATTATGGTTATGGAGTGGGGGGAAACGGATTCGCAGGCCCATTCAAAAATGCTAATTGAAGTTCTAGCTATAGCAATATAGCAATGTTCTGGCCATGACAATATATAATGACAATATAACCTGCTCTACATACCTATACAAGCCCACACATAGAGACATTCACTTAACAGCTGAACTGTAGCTTTAAATAAGGAAATTCAAACTTTTACCTCTGACATGCACTGAACAGCACATTTAATTGATTCAGGAGGTGATAATTTTTATGCAACTGGGAATTTTTCATTCAAGCTTTCCAAAATTTATGGCCACGTGTTGTTTCATCTTTCAAAGGGTTTTTGAAGAGTATGGGAAAAATGCTACTGCAATTTCAACAGCATCTGCAACTACCACCATATTGGAAGCAATTTGGGGAGGCTTAGCTTTAGACTTTCTTCTGCTACATAATCAGTGACCTTCCCTTTGTTGTGTCTCTCAAACCTTTTTTTCATCAGACAGCTCAGCATTCAGGCAATACCACCTGAGCAGATGAAAGAACCCAGAAAATACTGCAAACATTGGTAAAATGGGAATGTGACACAGATGTCTCTGTGTAGCTTTTAAGAACAGATGACGCCATGAGGTGAAACTCATTCTCAAGAATAGCAAAGAAACTACTTTCAACACATCCTTAATGCTTAGAAAAGAGCATTTCTACTGATGGTGGTACTTCTCCCCACCCCACTAAAATGCTGATTTTAATATGAAAAAGTGTGAACCAGTTTACATTTTTTTAACTTAACAGTTTGAAGCATTTATCATCAATTGATTATAAACACGCTGATTACTAGGGTTGAAAGCCAGGCACATGGTTTTATTTCAGCCCAAAATGAAGAATAAAATCCAAGGTAAGTAAGAATGACACAAAGAGACCATCTAATAGTTTTCAGATGACCTTTCTGTGAAAGAGCTAGTACCATTTTCACTGACACTGGCCTACTGTTTACAGAGTTTTGTACTGAAATAAGCAGTTTCAGCATGCCATTTGTCATATTCTGACAAAAAGGAAATATGGATTTTATTATGAATGAGGAAGATAATTAAAAAGTATCAAAATCTGATTAAGTGTTCTTGATCAAATTAGTAGCTTTCTGATCTTTCCCTTTCCTTTTCGTGCATTTGAAACATCTACACCAACTTCTTCAAACACAGTAATTCCAGTTACCAGAAATCCATTTAGTTTTCTAGCTGTGAATACAAAAATTATGGGAAGTGGCACTAATAATGCTAATTGCTTCAAATTTGTGTATAATAATGTTGCTTACTACCATTAAAAATGTAAATAAAAATATTGTTCTCTCTGCCCAGCACTGATAATAATGACAGGCACTTTCTAAATACCAATTAGACTCAACATGACTAATTCTGTAACTGATAGAAAATGACCTTGGCTTCAGTATTCCAATGCGAGCAGCACAACAAATATGAAGAGATGTCACCATTCTCTTCACTGAAATATATGTGGTATTCCACAGAAGTGACTTCGATCATATTCTCACTTCTTACAGTGATTTTATGGTATTAATAGCCAATAATATACATTTAGCACAACATTTAGCCTAACAATTAAGTCAATGATCAACTACTGTGGAAAAAAAAAAAGAACAGTCACTTCTTTCTTAACAAAGTGTTTGGAATTGAAAACAAACCAAACCATGGTACAGTGAACTGTGACTCTGGCTTTAAACATATTAGCAAATATGTATCTCAGTCTCCCATTTCTCCCACATTTAATGAAGCACTGTATTATCCCCTTCCCTTTGCCGGTAGGTGGAACTTGAAAGCCAATTGTTCTGATGAGATATACTTGTAACCAGGCAGCACTCAAGGAGTTAACTTGTCTTCCACAAAGGCGAAGAGTTTTGCTGACCCAGTGAGAGATGGGCTGAACAGAATTCAATTCTGTTGCAGTCAACAGGAAAGTAGGAAGGAAAATAGGATTTAACAAACAAAGCATAAAAAGCCCACAGCAGGAAATCATTATTTGGGCAATTGTTCACTTTGTTAAGAGACTGGACTATATTAATATCTATCAGGGCACACTGCTGTGTTTGTGGTTCCTCTTTAGTACCACGTCTAGTCTAATTATTTACAAGGTGGTCATACTGGCTGGAGAATTTTGCCATTGTGTGGGATTTCCGAGGAATACATATGCCACTGATGCATAGTTTGGCACTAGCTTATTCTGGTTAAAGTTGAGTGGGTTGGCCAAAATTGAATCAATACTACAGGAAGCTCAGAATGCCAACAGAAGTGGTTTACAGAAATAGTTCACTGACCATTACATCTGCAATGGATTAAGCATTTAAATGGTTCGGTTTATAATATAGATATACGTAAATAAATGCACCCATATATTTTGATAATATATTTGCAGCTAAAAACCTTATAGGAATTCACATTGCATTATTTCACATGACCATTGAAAATATCTGATTTCTAATGTTTTACCAGACTTGTTTTAAAAATAATGTAGGTTTGACATTTCATCTAATATAACAGATGTTTAGAAAGGAAAATTCTACAAACTGCTAGAGCAGTCTGACATCCTAAACACTATTATGACAGCCAGAAATTAAATAATCTGGAGGAGGAGGTAAAGGATGACAAGTCATAACCAAGGTATTGCCTGCACAGTTTGTATCAGAGCAATTTTTTAACCTCCATTACCACAAATACTGTCATAAAAGAAACAGCACATGGTACTTATTTTAATACCTGTTTATATTGTAGCTCCAATTTTTTCAGGGGAAAAAATATTTATATGTCGGGCTGCGTTAAATAAAACTCTTTCAAGCTGCTTAAGCATTTGGGATATTGAGATGGATTAATGGTCAGAGTACAAGTGATGTAGTAAAAAAGGCTTATGGTATCGCTGTGTTCCACAATTTATCACAGTCTATAGCCTCAGCTGGTATAGAAACAGAAAATATGGATGGCACCCGACATTGTCCCAATGCACATCTCTCTCTGACCTGTCACTGCATCTCATTTCTCATCTCTTGTGGGGTTTATTAGGATTATCTCCCTTTAACCAGTGTAGAATTGTACATTTTCTATAATACACAGGGAGCCTGATACCCAGTTACTCAGAGTTGGAAACTGGAAGAAGCCCCATGTGTGCAGCCAACTGGTGAAAAATGCACCAGATGGACAGAAGCTAGCATTTTCCTCCTGACTCACTAACCCCTCTCCCTAAAACTCTGACTCTTCCATAAATATCTGGTCATCTGTCACGTCTACAGTGCTGAATAGTGCTAACATTTACCAACATGAGCAGCATGGTTTTCTTCTCTCATGGAGTAAGCTGTGACCATTTTTCACGCCCAATATTTGGCAATGTTCTAAAACCTCTCTAGATGTGCTCTAAGGTGAAATTCAAGGCTCTCCAAAGCACTTAAGCTCCACATGCAGACTGTGTAGGGATCAGCTAGTGAAGGAGCCATGCAGGATGTCTCTGCGCTCTCTTATTTTCTGTAGGAAGCTGCCTGAGCTGGCCTCACGTAGTGCCATTTAGAAAGTCACAAATGGGGTTGCCTAAGACCTCAGATTTAACTTTATGTAGATGCAGTGGCCTCAGGATCCTGCACAACTAGCATATAGGGACTGAACTGGTTGTTTCAGCCCAATCACAGCCAAAAGGTCTATACACAGTAAAGTGTATAGTGTTTACTTTATGTGCCTAAAAAGGATGGAGGATTGAGATAACCCTACGGGTTTGCAAACCTTTGAATTCAGGCAGTGCCAGAATTTCAAAACTTGCTAGTTATTCCATCCAACATCACAACTTGAATAAAATTCTGTACCCAGTAACATCAGTGTAATAATTCTACTTAGCCTGACTCTCCTCTCATTTACCGCTGTTTCACATGGGTCTAACTACAGTGATTTCCATGCAGTTACTCTTCATTTACATTGGTGTAAGTGAGAGAAGACCCAGGCCCAATGACATTATTTTGGATTTATGCTGGTGACACTGAGAGCAGAATTTCTCCCATTGCGTAAGGATGGAAAACCGAAGGTGACCTTTTCATATTACATCTTTACTGATGGTCTCTTCTGTACACAGTAGTTCAATTATAAAACTAAAAACTTGATACCAATGTTATTTTTATATAACCTTGCAATTTATTTGTTTAATAGGGTAATCTTATGGGTAAATTACAGAGCATTAAATATGTGATCTGTATAGATTATTACTGAGGACAACTGCCAAGATTTACCCCAACTATAAATACTCTCCTTTCAGGTAATGTGCTGTAGACATTTGTAAAATAATACAGTCTCATTTGTACAGTGAATTCTGCTGGCAGAAAAAGTGACATTACAGTTGAGAGGATTTTGAAGGACAGAGGAACTCAAGACGGTAACTGCAAATTTTGTTCAGTCAGGAATCAAGTACCAAAGTTATCTCTGGTGTAACTGCATTGCAGTTATATCGGGGGTGACTTTGATCCAACCTATTTTAAATTTTATGTAGCAAGAAAAATATTCATTCTAACTTTTAAAAGGGAACACATCAAAGTGCCACAGGCAAAAATCAAGCCTTGCTGTGGGAAAGAATGCTCTTCTGGTTAAGGTACTAGATTTATACCCCTGCTGTAGATTTGCATCCTGACTTGCAGTGCGGTAAAGTCTGGTGTAGACAAGTCCTTAGATTTGTGTATACCTGGAAGGGAGAGTGGAAGTTAACCATTTTTGTATATTATTTACGCCATTGCAGATTCTGGTCCCACTTATGTTTGCCAACCTAAATAAATATTTCAAAACAATGAAAAACACAGCAAGTTAAATCATAATTTCTGAGCTGTGGAAATAGCTATTGAAAACAAAAATATTAATACAGTGACCTATAGTGAGGATATTACTATGAATTATAAAAATGCTAACATCTGGCATCCTAATTAGCTATGATCCTGTGATACCTTCTCAACACTTAGCATGACCTTTCTTTCACTCAGAGTACAGAATCTATTTATCTTGTCTCATAATTTACAGCAAGATTTACTAGTATTTATCATTTAAAGTGTCTTTCCATTAACTTATTGGCTCTCGGTATAGGTTTATTTTAACTACTGACAATTATACTTTAATAGTGTTTGGTTCAGAAAACAAAACAACAGGTACTTCAGAATGAGGAGATATTGCCATTAAAAAACATAAACATATAGAAAAAAAGACGTTTGTTGTTGCTTCTGCTACTGCCCAAGAACATCCACATTCTCTATTGCAGGTGCTATTAAAACTTCACTACTCTGAGCATTATAACCTTAGCTGCCCCCCAACCCGCATGTCATACACATACACATTAATGAGTCCACCTGTCCTACATCACCGGTACTATAATCATTCTGCTCTACATACACGCACTATAATCCTTGTCCTAGGCATATAAACACTAGGGACCTTTTTCTCCCAGACCGCATGCAATTTGTCATCTCTTTACCAAACATATGCTGTAATCAATCTCTTCTTGTACTCATGGCACAGAAAACTTTCTCTTCCTTTTCTGACACACAAGGCATTTAATCCCTTTCTATTGCTTTCTTTTAAATTGCAAGAACCATCATGCTATTCCTCATACGCCTCAAACACCGTTTTCACATATTTTTCCACTAAAAGACTTAGCATTGTAAGACTTTTTTGAAGTTTTACAGGGGGGACCTTTCCAGCATTAACATTCTTGCTTTATTTTGTCTGCTCTTAATCCCACCTTTTTACCATACCCATGAATCCTTTCCTTCTACCAACACTGAAGACATTTGAACAATGAATTGTTTTAATGCTTATCATAGTGAAAAATAATAATTGCACACAACAAATTTCCATGTCAGATTCACTGAAATATTTCCACTGTGAGTAATGTTCTATGGGTTTCTTCTGGGATGGCAGCCTTTATGAAATGTATCTGCATGTCCAATTTGTCTGCAAAATAGAGTTGAAGGCCAGGCGGAACCACTAGATCACATAGTCTGATCTTCTGAATATCACAGACAGACAACCAATACCACCCAGCATCTGCACACTAAACCCAAAAATCAAAATTAAACCAAATTTTACAGCCCACAGGAATCTGGACCATTCTGTGCCACAGGGAGGGAAAAGGAGGGATTGAGATGTACCAGTGCTTGAGGCCCCTGCAACAGCAGAAAAAAAAATAGATGCAAAACTAGAAAAAAATCTAAATCAAAATGCAAGGAGCTGAAGCATTTACATGAAATACGCCATGTCATGCCAGCCACAATGCTAACTGTCTTTGATCTTTCTGAACTTCTGAATCATGTGTGACTAAAGCATCTTTTACCAAGAATTTCGGCCTTCTGAGTTAATGAAAATCCAGCATGCACAATTTATGGAAGCAAGGAACCAAACATTAAAAAAAAAGTAATAAAAAAACCACAGGAGCCTCTAATGGGAGAGCCCTCACCATCCGGATGAATCTATTAGTTCATATTTTTCTGGCAGATTTATTAGGTTTCATTTGAATTTCTTTGTCTTTCCACTAGTGTTTGTACAGAAACTCTTAGGAGTAAGAATGTAAAGAACAAAATGAATCAGCGCTGTGAATGCAAACCCAGTGAGTGATCCCAGCAATAATGAGGCAGCTATGGAAGACCCCACTTTCTCATTAAGCTAATATCAGCCTTATTTCTCAAACCAAAAAGCACTGAAATATAATAACACTTTCACAAAGATTGATTATGAAGAATTTTTAACCCTTTTTTTGCTTTGATGCTGCTACTCCGTGCAGCGTGACTTCCTTTGAAGTGCTGGAGTTCCATGGAGAGAGTTGCCACCTTCTTCATTTGCAGGCAAAAGGGAGAGACTGAAGAAGCAGTGAAAATGGACACCCGTGGATTAGATCCTGAACCACTGAAGTCAATGGGAACTTTGCCACTGACACAGACCTTTTAAAAGTTCCTGAGGACATGGGTCTTTTGCATCATTTCATCTCCACCAGTGCTGGCAACCTGGAAAGAGCTAATCTAGACAGGCTACCAGCTGCTGTCATAACTGTAATCACTATGTCATCTGAGGGCTAGTCTTCACTACAGAGGTAACTCCAGTTATTACTTGAGTGTTTCCCCTAACTTGAATGCTGCCTACACACAAAAATGCTTAGCTCCGGTGGTGCTTTTAATTCAAGTTGGCTGGCCTGCCACAACTTGAGTTTGAAGAACTCACTGACTGCTAACACAACCACTCTGTATAGCTGGAGTGTTATTTTTCAGTATAGCCACTCCTCCCACCCAAGCTAGGCTAACTTGAGAGGAGTTAACTCAAGTGTCGATAACTTGAGTTGTGCTTTAGAAATAGATGTCCCATCTATGCAGTCCTACACCCTCACCTCCTAAAATCATTAATATGGTTTAAAATTCCTTGTGGGCATCGAGATCCCTTGGTGAAAAGAAAGTTGTCAGTTCTAACATTTTAAGATCTTATAAGTCAGAAACAGAAAAGCCCTATTAGTTTACAGAAAATTCATTATGGTAAGGTATCCATTGGTAGTCATTAATGAGGTAGCTTTCTGGATTGCATGTGAAACTTGTAGAAATCATCACATATTATATATCCAGAAACAATCTTTTCTGTGCCTTTTCTTCCAGTTAGCCTTTCTTCAATTCCTCCTAGACTGTGGTAGGTCTGCCCAAGGGTTACAGAGAAAACAAGCAAAGGGAAGAAATGCGGATTCCTTACCACAGCAGCACTCTTTCTTTCCCAAGCATAGCTCCCTTGGTGAGTCATTCTCCTACTTGAAAACATATTAATATCAAAACCTATTTCTTCAGAGGTCAATCATAATGGATTGATCAGTTTAGTTTAAGGAAGAAATATACACCAGAAGGTGACCCAAAGGAAGCAAAATGGGCTTTTAAACGTAAATAATTTTCCTAGCCTAGCCAATGAAAAAGAGAATTCACAAGGGACTTGAGACACAAGGTATAATGCCCATTCTTTTACATGTATTTCTACATGTAATTTTCTACCTACTAAAAGGAAAAAGAAATGATATAAAAAACATTTTAAAACCTTGATTATTGCCATGCATATGGTCTCTTCAATGTCATTACAAGTCAGCATTTAAGGTTATTATGGTTTTCATTATTTCTCAAATGAATTCCTCAACCACCTCTCAAATTCACACTGATTTCTGTCCAGTTAAAAACCAGGCAGTATATAAGTAGCCTGTTTGTATAACAGCTAACTACTGTAAAATGCCCCACTGACAATAGACTGGATAGCTAAAATGGACTAGACATGGGCGATAGCACTTTTCCCCTCCAGGTGATTGGTCCAAATCTGACCTTGGTTGGTAGCGTCTTAACTTTGGGTGTTCAGTGACCTATTCAAATGACTTTGGTAGCCTCAGTCTACAATCCCAGTGGACAAGTAACCACATCACAACAATACTGTCTTATTGTTGTGCTAAGGAATTTAACAGAAAATAGGAACTTCTCTAAGGGCTTTTTAGACCATTTTATAGAATTTAATAGAAAATTATATTCTGGACTTAGATTTCTATGGGATGATTCAACCTTCCCACCTCCTAAAAATGGACATTGAGCTCTACTGCATTCTACAGAAATTGTTCTAAAAACAGACATGAGCGTATTCAATTTCTATTTAACTTTAATGGTATGTGTCCTATTAAATTATACAGAACTTTGCTAACAGGACTACCAAAACTGCACCCTTCTTGGCAAACTTAGATGCCGTCCAGGCCATGTTCAATATACAGTGGTGGGGTAATATGGAAAAACGTGTACTACTGCTGTGTCTGAATTTTTCATCTTCTTTGGAATGTCCCACAGAATTGAATAGATATTAAACTAATAGGGGTTGCATAGAGACTATTCTAAAAACCTACACAAATTAATAAAGAATGAGATCCTTTGTTATTTTTAAAAATCATTTGTAGAGAATTTTATGGCAGAGAAAGAATTTTATATTAAATTCTATAAGAGACTTCAAGAAAACTATAGAAATGTAGTCATTTTCTATTAAAATTGAGCACATGCTTCAGAGCTTTCCCAAATCACTGCCTAGGTTGTGTCAAAAGAAAGAAGCAAAAATCTGTTCTATATACAAACTGCACTGCACACTATGCTTAACATTTTCTCTAAAAATAAAGTGCAATTCTTTTCAGATTATTCTTTTTCACAGTGATCAGGAAGCAACTCAGACACTGCTCATTTCCACTCAGAAGTAGTCATGACTAGAGATTAATCCAAACTGCAACATTTGGATGTGGATGTGTGGAAGTTGGTTAGCTAATTAATGACACAGGTTAGCAACAAAATTTGGATACAGATCCAAACGCAAAATGCCCAAATCTGTAAATCTTGCTCACTTTGAATAGTAACTTTGGTGTTGATCTGCAAACACTTATGTGGGCAAATTTATGAAAAATTTTCAAAAGTATTCAGTGGTGGCCTAAATGTGCTCCCATTGAAATCAATTGACTTACCATTAACTTTGATCAGAGCAGACTTAGGCCAACACCAAGCACTTTTAAAAATCCCATCCGAAGTATTTCTTGGACTGGAGGCTCTCTCTACAAGATGGTCCACTAAGATAACAGTAGTACTTGCAAAGTAAGATATTACTCGATGTAAGGGTAACAGAACTGGGTGTAAAGTTTTGAGGTGTTGAACAGCCTGCAAACAAAAACAGCAACAAAACATAATCCAACACAAAGTGCTTTCAATGAACTTCCTTTTAATTTCCAATCTTTATTGTACAGTAAAACTGCGTTTCAGTGAAAACAGATAACCTCATTAAGTCTGTGTCTACTTCACTATTTTTTCCTCATTGCAGATTTTTAATAGCAAAAGGAGAAACAATCCATTAAATTTTTACAAGTTTTTATTAAAGTTCTTCTAAAAGATGAATTTTATTACACAGGACTGTGTAGTACACTGAGTATCATTTTATTTGAAGATTCACCAACTATCACACAGTATCCTTCATGAAATAGTAATTTGGAATATCATGTATGTGTTAAGTTACCATCTTTCTGGGAGCATTCTCTCATCAGCTTTTCTCCAGACAAAATAGATTTCTGACATATTCTAAAAAGTGCAGTGTTGTTGTAGGCATGTTGGTCCCAGGATATTACAGAGACAAGGTGGATGAGGTAATATCTTTTATTGGACCAACTTCTGTTGGTGAGAGAGATGAGCTTTCGAGCTTACACAGAGCTCTTTAAAAAATATTACCTCACTCACTTTGTCCGTCTAAGATTCTGGGTGAGTTTACAGCAAATAAAAGGAATAATACCTTTTGAAATCTGTCTGATTTTCGCTCCCTTTTATGCCTACTACACTGCCCAAATACACAGAAGCATTAATTAAGCTGTCACTGTACAAACTATTCGTAAGTGTAAGTCCTGGACCTAACTAGCACCACCCTCTTCTTGACAGAAATCATTGCAGCATTTTCACAATGTCTACTATCTTTGAAGATTTCAAAAGAAATGAAAAGGTTTCAGTGAAGAGCTGTTGTCTGTAAAAGAGAGCACACTTGCAGAGCTACAAGCAAATTTTACAAGGATTTTCATTTTCATTGAGGGGGTCAGTTCAGTTAACCCTTTATCAATAAAGCTTCCCAACAGGAATAAATCAGTTTTCCCATTTTAGATGATTCTTAGTTTATCCATCCCCCATACTTCATTGCTGTTGAAAAACTGAGCTTGCACTGCTGACTTGAATCTTAGGTCTCTGTTAATTTACTTGTCCTTTTTAAAGATTTCTCATATAGTAACAACACCCAAAACATAGAACAGTCAGGGAAACACATGTGAAAACATGTAATTATAAATATTCACTGCTTTCATACAGAGACCAGGACTTGAAATTTAATACTGTGTCAGCAGACTGTTTCAAAACTAAATTTACACACACTTTCATGATATGTAACCTCTGTTGTCTCACCCTTATATACTTTCATTTTCAAAGCAGAAACCAGAGCAATGAGAGGTTGGCCCCAGTTTCTTAAAATCAAGGCACTGGGCCAAATCTATCCCTGATGTAACTCCACAATTTGGTCCTTGGTGTTTTTCCCTGGGGAAAACACTTTTCCAAAATATAAAATTTAATCCATATCCTTCCCAGTCTGTGAATTCCTGTAGGACATTTGAACTCTTGCTTATACTATATTCCCTGCAATTAATGGAACTTAACACTAAGTCTCTGTCTACACTGGAGTTTTACTAGTATTAGAAAACCATTTTAAGGTGTATGTTTAAAAACACAGGCTTACCATAATTTGCAAACTCAGTGGTGACTTGGTGAAACCATTTTTAAAAAGTACTGAAAAATTGCTCTCAGACACTGCTGGTGATGTGGAAGGAGATGGTGGCAGAGAAGGAGAAACAACTGACTAAGTGAGGAGAGATTGGGTGGGGCACAAAAGGCATCTGACTGTGGTTCACATTCAGATCAATTACAAATCTCCCATTAGGTTCAATGGTGAATAATCAGGCCCCATGTGACTAGATTATGATTCAGGAAAGCATCTTTATTAAGTAAAGCCTTTAGGCATTTGCTTAAGTCAATGAGACTTCAGTACATACCTAAGTGCTTTACTGAATATTGCTGGTCCTAAGTATGTACAGAGCTAAAGAAAAGTTACATATGAGCATACATGTTTTCCTGAATCAGGCCTCGGGGAGGGAAAACATCAGCTGAGGAAAGAAAAGTGACTTTCAGTGTGAAGGAAAACAGTAATCTAATCAAGCTCATGACTGTAACTGACTTTCTGGAAGAAAAGCTTAGTTCTGGAGCAATTCAGACAAATGTAGGCTTGGCCTTAGATAAATTTCAATTTTAACGATTGTTTTAAAGCCTTTAAAGCCTTGCCTTTTCTATACCTAAATGACAGAGTGATGAACGGGAAAGGTAAAGATTGCTCCATTTCAAGTTGCAATCTGAACACGGGTGTGTTTTGAATGCAGCCTCCTGCAAGATGAATGCTCTGAGGCCAGACAAGACACCAACCAATGCATGCCTTCTCTGGCTAGAAAGGCAGCTATTTATTCCAAGACAGAAAGAATAAAACAAATGAATCCAGGACACGATTTCCAATCTGGAAACCAAATTGAATCACTTGATAGATGGACTGACACAGTAAAAAAAAAAAATGGACAGATCAGAAACTTTGTATGACTGGGGAAAAGAAAATGTCTGCATTCACAGTCCTAAAATAAAAGGAGTACTTGTGGCACCTTAGAGACTAACCAATTTATTTGAGCATAAGCTTTCGTGAGCTACAGCTCACTTCATCCGTGAGCTGTAGCTCACGAAAGCTTATGCTCAAATAAATTGGTTAGTCTCTAAGGTGCCACAAGTACTCCTTTTCTTTTTGCGAATACAGACTAACACGGCTGTTACTCTGAGTCCTAAAATAGTTATAAAAAACAGGTAACATTAATTAGGTAGCAATGTTAGAGTACCAAGTCTGGGCAAACTGTATAAGAACTCTGGGCCTTCCATCTGGAGCAGAAGACAAGGATTTAGCGGAGTTTTTTTAAAAATTGTGCCTAACTTTAACCCTGGATAAAACAGTGGGTTCAAATCTACATCAAAAGGCCCTACCAAATATACCGTACATTTTGAATCTCATCATAATACCACTCAACTCCCTATAATCACTTGCAGCATCTTTTAATCTAGGAATAGAAAGAGGGTCTTAGAAGACGGGAGTTGAGGGAGACAGGCACTAGGCAAAGAGAATCAGATTTTAATCTCTCATGATATAGGTACCTTGACCCACGCTAAAAGAAGGCAGTTGGTACCAATTAAAGATCCTTCCTACAGGAAAAAATGGAAACAGCTTTTCTATATGCATCAAAAATGCAGATTTATCATCAGAGTTGACAATATTTTTCTTTACCTGAGTTTGCGTGTGGATTCCATGTGAAAACATATGTTAGCCAAGATTTGCCGAAATGATAACAGATTGCAGGAAAACTTTTTGGCGAACATGGCCTTAAATTTCAGCTTTTTAACTGAAGGATTTGCTTCACTCTATATATATAAGGCCCATAAAGAGCTTTGAATATGAATAGTGTTATAGTGAATAATATTATTAGAGAAACCCTTTCTCATCCTCAGTGAAAGGTGGGAGGGGGGGCAGGCCAGGACATACAGAGTGACTGTTGTTTTTTTTAATTCGGAGCAATGTCAAATTGTTGGGATTTTTAAAATTTACTACTAAGTAACGGAAGCAAACTGAGCAATGCAACCAGTGGTTACCATTGTTTATGGGGGCTTAAGGTCTGATTTGGACTTGTATTTTATCAATGTTAAGAGTCATAAATAAAATCAAATATTTCCATTCAGCTGCAGATGTTGCAAATAGCTGCAGTAATGGCAGCTTAAGGCAGGATTTTGAAATAATCTTCTTAATAGAAAATTCTAAGCAAAGCTCCTCTCTTTGATATTATTGTGCTGCACAAAAGTAAGAACTACATTAAATCTGACAGCTGTAAATATTTGGTCATCCCTAAAAATGCAGGAATTGAATAAATGTTGTACAAAGAGGAATTGCACTTTAGTGGGGGAAAACAATTAGGTATCAGCTTTTATATCTGATATTAAGGTTACTGTGCCTGCTCCGTTGATGCCCTGATTACTACTCAGGACATGTATTAGGCACTCCAAGGGCCTTAATGGGCTTTGCATCAGGCCCTTAGTCTGTTCTCATGACTAAATGCTACATAAAAGATCCTGAACCACACAACAAATCCAGGCTCAGAATGAGCTTCAGTTCATTTTTAATGGCTTGATTTATCCTGATGGGTGTGAGGTATAATAAGCAATTCCCCATGATTTCATTAGGAGCTGTGAGTGCTCAGCAACTCTCAGGATCAAGCCATAAGTCATTGGAATGGGCTAATGACCTGGCAGTTTCAACACAGTATCAAAGCATATGACTCTGCATATCATATAGAAGGCTGTCACCACATGAGGCTAACGTGATTCATGATGCAAAGATTCAGAAAAGACTTTGAACCTTTTGCTCTTTAGATTGGATTTTTCTGGGTACTTGAGCATCAGCCCTATTATGTACTTGCTTCTGCTGTCTAAATTGCCAAAAAGAACCTAGACCATCAGGCAATCCTCAACCAAGTTTACAGAGCATCTGAGGAATCAGAAACTACACAGTCATCTGTTAACAGCATTTTAAGTGACTTTTCATTTTGGATAGCTGATGTGAATATGAATGTTAATGGACTACATGGGTTGTGGTACAGTGCAGTCTATTAATGCAAAGGCCAGGCAAAACACAGGTACCATTCATGCCAAATATCTCACTCTCCATCACTTTAACTTAGGTCTTTGGCAGAGGAAAGACTCATGCTTGAATACGACCATAAGAACGTAAGAACAGCCATACTGGGTCAGACCAATGGTCCATCTAGCCCAGTATCCTGTTTTCTGACAGTGGTCGATGCCAGGTGCCCCAGAGGGAATGAAGAGAACAGAATCAGCAAGTTATCCATCCCCTGTCGCCTATTCCCAGCTTCTGGCAAACAGAGGCTAAGGACATTTCAGAGCATGGTTTTACATCCAAAACCATGCACAAAAGGAGTTCGGCACTGAGAGTCTCACACTTGTGCAATAGCTCTCTTTCTCTCACTCTGGCAAAAATGAGTCAGAGAGAGTATGACTTTTTAGCCTAGTGGTTAGAGCACTGACCCGGGAGGTGGGAGACCCAAGACCCTGTCCCCCGATAGAATGACTTTAATTATTTGTCCAGAGTGCAACTGCTTCAACAGGAGAGACTACCCCAAATCAGAGTATCCCATAGCTCAATGGTTAAAGCACTCACCTGAGAGGTGGCAGATCCCTGTTCAAATGCCTTCTTCCTTTCAGGGAGAGGGGGATTTGAACTGGGGTCTCCCACATCCCAAGTGAGTACCCTAGCCACTGGGCAAAAAGTTATGAGTAAGGCCCTCTGACCATGCCTACCAGATCAGGCCATGCCACGTGTGACTTAGGTGGCCAAATGCTTGTCTTCCCCTGATTGGTGAATCACTTTGGGGCTTAGTGGGATATAGGCATTCAGGTACCTAGAAGGAGGCAGTATTGCACATGCTCAGAAGCAGAAACACAGGCACTTAAAGAACTTCTGCAGCAAAAATTTAGATGTTGAGTGAGTTTAAGCATCTCTGGGGTTCAGTGGGAGTTTTGTGCATTGCAGAGGTCCCAAAAATGGGATTTAGGTGCCTAAAACTGGGACTTAGGCATCTAATTCCTTTTGATAATGCAAGCCTCAGTTCATCTACTATTTCAGGTTTTGGCTCTCAGAATTCCAAAACAAAATAGCATCTTCAAGAATCTTTTAATTTAAAAATTAAAAGAAGACTTAAAAGTACATTTTTCCAATTTTTTAAATGTTCTTACGCATGGAAGTACAACGCAAATTAAAATTAATACAAATACTGGGTGCATGCAAAATGAGTCTCTTATGGAAATAAATGTTAAATATGATTGTTTTCAAAGTCATTTTGAGTTACGAAATTTGTCATTTTGAGTTAAAATGAGTTAATCTTAAAAAGAGATCTGAGAATTGGATACAATTTCATTGTTAATTTGATAGTCAGATTTTCTTTTCCCAAACTAACATGTACATTTTCCAGGAAAACCGCCTCTTTCAGGTTTCTCAGGCTGGGCACCCAAAAATGGAGGCACTCAAAATTACTTGTTACTTTAGATTGAAGTCATTTACTTATTACTTTGGTTGAATTCATGTGGAGGAGATATTTCTTTCAGAACACAGCAGAGGAAGTGATAGGATATCTAGATCCCCAAATAATTTTCTTCTCTGGAAGGGATAAACTACACAATTTTTATAATCAGCTTCCAAAGACCATGAACCAGATTCTGCCAACCTAGCCCCCTGATATCAATGGCAAAACTCCAACTGACTGCAAAGGGACAGCATTTCACTCATAGAGTAATACCTTACTCCATGACCAGTCCCACCACAATTAATTCAACAAGGTACTACTTAAAAAGAATACAGATGGTAGAAACTGGTCCAAACAGCTATTTTTGATCCTCAAGGAACTATAACTATTTTATTTATTCAATGTATTGATTTATCATTTAAAGTTTGTTATTTTAGGACGTGAAATCATGTGAGGGAGGCAGCATGATCTACTCATTGGTTCTAACAAGGCAACAAGGAGTTGTCCTGTTACATGGGTTCTAGTCCTGTCTCTGCCACTGACTTTGTGTGAACTTGCACAAGTCACTTAAATTTTGTATCTCAGTTCCTCCTTTTGTAAAATGAGAGCAGTATAACTTACCCATCTTTGTAAATCTTTGAGTTCTCTGGAGGAAAGGCACAATATAAGTAGGCTTGGCAGAATTCAATTTTTAATTTTTTTACAATTTCAATGGGTAATATTGATGTTTATTTTTAAGCATTTTTCCTAATCTTTATCTATTTAAATTTTTACAGTTCCAGGAAATTATGGGTATTAAGCATTTTTTTCTATTTTTATCAATATACATTTTCACAGTTGCAAGAAACTATGAGGGGAGGGCAGACAATAATTATTTTATGGGAGTAGATTTAAAGTTGAGGCTTTATAACCGTTCAAACACAAATTTTCAACTTCACATGTCAAAATACACAAATGAAATATCCTTAATCTCTCATAAACTCCAAAGCAGCATTTTGTTTACTTTTCCTCTCTGTAAATTTTGGTTATTATTAATGGAAGTATTTTTCGTCGGTTTGTGTGTGTATGGTAAAACTGACATTTACCGACATTTACTGATAAAAATCTAATCCTTCCAAACCTAAATCAAAGTGCAACCTTTTGTTATTTATTAAGGGAACTATGTACCACAGGCCCTCTCACTGTTATTTGCCCCCCTTTTCCTTTAAATCTATCATGAGAATTATTGATTAATAACCACATCACCTTCAGGCTGAAATATAAAATCAATATAAATATGCCTACGTCCCACAAATCAGCTGTCCTAAGCAGTGTGTTACCTAATTTTAGCTATTTAGCTTAATGCACCTCCACTTTAGTAGTTTTTAGTTGTCTAAGTGGATACACTTACCTTGACCAGTAATAATTCTTGTGGGTGGCATGTTGGTGTAAGTGCTGAGGTGCTCTTAGTTGTTGTTTATGAACTGCTCAGAAGTCATTACAAAGATCAACTCCCTCTTCTTTATATTCCAAAACTTGCAAACTCAATGCAGATTTCCAGCCCAAATGCTAGGACTAAAAAACTGAACTATTGTCTTAAACTGCGGGCTATTTATAGTAGCTCCATAGGGCAGCTGAACAAGGAAACTGCATCAACCAGGGCAATACTTGACAGATCACTCATGAAAACATCAGAGACTGACTGCTTTCAGCAATAACATAAAGACTGGTTTCAGAGTAGCAGCCACACATTCACTCAAAGGGTTTGTTATTAGGATTACTGTTACTCCGAATAAAGAGTGTGAGCTACTGTTTATGGTTATTCCGTACAAACAGCAAAGATCAAAAAAGGTGCAGTGTTAACATTTACTTTAGCTAGCTAAGATAGGTGACTAAAGATCCACTCTTTGCAGATAATAAAGGCAAAGCATGTTCAGAGACTGATGAGAACAGGTGTTGGAAAAAAACATGCTAAATTTTAAGAGAAACAAAAGTCACCATCGCCAGATGACACAGACATCCACAAAAACTGCTTTTGTCCATTTGCCAATTATTAATTTCATTTTTGCATTGCTAGGAGTTGAAAGCCAGCACAGAAAAACATCTGCATGTGTGCCTTTCTCAAGTACAACTCTTTCCATAGGAAAGCAGTAATGTAGTTAATGAGTTTCATTCTAAAAGGTAGGTTGAAGGGATGAAGTGGGCCCTAATTGTGAATCTGGATCCAGACTGAAATTTCAAATCTCCTAAGACCAAAAGCAATGCAAGCATTTGTGAACACAGCAGAAACCTGGTGGAGAGCGTGGTATGTTTATCTATGTGATTATTAGACATTTGTTTTCTGTGAACTTTAAATGTAATGACTGCACTATCTACAGAGAGAGGCACTATTTTATGTTCCGTTTAGTACAGACTGACACAGGTGTGCTCTCTTATGGAGACTTCCTATTTGTGCTCTTAATATCAAATATACTAGGATATAGTAGTGGTAATAAGCAACAAGTGCAGCACTGGTGGGTTCCAAATGCTCAAAACCCCAAAATGGCTTGGGATCAGGAAATTCAGGGATTAGGTAGATTTTTTCAAACCCAGTTGTTTGGCTCCTGTTATTTGCTAGAAGCATTCAGATCCCACTGACAACACAGAAGGTACTCAGCACATTGCTGGATCAGGCTATTAGCATACTTGGTAGTAGGGCTGCCAACCCCCCAGGATTGGCCTGGAGTCTCCAGGAATTAAAGATTCATTTTTAATTAAAGATTATGTCATGTGATGAAATCTCCAGGAATACATCCAACCAAAATTGGCAACCCTCCCTGGGAGGAAACAGATTTTTAAAGAAACAGAGATGGCTATGAGGACATTTTTTCTAAATTTTTATACAGTAACTCTGCAAATAGATGAGACCAAAAACAAAGCCAAGGAACATTTGGAACTTTGGGAAACTGAGTGTCACCACAATATCATTTGGGAAAGTATGCAATGAATTGACTGGCTGCCTTGCAAGTCTCAGTGCAGCTGATGATTTTAACAGGTGTCTTAACTACTTTTGCTGCCACACTTCCCATTGAACCAGCTCTGTTTTTACTCTTATGTGAAAAGCAATAAGCAGTGCAACACCCCCACCCCCAATCATTTAAACAATGTTGTCTTGGACACACTGCATAGTTAAATGGACTTTATTAGGACTTAATTGCTTTGGGTTATACCTAGAGAAAAATTATAGTTATAAACACAAAGAAAAAATATAAATGATTGGCTGAACTGGAATTCTGATGTCAGACTGCCATCAGACAGATCTATGAAAAACGGAGTGTTGAGTAGCAGCCTGATCATATCCAACATTAAAAAGGAAATTTATGGTATAAATTCCTTCTCACACTGCGTGAGATACTGTAGTTAGCTTTATATATACCTAGCTAGCTAGCTAGCTGTATATGGTTTCATATACTAGTAGCATTCAGAGCTCTGGTGCATCCAAGGCACTTCAGACAGCACTGAAGATGTGTGAAATAAAGATTACCATCAAGCAAGAACAGAAATTAATTCTAGCTTCTTTTTTGTTTTGTTAGTCTACTTAAACTAAAAGTTTTGGTTCCAATTAACCACATGCCAGTGAAAGTTGCTACTGTACAAGAACATTAGTACTTGTATTACAGGAGCACCTAGATGCACCAGTCAGGGATCCAGGCCCAGTTGGGCTAAACCCTGCACACACACACAATAATAAAAAAAAGACAGTTCCTGCACCAGGCCTTGATTCAGCAAAGCACTTCTGTATATGACTCATGTTAAGCACATGCCTAAGTTCCATTGGCTTCAGTTGCTTAAATGCTATGTTGAATAGGGAAGAACTGCTGAACTGAATCTCCCGAAGAGCCAGTCATGTAGTATCATGTCAGAAAGAAAATATATAATAGACTAGAAAGGTCTGGCTTTTCCAGTAATTGATAGCTAGTAAAAAGTTATTTATTTTATACTGTTATTGTTTTTAACAGCTGAAGTAATGGTTGAAAACAAAACCCAAGACATCTCCTACGGCAGAAAAAATATCAGATGAACATCACACTTTATAGAAAGTCTTGTTACAAGTCCTGAGAATGAGGCTGTAAAGATCACAACATTCAGTTCATTCAGGAATATCTCCAAATGGTAAGGTTTTATATTTTAAATTTCTCCAAAATGTGCAAATTTGTAAAATAAATACATAGAGACTGTGCCAAAATATGCACAACTCTTAATACTTTATGAAATGCATAATTATGAATTAGCTACCAGATGAGATTTAAAGAAAGTAGCATATAGTATACTATAAACAACTCCACAAAGAGGAACTGAGCAGTTTGAATTGGGAGAGTGAAGTGTCTCATATTTTCCTTATATAAAGGAATTCTTCCAATTTTCAAGGTTACATGTTCTTCAAATGGATTCAGTTCCAATATGGAAAGTCTAATGTGCTTTAGCAAATCTAGAGAGGTGTCTGATATCCACTTATTGAAGATTCATACAAACAGAGTGTGGACTAGAAGGTATTCTGCATGATCACAACTACCTTTGCATGGGAGGATTAAATACTGCCTTTTTTAATTGTCAGTGCTGGGGAGATATCAAGGTCATAAGTGTTCATCTCTTCTCAACTTTTATGGAAACTTCCTTCCAAGAGAGATAAAAAGAACACTAGATCCCAAGCCCCAGCTACTTGAGAACATCATCATTCACTACAGAAAGCAAGAATGAACTGCTGTGACATAGCATAGTCTTTCTACCATATTTAACTTTCTTCTCTCCTCCCCCAGCTAACTTATAGAAACTCTTCTAAAACTTGACTTGATGACATAGGCACTCCGATTCCTTTATACAATTACTGAACATTAGATCTCCCTTTATGGCTCTTTAGCCCCCTCACATATAAATCTTGTATTTTACACCTAGACAATATGGATGCCCAAACTCTGCTCTACAATAATGTTAATAAAGAGATAGCCCGCGCCTCAGGATCTACTTGAATTGCTTACCATATACTGATTCAACAATTCCCATTGAAGTTTTCCATTGACTTCAATGGGTTTTGGACTGGCCTCCAAATCTTCGCAACCAATAATCTAATGCTATTTTTTTTTTTTTTTTACTAAAACATGGAACCTACACACCAGTCAGATACAGTACATTGTTTCTTTTGAAATCTTTACTGCTGCTGGACAACCATCATGTAAGATGATTTGTTGAACACTGAAAACTCAAAACTCAAATATTACAAAGCTTCAAGTAACAGAAAAGGCCACAATTAAATAGCCTTATTTGCTATTGGCTACACAAGAAGTGTCTTGAGATCAGATCTTGAGGTTTAAAGTCAAATGCAATGCAAATCTTCTCTCACTGACACTTTCAGAGAAAGTAATTTAGCTGAGCAGATATTTATTTAACTTATGGGCAGCTGATTAAACACATATTATAAATTTGTCAGTTTTGTCACAGAGACTGTTATTCTTGGTAATATAATTGTCAAGAATCATACACGCACGATATAGTCAAACTTCAGCTACACTGCTGCTTGCAGGAGGATAAAGTGTCAAGTGGTATTTTGACTACATAGCATTTCCTGTGTACTCAGGAACAACAGATCTTTTCCCGATAAAGGACTACACATAGGAAAACACAGAATACTGGTAGAAATATGGCTTTATGAAGGAGTCAGACCTCTGAATCAGTATTTTTTCCTTTACATAGGACTTTGTATGTAGCACTGTTTCAAAGAGTGCTAAATATGAAACCAAGAAAGAGAATTTAAAAAATAACATTGTCTGTAAGGAAGGCAAAATTTGAATGTTTTGCCTCTACTACCTTTAAAAACCATAGAGATTGATCCAATTCCCATAGAAGTCAAAGGGAGTCTTTCTATTGAGTTGCACAGAAGCAGGCCCATTCCCATACTGATGATTAACACAGTAATAGCAATGATGGAAGGAACTCCGCTGGTGGTGAACTTGTGCAAAATTATCTAGATTTTTTATTATTTTTGCTTGTTCCCCCAGTAGGACTTAACTTTTCCATAACAAGGAAGGATATTATTGTATGTAGCTACAATGTCATTTAGGGCTCCCTTCCAGACATGTCCATCTACTTTTCACAGAGGAAATCAACCACCAAAAATATTCAGTCTGAAACAGTGCCATGTGAGAAAACACGCCATATTCAAAACAATCTGAAATATCAGTTTTGCTCATCAATTGCATTTTAATAGTTTTATGACAAACCGCATTTTGAAGTTGTGTACACACTAGCTGGCAAGAAGCTGACCGTAACTCATCAAGAAAAACATAAAAATGCCTAAACACTCAACTGATTCTCAGCAGCTGTATTTAAAAAATAAACCAGCACTGCAGCTGCTCAAATTAAAATTAAATGCTGATATTTTAAAAACTATGTAGTACTTGGAAAATCATTATGAAACAGAACAAGGCAGAGCACAGCAATGGAAAACAGGCTGCAATGACTACATGTGGATCTCACCTTTTCACATATTTTCCTAGACAGTTCTTGCTGCCTGCTCCTCCCAAAACTCCTTCTCTTTAACGTCTCATTTGTTTCCTTCTCTGTTTCATGTCTTCTTGAAAAGTTCCCCCAGACTTGGAATTCCCTCTCATTTCTTGTGGCCCAGTCAACCTCTGTCTCTTAATTCAAATCCTTCCCTCAAACTCATTTCTACCATAAGAGCTTTCCAACAATAATCCACTATGAATGTGCACACACAAAAACACACACAAAAAACAAACTAAAAAATAAATCTGGACAACTAAGAGATTAGAACCCCAAAATAAATTTTTTTACTCTGAGAGATGTCTGTCAATAGAACCACTGGGGTTTAAATATAAGCATGCATACATGTTTTTGCAGGATTGGGGACTTAGTAAACTCCTGAGTAGAGGGACCACATCATCTATGATTATACAGCATCATAAACACCAAGATCAACAAATCACTATTTTAATTTAAAAAGTAGAGAAGTCATGAAAAAGGCATCATTTGTCAAACATCACAATATTATGGCACTGGAAATAACCTAGCAATTTTCTATTCTAAGGACAGGAAAGCCTCAGTTTAACTAAGATCATGAGGCTACCTTTCCTAAAAATGGTTACTTACCTTTTTTATATCTGTTGTTCTTCGAGATGGGTTGCACATGTCCATTCCGCTGGAGATATGTGTGCACCAAGCACATCAACCCACAGATTTTTTTTCCCCCATAATGGCAGCCGTTGGGGCAATGCATGTGCCCTGTGTACATTCATGCTCCCAGCTGATGGCATAAATGGCAGAGCTGCCTCAACCCTTCCTCTGTTCCTTCAAACTGGAATCCAGTAAGCATAGACTCCAGTGCAAAAGGGGGAAAGGACGGGTCATAGTGTGGACATGTGCAACACATCTCGAAGAACAACAGTTACAGAACAGGTAAATTCTTCTTTGAGTGATTCCACATGTCTTTTCCATCCAGGTGACTCCCAAGTAGTTCAGAATGGAGAAGGGTTTTAGAGTCCATCTGAACAAGTACTGCAACACAACTATCCCCAATCTAGCATAATGTCTCAAGACTTGGGAGATAGCATAACAACTAGTGAAAGTAAGTACAGATGACCAAATTGCAGCCCTGCAAATATCACTGATGGGGACCTGACTCAAGAGTGCAGATGATACAGCCTGTGCTCTTGTACAATGTGTTGAAACTCTCTCAGGTACAGGAACTTCAGTGATGTCATGGCACAGCTGTATGCAGGATGAGATCAAGGAAGATATTCTCTGCCAAGAAACAGGTTGCCCCTTCTTCATTCTGTCAGCAAAAGAAATGAACAGTTATGGGGACACTCTAAACTGTTTAGTCCTGCCCATGTAAAAGGCTAATGCACTGCAGGCATCCATAGCATGGAGACTCTCTTCATCCTTATGAGAGTGAGGCTTTGGAAAAAAGGTTAAGTATATAGACTGATTAAGGTGGAAGTCCAACAGCATCCTTAGTCAGAAATTTAGGATGAACATGCAACTAAACCTTGTCCTTATAAAGGCCGTACATGAGGAGGGTCGGCAAATAATGCTTGAAGCTCCGCTATCCTCCTGGTCAAAGTAATAGCTACTTTTATGAAGAGATGCAAAAATGAATAAGTAGCCATAGACTTAAAAGGTGGATCTATTAAGGCCAAAACCATTCAAATTTAGATCCCATGCAGGTGTGGGTACTCTCACGGGTGGACAGAGCCTGTTCAATGCCTTCAAAAATCCTATCATTGAAAAAAAAATCAGATCTACGCTGATTCGCTAAAGGAGAATGGAATGTGGAAACAGGAACCAAGTGAATGCTCAAAGAGCCCTTTTCTCCCTTTAGGTGGAGTAAATATTCCAGAATAAACTGAGGGGAAGACTGCGTAGGAGGAGAACGCCACAGCTGGAACCATACAGAAAAAATCTCCATTTCATTGTGTAATTATATCTGGTGGATGATTTTCTGCTATTCAACAGAACGTTCGGAACGCTCAGTCTACGGAACGATCAGTCTCCTGAAGTGTTAACCATTGAACATCCAAGCTGGAGACAGGAAGCGTTGGGGTGCAGCATCTGATCAAGGCCAGGCTGGTGTTCTCAGGAGTAGAGTGGTGTGAGCCTCTCTGAGTTTGCATAACCATCTTTGAAATCAAATTAATGGGTGGAAAGGCATACAGCAGCTTATCCTTCCATGATAAAAGGAAAGCATCTGAGATAAAGCCCGGACTGTGACCTGCTCTGGACCAGAATATAGATGACACTTCCTGTTCAATTGTGTAGCAAACAGGTCTATCTGTGGTGTTCCTCAAAGATGAAAAATGGACTTGGCTTTATCCATTCTGAGGGACCATTAGTGATTCATGCTGGATGCTCTCCTGAAATGATCCGCCAGAGACTCCTAAACACCAGGAGATGTGAGGTGGTGAGCATAATTTGCGGCATAAAAATCCCAAAGTTCCATTGCCTCTTGACAAACACAATCTGACTTGGCATCTCCCTGCCTGTTCAAGTAGAACATAGCAGTAGTGTTGGCCACAAGGACTTGCACAGTACAACCTCTGATGCACAGAAAGAAAAGCCAACACACTAGGTGAATTGCTCAAAATTCTCAAACCTTTACGGGGAGAGAGAGTTCTTCATCTGGCCAAGTCCCTGAGTCTGGAGGTCCCCCAGATGAGCTCCCCATTCTAGAGAGGAGACATCTGTGACCAGAATCACGAAGGGCGGAGAGGAACAAAGAGACCCCCTTTGCATACAATCTGAGGTCCATCCACCTATCTAGGGATTACAAGATACCTGAAGGTGTGTGAGTGAACATGTCCACTGGTTGACAAGATGAACAGTAAATAGACTTCAACGACCCCTGTATGCCTCTGAGGTGAAAGCTAGCTTGCTGAGTTATGTGTGCACAAGCTGCCATATGCCCCAGAATTATCAAGCAATTTCTTATTGCTGTGCAAAGATGGCCCTCACAGGCTCAGGCCTCTGGTCTGCCCACTGCCAGATGTTTCACTACACGTTCCTGGATCAAGATCAGCATAAATAAGAAATGCTATGTTTAATACAGTATATAATGGAGTTATCAATCAGGAGCCTTGAAGACAAGAAGCTATTTTCTTCTTTCAAGGATGTACTGCCAACATGTATTAATCACTCCAGTAATGCAAAGTGAATGCAATTTTGCTCCAGAAAGCCTACCCAGCACCCTTTGTCTGACTTAATACCATACCTATACCACCAAAAAATACGTAAATAAAATGGAAAATAAAACATTATCTGAATTAAATATACCACACACAAAGACTTTTCAAATTACATTATCAAGGCAAATAAGACCATAACATCTACCAATAAAATTACTTTTTACCATGGCTAAGGTCAGGGGATACAGCAATAATACTAGGGTAAGCAGCCTTAACCTAAACTTTTGAAAAATAAGTGGGGGGAGGAGTGGAAACTGAGTTCTAAATTTTAAATAGGCCTCAGTCCAATCACTCATGAAGTTCTACACCTGCACCTGTAGGAGCAAATTATGGGGTTTAGCCATCTAACTACCTGATCAGCAGGTGTCATCAGCAGTTTAAATGGCCAAATCCCAAACTATGTCCGCTCAATTAATTGAGGGAGCAAAACAATGTGGGTACAATTAAACTGCAGGTGCAAATTCTCCCCTACAAAGTTAGAAGCCGTCTTTCAAAAGCAGCCCCCTCAGGGGAAAAGGAGAATTGCTTTCACTTTCCTTAAAATTTGCAGAACAGATCCTTTTACCCGCTGCCACAGGGCTTTTCTGTTCGAAGGAAATTTGAAACAAACAAATAAAATAATTCAAAATGAAAAAGGACCTATCGGAGGCATGCTAGTAACAGGTATGTTTTTTTTCTGCTGTATAGCTTTATGATGACACAAATCTGATCTAACTGAGCCAAATTAATCTATAAATCAGATTAAATAGTAACTCTAATTGAGGTTTCCACCCCCTGCACTTTGGATTTAAGTTATTAAATTACGTTTTCCTCCCCCTAGCACAGATGTAATATATTCTCCTTACAATCCAGCAATTCCATAAACCCATGAATTCTTTAATTAGTCTCTTTGCAAGTCCCAACACAGACAGTCACACAACCTGTCCAATGCGAAGAGGAGTACAAGAAAAAAAATCTCTCTCTTTATCCAACCCCCTAATTTCTGTCAAGTAAGAGCTATGAAGCTATATGGTGAAGTTAATTAATTATAAAGTCAGTTGGGGGTGTTTTTTCTTTTGGTTCCCGGATCTTTTCCTGATGTAGGTCTTTGAACTTCTGCCTGCACTAAGCCCATGAATCAGTGTCATTTACAACATGCATTAAGATAATTGAACATAGTAAGGAGGAAATGTATACAAGAGAGCTAATATTTCATGTAGAGAGGCTAATTTTATCAATGCAACAGTGCAAAGTAGACCTCACAGTTAGTGTCTTTGTGTTCAGAGCTAAACGAAAAGTTACTTTGAACAAACTGTATAAAAAGAGATTTCTTCCCAATTTTCTTTGTTTTGTTCTTATTGTGATCATTACTTTCCTGGACAATTAAAAAAACCTGAATTCTTCAACAAAGCAATATTAAAACCAACAAATAATGGTACATGTTTGAGAGAATAAACTATGAAGACTAGAGAAAAAAAATGTAAATATTTTTTATTTTCCAGCTGCAAAATGATTAAAATAATTGTTATACGTGTGTACACAAGCGCACATGTGAGCACACACACCAGAAATGGAAAATAACCTCTTCGTTCACTAAAAATAACCAAGGTTTAAAATCCAAAAATTATGGGAAAATAAAGATATATTTAAAAAACCCTAAATAGGTCCTAGCTGAGGTTCCAATCCAGGAAACAACCAGCTTTGAATAACTTTATGTATGTGAGTAGACCCTTGATTTCAAACTACTTGTATGCATAAAGTTATTGCCATGGGTAAGTGTTTGTAGAATAAGGGCTGTAATCAGCTATGCAAGCCAGCTACAACTGCATATGAAAAAACAAATCTTTACTTTAGACCTCAAGTTTTATCACAACCCTCAGTAAATAACCCCCAACACAATAAATTCCTTAAAAACTGTATTGTTGGGAAATACCAAGAACATGTTTTAAATGAATAAACTAGAATGATTACTTTAAAATATATATATATATATAATTAGACTTGGAAATCTCCATTTTTGGTATCATTTTCATAACTCCTTTTACCCTTCCATGTAAAATGACATAACAAAAAACCACTAAGCCTTCAGTTCAGATCAGGAAAAAGTGAGTTAAAGGAGAGCCTGCCCTTGCATTAAGGAGATGTCACTCTCTTGACAAAGAACTCTGCTTATCAGACAAATGTCCAAGGGAGAGTGCCATTGAAGAAACACTTTCTCCTAAAATAATTCCTGTTTAAAGAAAAGTTGTTTAAATCAGTGCTTTGTAGACACATAAATCTAAAGAGACATAGCTGCACTCTTACCCCTTCTCCATGGGCACAAGTTCCTTTAAATCAGATTTGAAGAAAACAAAACACTGATTAGCCTAAAAAGGTATAAAGTAAAAGACAACAGGAGCATAAGAAAGAAGAACAATTAAGATAAATGTATATCAGGTCTACATCCTACCTGGGCTTACACAAGTATATAAGCAGCAACATGTGTGTATGTTACTCATATATAGAATCATAGGGTGAAATGCTCTTGTGGTTTGGGGATCATGTACAAGGCCTTCAGCACAACTTACTTGTTACAAAGAGTGCATGTATATGGAATATGGGCAGAAGCCATGTAGTGTAGCCTGTGCGCCCCTTATACACTATGGAAATGGTCCCTGTGCCAACTCTTTCATACACTAGTGCAAAAACCTTGGTGGAGGTTGACTGGAGGGGGAGCAGAGAGTCATAGGATTCAAATTTATGCAAATCCAGAAGCCTCTAAGTGCTAACTGGTAAGGATGGGCTGAAGCTGACATTCCAGCTAACAGAAATTTATGGGAGAAGGAAAGAGAAGGGCAGTACATCAGCCATACACAGTGGACAGCATGCATTTCACTTCCCCAAACTCTTGACCTGAACGGATTATGATTATATGGTGTTTATCCAAGTGGACTGGATATTATACATACATAAACACACATACAAGAGAAAAGACACAGATGCACAAATCTCTCACAAGGGTTTACTGGGAAAAGAAATGTGGTCATCATCGAAGTCTGCAGATGGACACACAGCCATACCAAGTGAACGCATATTTTGGCCTCAGCTTCAGGTCTGAAATACTTAGACTCCCAAAAAACAAATGTTGCAATCCTGCCAGGGTCATTTTGGATTACCATAATGGAATGGTAAAGGGTATAAAAGTAGCTCAATGCTAGAGCTGGTTGGAAAATGTGGGAAATGCCAACATTTTGAAATTCATTTTTTGTTCCAAGTTGGAACAAAAAGGCAAAATTTCAAAATTTTTCACAGAAAAGAAATCCTGAAAAATCAAAAACAGAAAATTTGATTTGGAAACATTTAACGGTTTCATTCCGATGTCAGAACATAATATAAATAAAATATTAAATATAACTCATATGGTATTAGAATTAATATAAAAGTCAAACCAAAATGAAACTAAACAGACAGCTGCAGAGCACAGGAGCCAGCAAGCAGAGCTGTAAACAGGGGAGTTTGAGTGGGAGTTCTGTTGGAGGAGAAGGTATTTGTGTTTGGTTTTGTATTGGTAGTATTTGTATGTGTAGAGGCTTGTAGGGGCTTTGTGCTGGGAGAGAAGCTGAGCCCTGATTAGGGGGCAGGGCTTCTCTGACTAGGGGTCCTATAAAGGTAGCAGCCAGTCAGGCAGTGGCACAGACAGCTGCAGCAGAACAGGAGCCAGCAAACAGAGCCGTAAACAGGGGAGTTTGAGTGGGAGTTTGTCTTGTGGTGCTTCTGTTTTGCTGTGGGGGTGGTGTTTTGGTGTGGTTTCTGTTTCCCAGATTAACAGGATTTAGGTGGAAAGGCAATGACAGATACAGAGGTAGCAGTGGGAGTGACCCATGTAGCAGAAGACACAATGAAGATGACTGGATGTGGAAGCTGTGGTATGTACATGATCCTGGAGGGGGCACCTGGTAAGAGTTTTGTCTGTATGAAGTGCCGTCTGATAGAGCTGATGGAGGAAAAGATCCGAGGTTTGGAGATGCAAGTGGAAAGTCTAGCTGAGTTTAGGAAGGGGTTTGAGCAGATTATGGAGCAAAGATTGAGCAGATTATGGTGCTTCTCTCCCAGCACAAAGCCCCTACAAGCCTCTACACATACAAATACTACCAATACAAAACCAAACACAAATACCTTCTCCTCCAACAATAAATAGAGGTATCTGAAGGGAAAAGCTCAGACTTGCAGATGGAAGCAGGACTGGGGAATTCTGAGGGGAGACTGGGTGAGGAAAGTGGTCAGTGGAAGCATGTGACTAAAAGAACCAGGCAGAGGAAAAAATGGACTAGTGAAGGGGAAATAGAGCTCAAGAATAGGTATGCAGAGTTGGAAAATGAAGAAGGGGCTCAGCAGGTACTCACTGAAGGTGGAAGGGCAAGGAAGAAGAGAAGAGCGGCTAGTCCTATAGGAAAAGGGGAAGAGTTAATGGAGATTACACCAAATATGAGCCCCAGGAGGATACAGGATGGGTTAAAGAGGATTACAAGGGAGAATAGGAATGGAAAAAACTTGCAGCCAGAGGGAACAGGGGATAGACTGGAGAATAGCACCATCACTAGGAAAAGACAGGTCCATGTGATTGGGGACTCTTTACTGAGAAGAATAGATAGGCCTGTAACCAGAGCTGATCCAGAGAATAGGAGGGTGTGCTGTCTTCCAGGTGCTAAGATACGGGATGTAGACCTGAGGATGAAAAGGATTCTAAAGGGAGCGGGAAAGAATCCCCTAATTATCCTTCATGTGGGAACAAATGATACAGCTAGATTCTCGCTGGAAAGTATTAAGGGAGACTATGCTAGGCTGGAGAAGACGCTTAAGGAAATTGAGGCTCAGGTGATCTTTAGTGGGATTCTGCCTGTTCCTAGAGAAGGGCAACAAAGGTGTGACAAAATTATGACTATCAACAGATGGCTTAGGCAGTGGTGCTATAAGGAGGGCTTTGAGATGTATGGCCACTGGGAGGCATTCATGGATAGAGGACAGTTCTCTCGGGATGGACTTCATCTGAGTAGGGAAGGAAATAGACTTCTAGGATGGAGGTTGGCACAACTGACTAAGAGAGCTTTAAACTAGGAATTAGGGGGAGATGGTTGGGAGATGTCCAGGTAATCTCCACGCCAGAATTTAGCATTGAGAGGAAAGAAAATGAAGTAAGAGTGGATACAGCCGTGGGTAGGAGGAAGGGCAGTATAGACACAAGTCTAATAGGTTATACTGGTAGTAAAATGACCGTGCCTAATAGGGTACAGAATGTGAGTGAGGCCAAACAGCAAAAATTAAGATGTTTGTACACTAATGCGAGGAGCCTAGGTAACAAAATGGAGGAACTAGAGCTACTGGTGCAGGAAGTGAAACCAGATATTATAGGGATAACAGAAACATGGTGGAACAGTAGTCATGACTGGACTACAGGTATTGAAGGGTATGTGCTGTTTAGGAAAGACCGAAATAAAGGTAAAGGTGCTGGAGTAGCACTGTATATCAATGATGAGATAGAATGTAAAGAAATAAGAAGCAATGAAATGGATATGACTGAGTCAGTCTGGGCAAAAATTAAATTGGGGAAGAAAACTATTAGAGCCACCCCTGGGACAGTGCTTGGGGTGTGCTATAGACCGCCGGGATCTAATTTGGATATGAGATAGAGCCCTTTTTAATGTTTTTAATAAAGTAAATACTAATGGAAACTGTGTGATCATGGGAGACTTTAACTTCCCAGATATAGACTGGAGGACGAGTGCTAGTAATAATAATAGGGCTCAGATTTTCCTAGATGCGATAGCTGATGGATTCCTTCATCAAGTAGTTGATGAACCGACTAGAGGGGATGCCATTTTAGATTTGGTTTTGGTGAGTAGTGAGGACCTCATAGAAGACATGGTCATAGGGGATAATCTTGGCTCAAGTGATCATGAGCTAATTCAGTTCAAACTGAATGGAAGGATTAATAAAAATAAATCTGCAGCTAGGGTTTTTGACTTCAAAAGGGCTGACATTCAAAAATTAAGGAAATTAGTTAGGGAAGTGAACTGGACTGAAGAATTTATGGATCTAAAGGTAGAGGAGGCCTGGGATTATTTTAAATCAAAGCTGCAGAAGCTATTGGAAGTCTGCATCCCAAGTAAGGGGAAAAAATTCATAGGCAGGAGTTGTAGATCAAGCTGGATGAGCAAGCATCTCAGAGAGGTGATTAAGAAAAAGCAGAAAGCATATAGGGAGTGGAAGAAGGGAGGGATCAGCAAGGAAAGCTACCTTATTGAGGTCAGAACATGTAGGGATAAAGTGAGACAGGCTAAAAGTCAAGTAGAGTTGGACCTTGCAAAGGGAATTAAAACCAATAGTAAAAGGTTCTATAGTCATATAAATAAGAAGAAAACAAAGAATGAAGAAGTGGGACCACTAAACAATGGGGATGGAGTGGAGGTCAAGGATAATCTAGGCATGGCCCAATATCTAAATAAATACTTTGCCTCAGTCTTTAATAAGACTAAAGAGGATCTTAGGGATAATGGTAGCATGACAAATGGGAATGAGGATATGGAGGTAGACATTACCATATTTGAGGTAGAAGCGAAACTCAAGCAGCTTAATGGGACTAAATCGGGGGGGGCCCAGATAATCTTCATCCAAGAATATTAAAGGAATTGGCACAGGAAATTGCAAGCCCATTAGCAAGAATTTTTAATGAATCTGTAAACTCAGGGGTTGTACCGTATGATTGGAGAATTGCTAACATAGTTCCTATTTTTAAGAAAGGGAAAAAATGTGATCCGGGTAATTATAGGCCTGTTAGTTTGACATCTGTAGTATGCAAAGTCTTGGAAAAAATTTTGAAGGAGAAGGTAGTTAAGGACATTGAAGTCATGGTAAATGGGACAAAATACAACATAGTTTTACAAAAGGTAGATCGTGCCAAACCAACCTGATCTCCTCTTTTGAGAAAGTAACAGATTTTTTAGACAAAGGAAATGCAGTGGATCTAATTTACCTAGATTTTAGTAAGGCATTTGATACCGTGCCACATGGGGAATTATTAGTTAAATTGGATAAGATGGGGATCAATAGGAAAATTGAAAGGTGGATAAGGAATTGGTTAAAGGGGAGACTACAACGGGTCCTACTGAAAGGTGAACTGTCAGGTTGGAGAGAGGTTACCAGTGGAGTTCCTCAAGGATCAGTTTTGGGACCAATCTTATTTAATCTTTTTATTACTGACCTTGGCACAAAAAGTGGGAGTGTGCTAATAAAGTTTGCAGATGATACAAAGCTGGGAGGTATTGTCAATTTAGAGAAGGATAGGGATACCCTACAGAAGGATCTGGATGACCTTGTAAACTGGAGTAATAGTAATAGGATGAAATTTAATAGTGAGAAGTGTAAGGTCATGCATTTAGGGATTAATAACAAGAATTTCAGTTATAAGCTCGGGACGCATCAATTAGAAGTAACGGAGGAGGAAAAGGACCTTGGAGTATTGGTTGATCATAGGATGACTATGAGCCGCCAATGTGATATGGCTGTGAAAAAAGCTAATGCAGTCTTGGGATGCATCAGGAGAGGTATTTCCAGTAGGGATAAGGAGGTTTTAGTACCGTTATACAAGGCACTGGTGAGACCTCACCTGGAATACTGTGTGCAGTTCTGGTCTCCCATGTTTAAGAAGGATGAATTCAAACTGGAACAGGTACAGAGAAGGGCTACTAGGATGATCCAAGGAATGGAAAACTTGTCTTATGAAAGGAGACTCAGGGAGTTTGGCTTGTTTAGCCTAACTAAAAGAAGGCTGAGGGGAGATATGATTGCTCTCTATAAATATATCAGAGGGATCAATACCGGAGAGGGAGAGAAATTATTTAAGCTCAGTACCAATGTGGACACAAGAACAAATGGATATAAACTGGCCACTAGAAAATTTAGACTAGAAATTAGATGAAGGTTTTTAACCATCAGAGGAATGAAGTTTTGGAATAGCCTTCCGAGGGAAGCAGTGGGGGCAAAAGATCTATCTGGCTTTAAGATTAAACTCGATAAGTTTATGGAGGAGATGGTATGATGGGATAACATGGTTTTGGTAATTAAATATTCATGGTAAATAGGCCCAATGTCCTCTCATGGGCTATTAGATGGGGTGAGATCCGAGCTACCCAGGAAAGAATTTTCTGTAGTATCTGGCTGATGAATCTTGCCCATATGCTCAGGGTTTAGCTGATCGCCATATTTGGGGTCGGGAAGGAATTTTCCTCCAGGGCAGATTGGAAGAGGCCCTGGAGGTTTTTCACCTTCCTCTGTAGCATGGGGCAAGGGTCACTTCCTGGAGGATTCTCTGCTCCTTAAAGTCTTTAAACTACGATTTGAGGACTTCAATAGCACAGATATAGGTGTGAGGTGGTTTTTTGTAGGAGTGGTGGGTGAAATTCTGTGGCCTGCATTGTGCAGGAGGTCAGACAAGATGATCATAATGGTCCCTTCTGACCTAAATATCTATGAATCTATAAACAATAATGTCAAAATGAACTATTTCAACATTATTGAAATGAAATGACATTCAAAACAATTTATGTTGACAATTTTCTGTGAAACATATTTATTTCAACTAAACTGCATTTTCCAGTTGAAAACTGTTCCATGTAAAATTTTCGTAAGAACAGCCACACTGGGTCTGATCAAAGATCCATCTAACCCAGTATTCTGTCTTCTGAGAGTGGCCAATGCCAGGAGCTTCAGAGGGAATGAACAAAACAGATAATCATCAAGTTATCCATCCCCTGTCGCCCATTCACATCTTCTGGAACCAGAAGCTAGGGACACCATCCCTGCCCATCCTGGCTAATAGCCATTGATGGACCTATTCACCGTGAACTTATCTAGTTCTTTTTTGAACCCTGTTGTAGTCTTGGCCTTCACAACATCCTCTGATAAAGAGTACCACAGGTTGACTGTGCATTCTGTGAAGAAATGCTTCCTTTTGTTTGTTTTAAACCTGCAGCCTATTAATTTCATTTGGTGACCCCCCCCTAGTTCTTATGTTATGAGTAAATAATATTTTCTTATTTACTTTCTCCACATCAGTCAACATTTTGTAGACCTCTATCATATTCCCCATTAGTTGTCTCCTTTCCAAGCTGAAAAGTCACAGTCTTATTAATTTTTCCTCACAGTGAAGCTGTTCCATACCCCTAATCATTTTTGTTGCCCTGTTTTGTACCTTTACCGATTCCAAAATATATTTTTTGAGATGGGATGACCAAATGCAGCATTCAAATGCAGCATTCAAGATGTGGGCGAACCATAGATTTATATAGAGGTAATATGATATTTTCTGTCTTATTTTCTAGTGCTTTCCTAATGATTCCCAACATCCTCTTAGCTTTTTTGACTGCTGCTGCACATTGAGTGGATGTTTTCAGAGAACTATCCACGAAGACTCCCAGATCTCTTTCTTCAGTGGTAACCGCTAATTTAGTCCCCATCATTTTATATGGATAGTTGGGATTACGTTTTCCAATACGCATTACTTTGTATTTTTCAACATTGAATTTCATCTGCCATTTTGTTGCCCAGTCATCCAGTTTTGTGAGATCTCTTTGTAACTCTTTGTAGTCTACTTTGGTCTTAACTGTCTTGAGTAATTTTGTATCATCGGCAAATTTTTCCACCTGTTTATCCCTTTTCCCAGATCATGTATGAATATGTTGAACAGTACTGGTCCCAGTACAGACCCGAGGGGACACCACTATTTACCTCTCTCCATTCTGAAAATTGACCATTTACTCCTACCCTTTGTTTCCTATCTTTTAACCAGGTACTGATCCATGAGAGGACCTTTCCTCTTCTCCCATTACAGCTTACTTTGCTTAAGAGGTGAGGGACCTTGTCAGAGGCTTTCTGAAAATATAAGTACATTATATCCACTGGATCCACCTTAAAGAATTCTAGTAGATTGCTGAGACATGATTTCCCTTCTATTAACTTCAGTGGCCTTGGATCATGTCCTTATATACCATAGTAACATGCACCTTAAAATTCAGATAAGAGAAGATTTAGCTACCTATTTATTATCTACAGGCTAATTCCTGGGCCCACTGGAGGCAATGTCAAAAGTTCCATTAATTACAAAGGGACCCACAGTTCAGCCTGTTGGGCCCACTGAAGTCAATAGAAGTTGACAATACTCACCTCCTTGCAGGAAGCGTGTGGAACGTTGAAGGATCTGCCCCTTGGAAAAGAAAGGAACAAGTCTCTTTCTTTCTAATTCTAATATGGATGATGTCAATAACCTGATTTGCTGGAGAGACATTCCAAGTAAATTTAAGTCATTCTAAATAATTCTCAAATAGATCGAGATATAGAATGAAAAGCTATTTACATAAACTCAAAACACTCAAGTATAAATTGTCTCTAGAATAGCTTGGAGTTTCATTCCAGAGAAGATTAAAAATGTTTATAATTTAATAAGACCTTTTTCTTTAAAGTTTTAATGAATGAAATTTAAGATATTGGCAGCCTTTCTTCATTCATACATTCCACTCCTGTGAGATCAGTAGAATAGGAAGAGGGAGAAAAAGAATTATAATTAAGCATTTCAAATCATGGAGGTATGAGAAGCAGAGAAACTGTACACACACAGGTGTGTGCAAGTTCCTTTACTGTGGTGTACACTTAACTAAATACTTGGCTAAATATACATTCAGGTTGCAAACGTTTCACTTAGCACAGGTTTTGCAGATTCTGGAAGGGGATTTAAACTTCACTATTGATTGTCCCTTTCTCCTTTGAATAATCTGATCCCTTTTATTCATAAATAAATTGCATTTTTATGACCCTTGCAGCACAACCAACTTTTGGCAGCCCTAAAATTCTGCTCCCATGAGGACCTCTCAAGTACTTAATCAACACTATGCACTTACATATTAAATATATTTTAAAAATCACATTATGACCAAAGGTGGTAGTGGGGAGACCCAGATCATTGAGGTAAATAATGATGCTCTGCCTTAACTCACACTGCTTAGGAGTAAAAACAAAAACAAATAAAACCCCCACAGACTGGCATAAATTTGGGGCAGATTTGAATTGCATGGCTTTCTATATTTAAAATATAGTTATTTGAATATAATTTCCCTTTTATTATTTAAAAAAACAAAATGTTTCATAAAATGTTATTAAACTCTTGTTTCCCATGACACCAGAGGGTCCCTGAAGGCGCTATCAGGCAAAGCTCTGTTGTTATTTAGGACAGATGTATTGAAAATACATACAAAGTATGTTAGTATTTAGTTTGGCCCTGATAAATTATTAAATATTTTTAATATTATTTTCTCTGTCTTTTTATGGACTAACAAGTTGCCAAATTTAATTTTACAACAAAATCAAGTAGAGAAAATAAGCACACAAACGGGGTTAACTTTCATCCTTTTTGGCCTACTAACCATCACATGCCAGAGAGCCTGAGTCTGATCTCACTTATACTGATATAAATCTGGAATAAATTCCACTTAACTTGATGGAGGAACAAAATCAGTGAGTTGAGATTCCTGCCCAGAGTGTTTAGTATGATCCTTCCAACTTAGATATATTTCATGCACCCATCACCATAGCATCTAGACACTAAGCCCTGGTCTACACTATGGGGTTAGGTCGAATTTAGCCACATTAGGTCAATTTTAAAATGAATGCGTCTACACAACCAACCCTCTTCCGTCGACCTAAAGGGCTCTTAAAATCGACTTCTGTACTCCTTCCTGGCGAGGGGGTTAGTGCTAAAATCGACCTTGCTGGGTCAAATTTGGGGTAGTGCAGACGCAATTCGAAGGTATTGGCCTCTGGGAGCTATCCCAGGGTGCTCCATTGTGACTGCTCTGGACAGCACTTTCAACTCCGATGCACTAGCCAGGTACACAGTAGAAGCCCCGGGAAATTCTGAATTTCATTTCCTGTTTGGTCAGCGTGGCGAGCTCAGCAGCACAGGTGACCATGCAGTCCCCCCAGAATCGCAAACGAGCTCCAGCATGGACCGAACGGGAGACACTGGATCTGACTGCTGTATGGGGAGAAGAATCTGTGCAGGCCAAACTCCAATCAAAAAGAAGAAATGCAAATATATTTGCCAAAATCGCACAGGGCCTGGTGGAGAGAGGCTACAACAGGGACACACAGCAGTGCCGCGTGAAACTTAAGGAGCTGAAGCAAGCCTACCAAAAGACAAAGGAGACAAATGGTCGCTCCGGGTCAGAGCCCCATACATGCCGCTTCTATGATCAGCTGCATGGCATTCTCGGCAGGGGACCCTACCACTACCCCACCACTGTCTGTGGACACATGGAAGGGAGGAGTCTCACGCAACAGGGAGGAGGGTTTTGTGGAGGAGGAGAATGCACAGTAGGCAAGCGGTGAATCCATTCTCCCCGGCAGCCAGGACCTTTTCATCACCCTGGAGCCAATACTCTCCCAATGCAGGATCCCGGACCCTGAAGCTGGAGAAAGCACCTCTGGTGAGTGCACATTTGTAACTACAGTACAAGGTTTTAAAGCAATAGTGTTTAATGTTTGATTTGCCCTGAAGAATTGGGATGCATTCACGGCCAGTACAGCTACTGGAAAAGTCTGTTAACATGTCTGGGGATGGAGCGGGAATGCTCCAGGGACATCTCCATGAAGCTCTCCTGGAGGTACTCTGAAAGCCTTTGCGGAAGGTTTCTGGGGAGGGCTGCCTTATTTTGTCCTCCACGGTAGGACTTTACCACGCCAAGCCAGTAGCAAGTAGACTGGAATCATTGCAGCACAAAGTATGGCAGCAAATGCTCCTGGGTTTTGGTCACATTCAAGCAACATTTGGACTTTATCTTTCTGTGTTAGCCTCAGGAGAGTGATATCATTCATGGTCACCTGGTTGAAATAGGGGAAGTTTTGTAAGGGAACCGTAAAAGGACCCCGTTCACGCTGGGTTGTTTGTACTTGGCTAAAAGGGATCATCCCGGAGAATAACCACACGGTGGGGGGAGGGGTGAAGGTATCATCCCAGAGAATAGCCATGCGGTGGGGTGGGGGGAGGTGTGTGCTGTAGATCAACCCGAAAATTGCAGCCCCTCCTTTCAAATGTGAAACCCAACCAGCATTGCTTGCTCTGGGAAAGGATGGTGCTGTAGTTTGAAACCATTCCCACATGTTACGAAGGCGAAAGAAGACAACCCGCATACCAAAAGGCTTACCATGGCTGCCTGGAAACTGAATTCTGTTGCCCAGCCATGTGTGATGTGTCACCATACTGGCAGGAGCTCAATATAAAAGGCAAAATGCAACCTTGTATCTAAAGCACATGTGCTGTCTGCTGTGAATTCCTTGATTCACTGTGAAAGTCTCTCCCTTTTGTTCTCAGAAATGTATCATCTTAAATTTTACCTTTTTATCTCCCCCCAGGTGCAAATGTTTCTATGCTCCCCCTATCATCTCCGACCCTGAGGTTATCGCAGATTAGAAGGCAAAAAAACCACACTCGTGATGACATGTTTTCCGAGCTCATGCAACCCTTCCGCACTGATAGGGCACAGCTTAATGTGTGGAGGCATTCAGTGGCAGAGGCCAGGAAATCATTAAGTGAGCGCAAAGAGCAGAGGCAGGTGGCGATGCTGAGGCTAATGGGGGAGCAAATGGACATGATGAAGCATCTGTTGGAGCTGCAGGAAAGCCAACAAGATCACAGACCCCCACTGCATCCATTGTATAACCGCCTGCACTCCTCCCCAAGTTCCATATCTTCCTCACCCAGACGCCCAAGACGCAGGGTGGGAGAGGCTCCGGGCACCCAGCCACTCCACTCCAGAGGATGGCCCAGAGGATGGCCCTGTTATTCAAACAGTTTTGATTTGTAGTGTGGCTACAATAAGCAATGTGGCCTTGTCCTTCCCTCCTCCCCCAACCCACCCCACGCGGGCTACCTTGTCAGTTATCTCACTTTTTTTTTTTAATTAATAAAGAAAGAATGCATGGTTTGAAAACAAAATCAACAAAGGGGGCGGGTTTGCATCAAGGAGAAACACACACAACTGTCACACCGTAGCCTGGCCAGTCATGAAACTGGTTTTCAAAGCCTCTCTGATGTGCAATGCATCCAGCTGTGCTCTTCTAATCGCCCTGGTGTCTGGCTGCTCAAAATCGGCAGCCAGGTGATTTGCCTCAACCTCCCACCCTGCCATAAACGTCTTCCCCCTTACTTTCACAGATATTATGGAGCACACAGCAAGCAGCAATAACAATGGGAATGTTGGTTGCGTTGAGGTCTAACCTAGTCAGCAAACAGTATCAGCGCACTTTTAAACGTTCAAATTCACATTCTACCACCATTCTGCACTTGCTCAGCCTATAGTTGAACTGCTCCTTACTACTGTCCAGGCTGCCTGTGTACGGCTTCATGAGCCATGGGAACAAGGGGTAGGCTGCGTCCCCAAGGATAACTATTAGCATGTCAACATACCCAACGGTAATTTTCTGGTCTGGGGAGTAAGTCCCTTCTTGCAACTGCTCGAACAGCCTGGAGTTCCTAAAGATGCGAGCATCATGCACCTTTCCCGGCCATCCCACGTTGATGTCGGTGAAACGTCCCTTGTGATCCACGACTGCTTGCAGCACCATTGAGAACTACCCCTTGTGGTTTATGTACTGGTTGGCAAGGTGGTCCGGTGCCAAGAAAGGGATATGTGTTCCGTCTATCGCCCCACCACAATTAGGGAACGCCATTGCAGCAAAGCCATCCAGTATATCCTGCACAATTCCCAGAGTCACTACCCTTGACAGCAGAATATCAGTGATTGCATTGGCTACTTGGATCACAGCAGTCCCCACAGTAGACTTGCCCTTTCCAAATTGATTCCCGACTGACCTGTAGCAGTCAGGTGTTGCAAGCTTCCACAGGGCTATCGCCACTCGCTTCTCAACTGTCAGGGCGGCTCTCATCTTGGTATTCCTGTGCTTCAGGGAGGGGGAAAGCAACTCACAAAGTTCCATGAAAGTGGCCTTACGCATGCGAAAGTTTCGCAGCCACTGTGAATCTTCCCATACCTGAAACACTATGCGGTCCCACCAGTCTGTGCTTGTTTGCTGGGCCCAGAATTGGCGTTCCACTGTATCAACCAGCCCCACTGCTGCCATGATGTCCCAACTGCCACAGCCCGTGCTTTCAGGAGCGTCTGTGTCCATGTCCTCCTCACAATCATCCTTGTGCTGGCGTCTCTTAGCCCAGTTCTGCACATACTACAGGATAACGCGCGAGGTGTTTACAATGCTTACAACAGCAGCTGTGAGCTGAGCGGGCTCCATTCTTGCTGTGGTATGGCATCTGCACGGGTAACCCAGGAAAAAAAGCACAAAACGATTGTCTGTCATTGTTTTCACGGAGGGAGAGAGAGAGGGGCGACTGACGACATGTACCAAAAACCACCCTCAACAATGCTTTTGCCCCATCAGGCATTGGGAGCTTAACCCAGAATTCCAATAGGCAGCCGAGATTGCGGGAACTGTGGGATAGCTACCCACAGTGCACCGCTCCGTAAGTTGATGCTAGCCACAGTACTGAGGATGCACTCCGCCATCTCAATGCGCTTAGTGGGGACGTACACAATTGACTGTATAAAATTGATTTCTAAAAATCGACTTCTATAAAATCGACCTAATTTCGTAGTGTAGACATACCCTAAGCAACCTGGTCTAAATACTGTTTCTGTCTCAGTAGCCTTCTACCTTTTCAGTTAAAGTTAAAAAATATTATAAAATTTGTCTCTTTTTCTTTTCGTCAGACCTGGAATGCTGGAAACACAAAATCAAAGTTATTTGATTTTTCACGTCATTTTTTTTTCTTAAATTCAGCTTAAAATGAGACAGACATTATCTCGTGAAGGAAAGGGTCTGTCTTAGAACAGAAAGAATTCAAGGGAGTGACTGAATTCTCTAATAGGATGGCAGAAGCAAACAGGAGGCCTCACAGGAGGAGGAGAGCAGACGTGCAGCACAGACTTTTTCTGAGGGAGAGACGAAAGCAAAGTGAGGGGACAGATCTTTTGTGCTGGGAGATGCCTGTGGATGTTTTTACAGGAAAGCACATTCTACTTTTCTACAGGAGGAGAGCAGACCCCCAGGGATCTCTCTCACCATGATCCTAACTCCAAATTTGGGAGTGCCTGCCAAAAGTAGTCTCCTCGAAGACTCTTTCCTGTGGCAAAAGTCAGGCAGCAGACATTACTGCAGGTATGTTAGTAGTTTCTTAAATCTATTCTGTTTACAGTAAAAATAGCCAACAAGGATTTCTTTTGTTATAGTTGATAACCAAACACTGCACATATTGTAAAATCAAGCAAGCAGACGTCAAGTACATAAATCTGAAAGGGCATGGGAACACTGAAACAAATGTCGTAAGAATTACAGTCCACTTCCTATTTCTTTTGGGGAAGCTGGGGAGGGTCAGCACTTTAGAAACACCTCCGTTCAGGGAGTCATGAGGCTCCTTCACCATTTTAGAAATGAAAAAAAGAGAAAGCCATGAGGAAAAATCCCATAACAGGAAATAAATATTTACTAGCTGCAAGAGATAAAGTTACATCTTACAGCAGTCACGTTGCTGACATTCAAAACAGGGCTCAAGGGGGTTGCCTCTCCCAGAATTCCAGGGGCAGATATCGGAGGAAAGCCTGCTGGAAAAGGCCTTTTAAAATGAATGAATCCACAACGGAAAGTTTAGTAATAACCTGGAAGTCAAGGAGAAGCTGTTGGGAAAAGGATCTTAAATCCTCATCTTTGAGGACCAAGAGTCTAGGTGGAAGACATCCAGAGAGTTTCAGAGCTGGAGACTGACACACAATGTATTCAAGATAATTCACTGCACGGAATATATCAGATACTTTTAATTTATGAATTGTCTGTGAGCTGCTTTTTCACTACTTGAAATTATTTGCAGAATAATTTCTGAGAATAAACTCCTGGTCTATAGATTGTTTGTGAGCCAGCTGCATGTTTTGAGTATTCAATACTTGAAATTTGAGCTGAGTTAGCTACAGTTTTGATTGGTTATCTGTTAGTGTTTCTGTTCTGTGGTTGCAAGGTGTGACTTCTAGAATCAGATTTCTGGTGCAAATACTCACGTTTAGGACTTCAAACTTAGCTTTCCACATACACAGCGTGGGGCATACGGAACCCCTGGCATAGGGAGCGGGAGAATGGAGGATACATATAGCTCTTGAAATTTGTCTGAAGGGAGATAGGGGACACATATAACCCCTGATGTGGGGGAAGGGCATAATAGGGGGTATGGAAGGGAAGGAGGTATCGGAGGCATACAGAGCCATTTGCACAGGGGGGATAATGGGGGACCCCGGTATGGAGGGAGGGAAGAATGGGGATACAGAAAGCCCCTGGCATGAGGGAGAGAATGTGGGAGTTGCAGGGAATCTCTGAAATACAAGGGGATGCAAGAGTGGCACATAGGGTGCTTATATGGGAGAACGAAAAGATGCAAGGATCCCATAGTGTACATAATGAGCTCAGGCTACAGATGCAACACAGTGTCCGCCCCTCTAGTAATAAATAAATAAATACATAGTTATAGATAAGTTAAATAAATAAATAAGTTGCCATCACAATCCTTGTTGTATCACAATCCCTTATGTGACAATAAACACATAACATGACACAATGCCCACAAGATCATAGCTTCAGTTCAGGATCAACCCCAAAGAGAAGCTAACTGGTAGGACAAAAAGCTCTTAAACACACAGAACAGGCAATACAGATAATTGCTGGCACCATACATTGCTTTTGGTGTCAATATTCTGTGTTTTTAAGTTTGCCGTTATGTTGAAAATTCTATTTTATAGATCAGCCCTGCCATGCTGGAATCCACTAACTTGAATGCTAACATTGCAAGTATTTGTGAACCTGCAAAAACTAATGAAACACTGGATGTGACAGTTTATTTTAAGTCAATAATGGCTTCAGCAAAATTCTGGAAATCAAATGCAATTTAAGATGTTTTGTTTTTTTGTTTGTTTAGTTTATTGTATTACATTGTAGGCATCAGGCAGCTCAGCTACAATGTCCTTTTTACAAAGGGAATCAGAAAACAATGAGCAGTAATTCCAGATTGATTTTCAGTCCACACTCAGATGCCTGTTACCCCGCCAGAAAAAAAATTGAGTCTGTGGACCAAGCAACACATAATTCACATCTTGTTATCCAAAAGCTAAGATTTTGGCTATAACAATCCAGAGATGTTAGAGCCGTTATTTTAAGGCACTTGTGCATCGGTTCAGACTCATCTTTCATTATGCCACTACCTATCCCTCATTTGGAGTGCATGTCATAGTGCTAAGGAGGACGAGTGGAGCAGCTGGCCCAACTTGAGTTTCTCATGAGGCCTACAATCAATGCTTTTCTGGGAAAAACAAAACAAAGTTACTCTAGGAATACTGAAGGCTGTTTAGAGATTTCCCACCCCATGCCCTTGTGAGTCCAATAAGATTACACCTCTGTTTAGTTATGCATGTGCTAAGTGCTTTGCTGGATTGGGGCCTGTGTCCACAATTTTGCACTTGCAAGAAATTGCCAGGCAAATGCATAAATTAGTTCTGGCACAAGTGGCTGGTGACTGCAAAAATAAAGGCATGAAAAAAAATCAGGCTTGTTGTATTTACAGCAATGGTTCAATTCTATAACAAACTCAGTCCACAATAAACACAACTTATGCTTCTGTTTACTGAGGCTATGCGTACAACTGTTAGAGCAGAGAAACAGAAATAGCATCTTGGGTTCTAATCTAAGTGCTCACACTAAGTCATTATGGACTTGATTCTGCAAAGATTTGACCTGAATGGGAGCACTTACCTGTTTAAATTTGCTTTGCGAATTTGATTACACAGCCTCAAGTAATCACTTTTATTTGCTGTTTTACTAAATACAAGCTATAAATCAAGTTGAAAGATTATTCGACGCAACTGATGACAAGAAACTTTTGACCATGCTTATTTTTAAAAAGTAGTAGGCTAAGCAATATATGGTTCTTGTTGCTGGACATGTTCACCTTCTTATGTAAGGCAGCCTGAGCTGCAATTAACTTGTGCATGAGAAAAGTAAATGTGCTTTCACAGGATAGCACAGCTCCCTATTATTGCTCATGTGCAGCTTGGGACTTAGCATAAGGCTAGCCAGAACATTAATGCAGACACTAATCCTTTACTTTGGTCTGCTATTTAAAATTTCCTTTTTTTTTCTCTCTCTCTCTCTCTCTCTATGGTAGAGTTTCCCAAACTTTTGAAAGTTGAGCCCTATGTGAGGAAACTGAAGTGAGTCATGCATGCACCCAGTGCAACCTCACCATATGTTGTTAACGGCTTACACATCTGAATTTATATATCTTTTGCACGCTCCGAGCCAGTCTTTCAGCTATCCTCCAATCCTCCTACTTTCAGAAATGCTGGTTTAGATCTTCATAATATATTTCCTCTCTCTCTCCTTACATGCTTTGACGAGCAGTGAAATAGTTAACAACACTGACATCTAAAGTATCATCACTGGCATCTCAGTTAGCACCAGTGAAATGAATGGAGCTGTTCATACTTCAGAGCTATAGTTTCTGGCTTTCTGCAAACTCAGGCAGACCTCTCTGGATCAACTGCACTCAGGTCATACTGCAATAGGTTTTTTTCCACTATCCTAACACTTAGAGATTTACTTCTTGTTTTGTTCATTTAAAAAAAGGAAAAAAAAGGAAAAAAAAGAGGAGACTCCATGGCACATGTGGGAGGTCTGTTCATGCACACAGCATCCAGGCTGTCATTTGGTTCTGTCCCACATCTTTGAAACTACTGCTTTAAGATTGACCAAAGCAGGATTATCTTCTAGTCATAAAGCATGATTCTGCAAAAGGGATTCCAAAGTACTTTACAGACATCTCAGATCCATGTAAAAATTATATATCACATTGCACACAAAATAGAACCATCTTTGGGGAGAAGTGTAATAACTGCTTAAGAGCACCAATGAGACGTATAACCTTGATCTAGAACAGCAAGCGAATACCTTAGCCCAACTGTAACTATAAGAATGCATTTTACATATACAGACACTGTAATCACTTGTAATTACAATTATGTAATCACTGAAATAGGGTCAGAATCCTCCCTGCCTTCCAAGATACCAGAAAATTTTTAACAACCACAGAGAGTCAGGACCTTAGAATTTAAATCTCCTTGGAAAGAAGGCAACACCAGCACCATACTATCACCTCACATCTTGTGGGTATGCTGGGGCATTATTTCAACCCTGACTCAGTATCAATTCCTGAAAGCACCTCAAGTTTTAAGTTATCTCCCACCCAAGTAGTAGCCCTACTCTGTTTATGAGGTCTGACAAGATCACTGCCTCAGGTGATAGGGCTTCAGTGTTACTAACTGTGTCAGAAACAATTGCTGCTGTAGAGAAGAACATATGAAACAGCTTTTCAGTGTCCCCCTCGGACTTCGATGATATAGCAGGAAAGCATCCACTGACTGTATAGCAATGGGAATCCTGTTGCCTAGACATGAAAGCCTTGGGCAGGAGTACTGCAGTGCTACAGTACATTTTCAAATTGCAATCTTGTATTCCCAATAGTTAAAGGAAATAATTGTTGAAAACCTAAATTGCACTTTGGAAATGTTTCTGTATCATTCACAGTAATACTCACTGAAGTTCTCATGCTCTGGAAGCATCATTCCCAATATCACTGCTGTCAATTCTCTGATGATGTCATCACAAAGCTGTAGCGACAATGCTCAGTTTGGCTTTTTTAATGGCACTGATGATTCCCTACAAAATGAAGTGGAAAACCTATTCACAATTTCAATAATCCACTCCAACAATGAGCATGTGGGAACATGCTCCCTCATTCTCAGTCAGGCAGGCTAATAATCCTTTGAGAGACAGTTAATATTTCCATTCAAATATCTTATTTTTCAGAGGTAGCATGCTCAGCCCTTGCAGAGTGGAATAGATTTTAGTAGCTTCAGGTGCCTTTGTGCAATCTCAAAAATGGCTTTTAAAAAAGAAATATTTAAGATATTAGCTCATAATGTGGGAATCTGGGAAAAAACATGACTTCTGAAAGAAGCTCTTTTGGAAAATAAGCTACAGCACCTGCACAATATCCTTTTTCCAGCAAACATTTCCTAAGGATTTAGTTATTCTCTCTTTGTGTACATGTACAATGGCCAATGTTGACAAGATACAGAGGCGGCCTTGGCATTTTGTGGTATCCTGTAAAGCAGTTTTCCAGACCTATTCTAAACTTAACCAGTGCCTGTCCACCATAATCACACATTTACACACAGGAACCAGCGTCAGGATTCTAGGAAGGTAGGTGAAACTCAGATATTAAAGCCAGAAAGGACGGTTGTGATAATCTAGCTTGACCTCCTGCATAACACAGGCCTCAGAATTTCACCCAGTTATTACTGCATCAAGCCTAAAACTTCTGGTTAAGCCAAATGAATGTTACAATTTCCTAAAACTTAAAGTTAAGATTTTCAAAGATTCAATGGGGCCTAAGTTGGATGCCTCACTCCAGTTTGTATCTTTGAATATCAACTCCTAAATTAATCATTTTACATAAACAGATATGGTATAATGCTAGTAGGCAGCCACTTCCTTCTTCTGCCCATCAAGTTTATGTTAGGGTCCATGCACAATTGCCATTGTTCAAAAATCTTTTACAAAGGGTCAATTCAGGAAACAAACTGCGCCCCTGGCAATCACTAAACCCTCTTTGGCTACAAAGTTCGGTGGGCATTCTGGTGACTTCTAGGTGAGTCGGTGTTTTTTCTCTAATAATGTATCTACAGAACCCAGAAGCTAGCATTTTTATTAGTGTATATTTAAATTGTCATATTCACCCAGAGCATCGGATGGGTACTCTTCTACTGTAATTTAGTAACAGTTTCAATAAATATTAGCAAAAAAGTGTTCATAGCCAATCCATCCCTTTCCACAAACATACAGATATATGGGATGTCTGCCAAGGAAATGCAATAAACTAAACTCAAAATCATTTACTAACCTAAAAGTCTTTTCTTCCCTTTTTTTTTTTTTTTTTTTTTTTTTTTACCTTCTTCTATTTCTTTGTCCTCTTTTCTCTCTATCCATGCCTGGCCTCTTCTATCCCTAACCCATAACATTTTCTTTCTTTTTAATTTCCTATTCTTTCTTTGAAAAGCATCTCCTTTCCTCTCATCCTCTCTGTCATGTACAATGGATCTTCTATTGTCCACCCTGTTGCTCTCTCATAGAGGGCCTGATCCAAATCCTGCTGACATCAATGGAAGTTTTTTCCAGAGACATCAGTGAGCTTTGGATTGGCCGATCATGTTTTCAGTTTCTTTGTGCCCCACATTCTCATTTTTCTGTCTCCAGTGCTTTGCAAACAATTTTCAGAATGCCCCTATTAATCCTCAGATAACAAAGGTTACTCATGTAAATATTATTTTTTCTATTGAATGTAGAGATTCAGTCATTCCACAACATTTGGATTAGATTCCAAACATCCCAAAGTTCTAAGACTGGGTCTTAACTCAGGCCCATCTCTGCTAACAACATTGATGGGGAAAGGTGGAGATTCTGTATCTACAACCTGTCATCTGCTTCATTTTCTCAAGGCAGACAATTTATGAGGTTTCGCCTGAATCACCGCATAAAAGTGAAATATGGAATGGTTACTAGCCTGTTCCATAACTACTGTTCCTCAAGATTGTTACATGTCAATTCCACTTCAGGTGTGTGCACATCCAGTGCACTGTTGTCAGAGATTTTTCCCTGAGAGATACTGCTGGGGTGGTGCATGTGTCCTCTGCTGCCTCATGCTGCTGTGCGATAGTATGAAAGGCATAGCCACCCAATCCCCTTCAGTCATGTGACCCAGAAGCCTGGGGAAATTCCTTACTGTTGAACTTTCAGGTCTAAAGAAATAGCCAGAATTGTCTAGAACCTGGCCTGACAGAGGAAGGTCTTAGCTTCCATAGAGTCCAAGAGCGCTCCTATGAAGTCTATCCTTTGTACACATGATAGAATTGATTTTTCCTTGTTGATGAGCAATCCTAGCATTCTGAAGGTGGACTGAATAATGGCCACACTGGTCAGCACCTTGGAATGGCCTCTCACCAACCAGCTATCCCAGTAGGGAAAAACGTGAACTTTTGATCTCCTCAGGAACGCTGGCACCACTGCCATGCCCTTTGTGAACACACATGGTGCTGAGGACAGACCAAATGGCAGCACTGTAAATTTGTAGTGAAATTGTTTGATGAGAAATCTGAGGAATTTCCTGTGGCTTTAATATATTGTCATGTGGAAATATATGTCCTATATGTCAAGGGCAGCATACCAGTCACCAGGATCCAGGGAAGGGATATTTGAAGCCAGATGACCAATCAAAACTTTATTTTCTCTAGGTGTCTGTTGAGCTGTCAAAGGCTTAGTATAGGCTGAGGCATCCTTTTGCTGTTGGGATCTGAACATAGTGAAAATAAGACCCCTTCCCTCTGCAAAGTAGAGGCACTTCTTCTACAGCTTCCAACTGGAGGAGAGAATAAACCTCCCAAAAGAGAACTTCCTTGTAAGAGTGATCCCTGAAAAGGGACTGGGAAGGGGGATGGCAATGGGGGAGCAGAAATAAACTGAAGGGTTTATCCCAATTCCACAGTGCTTAGAGTCCACTGGTCTGTGGTGATTGAGGGTCCAAGCACTGAGGAAGTGAGACCGCCTGTAAGAGACACCAGAGTAGGAGAATCTGACAAACTGGACACGGGTAAGCTGTCCATTACAAACACGTCAAAATGGCTGCTCGGAGTTACCAGGCTGTTTGGGCAAACTGGCAGCAACTGAAGAAGCAGAAGGGGGTGGTCTCCTCCTTTAATTTTTACTCTTCTTTCTAGCTTGGTCCTGGTGACGGGGCATAAATGAAGTATACCAATGAGACTGCTGGGGGACATAACTGTTTCTTCTTTGGGGCAAGGATATAAATGCCCAAAGATCTGAGTGTATACCTACAGTCTTTCAGGAGATGCAACTTGTCATTGGTCTGTTCTGAGACCTGCGACCACCCGTCAAAAAGAAGATCTTGGATAGTTTATTGGACCTCATGAAAAAGACCCGATGACTGGAGCCAGGAACATCTGTGCATCGTAATGGCCAATGCCATGTCTCTAGCCACAGAGTCTGCAGCATCCCAGCATCCTGAAGCAAGATCCTGGCTACTAACTTTCCCTCATCAACCGTAGGGGAAGAACTCCAGTCTTGCCTCCTCTGGCAATTTGTCCATACATTGCAAAACATTAGCCCAGAGGTTAAAATCATAGCAGTCCCAGCAATGCTTGCTGTTTTCTTGAGCTGTAGCCCAGCTGTTAAATAAAGTTTCCTGCCAAAGAGATCGAGCTACTTTACATCCTTTGATTTTGGGGTAGATAATGGAGCTCTCATTAACAATTGAGACTACCACTCAGACAAGGGTGGGTGTAAAAATGTTCAAACCCCTAGGAGTGAACATATTGTCTCTGTTCAGTTCTTTTTGCTGTGGATGGGATGAAAGATGGAGTTTGCCACAGCATTTTAGTTGACTCCAGAATAGCCTTGTTAATGTCGAGTGCTACTTGACAAGGCCCCACAGAAGCCAAGATATCAACCAGTTCTGTCAGATCTCGCTTGAACACCCTTCACCTGAATAGCTAAAGTGGAGGCCATCCTCTTCCAAAGGTCCTGATGGGCCCTATATATGTCCAGCAGAGGTTAGGAACCTTCTGACACCACTGCCTCATGGGACAATGAGGAAGAGGAAGCCAAGGCTGGCTCAGGTGGAGCCTCCTCCAATTCTTCCATGGGGAAGTTCACCAGAGCAGATGGCTCCTGTCTGGTACCGAGCCCAGTACTAGAAGTGGCATCCTGCTGCTCTTGATGGGGCTAATGTCAACCTCTACTAGATGAAGTAGACCAGGGAAGGAGTGGAGATGGCCTGGAGGCAGGTGGCAAAAGGATTTAGTCTCATGGTACTGCATCAATGGGAAATGTGCAAGTGGGCTTTTAAAAAGGTTAAGTCTTTCTTCATGGAGCTGTCATTTACCTGAGTCACCCCAGGTCTCAACATTTAGTGCTTGATTTGTTCTAATCCTAATTTGAGACACCTGGTTAACTCAAACAAAATCCATCCTGTTCAAACTCACCCCTCAAAATGCTTCTAGACTGAACTAATGCAATCAGAGCTAAATTCATCCTTCTGCTGACTTCAATGGAGTTACACCAGGGATAAATTCAGCCTTCAATAATTTTCAAGTATCAAGTCAAGGAGGCTACAGGTCCTCAGTACCTTTGAAATCAGGCCTTTTTTTAAAGGAACTGAAACATGAATTTGATAGCTTAACTTTAGAAAACCTACGTTTAAAAACTGTGGCTATCATCTTTTAAAATGGGGTCAAATGCCATACAACCTAAGAATACACATTCATTAAACTGACTGTTTTGAAAAGTTCCAGCTCATTATAGACATGGCACACTATCCTGGACAGCAAGCACATTTTTCCAAAGAGCTCTCCAGGTTAAGCAAATCTTTCCTTCTACTCCATCTGACATATAATGCAGCATTGTGATGTGACTGATTCCTGTACTTCTAAATATGCTTTCTAATCTGAACAAATTAACCACTGATCTTACATACATTGAAAATTATCCTATGTATATCAGTGGTAAAAATCTCAAATATGCTCAACACCTATTGTAGCAGCTATGATGGCAATTATAATGGCAATCGTAGGGCTGCTCCAGTTGAGCTGCTTGCTGTAAAGCTTTTATGGATCCTTATCTCTGCCATTTGAAATGTCATCAGCTCAGAATTTAGCCCATATAAATAGCATAAATCTAAATATATAGCTAATACTGAAATCTTTATAGATCGGTCTTCTTTATAAAAAAAAGGAGATCTTTAAAAGATTTAAATAATCTTGAGCGCAGATTTTTAAGTATCCTCAGAGTCTGCCTCTTTCGGTGTTTTTAGGTAACATACACCAGTAAGGAGGTGCAATATGTAAATCGATAGAGGATCTGGACAGTTGGCAAGCAGACACATGAATCTGTCCTCAAGATTCCTGCTCTCCAGCTGTTTTTCACAAAAGCTAATACTTCAGGATAATCCTTTTCAGAGCTCAAATACATGAGAACCTGGGTACAAAATTTCATCCTGTACTGTCACTTTTTAATGAACCATCCTGGGGACTGCAGCATCATACTGTGCTAGACATTCTGAGAAGCCATGATTCAGGAAAGCATTTAAGCATGTACCTAAATTTATGTGTGTCAGTATTTCCACTGAAGACAACAGGACTACAAACATGCTTACAGTTGGGCATGTGAATAATTATCTTGTTGAATTCAGACCAAGTACTGTAATTTCATTTGTCTTGTCTAGGCACAGCAAGGAAAAGTGAAGGTCCAAGGCAATCTTTGTTTAGAAGGGCAAATTTGAAAGAGGCTCTTAAATTGCATCCACAGAATCTGCATGAACATTACCCTGCATTTATGTGGATAAAATGTGACAGTGTGTAAACAGGCATACAAATTACTGTACTTGCATACTTGCTAAGTGCAATTTAGGACACTACTTTGAAAATAAGGCCCTGAATGTCTTTGATTTATGGGTTTTATGTCTCAACCTTACCATTATTTTGTTATAGTTGTCTGTGTGTTTAATCAAAAGTAATAAGCCAGATGCTTCAAATTAAAGAGATTTAAAAATCTATTCCAGTCCATAACAATAAATTCTGAGACTGTTTTAGGTCTTAGAGACACTGATTATGAAATGATATTTATTTTACAAAATATAAACATATCCAACGAGAACTCTGAAATTTAATCTTTACGTCATCTAAATATTTTCATGATGGAAAAATACAGTTATTTAACTAGAAACTGTGGTAGCACAGTAGCAAGTGCAAACTCTGAAGCTCTGGATAGAAGTATTAATTTAGGGCTTGATTTTATGACTCTCACTGGGCTTGAGAGTCATACTTGCTCTTCTGAGTAGTTCCAGCTAAATATTTTTATACTGTATAAACAACAAAATGCAAATGATGGGCCACATCTGTCCCATCCTTACCAGGAATAGTACTTACCAATCAGAGTATGGGTAGCACAATCTGGCCCTAAAATCTGAGAGTAATATTTGTATTTTGTTGATTAGATTAAAATACTTAGAGGAGGCTTTGGTGAAATTTTCTGCAATGAGGGGAGAAAAACCTTACCACATGTGAACATTTAAACAGCTGCATGAGATGACACTTAACAAATCTACTTCAGAATGTTGAGAAATCCTGAATGGCTGGTGAGGAGGTAAAGATGACCTTCTGGCTCACACTGCTTTTTCAAAGGAAATTTTGCTGACTTCTGTGGAGTTATTCCTGATTTACACTAGTGGGAAAAGAGGATCAGGTCCTTTTTGTTCAAAGTGTGCTGTTAAAAGTCTTTCATAAAGCAACATGTTGTGCTGACATAAACAGAAAACAGTAAACTTGTTTGTCAAGCTAGTCTTGATGACTACAATCATAATGTGTCTGTTTATTTCTCTCTCAGACTCAGTATCTGTTTATGATGATTTCACTCTTCAAATAGCACCTGCATCAAGAGCGCTGGCTATATTCAAATATACTTTTTTACCAGGCATACATTTAGAATCATTCCCCATCATGATCCTTTACAAACCACAGTCAGCAGCTCATCTGATAACTGTCAAAGAAATATTACACAGTAACAGCTGACTGAAAGCTTGAGAATTAAGATTCACAGAACTCTGTCCTATTACCTTCCAGAATATGTGAAAACCTCTCCCTGAAATAAAATTGCTTTTGCACCAATTTCTTCATGAGCCTAGCAAGAAAGTAAAGTAAGAAAATGAAAGAGGGCAGAAAGTAAACAAGACAAAAACAGAGTTTGGAGGAAAGGCACTAAAAATCAGCACAGTAAAGGAAAAGGCACTGTTTTCCTATCACTTGTCTATAAAATGTTTCACTGATCATTCTTGCACCCATCCAAAGCAAAAACCACTGGAAAGTGCATCTTCCTCAAAACTACAGTAGTAGCAGTAGAGGAGCTAGTAGAGAGGGTGACCAACCCCGCTGGCAGCCTTAAGCCTTTCCAAGCCTATCCTATAACTGACAAAAGAAGGTTTACAACACGAATTTTCACATGGGATTGGAGAATGAGCCTTCCTTGCAGTAATGGCTCCTGTCCCATGGGGCTGAGCCCAGCTGCCCACTCCCAGCATTGCAACATGGTGCACAGGGTGTAAAGGTGCTGTGAACCCATTCACCATTTTGCAATGTCACTCACTCAGATTTGGCTCAGCCCCCCGCCCCTCCCTCCATCAAGGTGATTGGACCAAACTTAAATGGCACTGTGACCCTGCAAACCAGATTGCAGTATCCAGAGTTTGGAGTTGGGCCCAGCCCCGCAGGACAGGAGCCGCCACAGCCAGGTATATACGGAGCAGGCTCACTCTCCAGGCCACCACCAATGACCCATCACCCTTTCGCTCCCCCAGTTACAAAACCTAGGCCACTAATTATCAGCACCCATTTATGATGCTGTGGGCCTGATTCTAACCTCAGCTGTGGAATTACAACACACTAGTATTGTAAAAAAGCAGTGTGAGATTAGAATTCGGTCCAGTGGTTGATTTATTAGCTAGCCTTCAATAGTCTTATTTTTTTTCTTTTTTAGTGAGTATGGATTATTTACAGCTGCTTCACAGAAGGAGTGAGCGCATCCCAGTAGCAAAATGTGCCTCCCAAAGTGGCTCATTGATGGAGCCAGAACCATTTGTTCCCTCCTCTCACTGACTTGCCAGTAAGGGACTATTTTGGCTTCAGCCAGTGATATTAGGGTGGGGCTAATACTATCACCTATTACCCAAGTTGTCTTACACTCCCCATTAAAAGATCCTGTGTTCCACTGCTTATAGCTTTGCCAGACTTTAACCATTTGGAGTGAAATTTTCCATACTGGCTGTCTGTCTCAATCTGAATTATTATTACTGAAAATTTCGCCAAATGGTTCAGCCATTTCCAAGAATGAAGCTAAGGAAAAACTATGCTTTCTCCATGTTGAAAAATTCTTGACACTTTTTCTTTGAACTGTTCTACGGCCCCCATACTTTGGAGCAAGGACTTGAAATTGGGTTGGCCTTTGCATCAGGGTGCTTTTTGCCATCCCTGTGAAAATCCACCCAAATTTGGCTAATTCACAAGTCTTTGAAAAAATCAGTTCTCACATGCTCAGTAGACGTCTGCCAGAGCTAAATGGCTAAAATCTCCCAAGACTACCATTCTCACTGAGCACATTTGATCCTCTCACAGCTTCTGGTGCTGACGGGACTGTGCATGTGCCATCCATACAGAATGACTGAGCATGCTGTACCCCGGAACTATGGGGACTCAGAAGGACTTTTCCTATAAAGGCTGCTTTCCAACAGCTCTGGCCCAGGGTGGGGCTGGGCACTGGAACTGAGAGCAGAGAGCCTCTCTTTCCGGTATTCTCAATGAGCGTTCCCCGCTGGAACCCAGGTAGCGTGGAGAACAAAGCAGTCTGATGTGAATGGAGATGAGACAAATGCTGACCAATGGGAGGGAAAGGAATCAATTAGGACTGGAGTTGGGGAAGAAACTGACTGGGAGTTGTTGGGTGGGGGGGAACTGGTTGGACAAGGAGACTGGGAGCCAGGTCTCTTCCTAATTAAAGACTGTATCATAAAACATACACACAAGGGAGGTGAATTAAGGTTGTGCAGATTATCTTAATTTTGACATTTCCTTACTTTTGCAACCTTAATAACATTATTGTAACATTGTTTTGTGTGTAAAAACATTCTGTGATTCTGTGAATGACAACTGGTGTAAGTTCATTCATTATCACACAGAAAGGGCCCTAAAATTTATTCTTCAGTGGATATGGGCATTTATTTTCTCTAGTTCACTCCCAAGTTTTGTTTTTGTCATTTCATGTTTGAGAACTGAGCTTTGTTCCAGCTGGAGACATGTCTTTCTCCTGATGCAGAAGTCCTCGTACTGAGAGTTAGCCAACTGCACTGTCCTTTTGCTGGGCACCTTATGCACGCAATTAGTAGATTTCAACCAGTACACAACACAGCTGCTAAGATTCTATCTGGTACCACACGGAGCAAGTACATTACGACAAGGTTGGCTCAGTTTCGTTGGCTGGTGGTCAGAGTCTGCATTAGATTCAAGATTCCCAATTGACCTACAGAGCACTTTGGAATATCTCACCTTGGATTTGATCACGTCAATCCTTTCATTCCTACCTTCACCTCCTAGTGCCGTCTGTTACTGCAAACATTTGCCTTGGGATTCCCTGAATAGAAATGTTGGGCATCATGGCACCTGTTCACTCCAAAGCTGAACAGACACTTGTTCTCTCCTTTGCTTTCAACTGTTTGGCACCACATCCTCAATTATTAAACTGTTGAAGATTTTCTATAAAGTACCTTGAGATGTCTACGTATGATAAGATTCTATGCAACTTGAAGTTGATATATTAAATGAAACATAGTTGTCAATTGCAGAGAATAGAAGCTACTGTGCTATCATTTTTGCTGTCTCTGTGTATTTATAAGGCAGCGAGTCTGTCATGGAAAGTCACGGATTCCGTGACTTTCCATGACTTCTGTAGCAGCCAGTGCTGGCTCAGGGGCTGCCCGGCTCCTACTGGCATGGCCCTGCTGCTCCTAGCTGGAGGGGCCAGGGGGCTCCACTTGCTGCCTGCATCTGCAGGCCCTGCCTCCGCAGCTCCCATTGGCTACGGTTCCTGGCCAATGGGAGCTGTGCAGCCAGAGCTTGTGGCAGGAGCAGTGAGCAGAGCCCCTTGGCCCCTGTGCCACCTAGGAGCTGCAGGGACACACGGAACTGGGTAGGGAGCCCCAGCACCAGCAGGGGTCCCAGGCCACACACTGCTACCCACGTCCCCAGAGCAGCAGCATGGGTCCAGGGCCACACCCTGCTTCCTGCCCCCTCCCCAGAGCACCCACCGCAGCCTTGGGCTTCCCCCTACCCCAGAGCACCCAAGGTTTAGACAGGGATATATAATAGAAGTCACGGACAGGTCACAGACCGTGAATTTTGTTTACTGCCTGTGACCTGTCTATGACTTTTACTAAAAATACCCATGACTAAAATGTAACCTTACGTATGTATAACAAACAAAATCTCCAAGGAGACAGAAAGTAGAGCACCTAAACTCATGCCCAAATATTTGTTTTAGGCTCCTCCATAGAAAGGAAAAAATAAAATGAGAAAAGGGGTTTCCCTTCTCTCAGTATCTCTTACTGGCTGATCAGAGTTATAAAAACTCAATGTAAAATCACAAAGATGACACCTAAGATGCAAACAATGTTCATCTAGAGTTTAACCTAAACACCTTGGTCTGGCCTCTGTCACTGATGCTCAGGCTAAAATTCAGTCCAAAAAACCATGTACAGAACAACATTGCAATGCTGTGATATCATTCTCAGTGTTACTTTATGATTTAAGCAGCTCCCTTGGCTCTTGCACTTGGAGCAATTAGAATTTCCAGACAGGTCAGTGGCAAATATTTCAGGCTCATTATAGTGCAGCATGGCCGGTGGGCAGTCCATTCTGACCAAGAATGAATCAAACTCATTTATATAACACAGTTATAAACTGAAGACTAATTTAAAGCTTTCAAAATTTTCATTCAGTTTTGCATGGATCACCTGTCGTTCATAGAAAGTTATCAAGAATCAACTAAAGTCAAGTATATAATGTAAGGTTAAATTTTTGTCAAGGATTAGGACCTGCATCAGGACATGCAAGTCATATTACTGCCATTGTGGATGTTCACATACACTTTGCATCATGAAAAGGAGTACTTGTGGCACCTTAGAGACTAACCAATTTATTTGAGCATGAGCTTTCGTGAGCTACAGCTCACTTCATCGGATGCATACTGTGGAAACTGCAGAAGACATTATATACACGGAGACCATGAAACAATACCTCCTCCCACCCCATTCTCCTGCTGGTAATAGCTTATCTAAAGTGATCATCAAGTTGGGTCATTTCAGGCACAAATCCAGGTTTTCTCACCCTCCGCTCCCCCCCCCCCCACAAACTCACTCTCCTGCTGGTAATAGCCCATCCAAAGTGACCACTCTCTTTAAAATGTGTATGATAATCAAGGTGGGCCATTTCCAGCACAAATCCAGGTTCTCTCACCCCCCCACCCCCATACACACACAAACTCACTCTCCTGCTGGTAATAGCTCATCCAAAGTGACCACTCTCCCTACAATGTGCATGATAATCAAGGTAGGCCATTTCCAGCAGAAATCCAGGTTTTCTCACCCCCCCTCACACAAACTCACTCTCTCACCCCCCCCCCACACACACTCCTGAGAGAGTGTGGGCGGAGGGTGAGAAAACCTGGATTTGTGCCTGAAATGGCCCAACTTGATGATCACTTTAGATAAGCTATTACCAGCAGGAGAGTGGGGTGGGAGGAGGTATTGTTTCATGGTCTCTGTGTATATAATGTCTTCTGCAGTTTCCACAGTATGCATCCGATGAAGTGAGCTGTAGCTCACGAAAGCTCATGCTCAAATAAATTGGTTAGTCTCTAAGGTGCCACAAGTACTCCTTTTCTTTTTGCAAATACAGACTAACACAGCTGTTACTCTGAAACTTTGCATCATCTCTCTCTTCTGCCTGTCTGCTGTATTCTTATCAGCCTGACTGTTATTCAAACATACAAGAAAGCTATTCACTGAAACACACACCAAGCACAATCATAGAATTACAGGACTAGAAGGGACCTCAAGAAGTCATCTAGTCTAGTCCCCTGCACTCATGGTAGGACTTAGTATTATCTAGACCATTCCTGACGGGTGTTTGTCTAACCTGCTCTTAAAAATCTCCAAAGATGGAGATTCCACAACCTCCTTTGGCAACTTATTCCAGTGCTTAACCTCCCTGACAGGAAGTTTTTCCTAATGTCCAATCTAAACCTCCATTGCTGCAATTTAAGCCCATTGCTTCTTGTCCTATCCTCAGAGGTTAAGAACAACAATTTTTCTCCCTCCTCCTTGTAACAACCTTTTATGTACTTGAAAACTGTTATCATATCCCCTCTCAGTCTTCTCTTTTCCAGACTAAACAAACCCAATTTTTTCAATCTTCCCCCACAGCTCATGTTTTCTAGACCTTTAATCATTTTTGTTGCTCTTCACGGGACTTTCTCCCATTTGTTCACATCTTTCCTGAAATGTGGCGCCCAGAACTGGACACAATACTCCAGTGGAGGCCCAATCAGCACAGGGTAGAGGAGAAGAATTACTTCTCGTGTCTTGCTTACAAATACTCCTGCTAATACATCCCAGAATGATGTTTGCTTTTTTTTTTCCCCAAAAGTGTTACACTGGTGACTCATAATTAGCTTGTGGTCCGCTATGACTCCCAGATCCCTTTCTGCAGTACTCCTTCCTAGGCAGTCATTTCCCATTTTGTATGTGTGCAACTGATTGTTCCTTCCTAAGTGGAGTACTTTGCATTTGTCTTTATTGAATTTCATCCTATTTACTTCAGACCATTTCTCCAGTTTGTCCAGATCATTTTGAATGTTAATGCTATCCTCCAAAGCACTTGCAACCCCTCCCAGCTTGGCATCATCCGCAAACTTTATAAGTGTACTCTCTATGCTATTATCTAAATCACTGATGAACAGAAACAGCACCAGAACTGATCCCTGCGGAACCCCACTCATTATGCCCTTACAGCTCGACTGTGAACCACTGATAACTACTCTCTGGGAACGGTTTTCCAATCAGTTATGCACCCACCTTATAGTAGCTCCATCTAGGTAGCATTTCCCTAGTTTTTTTATGAGACCGTCATGTGAGTAAGTATCAAAAGCTTTACTAAAGTCAAGATATACCACGTCTACTGCTTCCCCGCATCCACAAGGCTTGTTACCCTGTCAAAGAAAGCTACCAGGTTGGTTTGACACGATTTGTTCTTGACAAATCCATGCTGACTGTTACATATCACCGTATTATCTTCTAGATGTTTGCAACTTCATTGCTTAATTATTTGCTCCATTATCTTTCCAGGTACAGAAGTTAAGGTGACTGGTCTGTAATTCACCGGGTCATCCTTATTTCCCTTTTTATAGACTGGCACTATCTTTGCCTTTTTCCAGTCTTCTGGAATCTCTCCCATCTTCCATGACTTTTCAAAGATAATCGCTAATGGCTCAGATATCGCCTCAGTCAGCTCCTTGAGTATTCTAGGATGCATTTAATGAAGCCCTGGTGGCTTGAAGACATTTAACTTAAGTTAAAAATTACTTAAACCTTTCCCTATTTTAGCCTCTGATCCTATCTCATTTTCACTGGCATTCACTGTGTTAGATGTCCAATCACCATCAACCTTCTTGGTAAAAACTGAAACAAAGAAGTCATTAAGCACCTCTGCCATTTCCCCATTTTCTGTTATTGTTTTTCTCCCCTCACTGAGTAATGGGCCTACCATGTCCTTGGTCTTCCTCTTGCTTCTAATGTATTTTTAGAATGATTTCTTGTTACCCTTTGTGTCTCTAGCTAGTTTGATCTTGTTTTGTGTTTTGGCCTTTCTAATTTTGTCCCTACATACTTGTAGTATTTGTTTATATTCATCCTTTGTAATTTAACCTAGTTTCCACTTTTTGTAGGACTCTTGATTTTTAGATCACTGAAGATCTCCTCATTAAGCCAGGGTGGTCTCTTGCCATACTTCCTCTCTTTCCTATGCAGTGGGATAGTTTGCTCTTGTGCCCGTAATAATGTCTCTTTGAAAAACTGCCAACTGTCTTCAATTGTTTTCCCCTTAGACTTACTTCCCATGGGTTCTTACCTACCAATTCCCTGAGTTTGCTAAAGTCTGCCTTCTTGAAATCCATTGTCTTTATTTTGCTGTTCTCCCTCCTACCATTCCTTAGAATCATGAACTCTACCATTTCATGATCATTTTCACCCAATCTGTCTTCCACTTTCAAATTCTCAACCAGTTCCCCCCTATTTGTCAAAATCAAATCTAGAACAGCCTCTCCGATAGTAGCTTTCTCCACCTTCTGAAATAAAAAACCGTCTCCAATACATTCCAAGAACTTGTTGGATAATCCGTGCCCTGCTGTGTTAATTTCCCAACAGATGTCTGAGTAGTTGAAGTCCCCCATCACCACCAAGTCCTGTGCATTGGATGGTTTTGTTAGTTGTTTAAAAAAAGCTTCATCCACCTATACTTTCTGGTTAGGTGGTCTATAGTAGACCCCTACCATAACATCATCCTTGGTTTTACCCCTTTTATCCTTACCCAGAGACTTTCAACAAGTCTGTTTCTTATTTCCATCTCAACCTCGGTCCAAGTGTATACATTTTTAATATATAAGGCAACATCTCCTCCCTTTTTCCCCTGCCTGTCCTTCCTGAGCAAGCTGTTCTCTTCTATACCAATATTCCAATCATGCATATTATCCCACCGATGCTCTGTGATGCCAACTATGTCACAGTTGTTTTTATTTACTGGCATTTTGAGTTCGTCCTGCTTATCCTTTTACATTTCAACACCATGTCCTTGATCACAAGGATGGACCAACAACAGAGAGAAGGGAGAGCCTGGCACATGTCCTAAGTTTGTTGTAGTCTCCTAACAGCGAAGGTGGAATTTTACTGGGCTGGCAGACTTTGTTCTGGAGAACTGATATATTTCAGATCAGAAGGACAGTTAAAAACATAACACAGGTTAAACTGAGTGTCTGTCAACCCTGACAGTATCTTTTTGTCTTATGCCCTGAAGTCAATAGGGAAAATCAGTACATTAAGCCTTCTACAGGTTTTTTTTGTTGTTGTCCTTTTCATAGTAGATTGTTATTCTGAAGTTCAGAATTCTGGAGTTCAGTTACATATGCACAAATTTTGCTGCAGTATACTGCATAAGACTTAATTATTTATAGACATGGAGGGCTAAATTTAAAAAAAATAGCCACCTAAATGTATCTTACCAAATCCAGACCAGTCTGGGTCAGCCTTTGCTTATTTCATCCACGTGGTCCCCCTGATCAAATGAATTCTATATTTTCCATGTTCCTCTTCTTACTTACCTTGGTTTTGTCAAAGCAATTATGTTATGCGTGAGCTGTATTGCTCTCTACAGAACCATGTAACGTCATCCTGCTCTCGGCATGTTAAATAAAATTAACATTATGTAGTTATTAGCTGACCTACATGCAGGACTCCTCCCATTGTATCTTTCACTTTTATCATATTATATATTGTTGCATCTTCCCTCCCTGTCTATTATTACAAGTTTTCCAATTAAAACATTTTAAGGTAAAAAATAGCCCTTAAACTCTGCTTACCACGGGGTAACTGTTTATGCAAAATACACATTTGTGAACAAAACAGTTGTTGGTCAGACAAACAAATCATGCATTTGTAAGGATACATTTTGTGCACACAAATATTATTTTGCACACATAATTCACCTGTTTCTGTTAACCGCACAAGGATTTTATAGATATCTATAAAAGGCCACATTGGGCTATCACAGGCCAGAACGGGTGCACAGACAGGCAGCCAATCAGAGAGGGCCTGAGGGGAGCCATTCAGGGCTGAGCAAGAGGCAGCCAATAAGGGCCAGGCTAGGCCCTATATAAAGGCTGCCCAGACAAGAGGCAGTGAGTCTGTCCCAGATCTTCATGAGGAAAGGTCTGTCTATTGAGCAGGAAACAGGCACCTCGGACACAGCAGTGCTGGGCAGGCTTGGGGGAGCATAGAAGGGCTCCAGCCTAATACCTGCCAGACTGTGGGCCCTGATAGAAAGGGCCTAGAGGGTGTGAAGGGCCAGAGGGGAAGTGGCCCAGGGACAGTTAGACAAGGGGAGAGAAGGAGGGCAGGGAAGCTGCCACTAGAGGGTCCCTGGGTCGGAACGCAAAGTAGTGGGCGGGCTTGGGTCCTCCCCTTCCTCCTTGTACAGCAGCTGGCCATGGAAGGGTGGCCATGACAGACTGCCACTGGCCCACGAACAGCGGGGCTAGACTTGAGGGGTTGTGGTGGGCCACTGCGGCAGGAGCGAACTGGAAAGACTGCTGTTAACCCTCCCCTGGAAGGGGGTGAGTGTGGACTTGGGGGCACTGCCGGAGGGCAGTGTCCTGAAGAGGACGCCGCCGAGTGAGGAGCAACGCGGGTCCGGACGCCACCAAGGCAAGGGACGGATGGGACACCGCCAGCAGAAGCTGCCCTGCAGAGGACAGAGCTAATTCCCAAATGTGCCAGCAGGAGGTGCCGCGGGGGTGAGTCCCAACCCTGTCACAGTATCTAGCCACGTATCGCCATTTAGGCTAGGTCTACGCTACGGGTGCTGCAGTGGCACAGCTACTGCACGGCAGTGATGCCGCCGTAGCGCACATGGTTCCCACAGTTGTGGACAGGGGTTTTCACCGTACGCAATCCACCTCCCCAAGCAGCAATAACTACAAACTATTTCTTCCATCAACCTGGCTGCGTCTACGCTGGGGGTTAGGTCGGCTTAACTGCAGTGCTCAGGAGGTGTGAATTTTCCACATGCCTGAGCGCCATAGCTATGTTGACCTGTCTTGAGTATAGACCAGGTCTTAGCATTTCAACTCCTGAGTGCACTTGCCATTCTTCTTCCCCGCCTTCATCATCCATTTAGATTTGTGCCATGACACCATCCTGGTAGTATGAATGTAAATTTATTTAATTCTAACATTCAACTTTCAATACAATGCTGTGGAGAAAAGTATGAATGACCAGTACACATTTTAATTAGATACCATACATATGTGTATACTAAAAGAATGCTGACATGTTTGTCACACTTTAAAAATCCCCATTCTAAGCAGATCTCTCAGTATTACCTTTCTGATGAAGTAAATTTTACCTTGTTTTAAAACTACACATAAAATAATTCATTAAGAAGAGTTGATTATATTTTAGAGAAACCTGAAAATAAATACAATAATAAACAAATCACGTTTAGGATCTCCTATGTTTAGAATGACTGATCATGAGAAATACGCCACTTAACAGGAACATAATTTAGTAAATAAAATGGAAAGCATCTTATGGGGCACTTTATTAAACTACAATGCATTTGTTTACCATTCTTACTCTCAAAATAAGTTAAGAAAATGTATCACTGTATGCAATATATTTTATATCCAATATAATATTGTTTGATATATCCAGTTAATATTTTTTCTGAAATTCTAGGAAGTCTTCCCACAAACAGTAGGTAATGACCAAAGTTTAATCAATTGGCACTACGTCCCAACAATAAAAACCTTAATTAAACTGAAATATCCTAACCTGCATTTCTACCTAACCTTCAACTTTCAGAAATGAGGTCAGGTTTAAAGTCCTCAGCTACCTCATACATATCGTGTTGTAGCACCAGATCTTTTCAATTCAGGGGAAGTTATTTACCTCAGCTAGAAGTCTCTACTCTATTGCCAGCAGTTCTGAAGCAAAAAAAATCTGAAGAATTATTGGACTCCATAAAATTATCAGATTTGATTGAACCAGGAAAAAATTAAAAGTATTTCTAGAAAAGTGCTGTTCATTTACTAACCAGAAACTTAAAAAACATAACTGGAAACACCTCAGTCAATTACTCCTTTTCCTGCAGACACAAAGTATGAGTTAGATTTGTTCTGTATTCGAAATACAAGTGAGTAATTTTCCTTCTCTTACCAGTTTTGGATTTCTGCTTTGTGAGGTGCTTGTGGTTGGTAAACATTGTTGTGGAATCCTGTACACCTGTCCTTTCCTCCAGGTCAGATTCTTGGATGGGAGTACAACCACCTAGTTGAAAATAGAATAGAATACCTTCATGTGGTGCACAGGCAACCAGAGCATGAACAAGAATAAGAGATAATAAACAAAGTGGCAAGAGTCCCAAAGAATGTATAAAATTGGAATGGTCTGCAGTTTAACCCTGGGTGAAAAATACTTTGAATAGAAAAAGAGCTACCACCATTCTGTTTAGTATATTGATTATGCCTTGGTGATTCCTCACTTTACTCATTTGTGCCATGTAAGGAATGTTTTAAACTTATAGCATAAATAAAACTCACTTTATACAAAGGATAGAAATAGGTCTTAGGAGGAATTGTGTCAAGTATCACATCGCTGGAAACTGGTATAGTAATAAAATTCTACAGTGAGCAAAGCCTGCAAAGACCATTAGTTTGCAATCAAGGCTGTCTCGGGATGATATTTTTTGGATGTGTGATTATACACACTGATTTTCAATACTTTCTACTGTAGCACCAAGACACATAGCACTGCCCAGCACCATACTGCCATGAGGGATGCTTGAAGTCAGAAGTGATCCCAGGATAGGCTGACATAATTTCTCTGCTGGCTCACACTTGTCTCTTCTTTAGGGAGACTTGAAGAAAGCCAGAAAACAAAGGAGAAGGAGACACCACAAGCTGAAGGGAGGAGGGGCAGAGCAATGGAAATAGGACTATGGGAGAAATATACTTCCACATTTCACATTTCCTTGCAGGATGTGTGTGGCTAAAACAGAAATGAACACCCATGCATCATCACAAAGCACTGGATGCACACATGATATCACACACAGCAAGCGCTATCCTTTTACATTTCAACACCATGTCCTTGATTATAAAGATGGACCAACAGCAGAGAGAAGGTGAGCATGTGCATAGCTAATAAGATAGCATACAGCATGAGTGTTGAACATGCTGTTTGTTGTTTTCAGTAGAAAGCTACATGAGCAGCTTCCATTACCCCTGTAGATCTGGAAGAAAGGAAGAACTTATGAAGTTACTGGGTTTTTACCCCAGCTCAGAGATGGTGGTCTTAAACTTTTCTCAGGGCAGAAGAGATGAATATTTTATGCATTTTCTCTTTTAATGCAGCTGTGCAGGCCTCTCATTTTGCTCAGCAGCTTCAAGTCAAACACTTGATCAAAAGTCCATGAAAGGCTTTGTGCTTAACTGCAAGCATATGGTCACCAGCTTAAAGTTAAGCTTTTGCTTAAGTGCTTTGAGGGATCAATAAATGTACAATACACTCTCTGAGTGGAAAATTAGTGCCCTCCCGAGATCACCACTAGCAAGCAAACAAACCTCTTCGCCTGGTGTTGAAAAATCATCCTTTATTGTCTACTGAAAGTGTGCATTTTTTAAAGCATCATATTAACTCCTAACTCAAAACGACAAAGATACTTACTGTATATGATACATTTCCACTGTTGTGAAAAGAAATGTTTTATTCCATGCCCCATGAATGGGATACCTGATTTGTGGCAATATAGCATCTCTCTCATTGCAAAATAAAAGAATAAAGCATTTGCAAAAATTAAATATGCCAGCCCAGTGGCATTGGAGAGCATACTGCCTGGCACAAGAACCAGCCTCTCCAGCAACTTGGAGACCCCTGCTTTTTAACACAGTGAAGATCGGTAATATCAGTTGGTGTAAATCAAGATGGCTCTGTTGAGTGCAATAAAGCTATGCTGATTTACACCACCGGAAAACCTGACCCAGCATTTTTGGTTTTCAGGAACAGGAGAAGGCATGAGCTACTCTACCCCAAATATGCCCTGCCAGCCGATTTGTGATGTGTCATGGACTCAATATATAGTTTCAGAGGTGGCTGAATCTCCTATCCTTTCAGTTCAGGGAGGAGGTTTGGGTGCTGGTGGTCAACCTAATGTGAAAAGAGAGGTATTAGCACAAGCAGAGATTCCTAAAACCTCCCACCTTTTGTTTTGTGGTGGATAGCAAATCTGATAACAGGAAATACGAACACTATGATATGTTAATATATTGCAATACATTGCTACCAAATAACACATTGTTAAATATAAATATACATCCATCCATCCAATGAAAATAAAGTATTTGTTAATCTCCAGCACCTCTAATCCCATCTGCAAACTCTGACTGTAAAATGTATAAACTATATGACTCAAAGAATTAGAAGGTTTCAGAGTAACAGCCATGTTAGTCTGTATTCGCAAAAAGAAAAGGAGTACTTGTGGCACCTTAGAAACTAACCAATTTATTTGAGCATAAACTTTCGTGAGCTACAGCAGAAACTATTCCTCTAACATTCAAATTAGGATACTTGTAATTTTTGTTCCTCAGATAAAATCTATCCTGTTAAACACTAATTTGTAAACACATGATAAATCATTCAAGATCAATACAAATAACAACCTGAGAGTGGTATCATGTATTAAACATTGAGATTATGAGTGAAAAATCATATAACCCATTAGTGCATATTGGGTTTCTGGAGACAAAAGAACTTTGAAAAGTTTGCTCTAAAAACTGAAACTCTATAGGTTATGTGGCCTTGAGAATTAATGGCTTTTGATGCCAAACTATTTCATTAGTCATTAGCACTATTTTCCAGTTGATGGTAACTGAATCAGAGTCGGAAAATGTCTATTTGCCCTTAGGCACCCCATGCTATTGGTTGGAAGGAAGCGGGACTTCCTACTCTTGGTTTTGATGTCAAAGGTTTGTTAAGATTTACTTGTCAACTGATATTGTCAAAATGTACCAGCACTAAAAGCAAAATTCATTTTTTCCATTACCTTACTTTTCTGATAGAGAACAGTGAGAAATGGAATTTCACCATTTAATCTGAGGGACTGCATAGGTTACACACAAAGCAAACCAGCTCTGAAAGAACTGGAAAACATACTATCAGCCTCATTTACAACACAAATTCAATATATTCCCTACTCTTCAACAGAATTTGTAAGTATACCAGTATTTATGTTGGGTCACTTTACCTGCTGTTTTATAAAAACAAGACATTATTACAATATTGTAAGTGTAGACACTGATCACAGCTGTACAAGACACAAACAAAAACATGGGGGTGAAATCCTGGTCTCACTGAAGTCAATGGAAGTTTTGCTATTTACTTCAGTAAGGCTGGATTTTACCCCTGATCCTTGAACTAAGGAGCATTTAAGTTAAAGATCAGACACCACAAAAGACGGAGATGCCACTAACTCTGAAATTTTTCTCCACACACTGCGATGATGGTGGCATTATAGGCATTATATTAATGAGGTTTACAATTTGCTCAGCTCATGAAATAAGTGAATTTTCAATAGGGATTTGAATGAAGACAAAGTGTGAAACTTGTGCATCAGGAAGGGTAGAGAATTATACCTCAGATTTCTCAGAAGAATGAAATGACAGATGCACTGAGGTTGGCATCACTGAAGGAAGGAAGAGGCAAGATGGGGGAAAAAATTGAGAATTTCGTTCTTCAGTATGTTAGATTGCTTAGGTCTAATAAATGGGTCAGCACTCTGATCACAGTAGCCTCCATTAGTTTTCCCAGCAACAGCTGATTGAGGAAATAGGGAAGAAGTAGCTAAACAGACAAGGAAGCTAGGTGAGTTAAGGAACTAACTGGCCCATCAGCTGATGAGCTTGATAAAAAAGCAGGAACAAAGCATCAGGATGTGGGAGGATAGTGCTAACTGTGCCCACGCTGAAGGCCATCCCAAGGAAGACAGATCTCTTTTCCTCACAGGGCCCTGATGAACAGGGGCTGAAGTTCACAGGGAATAGGATTGGTGTGTTGCACTGTGCAGATGTTGGTGAAGGGGAATAAATTATACAGAGTGGACACAAAAAGAGGAGCAATTCCTGGGGTGGCCAAGTACCAGGGGAGGGGGAGTGCGACACCCACCATATCACACAATAAGAGATCAAATTTTTCTTAACACATAAAAGAGATCTTCTGTAGAATACTATGGTGCTCCACATTTCCAGAACCACTGAACTCTATCGCCACAAGAATACATGGCTTTCTGTCTACCATGGACACCTTCAAGAAAGCAGAGGTGTCCACCCTGGTAAATATTAATTTTGTTTCAATGTTTTAGATACGTTATAAAAGACCCCGTATTAACAAGTGTGTTCTGACATATGATGCTGGCATTTTCAAGCAACTAAGAAAGTCCCATTGAAATTCAACGGTAGCTGGGCTCCTGTCTCCCGTAGGCACCTGTGAAAATCCCAGTCTGAATGCATACATACTATAAACTGACTTTCTTTTGTTTCTCTATGGTTTATCCTGCCTCCCTACCATATGGATTCAATTTCTACTGATTTTGGCACTAATGCTCCCTGTAAAAAATATCTAATGGTTTGCATATTAGATAGCTGTACTTTGCTTGTTATATGCATCCTTACTATGAGCCTTATCCCATCCCTGTAAAAACCAAGATGGATTTTGCTGTTGGCTTTAATGGCAGCAGGATCAGTCCCTTTGTATTTCCTGGAGACAGGAGGGAAACGTGTACTGCTATATGCTTACTGGGAAAATTTTCAGAAGTGCCTACACAGTGTAGGAACCTATGTCTCATTTTCAAAAGCAATTTAGGCATTTATGAGTCTAAATCTAATTGAAAATACATAGGATTAGGCTCCTAAGTACCTAAAATCACTTCTGAAAACGAGACTTAAATGCTTTTGAAAATTTTACCCAATGTCAATCCTGTGTCAAAAAAATACTTCATTTTTATGTATATATGTGCTAAAAGGAATACAATTTTATTCATAAAACACATTTTTTAAAGTAGGGATTTAACTCATTAACACTAGTTAACAGGGGTCTTTATTAAAGACTGAATGTGTAATGCTGCTATGCTGTGGAACCAAATCCTTGGATTATTTACAGATTTGATTGGATAAATTTTTCATGTAACATATATTGTTCTTACCACAAGCAGAGTAAATCCACCTAGAAGCTACATGTCTATACCTCCACTCACACAGGACAGAATTATTAATGTATGGTGTGTCTCTCTGCATTTCAAAATGGAAATGGTCCTGCTCTAAATTTCACTGAAGGCCATGGTAGTCATTCAACTGACCTGAAAGAGAGCTGGATCAGGCCCCACATGCACGGTGGTGAATATACAGATTAAACTGCACTTGATTCAGTTTTTACTCTTTGGAAACATTTTTCACTCCACAGGGCAAATATCACCAAACTGAAAATATCATTACACCTCCAAGTCCCTCACACCTTCGGACTGCATGAGTGCTAGTCAACACGTTTAAATCTGATAGATCTTAATCTTTACATTCAGAGAGTTATCTTTAAATTGTCATGTTTCTGTGTGTCCCTGCGTTGTGAATGCATGTTGTTTCAGGGGTTCCCACTGATCATCTATTTTAGCAACCTACTATTATGAACTTTTATCCATCCCAAGGACTGAAAAAAATCATAGTAGCATAATCATTCACATCCATTGATAATTATTTAAGTAAATTATATCAAGCAGAAAAGTGAGCTATTTACCAAAAAAGCAAGAACAGCATATAAATCTCACAGATTGGAAGTGATCCAGGTTGAGAAGTTCTCCAGATGTCAGTCTATAAACAGTGCTTTATGAAATGAATTTCCCCATTAACTGTTGGCAAGAACAGCACCTAGAATATGTTATTGCATTATGACCCACTCTTCCCCCTTTTCTGTGCAGCTGAATTCTTGTCTGACACCTCAGATCTTTTATCAGTTGTGATAAATCCAGCACTTTGGGCACGCAAACTGTGGTCAGCAAAATTGTTTGTTAGGGTACGATGTTACGGCCAAGTAATTGTGAGCTTTCTTCACTGAAGGAAATGAGACCGCTCTTGTTTATTTTCACTACATCTGTTTTTGTAACACATTTAGTTGGAAAGAGACACCCCCCCGCCCCCAAGGAAACCTAAACATATGATATCTATTTTTTCTTTAATTGAAGTACTGATAGTTTTGCTACGGGGTCCTATCACAATGTTTTTACACGCTAATACGGTTCTTAAAGCTCAAAAACAGGAAAACAAAAGTAGTAAACAGCTGTAGAAAATAAAGGAGCTTGGCAGGAATGACTATTTGTGTTTCCTCTTTTTTTTCCAGTTGATCAATATCTAAACCTTCATCAACAAAAAGTGCAGTCTATTATCCTCCAGTAGATCTCCTCTTCACAGCACAGAAGAACGATCTTTGATATTTGGACATGTTCTATTATTTTAAATTTTCACATAGCTATTAAACTCCCCAAAACAGACAAAGTCAGAATCAAATCTCTTTTCTGGAGGTTTCCATTTCCACTCTTACTTCTCTTCTGAATTCTCCTTCCGAGATTAACTCTTACAAGCGTTCTTACAGAAGGGAGAAAAAAAAATGTTACACATTCAGTCTCAGTGGCAAGAAGGCCAGCACATGAGGCAAAAGCTCTGTAAAAAGCAGATCTTTCCTTTCTATGAACACCACTGGAGATAAACTGAATAGCAAAACTATTTCACAGAAGAACTCCCAAAGTTCTGGGCAATTTCATATTCAATTACTTGTAGGCCTGCCTGCAAAACAGTAATCCTTCTCAAAGTGCAAAGAAACTGCAGTTTTCAATAGTGTTATAGTCTAGGTGCCATTGATGCATTAAAGGGTTCATAATGGTCACTCTGGTTGCATACTGTTTGGGGAGCAGAAGAGAACAGATTGTTCACTCTAGAGATTTCCCCTTTTCAGCATAGTCTCTTTGCAATTGTAAAGAAACAGAAAAAGCATGGGAAGCTTTTGCAAAAAGATTTTTATTTATTTAAAGATAGTTTTACATCTGCCTAATGGAAAATGGTCTTCTCATCAAGTTTCAGTGAGGGAAATGCTAATGGAATAGCTGATTAATCAGTTAGGTACTGCAGAACAAACCAAATTCAGACAAATTAATGTTTTTTCCACTGTTCCCAAATGATTCATGGAAAATGTTTCTAATTTTTGTGCAATTAAAACATTCTGCTGAGTTAAATATATAGTCCTAAATTACTGTGGACAATCTAAACACATCTCCAGTTGGGAATACACTGTGAAATGGTTCTGCTGTTTCCTTGTTTCGCTGGTTTGTTCACTGATTAACGTAGCCTGTACTAGTAGTTTTGGTAGATTGTTCTGTAGAAAACTGAGGCCTGGTCTAAACTACCAAGTCAGGTTGATGTAAGCTGCCTTGCATCGACCTAGTTGTGCACGTGTCTACACTTAAATTTGACTCCCACTGGTGTAAGCAAGCACTGATCCATGGTCAATGTACTGACGTCAATTCAGTGTGAGACTGTGTTAGCTAGATTGACCCTAACAGTCCTCCAGCAGCTGTCCCACAATGCCTGACATTGACCACTCTGGACACAAATGTGAACTCCACTGCCCAGTCACATAGACCTGAAGCCCTTCCACACCCTTTAAAACCCCCCAGATTTTTGAAATGCCCTTTTCTGACCATCCACCTTGGCAAGCACATCTAGCAGCTCTTCATTGTTGTGTGCAACTACCCAGCTAACTATGCTGGCTACACGCTCCAGACGCGCTCTGGCCTGGCGCAGACAGGAGATATTGGGCTCTCCTGGGCCTATGGGAAGATGTGGCTGTGGGGATACAGCTATGGACCAGCCATAGAAAAGTGGACGTCTACAAGCAGGTTGCATGGGGGAATGCAGGAGAAGGGGTACAACAGGGATCAGCAGCAGTGCCATGTGAAAGTTAAGAAGCTGCAGCAGGCATATCAGAACGTCAGGGAGGACAACAGGCAATCCGTTGCCAAGATGCAGACCTGCCACTTTTACAATGAGTTGCATACCATACTTGACATGCGACCGGGGGATCCCACTATGTTACGAGCCAAGACCTTTGAGACTCCACTGCAGTCCAATCAGTCATGGCAGTCAAGCATGGGCAAGCCTGATTCAGGGGATGGAGTCTCAGGTAAGTGTATTTCCCATTGCAGTGATGTACTAAGGATGCCTCCAACTTAACAGGACACCTCTATCAACTTTTCCTTGATTTACTCATATTAAAAGATATAGCATTATCTCTTTTCAATCCGCTGCAGAGTTAGGTGGGGGCTGGTAAGGCCATGTGGACCAGTTTGTTTATGTCCTTTGAGTCCTCCTTACAGATTTCAATACACTTTCAAGGAGGTACTCTGCAATTCTCTCTCAAAGTTTCTAGGGACAGCAGCCTTATTTCGTCCTCCACTGTAGGACACTTTCCCATGCCAGTCAGCGAGAACTTCAGCAGGCACTATTGCAGTAAACAGTCTAGCAGCATAAGGGCCCAGGTGACTTTGGAAAACCAGGAGCAGCTGAAACATGGTGCCATTACTCATTGCCATTGCCCTGTACTCATAGATTCATGTAACCAAGCAATTGCCTCCTCACTTCCCTAACCTCTCCTGGGTCATACTCACCACGGCTGGCTCTGAAGAGCAGAAGTGTCAATAAGCATGTCTTGTTCAAAACTTTAGGGAAGGGAGTTCTGAATCTTAAGTTTCGCTTACTGTTCTGACTATACTGACAATGGTACTTGTGTGTGTTTTATCTGTAGCTGCTGCCATTGAAGCCTTGAGGGATTCCCTCTCCACAGCTGCAGAATGCCTGACCCAGATGAGGAGGAGAAAGAAGAGGACTCAAGATGATCTGTTCAATGAGGTCCTGCAAGCCAGTGCTGCATCAGACAGTGAGCAAATGGCCTGGAGGGTGAATATTGTAGACAGCCTGGAAAAGGAAAGAGTGGACAGGAGAAGGGCCCAAGAATACATAGGTGCTGGAACTGGCTTGAAGTGGTTTCCATCATATGCAGGGTTTACAGCTTGGTTCAATGGCTCTCAGCACCCCCACCATACAAATTGTTCCAGCACCCCTGCAAGAGTACCAACAGGAAGAGGAGAGGGAGATGCATCAAGACATAATGGGGCTTCTCTGGCATTAAATACAGATGCTGCAGACTCTTGTGGACCTACAGATTCAACAGTCATGGGCTCATCTCCCTTTGCAGTCTATGGAGAACTCCATTTCAGTACCTCCTTACACCATCACCCCTACATTTCACATGGCACTGGAGGCCACATCTCTATCCCTTCACACCAGGGGCCAATAAGTACAATTTCAGCTTCACATACACTGACCTGAGAGAGCCACAGTTGTTACATGTGTAGCTAAAATGGACATGAATGTTTCTTCCCCTTATTAACTACAGTTTCATTAATTTAGTAAGTTTTAAATGTATTTGCTTTTAAATTGCACAGATTTTTCTTTGGACTGATTTTGTTACTCAAAAAAAATTCTATTCTTTGAAAAATAATTCATCTTTATTAGTTCACAACATATGCTGCGGAGTGCATAGCGGTACTGAAAGCACCCACTTGGTTTTGCACAGTGTGACACAACTCATCGGATCAGTGACAAACATAGGGTAATAATTATAAATGTATAGCAAGCACCACAAAATTAATACATGCATTGACAGCGTTATATTTATAGATGTACACCAAACACCACACAATTCCTAATGCCCCCCAAACTGCAGAGCCAGGTAGAGCACAGTCCACCACACCACATTACTGTGGTTTGCTGTTAAAGTACTCTTCCAAAGCCTTCCTGAGCCATATAGCTCAGGGTTGAGCCAGTAGCATAGCTGGGGGGCAGCAGCCGCTTCCCCCATCAAGCAGAAGTGGCACCTTTTTAATTCTTTGGCGCCTTTTAAATTTTTACTCCCCGGCAGCGCTCCGGGTCTTGGGCAGCGGGTCAGGCAGCGCTCCGGGTCTTTGGCAGTACTTCGGCGTCGGGTCCTTCACTCACTCTGGTCTTTGGTGGCATTGTGGCGGCGGGGAGGTTGTCCTTCAGTGCTGCCAAAGACCGGAGCGAGTGAAGGACCCGCTGCCAAAGACCCGGAGTGCCGCCGGGTGAGTACTAGTGGGTGGCGCCTTTTTTTATCTCCGCTCCCCCTGTTTTCTCCACCTGGCTATGCCACTGGGTTGAGCTCTTCTAATAGCCCTTGTGTCTGGCTGTTCAAATTCAGCAGAGAGCATCTCCACCTCCACCCTCTATCCCGGCGGCAACTTTCCTCCCTTTGCTCCACAGATATTATTCAGGACACAGGAGGCGGCTATAACCATCAGGATTTTTTTTTCCACTTAGATCCACCCTTGTGAGTAAACAATGCCAGCATCTCTTCATACCATCAAAAACAGATTCAACTTCCAAGCCGGTAGCTGAATCTTTCCTTCGTGCTCTCGAGCTGGCCAGCATGCAGCTTCATTAGCCAGAGGAGCAAGAGGTAGGCTGAGTCCCTCAGGATCACCACTGGCATTTCAACACCACCAACGGCAACCCACCAGTTGGAAAAGAAAGGCCCCGCTTGCAATGTTCTGAACAGTCCTGTGTTCTTAAAGATGCAAGCGCCATGCACCTTCCCTGACTATCAATACTGATGTTAGTGAAGCATCCGCAGTGATCCACCAAAGCTTGCATAACCATAGAAAAATAACCATCTGTTTATGCACTATGTGGCCAGGTTGACTGGTGCCAAAATAGAGATATGAGTGCTATATATCGCTCCACTATAGTTCGGGAACCCCACTGCTTCAGATCCATTCACTATGTCCTGCATGTTGCCTAGAGTCACAGTCCTGTGTAGCAGGAGACCATTAATGGCCCTGAGCACTTGCATGACAATGGCCCCCACAGTGAATTTTCCAACTCCAAAATGATTTCCCACTAACCCGTAGCAATCTGGTGTCGCAAGTTTCCACAGTGCAATCGCCTCTCGCTTCTCTACTATCAGTGCAGTTCTCATTCTGGTGTCTTGATACCAGAGGGCTGGGGTGAGCCTAGCACACAGATCCAGGAATGTGGCCTTGTGAATCCAGAAGTGCTGCAGACACTGCTCGTCATCCCAAGCCTGCATTATGATGCGACCCGAACAGTCAGTGCTTATTTCTCAGACCCAGAAGTGGTGCTCCATGATCTGTAGCTGCTCCATAAATGATACCAACAACTTTGACTTGGTTCTTGCTATGTTCCACAGCAATCTGGCCTCCACAAAAATTGTCATATTCCCTGCTGATTTGGCTGTATCAGAGGATTGTACATTCTGTGATTGCAATGCTCATGAAAATAGTGCAGAAGTGTGCAGGCTCCATGCTTTTGTCAAATATGGCAGGCAGCAAGGAGGGCCATGCGGGTTCATGCAGTTTTTTTAAAAAGAGAAATTAAGAGATATAGATGACATTATGGGATGGAGAAACTTGCATGATGGGAAATTAACCCCTTGCTCCCAGTCTCACAGGTGAGACTGGGAGCAAGGGGTTAATTTACGAGTCTTCCAATACCAATGTCAGATGTACTAACTAATGTGACACTGAATCATTCCCTTCCACACGTTGATAGTATTTAAATACGGTTCTGTAACACAGACGCAGCACAATTTAAAACCTGTGCATTGTGGACATAAACCATACAACCCAGATTTAAACCATAGTGAATTCTTTAAACTGGTTTAAAAATATTAGTGTGAATGGGATTTCAAGTGTCTACTGCACAGAATTTAATAACTTGATTGTTTGCAGCTTTCCTCCACCAACCAGACTTGTCATTGAAGAGCCACTTTATTGGTGGTGGTGTCATTTAGAAGGTATTATCTTCTCCTTTAAAAAATCAGGGGTTAATGTCTCAACCAATAAGAGCAAGTTATGGTAGCTAGGGCCTACAGAATGTTCAGTCAGCCTAAAATCTAAGTGCAGATTGACTAACTGGAGTACTGCAGGCAAGATGGCATGAACTTGGGGCAAATTTATTATCAGATGTTCTGTTGAAGAAATACTAAAATGTATCAGAAATCATTCTGCACACCATAAACCCCAAATTCAAACGTGGCTTGAATTTTTGCAGTCCTTTTTATTTTGTAGTGACAATTTAAAAAAAGGATCTTCTGGATACCATCTCATATATGATTTTAACTGATCTTATAGGTAGTACTCAGACTGAGACCACATGACTGAACAATTTCATCCTTTTGCATCATTTCTGCTGTGACACACTATGTTTTTAGAGAAGGAAAACAGTTTTGATTACAAGCACATTTTTGTGAAAGATAGTAAACATTCATCATCATCATTTCTTGTTATTTAACATATGTATTGCAATAGCACGTAGAGGCCCCAGAGAGGTCGGTGCCCCATTGTGCTAGGTGCTGTACAGATGTATAGGTTATCTGCACCAAAGAGCTTCCAATCTCAAAAAGGCAAATTTTGACAGTTTTAGCAAAGGTCTGATTTCTGTTTTATAGCTCCAGTCCATTATTTCTTTCAGTTAGTAAAATAAAATAAAAAATCCTGAACAAAGAGCTAAAAGCAAGTCCTGGAAAATCAAGTAGCTGAATTAAATGAATTATACGAGCATATGGCATGAAAATAGCTGGAAAAGAGCATCTCTTTACTCTACTTGCTCTGTCATTTGTTCAATTTATTTTTCTTTTGTACAACAGAGGCGCTGTCAACTTTATAAAAGTTGAAGCAGTACAGTAAATCCTGTGTTCCCCCCATACAAAAAGCCACTTTGTCTCATTCTTGGCATATTATAAAAACAGAGATTGCTTTACCAAACTGTGCAGGTTGTCTTGTATGGAGCTCTCCCTACATATCCTTTATCTCTTTGGGACTAGTAGATGTAAATTCATTTGGTGACATTACCAAGTTAAACCACCCTCTCTTGTCTGAAAAGATCAAGGTCAAGGCTTTCTAAAGTGGCTAGAGATTTGGGAGCCCAACTTGAGACACTTTAGGATGCCCAATTTTAAGAAGGGGTGTGTGCAACAGTGTGTGCAAATCAAGGTCCTTTAAGATGTTTCAGATTACACACCCCAAATCACTAGCCACTTTTGAAAAATCTTGGCTAACAATACTATATAGGACACTTGCTTGGCTGAATAATTAATAGGACTGTCAATCATAACAAAACAAGAAAAAATGTCTTGGCCTCATGTCAGTTTTCCATTTGGCTCACACATGACAATAATTGTATTTCATTAGAGAAATGTAGGGACCACTGCTTTGTTTTTGGCCTGGATTTCTGCCACTAAAGTTGAAAAGCAAAGTTGTGAATAGAAGAGGATATGAAAAGTCAGTCAGTGAAAGTCAGAGAGAGCAGAACTCCTTTGGCTAAACAACAGTAAGGCTAAGATTTTGTCACAGATATTTTTAGTAAAAGTCATGGACAGGTCACGGGAAATAAACAAAAATTCACAGAAGCCTATGACCAGTCCCTGACTTTCACTAAAAATATCCTTGACAAAATGGGAAGGTGGGTTCAGCACTGATTGCTGCTGGGGCTTGGGGTTCCTCGCCGCTGCGGTTAGTGGGACCTCTGGAATCCACTCCATGCAGTGGCTAAGCAGCTCTGGGGGGCCCCACCATCTGTGGCAGCAGGGAGCTCTGAGGGGGTATCCTGCCACCTGCAGTGAGTAGGAGCTCTGGGGTCCCCTGCCAGACTCCTTCTACCCGAGCAACCCTACATAAAAAAGGGCAACATTTGCTCATTGACAAAGTGAAGATTCTCTCTGACTGGAAATGACAGGTCACAGAATTTAAATCTTAACTTCCCTACTAGTTTAGAATTCCTTATCTTTTATTGATCCCACAGTAAATGTTTGGAAGAGAAGCTTTTGTTCTAGATCTCATTAATCTATTTGAGTACTAAGAGTAGATTAGCCAGGATATTATACTGTATGCCTCATACATTCCTTCACATAGCTATGACTTACAATATACACTGAAACTACATTGTGATCTCATTTACGTGCAAATCAGTAGACACAGAGGTTCAAGTTATCCACAGGGGAATCAATTTTACACAAGACATTGCTTTTAATGTGCTGGAAAAGGGATCAAAATACAAGGTATTTTTTGGCAGGAAAAGACCCACAGTTTTTATTCTGAAATATCGGGAATCTATTGTACAGCTGACCTGAAAGAACAAGTTCCCTACAAATTTTATGCCTTGATCACAGATTAAAATGATGTGGGATATGGCCCAAATCAGAAAAGAAATTGGTTTCATATAGTCCTCCTCATACTCAGAGAGCTTTACAAAGTAATTAGTTAAATAATGCAGTTCCTTTGTAGGAAACAAGGCAGACATTATATGTTACTATACAGCAATAACTCTTCGTTATAAGAACCTGTTTTACTGTTAGAAGGAATTTTAGTCCAGAGATCATTGTTATCTCTTATCTATAACTAGCAACATGATTATTATATAGATCTGAGCAAAAAGGACTGGCTTAACATTTTATCACGAAGACAGCTGGCTTGAATCTACTTTCACTTTCACCAGTGTACTCCAATTCATTTCAATGGAGTTACTCCGGACTTACATGGGAGAAGACCCACCCATCACCTCCAACAGCACGGCATACCTCTTGACTATAATCTCAATGTTGGTTGTATTATCCAACTACTAATTCAAGAAAGAATGCCAGTGTAGAATGCCTATTTGGCTAAATAATAGCCCAACATCCACAGAGGCTATTTCAGTTACATAAAGCTCATCAGTTTTAGAGTACAGACTGAAACAGTAGTAGCCAATTACACCTCTACCCCAATATAACGCAACCCAATATAACGCAGGTTCGCATACAATGCAGAAAGCTCCTACAAGCTGCTCTGAGCAGCATGTTAAGGGTGCCGGGTAGGAGCAGAGGGGTTGGATAAGGGGCAGAGGATCTCGGGGGTGGTCTGGATAGGTACCCCCAGGGGACAGGGTCTGGGAGGCAGGAGCTGTGGGGGGGCACTTTTGGGGGCCCCGCAGTCCCAGAGTGGCCCAGGGGATTAGCGGGGGGCTGGGAGCAGCCCGCTCTGCTTCCCTCACCCTGGCCCCAGCCGTGTCACTCAGGGAAGGAGGCTTGGGGGAAGGGATTCCCCCCGCACTCACCAGCAGTGGCAGAAGCGGAGCAGCCCAGCCCCAGCCCACTCCACTAGCTCCCAACTGCGGCACTCAGCTTCCCACCGCCGGTGAGTGCAGGACTTTTCCCCAACCCCCACCCAGCAACATGGCTGGGGCCAGGGCAAGGAAAGCGGAAAGGGCTGGGGCTGCGTCGCTCCGCTTCCCGCCGCCATTGAGTGCAGAGGGCGTCCTTTCCCCAATCTCCCCGCACCCATCGGTGGCAGGAAGCAGAGCCCCATGGCTGGGAGGTGGGGAGTGGAGTGGGGTGGGGCCATGTTGCTCCACTTCCCACCGCTGCCGATGAGTGCCTGTCAGTGGGCGGGGGCATGGATAGGGGTCAGAGCAGTCAGGGGACAGGGAGCAGGGCGGTTGGGTAGGGGGTGGGATCTTGGGGGTGATTAGGGATGGGGTCCCTCGAGGGGACAGTCAGGGAACAAGGAACGGGGGGGGCAAAGCAAGTTCGATATAACGTGGTCTCACCTATAACGCGGTGAGATTTTTTGTCTCCCAAGGACCCCGTTATATCGGGGTGAAGTATACTTTAATTTATTTAATAGATTCATACATTTTAAGGCCAGACGGGACCATCATCTAGTCTGACCTCGTGTGTCTCTTCCCTGAATTCATTCCTGTTTGAACCAGAGCAGATCTTTTAGAAAAACTTCCAATCTTGATGGAGAATAAATCACAATTCTTGGTAAATTGTTCTAATAGTTAGTCACTGTTTAAAATTTGCACTTTATTTCAAGTCTGAAATTATCTAGCTTCATTTTCTAGCCATTCGATCTTGTTATATCTTTGTCTGCTAGATTGAAGAGCTCTTTGTTATTAAATTTGTTCCCATGTAGGTACTTATGGACTGTGATTATCTAGTCTGATCTTATACATAGGCCATGAAATTTCATCGAGCAATTCCTGGATGTAGCTCAAGCACCCATCTATTTCTAAGAATATCTATCACCAGGCAACAAGAACTCAGAACTTAAAATGTAGCTGATGGGATTTTTTTTTTAGGCTTAAAAATTTATTTGCAAATGTATGCAAATACTACAAAAGGGGTACCTATCCATATCCTCGAGGTACCCTGACATAACTTTAAAATACATCATAAAAATACTCTTAGTGCAGGAGTAAAACGTAATATAATCCACTACCAAGTAAGCCAGACAACTTTAAAATGATTTTATTTGCAAAAAGAAAAGGAGTACTTGTGGCACCTTAGCGACTAACCAATTTAGTCTCTAAGGTGCCACAAGTACTCCTTTTCTTTTTGCGAATACAGACTAACACAGCACTACTCTGAAACCTTTAAAATGATTGTTCATAATATTTATCACCCTCTAGTTGCACATTTCCAGCTCAACTATCTATTTGAATTGAGGCATCCTTCGTCATTCCATACACATCAGATTCTCTCTTTGATCTCCAGTGGTAAATTTAAGGGCTGAGTAAATGTTCTTTGAAATGCACAGCATGGCACAGCTGCTTATTGTTACATGGAAGACAGTATGTCATTAAAATGGAAACTCAATTAATATAGTGGAACATCCCCCTAATCACAGCCCAACTTTGAAGTTACACCACTTTCAATGATAACTCTAATTTACAGTCAACTAGTTTTCTTCAAGTGCAACAACATTCAGCCTTCAGTTGAGGTCAGAATTAATAAAGCACGCCTTTCATCAAAACACCGAGAGCTACTGGCAATGGACTCTGCTGTGGTATTTGAAGTTATAATATACTGCAAACACCCAGCAGAGGGGCATCCTCCCATGTTAATCACATGAAACTCATCAAGTCTGCGGTTTTCATCATTCAGCTGAAGGTTTTTATAGCTCTACAAGAAATTATTTTAAAATTAATAATGTTAATTTAACCACACGTTTATTTATTTATTTATTTATTTATTTTTACTACCGAGTGTTTCAGCAACATTCTAATTAGGGAAGGGTGAACTAAATCTTTGCCCTGAACTGCAACTGAACCAAATCAAAAATATTGAGATTCAGGTTTGTTCAGCTTCTCACCCTCACCCTTCCTCCCACCCCTTTTCACCCTCTCTCTCTACTTTGTGGTTTCAGTCAGGAGTAGAACTACAAAAGTATAATGAGAAAGGCTATTCTTGATGTAGTTCCAAATGTGCCAGAATCAAGAAGCTCCTCATGCCTGTGGAGGAAAAATTCAGTGGACCCAAGTAGGCCTAAAACTTTGGTCAAGCTAACTGTGTATATAAAGCACAAAAAGAGAGTCAGGAAAATTCCAGTGTGGGGCAATTGCAGCAACATAGCTTAAGAAATATCACCCTAACAGCTAGAAATTAGGAAAGACCGTTAACCACAAAAGAACAACTTGTCAATAACAGGAAAAGCTTGTTTTTGCTAAACTCCAAGTAAGGCAAAGCTACTGTTGAAGCTTGCCTTATATGCCAAATAAGGAAAATGCTGTTGAAGGAAGTGCATTTGACAAATTGTGGTTTTCAGCAATATAAGCGCCTGTATTTTCTGTTTACGCCAGAGCAGCTCCGGCTGACTCTCCCTGTATGCGCATGCTTGAATAAAGGAACCTCAGGTTTGTTCTGATCCAAACACAACATGTGGTTAATTTTTCCATGACATGCCTGATTTCATTACATTTCCAGCTCAAATGCCAGATTAAAGTGTCAGAACTGGCCAAATTTGGATAAATGCTCTTGGATTCACAGATCTGGGCCTGGCACTCCCACCCTGAAATACTGGGCCTGAAAGCACCTACACCAGTTGCAGAAGCAAATGGCAGGGATGTTTGCTAACAGAGCTCATCAGTGCACCTTTAACTCTTAATGGTTTTAGGATACGCTTTATTTATTTAAGAATAAGGAAAGCTATGAATTCAATCCCTATGGTGTAAAACCTAGTGAAACTGAACCTGACATTTCCTGGATAGAGGGAAGAAACCATTGCCTTCCTCCTACTCAAATGCTATGGGAGCAAATTAAAAGCAACGGTCCTTTTCTTTCCTTCCAGAGATGGGAAGATGACAAGACTCCCTCCCCCACATCCAGGCAGGAGAAGATGAATAAAGAATCAGGGTCGTCCCACTTCTGTTTAATTTCACCCAGTAGAGTTATGAGACATAAAAATACTTTTTCTGCTGTAAAAAGCCATTAGGAACCCTTTTCTTTGCAAACACACCTCAAAAGCAGCTGCACTTTACAAGTTAAAACTTTCCAGGTTCCTAGTACTCTCTGTGAATCTTTGGCAAGCCAATCTGAAAACATTAAAAATAGAGGTTAAGTCTACACTGTGATAAAACACTCACAGCACCAAATCTCCGAGCCTGGATGACCTAACTCAGGCTGTGGGGCTTAAAACTGCAGCACAGACATTTGGGCACAGGGCGGATCCCGGGCTCTGAAACCCTGCAAAGAGGAAGGGTCTCAGAGCCTGGGTTCCAGCCCGAGCTCGAATGTTTACACTGCAATTTTATAATCCCTCATCCTGAGCCCTGTAAACCTGACCTGGGCCACCTGCAGCCATGCCCCGGGTTTTTGATTGTAGTGTAGACCGGTGGCTCTCAACCTTTCCAGGCTACTGTACCCCTTTCAGGAGTCTGATTGGTCTTGCGTACCCCCAACTTACACCTCATTTAAAAATACTTGCTTACAAACTCAGACAAAACACAGAAGTGTCACAGTGCACTATGACTGAATAATTGCTTACTTTCTCATTTTTACCATCTAATTATAAATCAATTGCAATATAAATATTGTACTTACATTTCACTGCCAGTATACAGAGCAGTATAAACAAGTCATTGTCTGTATGAAATTTTAGTTTGTTCTGACTTTGCTAATTCTTTTCACATAGCCTGTTGTAAAATTAAGCAAATATCTAGCTGAGTTGATGTACCCCCTGGATGACCCTGACATTCCCCTAGAGGTACACGTACCCCTGGTTGAGAACCACTGGTGCAGATATACTTAAGGTCCTGAGCCAAGTTCATTGAAACGAATAGAAAGACTCTTGTTGATTTAATCAGGTTTTGAATTAGGTGCTAACAGAGTTCAAAGTAATAGAAAAAATTAGTTTTATGCACATGAACAAAATATGAAATTCAAATTTACAGAAGGATGCTATTTTATAGCTCTGTGGAACGACAAATACATTACATTTACATTAACTACATAGGTGTGGTTTTATGCTGCTATTTCATTGTGGAATTTCACAGTTGCATATGTTTTCCATTATGCATCGGGCCAGATCTAAGGGCCGGTGAGTAGGGAGGCTGCCCTAAGTGCCAACTCCCAGGGGATACCACGCCACTGTGTGGCTCAGCCCTTATTTTATTTTATTTTATTTTATTGCACTTCAGGCTCTGATTGGCCAGCTGTTTTGGCTCTGTTGATTGGCCAGCATTTTTTTTTTCTTTTTTGGCTCTGCTTCTGTGTGAAGGGGAAGAAGGAGGTCAAAAATATCCTCTACTCTTGTAGACAAAATGGCTAGGGTTGTTCCTGGCAAGTACATAGTTAAATCAGAAGAGATACTAGAACGCTATTTTTTACCTTTTTAAAAAATACAGGAGTAAGATAGAAATAATTAATGCAATGTTAAAGCTGTAGTTTTAAATACTGATGTCCAATAAAACATGGAGTAAGAAATTTCCATCAAAAATCTCTAGGCCAAATTCTGTGGTGATGTAAACAATTTTGTAAGTTAAAAATTGAGGGTTATTCTGCACTCACTTGCACCTAGTTTAGACTGGTGTAACGCCACTGATTTCAACAGGGAGATTCCTGGTTTACACCACAGTGAAAAGAATCAAGCCCACTGAACCTAAATTGGTCAGAAAATGAACAAGTGGTGGTAAAGTGGCAAAGTTGTGTAAATTAGATATGCAAAATAATGTAACGTACACACGTCAAGGGGGTAGAAAAAGATGTTGTCCCAGGAAAAATAATTATCAAAAGACTTCTTGTACTCTACTTTAGCTCATACTGCATCATTTCTGGATTCCTAGATATACATCTGTTGGTGTAAATGGCATCATCTCTCGTTGACTTCAGCAAGCACTGTAGCTGCTTAGGCTGCTGCTATTTTGGTTCCCACAGAATGTCAAATCTGTGTTAGAACTGTTCTGAACACCCACTCAATACCAGATTAGTGCAATTCACTGTTCTCTTCCAACATATCTGATAAGACACTATACTATTTAAATTACTACAGATTTTTCCCCTAAATGCACTGCGTGAAATCCTGCCCCTATTGAATTTCATGGAAAATTTTCCACTGACTTCAGTAGGGACAATTATTCAAAAGCTAAAATCATCATAGTAATTTCAATTCCTCCACATCACTCCCATAAAGATGGATTTATACTTATAAGGTTAGATGTGTACCTTTATATACAGTAGACCCTTTGCATCCTGAGATATGCATAGACAATTCTCATTGCCTTAATTTTGTGCAAAATGAATGACTTACGATTATTAGGAGATCACGAGGACAGATACTACATGTAAATGGGCAAAGCTACACTGATGTCAATAGGGCTACACACATTTATACCAACTGAGGATCTGGCCTATTAACCTTGGCTTACCTTGGCTGGGTGTTTAACTCTAATCTTAATAATACAGCAAGAAAAAAAATGGAATCCAGCATCACCAAAGAGGTCTGCAGTCAGTCCTGGGTACTTTGCTGACTGGTGAATACTTGGTTTGTCAGACTTGATCCATTCTTACATTGAGCTGTTCAGTAAAGTTGTTGGGTTTTGTTGTTATTTTAAACCCTACAAGCATGTCTACCACCCTTGTTAGCAACATGCCCTTAACTAAATTAAGAAGTCATTATTAAAATCCAATTTTGGTTCAGTTTAAAAATAAAGATCACCTCACTAGTTACCACCTCTGAAATAACTGTCCATGTTTTCTATCTCTGGTTACTACTAGCAAGAATTCTGAAATAGAGAGTCAGAGTAATAAAATTCTTTATCACCATGCTGATTTTCTGTGGTTTTGAGCAATTAGATTGTTGCTTCTGATTCAACATTACATTTGCGCCTTGTCTCCCAAGAAAACAAAATATTACAAAAAATAAAGCATAATGACAAGTTTGGTTATTAGAGAAAAAATTCTTTCGCCGACAATTATTTTTACTGAAAGCCTGTATCAACATTATGAATCATTTGTGACCACTTATGCTTAAGCTGGACATATTAATATTTAATCGGTTTCAACACAGAGCTAGCAATAGGATTCCACACCCCAAGGCACTAATGCATTGATTCGAACTGTACTTAGATGAGGTGAGTTGGAATTGCAGTGCTGCCAACTAAATTTCATATAATACAACAAATGACTGAATCCCAAATCTCAAGCAGGATTTCTTCTTTTATTCATTATGCATGACCTTCTCTTCTTTAAATTATCCATTTTTTAAAAAAATTATTGCTTTAGCCCTTTTAACCTTCATATTCCTTCAGTTTCTAGCTTTTGCTAGCTGTAATATCAGCTGAGCAGTGGACTATTTTTCCAACAACATAATAAAAAGCTTTTCATGATACTGCATACTGATGTATCTTGCTACCCTTCCACCCTTCTCTATTTCCTTTCATGAGGGGAATATTGGGAAGATAAATATCCTTGAAAGTTGCATGAGGAAGAGGACAGACTCAAATCAGGCATGTAACATAATAATTATATCTGATGCATGCAGGGTGGCTGTGTGTTTCCCAGAAAGCTGGCAGCATTCCTTGTTCGGGGCCTGCACCTTCATCTGTCAAAAAACAATGCTTTGCCTGTTTTTTGATCTCGCCTGAATGAGCAGCTGCCAGCTGACCCCACCAAACTGACGTGTAGTTGGCTAAACACTGGTGCATCAAGGACCTTCGCCCACCAAATTTGGCTCATGTTAACAACTTACCCCTGCTGACCTAATCTTCCAGAACTTTCTCCATACAAGCCCTTGAACCATATCTCCCACTCACGCAGAATCAAATCCACAGGATGAAGGGAAGGGAATGAGGTTGCTTGGCTGAGGAGAGGGAGGATTGGAAATTCTTTTCTTTCACACTTATCTGAACAGTCCCCTGAACATCCTCCCTCTCTTTCTTTCTGTGTCAGGTATCCTAGCTTTTCACTTTTAAAATCGCAACAATCTAGTTGCACACAGTGTTGTAGGAATAGTTTACAGTCTGGCTGGAGCACAAAAATGCATTGCCTTAGAAATTTATTACACGAAGTTGTTAATTTACAGCTTGTCTTCAAACCAAACAGCAAAGAAAGTTTAGATATTATTTAAAGGTATTGGGGAGGCATTAGAACTTGGGTCTCCCACCTCCCACGTGAGTACCCAAATCATCATACAGTCACTCTCTTGCTCTCTCTTTGGAAAGGTTAGTAACTGTTGTTCTTTGAGATGTGTTGTACATATCCATTCGACTGTAGGTGACTCACAAGCAGTCCCAACTGGAGGTGGGTTCAGAGTTGATTTGAACAGGGACTTGCCCAAATTTAGTATTGTCTCTAGATTGTTGAGAGATAGCACAGTGAGAGGCAAACGAGTGACAAGACGACCGGCTTGCTCTGGGCAAATGTCCAACAGGGGGAAATTGGCCAGAAAAGCTGCAAGGGTCATTTAAGACCTAATCGAATGACCCAAAACTCTACTCGACAGCTTCACATTAGCCAACTGGTAACACAGTGAATACAACTGGATATCCAGGATTAAATCCTTTGTGGCAAAAGAAGACTGACCTTTATTCTGTCCACAAATGTAATAAATAATTGAGCGGAAAACCTGAAAGGATTAGTCCATTCCAGAAAAACAGTAAAGTTCTTCTAATGTCTACAGCATACAATCTCTCCTCCCCTCTCCTCCTTCTCCATGAGGCTTTGGGAAGAAAGTCACTAAGAAAATTGTTTGATTAATAAGAAAAGTGAAGACAACTTTCGTAACCAAATGAGTTGGGTGAGGATGAAGGCAGGCTTTGTCCTTGCAGAAAACCATATGTGGAAGATCTGATACTAGAGTCCTCAACTCCTCTCCTGGCCAACGTAATGGCTACTAAAAATGCTACCTTCGTTGAAAGGTACAACAAAGAGCAGGTTGCTAGAGGCTCAAAGGCTAAGAAGACTCATCTGCTTTGGTAAGACTAGATTTAGGCTCTATGATAGACTAGCGTTCTGCACGCATGGAAACAGTCTACCCAAACCCTTTAAAAATCTTACAGCCATCAGGGTGGAAAAGAAAAAAAGTTATCCACAAGTGAGAGAAATGCCAATATAGCCACTAGCTGTACTCTGATCAAACATCTGATCTTGATGTTTCAGGGACAGAAGATGTTTCTATTCAGCATGTGCTAGGCTAAGAACAGGGGAAACCCCTTTCAGTCTGAACCATTTAGTCAGGTAAGTAGTTCTAGCTGATTATTTCCTACTATTCAGGAGCAGACCCTGAACTTCTCTAGAGCAGGACTTGTCCCCCAACGTTAACCATGAAGCCTCTAGGTCGGGGTCGGCAACCTTCGTCATGCGGCCCATCAGGATAATCCACTGGCGGGCCGCGAGTTTGTTTACAATGACCGTCCACAGGCATGGCCCCCTGCAGCCCTCAGTGGCCGCGATTCGCCATTCCCGGCCAATGGGTGCTGCAGGAAGCCAGAGAACTGTGAACTGATAATAATGACTGCTGATGGTGAATCTCAGAACTTTTCTGTGGCTCTGATGAATTGCCCCATAAAAGTAAGTGTTCTTTAAGTCAAGAGCAGCATACCAGTCTCTTGGCTCCAGGGAAGGGATAATGGAAGCTAGAATCATCATCCAGAATTTTGATTTTTTTTTAGGAAAGTGTTTAGCTGTCTTAGATCTAAAATAGGCCTGAAATCCCCTTTTGCTTTCAGGATCAGGAAATATAAGGATTAAAACTCCTTTTCCTGAACAACAGAGGGACCTCTTCAATAGCTCCTACCAGGAGAAGTGATTGTCTTTTTTGTAGTAACACTGCCTCACGACAGAGAGGTCCCAGAAGAGGGATGGGGAAATTGAGGGAGTGGAAATAAATTGGAGTGCACCTCCCATTTCCACCATGCTTAGAACCCACCGACCGGCTGTGATGTGGACCCAAGCATGACAGAAGTAAAACAGGTGGTTTGCAAAAAATGGGGAGGAAAAGAATGGGTAGTCTGCTGTTGAGCCACCCACCAAAATGAGCTCTTGGAGGATGCTGCCTGCCTTGATGAACTGGCAGCTGCAGAATTAGAGGGTGGCAGTGGGTATCTTTCGTAACCTCTTCTCCTTGGCAGGTCCTGGGTTCGAGGTGCAAACCCCTGAAAACACAGGGATTGGTGAGGACAAAACATCATCCACTTCACTGTTCGGGTGGAAATGTCCAGGGATTTCAGTATTTCTCTAGATTCCTTGAGATTCTGCAGTCTCATCAATTTTTTCTAAGAGCAATGGCCCTTCGAATAGGAGGTCCTGGACTGTTTGCTGCACCTCTAGAGGGAGCCTAGAAGAGCGTAACCAAGATGAGTGCCTCATCGTGATGGCTGAGGCCATGCCAAGAACTGCAGAATCTGCCGCATCCAAACTCACCTGCAGAGCTGTTCTGGCAACCAACTTGCCCTTCTTGATTGGAATGCCTGTTTTGCATTATATGGGAGCTTGCCTATGAAACTGTAGTGTCCCAGCAAAGCTTGCTGGTTTCTGATACAAAGCTGTAACTCGCCTGTGGAATAAAGCTTCCTCCCAAACAAGTCCAGCTTCTGGGCCTCTTTATTCTTTGGGGTTGATGCCTGGTGACCCTGTCAGACTCTCTTACTGCTGCTGAGGGGGATGATTATAGAGGCACTTGAACCCATGAGGGGACTATAATACCTCCTCTCCATCCTTTTTGCCGTTGGCAGCAGGAAGCTGGGATCTCTCAAAGAAACTTGGTAGGCTCTAAAATAGCACAGTTAGTAGGGAGAGCTATTCTAGCCGGGTTAGCAGATCCTATCATGTCCACCAGCCTGTAGGATTTTCCCTAAACTTTCTCTGGGTGGATGAACATGATTATAGCCATCTTCCTCAGCATCCCCTGATGAGTCTTAAAAATCTTCAGTAGGCAGAGAAATAGGTTCTGCCACAATTGGGGATGATAAAGAGGATGCCAGTGATAAGAGGGGCTGGTCCTGAGAGGGGTCTTGAGTGTGCTTGGTGTTGTGCTTGGTACTAACATGCTTGAGTGTGCTTGGTGTTGTGCTTGTGGCATTGATGCTCCTGACAGGCAGTAGATGGAGCCAGCTGAGGTGGATGCAGGGACATTCTCAATTGTGGGGGGAACCCCCACAAGTTCCAAAAGGGCCAATGATATAGCCCTCATCCCCAACTGTGCATGGACCAAGGGTCCTTTTGGTAAGCCCTTTGATGTTAGTGAGGCTGAATCCAGGGCTTGCAGTGGTATACTCTTAATGGAAAGACTGGCTAGGCAGGGACACAGAGATCCAACTTCACACTGTGATGAAGAAATGACTCTTCTTGAGAGCATGGTGAAGTCATACCTGTTGGTACTGATAAGGACGGTTCAGTCTCTTAAGAAAGGGGAGCCAGGGAGATCATCTGTGGCTTTCCCCTGGATGGTACCATCTTCGTCAGTATCCTGATGACTGAAGCAGCTGGACCTGCCCAGTTTAGAGGTGAAGCTACTAACACCACTACCTTGGGCCCTGGAGATGGGAAAGAATCCTGAACCATTGCTTGCAGCGGCACCAAGAAGTTTAACAACTCTCTCACGGTCTCAAAGTCTCAGGAGTAGCACATTTGTCATGCACATGAACCTCCCTAAGAAATTAAGGCAGCTAGGCTGATTGTCTTGGATATTTTTAGTAAAAGTCACGGACAGCTCACAGGCGATAAAGAAAAATTCATGCAAGCCCATGACCTACCTGTGACTTTTACTAAAAATATCCATGACAAAATGGCGAGCTCAGCTGTGGGGTCCCCATATTGCCCATGGTGGCTGGGCAGCTGCGGGGACCCCGACCACCACGGGGGTTTTGGAACTGCAGGGTTTCCTGCTGCACGCGGTGGCTGGGAGCTGCAGGGTCCTCCTGCCGCCCATGATGGCTGGGAGCTCCCAGGGGATTCCATGACTTCCCTGACCTCCATGATAAAATCACAGCCTTACTGTTAGGCATTGCCTTACTGCAGGAGTGGCAATGCTGAAACCTGGAGAGCACAACATATCTCTGGTACCAGGGCCAGATCCACACAAACAACAAAATTATTTTTTTTACCACACTAACTAAATTACTAAACCACACTAATTATACAGGACTACATAAGTTACTATTTACACACTTGACTAAAGACTTGCAGAAGCAAGGAAAGGAAACTCCAACAACCATCATGGGCAGCAGGAGGGAACAGCTTGATCATTTAGATCTGCACAGGATGTGCCAGGCAGCAGCAGGCACACATGTTGTCCTGGCAGGTCCTGCTAAGGGAAAATCTCTCCGACAACTGTGCACTGGAGCACACAAACACCTACAATGGAATGGACATGTGCAATTATTCAAAGAGGACGTTACCTTCCTGTCTAATAAAGTATTTCTCACCCAATGATCAGTCCCTACAGTGCTTGTCCAGTCCAGAGAGCTGGTATTCACTTTTTATAAGACATTGGGAGAATATTTCCACCATAATGGATAACATATTGTGCTCCTTCTTCTCTTATACAATCCCAGACTTTTTGTTTCTTTTTATAATCAGGGTGTCATTAACTTCAGTTCAGTCCTGAGGATCCCCTGTTCAGAGTCTTTTTGTCTTTGTAAATGTTTAGCCCCTCATCTCCTCCAGACTGTAAATATGGGGCTAGGCTGGGTCAAATGATGTTTATTTTTCACATTCTTGATGGAGTTAGCGGATACCTGTGTCACCTAGGTGACATGCATTTTCTCCAACATTTAGGAACATAATATTCTACATTTTACATATCTCTTATAATATTTCCTGCATAAACATCTCACAATAACCATGACAATCAGCTAAGTCTTAGCTTTCGTCAGAGACCATACACGATCTTCCCCCTTTGGTGAAGTATCAAGAAGCTGGTCAGACACAGGTGTAATATGCCTGTTTGAGCATGCCCTTGTCACAGTGAGCATAATATGTGAGATGGGGTAAAGAAGAGTTGGAGAATTGAGGGAAATAGAACATAACTGGGTAAAGAGGAACATAATTAATGGCACAAACTACAGAGAAGGGTGCAAAACTACAATTTTTACCTGGGGAGACGCTCATTCCACAGAACCCTAGCCCGTAACAAACTTGCTTACTTAACTTGCTCCTCAAAACTTGTTAGCTATACCTGTGGCATATGAGCTACTTAAATTGAAGTTCATTGACAAGAGACTTCATTAACTCAAAGCCTAGATCTACTGAAGAACAATCCACAAACAAATGGGTGACTTCTAAGAAATGAAAATACCTTTATTCCACTTAAGGGATATAATTTTCTTTGCATATTACACCCAGAGGATAATCCCAAAATGAGGTAATTTAAACACTACTAGCCAAGAGAACCTAAGAGAGGGTTACCTGACTGTTAAATTCTCCCAGAGAAAAGATAAAGGTGCTCTGACGTCAAGAAAAAAAGAGATCAGATCTCACAGAGAATGGGACTCTACCTTTCTAACTACATTTTCCATTTTCTAACTGTACTACCAAAATGATTTAGAAAATTAATATATTTTCTGTATAATCCATATTATTTTCATGATTCCTCTACTGTGTTCTAGCTTTGTTAGTACAGTAAATTAAATGCTCTACAGGGTAGATAAAAATCAATGATTTAAAAAAAATTGGATTTTTTAAAATTTAAATCAGATTTTTTTTTTGATAAAATGCTTTTTGAGGAAAAAAACCTACCCAAAGATAGTTTTAATTAAGATACATTATAGCTCAAAGATATCTCATCATGGAATAGGGATTATAAATTCTAATTCTATAGTATGAGACAATATATTCATGTAATGTTTAAGAAAAGTTTTGTAAATGAGTTCCAATAGTTCATGGATTAGGGACACAATCTTATGGGGTTCAGTGGCTTCTCTATAGATTATTTAGGTTAATCTTTCTATCTATCCAATGGGACTCAGTGCTGAGTCTGGAAGATACCATCAGAGATGCTTAGTTTTGCAGTTCTCAGACTGTGGATTTGTATCTCCAGAGATAACATGCTTGTTAACAGCAAAAATGTTTTTAAATAAATAAATAAAATATAGAGATGAGAAATAACAGACCTCAACTCTATTGTCCCTCTGCAAATTTATATACACAGAGTCAATCCCTTACCTCTCTCTAAAAGTGCAAAGTTTCAAAAAGTTCAATGTACAGAAGATTGTTGGGGGCGAAATAGATCTGGACAAGGAGAAGAAGTCTGGAGATAAATGTGAGAAGGGAGGGACAGGCAGTAGAAACAAAAGTGAAACTGTTTGAGCAGCATATTCCAGAAGTCTTGAGGTCTTTCTGAGTATAGCCTTCATTGATTTGAGATCTACCCTATCATTCTCGCACTAGAAGGGAAAACCTATAATGGCAGTGGGCCGTAAAAGAGACCCAGTTTGGGAATATTTTAATGAAGTTCCTCTACCTGTGGGTAAGACAGGCATGCGTACAAAATGCAAACAGTGCAACAAAGAAATGCAAGGCCTGGTTGCCCAAATGAAATAACATCATGAGAAGTTTCAGAGTAGCAGCCGTGTTAGTCTGTATCCGCAAGAAGAAAAGGAGTACTTGTGGCACCTTAGAGACTAACAAATTTGAGCATAAGCTTTCCTGTCTAAGGTGCCACAAGTACTCCTTTTCTTTTTGCACCATGAGAAGTGTTCCTTCTCAGGAGGAAGCTGCACTGAAGATGATGAAAGGAACATGTCTGAACATGCAGGATCTTCAGTTACTGGTAACAGCCAACAAGAATGGACTTTTATGTAGAAATCCATGATTAAATCGAGTCTTCCTGACTAGTGATTTAAATCAATTTGATTTAAATCAAATCCACCCTGATGCTCCAGCTACAATCCTTTTTGACTGCATTATGTTTCAAGAGAGTTTGTTCTTGGCCTACCTTGTGAAGGCCAAAACAAGTTCAATACCAGAGATCCGCTAGTCCTTAATAGGTGAGACAAACTGGGATAGTTTGAAGAGCAGTTCCAATGTTGTTTTAAGGTCACTGCATGCCAAAGAATTTTGGAAGTGAGAGAAGCTGACTGTACCAGTAGAGCCAGGCATAGTGCAGAGAAGCACTGTGCAACTTCTTCTCACAGCTGTACAAAGCACTCCTAACCTGACTCTTAAACTTATATGTCTAGAGGTGAATGAGTGACAAAAGTATGTAACAGGTAAAATATAAACATACACATTTTCAGATCACACACTGATATGTGTGTGTGGATTTTAAACATTTAATCCAACAAAAGAGAAGGCATGAGAACATTTCAGTATAGTACAGTCTGAATCAAAATCTATTTAATATAGTTAGCAAATGCTAGATCAAAAATTAGTTGTCTTATCTTTATTTTATAAGCACAGAAACCCCACCATATGTATCAGCTGAATGTACAAGACAGAACAGGTTTTGGTTTTTTACAATGTACTGAAGATTATATCCCTCTTCCGTGGGAAACCTCAAGGTTCTGTCTTGGCAAAGTTATATGATTTAAAGGATGCTGGAAACAAAAATGAGTGAGAGTTTCCATTGTAATACTTTAAGTAAGTGAGCCACTTGAGCAGTGTCCAAAGAAATGTAAAATGTTATATTACTAGCTGTTTGAAAGTAAACATGGCACAAAAGGTTTTCTGATCTTCTTATAATATTGACCCTGATCACAGTCACCATACTCTGTAAATGAGTTATTAGTACTCTATTTGCCAACTTCAAATTTCAGATACTGATCCAATGCTCGACGCTCTCCAGGGTCTCTTTATTTATCTGAATTATGGGAGCAGGATCCTGGTGATTTGGAGCCTGCTGCTGGAGTACTTAAGTTTTCTTGGTGTTAAGTGTGAGGCTGAGTTGGTTGTAGGCCTCGGAGAAAGTGTTGACTATTTTTTGAAGATCTTCTTACGAGTGGGCACACGGGGCACAGTCGTTGCACGTTGGAGTTTAAGGACTGATTTAGTGATAGTCTCTCTGTCACAGAAAGCTTACACTGACAAAGAAATTCAACGCTGCCTTCAATGAGCCAGTGCAGTTTTCGGATGCTTGAGAAAAGAGGTCTTCGAAGATCATGACATCAAGAATCAAACCAAGCTTCTTGTGTACCAGGCCGTTGTTATTCCTGCTCTCTTGTACGATGCCGTGACCTGGGTCACATACAATAGAAAAGCAAGGGGTGAATTTCAGGGCCCTTGGCCAGTGGAGTTAACAATTGTGACCAGAACAGTCCCTGTTGCAGAGAACAGGCCATTGCAGAACAGCTGCTGGTGGAGTTTTAGGGTTGACACAGGTCAGACAATGTCTACACTCGCACTGCATCAACCTCAGTAGGTTAACCAGGGCTCCACAATGTTCAGGGACACGTTACTGTGTCGTAACAGGGTGATTATGTCAGTTGCAGACAAATCTCAGTGCAGATACATGCATATATCCGTCAACAAAAGTCAACTTATGTCAACCTAACTTTGTAGAGTAGGCCAGGCCTTAAATTCTTAAGTACCTTTGACTTAAGAACCTAAGTCACTTAGGAGTTTTTGCAAGTTACCCTTTGTTTTATTCAATAAGATGATAAAATTGGATGAGCAACATTGAGAAATAACAGATAAAAACCTGCCTAGATTGAAGTCATTAGGAGTTTTGCCATTGCCTGCAATGTACCAGGATTTCATCCATCATGTATATTTCAGCCTCCTTACATGCAAAATCCTTATATTATACAGTGTCACTGGCAAGTCTAATAATGTATATTTTAGTATAGTTTTGCGAACAAAATTTTAAACCCAATTTTTCTTTAACTAGATATAGTAGACAATTTTTAAATATGATTTATTACATTAATCTTTAGCGTATTCCAACACACTTTAAGAATTGCTAGAATGGGATATGAATCAAAGAGATGACAACCTACCCCAGCAAAAAAATATACTGCAGTCTAAAGTAAATTTGCCAGAAGCATTTAATGTGTAAATTGAATGAACTGATTAAAAAAAATCTGGACTGATAACAGTACATATCAGTACATGACAGTAGCACTGATATTAATTAAGAGGAGAAATCTAATGGGTACAGTAAAAAGAGTTTTGTTAGAAGAAAATAGCCAATCAGGTCTTAGCTACAATGTACATGATGCAGCAGAAGTAGAACTGTATTTCTGCATGCCCACAGCAGCGAGCAAACCACAAAGGGACTGATGCATCAGATCCCATTCTACAAATATTAACCATTTACCAGGGGTGGAGGGTGGGATAGGGGTTGTTTTAAAGTATTATTTTTTAAAGAAGAAGTGATAAACTGAAGACACGGGGGAGGGCGGGGGGGGGGAGGAGAATGAGTTATAAAAGTAAAAAATGCTTGGCATTCATTTTTTTCCAGAAAACATATGGAAAAGATTTTAAAGGGGAATTCGGTTTCATACTGGGGAGTAGGTATCTTGGGAGATAAGTAATCTCTATTTGGGTCAGATGCCTGATTTTAAGAACAGATTAGCACTCTTAGATGCTTCTCAGAACCCATGTAGAACACAACATAAAAATAAAAATGCACATTGATTCAGCAATAACACTTCAGCTAGAAAAGAGGTCCTCAAATTATGGTCTGTGGAGTACTTGTTAGTAGTCCACAGAAAGTTGGTTGGTCCATGGTGGTGGCCTCTCTGCCTTATTTGAAACTGCTAAACAGCATTTATATAAAAATAAAACATTAAATAGTTTAATATTACTTTTCCAGGTAAACAACTGCAAGAGTTCCTACAGAGATGTTCTACAATCATAAATGGGAGCAGGCAGTCTGTGCAATTGTGAATGAGAGGGATGGTGATCCATGAGGCAACCTACATTTAAATAGGTCTACACTACAGAAAAAGTTTGAGAACACCTTAGTTATATGTTAGCCAGAAGTCTGTTCCTTTCATCTAAAGATACAGATGGAAGAACCATTCATCTATGATTAAAGAAATTAAAGAAAGCCATTATCAAGTTATATTTTAAGATACCTGTTATAACTATGGAAAGATGAATAAAGCTGAAACTACTGTGCAGCTATAATACATACTGTTAAATTTTCAGTCTTGAGGAGTCCACAGTCTGTTCATCAAATACCCTAGGAAAAGACTATCTTCAACTGGGTAAACCTCACACCTGGCACAAGTGCAATTCCATAGACTTTAATGAAGTTACATTCACACTAGCTGACTTCCAGTTTCAGTAAATAATTTATAAAGTGCTCCAGCCATGTCAAATTGAATATTAAAAGCAAGTTACTACACAACACAAAGGAGAAAAATACTTGATTGAATAAAACAAAAACAAAACAAAAAAGAAAGGGAGGAAAAGGATGGTCCTAGTGAAAAACAAAAATAATCCCCTCACCTTTAATAGCATATAGTTTAAAGATTATTTTTTGTGGGGAGAGTTGAATCGAAGTAAATGTATTTTGGAAGATTTCTACACATTCGGACCACAGCAAAGTCAGGATCACCGACCAAAAACAAGTCATGGTGGTGGGTGGTATGAGACTGTAAATATAGCTCTATCAGAATGAGGCCCAAAAAGTCTTCACTACAGGCACGGCTGACACTGCTTAGGACTTTAAAAACCAACACTGCAAAATACATTAGTATTATAAGGAACTTGAAAAACTACAAAATTTGTTCACTGTAAGTAACCTGGATTTATACTGTAAATTCTCCCACCCACTAAACTTAGTGCATAACAACCTGGGTGGCCAACACCACCTTTCAACAGAACTTCTCTGGCCCTGACCCATACTAAGGATTGGCACAGTTCCCCAAACCCCTCAGCTTCCTTCTACCCCAGCTGTTTAGGCTTTGCCAAAGCCAACAAAGTGCAAGATGCAGCCTGATGTGACTTGCAGTTCTTTATGAGCACACTGGAGACTGGCTTCTGAGCACTTTTTGCCCTAAGTGCTTGACATACTAAGTCTTTCAAACAAACCATTTTCCCCCAACTTCATTCTTTCTATTTCATTAATTATTCCGACATTAAACCTCCATAACTCCACTAATTGAGCTCTTCAAGGTAGTCTGTTTTGAAAGCTTATGTATTTATTTATTCCAGCAAGACTTCTTTAAGGGAACTACACGCTGACGTGGCTTGAGAATAGAATATTTTGGAAATTAATATACACATTTCACATATACACATACCACATATGTTGAGGTGATATTCAATAAATAAATTGCACAACTATATAATAAATTGCATTTTATGCAATTTTGCCTATCTCATCTGTGCTCTGCCCACTAATTCATCTCTGTTCTAAATCTCTGAGCAGTGTCAAAGAACCAACATGTCAAAAGAATAAAACAATCTGTGACAGAAAAAAATTTCTATTTTTACCCACCTCCCAAAATGTGGAACCCCTTCTCCAACTCTTCCCCCCCCGCCACAGAAATGAACCCTGAGCCAAGCCTCAGGACAGTCAATATTCCATCCTATACTGGTGACCTTTTAAAAGTCAGATAAAAAAATGATTTTTCAGTTTCCCCATTGTCAGCTGAGACATATAGTGATTGCTTCCAGGCATGATACAACCTAGGACCTTAAAACATATTAAGCAATATTACTGTGTATGAAAAAACTATTTTAGATAATTTATATATTTACAATTTTCCTCCAAGGACTCCATACACGTGAATTCACGATAACTAATGAAGTCTGACTCTTCAAGCAGATGGCTATGAAAGTATCAGTACTTTATTTTATCTGTAACATTTATAAAACAGTTACTCTTTAAAATATACAGTATGTGCAGTACAGAATGCATAATTTTATGATATTTTCAGAGCAGATTTTATTAGCATTTGTTTAGAATTACCTCTCTACATCATTCAGGAGCAATGAGGATATCCCATATTCATGCAGATTAAGCCTTTTACCACACCAAATTACATTATTTCCATAATTATTATTTGATATTCATTTTACAGTAACAACCAAAGTCCTCAATCAAATCAAGGCTCTTTTGTGCAACTTGATCAAACACTTTCAAGGACATGTTCCCTGTCTCAAAGAAATATTTATATCTATACAGACATCTATAGATTTGTGTATGCATATATGTTTGGCATTCCACACAGCATGGAATGACTTTGAATGAATGCCAGATATTACAAAACAAAATGATAGGATATTCACAAAGATTATTAATTAATTATTATTATTATTATATTAAGGTAGGGCCCAAACTGAGCTATACACTTTTTGAGCACAGTGGTTGCCATGAAGAATCTACAAACTACAAAAATAAAGACAAATGAACAGGGAGTCCGCGGTGGGCGGGGGTGGAGAGGGAGGAGGAGATTACAACATGCAAACAAAGTATTCAGGCTGATGATAGGCATGCATCTTCACAATTACATGACTGTTGGTTTTTCTTCGACGTATAAGCACACTAAATTCCGCTCCCCAACATCCTCCCTTCACCCATTGAACCACCCACCAACCCTGTACCTGAGAGCTCCAGCTTCAAATACAGCATCCTTACATCCCCCACTCCTAATATATGAACCCCTCCCATCCTGATAGGCCACAATATGGCTCTATACCTTACCGAAAGTAAGTGAGCGGCATTTTTCAACAACATGCCACAAAATTCTTAAATTATGCACATTAAAGATCTTAGTCAATGTACAGACTCCCCTCATCTTCCATAGGCTTTAGATCATGTCCTAGAAGTTTCTAGTAGTAGCTTGGATGCTTAGAATTAGAAAGTTCCATACTTAACTGATTCATCTACTCCACAAGTTCCACCTTAACTAGAAAACTGTCCTTCTACTAGCATTCTCCCAATATTATTTCATCCCAATCAGGCGTCAATCTTTAAATTTGATCATTAAAACTTGCCTAATATTTTGAGTTTCTGATTAATTTGAACTCAGAAACATTAGGTTAGCCTGATCCTGTGTCTAAATTAAGCCCTGGTCTACACTAGGACTTTAGGTCGAATTTAGCAGTGTTAAATCGATGTAAACCTGCACCCGTCCACACGATGAAGCCCTTTATTTCGACTTAAAGGGCTCTTAAAATCGATTTCCTTACTCCACCTCTGACAAGTGGATTAGCGCTTAAATCGGCCTTGCTGGCTCGAATTTGGGGTACTGTGGACACAATTCGACGGTATTGGCCTCCGGGAGCTATCCCAGAGTGCCCCATTGTGACCGCTCTGGACAGCACTCTCAACTCAGATGCATTGGCTAGGTAGACAGGAAAAGAACCGCGAACTTTTGAATCTCATTTCCTGTTTGACCAGCGTGGCAAGCTGCAGGTGACCATGCAGAGCTCATCAGCAGAGGTGACCATGATGGAGTCCCAGAATCGCAAAAGAGCTCCTGCATGGACCGAACGGGAGGTACGGGATCTGATCGCTGTTTGGGGACAGGAATCCGTGCTATCAGAACTCCGTTCCAGTTTTCGAAATGCCAAAACCTTTGTCAAAATCTCCCAGGGCATGAAGGACAGAGGCCATAATAGGGACCTGAAGCAGTGCCGCATGAAACTGAAGGAGCTGAGGCAAGCCTACCAGAAAACCAGAGAGGCGAATGGCCGCTCCGGGTCAGAGCCCCAGACATGCCGCTTCTATGATGAGCTGCATGCCATTTTAGGGGGTTCAGCCACCACCCAGCCGTGTTATTTGACTCCTTCAATGGAGATGGAGGCAACACGGAAGCAGGTTTTGGGGATGAAGAAGATGATGAGGAGGAGGAGGAGGTTGTACATAGCTCACAGCAAGCAAGCGGAGAAACCGGTTTTCCCGACAGCTAGGAACTGTTTCTCACCCTGGACCTGGAGCCAGTACCCCCTGAACCCACCCAAGGTTGCTTCCTGAACCCGGCAGGCGGAGAAGGGACCTCCGGTGAGTGTACCTTTTAAAATACTATGATTTAAAAGCAAGCATGTGAAAGGATTACTTTGCCCTGGCATTCGCGGCTCTCCTGGATGTACTCCCAAAGCCTTTGCAAAAGGTTTCTGGGGAGGGCAGCCTTATTGCGTCCTTCATGGTAGGACACTTTACGACTCCAGGCCAGTAACACGTACTCAGGAATCATTGTACGACAAAGCATTGCAGTGTATGTTTACTGGCGTTCAAACAACATCCGTTCTTTATCTCTCCGTGTTATCCTCAGAAGAGTGAGATATAATTCATGGTCACCTGATTGAAATAGAGTGATTTTCTTCAGGGGACACTCAGAGGAGCCCGTTCCTGCTGGGCTGTTTGCCTGTGGCTAAACAGAAATGTTCCCCGCTGTTAGCCACAGGGAGGTGGGAGGGTTGAGGGGGTAGCCACGCAGTGGGGGGAGGCAAAATGAGACCTTGTAACGAAAGCACATGTGCTATGTATGTAATGTTAACAACAAGGTATACCCTGAAAGAGTGTAGCCACTGTTTAATAAAATGTGTCTTTTTAAATACCGCTGTCCCTTTTTTTTTCCTCCACCAGCTGCATGTGTTTCAATGATCACAGGATCTTCTCCTTCCCAGAGGCTAGTGAAGATTAGAAAGAAAAAAAAATGCACTCGAGATGAAATGTTCTCCGAGCTCATGCTGTCCTCCCACACTGACAGAGCACAGACAAATGCGTGGAGGCAAATAATGTCAGAGTGCAGGAAAGCACAAAATGACCGGGAGGAAAGGTGGCGTGCTGAAGAGAGTAAGTGGCGGGCTGAAAACAAGGCTGAAGCTCAAATGTGGTGGGATCGTGATGAGAGGAGGCAGGATTCAATGCTGAGGCTGCTGGAGGACCAAACCAGTATGCTCCAGTGTATGGTTGAGCTGCAGCAAAGGCAGCTGGAGCACAGACTGCCACTACAGCCCCTGTGTAACCAACCGCCCTCCTCCCCAAGTTTCATAGCCTCCACACACAGATGCCCAAGAACGCGGTGGGGAGGGCACCGGCCAACCAGCCACTCCGCCACAGAGGATTGCCCCCAAAAAAGAAGGCTGGCATTCAATAAATTTTAAAGTTGTAAACTTTTAAAGTGCTGTGTGGCATTTTCCTTCCCTCCTCCACCACCCCTTCTGGGCTACCTTGGTAGTCATCCCCCTATTTGTGTGATGAATGAATAAAGGATGCATGAATGTGAAGCAACAATGACTTTATTGCCTCTGCAAGCGGTGATCGAAGGGAGGAGGGGACGGTGGTTAGCTTACAGGGAAGTAGAGTGAACCAAGGGGCGGGGGGTTTCATCAAGGAGAAACAAACAGAAGTTCACACCGTAGCCTGGACAGTCATGAAACTGGTTTTCAAAGCTTCTCTGATGCGTATCGTGCCCTCCTGTGCTCTTCTAACCGCCCTGGTGTCTGGCTGCGCGTAACCAGCATCCAGGCAATTTGCCTCAACCTCCCACCCCTCCATAAACGTCTCCCCCTTACTCTCACAGATATTGTGGAACACACAGCAAGCAGTAATAACAGTGGGAATATTGGTTTCGCTGAGGTCTAAGCGAGTCAGTAAGCTGCACCAGCGCACCTTTAAACATCCAAATGCACATTCTACCACCATTCTGCACTTGTTCAGCCTGTAGTTGAACAGCTCCTGACTACTGTCCAGGCTGCCTGTGTACAGCTTCATGAGCCATGGCATTAAGGGATAGGCTGGGTCCCCAAGGATACGTATAGGCATTTTAACATCCCCAACAGTTATTTTCTGGTCTGGGAAGAAAGTCCCTTCCTGCAGCTTTTGAAACAGACCAGAGTTCCTGAAGATGCGAGCGTCATGTACCTTTCCCGGCCATCCCACGTTGATGTTGGTGAAACGTCCCTTGTGATCCACCAGAGCTTGCAGCACTATTGAAAAGTACCCCTTGCGGTTTATGTACTCGGCGGCTTGGTACTCCGGTGCCAAGATAGGGATATGGGTTCCGTCTATGGCCCCACCACAGTTAGGGAATCCCATTGCAGCAAAGCCATCCACTATGACCTGCACATTTCCCAGGGTCACTACCCTTGATATCAGCAGATCTTTGATTGCGTGGGCTACTTGCATCACAGCAGCCGCAACAGTAGATTTGCCCTCTCCAAATTGATTCCCAACTGACCGGTAGCTGTCTGGCGTTGCAAGCTTCCACAGGGCTATCGCCACTCGCTTCTCAACTGTGAGGGATGCTCTCATCTTGGTATTCATGCGCTTCAGGGCAGAGGAAAGCAAGTCACAAAGTTCCATGAAAGTGCCCTTACGCATGCGAAAGTTTCGCAGCCACTGGGAATCGTCCCAGACCTGCAACACTATGCGGCCCCACCAGTCTGTGCTTGTTTCCCGAGCCCAGAATCGGCGTTCCACAGCATGAACCTTCCCCATTAGCACCATGATGCATGCATTGGCAGGGCCCATGCTTTGAGAGAAATCTGTGTCCATGTCCTGATCACTCACGTGACCGCGCTGACGTCGTCTCCTCGCCCGGTATCGCTTTGCCAGGTTCTGGTGCAGCATATACTGCTGGATAATGCGTGTGGTGTTGAATGTGCTCCTAATTGCCAAAGTGAGCTGAGCGGCCTCCATGCTTGCCTTGGTATGGCGTCCGCACAGAAAAAAGGTGCAGAATGATTGTCTGCCGTTGCTCTGATGGAGGGAGGGGCGACTGACGACATGGCTTACAGGGTTGGCCTCAGGGAGCTAAAATCAACAAAGGGGGTGGCTTTACATCAAGGAGTATTTCAGGCAGGACTTCACGGAGGGTTCCAATAAGAAATGGTACACCTAAGTTATTATTCTTATTGGAACAAGGAGGTTAGCCTGGCCTCTGATTGATACATGGCTAGATTTACCTCGCTGCACCTTCTCTGTGAGTGACTACAGTGTGACCTAGAGGAATGAGTCCCCTAGACAGGGGAGGGGGGGAAGCAAACGAGTACAAAACAAATCTGGTCTATTTCTTGTTTTGATCCACTCCATCTATCTTTTACATCTTTGGCTAGCAGCAGACGGTGCAGAAGGACTGCATGCCATCCATATCTCATAGCTGCTCGGCAGAAGATGGTACAGTACGACTGCTAGCCATCCTCATCTCTTGCCTGCCCGGCAGAAGATGGTACAGTACGACTGCTAGCAATCCGTATCGCCTGCCTGCTCACCATAAGACGGTTCAATAGGACTGACTGCAGGACTAAAGAGAATGACCTGGTCAAGTCACTCCAAATTTAGTCCCTGCGCCCATGTCTGCCCAGGCGCTCCCAGCCAACGTGGCCAGGAGCACCTCGGACACGACGATGACGGCTACCAGTCGTATTGCACCGTCTGCTGCCACAAGGCAAGGGGTTGCTGCTTCTGTGTAGCAATGCCATACCACATCTGCCAGCACCCAGGAGACATACGGTGATGGTTACCTGAGCGGGCTCCATGCTTGCCGTGGTATGGCGTCTGCACAGGTAACTCAGGAAAAAAAGTGCGAAATGATTGTCTGCCCTTGGTTTCACGGAGGGAGGGAGGGAGGGAACGGGGGCCTGACGATATGTACCCAGAACCACCCGCGACAATGTTTTAGCCCCATCAGGCATTGGGATCTCAACCCAGAATTCCAATGGGCAGCGGAGACTGCGGGAACTGTGGGATAGCTACCCACAGTGCAATGCTCCGCAAGTCGACTCTAGCCTCGGTACTGTGGAAGCACTCCGCCGAGTTAATGCACTTAATGCACTTAGAGCATTTTCTGTGGGGACACACACACTCGAATATATAAAACCGATTTCTAAAAAACCGACTTCTATAAATTCGACCTTATTCCGTAGTGTAGACATACCCTAAGACTTTCCTAGCACTTGCATCAACAGAGCTGTCTTTAACTTTTCACTGTTACTCTGACAGGTATAACTGTTAAGGGTCAAATGAAAACTCATTCAGCAAGAGCTGCATCAGTGATAGTAACAGGCTTTCATTCATTCTGTTACTAAGATTCCAATAATATAACAGGATCAGTTATGGAAGACACAGACTCATGGGAGCTTCAGCACTGAATACTGTCTCAATGATGCTTGTTATGAAAATGGTGTTAATAGCCCGACACTGGGAGTCTCAGAAGCTAAGGGATCACTGACCCTATGGAAGAAAATGGGTGTGCTAAATGCTCAACTGAAGCACTTAGTGTAGTAAAAATTGCTGCAGTCAAAAGAAGGGGCTTGATGGCTGGAGCCACCTGACAAGATCCTACGGCCCCCAGGGGACAGTGGAGCTAATGGTTTTTTTTAACATTTTAAACCCAGGACCTGGAAAAATATTCTGTGGGAGCTCACAGGAGAGTCTGACTTTTCCTGTAAGTCTGTTTGGGTCTCTGGAGAAGGAAAAAAGCAGAAAACTAACTCTGACAGGGCAAAGATCCTATCCCAAAGGCTTCTGCAAACAAGAGTTGTCTGGATACAGTTTTGTTCCTATCACTGTCCAGGGAAACAGGACACACACAGATTATATATATACATACACACACACACGTGCATGTACAAACACACTGTACATAAATGAATTACACTAAGAAAATACCCTGACTCCTTGTCACTGATTTCTCATCCAAACAGAAACCACCCTGCAACACACTGAATTTCATCTTCCACTTGCCCAAAGGAAGTAACACACCTTTAAAACAGTTCAAATTTGTGTTATCTTGATTGCATTCATATAGGGCTGTTGGCCTATTTTTCCAGCCCAGGAAGGATGAATGGCAGGCCTAAAAGTTTGATCACGCCCTTCTTTCAAGGTACAGTTTATTCTTCAAACACAATAAAACAGTTCAATATAAGTTCCATAAGTACACCTGGCCTTTTCCCCTGACCCAGGTCTCAGTTCCTGAGGTAACTGAACCTCTGACCCAGTTACAGTCTCTTGAGGGCACCCCAATTAGGTATTAGACCTCTAGCCATCACCTTTCTCTGTCCCCCAACTCTCTTCCCCAAGATTTAGGCTATTCTGCAATTCACTGTGATAATGTCAGCAGGCTGGTCTTTAGTTCAGCACTTGCCATCCTGTCCTCCCACAGGAAATGACAGGGTTAACTAGTAAACAGCCAGTATTCATAAAGCAAACTATTACCTATTCAGAAAGAAAGCATTACAGTGAAAACAGATCATAATGCAACAAATAAGCTTACATGCATCCTTACCAGGTATCATCATCTCCAACATGAGAACCTGGTAGCTTTCAAAGTACTTTAAATATGGTAGCTAGTGATCAAATTTAGACCAACTTTAGCTAGAAATAGTTTTATTCTCTAATCACTTTTTATTAGTTAGAAGAAAAACATAATGGATCATATTTTATTTAATACCACAGAAAAAGAAAACATATTGTTCTAAGAACACATGGCATCAAAATTTCAGAAGAATATTTATTCAGTGGTTATCCTGGAATTTCTTAGAGGGAAAGGAAAGGCATTTCTCCTGGCCTCTCTCATTTCAGTGTAAAATAAACTCCAAATCTAACCAAAGGTACATTTTTTTTACTTTGAATATATGCACACATTTTGAATGAAGAACATGTAGTAATATCTTACCTGGCATGACCATCGTTTGTTGAATATTTGTGTCTGTACTTAAACATAAGCGACCACCTTTGGCCAATCTATCACAGAGCAAGGTGATGTGTTTCTTCAGCCTGCTAGTATCTTTGGGTATACTCAACTGACTGGTGAGAGTCAGGGCCTGTTCTTTAGAGCTCTTGGACAGACATGTTCTCAGCAAGTGAGAGATGGCAGCATCCACGCTTTCTTCCCAACCCTGGATGAAGGTAAACGAAACTAGATAAAATGAAATGTAAAATCCTCCTCCTGATTTTAAACATACTGACAAATAAATAAAACTCAAAATGATAAAGAAAAAAGTTTTAGACAATACTAATACATAAAATAGAGTTTTTGGTTTAATGAACTGCCATGAAAACAGAATTTTCAAAGTTTGTGGAAATAAAAAAATAACTAGTAAAACTGATAAAAATGAAATTTATCTCAAACACTAAAACTAAATGGGGTCAGAAAGAGAAATAGTTCAAATCAGAGGCAAATATCATCTGCACAGGAAAATTATGAGAAGGATGGTCAAACTGAATATTCATTAAATTACAAAAATCAGAATTTACTGTAAGCAAAACTTAGAAACAGATCTAGAAGAAATTATATGTAAACACAAATGTTACAATATTTACCAAAAAATTGGAGAGGGCAGAGCTGAGTTCACCCTATTATTTTGCTTTTGGAATTACCAGCTAATATTCCACAAATTTAGGAGGAAACGGTTATGTACTTTATATTTGTAAATAGCAGGAACAACATGGTGAGCGGGAAAGCATATTCATAGCTATCCCATGGTCCTCCCCTCCAAGGAAAATTCATTTAATTCTTTAGTGTTGAAGTTTATAAAGCACATTGCCTAAATTACTTTGGAGCAAATTCTGCCCTGACTTGTACCCAAATAATCCTATGTACAGTGGATTGCATGAGTAAACCTAAGGGCTGAATTTGTTTCGAAACCACACCAGGGTTTTCTGAACCTGATTTCTTTTGCATGAACAGCGAAAAAAATAATGATTTCTTTGACTAAAAATATTACGAGGGGAGAACGTGCAACCACTGATATAGCTTCTTAGAAATTAAATAAAATATTAGAGCTTTCATCTCATCGTGAAAATCTATTCTATAAAACTCTTCCATCTCTGACCCACATATTGGGCACTGAAATCTAATCACTGTTGGGATAGAAAAAGCACTAAAGCCAGCCCCTCCAGAGATGCTACAAAACATGACAAATTATAGAACAAAATGTTATACGTTTTGAGGATTCACTAGAAGACACAGATGTCCATAGTTATATTCTTGTCAAGTGTGCATCTTTCTCTACATCACCAAAGTTTCTAAATTTTAGACTGGTTCAATGAAAATCTTGGAAAGGTCCTAAACATATCACCCGCCTCTTCTGAGCCCAAGCATTAACAACTGGGGTAAGGGCCAGAACCTGAACTGGTGTCAATTTATAGTAACTGAGGATCGGGTCCAGTATTTCCATCCAAATAAGTTATAGAAATACAATAAAAAAGAATCATTTAAATAAGAAAACCAAAACACAAACCAGCTAAACTCAGGAAATTAAAAGTGGCTAGCATTCTGTCCTTAGCTCACACAGGTATGTTTTATTTTGTCTCACAGCCTTAATAATTTGTAAATCTAGTTTTTGTATTTAATTTCCATGTAAACCTGGTGTTTCAATAGACCATAAAACCACTCTTTCCAATTCAAGGATTGTTGACCTAATAAGTCAAGTCAACCGCAAAAGAGCCTTTATGATTGGCAAAGGAATATGAAAACTACCTCTAAATGAAATGTCTCTATGGAATTGTTTTTCAGGTGACTTTGTTCAATTAAGAGCTAATTGTCTTGAATAATACAGTATTTGTTAGCAACTTTTATAACTGAAAGAGCATGGAGGACTAAGGAAGTGGGAATACACCACCATGTATGGGCTGAAAAACAATTGAGGTCTGAAAGGGAAAAGTGTGCAATACTACTATTTATAATTACCCCCACAGAAAGGTCTGATTCAACACTCAGGCTCATAACACAGAACTCTGATTTTTTTAATAACCTATATGTTTGAGAGCTCACAGCAAACACTTATGTTAGGCAGGTTAGATGTGGGCAGTCTATTATCCTCCAGAAAACATTGCCAGATCTGCAACTTTTCCACAGTTGTTACAGCAGAATCACAAAGGCAGCATTGTTGAGAGGCCTAGGCACAGCACACAACTTCTTCCTATCATCATCTGAAACAGCCATATCAGGAAGACCCAATTTATTGAATATAATTTGTTCCGGACTTGCTGGAACAAACAATGCTACCAAGCGTCCTCTGATTTGTAGCCAACAGGGAAAGGTTTGTCTCCATCCTTTTGCTTCTGTGCCCAGATATAATGATAAGCTCACTTGGAAAATAGGGTAAAATAGCGTTTTAATACTTTTTAGCCAAATCAGAGATACAAATCTAGAATTTGGAGATTTAATCTGGATCTGTGATAATATGCAAGACTGTGAGCCCATAAATCAACTTGATTATCATACTCATTGTAAGGAGAGTGATCACTTCAGATAAGCTAATTACCAGCAGGAGAGTGGGGTGGGAGGAGGTATTGTTTCATGGTCTCTGTGTATATAATGTCTTCTGCAGTTTCCACAGTATGCATCCGATGAAGTGAGCTGTAGCTCACGAAAGCTTATGTTCAAATAAATTGGTTAGTCTCTAAAGTGCCACAAGTACTCCTTTTCTTTTTGCGAATACAGACTAACACGGCTGTTACTCTGAAACCTGTCATCAGTATATGTTATTATACATCTCACAGCCCCCATATAAACCATCAGGTGATTTCTATGTGTGAAAGTTAATGAACTGTGGATCTGGTTTTTGGCATGGGGGTGGATCTTAGATGCATAACCTTTGGATGACATCAAGGCCTTCCCACTCTCTTAACGTGGTGGAAGATCTAAAATGATGTTCTCTCTTAGGTAGATGATTATCCTCCTGTATTCCAAAAGGATAGGAAATAAAACAGAATCCCCTATGAACAGGAGCCTGGACTAGCTGGTGAGACATTTCAAACCTCTGTTGTCCGTGATCATCAACGTTCAAACACTCCTAGATGCCTCCTGCCTCTATATACATTACTCACAGATCACTCTAATGTATGAAGTGCTAAGGGAGGAAGTTAGGTAGCTGTTGTGCTGGAGTTGCAGTGTAGAAACTGTTCACCTACATCATACAGAGTTTCTATATGGACCAAGACTGACATTTATGAAAGCACCTTACTTTCAAAGCTGGTAAATTGGCCTAACTTTCAAAAGCACTTAGCACCCAACAGCTCCTGTTGAGTTTAATGAGGGAGAATTTCTGGCACATGGAAGTGAGAAGCATGGTTGTGCCCCAGAGTTTCCCTAGCAATAGGGCTGAACTGCCTCCTGCATCCACACAGAAAAGATCCAGCTGATAAGTGACAGACTGAAGGAGATATGATGATCCAGCTGTCTCATATGACTTTTATAAAAAAACCTCCTAATAAAGATACTTTATTTACTATCCATCCTACATACATTTAACATGAAAATTAAAAGAACCTATATGTGTTGCTTTTTAATTGCTAATCTTAAAGGTGGTTATCAAAAAAGTGGCTAACTGGATCTAAGGGTTTCAGCTGAGTTTATGCAGACAACCAGAAGTAAACAGTAACAAACCACCCATCCCATACTATTTAATGCTGTATTTAACTATTTGATTTTATCAGTGCTCCACACGGGAGCTAAAGGTTTCAGCTTTATTAACACCATTCAGACTATCCTAATCAGCATCAACACAGCCAAGCTGAGCCCACAGTTACTAATGATCTCCTTTAGAGGCAGAGTCTGTTTTCACTGATCATTTAAAATAGCAGTTGCTCAAACCAAAGACTTTCAGGCACAGGATGCAAGACAATCTTAAAGAAAAATTTTAATGGTGGACAATCAGATTGATACAGCAGATTACAAGAGATAGCTAAAAACCTCCCAGAAATACAATACTTCCTTTTATTTCGTTACCTGGTACCTGGACCACAAGCAATACAGCTTTGTACACATACATATACTATTAAGCACTTTGCACTACATCCCCACTGAAAGGACACAAATCATGACACTGAATACACACCAGTAAAATACTACAGGTTTTGGCTAGATTTTTGCTCCTGGAAGGCAAAAATTGTAATGATGCAAAATATGTAGAAATTTACTTTCCAGACAACAATTTTCAAGTTTTTAAAGGAAACAATATATCCAAGTCTAAAATGAATACAACCATAAGACATTAAGGCGCTTTAAACTCTGTTGATATCAATAGAACAAAAGTAATAAAGCTTAGCCCTACAAACATCCCAAAGGCTCTGTTTTGACTAAAAGCTACCCACATTTGTATACAGAAGGTCACCAAAATGGTTAGACACTCAGGATAAAGTTTTCGAGAGTGTCTAAGTGATCTAAGAACCTAAGTCCTGTTTTCAAAAGTCTTTTCAGTGTTGCAATCCCGAGTGCCACAAAGACTATACAGCTTTAAATATCTGGGATTAAATTATTTTTGAAAATGAGATGTAGGCACTTTTGAAAATTTTTACCCAGCTAATTTAGTGGCTGAAAGAAAGGAAAAAAGAGGTATTTGCCCTATTTGTGGATGAAGTATATTTTAGAATGCCTGGCACAATGCATTGTATTATTCAGTTCAAAGTACACAATTCATCTTCTTTGACCACAGAAATTATTTGAAATTTTGAAAGTTAATTGCATCCAAAGTTTTCTTGGTCTGGAACATACAACCTACCCATAAAAATATATCATTAAAACCTTCGGACATACATTGGTATGTGAGAATCTTACTATTGCACACTCTTTCAGTTCATAGTTTGAGCCACCCTCATTTCTCTATCAGGATTACACTTGCCACTCTCAGATTTGTCAGAACCTTTGATAAGGGCATAAGCATCTGGTGACATGGGCCTGAAGAGGCAATATTCATACCATTCCTCTCCAATGTGAAGGAGACGGATGCCAGGTGACATTTTGGTAAGCCTCAAGCCTCAGACATATGTGCACCACTCAAAGTAAAGGATACATTTAAAAAAAAAAAAACCCTATATTTATTTAGTTATTTCAAGAAAGATACGCAATAATAAAATGACATTCCCATCCTCAGGTATGCCCCAGTCTTGCAGTTGCCTTTTTCCTTTGAACCAGAAACTCCTAAGGCCCATTTACAGAGCCACATCCTACATTTCTAATGTTTAAACCCAGTATTATTTTCTTTATAGGAAGGAGCTACCATCAACAGCACTGATACTAGAGGCCTCAGTTCAGCAAAACACTTGAGCACTGCACCTGCATAACTTCATTCACTTTGAGCTTCAGAGTTAAGTGGGACTTAAGTATGTGCTTAAGTGCTTTGCTGAACAGCGATGGACATATTAATGGTAGACCTGGTCATTAGACCTCTCTCAGATGAAGAAAGTGTTCCATAAGTACAATAAAGTGGTGTGCATGAAGAGTGTTAGCTCTCCATTTGGAGACTGTGACCTATGGAAAGAGTGCAGAAAATCTTTTGGTCCCCAGTTCAGTGAAGCACAGGAGATTCATTGCATTTTTATTTTTTGTGCTGTGAAGCTAGAAACTTTGGCTAGTTTAATTATTTTTTTAAATAAAAATGCAACACATAACCACTGACCAGTCTTAAAAGACAATCATTTGTATTCATAATTATAGCCAGATCAGACTTTATTACAGTAAATATCAGTTTAAACTATTAACTGTGGTTATTTTTGCTATCTTTTAACATAGATAATAATCAAGGTGACTCAATTTTGGCCAACTGTTACAATTTTCCCCTCACAGAAAATAATAGCAAGGATTTCCTGTTTGAATGAAAGCTGTTTGCTCTCCACTGCATTTTGTAGTGTTTTTAATATAGCATGAAAACTATTTGACAGGTCAATGGAATTAAGCATTGTACAATTCAATACTAAATTGATTAAAAGGCTTCCTTGAATCTCCCTTCTAACTAGATAAAAGTGGAACATAAAGCAACAAAAAGTAAACATGTAAATGCCAAGTGAAGAAAATTCATTATTTAGCTTGCAGATTATAGCAGTGATGTTTTAAGAGCCAAAAATTAGAAATGAAGACAAATGAGCTAATGATTTGCTCTGGAAGAAAACACCACATTATTCTGCATTCCCCTACTCTTGTGATAGCGTAACACTGAAAGAAGAATACAAACAGAAGATTGTTTTGTTTGTTGCTGTCTCCTGAAAGTCTGCTGAGACAAAATGCACAGACCAGATATCATGTCTTTGGGAATGATCTAAACTCTTCAAGCACAAATGTTTGCCCACCAGATTATCAATATCAAAGGCTTATTCACAATCAAGTCTATAATATGGACAAATTATTCAGTTCACTGTATAACAATGTATTTTTAATAGATATCCCTATCACTCAAGAACTACATCAGCACTTCGTTTAAAAGTTTGGCTGTTATATATGTATATGCTGGAATCTATTCCCCCTCCCCCAAGCTGAATTCTTTTTAGAGAATGCAAATAAAGAGCAAAATCTCAATATAAACCATATGCTTGTTAATAATGTAAACCGCAAAAATAATGCGGGAAACGGGAATAAAATACAGTAAGCGCTGAAATTAGAAAACAAGGTTAGAAATAACATACCTGGATTTGAAAAAGTTGCTGGAGAAATTTATGAGCAACAAAGTTTGTAGTCATGTTAAGATAAGTATAATCAAACTTTATTTTTCATGACAAAAAGCTTTTATCTTAAGAGTCAAGTGGCCTGATGGTTATGCTGTTTTTGGATTTTCCTCTTTGCAGTGGTAGAATGTGGGTTTTCCTCAAAACAAGTCCATACATATACAATAGGCACACTTAAAAAGTTCTACAAGTTTGAAAGATTTTACTAGGTCTAATGGAATTCCCCATTTTAAAGATAAGGGATATCTCTGGAACTGCTAGAATATTTCATACTAACAGAATTCTTTAAGTCTTTCCACTGTACATGTATCAGACTCCACGTCTTGATGTGGATACAGCTGAAAGGCCCAAGTGTTGGTGCTTTCCAGTTCCACCAGGATAATCTCTGATAGTTTAAAGGGGGAAGGAACAAAGTATGTTCATGGACACAATTACAGATAGCACTCAACAGCAAAAAAGGGCAGCACTAGCAGAAAGCTACACTAGTTCCACTCTGTGACCAGATCTAGAGGTCAAACCAGATGGCCATTATCCATAATATCATTTAGCTATTAGAATTTCTACTTGAATTTGAATAATAGACTATTACTTAGTTTAAATTCTGACTCTGTTTCAACAGGTGTGGAAGTGGCATTATCAATTATATTAAAGTGAGGATAAACCTAGTCATGTAAGACAAACTAAAATCAAGAGAAAAAGAAGGAAAAACCCTGGCATAATAGTCCAAAACAGAGCAAGCAGGTTGCAGATAAATTTCTTTAATCAAACATAGCAGCAATAATATTTCATTTTCATTTATACCTCAGAGAAAAACCACACCTGAAGATTGGAACATTTTCTTTTCAGACAATCAGATCTGAAGTCTTAACATATTATCATCAATTATATGTATTGTGGTAACACCTAGCCCAGTCATGGATTAGTGCCTCACTCTGAAAACATATAACAAAGAGATGATCCCTTCCCCAAAGAGCTTGCACTTTAAGTATAAGACGAGAGGCAACAAATGAATATTACAAGACCACAGGGAAGTATACAGTAATAAGAAGACAATACAGGTTATCATGAAAAATCAGCAGCAACAACTTACTAACTACCTAACCACTGTCAAGTTTTTTGTAAGCATCATGGCAGAGGAGATTTAAGGAAGGACAGATTAAGAACCGGTGAACAAATGATCATTACAAAATAGGCCTAGTCTGAACCGTAGGCAGTCAGAATTCCCTTAATGCCTTCCTTCCAGAATATACTCTGAATTGGTATAAGACATTGCTTAAATCGCATGAGTACTCTGCATAGCTATTAAGTAAACTAATCTTCAAGAGTAACTATTTTCATACTATTTCAAGGAATCTGATTCCAACAGTAAAACCTAGAATTCTGGGTGGAGTGGGATTAAGGTCACACTTTTTTTTCCTCCATCAGAAATATGCCTGTCAATGCTATACAACTGGGATGTAATCAGCAGTTAGTCCTAGATTAGAAAGGGAATGGAATCATGATCTGTCCAATGGGAAAACACTCCTTTTCTACCACAGTGTGAAGAACAATCTCCGGAAGCTGACAAATATGAATTCATACTGCTTAGTAAAATGTGTACGAATGCCTATGGCAGCACCACATCTTTTGTCTAGGGGAGCATACATAGCATATAAATGCATATGACTCATTTTTTCCTGGGGAGTGTTCTTTACTTTTTATCAGTATCTTTGGTCTGGTATTTTTCTCCTCTAAGAAGCAACTTGTGGTCCACTATATTCTTTGATCTCAGTTGTAAGGACACGAGAAGTGAGACAGATATTTTTTGAAGGGCTCTAGTCCACTGACATGTATTTTGGGTGCTCTTTTTACACCCAGTTTGTCCCAGAGCCTCTCTTGAGAATGAGCAGAAAGATGAGCATCAATTTGGCTAGGAAGCAGAATGGCATTCTTAAATCTACCTTATTCTCATACAAGATCAGTACTAGCCTTCTATTGACTGTGCCCCTAACTCCCAAACAATTGTTGCTGTTTTGCCAATTGAAAAAGTGGTCTTGTTGGGAAAACTATACCTTATGGGAATACCTTAGTGATCTTGATGGAAAAATCTTGTAAGCTCAAAAAGGGGTATTGTACAACTATATTTACGTTCAAGAGCAAATCAGTTCACTAAGGTCATCAGATAATTTCCGAAGTGTGCAAACTGCAGGTATTTTTTAGAACTCTAGTAATACGAGGATGGCTAGATAGCACGTAGTACCGTAAAGCCTTTATCATGAAGTATCTGGTACACAATCCTGCAGAAAGTCCCACTTCTAGAAACAAATGGATATTCGAGATTGTAGGTTTTCTCTGTGCACCAATGCAATGAATGGTAACCAAATCAGAGAATATGCCATCTATGACGTAGCAACTCTTTTTCTAAATGAAGACTGTGTTAGTCGCATTTCTAGAGTAGGTTTATACTTCCATTCTCCTCTCCCTTTCAGTGATCTGTTCAAGGATGAATGGATTGAATGACCAGTCGGAACCTGATGTATCAAGGTCCAGTCTAGATAGTAATTTTATGGGTCCTTGCAAAGCTATCTGAATGTTGCTGTTACTCTGAAACCTGTCATTATGCAAGGCACTGCATTTAGCCGTATGGAGTGGAAATCTATCAACTGCATGAAAAAACTTGTACAGATACAGACAGACATCATCTTCCTTTCCAAATGCAAACAGATGGACATCGTACCAAAAGGACTGAAGGTAAAAAATCCATTACAATCTACATACCACACAGACTATGCTGACAGCTTGTGCCACACGCTCTCAAAGAAACTGCGGAATCACCTGATCAACATCCTCTACAGCAAACAGGGAAAGATTAAGAATGAGCTCTCAAAAATGGATACTCTCATAAAAAACCAACCGTCCACACAAACTTCCTCGTGGCTGGATTTTACTAAAACTAGACAAGCCATTTACAACGCACACTTTGCTTCTCTACAAAAGAAAAAGGACACTAAACTTTCTAAACTACTACATGCTACAAGGGGCCACAGCAATGGTTCCCTCAACCCACCTAGCAATATTGTTAACCTATCCAACTATACTCTCAGCCCAGCAGAAGCAGCTGTTCTATCTCGGGGCCTCTCCTTCTGCCCCTCCACCCCCACGAACATGATACAGTTCTGTGGTGACCTAGAATCCTATTTTCGACGTCTCCGACTCAAGAAATATTTCCAAAATACCTCTGAACAACATACTAATCCACAGAGGTCTCCCTACCAACACTACAGAAAGAGGGATTCTAGGTGGACTCCTCCTGAAGGTCGAAACAGCAGACTGGACTTCTACATAGAGTGCTTCCGCCGACGTGCACGGGCTGAAATTGTGGAAAAGCAGCATCACTTGCCCCATAACCTCAGCCATGCGGAACGCAATGCCATCCACAGCCTCAGAAACCACTCTGACATCATAATCAAAAAGGTTGACAAAGGAGGTGCTGTTGTCATCATGAATAGGTCGGAATATGAACAAGAGGCTGCTCGGCAGCTCTCCAACACAAGTTTCTACAAGCCATTACCCTATGATCCCACTGAGAGTTACCAAAAGCAACTACAGCATTTGCTCAAGAAACTTCCTGAAAAAGCACAAGATCAAATCCGCACAGACACATCCCTGGAACCCCGACCTGGGATATTCTATCTACTACCCAAGATCCATAAACCTGGAAATCCTGGGCGCCCCATCATCTCAGGCATTGGCACCCTGACAGCAGGATTGTCTGGCTATGTAGACTCCCTCCTCAGGCCCTATGCTACCAGCACTCCCAGCTACCTTCGAGACACCACTGACTTCCTGAGGAAACTTCAATCCATCGGTGATCTTCCTGATAACACCATCCTGGCCACTATGGATGTAGAAGCCCTCTACACCAACATTCCACACAAAGATGGACTACAAGCCGTCAAGAACACTATCCCCGATAATGTCACGGCTAACCTGGTGGCTGAACTTTGTGACTTTGTCCTTACCCATAACTATTTTACATTTGGGGACAATGTATACCTTCAAATCAGCGGCACTGCTATGGGTACCCGCATGGCCCCACAGTATGCCAACATTTTTATGGCTGATTTAGAACAACGCTTCCTCAGCTCTCGTCCCCTAAAGCCCCTACTCTACTTGCGCTCTACTGATGACATCTTCATCATCTGGACCCATGGAAAAGAAGCCCTTGAGGAATTCCACCATGATTTCAACAATTTCCATCCCACCATCAACCTCAGCCTGGTCCAGTCCACACAAGAGATCCACTTCCTGGACACTACAGTGCTAATAAACAATGGTCACATAAACACCACCCTATACCGGAAACCTACTGACCGCTATTCCTACCTGCATGCCTCCAGCTTTCACCCTGACCACACCACACGATCCATTGTCTACAGCCAAGCTCTGCGATACAACCGCATTTGCTCCAACCCCTCAGACAGAGACAAACACCTACAAGATCTCTGTCAAGCTTTCTTACAACTACAATACCCACCTGCGGAAGTAAAGAAACAGATTGATAGAGCCAGAAGAGTTCCCAGAAGTTACCTACTACAGGACAGGCCTAACAAAGAAAATAACAGAACGCCACTAGCCGTCACCTTCAGCCCCCAACTAAAACCCCTCCAACGCATTATTAAGGATCTACAACCTATCCTAAAGGATGACCCAACACTCTCACAAATCTTGGGAGATAGGCCAGTCCTTGCCTACAGACAGCCCCGCAACCTGAAGCAAATACTCACCAACAACCACATACCACACAACAGAACCACTAACCCAGGAACTTATCCTTGCAACAAAGCCCGTTGCCAACTGTGCCCACATATCTATTCAGGGGACACCATCACAGGGCCTAATAACATGAGCCACACTATCAGAGGCTCGTTCACCTGCACATCCACCAATGTGATATATGCCATCATGTGCCAGCAATGCCCCTCTGCCATTTACATTGGTCAAACTGGACAGTCTCTACGTAAAAGAATAAATGGACACAAATCAGATGTCAAGAATTATAACATTCATAAACCAGTCGGAGAACACTTCAATCTCTCTGGTCATGCAATCACAGACATGAAGGTCGCTATCTTAAAACAAAAAAACTTCAAATCCAGACTCCAGCGAGAAACTGCTGAATTGGAATTCATTTGCAAATTGGATACTATTAATTTAGGCTTAAATAGAGACTGGGAGTGGCTAAGTCATTATGCAAGGTAGCCTATTTCCCCTTGTTTTTTCCTACCCCCCCCCCAGATGTTCTGGTTTAACTTGGATTTAAACTTGGAGAGTGGTCAGTTTGGATGAGCTATTACCAGCAGGAGAGTGAGTTTGTGTGTGTATGGGGGTGGGGGGGTGAGAAAACCTGGATTTGTGCTGGAAATGGCCCACCTTGATTATCATGCACATTGTAGGGAGAGTGGTCACTTTGGATGGGCTATCACCAGCAGGAGAGTGAATTTGTGTGGCGGGGTGGAGGGTGAGAAAACCTGGATTTGTGCTGGAAATGGCCCAACTTGATGATCACTTTAGATAAGCTATTACCAGCAGGACAGTGGGGTGGGAGGAGGTATTGTTTCATATTCTCTGTGTGTATATAAAGTCTGCTGCAGTTTCCACGGTATGCATCCGATGAAGTGAGCTGTAGCTCACGAAAGCTCATGCTCAAATAAATTGGTTAGTCTCTAAGGTGCCACAAGTACTCCTTTTCTTTTTGCGAATACAGACTAACACGGCTGTTACTCTGAAACCTGTGGCTAAATTATTACATGGCCTGCCTTTCTGATAGGATATTCTTTTCTATCCATGCGAACAGTCTAGAATGAGAACAATTAGTTCCAGTTGTAATCAATCTTTATAAAACATCCATGTCTCCACCTGAATGGTACATGGAGGTAGGCCTTTTTTTTTTTTTTTTTTTTAAGGTTGATCCAGGCTATTAAGTTAGTTATGAATGTCAAAACTAATTACAGGTATCTGAGATAGTGCATGTATTTGCTCTGTTCTTATAGGTCCAGGACTGTTTTCATATTTTCTAATTTCTGCTGGAGCATGAAGAATATTTACTTAGTACTTCCTAAAGACCAGCTGGAGGAAATGCTTTTGTGGGCCATTTCTAGCAGATACGGAATAGTGATTAAGATATTTGAGTGGCTGATGTGCATGTGAGTGTATGAGAGGGTCTTTCAATACTGATAATTATCGGTATCTCCTTGCAACGTTTTAGGTAAGTTCCTTTCATGCCTTTGGTAATAACTGCAATAGTACGAGTCCATCATGACAGACTACCCCATATTAGGAGTATCTGTCTCCTGAGATTCATTGGCCAGTCACTGCATGGATCTAGGGTTAGAGGAAGCTTTATGGCTATATTTTGATTGACTTTTCACTCTCTTAATGCCCTGATCTAGTACTGCCTCTCTAGTACCCTTGGTCCTTTTTTTGGATAATGGAGCCAAGATGGACAAAAGCAGCTGTTGTATTCATTGCATAATCTGTGTGCGTTGAACTTCTTTGTAGGTGGCTTACAAACTATCTTGTTTTGCTTCCTTACACTGGAATCAGCTAACACCTCATTTATCTTTTTTTTTCTTCCAAAAAGCCTTATGCTGGTAAATTTGGCTGAAGTGAGGTGCTACTTGGCTTCTGTAGCCACCATCAAAGAGGTCTGCATGCATACACGCTGGTAGCTCTGGATCTTGCTGCAGAACTCAATACATCCAGCAGCGTGCCTGCCACAAATGAGGCCACAAGTTCAGTGATGCTCGATGAGATTTTCCTGACTTGGAGAACACATGTTGGACCATGATATATTTACCCTGGTGAAACAACCGAAGGAAATGGATACTTGAAAAGATACTCCTAAGGCCTCACAATGCATCTCAGGACAGCTTTTATTTTCATGGCAGTGGTGTCCTTAGGGAATCGCTTCCCTTCTATTATGATAATATTCTTTATTGGACCATCACTACAGCATCTACTTAAGGAAGCATGATGTATAAGTTTCTCTGTTTCTGGGACCTGTGAAACTTGGAACACTGCCGACTCAGACATCTGGATTTAATGGGTTGCTCCCATTTCCATTTCATGGCTTTTTCCACTGTCACAGGGAATCCCTATTTCTCCCTTTGAGTTCAGAGAAGCATTTACCTGTTGGCAGTTTAATCCTCTGAAAGTATATGTTTGGATTCCCAGACCCCCTATAGCCCTTTTTGCCATAGTTTTTAACTGTCTCAGGGTCTGACTCTCCTGGTTCTGATTCTGATAGTCTCGCCTTCCTTAGTTGAGAAGGTGAAGGAGAATGCCAAACTGGTCTCATGTCTTTACTAGGACTTCTTAGATTTGTGGGTTTTGCTATATTTAGATTCCTTTTTCTTTGTTTCTTGCTACCCTGGAGCTTAGCGGGTAGCCATGGGCTATCCTGTGCCCCTTTCTAAATTTAATCTGCTACTTCACCTGCTGGGTAGAAAGCCTAGACTCTGAGTATATCGAAATCTCATTTTGTTGAAAGATCCAGTCCAGAATTATTGAAATAGGTTGTACCATGGTCCTGGCAGCGTCTCAGTTCTTTGGCTTGGGCCAGAGTGAGAGTGCAAAGAGAACAGTACACCCAAATACGTTCCCAGGTCACATGAAGAACACTGAAGGGATTATTTTACAAAGTCAAGAAATCCTTACAGGCAATCAAGGACTGCTTCAGTTTTCTTAGTTTTATTTGCTGAGTCAAGTCCATTGAATTTTTGTCTTGCTGGGGCTGTTGATGTTGTTTGACGTACAGCAATCTCCCTGCCAACTGTACATACACTTGAGGGAGAACTAACATCATTATTAATTTATGAAATTAAGAAAGATGTTTTCCATGGACCAGGAAAGGACAAGGAATCTCCCATCGTATCATCTGTAAAAATGGCAGCGCTTTGCTGAAAATACGTGATAGTAATTTTGTCTATGATCTCAGGGATCATTTAACAAACTAAAATGTTTGCCTGATCTTCTAAAGCAAGGCTAAGATGGGGGGAGCACCTGGCTTCTTCCTTGGCCTCATTGGCAGACAACACTGTCTTTGTGAACTGGGATGCATGATACACGTTGCCAGATAAACATTTGTTGGGAAAAAATCTGCCCCCCAAAAAGAGGTGAAAATAACCAAAGGAGGGTTTAAAGCAAAAGGATGGCTAAGAATCCCTGCCATTTACCCTACAAAAGAAACAGTAGCCTATTGCTGCCTTAATCATTCCTGCCTTTAACGGAAGACCATTTGAAGACAGGTGCCTTGGTGACTGAGTTCTAACATGGCCTTCTGGAAACAGATCTGACTGCCTTTGGTTCTCAAAAGAGAGGACCTACTTAGCCATGGTGTATTAACAGTCATGAAACAAAATTTCACAAGATTGTTGAGAATGTTTCCATCTTATTTTCTCAAACAAAGCCAAAGATATCCAATTTTATTTAGATGTTAACATTCCATGGCAATATTTACAATTAAAGTACTGCAGCACTTTGCTAGCGTGAGACAGCCAGAAAGAAAAACTGACCAGTCTACTTTCATTGTCGGCAATTAATGTAATGCAAAAAAGTAAACTAACTGCATGCAAAAGATCAAGGGTAAAGTTATGTTTTAAAGTACCTTCAGTTTTAATTATTTTAAAAATATTATATAGGTAAGGACATTTTTGGGGTGTTTTTAATACTAATTTTAACCAGCGTTCATTTAAAACAGCAGTGCAATATACTGTACAAGATCATGCTGCTGACATTACCTTGGATCTACAGATCATTCAGTCAAGAAAAAAATATCCACAGGACTCTCCATTGACATTATTCTGACTTCTTTGAAATAAATGAAATCAATAGAAATGAAAGGGATTCCATTATGGACTGCAAATGCATGAAGATCTTTTGAAGCATATACTGGGAAAGAGAATTGTTGTTCACTGTAATGCATCAGCAATGTCACTAAGAAGTCTAGATGAAAATTGTTGTGAAATGCCACGGTGCATTGCACATTCAGCAGTTACTACACTTCTGTAGTTTAGGTAAAAATCAGACACTAAAGAAGATTAATCTAATTAGCTTAACAAAGAGAAGGCTGAAGTGACTTGATCACAGTTATTAAGTAAATACACACAGAGAAGATTTCTGATAGTTGAGGGCTGTTTAACCTAGCAGACAAAGACATAAGATACAATGGCTGAACACTGAAGCTAGACAAATATCAGATTAGAACTAAGGTGCTTTTATTTTTAGTAAGGGGTAATTAACCATTGGAACTTCTTTCCAAGCAATGTGGTGCATTCTCCATCACTTGAAGTCTTTAAATCAAAACTGGATGTCGGTCTAAAAGTTATGCTCTAACTCGACCAGAAGTTATGGGCTTGATGCAGGCACCACAGTGTTACACAGGAGCACAAACTGCATGATCATAATCGTCCCTTTTGGTAATAACATTTGTAAAACTATGAACATACATACCTGTCATAGGGTGGCCCTGCCTGGAATGATCCCCCTTGACAGGCCGCAGCATGACAGATGCACTTGCCTCATTTTCCCCTTTCAGAGTCCGCCCCCATGCCCAAACAATCCAGTTTTTCTTAGTACAAATGGCTATTGTGGGGTTAATTTAATATAACAGGCCAATGCATGTAAGCCATAAAAAGAGTCCCACAACCACCGTACAGAATTTCCCCAGCATAGCCCAAATAGTCCATGAAATGTACATGCCCAGCATCTCTCACCATGCTCTAGCTTTCAGGACATGCCGCCCTGGCATTAGGCCTCTACTGTCTCTCTGCCAAGACAGCCACCCCAACCCTTCAAGAGTGGAGTGAAACCCTACTCTTCATAGCAGGAACCCCCACAGCCTCTCTGCTGGGAGGTCATCTTAACCAGGTGAGCATCCCTCACTCCCCTCTGCCCATTTACTCTTCCCCTGGGTTCAGCTCTCTAGCGTGGAGATGTCAGCAGGTAAGCCCCTCTCTACTGCTACTCCCATCTTAAGCCTTTTCTAGCCCTTGGCTCCAGCACTCCAGCTTACAGCCAGCAGCCATCGCCCTCTGCTGCTACTCCTACCTTCAACCCTGTGAAGCCCTCTGGCCCAAGCTCTAGTTTGAAGATGTCAGCCAATGAAACCCTCTTGTTGTTCCCCTTGCTTTCAGCCTTCCACTGGGAAACATCTTCTGCTTCCTACCTGGACTTTCTACACTCCCCTAGTAGCTTTCACTTGCCTGATGCTCACTCAGCCAGCTCTGATTCACCAGGTCTGTCTCACTGGGTCTCTCCCTGACCTTTTATAAGCTGGATATTGCCCCGCCCTCTTAACTGGCCAAACAGGAACATCTGCTCTGGCTGAGGGAACTGGACCTACTTTAATCAACCCAGTCACAGCCACCCTGTGACAATACCAAATTAATTTGACGCCTGCAAAAGTTTGTTTTTAATTATATTTTTTATAGCAAGCAGGCAAAACCAAGACAACTTGTGGGAAAAAATATACTTTTCCCCTCCCCGCACCAACCACAGCGAGAATAGCAGATGAATGACAAAAAGACTGGAAAATACCAGAGGAGATAGCCAAAGAGGGCAAGGATTGTTTGTAAACCCTTCAGGGCAGGAAGCAGCAGGTGAAACTGTATTGTAATACAGGTTAAGTCACCACAGGATTTCACGGGTTCTACTAATCCTTCCTTTCTTGCCCTGCAGAGAATTTGTCTTTTTCAACTGTGTCCATGAAATTCATAGTTATGAATCAGAGTGAATTCAGCTTCATTTGACTTGGTATGTTTGTCCTACCTCACTCAAACCTCTATTGTGTACCATTTTCTCATGAAGCAAATTAACTATCGAAAGAGAATGATTTACAGATATTTATTGGCATTTACTGATTGTGCTCAAAATAAGTGGTGAAGTTCTCCCTCTACGGAGCTTCTGCCAAATATATACATCAAATACACAGTGTGTAGTGGTTAGAGTGCCTGGTCCACCATAGTTAGCAAAGAAAATCATGATGTCTTGGAGGGGAAGCTTAATATATGTAGGAACTTCTCAGTCAGGAAGTTCACTAGCTAGTGCTTAAGGCATGGCTTTTTGTGTTATATCCTTACTCTAATATGGTGTCAGAAGTAAGTGAATCCCTCTTTTAAAAGAAGGAATTTGGGAAAGCAAAGAGACTACCAGAGTGGTGAGTAAGTGGGGAAAATGGAAAATCAGGGAGGAGACCTGTGAAAGCTGCTCCATGAAGCAGACAGAGCCCTGTATCAGTGCAGCAATGGAGCCCATGGCTACGTAATCGAAATTTAATTTTGGCAACTCCTGCAACTGACCTTACTGGATCCAAAGAGCTGAGCAATTCCAGGTGGCTTTGGGTTTAACTGGCAAAGCACAAGCATACCAGGTAAATTCCCTGATATTTGCCAACGGTGAGATTGCTGCTGATATCCTATGTGCCATACCGACGAGGAAAAGAAAGAATAAACCAAAGTGAAAGAGGCTTTAGATGCCCATTTCATACATAGACAGAATATGATATATGTAAGGACCAAATTTAGTAGGAGGAGCCAGGATGTTTTTATTACTGCAGTTCATAGTCTTGCTGAACACTGCAAATATGAAAGATTAAAAGGAATAAAAAGAGACAAGTTAGAGTGTCTTTTATGCCAACAATTATGTAAAGCCCTGAATAAGCTTCCATCAATGGAAGAAGAAAAGACTTCTAAGAAAGATGTTAAAGTCTACAATGACTTTGCTTTGATAGCAATTCCAGCATCTGGGGTATATAATTGTTAACCCCACATTACCAACTGCCACTGCCTAGTGATATATCTTTGGAGTGCTGGAAAAATATTTGCAAAAACCACAAGTAATCTCTATAGGCCTATGGACAAAAGAAATACAATTTAAAATAACTAGGACTAAAGAGGAGTTGACAGAAACTGAATGGTGCAAAAAAATTGGGAAAAGACCGTCTCACTATACTATGGCACTATACTATACAATGACAGCTTTGGTTCTTCCATTCTAAAAAGTTGTTATAGAAGACATGAATTGGGTGAAGAGATCCCTGGGACTTGGTCCGGATTTACTGTAGTTCAACTGAACTCAAGAGTCTGGACTATACATATATGCTAATTAGTGAAAACAGCAAAGCTGCGATTCCTGATAGGTTAAAAAAAGGGTTATGCAAAGAACATTGCTGTCCAAAAAGTTTAAATCATTCTCCACAAGTTTTTAACAGCAGCAAACATTGGGGGAAGGAATCAAGAAATGTTGAACATTAGCAGCCCTGAGAAAATTGTACATATCAAAATTAATCCACTTACAACTTAAATTTAATCTTGAGAACTTTCAGTCACGAAGGGATCCCCTTTCACAAAGTGGAGCTCTTTGTGTTAAAGAAACAAAAATACGCAACAAACAAAAAGCCTATATCATATACAAATGCTAGGAGATTGCTTTTTTGTCAAATTAGTGATCCTATTCTCTTTCTTTCTCACTTACACCCAAAGCCTGTTCTAACTTCATTTGACATTAATTTCAATAGGACTATTATTTGGCATTTAATAATTGCTTTTGCCACAATGTTTTCCTCATGTTATTCTGCTTTAACATATACGGTGTCCATATTTTCTCTGTAACTCAGTAAGATCATTAACTCAAGTTCACAGCATTACATAACATAGTCAACTATTTTAAAAATAACTATTTCTACCTTCAAACATTTCTCTTTCCCCAAATTAAAACTGTAATATGAGATTAATTAAAGGTTGAGTGTGGAAACAACTTAGCTGGTAGCTATATCAAATGTAAAAGAAAAAAAAAGATAGCAAAAATCAAAAAGGCATCGCCTAGCAAACGTTAACTATAACATCACAAATTTGACTATAATAGAGAATGGGTGATTTTGTGCAGTGAAATTCCTATGACGACATTATTTGGTAAGATCATGGGAACCATAAAAATATTTATTCTTTGATTAGGTTCAAATAAACCACTACATTTATGAGGGTCCTCTATCAGTCATAAAATTATGCAGTTAATAGTGACAGAATTTTTTCCTTTGTAATTTTATAAACAAAGAGGTTTTTAATAACTGTAGTGATAAGACATCTGAGTCATCACTCAATCCAGACGCCATACAACCATAATATCACAACTATCCTGCACTGTATGAACCCTTTGAACCTTTTAAATTAGCCTGGATAAATATCCTGCCCTCCCAGAAGGATTTCCTATTGTAAACATATTCTCTATCACAAACTCAATGTGTTTAGAATCTCTCTCTCTCCAGATCAATTTAATCAAGACAATAAAAAAAAAAATCAATCAGTGGAAGAATAACTCCATGCTTTCTTTTTTTATTCCCCCCCCCAAATCCATATTCTTGTTCTCCTCTTTAGTAAGCTAATAATAAAAGAGATAGCTCTGCAAAATATTCATCAGTTCTATTAAAAAAACCCACAAATGTTTATTACCTCAAGACATCAATAAACATACTATGGTCATAGATTTTTTTCCTTCAAAACCACCCCAAAACACAGTTTTTAAAAAATACATTTTAACTTGTAAAATAGTGAGTAAAATAGCATAGATTATATATATTAAAGTATAATAGGGTGTACCATAGAGCTCCACTTTAACTGAAGCACTCTTAATTGCATATACGTTCTTCCACAATATCTTAAATATGGGCTCAATCCTACTCCAATTGAAGCCAGCGGCAAAATTGCTATTGATTTCAATGGATTTCAACCATGATTTCCCTCTATTGAGTTTTGCCTTCAGCTTCAATGGGAGAAAGATCAACACTGTTTGTTTTGTCAGACAAAACGAGCAAATTTATCACGTCAAATAACACTGAATTTTTAACATGCATCTTGCAAGGACAGCCTTATAGCCTCATTCTAGTGCCAACTCATTGAATTTGGTTCAGATCCTGATGTTATGTTCCTTGGACTAAGCAGATGTCGGGAGTTGTATGGAATAAAAGAAGGAATCACAAAGAAAAGTTTTGCTTTACTAGTACCAAACTAGATACTACTTCCACTCAAGAAGATGTCCAAGAGAATCTCACTTAGCACTCCTTGGCTGGATGGATGGAGTTTTAGTATTAGTATATAAAGTTAGCTAAAAGTATAATGATAGCCATGATACAGGGAAAGTCTACACTACAGTGCTACATCGGCGCAGTGCATCTGGTGAAGATGCACTATGCTGACGGGACAGTTCTCCTATCTACATAATTACTCCACTTTGGAGAGGAGCGTATGCTATGTCGGCAGGTAAATGTCTTCTGCTGACACAGTGCCGTGTGGACAGCATGAAACCTGCGTTGCTCAGGGGGGGCTTTTTCACACCCCGGAGTGACGTAAGTTAGATTGACTTATGTGGTAATATAGACCTGCCCAAAGCTCCTTAGTGATTGAGAAGGGGAAAAGATAGGTATTTTCAGAGACCTAAAGACCCTTTGGTTACCAAAGCACAAAAAAAAAGCACAACCTTAGTTTTCAGGAACTTTATTTTCAAAGAATGCACTATTCTTTTTATTTTGACATATCTTTGTAGGTGGCAAAACCAGACTTTACTTCAATTAAGAGTACGTGAACCATGATATAGTCTGCAACAGGAACTGTTTACTAGTCTGAGAAGCTATTTATTGTCAATGGGAACTCGAAACATTGAAATACTCTTATGCTAAGTGTCCAAATGAAGTGCCTGGCAGGTCCAGAAAACAAGCAGCAATCTCTTCTAAATGGAATGGCATGTATGAGAATAATGTTGACGTTATGGTTAGAAGAACTTTTTTTTTTTTTTTTTTTACAGTAACGGTATGTTCTAAACATTTTCCCTTTATTAAAAAAGCACTTTCTGAGTTTCGTGTTCAAGAAGCAGAAAATATTCTAGAGAGGTATATTGTATCCAAACTATCTTCTAACACATTCCACCCAAATAAAAATACAACAAACCATTGTGTAGAATTGTTTGAAGAGTAAATAAAAATTCTTCAGAGTACTTTCTTTCACCACAGTCCACTCAACTGCTTGTGGGGAAACCTGAACACTAGCTGGGAGCTTCTGTCTGTAAATACCCTTGGTATGTCAGAAGCTTCCCTCCCCACATCTAAACTTCTCTTTAAATTACATTCAGATTTTTGTAGTACCATAATAACTACAATATGGGATTATTTCAATAGTTCAGTAAAGGCTTCTTTTAAATTTCCAACCCATTATTTCAGGTTTACGTTTGTCATCCCAGCCTCTCTGCAGGATTCACATCCCCACAACATTTATATGTGAGGTCTTGCATCTTAACGTGGAAAATTGTGAACTACTATATCAAAACCACATCGAGATATATATTAAAGCGGTATCTCTTATTTTAAGATACATAACAGATTTTCCCATGTTGTACCAGAAAGTGTGTCAAAGCAATACAGTAGTATAAGCCCTAATGGAACAATAAAAGTGAGGCATGCAAAACCAGATAGTTTCCACTTTCAGGGGACTCAAGAGGAACCTTCTGCTGATTCAGCTCATGTGAATTTACACCCCTGACTTTTTCACTTTGAGTTTCAGGTTTCAGTAAGTCCAAACACCAAAGCCCAAATGCCCACTGTTTATCCAGGTTTGGGGTAAAAACTATGTGAAACACCAAGTTTCACTTGTTTTCTAGTTGAAACAACGAGTATTCCTAGGTGCGTTTGGAACTTAGCCCAAGCTTGCTAAAATGGCTACTGACCAGCCCAAAATTTGGCTATATAATGAAACCTGGATTCAGTTTACATTGTAATAGATCAGCACAGCTTATTATAATGTAATTGTGAATTAAGAGTATGCAATTTAATATTCAAATGGATTTTTAGATTTTTTTTTTTTTTAGTTTTCCATTCTGTTTTCATTAAATATATTTCCCCATTCAATTCTGAAAGGAGTTGTACAATATTGTCTCCATTTCAAAAAGAGATGTGTGTCAAACTTCTCTTCAAACTGTAGGATGGATTTCTTAATGGCAATGTGCTTTTCTAGTGCATGGTCTGTATGTTTACACACAACCATAGAACACTCAGACAGTTATACACATTAAACAAGTACAGAATACAATAGAGATCTGCACACACATGATATATTCACAGTATGGACTGGACGTGAGAATTTTACTGTTCAATAAGATTGTGTCCTGTAACTCATATCTATTATATAAACAAATTGTGCCATATATATTTCTTATTAATAAAGCACAGGATAATATTGTCACATTCTGGGGTACAATCCAGAACATGACAGTGAGGGGTTATGTCACTGCCTGCTCTGTAACCCTTAGTGCCTTAAAAAGGTCTGCTGCTGTAGTTCTCATAGGAGGATGCTGCCAGCCAGCATACTAGTCTGTACTGAGTGTCACTGGGTTAAGCAGCTCTAACACAGCAATCTACCCAGTCACACCTAACCCTGTTACAAAATTGCAGGAGGGTTTTGTCTGTTTACAGGACATAATATCAGAGAATATCCATAATTTACCTGTAGAACTGGAACAAACATTTCACAGTGACATTAATGACATGTGTATTATTAGATATCAAACAATATATTACATCACCTTTTACATAAATATCATGGGATCAGTGTGAACGGTGCAGTGAGTATGTCAAGCCTGACAAAAGTTGCTGACACAGAGTAGTGAATCACAAATGGGCCTCAGGACACAATTGTTTACGGCTCTATGTGGCCTTGAACAAGCTACTTAACATCTATGTTTTTTAGTATCTTCATCTATAAAATGATGCTATTTACCTATCCTGTAGGGTGCTATGAGGAATAATTAGATACTGGTGAAAGGCTTTGAAAATGTAAAGCACTTATCATAATCAGTAGCATGTAAGAGGAAATCTTTGTCCTGTGCTTTATTAATAAGATATTGAATATTACCGTTAACAGAACCTTTGTTCCTTAAAAATTCACTTGGTCTTCTTCTCCATTTGTCACTAATAACCCTTTCTTTATGACATTCTTTTCAAGAGTTCACCTTCTCCTGTTTATTCTCCACATGAAATTGTAATCCTAAATCCGGCCTGTGATGTCATAATTGACTGCTGTGGAAGTTACTACAAAGATTGTTTACAGGCAAAGGCTCAAAGGAAAAATTAACAGAAATATAGACTACTCTATGCCAGCAATATAGTCTATATAGTCAATATTTTCAAACATGCTTTTTAGTAGGTCTTTTAAAACAAGATGCCATTTTCCCATATCTGGAATCTGTTTTTAAGGATGTGCTATTTTAATCTAAGGCCTTGTGTAGGCTGGGGATTTGCCTTAGTAACAGCCAATGATGTAGCTGGTGCAGTCTAAAAAAGCTGCTATCTGCACAAGTGGTGCTTACCCCAAGCTTAAAACCAGGGTAAATCATAATATACAGCAACTTTGCCTATTTACAGTAGGGGTTTGCTCCAGTGCTAGACACAGACTATAACTGCAGCAAATCCACAATGCAGATAAGACCTATTACAACTCATTCAAACAACAACAAACTACAAAACTATTATCACAATTGCCACCAGCATTTAAATAGATGTATATACAGCTATATTAGATATATGGATATTTCCATTTGGTTTGACAAGCAAGGACTGGTTAACTTGCAAGTTAATTGGTAGAATGCAAACCTTGAGATGTTCAAATCAAAGGCTTCACCGCAGTTGATGAGGAAGAATGGATTTAAAGTAGACTCAAGCAAATCTTAAAACAACCCTTTTAAATAAAGTTTTTCAATACAGTATAGTGGGAAGGGAAATATTACATTCCATTATAAGGAACGGCCATTTACAGAACACATTGGGAAAACCAAGTTAATTAATCAATTCGTACTTTTCCACATATCCAGATTTTCAGTAAATCTCACAGATCCTTACCAGCTCTTGGGTATCCTGCATTAATGGCAAAAACGTAGCTTCCAGAATAGCAACTTGGTCAGTGCTGAGCTTCTGCCACAGACTAATCAACATAATCACCAGCTGGGTGGCACTTTTCAACTTTGTGAATGCCTGGAACATATTGGTTTGGTTTTCCTCTGCCGCATCTGCTAGAGCTATTATCTGCAAAAAATCACACACTTTTGTAAGATAGAATTATACCATTCTTAACACTCCACACTAAAATTACATTTGGCACATTGTTGTTTTTCTTTAGAAGGACCCGACGAACTTTGTCTTCCATAAACACAAGTCACAGACAGTATTAAATAAGTTATCATTTGTCAAGGTAATTTAAAATCCATGTGGCAGTGGGATTAATCAATAAATTCAGTCGGTGCAGAGAGAATTCTGTTTAATGCATATTCTACAATAAGGCACTCCCCAGGTTGATTCCCATCACCTAATGTAATACTATAGTCCCTAACCAACTGTAAATATTGAGGATTATACCACACATGATGTTAATCACTGTTTGACCAACATCCTTGTAGAACTCAGTCAAAAGTATTACATTTATTTTATTTCTTTTAAACTGTAATTTAATATGTCAGTTATTTCTATATGGAAAAAACTGCCATGTTTTTATTTTATTAGGTGGGGTTGTATGCATAGTATGGGCTAGTTCAGCATTATACCAATAATATAGATGCTCTGGTATGTGATTGGTTGGGTAATGTCACTTTTAACACCAATGTAAAATACTGGACTACACAGACCTTGAAAAGAAAATTCAGTGTATGCTTGCTTTAAATATCAGCTCCTTTTCCTGTAAACTGCCATGATATTTTTATCCTCTTCAGTACTCAGTGGAAAAAACTAGAAGCAGAACCTGAGAGGAAAACCTGAAACTACTCAATGGAATTTTACTAATATTAGATGTATTTTGTCATTACAGACACTACTGTCCATTTTCTACAAATGTATGCATGGCATTACCTTGCAGAAATGTGAGAAAAATAATATTTGTTTTATATATAGATTACAAAGGTGTAGAATCCTAAGGGCTCTATCTATGCAACTTACAACTGCGTTCTTCAGGATAATTTCCTATCATTTCAATGTAATTTTATGCAACAGCAACAGATTTTCCATGCTATACATAGATTGAATTTAAAGGAAATGAGCATTATCTGGTGGCTAAGGCTAAAAGTAGGGTTTGAGCCACAACTTACAAGACATATTTTAATCTCAGCTACTGACATTACATATTGCTACTAAGGGCTGGTTTTCAGACCATCTGCAGCTGCCATTTAAATCAATGCACAGCACTTCTTCAAAATCAAGCCCTTAACCTCTTTCTTCTTATGTTTACTCATCTGCAAAGAGACGATACCTACTTAACAGGGATGTCGTTAGACTTAATTTTGTAAAGTGCTTTGTGATGTTTTCATAAAAGGCCCTATATAAGTGCAAAGTATAATTAGAATTGAAACAGAATTAATTTACAAAGGAAAGCTAGGATAGCTCAACCTATTAAAGTTCAGCACTATGTGAAAAGGACAAATACTATACAATGTATCTTCAGACTGAAAACAAATCCAACCAGCTGTGAGCATTTGGTGAAGAAAAACTATTTTTAATGTGCAACACTGGCAGTACAGATGGGGGTGTTCCCTTTGGGTTTACAGGTGAACATGGAACTGAAGAAATAGTGCATTTTAGGAAACAACAAATATAAATTATTTTAAACAAAAAGTGTTGGTTGCTTTTGTTTTATTTTAAAGTGTACGTTTCCAAATTACATGGAGTACCCCAAAGACATCCAAGTCCAAACACTATATTAACTAAAGTCAAGTAATGAGGCAGACACCCAGTTAGCTACACTAAGGGAAGAAGCTCAACTCACAAAAAGTAGAGTGATATTAATCCCAAATGGTGAGAACTGCCCTGATATGCTCTAAAATTGGTTACAGGAAAGGAACAGCATCGTAGACATTAATCATATAGTATGAACAGGGTCACATCCAGTTCCTTTACCTCAATCTCATGGCACTGTTTGCATGCAGTACAGTCACCACATCACAACTGCCAGCCAACCACAGAAAGATGGCACAACGCCAGAGTAGCAATATGTCCAGGTAAAAAAAATCTACATGCTCACTCAGTCACTGAAGATGAACAGTGGGGGTAAAAGCTACATACGTGCTCTGAGGCCTCAGCAGGCCTCTCAAGAACTGGACATTAATTTTAAGTCACATTGCACTTGTTGCCCCATCATCACTCATAACTGCATTTTGCTCTGTATTCACTCCAATTTCAATTTTACTCAGTTTTGGAGTTGCTACACTTCCCAGGACTTTAATGAAAGTTCTGTCTGCTGCCTCTTTAAGAGAGGAATGCTTGTGCATAATCCTCTACACAGGTGACTAGTTTATCTATCCCACATCCTGTCAGACTCTTCCCATTCACTACCACTTCCTGTTCACTCCATCTCAAACCCTAACGTGGCTAGGGCACACCAAGAAAAGCCTAGTATTTCCTTCAAATCCTTCAGAAAGGATTTAATACACAGAATCTCTCATTCCAAAGATACAAAGCAAACCCAGAACCGCAGCCAGCACTGTGTGATAAATGCAGCACTGTTATGCACATCTGACCACCTCACCCATTAATCCAGAGTGGCTCTGTTTTTAATTTTTCTGAGACGACAACTGTAGGCAATTGTTCCTTTCCCTCAAGAACCCTCTCACAGGGGCACTAAAGGGATCTGTTTTTTCACCGTTCCTGTTCAATTGTTTTTGAGACTGGTGAAAGTGAGGAAAGAGGAGCAGAGATGTATTTTCTATGACACCCAGCACTATGACGCTATCATATCGTACCAGGCTAATGTTGTGTAATGAATAACTCAGAGTCTATATGAGCTTGGATGAGGGCTATGACTTAACCTAGATTAGATGCAACTAATGTTGGTGGGTTGGAGGAAGCAGCTGGAAGAGATGACAAATCTATCAACACCCATAATTGAGAAAGTGTGTCAGCCATTTGTAACCGGTGCACAATGTGAGTACCTTATTAGATCCCAAGTTGCCCATGGATGCCCAGATAATAGCTGTGGGCAAGATCACTTTCTTTTATTTGCACTGAATGAACAGGGTGGGATTTTTTTCCTCTCTGATACAGATCTTGCCACAGTTATCTACTGCTTTATCTTCAAAACGATACTTCAATATTACCACTATTGTAATGAGTTACATTTTGAGACCACTTGAAAACTAAAGCTAGTGCAAAATGAAGTATCCCACTTACTAAGTGGAGTTTCAGACCAGTACTCTGGGATAAGCACAAACATCAGCACATTGCTGTTTGAGAAAACAAGGTGCTGGTTTTAACTTATAGACCCTAAATAGTCTGGGCGGTGGTTATCTGAATTACACCCTGGGCTATCCTGCCTCAAATGACATCTGATTCACTTGAGTTTGAGCCCTTCAATAGAAATGAAAAGGACCTGTTGGCTTGGTTTTCTACATGAGGGATGTTCCACTTTGGAATTTGCTCTAAAACTTGTCTCAAAATAACCCACATTTGTAAAATTTTCAGTCAGACAACCAGGTTCATCTACTTCCCAGGATCTGCGGAATGGGATGAGCTGAATCTTAGCGCAGCTTGATTACCATTGCTTACAGTGAAAGGGTCTTATTGTTTGATGTTTTATTTGTCAATGAGGTGAGGCAGCCTCTTCCGATATAATTGTGAGTTATGTCCAAAGCAAGGGATGCATACTTTTTTATGTTTTAAAAATCTAAATAAATATCTAGAATAGAAAAGAATTCAATGAATAAATAAATGAATCCGCCTCCCTAGAACTACTTTTAACATGCCAAATCTCTGAAGAGTTTTAAGAAGGAGCTTTTTAAAAATCTACCTGCCACAAGAATGTTTTCTTCTTTGTCCAAAAATTACTCTGTTCTGAGAATCACAATATGCAATCTGGTTTTGCATTACTGAAAGGCTTAAATTCCTAAGGAGGCAGGGTGGTCTCGGGGTGTTGCAACCCTCAAACACATGCCAATGAAATCTTTATACCACACCATCATGTATTATACACTATTCCACCCAGCACTTACAGAGAAACCAAAGGCAAAAACAGCTTTTAAGTCTAAAATCTTCTGCTTATAGATGAGGAATTGCAAACATGTAGCTTCACAAGATCTGAAACATCTGGGATTATAAAGATTTTATTACCATAAAATAATATATGTCTACACTGACAATCTCAGTTTCAAAACCCAATCTCTATAATTAGATAGGGCAAAGGTTATAAGGAGAATACTCGTTGAGGTCTGTTCTGAACTAGATGTCTTAATAATATAGAAAGCAGCTGGGATAGTCTCCAGAATCTTTGCAACGCAATCCTCATCCAGATCCACACATGGTTTCACTCTCAATGTATAGGATTAAAAAAATAAACCTTTGCTTAGAGAGGAAAATGTCTTTGAACAATTCTTAAGACATCAGGTAAATGTCTTTAAAGGTTCTTCTGAGAAGCTTCACTCAGACCCTTAGGAAATTTCTAAAAGTACAGGTTCTTAGAACTTTTTCCAAAATCTCAAAGTAATTTCCACATTTTACTATTTCCTCTTCACCTGGATGTTATTTCTAATAACCATTTTACAATGAGGGAAAAATGAGAATCTTTGTCTTTGCAAACTGAGATTCTACAGTCTCCCTAGATTCCACTGTGATTTCTCTCTAATTTCTAAACTACCTTCTAGTTTATTTTTCTATCTGCTCATTGTTTCAGATAATGTCTTCTTTACCTTCTGTATAAACATACATAACAAAACAAACAAAGCAAGGAAACCGCTTCTTCACTTACAGTAGAGGCCTTTCTACATCCCTTATTTCTTCATGATTGCAAGCAAGCTTTAGCCCCATTGTCCCTTACTGCCACTAATACAGCTGTAGTACATGAACTTTCATTTGATCATACAACCTCTAGAAAAAAATCCATCAATTCAATACAAGGCCCATTATTGGATAGTCCCCTTGTTTTTTAGCAACACAAAGTCTTCACCCAAAAGGTAACCAAAAAAACAGGTTTCACAAAACCTCCATACTCAAAGCAGTAGAAGATGGGAAAGTGGCTGGCAAAGATCAAAGAGGCACTGGCAAAGGCCAAAAGCATAGCATCTCGTATAATATTTGTTTAAAAGTTGATCATAATTTTCTTTTCATTTATGGCCTTTTTTGTGAACTCTTTTCTGGCTGACCAAATTCTAACCCTGTTCCAATAAACCAATCTACAGTAAAGCGGAACCCTGCTTTTAAAAAAAGTTATTAATGGAAGCACATTGTAAAAAAGAAACAACACCCAAGAATAAATATTCTCTACATCAAGGTCATGCATTTAACACACTTCCATTAAATTTCACATTCACAGTTGGCAAGGGCAAAGCTCGACTCCAGAAGTGTTTTTATAATATTCTGAGAAATTCATAGACTTCACCCTCCATGAGTAATACCAACAAGATTTGTTCCAAATAATTTCTAAGTAAAGAGACTTTGTTATGATTTCTGTATATCATATTCACGTAGGAAGATGTGTCAAAGGTTAACTGCTTGGTTTTCCTGCATGTCACCTTTAGTCAGTACTTCATTTGTGCCGGGGCTTGTCAGGGCCAAGGCCTGGCACCTCTAGTCTTGGCAGTTTGTAGTCCCAGCACCTCTAGGCTTGCTGCATCAGTTATGAAAGTAAACAAATTGCCTGATCCCTGGCATCTCTTTCATTACAAATTAAGCACTGCCTTTAGTCCTTTGAAGAATGACTAGTGAATTTTGGGTGCTTCAATTTTTGGTTGCCCAACTTAAGACACCTAAAAGGTTCTGATTTTCAGAGCTAGACCCCCTACTCCTAAATGTACGTACTCAAAATCACTTTTGGAACAAAACAAATTGAGTGTATTTATATTATATATACATATACACACAGACACACACACACAGGGAGTTCTGTTTTCTCCAAACAGGAATGTTTATTTCTGTCACACAGGCCAGTTCTGGTAGGTGTTGATTTTCCACAGAAGTCAATGGGAATTGTAGGTATCTGGAATTTCCTAAAATCAGTGGTTGGTAGTTATTTATGTAAGGCAAGAGTCTTCATCAAGGAATGCATTAGAAGTATAATTATTCTGATGAGACATGGGCCCACCCATTACAAAACAAACAGTTATTGAGTATCGATTAATTCTGCAACCAGTGTTACTCACAGCCTATTGAGGGACTCCTAGTGGCCGGGTGTAGTACCCCACTCCTTTCTCACCTCTGGTGTCCCCTGCAGGTTAGCCTTGGTAGCTCCTTAGTGGCTTGATGCTTTGGCTAAGTCACAAAGTCCAAATGAACCCCTTAAAGAATTATTAAAGAATCCAGGATTCTGGATCTCCCTAGGGTCTTCAGCCCAGCTCTGGGCCTTTTAAATTCAGCCCTTTGGTACAGCTCTCAAATAAGCTCTGTCCCTTTTGGGGTTTATGCCACTTTATCTATGATGGTAGGGGAGTCCAGACCCACCTAATACTCCAGGTTCCAACCCAGGGACCCTATAAACAGCAGCCATGTATGGCTCAACTTCAACCCTCTGATGCTATTTCCATGGGACACTTCCTACTGTGCCCTTTTAGCTCCAGACCTATCTCAGGGCCAACATCCTCAGGTTCTTCTCCCTCTGCAGTCTCAGTGTAAACTCAGCCAGCCCTACATTCTGACTACTTTTCAGACTCCTTTGGACAGCCAGGAACTGATCTGCTAAGACCTTGCAGCTCCTTTTATATGAACCTGCTGGTGTCTGTTGCTAGCCCTTGGAGGACCAGGTCTCTCTAGTTTCCAAGATGGCTGCCCTCATGAAGTTTCTCTAGGCAGGCCTGGAGGACCCATCTTTGCTACTCTTTTCTTCCCACCTCACTGCTTCCTGGGGTGGGGTGTAGCAGAGCAGAGGGACCTCTAGCAGGGGCCACAAAGGTCTGGTACACCCTGTCACAGTGCCCCACAATTAAAACTTAAATTATGTGGAAGACTATTTGCTCACGCTGCTTCAGAAGGCAAAGTCATTCTATGTTTGGAAACAGTCATGCAAGCTGAAACACTGATCATGAGTTCATAGATCTCTTTTGAGAATTATTCTTAGACTAATTCCTCACAACATACCTACCACCAATATCTCCTTGATCCAACCCCTTTCTAGTATGTTTGAAGATAATTAGGTCAAGCACCTCATTAACTTAGGATTTTGTTGATACCTATGCTAATAGAAAGCATAAAAGTAGAGAATATAGGATGTCAGAGATTCCCCAGTTCATTCCTATGAAAAGAGATCACTTATTTATCACTAGACATTTTGGAGAAGGAAAAAGAATTCAATACTATGTCCTACTATAATTTTTTCCATGCTCTTCTAAAAATAACTTACCAGTCACACATCTTGTGTTACACATCTAGTGCCATTTTGGGTCACAAACTATGATCTTTTTCTGCCGAATTAATGTTCAATTTGTGTATATAGCACCTAACTACTATGATTGGCACACTAGAAATAAATACTATTAGAACAGATACGACTGTCTGATAGTATTGGTAATTTATTTTTAAAAGCTCTAATGCCCTTCACTTCAGAATACAATTTATTTTTCCATAGCCGCTTTCATGCAGAATACTCAAAGCTGTTTATAAAGCAATGAGATGAACACTAGCTGGAAAGAGTCTGTGTAGACAAGCAGACTCAACAATTAATGTGCACAGCACCTTGGACATCTGAACCTGCTTTATGAAATGTAGGCCAGGACACCATAGTCAAAAAGTGATCTTTATCTACACCCAGCCTACAAACTTCAGGCATTAATGTATATATTATTTCCAAAGGAGAGTATTACCAACACTTCAAGATTCCCATAGCACTGCACTGCATTACGTATGAGCCTAAGTTTTCATTTGGGACTTCAGCCTATGAATACCTTACCCTGAAATAAGAGTGCCAGTTAGTACCAACTGTGATGGTGCTTTTTGAGATGTTAGTATGAACCAGACAGACCATCAACCATTTCTCCTAGGAAATGCCACTAGTAGCAGCGATGTTAATAAGCAGCTGAATTTGGATAAAATGACTGAGCTGTTATTTCAACCATTCAAAGAAAGAGGTTACAAAAATCTGAAGGTGTGATACAATCTGGGTGCTTTAACAGCAGTGCACATTAGTCTTTTTTTTTCTTTTTTTTCTTTTTTTTTTTTAAGAACAATCATCAAGCAAACAGTTTTTCATTCACAAGGTTTTATTCCTCAAACCTCTTTGGTATCACTAGAAAGATTTCAAAGGGGTATTGTATACTATCTATAGGACAGAGATGGATTCTACTCAGTGGATTGAAAAAAGGGATATGATTGGTAAAAACCCAGACGAACTCACTTAACAGACTGATGTCAAGCAATTCAGTAAGAAGTCTCCACTATGGCTGGGCCAGGGGATATGAACAAGCCAGGCTAGTGAAAGCCAAGAATAAAACAAATCTGGCGTTCTCTACCTTATGTGAATGTATGGATACCAGTGGCACCAAGTATATACCTAAAGTAGGTGTTGCTGTGCTGCTCTACCTATCAATAAAAAAAATGAGAAATGTTCCATTTACATGTGGGCAATACTAAAGCACTTGCAACGTAAGTCTTGGATTTGTTGTATATTTGGTTTGTTTTTTAAATGTATTTTAGGATTTTATATTGTTGCCCATCACCATACTATGTGCCTTCCATGTAAAATAAATAGCAAAAGTGAAGTTCCCAGTTGACTTCATGGAGTCTCTCTGGCACATCTTTTTGCAAAACTATTTGAGATAGGATTTGGGGGCTTATGTTTAATTTTATTCATTTACCTTTATGTTTTTTGTAATTGATTATTTATTTCAGAGGCTTTTGCGGGGGAGGTTGTTTTGTTTTTTGTTTGTTTGGTTGGTTGGGGTTTTTGAGTAGAAGGGGGTGACTTAAGAAGGTATAATATAAATATACTTGAAAGAGGAACCTGCCAAGGTAGGGACTGTGCACTGGGAGGAGAGGAGGGAAAGTACAGCCCCCCACCTCACTACCCTCCTGGACCCCAAGGGGAGAACTCACACACTCTGGGGCACTAGGAGTGGTCTCTCTCCTCACCCCCAACAAGTGGACTTGGGAAAAAGCTGCATAGAGGAGTCAGCCAGAGACTCCAGCCGGTAGGGCAGAAGCAGCCAGAGCACGGACCTTGGGAGTCCCTTGGAGAACTTGCTACAGTTTTGACTAAATTTTCTCTGCTCTGAGCTGATTGTCTTTTTGCTCCAACCCTACCCCTTCATCACCAGCTCTTTACCTCAGAATCACTCCTCTAACCATCTTCTCCCTCCCAGTTCCCCTCACTTTCCCTTCTCTTCAGCTTATCCCCTCCTAACTAAACCCCAAAATAAGTAAGTAAATAAATCAATCAATCAAGGAACTCACATGCTGTTTGCTGCCATCCTATTGTTCACTCTGCTTATGTGTTTTACTCCTTTCCCCACCCTGTGTCTATCTTGTTCATTTAGAGTAAGCTCTTTAGGACAGAGACCCTTTTTGTTCTGTGTTTGAACAATGCACAGAAGGGTCCTGGGCCCTGACTGGGGTTCCCAGGCACTATAATAATAATATAAATATAAATAATAATAATACTAATAAACGTATCGAGCGCCCTCTTGCCAGCCTATCCACAAGTAAGTATCTCAGCCTGCAAGCAGGCAAATGCCTGTTAATTGTTAAAATAAAGGAAAGAGGGAGAATGGAAATAGATTATAAAATAAAGCAGTGGGTATAGTTTATTCCAAAATACACGTAATTCTTCCCAATACGTTCAAAAGTGAATTCTACTGTATATCCAAATTGAAAGGTGTAGTTATAAAATTAGTAGCTTATCTAAGGAAAAGAACATCTGGTACAAATTATATAGAACTTGAGAAGCCAGTGACTTACAATGAATCCTTTACTTATACTTTCAAAACAAAAATGTTAAGTACTGGGATGTGCCAAATTATGTACACACATACATGGAAAGAAACTTCTAATAGTCAATTAACATAGAGGACAGAGAGACTTTCACTGCAGAGTTGGTATCTGAATAAGCAGCTATCTAAAAAAAAAAGGTAAACCAAACATCGGATGGCTTTATACCACTGAATAATACATTCTGACCTTATGTAATAATGAAGAGGTTTTGCTTTTATTTTAAAGTATTTTGCTTTATTTATAAATCTGTCAAATCAGACGAATCTAAAACAGATATTTTCTCATTGTGTGTTAAATTCTGCAAAATTCTCAATGCTTTCAACTCCCATGAAGAATGGGTAGTTACAAGTTAAGGGTGCTTGATACCTCCTGGTTGTTATTTGGACCTTAATCCTACAAACATTTATTCACATACTTAACTTTAAGAATTATGGATGAAATCCTGATTTCACTAAAGTCAATGGGAGTTTTGTCATTGACTTCAGGGAGTTTGTCTACCCTGCAATAAAAATATATTGCACCAAGACTCAGATCAGCAGAGTCCCCCTAGGTCTGACCTCGCAGGGTCTCAGAGCCCAGACATCTACACTGCAGTTTTATCAACCCACAACCCAAGCACCGTGGGCCCAAGTCAGCTGACCTGGGAGAGCTATGGCTGTGCTGTGGGTCTTTTAGAACAGTGTACACATACCCAGTGAGGCCAGGATACCACTCTATGAGTAATCCCATTCACTTCAATAGGGCTATTCATGTGCACAAAGTGGAACCCATGAGTGTTTGCAGAATCAGGGTGTTAGATATCAGGATCTGGATGCTAGTGCAGTATAAAAAAGGAGATTAAATAAACAGATGATCAGTGTCTCACAGGGGTGTCTAGCACATAATGTTATCTCCAAAAGCAGTCTTTTTTTTTTCATACTCCTATTGTATTGTATAAATATAGCATAAATGTATTTTCTAGCTCAGCAAGTCCTTTAAAAGATTTCATACAAACAAACAGTAACATACCACCAATAATTTCATTTACATACATGAACAAACAAACCCTATTTCTATTCCACCCTAATGAAATTATGAAAATATCAATGCACAGATGCTGCCAGATCAAGAAAACAGGCTCCTTTCAGCTAAACACTGAAGTCCACGGGCTAAATTCCAATTCTTGTTACCCCCACCAAGGCAACCTCATTTGAAATTTTTTCACTTCTGCCTTATGCTACACAACCTGAGAAGTTTCCCAAGATTTCCAATGTGGGCTGAACACCATATAATTTCAAGTGAACTGCAAATATTGTGGTTCCTAATATAGTATCCGGAGGTAAGACCAAGGCTCATCCACTGTTAAATTAAAAAAAGTACACTGGAAACATTTTTTTAAAATTAGCAGTTAAAGAAAGAGCAGTAAGTTAATTAGAAGCTCAATATTTTCTACTAAATATAACTATATCCAGGACCTCTCTTTTCTTAATGATACAAAGCTTTTCTCCCCCCTATTTTGAGCTGTTTTTCAGGTCATCTGACCTAACAGTACTGTTAGTAGAAGCTTAAAAAAAATATGCCACAACTTTTGGAAATAGGGGTTTTCTCATATCAGTGCACAAGAACTTATTTCTTGCTTGCTTGAATACCTGACTTTGAAGAGAGGGTTATTCACCTTGTGCAGTAACTGAGGTTCTTCAAGAAGTGTGTTCCTAATGGTACTCCACTTCAGGCAATTTTGAGAATTTGGTCAAGGCCCCAAGATGCCTCCCACCCCCAACCCCCGAACCACGTGCTGTAACAACCTGAGCATTTCCATGAGTTGTATTTCCTATTTCAAATAAAGAATGGCAGTTGGAGGCCCATTCTATACCTAAGAGCCCTCAGCAAGTTAATGAAAGTACAAAGATCCTAGGCTCAGGGACACAAATACACCTAAAGTGGAGCACCCATAGGGACACTACTTGAAGACGAAGAGAGGGTTACTTATCTTGTGCTGTAACTGAGGTTCTTCAAGATGTATGTCCCTATGGGTGCTCCACTTTAGGTGTATCTGCGTCCCTGGGCCTAGGATCGGAGGTTTTTATTAGCAGGGCCCGTTTGGGCTGCACATGCGCTTTCCTGTCTCGTGCCACGTGAAGCACCCACAGGGATACTACTCTAAGAAAAATAAGAAGTATTCCCATAACTTGTTTTCTTGTTTGTTTTTTCCTGTTGCAAGCATAACCATTTCAATACAAAGAATGCTCTGGTCAAATGGAGATTTTAAATAAAAGTGTAAGACAGAAAACAGCACCTGTGTAAAACTCAGACAGCAAGAAGATTAGATTAAAATGTATTAGTAACAAAAGAAAAATGGTTTCAAAATATTCCTTTAAATAAAAGTGTGAATTTGGTGCTAATGCCAGAATGACAGCCACAGCCAGCCTAAAGTCTTTTATCTATCCACAGACCAGTTACAGCACTGACTGTGACAGTGCAGACTCCCTAGTAATGTCCAAATAATGACCCAGAACTCCTCCCTTTAAGGGTAGGAAAACTGTCCAACATCTGTGCCACACAATACTTGATCTCTCTGTCAATAAGTCTGCCAATTAGTGTCATCTGTGATGGTATTCATTTTTGTGACGTTGACACTGGTCTACTGGGATTTGGACCATTAACTCATGAGCCCCCAAAGATCTATCAGAGGGTAGTATCTTTCACTCAGCCTACCTGAGTTGGATTCAAAACAACAATCTAGAGGTGATGATCTACATACTCCATATTATCAATTTCCTAAACTATCCAGCCACTCTAAAAAATAAAAAAATAAAATAAAAAAACCTCAGAAAATGAAGCAGGGGGAAAACCCTATGTGAAACAACAGCTGCAACAGTCTTAATAACAGTTCTTCAGCTGGTAATCAAAAGAAAACATACACTCAGGGCACTGGGTCTCTTGCTCTCCTGATACAATCATGCACATGATATGTGTTCATTCATCCCTCTGGAACTGCGCCTTCTTTCAGCTCTGTTCTTGTAAGCTGGCAGAGTAAGAAAATTCTTGTTTCAATTCCCTAATGGTTCACAAGAACAAAGCCAGCAGGAACAGGATCAGATGCAGCTCAGTTCACATCACACCTGCACTGGCTGCACAACAAACTCAGCATACAGGGTGTTTGGTCTTCTAAACCTTTGAGTTTGGATTTCAAGTAGTACTCAAAAAAACACGTTTGTCTATGTGCTACAATGACACATGCCAAAAGGCTAGCATTTATCTTATTGTGGTCAGATGTGTTTACCACCAGGTCACTTGAAAGAACAATTCTGCACCTCACCATAAAAAGGTGCCCACTGCTGTGCAGTAAGTTAAATGCTACCATTAAGCACACACATATCTGTTCACAGGATCAGGGCCTTAGTTGCTACCACCATACTTCCACATATTTTCATTGTTTTACTTGTAATACATTTGGCACTTTCCACATACTTAAAATTCATGTCATATGATAGGATTTAATGATATACTTAGGATTTCTCAAAAGCAAAAAGATATTTAAAAAAGGCATATAATGATTGAGAATATTGGGGTTGGCCCCTTGCAAGGCCTGCAGCCTCATACCCCTTTCTTTAGTGAATGCCCTCCCGTAATCCTGCTTCCAATTCCCATTTATCGGGGAACTGGAATCCCTGTACTGGACAGTTGCTAAGTTATGACAACATGAACATATTATGACCTACAGGGCTGCTTTAGAGAAAATGGCACCCTGGGTGAACTTGTATTTTGGTGCCACCCCCATCACTCCTGGCCCCCACAAGCTCCCTGGGCTTACCCCTCCGTCCCCCCATCACCTCTGGGCCCCGCCGCCTCCCACAGTGTTTAATTTATATTGAAAGAGATGCCAAAGGCTAGAGCTCAGCCCTGGCACAAATTAAGCACTGGCACGGCAGCCTGATATTGGCGGGTGCTGGCCAGGCACCCAGCTCTGAACCTCCTGCATCACTGCAGAAGTAAGGGTGGCATGGTATATGGTGTATTGCCATCTTTCTGCACTGCTGCTGTGGATCGTGGTGCCTGATGCCAGCATGTAGCTTGAGGTAGGCTTCACACTGTCACACGGGGGATGCATCTTGCCAGAACCCACAGTCCTCCTGGCTCACCCAGGGCCCCATTTCAAATTTGGGGTAGGGAGGGAGGAAACTTTAATCATTATTTCAGGGATTACTTATGCACTTGAAAACTCTTAAGGTTTTTGCAGATAAATACTTAGGAATTAGCTGACAGGAGCACTGTATCTAATTGTTATATAAAGAAAGAAAAAATATATACAAACTCCAATTAAAGCCACGATTAAAGTTTATATTTAAATTTAGAACAATTAGGAGATAATACATCAAGATAGTCCCAATCCCAAGCCTTGAAGTATCAGTTCTGGAGCTTTAACACAGATATTAGAAACACGCGTTTAATACTTTGTACACTAACTTCAGTAGAGATAAATAAAAATAAATAAAATCTGTTTACTTTCTTTAACAGACACTCTGTGTTACTACCATTATCTACTCTATTTCAGTCACTTGTTTTTCACTAACAACATAATTTTAACACATGTAATTAAGGGTTTTTTTCTCTTTTATTAAGAAAGGGAATTTATTTTTATAATTATTTTGGCATTTATGTTTACTGATCACAATCATGTATGTGACTCACTAACATTTGACTCCATCATTGCTATTGGTATCATAGATGGAACTGCATTTATTTTCATGCAAATTTTAAGTTATTTTACAAATATAAGTAAAAATACAATTTGAAAATAAGCAACCTTCATCTGCCCAGTGTCTAAAGTTGTGTGTTTAGCTAATGTTTTTTAAACCGGTGCTGCTACGGTTAGTACAAGCTAAAGTTACATTCTAGAAGGATACTATTATTTGACTGTACCACTTTAAATAATGAATGACAAAGCACAATATGATAATAAAAGTAATAATGATAATTACTCTAGCCAGGACAGGTTAGGCATTTTAGAACTCACTACTCAAAGAATTAAATGTAAACATAAGAAAGAAATAAAATTATAAAGCGCACAGACGTGCCGGACGCCGCTTCCCGCAGCTCCCATTGGCTGGGAATGGTGAAGCATGGCCACTGGGAGCTACGGGGGCCGTGCCTGCAGATGGTCAACATAAACAAAATGTCTTGCGGCCCACCGGTGGATTACCCTGATGGGCCGCATGCCGAAAGTTGCCAACCCACAGCATAGACCGATCAAAAAATTAAAATAACAGCACTTTGAAAGAATAAAATTACCGAGAATGTATGTGCCTTGCAGAAGTACCAACAAGTAACAATAACAGCAACAACAATATAAGTATGTGTTGGGGGGTGAGTGTGAAAGAGTGTGTGAGCTCAGGGAGTGAGAGAGTTGTGGGAGTATGTGAGAGACCACGTGCTGCCCCTTTAAGAGAATGGCACTCACCAGTCTGAAGGAAAACTCCTTCAGACACAGCAGCAACTGCCAGCAGCTCCGTCCCTCTCTTGGTGAGCCCTGTCCCCACACGCATACCCCCGCTCAGCAGAGATGGGGTACATGGCAGGGGCGGCAGGGGGCACCCTGACATCAGCGTCCTCCGTCCCCTCCCCCCCAGCAGATAGGAAGCTCCCGGGAGCCTCTGCGGGGCGGCTCCAAGGCAGGGGGCAGGAGCCACGGGGCTGCAGACACCAGCAGAGCAGGAGGGGGAGGGGCACTCCTGCTCCAGAGGTGCCCCATTTATACCTGCTCCGGAGGTGCCCCCAGCCTTTACCAGTTCGCCTCTATGTAAGGCCGGCCCTGGATTTACTTAGGATTTACTTAGCCTACCCAACAGGTCCTTGGACGTTTGACAGGGGAAAAAAAACAAAAACAAAAAAAACACTGCCAAGGCCAGTCTAGCAATGAGGGAAACATTCCTTCTCAGACCCCCAAAAGCTACTAAGCATGATGCCCACAGCAAGGCCCCACCCCCACCCCATACTCTCATCCCAACGAGAAAGAAGAGAGAACTGTTGCTCCAAGGCATAGAACAGTGCCTTGAGCAGGGAAAAGAGCTTATCCTTGGGTACACGGGAGTCAATGGACTTTGCACTGTCCTATCCAGTTAATCAGCCAAGGATCCCCGCATCTCTTCCTAAGCCCACAAGGAAGCTCAGTACCCAGGAGGAAGGGAGAAAAAAAGTGCTGGCAATCCTAAAAGGGTCTCCAGGTTTTCTGACCTGCCTGCCCAGAAAAAGTCTCACGGGGAGGGATATAAGGGTGGGAACTGCAGATGGAAAGTACACACCACTGTTTGAAAATGGCTACAAACTACAAATATTAACTTTCCATCTGTTTCCCTTCGTTTTAGTTTTGTACAAGCCTCCCCATTGCCCAGTGAAGGTTTAGGAACAGTTTTATTGCATAATTTTTGGTTTTAACAAATCCAATGGCAACAGGCCATCTCATAAGACAATGCTGTAAGTGCCAAAGCAATTCAGTTATTGTGCGCACATTGCAACATTGTGAGTGGTTAAGAAGTCCAATTCTCAACTGACAATCCATACCACAGATAATGCAGTCAAAAGGTGCAGGGCCAGATGAAGCCAGTGTTAGGCTTACCAGCCTGTAATTGCCAGGATCACCTCTAGAGGTCTTTTCAAAAATCAGTGTTACATTAGCACCTTTCAGTCATCTGGTACAGAGGCTTGTTTCAGTGATAAGTTACATGCTACAGTTAGTAGTTCTGCAATTTCATATTGGAATTCCTTCAGAACTCTTGGGTGTATACCATCTGGTCCTGGTAACTTATTACTGTTTTTATTTATCAATTTGTTCTAAAACCTCTTCTACTGATGCATCATAGGGCGACAGTACTGTTGAAGAGTTTTCCATAAGATCTTGTATGGAGATTACACCCTCGGTGCTAGATGAGAAAGCATTACAAAGCAGCAGAGAGAAGAATATATTGAAGAGTTTTGATGCCAAAATATATCCCTGTTTGACACCACTGAGGATTTCATATCTGTCGGATTGATAAACATCATCATATTGGACTGTAGCCTTCATGCCATCATGGAAGGATCGAATCAGAACCAATTCTCTCTAGCAACTGGAAAAGGCCCTTTCTGCTGATCAGGTCAAAAGCCTTTGTAAGATCCAGGTAGGCCATGCAGAGAGATTTTCTTGTTCTTGACACTTTTTTTGCAGTTCCCTCAGTGCAAAGACCATATCGGTATGCTTAATCAAATAGTACCCTGAACTATGTAGAATGGGGAAACGGGCTCATTTTTCAAGGCCTCTGTCTCTTTCTCTCTCTGTGTTTGTGTCTGTCTGCGTATGCACACACACATCAACCACTAAATTGGCAACAAATGCTTTTAATTATTTTGGCTGAGATAAGTTTTCTGATAAGAAGAATTTAAATCCTAGAAAAAAGTTAAGCACAATTTGAACACTTTTATCTGGTTTCCCTGACATTTTAAGTTCATGCTCTCATTCAGTCAAATCTAATAGTTTTAACTTTGTTTCACCCATTACTGGTCATAATGATATTCAAGAGTTCATTCATGTTCTCTTTATTGTACTGTATCAAAGTTATCAACAGACAGTAAGTATGCTAGCCATTTACCGGCTACCCACTACTCTACACTACAAAAAATTCAGAAAAAAGTATTGCCCATTGGGGTGATTGAATAATTTGGCCCAAGTTCAGGAGTTAATTCATGTCCTTTTTTATTCCAAGTTAATGTAACTCAGGAACATGACCCAAAAGATACACTTAGGTCTGGTGAAGAGTAGTACTTGGTCTTTCTTTAGCATCTCCTGAGATTAACATAAGAGCAGCATTCTCTTTCACCTTAGAGAATCTATTCATCTTTTGAAGAGAGAGCATGATTAAAACAGGGATAAAAATGAGGAGAGCCTATGGAAGGAAGTTTGTTAGGAGTTCACAAGGTTCTATGATCTTCCATATTTTTCCTTGAGCTCTGAGCCTTCCTCTATTATTATTTTGTAGCTTGTCACCATTGTAAGTGGAAAGAGCTCATAATTATGTTGCTGTCATCTGTCACTGTACAGGGATGGGGATGGTATTTTAAATGCACAGAATTTGTGGTTTAATGGATGTCCTGGTAGGAAGAAGACTGCAGTTGGTTCAAAATGTGCTCTGCCTCCCTGGTAATCCTAAGCCATATGTCACAAAACGAAGGGCTGCCTCACAATGGAGGAATAATGGTGATCCATAGGACGAGTATCAGGTGACAAACCCACTTTACTGAGGCCAATTTGTTGCACAGCAAAGCAGGAGGAAGCTAAATTGTTAACTGGAGGACCCAGTGATGAGTTACTGAACACCACTTGTGGGGGAACAAGTCCTTAGGAAAACCTGTTGTGCTAAGGGAACATGAACCAAAGGCCATGCTCCTTTTCAAATGCAAAATTCCAAAGGGAAAATATAAAAGGAAACTAATTTCTCAAAGGTGGTGGTGGTGAAAAAATTTGCAAAAGGCTCTCTCAGCAGAACAGAAGAGGAAAAAATCTGCTCCCCCATATGGAGGCAAAGAGACTGAGGAGAATGTGGTGGGTCCAGCAAACATTCCAGTAGGAGGAACCTTTGCTTTAAATATCTATGCCTCTATTAAGACAGACTGAAAAGAAACATACAAGGTATAACTTTTGACCAGAGCAGTAGATCCAACACAGCAGAGACTGGCATTGTCCTTTCTGATTCTGAAAGACACTACAGTATATCAGATAGGGGTACAAACTATTTGGCAAGCCATGTACAGTAGAAACTCAGAGTTATGAACACCTCAGAAATGGGGGTTATTCATAACTCTGAACAAAACTTTATGGTTGTCCTTTCAAAAGTTTACAACTGAACATTGACTTAATACAGCTTTGAAAGCTTACTGTGCAGAAGAAAAACACTGCTTTCCCTTTATTTATTTTTAGTAATTTACATTTATCATAGTACTGTACTGTTTTTCCATTTTTTTTTTTGTCTCTACTGCTGCCTGATTGCACACTCCCAATTCCAAATGAGGTGTGTGGTTGACTGGTCAGTTCGTAACTCTGGTGTTCAGCTGCATTGCACCCATGGTGCTAGGGTCACTGAAACATAATCACCCAGGTTCAGTCCCTACATGATATATACAGGTTGCAAATGTTACAGATGTTTTCAGACATCAGCCTTTCTTCTCCAGGCAACAGTTTTAGAAATGCTGGCACTCAAACACAGATTATTAATAATAATAATAATAAAAAACCAACCCAAATCCTAAAACTCCCCAGGTATTTGTAAGATCCACATAAAGGAAGTTGTTTGTAATCCTGCGGCATGCATCCATGTGAAATACCTTCAAAAGACAATGAAATCTCATTAGACTCAAACTACACTGTCAGGAAATAAATAAAGTATACAGCTAAGTAACAGACTTCTAAATAAGATGCTGACATATGGTAAAATATCCCAGTGTAGAGGTTCTGTAAACGTCTCTGTTTTTAAGAAGTCATAAGTATTGTATTTCACACTAGAACATTTCCAGATTTGCTCCTTTTCCGCTCCTGTCCTCCTCCTCAAAAACATCTTCAAAAGTGGCCATTTACATTATTTTTGCTTTTGAAAAGCTTGTTAGTTATAATCTATCCAGCATTTGTTTACATAACTTGTGGTCATTTCACATACACTAATGAGAGAGCCTAGTGATTTTCAAGAAACAGCACTTTACTGTGCTTCATGAAATACCTATGATAAATAATACAGGTGCTTGCTTAGTAAAGAGTATTTTCTATACCATTTAGTATTCTCTTCAGGACAAAAGCAAAACCTACTGAACACAGAAATGGAATGACTAATAAATACACTTCATTGATCAGAAAACTCATGTAATTAGGAAAATCTTTCAAATTTCCATTAAAATTAAAGTACTGACATTCAAAACAGCTTTTTAAAAATAGTAACCGGATACCACATTGTATGTTATTAAGTTTATAAAAAAAATGTACCAAAACACATGTTGAACAAATTAGCACAACAAAGTACTTATTTTAGGCATATACATATTCGTAAACTTTTTTATTCTAAGCACAGTATGCTTTCAGACTTTAATTACCGTTTTGAGGTATTTCCATTACTTCCTATGTGGAAACCCTACTGTTAAAGCCCCAAGTTCTTTCCCATGCAGAACATCCTACTGAGACTTGGGTAGTTATAAGCACACACTGAGATTTTTCAGAATTAGCCCAGGCTCTGAAACCTCATGAGGGAGGAGGATCTCTGAACAAGATTAAGCCGAACATCTACACTGCTATTTTTAGCCCTGCAACCCAAACCCTGCAAGCCCAAATCAGCTGACGTGGCTCTGAGACTCTGTGCTGTAGGTTTTTTATTGCCATGTAAACATACTCTAGATAACTTAAGCCCTTACGTCCCACAGAAAATCAATGAGGCTTAGGCCCAGATTTTTAAAGGCATTTAGATATTGTGCTCCGCATTGCAACACCTAACTGATTTAGGAGCCTATGTCAACTATCAATGGGATTTAGCCTCTTAAGTGCCAAAAAACTTTTGAAAATGAAATTTGGGCTCCTAACAAGTTAGCCATTACAATGCTAGCACAGCAGTGCCCAAGGACCTTTAAAAATCTGGGCCTTAGTGCTACTGAAAATGATCCTTAGGCACTTTTGAAAATTTTACCCTAATTCTTCAACATTTGACAAAAGGGTTGGGTTGGGTTTCCATTTCCAATGCTAACAATGTTTTCTACATATCATAGAAGTAAAGCAAAAATAAAATCTGTGATATTAAGCCCCTCCGGGCCTTAGGAAGAATATTTTCATGGCCCTGTAGAGAGATCAGATTTTCACATAAACAAGCAAAGACCAATTTAATAGCTATTTATAATATATTAATCTATGAATGCAGATTTTGTATTTCTTGAACTAATTTGCTTGATGAATTAAAGTGGGTATTATTCTGTCTACAGTAAAAATCCTCTCCTAGAAAAGAACTCTAAAAAAAAAATAAAAAAAAAAATTCGTACACTATACTATCCTAAATGCCATGCCTTTAGTTTGTGAGCATTCATAATACTTATTTCAAAAGGTTTATTCAAAGATCACTTTGTTGCATTTTAAAAAAAAAAAAAAACTCTGGCAGGTCTCATCTCCTTTTCTGCAGAAATTGGACAACTTTTTGATATGACATTAACAGTTTGCAACACCATTAGCAACATTTGCTAAACTGCTTGTCGGGGAATCACACCAAAAATCAATTAGTATTATATGCATTTGTGATATGTCCACCAATGTATTTTTCTATTATTTATTAGCTTTCTTTCAAGAACCTTTCCAATGCTCTTACCCATTTTATAAAAATAAAATACAAAAGATAAATATTAAAACCCAGATAGGAACAAGAAATTATGTCTGGGACTGTCAAAGGAGCACAAGTTTGAAATTCTGGATTTAGTGAAGTCAATGGTGAAACTCCCATTGAGTTCAATAGGGCAAGGATTTTACCCCAAGTGATAGAATTTCAAAGGAATTTAGATGCCTAATTACCTCAGGACCCTTCCCCTTTGAAAATCTGACCCTACATATAGTGCTGTATTCTGTTGTAGTTTGTGTGTGCTGTCACATACATTTATCCACTACCAGGAATAACAGCACATCACTACCTTTTCCCATAGCCACTTCTTATAGGGGGTAGACTTCAAGTGGTGACAGAAGGATCCTGCCCCCTTCTTTTGGAGAATGCAGAAATAGGTACAGCTTGCACCAAACCCCTAAGGTTGGTCAGGCTCAACAAAATCACTCACAGAACTTTATTCCCCAGACGTCGGCCCTCCTCCAAGAAAACTCTATCCCTGGCCCCTTTAAGGTACGTCTCTGCCAATCAAAAATTCCTGAGTACAGGACAAATTGTCCTGAAAACAGCTATCATTCTGAGGTGGAAAGTAAAAAGCTGTTACAGAAACAGCGAGGATCCAAGCCATTTAGGACTCGCTTGTGGAATAATCCTAGCACAGCCATACATGGGAATGGAAGGGAATAATGATTACTTGGTCAGCCACGTCTTTGCTCTGGTTACTGGGAGGAGCACAGAGGTTGTGTGCCAGATGCTACCTCCAGCAAGCATGCAGAAAGAAAGCGGGTAAGGAGATGATGAAGCCTACCCCCCCCCCATTTGCTAGCAAGCAGAACTAGTTGGCTGTGCAGTGAGAGTAAGCTGCATCCTGAAAAATACGGTAGCAGTCAACTTTTCTCCCCTCCTCTCACACACTCTACAGCAGGGGAGCTGGAACACTTTTATAGTGGGGGTGCTCAGAGATCCTGAACCGAAATTAAACCCTGTATATGATGGAAACCACTTCAAGCCAGGGGATGCTGCAGCACCCCCCCGTACCCCTAGTTCCAGCACCTATGCTCTCTGGTGCACACAAGGTGGCCTGGGAAGAGGCACTGTGCTTTTCTCCATCTGCCCCTTACTCAGGCCATCGCATAAAATGCATCATCATCACTTAGCGAGCAATACCAATTTTAGCTTCTGGGTGGCACAGTATGCAGGTGTGGATCATCATATCTAAGTCTTTATCCAATGGAAATAAAGGTGCGGTGTATTCACTAGCCATAGATGGAAAAGGAGTTTAGGAATGATAGAACAACAGTGCACAGGTTCGCTATTAAAAACCCATCAATTATTAACAGTTACTGTATGGCAGTCTCCTCCACACATACCATTACTACAGCTTTCCCTTACACTTAGCATAGGAGATTTCTGTAGCATCTATCTGGTAACAGTTGACAAATGTCTTTTTAAGGCTTCTACAATGCTAACAGTAAATAGAATTACAAAATGTAATATAGTGTAATTAACTTTGTATTAAAGGTCTAAGTACACAATGATTTCCCTTATTGGGAACAACAGACTATTTAAAACTGCAAAAGCAGCCAAGAAAGTGGTTCAGTCCAAAGTAACCACATACATTTTTACTTCCCGTAAGAAATAATTTTTAGTATATTCTGTTTTGGATTCATGATCCATAGATCTCTAAACAATTCTGGTCAGAAACAAATTAAAAATTTCCCTCTACAATTATTAAGCAGGAATATTTCCTTTCCCAATGAAGCCAGACTGTCTAACTTAAACTTACATACCACATTTTTGTAACAAAATCAAAAGTTGCCCAAAGCAAACAAATAGCTTTGGGTTACTTGGGTTTAAATCATCATCTTCAAGAGAACATCAACAATATGAGGGCCATTACTTGGATTCTTACTGACCATTTGTGGAACACAACATTCCACTATTTCTAAAATATATATTATCAAAGAAAATGTATAAACAACCACATAGAATTATTTTTAATTTATTTTTTACTTCTCAGACCACAAAATGCTATATGCATTCCTAATATTAAAAAAAAATCTACTCCATTGTTAAACACTAGACTGTGATGAAGGCACATGGATTTTATGATGCTGTGAAAGAAATTAGCCACAGTTTGAAAGTGACATTTAATCACAAGCAATGGTTAGCAGAATTAAAATAGCAAGCAGTTCAGGAATGGAAATATTGTACATAGCCATATAACTGCCATAATAACTGCACTAAAGCAGAAAAGTGTTCTAAAAACCTTTGTAATTGGATTTAACAAAAATCAATATCCAGTCCCCACTAAGAATATGTCTGGGATGAGTCAATTCTTCACTTTTTTGACAAAGAGGAAAAACAATTTATGATATGGTTATGGTCACTGCCATGGTTGACAATATTTATCATATGGCTCCACTAACCATCCAATTTATATTTTCACTAGAGAGCGAAGCAGTAGTGGTTCAGAGGATGCTGTTAATGCTACTGAACATTCAGGGAGAAATGAACTGCGAGGTAAGAAGACACCATTGGTTCATATAAGCTCATAAATTGTGTTAAGTCAAACATACACCTGCTTGTCACTATATCCTGCAATCATCTCTTTTTACCATACCTCCTAAGCAGTAAAAGGTACATTACAAACTTTTTTCTCTCTGTTTCAACAGATCTTTTCAGATAGGGAGAGACAGGCCAACTAACCATATTGGCCCTACATGATAGGGAAATAATGAAAGACTCTTCAGTAGGAGAAACTCTGGGTTCATTGACAAGTTGAAGTCAATGGGAGTTTTGCCACTGACTTCAATGGGTCCACTATTTAACTCAGTGAATGGTCAACTGCATATTGTAAACAAACTACCAAATAAGTAATAGATGTTGAAGCAATCACAGCATAATGCAGTTTTATTGCCCATGAATGGCACACAGGTAGAAACAACCTATGCTGAATGTTCTCAGAATTTCAAATAAGGAATGCTTGACTAAAACTGATGCAGAAAAATCTGTGTGTGATGTCGTTTCAGCAGTCTTTTCTACTGAGTCATCACTCAGTAGAGAAGTAAAACACGCAGAAGCATAACAATTTTCTTGAAACATTTCAGATCCAGTATATCATGCAAACTGTACAGCCGGCACCAAATTCCTAGTTATTCATCTTTGATGTGCCAACATTTCAAATAAAGCCAGCTCTTCACGGACTGAATATGCCACCCTGTATTTGTAGAATCATCTATACCAGTGATTTTCAATCGTTTTTCATTTGAGGACCCGCAAAAAATTTTCAAAAGGAGGTGTGGATCCCTTTGGAAATCTTAGGCATAGGCTGCAGACAGGGGTCCATGGACCGCAGGTTGAAAACCACTAATCTACTGTAAAAGGTAAAGGGTGAATGTATATTCACATAGGGAAACCACTTTAAAATAAGATGGCAAATTTTTTTAAACAACAATATAAAAAACCTTTATAATTAACAGATCTGAAAATATTTTTTTCCATAGTTTTTAAGTGGGTTGTGACTAGCCAGAGGATATCCAATGTAAGATGGGATGTTAAGATTTTCTTTTTTCCTTTGTGTTAGCTTGATTTAGGAACTCCACAAAAAACCATACACTTTTACTTAGAAAAAGCCAATACTTACAGCCTGGTTCAGAAGCAAGTATGAATTCAGCAATATATGCTCTTGTCTTGTGTCCATCTTTCAACAGTTACTACTAAAGGGTATTCTGAAGATATAAGGTCCAATTAGCAGTTAAAACGTTTCTACTATAGACATTTTACAATGTGGGCGACAGACCAGGCACCACCATCTGAAGAAATTCAGCCATTTACTGCGGCACTGTTTAGCACATCCTAAAGATGAATGGAATCAAACAACAAATTCAGAAGTGCTAAGGATTAAAAGAGATATTTGTTTGTCTACTGTACTAAAGAAGCCAGAGTATTAGGCATTGTCTTAATATATTTTTTCACAGATTCATAGAGTTTAAAGCCAGAAGGAACCATTATGATTACTTAGTCTGATCTCCTGTATAAGGCAGGCGATAGGACTTCCTGATTTAATTCCTGTTTCAAGTCCAGTAGCTGTGGTTAAGCTACATCATAACTTTCAGTAAAAATCCAATCTTGATTTTAAAATTTCTGGAGATGGAGAATCCACACAACCCTTTGTATGTTTTTCCAGTTGTTAATTACCCTCACTGTTAAAAATGTGCACTTTATTTCAACTCTGAATTTCTCTAGCTTCAACTTCCAGCCATTGGATCCTATTGTAAATTTGTCTGCTAGATGGAGTGCCCTTTATTTTCAGATTTGCATTGCCCATATTGGTATGTATAGAGACTGATCAAATCATCTTCTCTTTTGATAAGAAAAACAGATTGAGTTCATTGAGTCTATCATCATAAGGTATGTTTTCCAAATCCTTTCAGTCATTCTGATGGCTATTCTTGGAACCCTCTCCAATTTTTCAACATCCTTCTTGCATTGTGGATGCCAGAACTGAACACAATATTTTAGTAGCAGTTGTACTGGTGCCAAATATAAAAGGTAATATAACCTCCTGCTTCTGTTTCTGAATATTCACGTTTCTGAATTCAAGGACTGCATTAGCCTTTTTGGACAAGCATCCCACTGGGAAATGACATTCAGTCAATTATCCATCTTGACCCCCACGTCTTTTTCACAGTCACTGCTTCCCAGGAGAGTGATCCTCATCCTATAAGAATGACCTACAATCTTTGCTCCTTGATGTAGGACCTTTCATTTGGCAGTATCAAAAGACATTGCTAGCTTGCACCCAGTTTACCAAGCAATCAGATTGCTCTGTAACAGTGCCCCTGTCCTCTTTGTTATTTACCATTTCCCCAAGCTTTGAATCATCTGCAATCAGAAATGATTTTATGCTTTCTTCCAGGTTATTGATTCAAGTACTAAATAGCACAGAGTCAAGAAGCAATTTCTGTGGGACCCCACTAGAAACACACTCCATGATAATTTCCCATTTACAGTTACATCTTGAGACCTGTCAGTTAGCCAGTTTTTAATCCATTTAATGTGTACCATGTTTCTTAATCAAAATGTATACAGTGCCGAACCAAATGCCTTACAGAAGTCCAGCTACATCAACACTATTACCTTTATCAACCAAACTTGTAGTCTCATCAAAAAATATCAAGTTAGTTTGACAAGATCTATCTTCCGTAGACCCATGTTGATTGAAATTAACTATATTACCCTCCTTTAATTCTTTGTTAATTGTGTCCTGCATCAGCCATTCCATTATTTTGCCTAGGACGGATGTCAGGCTGACAGGCCTGTAATTACTTGGGGCATCCATTTACCTTCTTTAAATATTGGCACACATTAGCTTTGTTCCTGTCTTCTAGAACTTCCCTGGTTTTCCAGGACATATCAATCAACATTAACAGTCCAAACAGCTCCCAGACTACTCTTTTAAAAATCTTGGATACAAGTTATCCAAACCTGCTGATTTAAAAAGTCTAACTTTAGTAGCTGCTGTTTAACACCATCCTTAGTTACTGTTGGAATGGAAAATATAACATCATCATCATGATATGAATACAATATTTGCCTTTTTCCCCAAACACAGAACAGAAATGTTTATTGAACAATTCTGCCTTTTCTATTATTACGGTATATCAGCAAAGCTCGTAGTGAAGAAGAGCAACATATCTCGTCCAAAGAGACATAATTTAAATCTTAAATAGGTATTTTAAAACCACCCAGAACTGATGAACATTAGCACAGCCAACTTAGGATTTCAAAGGAAGGGCTCCTTATAGAGGAATTGATTTCCTACCAGCAGTAATCTGCAGAGAAACTATCCTACTAACTAATTTAAGTGGAGGGGAGAATCAATAGGTTTCCTCCCTATTGTGGACTGACCTTTTATATTTATCGCCATCCTGTGTTTCTAGTCTGACTAATACTGCTTCTGGTCATTGTAATCCACAGAGAGCCATTTATGAAAGACAAGCCACACCTGTACCTGAAAGCTCTTAAAGCTTTCCCCTTAATCTGTGCTTTGGTTTTTAAAGCCTAAAGTTCAATTTAACACAGAAGCATGCCCACGCATATGCATGCACACAGAGTATATTTCATACAGTGAAAAAACCTAACATACCATGTATACAGTGTGAAATGTATTTGAAAGCACATTTGGCATTAATGATTGTAATGCTGATGGCAGACATCTTGATAAAATGGAAGATTATTTTGGACACTATCAGCGTAAGGGCTCATAGCACAGATAGCTGCTAAGCTTTGCATCTTAATTAATACTATTTCGGCTGCTGATGGTTATTTGGAAGCTTCAGCTAAACCAGAATACAATGTCTCACCACTGGAGTGAGCAAGCAGTTATGGGCCCATAACACTGCTCTGTGATTGTCACTGGCTACCTGTTTACCTCTAAGTGTAGTTCAGAATATTGGCTATGATCTATAAATCTCTAGATTGGCTAGGACACAATTCACTGGGAGATTTTCATTCTCCTCATGTCCTGCCATGGGGCTGCTGGTTGGTCTTGCTGTTGATTCCTGGAACTGGCTTCTCCACAGCTTAGAGAGGATACTTTCAGTGGCACATCAACAGCCCTGAAACCTGTTCTTTCTAGAGGACTGTTAGAGTTCTATTTGGGCAACTTTCAGGGAAAAGCATAAGACTTGCTTGTTTGGGCAGGGTTCTGATCAGCTTTATAAAGGACAAGAGGGTTGCTAATAAGAAGGAAGCTCTGTTCTAAGTTCTGTTGCGACTACTTTTATTGATGTAATTGTACAGTGATTTGGCCATAGACACCAATAAAAAATTCTAAACAAATACATTTCACATATGAGCTGAGTTTGGTTCCCATAAATGAAAAGTTAGTGCATTAGTGCACTATGCCACTTAATTCTTGGACAGCAGGAAAAGCATGTGTTTTAGTAGCACCTTTCCCCTCCTTTATCCAACCTTATTCTGACTCCTTTGGGTCTCACGAAGTTCTTTTAAATCTCCTGATTTAAAAAACAAATGTTATCTTTTAATCTTTTTTTTCATAATTCCATACCAACGATTTTATATTGCTTTAGGCACAGAACCAAGAAAGAAAGTTTAATTCAAGGGCAGCAATCCTCTATCAATTTAATCCATGGCACTGCCAAAAACAATGCAGACTGAGTCACAAGTATGATTTGTTCTCATCCTAATGCAGTTTCTAGTACATGATTTAGATGAGGGCCCATTCAACTAAACGCTGCTTACTTTCACTGTCAGGTTATAAGGTTTTGTAAATACTGGGTATGTTTGCTTAAATAATAAAAGAAATATGCTTGGAAACATATGCATCTAATGTAACAGTTTATTATGATTCAGGGAGAAGAAAGTGTTAAACTCACTGAAGCAGTACATACCTTATTGCCAAGCCTTGAGGGCAATTATATGACTTCATTTCCTGAAGTGGCATCACGTTCCTTATCAAAAAATTTGCACATGACCTTAGTTAAGACATGATTGCAAACAAAGAATTGGTTGGTTTTAAATGCAAATGTAAAACATGTCCAAGGTATGAAGTATGCCAAGCAGTGTGACTATAGATTTTAGTAAAGCAGAGCTGTTACAGGATTTTTTTTTTTAACATATTGGCAATATAGATAACAGGAAGTAAGCCATACTTTCTACAACCCATTAGCAGAGTTATTCTCTTATTAAGACCTTAAGGGTCATTTTTCACCTGAAGTGGAGATCTACTACTACTGAAGGTCAGTGTGAATGGCAAGCACATTTCTGAGAGCACAATTTGGTCCTAATTGTTCATACTTTAATTCCTTTATTTTCTTTAATTTAGGACAAGTTCTCGGTATCTCATTCTCTTCTCTCCAACAAACTTGCCATGGCAGCCTTGTTTTGACCATTACAGGTACCTCTGCATGTAGAAAACCCACTGACATCATAAAGAGTAAGGTACAGGAATTTAGGGTATTATGTGGAGCAATTCAGCTTCATCATTTGCAAATGCAAACATTATACTGTGACAAGAAGCCCAGTGTGGCTGGGGAACAAATGAGTCTATTCCTAAGTGTAAATTTCAGCAGATCATGGTAATAACTTGCTACTGGTGAAATTAAAATTCTTTGCTTCAGCTCTGCCCTCCTCCCCCTCCCTCCCCCTTTTATTTTTTAAGTACAGACAAACTGCCACCTTTTGCTGAATTAGTGGATAAAATAAACTTGCCCCTGAACAAATCTGATGTGCTTCTGTAAAGTTCATTACATTCTTTTCTCTTCTAAGGAAATAAAGTGCAGGTTGCCCCCTTAGCACCAAAGAAAAAAGAAAGAAACATAATAGTTTTTAATTGAGTTGTTTGCTCTTTGTTCTTAGCTGTCTTTATACTTTCAGAACAAACTTACTGCCTGCTTTTTAATCCTTGTCTAGGAGAAAGAATTTAATTTAATTGAAATGTTATGAGCTCTTAGCTTCTCAGGATGAAGGAGAAGGTAATGTCATTAGGCACATTTTCCTCTTTGTCCTCGTTTTTGGTATTAAGACAGTTTTAATGAGTATTTTAACGAGTATATTCCTGATTCCACACCTTTTTTCAACTGTTGTCAACAAGAAGCACTCCCCATGGAAACAAACAATAAAAGACTAACTTGACATCTTTAACAAAGGCTCTGTCCTTCAAAGACATTGGGTAAAGGACCAATTTAATTAGGATGGGAAAAGAAGCTGCCAATCAAATTTAGAAACGCTATTCATTAAATAGGCTAATAGATAAAAAGGGTGCCACAATTTCTGGAATGCAATCTCTTCCACCGCTCTAAGCAATACCTTACTGAACACAAAGTGCTAAAAGGATTGACATAATATATTTGGGGTGTGCAGGTTAGAAATGTTCAAATATTCCCGTGAATCACTCTTCCATAACACTTGAAAAGTAATGCTGATGCATTCCCCTTGGGCAAACACCTGTTTACAAATGAGGACATGTTATTAAAAGTGACTTCAGCTTCTTTTATGCTCTGTGCCAAATTCAGTGTTACTCATTTGGATTATGCCAGGACTGGCATTCCAATCCCATGTTCTGGACAATTAATTGCAACCTTTAGTTTCTCACTACTTATCTACTTTAAAACAGTGCCTGAAAATAGAGAGCAAGAGACAGCAGTCACATTTTCCACACAGAAAAATGATGCCACAAGTTTAGTTAACACAAATACACCCTCAAAACCTACAAATGAATGAGGTAAGTTAACTCATATACAGCAAGTCTAATTGATACAATGATGATGTCATACACATTTATAGTGTAACCAAATCCTTTCTTAAATATCAAAAGAATAAATAAATATGTCAGCACATCGTAGAGAAAACATTTTATTCTGAGAAATATGCGTCAATGGATGACATGTAGCTTGTATCATCAATAGCATTTTCTTCTGATTCAGGTATGCAGTTTAAATCATCTTTTTACCACTAAAACTTATTTTCACTATTTTTTGTTGATTCACTCATAGACAAAGGCTGAAATTACTTTTTAACAAACTCCAAAAAGTTGTGTGTGACAAGTACCATGACACTGGATTAATTTTCAAAGCTGGGTTTCCAAAAGCAGACTCCTAAATCCATATGTAGGCTTCTAAATAGTAGTCTGATTTTCAGAGGTACTGAACCTACACTTGGGCACCCAAATTTGAAAATTTTGGTGTCAGTATTTTTACTATAATTAAATTTTCATAGCATATGTTAGATTTACATTCATTTTTATAAAACCCATTTCTCCTTGGTTATCTCTAAGAGTTTTCTCTTTGTTTAAATGTACCTCCTGGTGCTAATAGATTGCACTAAAAATAAAAAACTACTGATGAAACATTCTGATACATAATTTTAGATATGGGGCCAGATCCTGGACCCCATGCAGCTGCTGGTGATCAGCTGGCACATAGCAACTGCAAGTTAACTACTGTATTCTCCCAGCATGGGAGATGTAGGGCCACTTTAGTGAGCTCTATGCCATGCCCTCGGATCCTCAACCTCAAGCACTGGAGTTATGACACCAGTATAGCCAGAGTCTGGTAATCCTGACAGAACCAAAGGCCCCATTGGGGCTAGTGCAGCCAGACCACTTTAGAGCAATCCTAATGCTTCTCTAATTTAGCAAGGGCCAAATTGGTTCGTGGTCAACTACTGGATTTGGAGAGGAGAATTCAGAATGGTGGTATACCATCACCTTTCTCCCCTCGCCTCAAGTCTTGTGCCAACCAGAATTCAGCAAGACCAAATACAGTATTTTGAGTACCTAATTATTGTGGAATACTGTTGATCTTATATTTATGTAATGATTCTTTAATTTCCATCTGACAGCTAGTTTTTGATGCTTCATCACTTACTGGTCAAACTTAAATTGTTAAAGCAGCAAAGAGTCCTGTGGCACCTTATAGACTAACAGACGTATTGGAGCATAAGCTTTCGTGGGTGAATACCCCTTTGTCGGATGCATGTATTCACCCACGAAAGCTTATGCTCCAATACATCTGTTAGTCTATAAGGTGCCACAGGGCCCTTTGCTGCTTTTACAGATCCAGACTAACACAGTCTAATTTAAAATCTGAAAAGAAATATTGTGAGGCCATTGCTCACAGAAACATCTGATATAATAAATCACTGAAAGTGTTAGGAGGAGATAGTACTAAAATCAATTCTCAAAAGTACATACCAAATCAAAGAAAATGTTTGTTTCCAAAAATGTTCAGAATTTTTCAGCAAATTGAAATAGTTTGGGGTCAACCAAAATTGCATTTTTCAGCAAATAAACTATTTTTCTGAATTTTTTTCCCAGCTCTACATATATTATCTCTAATTATTGCATGTGTTTTGACACTACAAAAGAGATGAAATTCCTCTATTAACATAATTTATACAATTTCGTAAAAAGCAAGTTTAGTTCGAGAGGTTCCTATTCCATGATATCACATCCCCTTCTCTACCCTAGGAAAGCAGAGACATCATATTTCAAAAGAGCATTGGGGGACTTTACCTTTTGGCAACCCCAGTATTTCCACAGTCTTTTACAAAAAATATATATTAACAATGGTAAGAAATATATTTTTCAAATATATTGGTTAAAATAGAATCTATTTTTTTCTGTTGCTCAGTGCTGTCATTCACCTAATTTAGGGAAATGGCCTGTCACCATATTATCAAATCTATCTGAAAAACTGGCATAACCAATGCCTGAGGGCCACATGAGCAAAAAAATGGACCAAATGGGAAATCTCACATCACCCCAGCACTCCAGACACCCTGCTACAGGGGAATAATTACTACTCCCTGGCGATGTCCGCTTTAGCAAATTAGTCATCTCTCTTCTAAACTAGAGCTGGGCAAACTTCAAAAGGTTCCAAGATTTGAATGCACATCTGAACCAGCCTATGTTCAGTTGCTTATCTGAAGCTTATCTGCAGATCCCTCACATTATCCTAACCTTCTTGAGTCTCCAAATCCAGGCTAGAAATATTTTAAAACAAAGCCTTTTTGTTGTATTTTTGACACCTCTGTTCCTGATCCCAGATGAAAGAGCATGAGAACAGCCTCTTTCACTGTATTTCAGTGCTTTTGAGTCCAGCTGCCAGACAGAAAGCAGAAGTGAAAACACAATATTGGATGTTTCAGAATCTCAGAAAAGAAAATGTTTGGTTTGAGTTCAGCTCCAAATAAAAGGGCAAAGTTCAAGACTGGGTTCTTATTTTTATCTGAAACAGTTCACCTATCCCTACTTTTAATCTCAACAAATTGCCAGATACAGCATCGACTAATCCGATTCGATTTAGAGGTTTGTCAATAATTACTTTTAAAAAAATTCAGACTGATTAGGGCAACAAGCATCTAGACATTTCTTTGCTAGGCCTGTTCAATTAGTTGAAACATAAACGCAAACCTGCCATAATGCATTTATGCTTTTCTTCCTTGCAGCTTACATCCAATATCAACCGAGAATCTCTGAGAATCTGCTTCACCCTGGAGCCTGACAGGTACTTACTGACATAAAAACCCTTCACATTTACCTTCTGCTTTGTAAGCACAAAGCACAAGAAAAAGTGCCAGTTATTAAATTATAATTGTATTTTTAAACGAATGGAAATTAATATAGGAAAGCCCTCTAAGAAAGAGATTATTCTTCTCAAAATGTTGCTTGAATTATTTTAAGAAGACCCAATTCATGGCCATCATTTTATTTATTCTTTGAATGAATGGGACCCTCTCTCTTCTTTAACGTTTGCCCTCTCCCCCAGTGCACAGATGCAGTTATCTATTAAAATAATTTGTATAGGCTCTTTTTCCCACTTGTCAATGAAAAACATTTTCATTATGATATGAATTTGCCCCTCAAAAGTTTTTCTAAAAAGCAAAGCCATAGAAAATTAAAACAATCATTTCTACCTGAAAGCAAAAGTTACATATTAGGAAGTTACAGGTTAAGAAGACCAAGCAGAAAAAACACTACCAAAAATCAGTTCCATACCACTCTTCTCTATGTATTTTCTGACATCTCAAACTAAACTGTAGTATCTCTAATTAGACAAGAATTGTTTACAAAAGATAAATTGGTATTACATTAATCCTTGAGTCTTGCATTCATGATTTTTTTTGGCTTACTTCTGCAGCTTGATTGTGAGCTATTACTACAGCCTGAGGCCTAATCATTTGGTTATCTTTATGTGTAAAATATACACATATTTCTTGAATCGTTGCAAAAATAGTTTTAAACAGACATATTAGCACACTGAGCTGTAATAATTAGGACAAATACTTTAATTGTATTCAGGGCGGATTATGACATTCTGAGGCCCTAAGCGATGTCAAAAGTGTCAGAGGCCCCAAACCTTAAAAAAATTAATTTCTAATTTTCACAGAAACGACACTGAATATATAAACACGAAAGCTTTATATTTGCATATATACAAAGGCAAAGTTGTAAAAATAAAATATCTAACTAAAACATGTCTTGCAATATGCCTGTTTGCATTATAAAACAGTTTCAAATTAACATCTTCGTCTATGATTTCTTAATTAGTAGATATGAAAACTTTATATCTACAGCAACACAAAAGCAGTTACAGTTACACAGACCATCTTACTTAATGGAAGAGGTACAACCTGCAGTATGTCTGTTTGCACATCACATTAATTTTCACACTGAAATTTAAAACATTTTCTTTCGTGATTTTTGGTGAGCAAAGTCATTGACGATATCCTCAAATGTTAAGTTACAGAGTTTGTCAGTTTTGATGCACAGAATACTTAGGGCAGATAGCTTTTCTTGCAGCATTTTCTAGGCAGACAACTCTCTTTGCATTTGCTTCTCTATCCTCTGTCTCCCCCAGGTCCATTAATTAATCTCGAGTAAACACCTCGGACACACAGAGTGACAACAAGCTATATGTGCAAAAAAGAAAGAAAGAATTTACCAGAAAAAAGACTGGTAATCCCTAGACAGGCATTGAGAAAGTGAGGAAAAAAAAAAAAAAGACGGTTAGTTACCTGTTCCATAACTGTTATTCTTCGAGATGTGTTGCTCATGTCTATTCCATGTTAGGTGTGTGTGCTTGCCACATGCACAGGTGTGGGAATCTTTTCCCTCAGGGGTATCTGTAGGGGACCAGCTCTGGCACCCTCTGGAGTGGTGCGCACATGCCATGGTATAGGGGGCGCCACTGGCTCCCCCCACCCTCAGTTCCTTCTTGTCAGAAACCCAGACAGTGGGGAAGGAAGGTGGGTCATAGAATGGACATGAGCAACACATCTCAAAGAACAAGTTACGGAACAGGTAACTGTCTTTTCTTCTTTGAGTGCTCGCTCATGTCCATTCCATATTAGGTGACTCCCAAGCAGTACCAATGGAGGCGGGTTGGAGCTCATGGATGTGTAGATTGCAACACAACTCTGCCAAACCCAGCATCATCCTTGGCCTGCTGAGTGATGGTGTAATGCTCCGTGAACGTGTGAATTGAAGACCACATCATGGCTCTACAAATCTCTGAGTGGGAATGTGTGCCAGGAAGGCCACTGAGGATGCCTGAGCTCTGGTTGAGTGGGCCCTCACGATCGGCAGCGGTGAGACCTGTGCTAGCTCGTAACAGGTCTGGATGCAGGAGGTGATCCAGGTGGAAATCCTCTGCGAGGACACCGGAAGGCCCTTCATCCTGTCTGCTGTCGCGATGAAGAGCTGGGTCAACCTGCGGAAAGGCTTGGTCCGCTCCAGGTAAAATGCCAGGGCACGTCTGATGTCCAGGGTGTGTAGCCTCCTTTCCTCATTAGTGGTGCACAGCTTGGGACAAAACACCACGAGGAAGATGCCTTGGCTGACACGGACAGAAGACACCACCTTCGGCAGAAAGGCCAGATGGGATCCCAGTTGAACCTTGTCCTTGTAGAACACCATATTCAGCAGTTCCGATGTCAGGGCTTCAATCTCTGACCCTTGTCTCACCAATGTTACCGCCACAAGGAAAGCAATCTTTCATGACAGGTGGGAAAGGGAATAGGAGGCCATAGGCTCAAAGGGCAGGCCTGTGAGCCTAGAAAGTACCAAGTTAAGGTCGTGGGACAGGAGCCTGGCCCTGCAGGAAGAATCTCTTGAGGCCTCTCAGGAATCTGAGAGACATGTCGTGCGAGAACACCGTCTGATCTTGGAATGGCAGGTGAAAAGCAGAGATGGCCGCAAAGTACACCTGATGGAAGAGAGGACCAGCCCCTGGTTCTTAAGATGAAGCAGGCAGTCTAAGATAGATTTAAGGAGGAGTGCAACAGAGAGATGCTATGCTCAGACGTCCAGTGGGAGAACCTCGTCCACTTGGCCAGGTAAGTTGCTCTGGTGGAAGGCATGCTGCTTTCCAGGAGGACTTTCTGGACCTCGTTAGAGCAGGCTCACTCCTCTTGGTTCAACCACACAGCATCCACACCATGAGCTAGAGGGAGGCATGATTGGGGTGCAGGTAGCGCCCATGATCTTGCGAAATCAGATCCAGTCGGGCGGGAAGGGGCCAGGGAGCGGTTGCCGCCAGATCCATCAGCGTGCCAAACCAATGCTGGCGTGCCCACGCCAGGGTGGTCATGATGACTTGGGCCTTGTCTCTCTTGATCTCTGACAGGACTCTGCCGATGAGTGGAATCGGCAGGAAGGCGTACATCAGGCCCCCTGACCACGGAAAGAAAAGGCGTCTGAGGGGGAGTCCTTGCCAAGGCCCTGCAGGGAACAGAACTGATGACATTTCCTGTTCTGTCTGGTGGCAAACAGGTCCACTCGGGGAGCTCGCCGCCTCTGGGAAAGTGATCGGGACACCTCCAGATGGAGCAACTGCTCGTGGTGAGAGAGAAAGGACATGTTGAGGCCATCTGCCAGCGTGTTCCTGATGCCAGGGAAGTGACAGGCCTCCAGGTGGATCTTGTGCTTGATGCAGAAATCCCACAACCAGAAAGCCTCTTGACAGAGAGAAGATGAGCGCGCTTCCCCTTGCCTGTTGATGTAGAACACCAAGGCCGTTGTCCATCAACCCTCTCACCACCTTGCCTGACAGATGTGGTAGGAAGACCTTGCAGGCCAAATGTACCGCCCTGAGCTCCTTGACACTTATGTGCAAGGTCATCTCCTCCAGGGACCATGTCCCTTGGATCTGTAGCTCGCCTAGATGCGCTCCCTAGCCGATGGTCGAACTGATATCGGATGCTTCGGACAAGTGGCGCAGGCTGTCAAATAAAACTCCTTCCAGGGCAGTCTTGGGGTCGGTCCACCATTGCAGGAAGGTAAGTATCACCGGTGGAATGGTAACAACTTTGTCCGGGTGATCTCTGGACTAGGAATAGACTGTCACCAGCCACTGGTGCAAGGGTTGCATCCTGAGCCTTGCACGGCAGACAACAGACGTACATGCTGCCATGTGATCCAACAAACAGACATACCTGGGTTGTTGCGAGCACTGGTGGGACATCTCTTGAGAGGAGGAGTGGTAACGCTGAGACAGGGACTTACAAAAAGGTCCCAAGGCGGGTTTACCCTTGGATCAGGGTAGCACCGTAGCTGGTGTGGATGGCACCGGTAGCACCAGGATATCCTGCACTGCCTGCAGGGCCTTGGGCGTCGACAGGACCTCTAATGACAAAGGCCTGTGTCACTGTCCGGCGTGGCAGGCCTGGGTCGGAAAGGGCTAGACCACTCGACCTGAGCTGGGGCCCAACTCCTGGTTGGAGGTACTGAGCTGCCCTCCTCGGGCCTTGGCTCCCCTCCTGCCCCTTGTGGGATGTAGGAGATCTTCCTCTCCTGGTCTTCTTTTACCACTTGGCAGATGCCGAGGAGGGGGATTGGCGCCGGTCTGTTGAATGTACCAGTGGTATGCTCCGCACCGATGCTGCGGTGCTCAGGGCAGAGTCAGACCTCGACTGCTCCGGTGCCAGAGTGAGAGCCAACTCCATTAGAAGCACTTTGAGATGGATGTCTTGCTCCTCCTTAGTTCAAGGTTTGAAGGACATACAGATATAGCACTTGTCGCTTATATGCAAATTACCCAGATGTCTTTAACAACTCTTATGCGGATTGCAGATGGGCATCGGGTTTTTTTGCAGCGATTGCAGGGCTTAAAGACTGGGGCATGCCCCGTCCCTAGGCTGAGTCCCATTTGGGACTAACCAAGTAAAATACACTAACACACTAATGGATAATTATTAACTATTTTACAAGAAAAGTTCGTAACAATGAAGGAAGCAAAAAAGCTAGCCAAAGCAGCAGACGTTTCAGTACTGTCACTAGCAGCAAGAAGGAACTGAGGGTGGGGGGAGCCTGCAGCACCCCCTATACCGCGGCATGTGCGCGCCACTCCAGAGGGCGCCAGAGCCGGTCCCCTATGGTTACCACTGAGAGAAAAACTTCTGGCACTGATGCATGTAGCAAGCACACACACCTAACATGGAATGGACATGAGCAAGCACTTGAAGAAGAATAAGCCTATATTCAAGCAAATATAATGATTATTATAGGCTTTAATAGCCTATAAATCATATATGCACATAGTTTGAAATAACTTGCTCACCAAGTACTCAGAATATTTTTATACACACACACCCCTTCACTTCTTTCAAAACCCTCTATTTATCCTTTCATCAGCACACGCTGATATTTACTGTGAAAGTTCCCAAAACTGATGGAGGGAAGCCAACACAAATTCATCCTCCTCAAGATCCACTCGACCCAAGTCCATAAAACGATTACCTGAAAACTCAATCATGTGAACCATCGATAGCACATGAAGTAGGAAGCGGCGTGCGCACTAAAATACACAATTGTATGTATGTACAGATCAAAAGAAAGAAAGAACATATTAATACTTAAGAAAACAAAGAACAGGAGCGAAAGCATTATACGACTGAGCATGCAGAACCATAAACAAAAGATGGCTGCTTTCCGGTTATTACCAGCCAAGGGGAACGCTGTACATGATGCCAATCCTAGGACGAGTCCCATACTACTATGAGCGTGGCAGGATTGCTTCATGACACTGCTGTCTCCGACCTCACATTTTTCCCAATTTTATTGACAGAGAGATTTATTTATTTATTTTAAGAAGTTATGAAGGCACAGTCAGAATTTTACCAGTAGCAGCTGGCCAACAAAACACTGCCTTAGGAGACTGACAGCAGACTTACTCGTAGAAATACTAATTTTACAAGTGAAATTATCGTTTTTTTTCTGAGCTCTGGCCTCCCGCCTGTCAATAATGAATAATTAGTGAAGGGTAAGGGTATTTGTGTAGCCAGATGTATATATTTTTGCCATATTTGAACAAAAATGTCTATATTTAGAGAGAACCTTCTTTTTACTAGATCTCCTTTATTTATCAACCAATTTAGATAAAATTTAAAATGGAGTCTTTTTTCTTTTTTAGAGGCCCCTCATATTGTGAGGCCCTAAACTGTAGCTTGCTTAGTTTATACTTTAATCCGACCCTGATTGTATTTTTCTGCTATAACAAAAATGATATAAACAATAAACCACTAGCTGCTCAGCCAAAATCTATACATGTTACTTCTTTTTTAAATGTACAATACTTATAAATAGTGTCAAATGTAAGAAATCTGAAGAATCATTTTATTACATTATAGATTTGTGAGATCACACATACACTTTGGAATAAATGGAATAAATAAAGAACAAGGAGTAAGATCCTCTATTTTGGCTGAGCTGCAATTGACACAGGATTAGGGGCTGGGACCAAATGGGATTTTAAAATACTTTTCAGATTCATAGATCTTGGAACCAGCTCAAATCTCAGCATAAATGAAGGCAGCCACTTACTACCAGCTACCCACAGCTCCCTGGGAGCTATTCAGGCAGCCTGATGTCATGAGGGCATAAAGATGCTATGGCCATGCACCTATGATGGGGTCCAAAACAGAGAATGAGTCTTCACTTCCCTCAGAAAAACTTAGGGGGGCTGACACCTCAGAGGTTCAGATCCATCAACTATTCATCATCTTTGCACTACTGGAGCAGCACAAAGCAGCCACTGAGGGCCAGAGATCTGACCAATATATACAATGTTGGAATACAGACATATGTTTGTAACATTAATATTAGAATCACACTTATTAGGTATTGTTACTGAGGTTACTCTGGAATGAGCTTTCGGATGGAAGTCAGGAATTCCTATGCTCTACTTCAGGCTCAGCCACTGACTCACAGGGTGGTCTTGGCACTTAATCTCTATGCCTCAGTCTTCCCATCTGTGAAATAAATGGGGTAACAATACCTACAATTCCTACCCCAATCTCAAGTAACAGACAAAATTACAATGTGAATTATAGAAAAATGAATAATCACATCACAGTTCTGTTAAACCCCACAATACCTTTTGTCTCTCAACAAAAGAGGTTCTACTATCGAAGGCTGAGCTTCTGCAGACATTGGGTGTTCTATTTGTTTAGTTAAGCATATTAGCAGCTTACTTAATTAAGAATACTTAATTCACACATTTGTGAAGTACCTGAAAATACCCTGTATACAAAAGGTGTTATGTAAATCAAACTAAATTGTATACTTTGGCAGTGATCCCCTGCAGTGTCACCTTTATAAGTCACATTTTAATTTTTTTAACGTATATTATAGTGTGTGTGTGTGTGTGTATGTGTGTGTGTGTGTATGTGTGTGTGTGTGTGTGTGTTCGTTCAATCTGCTCTATAAAAGAGGCATTCTTATCAAAATAAGCAATGGAAAAATCTATATACAGATTGGCTATCTATATTCATGTGTATTATATTTTTGGTGGATTGATAAAGCCTGTAAAATTAAGACAATATTGTTAAATATTCTCAGTATGCTGAATAAGTGATCAAGCCTACACTAAACCCAAGAAGCTATTTTCAGGAGGCATCCAAAGCTGTATTATAGTACAAACCAGACTTTTCACAAATTATTTTTTGCAAAAGTAGCCAATATATCTATAGCGCACACTTTCAGGGTTGGAATTCTGCTGCCAGAATTAGGGAGGCTCACTAGCATTTAGTTGACCTCCCACCCTGAGAAGTACTGGGACTCCTCCTTAAACTACTGAGTCTCAGCTCTGGCTAAATTCCAGCACTGCACTCGCTTCATAAATGTGCTTTCAGAGCCAAGACATCTGTGTATTATAGTGACATACAAGTTATAAAAGGGGTGTTTATATCCGACTTCAGTATAATGTGAAAGTTTAGCAGGCACAAGACAGCTTTACACAGAGCCTGGCCCTTACTTAAAGGCTTCATTGTATTTCAAATTACAGTACTCAGCAAGCTGAATTTATAAACTGATCACTTTTTTCTAATAATTATAAATCTCTCTTCGGTGTTTTGGATACAAGCAGATGGCCCAGATGTCAGAAAACATGGCAAGAGACCCAAAGATTGTATTATTTAATATATATTCTCTTCTGACAAACATTTCTCATTATTGTTATTCAGTTCAGCAAACAAGAAAGCAGGCTGCAGTTGATACAAAATGCACCAGTGCATGTGCTTAGCAGCAGAGACTTCTGTGACCACATCACTCCAATACTCAGCTCTCTGCACTGCTTCCAGATTGAATACAAAATCTAATTCAAGGTCTCTGCCCTGCCATTCAAAGCCCACCATAGGATTAACCCTAACTACCAGAAAGATGGACTCTCCCATTATAACCATAACCTCTTACATGGCAATGTTCCACTGGAACAACGACACTGCTGACAGATGATTCACTGGAGCTGGCCTTAAACTATGGAGCTCACTGCCATAGGAGATGAGAATGACCACAGGAGTCATCACTTTAAGAACAAAATGCAAAATTCAACTCTTCAGTTTGGTTTTCCTATAGTTACCTATACTCAATACAACCACACATGGTATTAAACACACAAACAAAAATCCCATTAATCAAGCTATTTCTCCTATCGAGTTGAAAGGAAGAGCAAGAAAGAGATGAAAAACATCTATTTTGAGATTCTTAGACACTACAGTGATGGCGGTGCTACTTGACTGGATGACTGAGTGAACTTCCTTCCAAGTATAATGAGAAGTGGAGAAAACAATTTATATACACGAGGCATTATTAGTTAATTAAAGAACCAGTAATAATGGTCATTTTCATTTTGAAAATTACGTTTGAATATCCAGTTGGTGATGTGGCAAACTAACTTGTGTTACTATCCCACAGACACCAGGATTTGAATTGAACAGCTGAGATTTTCAGCAGAGATACCAATGCAGAGACAGGCTGAAAGGGGAATGCCTGAGTAGGGATGCAAAAAACACTGCAAAAAGGCTCCTCAGACATTCAATTTCAGAGGATAAGGACTTTGTTGTTCTTAAATGTCCACAAAGTGCCAGGCGCATACAACCTGCTTCCCTTCTTGCAGTAATTCCTTGAGCTTTATTGCTAACTTTTCCTATTTCATATGTTAGGTTCCTTATATACATCTTTGCTTGCCACAAACTATATTTAAATATATAACCCTGTGTCTTAGAATAAATGCAGAACAATCAGTAAGGGGAGCAGGGTGTGTGTGTGTGTATGGCATTTTAGTATCATCGTACAATAACCTTATGATTATGATTAAGGGGTTTTGTGTTAGTTAATTCAATCTGGCACCATAGATTTTTAAAAACACATTAGATTTCTTTTCCCTCTCATGAGGTAACTACAGGTCAGAGTCAAAGTTGTTTGCATGCTTTAATTGTACATTTCCATAGCCTGCTTGGATTTCTTTTCAAATTAAACTTAACTCTGAATTTCCTGCTTGGTTTGGGGATAATTGCAACATTGTTGTAATTAACTGTACCCTAGATTACTGATATGTATTTTCAACCTTAACTACATCTTAATTTAGAGTTTAATATTGAAAATTTCATACAGAAACACAAACAACAAATTCAAAAAGACTGTACCCATGGGATATCTCTAATGATATGAAGAATCAAGCTTTATGCTTTACCCCATTCTGATACAGCACAGAGTCATCAGAGCATACTGGCCAGTTAAACTGGATTTTCAGCTGCTTTGTTTCCTCAAAGTAGTACACCCTACTTTCCCCCTTCCCCCAAATTCCCCATGCTTATTGCATCTTTTTCCATCTCCCTGTACACACTCCCAAATTCCACCTTGCGCTGTCCTCCACAATCCCCTGCACATATCACCGTTTTTTCCTCTTTCCTCCATCACTTACATTCCCATGTACAAATGGGCACACACACACAGTTTTCCCACTCCCTTCTACACTTTCATATTCCTATGCGCTTGCACATACCTACATTCACTACTTTCCCCCCTCCGTCCTGTTGAGCAGAAGTAGTGCAATGGATATCTTTTGAAAAGAAATATTTAGAATTAGTAGCTATTTTTCCATTATACTTCATTACTGAAAGTTTGAAGCAGAGGCTGCTGTGTGAAACCTTCTCCTTCAGAGAAACTCACAAACAATTGCCCTCTTTCAAAATCTACACCATCTCTCATTGTTCCCTAAGATGGTGACTGCCTATGTATTTTTCACATATAATGAAATAAAATCCTTGTTTTAAGTGCAAAACTCATCTCATCCTTAACCCTGGAGCCACAACTGGCATCTCAAACTTTATCCACTTTTTAGATGTACCAAATGTTAATGCAATTCCAAATAAATACAGGACTGTTAAAGACAGCAGTATTTAAACAGAACAGTCTACAAAGCATCTTCTGTAATCCCTTGGTCAATACTCAAAGCATCAAGCTTTATGAGACACCCCTGAAGCCTCCCTGTTTATAAAGCCTTGCTTACAGAAGAACGTCTCCCTCCATCTCAGACAGTATGACTACTAGCACTGTAATGAATACAATTATGTTAAGATCAAAATGAATGTAGTGTGAAGTGAAGATAGGGACAGATAGCTATCTATGGTCTTTCCAGCTCTAATGTAGTTGAAATGTGTTATGAGTATTCAGTGTATCAGTTTAAACATCTGGATTCCTTTCAGAAACCAAGAGGTAGACGGAGTGTCCTTGAGAGTTTAGAGCAGAGAAATAGGAGCAAGCACTAGTCTCTATTTCTAGCTCACTCACTACCTTGTTATATGGTTTGAAGGTTGCTCCTCAATTTCCCAATCTGACTAATGAGTATAAAAACGTATCTTCCTAACACAAGTGTTGAAAGATTTAATTAATAGCACTGTGCAGGAACTTGAATTTCTATTTCACAGGAAATTTAGCAATTGAAAATCTGAATGAAAACTATTTCAAAATGTCCCACAAAACTTTTAGAAACATTTAGAAAAAATCATTTAGAATATAAAAGACAGTCCAAAACAAAAAGTTGTTTCAGAATGAAAAATCAAAATGTTCCATTCAAAAAGAATGAGAACATTTTGACATTATTAAAATTCATTTCAATTTTTTTTCAAAACATAATTTAATTGAAAGCAACATGGGCCTGTGGAAAGTTTCAATTTTGACAAAACAGCATTTTCCCACAGGAACATGTTTCATCTGAAAATTTCTGAGCAGCTCTATTAATTAATTTACATGTAATGTGTTTTGAGATCCATGGATAAAAGGAGATAGATATAAATGCAAAGTATTATTTTAATCCTATTTAGAATAATAAATTTGGCAGACATCAGTGGAATTATTGTACTGCTCATTTATCCAACTTGAATATAGTCTTTGAATCCAAGCAAAATTTCTACTTGTTTACTTATCACTCTGTGCTGTTCTTTTGAAACTTTAATTATTTGGGGAAATGTTTCAAACAAAGTATATGAAAGTATTTCAAACACAAATTTGAGTATTCTCTTGAGAAATTTTTTAGAAGTTCAAACACTTCTATATTGCAAATAGCTTAGATACCACAAACCACAGTCTTCTTTTCATATACTATATATCATGACATGAACTATGGAAACAAGTAGTTTTGATCTTAATCTATTTCCTTTTCCTTGACAAACATAATATAGTAATTAGGACTGAGTGCTGTAGGACTGAGATGTCTCAGATTCAACTGTCAAACTGACAGTCTTGAGATTGCTCAAAAGAATATTCTAGTAGTAATGCAGGAAAATATTTGTGATTGATCCACCAACTGTCCGGAAGATATGAAGGATATTCTTTGAAAAGAGTTAGAAGGACTAAATATCAAAAAAGTACCTTGAACTATACCAGGGGTAAGATAATTGATTAAAAGAGTAGAATGACACCTGCAATTGTTCCTTTGTAAACAAAGGCTTCAAAAGATTATCAGATAGAACAAAGCATCAGTAGTTTACATTAGTTACAGCAAGCTGACTAACACTTCTTTGTGTTCTATATCTTCCTCAATGAAGAAGTTAAGGTGGAACAGTTTGCGGCTGCTACTCCAATATATTCTACCACAGCAAAGTGCTGCTCCAGAAAATAAATCCCTCTCCAATTAAATCAGTTCTACTACATTTTAGGCTTAATATTTTTGTGAGCCTCCACATTATGTCTTTTCCCCACCTGTAGTCAAGCACATGTACTCACAGTTCATATTGCTTTCATGGCTGGTTAGCTGAGATAGGAATATCATCACAGGGTGGTGTCTGGATGCAAAACTTGATGGAAACTAGATAAGACTGGGGCACTTTTGTTGAGAGATTAAACTGTAAAACTAGAAAGGTTCTTAGGCTAGACTATGAGACAGGGAGTAGAGCTGGGCAGGGAACATTTTTCTCATCCTGCAAGATTTTTCATGATTTCAAAAAATTTTTCCATCCCAAATCAGGTCAAAAAGTCAAAATCTCAAAAAAAAAAATTTAAACCAAACAGGAAAAATAAATCAAATCAAATCAGGTCAGATTTAAAAAAAGATTTCGTGTCAACAATTTTGAACTGTTTTGTTTCAATTTTGATTTTTCAGTTTTTACTACAAATCAACTTAAATTTCACAACAAAAAGTTTTTTTTCCCCAAAAAAGGAACTTTTCATTTGAAAATATTTTGAATTTTTTTCAGTATGTGAAATTAACTGGAATGGACTTATCCCTGTGAACAGTTTCGGCTTCAGTAAACCAGCATTTTCCAGCAAAAAATTTCTGACCCACTCTGAAAGGGAGAGACCTTAGGATGTAGAACAAAGCAGCACGTAGAGGGAATGAAGAATAGCAAAGATAAGACTGAGAGATGGTGGAGGAAAAGAAAGTAGAAAATAAAAATGAGACTGAGAAAAATAAGCAATGCTCCCTCCAGAAGAGGTTTAAGAAGGCAGGAATAGAGGTGTGGTGGACTCCCATGCATCTGACATGAAGGTGGAAAAGCTAAAATTAAATAAACTGGTAGAATAAAAAGGAAAAATATAAGTATTAAAATGGTTTCTGATTCAATCCCAAAATACATGAACTACCATTTCTAGGTGATCACCTCCTGTCCTATATGGCCAACTGGAAGTATTTGTACAGTATTTTTCAGTGCAAATAACCATTAGTAGGCAACCCTCTTTCTAATGTAACCAGCAGCAGCCTAAAAATAGCCCCTGTGGCAGCTTCTCTTATTATCTCATCTATAAGTTTCTGAAGATTCCTAATACGTGAATTTCTGCCAGTAAAAATGCATAGGAATACAAATGGAACAATCCCTCAACAAGAACTACAGTACCCACAAAGCTCTTCATGGGCCAGTTCAACCCCACTCCTTCAGCACTGTATCCTCACCATGTATTAACAGACCATCTCTTATAGGGTGACCAGACGTCCCGATTTTATAGGGACAGTCCTGATTTTTAGGTCTTTTTCTCACATAGACACCTATTACCCCCCACCTCCTATCCCGATTTTTGACACTTGCTATCTGGTCAGCCTAACCCCTTAAAACTTCATTTTTCCATTTTTGAGTGGACTATTGCTTGTGACACTGGAAAAGTGATGTGTGTATTTAAACAAGCATTTCACCCCTGCTCAGTCCATTTTCCGCTCCTACTTCGGCCTCCTGTGAAGCTATAAGGGCAATTTTGTGATGTTATAGTCATTTCTATTGCATTATGGGTTTGGGGTTATGACTTCACTCCTGGATCACATGCTAAATTAGTTGGATTGTGAGGAAGTAAGGAGTCACACACACAACTGCCATCACAGTAAAAGGAATGTTGAAAGTTACAGACAGTCTTCTTTGAATGAAAAGACAAGACTGGGGAATCCAGTCAAGTTTTCCATATTCAGAGGATAAATATAACAGTTTAATCCACTGACCTACTGCTTTAACTAATGTTATCCATAACTTTAAACATCTGCCTTAAATAGCTTTGGGCCAATGCAACATTATGTGAAATCACAGCCAACATTTTAGCAATCAAAATAACCTTGTGAAACACAAGGACTGCTGCAAAATAACACAAGAGCTGGGGATCAAAAGGCACACCTAAAATTTCACATCAAAGCAATAGCTATCCCTTCCTATTGACACCTCTGTTTTGGTGGTGGAATCAGCATAAGAGTTTGATGGGAGTCAGAGGCTAATTTCAGATTAATAAATAATATATTTATAAGGAACACAGCAATGGAGACAGAGCCTAACAAGGTTACAAACATTAATTAATGAAACAGAACTTGTAAAACAGAGAGGGGAGATTTACAAAGAAATAAAAACTGGAGAAAGAGAAGTGGAGAGAGAGAGAGAGAGTGTGTGTGTGTACTGATGAGGAAGTGAAAAGAAAATTAAGAAAGTGAACAGTGTGAAGAAAGGCAGATGGGGTAATAGGGAAGATTTCCCAAAGCTCAAAAATAAAATAAAATAAAATAAAATAAAATAAAAAATGTTTCGTTCAGAAGAAGGGTAAAAGTTGGGGGAGGTCTTATTTTAAAAGAACCAGTTCTCCCATTCATTGTAATTTATTAATACTAATACTTAGCTCTTAGATAGCATCTTACACAGATCTGAAAGAGGAAACTACAAAGGACACTGGGGTACAGAAGGGTAAAGTTACTTGTCCAAGACCACACTGTGAGCCAGTGGCCAAGCTGAAACCAAAACCCAGGTCTCCCAACTCCTAGTCACAGAGTCTAACTACTGCACTACGCTGCCTCCTAGAAGTCATTCATCAAACATCCTCTGCATACTTTTGATAATTTCTCCCTCAGGCAACGCCATAGTAAAACAGAATAATTAAGGATAATAGCATTATTAAGTCAACTGAGTGATGCCACTGATCATTTTCACGGGGAGCTGTAAACACTGCTAAACAAACATCTTATATAGCAGTGGTCCCCAAACTGTGGGGCGTACCCCCTAGGGGGACACAGAGGGGCCTGGGCCAATCCCCACACAGGGTGGGGAGGGAGCATCATCCAGCCCCACTCTGCTCCCTGCTCTGCTCCAGCCCGAGCCTCACCCTCAGCCGCAGTTCCGTTCCCAGCTCCGGCTCCGCTCCCAACCCCAGCTCCGATGGCCCCACTCCCAGGAGGCAGACAGATTCCATTACAGGTAAGCAGGGGCACGATATAAAACATTTGAGGACCACTGTTATATATTATACTCTTCTTCCTACTCTGAATCCCATGTCACATTACAAAATTTCTCTTATTCCACTGCTTACTCACATCTCTGAAGAGAGAAAAGTTCATTAAAACTCTTCTCATTTGAGTTACTCCCAGTGAACGCACAAACACTATATCACTACCCACAAGTCACAGTAACACAAGACTGGGTTTTTACTATAGCTAGTGGATGGTGGGAAGAAAGCAACAAATCTGATTTAATTCTTTAATGAGATTACAAGTTTGGTTGTAAAGTAACTGCACAGATGTAATATACTTAGACTTTTGTAAGGCTTTTGTTTTAGGACTGCATGACATTCTGATTAAAAAATTAGCACTATATATCAATAAATTACACATTAAATGAAGTACAAACTGGTTAACAGACCTCAAAATGTAGTTTTCAATGGGGAATCATCATTGAATTTGAGGGAGTTTATAGTGGAGTTCTACAGCGATTGGTAGTAGGCCCAATGCTATTCAACATTTCCTTTAAAGAGCTGGAAATATAAAATCACTGCTAACAACATTTGTGGATGATACAAAGATTGGCTGACTGATAAATAATTACGAGGACAGAGCAACCATACAGAGCGATCTGGATCTTTCAGTTGTGTTGGCCCGTTCAAACAAAATGTGTTTTCATATAGACAAATGTAAAGTTACGCATCGAGGAACAAGGAATGCAAGTCATACCTACAGAACAGGGGACTGTGTCCTGGAAAGCAGTGACTCTGAGAAGGATTTAGGGATCATAGAGGACAAGCAATTCAACATGTTCTCCCAGTGTGATGCTGTGGCAAAAAGGGCTAATACAATCCCTTGGATGTATAAACCGGGTGGCTCTCTAGCTGCAACATTAAAGGTGGGTCTCAAAGTCCTAGCAATAGTTTCTCCTGTTTTCCATACTGGGGTTCCCCTTTAGTTACTGCACAGAACCCCCTTGTGTTCTGGTTCCAGTGGACTGTTCCCTTTTTAATCTTATTTTTAGTTTATTATTTTCTCTTTATTTTTATTTTATCATTTACTCCTCTTATCGATTCTCAGGATTGCTGGCTACTGCTACCTGTTGCTTTAAATGGCGACAAAAGCAATCAATTAGAAGTAGACATTTTTATTCCTGCTGACCAGGAGCAGTTGGAGGGGTTTGGGAGGAGGCAGCCAATATGGTAGTTTGTTATGGCGTATCCTACAAGCTTCTATGTTATACTGGCCAGATTCTAAATAGATTGCCCCTGTAGCCTATAGGCATAGGTATTTGCTAGGTATGGCACAGGTATAAGTTAAGGAAGTAGTGTAATGTGCCTACAAGGCCCATAATGACAATAAAGTTAGGTAAACAAGGCATAAAGTGCAAGAAGTCTTTGCATAATCAGGAGTGATCTAAATCATAAGTTATCACAAGACAGAATGTTGTAAGGACTAAACTGCTGACAGGTAACCACAAGGTGCTAATTTATATCTGCTTGGGATATTTCAAGTTAGGAACATCAGCAGATGTCCGATCACAAAGTACCATGGTAACTAACTGGCATATATTGTAATAAGCTTGAAGTAAATGAATTAGTAACCTATGGGAGAAGGGCATCCTATCATTAGTAGGGTAAGGAAATACATACAAGGAAAAGCGGTGAAACCCCAACTGAGTATGTATTGGGCATAGTTGTATCCTAGCCTGTGTGCCCTGGGAGATGTAATTCTTGGGAGAAGTCAGGATGATGACCACTGGTGGTGATGAGGATGACTACTAACACTCTGGGTCCTTTTGCCAGGGATGGCATGAGTATATGGACTGGAGTGTTTGTGACTTTATTAATTGTGTTAATTCAACTATTGCAAATTCAAAAGGCTTTTCTTAAGTGTGAGTATTGCAACCATGTACGTTATGGGTTCCCAGCTGAACAGTAATTCTAATAATACTGGGCCTGATACTGGGACCAGAACCTAAACCTCAGAGTGTTAATTGTGAATTCGTAAGTGATCAACATAACTAATGCATAAAAAATTGATCAGGTAACACCCCTGACAGTGGTTCCTATTCATATGAAATACTTTCAGAAGTAATTGCTTATATGAAAGTCACATGCTACACAACACATTATAAAATTATGCTTTTTTCCCACTCTTCTGCTGGATCTCATTAGAGATGAAGCAGTAAAAATATCAACTAAATTGGTGGTTTATTGATTATTGAACCATTTTGTTGGATCATCTTTCCTCTTTGTGCAAATAATTTTATAACATGGCTCATTCTGCATTGTTTTTATTAGGATTTTGAGACATTATTTCAAAATCCGTAGTTATAATTAGCTTTCTGAAATTACACGTATACATGCTGAAGTTTATCAGGATCAAGTATCCTGCATTCTTAAAACACTCAATAACTCAATACCTCTTAACTAATAACTAAACAACCAATTAAATACAAAAAATACCTAAGATAACATTAAGGTTGCAAATCAACAAAATGGGGGGGGGGAGAGGTAAGACTTTTGCAGCAAATTAATTTACCCATACACCCTGTATTAAAATGTCTATTTAAAGAGTATAACAAGTAAGCAAACATTTGATATCCACAATATTGAAAAACTAGAATGGCTATAAATATCTAAATTTTTGCATCTTAATTCTTTCATTTAAATACATTTAAATTTGCAACCTCTGTGTTTCATTAACATAAGTTGTTTTTTTTTTTTTTTAACCAAGAAACTTGTATGCAGAAAAACACAAATGGAAAATGAAAAAGGGGTAAAGTGATGTAGAGACCATCTGGATTCATTCCCCCAAAGCATCTAAAAATAAACTGAGTAACATTTTGATGAGACATTCAGTACATCTCGAGAATACCTCAAGGGAAGACTTTTCAGTCTCCCTACCCCCATCTCTCCAGGAGGCCAATGTACTGGAACAAGAGAACACTCATAACAGATTCTGGTTCAGCTGAAGCAATGTCAGGCTTTATTCTGAGAATATAATGCAGCACTAGAGGCTGAGGAACCAGCCAGCTGCTGTGTTGAGCAGATGCTGACTGGCACAAGCTGAGTTTTTATATAGCTGAGGTGGGCAGACTATACTAATTCAATTACATTCCCTGCTCACGCTGCAAAAGTTCCTTACAGCCAGGGAGAATGCACAAATGTTCCATCGCCAAGCCTCTCTTGGAGGCAGGGTACAGGCATTCCTTTTTCCCCAGAGGGAATGGACACAGACACCCCTCTTTCTCTCTCTAAAACCTATTTTATCCCTCCATGGGATCTTTTCAATCTCTCTCTACAGTCTATTTCTCTTCCACCACAAGATCTCTCCCCAGCTCTCTCTAATCCTCTCCCTTCCCAATCACATTAAATCTCGTGGAGTGTTTGGATCAGATTTGCCTTGTCCCTGATTGCAGGAGCATAGCCAGATTTTGATTAATCTCCAGTGTGAGGCCAATAAAACAGTGGCTTTTAATACAGGTACCAGGAATGACCATACATATAAGCAAATAGCAAAGAAGCTGGCAGCACTGGGAATTTACCAGACCGGTGACCAGCTCAGGGAGAGGATTAAGTGGTTAAAGACCAAGTACAGGAAAACAAGAGTCCAGAACCACACCTGGGGCAACTCGCTGACATCATGCCTGTTTAATGCGTTTGACAGGGTGTTGGTACTGCACCACGCACAGAGCCAACAGCAGTGACCCAGCTAGCCGGAATTGCAACCTGCTGGCCCCAGAATCCAGCATGGGAACTGATGGCAGCCAGCAGCAGGCAATGAATGAGCCCAACGAAGTGACACTGCTGCTGACACTGGTCCCAGAAGAGACTTTGCTGAAGGAACAACCACAATGCATCCTGGGGCCGTACTTGGAGGAACCTTCTGATGCCCAAGGATCAGCCTGCTAAGGAACCTGCACCAGAAATGGCAGAAACTGCCCCAGAGCCTAGTAAATTTTGGACTCCATTTTCATGTATATCATTAATATAGGAATGAGAGAGATTTCTGTTCAATGAATCAACGCAAAAAAGTTATTACAAGCCCCAGCTAGCAGCATGTATCTGCTAATGGCAGGTTGTATACCAGCATGCTGACCTCCCTTCATTCCCGCCCCCCACCCACCCACACCATCACGTGGAATTCAAAATGGCAATTGGCAAATGCAAACTGTAAAAAAATGCCTTGAAAAGTGAATTTTCAATAGAAAAGCACACATATTTGCAAGCCCATTCCTGTTTGTTAAAATAATAAACTTACATTGCCATCCTTGTGAGTACACTGCTCTCTCAATGGTGTAATCACTCAACCGTGTAACGAGCAGCCTGAAAACACTGAACTAGAAGGGAGAGAGTGTAGAAATGTGTCCTCTTACAAATCTAGTCCGTTTGAGTTAAATGTAGTCCATGCAGTTCATAGGTGATTAAATAATTTGTCCCAAATACGACTGGGGTTTTAAAATTTGTCCATCTGTATACATCTTGAACGAGATTTCAATCTGCCAAACACACATTCAACAACCATTCTGCACCTGTTGAGAGTGTAAACAAACCTCCTTTTGCCAGGGCCTTTGATATCAGGGTACAGTTTCAGAAGCCAAGGCACTAGTGGGTAGGCAGGGTCCCCCAGAATAACCGTGGGAACAGTATCTCCATCTATAACAATGACATTTGGTGGGAAGACTGTCCCAGTCTGTCCATGAATGTAAACTCCTGACTGGTGAAAAACCCTGGCATCATCAACTTTTCCACTTCTGCCCAGGTTGATGTTCATAAATCAGCCTCTGTGGTGCACGAGGACCTGCATAACAATGGACTAATACCCTTTGCAGCTTATGTATTCATGTGCTCCTTGAGGAGGGCAAACTATGGGCACATGAATCCCACCAGTGGCTTCAGTACAATTTGGAAACCCCATTGTCTCAAAGCAAGCAATAACTTCAGGAATATCTGTTATGCCCGCCACTTTGGCATAAACCACACACCTGATTGCCTCAGAAACCTCCGCCACCACTTTATCCACAGTCAATTGTTGGTTGACCACAGACCTATAGCAGTCAGGAGCAGCCAGCTTCCAGGTGGTTATACCAACCTGCTTCTGAACCAGCAAGGCTGCCCTCATGCATGTGTCTTTATGCTGGAGGGCCGGGGCAAGATGCTCATGGAGCTCCAAAAATATAACTTTTTTCATGTGAAAGATCTGGTCCCACTGCTGGGCATGACAGGTATTCAAAAATGATGTGGTCCCACCAGTCTGTGCTTCTGTCCTGTTCCAGAAGTGACAGCCTACATAGGGGGCACCAGTAGCTACAGTGAGTGTCATGATCAACAGCATCCAGTTTGAGTCTGCCATGTCTGCATCCTCGTCCTCCTCCTCCTGCTCCATCATTAGCTCTGTCAGGTGCCTAGGGAGAGGCAGAAAATTCCAGAGAAATGTCCACCAGCATCTCACAGCAGCTCTGGCCATTTCCAGAAATGGGAGTGAAAGCACAAGTGAGAGAAGTTCTTCAAATGGTGCCTCCTCCGTGTTGCTGGCTCCGGTTGCTGAGTGCACACAAAACAAAATGATGGCTTGGCAGGCTGTTTAATGTGTTGATGGACTGTTCAAACTTCCTATAACTTACAGGAAGGACAGTCAAGCTGTTCCACGCTGCACCATGAACAAAGGGCTAGAGAGGACACATTTTGGGAAGATGCTAGGAAGTATGGGATACAGTTGGACGGACTCTGGTCTGCATAATGGAGTGTGGATGCCGGAGCCCCAGTCCGGTTTAAAAAATTCTCAACCTAGGGTTGGCAATCAGTGTAAATACTCAAGACTTGGGTTCTCAAATCCAGGATACACTGACCGAGCCTGAACAGCTACACTGGAATTTTATAGCCCCATAGCCAAGCCCCACGAACCTGAGTCAGCTGACATGGGCCAGCCACGGGTGTATTTTTTTTTACAGGGTACACGTATCCCTAAAGAGTGAGATCTTTTGGGGCATATGCTCCCTACTTCTCCCAGGCAGCTCTCTAGATCTGAATCAGCCTGTTCCTGCCTCCCGAGATGAAATCCCAGGAAGCACAGTCTCAAGGCTGCCAACCATTTGTCCTTCCATGACCTGTGCATCTTAAAACTTGGTAGAGATTTTTAGTGCACATGCCAGGAAGAGATTGTTTCACTGTTTATACAGCTGTTTGGAGAAGAGAAACAAATTTTGTAATTTTTTTTAAACTTTCAAACAAATTTCTTAAGCTATCCACTTACAATCCCATTCCCTTAGTACTGAAAAGATACAACTTTTTTTTTCAGACTAATCTTGTTAACAAGAGATTTTACTGATTTGTGGGTTGGATTTTCAGAGATGTGGATGCTTAGCACTCCTGAAAATACACCACTCTGGAGTTAAATCCAAAGCACATTGAAGTCAATGGGAAGACCACCACTGACTTCAGTGGGCATTGGGTCAGGTCCGTTGTGCACTAAAGAAGGATACAGTACTAATTTTTAACTTCTGGCAATGTGATTGGAAGAGAAGATACTCAGTGCAATCAAATGTAAATGATTATTCCAATTGAAGAAGTTCTAATTTCTTCATTTCGGCATTAAGCAGACCTACAGTATTGTTGTAAGCACTCTATGTGCTTGGCTTTACTGTATATCTTAATCATGCAGTCAGCTCCAGGGACCTACATAATTTAAGTGATCATAATTATACTGTAAGGATTATATGGATGGACCAAAACGTCAGACTGCTTTTACCAGAATGCTGCTTTCAGTTCTGTTTTCTTATTTTTGTAATGTGATGCTTTTACTTACTTGTCTGTTCTGATGATGAGAGCTATTGGGGAGATGGAGATACGGAATAATGACCAAAAACGAACCCAAGTTTGAGGCACAGTCTGCCTTTCACAGTTTAGTTTATTACACCACACTTCATTTCTGATTCTCACTGCACTAAAGGGGGGTGGGGGGGGAAGAGAAGTCTGGGTACTACCAAAAAGGTGCTGCTGCTGCTCTGTCTTGTCACTAAATGTGAAATGGGTTCTGAACCACAGCGTAAGTTTCTCTACAAAGCTCTTCACAAAAGATTACCTCTGTAGCATAATATTGGCATTGCTAATGGGATGAAACTAAGACAGTATGAATAATACATTACATGCACCAATCAATGTTACAGTGTAATGGACTGATGGAAAATATCCTTCAGGAAAACAGAGGAAGAAGTTCTGAACACAAATATTGTATGTTAATTCATTTATTTTCTTTCCTGGATGAAAACGAGAAGGAACTGTTGAAATGCTGACAAAAGAATGTAAAAGCAATATAAATGTTACTTTATCCTTTCCAAATTATTCATCTACAAATCATCCAGGGTAGTATTTATTATTGCTCTGAAGCTTGGGTTAGCTTCTGCCCTCTCTATATTTTATTCCTAGCGGTTTTTTAAAGAATCTAAGCTTTCCTAGCTTTTTAAAACTGTTTCTAATCATTCTGGTTCTGAAAATCCCCTTTCAAGACCAATGGCAGCTGGTGCCATACATTACTGGAGGAGCTGCAGGTAGAAAGCTGCCCCTCACCTCCTAACACCCCGTGCAAGTTACACACTCTCAAAGTGAAAGAGTGGGACACTGTGTTCAGTGGAACGGTGGCCCCACAAGAACATGTTCCAGGGAGAAATGGGGGAAGTTGCTTGGCAGTCTTCCCATGTCAGACCGAAAAGCTTACACTACAGGGCAGTTTGGGGACCCAGTATTTATCCCCTGGTGCTCCAAGTTTGCTGTTCTCTCCTAGTTCTAACCTCCCCACTTCCAATTTAGCGCTTACCCTCCTATTTCCCCCTTCTATCTCACTCTCATTCTCAATTGACTCTATTCTCCACTATATTCAATCCTGCACACTCAATCCATCCCCATTCAGCCTCGGAAGCTCCCTGCCCCGCACTTCCCTCTTACACAACACACCAGAAACATACACACTCAGGCTGAGAACGCTTCCTCTTCCTACTTAACAGCTCGACAGCTGAACCACACAGACAGTTCCAAACTCTCTCCCTTCCAACAACCCCAGGCTCAGAACAGCCAACGCCAAAACCCCCATCTTCCAGACTCAGGCCATGTCTATACATGCAGCGGCACAGCTGTATTGGGTGAAGATGTTCCATGCCAATGGGAGAGAGCTCTGTTGTCAGCATAATAAAATCACCTCTGCAAACAGTAGAAACTCTCCCGCCGACATTGTGCTGTGCACATGAGCGCTTGTGTCAGCGTACCTTATGTCGCTCAGGGAGATGGTTTATTCACACCCCTAAGCGATATAAGTTATGCCAACATTGGCTGTAGCATAGACATAACCTCAGAAAACTCATCCTCAGGCTCAGAACTCCTTCCCCTCCTACCTGACACCCATTATCACCAAGCTCAGAACTACTCAGTTCAGCACACATATGCTACAGGGTCTGGAGAAGCAAAAGCAGAGGCTGCAAGGAGCCCTGTGGTCTAAACAGTCCAATAGAAGATTATATTTGCTGCTCTGTGCCTCCTCCCCATTGCTACTTGCAGCCCATGTGCTACAATGGCTTAAAGGGCTGAAGATTGGAAGGAGCATGTGGTCTCTCCCATCATTTAAAAAAACTAAACTAAATTAAAAAAGGCCTTGACCCCACCCTCTCACTCAAATTATCACCCCATCTCCCTGCCCCACTTCATCTCTACACTCAGTGAGTGTACCGTCTACAACTGCGGTCTTCAATTTTGTCCTCTTGTTACATTCTAGAAAATGCCCCCACACACCCCAAATCTGGCTTCCACCCATACACTCCACTGAAATTACTCTCACTAAAGTCTTTAATGACCTCTTCCTGGCCAAATTTCAGAGCTAGTACTCCCTCTTCACCTTCCTTGGCCCTGGCGGCCTTTGACAATGTCAGCCATAATCGTCTTCTCAAAATCCTGTCATCCCTAGGCTTTTGTGAATCCACCCTCCTTTGGTTCTCTTTCAGAGCACTCCATCAGCTTCTTTCAGCTCATCCACCTGCAATGTTTTGGTTTTTAGATTGTAAGCTATTTGGGGCCAACCTGGTTGTGACTACAAGTCACTACTGCAAAATAAATGCTAAAATAATGGAAAATGTTGGGATATCTTAATTATAGGCATTGCTACCTGTGCCATCTATAATAATAGCAGCAACAGCCTCATACTCCACTTCAGTGGTGCTAATGTAAATAGTGCTCTATCTTTTTCCTCTGCCACCTGCAGTCCTTGCGCTGCCCCAATCCCAGTCCTAGGGCAGGATGGAGTAGCCTGGGCCGCTCTAACTTGTGTCAGCTGGCTAGAGTCCCCAAAGTTCCACTGCGGGCTATGGTCCCCAAGAAAGCAAAGTACATTCACTCCCCTCATCCATGCCCCAGAATCTGCTCCCAAAGGGGTTGATTGAGGCCCTTTGTTCTTTTTGAAATAACATAGGTAGTCCTGAAGCTGGAAAGGGTGTATACCACTGACCTTTAGCACTTGTCATGTATCCACATTCCCCAGATCACTCATCTTCCAAAGTGTGGCATTTGAGGAAATGATTCATAGCTTTTGGCCTCTAGGCAAAGTGGCTAGTTGATTGATATAATGTGCCTCAAGGGATATATAGACCTGTCTCGGTCACATAACTGTCAGTTCCTTTTCAACCAAGACCTAAATTATTGAGTAGTTCAACTCTCTAAGGGAGGGCTGGGTGACCGTAGATCCATAATATTTTCAAAGAATCCTTTTTGCAGGTAAACAACTCCTTAAGACCAAAATCCTAGAGGGAAGTCTCTATAGACATAATCAGCATAGAATAATAACTGCCGATAATGAAAAAAATCTGTGTAGAAAGAGATTTTTTTCATGACTTCTAAAAAATGAACTAATTTAGAGCACCACCCACTTAGATTTGGGGCCAGATCCTCAGGAGGTGTGAATCAATATAATCTCAATGGACTTCAGTGGAGCTACTCTGATTTACACTAGCTGAGCATGAGGTCCTGTATGTCTCAAAGTAACATTATCATAGGATCATAGAAATGTAGGGCTGGAAGGAGCCTCAAGAAGTCATCAAGTCCGATCCCCTGAGATATGCAGGACCCAAGTAAACCTACATCTTTCTTGAGAGGCGTTTGCCCAACTTGTTCTTAAAAACCTCCGGTGATGGAGATGCCACAAACTCTCTTGGAAGCCTGTTCCACAACTTAACTATCCTTATAGTTAGACAGTTTTTCCTAATATCTAACATAAATCTCTGCTGCAGATTAAGCCCATTACTCTTGTTCTACCTCCAGTGAACATGCAGGACAATTGATCACCATCCTCTTTATAACAGCCCTTAACATAGTTAAAGATTTATCAGGTGCCCACCTCAGTCTTCTTTTCTCAAGACTAAACATGCCCAGTTTTTCTAACCTTTCCTCGTAGGCAGGTTTTCTAAATCTTATATATCATTTTTGCTGCTCTCCTCTGGACTCTCTCCAATTTGTCCACATCTTTCCTAAAGCGTGGTGCCCAAAATTCAGCACAGTACTCCAGCCGAGACCTTACCAGTGCCAAATATAGCAGAACAATTATCTTCCATGTCTTACATATGACACTCCAGTTAATACACCCCAGAATTTTAGCCTTTTTCACAGCTGCATCTCATAGTTGACTCATATTCAATTTATGATCCACTATAACTACTGATCCTTTTCAGCAGTACTACCTCCTGGTTAGTTATTTCCTATTTTGTTGTTGTGTATTTGATTTTTCCTTCCTAAACGAAGTACTTTGCCCTTGTCCTGATTGAATGTCAACTTGCTGAATTCAGATCAATTCTCTAACTTGTCAAGATTGTTTTGAATTCTAATCCTGTCCTCCAAAGTATTTGCACTCCCTTCCATCTTAGTATCATCTGCTAATTTTATAAGCTTACTCTCTACTCCATTATTCAAGTCATGAATTAAAATATTGAATAGTACTGGACCCAGGACTGACCCCTGCCAAACCCCACTAGACAAGCCCCCCTAGTTTGACAGTAAACCATTGATAATTACTTTCGAGTATGACCTTTCAACCAGTTCTGCATCCATCTTACAGCAATTTCATCTAGATCACATTTCCCTAGTTTGCTTATGAGAATATCACGTAAGACTGTGTCAAAAGCCTTATTAAAAGCAAGATATATTACATGTACTGCTTTCACCCATGTATTAGGGCAGTAACCCTGTCAAAGAAGGAAATTAGATTGGTTTGGCATGATTTTTTCTTGACCAATCCATGCTGGCTATTCCTTATAACCCTAATATCCTCCACCCAGGTCCTCTTTGTTTCCCCTTTTGAAAGACAGTTACTATGTTTGCCCTTCTCCAGTCTTCTGAGACTTCACCCATCCTCCAGGAGTTCTCAAAGATCATTGCTAACGTTTCCGAGATTGCTTCAGCTAGTTCCTTAAGAACTCTTGGATGAATTTCATCAGGCCCTGCCAACTTGAATACAACTTATTTAAATATTTTTAACCTGTTCTTTTCTTATTTTGGCTTGCATTCCTTCCCCCCTTGTTGTTAATACTGTGTTGAGTATCTGGTTACCATTATCTTTTTTGTGAAGAGTGAAGCAAAATTGGTATTAAACGCCTCAGCCTTCTTGATGTCATCAGCTATTTGCTCTCCTTCCCTGCTAAGCAGAGGTCCTATACTTTCCTTCCTTACTGAGAATATCCCACAACCCCATGAGTCACAGTTCTTTCTTTCGAAGACAGAACATACAACAGTGGCAGTTTTCCATAAAGGGCATCTTTATAATGCCATACACCATGTCAACGAACATAGCAACAGTATCAAGGAACACAGCAAAAATAGCAACTGTCTAATTTTAAAATTATTTTATAACAAAAAGTAATAATTTTGCAAAAATACTGTGTTGCAAGTTTATATATTTAGGGTGAACAGATGTCCCAATTTTATAGGGACAGTCCTGATTTTGGGGTCTTTTTCTTATATAGGCTCCTATATAGTCTCCTGTCCCAATTTTTCACATTTGCTGTCTGGTCACCCTATTTATATAGAACTTTTTATGATTATTTTGTAGGGTTGCTTGCATGTCTAGATTAAAAGAAAGACAATTTATGTAACTGTTTAAACACTTATTAAGCATTCTTAGCAGCATTTGAAGCCCAAAGCCCTTGCTTAGACGTGAAATACAGACAAGAATGAAAGTCCTCAAACAGAAGCTACCTTATAAAGTTGGGTTTCAGAGTAGCAGCCGTGTTAGTCTGTATTCGCAAAAAGAAAAAAAGAGTACTTGTGGCACGTTAGAGACTAAAATTTATTTGAGCGTAAGCTTTCGTGTGCTACAGCATCTGATGAAGTGAGCTGTAGCTCACGAAAGCTTACGCTCAAATAAATTGGTTAGTCTCTAAGGTGCCACAAGTACTCCTTTTCTTATAAAGTTGGTTGTGAACGGTTTCCCCCTATTTAGCCAAAACACATGGTCAGGATTAAAGCTAATGTGTTGCTAAAAGTAGCAATCATTTGTGGTTTTTGGAAAAGAGGGGTAATTAAAAGGGACACTAATTATTAACATTTTGCACAACTACCATCAAAAACCAAAATACAGGAAGCACTTCTGACTGATTTAATTACAAAGTTGAAGCTAATATCGGGTTCACAGAAAGCCTCAAAGGTTTCAAGTGAGCCAAATTTTTATTTCACATTTTAAGCAAGTGAAATTCAAGGCTTTGCATAGTTTTGATAAAGAAAGAACGAATGCAAGTGAAATTAGGTGGTTTCAGGCAAGTTTTGCTTTGGATTTTGAGGTTTGTTCAAATTCAAACTCAGTGAGTATTTGTTCACAGCTGGTAGCAAGGAACAGTACAACAGATCATTTGAGACAGGGATGGTGTTTTTAGCCTTTGTTCATACAGCACCTAGAATGCTTAGGTTCTGGGCCATGATTAAGGCTTCTAGGCGGTACAATAATGCAAATGAATAATACTAATAAAAACAGTAATAAAAGTACCTTTTAAAACAGTATCAAAGAATTAAAATTAAATGGAAAAAGAATACCACAGAGCACTCCATCCATTCTGTGTACACCCACTACATTGCTAGGGAAAATATCCATATTTCTGCTGGAGTTATACCCATGAACTAGGCCCAACAGATGTACACACAAGATATAATATTGCATATTATTGTAATTATAATATTATTTAAACTTTGGGTTTTTAGAGAGAGAGAGAAAAAAAACCCCAAAGTTTAAGTATTTAATTTTCTTCAGGGCCACACTGTAGCTTTCCAGATTCTGTTTTCAACTAGATGTACAATGTATTCTATAAAACTTAGCAAGCAACTATCTTCTGCATATGAAAAATAATTGTCACAGCACACACATTTTCTCATTAGTGACTGAAAGATTCTTAAATGTTTTCCTCCCTTCTCCTTCTCTAAATCTGTAAAGTCTGGACAAAGCTGAGGTAGGAATAAGACATGATGATCTTAACACTTTTCTTTTGGCTCTGTCAAGTTTTAATTGGTGTGTGAAAGGTCAATAACTCATTCACTTCAGACTAGGGACTAGGATAAATCCAATAACTTAGATAAACAGCACATCAGCAACTACAGAACTTGAATCTGAAATCATCATGTTGTGCAATAGCTATCCTAAATATCTGCATGTTCTTATCACTCTAACCTTCGTCCTCCTTCTTTCTCACCCTGTTGTTTTCTAGACACACTGATATGCATTGTGTTAAGTTTAGACTGTAAGCTCTTTGGAGAAGAGACTGTGTTTTGTTCTGTTTGTACACCACCAAGCACAATAGGACCATGAACCTAATTAGGGTCTTTAGGAGCTCTTGTAATATAAATAATAATATTAATTATGAACATTTGGCTAGATTTGAGTTATATAATTATCTTAATGGGTAGATTCATGGAAAGTAGAGTTGAAGCTGGACATTCCTTTGAGATTTTTTGCATACACATTATAATTTTCCATTTTGGACAAAAATATATATGTAATTTTCCTCAGCTGACCAAGTACCTCCAACACTTATTAAAATGCCTTTTAAGACCCAATTTGTTTTTTGAAAATGTTCTGAAAGCCATTGTTAGCTTTAATAAGATAAAGAAGACTATATTTCTATGCAATATCTTCTCGATTCAGGTATTTAATGCCCAACATCAAAGCCAGTTATGCACATATATCTTCAGTAACTTAAGATAAAGGAGGAAATAAAGTTCATATAAGAGGTGATTTTTGTCAGTAGAAATTTTGCCTGAGTTAGAACTAGCAGGTCAGGCTCAAACTATGCATTTCAGCCTACAACCCATTATTCTCACTACATATTACAAGTTACTTGGAACGAGGACTGCCATTCTCTCTCTCATATACATTTTTAAAAGTCAATACCCAATAAAAATTTAGAAATCATTAAATCATTACATATTTATTTCTTGTAATATCTATCTATAATAGTGATCAAAATAACATTTATATAAAAGAACGAAATGCCCCTTCCTGTCTTAGCAGAGGAAGGAGTTGTTTGGTCAGACTGACAGTGGGATGACAATGCCTTGAAGTCCTAGTTAGAGGAAGTGCATACCTTCTTGCACCGGGACTTTCCTTCCTTCTCTCCTCCTTATGGCAAGAATGCACATGCACATCATGCATGAGTGGGGGATCAGGTTGGTGAGAGTGGAGTGGAGTCTTTAGCTCCCTTAGCCACCACTGGCCTCATCAGGGAGGAAAGGAAGATGACTGGTGATTAAGCATTTCCAGGCATGCAGCAGCCATTCTTGCTGCTTAAAGCTGGTCAGCCTATCGGTGGTATTTATAGCTGGGTTTCCAGGTTTGTTGTACATCTGACCAGAACACTTTTTAGGACCAGAAAAAAATGTCCTTCCAGGCAAGCCTGGCAACAGGTTTATTTTCCTTTTTCACAGCATCCCTCGAAGTCTGGTAGGTGAGATAATAAAGATAAGAGATCATACAAGTGGGCTGAATTATCAATTTAGCAAGAGGTGATTGGCTAGCAGTCCCAACACTCACCCCTTTGGATGCCTGGTGTGAGGACATTTAACCCTGCACTACACAATGCTTCATAAATTCTATGCAGTGGCATCAGAGTAGCTAAAATGAAAAAGAAGTAGCCCACGATTATGGAAGACAGTATTGTCTAATATATTGTGTGTGGGAAAAGAAAGCAGGAATTCCTGAATTTTAATCCCAAATCTACCACCAATTTGCCTCGTAGTCTATGATAAATTACCTCATGTGCATGTAATACAGGAATAATAATGCTTAGTTACCTAGAACACACAGGTGGTATTAGTATTTATCATTCCTGAATAGATCACTATAGATTTAACATGCTAAGTATTAGAAATTCATAACTCTTCAAATGAGTTTTTCTGCATTACTGTTTCTCCTGGCTAATTCTGGGTAAAAATTCTCTGTGTGACTTTCAGCAAGCTATACAATAGAGAAAACCTAGTTAAACATCACTCTTCTGATAGAGGATCTCTGTACTTGTTTTGATATTTTATAAATTGTGAACTTCTTTTATTCCAATTCCTTCTTTCACAACATTGCAAGCACTTGAAAGGAAAGCAAGGTTATATTTTGCTATAATTGTCTTTTGCTGCACTCTGCTGGAACACTGCATTTTCCATGTGAAAATAGTGGTGCTCCATATATTGTTTTAATAAACAATGTAAAATTGCACAGTCAAAGAGAACAACGTAATTCATTGTCTCAATTCTCATGGGAAATTAGACTTATTTTCAGCATTTTACATTTTTCAAACAAGGGTGCCTAAAATTAGGCATCCAAATGTATATTTATGTATCCAAATAAGAGTGGCTCAGTTTTCAAAGGTATTGAGACCCCTGCAGGTGTTATCAGCTTCAATAGGGTTTGAGAGGGCTGAGCCCTTCTGAAAATAAAACTACTAAATTCCACATTTAAGTCCTTTAAGCACTCAGATTGGAAAACGGTGGCCTTATATCTTTCATTTTGAATATCCCTTTTTAATTTGATAAACGTGCCATATTAAAAAAAAAAGTAACATACACATGTAAAACAACCTCTCATTCTTCCCCAAAACATAACAGTGAATGCTCACAAATCAGTATAGACTTAATTTTTACATAAGCTGATGCCAGACTTTAATCTTTTTAAAATTTACTAAATTTCACTGACCATATTATGCAAGATATAAGTTTTAGTCCCATTTGCTATATTACTAACTAAAACCTGATGAGGCTTGCTTGGGACAGAGAGAGGCAGACCCTCAGCTCGTTTAAATGGTCATAGCTCTATTGACTTCAATGGAGCTCTATTACAATTTACTCCACCTGAGGATCTGAAATGACCCAAACATGCCATGTCTCAAACTAAACATAACTTCCTTCTGGCATTCCCACCCACAAATATGCATCTGTGTTAAAACAAGGGGTGGATATCTTCTGATGAAAAGTAAATCTATTTGCATTGGCCCAGAACTTCATGAGAAAGGGGGAAATAAACAACAGATGCAAAGGAACAGAAACATGGCAAGCTTATTTCAGCAAGCTTCTGAGCACAATGAGAAAAAACTTTCACCCTGAGTCCTGTCATGGTGTTTCACACTGGCCCTGGTCCCAGGACACACGACATACTTCTCAATTTTTACTAATACCTGCTAAAATTATGTCTTGGCCTCTTTGCTTGGAAAGAAAATGACTCTATACTTTATACTACATAATCTATATAATCTCTTAAAGAGTCTTCATGGAGAAAGTTTTCCATGGAACATTTCTCTTGCAAAGAACTCTGAGGCAAAAATTGCCTCTTCACAGATTTTTTTGCTGAACTCAAAAAGCAGACCAAATGCAATCAAGGGTCAACAAAACACAAAAAACATATACGGATTGAAGAAATGGCCTCAATGATTACAGCTACCCAAACCCGAAAACAGTGCCAGTAAAAAAGGCGAACATGACAAAAATATTAATCAGAGAAACTACTGGCTTCAAAGGTTGAACTACCAACCTAAAATTGGGGAGACAAGCAGTTTTTCTGTAAACACACAGCTGGGAATTTGTTCCTATTTCTTTTGCCTAATAAAACAATTTAACAAAACATATGTAAGTTAATTCAGTCAGCGAAGACAATTTCCCAGAAAAACAAACCCAAACACTAAGGGCAAAATGTTCCTCTGGTCCATGAATGAATCAGAGCTGGAGGAGAACAGCATATGAATGAGGTGCAGTAGTTTTCTCTGCATGTTCCATTCCTGTTCCAAATAGGAAATTCTGCCTGCACTGAAAGTATAAGTATAAAACCCCACTCAACATGTAAGAATGGCAGAGAAGGGCAAAACAAGATTTTGAGCCTCTAAAGGCAAACTGGACATTCAGCCAACAATTAGAGGAATGATTACGGATAGCAGAGATTGGGTACTGAACTGGAATAGTGGTGGGGAGCTTAATCATATTGCAAATCTAACTAAGGAGAGCTCAAGGGAATGGAAGAGGAAGGGAGGAACCAACATGAATGGGGGGAAGCTATAGATATGCAGTTGGAAGGATGAGGAAGGGAGAAGACAGAAGAACAAATTAATGTGTATGAGGCACAGAGGAGACTGAAGCTGAATTGGAAAGAGAATATGATCCTGTACAAGGAATTGCAGAGCTGCTCCATTCCAGCGAGTGGTGGGGAATTGGGGTCAGACTAGTTCTACTGCTGATAGGGTGTGGTGGCTTCACTTCATCTAATGTCTGAATGAACCTCAGATGTGAGCATTCATGACTACAACACACAGATGGTGAGTGGGTTTTGGCAGGACATCTACCTTCCTTGAAAGCACACCTTATTACCTGGAGGTAATGCAGATTTGCAGCAAACAAGAGATTCCACCACTATGGATTCATAGTGGCATCCCAGAAGAGTGGTGAGCAAGATGTGTGGCTGCACACCTTTTACACATTTTGGGTACTTCTACACAGTAGAATTCTTGATAAAAATGTGGCCTCCACAGGAAGAAATATATCTAAACTGTGACGCACATCACCACAATCAGCTAAAACATTTGTCATGCTCAGTAAAAGATAGTGCTCAATAAAGCAAAAGAGAATGCAAAAATAATACACTACAGTATATGCTGGGTAATATTGTCAAGATCCACTTCAAGCTGTACATTGTGGTTTATAATGACTGCATATATTTCTGCACAACAAACTAAAATAGATGTGAAATTGAGATGAAACACAAAACTGTGGTCTTCACATTTAAAAAAATGGAAAAATAATTGTTCACAGACATTTTAATAAATTGTATACCTAATGACTACAACCAAAGAAATATCCAGACATTTCAAAGAAGAGTAGATAAAAAAAAAGAGTTATTCACCTACACTGTAGTCTGCTTTATATTTGTTTCTATAATGCAGATAGTAAAAACAATTTGTGAGAGCTTCACATAATCTTTAAAAGTGAAAAGAATCGTAATAAGAAGATAGTATATATTCAAGCTAGACAGTCTTTTTTTTAAAGTGAAGTAGTTTTTTCAGTTTATTTAAAGAACAGTTTATGCATTTATTAGAACATAATGTGTTCATTAAAGGGGAGAAAGTAAACAAAAATAGAAGATTACATGCAAAAAGCTTAGCTCAGTTTTTCTCTAAATTCCAAAAACCAATTAAAATTAGAACTGAGACAAGGACTACTGTTTTCTTTAAAATAACAAATATTCTAATTAACTAGCAAATATTTAACCCATGGCTAAAACTCTGCTCTTTAAAGAAAGACTAAATAATGAGGGGTAATTAAGGTAGCGAGGGCAAAAGGTTACTTATTTAGGATATTTCTACGGTAAGGTGTTTAAATTATAGGTTTTATTTAAAACGTATGGGCCAATGCACAAGAAAAAAATGCAATTTTAATGGAATGCAGAACAAATTAACATTTAAACATTATAATACGACTCAATTGTATAATGGGATTTTGCTAAGTGTCACAGACCAGAAAATAAAAGTAATACTCCAAGGTATGCTTGTTAACCTCTTCAAGCTAAACATATTATAGGCCTACTGACAGCTGTAAATAGACATATTGTAACATGAAAGACTCTGAATTCAAAGGTACCTAACAAGTTTAAAAAAAAAAAAAAGGTGTGCAAAAAGCGTAGCTGAACAAGATAAAAATATGTTGTTCATATCAAATTACCTTCAGACTTTTGTAAGGAGTTTCACAAAAGATTTCTCCCATTCCTCTGATTTTCATGGCCCGTCTCTTCATCAATCCCCCTCTATCTAACCACATGCTACAGCAACTTAGACTGGAGAGGACTACCTTCAAAGCCTATATGCACCACCTTCTAGATTGGTTAAAAGGCTTTCTGCAAAACACATGAAGTACTCTCTCTCCCTGATAGAGGCTGCCTCCACACCACAGTCAAATCCAGTTGACCTAGGGCCCTGATCCAGCAAAGCACTTAAGTAGGTGCTTAACTTAAAGAAGTTTCACTAGTTCCGAAATTGCACCACAATGAATTACCAGGGGAAAAAAAATAATTAATTATGGGCTCAAAGAAGCCATGTTAACAGGAATTTATTGCACATTGAGAGAAAAGAATACATCCGGAGTACCTGAAGGCTTATATGGTCGTTTAATCATTTATTGATGACTTATTAGTAAAACTCAGGTCTAAGTAATTCAGTGTAATTAAGAAAAGGTTGTAAGAATTATTCAGTACTAAACCATACAATAAATGTATTGCAAAGCAACATTATTCAGTGCTGAATTATGCATTATTGCATCTTGAATACAGTGTAGCATTCTTGCAAGTGCATCAAGAAATCTCATTATCCTTCATCACGTTTCAGAATGTCTAACTGCAAGTACATTTATTTTTAAAGGTTTATTTTTCACTCAAAAATAAGAAGAGAAAAAATATTTTATTCCACAAAAACTTTACTATAGCAATTATACAAAGATAATGGGATATACTGTTTGGTTTGTTTTCTTATTCCTCAGCCCCCAACATCAGAGAATTGCACTCACTGTTGAAGCACTAACAACCTTATTTTAAAAAAATGCTGTCTAAAATTGTCCACAGTGGGATAATTAAAAGCTTCCCAATGTGGAATTACTAACAATATGAAAGTTACTTGTCAAGCACACCTAAAATATGAGTTAGGTCTGTTAGACTATGCCAATTGGCAAAAATAAATTGAGAATAAGCTCCCCCCCCTTTTTTTTTTTTGGTCAGTTTACAGATTTAACTGACATTTTAGCTCCAACATAAACTTTTCTTTTTATTAAAAAATCTAAATTGGGAAAATGACCACACAAGTTAAGTTCTTCCTCAGAGAAGTAGTGGTGAGACCAGGAGTTTGAGCTGAGAGTGTGCTGATTTTAAGGAATGCAGAACCAGAGGAAGACAAAAAATGTTATAAATGTAGAGCAAAATCTGCTATTTAAAACTCTTTTTCTTGTAGTTCATAATAGGTAAGTGTTGGGTTATTAATTCCTACGGAGAGTTCTCTTGAGATGTTTTTCTTCAAGGATCCATAGTCCCGGATTATGTTGCATCTGGGGAGTGGCATCAAGAAAAATTCATTGTTCATAATTAACTAGAAGCAAAATCTATTAGGGTACCCATAATGAGTGCTATAATCATGATTTTATATACCATGTAGCTAGAGCACTGGATAGGGAATCAGGAAATCTGGGTTCTATTTTCTGGTCTGCTGGGTGACCTGGGGCAAGTCATGTCATATCTCCTTGCCTCAGTTTCCCCTTCTGTAAAGTGTTGAAATGATACTACATACACCCCTCGCTACAGAATCAGCTTTTCTACTGCAGTGAATGTGAGTTTAAAATGTTTTTAATACTTTGGCAGCCTGTTAGCGGCCCATCTACACTTTCCATCCATGCTGCTTTAGCAGACCACGCAGCTGTCTCCTTAGAATAGAAAGCAGCCCATCTTCCAGCATCAAAATGCCTGTTATTATGGTGTTCTCCCCTCTGCATGCAATCATGCGAAAATAAGTATCAAACAATGAGATTTGCTTCAGATTCTTGACACAAAACAGATATTGGGAGTAAATTTAGACTCCCTCATCTCAAACTTATCAAGCTTTGGCAAGATGCCAGATTATGCAACATCTGTTCATTTACTGTTAATTTTCTTTTCACCTACCACCAACTATTGAACAGAATACATCACAGAAAGTCAAAACTGATGGGTTTCAATGTTTTTCTTTGCTACTGTATCACAAGGGCCTCTCCACCGCTCCCTCAAAATCCCTTTGCATGCTAGCATAAAAAGAATTACCATGGAGCAGTGGCTGTTCTCCATGGCTGGGACCACTGAAAACTGATCCCACTGTCTGAGATTTTCCATGACCATTCTGCCCGGCTTGGCCAACGTGCAGCAACAATTTTCTGATTCCATTCTCATAAAAGACATGGATGTGCCCATTAAATTAAATATCTATTTGCAATAAACCTTAGAAAAAAACTTGAGTAATTCTCAATTCTGGGGGAAAAAATAAAGACTAAAAACTCTGCATATATTATTATGGGCTATTCAATATCATAATTTGGATGCTTGCTAAGTACAGGAAAAGATTTGTTATCCAGCATTTGGGGGAATGGTGGGTGCTGGTTAGTCAAAAATTCCGATTAACCTCAGAATTATACTTACCAATTGAGGGAGGCAGTTTGGGTATGGGAGGGGGCTCAGGACCGGGGGTTGGGGCGTGAGAGGGGGTGTGGGGCAGGGGTGCGGGATCCGGGCAGTGCTCCCCACAAGTGGCGACATGTCTCTGCTGCTACTAGGCAGGGGCGCAGACAGGCAGCTCTGTGCACTGCCTCTGCCCGCAGGCATTGTCCCCCGCAGCTTTCATTGGCTACAGTTCCCAACCAATGGGAGCTGAGGAGCCAGAATTTGGGGCAGGGGCAGCGCTTGGTGCCCCCGTGGCCAATCCTCCACCTAGGAACAGCAGGGATAAATTGATGTTATTTAATTTTAAAACCCTTCGTGCTATGGAATCCAGTTACCTGAGAGACCATCTCCAACCTTATAGCTTGTCAAAGCAGTTAATGGTGGCTAGGAGATTTGTAGACGGTTGCTCAGTGAAGCATCTCTGCCTTTGAAATTTCCTTTCTTCAGCATCCAACAGAACCCAGGTTTAGTGAGCTTCAGGAAATGAGCAAATGCCCCTTTATTTTGTTCAACATTTGATTGAATGTTTTGGTCTGCTCTTTATTTTATTTTTCATTATTGTATGCGTTACTTTGTTTACTTGCTTTGTTCTGGTTCTGCTGCGCTGTTCTGCATTTTGTATCAGAAAGACCTTCCCACTACTTGCTAGTCAGAGTTACTGAGGCTGCAGTTTCAGTGTATCCATCCCTCTTGAGGTAGCATTAGTAACTTATGCAAACATTTTTTGCAACTGAAGCACTTAGTTGCTATGGTAATAGAACTAGTACTGTCACAATTACTAGAATGAGTACATAAAAGACACAAAAATCTCCAATACAAGCATAAAGAGAGCTATTACCATTTCAGGCCAAAACACCCGAAAGGCTCTTTCAATAGGAGTTATCCTAAAAAGTTTAGGGGAAATTAGTTGAGATGGCATTCTGAATATATTGATATACATTCTCTGGACCAAATTATTTTCTCATTTACATTGCCATAAATCTAAAGTAACTCCTTTGTAGTCACTCCAGAATTACTTACTCTTGTGTAACAGAGTAAAATTTGTGTTTCTATGTCAAATACTGCTGCAGCTAACTTCTTTGGTAGCATTCATTCATTTTTTGTGATACTGGATATATTAAAACATGAGTCACAAAAAAAGGGTGGGGAAACAATGAACCAATGAAATGAAGAAATCATTTCAGAGAATGGAAAAAAACACTAAATGCATAATGATTCATACATAATACTGCATGAACGGTTGTCTAAAGAAACACTAAGCAATGAAGATTTTTAAATGTCAGCATATTCCACAAAGCTAAATGAATAAAATGATAAAACTTAACACTTCCTGAAAATTAACAAGGGAAATACAATTAATCTAGCCCTGTTCCAGGCTACTAACAGACAAAGGGACAATGAAAATTTCATGGTGACATAACTGGGTCCCTGAACTACAGATTAAACATAGCCATATCTCAAGAGGTTGGAATTAAAACAGACAAAAGTGAATCTTTGACTGGAAGAGTCAGAATCCTACTTATGTGTTAAAAGTCTTCCTCAAAGTACTCTACTACAATATACAGATCAAATTGTCATTGAAATATAATCTTCCACTGTGCCACCATTTAGAATTATTACTAACTTATTGAAAACAGATGTCAAGAATTCCTTGAGGCACTTGATTATAAAACTTCTGAGGCTGTTATCATCATAGAATAAATCATAACTGATCCTTGAAGGATGAGTCTGGTTAATAACCTAGAAAAGCAATACAAAGACAGACATTTATTGGACAAGGCTGAACAAAGTGTTGATCTTGAAATATGTAAACTGGAAGAAATTGGGTAAGACTTTAGACAGAAGCCCAGAGACCTTTAATTAATGATGTAATCAAGAAGCACACACTAGAATGAGGAGGAAAAAAACCATTTTCGGTGAGTAACTGACAGATTAACATGGAATTTTGAAACTGGTTTTGGGAGGATTTAGGAGGACTCCACAGCACCACTACATGAAAACACATCAGTCACAAGAGGAAAAAAGTCACTCATTCTACAAGATGCAGTGCCTTCTGCCAGGGATAACTTCTAAAACACCACAAAGGCACAAAAATACAGTGGTTCCAAAAGACGCTTCATTAATTGATGAATTTATATTTCATTAATTGACTATGATAAACATAGAATATCCTCACTAGTTCAGTAAAAAAGAAAAAAAGGATTGTGAAAGTACAGCTGGAGAACATATACCACCACAAGACAGGTGTAGAAGCTCCCTCAAGCAACACAGGGAGGGATACACGGAGATTAAATTCTGCCAGGTTACAGACATTTTCCATTTGAAGATGCACAGTTTCTGTCTATTCCTTCCAAGTATTTCTGAGGAGTTGGAGCACCTAGTCCTTGTAAACATCAGCTCACCAAGTCCATTCCAGCAGAGATAAAGAGCCAGGTTTAGAATACAGACAATGCTCTAATTGTATGGTGATCAGATGTAGTAAGATTGTAGCCTGGAGTGACTGACAAAATTATTTCATTTGTAGTGATCATTCAGATTTTCCTATCAAGCAAGGGACTGTGGAGGCTACACAATACTGACATCTCCTGTATCACAGAGATTAAATGAAGGAAATCATGCGCAAAAGTCTCGTTTTAAAGAAAGAAAAAATCCATTGCAGTTACGGTACTTCCTGGACTTTGAGCAGAGAACACCGTAATATTTTGTTTGGAGATGACAGAGTTCTTTCATCCCCACTTCGCAATTGAAAGATTACTTATGGATACCGCCATTCTAGTTAGTCTGTTATTGAGATTGGTTTCCTTAAAAAGGTAGTCACTAAAACGGATTAACTGTACGCAGCTCAACTCCATCTTTTGGCTTCCTGAAATAGGAAGTAAGATGAGCTATCGTATCTGTTGATGGAAATATCATGGCCTGTATGTCTAAGTGAAAGTGCACCCGGTGTTCTTGAGACTGGTTCTTCCAAGTCAGTTATGTCTGAGATAAACAGCAACTGAGTTCTTATGTGAATAAGGTACTGAGGATATATGTATGCCCAGTGATACTAACAAACACTTCACTTGAAGTAAAAAGTTGCCACATGGATACTGCTTGCCAAATTCCTGAAGGCTGAAGCTAATGCAAACTTACATCCCTTTGTTACTCTGTGCAGTGAATTGCTGGAACAATTAATATATTAGAGCTGAGACTGTGCAGGTGGTATGGAATACCAAAACTTTCTGCCTTCCCTTGCTGGCAGTAACAGCTGTTTCCTCTGATTTTGACACAATAAAAGGAGCATTGAATGTTTCCTGTCAATAATTTAAACTTCAGCAGTGTCCTAAACGTGGCACTCTATATGCTAATCTTCATCGAGAAATGCATCCAATGAAGTGAGCTGAAGCTCACAAAACCTTATGCTCAAATATATTTGTTAGTCTCTAAGGTGACAAGTTCTCCTTTTCTTTTTGCGGATACAGACTAACACGGCTGCTACTCTGAAACCTCTCCTGTCATGGACTCTGACGCCCCATTCCTGGGAGCTACTGTTATAGGAGCTGCAGATTAGTTCCTTTTTCACTCCATCAAATGTAGACAGGATTTAGCTCTCCCAATCTCTGCAGTGATCCAGTGATTCCTATTCCTATTGGTCTAAGGCTTTGGTACAGGATTTGACCTTAAAAGTGGTTACCATTATGTGGTGCCTCAGCACATCTATGCATTGGTTCGACAGTGCTTCAATCCACACAGGGTTAGCGATGCAAAACAACTGTAACCAGGGCCTTGAGGCTTTAACATTTTGTGCCATCAAAACACAGGTACATTTCACACAGAATACCTTGCTTTTCAGTGGTTGTACATGTTCCTCATAACAAAATACTTGTTTGCTCCAGTATTGTTCATCAGCTGAAGATAGTGCATTGTAAGCTGAAGAATGTTGTGTGAAGGTTTTGTCTGCCACTGGAGCAAGTAATTGCTACTGGAATAAAATACAGAATTCTTGTGCCAGCCATCTTGATATATACTTCTCAAGAGTGACCAGCATCTTTTGGATGCCTTTGGAATATCTCTTGAAGCAACTGGGGTGGGGGGGAAACTCTGATAACATCCTAATGAAGCCATACTTAAAGCTAAATAGATCCTATGCAAAAAGAAATATAATCCTATTCTGAATGCAGTAAAACATAGTACTTCAATTATTTTTAAATACCCACTAAGCTACTTTTAGTGGCTATTAAAATACTATATCTAGCAGAAAAAGCAATAAAGCAAAAGAAGCTATATATAACTCCTCAAAAAAACTGCATATTTAGTTAAACCAACGATTTATGTGTTAGGTGTAGATCTCAGTGATATTATCAGGGGAAAATGACTATTACACCAACGGGTGTGACAGATAGCCTTTGAGTCATGCATGGTGAACTCTAATGCTTTTGCTTTGAGGTAAAAGTCCTTATTAATCAAACTATGAATCATTCCAACAATGGCATGTTTCTGGGGCCATGTGTGTCAAAAGTATGAATCTAGAGAGACTACTCGATCATCTATGACTGGTTCTGAGGTCTTTATCAGTCAATTAATAGACAAGGAAAGGAGTTAAGTGGCTTGGGCAAAGAATTATGGACCTTACTGCCATTCTAAATTTATTTTAATGAATAAATGTAATGACTTTTCTAACCACCTCCATAACTTTTGTTCAGTGTCCTATGCATTGAAGGTCTAAAAAATAATCACAGCACATTTATCATTGAAGCTTATTTTATTCTATACTCTTCCAGTAATAACTATTTTAAAGCACTTCAGAAGTTGGATAATAAACCAGGGTTCAAAGTTCTCGTTTTTTAGAAACAGACAGACAAACTACATTTGTTTAAAATACTGTAGGTGACACATACTTATTTGACATCTCGCCAGCACCACCATTCACTGCCCTTCTAAGAGACTAAGATTTAGATATAGGCACATAAGGATCTTCCTGAACGAAATCAATGCTAGTGAAGCAAGCCAGGTGAGAGGAAAGATCATTAAAAGAAAGAAGCTCCTGATTCACACCTGTAACATCTTTTGTGTCAGCTGATCATGGAGTTGAGTTAGCAGCAGTTTTCAAAGTAGTAAATTACTGGCTCTAATCTCTGGATGTATGATGCTGAGAAAGGGATGTTTGAGAAAACAGATTTAGAAACTGAGTTAGAAATGGTGACCAAAACAAAGGTGAGACAGATGTCCATATGTAGCAAACTACAAACTCCATTTTGTTTTGTGAGCGCCATTTTATTGTAAGATTGTGCTGTGCCTATACTTTTGCCTTTTAACCTCCATTTTATATGGAAACCTCCCAGGACATTAATATAGAGGGACTCCCATTCAAATGGAGGCACCCTCCCTAAGACAATGAGCTAACTGTCCCCACGCTGAGGAACCAGTTCAACTAAGTCAGCTTGTAACCAAGCAATGGATCACCTGACAAGCAACATGAAGTCACTGAGGAGAGTAACCTGACAGCGTGGGACTGGAACCCTCTAAAAGGGCAGCTCTCTTCCCAGCAATCTTAGAAAGTGGAGCAGAAACAGGACCGGAAGCAAACAAGGTTGATCAGGAGCTGAGAATCCTGAACCCCCTGAAAACCGATTGACCAAATCCAAAGGGCTCTTGGTATGGTAAGGAAAGTGAGCCGGTACTTGTGTGCAAGTTTTGTTGTTTTTTATGGATCTGTGTACATCTCTTGTGCTGTCTGAGAGTAAAGGGTGTGTATGTGTTTATAAGTTTCTTTGAGGAGACTGTGTGTTGCTTGCTTTCACTGTCACATAGTCCATGGAGAGGGAAATAGTAAACCAGCAGGTCCACAGTTTTAGAGGAACTCTGGGAGTGGGCAACAGATACTGGGAGGCTTGTGAGAGCTAACACCAGTTTCAGAGCCTTGGAAACTGGTCTCCACTACCAAGAGGGAGTGTCACACACAGGATCCGCACCTGGAGTGCATATCTAGACATAGAGAGCCAGACAGACAGTGCCTAAACTCTGCCCAGCCGCAGCAAGCCAAGAGCACATGGGACACAAGATCTGAGTCCAGTACAGCAGCTTGGTAAGTGTAATAAAAATGTAATAAAAGGCAAAAGGAAAATTCCATGAATGTTTATGATTCTTGTATTCTCAAGATTCTCAGTCATTTGTCAGAGAATTGATAGTTTACATGCCTAAGCTATAATAGGAACTCTCATTCTGAAGTCAAGTGTCATGAAAACTAAACAGAAAAATAATGATGTAGCTAGGGAACAAACAAGCTATTTTTACAATTTTGCCTTCCCCTACGCACTGTTATTTATCATCCTAGATCATATAAGGTCAGTGGAAAATGGAGCATAAATCAAGGAAAGGGAGTGTGTGTAAATTTGGCATAAAGCTCCTCTTTCTACTCCCCTAATCTGGAAGCTGCTGTCTACCCCCATTATGGTAGTCGTTTAGTGCCTGGAATGTAAAACCAATAACAATAGCAAAATCCTAGTGGACTTCATGGAATCTCTGGCACTTCTTCCTTTTCAGGGTAAAAACTCTGGCTGAGGTAGGGATTTGATTTATTCATTTTAAGGTTGATTTGTTTGAGGGTATTTATTTATTTGAGGGTATAAACATTTATTTATTGCAGTGGTTTGGGGAGAACAGGGTATCATTGTTGTGAGTGGAAAGGCCTTCTTGAAGAAGAAAGTTCTACAACATATCCTAAAATCTATGGATTGGTCTAATCTCCTCTGGAAATTTATTCCATAGCCAGATCCCCTTTACCAAGAACGCTTTATCCCCAGCTCTTACATGCTTTGTCCTGAGTTCTGTGACTTGTATTGACCCTGAGAAGTACAAGTGTCTCAACTATTTGCTGAGGATGGTAGTCAGGGAGGTCTTCAAGATCGAATGAGGATTTCTTGAGGATTGGGTAAACTACTGCATTTTTCAAGGAGTTTGGAAGGCATGCTTCTCAGATAAAGGCATTGACTATTTCAATTAGTAGTGGGTACCAGGATGCATTTCCTAGGTTGTGGTTTTAAGAGCTTCTTGAGCTTCAGCATGCATGATTGGGCCAAATCCGGTCAGGGGCAGTAGAGTGGTGTGACGCTATATGATTGAATACCACTGATATTACCACTCTTATACAATTGCAACAAATCTTATATAAATTATGTCATGTAAGGTATCAGTGGAAAAGTTATGATTTGCTAAGTACGATTATCCTGTTTACATGCATCTATCATCTTTGTATCTGAAGTTAGGAATATTGGTATGTACTGGTATCTTATATATGTGTTGTATTCCTGAATAACACCCCACAGATAGAATTTACATTAAGGCCAGACAGCTATGTATTGATGGCCCAATGACACTTAGCTCTCACAATAAGCCAACAGAAGAAACTCGTTCTGCCCAGATAGCTCTTCCTGCAGACCCCTCAGACCCAAGGGGTTAACAACCGTCCCCTATGGTTCAGTAAAGCATGTAAGGACATGGGATTGCTCATGTGAGCCTGGACTCCATCTTGGGCCAGTAATTTTCCAGGCACCTGGGCTGTGAGCTTTGTTTGAGACAGTAAAATTCTAGCACATGGTAAAGTATATAAAAAGATACTTGAGACATCTCCATTTTGTCTCATTGCTCTGGATTGGATTTCTAACAAGGAAGCTTTGGGTAAGGACTGATGACCCCCAATATGTTTGAGTAATTCCAAAGAAACTCTTGTAAGATAGCACTTTATTATATCACTGTTATGATCTATGAACTTTGAAAAATCGCTTGTATGTACAGTAGAACCTCAGAATTACAAACACCTTGGGAATGGAGGTTGTTCATAACTCTGAATAAAACGTTATGGTTGTCCTTTCAAAAGTTTACAACTGAACATTGACTTAATACAACTTTGAAATTTTATTATGCAGAAGAAAAATGCTGCTTTTAACAATCTTAATTTAAATGAAACAAGGACAGAAACAGTTTCCTTACCTTGTCAAGTCTCTTTTTTTTAAAACTTTCCCTTTATTTTTTTAGTCATTTACTTTTAACACAATACTGCATTTGTTTTTTGGGGGATGGGGTGGGATATCTCTGCTGCTGCCTAATTGTGTACTTCTGGTTCCAAATGAGGTGTGTGGCTGACTGGTCAGTTCGTAAATCTGGTGTTCATAACTCTGAAGTTCTACTGAATATGATCATTAACCATTTTTAACTCTCTTCTTTTCTTTTATTATTAAACCGTTAGTTTTTAGTTACTAAAGGATTTGCATCAGCGTGATTACTGGGTAAGATGTGAGTTATATATTGACCTGGCCAAGTGGCTGATCACTTGGGATTAGAAGGACCTTATATTTAATAAAAATGGTTTTCAGTAACCAATCATAGAGTCTAGTGTCTGGTTGGTGAGCCAAGGGCTGCAATGGCCAGGGAAACTGTGGTGAGACAAAAGTTCACTTTTGTTACTGGCTTGGTATAATCTAATGATAGAATAACCATCATTTTGGGTTTCAGAGTAGCAGCCATGTTAGTCTGTATTCGCAAAAAGAACAGGAGTACTTGTGGCACCTTAGAGACTAACAAATTTATTTGAGCATAAGCTTTCATGAGCTACAGCTCACTTCATCGGATGCATTCAGTGAGTCTGCCCCATTTCTCAGTGATCTCTCCTGAAGTTGGCATTCTCAGCTGTGACCCACTGAGGCACAGTGACAAGTGAATAATATGCTGTGTACACAGCACTGATACCAGGCACAAACTGGAGCAGCCTGAGGGCTATTCTAACTTATGCCTGTTGCTAATAGCCCCATTGGCTCAAAACAGCAGACAGAGAATAGGCATAATCCCTGTGCCAGCAACAGGTGTCAGGCCCTTGGGAGCCTCTATGCTGGCTCTACATTGCAAGATTGTATAAAATTGTATGTTAGCATAGAATCATAGGACTGGAAGAAACCTCGATAGGTTATCTAGTCCAGTCCCCTGCACTGAGGCAGGACTAAGTATTATCTAGACTATGCCTGACAGGTGTTTTCTTAACTTCTCTTAAACACCTCCAATGAAGGAGATTCCACAGTTTCCCTAGATAACTTTTTCCAGTGCTTTAACTATCCTTACAGTTAGGAAGTTTTTCCTAACATCTAACTTAAATCTCCCTTACTGCAATTTAAGCCCATTACTTCTTGTCCTGTCTTCAGTGGTTAAGGAAAACAATGTATCACCCTCCTCTTTATAACAATCTTTTACATACTTGAAGACTTATGTCTCATTTTAGTCTTACTTTCTCCAAACTAAACAAACCCAGTTTTTTCAACCTTTCCTCATAGGTCATTTTTTCTAGACCTTTAATCATTTTTGTTGCTCCCCTCTGGACTTTCTTCAATTTGTCCACATCTTTCCCCAAGTTTGGTGCCCAGAACCGGAACAATACTCCTTTTGCAGTCTTATCCATGCTGAGTAGAGTAGAAAAATTTCTTCTTGTGTCTTGCTATCAATACTCCTGCTAATACATCCCAGAATAATTTTTGCTTTTTTTGCAACAGTATTGCATTGTTGACATATTTAGTTTGTGATCCACTATAACCCACAGATCCTTTTCTAGGTAGTCATGTTGCATTTGTTCAATTTGTATTTGATTATTCCTTCCTAAATTTAGTATTTTGATTTTGTCCTTATTGAATTTAACCCTATTTATTTCCGACCATTTCTCCTATCGGTCAAAATAATTTTGAATGCTAACCCTGTTCTCCAAAGCTTGCAACCCCTCCCAGCTTGATATCATCTGCAAATTTTATAAGCATACTCTCTTTACCATTGTCCAAATCATTTATGAAGATATTGAACAGAACTGGACAGATCCCTGCAGGACCCTATTTGATATGCCCTTCCAGCTTGATTGTGAATCACTGATAACTATTCTCCAAGAAAACTTTTCCAACCAGTTGTGTGCCCACCTTATAATAGGTTCATCTAGGCTATCCTTCTCTAGTTGGTTTATGAGGGGGGTCACATGACAATATCTAAAGCCTTACTAAAGTAGAGAGCTATCACATCTACTGCTTGACATGGCGGTTTCATTGTGTTTCACTTTTAAAGAACAACTATGTATACTATTGGCTTTTTAAGAAAACACCTGATATAAAAAGAAAAGGAGTACTTGTGGCACCTTAGAGACTAACAAATTTATTTGAGCATAAGCTTTCGTCACAAAAGCTCATGCTCAAATAAATTTGTTAGTCTCTAAGGTGCCACAAGTCCTCCTTTTCTTTTTGCGAATACAGACTAACATGGCTGCTACTCTGAAACCTGATAAAAAGCAACTATGATCTAGCTTGCAACTCTAATCAAGTTCATTAATTCCGCACCCCTGAACAGCACTCGCCTCATGCTAAAATATAGAATAAACAGATTTTTAGAAAAGTCTCCAGAAAGAGAAAGCTATGATACAGTGAGCTTTCAAAGTTAGATCTATGGAGCAAAAATAGTCCCTTCTGAGTCCACATGAAGAAGTTAATTTTAGAGGCACCACAGGCACACTAAATGTCTGTTATGTTTCTTGAGATTTGAGCAGAATGTGAAATTAATCTGAATTTTTGGACAGAACGTACAAAGCTAGGATGTCTTTGAACTCACCTTGTTTAACAAGAACAACTGCAGGGAATTTTCATTCTAGCCTTGTTATATTACAGCTTTTTTTCCATTAGCATACCTAACAAGAAGATTTGTGAACAAGCAAGACTGTTGAAACCTTGTCAAGCAAGTATTTTAATATTTAAAATGCCATGTGGCAATTCTTGTTCATTTCATGACTAAACTTGATATACAATCAGACAAAATTAGTTTCGGATGCAAGTCATTATCAGGATGTCAAACAACATGTTGAGTCTGAAGCTGAATCAGACAACTCTGAAGGTCTGGCATCTTTAATTGAAAAACAATATTCAATTAATTGTTGACAAATATCCAGGTTTATGTACATTTTTCCCGGCGTCCTTTTTGGCTAACAAATTTGCTCAGTTTCTAGGACAGATCCTCAGATGGTTCAAATGACATTGTTCCAGTGAAGTCAATAGAACTACACTGATTTACAACAGGTGAGAATTTGGCTGTCAGTGTTCAAGATAGTTTGCAGCATAATCTCACTGAGGCCACTGGGACTATTGGGATTATTCAGTGGAGTAAGGCAATACTCAACATGAATAAGAGTATCAAAATCTGGCCACTGGTGTATTCTGCACTGTCCTAAAAAGGCTTATAGATTTTTATGTATTCTTGCCAGAATGTACTTATGTATGATTAACTTTTGTTTATTTGTAATTTAATTTTATCCCATGCTGAATATAAATTTAAACTCTAGAGAATTGTTCCTTTGAAACAGAGTTGCTATAGGTAAGAGTGGAAACCAGTCTCCATCAGAACTCTATAATGCCTTATCTGTTTAATGCTTTTGCACTTGATTTTTTTAAAAAGGAAATCATGCAAAAAACACTACAGGCCCAATTACTCAGTCCTTACTCAAGTAAAATTCTCCATGATATTAATTGGTACCCCATCATGAGTAAAGACTGCATTTAAATCATGTTTGTCTCAGGAAGTTCAAAGTCAAGATTTCTAGAGACACACATACACTCTGACCTAGTGCATGTATATTAAAACGGGTGGGGGGAAACTTACTACATTACTAAAAAAATACCATGCAAGATCACATAGCATTCAGCAAATATGAAGAAACTGACTTTCCCCACATAACCATAGAAGTATTTTGTTAAGTCTGTGGTTCTCAAACAATATGCCACCAACACAACTTGAGTATGCCATGAGATTCAAGTTCACTGAGAAACACACACAAAAAGAAAAGAACTGTTCTTTCCCATATGTAGTCTAAGCTAGGGAGCAAGTCAAGACTGTACCCTGGAACAATATCAATTCCATCACATGAAATTCTCAGTGAAGATGGGAAATGGTCAGGTATATCTAATAGGGATAGAAATAGAGATATTTGAGCTCTGAAATAACCCTCATTCGCCTCTCTTCTTTCACATACTGATACCAGTAGTGAGGAATATAGGGTTGCAACAACATATAGAGACTTTTTTTTTTTTTTTAAGAGCCATCTTGGTTTCAGGATATCTGTGGACCTGGATGCTCTTTCCATCACTGGCTTATTTGACAGCAGACCACATGATGTTCTATTTTGAACATGGATGTTTGGTGGGGTTGGAGATTTAAGGCTTTATTTGTGCATGATTAAAAGAACAGAAGTTTTAATTAATATAACCTATTCGTGCAAAAAAGTATTCAAGTGTAAAGTTAAATTCACTGAAACGTAAATCTAAATAAATGCCTGCTCTAAAGTTCCATTGTTTAATGACACAATCAGTCAGTGCTCTGAAGACATGTGCAGAGTTCACCATCAGCCCACAATACAGAAGCACTGCCAGAAGATCTGCACTTCTATTGGACCAATCTGTGGATAAACGTAGGTAGGCCTCAAATAGTGAGGACATGAATGAGGACAGCATCAAAAAGCTCAACTCTTTTGCAAGGAATCAGAGTGGGCAACTTGCAAATATTTTCAAAACCTTAACAAACGTCTACCTGTGTTACAGAGGCCCATTGGTGCCAACTGCAAAGGATTCACCGTTCTTTACAAGCAACTCATGTCTCAGACTTGACAAACTCACTACACCTAATATGCCACTTTCATGGTATTTATCTATCTAGAGTAGTATGTGAGATCTCAAAGCTTGACACTTACCAATACTGATAATCATTGCAACATGCATATACAGGGAATATTTAAGGAATAATGTAATTATACTAAAAATTATGCCCATATGGTCTTAGTGTGAGTCGCTAGGGAACAGTATGACTCAGTGATGGCATTCAATTGGGAGGGAGTTATCACCTCTTCCTAGTCAGTGGATTATATAATGTTTTGCTCAATTGTCCATCATTGCACCAACCCAGCAAAGTCAATGGAAAACCATCAAAGAAACTATAAATATTGAAACTGCTTGGAAGTGAAAAGGAACTATATGGCTGTGAAGAAATAGCCCTGTCTGTGATTAAAGATAAAAGGCTGATTCAGTATAGCACAAGGTGGAGAGAAACTTCCATTAATTGATGAGGTACCTTGAATGAGTGGGGGTTCTTCACAAATAATTGGGTCATGGCCCCTTGGGTCCAGCAAATGCTACAAGAGACTGAACTTTGGGGTGAGAATCTATTTCCTTAGATAGGAAAGAGTACTTGAGTGGCTGAAAGCTAACACCCAGTTGGCACAGGCAAGACTCCCTTACATTGGAGACAGGTGGAAACAAGATGACTCACAGCCTTTGGTGCCCCAAGAATTGTCACAAGCTGAAAGAAGGAGGACTTCTTTGGGCCAATTATGTTGCTGTCAGGACAGATGGAATGGCTATAACGACAGGAACATGAAGGGACTGGGATCATTGGTGAAGGAAAGAAAAAGAAATCCATTGATACTGGTGACTCACTGCATTCTTCATATTAAATGCTGTATTACCACAACAGTGCCCACTGAACTTAGGTAAGTGTTTGGGCAGTTGTGAAAATGACACAGCCTCAAAAAGTAAACAACCAGAAGTCTCACCGTTTTTGGTTTCTTGCATAAAGGAACAGGCCATCAGAGCTAATTACTACATACAGAAGTAAGATGGCTTTCTCTTGGGGAATGTTCCTTGTTCAAAGTAAGGGAGAACTCATAGTATTTCAGGAAGAACCAATGTTTGTTGACCTTCTAATAGATGATTTTTTGGTGCCAATACTGCTAGTTATGTGAACCAACTCAATGCAAGTTTAGGCATATGGTAGATTTCATATGAAATTAACTTTTTGAAGATGACATTTAGATGCCGGAAGTCTGGAATCAGATATATTCCCATTCACTGCTGATGCAGACTTAACTGGAGAAACCTGGAGATACATTGGAAAGAGTAATCTATGACCAGCTCTCCATCACTGCAAGTAACAGAGTTATATTAGGTGAGAAACTCACATGAAACATACATGAAACATACATAAATCTGTTCAAGCTGTGATGCATGTGCAGACTCCCTCAAGGAGCAAAAACAACTAGCCAAGATAAACAGAGCATATGCTAAAGATAAAGTAGAGTGAATGGCATTGGACAAATTCTAGGTGCTTATAGAGAAAACACAGTGAAATTGTATAACTCAAGCTGTGTTACTGTGTTGCTGTTTGCAACTAAGTATTCCTGAGAGATTAGCTTTTCAACAAGGATGGAAATAAAGAACAACATAAGAGAACAACTGAAGTCTGGAAAAAAGCAACTGAGTTTGCACTAACAGCCATTGAACTCCAGTTCTAGCAACTCTAACAAAAAAGCAAGTTAGGTTTCCCCACTAATGGCAAGTAAGGACTTTTAAATTTAGAAAGGAACGGCTTAAAATGTGTGAATTAAAGTATGCTACCAGTCAAACAATGTAGAGAACCATTACATTAGGTAGTATTTCATTTTTTATAGTGGTCCAGGAGCACCACTATAAGTTATAGTGTTAAGTTATACAGTTAAGACTGAGGCAAGCTTACCATTTAATAGCCAATTTTTCCTAAGTTTTAGTCTATGTTTTATGGTTATGCGAGGAAAGATGTGCAAAGGAACAGAGTTAAGTTGCCATGAAATCCCTACATTCTGTATGATTAAAATCTTTACAATGAAGTTATGAATTCTGAGACAAATTCCTGTGATACACTACTCAAATACAGAAGGCCCAAAGACTCAAATATTTCAGCTTGGTTGTACAGGATCGACTATAGCACAGATATCACTGAAAGGGACTCATCCCACTCCTCACAAAAGATCTCTGCAGTAAAGCATCCATAATCCTCCCTATCCCTTCCCCCAAAATTGGCATTGTATGGGCATTCTAGACATGGCTGATGGGCCCCTGCACCATTTAGATCTACTGGGCTAAAATCCATGTGGACTAAAAGGACCAAATGGCATATCCATTTCTTCCCCCATGACATCTATTAGTGACTCCAGCTAACACATGAAAATCCTAACAATGCAGGTCAAGATGCCAAGATCTGGTTCCTTGTCTGGCAATTAAGACTTCAGCTATTATCAAGCTACAAAAAAAGCTTTTAGTTTGGATGGCTGAAAACATATTATAAAGACCACATTACCCTTTCAAGCAAACGCACAACGCAAGTGAGTATTACACACAACACACACAATTTACAAAAATACACACAGAATGCTTCAGTCTTGTTCCATATTCATAGCCTTTTTTAAGCGGACAAACCTTTACACAACCTCATGTGCTGCTCAGTTTTCCATACATTTGTCAGACAAAATCCCTTCTTAAAATGAGAGCTAATATCGTATCCTGCTGTGTTTGGTCCTTTCAACCACTGCTCAGGGCACTATAAATCACAGACACACAAATCCATCAGTTGTGACCCACTATTTTCATGGTAACCTCATGAGAGAATGACATTTTTTTCTTCTGTTGTTCATCATGATTTTATACTTTCCAGTGTAATAGCTCTTTTCTTCCAGTCTAAGAGAGATATGTAGCTGCTACAATTGCCAGTATTGAATCAAATCTATTACAACTACATTTATAGGACACTAATACAAAAAGAATAATTACACCAGACAAGATTAAACAGGAAGACAGAAAACACAATCAAAAGAAAACCTCTCACAATTATAGACAGTTGAAGGCTATCTATATGTTTTTCTCCCATCGTGTAGAGGTAAGATTGCCATTTCCTTATAATGGACCCATTAATAGTTTTATTATACACTGAGGCAGGATGTATCAAGTTCTACATCTCCAAGGACTAATAAAAAAAGATTAGATCATAAAAATGTATTTTTACAAAGGAAATAAGTGTGGTTTGATTAATTTTCTCTGGTTCAGCAGATTGTATTTTCACTCAAATAAGTAACTTTATATCTAATTAATTTGTAAAGCTAAAAATTAGCATTTAAATTCCACATGCATTATGGAAATCATGATTTAGAAGTTCATTCTGAATATATACGCCATGACATAAAAGGAATGCAAAGATAAAAGATTACACACAATTCATTTAAAACAGATACCAACATATTTGGGAAGTAAACTGTACGAATCATCATTAGGCCTATATTTCTCTCTCTCTCACACACACACACCCCTACCCCAGTCTTAATATATTTTATATGTATGTCAGTATAGCAATTCTCATACAAGAGAGGGAATAAGCTATACTACTATAAGGCACCTTTATAACTGTATCTACAGTAGGTGTTGTACCAGTATAACTATTTCAGTAAAAAGTCCAATCCATAATCAAAATAATTATACCCCAGTACAAAAACTTTAAGCAGACCAGGTCTACGTCCCAGTTAAAACAGTCTCTGTCTCAGACTGAATGAAAAAGTGTATAATGGGTAATACCAAATAAGCTATTCTCACAAACTTTAAATTGCCAAGTTCTAGAGGAAAAAGTTTGGAATACTTGTAGAAGCTGCTGTTTTTACAATCATCCTCTCCCCATTCCCCCCAGATCTTTATATTAAAAGGGTAATGGGAAAAGTCAAAGGCCAGAGTGTGGCACTTGGAGACAGTTTTGAGTTAGAGGCAGTGCAGAGTTACTGGAGCATTCCTGGGGCAGAAGGGCAACATGTGCACTGCTGCACCTTCACAAGCATGCAGCATACTCCTGGAAGTTGTGCAGGTGACATGGAGTTCTTCTCATTTTCTTTTTTCTTTTGCCCCCAGTAGTTCAAGTAGAGCGGTACCCTCCTGTACGCAGTACGAGCAAGAGATTTTTAGTGGGTACGGGGTACCGGAAAGACTAAAGGAGCAGAACGCGGCTTGCGAGGACATTCATTCTTTATATGGCTTTAACAGCACAATACATATGCTAACAGACTTAAACAAAGGCTTTGTTTAAGTTTGTTAGCATATGTATTGTGCTGTTATGATGGTCAGGAGACCTCAAGAGGGGAGGAGAGAGGAGTGGGGACAGAAGGTGTTTAAACAGTGTTTTTGATTCTGTTTCTCCCCATTCTATCCATGACATGCATACTGCATCACATCAAGTCCACATCATTAGAGGAATTCCTCTGCTTGCACGGACCAGAGGATGGTTAGATTCTGATGTCAGCCCAGTTCTACGGCCTGACAGGAATCACCTATGTTGTCCCCAGTGTACACAGAATTCTTCTTTGCATCCAAAGTAGTCTAAGGGAAGGTCTTCACTACCCGCCGAATCGGCGGGTAGTGATGGATCTATCGGGGATCGATTTATCACGTCTCAGCTAGACAGGATAAATCAATCCCCAAACGCAATCCCCGTCGACTCTGGAACTCCAGCTCGCAAAAGGCGGAAGCGGAGTAGACGGGGGAGCAGCAGTGGTCGACTCGCCGCTGTCCTCACGGCCAAGTAAGTCGACCTAAGATACGCTGACTTCAGCTACGCTATTCATGTAGCTGAAGTTGCGTATCTTAGGTCGATCTCACCGCCCCCCCCCCAGTGTAGACCAGGGCTAACATACATTTGGTTAACTGGAGCAGCAAAACAAAGAAAAAAAATGCCTCATTTTGCAGCTTTGTCGGTGAGAGAACTATAAGTGAAGATTATAATGCCAGACACTGATGGCCTTAAACCAGCTGCCTCAGGAATCTTCTAAGAACTTTGCTGAAAATATGTTCCTCATCTTAGCAACAGAGCTAAGACTTATCACACATCTGCCCACCTTTATTCGAATGAAACTCCTTCTGATCTGACAGCTCAGGCATTATCCATTTCATCCAGAACAATTTACAAACTTGGGATCTAATCCTGTAAACCCTTAGTCATTTGATCAACCCCACTGAAGACAATGGGACTATTTGCATGACTATGGACCACTTTTGGTAAGAGTTTCAGGAGTCTGTTCTGTTCCGTTCCTATAAAGGAACTTGAATCTCCCATTGAAATGCAATGTGTGGGTACAATACCATAATGTAGTTTAGGATACAGTTCTATTTAAAATTTATCTTTTAATAAGTCATACATATGCTGAAATGGCTCCTCACCCAACTCCCATATTCCATATAGACAGACAGAAATACTACATATTTGGGGGGAAGTGAGTAGTTAAGCATGTTGAGGTTTGTATATACAAACACCCATTTCATCACTGTACTGGAAAATATAGTTGAACTTAATTTTCTATGGAATTTGAAGAAAGTTTAACAGCACTAATTGTTTTCTGTGTTAATCAGTGTGTACCCGAAAATATTACATGCCTTCTAAGAGAAAGGCATCAGTCCACACCTACTGGCGAAAAAAATGCCTCCAACTGGTAGTCAGAAGAGTGCTGCAAGACACATACATAACCTCATGAGCAGAGGGCACAGAGGATACCCTCCCACATTATGACCAGCAAAACAATTAAATAAAATAAATAATAATAATAAAATCTCTAGGAACCAGAGGTTCGCAGATTTGCGAACCTAAAAACCTGTGTTATGCTTTAAACCAGTGGTTCTCAAACTTTTGTACTGCCGACCCCTTTCACATAGCAAGCCTCTGAGTGCAGACCCGCCCCTTATAAATTAAAAACACTTTTTCTATATATTTAACACCATTATAAATGCTGGAGGCAAAGTGGGGTTTGGGATGGAGGCTGACAGCTCGCGACCCCCCATGTAATAACCTTGTGACCTCTTGAGGGGTCCCGACCCCCAGTTTGAGGACCCCTGCTTTAAACCACCTCAGCACCCGGTTTATGAACATGAAAAAGTTAACTGCAAAGGAACACTTAAGCCCATTAACCTGAATGTGCGCCAGCCAGTGTGCCCTCACTGATTAAAGGCTCAATCACACTTGAACAGCTAAAAATTAACCTTACCCTTTTAGGCTAAACAGAGTTGTGTCATTGGCTTCATCTCTGTTGTTACAGAACAGATAACAAAACTGCAATGGGCCAGTGGTGCTGACACCACTCAGGTACACGGTGTGATTTTTCAGAATCTCTTTTGGGAATAGTCATGTACGTGAAATAGCTGGAACTTATGATTATGCTATTTCTATGCATGTATCATCTTGGTATCTGAAGTTATGAATATTAGCTATGTTTACTACATGTTTGCTCCTGTGGTAAACCCCACAAGGTGTTTAGCCAGCACATGAAAGGGACAAGTCAAGTTGAATGGCCCATTAAAGAACACTTAGCTCACAAAGGACCCTGAAAAACGACTGTCTATACTTAATGGACTTTTCCTGTGAACGTTCTAACTAGAATGCGGGTGGGGGTGATGGACATGTAACTTGCCCATGTGACTCCAAATACCATCTTTCACAGTGAGAACATATTTCCCTTCACTTGGCAGAAGGCGTGGCCCCGGGCTGGGTGGAGTAACATGCTCCCCCTTGTGTCCCTCCCATGGGTGTAGTACTGGCAAGAAATGATTTCTACCTGCACCACTGCTTGCTCCATTTGGGATACCATGAACCCTAGAGCAGTAATAAGAGGGAAGTGCAGGCACTGAAATTTTGTTCCACTTTTACCACCCAAAGCAGAAAGAAGAAACTCCTTACTCCTACCTCCAAGCTATGCTTCTATGGAAGGGCTAAGCAGTGTAGACCAAATGCTTATATTTTTTCCTATGGATTTCATTAACTCTGTCAACATGTAGATATGATGCTCTCATTCTTTTCAATTTTTCTACCTCTATTATAATGAAAGGTTTGCATGATAACATAGTTGTGAAAAAATAGCATTGCAACTGAACTGCCTTCCTATCTCTACATGCCAACTAGACAGGGCAATAAAAAAAAATGCAAACAAACTCTTCATTTGTGACTGACCACCAATGAAGAATAACAGAGTGACAGCTTGTCTCTCTCATCAACAGAAGTTGATCCAATAAAAGATATTACCTCACCCACCTTATCTCTCTAGTATCCTGGGACGAACACAGCTACAACAAAACTGCAATAACAGAGTTGCACTTAAATCTTATTTCCCATATCATACTAGTGGATTTAATATAAAAAGGATAGAGATGATTAATAAAACATAGCAAATGAAAATAATAAACCCTATTTCATGTAAATATTAGAATGACTTCATCAGTGGCATTTCACCAGAATATATACTGTGATACAAAGAAATTTAAGATTTTTGTGCTGACTTCCTCATTCATTCAAGGCTTCATCCAAAGCCCCCTGAAGTCAATGAGAGTCCCCCTGAAGTCCATGGGAGTCTTCCCATTGACTTCACTGTATGCTGAATCAGGCTACCACTCTTCAGTCCCATGGCAGATGTTCTGCATTAAAGAACATTACCAAATAGTTTAAAAATTATGGTCCTAAAATAAATAATTTTTCCCCCCAAAGAAAATTTTAAACACATTTACTCTTAGTTTAAAATTTCTAATGAAATTTTTAAAAAGTACTGTAACATTCATTCCAATATCACAATGATCACATGTTTAAGGGGACTTACAGTGTGAGGTTGGTGCTATTCCTATTTACCCAGCTCGACTTTTTCATTTTTAGTGATACATCACCTTCCTTCTGCCCAATATTTTAAGCAATTGTTATTACTTAGATACATTTCCTCAAGTAGTCCAGAGAAACAAAGGATTGAGAAGAAGTTGCAAAGAAGAAGAAAAGGGAAACAAGGTCAAAGCAAATATAGAAAATGTCACCAAACAATTCCACTTTCACACATTGTTTCCTTCCCTGACCCAAACAGCAAAATAAATAATGCAACAAAAACATCAATCAATAAATTGCTTTCCATTCTAGCAAAACTCTTTAGGGAGCTTCAGGACTCAACCAATCATCACTTACACCAATTTAAAGAACCAGCAGACAGACTAGTTAGGATATCAGTATTGCTTTGGGTTTGAACAAACAGATGCTTTGAAAAGTTTTAGTCTAAACCATTACAAAACCATAACTGCAGAAGTGGGCAATGAACCATGTTTTACTTTCTTGTAAGCATCGGATGAAATACCTAGACAGATTAATTACATGAGCAGAAGGCACGTCTCCTGCTCCAGCCTACGTAGGGTTAAAACTCATGCTCAGTCCTTCAGGTTTGGCTTCAACAACACAAAAGTTAACCTGGGGATTCCAGTGGACGAGAAGCTGGATATGAGTCAACAGTGTGCCCTTGTTGCCAAGAAGGCTAACAGCATATTGGGTTGCATTAGTAGGCACATTGCCAGCAGATTGAGGAAAGTGATTATTCCCCTCTATTCAGCACTGGTGAGACCACATCTGGACTGTTGCATCCAGTTTTGGGCCCCCCACTACAGAAAGGATGTGGACAAATTGGAGAGAGTCCAGCGGAGGGCAACAAAAATGATTAGAGGGCTGGGGCACATGACTTTTGAAGAGAGGCTGAGGAAACTGGGCTTATTTAGTCTGCAGAAGAGAAGAGTGAGGGAGGATTTGATAGCAGCCTTCAACTACCTGAAGGGGGGTTCCAAAGAGGATGGAGCTAGGCTGTTTTCAATGGTGGCAGATGACAGAACAAGGAGCAATGGTCAAAAGTTGCAGTGGGGGAGGTCTAGAATGGATATTAGAAAAAAAAACTATTTCACTAGGAGGGTGGTGAAGCACTGGAATGTGTTACCTAGGGAGGTGATGGAATTTCCATCCTTAGAGATTTTTTAAGGCCCGGCTTGTCAAAGCCCAAGCTGGAATGATTTAGTTGGGGTTGGTCCTGCTTTGAGCAGGGGGTTGAATTAGATGACCTCCTGAGGTCTCTTCCAACCCTAATCTTCTATGAAGGAAAGTCCTTTCACTACACCATGTGTAACAACCACCAAACTTTCACCAAAGTTTAGTTCTAACTTTAATTCAAGACAAATTCTGTTAATAAGAATGCTGTTATAACCTTTTCTGTCCAAGATGCCAGTATATTTTATAAAGTAAATCTAGTAATTTTTCAACAACACACCCAGCCCAAATCTCTATGCTAATTATTGTGATTTTAGTACCATATTTTCCTAACTTAAAAAAGCCGCTCTCCTCTGGGCAGTGTGAGAGTCACACAAACAAAAGAAAACAACTGACTGACTCTACAGAGGAAACAGTGAAACTGCTTATACAGAAGATGCTGTCAAATATACAAAGTAAATAGACCAAAGAGAGAAATATTCCTTTGCTCTCTTTCAGTTACAGTAGTTCTACATATAATTTCCAACATAGTAGATTTAAAAGTAAAATCAGTCAGAAATGTGATATTGAGTTGATTGCCCACACAAGTATAAAGTCAGAATGTGAGATCAAATACAGTTCATTTAGACTATTTTATTTTGATCACATTCTTAGGTCTCAAATAAGCAACTCTCAGGACACAGGAGGGCTGCTTGCCTATGCGAAGCCACATTGACTTCAATATGTGCAGCGTTCCATCCATGTGCTGAATCAGACCTAGTTTTTTTAAAAATTAGAAATTAATAATGCTATTTAAAAACATCTCGGAGCCATGCACCTACCAGGAGGCAACAACAAGGCAGGCTGAAAATGACAGACTAATCAGGTTTTCTAGAGAAAGGCATGAAATGCCTAGAAAGTGACTGCTTGGGAGAGAGAAGAGGAACATGCCTTGGGACAGTGATGACTCAGGCAATATGGGCTCAGGTAGTAACCAACACTGGGGTTTTTCTGTTGTGTTTTCTGGCAGGATAAGCCCAGTTTGGTGTTATTTGGTGTTATTTGTTTTTACTACTTTTATTGTAGCTCTTGCATTCTGAAACCTTGAGGAAATAACAACCTTTGAGGAACAACATGGTCAGCCTCAGATTATTTTGTTGTGACTGTCTCACCAGCCAAACCATTCCCACCGGTTTACAGTGCACCATAAAATATTTATACAAGCTATGAACTATAAAATATTTACACTATCCACATCAGTTTGGAAAGAACGATGTGCTGTTACGTTGGTGTGACCCAGGAGCAGAAATTCTGTGGTTGTAGATTAAATAAAACCACTGCAAATCATCTGGAAACTTGCAGAGAATATTAGGTTAAACAACTTACAGCTTCCTGGCCTCTTGGCTAGTAAATGTAACCAGGAAAATACAGCTTATGTGCTTGACACTGAGTTTTAGCAACAATGTAGTAGGTTCATAAACAAACAGCACTGACCTGTCGGTAAGTTCCTTCTAGCAAGGTGTCCAGATGTTGGAGGGGAGCAGGTGTTTTGTCTTTGAATCGAGTTAGTAATCGTCGTTCAATAGCTCTAAATTGTATGGCTCTTTCAGACAACAGTTCTTCAAATTTTTCAGCATTCAAGCGAAGCTATAATTTATGGAGTTTCAAAAACTCAGATTAACAGTCTGATCCAGTAGATAGATTTTTACCTTCAAAACACACATTTATAATGAAATGGTAGAATAATAATAAAATTCTTGGAAGACTTAAGAATATTTATAAATTCAAATAGCCACCTTCTATGGTCACAATGACTATATCAGCTTCTATTGGTGTGGTTAATTTCACATTCATCATGAGATCTACCAATGGGTTGCAATAATGCCAGCTATTACTGAAACTGAAAATAATTGTTGACAGCCACAGTAATCTGTGATAAGGCACAAAAATCTCTTGAGGTTTTATGAGAGGAGTGAAATTAACTTGTCACCACTAGCATATGAGGACTTCTCCTTAGTTCAGTATGCTGTGTCTGTGGCACATACGTAAAACGTATTAAATATAAAGCTGCATAAAAAGAGAAGGGTTATGATTGTCTTTGAACATGAATTAAAGTAATACATTCTACCTTTGCTGAGATTAGATTTTCTCTTTTGGGGAAACCTTCCCCCCACCCCCTAAATAGCCAAAGGTCAAGTGGTGCAGCCAGTTTTCTTGAAATAACCACAAAAACTTGGCAAAATGATATATCAAATATCCAGCCAATAAGAATTCATACAGCTATCTGTATAATGATCTCTCTATTTTATTTTCCAGTACATGTCCCTATAGCACAACAATCACATCACAGAAAGACATTCTAAAAACTGGTTTAGGTTTCAGCAGGTCCACCAAGCAGGGCCAGTGTTAGACTCACTGGGGCCCAGGGCAGAAAGCTGAAGTCCCACCGCCTGGGGCCGAAGCCTGGGGCCCTGAGCCCTTCCACCTGGGACTGAAGTCGAAGCCTGAGCAACTTAGCTTCCTGGGGGCCTCTGTGGCATGAGGCCCCAGGCAACTGCACTGCTTGCTACCCCCTAATGCTGGTCCTGGCTTTTATATGCAGAAAACAAGTTGTTGTAGCGCAGGTGGGCCACAGAGTTTTTTATAGCATGTTGGTGGGGGGCCTCAGAAAGAAAAAGGTTGAGAATCCCTGCAGTATTTTACCTTTGAAAAGAAACAGTATTCAAAGAGCTATTCTCTTTCATGCAGCTTGCCAAATTCTAACTTACCTGGGGCGGTGGACAGTATATTTGGTTTATTTTATTTTATTTTTTATTTAATTTACACAAGCTAGCTAAAATATTGGGGTTTTTTTTATTCTCATGGTCAGGAGGGAAACTGCAGGCTTTGTGCCTGGGCCAAAAAAATGTGTGTGATGATTTTGCAATGCTGCCTTAACAAAAGAGGTAAAGGAAAGTCAATATTTTTCAGTCTAAAGGGACTTTTTATGGTTAACAAAATGAGTCGGTCAAAACAAATGTTCATGGCTTCATTTTCATGGCATTAAATTGTTAAAAATAGCAAATGTAAATTGGCACATCACCAGCGACAGATCACAGAGCCAGTCTCACCATTAAAATGATGTGAATAAATGAGGAATTTAGAGCCAGATTATGGTCTACTCCTGACCATAGGCACAATATGGAGAATGCACAGAGTATCATCCCCACTTGTATCACTTGCCCAGTGAAACCATATGCTCCCCCAATCACAAGGGTTGCTCAAGGCTAACACATGCTCCACCTTCCAGAAATTAAACACAAAATAAGGGTTTTTAGAATAATTTTCAACAATACTTTACAATTTTTGATAGTAATGGCCAAAGTAGTGTGTGTTCAAGCTACTAGAGAATTTTAGGCTTTATTACATTTAAACATCACTGATTTAAATAATTTTGTATTCAGAAATTAACTTCCATAATAAATAAATGCTTACCACTAATACAGACCTTTTCATCTTCAAAGACCTTTATAAAAAAGTTAATTAATCTTAAGAGCTCTGAGATGTAGGTGTGAGAAATATGGCAATTTCCTGCCATATTTTTGGGAGACCTCACAGAATTAAGTTTAAGTCTTTTCAGAGTCTACTGTATTAAATTAATGGTTTATGTATTATTGTTGGGGGGGGATTGCATAGAACTTCTCACCGGGGGATGGGGTGGGGCAGGGGGGGAAATGGGACATATGTTAGACCTGTGGGTTCAAAGGACTATACTGAACAATATGACAGACAACAAGGGACTTTTGGAACAAAACTTGTTAAGTGGGTTTCCTGGGAAATGTCTAGGATGAGGTGAATACACCACCTTTGATTATGCAAAAACCCAGCCTTTTGAAGCTATGCCCTGAGGAATGGGCCACCTGCTACATGAGACCAAGATCAAAGGCCCAAGTTTTATAAGGGAAAAATCAAACTATTCATGGTTGTTCTGATTCTGAATTAGATACAGCTATGAACTTGTAACTGCAGGGAAAACCCATTGTGGATTTTGAAGAACTGATACCCACCAGAACACAAGTGTGGAGTTAGGATGACCTCCGGTAAGCTTTTTAGCATCCACATAGGTTTTTTTATTGTTTTAATATGTTTTGTCTGCAATGCTTTCACCTTAAGAATACATGTGCTAGCTTAGAAAGAGCTGTGTGGTAAGTTGTAACTATGGGCAATTACACTGTTCATAACCTCTAAGGAGAAAGCAAAGTGGAGATGCTAGCCTTCTAGGAAGTCTGGTTTGCTGAGGAGATCACTGTGTAGGCAGGGAACTGTGAAGCCTGGCAAAACCCCAATGAGGAGGGAGATACACGCAGGTCTCTACGGAAGAGAGGTGATGACTGAGGAGCCAGGAGCCTAGAGTGAATGCCTCTGATGGACCCTGGAAGGGGAATACAGGTGTAGTTGCCTTGAACTGTGAGAGTATGCAGAGACATAAATATCCATCTTCCAGATATGGAAGCTGAGACTGAGACGTTAAGTAACTTGCCCAACATCACAAAGGGGGCAAGCCAAGCTTCAATACAGTTGAATTGCAGGCTCTAATGCACTAGATCAGAAGCCCATCATTAAGGTAGCGAGGGGTTGCCCTGGTTAACATTTGGAAAAAACAGTAATACTGTGGAAGGAATTAGGGACAACTAATAGTGAGCAAAACTGACTATTAGAAAGTAATGACTTATCTATCAACAGCTTAAATATTATGAGACATACCTCAAAATGGCGATCAATTAGTTCAAAATACTCTTGTAAAGGAACTGAACCAGAAAAGGTACATGTGAAGTCTTTGCTATTTTGCTTCTTGAAATGTTCTTCAAGACGAAAAGCGAGCTCTTTTGTGATTAGCCAAAGGTCTTCTAATTGTTCACTCTGGATTCTATACCGCTCTTTAAAAACAAAAAAGAAGTAAAGAAAGATAAAGCCATATATACTAGTTCATATACTGTAGATAAGTCATTATATAAAAATTAGTCCAAGTTGTGAAATACTTCCAAAATCTTTAATAGAAGTCTTCATAAAAGAAATAATTTTTGTAAGTGTTGTTTAAGTATTTCTGGTATTTCATCTACCTAAGGTAGTTCTAAGTTACCCATCCTTGTGATTTTATCCATGTTTTTCCAACACTTAATAATAAAATTTTGCAGCCAGATTCCCAAGTTTCCAGGACCTGAACCAGGTCAGTTGCTTTATGCAGAACTTTAAGTCCCCAAAATATGATTTCACCAAAATAAGTACACAACTTAAAAGCTATTTCTTTTTAGTCATGTTATAGTCTTAATTCTACAAGAGCAACATCAGACTACTTACCTCCATATTTTGACTTTGTTGTACCAAGAGCAAAGTATGAAAGTATTTATTGCTTGAATGCTATTTACTGTAAACTAAGGGCTAGATCATGGAGCACAAAAGGGATGGAGAACTTCCCTATCATGGAACTTCCCTAATGTATGGGGAATCCCCTAATTTATGGGGAATCCTTGGGTGGTGGTATAAAGTTAATACAACTAGCTTTATGCTGTTCACTCCCACCACCCAGGTTTAATGAGCTCTCCTGTGCAGGTTAGGATGAGAGCTGAAACCCAATGCACTCCAATAAACAAGAGACCAGCACAGTGATCCCTACAGAACCTCTATTAATGAAATGTTAAGTAGCCTTTTGGATGCTCTGAGTTATGGTGTGGGTCAAGAATCAGGGAAACAAACATGTGGCTCTCTCAGAACTGTATGTCCAAAGATATAGATAAAACCAACAAACTAAATTCTACCCAGAAACCATCATGCAACAAGTATAGATCCCAGAGCAGAATGCATTGCAGTAAATTAATTTTGATAAAAGCATGGATTATGGTATTGAAATCTGTATCTGTAAGAAACAGCTGAAATCTTCTGGACAGACTGAGAAAGAGCGCCCTGCCTACATATTACTGGTAAACAGTGGTTCAACAGCAGTTAGAAATTTAATAATGCAACAAGAATGTGAACTTTAGGAATAAACAACAGATATGCACCCTCAATAAGAGGGGCAGATGCAAACCTTGCCATATCTTCCAGTTCCTTCTCCAAGTTTCACTTCAGTTTTATTAGGAAGCACTGTGCTCAAGAGAAAGATGCCGCCTCTATATTTATTTATTTACCTGATTTTTTAAAATGATGGGTTCGTGCACAATCTTTATAAAAACTACACAATGACATTTTATCAGTATATGATAATCCCTTCAAAACTAAATCTTTCTGAGCACCATCACCCATCTACAATATTCATCCAGATTAAACCCTGGAGAACAGGTACAACCTGCAGTGCGATCAGTGTTGGCTCATTTATGCTCTGATAAGCCAGCTGGGAAAGAGAAGTTACCAGCTGAAGATTCCCCCATTTAAAATTCACTGACTCTAGCCTCACCATGATTAAATCAGGTAAAATGTTAAGATTGAGCGCTCTTGGTGACCTAAACTGCTGCAGTATCATACAAGCAAAGTTGTGGTACTAGTGATAACCAGGCCCCATCTCATTTAAGGTCCTGACAACCTTCATTTAAATAAATATATATATATATAAGTCATGGCAATTTTATTTTGAATAATTACATTTTACATTACATCAACATTCTCACAACAGTTTCAAGCAGAAAAGCATTCTTCACTTCAACTCCTAAAAAACATCGTGTTGCTTTCCTAATGAAGAATGGCTGCATGCACCACCTCAAACGTTGTTAATTTAGATAATAGGGGAATTATATCAATGTATAGAAATAATTTGTAATGTGCTTTGTGATCCTGCTGGATAAAAGGTGTTAATGTAAGAATAAAATATTCAACCAAGACAAAAACCAATTATTGGCATTAGCCCATGTCATCCTTAACATCAAATTCACGTAGTTAAATATTTTAATAAGTTGCAAATCATACAGCTGACAGAAAGAAGCTACCACTTTTGATTCTACATCATATTTGTATGCAATTCTTTTCTCTCCAGTTTCTTATACAGCAAATCAACACTAATTAAAAGTAAAGAAAAGAAAATGCTGTTGAAAACCATATTTTTTTTTAAATAATGGTTATCCAGAGAGACGTTTTTAAACACTGCCGTATTTCTTTTCATTATTCATCCATCAATACACTGTCTGAGAGGAAATACAAAAGTGCAGCTGTGATGCAAAAGGTCACTGAGGTTTTGGATACAGAAAAATAGAGATTGTTTTTAATCAGTTTTTTTTTTACTTGTTAGCAAAGTTCATAGTAAAATCAAATGAACCAGAAGTTTTTAGAACATTAGTATACTTATTAAACATTTTCTCAAGGATCAGTAATCCAAGATTGTTTGACATTAACACTGGCGTCATTCCCAGAATACACATTTCACTGAAGGGAGAATGACAAATTCCGTTTACAAAGTTACAGGAAAGAAGCAAGTTTTATTTAAAAACATGTCTATTAAAAGACAAGAACACCATCTGTTAAAGATAACATTCAACCTACTTTCCATTTTTTAAAATCTCACAGTGAAATGGCTGGGCCTACTGGATATAGCATTGGATTTTGCCTCTTCTTTCCTTTTAATGAAATGAGCTTGGAAAGTTTCAGACCAAAACAACAGCCACTTCATTTATAATTGACATAACTAATACATTAATGGGTTAAAGTGGGGGTGGGGAACCACCCACCTAGTTTTCCCTAAAATAGTTTCAATACATTTTTGCTGGTCAATACAAACACAATCTAACTTTATTTGGGGCAAGGTAGTAATTTACTTTATGTGACTTAGTAGGTTATTTGGCTGAAGGAGAAGGTTAATTAGATTTGAAAAAGTATATATGAACAAGGGGAACTGAGAAGCCTTAATTGTACCATATCAATGCTCTCAAAATAGAAATTAAATAGAAGCAGTAACAATTAGCTGCATTTCCAAGTGCCTTTATAATAGTCAACCAATTTAACATTTAAATGTAAAAAAGCTTTTCCACTGCAAGTTACGAGTACATTTCTTTCAGAAAATTCTGAGATGGGAAAGCAGATCACTCCGAGGACTAATGGATTACAAACTCTTTCATATCCAACCTAGGATGAGAGTAACTGAAAGTGTTTAAAACTCAGTGGTAGTTTATCTGAAAGGAGTTCCATTCCAGTGCGTAGGAGACAAGAACCCATATCACAAAAAATGCCAACACAATTAGCACTATAGGCTTTCTCTAAACTAGGATAAAAAGGTTTAATTTTTAAAATATGTTGGCTAACACATTTTAAAATCTCAGTGCATACAAGGCAAGCTGAATTTTAACATACATTCCAGGTGAAACTCCAGCTCCTCCCCAGGATTCGTTTTGACGTGCTCTTTCTACATTAGGATTTTTTAATTCTTAGTTAAAATGGATTAGCTAATATATTGTAAAAACCAGACACAGTAGCTGGCATCCTTGTTTGCAGCCTTAATAAAGAAGCTATAAACTAAATGGGTGCAAAGACTTTCACCACCACTGCACCAAGTCCTTCCAGATCAGGACTGAGACACATTTAAGGTGGAACACAGGAGAAGTTTGCACTTCCTTTGTCCATGCTGTACTTGTTCCATCAGCAAAGGACTTCGTCTCAAAGCATTGTTATTTTCCCATGGTCTATCAGTTCATCTGGTACAGGTCACTTGCTCTACAAATTTTTTGTTTTGTTTTTTTTTAAAAAAAGAAAACTTCCAAATGATCTCCCTGAAAAGGAAAATTTTATTATACAAACAAACATAGCTAATCTATGATTTATGTGACAGGATAATGAGCGGTCCCTAACACTTACACATTCAGTCTGCACTCTAGGACACACACAACTTACCCATTCAAACACAACTCATTTTAATAGCATGATATTCTACCAAACAGCATAATTTTAAATGCATTTGTATTGTGCCATCTGAAAACAGGTCACAGGCCTTCCACGAGGCCCAAGCACGGAAGGCATTGAAGTACACCCCACTGGCCAACACTCAGAGCCCAGGGCTACGAGGTGCAGATCCACGCCCTGGTCATGGGAGCCCTGGGCGCATGGGACCCCCACAATGAGCCAGTAGTGAGAGTGTGCAGAGTCAATCGACACTACACCCGGCTCATGAGACAGCTCATGGTGTCCGACACCATCAGGTGGTCCAGACACATCTACACGGAACACATCACAGGACACTGCCAGCACCAGGTCGAGTAACTGAGAACGCCAACCAGGGAAATAACCCACTTCCTTCCCTGACGAACCGAGGGACTCAACCCACCCATGTACTTATTCTCTACACCAATACTGACTTGGATTCTTAATATATCCCATGGGTGGCATACCCGAGCCCATTTATCCCCACTGACACTTGAAAACTCCCACACCCCAATCTGGATCTATCCTGGTTGTGTGATATATATGTACCTCGTGAACCTTGTAACCGATACTTGCAATCCCGCATAACCCAAGCCCAACCCCAGATGTACAGTACCTTCCCTCTTAGCTTGTGTAAATTTGATTTTAAACATTAACTTTAATAAAATTTTTAAATCTATTATTGATTACCTTTGCTCATAGAAGCCCTGAGAATGAAATACCACTACATGGACTTTCCTTATGCATAATATTTTTTCAAAGTGTTTCATACACATTAAAGATCTTTTTCCAAGATACAACTTAACCAAAAAAGATTTGATATATTTTGTAGCTACTCCTGCCAATGTGAATTAGATATTAGCCATACAACAGGTTGCTACATGGAAAGTGGCATGAAACACCTCATTTGTTTTCAAAAGGCTTCCCAGACAAGACAAGAAAAATGATGCCTAGTCAGATTAGGGGGAAGAATAAATGTTTTAAATCTTCTATGTAGTGTGATCCTTACAGGTCAGGTCTAGGAAACAAATAAGGCAGTGTGGGAAAGTTTGTATTAAGACTGTAAGCATCATTCCTAGCTTGTGAATAAACAAAATCAGAATGGAGAGGAAAAACCTGGGGGTTCTAGTGGAAGGACTGAAAATCATGTCCTCACTAAATGTTAAAATACATTCAGCCTAGCCAGACAGATCAACTCATGTAATACAACAATTCCATAAAACAGGAATCTAAGTAACTGATTTTAACTTCAGTTTATAAGTAAAACTCTATTTACATATCCTTTAAAATCTCTGGTTCCTAGAAACTATTACTGAATGTTCCAGTTCTTTCAAACTGTTTAAATTCTACTGTCAACTTAAACAAATATTAAAAGTCAACAAACAATAAAACACAGCACACAAATACTGCACACAAACCTAATTCAAACAAATATGAATCCAATAAATGTAAAATGACTGATATTGTAAAAGGTCTTTAATAACCACTGTCCAGATGTTTCCAGTCTTTAATGGCTTTGATGGTGTTAAAAAGGTATTAAGTATTTTCTCACAGTTTAGAATGCCTTACCTTGATGCCACTGATATTTGTAAAAGCCATCTTGAATAAATGATTTTAAAAACTCATATTTCTTAGTGATTTGGATTATAGTAGAACCTCAAAGATTCAAACACCAGAGTTATGGACTGACTGGTCAATCGGACACCATGTTAAACTGGAAGTAACCAATTAGACAGCAGCAGAGACCAAAAAACCCAACCAAATACTGTACAGTGCCTGTATTGCATCTGAAAGGTAGGCACATATGGGCTGCCCTTCCCCACCCTTATCGCCATCCCCACACACAGGTCACCCACTTACAGCTAGACAGTGAAGATGCTGGGATTCACAGGCAAAGCGGTGAGCCCCTGCTGCCAAACCAAGACAGCCGGACCAGAAGCAGCACTGGGGTCTGCGCTGCTTTCCTGTAGAAGGTGGATGCTGATTTCATCCTCGCCCCCACCAGAGGGGAACGCACTATTTTCACCCCTCCACCCCGGCGAGGGGGAGGGTACAAGTTTGTCCAGGACAGGGAAAGACGCTGTCTGAAAGGAAGCTGCCTAGCTGCTTCTGGAACCTGGCCCAGAGTTTGAACTGCTGGAGCCAGAGATGGATTTTGTTCAGAGTTACGAACATTTCAGAGTTACAGACAATCTCCATTCCTGAGGTGTCCGTAACTGAGGTTCTACTGTAATTTTATTTGGATAAAAATATTGCAGATCAACAAACTAGCTTTACTGTCTGTCACTTAACCAAGATAGTGTTCACATATCATCCATTCTATGTCCTCCAGTTTGAACTCAGTAGTGTGCAACAAGTATTTTAGTTTTGAAATTTAGCATTTAGGCATGTAAAAATGCAGACAGGTGCCTAATCTGTTAGGAAAACACCTAACTCCCACTGAAAGTCAAGGGGCGTGAAAAGTTAAGTGGAATTAGACATCTAACCTGCTTGCGTGTTTTGTAAATCCCACCAGATGCCTATCTGCATCCTGAAGCACCTGAATACCTGGCTAAAAGCCCATTTCCTCTCTGAGATTTTTCAGTCTTGAATAAATACCTGTGACATTATAAAATTTATATGCAATAACTTAAAAAAAACCCCAAAATTATCTGGTGCCCTTTTAGTGGTTTTCAGAAAACTACTGTACAATAACTAAGTAGGATTTTGTTTAGTTTCAGCATTTCCTTGCTTCTCTAAAATATTATTGGAGGGTTCGGGGAATTTGCTCAGGGACCTACTATTCACAGTAAGAGAACTTCTGCGTAAAATTCCTCATGCAGCAACTAGTATACTACATGTGGGCAGATCCTTAGCTCGTTGAAATTGGCGTAGCACCATTGACCTCAATGGAGCTACGTCAACACACACCAGTTTATGATCTGGCCCATAATCTTATCTTAATCCATAATTCAATTATTTCCAATACTACTTACGTGAGGTTTTTGAAGCAAGGAGAGTGATTCTAGAACCAGTTAAGAACTGGAATCCCAGAACATTTACCTGATCTTCATCAGACTGATCAGCAAAGTCTACAAGAGAAAATTCAAAATGAACTACATAAGTATCTTGCTATAATTCAATAAAAGATTGCAGCAAACTTCTGATCCACATTAAAGGCTCGACTGTATTTGCACAGGTAACACATGTGAGGGAGATCTGCATACGAAGGGAGCCACACAAAGGCAGAGAACAGCAGCCATCCCTGTGAGCAGAGATTGCTTGGTCCATGCTGCCTTCAGGAAGTAAATAATCCAGAAAGGAGCAGAGATGAAGCATGGCCATGACCCCTTCTCCCAATGCACCAGCCCACAGAACATGACCAGGGCACTGTTTCAATCTGCAACATCCCCTAAGATAGTACAGGGTGAATCGACTGCAGCCCCAGAAGAGCTCCAGAATGCTCCCCGTGGGGAGATGCAATTCCACACTGCCCTCTATTCAAAGTTCTGTGGAAATTTCACAGATGAGCCCCACAACTGTATAACCTATTGGAAAAAGACCTTTAGATTTTAAGAGTTCAGTCTCATCTTTCAGTACGTAGTCATTCTTAACTATCTACCTTGTTAAATTAGCCACTATGCAATTTTACTACTGTGTGAAGTGCACTGTAAAGCACATCTGGTCTTAAAAGGGCTGGAACAAGGGTATTACATAACTCCACCATAATCGCAAAAAAATCAGAAGGAGGAGAGGAGACAATAGCCAATATGCATTAATGAACCCACACAAACCCAGTTTCCTCATAGATCACAAGAGGATCTAGTCAGCTCCTTATTCAGCCACTGTAAAAAAAAGATGAATTTAAAGCTACACAATTTGATGCACCCTTTTGGCCACAAGTCTGCAACATAAGTTTTAATTAAATACTGTAATTACAGGTGTTGTTCTGAACCAGTACAAATTGTTTTTGGGACTTTGGACAAATTGTAAATGTTGCTCTATGTAGATTTCTCTTTTTAAAAACAGTCTTATTACATTTTTCAATTTGATCAATAAAATATTGATGTGAATTGCAAAATTATAAAATAAAATGCACTATTTTAAAAAATATCTATAAAACAGAAACTCATAACAGAGAAAAATTTTCAAAGCTTTCAGGTAACACTGGAACCTATACTGAAACCTAAACGCAGAAGACACAAAAACCCAGAAAAGCAAGTCTTTATAGAATTACTTACCTGAAGCTTAAATACATTTGAAAATCAATACGTACATTATATTGCATATAAATAAAAGGGAAAATATTCAAACTTGAAGTAATGCAACATCACAGTCACAAATGAAGCATTTTGATATGTTGGTTTCCATGCAGTAAACCATAATAATTATTATAATATTTTAACAAAATTTAAAGCCCTACATTGATATCCTGATAATACATATCATACCTTTGAAAACTAAAGCCAAACAAAAATATTCAGCTTTGTATTTATCATTTGGCAATTATCTTATAATTACCCTATCATTACTTCATGATGAAAAATTCCGATCTGAATTCCTAACATTTCTTATGTTACAGACACATCACCATCAAAGTCCTACCTGGAAAAAGGTTCACAAGACTGACAGGAGGTTTATTGGTATCAATAGTTAGTTTGTGGTTTGCTGTTTTTGAAGGTTGAGCTGGAAAGCAAATTAACCGCAAGGGTAGTCTAAATTTGCACTGAGCAACTCTTGGTATTCCTGAAATGACAGAACAGATAGTTTGCATTGACAGTGACAATATCTGTATTCTGAGGGCAAGACATTTCATGACATTGTTTATCAAAAAGCTATATATATTTTTAGTGTAGATCAGGAACTCATTAAAACAAAATGGTCAAGCCATGCAAACGTTTGGATTAAGCTTAATTTTCAACCTAAACACGGTTTTAAAACTAACGATGAAAAACACTCTTGTAATGACAAATTAAAACTTAATGTTTTGGTTTCAGACTCCATGAAAATAGTATTAACCAAATCAATTAAAGCTGTATATCTGTATTCATAGTGACTATGTAGCACTAAAGAATATTATCCATTTGTACAGACCTTCAGCCAAATAATTCCACTTTAATATGACTGCGAGTTGTACGGCATATGCCTCATGTGTTGAATGGAGTGTATGGATACAGCAGCAATGTATTATGCACTCCTCTCAATTATCATGAAAACTACACACTTTTTCAGAATGTACATGCTTGTTTATTTGTCATACCATTAAACAAAATCTGTCCTCCATCAAATGGCAACAAGTTTTGGCTTAATAAAATACTGTCCAGTAGATGTTAACATTTGTCTAACCTTTGATAGAATATATAAGAAAGAAGGCAGCACATTGAAAAGATACCTTTTGATTTTTGCTTATGAAGGGCTGGGTGCAATTTCTAACAAAAACAGACATTTATACTTAAAAAATTAAATGTCAACTTTAAGCATGCTACAACTATAACTACAATGAGCTGCAGAATAAGCAATAAGACATTACAAATTATTACTGCATACCATGCTATACTACATTTGGCTAAGCCAGTGTAAAAGAATGCTGCATCCACTTTCCTCATCCTGAAACTTCGCATCTCAACATCAGTGAGTTATACAATCGATTTGAAAATAAAATTCTTAATTAAAATTAAAGAGACAAGGTTGGTGGGTAATATCTTTTACTTGGCCAACTTCTGTGGATGAAAGAGTCAAGCTTTCAAACTCCACAGAGCTCTTCTTCAGGGCTGGGAAAGGTACTCTGAGTAACACAGCTAAATACAAGGTGGAACCAATTGTTTAGCATAAGCAGTTAACACATATTGTGAGAGACCATTGAAGGTGAACACCTTTGCAGTCATTTTTCTGTGAGAGTTCATTTAAAAGCATAGTGATTGTCTGGTTTCATCCACCTAGTTGTTATTGGGGCATTTAGTTCACTGGATGAGATACACCACATGTTGTGATAGCCATGTGGAGGACTGATGGATCTTGAAACATGTGGCATGGGAAGTATTGATTATCATAGCAGTGGAGATACATATACAGGTTTTGCATCTGTTATGGCAGGAGCTGGTGGCACTTGGAGTTGATAGGCCCTGGTCTGTGGGTAGCTTGCTTCTGATGAAGTTGGCAAGATTCTGGGGTTGTTTGAAAGATAGGAGAGAGAGAGTTCAGGAAAGATTTTTTTCAGGATGTGATTCCCATTGAGTACGGGTTGTAATTGCTTGGTGATGCCATGTATGGGTTTCAGTGCGGGGTTACAGATGACATGTGCAATCAGTATTTTTTCCCCTGTATTGAAGCAGAATCCCAGGGTATTTGGGTAGCCCATTCCATAATGCAATCTACTTATCTCATAGAGTGTCCTTATTTGGTAAAGGTGTGTAGGTGTGAGTGGCAGTCCCTTACCGTGAATCTCCGACGGCAGCCACACCTCTTTGCTGTCATGCACCTAGAATGGCAGTCTGTACAAGGGGGAAATTAACCCACAGGCACAGTAGAGCAGTGAACAGTTCAGGGGCCCAGGCCCTTAGGCAGGGCATGGCACCAAGCAGTCTAGAGCAGCGGTCTCCACACTGGGGTGCAATGATCCCAGGGGGTGCGCAGCAGCAGTAGTGCCGCCGGACGGCACGTAGCAGTTTTTTTTTTTGGGCAGCTGCTCTGCACATCCACAGCTGGTGTTCCCCTGCGGCGGGTCTTCTGGTCTTCTTCCGTCGGCAGCGCACCTGCGGCAGGTCACCCTGGGGGTGTGAGAGCCAAAAAGTTTGGAGACCACTGGTCTAGAGCTCCAACCCTCAGGCAGGGTAGAGTAGGTAAGAGTCTAGGAGCCCAGTCTTCAAGCAGGCATGAGCGCCACACACAGTCTAGGGGGCGCTGGCAAGGGGTGAGCACCCCACACAGTCTAGCATCCTAGCTCAGCGGACAGTAGACTCTTACAGGCCTTCTGGCCGAAGCTGAGGAAGCTGCTACCCCAGGTGAAAGGGGGACGCAGGCCCACTCAACTCCACTGCATCCCAGCCCAGGGCCTTAACAGTGGCAGAGTGGTCCACCACTAGATCAGCGGGGATCCGCCCGCTGACCTTGTAACAGGCCTGCACTTTACCAGACTGTTGTCTAGTTTCCCTGGGCTACTTCCTACTCTCTCTAGCTTTGGTACCTCAGTGCAGTCAGAGTCGTGTGTCTCCTCAGGCTACACCATCAGTGGCAACCCCAAGAGCTCCTCAGCATTGGTTGGGTCTGGCAGCTTAAGCGAGTCCTCAGGCTAACTGAAGACTTCTGCGAGCTCCTGCATCAGCAGTGGGGAGAACACATCTGTCTTCTTTGGCAGATGCTGCTCAACTGAGCTATGGGACCCGCCTTTTATACTTCCTGTTCCCTCTGCTTCTGGTGTGGTAAGCGTGGCCTTCCTGGTTCTGCCCACCAGAGGCATCTGGCCGTACCTCACTGTCAATCTCGGTGGGCAGCCATGTCTCTTTGCTATACACACATCCCTCAAACCCAGCTCCCAGTCTCCAGGGCTGGTCAGGTCCCCTTCCCCCAGTCGTGACAAAGTGTCTGGATTGGTGTGCTCCTTACTGGTTCAATGTTGAATGGTAAAAGGCGAATGGATATAGAGTCAGGTACCAGCGCATTAGCCGGGTGTTGGTATCTTTCATCTGCTGGAGCCATTTCAGCAGCATGTGGTCTGTCACTACCATAAAGGGGCTCTCGAGGAGGTAGTGGTAAAGCGCTTCTAAGGCCCATTTGACAAGTAGAGCCTCTTTCTCAATTACTGAGTAGTTCTGCTCCCACGGGAAAAGCTTACAGCTGATGTATACTACTGAGTGCTCTTCACCATCAATGTCCTGCAAGAGGACAGCCCTTACTCCCACTGCTGAAGCATCGGTTTGAATGATGAACCAGCATGTAAAATCAGGGCGATATAGTATGGGCTCTCTGCATAGATGGTCTTTCAGAGCCTGACAGGCTACCTTGCAGTCAGAGTTCCACCGCACCCACAGTGGCTGGTCTTTGGTAAGCAGCCCAGTGAAGGGAGCAGCAATGGTTGCAAAGTCTGGGATGAAGCGCCGATAGTACCCCACTAGTCCCAGGAACTGCCAGACCTGTTTCATAGCGGTTGAGGCTGAGTGATCCTGGATCGTCTGGATTTTTCTGAGTAGGGGGGTGCAGCTTGCCTCACCCCAAGGTGTATCCTTGGTAAGTTGTTTCCTACCACCTGGCATTTCTTGGGACCTGCCCCACAGAGAGTCCTCAAGACAGCCGCCACCTGATTCAGGTGGTCCTCCCAGTGGTGACTGTATTTGACCATGTCATCCAGGTAAACTGCATCATACTCACCGTGGAGTTGCAGCAGATGGTCCATTAAGTGCTGGAACATCGCAGGAGGCATATTTTTTTTATTTTGGGGGAGAGGGATAGCTCAGTGGTTTGGGCATTGGCCTACTAAACCCAGGGTTGTGAGTTCAATCCTCGAGGGGACCATTTAGGGATCTGGGGCAAAAATTGGGGATTGGTCCTGCTTTGAGCAGGGGTTTGGACTAGATGACTTCCTGAGGTCTCTTCCAACTCTGATATTCTATGGTTCTATGTGCAAACCAAAGGGCATCTTGGTAAACTGGTACAGTCCACTAGGGGTGGCGAAGGCTGTCTTTTCCTTTGAGCTGGGCTCCAGTGGAAAGTTTGTCCAGTGGGATCTGCCAATATCCTGTCATTAAATCAAGGTTAGTAACATACTATGCCTCCCCCAGGAGGCCAAGGAGCTCGTCTACCCATAGCATTGGGTAGGCATCAAATCAAGAAATTGCATTAACCCTCCAGAAGTCTACACACAACCAACGGGTCCCGTCCAGTTTAGGGACGAGCACGATAGGGCTCCGCCACTCACTAGGGGACCGCTCTATGACCCCGAGTTCCAACATAACTTAGACCTCCTGTTCTACTATGACCCGCATGTGGCACAGGAGTGGTCAGGTCGTTCCACAGACAACTTCTCTGGGTTTGGTGTAGATGATATGGTGGATCTGGGTGGTCTCTCCCAGCACAGCAGTGAAAGACCTAGGAAAAGCCTCAGTAAGACATCTGGCCTGCTTTAGCTGGTCCTCTGAGAATGTATCCCTGAACATCTCAGGTCCTGTTCCCATGGGGGCCTGTGGCCCCAGTTCGGGTTCCGGTGGGGAGGGGGACGGGACGGGACGGACAGGATTATTAACAGCCCTTCCCTTTCGCACCAGGGTTTCAGAAGATTAACATGGTAAATCAGGCACTTCCTTTTTCCAGTCAGGCTGTTGGACCTTGTAGTTGACAGGGCCCATCTGGCGGATGATCTCATACAGACCCTGCCAGTATGCTAGCAGTTTTGACTCCTCTGAGGGGAGCAGTAACAAGGACTCAGTCTCCTGGTTTGAAGGTCCGCACACGTGTGCTCTGATCATATCCTCTCACCTGGACTCCTTGGGAAGCTCAGAGGTTCTCCTTCATGAGGGCCCCTACATGAGCCAGGCATTCATAGAGCTGCAGTACATATTGGCGTATGCCCTGGGCTCAGGATGGGGTCTGCTCCCACGTCTCTCTTGTGAAATCCAGCAATCCCCGCAGCTGGTGGCCATATAACAGCTCGAATGGAGAAAATTTAGTGGAAGCCTGTGGCACCTCCAAAACGGCAAGCAACAGGGGAGGAAGAAGTTGGTCCCATTGGCGAAGTTCTTCTGGGGGAATTTCCAGAGCATTCTCTTTAATGTTCGGTTGAACTGCTCAACCATACCATCCATCTGTGGATGGTATACGGATGTCTGGAGCCTTTTGATCCTCAAGAGGCTCCAGACCTCTCGGAGGAGTTGGGATGTGAAGTTTGTGCCCTGGTCCGTGAGGATGTCACGGAGCATGCCCACCCGGGCAAAGATCTTTAGGAGTTCCACTGCAATGATCCAGGAGGTGGCACCCCAGTATTGTACTCGGGGTACTCCGCCAGTGGCAACCCCAACAGCTCCTCAGCATTGGTTGGGTCTGGCAGCTTGGGCGAGTCCTCAGGGTAACTGAAGTCTTCTGTGAACTCCTGCATCAGCAGTGGGGAGAACACATCTGTCTCCTTTGGCAGATGCTGCTCAACTGAGCTATTGGACTCCTGTTCCTGTCCCCTCTGCTTCTGGTGTGGTGAGCGTGTCCTTCCTGGTTCCACCCACCAGGGGGCATCTGGCCATCTCTCACTGTCAATCTCCAAGGGCATCCATGCCTCTTTGCTACAAGATGGTTTTAAGTGTGTTACGGTATGGATCCAGGACTTTCTCCTCAAAGCATATTCTGTGTATTTAAGTGCCTGGCTGTAGATAATAGATTTCTTGGTGTGTTTGAGGTGGTTACTGGATCTGTGAAGGTTGGTATGGTGTTTATTGTATATAAGTTCCATCATTGAAGCTGATTGTGGTATCCAGGAACTTGGTGCTCGTGTTGCAGTGTTCTAGAGAAAATCTGATAGATTGGTGGTGCTTGGTGAACTTCTAGTGGAAATCTATGAGGTACTCTGGGTCATCTGTCCAGAGGATGAAAATATCATTGATATAGCTCAGTTATATCATTAGTTCTGTGGTGCATTTGTCCAGAAATTCTTCTTCAATGTGGCCCAGGTAGAGTTTGGCATATGGTGAGCCATTCTAGTACCCACGACTGTTCCCATGATTTGGACAAAGTGTTTGTTATGGAATGTACAATTGTTATGGGTGAGGATGAAATGGGCGAGTTTGGCAATATGCTTTGGGTGGATATCTGAGTATTGTCCATTATCTTGTAGATATTTGAGGCAGGCAGTGATGCCATCATTATGACAGAGATCAGAGTATAGGTGTCACCGTGCCTCAGTGGGTCACAGCTGAGGATGCCAAATTCAGGACAGACTGCTGAGAAATGGGGTAGATTCACACCCAAACTGGTGGTTATTCTATCATTAGATTATACCAAGCCAGTAACAAAAGTGAACGTCTGGATTACCACATTTTTGGTTAGCAAGACATCAAAAATACAGCCTGCTTAGGCATTCCAAGCTTTGGTTCACCACCCAGACACTAGATTTTATGATGAGTGGTTACTGAAAACCAATTTAATCAGTTAGAGGGTCCTTCCAATCCTAAGAGACTAGTCACGTAGCCAGGTAAATATGTAATTCAGATTTTCCCCAATAATCATGCTGATGCCAATCCCTTAGTAAGTAAAAACTAAAGGTTTATTAATTAAGGAAACTAATAAGAGAGTTATAAATGGTTAACAGATCATGTATACACAAGTGATTGCCAAGTCCTTATATCAGGTTTGTAGCAGTGATAATCTGGAATCACGCAAACAGATTGGGGGGTCATCAGTCCTTGTTTAGAGCTTCCTTATTAGAAACCCAGTCCAGAGAAATGAAGCACTAAATGAAGACAAAATGGAGCTGTCCCTTTTCATATCCTCTGCCATATGTATGGAATTTTACTCAAACGAAGTCCACAGTCCCTGTCTGTGGAAAGTTATTGGCCTAAGATGGAGTCCTGAGTCACATGAGTATATCACATGTCCTTACATGCTTTAATGACTCACAGAGGCAGCCATTGTTTGTATATGTTGGGAAACATGAAGAAGATTGGTTGGCCTGTGTAGCTCTTTGTAGCTTGAAAGTTTGTCTCTTTCGTCAACAGAAGTTAGTCCAGTAAAAGATATTACCTAACCCACTATGTCTCTATAATATCCTGGGACCAACACAGCTACAACAACACTGCAAACAACAATGGAAGCTATTGAATTTTAATTAAAATTGACATTCAATTAACACTGAGTTCCTGTTGGTAACCATTCATTAAATGAATGGTGGCACTGAAGAAACTGGCAAGTCACTTTTTATTCAGCTTCAATACTGAGTTATTATTCAAATGCATATTAAAGTTTATCTTTCATTTGGTAACGTAGTAAAGAAGCAGAGATGGACAGAACTGGCTAAAATCTTTGGCTAGAAACATACTGCTGAAAAATTACATTTGGCATTATTGGGACTCCACGACAATGGGAGAAAAATTATACTACATAACAGTAATACACATTTTTCTTAATAGATATGATTTCTTTTAATTTATTTTCAAATGCAAATCAGAAATTGTCAAGAATATGCACAAATGTAAACCAAGACTCAATGCTTTTGAAATTGGTAACAAGTCTGAAATATAACACTTGATCTTAGCTATAATAGAATAGAATATATAATATATGATGGAAGTCCTAGAAGCTATAAAATGGGAAGCCCTTGGTCTAATGAGCAGGCAGCTGCCACTTTCCTTTGCCAAAACATCCATCAGAGGAATCTTTGTTTTTTCATGTGGGGAAAGCCTGTGTATGCAAAAAGGTCTACCATACTGATACCGGTATCAGCTTCACAGTAACATCACCCATTCTCTCTTGAAGTCCCCTGATCTCCAAAACCCATTCCAGACAATTAGTTGGTCAGGTCTTAATTTAGCCTAAATGTTTAGCATGACCAGATTTTCAGAGGGAATAAACTAAGACCCCTTTCATGGCTGGGGTGGGAACAGAAAAGATGTGAAGGCAAGAAAGTGACATTTATGATAGTCATCAGGGAAGCATGCATGGAAGGTAATAAAAGAAAAAGGAGCTCAACCTTCCTCTCCTCAGCCAAACAATCCCCCTCCATCTCACCTCTTTTTCTTGCTGCCAATGATTTGTTTCTACATGCAAGGAAGGGCTGCTTCATGGACTTGTGCAGAGGCAAGGTCACTGGTAGGCTTTGAAAATCGGGTTAGGTATCAAGGCCAAGTAACAGACACACATGCATTCAGCTGGCCTGTTAACTTTACTAGAGCCGCTGGCTGGTAGTGCCTCCAGCACTTTATAAAAATCACAATAAAACTTGTTTACATAAAAACTGTCAGGGACACAGAGACAAGCCTTAAAAACTGGGGCATTCCAGGGTTTCAGGACACTTGCTTCTCAATCAACTTGTGAATTTTCAAAATGCTGACTTGAACAAACTTCACATAACTTTCTTACAAATCTCTCCACAATCTACTAGAAAAATTAGCGAAAAATCTTTGTTTCTCTCAATAATGACATAATACAAAAGTCTTGATATTAAATCTTGAAACATTTCAGAGGGTTGCCAACAAGAAATACTTAACAGAATTTGCCACAAAGATTTTGAAATACTTTCATATTGAAAGCAAGTTTATTTTTTTCTAGTATCATGCCAATTACTCTTGGATCTCCAGTTCTCAGTTTGCCTCATCATAAATAATATTTTTTCAACACGTGCAAAGGAAATGTAAATCAAAACTAAACATGACAGAACTTTACTTTCTGAAACAAAAAAATCTCAATTATCTCTGGCATATACAGACAGAGTCCAAAACTCACTGAATCAAAGGGAAGCAGAGCCAAAAGCTGCTAAAAAAATATATAACTAGAGTATAAAATTTATATTGGAGAATTCTTCCAGAACACTTCTTTGGGCGTGCTAGAGTAATTTTACATGGGAGCAAGGAAATCCAAAGAAACACCAAACTCTGATCGCCAGAACTGCCTTGATCCCTTTCTATTATGTCTGGTAATAGGCCTTGTGTCATCCTCATCTACTGTTATGTTATACTTTGCACACGTCATGTAACTTTAACACAGTAATAATGGATAACAAAACATATAAAATAACAATTTTTTCCCCGTGTATTAAAGCAGAATTGCTCATTGGTAATGTAACCAGAGCAGATCATATAAATACTATTTGTTTGAAATATGATACACTGTGTGCATGTAAGATATAAGTAAATGCATTAATCTTAATTATACCTTTATAAAAAGACCTTGTGTGGTGGAAGAAATAGCTGAGTCTGCGTTCAGGATGTTAAATATTCAAAGAATTTATGACCTTTCTGTTACTGACTGAGCTGAATTTAACTACTGCAGTACTCATTGTAGTAGCCCAAATAAAATCCTACCATAAATACATCCTCAGGTAAAATTCTGCAATCTTACTCATACTTGAACTGAGGGAAATATTGGCTTCAGTAAAAACTACCCATGTGAGTAAAGGTTGCAGGATCTGGTTCTTCATTTCTAAGAGATGTCTGATCCTATCAAATTACATTTAAAATAAACACATCTATGCAGTAAGGCAGAACTATTCTTAGCAGCAGTGATGGTTTGAAATACTCCTGCTTCTACTCTCCATCCTGGGTCCCATGTAGCTGACCTCACTCTCCAGAACAGATGGAAATGAACCAGTATTTTCATTGCAGCTACTCCTCCTGGTTTGTAGGGAGTGTTGCAGTGGCTGAATTGTGGTTGCATAGCACGTCAGCCTGTTCCCCGGGCTGGAGCCGCTCTATTTCTTGGAGTGCTTCTATTGCTTCAGCAAAACCAGGAGCAAAAGAGAGAGAGAAGGAAGGCAGCCACTAGCAGTCTCATTTACCTACTCACTAGTTGCAGCAGCTTCAGCTCTACCTCTCCCAGACTGCTCAAAAATGGATGGGTAATGAAAGAGAGGCTGAGAAGGAAATAGTCTCAATTTGGATTAATGTAAAAACACAAATTATGGAAGGTACAAGTTATTCTATGCATACATCCTATAGAGCACAAATATATACTTATTAATTACTCAAAGAGGTGGATGGGGCATATTGAACTCAGTTCAGCAAAAGCCCTTCTAATACGACAGTTCTTCAAACATATGCCCATTAAGCAACCCTATCTCCAATGGGAAATCGAACAGCTGGAGACTTCCTTCCTTCCCAGAAACTGGGGTTTCTCTCACCCAAAAAAGTAAATGGGGAATTTACAACCAATAAATTTCTTATAAAATAAGCAAAATAAATGCATATCCCACAGGGACTTAATATATGCTTTAAACATATCCAGACAACAGGGAGCCTACAAAATTCAAGAACTGTTCTTTTTCAGCCTACCTAGATGCTAGCTACCTTTCTATCCCTCTTTTATCCTCCTGTGTATTGTCATTTTCATAGCTGGATACCACTTGAAGCCATGATACCTGTCATAATCATGGCTACATTTTGAACAACATTTGTGCTAGTATTTTTAATCATCTAGAAATCAACTTTCAGACTTCCATAAGACAGTTCTAAGAAGAACTGGGATGAATGGAGGCAATTCACACCACTCTGAGAGCTACTGTTTCACTCTCTGCACAGATAACATGGCACCAGTTCAAATCCTGAAGGCTTTTTCACAATAAGAAAGGTTAAATGAAATAATGCTTAAATTCAGCTGAAGGTGATGAGCAATAGATAGCACTGTAAGGTGAAAGGTGGCTAAAGATACAGTAAGCAATCATAATATAATTGTATTTGCCATCACTGTCCTCAAGATAGAATAAAACACTTTAATATTATAGATTCCAATGTTATGCAGGTGTAAATGTATAATAAGTCAATTAAAAAATCATCATTGGTGCATTCTACTTTTCCTATGGATAACTCTCCCCTTACGTCTAAGCCTCAGTCTCTCCCATAATTCCCAGCAGTCATCCCTAGAGCAGTGCCAAGTTAGCACATTGTTCCAAGGAGGATATAAAAGCTTGTAAGAGTCACCTCCTTACATTCACAGTTCACTTCCAAATCTGCTTCATTGATAATCAGCTGTCAGTTAACACTTTGTCCAGTTTTAATATCTTTTCTTTCACTCACCTTCAGGATTGAGATCTACCGCATAATCAGCGACAGGAAGAAGGGAGAAAAAAAGCAAGAATATGTAAGATATTATTTAAAGAGGAAACAACGAAGAGAAGTAATAATTAACAGTTTAGAAAAAATAAATGTAACTTGTTAAAGGCAAAATCCAATAAGTGGTTTTTTTTTTTTAGTGTGTCTAAATATGTAAGACATAACTCTAACCAAAAATAATCAGGAAAGGCCAGATTCATCCCTCATGTAACTCCATCCAACTCAGTAAAAACAAATTAAATTCAACTGTATTGAATTCCACAGAGTTACACCAACCATAAATTTGACCCACAATGCTGGATCATTTAGACTAGGGGTAAAACCTACGGCACGCATGCAAAGGCGGCACGTGAGCTGATTTTCAGTGGCACTCATTCAGGTCCTGGCCACAAGTTGGGGGGTGCGGGGGGGGGGGCTCTGCATTTTTATTTAATTTTAAATGAAGCTTCTTAAACATTTTAAAAACCGTGTTTACTTTACATACAACAATAGTTTAGTTATATATTATAGACTTATAGAAAAAGACCTAAAAATGTGAAAACATATTACTGGCACACGAAACCTTAAATTAGAGTGAATAAATGAAGACTCGGCACACCACTTCTGAAAGATTGCTGACCCCTGATTCAGACAAACAAAAATCCATTCCAATGAAAGGTTCCTATTCAGATATAGTGAGACAACGAAAGAATATTTTTTCATGGACCTAAGTGCTATCTGAGGACTTGATTCTACAAACTCCAACAGGGATAGTGTGTTTGTATACAATTCTATTGAACTAGCCAAGCCTAAGATGCAACAGAACTTCTGAACCATTAAATCATTTATTTTATTTAATTATTTTATGCTCCTTGTGCTGGGCAAATTCCACAATTAAACACAACATGTTCAAGTGTGGTCCTATTCTAAAGTGATTCTGTATGAAATAGCTAAATAGTGTTCTATCATTACTGTATTTCAAAGATCTCAGGTCAAATATACTCTTAGATTACAAATATTTGTTTCCTAACTGCAAGGCCTACAAGCTCAATATCTGAAAGTCAACCTGGTATTTTTTCTTTCATTGTTATTAACTATTTAAAAAGTAAATAATTCATTACATAATGCAAAGAAATAACTATTCAGCTCATTCTCTCTTTGTTATATTGGCTCTGCAGGGCTAATAGGAGCAAAAAGCAGTAAAAATGCACATCACTAAAATCAGGGGGTATGATTCAAGAAACCCAAGACCAGACTGTGCAATTTACATATAGCTCTGTGCTAAAGGTTATCCGCAGACATGTCCACATAGCCCCAGACAGAGCTCTTAGGAAGGTACTGCATGCTCAGTCACTAGAAGCCATCAATCTCTGACATCCCTAGAGCGCAGAAATTGGAACTGTGTCTGCTGCTTGCACAGATGATCTGGAGCATGGGGCGGCATCCTTTGCTCTCTACCCTCTGCACACCCAGTTAATCTAGCCTGGAGAGGACAGATCTGTGTTACAATGAGCTATTTTTATAGTCAGATTTACAAATAAAACTGCACTTCTAACTGCCAAAATAGGTAGCACAAACACAGCATGTCCCCTTGAACTCTCCCAACCCATCACAGGAAAATCTTCTCCAGTGATGATCCATTCTCAAATTAATGCTTAACCAATATATTATGCTTTGCTAACTCAGGGTCTAATAGCCCATCAAAGAAGGGAAATCCCATAGCTAATCGTTCACTAGCAAAAATGTTTTGCAGACTCAGGTCCTTCAGAAAGTAAATCCCAGGCCTGCCAGAAGAATGCCTTGGATGACATCATGTTTAATTTCTTAAGGAAAACAAAAGATGTTGTCCTCAACACTTTTTAGTATTGTGTAGATGCATTTCTCATAGCCTCTGAAGAGGGCTATGGTTCTTGTGGAATCCAATGGTCCTTAGGCTTCCTGAGATCAAGAAAAACACTCATTATAGGAATGCTGCTTCCCATACTGCCTGACATACACATGGTAGTATGGGGAGTAACGAGCACATGAAACAAAGATTCCCTATGGGAGAAATGCCCTCCATTCTGTTCCTGCAACCAGTGGGGAAGGAGGAAAAGAGAAAGCAGACTTGGTGCCAAATCTTCAGCTGATATAAATCAATGTATTTCCACATACTCACTTTTACCAGTAGTATAAAATGTCACCCAGTTTTCTCCAAGACACACACGTTCTGACTGAGAATTAAACACTGTGTGTAGTAGTGGTTAAACATGAGACAGTCCTGACATGACATGGATCATTCAACTTAGCTCCTTGTCCTTGACATCTGATTAGCCAGCAAGATGTGCAAAGACAATAGATGTCAGAGCAAACTGACCTGTTGTGTCACTATGGATGGCCTGGGGTGATTAGGTCATTATAAAATGCAACAATTCACATTTTGTTCTTATTTATTCTAAACAAGTAAATCAATCATAAATGCTATTCCAAAGAGTAAAAGGGAAACAGGGTGAGGGAATAATCAGTCCCAGCAACCATTTAATCCTCCTCCTCTGTGCAGAGAGAGTAATTGTCACTTTTGTTGGCAGCCTCTGCAGTGAGGTCAAGGACTGAATGGTCATAAAGAGGTAATTAACTTCTCACACCCAAAGGAGGTCCCTCTCCGATCAGGATAGAAGCAAATTGCTGAGACAGCACATGGGAAGCCTGTTTCCCAAGTTGTAAATGTATATTGTTAACTCTGTGAACAGGTCAGGCAAGTTAATGGTGCTATATAAAATATTAACTAAAACAAAGGAGACCAAATTCTTCAGCACAGTACTATTAACTTTAAAATATTTTAAAGAAATTAAAAAGAAAGAAAGAAGAGCCATAAGGGAATCAAAACCTTTAAAAAGAAAAAAAACCTCTTTGAAATCTCATGTTGCTCACCTGTGGGTGTGCTATAGGAAGCCACAGCATCTCCTTCCAGCTCTGCTGGTGGACAATTCCCCTTCAGAAAGACAGACAGGGCTACAGCTTTAGATCCACATGACTCTACAAATAATAACAAAGTACATTAAATAAATATGGCCAAGTGAAAGAAAACCTAACATTTTCCAATATTTAAGGAAATATTTTTAGGTTAAGTTATATTATACATTTCCATTGAACTAATTCAAATCAAATCTGCACATAATTTTTTTCTTCAATATATATTATTAAAAGCAAAACAAGATGCTCCAATTCAAAACGCTCTTAAAATGCAACTGTGAAATGCCTCTGTGCAGCAAATATAAGATAGACTCAATACAAATGCAATTCTATATTGAGGTCATAGCATCAGGGCCCTCAGCCCTCTGTTCCTTAGGGAACATGCAGTAGGACCATAGGAATTGGCATTCCAGAAGAGACCAAAGATCTATCAATTCCATTATCCTGTCTCAGCAGTGACCAATGTTAGATGCTTTAGGGCAGGGCTGTCAAACATATGGTCCGCGAGCCAGATCCAGGCCCTAGGACACTTTTCTGGAGCCTGCAGCTCCCTCTGCAATTTTCAAAGCAATCCAGCCTGCAGCTGACAGAATTTCAAAGAGGCTGTAAGGAAGCCAGAGTGGGCAGTGCTGAGAAGGAAGCTTATGCCTGACTGGGCACAAATAACTGAACCTTCTCTCCCCTCCTGTTGCTCAGCAGAAGCTCTTTGTACTGGCACAGTAACCACAATACCACATATTTTTTGAGGTAGAGTGACCAGTACTGGACACAGGCTTGCAAATTAGGATGTACCATTACATTATATGATTGTATACTATTTTCAACATTATTTTCTATCTTTCTGGTTTTGCACACAATCTAACATTCTGTTGGGTTTTTGTGACTGCCACTCACGTTTCTTTTTTTTAAAACAGAGCATAATCATCATCATGTCAAAAGTTAAGCTTGGTGCATGTCTACTTAGAGGTCACTAAGTAAATCTTAGAATAAGGCTCAAACAATTCCAGATAAAGCAATACATTATAATACTTTGTAACAGTAAAAGAAGAATCTACCTAGATCATCAAAGATGAACTGGTCATGGGTCAGTGCTAAAGGAGGTTGTACACATATTGATAATTTTGTTTTCTGCACAGCCAATCTGCTCTGTAGTGTGATCTGAAGTTGAAAGTAAAAAAGTATTTATACACACAAGCAGCACATTAATCTACCTATGACTTTAAAACCAGCATAATTAGCAAAAATTATCACATTCAATGATGATTTGCACTTGCACAATTCCACTATAACAAGCAGCTAAGAAAACTCCATGAAAATGTAATGGTAGGCCTTGACAGCTAGTGAGAAGAAAAAAGTGAGATGGTTTATCAAAATTCACGCAAGACTAATTTATCTTATCCAATTGCAATACATTAGATTTGTTTTCTATTTTGCAAATATCCAGTTTGTTTGGGTTTTTCAATGTAAAATAATGGCAGTAGTCAATATAAATAGTAAAAAATTAGGCAATTATTTAAATAAGGTATTACTCTATATTTTTATTTCATCAAAAGGACTCTGTTTAGCAGCCATTATGTTCAGTGAGCACCAAATCATGGAATCCTTGTTTTTTTTATGGCATGGCAACGATAGAATCTACTCCTCATGCAGAAGCTGTTTTCCAGTGTTACATTACCCCTAACATGCATATATAACATACCTTCATTACATGTAATGTGGAGATTCAGCCTGGGGAAACCATATACATCTCAAGCAACCATGCTAACATCATTCAAAGTCAAGTTCACAGATAAAATGTATTGATAAAAAATAAAAACTTGTATTTATTCAGATTTTTAGATTTATAAAATGCATCCTATCATAGTTAGCATATATAAAAACATATTTTTTGCCTTTTTCCCAGAAAAATAAGGACATTTCCCGCAAAAAACAGACCATCTCCTTAAACAAGCTCTTCAAAAAACAAATGAGTTTTTCAGTGTCCTAAAGGTCTCCAGATTCAGGCTCTACCCGACTAGTGCTGGAAGCAAATTCCAGAATGAAGGGATCTCCACCAAGAGCACTCAAGACAGCAGCTGCAAGAAGCTAGTGTGAGCAGGAGCTGTCTCAGCTGCTAGTTTGAGTGTCAAGCTCATTTTAACTGTCCTGGAATAACGGGAAAATTAGCCAGGAAGAGGATAAAGATGAAGGTAATGAGCTAAGCTCAGGAAATAGGTACAACTTTAAGTTGCAGTCGTTGACTTAGATCTGAATTTAGCCCAATGTTTTTAAAATGTGCTTCAACTCCAGTTAAATATATCTATACACAAAAATGGCACAAAACTAAGTTAAACAGATATAACCTTCTTATAAACTGACATAAAAGTCCCCGTGGAGAGATTTGCAATGGTTTAGCTAAAACAATCTTTAAAACTATTTTGATGAAAAAGGTGCAAGTTTTGTGTGTAGATTGTCCATGCTTAGTAATGTTTGCAATGTTCATAAAAAGGCAAAGTTTGCTCCATGCTTTGAAATGTAAACCTCAATGAAATCAACAGAGCTGGAAAGGGCTGAGTTAATGTCTTTGCTGGTGTTAGTTTAATTAGTTTTCTGAGCCTGAGTATATCTATTTACATTGCGAAAGTTAGAGAAAATAGTGACACCTAAATTCAGTGGTAAGTTATATGTGAATACCATGTTTATAAAACAGAAATATCTTTGCAAATACTTTACTTTTCCTAAGGGTATATCTACACTACGAAATTAGGTCGAATTTATAGAAGTCGAATTTTTAGAAAGTGATTTTATTCAGTCAGTTGTGTGTGTCCCCACTTAAAACCATTAAGACCATTAAGTTGGCGGAGTGCGTCCACAGTACCGAGGCTAGCGTCGACTTCCGGAGCATTGCACTGTGGGTAGCTATCCCACAGTTCCCGCAGTCTCTGCTGCCCACTGGAATTCTGGGTTGAGATCCCAGTGCCTGACGGGGCAAAAAACATTGTCGCGGGTGGTTCTGGGTATATGTTGTCAGGCCCCCATTCCCTCCCTTCCTCCATGAAAGCAACGGCAGTCGATCCTTCTGCGCCTTTTTTCATGGGTTACCCGTGGAGACGCCATACTACGGCAAATATGGAGCCCACTCAGCTCACCGTCACCATATGTCTCCTGAGTGCTGTCAAATGTGGGACTGCATTGCTACACAGCAGCAGCTCATTGCCTTGTGGCAGCCGACAGTGCAGTACATCTGGTAGCTGTCTTTGTCGCCTCCTGGGTGCTCTGGCAGTGGGGGCTCCTGGGCAGACATGGGTGCTCCTGGCAGATCTCGGTGAGGTCTGCCGGGGGCGTCTGGGCGGACATGGGTGCTCCTGGCGGACCTCGGTAAAGTCTGTCAGGGGCACCTGCACATAAATGGGAGTGACTCAGGTCATGCTCTTCTTTAAGTTTTGTCTAATAGAGTCCTGCCTGGAATATTGGCAGAGGGATAGCTCTCCCAGCCAGCAGCACAGTCTACTGCCAGCCTACCCCTCCCTCCCTCCGTGAAAGCAACAAGCAACAATCGTTTTGTGCCTTTTTCCGTGGAGGCACCATATTGCTGTCAGCATCGTCATCCATCCGCTGCTTCTGCTGCCACTCTGCTCTCCTGCTCACGCCATACCACAGCAAGCATGGAGTCCGCTCAGATCACCGCAGCAGTTGTGACCACGCTAAACACCACACGCATTATCATGCGGTATATACAGAACCAGAACCAGCAAAAGCAGGTGAGGAGGCGACAGCAGCGCGGTGAGGAGAGTGATGAGGACATGGACACAGTCTTCTCTCAAAGTATGGGCCCCGGCAATTTGGCCATCCTGGTGGCAGTGGGGCAGGCTCATGCCGTGGAACGCCGATTCTGGGCCTGGGAAACAAGCACAGACTGGTGGGACTGCATAGTGTTGTGGATCTTACTTTCATATGCGTAAGGGCACTTTCATGGAACTTTGTGACTTGCTTTCCCCTGCCCTGAAGCACCAGAATATCAAGATGAGAGCAGCCCTCACAGTTCACAAGCGAGTGGTGATAGCCCTCTGGAAGCTTGCAACGCCAGACAGCTATCGGTCAGTCGGGAATCAATTTGGAGTGGGCAGATATACTGTGGGGCTGCTGTGATGCAAGTAGCCAACGCGATCATTGAGCTGCTGCTATCAAGGGTAGTGATTCTGGGAAATGTGCAATGGGATTCCCTAACTGTGGTGGGGCGATAGACAGAACGCATATCCCTATCTTGGGACCAGACCACCAAGGCAGCCAGTACATAAACCGAAAGGGGTACTTTTCAATAGTGCTGCAAGCACTGGTGGATCACAAGGGACGTTTCACCAGCATAAACATGGGATGGCCACGAAAGGTACATGACACTCACTTCTTTAGGAACTCTGGTCTGTGGGAACTGCTGCAACAAGGGACTTACTTTCCAGACCAGAAAATACAGGCCACCCTCATTTCACATACCAAGCACCCGTAGGGTTGGCCCTTTAAAATGGGTTGGCCATTTAAAGGGAGGGGCTGCGGTTTTCGGATTAACGCGCAGCACAAACCCAACTAACTCCGCCCCCCCGCCCACACACACACCCAATTCTTTGGGATGATCACTTTACCCCTCCCCACACCGCATGACTAACAGTGGGGGTGATTTCTGTTCAGCCACAGGCAAACAGCCCAGCAGGAACGGCCACCTCTGAATGTCCCCTTAATAAAAATTCCCCTATTTCAACCAGATGACCATGAATGATATCACTCTCCTGAGGATAACACAGAGAGATAAAGAATGGATGTTGCTTGAATGCCAGTAAACACCAGGACCATATGCTGCCATGCTTTGTTATGCAATGATTCCAGACTACCACAGCAGGCCAGCAGCATGTAAAGTGTCCTACCACGGAGGACGGAATAAGGCTGCCCTCCCCAGAAACCTCTTGCAAAGGCTTCAGGAGTACATCCAGGAGAACTTTATGGAGATGTCCCTGGAGGATTTCTGCTCCATCCCCAGACACGTTAACAGATGTTTTCAGTAGCTGTACTGGCTGCGAATGCATCCCAAGTCTTCAGGGCAAATCAATCATTCAACACGCTTGCTTTTAAACCGTGTATTATATTTACAAAGGTACACTCACCAGAGGTCCCTTCTCCGCCTTCTGGTGGGTTGGGAGGGTACTAGATCCAGGGTGAGAAACAGTTCCTGGCTGTCAGGAAAAACAGTTTCTAGGCTTGCTTGCTGTGCTTCAACCTCCTCCTCATCTTCCTCGTCCCCAAAATCCGCATCCCTGTTGCATGCAAGTCCATTGATGGAGTCCACGCACAGGGCTGGGGTAGTTGTAGGGGCACCCCCTAGAATGGCATGCAGCTCATCATAGAAGCAGCATGTCTGGGGCTCTGACCTGGAGCGGCCGTTTGCCTCTCTGTTTTTTTGGTAAGCTTGCCTGAGCTCCTTAAGTTTCACACAGCACTGCTGCGGGTCCCTGTTATAGCCTCTGTCCTTCGTGCCCTTGGAAATTTTTTCAACTCTTTTGGCATTTCGTCTTTTCGAACAGAGTTCAGATAGCACAGATTCATCTCCCCATACAGCAATCAGATCCAGTACCTCCCATTCGGTCCATGCTGGAGCTCTTTTGCGATTGTGGTACTGCATGGTCACCTCTGTTGAAGAGCTCTGCATGGTCACCTGTGCTGATCAGCTCACCATGCTGACCAAACAGGAAATGAAATTCAAAAGTTTGCGGGGCTTTTCCTGTCTACCTGGCCAGCGCATCTGAGTTGAGAGTGCTGTCCAGAGCAGTCACAATGGAGCACTCTGGGATAGCTCCCGGAGGCAGATACCGTTGAATTGCATTCACACTACCCCAAATTCGACCCAGCGAGGTCGATTTCAGCGCTAATCCACTCGTTGGGGAGGAGTACAGAAACCAGTTTTAAGAACCCTTAAAGTCAGAAAAAATGGCTTCGTAGTGTGGACGGGTGCAGGGCTAAACTGATCTAACACTGCTAAATCCGACCCAAACTCGTAGCGTAGACCAGGACTAGAACAAGGTGGGTGAGGTAATATCTTTCAGTTGATCAACTTCTGTTGGTGACAGAGACAAGCATCCAAGCTATACAGAGCTCTTCTTCATGTTTTGGTTGAGATCCTCTCCTGTGCTGCTAAGGTACAGCCAGAATTCACAACCCCACAGGAGAGGAATGGGGACTAAGATATTTTAGATAAGCTATTACCAGCAGGAGAGTGGGGTGGGAGGAGGTATTTTTTCATGCTTTGTGTGTATAAAAAGATCTTCTACACTTTCCACAGTATTCATCCAATGAAGTGAGCTGTAGCTCACGAAAGCTTATGCTCAAATAAATTTGTTAGTCTCTAAGGTGCCACAAGTACTCCTTTTCTTTTTGCGAATACAGACTAACACGGCTGTTACTCTGAAACCTAAGATATTTTAAACTACCTTTGCGCTTTCCTGATCCTGGGCAGCTACGGGGGCTGGAGAGGGCACTGGCGTAAATTTAGACAGCTCTGTCTAAATTATAGCAACCTCTGAGGGCTATCCAATGGGCTGAAACTCTGACAAGAATCCCTGAAGCACTATATGATGTTGCCTTGCATTTGAGGTCTTGCCCACCGAGGGCCGTCCTTACCCATACGCAAAGTACGCAGCTGCGTAGGGCATCTGATGCCCTGCACAGCTGCGTGCTGCTCCAGCTCTTCCTGTCCTGCCTCTTTCCACCCCTGCTCTGCCCCAGACCCACCCCCACTCCTGAGGAGTGTAGCAGGGCTGGGCCTGCACTCACTGGCAGCAGGAAGTGCAGTGACCCAGCCCCAGTCAGGCCCCCGGTGAGTGCTGGGGGGTGGTCCCCCTCTGCCCTCCAAGCCACCCCCACACGGAGGCCTTGGGCCCCACACACACATCCCGCGGAGGGCCCCAGAATTGCTAGGGATGGCCCTGTGCCCACCTCAAGTCCAGTCACTCCTCCATCACATATTGCAAAGGGGTCTTTTGGAGGCAGTCACTTTCCATGGTGCCTGTGTTACAGATCAGGGCAATGGCACCTGTATTCCCCCTCAATGGTCCAGCAATGGCATCCACTCTAAGACTTCCAGCTTCCCAACCATTTTCTTTCTTGTGCGAAGACCCACATCTCACTCCCTTCTGACCACAGTACTTCCAACCTGCACAGTTACCTGCCATCAATGCTTTATTACGAGCAGAGAACCAAGCAGCCAAAGCACACCTGCTTTCTTTCTCTTCAGAGACTGATAGCAGCATGATTGTCAACTGTTACAAATGCCACACCGTCTATACAAGCCTATTTTATTCTTAAGGTAAAAAAGGACTGCAGAGAAAACATATTAAAAACAATAAAAGATGTTTACATCTACATGCATGCTAATAAGCCTACCAAAGTTCACCCCAATCCTAACATAGATTCTGACAGGAGCAGTCTTTCAAATCCCCACCCAAGGGGATTCCTGTGGTTGCAAGTTTATCACAGCTTCAGCTCAGAATAAGAACCCAGTTTCATGGGACCTCAAAAGGTCCAGTCCTTCCAACCCTATGTTAAAAATTGGGGCTCTCTGGGCATCAGTGGTCCTGTCCGTTTGCTGGATAAGGAAGAAGGCCCTGAGACAGTTTAAAACTAGGCTATTTATCCAAAACTCCTTTCTGTGTCTGTTGGTCCCTGGAGAATCCAGTTTGAACTAGTAGATATACACCTCTCCAGGGGGGTGGCTTCAAAGGGCTGATAATGGTGGAAGTACATTAGCATTCCTCTCCTTCTAGAAAAGAGACATACAATTCCATAACAACACAAAACAGCAGCATTTTTAATACAGTGGACCAAAAAGGTATGAACCCTAATTCAGTAAGATCTAATTTAATTCAGTAAAGTTTATCTTAATTCCATAAGATTTGTCCAGGACACTACAGGATATTGTCAGTCTGTCAGCCTGCACCTTGGGAATCTTTTCCCAGCTGAAGCCTTTAGGGCTCTTTTTATGCTTCTCTGGCCTTTTTGGTGGCATAAAGGGCAACGGTGAGGATTTTGCCCATTACCTATTTTTACAAGCATCTATTTTACAAGTCTTTTCTGCTGGGCCAGTGGCTTTTTGAAGAATTAAATACAATCCTTATTTAGAACTCTAGTAGAAAAAATATGTCCACAAACTTGTTCGGTAATTGTTGTAACAGAACCCAAGGAGAAATTTAATTTTGAAAATTGTGCATAAACTTGTCAAACACAATCAGGAGGTTATCTTGTTTGAATTAATCTGACATGTTTTGTTATGTACAAATGTAATGTGTGAATAGTTTTTATGTTCTCTTACAGCGATAAGAGCCAAAGTTGATAACTTTGTAAATCATAAAATTATGAAATTCCATTAATTAAGAAGGGCTTTTCCATCACCTATATTTATTTTGAATGAAGAGCTTCTACTTAAAAATCAGTAAAGTAGGATGTAGGGACATCAGTGTGTTTATATGATTGGTAGTAACTATTAATTGTCCTGTAAGAAAATTTGATACATTCTAATTGATCTAAAGTTACTCCTGGGAATTTTTATTGCAACATCTTGTGTAATATAGATTGATTTACAGCATCAAATAAAACTTAAATGAAATTTATAAATCTACCCACCAAGTAGAGTCTATAAATACATCTTGTGACAAAGCTCTGTCCTTGTCTCCATGGGTCCCGCGTTTCCTGGAGGATTTCGCTAGCCTCAGAGGCTCACTGTGACCCTCCACGTAACTTTTTCTCTCTAGAGACAAGGGTCACAGTCTACTGAGCCACTTTTATCATAAGCCAGTGAGGGAGGTGAGGAGAAGCTATTCTCCCTTGCACAGTCTCTCTTGTCTCCCAGTCTCAGTGATTAATTGGGGGGGGGGGGAAAGAGGGGGAACCTGGGCCCACCCTCTATTCTGGGATCCAGCCCAGGGACACTAATAGTATCAGCTGTGGTAGCTGACCTTTTAGAAACCTGAGACGTACAATTCCCTGGGCTACTTCCCCACAGCAGCCCCAACTTCCTCAAGCTCCACTTCACCCTTACCTCAGGGCCTCTTTCCTTGTACTTGATATGGTGTGTACTGCTCAGTCTCTCCAACAGCACAACTTCCTCTCACAGCTCCTGACATCCGCCCCCACCTGACTAACTGGGAGGCTTTTAACTAGTTTCAACCAGCCCGATTGGCTTCAGGTGTCCCAATCAACCTAGCCTTCTGGAAAGTTCTTAATTGACCTGGAGCAGCTGCCGTTTAACTTATCCTGATACCAGGGATTTGTTTAGCCTGGAGCTAACATATCTATCTCCCACTACTTTTCTATAGCCATCTGACCTGTCCCGTCACAATCTGTAAATCTGTACTGATTTCCAACGGTGTTCGGCTTTTCCAGATTAAGTTATATTATGTGCATGGATGTTCTGATTAGATGAAGAGGAACAAGAAAAGTTATCTGCACTCCCAGTAACAAAACAGTCCTCCTCTACCCTTTCCCAAAAAGTTTACTATTAGCTATGATGGCATGCTGTCTTCGTCTAAGTTCCAACATAAGGGTGCATTTATGCACCAGTGTAAACTCAGCTGGAACCCAGCCATCCTGACGTGGTTCTCTAAGGCTAATAAAACATCCAAATGTTCACTAAGGCCCAAATCCAAAGCCCAGGTCAGAGGGAGTTTTCCGCTGACTTCAATAGACTTTGGAAAGGCCCTAGGCCATGGCTCCCCGCCCCAAAATATAGAGTAGATTGATTATTGCTCAGAAAAAAAATGCTTGAGGGATTTCTACCCTTAAATTACTGTATCTAATATTTTAGTCCTGCAGTTTTAAAGGTGGAAAAACATCTTTTATCTCACCTAGGACTGCCATCTATCCCTCGTTTTATAGAATTATCCTTTTTTCAAGTCTCTCATATTTGGTGCCACACAGAAATATTAATATAGATCCCAATTCAGCAAAATATATAGCTATACAATTTACCGTGAGCATGAGTCTTGTATCCCTATTCACCAAAGCACTTAAGCACATGCTTAAATTCCAGGTCCTGAAATGTTTGGCTGAATAAATACAGGATTACTCACATTCTTAAGAGCTTTGCTGAATCAGAACGGATTGACTTGATCAGTATGGCTATTTCCTTATTTTAATATATGCTTATCTTTTTTCATAATGTGTCCAGTATTAGCCAAGCTTCTCTACTGCATAAATTAAATTTTAAAAGTTATGCTAACCCAACATTAATATTATAACAGTTAATGTCAGAAAAAGTCCAAAAATGCAGAAGTTAAGGGTCTAGAGTTAATATTAAACTTATCCACAGCATACAAACAATATCCTGTTAGGCTACACATTTGGCCAGAGAAACAAGAACAGAAAACATTACTCATGAGCAACATGGTAACCTAGGAACCTTATCTTCTGTGCTTCCACACTTTTTCTGATTTTGCTGTTCCAAAGAGCTTGTCTACATTACAGAAGTTCCCTATTACTATCCGTAGCTGTAAGCAACGGCAACTGGTGCTAAACATAGTTTGTCCTTGTCTACACCAGCAGCCAAACTATTCAGCGCTATTTTAGCTGCGCCAATTGCCAGCAACAACTGTTTATTATTTGCAGTTGAGACAAATACTGCAACAACAACCTTTTTCATGTAATTTTGTGGGGTGGGATGGTTTGCTTATTTAAAAAAAAAAAAAGAGGAATTGCTTGTGGTTAACAATGTTAGAATTTAAATAGCCCCAATTAGACTTTGATGTGCACACTTCAGTGTACATGACTAGAAGTGGAGAGGGGCCAGTTCTACCACTAATACCGGTGCTTGGCTGGAGATAGTTTTCTAACAGTTTACATTGCAATGATTGTGGGTAAAATCTTGGTCATGCTGAAGTCAATGGCAAAGCCCCCAATGGAGGAGGAGGTGGGAAAAATAGAAAATTTATTTAAGTGAAAGTTCAGAAGTTACAGATTATTCCAGCAGAAATTACTGAGACCATAAAATTTGTGGCAACGGTGGTTTTTTTCATCATACATGGTTTTCTCCTCTTGCTGTTAAGACAGTTTTGTTGCAAATTTTATTGCCTGTGTTTTGAATGAGATGTTTAAAATCTCCCTTATGTAGACTCAGATCCTGCTAACCCTTCCTCAGAGTACCTTACTCTACAAAAGTCATCTACTTATGGTGTAAGGTGCTACTTAGAGTAAGATATCAGAATCCAGCCTATGATTTGGTCTCATCAGTCCCTGTGCTTCTCAGTCTGGAGAGAGAAAGAATGGGCAGAAATACAAAAAAGCAAGGCCTTCGTTTTGCTCTGCTAAAAATCTTAGAAGTTACTGTGGCATGTTCAGAAGCTAAATTACCATCAATTTGATTTAATGCTCAGAAGAAACGTATTGCGTGCACACACAAATCTTTTCTTCAAAACTAAGCACAAACATTAATCTTCACTGAGGACTATGACCACGTTCTTTCAAATTAAAACCTCTCATATTTTTGCTGTAGCTATAAGTAAATGCATGAATAAAAAGTTTACAAATAGGACAAATTCATTTATTTTTACTCTTTCATAACTAAAAAGACATTAGAAGAGATTTTGCTCAAACTTCCTAAAAAAAATTCACCTGTTGAACTGAAATGTTTTCTCTGTGCAAAGGTGAATATTTCTAAAAATTTCTGAGCAAACACACACAGGGTTCCAACAGAATGTAGTTAAGGATCTAAAACTCTGAGTACACCGTCAGGCACCCACTATGAAAAACTCCCAAAACTACTTCTTTCAACTCCATAGTCTTTACATATCTTTTATCTGACTTTTCCTTAAAAACAAATTAACACAGAAGATATATATATAACTTGCTGATCAAGCTACAATTTTGGCAGGAAGTTAGAAAAAAGTTCCCTTCCCACACCAAAAAAGGAGATAAAATTGTAAATATTATATATATATATATATATATATATATATATATATATATATATATATATATATATATATATATATATATATATATATGGCATTCAAGCTCTATTCCCATTTCCATGACATAAGTAAAAGGGACAACAAATGTGAAAGGTTTGCGGAGATTTGTTGCTACTGTTTTAAGTGTTACAGTTTGAGCAAAGCACAATACCTTTACTGTGACTGAAGGAACTGCCTCTGCTCTCACCTCACTGTCAATGGCTTGCTGTGAAGAAAAAGATGAAAACGGAGCAAATGCAGTATCACACATGAATGAGTGAACACAATGAATGCAGTATTACCCTTCCACCACCAACTAGCTAAATAGTGAGTTAACTGTAAAGAACTTATCACTCTGATGACAGATTGAAATACACAAAATAGATTTCTGTGCCCCTTCGTTAGAAAAGACAAAATTCCTGTTTAAAACTGCCCACAAAAAGGATAAGCAACGACCATGAATATTTTGTATATAAAAAGCTAATACATTTTTATATATGTATTTGAATATTTGGTACTGTTTTGTCTGGCATGGTTCCTTCCACTGAGAGTTTATTCAAACTGTGGAAACTCCTTGTGTTATTCTGTAAGGAAAGACGACTTCCAATCTGCCTACATATAGTATATATACACCACACCATAGCACATAATGCATAATCACCACACACTATCTTATAATCAAAATAAAATAGCATACTGTATATGTCCTGAATTTCAGAGAGAAAGAGAGAGAGAGGCTTTTTTATTGGTGTTTCTTATTTCTATTTCAATAAACAACCAAAAATTAGCTTGACCCTACAGTGCAATATTGTGCGTGCACGCACACACACACACACACACACAAAAGAATCCTTACAAAACTTAACCATACTGAAAGGTGATTATACCAATATATACTGCAGGAGATTATACCTTCATATGGCAAAAGGTTAAGTAAAACCATGCTTTCTGCCAGCATAAACAAGATACACTGTCTGCTACTTCCCTAACCCATGCATTGGGATTCACTAGCAGTGTCCACAGTGCACGTGCAGAATTCAAAAATCAATGGGGCTTCCTCTGGATGTAAGGATCCAAAAGGTGCTGGATTTCGATATGTTTCCTTTTTTCCTTCCCATGTAGTTCCTTACTGAATTTTCACTCTTTATGACCCACAATGAGAACCACCATGAAACTCTTTTCCTCACATGAAACTAAGACATACAACTGCCTCCAAGACCATGCTCAATATCACAGCTCTCTTTGCAGGAGAAGGTTGAAGCAGATCAGTTTGCATTCACAAGGTTAAGTGCATCAGTACAACAACAGGACAGTTTTCTATTGACCTAAGGAATCCCAAATCTGCAAGGTTATTATCACAACTAGACAAGACCAAACTGCCAGATCTCTGTCCTCTTTTTTGCACGAAGTCTTTCCTATGGACAACTGCTAAGACAAAGAAACGGAACATACATTGCTTAGCATATATTAATAATCTATTAAAACATTTTTGATAAGGAATATGACAGTTATACTTCTAATTATAAATATTAAAAATGCAGTTCCATTTATATTTTTCAAATAGCAAGTAATCCCAGTAAACACAGTTTTGCAGAAATACATAGCCAGAAATGACTAGTTAACAGCTGTTTTGGCACAGCATTGTACATGTAACAATTAACAAGTTGGGGGGACTGGTCCTGCTTTGAGCAGGGGTTGGACTAGATGACCTCCTGAGGTCCCTTCCAACTATGATATTCTATGATTCTATGTTCTGAGAGGTTTATATATTAAATTTTAGTGGAAAAAATAAAATTGGACATAAGAGATTTCAGTAGGCTGGAACACTACAACAGTACAAGATGACTGATTCACTTCTGTATATGTTAAACTGCACTGTAGCATCACAGAAGTTAGAATGGCAAAAGTCCATCAGGCCATCTTGCCAATCTCGCTGCCAAAGCAGGATCACTCCCTACAGGGTATCTGTGAATGCTTTGTGTAGTATAGTTTCAAATGATCCATGTAATGGGACTTCTACTATTTCTCTTCAGATCATTAAGTTTCTCTTCAGACTACTAACATACTGTAACAGAGCTCACCACTAGGAAATTATTCCAGAAACTCATCTTAAAATATTCCTTTGCTCAGTTTCATCCAATTTCTAAGGGCTAAGATAGAGAAACACAGTTATTTTAATTAAAACTATTAATCAAAGTGCAATGTATTGACATCTTTGCATCAAATACAATAAGATCTCTGTCAGTTACACAAGTTAACACACATTAATATGTCATACATCTGAGGTGGTTTTAACTATATTTTAGGGGCTTATACGCTATATAAGATAGATTGTATAAAAGAAACTGGAATGCTTGCCAAGCTGAAAAGTGGATCTGTTTTCCCCTCTCTCTCTCTCTCTCTCTCTCAATTATAGAAAATAAGTGAATAGTTATATTTGGCAACATTCTTCAATGCCTCATTCATATCTGTGGGAATGCAGATAAAAGTTACCAGTACTATTTTATTCAATAAGGATCCATATACATTAGTGCAGACCCTGCGTAATCAATCCCTCTACAGCCAAAAAGGCTTGTTGACACATGCACATATTCTATTTCTTCACATAAATACCGTTCCTCAAAGCCTATCCATGAGTTTTACCATCTGTAATTCAGCATAAAAAAGTATCAATTCAAGCAAACCTACAACAAGAATGCAACCCAAAGTAACCAGTGCATAGTGAACACAAGCAACTTGAAATGCTATTGAAATTGGTATTACAAAGACAGCCTTTCAAAATTGTACATGCCCTCTTGTCTGGGGCAAATCATATTTATTCATTCACTTTTCTTTTTCGACTTATAAAAAGAAAAATATCTTTAGTTTCTTGCAATGTCATCATCACAGTAAAAGGGAAGCAAGTAGATTTTGCACCTGGACTGATGAATTCTCATGAAAAGACTGTAAAGACAGAAATGGCAGAAAAGAACTTGATAGCAAAACCACTTCACATATTTGTTAACTACAAACTAACAAAAAAATTACTAAGATGTTGGCCGTCATGTTGTATACCTTCAGCTGTCAATCTATTATAAACGTGGTCTAGGACAGGTTTCCTATCTGGTTTATTCTTAAATGGGTGGAGACACGTATCTTATTCTGCAGCTGGACGTAGCAGTTTGTCATAGATGTCCAAGTGTGATATAAATTAGATTTAAAGCCTGCAGTCATCTGAGGTCACATTTGGTACTCTACTCTTCTGGGGGATGGGTAAACTAGTAGTTTACTAGTTGTGCAGCAGCATGATAATTTTCCTGCTGTACCTAATGTTCAACACAGGGGAGGTGTTCAGCTATTGCACCTACCAACACTCCACAGTCCCAAGGGGACATCATCTTCCAGCTAAGGTGAGTAGTCAGCTGCCAAGTGTTCACAGTGACATCGCCAACATATTCTAGCCAGGGTAATATACTGTTAGTTTTTAAAAGAGCACCAGCATGTACCCAACCATGCATTTACACATGCATCCTATCTAGACTTACTCCTGATATCCTTTCCTGGCTGGTAGCATCATGGGAACAGAAGGCACCAGAGAAATATCCCTGCTTCCTCTTCCAGTGTTGGGATTTGAAAAGGCAGATTTGTAATAACTTTGGAATGTATGTGGATTTCCAAGCCCCTCACCACACCTTCTAGATCTGGATTGGTCTGTTATACAAGAAGGTCCACATATTGCTTCACAGATATTTAGACTAAGTCTATGGAGGTTACTGATTAATTTGTGAGTTTTATAAAGCTTCTCATGGGGTCTGCAAATTCCCATCTGTAAATGAGGAAGACTTGGAGTTATTCTGGTAGGACTAGTGTTTCCTACCCAGGAAAGTGCATAGTTGCATGGCCTGATGACTTTTTTTGTGTGTGGAAGTGTGAGAACCTGTGGCTTCCACTGAAGTCAGTGGGAGCTGCAGGTACTCAACCTGTGTGAAAAGTAGGCCATTAATATAAAAGGTCATTTGGGGCTTTCATGTTTATTTCCTCTCAATAACCCCCATATCAAATGTTCTTAGTTTATAAGTAAAACTGACTAAAATTTGCATCCTTCTAGCTAATGCATTATCACCAGCAATAAAGATTCTGCAGATCCAATTCTGCCCTAAGTTGCATCTGTGTAGCCTCACAGTCTTCCCATTCTGCCGTCATTTACATCTGTGAACAATGGAGCTCATTGAAGATCATGGTGTAATAGAGAAAAGAATTTGGCAACTGAAATTTGGGTAGGTCTACTCTAGCCGCCAGACAGCGATCAATATATTGGGGTTTGATTTATCGCATCTAGTCTAGACATGATAAATCTGTCCCAAGCGCTCTCCCGTCAACTCCGGAACTCCAGTGCTGCAAGAGTCGCAAGCGGAGTCGACGGGCGAGCGGCAGCAGTCGACTCACCAGCATGAAGATGCCGCGGTAAGTCGATCTAGGTACATCAACTTCAGCTACGCTATTCTCGTAGCTGAAGTTGTGTACCTTACATCGATTCCCCCCAGCAGTGTAGACCAGGGCTTAGTTAATTCTGTAGATGTTGTGGAAGCCAGATTAGGATCCAGCTCTCTCTCCCCCCTAGCTGTGCTGTTCTTGCAGCACTAATCGCAGTAATAAAAAGATGTGATAGCTACTGACCAGACTAAATTCATACAGAACTCAGATTTATTCAATAGGGCATTATCTTTTTATATTTTGTAGTCACTTGTCATAGTAGAACCACATTTTGAAGTACAAGACTATGGTCCCTGCACTAGCTTTACAGGTTTAGTTTTGGTCATGTGATACAAATGAAAGGTAAAATTAGATGCCAAACTGCTCCCTTGTTGGTTTCTCTGCAACTGTATTAAACTACTCCTGGTAGTCTTTGTACAACACAAACCAAGTGGGTCATAAAGTGACTCTGGTTATGATCTATTTAGTTTCTTAACATAGGACAAAATACAAGTTTTTATAACATTCTGTCAAGAGTTGCAAATAGGTTAATATTACCATTTTATATAGTTTGCAACATTGTTTATTTTTCCAAATATTAGTAAGCAGTTGAAACCACTTGGCTACAACAATTAACACATTCCTTTCTCAGTTTTCCTATTTGTAAACTAGGAGCAACACTTACCCATCTATCTCATATGGGGGATTGTGAGGATGAATATCTGTACAGTGCTAGGAATAGCTAAATCACTAACTATTATTATTATTATTGTAATATTACCAATTTATTTTTAATGCCCGAGCCTAAGGTAATTTCCTTGTCTGTATTTGTATTACTGGGCATTCCCCAAATATCTGAGCTAAAGTCATACAAATCATTCTACGGGTCAAATTCTCTTCTCATTCATAATTGCAATAACGTAAGACCACTAACATAAATGGCTGCTTCAGAGATGTAACAGAGCAGAAAAACTGGTTTTGTAAGACTTTCCTATTTATAAATTTACTTACAGAGTCTACATCCAAGTCAGGTGAAACTTCTGCAGTGATTCTCAAATCATCATAATCTTTTTCAGATTTGGGCAAAATATCTGCAAGAAGAAAAGAAAATACAATGAACCTTACTTTAATAGATTGTGTGCAGTTATATTCCTAAAAGCAATTTCTACAGTGAATGGCACAAACCTTGCACAAAATGCACTTTTGTTTTTTAATTAAATGTTCCCAAAGCAGAACCTACAGCAAAAAGCTCATCAGCAAAAAATGTGGACTTCAGAGGCATCCCAAGTGCACTTCTTCCCAAACAAGTAGAGATCTATAAAGGTGACATGTTTGAAGTCCACAAGACTACCCTGACAGTACTGCTCAGAGAGCTGGATGTTCAAGTTCACTAATAATAATGCTCACAGTTCACTGGAAAATATTCTGTTATTTTGGGGTAAGAGAAAAAAAGTCTGTAAAAAAAAAATGCATTCATGGATTGTCTGAATATACCACCAAGCAAACCTTCCAGCTTTCTAGGATTCATACCAGTATCTATTTATTTAATCTTGGATCTCTTTACTAGATTGCCTTATTTCCTGGTTCACAGATGCCAAAGGATTTAGATACATCTCATAACAGATATTTCAACAACCACCTAACTCTAACCCTCAAGGATTATAAAAAGACATTAAAGGCTTAAAATATTTGTTTCAATCACATACATTGCTAATATATCTGTGATGGGTTGGACCCCCCTTCTGGGATGCCACCTGATGTACTGGAATTTCACTGAGCCCACACGATCTACTAGCCTGGGTTCCCTCTCTCTGTTTTGCTGAATTAGGCTCTCCGACCTCCAGCAGCAAGCACACACACACCAGCTGTAGAATCACAGAGTCTGCAAACAGCTCTCTATGAGAAGACTCAGCTAGGAAATCATCCAGCACTCAAGTTCAGCTCCCCTTGGAAAGTACACCCAAAATAAAGTGGTCTTACACTCTAGAGAAATCTATATAACATAAGTTCATAAATTTGCCCCCCCCCCCCAATGTGGAGGAAGATATGCACAACTTCTTCCCCTCCTCCCCCAGTTAGAAATTGCACAAACTGGGTTTAATAATAAACAAAACCAAGTTTATTAACTATAAAGGGCAGATTTTAAGTGATTACAAGGGATAGCAAACAGAATAAAGCAGATTACCAAGCAAATAAAACAAAACATGCATTCTAAGCTTAAGATCTTAAAGAGACTGGTTTCAAGAAATAATTTATCACCCTAAATGTTGTTTTAGGCAAGTTGCAGAGTTTCTGTAGCTTAGAATTCCAGTTATTTCTCTTTACAGACGAGACTCCTGCCTTGGCCTGGACTCAGCCCTTGCCTTTCCCACCGCTCCGTTCCTTTGTCTCTTCAGGTACTTTCAGCAATCTTTCTTCTTGGGCAGGAAGGCAATGGACAAGAGTCCTGTTTGCCTTATTCCCCTGTCTTACATAAGATTTACGTAAGGCGGGAATCTTTTGTTTCCCAGTCTTGACCTCCCACTCCTCCTTTCGGTAGAAAATTACTACAAGTCCAAAATGATATTAGTACCAGGTGACAGGACCACCTAACCTGGTAGTGTCACAGCTACATGCCAGGACACCTCTCAGGAATGAGAAAGATTAATATCTTCACAGTCTTCTTGTTTCTTCCTAATTGCTCATCAAGGCTCATTGCCTGTTGTCTGGGGTGTGTTTCCCAAATACACACCCAGTTGTAATTGTTACATAGTCGATATTCCTAACTTTACATACAGAAATGATACACGCAAACACATTGGATAATCACATTCAGTAAATTATAACCTTTCTAATGATACCTTACAGGACCCATCTTGCATAAAATATATCTCAGTTATGCTATATCCATATCATAATCATATTTCCATAAAGAATATGGGGTGTAACAACATGATATCTGACCAATGAAATACTGGAAAAAAGCAAAGAAGTTGTACAAGAAAGAAGATAAAGCAGTGAAAAGTGATGCAGGGAAAGATAAATGAAGAGAGGTTGAAGACCTAGTCGTTGAATCTGAAGCAGCTGCTATGATGGGAAGTCACAGAGCCATTTACAAAGCAACTATAACCCAATGAGGAAACTTCAGAATAGGAAACGGGCCAATAAAAAGGAAAGATGAAATAATGCTAACAACTGAGACAGAACTGAAAAGTAGATGGACAGAGCATTTCAAAGAAATCCCCAATAGATCCAGCCCCATTTTAGCACCAGACTTCAATGAAACATGCAAACCTGAGCACGTTCACATGAACTTTAGTCAAGTAAAGGTGTCAGGAGTACAGGCCACAATCAAGAAGCTGAAAAGCAACAAAGAGACGAGCAATGATCAAATCAGAGCAGAGACGCTAAAAGCATTTGATACCACCATCATAATGAAATTGACAAGCTGTGGAATGAAGTCTTGGAAAAAAAGAGACCTCCTTCTGACCAGTTGAAACATGGAATCATTGTCAGAATATCAAAAAGGGTGATTTTACTGAACAACAACTGGAGAGGAGTCACATTACCCTTCGTTGTAGGAAAAGCCTGTGACACTACACAGATTGACACAGGCAATGGATGCAAAGGAGAAAAATAGGCTGCATTCAGTCCTACAGGACCCCACCTAACGTCGTCAACATCATCACGGTCATGTACAGAAATGCCAAGTGCCCTGTAAGGGTGAACAACCAGATAACAAACTAGTTCAACATGGACACTGGTGTGAAACAGTGCTGCCTATGATCACTGCTGTTGTGTGGGATTGCCACAGACTGGGTAATGAAGAAGTGTACAGCATTAACAACATAAAAACTGGTATAAGGTGGTAAGATGGCAAATGTCTAGAAGACAGACTTTGCTGACAATATTGTGGTGCTGAGTGACACCCTCAAAACGTTACAAGTAAAGACAGACAACCTGGTAAAAACAGGCCACACGGTTCAAAATTCGTTATGCTAAAACAAACATCCTTGAAAGACAAATATCAAGCAGTACGAGAAGGTTACTCACCTCGGGCAGTAACTGAGGTTCTTCAAGATGTGTGTCCTTGTAAGTGCTCCACATCAGGTGTTGGTGCATCCTGGCGCCATTGATCGGAAATTTATGCTAGTAGTGTCTGCATGGCTCGCGCATGCGCAGTAGGCATCTCACAGTGCCATTGGTGCCGCATCTAGCATGCACGTGACTTGAGACCTCCAGTTCTTCTCTACCACAGAGTCCAAACTGCGAACTCCGAGGTAGAGGGGAGGACAGCAGGTAGTAGAGCACCCACAGGGACATACATCTCGAAGAACCTCTATTACTGCACAAGGTGAGTAACCTTCTCTTCAAGCGCTGTCTCTGTAGGTGCTCCCCTTCAGCTGACTGTAGAGCAGTGCCCTCAGAAGGCAGGAGGGACTTCGGGTTCATTTGAGTCATAGAGGTAAGTACGGTTAGGCCAACTATTGAGTCAGCTCTGGAGTCTTCAGTGACTGCATATTTCTCAGTGAATGTGTAGACAGAGGCCCAAATAGCCGCCCTACAAATCTCTAATATTGGAACATTGTTGAAGAACACTATCGAGGTAGAAATAATTGTGTTGAATGCGCGTGGAGGAGATCCATTTAGACAATCTCAGAGTGGATATTATGTAGCCTTTCAAACATTCGGTAACAAAAAGTCTAGGAGATTTCCGGAAAGCTTTGGTCCTTTCCAGGTAAAATGCAATGCTCACTTGATGTCCAATATGTGCAAAATGGTCTCTGGTGGAGTCTCATGAGGCTTGGGATAGAACATAGGAAGATGGATTGGTTATGGAAGGATTATGTCACCTTCAGTAAAAATTTTGGGTGTGGGCGTAACGTGACCTTGTCTTTGAAAGAATATTATGTAAGGAGGATCAGACATGAGCACCCTGATCTCACTCACCCATTTGGCGGAAGTAATGGTGACCAGAAAGGCCACTTACATGGATAAAGGCAGCAGGGTACAGGTGGCTAAGGGTTCAAATGGTGGTCTGGTGAGGTATTTGAACACCAGATTGAAAATGTTCCCTCTAAGTTTTCCCACCCATGTGCAGAATGAATTTTGTTATGTGCACCAATAAGGAGGTGGTGTGTGACACATCAACTCAATATTGGTGCACATAACAAAATTCATGTGTTGGGGGTTGGGCCAAGGGGTTCAGAGTGTGGGAGGGGGCTCAGGGCTGGGTGCAGGGGGACAGGGCTCCGGGCATCGAGATGTGCCCCTATGAAGACCAGACAGGGACTAGAGTGGATTTTCATTCGTTTATCAATAGTCCTAGATCCCTGAATAGCATGATCATCATCCAGACCAAATCCAGTGCTTCTTGTTGAGTTGGACCTTTGAGAAGGCAATCGTCCAGGTAAGGGAAAATCATTATTCCCTGTTTGCAGATATGCCACTACCACCACTAGGGTTTCGGAGGAAACTCTTGGTGCGGTGGATAGGCCGAAAGGTAGTACTCTGTACTGAAAGAATTGATGTCCTACCGTGAAACGCAGGAATTTTCTGTTATCTGGGTGTATAGTAATATGAAAATAAGCATCTTGGAGGTCAAGAGCTGGAAACCAGTTCCCCTTTTGCAGCGCTGGAAGTATCATGCCCAGTGTCACCATTTTGAAATTTTGAGTGCATATGAACTTGACTTTCCTGAGATCCAAGACAGGTCTCCATCCCCCATTCTTCTTCTGGGTCAAGAAGTAGTGGGAGTAGAACCTCTTCCCCATGTATTGCGAAGGTATTCATTCCACAGCACCTAGTTGTAGAAGATGGTTGACTTCTTGTCGTAACAGGAGCTCGTGAGAAGGGTCCCTGAAGAGGGATGGGGTAGGTGGTCGGGAGGTAAAAGGGATGGTATATCCCGATCGTATGATCTCTTAACACCCATTGGTCCATGGTTATTGATGCCCAGATGTGGTAGAATGGGCGAAGGCGGTATCAAAAACATGGGGATGGATCGGGTGAAAGCACTGCCTGGTGAGGGAGGTCATCCAGACCCTTGACCAAAACTTCAAAATTCTGGCTTGAGTGAAGCCAACTGAGAAGTAGACATTTGAGCTTGAGGTGCTCTCCATCACTGCGACCATTGGCGATGTCTTTGGTACTCATATTGTTGCTGTTGTTGTTGTCAGTTAGTTTCTGTCAGCACCGGTGGGGTCACTCTCGTCAGTGCTGACATTTGTGCCATCATATGTAGCATTGATTTAGTGGGCGCCATCGGTGCTGACTTGGTTTTCTCAGCCAGTGCCAACTGCAATATCAGTGCCAGGAGCGGACGCATGATGCCTGAGGAGACACTCGGCACCAGGTCCCTTATGGGTGAATTTGGTGCTGTGCAGGAAGCATGTTGCCATCTATGGCACAACACAGTCTCCTTTGTTCGGGACTTGGCAGAGCCAGGACCATCATAGGTGCTCACCAAACCATGTGTCTGCATCGGGGGTAGCAACCTGGCAGGAGACCGCCTATTTTTCCATGATGCTCTCTGCGGAGAGGTCTGTGCGCTCTTCCTCAGTATGTTAGAGGAAGGCGTGTCTCCTGGGAGAAGAGCCCAGAAAGGAGGTCCACTTGTCTGGCTCTGATTGGAGAGATTTCTTCATCAGTATCATTTTCAAGGAGAGATCTTGGTCACGCCAGGCTCTCGCATTCAGATTACCACAGTGGGTGCATTTTTGCAGGATACGCGTCTCCCCAAGACATCAGACACACAAAGAGTATCCATCCGAAACCGGCATTACTTCACAGCAAGAGCCGCAACACTTAAAGCCTGGGGAGTCAGGCACCTCTGACGGTTAACTGACCCCGGAGTGGGGACTTTTTTTTCCCTTAAAACTATCACCAACACTAACTATAATTTGTAAAAGATTAACTAATTATTTACACTTCTATCTTTTTTAAAGGTTTGGTGAGAGTAACGAACATGGTCCTTGAGCTCCGTCTTTAGCTGAGAAGGAATTGGAGGATTCAAGTCATGCACGCACTACGCACGGCACCAGAGCACTGCGAGACACCTACTGCACATGCGCGACCCAGGTGGACACTGCTACCATAAATCTCTGATAGACGGCGCCAGGACGCACCAACACTTGAAGTGGAGCACCCACAGGGACAGCACTCTAAGAAGATCACATTAGAAGGCTAACATATCAAGAAAGTAGAATAGTTCAGCACCATATTGGCCAATGGAGATCTCAGAAAGGAAGTGACATCAAGACACCCACTGCATTTTCTAAACTTAATAGTATACAGGAATCAAAGATCTATAACATCAGAACAAAAGAGAATTTTCAATTCAAACATTATCTCAGTGCTAACATGTGGCTGCAAAAGCTGGAGATCTACCAAAACATAAGACAGAAAACTAGACACATTCAAAAATAAGTGCCTAGGAAAGATTCTGGGCATTGGTTGGAAAGACTATTACCAGTGGAGAGAGATCCATGAAATCACCAACCATAAGTTCATTTCCACCAGACTCAGCAGGAAGCATTGAATGTATTTGGGGCATGTACTCCAGATCCCAAAACACCGACTCGCAAATGAAGCTGTCAAGTGGACACCAACTGATGTGAGAACGCCCAAGAGAAACCTTAAGAAGAACTTTTAGCAGGGAGGGCAAAATAGTCTAATCACAACACCACAGAGCAGATGGAAGCAGCAGCAAATGACAGAGAGGAATGCAACAGACTAGTTTCTGCCCTGTGTGCCTATTTTCACAAAAGGGATGTAGTAATAAATAATATGTACAGTATGAAATTATAAGCAGATTAACATGCATAGTATGATTTAAGAGTTAAAAGAAGGCATTTTAAGTTGCAGCATCTTTAAAATGGTGAGGAGACAGCCCCAATTTTTTAAAAAGTAATTTTAACTCCTGTCATAAATATAAAGGGAAGGGTAAACACCTTTAAATCCCTCCTGGCCGGAGGAGGAACCCTTTCACCTGTAAAGGGTTAAGAAGCTAAGATAACCTCGCTGGCACCTGACCAAAATGACCAATGAGGAGGCAAGATACTTTCAAAGCTGGGGCAGGGGAGGGAGGGAAACAAATGTTCTCTCTGTCTGTGTGATGCTTTTGCCGGGACCAGAGCAGGAATGCAGGTCAGAACTCCTGGAAAGAGTTAGTAAGCAATCTAGTTAGATATGCGTTAGATTGTTTTGTTGAAATGGCTGGTAAATAAGCTGTGCTGAATGGGATGTATATTCCTGTTTTTGTGTCTTTTTGTAACTTAAGGTTTAGCCTAGAGGGATTCTCTACGTTTTGAATCAGATTACCCGGTAAGGTATTTACCATCCTGATTTTACAGAGGTGATTCTTTTACTTTTTCTTTAATTAAGATTGCTTTTTTCATTGTTCTTAAGATCCAAGGGTTTGGGTCTGTGTTCACCAATGCAAATTGGTGAGGATTTTTATCAAGCCTTCCCCAGGAAAGGGGGTGTAGTGCTTGGGGGGATATTTTTTTGGGGTGGAAGACGTTTCCAAGTGGGCACTTCCCCTGTTCTTTGTGTAACGCATTGGTGGTGGCAGCGTTTAACCTAAGCTGGTAAGAATAAGCTTAGGGGGTCTTTCATGCAGGTCCCCACATCTGTACCCTAGAGTTCAGGGTGGGGAGGGAACCTTGACAACTCCTAACTCTTCAAAGTATTTACTTGTATCTTCTTCAGAATTACTTTTATTCCCTTATAGTAAGTCTATTTTAAAAAATAGGTTGCATACCTTCCTAAAAAACAAAAAATGAAACCCTCACATAACAGGAAAAAAATTAATATAACCTTAATTATGGGGTATCTATCAATACTTCCATAATCCTGTAAAAACTCTAACATCTAGAGTGCATAAATGTTTCAAATGTACTACAAATTAAATGTAGTTACCTGATCCACTTAATTGACAACATAGCCTAGAGAAAAAGATTTTGGTGAAGAAAGGAGTGTCAATTCAAATTTTCATGCTCATTTTTTAGAGCCAATGGGAGATGTCACATTCAAGTCCTTTCGTTATCTAGGCGGGGAAAAGACAGCACTTAAGAAGTTTCCCAACTCTCTTCTACAAGTAGAACTCAAGTATGCCCTATAGTGACCACTTGTATCGATAAGAGGACAGTTTATTCACTATGCCTATTCAATTCTTTTTGCTAAGATTTCTAAAAACATTCTTCTTAGTGCCCATTATGATGGTGAGAATTTTATCATATGGTCATCTCTACATCAGGAACTAGACTGAGATCACAAATCCATCTCACACAGATTATTAAATAGCTGTCAGATAGTACCAACTTTTGGTCACTATCAGCTGGGCTAAATTCAATTGGTGGCTAAGATGTGAAAGGCTCTATTCTCAATCATCTGAACCATCCAGAAAGCTCTCACAAAACGTAACAGTTAAAGTAATAAAGAACACAAGACCATTGCTCGCACATGAAACCACAAGACAGAAAAGTTAATGGTTCACTTTAGTTTAAAGGTTATGTATACAGTATGAATGACTGCCTATGTTCCAGAATCTTTGGTACTCAACTATCCCTGATTAACAGTTAAGAGTTTTTTCAAAGATATGAGAAAAAAACTAAATGTAACCCACAACATGCAAAAACTAAAAGGCATTTATATACCTCCCCAAGTGAAAGATTTCTGTTGTAACAGGGATTTTCTGAGAAGCTTTACATGCAATTAAAACGAGATCAAAACCTCACTAACATTTCTCCAGGAGACATGATTTGAACCTGAAGGTTCACACCTTGCAGTATGCTCAGCGTGCTGCCAGTCTGGGCTTCCATCAGCTGCCTGCGCTGCCGGTCTGGGATCCCAGCCGCCGGCCCCACTCATCCCGCTGCCAGCCTGGATGGACAGAACCCTGGGCTGACAGCAAGCTCAGCAGGGCCGGCAGCCGGGACCCCGGCTGACAGTGGTCGGCGGACAGAACCCTAGACCGGCAATGCAGGCAGCAGACGGAACCCCAGACCCGCAGCATGCTGAGCTGCTCAGCCCACTGCCAGCCGGGGTCCCGGCCGCCGGCCCCGCTCAGCCCGCTGCTGGCCCAGGGCTCCGTCCATCCAGGCCGGCAGCCGGGACCCTGGCTGGCAGCAGAGTGCCACTAAAAATCAGCTCGCATGCCACCTTTGGCATGCATGCCGCAGGTTGCCGACTCCTGATCTATAACTTGCAGAAGCAACCTCATGAATCCAGTAATGTGCAGGTACCAGGGTTTCATTTCTGACTTTCCTTAATAGGAACGATTTTCTTCAGTGTATTTTTAAGAATTCATTTACCTGACCCTGGCAGGCACTGAAACGTATTTAAAATACTGTCTTTCATAATTTTAGCTGAGACTATTTTTTCATAATTCCCAGTAAAATTGTACGCTTGTGATTCTCCAGGCAAGATAATTGAGTAATTTAAAAACTCAGCTACTAAAAATGTAACCTTGGATGGAACTGTTTCCAAATGCTGTGCCATAAGTTACACTACATTTGGTCAAGTAATTAGGTGTGCATGTAAATTCCACAGTTTGAAATGATCGCTTCTTTAGTGCAGTGCAACACATTTGTAACTCCTTTGCCATATTCAAGTATTTCCGATTTTGAAAGAGGTAACAGAAATGTGACTTTAACACAACTCATTCTTTGTTAATTTCACAACATTCTAGAAACCATGTTTAATAAAAAACAGAAAACTGGCAACACTTTTGTTCTTTCTGAAGCCTGAGAAGTGCACTAGACTATATTTGTGAAATTACTGAATTTTTCTTGCCTTTTTATAGGAGACTATACCCCACTGTCAGTTTTTTCTTTGAAGCACAGCACTAATAAGCTTGCTCTGAGATCTGACATAGGCCTACCGCAGGGTCCAACAGGCATGATGAAAACAAATACCTTATGTGTCCAAGAGCCACAGAGTATGGTTTTGTTTGCACATTTGTAATTAAGAGACAGTGAAATGCTTTGACCTGAATACATTTAATATTACATTTTCTGTGCACTGTTAAGTATGGTCAAAGTAGAACAATGACAAAAGTATGGAAAATTGCCATATAAAAGTTAGGTGGTTGTGGTGGTACAGTACAACTATATGAAGAACGGATGTACCTTGTGTTTTTGTGGACTCCTTGATGATTTTCTGAAGCTCTTTCATTTCTCTGTCAAGTTCTTCATAGTTTATTTCCCTAGATTCAACCTTAGGAGCCTGGAACAGAGAAGGATCGGTACCAAGGTAGGAACACTGCAGGTGCCCACTGTCACTCAGAGTAACTATAACACCTTTCAAATCTCTGCACAAAGAGAGACAAAAGCTCATTAAAAAATTGAGAGGAATCACACAATCAATTATAAAACTCTGATACTGTTTCTAACAGTCTGCCGCTATAATGATATTTTAAACAAATCTTTCTTTAAGATCATTTGACCAAACAAGAAACAAACACTTGTTACATTCACATTAATAATAAAAACAATCATGTTTATTATGACACTGTCCAGGGACCAAGCAAGAATGCTGCCACTGTTTTAGGCACTGTACATACATAGAATATGATAAAGTCCCTGACCTAAAGAGTTTACAAACTAAATACAGGGTAGTGGAAAAGGACAGAACAAACAGAGTAAATAATAGATGGTTGCAAACATCATGTTTGTTTTGGATTTGTCTTATTTAAATCCATTCAGTGATATTAGGTTAGGAGGAGGATTAGTTAAATGAAACGCCTAAGGAAAGGGAGGAATGAGACAGGTTGGCGCAAACAGCCAATCAGTGGAGAGACTGTTCAGAGTGCCAGTCTCTGGCAAGATACTATCTGCAGTTTCTTTCCCAAATATCAATTGGCTGTTTGGAGGGAAATGCGCCATACTGGTCTTAGCGCCCCCCGGGAGGTCTCGCTTGCACTGTTCTGGGTCCAGTGGATACTGGGGGCGGGTGGCCCTGGGTGGGCTCCATTTTACCCCCTCCACACTCCCAGAGCAGCAATACCTACTTGAACTGCTTTCTTCAACTAGTATACCAAATATTTTGTTCCATCTAATCATGTACCATACATATAAAACATCTTTGAAAAGTATTTAATAAGTCACTGGTAATTAAAGGAAAGCTGTCACCCATTCTGCTTAACTTGAAATTTGTTATAGGTAGGAAGAGGATTTTCTCAACATGTACTAAATAAACAGTAAAGCAATCCTGTTAATGTAAGGCAGTAATAAACTGGTTTCCATTCTACTTTTAAATTCTATATGTGAAACCAACTTTAAGGTTTAGTATTTTTAAAAATCATGATAAGTCACCACAGTCTTGGCCTGCAATATATTCTTATTCAAGTCTTAGGCCTCTCCAAAATAGACGTTGACATTGCTGTCAAATATGGTGATTTTCTGGTGTAGAGACTAGGATGAAACTACCAAAACTTCAGGTAGTTTCTAGATTCAAAGCTTCACTTAGATGATCAAGGCTAATGTACCATACCACTATACTACCTAGGCCTGCCTAGAAGATTTCATTATAACAAGTTCATGCTGTAATATTACTTTTAAGAAATGACTGAAATACTGTAAATCATGTACAGTAACTCCTCACTTAACGTTGTCGTTATGTTCCTGAAAAATGCGACTTTAAGCGAAATGATTTTAACCAAATCCAATTTCCCCATAAGAATTAATGTAAATGGGGGAAGGGGTTAGGCTCCAGGGAAATTTTTTTTTGCCAGACAAAAGGCATTATATATATTTTAAACATGCAATTTAATACAGGTATTAAACAGGCTGGCAGCCCCCCCCCCCATCAGCTCCCCTGCATCTGCCCCCCCCACAGCGCCTCCTGCCTGCGGACCCCGTGGATCAGCACCTTCCCCGTTCCCCCCGCCTCCTGCCCGTGGCAATCAGCTGTCTTGCAGCGTTCAGGAGGCTTGTGGGAGGAGTGAGGATGCGGCGCGCAGCCTCCCCCTCCGTCCCCTGCCTCCTGCCTGCAGCAATCAGCTGGTTTGCAGCATTCAGGAGGCAGGGCAGGGCAGGGAGGGAAGAGGCTGCGCACCACGTCCTCGCTCCTCCCCCCAGCCTCCTGAATGCCGCAAGACAGCTGATTGCCATGGGCAGGAGGCGGGGGGAACAGGGGGAAGGTGCTGATCTGCAGGGTCCGCCAGCAGGCGGGAGGTGCTGGGGGGGGGGCGCGTAAGGGGGCTGCCAGCCGTGGACAAAGCAGGCGGCCAAATGACATTATAGGGGAGCACTGCACAACTTTAAATGAGCATGTTCTGTAATGGAGCAGGGACGTAAGATCGAAACAACGTTAAGCGAGAGTTAAGTGGGGAGTTACTGTATTTGACAGCCATTTGAGAGCCTACCATAATATACCTTCCATTAAAAAATTCTGGGTTTATAAAAATAGTAACTCAAAAATAATGGTATTTCTCTGACGATTGGGCATTTGCATACACTACAAAGTTCAAGCTTACACATTTTGTTTAACCTTTGGGGGTTTTTTCAGGGGGGGAAGCAGGTTGTGGGTAAGGAAAAGGGTTATTCAAGTGTAAAATACTAAGGACTAGTACTTAAGTGTGACTAGGTCTACAGTACTAAATGGTCTGAATCAACTTCATTATTATCAATGAAGCTAAGTCAATATAAACAGCTGAGGACCTGGGATAATATGTTCAAAAGTAGCCTCTGAAACTGTAGCTCTCCTAGGTACATTTATGTTTGGCAATCATATATTTTATTGACATCTAATTTATGAGCCAAACCAAAGTTGAACACACAAATCAGTCATTTACACACTTAAGTAGACTGTTGCCTTTGCAAATGCAATTTGCCCTCACATAGCCAAATTTTGGTATACCCAGATATTTATACACAAAAAATCGTGAGCACAATTTTAGCAGCTCACTTAAAAACCTTTTGAATATCTGAACCTTAAAAATAAAACTATGCCCATTTCGGCCAACTGCTCTTTCAGTCATTAAGTCCTTTAAAGCTGCTACGGCTCAGAAATGAATGAGTTGTTTTAAGAAAGCAGCATAACAAGCAATATTTTTCCTTTGCTTCGGCTAGCTTTTTGAAACGACTTTATGCTCCTGCTGGGTCCTAAAATCTATGGTGTTTCATATTTATTTAAAATGAAATATCTACAATTATATGAAAGCCTTCTTAACGATTTTTCTCTTGTTAATTCTTTCTGTGCATTTGTGGGTACATTAATATGACAAGAGGGATGTAGCTAATGAGTTGTAGCAAGTGAATTATGATGTATTAATTTTTCTGTTGGAATGTTAGTCATCCAATCAGATTGCTTTATTTTCTCAGGCTTTTAAAATATTGTTTAAAGATGTATTTAATAGTTTTATAGCAGTTTCCGCATAGCTACTGCACCCATACAATATCCTGCAAAGGCCATTGCTTCATTTGGCACATTTTACACTCAATCTGCGATTTCAATTACTTTTTAAATTTCTTTTATTGACTGTTTTACTATACATCACACAACAGTCAAAGCAACACTGAATCTGAAGAGACACTTTAATAGTGAAGAAGTTAAAATATGAAACAAATTATTTTGGTATTTAAAATAACATTACTAAACAAAGCAACTCCTACACACATATGGGAATAATTTGAAAATCTACCTTTTATTGGATTCTGAATAATAATAATGGCATTTTTTTTAGGTCTTCTCTTAAAAAATATATTGTGAACAATTTGTTTTGTTACAAATTTAAATGCTTTCATATTTCCAGTCATACAATAACAAATCTGTAATTCAAATAGCTGGCTTCATAAAATTACAGATTCAACTACTCTGATTCTTATTTTAAAAACAAACTAAAACACTACTCCATCACTTTTGCCACAATCAATTTTTACATTTTTTTTAAAGTATTTAGAGTTTAATAGTCAATATAACTTATTTTCACATCAGTCTTTCAAGAATTACAGAAGTAGCTTTGTTAATTTGAATGATGGCAGTTGTAAACTGCTAAATTAGAAAATGCTTTGTGGTGTTACTTTTATTTGATTGTTATTTATCATTTATAAAGAACGGAATTCAGAAATTAATTCCTAGGCAATACTCAACGACTTTATGTCTGATTCTCATAGACTTTAAGGCCAGAAGCGACCAACATGATCATCTAGTCTGACTTCCTGCACATTGCAGGCTACAAAGAACCTCACTCACCCAACTCCTGTGACAGACCCCTAACCTCTGGCTGAGTTACTGAAGTCCTCAAATCATGATTTAAAGACTTCAAGTTACAGAGAATTCCCCATTTACACTAGTTTAAACCTCCACGTGACCCGTGCCTCATGCTGCAGAGGAAGGCAAAAAAAACCCAGGGTCTCTGCCAATCTCACCTGGGGGGGAAATTTCTTCCTGACCCCAAACAGGACAAAGCAGTTAGACCCTGAGCACGTGGGCAAGATGCACCAGCCAGACACCTGTGAAAGAATTCTCTGTAGTGACTCAGAGCCCTCCCTAGTGTCCCATCGCCAGCCATTGGAGATATTTGCTGCTAGCAGTTGTAGACCAGCTACATGTCATTGTAGGCAGTCTCTTCATACCATACCCTCCTTAAACTTATCAAGCTCAGTCATGAAACAAGTCAGGTTTTTTGCCCCCTCTGCTCCCCTTGGAAGGCTGTTCCAGAAAGTTACTCCTCTGATCATTAGAAACCGTCACCTAATTTCAACTTATTGATGGCCAATTTATATACATTTGTTCTTGTGTCCACACTGGTACTTAATATAAATAACTCCTCTCCTGCCTGGTATTTATCCCTCTGATATATTTATAGACAGAAATCATATCTCCCCCTCACACTTCTTTTGGTTAGGATAAACAAGCCAAGCGTTTTGAGTCTCCTCTAATAAGGTATGTTTTCCATTCCTCTGATGATCCTACTAGTCCTTCTCAGCACCTGTTCCAGTTTGAATTTATATTTCTTAAACAAGGGAGACAACTGCACACAGTAGTCCAGGTGAGGTCTCACCAGTGCCTTGTATAATGGCAACAACACTTCCCTATCTCTAGTGGATATATCTTGCCTGAAGCATTTTATGACTGCTTTCGCCTTTTTCACAGCCACATCACATTGGCAGTTCATAGTCATTCTGTGATCAACCAATAAATCCAGGTCTTTCTCCTCCTCTGTCACTTCCAACTAATATGTCCCCAACTCAGCAAAAATTCTTGTTAGTCCCTAAATGCATGATTTGCACAATTAAATTTCATCCCATTTCTATTACTCCAGTTTACAAGCTCGTCCAGATTACCTCCTCTCACTTTGGTCACCTTGTTGACTTCACTGGACTTACTCCTGATTTACACCAGTGTAAGTGAAAATTATAGATAGATTATAGATACTATAAACCATGTATCCAGAATGTCCCCAGAAAAGTTCCTCACTACCACTTTGCACCACTTTAACTGCAGCTGGGTAAAGTGTTTGATAAAACGAAGAATAAAGATCAGAAGAATGGACAGAGAAAAGGGCTACCTAACATGAAGGAATGGGAGAAAAAAAATGAGGCTTCAACTCAAAACAACCTGTTCATCTGAGATACTCTCTGAGGTTAGAGCCCTTGGCTGGGATTTTCAAAGAAGACCTAAGGGAGTTAAGCACCAACTACCAGTGAAATTTAATAGGATCTGGGTACCTAACTCCCTTAGGCTCCTTTGAAAATCCCACTCCTTATGAGAAGTCCTTGAGAAAGGTTCTAGTAAAGGAAGGAAATAAATGCTCTCATAGATAAGGCTTCCCCATCCTGTTCCATGGAGACAGTCTTAAAAAAAATCCATTTGTTCACACACATTGGAGTTATTTTAAAGATACTTATATTATGTATTTAAGATGAAATGCACATCAGTGATGAGGCCAGCACAAGGCACAGACAATACTTGAGTAGCACTGAAGTGGTGCTTTTTGACTAGTCCACTTTTTCGGTTACATGGCAGGTTTTGAGTAGTGATTTCAAAAGACTGCCAGAAACAAGTCCACTTAAAGAGACACATGGGTTGTGCCTGATGAAAGAAAAAAAAAGGAGAGATGGAAGTTGATAATGTCACATAGCATGGGAAAGGTAGAGGTCAAGTTAAGAATAAAAGGTCATGACTAATTAAAGTGAAGGCAAAATTTGGCTCGTTTTTACACATGTAAGACCAGTGAATGGGGAAGGGAGAGATTTCAAGGGGACAAGATCAGAATTTGGCCAAAATGTCACTACTTGGAATGCCAGCAGGACTCTCCAACTTGCAGTTCTATTATAATACTCTCTTCAGTCCAACATGGAACTTGGGGTACATTAACCACAAGTGAAGTGACAGTAACATTTTCAGGTACCATATGATTTTTCCACCTTTTGTTTCTGGCAAGTGCATTACGCATTTCTTAAATAATGATAAAATGTTGAATTAGAAGTAGTTGCCTATAAACATACCACACTGAGGTGCCAAATCAGGTATGAATTATTTTGTGATAGGGCACCTGCAGGCACCAGGAGCCTTTAAAATTTGCAGTTCAATCATCAAGGTCAAAGGTCGTTCAATGAAAGATGAAAAAAATCTTTCCAAGTGACAGAAGAAAATAAAGTGACAGGAATTGACATCCCTTTTTCCTATCAACTGAAAAAAAAAAATCCTGTTATGTTTGGGTCATTGACCAAATTACTACTGCCATCTACTGGTGATCATAATATTATACCGTGTAACAAAATGTTTCCATGCTACTGCCTGGAACCAAAGAGACAAATAAAGCAACTTGTAAATACAAAATGCCTGCTGTTTCAAATTAAATGAGTAACAGGATTTTTCATTTGTTTAAACAAGATCAGTATAATAGTCTGACAATCTATAAGTAATGAAATTCTAGCAATACAGTATATATAAACTGTTGTTAATATTTTCCATTGGAACAATAGACACAACACTGGCAGATTAGGCAAGTGATGTTAAGCCTACATTACAAATTAAAGATAATTTTATATACCACACTCTTAATTAGAAATATAGTGATCAACAGTAAATTTCAAAAAACCCAAATGTAATAATGTATTTCTTTCCATCAAAATATTTATCTAAATTCACAAAAGACCACTCATTTTTCCTCTGCTTTAAAACTCGTATCAAATTAAAAAGGCATCTTGTTGGAAAAAGAAAGCATTATGTCAATGTTACTTATGCCAGTGTAGTTAGTTTTACATCATGTCTTGATCCTCTCTTGAAAACACTGGATTTTAATTCACCCAAATACATTACTTCCAGAAGGAGCTCGGCCTACCAGCCTCCAAGTGTTTCAGAAAGACAAGCCTTTGTCATGTATAAGCTGAAACATACAAAGAACATTCTTCTAGTTCACTTAACAATGTGCAGTTGACTAGTCCTTCAAGTGGACAAATCTAAGGCCTGACTATGGCCCATCTTTGCTCTACTGTACAATCTATGTGCTCTAGTGTACAATCACTTCCACAGCGAGTGCACAGGGAGTAACAGGGTCTGCAGAGCCACTCTAGAAGATGGGAGATGGTAGCATAGCTCCACTGGCAAAGTGGAGAACATATGCTGTACCAGGTATAAATCTAACATATTTGTTCTCACCCAGGAGCAGCAAGGAGACTGGGAAAGAGATTTCAATTACCTAACTCAGAATCACCCTCCTCCTGGGCAGTTACATTACTCTGGGTAGCTTGTTAACTAACAACCTAGCCCTTAATTGACACTTACGGAATGAAAAAATTACAATGTGTGGTTTCTTGTATTAAAGGTTACTGTGTATTCAGATTAAAAAGTTTGGTTTGTTTTAAGATTTTGACACAACCTGACAAAGCAGAGAAAAGACAGGAAATTCAAAGGCATAGAAAACATGAAGCTTTAAACTATGATTTCTTTTTTGTTTCTTTGTCTATATGAGTTAAGGGCTAAGGTCTAGATCTTGCAAAAAGTTATGCAGATGTTGAGAGTTAACATTTAAAGGTCAAAGTTCCAAAATATAATTAATTCAGCAGAACGCTCATGACATCATCATATTTCAGATTATCACTCACTACTTGCAGTGCAGTAGCTAAGAGGGTTCGCTGCATTAGCAGAAGTGAAAGTAGATATGCAGTTTGATAAGAAAGCAGGAGGACTTTAACAAACAGCAGAGCCACCAGCCCAACCGTGCAAGAAACAGGACAAAAATAAAATTTATAGTGTGGTGTTATCCAGGATAACATTGGAGTTATCAGTGAGGAGAAAATAAAGAAGAACTGTGACATACCTAAAGAAAACCTCCCACTGCCTCACTTTCTCATGTTGCTGGAAAAGTAGTAGCAGACCCAGCAGGGAGCATGTGCAAACAACCCTACACTCTGCCTCTGTGGGAAGCCACACAGCAACTAGTATTCCTTCATCTGTGCCTCTTCCTCGGCTGCCTACAATCTGTGATGTAGGTCCAGAAGTCCCCAGTTGGCAGTCAGGTATATTACAGCTTCCAGGAGTCCCCTAGTGGCAGCATGTGTTAATGCACCCTATAGCAGATCAGTCACAGTATGCAGTACTTCATTGGTGGGTCCTAGTCCCATTAGCCCCTAATAATCAGCTACCTCCAAAAAAATATATATCATCCATCCATTGTCTCTCTAGTCTCCCCCTCCTTCTATAATTCAGTTACTACCATCATCCACTACACCCCGGGCATTTTTGCTATAAGGAATTGACAAGAGATGTAAAATATTGGATTGGCAAAAACCTGCACAATGTTTGAGAGTTTTTGATTATAACAAAAACCTCATTTAACTGCTGATAACAGATTAGCTCTTTAATATTAAGCAATATCACCAGCAAAACTAAACAACTAGCTATAAATAGGCCAGGGAAAAGGACATTCTGATTCACAAAGAGCCACCATGACGAAAGAACTATTACGTCAGTACATTTTACCATAAAAGATATTCTTAATGAGCCATAGCTATAAAATAAATACACGTCAAAAAAACAGTTGTGAGTTTGTCTTGATAATGTTCTATGTGAGACATGATATAAGATACAAAGAAAATGAATTATACATTTTACAAATAAAGGTGTAACCAATGACGAGTGCACTTACTTTGCAATTACATCGTAGGCCCTAATCCTGAAAAGACTCATAGTATTGCCTATGACAACTTACCCAGTACCACGCTGTACTGTCACCAGTCTGTTCAAAGTGGACCCACTAAGTGGGTCCTGTATGCATCCAGGTCGCCTGGATCTGAATAGAGTCTAGTCCCTGTTTCTAGCTCTGTGTGTATAGGGCACAGTCCCAGGCATTAACTCTTGTTTGACACCCTTCTTTGGGTTGTGTGGAACTGCCACCGAGCCACCCTAGACCATGAAACCACTACCTGAGACCTTCCAAGCTCCTCCAGCCACTTACAAACACTACCCCAGAGCTCCATCGAGGCTGTAGGGGTCTCTGGGCTTCTAGTTTAACTCTCTTGGGGACAACATGGCAGAAAAGAAAGGAGCACAGGCTTACCAAAAGAATTCCTTAACCACAGAAACTATACTCTTAAAGCACTCAGGAGTTGCAGGTCCTTGAAACAACAAAAGTCTTGAGACACACCCTCCCCTAGTCTGATCTCATCCTTCTTGTGACTGAAGTTTGTCAGCATTTCAGGCTGGGCAGAGTCCATCCTGCCCTCTCTCTCCTGCAAGTCCTGCTTATACGTGGCAATGGTTGGCTCCCCTGCAAAAGGGCAGAGCCCTGCACTTAAGTTATGCCTATACTGCAGTCTAAGCTGTGACTGCAGCTCAGGTAGGCGGCATACTTGCACTAGTTTTATCAGTGCTTGGATGGCTAAAATTAGCAGTATAGATGTGGCAGCGTAGTCTTCAGTGTGGGCTGTACAAGCCCGCTCAGAACCCTGGGTACCTACTTGTGTTGCTGAAGCCTGTGCCACCCCATCTATACTACTATTTTTAGCAATGCTAGCTTGGGTAAAGCTATCCTGGGTATCTCTACCTGAGCTGCAATCACGCCATGGAGTATAAACAGACCCTCTATCCCTTTGACATCAGTAGGATGCTCCATTACACACTTTTTCATCATGCTTGCACCACCTTGCAGACCCTGTACAGAAAAATCTTTGTTCAGTGAGTAGTTTAGTGAGTGGTGAGCCAGTAGTTAAGAGTTGTTCAAAATAGATAGCCCCAGATGGTTCTCAGTGATAGTCTTTCAACAACATGTCCAAGCATTTTTTTCAGGGCAGGACAACTGTCTGAAATACATTACAGTAAATTGCCCTTAGGCAAGTCTAGCCTAGTGTTCAACACTTAGTACAAAGTAGAGTTCATAATTTGGTACAGACATGTGCCATTCTGTCACACTGCCAGCCACAAACATTCAAAAATCATGCAATTTTAGAAAGTTAAAAATGTTAAATTTAGGATTCTTTTTATTTGTCTTCTTCAAGCTTTCCCCTACAAAGATCAAACTAGGAACTTGCTTTTTTATTTTCTTTTTTAAATAAAAGCTGAAAATCTCACACAGTCACAAGACTCCAGGAGCTAGGGCTTTAAGAAAAAAACATCAAATATCATGAGGCATGCAATTTAATCAGGAGAGTTGGCAACAATGGATGCTATTCTTTACACACGGCAAGTAGGCCCATTCAATTCTTCAAGTTCTACCTCTCCAGAAAGTCCTCAGACATTAGAGAATTCGCAGAGTGTAAAGTTAGGCACATATGGAATTTTCTGCAGGCTCAGAGCCCTACTTAGGTAAAGAAATACAATCACACCACATATTTTGTAGCACTATAAACAACAAAAAACAATCTTTTCAAAGAAGCCTTTAAAAATGGCAATATTTTGTACATCTCTAGCCAGTACGGTAGTAATTGCTGAAAAATATAAATTTAATCACTTTCTTCTTTCCTACCAAACATTTCCTTAAAGTGGAATTAGGTGTAAATGTAGAGAGAGCTTCTAAAAATCCTTGTGTTTAACTTCTCAGATCAGACAACGTATTATTATGGCATACTCAAATTAAAAAATACAGCCGTTCAGTTCATACTGTGTGTCATAACTGGCATCACTTCTGTTATAGCACCACCCTGCAAAAAAGTGGAAAATCTTTCAGCAAACTACAGACTTTGATTCCTGCAGTTTTCTTTCCATCAAATTGTGTAGTAAGTGTTAAGTTTTGCCATTTTTATATGGTGATGCTTTAGCAGTTGTGGTGATGTCAGTTATAATAAGGAATAACAGATGGGCTGGAGTGAAGAACAAAGTATTTTCTAGCATCTGGATAGCTGTAGAAACAGAATAAGTGGTGCTTTTATTTTTAACTCCACCCACTACTACCCGTTATTTGATTGCATTTTTACATCTTTTATACTTTCATTCAACTATAATCTTTCTTCATATTTTTCTCATTAACTTCAGTTCCTGTTGCCTTTGTGGTGTTTGCAGACACACAGCTGCATACAATGCATTCACCTAACCACACAGTCCACTATATTTTTGCAGTAGAGAACAAGTCATAACTTCAACTTTGAATCTGGACCAGGTTTACATTTTCTCACTCATAAATTAATCACACATTTTAATTTTCTTTTTAAAAAATTATTGGAAGCCTAAACTCCATAAAACCCAGCATATTTGATTTTTTTAACTAACAGTTAAACTTCATACTTTTGAACTACAGTATTTTGATTAAAACTTTCCATAAAAACGTGCTAGTCAAATTGCTAGACTACAATTCAGTTTCAAACTTACAGCTCAATCCTGCAGATGCACGTACCTCAATTCAGCTAAGAATTTAAACACATGCTTTGGTGAACAGGGATAGGCTGCTGAATTGGTGCCTTAAGCACATACATAATTTTACACACAAGTAGTTCCATAAAGTTATGTACGTGCTTAAACGTTTGCCTTGTCAGGGCCCACGTTATAATCATATGCATGAGATGAGGCCTCGTTCTGTGTGGCTACTGAAAAGTCTAGAAAGAAGCACACACATTTTACTTGTTCTAAGTAAAAAATACAGAAATAAATTATTACAGGATTTACTAGACAATTTTGTTATGTAGCTCTAGGAATAAAAATTATTGGAGTCTAAAACATTGCAAAGTTTAGTTAAATAATTTTGCTAGAAAGCAACTTTTTTTTATTTAGCCACTGACTCATAATAAAGTAATTTCCTAGTTACTAATTAATTACTTATAGGAACAGGTTTTTTTTTTAATTTAGAGCAAGTAGTAAGTTTATCACATGCTATGGCAGTTTCCTCTCAATAGTTTGTTTCCCTTCCACATGTAAGAAAATGAACATACATGTAAGTTTAAGTTCAGTGGAAGAGAGTATCAGTACCAGTCCCTTGGATGAAGGTACTCAATTTGTCTTGCTTTTTAGTATCATCCAACCTCATAGGGCAAGTGCCAGACTAGTCTGGGGATTTAGGAGGAAGCAAAGGACAGGAGCAGGCGGGTAGGGTAACATACCTCTCCTCTACAAATAGGCTTTTGAACCTGCAGATAAAGTGGCAAGAAAATTCTTGAAAGCAGCCAGTCATTCTCCCTGCTCTCATGGTCATAAGGCAATCAACCCCATAAGCACATCATGTGCACATAGTGCACATGATGACAGATATCAAGCTTCTTCTCCATTCCATACGCACTCTGCTTGGCTATGGTTATCATTGATGGATGCTCCCAACTGAGGACAACAGGGCTAGAAAACCAGAAACAAGTAGCAGAATGAGAGTGTGCACCAAACACATACATACAGAAAACAAAAATGAAAAAAAAAATAAAATCAAACCAGGCAGAATGATACATGTGAGAACAAGAAAAGGGTCAAAAATAAAAGAGGAGAGGTAGCAACAGCAAGGGCATGGTGCAAGGGTGAGCACATATTCACCCCAAAAGGAGGCTCCAAACAAAAAAAGGTTGGATGACTGAAGAGCTGAGGACAAGACTTCCTGCCTCTTTCATAGTTGTACCATAAGCGTTATGATGCTGATGTTGGGGAAAGCTACTGGGATCACAAAAGGAAAGCAGCTGGTAGGAGGAAGAACATATGATTTGGCCTACTGCAGCAGACTATCATTCCAGTAAATTGGATACTTGTCTCCAATAGTTGCCTTACAACTCTTCTTGCAATGCACCTAGCTGATTTTGCAATATGTACAGAAAAGGGGAAATTCCTGCCTGCAGTGATCAACTGGTACCATGAAGCACAAAATACGGCAAGCCTTATTTTATCATGTTTAATTACAATGCTGGTCATAAGAATATTCAGTCCTTCTGTAAATTCTATTAAGGGATAGATGGGAGAATTACAGTTGTGTGAACTATTTTAACTTTTCTCAACGTTAACAGCAAGAGCCGGTAAAAGGAGATGCTATAGCACAGCCAATACTACCCAATGTCTTGTGACAAAGACATAAAATGAGAGCAAAAAAAAAAAAAAATCCTTCCCATATAAATAGTATTAGAAAGAAATTTCAGATCTGAAAACTACTTTCTGTTGTCTTACAAGTTATAAAATTGCATATTGCTACTTTAGATTAATTTCTTCAGCCAACAATTCTTAAGTGATATAGTAGTCACTGCATTTCTACATTTGAGTCTGTAAAAAAATTCACCAAAGTTTTTACTACATTACTTATAAACTTCAAACAGATGCTTAATTTTTTACTATTCCTTAAACAGAGTCATGACCTAAAATATTAACACACTAGCCTCTGAGTAGATAACACACATGCGGTGGTTGGCTGATGCAGGTGTTCATACATTAAATATGGCACACCGTCATATGGGTTATGGCTCATCCCCTTGATAAAGAAGATGTACAGGAGGACTATGGTGGTCTTTTGGAGTTGAGTGGAGGGTGAGTAAGGATTTAAAGCACAGATAAGGCTGACTAGTAAGTTAAAGTGAGAGCATATTTGAAGAAGACAGAAAATAATTGACTAAACAAATGACTTTCAGATGCCAGGATGAGTTTGCTGGGTTGGCAATTAGGGGGGAAAGATTTTTTATTTGCAAGTTTACAAAGCAAATTTGATACAGTGTCAATGAGATAAACATGGAACCCCACAATGTCATTTTTTACAGCACCATTTTTCAGGAGACAAATATAGCCAGACTTGAAGTTCAGTACAGAATTAAGTCTGGTTTCACCTTCTTAAGCGGTCCTGGTTTGTTTTTAAAGTATATGCCCTACTTTTATTTCATGAGTTTTAAACATTTGAACTTTTTAAAAAGAAATATGTTTTTCCGCACCTAAAACGATTGATACATATTTATTACCTTAACTCCATCTTAAAAAAATTTGCATCTGGGAATTTAATATTTTAAGAAGTTCTATAGATACCTTTTCTTTTAAGGTAATAAATGCTTTCTATTTATTCTTCAGTGAACACACAATTCCATTATTAAATAAAATTATATTTACCTGCAAGATAGTGAAAGTAGAAGCTTGTACTCTAGTAACTTTTACTGACTTGTTCTTACCTGTTACCCCTTCTAAAAAGGAGCACTGAAATTTTAAAAATGCTTAATTCTTAATACTTAGTTCTGTGAGTTTACTTTTACATTTGGTTAAAGATAATCTCTTCCTCATGAAGGGCAAGTACAGTGCTTTCACTCATGGATAAAATACCTATAAAATTCACATGAGAGTAAATTACTGTCCAGATTCTTAACCCCAGATTTCCACTCTCAAGAGCAAGACAGACTGAATACTCCTCTTGGGAGCTTGCTGCATCTCATGGATAGTAAGGGAAAGGAAGAGGAGAAGCTCATGGTGTAAGGGCAGTAATGGGAGCAGCAGATGTGATATCCTGGCCAACTGCCTCCACCTCAAAGGAAACCCAATCAATCTGTAGCTCCTGTTGAGTAGTCAGAATTACTAATAATCTCTAGGGCTTGCTCAGAGTCCTCCAGTGTCTAGTCATTCTGAGAAGAGCTCCAAATCAATGGAAGTTTTGCCTTCACTTACACCAATGTAAAGTAGTACTAATAATTGAACAAAATTATTCCAAATTTATCAGAAATAGCATAAATTGATCCAGTGAATATACCACACAACATACCCAAAACTATATTTTTTCCTTTTAAAAACTACCTTTTTTTTGTTAAATACTATAGAAATGCTTATTAGCATCTATAGAATTTTTTTTTATTTTTTGCTGGAAACAAATCTAAAAAAATGAAACTTTTACAAAGTTACTTACTGTAAATTGCCTACTTTTACGGCTACAGGAATATGGGGAAGCTGAGTGGCCCACTTCAATGTCACATCCTGATAAACATGCAACATGTTATTATGGTTTCCAACCAGAGTGTTTATTGTTCCTTCAGACACTGTTAAAAACATAAAAACAGTTTTAAGACAACAGATGTTTTCATGAGCAAGTGTTTTCCTTTCAGGTTTACATTATTTTCCATTTTGGGGGGAGGGGAGGGAAACCCACTATTGCATATATGTGAACAGATTTGTTTTCCTTTTTATTTATAGATTATTAAGCAGTCAAAAAAACCCAAGAAAATTTCATAGACAATAACCAAAAATATATGTGATTAATCATCATGGACACCGATTATAATTATATCAGTGTGTGAAATATAAAAAGAAGTGCCGGAGACATTTCTGCTACTTCCAGAACTATCACTCATAAGGGTTAGTACCAGAAGTCCCTGAATGCCCCAAAAGTAAAATGTCATGGATTTGTCATCATCACTCTGAATGCACTGGTTTAGACATGGCACAACACACACATTGGTTAAGTAATTTTAATCAATCAACTGTCTATCACATGTTTACACAAGAAATTACAAAAAGTAAAATAAAGATGATTATGAGATTGTTTGTAAAGTTTAAATTAACTAATTTAATATAAGATTTTAAAACTTATTCTTTGCTATTCTGATACCAACATGGAACTATAGATTCTTAATTCTGGTCTTTATCAATTTGTCAGCCAAGCTTTATACCATTCAACCACAGAATCAGAGCACCTCACAAGCATTTATCCTTACAAGACTCCTGACTTTCATGCATTCTTGCTACATTTGAAGCCCTGAAAAATTAATTGATCTCAGCTGCTCTGAGGTACCACACAACATGCTTGAATACCTTAATCTTGGTGGACTTTATCTCTCTTCTGCCCCGACCTTACGTGCCTTATACTCTAATCCAGGCAAGATTTTGCTCTTTTTATTTATCCATAAGTGACTTGCAAGAAAAAGTAGCAAATAGAACACAAATTTAAGGAAACTTGATTCTTTCTGTTGTCTGAAAAATTATCCACTGCAGTTACAAAATGTCAGGTACAATTTGAATTCTACATAAGCTTTTATATTAATCCACAATATATTCAAACGGTTGTATCTTCCTAATGGAAAACATTCTTAGTTTTAAGTGTAACTATGTCAAAGATTCTAAGCTGAATTTTTCTTTTACAAACCTGAACAATAAGGAAGGAAGCAACTTGGACTGCAATCAAGTTTTTTCATGAATCGAATTTGCCCATTATCCTTAAGGCAAAAGAAATTTCTCTCGCCAAGCACAAAAACAGAGGAGGTCTGATTAAAGGAAACAACGCATATATCCAGTGCTTGCTCTCCAATGTTTAAAACCCAATCCATCTTCAAAAGAGAAAACATAACCAAAGATCAGTTAACAGCTATGTGTATAATAAAAGGCTTAAGAAGAAGGTTCAGTCTACATCAAACCAAATGAATTTTCAGCAATGTAAGTGAAAAGACACTTTGGGGGCGGTAAGGGGGAAAAAGGTAAAATGTTCTACATTTTAGATGCATATTATCTTCAGGAATGTTGTGATCTTCCTGATTCCAAAAAATAAAACACTGCTGGGGGAAGCGGAAATAAACCAGCCCACAAACATTTTATGAAATAAACCATAAACATATGCTATGCAATTCCCTCTGTAATCATATTTATTGTTCAAAAAATAAAAATGCACACATTGTCCCAAAACAAAAAAAAAGCTTTGAAATCTGGAAATAAAACACAAGGTTTCCCATTCTACTAACTACTTAAAGTCTACCTCGTCCTTTGTGTCTGCCCTTAGGTACTGATACGTTTCACCACCTTGTTTATCAGCTCCTATGCGAAGTTATATCCAAATCAATCCAAATGTGCTGAACAAACACTTGACTGATGCCAAGCTGGTTTAACAGGAGAGCTGATAAAATTCTCAGTTCAACTGTCCTGTATTTTGTGGTTTTGAATCACAACTTTCCACCACTCTGATTAAAAAAAATGAGGAATAACCTCCTTCACAAACATACTGGTAGAGCTGAGGTAATAACGTGCACCTTCCATTTTAAAATGCTAAAAATGGAAAGGGAAATCAGGATTATGTTACATCATCCACTTTTCGGAAAATTCTTTCTGTTCTGGGATCAACTGATACCTAGGCAATATGATGGGTAACAGAAAGATTCCATAAAGTGTTTGATTTTTTTTTCTTTTTGCCCTGTGAAATTCCAGTACTTTGTTAATTTGATAGATTCAGATTTCCATTAAGACTCCAACCAAGAATTATCAGAAATTACCCCCATAGGTCCTTCAGTTACTTTTATAAGTTTAGTGTCTAGCTTAATTTACAGTCCCTCACTGGTAAAATTGTATCATCCTCCGTTCAACACAAATTTCAATGTACTTCTGGTAGTGGGATCAAAGGTGAATTCATAATCTTTTTGAAAGCTCTATCAAGTGCCATCAGGAACATGGGGCATCAATCCTCCTTCTTCAGTCAAGTAACACAAAGGTTGATGATAGTTACAGAAGAATTTTTGAACACTCACAATGTAGTTCATGGCTTTTGTCTACCCTCAAGAATAGCTCTATATCAACAATCAATGTAGCTGAATTCCAGAGCCTACACAAGCTCATGCAGAGATTTGCACTGATAGAGCTAGTTGAAGCTTAGCACTGTTTGTTCTTAATTTAAGAGTGCAAATCCCTCATGTCCCTGCCCAGTGCAGCTACACCTATTGCTGGCCACCAGCTGCTGAATTGAGGCTACCCCTGAGAGTAGACAAGGTCTAGAACTGTGTTAGCAATTATTCCTTTCTCAACATGATTTAGGTAAGAGTTCTGGACCCTCATCCATCAGAAATTTGGGATGAGTGAACATGCGAAGTTCTCATTTTTTTCTGTCCTATTTTTATTGCCTCAGACAAAAAAGATCTTCTTGTACTTTTTTCTGCATTCTTGGATGACATCTTCAGCAATCTGCACATAATATTCTTTCATTTTCTTTTCACAGGCAGAGGCAATTGCACTAGTTATGCATTTCTCCATCTGTGTGGATACTTGTACACATTATCAGCTGGTATTGTTTATAGTAAAGTGTACTGCAATGCACTCTAAGTGGGGTTACATTTGAAGACTGTTCTTTGATGCCAAACATATTACAGAATACAGTCCTCACCTACTTAGCAGTGTTAGTCAAAGGGAACATAGAGACTTGTTATCCAAGAGCTGGTTCTCTACTTGCTTCCATGTATAATTCAAGGTGTTGACTTCGATTTATATAGTACAAAAATGTTTGAGTTCTGACTCTTCCAGAGACCACCTCTCTCCCCATGTGTCATAATGGAAGATGAGGTCAGCTGGACTACTTAAGCTAGCACTTTCTGGAGTATCTTAAATGATCAAGCAGTTGTCAGTGCAGTACCACCGAGGCGGGAATTCCTTTTCCCCACTAGTCCAAAATGGCCTGAGTATGTTAGTCTTAAGGCACGATGTAAGAGACATTAGTTTCCCAGGTTTTTCACTGCAAGGGTCGGGGGGGATGAGCGAGCTGGCTATTTGGGGAAATGTCTTTTTCCTAGTTAACTAGTGTTCTATTTAACGATATACATGAGCCCCCAACTTTAACAGGGTGCATTTTAGAAATCTAATAAACTAGTCATAAAAAAACTTTACATTTAAAATCTAAGCAAAATTTCATTTACACATATTTCAGTACTTTCCATCTTGATAGGAATTAACATGGAATTAACCCTGTTATGTTAATTTCTCCTCTCTTAAAATAGAGGGCTTAATGAGTATTTAGGACCCAAACCAAATAGGAATAAAATTTACTCGAGTCTTTCCATGGTCTTAAATGGAAGTTAGATCTGGCCCCTAGTGACAATACAGTGTTTCAATCTGTCAGCTAGTCTTCTCTCTTTTTAATATTTATCCACTGTAGATTATATTTTATGTAAAACAAACAGGTCTTACAACAAGCCTTTTTCCAGAACTCAGTTTTTGCTGCTCTGTCTCCTTTCTTTCATCAGCATCTGTTGCAAATGCCAGCACTTGGTACCTGTTATAAAAAAAATACAGATAGTATCTCTTTGCAGTTTATCAGTTTTACATCAAATGTTTAAAAAATGTTCACTATAAAGTTTATGGCAAAAGCAGAATCCAAAAATGTTGTCAGAAAATCTACTTTACAATGTATCTGTTGATATCATCATTCTTACAGAGCACATGCACTGAAGTATAGTATCTAGATAACGAGTTTTAAAGTAGTATTTAAAACATACTGTCAGATTCAGATTTTTTTACCTTAAGGATACATCCTTATCTAGTAGTAGTGGAAAATTTCAATTTTTTAACTTTATGTAACACAAACAGTCTGTCGGGGGCAGCATTGAATCGGGGACCTGCGGAGCTTAGCGCATGAACCTCTACAGCATAAGCTAAAAGCCAATGCCTGTTAGATAAGGCTGTAGAGCAGACTCATTTTATCTAAGTGGTCTCTGTGCCACTAGATAGGACAGAACACCACACCCAGAAGGTGCGTGGGTTACATTTACATTACCTTTTTTTCCACAAAAAAGTTCAGATTTTATTTTGTTTGTTTAAATTTAATGTTAGAGGTGGATGCTATAAACGAGAGAGAGGCCAGAGACAATTATAGCATTTTGAAAATAGGACCTTTACAGCAGTGAGAAAAAGTATAAACTTTCCTCATTTCAAATAATCTCTAATTTTAAAAAAAAACTTAAACTAAAGCTCAGACAAAGTAACACTTGCCTACCTTAGAGACATGTTTGAGAATTAAATGGTTCTATTCGGAAATGTGTCTGTAAAAACGGCACTGGATGAGTTGCATAGGTGTCATTTTATAACAGAGAGCCCAGCAAACTGAGTCAAGTTGGCTTCTTTCTTCTCACTCATTCATTATCAACAGTAATAAAAATTATGCAGGCCTACATCTGCCCTTATTTACACTTATGCAACCCCCACAATGCTCAAATTATGCCCTCAATGAGACCTATACAATTCCATTTCCTTCCTGGGTTAGCACTGGTGTAACTTAGTAAACAACCTTGTTCCTGTTGCAGGAGGAATTGAATCAAACACTCTCTCTCTCTCAAAAAAAAAAAAGGAGTACTTGTGGCACCTTAGAGACTAACCAATTTATTTGAGCATAAGCTTTCGTGAGCTACAGCTCACTTCATCGGATGCACAAGTACTCCTTTTCTTTTTGCGAATACAGACTAACACGGCTGTTACTCTGAAATCTCTCGCTCAGTTGGCTCTGCAGATCCAACAGGAATAAAAACAGTAAAAAAATATGTTACTCTTAACTCACACATGGGATAGATGGGAAAGAGTAAGACTTCCAGTTTTACAATCACTTTTCAGAGAAGCAGCACACTTTAAAGCACTTTGAGATTAAAGTGTAAAGTATTATCATAATATCATGAGCCAAACGTATCGAAAAGTAAGTGTAACAGGTATTCAGCACATAGTTGATTTTAGGCATGCATGCTAAATGCCTTTATCTTTATCATTTAGCACACAATCCTTCAAGTCGATAATTTTCTTAATACTCTAACTGGCCACTTTTAAGACATCACACTCCCTCACAAAACTAATCAATGTATTTTAATAATTTTTGTAAAGCTGTACCTATAAATTAGGGCCCACTACTGGGAACATACTTAATCAGCTCCTACTAAAATCAGGCTCAGGCCAACAGAGAGTTCCAAGTGCCACAATTCTCCCTGATGATTTCAGTAACTTAACATCATATTAAATATAGTTTAGTTTATTCCAAAACAAAGTTAAATACTAACACAATCAATGTTAACATTTCAGGTTTATTTCTGTATTTGTGGCAATGGCTGCTAAAGGATTTTTCTTAGTGGTTTTAAACTTTATTTTATTTTTACTAAAGAAGATTTTAAAATTTCTATTCAAGTTGAGAAACATAATTGTTCAAAAGCAATTTTTCTATGGCCTAAATAAAAAACTAAATAAATTGTTGTTGGAGCTACAAAACAAATATTACCATATCTCTTTCCAACTTTGCCTTCCACACAAGCAAAAACACTAAGTTTTCAAACTACAGAACATTTAAAATAGATGTTGCAGATTCTGAGGTGGGGGAGGGAGGGATCTCTCTTCACCACACAAGTGTTCAATTACATGATCTTAGGAACCTGACTTTATTGTTCAAAGTACTGAAGCAGAAACACTGGACCAAATACAGTATTATTTTACAATATAACATGGGGGCGATCTCCATTTTTCAGACCAGTCTCACACAAATCATAAAAGTGCATTGATATCTATGAAATGACTAACTGAATGACAGTTCCTTGTGACACTAAAATCTTAAAACCACAGAACCCACAGAGGGCAAAACAAACCTATCAAGCTATTTAGCATTCTTTCATGTCACATCACATGTAAAATAACTTAAATATGGAGAGAGAGGTTACTTTCAGAGCTTGAAAATAAGAATCAATTTAATAACCCTTGCTTGCTGAGGTGAAGGCACTGTACTGTACAAATCTCAGGATAGCAGAGCAATTCAGAGCAGGACAAATTGTTCCATGTTGCCATGTTAGAAAATACCAGTCTGGATGGCGGCATGTTGAGTTTGCCAAAATCAAAAAGACACATCATTTCTTTAAAGTAAAACATTAAAAATGAAATTTCTTGTGCTTTGCTACAGCTGGGTCCTATTTCTCCCTCACCTTTCAGGGCTCAACTGTGCATTCAGCTTTGAGATATAACTTATGTGTAACTCCCTTCCAGTATCCTCCCCTTAGTTTATATAGAATATTAGTAAATCCTACTTTGCAATGTACCATAATACTTCAATAATTATATTACATTATGTCTTTCTCTCAAAGTATTGTGGCACATTACATGTATCAAAATCCGGAAGGATCTCAAAGTACTTCACAAACTATACAGCATTACTAAAACAAACCTGTGACAGATATTGCAACAACATGCAGTATCTTTGGGGGAACACATTGTATTAAGTTTATGTATCACTGTAGGCCAGTGATAGCATGTATGATTCTGTTCTACTCCACAGGACAGAAATGAAAACGATGGATGATGATTAAGATGAATTGCTCACATTGTAAACACCTTCAGAGAGGTACGACCCCCTATGAAGGTTTGTGTAGACTGGTTCAAACTGGATTTTCCAGAGACCAATAGACAAAGAAAGGGTTTTTGGCATAAAAAGGCTGTATATAAATGGACTCAGAGTTTTCTTTCTGCAGCAAATGGACAAGGCATTCTGTCCAAGAGCCCCAGCCCTTGCAGAAGGGTCGGAAAGACTTTGACCTACCAGAATACCATAAGATTGATGGATGATCTCTGGTAAGCTTTTTGCATGTATATAGGAACTTATTGTTTTTATAGGTTTTGCTCTAAGAATAAATGCAGTTTGTTTTGTGAAAGCTGATTGGTAACTAGTGTACTCTGTTGTATCCCAGGAGAAAGCATTAACAACCACATGTGCTGGACCCCAGTTAGACCTGCTGGAAAAAAAAATCACAAAGGAGATGCAGAGGTACTGCAAGCAAGCCCCAATCTGAAACGAGAGACAACTGGGTCTCCACCCCAAGAGAGGTGATGGGTAGGAAGCCTAAAGCCATAAGAGGGTGCCCTCCAGGAAGACAAGGGGTAGGAGGGAGTGATCAAAGGCACAGTTAATCCTGAAACTGTGATAAAAGCCACCACTGAAGTGAATGGTGACAGCCAGGCAGACAGAGGGAAAGTTTAGCCAAAGAAACCAAGACGTCAGTTTTTAAAAGGTCTCATCTGGAAAATTCACAAACAGTAAATTCTACTGCTATCAATTATCCATCTTGGAAAGAACTGACTCATGCCAATTTTCTACTTATTTCACATCTTTATACCATTATACCTTCCCCCGGTCAATGCAACTGAACAAACTTTACAGCCTATTTAGTATCCAGGAGTCAATACAAAATATTCCCACTAGTAGAAAGCATAAAGGGCTCCATTAACTGAGTATATTGTTTGAGAGATAATAGAAATTCTGGTGCAAGAGCAGTAAATATTTATTGTGGCAGTAAAGCTCAAACCAGGTTGTGTTACCATTAGATAAATTGTACTCCTGAGGCATAAAATGCAAAACAGAAAAAAATGGCTATATTCCTCTAAATCCTTTGGGTTATGATTATCTCTAAAATCTTCATTCCTCCTCCCCCTCACAAAGATGATGCATTTTGGCTATAAGCCCTTATGATGAAGGAAAATGTGCATTTTTGGTCTTGAAAGCAGATGAACTTGTCAGATTGGAATGTTGGGTAGGAGTTTCATAGGAATCTGTATGCTTTATACAGATTAATTCTTGCCAAAAGAAAATTGCTAAACTAATCACAGTACCCTTAAACTATATCATTGATGTAATCAGGCCCAAATTCCTTTGCAGGAAGCATTTTTGCTTTATATGCGACTTGAACTAGTGACATGTAGGTAGAGACTACATAACTAGCAGATTCATAATCTGTGGCTTGCTATGATTTACGAGCACTGCATAGGGTAGTAGGAAGGGGAATTAAAAATAATTGGGAGGGCAGGGAATATTTCCGTTCCAACTTGCTGAAATATTCAGTATTCCCAGGGGAAGCCCATGAGGCAGACAGGAGATGGACAGGACAGCTACTTCAGTAGTAGAAGAAACATTGGACCTCTGGTCAGGAAACTTGCTTCCTCTACTGAAGACAGAAATTTTCTTATGTCTTCCAGGTCATTTTTGCGGAGGTGGGACCCCGAAGACTCTAGCAGACACCAGGTCGACCCCCAGGAAAGGGTCGGAAATTTCTCTAAGTCCTCACTCAGCCATCAGGTCAATCCTGGCTCCCATCCGGCCACCAGGTCAACCCTGGCAGCACGCACGTCTGACATCTGAGCAATGGCACCAGGTCACTGAGCTGCTCTAGAAGCAGTTCTTGACTACTCTCAGTAACAAGCAGCAAAAGAATGTAGGACATGGCAACAGATCAGCAATGACAACCGCAGTCAGATTGGCTCACAAAAACAGGGAAGAGATCACCAGTCTGATAGGGTGAATACTGTGGTTCTCCAGATCCATTTAATTATCCCTTTACAGGGGTGGAGAGTGAAAGAGATGCAAGGCGAGAGCACTTCCATAAATTTACTAGTACCAGTACTCCCAACCCCCTAGCTGAGTGTTTCAGTATACCAAACCCCAGAAGTCATAGCAGCCAATGCAGGTGCTGCAATTCTGGGGGAAGAAATCACAGCGGTCAAGTAGATGAGGCTTTAGCTGCCTTTAGGGGAGAACTTGAGAGACTCGCCTCAGTCAGGTAACAAGGGCTTATAAAGAACACAGCTCCCTTCAATGCAACCAGTGCTTCTGCAGGCCGCTGTTTCTGCACTGCAAAGTATAGGAGGACTTATCAGGTGTAGCAGGTGCTTTTAATTAAAGGTCAGTCCCACACAAAACTAGGGAGATTGCATTCCCCAAAAGAAGAGCAAGCAGGTTTCATCACATAGGATTTTTTACCGTATGTTCGTGGGATCCCTGGTGGCCAGTGCAGCATTATGGTATAGCACAGGGATAGGTAACCTGCGGCACGTGAGCTGATTTTCAGTGGCACGCACGCTGCCTGGGTCTTGGCCACCAGGCCGGGGGGTTCTGCATTTTAATTTAATTTTAAATGAAGCTTCTTAAACATTTTTAAAACCTTATTTACTTTACACACAACAATAGTTTAGTTCTATATTATAGACTTATAGAAAGAGACCTTCTAAAGAACGTTAAAATGTATTACTGGCACGCGAAGCCTTAAATTAGCGTGAATAAACGAAGACTCGGCACACCACTTCTGAAAGGCTGCCGGACCCTGGGCTAGCACATGGCAAGTCAAAGACTGCAGCAATATCTTTAATTGGACCAACGTCTGTTGGGGAGAGAGAGAAGATTTCGAGCCACCCAGAGCTCACCTACTTTGTCTCTCTAATATCCTGGGACTGACAACTACAACTACACTGCAAATACATTCTTATGCATTGAATGATCACTTTGAGCTATACACAAGTGAATTGGCCTGGCTTCCAGCTGGGAGTTTGTCAGTTCTCAGCTGATGTCTAGCCCTTGGCCACAGCTGGTACTCGGGCTGCCAGCATCACATCTGTTAGCACTCAATTGCCAGATTATGCATCCCTCTCTGAAAGAGAAAGGTCAGCAGTCCAGCAGCAATTTTAACACTTCTCAGTATTGAACTGTTATTGACGTAAGCCTCTAGGTACTACTGCAGTATAAAATATTATTTATTTATTTAATACTGGCTGCAATCCCCAACCCATAAAACAGAGTTCTGGGGTGTAGAATGATGGAAAGATGGGAGCTGAGCAAAACTCACAGAGAATCTGCACTGATCTATTTGCATACCTTCTCTGCAGGTGTTATCTCAAGGCCTTAGCAAATATTTGTTAAATGGATGGGAGCATCTATTGTTTAAGATCCCTTCATGGTAACTTATTTTTGATGTTACAGAGATGTGCTTCTCCTGAGCTTGACTAGGCATTTATTAGGATGCTACATCGCCATTACCGTATCAATTGATGATCTCAGAGGATTTTGGGGCAAAAAGGAGCATACTTCACACCTCCCCTTCTAAAAAACTGACCAGCGGTCAGGGGTACATGCATATGTGAAAACAGTGTGGTCTATCAAAGCACTGGCACTGGAAAGTACCTGCTTTGTTGCCTATCTATTCATGTGAAAGGCTGGGAGATTGGTGATTCTCTAGTGCTTTATGATGGTAATAAAAAGGATATTGTCACCTCTGGTAGGATATGGCCTGCAAAATATGGCACAATTTCATTTAGAACTGTTGTAGGTCATCAGTGCCTTGAGCATACCTGATATACAGCCTGCAGGCAGAAGGCACTCTGAATGCTACCATTCACACCACCAGGTAGATAGAGTGTTTAACTTATTGAGCAGGATTGGTCAGCTTTGTATAAATAAAGATATAATTTTGTTCTTTTATCTTTCCGAAAGGGTAATTCTATTAGCCCAGTACTCCAAATCCAAGCTTGGTCTCAGAAACATGAGTCTAGGAATATGTCCACATCATCTTGGTAGGGACAGGCCTCAATATAGGGCACGAGTTAGAGGCACTCCCACTAATATGCAAACAGGAGCAAAACGAAGTTAATCATACTGCGCCAGTCATGATCACACACATTTATCCGTATGTTATAGCCATATGCTCAACCTACTGTTGGATCTTACATAACTTAGTTTGTGAGCTTCCCAGAGAAGGGACTCGGTCTTCATCTGTGTTTATACAGCACGGGTCTTCTATACTGCATGGGGTTTATGGGTCCTACCAGAATATAATTAAAGCAGCAGCATGTATAATTCCCTCCATAGGGAAAAGTCAAGAGGGAAACTTGTTGATACGGCAACAAGACGTATGCAAATTGGCACCCACAACAACTGCATAGTTAAACCCAAGGACTTGGGATGCAGGCAACCTGTTAATATTTTAACAGATAAGAATTAACTCCTGTTAAAAGGCTAAAGTAGAGGATAGAGGATTTTAACAGAAAGATATGTATACAGTGTGTTCATTTGTACAGAAGTCAGGGTGGAGGCTGGCACTTGGCAATCACAGGTCTGTATTGTTGGGGTAATGCTACAGTACTAACATGTTTACTTAGCAGCAGCATGTTTGGAAAGTTGAATGGCACAGCTTCATAGCATTGCTTAACTTTTTGGCAGACTTGAACCATTTGTATAACTCTTTTCCTCAATCTTTCATAACATATATATTTTAAAATTTATTACCACTAGCTGTGTTGCTAATCAGTCATCTCCACTGAGCAGACTTTTATTGTGAGCTTGCACAAGCAACGTGGCTCGATGATATACTGCTTAAATTGACTTCTGCCTGGCTCTGATCACTTTCAAATTTTGAAGGGCTTTTGAATAATAGATTCTTTGGTAGCTGTCTACAATAATGATTCACAAAGGTATGCTGTCAATTATAGGGGAAAAATGAAGCTGTGCTAAATTGTTACTACTCAAAACTAAATACCAAGAGCTGAAGTACTAGGACCCTTGAGATTCACACAATAGTTTCTTGTTGCTTTCTAAAGCGATTCATAGATGCCTACTTCATTCTTAAACAGAACCATGAGGCCAACACATCCATAAGAAAACCCCTTTTATTTAGCCCAGTGATGTGTTGCCTGGAAACTTGAATGCAAAATACTAACATCAGCTAGGGCTGTGAAATTACTACATCTCTTCTGATTCTCCCCATTTAAGGTTATTCACAAAATCACTGCTCTCGTTTTTTCCTCATTTCCTTTTCTATACAAAACTCCTCCCTAACCTTTACCTTTGTAAACACTCTTCTCTTTAAGCCTTCTGTACATAACGGCCCTTGAGCTTGTAGCTCCCTTCTTCCTTCCACCAACGAGTGACCCTCTCTTCACTCAACTGCCTCCTTAAGACCACCAATAATACAAATCAGCAATCCTAATACAAACAGCTATCATCCTCTGTACACGACCCAACACTAAAAAAAGCCATCATGCTGCATTCAGATCTAACATTGTTCTGATAATCTGGTGTGTAACATCCTTAAACCATTCTGTTTAATTGTTACTTCCCTGAGGCAGGGACAGTGCTTTCCTCTATAATTTTGTACAGCACCAAGCATATGATACCCAATGAAACAGCAACAACGTATTTTCTCTCTTTCACACATCAATCTTTCACTTTCTTTCTTCACCCATCAATTTCATCTCCCTTTTACTGCCACTTCAGTTCTCACTGAGAAAGCACCTCACTCCAAAGATGATGCCATTCCCCATCAGTCACTCTCCATACTTAAAAGCAATGATCTATACCTCACTACATTATGACAAAATGTACACTATTCCAATCTAGGACATATTCAGACCTCACCAGATTAATGCATGAGTGCCCAAAGCTGAATGACCTCACTACACATTAAGCAGTGGGGACCTTTGTCAGGTTTGGCAGAGAAGGTGAGTTGCCCCTTTAAAGGCAGCTAGAGAGCCAGTGAGTTACCTCCAACACGGAGATAGCCCCATTCCAGGTCAGCATGGGGACACTGACCCATCCCCCCTGCAGGTGACCAGAAGAGAGGGGGAATATTTATGCCCACATCTGAGTAGTGAAAGCCCTCTTTTCACCTGGTCAGGTTAAGCAGCACCCATCCTCTCATCCATGAAAGTATTATTATCCACTGTGGGCATGACATTAGTTGCTCCTTTCTCAGGGGGCTGGGAAGGAATTTTTCCCTTACCACCAGATTGGCCAACATAAGGTAGGTTTTTTCACCTTCGCCCACAGTGGATAGGAGGCTTGAAGGAGAAAAGAACAAAAGGGGAGTTAGGCTGCAAATTATTATGTAAACTTGGGGCAGATATCCAGCGCAGGTACTCTGCAGGGAATTGATAGTGATCAGATTAAACCCTTTCCTAATCCATTTAAAGGAGGTATTCTTTTATGGAGTGGAAACAGTGGGAGGGGTGAAGGAATTCATAGATTCATAGATATTTAGGTCAGAAGGGACCATTATGATCATCTAGTCTGACCTCCTGCACAACGCAGGCCACAGAATTTCACCCACCACTCCTGCAAAAAACCTCACACCTTTATCTGTGCTATTGAAGTCCTCAAATCGTAGTTTAAAGACTTCAAGGAGTAGAGAATCCTCCAGCAAGTGACCCATGCCCCATGCTACAGAGGAAGGTGAAAAACCTCCAGGGCCTCTTCCAATCTGCCCTGGAGGAAAATTCCTTCCCGACCCAAAATATGGTGATCAGCTAAACCCTGAGCATATGGGCAAGATTCATCAGCCAGATACTACAGAAAATTCTTTCCTGGGTAACTCGGATCCCACCCCATCTAATAGCCCATCACAGGCCACTGAGCCTATTTACCATGGATATTTAATTACCAAAACCATGTTATCCCATCATACCATCTCCTCCATAAACTTATCGAGTTTAATCTTAAAGCCAGATAGATCTTTTGCCCCCACTGCTTCCCTCGGAAGACTATTCCAAAACTTCACTCCTCTGATGGTTAGAAACCTTCGTCTAATTTCTAGTCTAAATTTCCTGGTGGCCAGTTTATATCCATTTGTTCTTGTGTCCACACTGGTATTGAGCTTAAATAATTCCTCTCCCTCTCCGGTATTTATCCCTCTGATATATTTAGAGAGAGCAATCATATCTCCCCTCAACCTTCTTTTAGTTAAGCTAAACAAGCCAAGCTCCTTGAGTCTCCTTTCATAAGACAAGTTTTCCATTCCTCGGATCATCCTAGTAGCCCTTCTCTGTAACTGTTCCAGTTTGAATTCATCCTTCTTAAACATAGGAGACCAGAACTGCACACAGTATTCCAGGTGAGGTCTCACCAGTGCCTTGTATAACGGTACTAAAACCTCCTTATCCCTACTGGAAATACCTCTCCTGATGCATCCCAAGACCGCATTAGCTTTTCTCACGGCCATATCACATTGGCAGCTCATAGTCATCCTATGATCAACCAATACTCCAAGGTCCTTTTCCTCCTCCGTTACTTCTAATTGATGCGTCCCTAGCTTATAACTAAAATTCTTGTTATTAATCCCTAAATGCATGACCTTACACTTCTCACTATTAAATTTCATCCTATTACTATTACTCCAGTTTACAAGGTCATCCAGATCCTCCTGTAGGATATCCCTGTCCTTCTCTAAATTGGCAATACTTCCCAGCTTTGTATCATCCGCAAACTTTATTAGCACACTCCCACTTTTTGTGCCAAGGTCAATAAAAAGGTCAATAAAAAGATTAAATAAGATTGGTCCCAAAATCGATCCTTGAGGAACTCTACTGGTAACCTCCCTCCAACCTGACAGTTCACCTTTCAGTAGGACCCGTTGTAGTCTCCCCTTTAACCAATTCCTTATCCACCTTTAAGTTTTCCTATTGATCCCCATCTTATCCAATTTAACTAATAATTCCCCATGTGGCACGGTATCAAATGCCTTACTAAAATCTAGGTAAATTAAACCCACTGGTCACGCAATTACAGACATGAAGGTCGCTATCTTACAACAAAAAAAACTTCAAATCCAGACTCCAGCGAGGAACTGCTGAATTGGAATTCATTTGCAAATTGGATACTATTAATTTAGGCTTAAATAGATACTGGGAGTGGCTAAGTCATTATGCAAGGTAGTCTATTTCCCCTTGTTTTTTTGTTTTTTCCTACCCCCTCCCCCTCCAGATGTTCTGGTTAAACTTGGATTTATGCTGGAAATGGCCCACCTTGATTATCATATACATTGTAAGGAGAGTGGTCAGTTTGGATGAGCTATTGCCAGCAGGAGAGTGAGTTTGTGTGGGGGAGGGGGTGAGAAAACCTGGATTTGTGCTGGAAATGGCCCACCTTGATTATCATGCGTATTGGAGGGAGAGTGGTCACTTTGGATAAGCTATTACCAGCAGGAGAGTGAGTCTGTGTGGGGGGGGAGGGGGGGCGGAGGGTGAGAAAACCTGGATTTGTGCTGGAAATGGCCCAACTTGATTATCATACACATTGTAAGGAGAGTGATCACTTTAGATAAGCTATTACCAGCAGGAGAGTGGGGTGGGAGGAGGTATTGTTTCGTGGTCTCTGTGTATATAATATCTTCTGCAGTTTCCACAGTATGCATCCGATGAAGTGAGCTGTAGCTCACGAAAGCTTATGCTCAAATAAATTGGTTAGTCTCTAAGGTGCCACAAGTACTCCTTTTCTTTTTGCGAATACAGACTAACACGGCTGTTACTCTGAAACCTAAATCCACTGCGTTTCCTTTGTCTAAAAAATCTGTTACTTTCTCAAAGAAGGAGATCAGGTAGGTTTGGCACGATCTACCTTTTATAAAACCATGTTGTATTTTGTCCCATTTACCATTGACTTCAATGTCCTTAACTACCTTCTCCTTCAAAATTTTTTCCAAGACCTTGCATACTACATATGTCAAATTAACAGGCCTATAATTACCTGGATCACTTTTTTTCCCTCTTAAAAATAGGAACTATGTTAGCAATTCTCCAATCATACGGTACAACCCCTGAGTTTACAGATTCATTAAAAATTCTTGCTAATGGGCTTGCAATTTCAGGTGCCAATTCCTTTAATATTCTTGGATGAAGATTATCTGGGCCCCCCGATTTAGTCCCATTAAGCTGTTTGAGTTTCGCTTCTACCTCAAATATGGTAATGTCTACCTCCAGATCCTCATTCCCATTGGGGAATTGGGGCTCCTATGACTGGTATGGCAGGGAGTCAGCTCCACCTCCTTTATATACCCTTTGATTCTCATTCAAGGGGGGAGGGGATGAAGATAACAAGGTCCCACCAATGTCTTAGCTGGGGATCAGTATGAGTAAGGGGGAGGGCTGCCAGCAGCCCCCCCCCCCAGATATATGTAAATAATTATGGAATTACCTGCACTGTGCAGTTTTATCTGGCAGGTACTCCCAGACACTTAGTAATAAAGTTGCGGCCTAATTAAACACATCCAGTGTCTCCTGTCGTCCTTCTGGCACACCTGGACAACAACAATTCAAGTCTGAGCTTCAGGTGACAGCACCAAGAAAGAGATCTGTTCTTTCCTCTTTTAAAAAATAGATATGTGGTACAACATGAGTAAAAGCAAATAAAATATTATAGTTATTTATATTTTCATAGGTGGTGCTAATTTTTTTATCTTCAGTATATTCATGTTATATGATGGCAGTCCTAAAAGAAACCACAATTACTTATTTAATATTTATACATACTTGTAGCTCTCAACTTGTTGACAGGAAGAGACTGTAATGAAGGAATCCGTTCGAGAGCTGTAAGTTAACGGACCAGGCAGAAGAAAACTAGGTAGAAATCGGCCAAAAGCATAGCTTTCCTGTTCAAACAACATAAGCATGCCATCCATGGACTGTATGCATATCAAATCTCGACCTAAAAGAAAAGGAAACAAAGCACGGTTAATCACATATTAGATTTTTATGAAAATATACAGGCCTGAATTCTCATTTACACTCAATGTATGTGAATACTAATATACTATATTGGCAGCATCAAGGGGCTTTAAAGTAGGCATAAATGTAATTTACTCCCACTTTAAGGCTCCTTTACGCTGCCAATGACCTTAGAGTAACTGAAAATCAGGCCCAGCTTATTTACAGAAATTAACAATGAAGTTACACTACAGTTAGATATAAACAACACAGAACAGCTGTGACCCCCACACTAAACAAAGAGGAGGTGAAATACTGGCCCCATTGAAGTCATTTGTAAAACTCTCATTGACTTCAGTGGAGCCAGGATTCCACTCAAAATGTTCAAAGTTGAGGCTGAAACTCCATTAGCATTATTTATATGAGGCTAGTGTTCAAAGGTCCAGTCAGAGACCCATTGTGTCGAGTTCTGTATAAAGTTAAAAGAAGATACAGACCCTGTCCTGAAGAACTTACATGCGAAATAGACTAGATAGACAAAGCATAGGGGAAAGGGAAACAACACAGGAGTAACATGATGGGGTGATGGTTGACCTACTTTATGTTAGTTCTACTTTATTTTATTTTTAAATATATATTATAGGGGCAGAGGAGGTCACAAGGGGATTAGTTAACAGAGTAAGAGACTATGTAATAAAGAAAGGAAACTGGATAGGGAAAGGAAAAGTGGCAATGAGAAAGCGAAGAAGGAAGAGCAAACAGTGAATCTTGGCAGAGAGAAGAAAATATCCATAATGCATATAGAGAAAAAGCCACATCCAATGTCTTCACAGGGGCCCAAGCTGTGAAAATCACTGCAAATGGAGAATGGGTGGTTCCCACCTGGCTCTACCTCAAGGAGTGCTGCTCTCACCACCCCGGAAAGCTATTTGGCATATGGTACCCCATGAAGCGGGAGAATCCCCCTCCATTTTCAGACAATGCCTGGAAGAAGTTACTCCCTGCTTTAGTGCCCTACACACCATCCCAAACTCTTGCTAGGGAGCGGGGGAAGGAAATTCCTGACAATTCCCAGAAGCACTGCTCATCCTATTCCCCACCTGTTCTTTCCATAAAATAATTTAACCCACAAGTAAACTGATGCGACTTGAAGGACATCTGTACTTTGCATTTCATTGATTTTGCCAGTTTGGCTCACAAACCTATTACTTAAACAGATTTTTTTTTAATGTATAAATAATCCTCTAGAACAAAGAAAACTAAACCCTCCAAAAATTGTAAAAACATTATTTGCTAAAACTAAAACTAGTTAACTGTTTCCTTTCTTACGTAAATAATAATACATTAAGAGAAACCAAAAGATAGCAAAAAAATGAGTTTTCTGATTTGATTAATATTCTAATTTAACTGAGGGAACACAATTATTAAAATAAAATAAAATAAAATAAAATAAAATGACCCTAAGATCAAATTGTTAAATCTATCATGTCATTTCAGGTATTTTAAACGGTCTAAAATAGAAATCATCATGAAAACAATGTTAATATTATAGCGATTACATTTTCCCATTGCTTTTATCCTACCTTTATTTTATATTTTTAAACGAGGATTAAAAAATATTAAGTCTGTAGTGAGGCGTTAAAAATACTTGTCAATACTGAAATCAAGAATTCAGCTACAATAGCAGCTAGATCCTACTGGTCACATGTCAATTTCAATTACATGGATATAAATTCAGAGCAATAACTTTGAAGTCAACTGAGATCAGAATCAGGTTGTGGATTTAGCATTACATAAAGGAGAACATTAATTCAAATGTGCACATAGTTTTTAGCACCCATTCATACAAAGAAATCCACAAAAAAGGGCCCAATCAAACACACACTGAAATCTATGAAAATATTAAAGCCAATTGTGACAAAGTTCCTCCTCTACCTTGGTGGGTCTTGCACTTCTTGGCAGATTTGCTCGCCTTGGAGCTTCACGGCAGCCCTCAGCTTGGCCGTTTTTCTGAACCCACAGTTCAGGTCTGACCAGGAGTTGGGAGGTTTGGGGAAACCCGGGCCCGCCCTCTACTCCAGGTTCCAGCCCAGGGCCCTGTGGAATGCAGCTGTCTAGAGTGCCTCCTCGAACAGCTGTGCAACAGCTACAACTCCCTGGGCTACTTCCCCAGGGCCTCCTCCCAACACCTTCTTTATTCTCACCATAAGACCTTCCTCCTGGTGTCTGATAATGCTTGTACTCCTCAGTCCTCCAACAGTCCGTGTTCTCACTTTCAGCTCTTAGTGCCTCTTGCTCACAGCTCCTCACACGCGCACCATAAACTAAAGTGAGATCCTTTTTAAACCCAGGTGCCCCAATTAGCCTGCCTTAATTGATTCTAACAGCTTCTTGATTGGCTTCAGGTGTTCTAATCAGCCTATCTGTCTTAACTGTCTCCAGAAGGCTCCTGATTTTTCTGGAACCTTCCCTGTTACCATACCCAGGGAAAAGGGACCTACTTAACCTGGAGATAATATCTCTGCCTTCTATTACTCTCCTATAGCCATCTGGCCCGACCCTGTCGCACAATGTAAGTAGGTATTGGATCAAGCCCCTATCCTGCAAACATGTAAGTAAATAGTGTCATTTATTTCAACAAGACTACTCACATGCAAAGTTATTCACATCTGCAAGTGTCTGTGGGATTATAGCCTATGCATGCAGGATTAAAACAGGATCTTGATTTAAAGAGAAAAAAAACTACTTCCTCTTTGATGTCCTCCCCTCAGACCCTACTCCTCTAATATAGGGCCTCAGATATAGGCAACAACAAAAAAAAATCATGTCTTTTTCCCACTTAGACAAGTATTGTTATATAAGCTCACAGAGGCAACAGTTCAATATATGGCAACACTGGAGGTAAAATACATATGGAAAAATTATCTCCTTGTATTCTGATTCTTCAGAGAATTAGAGGCATATCAATGGTTATTTAAAAAGAAGCAGAGCATGCTAAGTAGTTAATGGGTTAATAGTTCACCTAAATTACTAATACATTACTACTTGATCTTTGACCTCCTGACTAAAAAAAGAGAATCAGTATTCTCTCCCCCAAGACTTGGATCACTAGGGTAAAAACTCTGAATCTGATGGCAAGTCGTCAGAGGCAGGTAAGGGGAGCAGAAGGTAAATAGCTACACCGGATCCCTTTTTTCCCCCCTTTTGTGACTGCCCATTCTATACTACTCTCAAAATGGTCCCTTCATCCTTCCCACCAAGAAGATCTGTACGTAATTCATTCAATTCCCATTAACACTGCTGCACACATTTGATGGGGAGGACATCTTTAAAAAAGGGAAGAAGGAGGATCCTGGGAACTACAGGCCAGTCAGCCTCACCTCAGTCCCTGGAAAAATCATGGAGCAGGTCCTCAAAGAATCAATCTTGAAGTACTTGCATGAGAGGAAAGTGATCAGGAACAGCCAGCATGGATTCACCAAGGGAAGGTCATGCCTGACTAATCTAATCGCCTTTTATCATGAGATTACTGGTTCTGTGGATGAAGGGAAAGCAGTGGATGTATTGTTTCTTGACTTTAGCAAAGCTTTTGACACGGTCTCCCACAGTATTCTTGTCAGCAAGTTAAGGAAGTATGGGCTGGATGAATGCACTATAGGGTGGGTAGAAAGCTGGCTAGATTGTCGGGCTCAACGGGTAGTGATCAATGGCTCCATGTCTAGTTGGCAGCCGGTGTCAAGTGGAGTGCCCCAGGGGTCGGTCCTGGGGCCGGTTTTGTTCAATATCTTCATAAATGATCTGGAGGATGGTGTGGATTGCACTCTCAGCAAATTTGCGGACGATACTAAACTGGGAGGAGTGGTAGATACGCTGGAGGGGAGGGATAGGATACAGAAGGACCTAGACAAATTGGAGGATTGGGCCAAAAGAAATCTGATGAGGTTCAATAAGGATAAGTGCAGGGTCCTGCACTTAGGACGGAAGAATCCAATGCACCGCTACAGACTAGGGACCGAATGGCTAGGCAGCAGTTCTGCGGAAAAGGACCTAGGGGTGACAGTGGACGAGAAGCTGGATATGAGTCAGCAGTGTGCCCTTGTTGCCAAGAAGGCCAATGGCATTTTGGGATGTATAAGTAGGGGCATAGCGAGCAGATCGAGGGACGTGATCGTCCCCCTCTATTCGACATTGGTGAGGCCTCATCTGGAGTACTGTGTCCAGTTTTGGGCCCCACACTACAAGAAGGATGTGGATAAATTGGAGAGAGTCCAGCGAAGGGCAACAAAAATGATTAGGGGTCTAGAACACATGACTTATGAGGAGAGGCTGAGGGAGCTGGGATTGTTTAGCCTGCAGAAGAGAAGAATGAGGGGGGATTTGATAGCTGCTTTCAACTACCTGAAAGGGGGTTCCAAAGAGGATGGCTCTAGACAGTTCTCAATGGTAGCAGATGACAGAACGAGGAGTAATGGCCTCAAGTTGCAGTGGGGGAGGTTTAGATTGGATATTAGGAAAAACTTTTTCACTAAGAGGGTGGTGAAACACTGGAATGCGTTGCCTAGGGAGGTGGTGGAATCTCCTTCCTTGGAAGTTTTTAAGGTCAGGCTTGACAAAGCCCTGGCTGGGATGATTTAACTGGGAATTGGTCCTGCTTCGAGCAGGGGGTTGGACTAGATGACCTTCAGGGGTCCCTTCCAACCCTGATATTCTATGATTCTATGACATTCAAGAATGAAATACGGTCTTGTTCTTTTCCCAGAGGTTGAGCTCAGTGCTTCTCAACCTCCTAAGAAACAAGGGAACCAAACTGCAGTACTTCATAGGGAAGCACATTGGTGCTACTAGATAGATGGGCACAACTTTTTTTTAAATTAATGTAATTTTAGGGGGGATCATGATAGGATTTCAACCAAATCTGAACTATTGCAATGGCCTATTTACCCTAAATATAGATTTCTAAATAAAAAAAATTTTATTCAAGCAGATTATTATTTTATTCAAGCAGAAGTTCTCTCTTTTCTTATCAGAGGGGTAGCCATATTAGTCTGTATCCACAAAAATAATGAGGAGTCCGTTGGCACCTTAAAGTCTTTAAGGTGCCAACGGACTCCTCATTGTCTCTTTTCTTAAAACCATAAACCTAAGATCTGTCTTATATTTAACACAACATATTTTGGGGGGATGATTTACTGACTGCTGATGCAAAACATATTTGTCTTATACCAACTGTTTTAATAAGGCAGCAACAGCACTCTGGTTTAACAAAATCATAAATCAACATATAGAGAATAATTTTCCTCAACCTTAGAAAAACCCCATATCCCTTATTAAACATGAAACAGAGCAAAATAGTCCATTAATCAAGAGGTCTATGATGGCTTCTAAAGGAAATTTAGCTAAGCTAACAATGAAAACCAATCTTCTCAAGTTAAATCATGCTAGGATCTGTACAGATCACCTATATTTTGTACAAAAGCATCTGTAACATGGAAATCATTAGAGCAATGTTCAAAAGCTCTCAGACTAACATTCTGCCAGCTACTGAAGTAAGCCAAACTAATGCCTTTCTTTACAACTGCAAGCGATAAAGACACAATATATCATACCATTTAAGCTATTGGCTGCAAGGTTCACTGACAACTTCAAGTTGATGATTTGGTCCCATCAGGTTTAATCTATAGTATATTAAAGTTTGTTTTATGTTTCCAAACGGTCGTACTACATTAATCTTTCCTGTTACTTTAGTAGATAAGAGTCACACACCTTTTTAGGAAATGTGAATTCTTTAATTCTGTTAACAGTTTGAAGTCAATGAACAAATGCTTCCTATTAGTAAATTCAATAATTTTAATAGAATTACGGTATGTGTTTAACATGTAAAAGCCTGATAGCATTTTCCAAAAAGTACAATTGTTTTTGAGTTATGAATTTCCTCAGGTTTTCTTACACTGAAACACATGTTTTTTAAATTATAAAGCAGGGTCTATGGCTTCTGTTCAAATCTAGATTTTATTGTTTATAAAATTAGAAACATATTTTATATTGTACACATTATATATGCATACACACACACACACACCCCGTATGTGGACAGCCAAGAAGTTTCTTTTGAAATTGTGTATGAAGTGGCTTTATTAAAAAGCCTTTCCAGTTACTTAACCTCTTAAAATACTATTTATATGGCTCAAAAGATCAAATACTTCATTTTATGATTTATTCATAATAATTGGTCGCTCATATTCTGAGGTATGTGGTACTCAAAGGGTTAAGTCAACCAAACTGATCACTGATCATAGTTGATAAGCATTTGGTTCATTGTTTAAAGGTCGAGAAGCTCTGAAGCATTAGCCAAGATCAGAGCAGATGATTTCAACAACATATGATTCAAAATGAAAAATTATATATTAATAAAGTAACATGCAATATTTGAACAAAAAAATCATAACCAAGGTGCTTGAATTCAATTAAAACCTGTTTAATATTAAGGGTCTCACTTAATTTTCAATTTTTTTTTCCATTTTAACACTGACACTATTCTTAACTAATGCTGCTTCAAAGAGAAAATGGCACAATTTAAGCTAAAGACAGTATGGCAGACAATGTTCTTTGTTCTACCTTTTGTCGGTTTAATAAACCAACCAACCATCATGGTAAATAAAGTACTTTGCACTAGGGTAGCACCTTCCATCCATGGACCTCAAAATGTTCTGCAAACTTTAAAGAATTAAGATACACAACATCCTTGTTATTCAGGTAAGTAGCAATATGCCTATATCCTGGTCCTGTTCTACCTAACTTTGGAGATGGGCAAACTGCAGTGGTCCATCTTTGGAGACAAATAGGGCATTCTGGAATGCCTTGAAACAAATGGCTAACCAGTGGACGATGATATTGATGTACTGGTAGGCTATTAAGCCATCTCCTGTCCACAGCTAAGAATACATTGCTCCCTAGTTGCCCCCTTACACATACACCATCTCTTATAGATCACCATGGTTTACCAATGACCTGCACCAAATGAAAAACGAGATGAGAAGATCAAAGTGTTAATGCCAATAAGCCAGGCTTCTATTCTGCCATAGTCTCAGTATTTGGACAGGTCTCTCAAGAAGAGATTCTAAAACAACTAGGGAAAATCTGTCAAAACATGAGAACTTCACTAGTCATTCCCTTCTTGTTTAGTGAAAACTTAGACTGAAAGCTCTTTGAAACCAGAACTTTCTTCTCATTATGTGTATGGTTTAGCATATCTGACACAAATATCTTGCAACGCCGGCTACAACAGTGCTATGCAAACGCCTGTTCTCACTTTCAGGTGACATTGTAAGTAAGAAGCAGGCATCATTATTTCCTATAAATGGAAACATTGTTTGTCTTAGGAATTGACTGAACAAGGAGGACGACTCAGTGGTGTTGTAGGCTCTAAAGTTTTACATTGTTTTGTTTTGGAGTGCAGTTATGTAAAAAAAATAAATTCTACATTCGTAAGTTGCACTTTCATGATAAAAAGACTGCACTACAGTACTTCTATGAGGTAAACTGAAAATACTATTTCTTTAATGTTTTTACAGTGCAAATATTTGTAATCAAATATAAAGCAAGCACTGTATACTTCGTATCCTGTGTTATAATTGAAAATGTAGAAAACATCCAAAAATATTTATAATAAAATTTAAATTGGTATTCCATTATTAACAGTGCAATTAAAACTGATTAATCACAATTTTTTTAATCGTTTGATAGCCCTAGTCTAAACAAAATGAAAAATCTTCTTAAAAATAAAAACTTGGTTTGGAAACAGTTCAGGTAAAACTGAGATGATGTCAATTGGCAAGGGGAAGAATTTTGAGGAACTCACACGAACTGTTATAACACCTTCAATAAAAGGCATCTGTACACTGTCAAGGTGGTACACAACCGCCAAGTCCAACTGGACTAAAATCTACTCAAGAACTATTAGAGAGCAGCAGTGTTTTTTTCATATTTAGCTAGTTGGAAAGCAAGCCCTTCTGTTTTAGATGCTGACCTGACTATTGTTATTCAAGCATTTGTCATCTCAAGATTAGATTCCTGCAATGTGTGCTCTCCCTAAAAGATACAGAAGGCTACTCAAAAATTACAAATAAGTCTGCACCCACTATTCCACCAGCCATATAAAGTGGCCAGACAAAAGCATATTGAACAACTCCTCAACTTTCTACCTTGGTGACCAATCAAATTCCAGGTTCATTTTACATCCTTGATCCTTAACTATAATAACCCCTAAAGAAACTTGTATCAATGCTAGCTCAGACACTCCCGTCATGGAGTTTCCTAAGAATTCTACCATTACCAAGGACAGGATTTGCCCTTCCATGGAAGAAGTTTGGGGCTGAAGTCTCTACTAGGTGCTTCTACACCAGCCCCAGTGCCCTCAGGCGTTGATCTCAGCCACAAAAGACTTCTCCACCAATTGCACCCTACAGGGGAAAAAGGAATAATGTGAACTTTTAAGCAGAGCCCATATGTGCTGCAATTAGGAATTCAGTTGCGTTACTGTAAGTGGGATTGTTGGGGTGATGGTGCATGTAATGCTAAGATCATGCTAAGATCCCCAGCATCTCAGGGGTTGCCATTTCCATGAGAAAAGTAGGAGCTACATGTATTCAGGCTCCCCGACACAGAAATCTCAGAGACAATCAGCTTGTGACTCTTAGTTTGATCAGGTCCTTCCAACTGCCTGTCTGCATAGGCATCAACTGCAGTATGAACATTTATTTCCTCTCCTTTCCTTTTGAACTTTTCTCAGCGAACATCCTATAGGTATCCAAGAACAGAAAATACTTATTCTTTATTTTAGAATTAAATAAAGAGGGGACAATCAACTTGGCTGAAACACAGTTAATTCCAAGGGTTTGGTGGGTAGGTGTTTCAAATTAAAAAAAAAAAAAAACACTATTTACATATATTTGCAATAATAAAAGAAACCAAAATACACAAAAGTTGGAGAAAAGACTGCATGCTCACACAGTATCTCTCCCAAAGCTCTAGAAGCCGGATAGCACAATGTCACAGTAAGAACCACTCACTATGATCTCTTGTACTATCTCCCCCAGTGAGAGGGCAGAAACTTTTCAAGCACTTATTTAATATTTCTCCTCTGTCTTACTGGCTTATTACAAAAGCATTTTTCAGGAAACACTATAGGATAAACTAGGACAATCCTATTTTTTTTTATTCGGTGCTCTGTGCTCCTATCTTGGCTTATTCCTGGTCAGGGGAGTAGAAACTCCATGAGTTTCAATCACTGAATGTCCTTTCTATTCTTCCATCTGTGGGGAGGGAAAGAAGAATTTGCATCCCCAGCTTCCCACAAATGCGGCATAGGTTTCAGCCCCTAAGCTCAAGGATCTCAAGAGTTCACTGGAATCATGGGCTGTCTCCATAGAGGTTCATCCTCTTGCCTTCTCTCCCTTTTCCCTTGGCTGCCCCTTGACAACATCACTGTGCTCCCTGGGTGTCCTCTTACCATCACTGTCCCTGAGACCTTCCACAATATGGAGGGGGAAAGAAACAGAAGTTAGTCCAAACTCAGTTTGCATAACCACACTGCTCAGTTTTAACTTTCTAAAAATCAGTATGCACAAAGAGAAAAAACATAGTAGGCAGAGCATCTTATTTCTGTCCACCTTGTCAGCTAACTCTGGCTCAATATTTATACTTTGCATTAAATGCTGCCCTCAGTTATCCCCATGAAGCTTCACTGAAATCAGCAGGGCTGCACAGGTGTAACATAGGACAGAATTTGGCCTACTTCTTAAGAAGACTGTTATATAGGTGTCTGAGCTACTGTCTTAGGCATCAGACACGCATGCACCAAAACATTCCAATGAGGTATGGTAACTGCAAAAATAAACCTGGTTTCAAGTGATCAGAATCCAGAGAAATATGTGTTTACACCATATTAATAGTTTTGTTGTCTTTTCTTGTATTTGAATGATAACACAAGATTTTTTTTTAAAAAAGCAGATAACTATTTAAAACCAAACAAAGGATATGCAGGAAGGTGGGGGACACTGGTACAAAATTATATAAATACACACACACACCCCTAGGTAAATATTTTTTTTTAAGTTTATTAGATTACAATACAAATGAAATCAGCCTGTTGATGTACTATAATTCTGTTGTTTAAAATACTATAAAAGTTGCCCCGAAGATCACAGAAATAAGAGATAGAAAAGACGTTAGATAATATGGTCCATCCCCTTACTACAGCAGAAGTGTTTTCTCTATAGTACACATTCTAACGTTTTGTACTTCATATTCTCCTACCATTTTAAAGGAAGGCATTTATTTCTATCTCTGGCTATGCCGTCACAGCTGTGAAAGAGCAATATTTCTTTGTTGTGAATAATGGGGGGCTTTTTCCACAAGCACCTAAAGAGATTTTTTGCTATATCCTTTAACTAACGAATACCCTAAGTTTTGTTTTTAATTATTTCTGTTTCTGTGACAACACTAAAAACCACACACAGACACACTACAGGCAGCAGTAATACTGTAAAGACGCTGATTCAGTTACTTTAATAGATTAAAAATAGGTGTCTGCACAGTTGTTCGTCCACATTTTTAGGGCAAGTCAGAAGTAGCAATAAGTTTTGATCTCACACAAATGATGAGATCTAAAATGTATGTTTACCATAATCTGTTAAATCATAAAAATAATAGATCACTAAGAGTAGAAATAAGATTCACAGAATACTCTTGTAATAGATAAATAGATACGTATAACAGTGATTGGGGGATATTATATTTATCCTCACGGTTCACAAATGAACCCCTTCACACAAACACCATTGTTGAAACATGTCTTGTTAGTACAGTAATATAACAGGTTGAAAGCCACATAATATTTACGACAAGGTGCTTAGAGTCTTCAGGGATCTTCAATGCACGTAGAATAGCAGGTAACCTGTATTTGTTAAAAAAGCAGTAAAAGATATTTAATCCATATAGGGCTTGATCCAGCAACGAGTCAATGGCAAAACTCCCATTGACTTCAGTGATGCAGCCTCAAGTTCTAAAGCAACTAAGCTTTTTGTTTGTCCTCCTTGCATCGTCTATATTATTCACTTCAAGTTTAGTTAAAATGCAAATTTACAATAGTCTGTTATATGACAAACTCCAATTATGAAAACTACTACAAGTAAAACAAAATGAAAAGTTCATACAAAATTAGATATTCTTCATATTCCAACTTTTTATAGTTCATTTTGTTTCCTTTGGCCATTTGTTTTTAATGTGTAACCAGTGAATGGGTTTTTTATGTTTCACTTAAAAAAAAGCAGTCTTCCAAAAGCTCAGCCAGAAATGTCCATTTCAAAAAGCTTACTGCAGCCAGTTGGCTTTGCCAGTGACATATTTATAAAGTGAAAATGTAACCCATAGTGTTCTCTACAGATCAGATGGAATCACTTAGTGAACTCTACATAGTTTCACCAGCCTCAAGAGGAATGTCCCTCAGCCAGCAAGTGTTACTTTAAGTATTAGTCCAGCTACTACTGTTTTGTAGTTTGTTATTCTAGCGTGAAACGAATATATTTGTGTCACAGGTTTTTTTTTTTTTATAAAAACATAATTTAATTTTAATGAAAATCCAATATAAGGGACAGGTGGTAGCTCTTTGAAACAAACCTGTAATTAAAGCTATTTTGGATCTGGAGTTCTTCTTGTATGTGAATGATTTCCTGTGCTCTCAGCCTTCCCCGTGGCACCAAAGCATTTTCATAAAAATAAATACATTATGTAATCACAAGGACTGAGCACCATGTGACAATCCGTAAGAAAACCTGCAGCATCAAATGGGATAAATTATAAATCAGAATAAGCTTCATAAAGTTATAGCTTTTTGGTGAGCAACAGATCAGATAACTCCACAACTCTTTAAGGAATGCTAATCAAAGGTGTCAGTCAAAAGCTCACTACAAGCAAGACAAAAGAATGGTATATTCAAGGTAAAAGGAAAGAGCAGTTGCCATTTTCACATAGTAATAGTTCATTTTCTTCACAGCTAATACTGAATCTAAGGGCTTAAAGAGTGCTTCCCTTAAGCATCACAAGCCTTAATTTACACAGGAAAAGGCAAACACAGGAAAAGGCAGACCATGAACCAATGCAAAAGTAACTATGGCCTTACTTTCCCACACACAGACTGGAAGAGAAGGCAGTCACCTGCTCTGGCATGGGAAAATGGGTCTTTTTTAGCACTGAGTTCTTAAAACAAACTATGCCTAGTAAAAAAACAAATCTTAGGTTACTTCCCCAACCCAATCCAGGAAACACATGTCCATGAGCATTCAGAAAGAATACTAAACAAGACTAGCTTGGTGGTTTAATGGCAGCACAGTGCACTACCACAAAGGGGATCGGAGTTCAGGACTTCAGCTGGGTTTCTTCATTCCAGGCAGACAGAAGTTGAGAACATTACTGAGGCAGTGCTCTGACCACATAGGAGGAGGGAAGGAAAAATGCCTTACGCCACTCACCAGCAATCCCCCTGGATGATGCAAGGAGCATTGTACACAGGCTCCTGCGGGACCTAGGTTAAGTCCACTTCTGCTAGGAGCACAGGTTACTACAACATGAGCCCCTGAAGCAGTAAGGGAATGAAAATAAGAGGAGCTGATGGGATTTAAGAAAAAACAAAACCCAGTAAAAACAGATACTGAGGAAATTAATGTATTGAACTAACATTTTTAATTATTTTCTAGTTTTTGCCTGCTACTATGGAATTGGAACTTGAATTACTTGAATCTTCATAAATCCCAACAAGGGACAAATGTTGGTTCTGCAACAGGTCAGCCTATTCATTAGCAGACAGGAAAAGACTACTAGTCAGGTTAAATGTGCTCGAAGTATCTGAATGCAATACAGGCAATCAGAATCAATCTCCAGCTTTGAGGAAAGGGTGTCTGCTGGAAGAATCCCTACATTTGGCATTCTACAGCCATGAGAAAAGCGAAACATCCACTGATCTAAATAGGTATTAGTTATTATTTGTTTATGGTAGCCCTCACAAGAGGCTAAGCATTTTTCAGACATTCAAGAAGAGACAGTCTCTGCCTGGCAAAGCACACACTCTCAGAAAAGACATTCAGATTGGCAGAGGTCATAAGACGAAGAACATCAAATATGGATTTTATTTTTTTTTTAAAACCAGTTCACTGTACACAGCATAATAAAAGCACATCTATAGAAGTGACTTAAACATGATCAAGGGAGAGAGTTTACATATAGCTGTGGTTCTCCTCACCACTGCCTGAGACTACAGCCTTCCTTGACTGTAGGTGGCTCACAAACCTCTTGTAGAAGTCAATTTTCTAGATAAGGTCCTCCCTCTTTATGGAGTGGGACACAATTACTATTTTCTGAGCTCAGCTGGCTTTATAAATAGAAATCTAATTTGGGGCACTTAATATATAAGTGTATGAAGACAGCATTGAGTGAGGTTTGGGGGGGGTTGTTGCATATTTGACCGGGCCATCAAGGGAATTTGTTCACAAAAGGTTACAAAAGGAATTTTAAAACTACATATTCTTTCATGTTTCTTCATCTTTAAAACCCAAAAGACACATACACTTAGAATTGTAAACTGAGAGACTGGAGCAGAGTGAACTCAGCTGACGTTCCTTTCCCTCTTCCCAGAAGGAGAAGTGCGCAGCTCAAAGACAGGATCCGTTATCATCTCCTGTCCCTCTTCGCCAGCAAGTAGCAGATCTCCACTTTCTCAGAAGGTGGGAAGTCTGATGAACCCAATGTACCTCGTGTGCCATTTTGCGATAGTTTTGCTGAGGAACAACTATTAAAAAGAAATATTTCACCTAGTTGTTTCTGTGACCCATAGACCCTTCAATGCCAACTAGAAAAAAGGATTACAATAATATCCTGATATGTACATTCTGGTTCATCAAAGATTTTCATATGATGTCTAAATTAAAATGCTAGTCGTTCTTCAGTATTGTTGTGAAATGAATGTACAGATACTATGTATGTTTCCTGAAAATGTTTTAAAGTCTGTACAAAGACAGAGTTGACATATATGTTTTCTGACAAATAATAATAATGTTTAGTCACTTGTCTCTCTGGTACATAAATTAAGCCTTGTAAGTTAACACAATGGAGAATCATTTACATACTAAATCAATAGGGAGATGTGAAATCTACAGGGAGACAGCACAGAATAATAAGAGACAGAAGAATAAGCTACAGGGAGATGTAACAAGAAGGCAAAAGTCACCACTTTATCATGCACCTAGGAAGTAAATGGGCAATACGTTTACATTCATGAAAACACGATCTCAAATCAGCCTTGGCTGAAATGCTGCAGAGGATATTTGGGGTGAGATCAACATATTTAGACTGGAGGTGATCCTGCTAAGTTAAGTCTAGTCTCCAGAAAACATGTTATAATTTTGTTTTATATGTAACTTGTTTCCATTATCCTTACTCATTCTCGCTCAAATCTTTGATAATAAACTTATGGTTGTTTTCACTATAAATGTATCTCAGTGTTGTGATATTAAACAAGGTGCTAATCCTGAGTTGACTCATACAAACTAGCGTGTACATGTCCTCTTGCGGACAGCTGACCTGGTACTTCTGAGAGTGTTCACTGGAAAAGGGTCTGACCACTACAGGGGAACGCTTCAAAGGGGCTCAAGGAGTGAGTACATCTATTGTTAACCTGCAAGGCAAAGTAAGGGCTGTTTAGTGGGATCTGAGATCTGAACACCCACATAAGAACAAGCAAGTCTCCCTCTTGCTGGAGTCAAGGGAGTAACAGGGTGACTCACAGTCCAAGGTTCTCTAAGAAACATCACAGTTTTGAATACAGATTCATTGACAAATTCTTCTAAAGGAGTATTGTCCCCTGTGGGTATAGTGAAAGCAGAAGAACTCTTCAAAAGGCAGTTTGTAATGCATTCTCTCACAGTTGTAATGGGGGGAAAAAAGCGACACCTTTAATTAAAGTGATTTAAGTTGAGCCTGAATATCACTTTAAAGGAATTTTGAATATCCAAACCAAGACATTTGTGATTAGAAACAAATCATACAATGTGATTAGACAGAGATAAAACTGAGGGAACAGGTAATCAATACAGACACTTTCACATCTAGGTCAGTTGTTCAATTATAGCCCAGGATAGTAATAACCAACAGAATGGAGTAACAGCTGCTTGCTGGCTAAATATTAAAGGCGTTGGTGGATTATGTCTTTATCACAATCACCACCATCACTATTCATTACCTTTTTGGTGGTCTGACTGGTCATGATTTAATGGGCAACGAACAATTTTTTACCTTGTCCCTCCAGAATGGGGTAGAAGCACACTGCAAATAACCATATGATCTTATTATTGTAGTCCAGCGTTGCAAAGGTCTGTTTGCCCATGCATGTATGACAGTAATTATTTTGACAGATCAGTAAGATGTCATGGAGTTTTTTCATTATCAATCGAATTAGGTGGCAAATGAGTACATTTTATGTCTGGATAGCTAAATTTTCATGGCAATTTTTCAAGGCTGTTTAACCCTACTGTACCTTATCCTACTCCCCTGTTTTTTGTAGCTTTCATTCACTAAATCATGCTTACAATCAGACTACAAGCTTTCTGGGGCAGAGACCATGTCATGTCATCTTCTTTCCTTTGCAAACACCTGGCATATTTTTGGGCACTATAAAAATGATAATTACTTATCACTGTCAATGTAACTCTTTGCCTATAGACCAACAGAACACTTCAACATCCAGCTCTTTCAATCCAGCACATTTTCAGAAGTACTAAACGTATAATTTAGAAAAAAGGCCCTAGTAGCATAACAAAGAGAAAACAAACAACACATATTGAAAAATAAAAATTTGAAGTCATATCCAACATTAATCTACAAATGTTCTTTTTAAGACTCCAACAGTCAATAGTGAATAAATATTTTAAAAGATTCATGATACCTAAGCCACATGAATTTGAGTAGTGGGACTGGCAAAACGCATGTACTTGCAACCTATTTAATATTTATTCCCACAAAAGGGCCAAAAGCCAGTTAGCAGCCACAATAAATGAAGTGGTCTACGCTTCAAATTCTGCTGTTGTGATCATCCAACATCAGCATTTTTCACCAACTCTTTTGAGGTTCTATATCAAATTCTAACCCAGCTATACTCATTTAGGTAAACAATCATCACCAGATTTTCGTAACAGTATGTCCATCAGTTTGCTTCATGCACCCTATTATTCAGCTAAATGGATCATCTATTTGATCCATTCTTAAAATCTTAAGTCAGCACTTCGCTCCACACACTGACAGTGAAATAAAGCTGTTTAAAACCATAACCTTTTTTCCCCCCAAGGCTTAGCTGCCTAACATTTCTACATACCAAACTAATTAAGTCACCTAGTAACTCTACCTAAACATTGTTTAATCTCTAGTTTATCTCATCACTACTTAATTTAAAAGCAATGTAAAATATTATCTACTTTATTTAAAAATCCCCAGCCAAGGATAGCATCTTAATTTAAACCGTGAAATAGCTTCATGTTCTGGTTTCCATTAATACTGGAAGTTAAATACGCAAATACTCCACTTTAATAATAATATATATTAAATGTGTGTTGGAACTGAATAAGGGTGTGTCAGCACTGGATCAAGCATTTTTCTTTCAACGATTAATTTATTCTTATCTGATATTATTATTTGTATTATTGTAGCCCCAGTCATGGACCAGGACCCCATTGTACTAGGTACTGTATTAACACAGAACAAAAAAGACAATCCCTGCCCCAAGAAACTTACAATCTAAGTATAAGAGACAACAGATGGATACAGACAGAGTGATAGGAGAATAGAAGGATACAATGAGACAATATAGGTCAGCATGGTATGCTGTGGTTTCACACCAGCAGCCTATCCATTGTCAAGTTGTTTGTAAGCATCAGAGCAGAGGAAAGTTTTGAGAACATATTTGAAGGAGGATAACGAGTTAGTTTTGCAGATGGTTATGGGGAGCTCCTCTCAAGCGTGAAGCACAGCCTGGGAGAGAACACAAAAGGTGCTTGTTTGATAATTTAACAAGTGGGCCACTGAGGCTGGAGTCATGGACTGATCGGAGACAGGAGTCCACCCTCGGATACTGAATGAGAGATGACTGGTAGGTTGAAAGTGAATACAAATACATATGTCTGATACAATAGAGAAGAGCAAGCCAGTGGTGCGAAGCAAAAAGAGAGGTGATTTGATCGAAGCAACAGGCTAAGAAAATTCTCTTTGCAGTAGCATTCTGAATGGATGAATGAGGCAAGACTGCATTTGCCAAGGTCAGAGAAAAGGCTGTTGCAGTAGTAGACATGCAAGATTACGAGAGCCTGGATGAGAGTTATAGCTGAATGGATGGATTGGAAAGACTGTATTTTAGAAATGTGATGCAGAAAAATCTGCAAGGTTTAGACATAACCTGGATGTGAGGAACTTGCACATGGCCTACGTGAAGAATGAGAAGACTCCCAGGGATCAACATTTTGAGGTTGTGGATGCTCGTTATAAAAAGCTTTTGCAATAGTCAGGAGTTAGGGCGATAGGAAATTCTCTGGTTTCAGAGTAACAGCCGTGTTAGTCTGTCTTTGCAAAAAGAAAAGGAGTACTTGTGGCACCTTAGAGACTAACCAATTTATTTGAGCATGAGCTTTCGTGAGCTACAGCTCACTTCATCGGATGCATACCGTGGCATCCGATGAAGTGAGCTGTAGCTCACGAAAGCTCATGCTCAAATAAATTGGTTAGTCTCTAAGGTGCCACAAGTACTCCTTTTCTTTTTAGGAAATTCTCTGGTTTTGGTCTACCAGGTTTTATTTTTATTAAAATATTTTCCCCAAAGTAAACACTCATTTCGCAACCAAAAATGGCAGTGTTATATCAGTATCAGCTGCTCTACCTCCATCAATGGAAAAACTGCATGAGGCCCAAACAAGAAGAAATATAAAACAGGTCTCTTACAACCACATGTCCTACCTTGCAATTTTTGAGTCCCTCAAGTCCCTGGTGGTCCAGTGATGGGCCCAACACAGTGTCATTATGGTCAGTAGTGTGCCAGGATGGGATGTCCAAAATTCCCAGTTACCACCCACACTGGCCTTAAGACAATTTATTTTTAACAAGATTTTTTCAAACAATATACGGACACATTCAGACAGATGCCACAATCAGCAGCAATCTGAACATGTGTAGCATTATGAGAGTTTTCCTCAAGGCCCTGGGTGACCCAGACGTGCTTTCATTTTTGCTTTTTTAGTTCCAAGAACTCCTCTCCCTAGTGTCCCCATAATCTTTAATATCTAGAAGCTGTATATTTTTGTCTTCGTTTTACAAAGTTGTCCCATTCTGAGAGTATGCTAAGATCACTTATTGACACTCACCCTCCAATTAAACTTTGAAATAAACATTAATCAAGAACAGAATTCTGCGTTCAGCTCCTAAAAATCACACAAGCCACAAAACAAGCAAGCCATGTCATAGAATCATAGAATATTAGGGTTGGAAGGGACCTCAGGAGGTCATCTAGTCCAACCCCCTGCTCAAAGCAGGACCGATCCCCGACTAAATCATCCCAGCCAGGGCTTTGTCAATCCTGACTTTAAAAACTTCTAGGAAAGGAGATTCCACCACCTCCCTAGGTAACGCATTCCAGTGTTTCACCACCCTCAGAATGAAAAAGTTTTTCCTAATATCCAACCACCTACACGTCTACATGTACAGCGCTGCAGCTGTACTGATACAGCTGCGTTGCTGCAACATGTCTGGTGAAGACGCTCTATGATGACAGGAGAGAGTTCTCCTGTCAGCATAAAAAATACATCACCCCTACAAGTGGCACAAGCTATGTCAGCAGTAGCTCTCCCGCCAAAATAGCGCTGTTACGCTAGTGCTTATGTCGGTGTAACTTATGTCGCTCAGGGGGATGGAATATTCAAAACCACGAGCAACATAAGATTCCACAACATAGGCAGTAGTGAAGACATAACCTCAGTGACCAAAAAGAATCACTCCACTATCTCCTCCAAAATATGCACTTTTTTGGTAGGTTAGCTGGCCAAAACACCTCGAGACCACAAAATAATCCTAGACTGGAGTACAACCATCAGAAAGTATCACTGCTTGAAAAAGAAGATGCATCAGTACTGTGAGAGAAGCACCACCATGAACCATGGTTTGAGAACCACCAGTTTAAAAAAAAAAAAATCTAGACGGCTGTGACATATTTAATAAAAAAGTACTACAGAGCCCAAGGATAGTCACTGATGAGTACTAAAAGAATTAAGAGAAGATGTACTGCTATCTTTACAAACCTACTTTTGATGGTCCTTTGAGGATGGATAAGCTCTCAGAGATTTAGAAAAGAGAAAAAGTGACTGTTTCATATGGGCGGAGGGGAGAAGGGGGCAACCCACAGAATTACAGCAAATCTGATGCTTGCTAAATTGCAAAACACAGATAAACAGGAAATGAATTTGTAAAAAATAAGGTGATATACGAAAGGTATGAAGTAATCAAAAACTAATCATGCCGAAGTAACTATTTCTTTGCAAGGTAACAATATACTGGATAAAGGAAATATATTGGACAGCATCTCTAAACTTTAGTAAGACATTTGATATGATCTTGCACAACTGTCTCACAGAAACTGAAGAATGAAGAAGGTTGACTACGCTATTGCACCAGAGAGAAGAATCTGGGGATTAGAGTAGGATGATGAATTAAATATGAGTCAACAATATAATGATGTCACCAAAAAGACAGATGCTATATTGGGTCATATTAGTAGACATATCCTATTAAAAACAAATGAGACAATTGTTCTTCTGGGCACTTGTTCGGCCTTGACCTGAGTACTCAAACAGCTAGAACCCTGTAGGCAAACTGTACACTAATAATGTACCCTTCACATTAGCAATGTACACCAACTGTTCACATTTGGGCACAATATTTTTAAAGAAAAATTACAAAGCAGTACACAGTTACATACTAAATTTATGAAAGGTTTGGAAAATAAGACTAATGAGGAAAGGGTAAAATAATTTGACTTTCATTCTAGAGATAAGAGAAACAAATGGGCCTTAAATTATTTTAAAATATGAAAAACATCTATGATAAAGACATAGGAATAATTTATTTTCATTAGTCATTGAGGGTCGTCAGATCAAAGGTCCATCTTCCAACAGTTGCCAATGCCAGGTTCCCCAGAGAGAATGAACAGAATAGGTAATCATCAAGTGATCCATCCCGTCACCCATTCCCAACTTCTGGCAAACAGAGGCTAGGGACACCATCCCTGTCCATCTTGGCTAATAGCCATTGACGGACCTATCCTCTATGAAATTATCTAGTTCTTTTTAATGGGACACTTTGGGATTAACATTAGCATAAAATACCCTATAATAACAATCCGACAGCAAAAAAATGCTGCATCATTCCAAGGAATGCTTTTAAAGTGAATTTACTACTTGTGAGAGGTACCAGACTGATAGCCATGCAAAGTGATATCTGTTTCTATACAGAACAGGACCAGCATTGAACTCATGAGAATGCAGAGTTGTGGAGGTTATATGAGGAATGTTTCCCATCCATCCCCACTGAGCAGCTGTCATGGCAAGCTAACTCCTTTTCTGGATAGTTTGACCTAACACAAAGTCAGAATGTAGGATTTTCAAGGGTATATATGTTCAGCACAAAAGCCCAGGATCATACTGTTCTGGATAGGATCTGAAAACAAACACACAAGCTCATGGATTCCTAGACTCAATTTTACACATTTCCTTGTACATTGTATTTATCAAGCTTATACTTAGTCTGTTTTCATTATTACCACTCCAATTAATAGCAGCTGAAATGAATGATGGCTCTAATTATATAGTCAGCTGGGATAAAATCCTGGCCCAATGAACTCCATTTGAGTTTTGCCACTGGCTTCAACAGGGCCAAAATTTCACCCATCACCTAAAATAAAAAAGAAGAGAGGGGGAACTGTTTGGAAAGAGTGAGGATCTTCCTCTTCCTTCCTGCAGTGAGGATCTTCCTTAATTATTTTCCCCATCACATGCTCAACTTACAGAAAAGATTATATCATCATTATTCAAAGAGAAAACACACCACTAATAGCCTTTCAAAGTTATGTTATATGGGGAGGCATTCAGGAGCAGAGATTGGTAGATTTATCCTTTGAACAAAATTCACAAAAGAATGAGTATACGAATAATCTTTCTTTATACAGAAGCAATTTAAAAGGAAGGTAATAGTTAAACACCCTGCTTCTTAAGAGAACTAGCCGATAAATCAATGTCCAAATTTATATCACTGCTCTATTTAAACACAGCTATAAGAATCATTTAACCTTACAGCATAAAAGTCAGTTGATAATTTTTTTTCTGACTAGCACCTAATAAAATTCATTCTTGCAGAATTGTGGAAAAGTTAAGTACAGTCCACCCTTCTCATAAAGTTTCCTGTTACAAGGTTGCATGGTTTACACATATGTTGTATTTTATTATTTAAAAAATTCCTCCTTATAGCACCCTCTTTGTTGTAACACTCAAATATACTTTGCCTCTAGGCCAGGACTATAATAAAAGTAAAATGAATTCAGACAATTTGCTGAGAAAAGCTAGGTAGAGGGAGGGAGTAGTGGATTTTAAATCTTTTTGCCTTCTTTTTTTGCTTGTAATTTTTTCATGCTATAATTTTTAATATTCTTTCTTTAAAACACTTTGTTTTTATTATTTCCTTTTATTTATGCAGGACCTGTGGAATAACTTCCAACAAATCTGTGCAGTTCTGAAAGCCATTTTATGATCTGGGAATCCTAATTTCAAAAATCAGTACACACTTGATCACTAGGATGACTGAACTTTACAGAAAAAAAAGGAGTACTTGTGGCACCTTAGAGACTAACAAATTTATTTGAGCATAAGCTTTCGTAAGCATATGCTCAAATAAATTTGTTAGTCTCTAAGGTGTCACAAGTACTCCTTTTCTTTTTGCCGATACAGACTAACACGGCTGCTACTCTGAAACTTGAACTTTACAGAGACTTTATCAACTTATTTCAAGAAGCTAAAGGAAGCAAGCTGAATTCACGGATCGTTTTAAATCCAGTTAGTACAAACACATTTTGTGCAACTAAATAAAAATGGAGTATAAACATTTTTCAGTGAAAATAAAGACATTATGCATAGAATTAATATATAAAACAACTTCAAATATACTTTATGTACACAGAGAAAATGAGCTCTATCTTATGTGTCAACAATTCCCACTAGTGGGGCATGAGCTATCAATGCATTATCTATTTAGTCCTTAGAATCAAGGCAACATTAAACTTTTATAATCTTTTTTTTAAAATTCATGAAGTATTCAAGATGTTCATATATGCAGCTCAACGTATCATTTTTTCCCCTCGCAAAAATCATAAAACTCATCTGACACTTGGGAAATGTTGCTTCCTATTATGGCATATGGCCATTGCCACATTTCATAGGCACTTTAGATAGAGACCTACGAGTCAGGCAATTAGGAATCACTTTGGAAGGCACAGGATCTCAGTATCCAGTTCTTCATTATTACATTCTCACTACATTTTTAGTTTATAAATGTATTGGCTGTTTTCCTGATTACTATTTGCTCTGGCACATCTTTGATTGCATGGATTTTAGGAATTTTTATTTATATCACAATATATAAGCCTATAGAAACTTCAAGCAATCATTTCATGATTTAAAAATGCTTCTGCACTCTTTCATACATCTTCATCAGAAATCTGTTCATCTTACTTAGAAACATCAATATCTCAAACTCATTTTCTATTATTAAAAATATTTATAAAATACTTTGGCATTACATAGGACTTTACTGACAGTTAACACATCCCTTGCCCGGAGAGTTTACAGTCTAATAGGCAGATTGTGGCCTGTCCTGAACAAGGCAGTATAGGGGACATAAGATGTCCCCTTACTTCTTTGCCCCTGGGCATCCTACTACCACTCCCTATATGCAAGGGGAAGCAGGGTCCACGGATCTGGTATATATCCCCCTTAAGATCTGTGGGAAAGGATAAGAGTGGAATGAGCCTTGATTCCAACCCCTTCCCACCATGTCAAGGAGCCTATGCTGAGACAAGTATAAAGTTGTGGCATTTTACTCTCTTTCTGGAGCAACTGGGAGACTGATTTCTAAAGTCACAATCTCCCTCCAGGACTGCTCCAGGGGAAGCACACCACCACTCTGTCCCTTACTATGAAGTAGATCACACACTGCCGATTTAGCCCTAAGTAAGACAAGACAAACAAGTCAAGACATAGAATAACATTTATTTCCATCTTAAGTATTGTTCTCAGAAGACACTTAACCTGGTATCCAAGCATCAGATTAGAGGCTGTGAAGATTACAGATAAAGAGGCACAAGGGACTGTGTGAAAAGCTTAGAGTTAAAGAAGAATTTGGACAGAGTGAGGGAGGAGAGAGAGTGATGGATAAGGACAGGATGACTGTTCCTAACACGGGAGCAAAATCATAGAGATAAGAAATAGAAAGCAAATAAAGTGGGGTGGGAGACAAGAGCGGAGGAAATCTTAAGGCAAAAGGAATGGCAAGAAATAGGGCTGAATAGTGGATAAGAGCGATTCTGAAGTTATGCAGGACAAGAAAGAAATCTGCACGAATTTCACACTAAAACTTACATCTGTATGCCAGAGTTTTTGTGAAGTACATTTCACTACTTTTTAAAAATCATTTTGAAGGGAGGTGGGGGAAAAGAATATAATTGCAATTATATAGTCTCCTCTATTGCATTAAACAAAGCAAAATTCATTGAAGCAGCTATAGAGGCATATAATACTTACAGCATGTTAAGTGAACACCAACCATATGAACTTTTCAAGATGATTTCAAGATCCTGGTGTCCTTTTAAAGCCCTTAATGGATAAGGGCCTAGCTAACAAACAGTAACAGTAAAGTTGAAGGGCCTCAGAGTGAAATTTGTGGGAGCTTTACATTATCAGTGGGGAGCTTTTGCTTGTGAACTGCATGCATGGCCCATATCTATCCACTTTTAACACAGTGCGTGGCCAGTTGCTTTACACAGGCCTTCTCTAAACTAGAAAATAATCCTCCTAAAAACAAAAACAAAACAAAAAAACCCCACAAGACAGCCACCAAGGCTTATTCAGTAAAAATAAAGGGCTGCTTTGAAAATAAACACCAAATAAACATAGTCCGTGTTGTCTACGAGCCACACAAAATTATTAGGGTTTTTACAACTGTCAGTAAAATTCAGTAAGCTTTTAATAATATTACAGGTTAATTTGAAAAATATAAAATTAAAATCCTTGATTGAAAGGCATTTTTTCCAGGGTGCTTCCCCCCCACTTTAATTAAAACCAGAGTTCACAAACTCTTTATGCATAGGGACTCCATTAATGACTCCCTGGTCCAGCTCCCCATATTCTCAGCTTACAAACTACAGCTGGTTTGTCAGTTGCAAGTGCTGGTCTGAGAAATCACCTACTGTTTGTTAAAATGGGGTTCTCAGCTACCCATAAGTGGGGTCTGCTGTAGGAGGACAGCTAGTAGCCTCCTATTAGGCATGGAGAGGAAAATTAGTCATTCCAGAGCTTTATTGGAGGGGCATAAATGGAATCAACGGGCATTTTTAAGGGGGAAGAGGACTGCAGGACAAAGATGAGAAAACAAGGCCTGGGAGACAGTAAGAGGATGCTGTCCCTCCCATCTTTGTCCAGTACATTGCAAGATAAATATCTCTAGGACACTGTAACTAGGCTTAAGAGAACACTATACTGTGGATGTAGGACTTCTCTGCTCATTCCACATGGCTATGTGGACCCTCATTTGTACTTTAAGCACTATATAAGAGTGAGGTGGTATTATTTAACCATGTATGTGTAATTGGTTAAAGTAGAAATGGTTTAATTCTCTAGTGTAGAACTATTCTGTCTGTTTCTCTCATACAAAGTAAAAGTGATGGAAAAGGGTATGAGAGAGTACAGTGGGAAAGAATGCAAATGTGTGAAAGTGGGAGAGCGTGAATGAATGGAGAGCAGGTGATAATGATTGGGGAGTATGGAATAAATAGAGAGGGAGTGAGACAGAGGAAAGAAGGAAGTGAATGCAGAGGACAGAGTGTGTGGGAGAGGACACTCAGATCTAAAACTTGGGCAAGGATGGTCATTTGTTCCACCCTCAGGAAAAATATTAGAGGAAACACTGCTCCACCAGACCTTGAAGTCCTCATATGCATCGTGCCCTGAACCAAGAACAGGTCTCACTTGGTGCCAACAGCCTCTGATTCATCTTTTCCATTAAGAAGCAAATTTACCCTTCATCCAGCTAAATTTCTTATATTAGTATGATATCTTTACTGCCTACTCACAAGCCTATCATAATTGATATTGACACATAAAGGTTGTTTATTACTGCTGTATCACACTTTGATACTATATTAATTTATCAAGGTAAACATTCAGAGTTTAGAAATTTATATCTAACAAGAGCCACAAAATTTAACATCGGGCATCAACATTACTATCTGGCATGCTGAAAGGTTCAGTTAAGCACTTTCCATCATTTAAACGGAGTATCTCCTGTGCTTACAAGTGTGGCATACAGACTATGCCCACATAGCAGCTGGGAGGTATAATTCCCAACACAGGTACATGCTAGATATGCCCTAGTTAGCCCCTAAAAATAGCAATGTGACCGGGAAGGCTCAAGTGAGTCCAAGCAGTGCGTATGCCACTGCAGCCATGGCTATTTTTTAGGTGGTAGCTCAAGCAGAGCTACCATGCGTGTATGTCTGCCCACATTGGGAATTGCATGTCCCAGCTGTTGTATAGAAAACTCCACAATGGCTTTAAATTAGCAAAAGGAACTACAAATATCCAGGGCCACTGCCCCAAGTGGTATATTGGATTCAAATTATGCAGCACTGCAGTAGAATCGGTGCAATATCTATTTATTTTCAAATTCAATTTCATTTCAATTTACTCTCCCTAACATTTCCAAGATGCTGAAAAATTTTCCTTAAATACATAGCCACACTGTTAATGGTGTCAGCTCTGACAGGGCATTTAGGTGCTAAAAGCCACAAGTAGGTGTGGCAAGTCATTTTGGTTTTTGGTGAGCAGGAGCCTGTTGAAGCTCTTTGGCTTTCTTGGGAAGGGATGAATTTAATCCTTCACTTCACCTTTGTGGGCAGAGGTAAGGTTACAATTTTGGAGGAGATGGAGGACTTCTTCATTCTTCACCCAAGCAAGACTTAATGGCAACCTGCAATATCACATACACACACTAATTTCTGGCACTACAAACCATAACGGGATTTTTCAGTTTAATGATTCTCCTAAAATGACTGGAACCGAAATAACTAACAATACTGACATTTAAATTATTCTTCTTAGAATTCAGACTGAACACCACACTAACAGTCCTGGGAGCCACTTTCAGAGATATTATTTAAAGTTGCTGGTAGAGTTAGGCAGAAATCACTGCATCAGTTTATACTGAAGATTATACTTGCAACCAAAAAGGTGAGAGGCAGGTAAGGTGTGGGTAAAATGAAAGCTTAGTTTCCGGAGCAGAAGTCTAGCCAAATCTGCAACAGTTTCCCCCCTCCCCGCCAACGGTTTTTCAGTAAGTGAAAGTCAAAAATTCACCTCCTCCCCTTTTCTACAAAAACCCCATAAACCATGAAAAACATTTGGTTTTAGTCAATAAAATACTTTCTGCGGAGCAGGTTTTCAGCAAAAGTATTTTTGTATTTTCCACACCTCATTAAGGTCTTACAGTAAATGCACCTGTAGAACCAGACCATCGGAAGTAGTGTTATAAAAGTGTAGCAAAACCACTGACTGTAACCAGAGGACCATCTAGTGGTGGTTGGGCCACATCTCATGCCTTTCCCATTGTGCTGTAGCTATTTAAGGCAAATATAAATATACACTGCTGTTCCTTAGAAATAAATCATCAATTTGTAGAGGGGCAACTGTGGCAGCTTCTTGAGTCTGCAGAGTTCCGAAAGCTTGATTCTTTGGGCGACAGGCCTGGGTATGAGACAGAAACTAAAGTGGTTGCATTAATTGATTCACTGCTCCTAGGAATGAATGAAGACAAAATGTGTCCAAGCAGACTTAGATTAGTCAGCAGCTTTTGATAACAATACTAAAGTTTTGTTAACTCACTAGTAGATCCTGGTAGGAATGGATAAAGTTGTTGTTGAATGACTCCATTCTTATACCCAGAGGACAGTCATGGGCAATATTTCCTCTGTCCCAGGAGTTCTCTCCTACAGCATAACACAAGAGTCCCCACCACTGTTACCCCACCAATTCCACATGTATATGTGGCTGACAGCATCAGTAAAGAAACATGGGCTGTACGGCATTCAATATAACTTACTTCTCCAACACATCTCACCGAGCCAGATCAACACAATAAATAATCCAATGTTACAATGAGTTTGAGGCTTGGACAAAGGCTAGCTGACTGCAACTTAGTCCAGACAAGACAGAGATAAAGTTCGTAGGTTGGGGGAAGAAGCCAGAGAGTTGGTAAAGCTTTTATTGGTGCTCATAACTGAAAGAGAGTCAATGCTATTTGTAAAAGCATATAATCAAAGTTTATTATTAGAGACTGACTTCTCTTGGAAGCCCAGCTAGTAGCGGTTGCCTGGAGCATATTTTCCCCCCACCTGGCAAGGTAAGTCATGCCTTTTCACTCTGATGTGGACCTTACCACACTTATCCGTATCTTTGTGACTTTGAGACACTTTCCTGTAAAGTGTTCTTTGTGACACAACACTTTGAGAACATGCAGAAAGTGAAGTTCACACAAAATGTGGTGGACCACTTATTACACAGAAAGAAAAGGAGTACTTGTGGCACCTTAGAGACTAACAAATTTATTTGAGCATAAGCTTTCGTGAGCTACAGCTCACTTCATCGGATGCATTCAGTGGAAAATACAGTGGGGAGATTTATATACATAGAGAACATGAAACAATGGGTGTTACCATACACACTGTAAGGAGAGTGATCACTTAAGGTGAGATATTACGAGCAGGGGAGAGGGGAGGGGAGAACCTTTTGTAGTGTGTCAACTGCTGGAAATGGCCCACCTTGATTATCACTACAAAAGGTGTCCCGTTCTCCTCCCCCTCCCCCTCTTCCCCCCCCCCTCCCCGCTCCTGCTGGTAATAGCTCACCTTAAGTGATCACTCTCTTTACTTGTGTATGGTAACACCCATTGTTTCATGTTCTCTATGTATATAAATCTCCCCACTGTATTTTCCACTGAATGCATCCAATGAAGTGAGCTGTAGCTCACGAAAGCCTATGCTCAAATAAATTTGTTAGTCTCTAAGGTGCCACAAGTACTCCTTTTTTTTCTGCGAAGACAGACTAACACGGCTGCTACTCTGAAACCTGTCTTTATTACACAGAGTTTCACACTGGCAGCACATTATGCCGGTGCTCCACAACTTGTATTAGCTACCAATCGGAATACAAGATAATGATTTCAAACCACCTGTTATTTTGACACTGCCTCTTTCTTGGGGTCACTCTACCACAACTGCCATCAGTAGAGAAGCTTGAGTTGGAGTTCCCCACTAAAAGGGAGAAAGTGGTTGGCAGTGCCCTGCAGAAGGGGTCTTCCACTTTGAAATTCTGATCAAACAAGTTGGGGCGTGAGCTCAAATTTGTCAACTTTCTAGACATACAGGAAAGTGCCTTTTTTTGGGGTGGGGGGGTCCTCTCAAGGAGAGGACTGGAGAGGTTTGGGCTCATTTTACTCATGAATATTTCTGTCTGCCCTTAACAATGTATTGTTATTTGTGTTGTGTGTTTTTATTTTATGGAATGGATGACTAGACACTCAATAGTCATCTAGAAAAATTTATGTATACAACCTCAAGTTAGGAACCACAATTTGTTTAGTTTCAATTCTTTTTATTTTCATCCTATAATTCACAGTACCTTTCATTCAGGGGAAAATATAGGAGCCCTCTAGTGGTTAAACACATGTATATTTACATAAAGTCAGATTTTGATACCCCCTACTCAAAATGAGTAGCATTAACTTCACAAATAGTCAAATTGATTTCTGAAAATAATGGTTCAGTAAGGCCCCCAAACCTGCAAACACTTACATATGTGCATAAATAAAGCATGTGCAAAAAAGTATTTCCAGGATAACAGGAGCAAAGCATTTAAAATTTGGCTGCAGAAGTTAACTGAAGACTGTAATATACTGAACAACAAGATGTCAGCTTAACATTTCAAAGGATAACATTACATAGACTTTCTTTTAAAAAAGATTTAATAGGGCAGATGGAACAGAAAGGGGAAAAGCCAAAAACAAACACACACACACATAGCAGTCCGGAGAGTAAAGAGGACTACTCTATTTTCATTGTCCAATCTCGGCAAAATGCATAGCATGACTTAAATGTATTAAAACAAGAGACATTTTCAACATCTGAATTATTACAAGGAAAGAAAATTTGGGTTTTATTTGTTTTTTAATATAGTTTTAACATAAGTGTCCTTATGAGCCAACATCCTTATTTCAACACTTGACCTTTAATCACCCTAGTATACTCTGTATTTAACTTTCTTATTTTAGGTTCACTGATGTGTTAAAAACAAAAGCAAAACAAATGACACTTCCTAACTGTTCTCATCCCAACTACTAATCTAAAGATGGCAGCACCACAAAAACTCCCAAAACAGAAGCTTACTAGCATTTTCAGAAGAGGCCCAGGACTGAATGAGCATCAAAATGAACTATTCTTGAGGCCCTACTTAATTTGCAATATTGAAAATCTTGCAATATTAGGCTTCCACTACAATTTTATCAGCTGCCTGGGGGGTTCTGCTGTCAGCCGGAGCCCCAGGCATTAATGACCATAATATTGTTGCAGCAAAATGTCCTGTTATCAAAAAAAAAATTAGTAGGCGTAACATAATACTTGAGTGTTTATATTGTTCCAGAAAATTTCTCTTAAACAAATAGGTCTTTTCTGGCTTTTTCAAATTACCACAATTAATAAAGGTCTATTATTACTTTTCAGCTATTTTCCATGTCTTGTCCGCAACTCAGCCACAATTATTTGACAATCATTCCGCAATTGAAGTAGGGCTTTAAGTATTCTTCGATTCCTAGACATTCCCTGCTAAATGTAACATAGCCCCAAAGTGGGAAAGCTTGCATATGCCACAAGCCCACGTTGTTCTTGATCAATAAATAAACTTTAATCCACAGGCTAAAATTCACTTAGAACTAATTTACCTTTCACACCACCAAATGGTCCATAAGTCATGTTGCAGGCTGTTCTCTGAAGATTGTGTTCATACATAAGTTTGATCTGATACTGGTTCCCATGTTCCACATTTCCCAAAGTTCCTATGAAAAAACAAGGAACAATATAGATGTCTAATTTTTAACTTGTGGTTCACATGAAGGAAAAACAGGAACTTTTTTAGATTATTTAAGAACATTATATGCTGAGGCCTTATCTATTATTAGTTGCTTTGGTATGGGTCTGAGGGTTGACAATGATATATTTTTAGGAAAGTGGCAAACGTGTTTATTATTTGTACATCAGCAGTACCTACAGGCCAAAACCAGGAGTGGAGTTCCATTATACTAAGCACTGTATAAAACAAAATAAGAGACAGTGCCTGCCCTGAAGAAGACTATTTGAGCAAAGGACTCTCACATCTTTCCACAGTATATGGTTCAGCCATGTAATCAGAATCAATTTACTCACCCAAAGAAGGCAAAACAAAATGTTTTGCATTATGATTCTGCAGTTCTAGGATCCAACAAACAAAGTATGTCTCGCAATTTGTTTCAGCCAAAACGTCTTAATCTCCTTAAGAGAGACTCTAAATTACGCCACATCAGCTCTTGACTCTGTTTTTGCAGTATGTTTCTAATGGTTGACAGAAAACTGATAATTACCCAAGTAGTAACTCAGTGTAGTGCTGGATGCTGCAGATGCCATATACATATTGTGTTAATCCCCAGACATGATAACTTCAAGCTCCTGCAGATAGATGCCTGGAGATATTTCAGAAGTATATAATCTACAAGAGCTTGAAGTTGGTATCTTTGGGGAATTAATAAAATTTGAAAAAAAATTACACTGTCAAAATTTGGAAAATCTCTTAAGAACCAGAATAGTAAATTTAGAACTGTGGTTGATGCAATGCTCAACAATGTAAGGACAATGTAATCTAAAATGGACCTTAGCATCATTTGAAGTGCCTATATTCCATGCTGCATCATCTAAACTGAATCCAACCATTGTTGATTTGAGCTTTTCTGCCTTGAGCCCTGCAGCTCCAAAAGTTTCCTCCCACCCCATTTTATACTATTAGCTGCCCCAGAACCCAGCTCTCCTACATCAACAAAGTGAGCACAAAGTTTCCAATAGTGAACAAACCTGTACACCATCACTTGTTCAGCTACAGACTACCTGACAGTGGATCCATCAGTAAGAACAGTAATAAACCTAACTTTCTGTAATCCTTTGTGAGATGTTAATATAGTCTGGTTAAGATTAAGGAGGATCCTTTTGGCCTACAAATTGGGGATTATTTCAAAAATCTCTAAAACTGAAGTCATGTTTAGCAACTATGTAAGAAATGTTGAAAAATGAGGCAAATTCATCATGTTCCAGTTTATGCAGAACTCCAGCAAAAGAAGTTTCTTTTGTTTTGTGCATCTTAGAGATCCAAGAATTCAGTTTCATATTTGATTACGTACTGCAAACAATACAGCTGCATCAGTTCTGTCACATTCAGACCTTCTACACACTAAAGGAGGGGAAGAATAAGCAGGTTTACCCTTTCATTTTGCTATTCTGGCCTCCTTGCCTTCACTAATTCATCTTCCCTAGAGCCTTTCTTATTTTAAAGCAAGTATCAAGCATTTAATGTTTAATAAAATTTAGTTCATTTTCTAAAACAATTATATTTACAGGGCATCTTTATCTGCCAACAGTTTGTTCATTAGAGCTCTGTGCATCAGCTTCTGTACTCAAAGTTGTAACATAAGAAGCTTTTATTGACAAACACACACTACCATTGACACACTTCTGTTGACAAACACACATATTTGCTTTTCCATGCACAAGTTTAATATTAATCTTCCACATGCGCTCTAAAATAATCCTCTGAATGGTAAAGCTAGTTACAAAGCTCAGAACGTGCCAAATGGTTCAGCAGCAGAGCTACTGCTTCCACAAGGTAGATCTGCAATATCACTCTTCAAGCAAAGGAGAACTTGGAATGTTGCAGAGGTAACACTAGTGCTTCTCTTCAAAGAGCGCAGTCTACATAACTACAACTCATTATTGCCTTGGCACAGAACAATTCAGCACACTCAGAGCAAGCTGCCTGCTCTCTATTAGCCAGAGGGTACATTTTATACATAATTGCTACTGTATGACAAAGAAGGACCAAAAGTGTGTAAGAGAAGAAACATCAGTCCAGAATGTTGAGAGTCCTTCAAATACTTTGATTGTGACTTTGTACTGTCAGTACCAGAGAAACTTCTCACTACATATGCCTAGTCAGACCAGATAGCTAAACTGATCAATAGCACACAAAAAAGGCAGACAGAGAGATAGACAGCTATTCTGGGCAGTATTTTTTACCTGAGACAGCATACACACACAGTTTTCTGCAATGCAGTACAGCCAGATGAAGTAGTTCAGTACCACTGACAATGAGGGGGGTGGGGGGGGGGAGAAAAAAAAAGGAGAAAATTTGCAAGTGAGTTTCCAGTAAACTGCAGCACTGAGGGCCTAATCTAGGACACACTAAAGTCAATGTAAAGCCTCCTGGTGGACTTCCCTGTGCTTTGGATCAGGCCCCCATATTCTCAAATGTTAATTACCAGCCAAATAAAATATTGTGCAACTAAACTATCTCTCAGAATTAAAACATCTGAAATTATATTTGACAGCTAATAGTTGTTAAGTTCTCAGTAGATCCTTAAGAGACATTTTGCAGATGTGAGCACATGAAGCAAGCAAGCTTTTTCTGATTCAGCGTGATCCTGTTATCTAACAAGCTAGTACTAATACTTCCAGTGAGAGTAATAGTAGGGGGCAAATGTGTGATTGTCACTTTAGATGAGCATCATTTGATAGATATGGATACTACTTTACAGTTTGTATGAGACACAGTTACTAACAGTAGACTGAATTAGTTAATCTACAATACAAAATTAAATACTCATTATACTAAGATAGTCACAATATTTTGTATTCTGTGCCCATCCTCGATACACAAACAATCTCATTTACTGCAAAGAAAAGAGCTCTTGCACTATAATAAAATAATTAATAATAAATAATTAAAAAGTAATAATAATAGCAGCAGCAGCCACCTTTGGCTAGTTCCGATACCATAAGACATTGCTGCATCTGTGCAGTACCTTCAAGAACACCCAATTAAGAAATGAATGGTGTTAAGAACAGAGACAGGCATTACTCTTAAATTGGCTTATAATAAATAAAATAGCTTGCAAAGCAACATGGCTGCTGCATACTTAGTAGACAAGTACTTTTTTAAAGAAGCACAGCAATGTTTATATGCAGCATCAGAACACAAGTAGAGGACATTTGGGGATTTTAATATAACCTAGACTAAGACTTTACCTTAATGAGCATAAACATTTTTTTCCATTTATGCTCTATACTATATAAATCAATAAGCAGATGAAATGCATAATTCAGAGTTCATGATTTTTTTTTTAAATGGCTGTAAGAGTCAAACACTGCAGTGCCAAGAAGTAGATGTTGATTCAAATGAGATAGCTCAAACCAAACCCCCGGCACATTACAAAATTGATCTAGATGGTCTTTAGGGAGGCAAGTTAGCTACTATGACAAATTAGCCTAAAGCCTCCTAATTAGTGTAATCATTATCAGCAACATGGACTGTTTACTTACGAAACAAATTTTCCTACTTCCACCTGGAGTATTGAATCTCGCAGTTGCACTTCCAGGAGCAAATCTTCAGCTTGCATTCCATCTCCAGGTTTGACAGGGTGAGGATTAAAGATTCGAAGATATCCAATATAGCTGCCAACAATTATTTTATCTGCAGAAAAATGTCCAACAAAAGGAAAATTAAAAATAGAGAAATAAATGTTCTGCATATGTGCTTAAAAGTGTACCCCTAAAATGATGGGATGTTTACACATAATTATGCTGATGTTCTGCATCCTAAATACCGAACTGACTTAAATATTTCAACAGTGAGAACGAGGAAGCGATAGTTCTCAAACTCCAGTCCAGTCTCCAAAATCCACTCTCTGAGTGTAGCCAGTACCTCCAAATGTTCAGTTCTCAAGTCTTAGAGATTTGGCAACGCTCTTCTCACCAAACAAGCAGCAGAATGTTGACTTTTAAAAATCTGGTAACAACAATGTTATAGGTGCTATCCAGATGAGAAATTGAAGTCTGGTTATTATTTTTTCAGGTCAATGTATCAAAAACGTAGAATGGGCCAAATTTAGGCTTGACATAAGTGGGTGAAACTCCCATTGACTTTAAAAAAGAAAAAAGGAGTACTTGTGGCACCTTAGAGACTAACAAATTTATTTGAGCATAAGCTTTCATGAGCTACAGCTCACTTCATCGGATGCATTCAGTGGAAAATACAGTGGGGAGATTTATATACACAGAGAACATGAAACAATGGGTGTTACCATACACACTGTAACGAGAGTGATCACTTAAGGTGAGCTATTACCAGCAGGAGAGTGGGGGGGAGGGGGGGAATAGTGGATTTGGTTCAGGATTCCTATAGTAATAATATTTATTATGAAATAGTATTCAATAAAAGTCAGAAAAGATTCTTAAGAAACACAAATCTGAAGTAAGTAAACAAAAATGATTACAGAAAGCCCCCTGTGCCTCAGGAGATCAGTTCTGCTCACAACCTCCAGAGATGACACTAACATTTATCTCCTCCAGACATCTATCTGCATCTGAGATGTACCAATAAATCCTGTCCATAAGTCACATGGACATACTCATAATATAAAAGACCTGACTGTTTCAGAGTGGAGGCAGCCAAGGTTTACCAGGCTTTTAGCCATTTGGAACAGTTTCACAGGACCCCATTTCACACAGGTGGAGAAGCAGGCAGCTATCTTCACCTCTACTGTAGCAAACAACATTCATGCTGCAATTCATTCAACTCAGAGCATGACCTCTGCCCCTTGCACTCTAATCTCTACCTCATCCATTTCTGTCACAATTTATCTGTATATCACACTGACAGATGAAGATGTAGTCATGAAGACATTTGTATGTCCCTTAGCTCCCTAAAGCTACCTCATTTACACGTTCTTTACAAAATATTTTTCTTACATTTGATAAACTTGCCTAAAGAGGGATTTTTTTTTCCTTCATCCAGATGGGCAGGCAGTCAAGTTTACCTCTTATTTTATTTACTTTTGATCAAATTCCATACCAAAGGGTACCCCATCAAGTGCTCTGGCCACCCATAACATATTTACAGACAACGGAACATAGTAAATGCAAAGTAAAACGATTGACCAAAGCAGCAATACTTCTTCCTCCCACCTTAGCACTATTGAATATCCAGTAATATGACCTATACAGTTTAAGCTCTTCTCCCCCAGCAACAGCACTTTCCCACTAGACGGAAATTCCACCTTCAATTGCCTCAGCTAATACCTGCTCAGAAAGATGATTTTTTGGGCATGCTACCAAACCTAACAAATTCCAGCTATTTCAAGACATTTCAAAGGAATAACCAAAATAAATTGGTTAGTCTCTAAGGTACCACAAGTACTCCTTTTCTTTTTGCGAATACAGACTAACACGGCTGCTACTCTGAAACCAAAGGAAAGGAGAACACTCTGTCAGCAGCTCCCTTTTTCTTTTTTTTGAAAGAACAACTGCGGGGGGGCAGGGGAATCAAGCGCAAGGACTTTCTGATTACAACTGCAGCAGAATGGCACAGAAAGGCAGTCTCAGGTAAGCAGATCCCAAAACATTTAGGGATTTATAGGTCAAAACTAACACTTTAAAACTCTTGGTAGCAGGTCCCAAACGCAACCCTAGCTACTTCAAACCCAAGCTGACATCAAACATAACCTCTCATGGTTGAGCTAGCACTAGCTTCATTAAACTAGCAGTTACTTTCTTGAATTTTCCACCAAAAGATGCCCAAAACTGTATTTTGCAATTATACTTGATAAGTGTTTTTCCCCTTCAAGTGTATGGCAATGTTTTCAACAATTCTTTAATACTGTACACACACTGAGGTAATATTAAAAATATGAAAATGGTGCCACATACTTGTGAAAAAATGCCACTTACATGTTCCAGGCTCTAGCAGGGTTTCTTGAAAGCAATGACATCATATAAAATGAAATGATGCATTCTAGAATATCTAAGTGAAGTCTGAAAACACAAAGAAAAGGGGCAGGGGACAAAGTGTAGTAGTATATGCCGAATGCCTCCTACTTCATCTCGTTAATAAGCATTTAGCACATGTTGCTGGAGTCAATAAAATTTTCAGGCATGTTTATGTCACCTTTAAAATCTGAAGGCCAACTCAGAATTTCTGTTTACCTTGTCCACTGCCGCTGTTGTCAACATCAGCTACACATAAACACCCTTGATCAAATTCTTCTTTTTCTCCAAGAGCTGTTGACCACCAATCTCGGGCTTTAAATAAAGACATTCTCCTTCACGCTAAAAGGAAACAGACTCTGGGGTAAAATCCATACTTTTCATATCAAGTTATACAGATCATGTTAGCTTTTCTAGGAAGCACAGTAACCTAAACTATTTTTGCTTTGATTCCACATCAGATCAGCACAAAAACAAATTAAATCAGGAATTCTAAATATTTGTGAGGTGATGTCCCTGTGGAACTCGTTGGCAGGGAATGTTGTGAAGGCCAAAAAAAACTGTAAGTAGGTTCAAAAAAGAATTAGAAAAGTTCATGGAGGATAGGTCAATCAATGGCTATTAGCCAAAATGGTCAGGGTTGCAACCCCATGCTCTAGGTGTCCCTAAGCACCTGACTGCCAGTTGTCAGGACTGGACCACAGTGGGATAGATCACTTGGTAATTGCCCTGTTCTGCTCATTCCCTTTGAAGCATCTGACACTGGCCATTGTCAGAAGACAGGCTACTGGGCTAGACAAACCATTGGTCTGACCCAATATGGCCATTCTTATGTTCTTATATCATCATATACTTTTCAAAGGTATACAAATGGAGCATATTTTTCAGAAACAACATTAGTTTGTACAAGATTCATAAGTTAATAATAATTAACAGCATATTATCGAAACTTAAGGTGGGAGATGGGGAGTCCACACAAAATCCAACAAGCAAAATTTAAAAAAAAAAAAAAAAAAAAAAACCACTTGGTAGGTATAAAAGTTCTGTTAGGTCTATTGTTGGGCCTTCAATCACACAGCTTAAAAACACTATGAAATGGATCAAGCCATAAATGATTTTACTGTCTTTGCAGGGCTCCTTGTACCTGACTATATCACAGAACCCATTTCAGGACCTGGACATCACTAACAAAAGACATTTCTCAGTCAAATACAAGAACAATTTTCAATTGTCAATACAATTTTCCAAAAAGCGCTCTTGAAAATTAATCTAAGCAGACTCCTTGCATTATTCTAGCACCTTTTATATGTCAAAGAATTATCCTTGCAGCTGCTTGGCAAGGTAGCTGTCCCTTTAAAAGAGTACCAGCCTAACACCATACAGGAGAGGGGATCTTTCCAAAGGAGGTTTCTCCTCTGATTCAAGGGATCAAAAGAATCATCAGCTTGGTCTAGTTTTCCTAAACAGCAGCTTATTTCTCAGAGCACACCAAGATAAAAACAAATCAGCATCAAGACCTCCACCGTATAATCGCGTTGAAGAAGATGCCCTCATTACATGAGTGAGGGACTCTGTCCAATAGTAGAAAAGCCGATTTGTGCCCTACCCCTGCTGTTATCTTGGGTGGAGGGGTGGGGAGGGGGTGGAAGAGACTGGAGAGAGGATAACTTTCGTAGGCAGTGTGATATTTATAAGATTGCCATTGTTTAAATCCATATGTTGTCTTTTTAAAGCTTGATTGAATCCCAATAATTAGATTTAGTTACACACCATGCAGAATACACAACAATTCTTGAATTATTTCTTAACTTTTTTTAGTATTTATTTTCACTTATTTTTTGGTTTGTTTTTTAAAAAAGAACTGCTATGATGCCTGTTGCCTTGGCACTCAAGCATTGTTGTTTGTATTTTTCTAATTAGAATAAATAAAACTAACACCATGCTAACCAAAACAGCCAACCTAAGGCCTGTTGCCTGTAGGGAGGGTATAAAGATCCAAAATATAAACTATTTAACGACTAGCAACAAAACACATACAAACCTTTAACTAAACTAGATAAACTTCTACTTTACATAAATCAACATTCATACAAAAGTACTACAGGGCATTTTACAGGGTTAATAACGCAGTCATGGGAGAGAGCAGAAGATGGGGATTAAATAGGATGATCTGGGAATTATTTTCCCCTAATGCCCTACTGACATCTTTTGATTATTGCCTCTGCTTCTCCTCACTGTAAGGTGAGTAGAGAATTTCTGAGCGAAAATAACAGGGAAAATATAAGCACCACTTTATATTTTCCATAGATATGGGAAGGGGTGACACTACACAGGGCTCCTCCATCTCCAGCACCCAGCCAGTGCAGAACCCGTACGTTTGCGAGCGTGGGCTTCGTCCACTCTAGTTTTAAAGCTCCCAAGCGAGAGGGCTGCAAGTTTCCAGGCACTGCACAAACCATTGCCTTGCATGAGACAACCGGGCTACTCACCAGACCCGTCCAAGCAGGGGCCTCTGCACCCCCAAGTACCTGTCCTGGAAACTGACCAGCAACCACGGCGGAGGAGGCGTCTACATTAGGGGTGTGCGCGAGCAGAGAGGTGCGGGTTCCTCCCAAGCTCCGGCCCTGGGGCTCAGCGGGTCCCCGAGGACGGAAATCAACAGGCGCCAGCCGGTTCAGCCCTCCCCGCTCGCAGCCCTGCCGACGGGACAGGGTGCGGGGTGGAGGAGGGAGAGCCGCTGCTCAGGGAGAGGCTGCAGGCGGCACCAGCTGCCCCGCTCCGCCAGCCGCAGCGGCCATCTTCGCGCCCGTTGTCATAGCACTTTAACAACCAACCCAGCTCCCTGAGAGCGGGGACCGGAAGCGGAAAAGGTGTCTGCCCCGGAGCGTCCCGGGAGATGTAGTTTGGAAAACACGAGAGTGGCCCTGATAGGGCGGGTGGGGTTGTACGATTTCCTGAGGGAGGGGAGAGCAGCTCCCCTCTTCCGAAAGCAGCCAGCCCCGGAGCCATTTCAGCTGCATTTCTCTTTTGACGTATGGAGAAAACGACGCAGTATGGAAGCGCCACAACCTGCCAGGGGGGAAGAGGGAGGCTGATAAAACTCCCCCTCTGAATGGTCTTTCCCAACGTCGTCCCCTCCTTCCCTCCTGCGTGGTAGCGTCGGGATCTCTCGGCCTCTGCCGCTCGCGGGCCCCGGTGTTGCTGTCGGGGGGACACCGAGACTTCCCAGCCCACCCTCCCCGCAGAGGGGGGAGCCGCCATGGATCGGACCGCGGTGGCCAAAATGGGAGCGGTGGCCAGCGCCAGCGTGTGCGCCCTGGTGGGGGGAGTCGTCCTGGCCCAGTACCTCTTCACCATGAAGAAGAAGACAGGCAGGAAGACCAAGATCATCGAGATGGTAGGTCCCAGCGGGACCGCGCGTCGCCCCGGACACCCTCCTGCCCCCAGCCCGGGGCCTGGGAGGGCTCCTACCCCCAGAGCTTGGGCTTGTCCGTCCTGACAGCCGCCTGAGCCCCCACGTGCCGCTGGCCGTCTGTTTCGGGCAGCTTCAAAGCCTGCTCGCCCTGAGTCTGTGGGGAGGGGGAGGAGGAGTCCAAATCCATCCCTCGGTACGTCTACATAGGCAGGTGTGTGGGGATTAAAGTCCTTCTAGATTCACGCTGGCGTGACAGGATCTGCTGGAATCCGCCGCTGGGCTCTGAGGCGCTGATGTGAGAACATCAGACTAGGAGGGGTTTTTGTGGTTTGCTTGTTTGCAAACTGGTCGCCAGGAGTGCTGGAAGAGTTTGTATAGTGAGGGTGTGGAGAGCCATTGAACCAAACTGCAAATGCTGTGTATGCTGGAAACCACTTCAAGCCTGGGAGTTGCGGCAGCTCCCCTAGTTCCCGCACCTAGGCTGGTTGCAGTTTTACAATGGAGTTGGTTGGGTGAGACGAAAAATGAGGGAGCGGCGAATGGAATGCTTGTGAAAGGCGTCCGCTCAACAGCTCTGCAAAGTGTAATGCAAAACTGGTACAAATAAGTGTATTATCCATGCAAGCTTCATCCATACTGCATCAGGCTCGTTCTGGAGTAGCCAGCTCCAGTAACTGTCATTTGCTGCCCATGGCATATTTAGTAACTAGCCTTTTTACAGAGGCACTTGACAAAAGTACCAGTTGTTAAGGTGGTTTTTGTGATATGGACACTTGTCCAGTAAGAACTGGACTGAGACCACCAACTTATTTCACACCAGCCCTGTATGATGTATCAGGGGACTGCTGCCACTAGATTCGATTTAAGGCCTAGATTTTTATAATTATTCATACATAATTGGTTCTAACAGATACCACAATTGTACATGCAAATAGTAAAATGTTCAGCTGTTCATTTGACTGTGCAATTACTCCCACCTGTATGTACAAATCACATGTTTATCAAAACATGAATCCCAGCAAAAATCCACTGTGTGCTATCACTAATCTCCATGAACCATCTCATTTCCCCCCCCCCCCCGCCCCAGTGAAAAATCTTTACATGCCACGTGCAATGTATAGAAAGTATGGGGTTTTGTTTTGTATGGTTTTGGTTTCCTGTTACAGCTGCTTGTGGAGGTATGGAAGTTGAGGTTTGTAGCTTCAGATAGCTCTACTTTCCTAAAATATTTGGAAAGAGGGTAGGAGGATTTAAATAAGGCTTTGTAAAATGTGCTATTGACACCGTAAATTAAAATTAATAAACTAAATTATAAATGCTATTTTTCTTAAATGTTGTTACTGGTAGCTTATCTTTGTTTATTGCTTATAGCAGTTTTGTAAAATTCAAACTACTGAAAATTAAGGCCCTGAACCCACAAACACTTAAGCAGGTACATAACTTTTCTTACATAAATAGTCACATTGACTTCAATTGGACTGTGATTAAAGTTAAGCATGTTCCTAAGTATCAGTGGCTAAAATAGTTTTTTTTTTTTCCCTTTAAATCTTTGCTGTTGGGTTATGTCTTTACAGGGGGGCGCATAGTTTTTAATTACATCTACTAACTAATGTGAAAACCACAGACTCCCTTGTCTTCACTAAGACTTTACTTTGAGTTAGCTAACTCAGGTTAAGAACACTCCTTTTCTTTGTTTTTTGCTTATCACTTTTGTTTGTAAGTGTTTGAAGGAAAACATAAGTTTCTGGAATGTTAGAATTAGAGTTTTGCAAATGAATTGATTAGAAGAGGGCAAGTGAGGTGGTCAGAGATGCAAAATAACTGCAGTTCATTCCATGGCTGCAGAGATAAAGGAGTGTATTCCATGGATATGAATAATGAGTATATGTGAAGTATAAAAAGTGTTGAGGTATTTAAAATAAGGGGGGGAAAAAAGAAAAAAGGTAACACTACTTTTTTGGGAAGAGTTGTGTTAGCTGTCAATTGTGGCGAAACAAAGTAATTCTGCCCCAAAGAATACAGGTCTTCCCAAATGAGTGGCAATAATGTTATACCGCACTACCATATATTTTGTTTATGCTATTCAGTGTTTCTCCTTTTGTATTCTGTTGTGGGTTTTAGTCTCTGCTTTTTTATATTTGATGTACATAAGTTACTATGGGAAACAATGATGTCACATTAGTGTGAGGGGAGCTTGAAGACCTCCATCAGTGCAGGATGAAATCAATCTATTTCATTCTGTTTGAAATAAGGAATGTATAATACTTCACACTTACATAACATCTACCCTTCAAGCATCTCAAACTTAATTACAAAGATTCATGAGGCTTCCCAACACTCCTTGAGGTAAATAAGCATTGTTCTATCAATTTTATAAATAGGTAAACTGAGGTGCAGTGGTTAAATCACTTGTCCAATGTGAGTGGCAATCAAGAAAAAGAATGTGGGAGTCCTGCCTCCTACTCTCCTGCAGTAGCCAGTAGACACACTCCCTCTCCGATTAGCATGACCATGGCGTCAAGAGCATGGGAACTTTGAAAGATGTCCAATATGATGGTCCATTTGAGAGAAGGAGAATTTTGAAGGGGAAGATTCTGAGCCTGATGCAAGTAGTGATTTGGAGAATATCTCTTGAGGAGCTAATGTTGGACCCACTCATGCAGCAGTGACCCTTAAAACCCTCTCATTACTGGTAATAAGAGTATTAACAGAACGGTTTTTAAATGTTTTTCATTTCAGTATTAAACATGGTTTAGCTGGCCAGTGGAGACCAGGCACTACCATTTTATAAACTATGTTTTAGACTAGTGCATATCTAGAATAATCATTTTACTGTTTTGAATGATACATTCCCAAAGACATGCATAACTAAAACAAGTTGGCATTGCCTGAAGACTCTTCTAAGACCCGTGTGGAGTAGATAATTAGAAAATGGTTTGTAAAACCGGTCTATTCAGGCCAGGAAAAGCATATTTACACTATATGAGCATGAACTGTCTTTAAACATTTGTTCTCCTAACTGGCTTTTTCCACCCATTCTAGATGGGGTCCAACTAGGAGTTGAGACTTCAGACATTCTGTTTCTGTGGTCCAGAGTCCAAAATGCTCTTTTAGGCATTTTTGTCAAGTTCTAGAGACCTATGGGAGGAAAAATATGGCCTCAGAACAAAATGCCAGAGTTCTGGGTTTTTTTTGTAAAATAGGTACAAAACCTATTCATATTTTCTCAGATAGGACTTTCTTTACCACAGTCAACTGAAGAATCAGTTTGATCTTCTCTTTCTACAATAGAACTTAGTCCAGTCAAGAAATGAAATTGATTAAACTTTTTTGGTTCAATACCAGTTTTGAAGTACAGCTTCTTATAAAACCTGGAAGGGTTGATGAAATCACCATTACTGACCTATCTTCTTTGAAAATTGATTCCTCATAGTCTTAATAATTATCAATAAAATGTGCTAACATTTGCAATTTGAGCTCCAAATAGTAAAGGTCAGGATTCAGTGCATCCAGTAATGTGATTTTTTTTTTTTTTTTGAAAGAACGTTAGGGCAGCACTAACTCGTTACCAACACATTTTTGGTGAAAGAGATAGGAGGGTAGAAGATATGTCTGTAAAACAGTAAAATATTTTTTCAGTGATACTGTTCAATGTTCAATGATAATGTTAGTTTAAAAAAAAAAAAGGTTCTAGGCATGTACCACATCAGTTGAGATTTTTTTTGTTATTGCTAATTGCAGTTGCATTGTAATAAGTTACTCACTGGCTCCATTTTTCCTTGAATTATTCAGGTGATAATCTAATGCAGGAACTAAATTGAAATCTATCTCAATGCTTTTATGACTAGGTTTTATGAATGAAATGGATGTTGGTTGGTTTTGCTTTTTTAAATTTATGTTCAAATGATAGAAAGTAAATTTAAATAAGTAATTTTCTTTTCATGAAAATAAACATTATTTCTTGAATAAGCTTTAGGCAAAAAATTGCTGTGGCGAAACAGTCATTCTCTACAGTAGGCTTCCTCCCACCCCCCTTTTGATTTTTACCACTAGTTGTAACAATGAGAGTACTAGCGTAGACCAGCTGCCAGTGTTAAAATCAGTATGTCACCTAACTTTAAGCAGGTTCAGATCATGGTAGTTCGTCTGTACTAGAGCTACTGTCTGTGGAAGTGAACTGGTGATTGTAGGTGACATTGCTGTGGGGGAAGGTCTACTCCTTGTGGATTAAACAGTCAGTGGCTTTAAATGCACATGCAGTGTTTAAGGTACTTTAAAGTATCTGCTAGACTTTTAGTCTGAGAAGACCACTATTTCTAGAAATTGAGGTGCCAGCCTGTTGACATTTATAACTTTTATTCATTGCATGAGGAAGAATACATCAGCTTCCTCCCTGCATTGATTTGGTGCCTATGCTACTTGACTTGACCAGCATTTCAAATGCTTCAGATAGGAGTAGTATGTCTTTCAGATGTCTGACTCTTTACTGCTTCCTGTCCTGATACTCCACTCTAAGAAAAATAACTAGGCAGTTTTGGAGAAATCTCAGCTAAGCTGAAATGACGGGGAAGAGGGTATTATCAGTTTTCTTTACTGGATTCTGTGGTTTTTAATCAGTCAGAGGAAGATATTAATTTTTTAAAATGTAGGGTTTTCCTTTCACTAGCTGGCTTAGGTGCAGTGCACACAATAAAACAGCAGATGGTACCAACTTGAATTTTAAAACCTTATAATACACTGTATTAAACTAATATGACCACTTTCACTATATATATTTTATGGAGGTATACAACTTCTAAACCAAAAAAAATAAAACTTGTCATTAAAGAAATGTACGTTTCTTCCCCACATCTCTGCCAACTATGCAAAAGATATTTTTATATATTTGATGGTATACATCCTTGAGTAGAGGTTTTTAGATGCAAACTAAGTCCTAAAACATAGAATTTGAAATGTTAAATTTTGTTTTTTATAAACTGTAGGTTTTCCATGATGATTTGTCAGTTAACACTCACAGATGCATAAGGTTTGCAAATACATAGGGGAAAAAAAGAATTTTATTCTGTTTTATCAAGAATAAATAAAATTGAATCATTCTATTGTATTAAGTTATATAATTTCACTGGATAGAATTAAGCTGCAGAGAATTCATTCACTGGTTGATTTTAAAGATGAAAGGGACTATTATAAACTAATCTGGTCTCCTGTATAACACAGGCTAGAGAACCTCACCAAGTAAATGTTGCATCGATCTCATAACTTCTGTTGGAGCTATAACACATCTTTTAGAGAGATATATGTAGTCTGGATTTAAAGACTTCCAGTGATAGAAAACCACCACACCTCTAAGTAAATTGTTTGTGTTTAATTACTCTCACTTAAAAACTTGAACCTATTCTATTGAATTTTCATCCTGATCTCTTATCTCTCTCTTTCCATTTCACTAAGACCTTCTTGCCTGGGTTTTTCCACCTTCTTTAACAAGATAACATTAAAACTTGAAATACTTAGTTTTGAGGTGTTCAGGTAGATAAGCCAAACTTACAGCAGTAATTCCTGCTTTAATGTATTCACTTTAGTTCCTATTGAAGGTGATGGGTGGAGCTGTTGTTTTTATGTTGGAAAGAGAGAGTATTATTCAGTTTTCAAAGACAAATACGGATTTTGTAAAGGATGGACTGTACTCTGGAAATGTGGTGAATCAGAGTTATATAGTGAAGGAAGCTGTTTTCTGTAGGATCCCTACCTTGCTTATTGCAGAAGCTGGAAGGTATATGGTGAATGAACCCAGAGACTGCAGGAAGAGGAAAAAATGGTCTCATGCTTTTTTAAATTTTTTTATTTTATTTTATGGAGTTACTTTCTTAGATAGTTGGAAATGTCACGTGAATTGGATATCAAGTGGCAAAAAAAAGCCACTGACAAAGATGATATTACAAAAGAATCTAGAATGATGACTATTTACAATTATATTTCCAGCAATGTAAATTACAGCTAATCAGAGTGGAATAATGTGGTAAGAGTTCGGGTTTCCTCTGGTTTCAGTGAAGGTCCTGTTCATTTTTGGCACCAAGAGACACAGAGCTTCTGAGACTACATAGTAATAATAATGCACTTGGTTGTCCATGACCTATGTCTTGTCTGTTATGCTTAAACAGTAGCACTGTGAGGTAATACTTGGTAAGATCTGTTGAGCTTCACAAATACTGTTACTATGTGAATTTTGAAATGGTTCTTTGTAGAGCCTTTCCATGGTTTGGTGTAAGACTTCTTTGATAGTTCTAGTGTTTGTCAGCGTAACATATGTTTGGGTCTTGAACAAGGCCTGTTTTTCATCCCCCTTGTCTCTCTCCTTTCCTTCTTTGAATACTGACTTTTTGATCATTCACATACAACTTATCCCTGGAAAAGGGACTATATTAAATTGAAATTATTTGATATGATGTTATTGTATAATGGAATGGGTTGAGAACCAAAAAGAATTTATGCAACAGGGCTAATAGAGGCTTCGACTCCTGGATGGACACTGCACCCAGGCTGCCCGTTTGGAACTTTGGGGGATTTGAATTTGTAGGATCGCTGGCTGGCTCCTGGAGACAGGGAGCAGGTCAGCGAGCTAGATTGACCATGAAGGGAAGCACTGTGGGGCTCCGATAAGACTAGGCTTTCCCTCCCAGTCCCTGAGTAAGAAGTAGAAGGGTTACTGAAAGCTGTTGTTATGGTGAAATTATGTTTAATCTGGTTAAATAAAAGTTGAATGGTTTTTCCAACCCAGAAGTCGGTGGTATAGTCAATCAGTGGGTTTTGAAGAGATCTGCAGGGCCCTTGAAATAGGGTTAAGAGAAGCAGCCAGGATTGCCCAATATTTACAGGTGAGTGTTCTGAGGGGTAGAAATGCTGTTTTAGCAACCCGGAGACACTTGAGTTGAACAAGGTGTGTGCCTGGGAAGGACCAGTCATGTGACACCTGTTAAATTGTACCTCATCAAGAGTGCAATGGCTTTTCTTGATTTTGTTTAGTTCTGTCCTGGTAACTTTGCTATTTTCTCAAATGTTGGAAGCAGATCAGACTGAATTCCAATTCCCAGTCAAGCTCTAACTTATCGTTAAGGCTCTAGAGTGCAGTTCAAAGCAAGACATATCTTTACGCTTGCTTAAAAATACTAAAAATTAAGAGTATGCTCATAGTAAGCTACAATTCTGACACTATCCTTAACGCCTAACGATTATGCATACAAATAGACAATTCTTGCTGACCCGCACCCAGAGAACCTTAAATTAGTGATATCTGTGTTGTAGTCTTCTTTGGATATCATGGTTTTAAGCAGGAAAGGTGACAGAAAGAAATATGTGTCTTCTGCTTTTATGTATTCCAAGCTAAAAAACAGTTGGATAGTTAAAACTGTAAATATTTTATTAGTTTACAACATTTATTTCTTAAAAGCAAAAAATCCCTGTAGCACTTAATTATTTCTAGACTTTCTGGCATTTAAGATAGCTGAAGTAGCCGAGATATTCATATACAGTGAATGCCATAAAAATGTCTCTGTCCTTAACCCTGCTTCTTTTAATATTCTCCCTCCCTGTTACAAACATATTAGTTACCATTTAGCAACCTAAATATTAATTATTGTAATAATAAACTGCATTACTATGGTCAACTGTTTTGATATTTTCTGCACCCGTAATACCATTTTAAATGCAGATATAGGATAATCTCAGGCCTTTTGTTCAAATGGACTGGGGTCTTTCTGTTGAAGTTGAGCATGGAAAAATTGTCATAAAACTGGAGAGGAAGGAGGAGACCAGGCAGAATAGCAATTCAAGAGGCCCCTGTGCACTCCCTGCGTGATACAAAAGGCAAGCTCTATTTCAGTTCTGAATAGCTGGTTGCAGAGGGAGTGTTCAGAGGCAGAACAGAGTGATTGGAGCAGGAGGACTTGACTCAGCATCTCCTGCTCCCCAGGTGGGTGCCCTATTGTACTACAGAGTCATTCCCACTTTCATGGATCAAGTAACCAGGGATACCTATGAAGCGGTGGAGGGGATACATTTCATCACCATCCTAACCACACAGAGCCTGGTTCCTTGGAGTCAGCATGGGAAGTGTTTCAGAGTAGCAGCCGTGTTAGTCTGTATTCGCAAAAAGAGTAGCTCACAAAAGCTTATGCTCAAATAAATTTGTTAGTCTCTAAGGTGCCACAAGTACTCCTTTTCTTCATGGGAAGTGTGAAATTCACCCTTAGTGTTACTGGATTATCTGAAGGAACTTTTTAAGAAGACATACTATAAGGGATCCTAAAAGATAAGAAAGGAACTAATTTGATAGCCTTAGTAGGTAACTTTATCTGTAATATGTTAACACCATTACATTCCTACACAAGTATTTAGCATGTAGCTTGATGTCTAGGACTGCATTGTGGATTAAACTTTGGACTGGGGATTTTAGTTCCAAATTGGGTCTCGCAGCTCTACTTTTCAAGGGTCAGAGTTTATTTGATCTAGATACAGCATTCTTAGACTTAGTGATTTTAAGCAGATTTTTTTTCTACTGGTAGATAAGAGAAAAAGAGAATCAGCAACAACCACTTCTGTGCAGACCTTAGGTAATCTAAATTTCACTCTAGATAAAGTCTTGTGTTGGAGGTGTGTTTTCTAGGTAAAATGCATTTACAAACTCTTTCAACATACAAACAAATAGATGTTTAATTTGGACTGTGACAAGTACCATATGTAATTAGAAATCTATGTGCTGAAAACAATCATAAGTGGTGTGGGTCAGAATTACATTTTTCTAGTGTGCAAGATGAATTTTCACATTTTTTAGTAATTAAATGTATGACTTATAAGGGCAGTAGAATATTTACATAACTTATTACCTTTTCCATCTGTAACTTCCATGCTTAGGTTTTTAATATTATAATATTGTATGTAAGCATTTATTCACAGTAGCAACCTTAAATGTAAATTTACCTCCAGTACAGGGTTTTTTTGTGTTTGCATGTTTTTGGTTGGGGGATGGAGGAAGTTCTTTGGCTGTAAAATTCCCTCTCTCCTTGAAAGACCTGGTGTTCTCTAACTAAAGGTCAGAACTGATCAGGTCTCTCTAACACTGCTGCTCCATTACCATACCAGCGTTAAAGGGAGCTGCTCAGTATTGATCAGGCAAGGATAGAAATGCAGAGAACTTGAATGTTAGGGAGTAATCTGTTAGAGAAAAGACTGGAAGAGGCAGGAAAGAGGGAACAAAACTAGAGGGAATAATTAAAAAGTGAAGCCATGCCCAGAAAAATCATAGCATTCCTGTCTCCATACAGGAGGAAGGAGAGTTGCGTCACCTTCCAAAATATAAATATTAAAGCCCAGCAGAAGTTTCTTCTTTGAATTTCACAGTTGGGGGTGGGGGAAAGAGAGAAATGGAGTGGAAAGTCTCTGCATAAAAGCAGGTTCTTCATTTATGGTTGTCTCTAAAGGGAAAGTTAAACCACCTACTTTTTGTATATATTCATACTCTTGGAGCTTGTGCCTTTGGTGCTGCACAGGAAGCTACTTTGATTGATAGCACTGTATACATGAAGCCTAAGGTTGAGACCCAAGGGCCAAAAGTATGGCTCATTTTATTCTTGCCTCAGTTGGGTGAAGGTCAGAACCCTGATGTCATACCCTTCAGCCCTTGGTCTCAGTAGTTAACTCTAGCTCTGTTCCATTTGGAGTTTCTTCCTGGCCACGGTTCTCTGCTTTTGCTCAGTTATTTTTGTTGCCATCCAATAATTTTTTTTCCTAAACATCAAGCGATACACGTTGTGGCTTGGTAAAATGTCACTTATTGACCAGTATTCCCAGTACTTACAGTTCCTGAGTAAAGGTCACTCCCAGATGTCTACTGATCACTAAGGGTACATACTGGTTTTCATTAGTAGATCTCAAAATATTATCATCCCCATTTTTCAGATGAGAGGGAAAGTGAGGTACAGAGTGACATGAAGTGACATGCCAGGGTCACCTAGTCAGACCTGAGAATAGAACCAGATATGCAAACTTTCAGTCTTGTGCCATATCCACACTGCTTTCACCCTTAGTCTCCTTGAGCCTTACCCATGGAACTCTCACGCCCAGTGAGATTCCAAACCCCATCTCTTGAAGAAATCAGTGAAGCCTTGTTCAGGGGCTCACCCATCTGGAGCTCATTAGAGGGTTAGGGCCTTAGTTATTACTTGCTCAGGGAGAGCAGTAGGGGATTAAAATTTTGCATACAAACTTACCTGAAGCTCAGTTCAAACAGTGTGTTATTCTTTAGACTTGGTAATTAAGTGTAATACCCAGTTCAGAAGAGAAATCCTGCAGTTAAACTAGTTCTCATCCTTATTTCCTTTGGTGGCTACTGCTAATAAGTCTACCAAGAATGGGGCTCTCTACTGTCAATACCCAAAGGAGAACGAAAGGTCACTCTTCCCAGAAACTGTAGTTCTTCAATTTGATTGCCAGTATAGCTCCATCCTTGCTTTTACAGAGATTCTATTACAAGTTCTAGGTAAGTGGAAGGAAATGAGGGACATTAATGCTGTGGTTCTTTTTTATGCCTTCAAATGATAACATGAGCTCTGTATGGAATCACAACACTTGTTGCTTTCTAGAAGGTTTTGAACGGACAATTGGGCCACATCTATTTTAACTACAGTCACTGATTAATAACTTTTTTTGTTTTTGTCTCAATGTAGGGTTGTTGGTTTTGGGGGGTTTTGTTTTGCCAAAACAAGAACTATCTTCAGTCATCCTTCAAGCACAGAGTAACTCCTGTCACCACTGTGACCTTAATTGAGGTTCCTTATAGCCTCAGTTTAGCAAGGTACTTCAAGCACATGTTTAGGCTGATTGAAATCAGTGGGCTACTTACCTTCTGAAAGTATGCACATGCGTCATTACCTTGCTGAAGCAGGGCCCATATCCGTGTGTAACCTAGGGTGACGGACCAATTTTTACAGAGGGGTGTTGCTAATGGAAACCATGTATTTGCGGTTTGTTATTACTACTTCAAGCCAGGGCGTATGGTAACACCCCTAGTTCCAGCACCATTGTGTGTAACATCACTTTATAACTTTAAGTAATTTATTAAGAAACTGTTTTCCACAGAGCAGCAATTAACTAGAAAACTCGTTATTTGTTTGTTACATTTCCCACAGTCATTTAAGAATTTTTTTTAAACTATTCTCTGTATATTGGAGAGTCTGTTTTGATTTGGAGCCACACAATTAGTCACAGCAGTTAAGTGGCTCCCACTGTGTACCCCTGGAAAAATCATGGAGCAGGTCCTCAAGGAATCAATTCTGAAGCACTTACAAGAGAGGAAAGTGATCAGGAAGAGTCAGCATGGATTCACCAAGGGCAAGTCATGCCTGACTAATCTAATTGCCTTCTATGACGAGATAACTGGCTCTGTGGATGAGGGGAAAGCAGTGGACGTGTTATTCCTTGACTTTAGCAAAGCTTTTGATATGGTCTCCCACAGTATGCTTGCCAGCAAGTTAAAGTAGTATGGGCTGGATGAATGGACTATAAGGTGGATAGAAAGCTGGCTAAATCATTGGGCTCAGCGGTAGTGATCAATGGCTCCATGTCTAGTTGGCAGTCAGTATCAAGCGGAGTGCCCCAAGGGTCAGTCCTGGGGCCGGTTTTGTTCAATATCTTCATAAATGATCTGGAGGATGGCGTGGACTGCACCCTCAGCAAGTTTGCAGATGACACTAAACTGGGAGGAGTGGTAGATACGCTGGAGGGTAGGGATAGGATACAGAGGGACCTAGACAAATTAGAGGATTGGGCCAAAAGAAATCTGATGAGGTTCAACAAGGACAAGTGCAGAGTCCTGCACTTAGGACAGAAGAATCCTATGCAATGCTACAGACTAGGGACTGACTGGCTAGGCAGCAGTTCTGTAGAAGAGGACCTAGGGGTTACAGTGGACGAGAAGCTGGATATGAGTCAACAGTGTGCCCTTGTTGCCAAGAAGGCTAACAGCATTTTGGGCTGTATAAGTAGGGGCATTGCCAGCAGATCGAGGGACGTGATCGTTCCCCTCTATTCAACATTGGTTAGACCTCATCTGGAGTACTGTGTCCAGTTTTGGGCCCCACACTACAAGGATGTGGAAAAATTGGAGGGAGTCCAGCGGAGGGCAACAAAAATGATTAGGGGACTGGAACACATGACTTATGAGGAGAGGCTGAGGGAACTGGGATTGTTTAGTCTGCAGAAGAGAAGAATGAGGGGGGATTTGATAGCTGCTTTCAGCTACCTGAAACGGTGTTCCAAAGAGGATAAATCTAGACTGTTCTCAGTGGTAGCAGATGACAGAACGAGGAGTAATGGTCTCAAGTTGCAGTGGGGGAGGTTTAGGTTGGATATTAGGCAAAACTTTTTACTAGGAAGGTGGTGAAGCACTGGGATGGGTTACCTAGGGAGGTGGAGGAATCTCCTTCCTTTGAGGTTTTTAAGGTCAGGCTTGACAAAGCCCTGGCTGGGATGATTTAGTTGGGGATTGGTCCTGCTTTGAGCAGGGGGTTGGACTAGATGACCTCCTGAGGTCCCTTCCAACCCTGATATTCTATGATTCTATGCATAACTGACTCTTCTCTTCTTTAGTACAGATAATGTAAAAGGCATTAAAATGATATAATAATTCATCTTGAATATTTATATGTAACTTTTGACCAACTGTAAGATTACACAACTGCTTTCATCCGCTGTTTTACAGTGGTGCTTTGACTTATGGTTCTGGAAATTCCAAATGGTTCAAAATTTGTGTTGGGAAAATGGCATATTATATACAACATACTGAGCCAAAATTTTAATGTCTAAAATCAGCCACAATGGGAATAGCTTTTATGGTTATGTCTTCTCTAATTCATTTATGATCATACAGTCATTTAAGTTGGAAAGGACGACTAATGGGTCACCTAATTATTTTCCTGCATCATATGTGGAGATGGAATTTTATTATCCCTGATAAAATGATATTGCATACAATTTTTAATACCTCATGTGAAGGAGATTCCTCACCTCCCTTGGTAGCTTGTTTTACTTTCTTGAATGGTTTGGTGGCATATAAACATCTTCTGAGTATCTAACCTAAAATTTTGTTGCTGCACCTTTTAATCCGTTCATCATACTTTGATTTTTACTGACTAATGAAAATACCTCTCTCTTCTGTATATATCCTTTCTTATTTTTGGACTGTTCTATCCAGACTTTCCCAGTTTAATGTGCCTAGTTTGCTTCACCTTTTAGGTTTTATTTTTTGAGATCTTTTTATTGGTGTTTATTTCTTTTGAAATCTGCCTCTCTCATTTGTCTGTTCTTTTGGAGCCACTGACTGAATCCTTTACTCTAAATGAGGCATACAAAGGCATACATAGAGCAGAATTATCTTGCTTGTTTAAGTTGTGAGGTCCTTCAACTTACGCAGTTATCTTCCATCTGTATTTGAGTCTGATTATTACTTTTGAGCCACTTCATATTTCTCTGAATTGTAACTTGTTGATTTCATCCTATTTCTCTAAAGGTTATGCTAAATTTTATCGTATCGTTATTGTCTCCCAGCATCTAATCATCCACAAATGTGACTAGCATAATCTCTGTTCCACACTCCAATTTTCTTGTAGAAAAAAGTAATGGTTTTGGATCCAGAACTCCTGCAGAACCCTGTTGGCAGCTCTATATTACCTCCAGTTACTTAACCTGCATCTCATTTCCCTAGGAGACTGTCAACTGAAACCATATCAAATATCCTGCTGGTATCAAGATACAAGTTTACTACTGCATATCCATTCCATCTGTTTTATCCATTAAGGTTGAAGGGAAGTTATGGTTTTAGATTGGCTTCTTATAGACTTGTTTTATAAATCTCTCTCTTGCTTGAATTTGGTATTAGAATAGTAAGGCTGAGTTGGCACTCTTCTTTCTCTGGAAATGATAATTCAAGCAGTTTCTTAGCATCTGAAATTCATCCACTTGCTAATAGCTGTTTCTTATGAAGTTCTTGAAAACTATGTCCCACAAATCTTAGTCTGTGTTTACAGAAATATGTTTTCTGATCATACATCTAATTTCTTAACATATTACAAAATTCTCTGCAACAGAAAGCAAGAAATGATATTGTCTTATTTAAGAAATGTGAAAATAGCTAATATCTATATGGATATACTCAGTTGTCCAACTATAGTATATCCACCAGAAAAAATAGTAAAGCAATGTACAGCTCCTGAGTGGAAATGGAGTATTAAAAACAAAATTCAGTAATCTCAAAATACCACATGAACTGAACATAAGGTAATAAGTTGATTCTAACCAAAAGAAAAGTAAATCTTACATAGAGCAATGATTCTCAACCTTTTCAGGTTGATAATTCCTTATTCAGAGCCAAATATTCACAACTCACTTTAATTTACTATAAATGTAAAAATCAAAACAGCAAAAAATGATAAATTGATCCATCTACATAATTTGTGGGTATGTGTTTCAAGAGGTTGACAGAATACGTGACCTTGAAGGGTAAAGAGATGTGGAAAATCAGATTATCTTTGCTTCAGACTGTTAATTTTTTTTTTTTATGCCTAGCAACCCCACAGTGCCATCATGACGCCAACTTTGCCCCAACCCCATCCCCTTTTTCCCCACTGGATCTTGACCTACTAGCTGAGAAACACTGACATAGAGCAACAGTGTAAAAATTCAAATTAAAATATATTCATAATTTTAAAATATTAATTGCAAAAACCAAACATTTCTGACTACTTATTTTTCTGTTAATTAATTTCCCAGAATATTTTGTACTGAAAGTGTGTTTCCAGAAAAATCTCTACTACTATAGTACTCAGCCAGAAGGGTTCTATTTTAACCTCCTCTATCTGCAGAAATAATTATCCCTCCCTCTGTGCTACTTAAATTATTTTAAAATGACCTTCAGTACTGAGAGAGTAAAGATTGTACAGAGGTCATGCTGGGCTTTGTTCATATCTCATTATAAACAAATAGTGATTTTAATTTTGTCTCTGTACAGAAGTTTGAAGGAAGTTTAGGCTAAATCCTGGTCCTACTGAAGTCAGCGTGACCAGGATCTGGTCTGTAATAAATAACCATGTTGCTCTACTGTTACCCTCTGCTGTGTGTGATGCTTTATTTCATTTACCCTGTGTCAAAGTAGCAGGTGTATCTGGCAACTATTTTTTTAAAACAAGGTCATTTTAAATTGTAGTGTAGGTCTTTCGTTTCTAGCTATCCCACTTTCATAATGTGAAAACACAACTGAGTTATCCTTTCAAAAATTTAAGATTGGGCACTCTTACTAATTTGAAATGTGTTGCTAATATAACATGGTAGCTTTTTTATTTGAAATGTATCAAGATTATGCTGGTTTTACATTTTAGTATTACATTTTTTATACAATGTACAAATTAAGAGCTAATTTTAACATTTCCGCTCAATCTTAATTCAGCCTGACTTTCAGCTCACTTATAAAGTACAGTAGTACTTTTTTAAGGGAGCAAGCTAGCGTTCTTTCCTCCTTAAATTCTTGGTATCATGAGGTTTATCTTTCCCCTCTAAACAATACCCAAGCAGCATTAGTGGTACTGATATCCCATCATTTTTTCCATTGTTTGCAATATCTGACTCCAGCACACTGATAATGACATCCTGTGAGACCTGTTTCAATCCATACCATTGAGCTTTAACATGCCTTCAAGGTGACACAGACTTAGTTAATCTTGATTCATTTCTGATGAACTAAAAGTATATAGAGTGAAGCCCTTACCTTAATACATATTCATATACTAGACAACTTTTCACAGTTTTCATAAGTATATTTGAAATATAAATCCTTGTCTCCATTATGGGCTGCAAAGTTGTCTGTCTTTATATTAAATAATTCAGACTTGGTCAAATTACTATGTATACCATGTTTCAGTTGAAACACATTCTTATAGACCATTTATAAACCAAAAGCATGTTAACACTCTCAAATCGATATTGGACCCTACAGAAGCTATAAATGTTTGTAAACATCTATGCAAATTAACCTTCTAAATCATAATGTGTAGCCTTTGGAAGGGATGCATTATATTTTGAATGTGGTCTGGAACAAATTTCCTGCTTGTGTAAGAATGCACTAACCTATGAGAAATAAGTTTTGGTTTTATTCAGTTCCTAACGGATAGAATGACCACATAACCACTTAGGGCCCTTGTTAGTAGTCTCAGAGGCAGGGCATGGTGGGCACCAAGAATGAACCATTGCCTATCCTGCAGGTAGTCCCTTTGGGTTAGTTAGACCAGTGGTTCTCAACCTGCAGCCCAATCAGCACACAACTGCAGCCCATGTAACATCCTCAGGGTAGTATTGGATGCGTCCCACAATGGTAAATAGGCTGACTAATGCGTACATATCAACCTGAGATTGGAATGCTACCATACAACATACACTGATCCACTCTACTATTTGAAAAATGTGTATCGATATTTTTTAAAATGAAGAAAATAATTACTTACTCTAAACGAAACTTGGCATTAGATGAAACTCTAGAATTTTATTTTTGCAACCTGCCTGGCTGCTGTTGTTCTCTCTCCCGTTGTGACAGTTGCAGCACCTTCTAACATTGTGTTTGTAGAGCCTATGGCTGTACCATCAACTGCCCTGATGTCTACGGGACAAGTTCTGAGGGTGTGAAAGAGCCACCAAAAACCTGAGGATATGCAGATTTTGGTGGGGCAATAGAGAAGCTTGCACTTGTCCTGTCACATTGGAACCTTTCACGATCATAGAATTCACATGACATTTATTTTTCTGAAGAGTCTGGAAATGAGACCGGGGAAAAAAATATTTATCCTTTACAATAGTTGTTTTCCACCTGTGGTCCACATACTCTCTCTAAGATTTCCAAAGGGGTCCACAACTCCATCTGAAATTTTTTAGGGGTCTGCAAATGAAAAAAAGTTGAAAACCACTGCTTTACAATAAGAAAATAATTTCTTTTCAATACCATTTCCCTCTCCAACCCCACCCTATTACTTTTTTCTTCATCCAGTTTGGCAATGGTCCTAATGACAAAATTGCTAAAGCATGTTAATAGAGGCTGTCCACCTCCCAAATACTAACAAACAATCCTCCTGGATTTCCTGCTTCATTATTGCATAGATAAGTTATGGCTCTGTAAATACTTAATTTCCTGTAATTTGTTTCTTCTACTAAATAACTTGCATATACCTTTTATTAATGAGATGTAGGGAATTCATTGCTGTCCTAAGGCACTTTTAAAAGATTTGATAGGAAAAGGTTAGAAATATACCAAAGAAATAGGCTTTTGCTTTGCAAAACAAGAAGTGCCTTACTCTGTTACAGAAATCCAAATTTGCCTGCTGCATCCATCAAAGCTGTTCATTCAGTGAAGGTCAAAGGTTCTGTTGTTGGTGCACCAGCTGATCGTCTGTAAGCTGTATCGCTGAGCATAACAAAGTGCTGTGCATTGCTGATGTGCGTCACAGGACCCTGGGTTTTTGCACAGGGATTAGTCAGGCTGTATTTGGAAACGCCCTCAACTGCACCTTGTGCTGCTATATTAGTGTTTCCCAAGCAAGAAGAATTTTCTTTCACTCCTTCAGCTGCTCCGGCAAACCCCTCCGGTAAGTGTGTGCAATTCATGTAAACAGAAATGGCACTGTCTTCTGTCTGCATTTTATAAGCCAGTATTATCAGTTGTGTGTTACTTATGCTTGCTTATTCTGACAGCTTAATACATTTTCTAAAAAATCAATGTCTGATAATGTAGACTTCAAAACAGCATTAAGGGAATAAAAAATGGTTGATCTAGTTATTTAATAGATTAATTTCTTATATGAAGAGGAATATTTAAAATGTGCATTGGTATCGTTTAAAATATGGGTAATTTCAAATTGGTCTAAATATACACTGTAAGTGTCCATGTCTTTAGGTGTATACAGCAAAAAATCATTTTTTATTTTTATTTTTTCAAAAAATCAGATAATGTAGCAGACCATTTCTTTAAGAGGTTTACTTGGTTTTTGTTGGCAGCCTGTATGCAAGCCCTGCATCTCTGGACGCTGCTTACCACATATGCTGTTGCAGTAGGACAAAATCAAGGACAGAAGAAGCAAGAGTGCCCTAAGCTCAACGCACAGGTACTCTTTTTAAATGCATGAAAAAAAGTGCTGTCAGTCAATTGTCCAAGAATAGCCTCTTAAAACATGCACTTCTTCCAAAAATGTCCAAGTCAGAGTCCAGTGCTGCAGTAAGCACAGAAATTTGTAACATATCAATCAATCTTATAAACAAAATTCTGAAATGGGGGAAAACGCTTTTGACTAATTTCCTGAACATTCAAATTTGTTTTCTTTTATTTCTTCTATTTTTTAATAAAATACATATTCCCATATTTAGTATGCTTGGGTCTTAAATAAAAACTTCTCCCTGTCCAGTTACACTACACTTTTTAGGATTCTAGTACTGTTGCAAAATATGCTACAAATTAGCATAATCAGCGCTTTGATATCTGAGTGTCATAACTGCAAAGATCAGGTTTTTTTCCCTCTTTGATCAGCAGTCTAAAACTATGACTTAGTAAAGCTTACTAGGTCACCAAAGCATTTCTTGCCATAGTATTTGAGGTATCTTACTTCAAAATCATATTTTTTTTACTGCACTCTTGTTTTTACTACACACACTTCAATTCCAATTTGGCTTTTTACAGCTACTAACTTTCAAACTTTAGAAGTTAGAAACTGAGGCTTTATGCCTTCTGAAAGCTGCAGTCTAAGTTTACAGATACAGCACTGGTTTATAGCTTTAGCATATTTCAAAATAATGTCCCTGCAATCATATCAAATGTGAAAAGGGATTAGGAGAAACTAAATGAAAGTAATCAAAGTGATGTGGGGTTTGTACGTCAGATTTCATGAAACAATTACTGTAGGTCATCAGGAAAATGAGATTTCCAACTTTTAGGTGGCATTAACCATGGTTTCCAAAATATCAGATTTTGAAACTGTCACTGGTATCTTGCGCTATCATTTTGGTACTGGTACATAACTGAGTATACGATAGCAAGTCCCAAGCCTTGGACCAGGATATTTTTAATTCCCTCAATAAATCTAATCACATAGTAATTTTTAAAATGCTAGTTTGCTTTTGCAAGTTGAGCTCTGTGAGAGCTCCTCTTGGCTTTTAAAATGTTACTGGACGTCGTCACCACCACAGCATAAAAATAAAATTTGCAGTTAACTTTTAGTCCTCACAACTCTGTTGCAGCTTCCTTGTTCAGAAATGGCATAAAGAATCAAAGTAGATTTTCTTGTTTCCTCTGAATTAAAAGTTGTTGTTAATTGATTTAGAATCTGGAAGATTGCCTAGTTTTGTTGAGGCTTAAATTGTGTCACACAATTCTGAAAACAAATGTAATAGCAGTTAAAATTCATGAGATTAGTAACATTCATACACATTAAAGCACAACTAATTCTTACCTGATTTAATTCTTGTCCAGGATCTTAACATTTTTGATGGCCATATGGTTGCCTTAGTTTTATTATAGGTTTACAAAGCGAATGCATACCAGCTTGCATCTCTCAACAAATTTAGTAAGAAAACAGCTAATTTCTAAGGCTCTTGACAAAGAGTACTAACACACATGGAAATAGACCTTACTCCATAAAACAGCCTGTGTACAATTCTCAGGTTGTCTTCTATTTTTATCATTATACCATCCAGGAGAGGAGGGAGGGTTCTAGCAGCTCTTCTTTTTGAGAAGCATGCATAACAATTAGTCTTGGCAAAACAAGCAAGAACTTTATATATACTAAGTAGTGTAGAGTTACAAGGCTATCAGTTTAAAAATACACTGCCCATTTTTCCATGAGCTCGTTCAGGGTATCTCCAGAACAGTGGTGTTTATAATCTTAGACTAGTTGTTAATGAAAATCTGAATTATGATTAATCTTGTTCAGGATGTTCACCTAGATCTAATTGTGGAATTACTTCTATGTCTCAATACAATTAATACTGAAAATAATTTTCTGTTTCAAGTCAGATTTTGAGCTCCTATCACTTACAGGTAATAAAATTTTTAGAAAAACCTCCTTCAGCCTGAAATATCCCCTGATTAGTCAATGGCCAAATGGGATTTGTTTGGAAAGCCTGAAATAAATCTGAGAAGCTGTTTTTGAGTTGTAGGACTTAAAAGAAATTGAGGTTTTTAACATTCTCCACACTGTGTCCCCTACCCGAAATCTCTTAACACACAAAAAGTATGGTCTGTAAAGTTCAAATAGTTTGTTTAGCTAGGCCTCAATGAGAACGTGCGCACAGAACCCCACATATATTAATAATGCTTTAATATAATAATTATCCAAAGTGGAATTCCTTAATTTTGGGGACACTGAATTCCCCCCTGGGGATTATATATCTGTCATTAACATTGCAGTTTTTAAAAGATTCACTTTATCTAAATCTTTCATTTAGTTTTTTAAACAGCTTGGTGTAGCCTTCCTTGTGACAATAGCCTTCAAAATGTAAAGGGGACCACCAATGTTCTCATTGAGTGACCTATGCAGTAACAAGAACCTCCCTCAAGATCTTGATCTATGCTCACCCCAAAACTCCAGCAAATGGTAGAGGAAGACCTGCTGTGGAATTTTCCCCTACTCTTCCCCCTTAAAATCAATATATTCCCCTCAGATACCTGCTCTTGGCTTCAGTGACTGTCAGTAGCCCTCCCCCAATATATTGACCAATGCAGCAAACCCTACTCTTCTTCTTTCCCCAAAAAGATGTAGCTTCATTTAGAGGGAAGGGAAGGATAACTCTCCTGTGGGTACTCTCTGAACACTTGGAAGATTCTGAAAGACATGCCTAGAGTAGTGGGTTGGTGGGGAAGCAATTTCTCACCTTCTCTCCCCAGGCCACTCTCAGTGCTCTGGTTTCAAGCCATAGAGGTACTGCATATTTGTCTCAAAAGTATGAATTGTAATTGCAAGTCTCATTTAAAATAGATGCTAAAATACTAGTCTCTGACCCAGATACATTATTCCCACAAGTTGTAAAGTCCATATCAACATTTACTGCCAGGAGAAATGTCTTGATTTTATACACCACTTCAGCAAAACCAAAATCCTTTTCATGATTCTCAGTGGGTGCAGAAAAGGTCTTTGACCAAGTATAATATTGTAGTGTATTGTGTTTGAGGCCTTAACTAAATGTGGCCTAGAAGGATGATGTCAAAATCAGGAAATTGCACAGTCTCACAGATATTTGTTTGTTAGTGGAAAACTACTCCACTCTTTGTTCTCTCAGGACACAAAATATGGATGTGTCTGACTCTGTTGCTCAGATAAGTATAATAGAGCGTTGTATTATTAAAGCAGAAAAAGGAATTGGTGGAGGAAACTGACAGTCATGCCTGGAGGATGATTTATTGAGATATTTACTTATCCTGTGTATTCCATTCCCAAATTAGTACTGTAGGTTTGAATTTTGAATCAGTTTTGATAAAATTGGATCACTCCAGTTGCAAGCAAATCCTAAATAAGCCAGAGGCACTTGTGCAGAGGATTGTACACTAATGAATGTTTTTTCCCCTTTTATATAGGCCCAAACAAGATCAATATCTGGGAATATAAATTCCCAATAAATCAAAACTAGTCCATTTTAACATTCTCCCTACTATAACAGTCAAACAACCTAGATGGATGAACACATCACTAATATTGTCAGGCTGGCACTACTTAAAATGAATTTTATCACTCATCTCCTGGATCAGCTCTCTAGATTTCCCCTGTAGTTTTAAGAACTTCATCACTCTCTCTCTCTCTCTTCAATAAACAAAGTTTTGGGAGACCTAAATCTGCCACCAGTTTTTTAAGTAGATTTTGTAATGTAACAAAGCAACTGTCACTAGAAGCACTGTTTCTATTTGTTGCTTTTCAGGCAGATTGGATTTCTGTAAGCTCTTTTATTCTATTTTGAAGCTTACACTTGGTGTCATTGGCTTCAATGGAACCAGGATTTTGCCCTTTAAATTTAGTATGAATTTTGTGATCAGATGTAATTTTAGTTTCTCTCTACCCCTCTCTACCATATTCTACCAGGGTAATGTAAATTATTTATATGCAATAGCAATGATGGAAAAAAACATGAATAATATATATAAATACCTTGGACACTATGTAAAAACAAACAAAAGAACAGGAGCATCATGCTCCATAAATTAAACACTAAATAAACTTAAAACTCTGTCTTTCTCATTAAGTAATTCTTCTCACTACATACCCATGTGTGAGATGCAGATCTAAAGTACAGAATGGTCCTGCAAGTTGTTACCCTTATTCTCAGAACTTGTCTCCATATCTTCTTTATACAAATTGTCTTCTACTATGGCTCTGTAGGACTGACGGTTTTCTGAATCTGCACTGTCAATTAGAGCTCATTCATCAACATGTAAGCTCACACACAACCTACCTCAGCAATGTCAGAATTGCCTTTCAACACCATCACCTTCTTTTACACCCTCGCCCAAAAGATAACTGTATCCTGATGGGCTACTCCAGTAACTTCTGCATATCCGCTATAGAATGTTCCAGGGCTGTGGATCTTCATTCACATCTTTATTATAAGTGTTAAATAGGAGTGCCTAACTGACTACTTCCATAAAACTTACTTTAAACTTCTCATATATTTCTAATCCTTTTGAAGTCCTGATTTCTTATGATCTTCATTGTTTTCTAGGCTTTCTATTTAGACAAGGTGACAAAAACTGAACACAGGATTCAAGATGGTGATATACCATCAATTATACAATTGCTCACAAGTGTTCTCTGTTTCTTGGTACCTCTTATTTTTTCAACCAACCAATACATCAGAATTTTTGATGCGCTTGTGTATATTGAGCTAACTCCTAGAGCTTTCCTGAGTGGTTACAGTTAATTCAGAATTTCTGTGTTCACGTGACTTTTTTTATGGGCTTTACCTTGCATTCCTATGTTAGTTCATTTCTGTATGTCTTCTGAATTCCTCCCAACTTGGATCCTCTTATCTACTCCAGCTATGAAGAACGTGAACACAAATGCAGCAAAAAACAATAAGCTCCATAGTCGGGAGCATGGGGGGGAAGGTACTGAAGTATAAGTCCTACATACTTTTCTCTGTAGTACCCAATAGGAAGCTAGTGATCACTTATAAAAAGTAGTGCACTTAAAATGTACTAAAACTAAAGTAATTCCATGGTCAACATATTTTAGTCAAAATGTAATAGCTTGTATTCTTATTTGTAATTAAATTATCACTTATAGTTTAAGTGATTAGTTCACTGCTTTTTCATAAATAGAGACGTTGGTTTCAACTATTTAAAGATCTAACATAACGCTGCCTGATAGAGACTTCCAATCTATTGAAGGACACAGATTGTACCCAGGATGCAGGCCTGCTTCTGCCTGTGAAAATATCTACATTACAGGATTTGGATTTTATTAACTAATATGAGTTGTCCTCTCTTTGGAAGTGGCACTTTTGTTCTGAAATATTGAGTATTGAATCTGCCTTTCTTCCTTGATTCTCATGTAGAAGCTATATTGGAACTAAAGGAGAAGCACAAGTTCTCAGCATCAATTAGTACCAGTGAGAGTGAGGTAAGCCACTTTGCAACATAGATGAGGCATGATGCTTTCTTTATGTCCAGAAATGCTTGCTGAAAATGTCATGCACTGAAACAATCACATTTTCTTCTTTAAGAACAGCCTTTTTTGGGCAGAAAAATAAACCTAGCATTTTAAAAGTATTTCAGAAACCTAAAAAGAAATTGGTTTAGTCCAAAGCAAAGCATTATCAGTGTCAAGATATTCGAACTATGCCCAGAGAAATCTCTGGGAATTAAAAAGAAGTTTAAATGTACCTCTCTCCAATCTCATTCCCTCTCTTCTTGGTAAGTAAGCCAGCCTAATAATGTCTGAAATATTACTTGCATAGGACAATTATATCATTTTTGCATTCCCTCCCTTCTAAACATGCACATCCATTTTATATAATTGAAATGGAAGGATTCAGAGGTGAGTAATCTTTCAGATTCCTGGAGTGAAAGAACCACAGATCAAGGCTGAGGAACTCTCTTCTTTCAAATACTGTAGGAATTCTCTTGTTCAGGCATAAAAATACCCATTTATTCCAGTTTGTCTATCAGCAATCCACAAACTGCAAAATCAATTTTAATATCTTCTGTAAAATGCCTCAGAAAAAGTTGAAAATTGTAATGTTTTGTTTCATACCATAAGACTCTAATTCACCTGATGTACTGACAATAGTTCTTGTGAATACTTTTTTATAGCTGAATTATAAAATTCATAAAATTATATGCAACTCTGGTGTGACTCTCAAAGGACTCACAAGAGGATTCTTGATTAACCAACAGATTTGACAAGCATTTTTTATGAAGAGTTTACTGTGTCCTTGTCAGAACTTTCATGATTCCCCATTCTTTATTTTTTCCTAATTTAACTTTCAGATTATCTAACACTGAATATCCATCCATTTAAAAGGGACAAGAGAGGTCCAGATGCTGAGTTAGACTGCACCACTGTATAAAGAGTGGTTCTCTTCTGAAATGTGTCTATATAAAAATGGCACCTTACTTACTACTCAACAGAACTTTAAGTGTTGTTGGTGATGACACAAAACAAATGTATCCGGATTGCAGTCCAGTCCAGACAGTTTTCTTGGTTATGTAGTGCTCACGAAGGTAACAGCATATGACACTGAAACCACATAGAAAATAAATCTGAAATGAGAAGGGGGTGGGTGTATATATGTGTGTGTTAATAGTGACGTTCCTCACCAAAACTAACTTCATGACCCATAGTGATCACTTGTGAGCAAAACAAGACAGTTCTAACTTCCTACAAAAGAATCTGAGCGTTCTGTCTTGGCAGTGTTCCCACCCGGAACCAGCCTGTTGCATGAGCAACTGGAAATGGATTTTTGTCATCTGAGTGGCAGTGCAGAGTTCTACCAGTTCTCAACTGGTATTGAAATATTTTGCCTATAATGTGCTCTCAGTATAGAATCCTACACACATAGCAGAGAGCTGGTGTAACTGGCTTCAGTATGTATCTGTAATAAATATTTGAAATTTTTATTAACTTTTGAGGAGCGCCTTCAACCACAGAAAAAATTTTGTAGTTTGCTTCGTAAATTTCTGTTAATCTTGGGCAACAATTGCCGTGCTGTGATGTTATTGCAAGTCTCAATTTTAGGTGTGCATTTTTTTCCCCAAAGTTTCTCCAAATCTTTTGATTACTGGTAGCATTGCTCTATTCAAAATGGCTGCCATTTCCTGTAACTTTTAATGGAACTGAAAGCAGACTCACCTCAGTTACGGTGAATACAACTTCCTTATAGTCTTTACAGGTGGTCTGCTTCTAGTAACAGTGATTACCATCTCTTCATTGTTTCCAATGGAACTGAAACTAGTCTGCCCTCTCAGCTATATGATTTGAAAACTGAGAGAGCCCAGGGAATGTGGGTACTAAAAGAAGATTGAGAGAGCAAGTGAAAGGAAAAGGAAGAAAAATATGGTAGGAGAGAATTGTGGGACATGAGGCAGAAGAATGAAAATAAATTACAAATGGAGATTGGGAGAGGGGCCCAAGAGAGGCAGAAAAATGATTGGAGAAGGAAAGAATGAGAGCTCTTCAATCCTAAAATAAGAAAAGTTACCCTCCTAACAGCTATCAGAACCCATTTGATTTAAAGTCTTTAGTCTAATCACAAAGCAAATTGGAAACAGTGCAGTTTGGGGGCAATATATGCCAGTTTCTTGTGATTTTTGAAGGTTGGCAGTAGAGGATAATGCTTTCACTCTGTCTAAATACAAATCTAAGAGTCATCTTAATTGTCAGTTACATTGTCAGCGTTTGCAGGATTTATTCCCCCTCTCCCGCCCCCGCCGAACAAAATAACATTTCATCATGGTGAAAATGACAAGAGTTCTGTTAAGAAGGTTGGTTTTCTTAGTTTTATTTGGGTTTTATTTCCACAGCAACTTATATATTTAACACACTGTGAGGGCTCATTGATGAGGGTAGAGTATGAGAGAAATTATTGTCAAGAACAGGAAAGAAGATCAGTGTTGCATGATTAGATTGATGCTCATCAGTCATCAAATAAGAATTTCTCTGGAAGCCCCATCAGTTACTTGAGAATCTAAGCTCTTTTTTACAAATATTTTTCTAGCTTTTATGTGGCAGAGATAATGAGCTAAGCATGAACTGATGCAGGCTGAGTTTGAACAGTGAATGAAAACATTAACTCATAGCCAGTTACATCCCTTAATTCCCATGGTGGTTACAGAAAGCCTCAGATGCAGGTGATAGGTGGTGCAGGTGATATCGCTGTGCATGTGTTAGGTGGTGCATAGGGACTTTGCAAGAAAAAGAGGATTTGGGCATGGTAGGAATGATGCTGGGCAGTGAACAGAGAATTCACAGGGTAAAAGCACCAGCGTAAGCAGTGCTTCAGCTTCTGCTACTAACTTTAGAGTCATAACAACACATATATGGAGCACTTCTGCTCACCAGGTTGGAATGACCACCATACCTTGATCGGTACTTTTGCCGCTAACGTAAATTATCACTGGCAGGGGAGACAACCTGCAAATATGCTCAAGGGGTTATCAGTTGAAACTAGATTTGGATTTGAATATAAATGTTCCCCAATAGTGCATGCAACCCATGCAGTTGGAACACTGTACTAACTCATGAAAACTTGTAAATGAACTAACTTTTACTGTACTTTACCTCTGCCCAAAGTCAAGTTCTTTTGAGCTGTCTCTTCCTCTCCCCCAAAACTGAATAAGTTGAAAACTCTGCCAGTAAGACTGCTCAGTCCTTCCAATTTTTCAAAAGTTAATGTGCAAAACTTCTGTGCCATCTCCTAACAGTACCATCTTAAGTTTTGTTTCCTTGAATTTACATTCATTCCAGCAGTACTGAAATGTGACCTGTTGTATCATAGAATGCCCTGTATGGGTTACTGTAAGCACACCTTTGGAGAACAAGTAATGTTTTGTACACAGTCCTCACAGTTATGAGGTGGATTCTGAGGTCAGTCTTCATAAGTGAACTGAACATCTTAGGAACAACTAAAAGCCATGATAAAACCATCAGTCTTAAGGGCATACAACAGCACATGACACACTCTCAAACCCACAGCTCTTTCTACTTCTTGGTGCCTTACTGCAGGTGGTGCTGCAGTAGCATATCTTGTTTCTCTTCTTCCTTAGAACCCTTTACTTTTCAGTTGATACATGGGGGATGGTGGAAACGGGGGAGTGGCTAATTGAGGACAAATCATTTGGGAAGCAGCATTGACAAGGATGAACAGAGATTGTATACACTTTGGGAACCACTAGCAGTCCTAGGGCATTTTTTTTTCTTTTTTTTTTTACTTCTCCATTATCCTACTCAATGTTACACAGAACTCTCTATATGTAGTACCTGCCCTTTAATGTTTAACAATTAAACATCTGTATTTATTTCCTTCTCTGTTCTATTTCTTATAGATGCCAGAATTTCAGAAGAAGACTGTCCATATCAAGGACCCAGGAAGAGTAGAAGAAATTATCTGTGGACTCATCAAAGGTGGAGCTGCCAAACTTCAGGTGAAAAATGGGATAAAGATGTGTGCAAGATATGAACAAACAATCATGCTGTTTGTTCTAGGCCAGAAAGTGAAATGTGTGTATGACAGGAGCCAAGTTTCAATAAGTCTTCAAAGTTGGGAGATCTGTTGAACTATCTCAGAACACCTCCTAAATTCAAGTGTATAACTTAACCATTTTCCATTAATGTCATTAAATAGTGAGTGACATAAGGTAGCCAAGTCAGGAGATGTCCCAACTGTGGATAATAAAAGGATAACTTCAGGACAGGATGCAAAAAGCATGTTATTTCAATGCATTACTCTAATTATAATATGATATTATATAATTGTGATTATTTATCATAACTGTTGTTCTAATTCTCTATCGTCACAGTAAAGTATTTCAGTAGAGTCTTTATAAGGAGACTTGTGATAAGTCTATTGTCCTCACAGCTATCGGTAGTGATCATTCAGATTCTAGGCATTTACCTTTACTGTGCATCTGTTTTATAACTTTTTTTCTTTTAATAGATTATTACAGATTTTGATATGACATTAAGTAGATTTTCTTACAATGGAAAAAGATGTCCAACATGTCACAGTGAGTACTTTTTATATTAAATGATTTTTTTTTAACTACTGCATGTAGTTTTCTTTCTTGTTTTTCCCTGTTATATGGAGATTTCACCTGCACTTGATTTATTTGAGTTGTACGGTCTAATAAATGAGTTTTTAGAATGTCTTAATTGCTCTCCACCTTAAAAACAGTTCTCAATCAGTGTTTCAGTATATCATGAGATCAAATCTAAATAACTCAGACTTGAAGTTAGAGTGCACAATGCCAGTAGCGTTATCATTGCATCAATAATTTAGACTTGCTGAAGAAGATTTTTATTGGTCACAGGGTTGTGTATGTTGTGGTATGCATTTTTAGAGTTGTCTAGGGTTATAACAATGACATTAGCAAGAGTCATATGGTTAAAACCCCCTGCAGCTCTTGGAAATTTATGCTTTACCCTTCTCTTAAAGCAGAGGAAACGAGGTAATATGTCTTAATGAAATCGAGCTGCTAAAGTTGTCAGGCTACAATAATATGTTGAGAAACTTTTCAATTTAAAAATTTAGAATAAGGGACATCAGTATTTTATTTTGGGTTTGTTTTTTTTTCTTCTTTCCAATTAAATGTTCTTTTTCAGTCCAAACTCTTGAAAGACAAGTATGCATTCTAGTGGGCTCTGGTATGAACAGTTGTGAGCAAACTTGTGGTACAGTAGTATATACTCAAACATTGCTCTTCAGCATTATACAAGGCATAAAAAATAAAAAGTTGAGAGAAATTCAGTCCTTTTGATGGAACTTCTTGTGACTTTTTTTAATAATCTTTTCAGATGTCATTGATAACTGTAAGCTCATCACAGAAGAATGTCGGAAAAAGGTAACCAGAAAATCAGTTAGCCATTGATCACTGGTACAGACTGATTCATTTCACATTATATTTTAGTTCTAGTGTGATCTAATTTATGCTGCACTGTAAGAAACCAGAAGTGAAACTCTGGCCCCGCTGAATTCAGTGGGAGTTTGTTCATTGACTTCAGTGAAGTCAGGAGTTTACCAACCAAGCCCTCAAATTGTTAACCTCGCATAATGTAAGTAAATGTATATTCCTATCAAAACTAGAAATAATCTAGTTTCACAAAATGTGCGGTTTACTTATGTTTCATCTTTATGTATACAAACTAACTTCTTGCACTCATCTGTACATCGGCATACAAAATACAATATAAAGCATTTCAGATTCCATACCAACAATTAGTAAAGTAAATCAGTAAAAATCACAGATAAACGGAGTTGATTATTTAGATCAAAGCATGGAGGTTGGACATGGAATAATCACCTAAGTGCTTTTTTATAATTGAAAGATCTTAAAAGTTCTGGTTTTCTTTTCAGTTATTGCAGCTGAAAGAAACCTATTATGCTATTGAAATTGACCCTGATCTTACCATTGAAGAAAAATATCCTTACATGGTTGAATGGTATGAGTTTATTTTTTACAGTTTTCACAATGAAGTAAGATTTAACTTTTTTGTTTAAAGTCTTTCTAAAATATACGGGCTAAAGTTGACCTATTGCTAATTCAGTTAATTTAATTCACCTTTCTTTGGGGAAAGTTGCACAAAAGAGATTTTGGTGTTGCTGACGCTGCTCAGCTGGGGCATCCTGAACAATGTATAATGTATTCCTGCTCAAAAATCAATGATATATTTGTGAACAAATTCACTAAATATAATTCCCCATGTTTTGGCTGGATACATATTTAATCATAACTTGGTCATAGGGTATTTTTAGAGTGTCTCACATTAGTAGATCATTTTAAAAATCTTACCAAGAATTAAATGTAGTATGCTACTACAGACAAATGAAATTCAGACTTAAATGCGAGCCTTACAATCCTTAAGTCAATGGAAGTTTGACTCTTTTTTTTTATTTATTATTCCTAGGTACAATAAATCACATACTTTACTTGTTGAACAAGGTTTACAAAAGGATAAATTTGCAGAAATCGTGCGGGAATCTGATGTTATGCTGAAGTAAGATTCTTTGCATGTCAGATCTATTTAAAGTGTTTCCGTGGACTCTACACTATTGCTATTATGCTTACTGCTCATATCAGGAAACCATTTTTGTTGAAAACTGTAGATACGTAATATTTTCAGAAGAAATTGGATGTGAATATTACATGACTCGTGTCTATTTTGCATCTGAAAAATACATTAACATGATATCAAAGATGTATTAGAATGAACACTTGAGATATTTGCAACTACAGATAGTCTACTGTGTCAGACAACTTTTGACATGGTGTCTTACATGGTTGTTATTCCTATAAACTTTCTGCCTCACAAATATACATACAGGAGAGGTTTTCAACAGTACCACAGGGATTTAGGCACTTGACTTTAAGCCTTTGAAAATACTAACAAAGTAGCAACAAGACAATTTAGGAATGTCTATATATTTTTGAAATAGTGGAATATTATTCTGTCCCTAAGAAGAGAGACAAGTTTAATAACCGGCATTCTTGCCCCAGTGTCCTTACTCTTACTGAGGCGCCAGTGTTTTCTCCTATATTCTGTGCTTTTCTATCAGCATTTCCAAAGAGATCTTCCAGAGAACTGGCTGTAAGTTTGGAATGTGTGGTGGTGTTTTTTTAAAAATCAGCCTTGGGATGCAAGAATTTAATTTGTCTGGATTTATTTATTCTTGCCTATGGTACTGGACAGTTTGCTTCAGTTTTTTACTGTTGCATCAGATAAGAAAAACCTTTTTTAACCACAAAGAAGCATTATACTAAGACTCTGCTTTTAAAGGGAAATGCACGTGCAGCATCTGTGCACATATATAAATGAGTTTCAGCTGCATGAATCTGCATCATTACAAAACACTTTCAGAATGCAGGCATTACCTATAACATACTATACTTGGCTGTACAAGCAGGAGCATATAGAATAGAAGCAGGAAAGTGATATACGGCATTAGTTGAACCATTAGTGGAATATTGTGTCCAGTTCTGGTGTCACTTTTTAAAAGATGTTGACAAATTGACAAAGGTTCAGAAAATAGCTACAAGAATGATTCAAAGTCTGGAAAACTTGTATTAACAGGGAGAGCCTAAAGAGGCTCAACCTATTTAGTTTAACAAAGAGAAGGTGTTAAGAGGTGACTTAATCGTGTATACCTAGAGAGAAGATTTCTGATAGTTAGAGAACCCTTTAATATAGCAGACAAAAGCATAACAGGATCCAATGGTGGGAAGAGTCTGCACTGTATTCCATGTGAGGGCAATTAACAGGGCTGTCAATTAATCGCAGTTCACGCATGCAATTAATTTAAAATAAATTAATGCATTTATTTGTAATGAGCGTTGATCCCATCCCAGGGCGCCATGTTCAGGGGGATGCCTCTCCTCCCGCTGCCCTGCTCCACTGCTGCTCCTCCCCCACCTCCCCATGGAGCTGCCCGTGGTCAAACTGCACCAGACCAGGAGCCTGCCTCCTGTCTGCTGTGCAGAGTGGGGTAGGAGAAAGGGGGCTGATGTTGGCGTGTCCCCCTACCCCCACTCATGTACCTGGTCACCACTGAGCGGGGAACAAAGGGAGCCTGTCTGCTGCTGGCTCATGAGCAGGGCTAGCCTTATGAGTGGGCGGGCTGGACTACCACCCAGGACACGGCACTCAGGGGGGAGGGCACCTCCTCCCCCCGCTGCTCTGCTGTCTGCAGCTGCTGCTGCTCCTACACTCCCCCACCCCTGCCTTGGAGCCACCCCTAGCCAAGCTGCTTGGGACCAGGAGCCTCCTGTGCACATGGGGTGGAGGGTGATACTGGGGTGTCCCCATTTCCTAGCCCATGTACCTGGTCTCTGCTGAGTTGGGGTTGGGGGACAGGGAGCTTGTCTGCTGCTGTTGCCTCTGGGTTAGGAGTAGGAGCTGCCAGCAGCTGCTGCTGTCTGAGCAAACATTCAGGCTGGTGAGTGCAGTGCTTAAAGAGACAGTGTGTTGAACACACTCAATCCAACACACAAACACAGTGTCTCACTCCCTGAACACACACACACACTTCCCCTCCAACATCCAAAAATATTTAATTAAATGGTATTCTGTTATTGTTTAACAGAACAATTAAAACTGCAAGTAATTGGGACTTTTTTTAATCTTGATTTAATTTTTTTAATAATTAGACAGCCCTAATAATTAATAATTGGAAGAATTTACCTAAAGATGTGGTAGATTCTCCAGCACCTGAAGCCTTTAAAACAAGATTGAATGTCTGTCTAAAAGATATATTCTCGCTAAATCAGAAGTTATGGCTCAGTGCAAGAATTATGTGGTGAAAGTCTATGATGTGTCGCTTCCCACAGCTCCCATTGGCCAGGAATGGCAAACCACGGCCACTGGGAGCTGCGAGCAGCCGTACCTGCAGACGCTAAGGTAAACAAAATGTCTTGTGGCCTGCCAGGGGCTTGCCCTGAACAAGCCACGAACCACGTTTGGGAACCCCTGGACTACATGATCATAATGGTCCCTTCTGGCCTTAAAAAACTATGAAAACATAAATACAGTGAAATGCCTAAGGAAATTTCCCCATGAAGTTGGGAAAGTCTTTTGAAAATTTACTTTTCATGTTTTGGGCAATTTTTTTCTGTGTTTTAGCTTGTATTTACATCCTGTTCTGCAGGGAAGGATATGAGAACTTCTTTGATAAGCTCAGTGAACATAATATTCCTGTGTTCATATTTTCTGCTGGGATTGGAGACATCCTAGAGGAAGTCATCCATCAGGCTGGCGTCTACCATTCTAATGTCAAAGTAGTTTCCAATTTCATGGATTTTGATGAGAATGTAAGTATGAAATACTACATTTCTGGAGTTGAAACAGGTAGGTAGAGGGATAAAGTGTGTATTACCCATATAATACAGCATAACACTCTAATTGAGCATGTTAATGCAGCAGATGCAGTTAATTGCCCTGCCATTTGGAAAAGGAGCACTGTATAGTCAGTCCTTGTCCTCGGTACAAAGCAAATAGAAGATAACCACCCACGTGGTTGATAGCTTACTTGTGGAGTGTTCTTGGGGCAGCATAACGGTGTGCTACCTTTTTTGCTCATGGCAGATCACCGATTTACAGTCTAACCCCTTAGCAATGCTTCTGCTCTCTGATAGTAATGAGTCTTGCATAAAACCTAAGAGGATTAAAAGAATAAATATTTGCCCAAAATAAAACATGTCACTCTGAAATTTAATCTGTTCTCATAACATTAGAAATAACTTTTAGCATTTGTTTAATAGGGTGTGTTAAAGGGATTTAAAGGAGAATTGATTCATGTTTATAACAAACATGATGGTGCCTTGAAGAACACAGAGTACTTCAAACAGTTAAAAGACAACAGCAACATCATATTGCTTGGAGATTCACAGGGAGACTTAACTATGGCAGATGGAGTTGCAAATGTTGAACACATTCTTAAGATTGGCTATCTAAATGATAAAGTAAGTAGTTTACATATTGGTAAGTTTGGGGTAGGATATTTCCTTCTAATCACACATACTGTGGAGCAGCAAAATAAAGATATTCTATAAAGCATTATGTACCTACTAAAGGGGTAACTTTAATATCTTCTACAGTTCAAATGTATTCCAAAGATGACACTCAAAGGGTTTCCTCACCTCACACCAATGACTTGTTAAAGCAGAAGCTTAACTTTCCCCCATCCTTTAGTATTCTCTTTACTGGAACTTCTCCTGAAGCAGCTGTCTTGCTGGGATATGAAATTCAGGGGCTGGGGAAAGGCTATAAAGTAATCAATCACCTTCATAGGCAGTGATTCTTTCTCTCCTTAAATTTTGTCCCTTTTTCCTTCAGTCCCACATCTGTGTCTGAGCAAACTTGCTATATTAAAAGCAAGAAACTTTCTCCTACTTTGGATGAGACCCAAGACTTCGACTGCAAAACTAAAAGGCACTTCCAAAGTGAAAATGCATTCCAAATTGAAATATATACCATATTCAAGGGGTGTAAAATACTGCCTGTATTTTCTTCTCATCCACTAATGACACAATAGAAGTCCATTCCCAAATCCTACAGCCTCTTCCTGTCATGGAGCTGCGACAGGTTTCAACCTGGTTTGTTACTCATTGACAACATCATTATGCATGAAGTCTTGAGTACAGCCTGCCATAAATGTATATTGGGGGAAAAAAAAGCCATATGTACTTGAGCGCCTATTATACATACTCTTAAATAAGTGGTTTGAATTTTAAACTTGCTTTTAGTCTCACTTCCACAAACTGTGGAACTCAAACCCTCAGTAGCTAGCAGTGGATATGCTTATTTCACCTTGATAATGAGGGGGGGGTGGGCGGGAGGAGACTTGATACTAGTTTTATAATGGTGGTGGACTTTTCTACATTAAAACCTGTTAACTGGGTGTTCTTCCCCCCTTCATTCATGCTGCTAACAAGGTAGAAGAACTTCTGGAAAAATACATGGACTCTTATGATATTGTTTTGGTGAAAGATGAATCTTTAGATGTGGCCAATTCCATCCTACAGAAAATCCTGTAAATTGCATCCTCAAGTCACTCTACTTTTCCTAATTGGACAACTGGACAGAAGAGCACACTTGTGCTATCTTAGAGATGTGTTTATTATCCATATTTTCTGAACTCTTGTAATTCTTAATTTAAAAATTTTGATCATTTTTGGTATCTAAAAGTAATATACAGCATCCACTGTCAACTGGAAGCTTTACTGTTCTTATGCCACCCCTCACTGTCTCTCACCTCTGCTCTGTTTTAACAGATGTAATTAACTTTACGGCTTAGAGGACATTGCAATTTGTTCTTTTAATCATGCATATGAGAGGGGTGTTTTAGAAATTGGAGATATTTTGTAACATTTAAGATGTAAACATTCTGTGATTAGCTAATGTGCAGGGGTCTGTGTTGTATTTTGTACAGTCCTGAGTTGTCTCTCACACAGACAGCTATATTCAAGAATCATAGTTGCACTTGAGGGCAGTGGTGTTATTTTAATGTGTCACAGTAAGTTTTCATAATATATTGGGTTTTTCCTGTGGTGAAAATGCTACAACATAAAGATGTCATGGTTCAGACAAAATGTTACTGTATGTGGACTCTAGTATCACTTTACACACTATTTTAAATCAAATCACTGATTTCAAAAACTTGCTAAAGTTTACTTTTAACTAAATAGCACTGCCTTATCAGTAACAGTTGAAAGTTAAGTGTTAGTCACCTGTAAAGTTTATAGTTGACTGGCTTTGGGTGTTTTGCACAACAGCTTTAGAGAATAGCTACCCAAAAAAATCTCCCATGGCAGGCTGTAAAATACAGTTAAGGGAAGCAGTTTGCTCTTTTGGTTACCTTTTAACATTTATTTACGTTCAGCTGTGCAGTGGGAGAATTACACAGGTAGCTTGCTTTTCTGGTGTAATCAGTACTACGCTTGAGTCAAAGGAAACTTCTCAGTTCTGTAAGGATAATTTTACAAACTAGCACATCAGCTCCCTGTCAGGACTTCATTCTTTATGCTGCTTTATATGTAGTAAATCACATCCCATATTATAACAATGATTCTAAATACCTCTAAAGTGACAAGTAGTGTACATACATAACTTGTTTTATCCTATTAATTATCTTTTGTGAACTTAAGTTTTGGTTTAATTAACGGTGCCATTACAGTTCATTATGTAAATCCTCCTTTCACAGGATTAACCATGGTGTTCACTCCTTGTCAAACTGACTGCAACATGAGCCCAGTACGTTATAGATGATTGCTACATCTATTCAACTCCTGTTAACAATAAGTGAGTTGGCCGTCTGTGTTTTTCCCCACCCACAAAGTAAAGGTAGTTCTTGAAGTGACTGGCCATATGGATTACACTTTTCACGTGCATGTCCCCTATGCACATAGGATTGGATTGTTTTGGCCAGCAGTGTCAGTGAGGCCACTCCGAGGTGTCCTTGTATCTGTCTCCTCTCAGGCGCAAAGCAGGCCCAACCATCCCTCTGTTCTCTTACCACTGCAGCAGCTCTATGCACTGTTAGGATTAGTAATGTTAATTAGTTCAGGAGTGAGTTGTAGTCTTTAAATTCTCTTGTGTCAAATGACAATCAGATATTTTGCTTGGAGGCTAGACAAGTATAAGGGATCCAGCACTATGATAGAAGCAAAACCCCCAGGGTTGTTAACCTGCTCCTTGTGTAACACTTCAGTGCCTGCTTACAGCTGGGCACTCATTCAATATGCTCTCTCTAATCAAACAAAAAGCTAGAGAGGCTTGCCTAAAACTTTCTCTTGGAGTGCTCTGTACAAGCCTTCAGATAGCAAAAGGAAGGATGTAGCTAGACCTCAGTTATTACATCCCTCCCTTTATAGTTCGCCCCAGTGACTCAAAACTCTGCCCCAAGCACCCATGCTCTGTTAACCAAGAGACCCTACTTGTTCACTTCCATTCTGGCACTGGTGACTCCTGAGAGGTGTAGGAAGGAACACAGCTTCAGAATCAGGTTGAGATGTTGGTTACCCTCTGCCATGCCTATGAAATCCAAATACAAGAGTCACCCTGGCCCTGACTCAACAGGCAAAAGGTAGCCAATGGCCAGACTTAGGTCCTTTTGGTGCATTAGTACTACCTGTTAAACATATGCATCTGGTACCCACTAAACTTGTGGACCACCCTTTCTTTTGCACTGACCTCCTTCATACCTTGCTCATTGACACCATCCCTATTGGCACAGCGCATATGCAGTATGGAGTGATTTCTATGGTCCCAATAGCGCAGCCACCCTTGCTAGGTAAGCAATCAGTTACAGAGACCTTAGTACTGACTCATTTCCCTCTAGAGTGGACATTAGAGCACGCCTGAAAGAGTAGCCCCACCATTGGAGGAAGTGTACTCCTTTTCATCCTCCTTGTTGATGTGCAGTAGGGACTCATCTTTCCTCCACGGGGATCGCACAGAGAAACATGAACTGCTCTCTCAAAAGGACAGGGCAAGGATTTCCAAGAACAGGCTGCTTGTTGTCCTCCATTATGTCCCACCAGTCTATATCCCAGCCACGTGCTTATCAACCTTTAACCCTGCCGATTAAGATATGCAATACCATATCTGCGAGCCAGTAGCTTCTGCCCCCTACCAGGGCTAACTCCCCTCCCAAGTGGCAATATAGATCTTTGCAGGCAGGTCAACTAAAACAGCCTCAGATACTAGAGACAAAGATCAGACAAGGGAGAACAATTCATCTCACCTGCAATTTCCTCATCTGCCCCTGATGAGGCAGTGAACCCCTCACCGTCTTCTCCAGTTGACTTATTTAAGTGGTTCCAAGATGTTAAAATGCATGGCAGAAGCTTGACCTACATTTGGGGGAGGTACAAGAGACCACAAATTGTTGGATGTTCTGCACCCTTCCAAGGGCAGTAGGCTCACCAAGGCAATACAACAATTACTGTAAGATAAGCAACCATTCTTTCCTTGAGTACATGCTAAATGGGGGGTTCAAAAATATTTCCATAAGAAGGGCTGCATGTTAATAAACTGAAACTTTCCTTCTACGATCACTTACTCTTGGGGGAATTCTGCCCACAATATTTTCAAATTCTGCAAAATACTGCATATTTTGTCAAAATAACACAATATAATCACGCCAGCTTCAATAATTTTGGTAATTTATTTCAAAATATCTGTCAGCAAGTATGTCTGTAACAATATGGACAACAAAAAAAGATTCAGAAAATGGTTTTTGACAAATAGTTTCCTTACTAGGCATATTAATACAGAACTTTCAGTAATAATTCATTTAAACTACAATACAGACACATGCTTCCCCCTCGGAAGCATTGAAAAGGCTTGAGGGAATCAGGGATAACAGAGGAGCTCAGGGAGAGGGAAGTAATTGCTGGGAAGAAGCCTGGGCGCTAACCTGAAGAGTTGTCGGATATGGGTGGAAGTAAAATGGAACGGGTTTTTTTTTGGAGGGGTGGGGGAAGATTGTTGGGGAGTCTCTCCCATGGAGACTCTGGCTGACCCCTAGCCTCTTTCAGGCAACTCTGCCTCTGTCCCTATGTGTCCCTGCACCCCCACTCAGTCATCCCTGTCTCCGTTTGGCCCTGCACCCTCACTCCCATTTGGCCCCCATCCCAGTGTAACCCCCCGGCCCCAACAGCCCTATGCTGTCCAACTCCCTCTATACCACCTGGCCCCATGCACAGGGCACTGTGAGGAACACAGCCTCTTCTCCCTCTCCTCTCTCTGCAGCTAGCTGCTCCTGACCAGGAGTGGCTGCCCTCTGTTCTGCCACCACAGCAGTCCCTGGTGGGCAAAAGGTGTAACTGCATCACCTCTCCCACAGAAAGTATTTTCTGCTGAGAAAAAATATTCTGCAGGGGACATGAATTCTGCATGTATGCAATGGCATAGACTTCCCCCCAGGAATAATTTCTTAACATTGCTGTGGCACCCACAAATCTTGCCTACATGGAAGATTAAGACTCATACTTATGTATTTTTTGCTTTTTTGGAAGGAAAAAAAAATTACTAGCTGCTTCCATCTTCCTTTTCCAATTTATTCTGATGGCTAGAAACAAGAACCAGCATTGTATGACCAGCTAACTGTCCACATACTACTCATCTCCAGAGCCCCATCAGGTGCTGAAACACTTAATTTTTTTAAAATTGTGCCTATAATTTAAACAGCAATTTTTTAAAAATTAGTTCTTATAACTTAAGATAGCTGCATGATTTATTCATTCAAGTTTCAGGGGAAGAGTTTAGTCATACTCCAAATTCCTAAACTAAATTTTCATGCACAACCAATATTTCCCCTTTTCTCCCCCTCCCCAATTGGCAGTACATTTAAAATGCAGGTGCTGATTCAGCCTGAATTAGAAAGTAGCATGAAGACCTAATTGCAGACAACAAATAAGAGTGGTTATACTGAAAGTAAATTTACTTAAGTTTTACCTCTACTCACCCTTTCAGTTCTCTTTTGTAAAAATCCAGGCTCAGATACCTGAGACCATCTATCACAAGTTTCCTCCCAAACAAGTGTGGCAGGCTACTCAAATGTTTGCATGCTACTGAAGATACACAGTAGGGTTAAATAAGTCAGAAAGGAAGAGTGAGTTAAACTCAGTGGGACATTGCCATGGGTCTGGCTATGAATGCCACACAAGATTGTTGCCTATTAGGTGAGGAGCTTAAGACTTCCATTTACTATGGTTAAAATGACAACTTGTCTTTTTGATGGAACTGTTACAAAAATTTGGATATCTGTACACACTTATCTGGTACTGCTCCCTACTTGGCATCTAGATCTGTAGGGCAGTTTTACCATTCTGATTTAACTGGAATTTTCAAGACCAACTGCAGGGGAAATGTGTGGAATGATTCTTAAAGGTTACTCACCAACAACTTCTTAAGCTGTGCTCACTGTACATTCTGACTACCCACCTGCCTTCCCTTCTTCCTGAGGGTTAGCACTGTGCAACTGGTTGCGTTATTTGGGTGTGCAAAATTGTCTCCACATTTTCAGTGCCACAAAAAGAGGAGCCCAATGTGCCCTGATTCCTTGAAGGTTGCTGTATAGCTCCTGTGTACCAAAGGCACCTTTTGTGAAATATGCAAAAGCAGTATATTTGAACTACAGTTACTAGTGAGCTATCTTTGTATTTTGAAACAAAATAGAGGAGGAAACTCTGTGCAACATCAGGAACTAAAGCCTCCATAAGAACACTGCTTTGGTGAGATGTTAATGGTTCTGAAGGGCCATTTGTATGATAATGCATGAGATTCCAACTGCAATCCATTAATACCTAGGATCTTCTACCAGGCATTAAAGGGCTAAAATTGGTCCATATCTAAGTAGTCAGTCAGGATTTCCTTGTAGTTTTTAACTAGGGTCCTAGCACCACAAAGCAAAACCTCAGACATAAAGGTAGTCTGGCTTTCACTGGGCATGGGGACATTAATAAGGGTGGTGTTTATATATAAATGTAAAGTTAGAGGAACTGTGTTTATTTTTCAGTACAAGCAAACGTCAAAGCACATTCTGAACAGGCACTGTTAATGGTGAGATCAATTTAAGAAACTCCAGACTTTCCAAAGAACCTTTATTAATATGAAGTACAAAACAGAAATATGTTATAGCTAATCAGTTAGAATTATTTTACTTAACTACTGTCAGCCCAAAGGGGTGTTCTCTCATCAGGGTTTTAGTTCCAATAATGAAACTGTATATAGATTCAGGATAGCAATCTTGCATATGGTGTGTGTATAAGGTTCTTGTTCTGATCAAGATATATTAAACCCTCCACCCCGGGGGAGGGGGGAGAGTACAATCTGTGTTGATCAATATTTTATATAACAAAAAAAACAATTATCCAGCATGTATCAAACCCAACAAAAGTTCATGGCATTTTCTGTAATTAAAAAATAGCAGTTTTTCAAATGAGTGTGCCAGAAAGTGTAAAACCAGCACCATTCATGTACAGATCAAGGAAAGCAGGTGTCTCACTTCAAAGCATATAATGGAAACATACACCTCCCTTTGTACTCTTCTATGACTAGGGAGGTATTTCTCTACTGTGTGTGTTGAGGAAAGTTCATGTCATTTTCCAGAAAATATAATATTTAATCTAATTGTATTTATTTGGTCTGTTTGATTAAAACAACTTGCTACATTTACAGATCAACTGGGTGACTGTACTGGCTTTAACATACAGTAGACATGATATAAAATTTAGTATTCATACCTTGACAGTGCTTTAACAGTCCTCTGAGAGTGAAGTGTTTTAGTTAAATAAGATGTAGGAATGTAGCAAACTTCTGTCACATATCCAGTAAAACCCATCATTACACATGTGGGCACAACTTAAAATACTCATTTTATTCACAGCTTGCCAGAATTTTCCAATGGCATGTCTAATAATTTATTTGTTTGTAATCTGCAAATGATAGATCCTACTGGAGATTATTAAAAGGGGCTTGTTCAGTTATTGAAAAGAATACATGCTTTCTAAAGGGGTACTACCAGTAACTCTAATCTGTTAATGCAGCAATTTGTTATTTTGCAGGTATGCTAGTGGGACATATTTTTCTGTTTGTTTACATACCTGTAGAATAACTTTAAATACAAAAAGGCTTTTTAAAGAACTAAAAAAAAACCAATTGCATATTTTCTACTTTTCATCCAACCAAGTGAAGTACATCATTCAATAATAAAATTGTGATTCTAAGCATAAAAATTAACCGTATTGTTCACGTAACCATGTTTGTCAGTACACTCAATCTCTTTATAAATCCCACACTGAGGCCCTTAATGTTTTTTTTAAAACGTAACTACCCATTCTAGCTGAAAACCTTCTCTCGTGTAATAACCCACTCCACATATACCGCCATGCATACATGAAGAGTTGTATACAAACACCTTCCCCAAATACGATCCCTTCAAACACACACACGCACATGCACAGTACGTCAAACATCTTCCAGTACACACACAGTGACAGTAGGTCAGCTCACTGGTTTTTTGTTTTGTTTTACAGTTCATCATGTCCCTCTGTGGTCTCTTGGTCTTTCAGTTTGAATTCTTCAGCTGTAATCTTGCCATCTCCATTTCGGTCCTGATTTGTGAACATATTTTTAACAATCTTTGCAGAGTCAAAGCCAGGAGCTAGTTTTCCTTTGCCAGAATCAACCTGAGCTTGAATGTATTCTGAAAACTAGGGAGAAAAAAAAGGTTCACAATGGAATAATTAAAACAACAGACTAAATGGATATTTTAGAAAGACCAACAATTAGTCCCATACTGCTCAGTACTAACTACCAGGGTCCTAACCACTGGAGGGGCGGGAGAACATATATGTTATTACCCTAAGATTTTACAATCTAAATTGGACAGATCAGACATGAAGTAAAATGTTGCTACACTGAAGTCAACAGAAGTTTGGTCATTCACTTCAGTGAAGCCAGGATTTCACCCACAATACAGACTGAAGATGGTTTATCTGAGAAGGACCTTGCATAAGAAGAGTTTTGAGAAGGGAAATGAATGAAAAGAGAGGGGTTTGGTTTTGTGTACAAGTATAGGGAATTCCAAGTGTAAAAACTGACATGGAAGCAAGTGCAAAGGTAACATTTCAATAAATTTTCCTCACACAATTTATTAATCCATTTATCTTTAACTACTTCTCCTATGACTTTAAAAAAACAAAAAACATATACCTAGAGCCATAGAAGGGCTGAGCGGGGGACTTGGGGTCTGTGGAAAAATTTTAAATCAAAATGGGGATCCTCGGGTTGCTAAAGTTTGAAAACCGCTGTGTTAGTTTATAGTTGTTCTAACACAATTGTGAGCCTCAGTATAGGTAAAGACTGTCATATTTACCATATCAACTGATTATGGAGTTAAGGCTAAGATTGTGTCACAGATATTTTTAGTAAACGTCACAGACAAGTCACGAGCAATAATGAAAAATTTATGGAAGCCCGTGACTGTCCCGGACTTTTACTAAAAATATCTGTGACAAAATGGGGAGCCTGGGTAGCTGCATAGAGCTGGGAGCTCTGGGGGTCCCCCCTGCTGGCTGGGAGTGGTGGGGGTCTCCTGTGCTGCCAGCGGCAGCCAGGAGCAGCAGAGGTCCCCCCTGCCAGCCGGCACTGGCTGAAGTCACAGAGGTCTTTGGAAGTCACGGATTCCGTGACCTCCGTAACTAAATCGCAGCTTTAGTTATCATTAACCCTGGGATGAAATCTTGTTTAACATGTAAATTAGCATGTGTTCTAACACAATCTAATATTCCAATGCAGGCATTTGAGCTAAGTAGGTAACCTTTAGATTTTTGTCTAAAGGCTCCAGGAAGTCTGATTCTTTAAAAGGCTTCGGCTTCCCTAAATAGTAACTATTTGCTCTTTTGACATCCATATTCTGTAACCTCACCTCCCCTGGAGGGATTAAGGAAAAAAACAGCCAGTAACAGACTGATCAAGATGCAAGTCCAGTATAATAGCACAATTTTGGTTAAAAATTTGGAGGCCTCAGAACCACCTTTTCTTTGCAGACTCTGGAGAAAGTTGGCTGGCTATCATGGCCTACAACTCTGAGACCCTCCTAACCTTTAAGTACAATTTTGCAGTTGCCAGGGGTAGCTTTGACAACACAAGAGACAAAAGGGAATCTCAGATAACTGGAACAAAAAACAGGGACAAGGCCTCTACCTTGAGCAAATCTTTTAAACCAATTCCATAGGACGCTTTTTCTAGTAGGAGGCTTTCAGGACTCCAACAGGCTCCCTTCAGATAAGTATGAGACATCCTGCCCTAGAATCCCAGTCGCCATATTGTCAGTTTAAGGGATTGAGAACCAGAGCATCCATGCCCATGCTGCCACAACTAAGATCACTCAAAAGCTGAAGAAGTGACTATAAAAAAAAAAAAGTAAAGAAAACTTTCCTGAAACCAGCTAAACCCCCACAAATTTTAACTAAAAACTGTGAACCTTTTTTAAACAAAAACTACTATACTGTTTAAGAACTATTTGCAAGCAATTATGTCAGCTAACGGAGAAAGGAAGAGGATCGTTGGTATTGCAACTGCTGTGAAAGGTGCAAAGAGAGTAAATAAGGGGTGACTAAAAGGGGTGTATGTACTTATACCCTCAGCCTATTTTATGCTGTCTCACGGAAACTGCACACCCTGACTTAGCTGCCAGTTCTGCTGACAACCAGTTCTATGACTAGGCAACAATATAACAGAGAACTTTCAAGTTTTCTGACAACAAGAGAGATGCCACCACACACTCCCCTAAACTAGGCCCCAGTTCAAAGGAAACTTTTCCACTGGATCAGGCCACTAAAGCGTAAAGTTTTTTCTCATGCAACTGTAGGTAGTCTTTGTCATGGGATTTGGGATCCAATCCAGATCAGTAAAGGGTTGTGTCACTATTTGCCCTACAACCCTGGGTGCCTTAAATGCTTTGCTGCGGTAGCTACCAGCCTGAGATGCTGACTGCCAGCCTACAAGCATGCAGGTCACACCCTGAGTGGCCGTGTGCTGTTCAGCAACTCTGACTCCAACAGCCTGTCTACAGCTGTACAGCCCCATCTGGCTTCCACCAGCCTTGGCTACCACCAGCAAGGTGACCCCAACATACCCCCAGCCCTCTTCTGGGCAATTCAGCGAAAGAATATCTTCATTTGTTCTTCTAAAGACACAAAAGCATATCACAGCTTATTAACCTACTGGGTAAACACACTTCTATTTAAACACAGCATTTAACTTATAGTAAAAATAAAACAAATTTATTAACAATAAGACATAGGTTAAGTGATGCCAAGTAAAAGGAATACAGTTAGAAAGGGCTACAAGCAAATAAAAGTGAAAACATGCATCTAAACATCTAAAACTTAATCTAGCAAGGTACAAGCTTTTTCAAGATGGTTTCTCACCTATATTCAGTTTCCAGAGATTTCAAACCCCTGCCCCTCTTTGTATGAAGAGCCCATCTTTCTCAGCTTGCAAGAGCTCTGTTCCCTTGTGTTTCTCTAGTGATGATTGCCAAAGATGGCTTCTGTCTTTGCTTACATCTTCCAAAGTTAAAATGATCTTGTTTTAAGAGGCAGGATGACCTCATGCTATTTTTCCCTTTCTGTGGGCTCCTCATCCCTGTGTGTGTAAGTGGGGCTTCCACTGTTTTGATTCCACCATGCTGAATTTGCATAGAAGACAGGTAAATAGCTGCCATCTGTCGTGTCTGGGAGGGAACCTGTTCCTTCCTGTTTGGCCACAGACTTTAACACCTAATATTATTTATCCATATTTCCTCCTATAGTGTTAATATATATTTATTTCACCATGATATTAATCACTACTGTGCCATTAGCATTCAGAAAAGACCACTCTCCAAACAGTTTTATAATACTGTATATTGTATACCAGCAGTTGATTCAATTGATTATCACTTGAGGTTCAGCCACCCTGTCTTTATAGGCCAATAAACCTTTAAAATGGATTCTTCTGAGGATTACCCCTGAAAGTAGGGTTTATTCAAGCTGCGAGGAAGGAGACATGGAGTCTGGTGGTGAAGGAAACTTCATGTTCTTTCTTCCCGCACTTGTTAGCTTAATAATTATGTTTACCTAATATGTAAAAATGGACCTTCACTGTCTTTTCTTGAAAACCAGGCTGCTCAGAGAATCAAATAAACATTCGTTTGTCTAAGGCAGACCTGGCTACCAGCTTCCCCTGACATGCCTCATTTAATCACACTTTAGTCCTAATTCCAACATATATCCATCTCTTAACACACACATTATGCAAGAATATTAATGCACAATAAGTTATTAGTTTTCAAATGATACCTCCCAAGGCATATATTGTAGAAAGGTTATTACAATTGTGTGTAGGGTGTAAATACAGGGTTACTTAGGATCACAGTCTTACAACAGAGAGCAAAGAGAATGGAACTATCACACTGCTGAAAGCTTTTTAAAAAGAGACAATAACATAAAATCTGCTCAGCTTCAAATAATGAATTAAAAATAGTTTCAGTTTTTACACCTGCATTTGAGCCCTCTAGACTCTCTTTTTTTAAGCAAATTTTCCTTTAATAAACAAAAAATGTCCCTTACGTGTTACCATCTAAAATACTGACACAAACAGAGGCAGGGAAACTGTGCACAAACTGCTGTCCAATGCAGCAATTGTACAGACTGACTAGATCATTTTCCCCCTCTAATCTCAGTTACAATAATCTCAGGTGCTATTTGTAACAATAGCAGCCACAAAACTTCACAGAGAAGTGTGATTTTCAACATTTACAAACATTTTGACCCAACACCCTTTCTCACATCTCCCCGCCAGCCCCTCTATAGATCGAGCTCTGGTACCAATAATCACATCCAAGCTTCTCCCTCCCCATTCAGTTCTGAAACACAACGTACATTACATCTATTCTGTAGACAAGAGCCTTTCAGCCCTACTGTAAGGGTAGGAATGGAGCAGCGATAGGAGAGAGGGAGAGAGAGATAATAGGAAGAAGGGGGAAAAGGGATTTATTCTTTTAACTTGTCTTTCTGCCTTTTGACAGCCCATATTGTTCTTGGTAGGGTTTTTTGAAAATTTAAAATGTAAATTTCATTTAAAATGGCAGCTTCCTGTTAACTTGGTAATAACCATAGCCTGGGCTGGATAAACTCAAAAACTTAAAGACAAAACCTGACATATCCATGAGCTTGATGGTGGTGGAGCTGGGGGGGTGGGGGGGGAGGCGCGGAGAAAAAAAAAATCTATGCAGGTGGTTTTACCCCTAAACTCACCTCCTCCAGAAAAACTTCTCCATTATTATCCTTGTCGATTTCTTCAAAGAGATTTGGAGAGACATCACCATGCCAGACAAACATGTAGCCATCAGGTAAACCAGACACTAGTTCCAGCAGTTCGATGTCAAAAACTAATACTGCACTACCAGGAACTTCTCCTTCTGTCACAACAAATGGCACAGTTAAGTATTAACTTTCAGTTAAGTGGCAAAAGGACAATTTAGGTTTTTTCACAATTAAAAAAACGTATCTATTACTTAAAGTGCAACAACAAACAAGTGCTTCACTAGGGGTCCGATCCAAGCCCAATGAAATCAATGGGAGTCTTTTCATTGACTTCAGTGGGAACTGGATCAGACCTTATATAAACAGCAAACTGGGGTTAGACCATACAAAATTTTATTATATGAGACACATGAAGCACTACATATTTGCCGTAAGTGACATATGTAATGTGAGTTTTAATCTTAAAGGCCCTGACTCGGGAAAGGCACATAAACACCTTTAATTTAAGCACTTGAATGGAACTTAAGCATTTGCTTAGGTGCCCTTCCTGAATAGGGATGCTTTCCTGAATTGGTGGCCTAGCCAACTTTAAATCCAGACACTTAATATAAAAGTTAACTTTTCCTTAATAACTGTGTCCCAAATTTTTATTAATAAAAAAAAAAAAGGTATATGGCAATATATGGCAGCTGCATATAGCCTCTAGCTACAGATACAAGACTGTCTTTGTTGTCTGATATATTTCCTCCACTGGGACTCTTCTTTGAGGAGACTGAATTTGCATGTTATTGGGTATTTTTTAAAAAAGAAAACAAATCAAAAAGGAACTTCTGTTCCAAAATGAATAAAGGAGTCTCACCAGATATGTAAGAAAATACTAACATATTCAGAATCATGCTAGCATTTACTCCAGACCATATATCCAATGTAATCTCAATAGTGTCAAATATCAACGACACATAATTTTGTAGAATTCTTAAATAAAAATAGTGTTTTTAATTAATAATTTTATGGTGGTTGTCTTGGAGTCACGTACAAATCAAAGAGGTGTTCAATTAATCTCTCAAATTTATTCCACATTAAACTCAGTGTGATGCCTGACGCTGAATCTTTATACAACAGAAGTTGTCTATGTTCTTTAGGAATCCAAATCCTACAAAGTCAGAATGGGCTGTGGTGATGCATCTTCTTCCATCAGAGCCTAGAGTTTGATATCATTAGGACACCATTCACCAAGTTCTTTTAATTTAAAAGGCCAATAACAACTCCATGTACTGGGAGCTGATAGTCCTCTGAAGTTTCTATGTTTTATAATCAATTCTTGGAGCCCTATAATGCCAAATTAAAGTCTCAATCCCACGAAGTTCCTCCTGCAGATTAACTCTATCCCATGCAGAGCTACACCGACTCCAATAAGACTGTGCACACGGACAAGCGGAAGTGCAGGCCCAAGTACAAAATTATCAAACAATCCATCATAATGCCTCACTTTTAGCACCTAGAAATGACTGGGATTCACAAATCCTGGGTTCAGCACCTAGGCTCCCTGTATAATGAATGGGAAAAGACAGGCACCAAAGAATGGGATTCACAAGAGGCAGCACGCTGAGTGAGGAATCGCCCGAGCTAACCAATGGGAGATGCAAAGGGAAGGCGTGTGCCCCAAGCCCTGCCCTTCACAGGGAGTTAGGAGTCAAGTCTGGACTGCAGGAAGGCACCTAAATCTAGTTTGGATTCACAGTTGTGAAACCTCTTCTGGAATCAGGCGCCTAAGGGGTTTCTTACAAGAGGAGGAGGAGCTCCCTCATAACTTTTAGCTCTGTAGTTACGGTACTCACCTGGGAGTCCCTCACTCAAGTGACAGTTCAGTGTCTAAGCCCTGGTCTAAGCTACGAGGTTAGGTCGAATTTAGCCGTGCTAGGTCGATTTTATAAGCAATGTGTCTACACAACCAACCCCATTCCGTCGACCTAAAGGGCTCTTAAAATCAACTTCTGTACTCCTCCCCAGCTAGGGCAGTAGCGCTAAAATAGATCTTGCTGGGTCAAATTTGGGGTAGTGCAAATTTGACGGTACTGGCCTCCGGGGGCTATCCCAGAGTGCTCCAATGTGACCGCTCTGGACAGCACTTTCAACTCCAATGCACTAGCAGGTAGACAGGAAAAGCCCCAGGAAATTTTGAATTTCATTTCCTGTTTGGTCAGCGTGGCGAGTTCAGCAGCAGAGGTGAGCATGCAGTCCCCCCAGAATCGCAAACGAGCTCCAGCATGGACTGAATGGGAGACACTGGATCTGACTGGTGTATGGGGAGAAGAATCTGTGCAGGCAGAACTCCGACCAAAAAGAAGAAATACTAATATTTATGCCAAAATCACACAGAGCATGGTGGACAGAGGCGACAACAGGGACATGTGTGAAAGTTAAGGAGCTCAGGCAAGCCTACCAAAAGACAAAGGAGGCAAACGGTCACTCCGGGTCAGAGCCCCGTACATGCCGCTTCTATGATCAGCTGCATGGCATTCTAGGGGGGGAACCCTACCACTACCCCACCACTGTCTGTGGATACCTGCAAGGGGGGAGTCTCACGCAACAAGGAGGAGGATTTTGTGGATGAGGAAGAGGAGGAGGAGAAGGCACAGCAGGCAAGCAGTGAATCCGTTCTCCCCAGCAGCCAGGACCTTTTCATCACCCTGGAGCCAATACTCTCCCCAGGCGGGATCCTGGACCCTGAAGCCAGAGAAGGCACCTCTGGTGAGTGCACATTTGTAACTACAGAACAGGGTTTAAAAGCAATTGTGTTTAATACTTGATTTGCCCTGAAGAATTCGGATGCATTCGCGGCCAGTACAGCTACTGGAAAAGCCTGTGAACATGTCTGGGGACAGAGTGGGAATCGCCCAGGGACATCTCTATGAAGCTCTCCTGGAGGTACTCTGAAAGCCTTTGCAGAAGGTTTCTGGGGAGGGTTGCCTTATTTTGTCCTCCACGGTAGGACACTTTACCATGACAAGCCAGTAGCAAGTAGTCTGGAATCACTGCAGCACAAAGCATGGCAGTGAATGGTCCTGGGTTTTGCTCGCATTCAAGCAACATTCAGTCTATGTCTTTCTGTGTTAGCTCAGGAGACTGATATGATTCATGGTCACCTGGTTGAAATAGGGGAATTTTTGTAAGGGAACAGTAAAAGGACCCCGTTCATGCTGGGCTGTTTGCGCTTGGGTAAAAGGGATCATCCCAGAGAATACCCATGCAGTGGGAGGTGCGTGCCGCACAGCCACCAAAAACCACAGCCCCTCCTTTTAAATGGCAAAGCCAACCGGCATTCCTTGCTATGGGAAAGGATGGCACTGCACTTTGAAACAATTCCCACATGTTATGAAGGCAGAAAAAGGCAACCCCGCGTACCCTTTGGCTTACCCTGGCTGCCTGGAAACTGAATTCTGTTGCCCAGCCGTGTGTGATGTGTCACCATACCCACAGGCACTCGATATAAAAGGCAAAATGCGACCTTGTACCAAAAGCACATGTGCTGTCTGCTGTGAATTGCTTGATTCACTGTGAAAGAGTCTCCCTTTTGTTCTCAGAAATGTATCATCTTAAATTTTACTCTCCCTTTTTATCCCCCCGCAGGTGCAAGTGTTTCTACGCTCCCCCTATCATCTCCGTCCCTGAGGTTATCACAAATTAGAAGGAGGGAAAAAAAAGCACTCGCGATAACATGTTTTCCGAGCTCATGCAATCCTCCAGCACTGATAGGGCACAGCTTAATGCATGGAGGCATTCAGTGGCAGAGGCCAGGGAAGCATTAAGTGACAGCAAGGAGCAGAGGCAGGAAGCGATGCTGAGACTAATGGAGGAGCAAACGGACATGAGGAGGCATCTGGTGGAGCTGCAGGAAAGCCAACAAGAGCACAGACCCCCCGCTACATCCACTGTATAACCGCCTGCCCTCCTCCCCAAGTTCCATATCCTCCTCACCCAGACGCCCAAGAACACGGGGGGGAGAGGCTCTGGGCACCCAGCCACTCCACTCCAGAGGATGGCCCAAGCAACAGAAGGCTGTCATTCAACCAGTTTTGATTTGTAGTGTGGCTACAATAAGCAATGTGCCCTTGTCCTTCCCCCCCTCCCTCACCCCACCCGGACTACCTTGTCAGTTATCTCACTAAGAAAGAATGCATGGTTTCAAAACAGTATAGTACCTTTATTTCCTTTGCCAGCTGTAATCAAAGGGGGGAGGGTGGTTTAATTCCTTACAGGGAATTAAAATCAACAAAGGGGGCGGGTTTGCAGCAAGGAGAAACACACACAACTGTCACACTGTAGTCTGGCCAGTCATGAAACGAGTTTTCAAAGTCTCTCTGATGCGCGGCATGCCTAGCTGTGCTCTTCTAATCATCCTAGCGTCTGGCTGCTCAAAATCAGCAGTCAGGCAATTTGCCTCAACCTTCCACCCCGCCATAAACGTCTCCCCCGTACTCTCACAGATATTATGGAGCACACAGCAAGCAGCAATAACCAGCAATAACAATGGTAATGTTGGTTGTGCTGACGTCTAACCTAGTCAGCAAACAGCACCAGCGAGCTTTTAAATGTCCAAAGGCACATTCTACCACCATTCTGCACTTGTTCAGCCTACAGTTGAACTGCTCCTTACTACTGTCCAGGCTGCCTGTGTACAGCTTCATGAGCCATGGGTAGGCTGGGTCCCCAAAGATAACTATTCGCATTTCAACATCCTCTACGGTAATTTTCTGGTCTGGGAAGTAAGGCCCTTCTTGCAGCTGCTCAAACAGCCCGAAGTTCCTAAAGATGCGAGCGTCATGCACCCTTCCCGGCCATCCCACGTTGATGTCGGTGAAATGTCCCTTGTGATCCACCAGTGCTCGCACCACCATTGAGAACCTTGCGGTTTATGTACTGGTTGGCAAGGTAGTCTGGTGCCAAGATAGGGATGTGTGTTCCGTTTATCGCCCCACTACAGTTAGGGAACTCCATTGCAGCAAAGCCATCTAGTATGACCTGCACATTTCCCAGATATTTCTGGATAACAGAACGTCAGTGATGCATTGGCTACTGGGATCACAGCAATCCCCACAGTAGATTTCCCCACTCCAAATTGATTCCCGACTGACCAGTAGCAGTCAGGCATTGGAAGCTTCCAAAGGGCTATTGCCACTTGCTTCTCAACTGTCAGGGCAGCTCTCATCTTGGTATTCCTGCGCTTCAGGGCAGGGGAAAGCAACTCTCAAAGTTCCAAGAAAGTGGTCTTACGCATGCGAAAGTTTCACAGCCACTGGGAATCATCCCATACCGGCAACACTATGTGGTCCCACCAGTCTGTGCTTGTTTGCCGGGCCCAGAATTGGCGTTCCACTGTATCAACCAGCCCCACTGCCGCCATGATGTCCCAATTGCCACAGCCTGTGCTTTCAGGAACGTCTGTGTCCATGTCCTCCTCACAATCGTCCTCTTGCTGGCGTCTCTTAGCCAGGTTTTGCACATATTGCAGGATAATGCGTGAGGTGTTTACAATGCTCACAACATCAGGGTAAGCTGAGCGGGCTCCATGCTTGCCGTGCTATGTCATCTGCATGGGTAACCCAGGAAAAGAGGTGCGAAACGATTTTCTACCGTTGCTTTCACAGAGGGAGGGAGGGAGGGGAGACTGACGACACGTACCCAAAACCACCCGCAACAATGTTTTTGCCCCATCAGGCACTGGGAGCTTAACCCAGAATTCCAATGGGCAGCAGAGACTGTGGGAACTGTGGGATAGCTACCCACAGTGCACCGCTCCATGAGTCGATGCTAGCCACGGTATTGAGGATGCACTCCACCAACTTAATGCGCTTAGTGGGGACATACACAATTGACTGTATAAAATCGATTTCTAAAGAGCGACCTCTATAAAATCAACCTAATTTCGTAGTGTAGACATACCCTAAGATGCTTTGTGAATCTAGCCCTTCTGCCGACAGCATTCCATTAAGACAAAGAAACATTCCTGACACATGGAGGCACTGGCGCCCAGTAGTGTCCCGTGGTAATCAGCACACTGGCCAGAATGTCACATTTTCAGAGCTATATTATTAAAGGTGGAAAATTTATTTCAACCAAACACTGTTTTGTTAAATTACTGGCCTGGAAAAGCTCCAAAGAGAGCACTTTAACACTACTGGATAATTTTAAAAACGTTAAAAAAAAAAAAAAAAAACCAATCCATATGTTTAAAAATAGTATTTTTCCTTACCATTTCAAGCCACTCGTACCCTCCTGCCCCAGAAATAATGAAAAACAAGACTAACAACACATATACATCAGTCGCTCAGTAGGTAATAAGTTACACCACCAGTTGTCTATTACGTTGCATTTACTTACCAACACCAGCTTCTCCATAACCAAGATGGGGCGGAATAACAACTGTTCGCCTCTCTCCAACGCACATATCTCTAAGACCCATGTCCATCCCCAAAACAACCTGTCCAGATCCCAGAACTATATTATATGTTTTACCAAGACTAAGCCTGAAAAATAAAAAAGAATTTTTACTACTTCCAAGTTATCACTCAAACTGTACAGTTTCTATATCAAAGTCCCTATGTGGCCAAAAATCAAGTTTACCCCTAATTCTATGTGCTTCTAAATAGCCAAGTGGTGTAGTTGCTGAGGTAACAGATTGTAGCTCCTATCTCATACAGACATCATCATCACTTGAATTAAACCTGATTAAGGATTTTAATCCTCCCAAATCAAATCAAACTCTGAAATACTTTGTCATTCAAAAAAGGGCTTCTTGCCTTGCAAATATCTTTGGGAAAAAACACTTTGTAAGCCACAGGCCTGATTCTGCAAAGGCTGAAGCACATGAGTAAGTTTACTCATACGAGGAATCCCCTTGGCTAAATAAATCCGGCTGGGATTTTCAGAGGAGTTTAAAGGAACCATGCATCAAACTGCCATTGAAATTCAATTCAATTTCTTAGGCTCCATTCAGAATCCCAGTTTGTGTGTCTAGTATATGAGGTAACTAATTTGAACCCCAAGGCAACTGAGGTCTTTATCATTTCTAAGAATCTTGCTAATATTTTAGTCCTATCATGTTATAAATTATGACTTGCTACTGGGGTCTTATTTCTAAGATGTATTTCTGTGGAGTGATAAACACATTATATATACTTTGTCTGCAATGTTGTTGTAGCTGTGCTGGTCACAGGATATTAAAAAGACATGGTGGGTGAGGTAATATCTTTTATTGGACCAACTTCTGTTGGTGAGAGAGATTCTGTACCTTTCAGTCAGGAGGTAATAATTATACCGCCGGTTGTTTATTAGGTTTCATTTACTTACCAATGCCAGCTTCTCCATAACCAAGAAAGGGCAGAATAGTACCTGTCCATCTCTTTCCAATGCATATATCTCTAAGACCCATGTCCATCCCCAATATATTCAATTAAAGATATTACCTCACCCACCTGGTCTCTCTTAAATATACATTATAATTCTAAAAGGCAAGTTTGCAATCTTGGGACTTTTTACTGGCACCTGTCCTTGCAGCATCCGAGTGCCCCTTTTTCTGTCAGTCTCTTTTGTCATTTTTTGCTGAATTGTGTGACCCTGAGTATAGAGCCTCTATAAGGAAAGGATGGATGGTCCTGTGATTAGGGCACTACCCTAGCACTTTGAAGACCTGTGTGTCAACAGATATGACAGTGCCCTGCAATAGCCTTAAAGGCCTGGCTTGACATGTGTCATTGGAGTTGGGTGAGGTGTCATTTCTTGGGAGATAGGATTAGGGAGGTAAATGTATCAGCTGGCTGGAAACAGAATGTCTGTACTAGCTAAGATAAGGGGAGAACACTCATGGAACCATTTACAATGGATAAAATAAATTCGGAATGCAAATAGAAAGTTCTACATTGACGTTGTGTGGAAGAGCATACTGTACGGGAATTGGTTCCTACAAAGCAACCAAGACAATCCCAAAACATAACATGCAGCGTATAGTAAATGCAATGCACTGTGTACATGAATACAAAGGTAGAGGTTTTACTGTGTAGGTCTGGATGTATGGTACATCCTATATCCACTGTGCTTGATTCTGATCAACTAAGCATAGCTTTGCTGCATGCCAAATAAAGGAATCTGAGTGACAAAATTGGAGTTGAACTGAGTTCTTGGGGACCCAAGTGGAAGGGGCTCTGGGAGGAAACCCCAACAATCCTGGGCAAACTTTATGGAATTAAGTTAAACCTTACTGAATTACGTTTAATATCTTTGGGGTCCATTGTATTGAAAATGCAAATTTTTGTATGCTATTTTGCGGTTGTATGGAACACCACTTAGGAGGAATGAGGATTTAATGCAATCTCTGGGAGACAAGGTGAACTTCAAAAGACTGTGCTGAACAACACAGCAGAGACAAATTGATCTTTTGGGACAGCAGGTACGGGGGGGGGTGCTATTGCAAACCTCCACCTTCTGACTCAGCCCTTACCCTGAGGAGGGGACCTTTGCTGTGCTGATCACCTGTTACAGTAGGACAGTTCAAAGACCTAATCTGGATTCTTCAGGGACTAAAAGACAAAGAAAGAACTTCTGTTTAAACAGCCTGGTTTTAAACACATTCGGGGCCTTCGTTCTGATCCAGCAAATGGACAGGACCTCTGGTCCATGGATGGACACAATCCTTAGAGATGGGCTCAAAGGACTGACAAGGACCAGAGCCCTGGTGGAGACTAGGGGAGGGAGGGGGGGACTCTAGTAAGCTTATTAGCATGCATGTAGGTTCTATTATGGTGTTTAATATGTTCTCTGTAACACTATTATCCTAAGAATAAATAAGTTTGCATAGAAAGAGCTGTGTGGTAGCTTAACAGTGCGCAATTGCACTGTTATCAGTCTCTGCAGAGGAAGCAAGCAGGTCTGCTTAGGCAGACTGTCTTTTGCTGAGAATAACATAATGAAAACAGGGAACTAACTGTTCAGCCTGGAAATACCTGGGTCAGGAGGTAGATAGATATAGGTCTCCACCCAAGAGAGGCAATGGCTAGAGTGCTGGAAGCCTGCAAGTGGGTGCCCTTGCAGAACCACTGGTGCAGTTGCCCTGAACCGTGACACAGTTCAAGTCCCTGCTTCACCACGGACTTCTTGTGTGACGATGGGCAAGTCACTTAGCCACTCTATTCCTCAGTCTTGCATCTCTAAAATGGGAATAATAACACTTCCCTAGTTCACAGAGATGTTGTGGGGATAAATGCATTAAATATTTGAGGTGCTGAGATATATGCCCGCCATTACCATATAAATTCCATAGAGAGATAGATATTGAGCAGTACAAGTTATAATGAAAGCTATGGACTATTTCTGGTGTTTATGTTCTTCTGTTAAAAAGTATTCCTTCCCTACCTCACCTCCCAAATAAAATACAAATAAGGGAAATTTAACAGTACTATTATTATTATTATTCAAAAAGATGAGGTATGCACAGAACTAAAAATAGAACAGGAGAATTTATTCAGTCATAGCAAACTCTATCTGAATTTACTTCAGCTCAATCCAAAATGTGGTTCATCTAAAATAATCTATTTTATGTCACAACAAGGAAATAAAACCAGACAAGAAGGATCAGGGATCAGTACAGCAAAGAGATTCAGCTGACCTTTGAGCGTAGGAGAGAAGGGTTGCCAGCAGCTTTTGCCTCCATTCACACTCCTAATGTGTACAGTAGGGAGGAAGTAAACATTGTCAGAACCCCTTTGTCCCCCAACCTGACCCACCACAAACATGATCACGATCCAACTGTTTCTCCATGAAGATCTCAGCTGCAACAGAACCTAATGAAACACCCTAATTCATGTGTATTTTGTTTATCATTGTGGTGACAATTTCTATGTTCCTCTCTCACATCCCTATTTCTGCTGTCCCCAACTCTTTCCCTTTGGTTGCTCTCTCTCCCCCGTTTTTTTCCTCCCCTATATGAAAAGATTTTATAGACATTGTCAGACAGGAAAAATAAATTGGTCCCATGTTCACATGAATATGTTAACATCACTGTTAACCTTTTTCCTTTCTGAATATCCTAATTGCTTTGTATGCTATTCATTTTGACCCACGCTTTCATAGTTACATAGACTATTTCGTATGCCAAGTGACGTACTTACGTTGAGTCTAACAATGTGCCATCCAGGAGCGAGGCGTTGTAGTGGTACTTCAGGTAATCCCCTTTCTTACTCAATACTGTGCAATTGGAAGGTTTGTAATGAGTAGTAATGTTGACAGAGTCCAAAGGGTTATGGAAGTCAATCACATGGATGTCAAAAACCAGTACTGCAGATCCTGGAATCTTTCCTAAATCGTAAGCAATCATATAAGGAGAAACAAACGGCATCTACGCAGGTACATACTGACCTCATACTTCACGCAGTGAGAATATATAAAATGTTGTGTCTTCTACTGAGTGATTTTGTTCTTGGTTTCAGTTTACATTTCTCAGGATTAAAGCACTGATTCACCTCTGCACACAACAACACAGATACAAGATGCTTCCAATGAAAGACACTTAAAATGTACAGGATACCAATCAAAATGTACTATATTAGCAGTCAGTTCAAGAAGTAAGGAAAACATTTCCATAATTCAAAGTTTCAAAACTATGCACTCTACTTTGCGTTTTTAATAGCACAGTGAAGTTGGAAGTTTACATTTTCTGTGACCAACTTAGCCACTTGATTGGTACCTCACCTACCAAGTCACTATTAAAGCAGCAAAACTGTATCAGAACATCAACACTTCCACCACGCACGGGCAACTGAATAGCAGCAGAAAAAGGGTTAAACTGCTTGAAAAATCTTAACAAGTATGTGCTTTTTCTCACACCCAAAGTATTCTGTGATTGTGTTACCAACAGCGATAGATGCATCCACAGCCACCAATAGGTTTCTTTGCTATAAATCTAATTCCCAATTAGCACAGTGGAATGTAGTCACAAAAATGAAACATTTCATAAAAAGTTATTAATGGAAAATAATGTTTTATGTACTGGGAAAAGCTTCTTAAAACACAAGCACACAGCTGCGATTGACTAGAGAAACCGACATATCACACTCTAGCAATACCCTTCCTAGAGGCGAGTGAGTTTTCACAAAGGAATTTTAATTGTATGTTATACATACACACATCCTTTGTTGTTACATGCATCCACTGTTTACAGCGGCGGCTTAGTTCTCCACAAATTTGTGGCTGTGGAAGCAATTGGGAAGAAAACTTAACACAGACAAATCCTTTAGCAGACACAGTTTATTAAGATCTACAGGAAACACGCTCTCACTGCAGAGTTTATAAACTTGCAGACTTCTGGCCCCCTAGTAGCCCATTTGTCTGAACCATAGATTATCCAAATAATTTTCATGTCCCCACCTACAGCCAGACAACTGAGACTGTGTATAATTATATCTAGCTAACTAAAATCATTTTGAAAACTCTGGGCCTAATTCTGCCACTTTTACGCCCTTTGACTACTATATTAATATACACACACCTTTTGAATACCAAAAGAAAGGGATAAACACTTCAGAGATTAGCTAGTTTTAATTGCTGTGAAGAACAAAGGAAGCAATACTTCCTACGAAAGACTGTACTGAAATAAAAACTGAGCTCACCTCTTCCTTCTTCTCCATATCCAAGATGAGGTGGAATTATTATTCTTCTCTTTTCCCCAGTGCATACCCCAAGCAAACCTTCATCCATCCCTGCGATCACATAACCTTTCCCAATGTAGGTGTCATATGTATGGTTCCGGGAATAGCTATAGAAAATATTTTGTTTTAGTGACACCAATATCAGTATCAGCAATTTTGTAACTTACCTAGTACTATAGCAAACTTACACATGTGTGTATGTTTCCTCTTCCCACTTTGTGACTGTAGTCTTTTAAATTGTTGTGTAACTTTAGCATTCTATTTAAACCAGTTAATTCCAGATACATGACTGTTCTAGTGCTGCAGCGGCACAAAGCAGCTACTGTGTAGCAGTGAATCTGGCCCATAATGTTTAGACAGTCAAAGGTGCATATTTTGCTTATTTATGATGCATAAACAGATATTGAGGAACCCTGGCTGTGGAACGTTTTTTGCAACAACATCTCTGCAGGATACAAAAAGTTAATATTAAAAGTCAAGAATTACCTCCCTAGATTTCTCTCCTTATGTATATAAAATTGAATGAAATTAAATTTTAATAAAAGTAACAGTTTTCTCCCCCTCAGTTCAAGCACTGCTTTAATCAGTTTTTATAAATAAGGTACTGGATTCATTTTCACCAGACATCCCTCATACTGTCTTATTTTGTAACAGCAATGAATAACTACTGTTAGAATAAATTGGTATCTGGGTGACTGCCACCTGAATCATCTACTAGAGGAATGGAGAGATGAATAAGTTCCAACAGGTTATATCCCTCCCTCCTAAACTATTGGCCAAGCATCAAAAGGCCAATCCCAAGCATTTGGACCAACATCTGTTACTAAAGAGAACAAATCTACCATAAAAGATGCTACTGCAGGCTGCACCTCTTGGAGGCCAAGTGCACGCACAGCCCAAGGGAGGAAGTGCAGAAGTGGTGTTAAGCCACCATAATGGCCCTGGGATGCTAGATGACAGTGCAGCCCCTGGTGTAATTTAGGCAACCCTGGCTGAGTTGCCTGTGAGTAGCCCTACAACTTAGAATTGCCCAGAATGGAGATAATTACTACAGCCCCACTCCTAACACACATCTCCTACCCCCAGCTTCACTCCTGACACATTCCCTATGCCAGTGGAAAAAGTCCCCCCAGCTGGCTCCTTTTGGATGATTAATTACACGTTAGATATTGTCCTTACTTGTAACTTCTGCAGGAAATTAGAGGAGTGGCATTGTAAGAATGCATGCCATTTTAATGAATAACTTTAATGAATAACTAATGTTTGTCAGCTCTAATATGATGTACAATTATTCAGACGCACAGGGTTACACAACATCTCTCAATATTTAGTCACAATAACCAAGATATAAATGTGAAGGAAATTTTCAAAAACTGAGTTACTACAGAAAAGATGAGACATCAGTTTACACTTTTATAAGAGGATAAAAATTTTGACAGGTAACACTGTTCCTATGCTATGCTTAAACTCTACAGTGTACTCCAGTGGGGAATATGCAACTCAGGGCTTTGGCATTCTATTTGCACCTCTGTCACTAATTATGACTCAATCTCTCTGTATCTCAGTTCACCTATTGTAAAGTGGATATCCTATAATTCTATTAATATCTCCCCCTGGGGAAGATAAATTAATACTATGTTTAGAAAGCACTTTGAGATCAGATTACAGAAGCCATAGAAGCATAAAGTAGTATTGCTCTATTTATTCTACAATGGTTTCATTGCAATTTTTAGCTGTTTGTGCCAGGTTTAAAATAAAAAACTTAAGAACATAAGAACAGCCATACTGGGTCAGACCAAAGGTCCATCTAGCCCAGTATCCTGTCTTCCGACAGTGGCCAATGCCAGGTGCACCAGAGGGAATGAACAGAACAGGTAATCATCAAGTGGATCCATCCCGTCACCCATTCCCAGCTGGGAAACAGAGGCTAGGGACACCATTCCTGACAATCCTGGCTAATAGCCATTGATGGACCTATCCTCCAAGAACTTATCTAGTTCCTTTTGGAACGCTGTTATAGTCTTGGCCTTCACAACATCCTCTGGCAAGGAGTTCCAAGGGTTGACTGTGCGCTGTGTGAAAAAATAGAATCATAGAATATCAGGGTTGGAAGGGACCTCAGGAGGTCATCTAGTCCAACCCCCTGCTCAAAGCAGGACCAATCCCCAATTAAATCATCCCAGCCAGGGCTTTGTCAAGCCTGACCTTAAATACTTCCTTGTGTTTGTTTTAAACCTGCTGCCTATTATTTTCCATTTGGTGACCCCTAGTTCTTGTATGAGGAGGAGTAAATAATTCTTCCTTATTTACTTTCTCCACGCCAGTCATGATTTTATATACTTCTATCATATCCCCCCTTAGTCATCTCTTCTCGAAGATGAAGAGTCCCAGTCTTACTAATCTCTCCTCATATGGCAGCCATTCATTTTTGTTGCCCCTGAACCTTTTCCAAGTCCAATGTATCTTTTTTGAGATGGGGCGAACACAACTGCACGACAGTATTCAAGATGTGATTGTACCATGGATTTATATAGAGGCAATATGATATTTTCTGTCTTATTATCTATCCCTTTCTTAGTGATTCCCAACATTCTGTTGGCTTTTTTGACTGCCGCTGCACATTGAGTGGATGTTTTCAGAGAACTATCCATAATGGCTTCAAGATCTCCTTCTTGAGTGGTAACAGCTAATTTTGACCCCATCATTTTATATGTATAGTCGGGATTATGTTTTCCAATGTGTATTACTTTGCATTTATCAACATTGAATTTCATCTGCCATCTTTCATCCTCTTGATAAGAGCTTAACCTTGCACACATTTTTCACCATATGGCTTTATAAATTGTAGTGTTCCCAGACACAGAGATTCATCTTATTAATTATAAACTGACCCATATTTATGTCCTTTTTTTTTTTTAATCACAGAGATTTGTTATTGATTTTAGTATTTTTTAAAGGAGGGAAGTAGGATGCTCTTGTGGTTAAGGCGCAGGACTAGGACTAAGAGATGTGGGTTCAATTCCAGGCTCTGCCAAAGACTTCTCATGTAATCTTGAGCAAATCACTTAATCTCTGTGCCTCAGTTCTCCAACTGTAAAATGGGGATATTTCTTTTCTTCCACCCTTTGTCAGTCTTCTCCGTTTAGAGTGTAAGCTCTTTGAGGCAAGGACTGTCTTCTACTATGTGTATTCAGTGCACCTAGTCCAGTGGGGCCCTAACCTCAGGTGGTTTCTTAAGCAATACTGCAATACAAAGCATTAACAACAACTCTTAATCCCACTGACACACTCAAAGTTTTGAATTACTTCTGATAAGGAGATACACCCTCCCCCTTCCCAACTACCACCTGAAACCCACAGGTCCCAGACGCTTTACAAATGGATAGGAAATGGGAAGAACTGCAGAGTATTCCTACTCACTAAGATTGCTTATGACAATGTTATAAGAAGCCATACACACACACACACACACAGAGTATACTGTACACATATAAACTGGAAGTAATAATAATTAGTTCTTATATACTGCTTTTTATCACCAGAGCTGAAAGTGCTTTACAATGGAGGCCAGTATTATCGTCATTTTACAAATGGAAAAACTGAGGCACAGCGAAGGAAAGTGATTTGCCCAAGGTCACCCAGCACGCCAGACCCAGTAATAGAACCCAGGTCTCCTGAGTCCCAGTCCAGCACTCTCTCCATATAATGTCTAGTAGTTTGGTTACCTGGAATCAAACAATGTGCCATCCAGCAGTGTGCCATTATAGTGATATCTGAGAAAGTCCCCTGTCTGGCTTTTTCGCTCACAGGATTCAGGCACTTTTTGGTTCTCAACAGTGATGCCATCTTTTGGGTTATGAAGATCCAGCAGAGCCACATCAAAAACCAGAGAAGCCTGACCAGGAATCTCTTTACCTACATGAGATGGGAAAGAAGCAATTAAGTCAGAGCAATAGTTCTAGAAAGAATTCAACTTTTTGATCAATCTATTTCATTATGTTTTTATTTATATTTTGTTTTCACATCCCAGATAGTAAATTTGGCTATTAGGACAATGAATTTAAAAAAAAAAAAAAAAAAAAAAGTTTACTGCAGAATTATGGCCCCCCCGTCACACAGCCAAATCTGCTTTCAGTCATCCATCCAATGTTCCATCAGGGGGTGAGGTTATCCTCTAATTCTTTGAATTCCGTTAATTTATTTATTCTAGGTATATTTATACTGAGCCCATTGTGATAACACCCAGTCATCCAAAATACTGGTCTCTCCAATTAAAGATGACAGAAGTCTATGTACAGTGTATGCATCTGACCAGGATTTCTGAATTAGTGAGCATTTCCACCATACTTTTGAGGGTGCGTAAATATATATAAAAAATAACAAATGGGATAGAGAAGATATACGGGAACTTCTGTTCTCCCTGTCCCATAAGACAAGGACAAGTCCTGCCTTGAGTGCAGGGGACTGGACTAGATAACCTCTCGAGGTCCCTTCCAGTTCTACGATTCTAAGAGGTCATTCGAAATTAAAAGCAGCAAATTCAACATTGATAAAAGGAATTACTTATTCACACAATGCATAATTAGGCTGTGGAACTCACTGTCACAGGAATTCATTGAAGTCAAGCAAGTTTCAAAGAGAGATTGGATAGTTTATGGATAATAAGAATATCCAGAGTTATAATTCATGATGATAAAATCGAGGAAGGGATATTAAACCTCACTGTTCAGCGCTAGAGCCAATTTCTAACTATTCAGGATCAGGGTGAGCCTTAATGTGGGGCACATTAATGTGGGGGACAGGTGCCCCATATCTGCCTTCTACAGCATTTTTGCCTCTTTCTTTGAAGTATCTAGTACTGTTCACTGCCAGAGACCAGATGGATAAGGAAGACCTTAGGTCTGATCCAGGATGGAAATTCCAGAACTGATCTGGGATATATTGTGAAGTAACACAGACAACTCTTTACCATCAATGATGGGCATGGATTCACAAACACTGGCTCAGATATGTGTGAGTGGAGCCCAGGAAACAGCCTACCTATGGACTGCTAATTAGTGAGACTAGCAACAAGAAATAAACAGAAACTGGGAACTCTAAGATGACTTTCCATTTATTAAGAGAAGTCAAATTGCTGTGGAAGTTGTCAAGAAGAAATAAGGAAGCCCCTGACTTCCAGTTTAAAAAGCACATGGAATTTATTCTTCATAGAAAAAATTACCTGTGAAGAAATTAAACTTCAGCATGTGTGTTATATATTACAATTAAGTCAATGCTAAGCACTCATCTGTCAATAAACCAGCCTATTTATGAAAGAGAAAAATACCTGTACTTTGCTGATAAGCCACATCCTGAATTACTTTTCTAAAAATATTTTCCATCCATATATAATTTGAAATAATGGTGCTTTCACAATGCCAACTATGTAATGCAAAGATCTGTGTTAGAAAACGGAGAGTTTGGGGTTGGAAGAGGGGCTGCCTTTACCATCTCCTTCTTCTCCATATGCTAGGTAAGGAGGTATTGTGATGATGCGCTTTTCTCCTACACACATTCCCAGGAGTCCCTTGTCCATACCAGGAATCAGCCATCCAATTCCCACATATGTGTCGTAAGTTCTCATCCGATTGTGGCTAAAAATTAAAACAAAGAATTAAGAAGAAAAAGCTAATATCACAGAGTCAATCAAAAAAATAAGGAAAATTAATAACCAAAAGCCACACATACAAGCATCACAATGAGTCACTAGAGCTCTTCGCATTTGGCACAAGGAATACAATTTACAACCTTCTGTTCCAAAAACACAGGCATCTACAACTTGAGCTAATGGAGACATTCTGGGTAACATTTTCCAAGTGCCTAAATGATTTAGAATGGGGTGGACAAACTTTTTGGCCCGAGGGCCACATCTGGGTATGGAAATGGAAATTGTATGGCAGGCCATGAATGCTCATGAAATTGGGGGTTGGGGTGCAGGAGGGGGAGGGCTCCAGCTGGGGGTATGGTCTCTGGGGTAGGGCTGGAGATTAGAGGGTGGGGGTACAGAAGGATGCTCCGGGCTGGGACCAAGGGGTTCAGAGAGCGGGAGGGGGATCAGGGCTGAGGCAGGAGGTTGGGGCACAGGAGGGGGTCAGGGGTTCAGGCTCCAAGAGGCGCTTACCTCAAGCAACTCCTAGAAGCAGTGGCATGTCCCCCCTCCAGCTCCTACGCAGAGTCGCAGCCAAGCAGCTTGGTACGCTGCCCAATCCACAGGCACCGCCCCTGCAGCTCCCATTGGCTGTGGTTCCAATGGGAGCTGCAGGGGCAGCACTTGGGGTGGGGGCAGCATGCGGAGCCCCCTGGCTGCCCCTATGCGTAGGAGCTGGAGGGGGGATATGCTGCTGCTTCTGGGAGCTGCTTGAGGCCACCCATGCATAGAACGGGGCAAGCCTCCCTGCTGGAGCGCCGGAGCGGGGCAAGCCCAGGACCCTGCTCCCTGGCGGGAGCTCAAGGACCATATTAAAACATCTGAAGGGCCGGATGTGGCCTCCGGGTCGTAGTCTACCCACCCCTGATTTAGAAGCTTCAGTTCTTTTTTAGAAGTGATTTAGAAGATTAATCTCAGAGTCAGATTTAGGAGTTTAAGTGCCTCATTGAGTTTTCTGTATAGGATTTAGACACCTGTGAATATTTTACCCTCTGTTATATTTCAGCATTGGTAGTACAAGCCTTTAGAAGGGAAGAATCTCACACACACACACTCTTGAGCAACTCTGACATTTGATCCTATAAAGAATGCTGGTACATACACATACAAGCAAGTGCACTAGAAAACACTAAAAACAGCTTTGGTGGAAGCCTTAAATTTACTAATCAAACAATTTATGAATAGCCTAGATTTTGTAAGACATTGGCAGCACAAAATTTCTTTCAGTTTTTCTGTGAAATAGGTTTGGCTCTTGAAAGCGTAGGATTAATTGCACTGGCTAGACCCTGCCTGGCAGTCACTGCAAAAGCTTCACACAAAGTTCTGCCAATATTCCAGGCAATCCTCTGTTGGAAAGCAACACACATTGGAAGGCTTCCCAAAAGAGTAGTTAAAAACCAGAAGACCTTGATCAGGCTAACCCCATTTTTAAAGTTCCAAATAACTAACCTAAAAGAAGACAAAAGTTACTGACAAAATATTACTAACTTTAAAACATAACCCTCCCAATGCCCACCCACAACAACTTCCATTCCTGCCATGGTCTCCAATTCTCACTCAGCATAATGTCCCAACATGAACTCTGACTATTATTAAAATAATACCCTCCATGAAACCCTAGTGAAGTACGCAGGCTGCCTGCCTGCTGAGGAATTTTAGAAATGGAGATGATACTTTATTTTCCTTAACAACCCTGTACAGTTTTGTACATAAAACTAGCACCACATACAAATATCAATATTAAAATTGTTACAAAACCTATTCATTTATTTTATTATAGAATAATGTCGTCATGGGGCGCAAAAGGGAGAGAAGCTGCCTAATGTGCATGGAGTAATAGGATATCACTTTTACTGGTTTAAGACAGTACTACATTCATATAATCCCCTAGAAACAGATGTGTATAACTCTTATGAAGCCAAGCTACTTCAACAGACTTGCAAATTCCTCTCTTTTATTTGGGCATAAGCTTTCGTGGGCTAAAACCCACTTCATCGGATGTTGCATCTAATGAAGTGTGTTTTAGCCCATGAAACCTTATGCCCAAATAAATTTCTTAGTCTCTAAGGTGCCACAAGGACTCCTCATTGTTTTTGATACAGACTAACATGGCTACCACTCTGAATCCTCCTCTTTGTTTCACAGCGTAGTAATTAACATCAGTTATATTATGCACTTGGGAAAAAAAGGAAAAAGCCTCCTTTAAGTAGCCCAGAACAGATGTATTTAAAAAATCCACAGAAAATTATTAACTCTTTACCTTGAGTCAAACAGAGTCCCATCCAAGAAAGTTCCATTGTAATGGTATCTTACAAAGTCAGACACCTGGATTGTCCGAGTACATTTTTCAGGCTTCAAATAAGTTTGAATTTGAACCTCATCTTCAGAATTCCAGAGATCTATCAGAAGTACATCAAAATGAAGCACTGCATTTGGGGGGATTACACCAGCTGCAAACAAAAAAAAAGTTCAAATTATCATCATGCTACCCTTTCACAGGGTACCAAACGAATATAAAATCATCTAACTTTACCTGGGCCACTGAGAGCATCACACGTCTGCCACCCACAAAGAAGTTTTCAAAAAAAGGTAACCAACAATAGTTTTATATTTATTTACAGTCTTATACCTTTATACTTTATAACTTCATATATTTACTAACTGGCTGTAATTATACCTCCAGGATAACACAGCAGCGAACAAAATTAAATCTTTGGTAAAGACCCAATCCAGAATGTTGCTGAGCTCCTCAACCCCCTATGAACTCTGCTAGAATTCTGCCTTTGCTACAGACGAGGGAACTTAACACTTTATAAGATCAAGTAACTATTTGATACTCAGAATATTCTCCTCCATTTGGGACTTGAAAATTTTACACATGAGCAGTGAGTAAGAAGCTTTCCTTGAGGAAACTGGGGGCTTACTTATAAAATTACACAGTCAACTTGAAATCTAGTCAGTTAAAAAAAAAATTAAAAACGTTAAGTCACTTCAGGTAGTAACAGTGGCTCTGAGTCTTCAGCCAATTTGTGATTTTTCAACAATTTCTTTTTTCCATTTAAATCACAGGATTGGAAGGGACCTCAATAGGTCATCTAGTCCAGTCCCCTGCACTTATGGCATGACTCAGTATTATCTAGACCGGGGTGGCCAATCTGAGGCTGAGAAGGAGCCAGAATTTACCAATGTACATTGCCAAAGAGCCACAGTAATATGTCAGCAGCCCCCCATCAGCTCCCCCACCCCGCTCCCAGCACCTCCCACCCACCGGCAGCTTCACCGATCAGCGCCTCCCCCTCCCTCCTCGATCAGCTGTTTTGTGGCATGCAGGAAGCTCTCGGGGATCGGGGGGAAGGAGCGAGGGCACGGCAGGCTCAGGAAGGGGTGGAGTGGGGATAGGGCCTGTGGCAGAGCCAGGGGTTGAGCAGTGAGCACCCACCGGCACATTGGAAAGTTGGCGCCTATAGCTCCAGCCCCGGAGTCAGTGCCAATACCAGGAGCCGCATATTAACTTCTGAAGGGCCACATGTGGCTCTGGAGCCACAGGTTGGCCACCCTGACTTAGACCATCCCTGACAGGTGTTCGCATAATGTTCTCCTCTCTCCTGTTTTGTGTGAAAAACCACACAGGGAGAAACTGACTATATATGTAATGTTGTCAAATATGCTAATCAAGCAATCTCAAAAAATAGAGAAAAATAGTTTGGCCCTGATCCTGCAAGTTCTTATGCATCTGAGTGCTCCCACTGAAGTCAAAGGGAATGTTTACATACTTAAAAATTAAACACATGTTTAACTGATTGCAGGATCAAAGCCGCTCTCTTTAATATTTTCGAGTTATGGTAAACAAAGGTGTTACTTATAAAAATAGTACATAAAAACAAAATTCACGTAAAAGTTTGATTTTTAAGCTGAATCCTCATTTTTACAATAATTCTAGCCTTTATGGTTGTCGATATAACTTTCCACACAAATATGACCCAGGAATAAGCTGATGCAGTGTTGTCTGTGTCTAGTAAAGTATGCGGAGTGAAGTTGCCTTATTACCATAGCATTGGCCCTGGACTTCACTGGTGAAGCCCCTGTATTTTAATTCTTTAACACTGAATGGCAGGTATCTGAAAATCGCCCTCTCACCCACCCAAAAAACATCAAATCAGGTGCAGTTTTTACAATTCTTTCTTATAACCTCAGATTTTATCAATTTAATTAAATCTCCTACATTCTATGCAACCAAATTATTTATAACCATATTGCCGTACTTACAAACTCCTTCACTCCCATAGGCAAGCTTGGGTGGAATTTTCACAAAACGTCTCTCGTTCACACACATTCCAACCAGAGCTTTATCCATCCCCGCAATAAGCTGGCCTTTTCCCACAAACGCATCAAATGTGGAACCCCTGTCATAGCTAACGAGAGGGACAGAGAGAAAGAAAAACATAAATGGGTTATTTACAAACTCCTCTGTGTCCATCTCTTGTCCTAGTTTACTTTTATCTTGTTCCGAGCTCACCCAGTTAGAACTTTACACACACCTGCTATGGAAAAAAGGTCTATAAAAATGCAAGCATCTCCTAAACTTCACTCCTTCATTTGACCCCGATGCAATCTCAGCCTGTTATCCCTCACACATGCTTCCATGTATTTTCCTCTGAATGCATCTGATGAAGTGAGCTGTAGCTCACGAAAGCTCATGCTCAAATAAATTTGTTAGTCTCTAAGGTGCCACAACTACTCCTTTTCTTTTTGTGGATACAGACGAACATGGCTGCTACTCTGAAACCTGAATTAAGAAGCAAATTAAACACTTTTTAAAAAGCAAGTAAAATGTTCCACATAATATACTTTTTGTTCATTCATTTTGACAAGAGTAGTTTAATTTTATAACACTTCAAAAAATACTGTTAAGTGCAATGTATGAAATATATTGTGTAAAATAATGAAGCCTTAGTAACATGAAATTTCATTGCTACTATGATATCTTTCCCGAGAAATGGGGGGACACTATTTTTGGTGCTAATTGTAGGATGTGCTAAATAGCTAATTTTTTCTCCTCCACACCCATTTCTTTGATATTAAGACTTAGACGAACATCAAAAATTTACAGATTTGCTTTATACAGCAAGCTTGCCAGTTCCAAGAATGTGACATATACTGGGAACTTATCTTCCAGTGGGATGATGTAGGAGTGTTTGGGGTAAATTTGATTTATAATAAAGTTTTCCATAAAATGGTCACAGCTGCACTGTAAATATGAGGCTCCCCGCAACAGTATAAGCCTGGGCGGCAAAAGCTTAACCACATTAAATTCAATACCAAGTGCTTGCTTTGATGTAGTAATTCAGCTCAGTTTATTTGAATGAATAAACGTTGCACTTATTTTTGTTTAACGGAAAATGGGAACACACAAACATGACAGGAAGGCAGTGAAGTCTCTGAAACATTCCCCATCTGCGTTGCTCCCCTGCCACTGCAAAGCCTTTATGTTGTCTTCAGGCCATTTTCTTCAGATAACAAGAGCATTAAACAAAAAAAAAGTTGATATGTCCTCCTTTCTGCCTGCAAGCAGCAGTCTCAAAACCAGCCAGGAGGTGGATATTGCTATAGTCAGGGCTCTACTTTCAAGAGTTTGCATAACATCACTTCCACAACACACTGAGGCTCCTAATAGTCCCAGGCCTAGAATTCCTAAACCGCTTGTAAATTCGATCTCCCTGTTGACTCCACCATTTTGCAGCAGCCAATAACTTTTCTTAGAGCAGACATTACTTGACACACATCATTTGCTTTCTACTGAACAATATTTCGCAGAAACTTCTAGAGAACTTATGCTGGAAAACACAATTTAAACAAGCTCCTAGCAAATGCTGTTGTTATATCTACAAGCACCCAATTAATAAGATTTTAAATTTATACGTTAAAGATTCTAAGTGAGAAATTAATACTTGTCATATTTTATCAATTGGGGAATGTATGACTGACTACGTCAAGGATCAATTTAAAATAGTAAAATACATAAAAATATTATGCATTCAAAACAGATCCACAGTATCTTTTAAAAAAAAAAAATTGTTTCGACAGTGGAACTGAGCAAAACTATACTAGCCCGGAACAGATCTGCATGACTAATTTTACTGACAGCTTCCGCAGATGACATTTGTTTTATTTCTTCAATATTCTATAGTTAAAGACAGACCTAAAACTCCAAATTATTTACAGGGGCATGGAAATAAGCACACATATTTGAAGAAGAAACAAAATGACATGAATTCTGTTTTTAAAACATAGATGGAATGTAACAGTTACTTCCGCAATACATTTTACAAGTCTTTATAAACGTGATTTGTAGCAAGGAGACATAACTTGGAAAGAGCTGTACAGTAAAAGCTTCCAAGTTTCATGAAAGTTTTCATCACTGAAGCAGAAAGCTAAATAAAACTCACAATTACCCATCATAGAAGCCTGCCTCTATTTAGGCTACAGAGGTCTTTTATAAAGCAATTTCAAATCAATACCTGAATATAGTTGCTCTAATTTCATTAATGTAGTCTTCTCTTGCACCTTTAATTTAAAAAACTAGCTAGCAGCTATAAGAATCATAATAGAAACTTGGTAATAAATAAATCGTAAGTATATATTTGATTCAATCAATCTTTAATTCCTATACAGTAAGCGTGAGCACCAAAAGGTATTACGAAAAACCTTAAAAAACAGGTCTTCAAATAAGCTACTCAACAATAAAAAAACTCTTCAATTTCTAGAATTGCTAACTTGATGGAATGCCAGATTTTTACGTTTAAAATTACTCTAAAACTATAAATTAGTAAACCGCAAAAATGTAAGCCACAATCTACCATCTAGAGCAAAACAACAGACAAATAGACCCAATTAATTTCTACATTTATTTCTGTCATATATATATTCCTACATGGATTGTTGCTTTTCATCAATATTGCTTACTAGTTATTAAAATAGCACCCACAGGATCTAGACAGGTTTGGGGCTCTATTGTGCTGGGGATTTATAAACACACGGGGCATGTCTATGATTCAAGCTGGGGGTGTGATTACCAGCCTAAGGCAACATGCCTGCAAGAGCTCTGATGAAGTTAGCACACTAAAAACTGAGCGTAGGGATAGCAGCGGGAGGGGCTAGCTGCCCTGAGTACATGCCTAGAGTGTGTCTGATGGGTGTGTATTTGGGATGGATAGCCCCTTCTGCTTCACATTTCACAGGCGCTTCCTCAGTCATAACCAGAAATAATTGGAAACCATTAAAAATATATGTTTTATACAGTTTATACACATACAATAGTCCCATATTTCCATGTAGCTCTCACACCTTTGTGCAGTGCAAAAAGACTTATTACTTCATATGACCCAGGGGATTGCAGGGGGGCGGGTAAATGAACCAAAACTACTGCCTCATCCAAGGCAACCCTGGAGCCCCAACCCACTCCCATCTGGAAACCACCTTCTCCAAAACCCCCGCACTCTCCCTAGAGCTCGCCAAACACCTACCTTTTATCAGAGAGAGAAAAAAAAATATGTTATACGGGATAGAAACCCTCACTCTTCAGAGCATAAGCCTGACCAAGCTGAGAGAACAACGAGGAGTCCGGTGGCACCTTGAAGACTAATAGATTTATTTGGGCATAAGCTTTTGTGGATAAAAAAAACCCACTTCTTCAGGCAGCGAGAGAGAGAAACTCTTAGAGGGAGCTTATTCCATAATTGCCCATTATGGGGATTGCTTCTTGCGCCTCTCTCCAAAGCATCTGATACCAGCCACTGCCAGAGACAGGATACTGGACTAGATGGACACTGGGTTTGTTTCGATCTGGGAATTCCTGGGGTCTCAAGGGCCCCACTTCAACCCCACACACAAAAAAAATACAACCCACCTGATCTCCTTCCCCCACATATCTCCCCGCCCCCCCAAAACAACCCAGCCCCCCTCCCCAACCGCTAGCACCCCCAGCATAACCCACCCCAGCCCCCTCTGAAAACGCCTAAGGGCCACTCCCCTCCCGGACCCCGCCCCATCTACTGCTGACCTCCCACACCCCAAACGCCCCGTGGGCAGCCCCTTCTCCCTGCAGCCCCCACCCCAGGCTCCTGTCCCGGCAGCCCCAGGCGGTACCTGGAATCGAACTTGCTGCCGTCGGGGAAGGTGCCGAGATAGTGGTAGCGCACGAAGTCCCCGCTGCGCACCGTGCGCGCGCACTGCTCCGGCACGAAGCTGCGCTCGATGTGCACATCCTGCCCGTCCCAGGGCTGTTCCCCGGCCGGCACCGGCGGAGCCTGGCACGCCACCCAGCTCACCAGCAGGGCGGGCAGCAGCAGCGAGCAGCAGCGGCGCCGCCTCGGCAGCATCCCCAAGCCCGCCATGCAGCAAGAGGGGAGAGAAGGGAGGACGGAGAGTGGGGGGGGGGGTGAATCCGAGGGGCCCTGAGAGCGATTCCCGGCCTCCAAGCGCCGTGCGGCCTCTCCTACGGCTGCTGTGAAATTTGCAAACGTGGTGGATGAAAAAAAAAAAAAAAATCCCAGCCTCCTACCTCCAAGAGGGAGGAGACAGCAGCCGAGGGGGGGGCTGAGGGGGGTGCCCGGGCGGGGTGGTCGGTGCACCGCTGCTGTTGCTACTGGGTAGCTGGGTTCTGTTCTAGGCGCTACGCTCCCGCCCAAGTTCTTTTTGTTACATGTGGTTCCTAAGTTTCGCTGCTCTCCTGGAAACAGGCCAGAATCCAGGCCTCAAAGTCCAGGGGGAAAGGGAGGGAGGGAGAAGAGGCATCACAGCACATCCCCAGAACCCTTCACAAGGAAAGGCTGGGTGCACATGGTGCTACGTGGCGTTGATTCTGAGTTCAGTGGAGTGTTGCTCTCCCCACCTCATGTGCCTTTGCTTCTTTCAGGCTTTAGATCAAGGGTTTGGTTTGGTTTAATTCCTCCAACGTACACTTTTAACTACTATGTTGAACAAGTGATCACAACCTTCATTCGTCTCCATTTCTTTACAAATGTATTCATGCATATTTAGTTCTTGCATCCTTAAAAAAACAAAAATTATTAAATAATATTTTCACTTAAACTGACCCCCAAAAGTATACTGCAATATTTTTCATAATAACTTACCGCTTGAATACTGCTTTTCAGCTTCAGATTCCATTACAAACACTAGCTAATCCTTGGAACATTCCTTTGGGCTTGGTAAATGTTAGAGTCCCCAGTGTTTTAAACAGCTGTGGAGATTGAGGTAGAGAGATTAAATGATTTGACAAAGGCCACAGCAGTATGTGTCAAAGCTGGAATCAGAATTAAGGCCAGATATAAGAACATAACAGACATACTGGGTCAGACCAAAGATCCACCTAGCCCAGTATCCTGTCTTCCAATAGTGGCCAATGCCAGGTGTCATCCATTTCCAGCATCTGGCAAACAGAGGCTAGGGACACCATCCCTGCCCATCCTGGCTAATAGCCATTGATGGACCTATCTTCCATTAATTTATCTAGTTCTTTCTTTAACCCTGTTATTGTCCTGGCCTTCACAACATCCTCTGGCAAAGAGTTCCACAGACATTGTGCGTTGTGTGAAGAAATACTTCCTTTTGTTTGTTTTAAACCTGCTACCTATTAATTTCATTTGGTGACCCCTAGTTCTTGTGTTATGAGAAGGAGTAAACACTTGCTTATTTACTTTACACTCTGATTCTGCAAACACTTATGCACATGCTTAACTTTATGCATTGTTGGTAGTCAATGGAATGACTCATATTGGTAAAGTTGAACATGTTCATTTGTGTTTGCAGAACTGGGGCTTTTGTCTGCAGAAAACGTTGGTAGACCTATTATTCCACACACACACACAAAGAGAAAGCAAGGCAGATAATCCCTTTTACTTGACTAACCATCAGTTTCTAACATGAGCTTTCTGGCTAGAATAGGTACCTACTTGAGGTACAGTATCACTTTGCAATGCTACTTATTTGGTAAAAAGAAAAGGATTACTTGTGGCACCTTAGAGACTAACCAATTTATTTGAGCATAAGCTTTTGTGAGCTACAGCTCACTTTATTTGGTGTTCACTGATCATACGTTTCATTATTGATCGTTACGGTAGAACCAAGGCCTAGTCCTGCAACTTAAACTTGTGCCAAAGCAGAGACCCATGCAAATCAGTGGGGCTTGGTGCACAGGCAGAAGACTGTCCATGTGCATTGTAAATTGTAGAATCAGGGTCTATGGGCCCAAATCCTCATTCTTTGTACACCCAAAACTCCCACTGACTCCACTGTAAGGTCAATTTTCCAATTCACCATTTTGTTTTGCCTGAGTTGTAGTTTGCCCTCCATATTGTTACCCCTTCTTGTTTGCCACTTGGCGCCCTTTCTGTTCAAGATGGGAACAGTGTCATGTGATCAGTGTTTTCAAAGTTTGGGTTGCGACCCAGTACTGGGTCATGGCATGTAAGGCCCTGGGTCAGCTTTCTCAGCACCCAGGGATCCTAGCAGCTCTGGTCAGCACCGCCAACCGTGATGTTGAAAGTCCCGTTGACGGTGCTGCCCAGCTAAGGCAGGCTAATGCCTACCTGCTCCGACACTGTGCTGTGTCCTGGAAGTGGCCAGCAGTGGGTCCGGCTTCTCTGCAGGGGGGGCCACAGGGCTCCGCACGCTGCCCCGAGCACTGGCTCCACACTCCCATTGGCCAGTTCCCAGCCACTGGGAGCTGGGGCGGGGAGGGGCAATGCCTGCAGATGAGAGCTGCACAGAGTTGCTTGTACACCTCCGCCTACGAGCTGGACCTGCTGCTGGCCATTTCACGGGCGCAGCACAGTCCACAATGCCAGGACAGGCAGGAAGCCTGCCTCTGCACCTTGGCTGCACTGCTGACCGGGAGCCGCTGGAGGTAAGTCTGCGCCCCAACCCTGTGCCCCAATCCCCTGCCCCAGCCCTGATCCCCCCCCAAAACCTGGAACCCCTTCCTGCACCCCAAACCCCTCATCCCTAACCCCCCCAGTGCCTACACCCCCAGCCCAGAGCCCTGACCCCCTCCCGCACTCCAACCCATGCCCCAGCCCTGAGCCTCCCCCAAACCCAGAGCCCCTCTTGCACCCCAAACTTCTCATCCCCGGCCCCACCCCAGAGCCTGCAACCCCATCCCAGAGCCCTGACCCCCTTCCGCACCCCAACCCCCAGCCCAGAGCCCCTTCTCACACTCTGAACACCTCATTCATGGCCCGACCCCACAGCCCTCAACCCAATCCTCTGCCCCAGCTCTGAGCCCCTTCCACACCCCAAACCCCTCATCCCCAGCTCCATTGGGTTGCGGCCATCAACAATTTTCTTCAACTGGGTCCCCAGAAAAAAAAAATGGAAAACCACTGATCTATGTAATCTGCCCAGAGATAAGACTCTATATAAGGATTGTGCGCACAGGGCTGTCCGCCCCAGTGGCAGCCTAGTGCCTATTGTGTCCTAGCCAAGACTATGAGTCAATAAAAGAAGATCTGTTTACCCATTGTTCCTGATCCCGTCGTGTTGTCGTTCCTGGTCCCATGCATTGTTCCTGTGTACCTGTCTCCTGGCGTTCCCTGTGGTTTTGTCGTGCTCCCAAACCTGTGTGTAGTCCTTGTTCCGTAGGAGCATCAGATATGGTGATGTATTGATCGCCCTGATTTATTTTTATACCTACCTGTGTTATTGTGAGGTCGTTGGCTTCAAGCCAATCTGTGGGGTTAACAGCTGAGTGCTTTTGTTATATGTTTATACTTGTTTGTTGTTGGTTGTGGGGTTCTGTTTAATAAATACCTGTTTGTACTTTATACCTACCTTCTTAGTATTCTTAAAGTGTTGATCACCCCTGGTGACAGATACGGGAGGACGAATGGATCTGTAGTGTGTATGTGTGTGGAGGGGGGTGTTGTGGTTAAATCCTTATCTCCTTTTGGTAATACCCTGTACTGGGTTAACACCATCATTTCAGCTACAGAAGTGAAACAAACATTAAATGCTTTAAAGATACTGAACAACTGTACAACATTTTTGAGGGTATTGACATAGTGCTCGGAAACAAGAGCTGCCAATCAATCAAACCTGAGAAATTGTCCTTGACTGAAGTGTCAATAGAGGAGATTTTGAAATAAATTGCTAAATTAAACAGAGTAAGTCCCCAAAACCAAATGGTATTCACGCAAGAATTCTGAAAAATCTCAAATATGAAATTGCAGAACTACTAACTATGCTATGTATCACTTAAATCAGCCTCAGTACCAGATGACTGGAGGATAGCTAATTTAACGCTGATTTTTTTAAAAAGGCTCCAGAGGCAATCCTGGCAATCACAGGCCAGTAAGCCTAACTTCAGTATCAGGAAAATTGGTTAAAACTATAATACAGAACAGAATTATCAGACACATAGATGAACACCATTCGTTGGGGAAGAGTCAACATAGCTTTTGTAAAGAGAAATCATGCCTCACCAATCTATTAGAATTCTTTAAGGGGGTCAACAACCATGTGGACAAGGATGATCCAGTGGTTATAGTGTACGTGGACTTTCAGAAAGCCTTTGACAAGGTCCCTCACCAAACTAAGCAGTCCTGGAATAAGAGGGAAGGTCCTCTCCTGGATCAGTAACTGGTTAAAAGACAAGAAACAAAGGGTAGGAATAAATGGTCAGTTTTCACAATGGAGAAAGATAAATAGCGGGGTCTCCTCAGGATCTGTACTGGGACCAGTGCTGTTCAACATATTCATAAATGATCTGGAAAAAGGAGTAAACAGTGAGGAGGCAAAGTTTGCAGACAATAACAAATTACTCAAGATAGTTAAGTCCAAAGCAGACTATGAAGGGTTACAAAGGGACCTCACAAAACTGGGTCGACGGGTCAACTAAATGGCAGATGAAATTAAAAGTTGATAAATGCAGAAGTAATGCACATTGGAAAACGTAATCCCAACTATCCATACAAAATGATGGGGTCTAAACTAGTTATCACTCAAGAAAGAGATCTTGGAGTCACTGTGGATAGTTCTCTGAAAACATCTGTTCAATGTGCAGTGGCAGTCAAAAAAAGCTTACAACACTGGGAACCATGAGATAATAAGACAGTAAATATAATAATGCCACTATATAAATCCATGGTATGTACAGTTCTGGAAAACTGTGCAGTTCTGGTCACTCCGTCTCAAAACAGATGTATCAGAATTGGAAAAGGCAAAGAGAAGGGAAAACATGACTGGGGTATGGAACAGCTTCCATATGAGGAGAGATTAAAAAGACTGGGACTGGTCAGCTTGGAAAAGAGATGATTAAAGGGGGATATGATAGAGATCCATACAGTCATGAATGGTGTAGAAAGTGAATAAGGAAGTGTTATTTACCCCTTGTGACAGGGCGGGACTCACCACCTTGGCACCTCCTGCTGGCCGTGCTGGGAATTAGCTCTTGGTTGCCGGTGCGCCTTCCTCTAGTGGTATCTCACCGCCGTCACTTCTGCTCCACCTCTAAGACCCGCGTCACTCCCTGGACCGTGGCGTTCTCTTCTGGTGTTGGATCATATTAAAGAAGTTCTGTATTAAAATCACAAATGAGTTTGATTCCCCATAGTTTAAATTCCAGGGTATCACTAATTAAGAGGTCTCTTGATCTCTTATTTTTACTGTTTCTCTCCCTCTCCCTGTGAAACTTGCAAGCTGCTAATTGTGTTAGTACATCCTAAAACAGAGTCTGTTCTCAAAGCAATACTTTGTAACAACTAGTCACACACAGAGAGACTCAAAGCGATACTTTGTAACAACAGCAACAGCACACAGAGACTCCCCGCCCTTTTGTTGTATTTATCTCACTTTGTTAACATTTGTGATTAAAATAGAGATAGAGGATGTATGTGGATGGATGCTTGGTGTGGATAATAACTGAATGATCAGGGAGGTGCCAGCCTAAGAATCCCGTGTCCATCAGCTGAAGAAGGCGTTGTGTGGAAACAACCAGAGGACCCCCGGAGGGCAGACTGGAATCCACCCAACAGCCTCAAGGATGGGAGAACCAAAGAACAAGATAACATCTGGCAGCACAGAGCCATCAGGAATGTGCCATCTGCTGATTGATTCAGCAACAGCATGATGAAGCAATTCCCATAGACTGGCATAGGAATAAATTCCTATAAAAATGGACTCTAGAAAGTGAGAACTTTGGGGTCTGATTCTGCAAACCAACTTCCAGGAGCATCAGATGAGCATCTGACAAGGCCCTGCTCCCTCCTCATGTCCAGGCCACCTGGCCAGTGGCTCAGCATAAGCAACTCTAAGGCTGGTAACTATGATAACAAACTTGCAGAACCTCTCTGTGTGTGTGTATGAAAGAATGTGTGAATAAATATGAAATTGAATGGAATGTTATAGCCATAACTAACTGTTTACTATGATTCTTTCTGTATTCACAATAAATGTGGCATTTTGCCTTTTCCCCTTTAATAAGATCCTGCTGGTTTTTATTTTATTGGTATAACACTGGGCACACACCTCCGGCTGTGCCCCACTCCACTTTCTCCCCGCATTGGGGGAACTAGTGGTCCATCCACTTGTCACTATGGCCTACTGCAGCCTTCGGTCTAGCCCCTCACCTCAAGGTATAAACTGCAGTCCGAATACTGGTCACCTGTGGCAAGTGGGGGGAAAGGAAGCTACTCTGGGTCCCAAACCAAGGACCCTATAGCCAGCAGCCACGTACTGCCACTCCTCCAACTCCTACCACCTATATCCCTTGGCCACTTCCCTGTAGCCCTAGCACCTTCCCAGCCCTTTGTATCAGGGGCCTCAGTCTAGCAATCCTCAGGCTGGAGCTCCCTATTGCTCCCCTGACCCTGCCCAGCACTGCTCTACCTAAGGTACTTCTCTAAGGCAGCCAGTCCTTCTATCTTGCACTCCAGGGAAAGACTGACTGCTCTGTTGAGCAGCCCTTCTTATAGGGCCCTCCCTGGCCCTGACTGGCTCCAACAAATCTTCTCCTGATTGGCTCTCTACAAGCCCTACTCCCACTGGTTGGGTTTTGCACAGCCTCCCTGAGGACTGCTTTAACCCTCCGTCTACCTGTGTGGGGCAGCTGCCCCATCACACCCCTTCACAAGAACCAGGGGTCAACCAATGAAATGAATAAGCAGCAGGTTTAAAACAAAAGGAAGTACTTCTTCACGCAACGCACAGTCAACCTGTTGAACTCTTTGCCAGGGGATGTTGTGAAGGCCAAAATTATAACTGGGTTCAAAAAAGAATTAGAAAAGTTCATGGTCAGGAACCCAACCCCATTCACTGGATGTCCCTGAGCCACTGACTGCCAGGTGCTGCGATTGACACTCTCTGTTTTATTTATTCCCTCTGAAGCACCTGCCACTGGATATTGTCAAAGGACAGGATAATGAGCTAGATACACCATTGGTCTGACCCAGTATGGCCGTTGTTAGGGTCTAATCGATAAAGAGCAGGGGGCAGCTGTTTGAAGACTGCCATATTTGTGGTCACAAATCACAACCTGCTTGCAACAACAATCCCATCCAGTGTGTGGTATCAACCTCACCAGCAACACCACCACATCTCACTGGCAGATTGCTGAAGTCGCAAACCAAACTCAGCAACCAAGAATGGGACCAATCACAAAGCATAAAATCAGGATTACAAAATATGACAATCATCATCAATTAAAAATCCTTTACAAAAAGAGATGATCTATTAAGATAAGGAAAAATACCAAAGAAAGAGAAAATATGCATCAGATATTATTTGTTGTGCAGTAGCACCCAAAGGGGGTAATCAGGTTGTAGACCCTATTGTGCTAGCAGTGGTGAAGTCAAAAGGAGCTGCATGCCCACAAATCTTGGCCATTGTATTTTTTTTAATTAGAATTTTTGTCCCTCCTTTGGCCCAGATACTCAAAGGTGTTTAGGCTCTTAATTTCCAACAGAAACACACTTGCAGTGGAAATTAGGATCCTAAATGCCTTTCAGCATCAGGGCCTTAGTATTTGCTTCACACCTGCTCAATTCTGTGCCTATCTTTTTTTCTTCCACTCTCTTCATAACAGAATGCAATAATCTTTAACTTTGAATTGAACGTTTGAAGCCATGATGTTCAAGTTAGTTAGACATTAGGCAAAAGGATTATTGCACACTCATCACTATTTAGTAGTGCCTGGGAATATTCAATAAAAAAAAGTCTCCAGTCCTCTCTCTTCTGATTTTGGGTGATTTAAAATTCTGTATGTACTCCATCTCTAGAGCCCTGCGTGGATACAAAATTTGTATCCACAGCCAATCCGTAAAAATAATCCGCAGACATAAAGAGGATATCTGCAGATTTGCAGGGTTCTAGATACAAAATTTGTATCTGCATCTGATCCATGATCTACAAAAATGGTCCATGGATATTCAGGGATCCGCAGGGCTCTATCCATCTCATCTTTCCAGTAGACACTGTATGAGGTTAAACTGTTGGGATATTTCTTATGCCAGACATCCAGTATGTTACATAATATGGCTGATTCACTCTAAGGCCTGGTCTATATTTAAAATTTATACCGTTGGTGAGGTAGACAAGGCCTAAGACCCAGGTTCTGTTCACTGCAGCAGATAGGAAGGTGGACAGGAAAATGGTTACTGCTCCCAGATTCTCAGGGAGGGTCTGTGCAATGGTGTACATTAAAGAAGCCTGGAAACTGCTGTAACTTACACTAGCTGGCATTGGTCCCTAGAGGACAATGTGTCAGCTAAGCATAGTCAGCAACATGCTTCAACCATGGCCCAACGCAATTCCTCCCCACATCTGGCATGCCCTGTGCTAAGGCCAAATAGAGGGAGTGGCATCTCCCTACATCAATGGATTTCTCAGCTGGACAGATCTGGCTGCTTTCTGACACCTCAGTGCTGCTCAGGCAGCATAAAGGGACTAGACCAGAATAGAAAGTGTCAAGTATCTTTGTAAGGGAAATTATTCTTACCCATTTAACTAGTTTCTCAAAGGGAAAACATTTAGAAACCCCTATTTATATGCTGGTTAGGAAGAACAAATGCATTGCAAATTAACTGGCTTTCCTGCCACTATTCTGGGTAATGCCTTCCATATTCTTCACCAACCTGAAAACCAGAATGATGACTAATTTCCTTTGGGCAGGAAGGTGAGCACAGACCTGCCCTGAAGTTACTACAGAAATCTATCCTAACGGGAGGATTGTCATTCCCAGACTTCAAAACACCGCACAGCTAGAGGGCATTCTCTACTGGAGAACTGTCTTTCAGGAATGCCAGTGGATAGACATGGAATGAGGAGTAAGAGGGGTAGAAGAATTAAAGCTGTTACATGAAAAGAACGCCCAAAAACATGCAGAAATTCCATCACATCCCAGCCACGGTTTTGCATTCCATGTAAAGCTCAAGCTAACCTAAGCCCATCCACCATGATATGGCACATCCACCATGATATGGTTTTGATTTTCAAATATAATAGGCAGGGGACCAAAATGGAGCTCAAAGGGCTGATACGCTGCCCCTGATTGTTTTGAGAGGCAAGCATTCTCTCCTTGGAACAGGTAAGAAAGAAAGTAAAACAGACAAATAATTTACCCTTCTCATAGTTACAGATGTTTTGTTACTCAATCCACTGTCACAAATTATGTACCAGAGAGCAGTGTTACCATTTGAGTTCACAGGAGATTTTCAAAAGGGCACGTGGCAAGAAGTTAAGACAGCTAACTGACATTTGCTCCTCTGAAAATCTCTCCAGATGCTACTTACACAAACTGAGTTTGGAAACCTTCAGGGAAACTACAGATGGTGTTGTGTTGTGTTGATGAATCTTCTCAGCATGAAGAATCATTTATGCTAGCATGGGAAAGGGAACTAAATGCCCAACTTGAGTCTGAAGTATGAAAAGATATCATTCTTGTGTTACTTGAGATCATGTTCTGTGTTTTTGAATATGCTTGAAATGAACTACAAGACTATAATAAGATGGTAACCCTAGTGTAAATGAAAATGCCTGTAACGCATCACATGGATAAGTATAGGAGAGTTTGACACCAGCAAGATGGGGGATGAATCTATGAGATATTCTGCTGCATAGCATGTGGATTTGTCCAGCATTCAACCACCAGTGGTTCTTAATAACCCATCATATAGCAAAGATTGCAAGACTGGCAATTCCCCTGATTCCTGAAGTTTGTGTGCAGTGTATGCTATGTGGGTAATGTGGTGGAGACAGTAAAACACTGGCTGAACTTTTAATGTCTTCAGAATGCTCTGTAATCTACAGACCTGGCAGAACATAAGCAGTCCTTTGTTCTTAGAAAAGATATGTCAAGCTTGGCATGCTACATATAAGTATAAACTGTGACAGGCAAATTTAGATAAGGAATTCCTACGTAAAAGGTATAACAGATATTTGTGAGGTACATAAAAAAAAAAAAAGAGAGAGCAATGAGAAACATGACTTCCTCTGAACTGATATAAATGCCAGATGAAAAATCTGTAAGTATCCTAAACACCCAATGTAATGTGCAGAAAGATGATATTTGTGATAATCTTTGGCAAATAAATGACTTGTGGGAAGAGACTCAAATTATTTGTCTCCTGCACAGATCTCAAATACTACTCATCTTTAAAACTCTTCTTGCTTTTTTTCTACAGGCACTCTGAGGAACAGTTCTTAGTTTATGTTTCTGTCAGTTCTGAACTGAATTTAAAGGGGAAAGGAAAGAAAAAAATTATATTCAACATTAATTTCTTTCTTTAGAATGTTTGTAAAGCATTTTGCGATTTTCTGATTAAAGGAGCTATAGAGGTGCAAAGTACTAATAGTGATTTTAAGTATTAAATATGATTTTATGATCATTTATTGGATAGAAATTCCAATGTGAAACTAAACATCAGGCTTACAGTGTAAGCTCTTTGGGCAGGGACCATGCTTTCTTTTGTGTTTACACTGCATCTAGCCCTAGCAGATAGTGGGCATTATTGCAAACTAACAAATAATACTGTACTAGTAGGTCAGCTGATTACTCACTAGGCTAAATTATCTTCTAGTTTCACGGGAGCAAACATCCTTCTCCTTTTTTCACTTTTGTGAAAACTTGACTCACATTAGGTCAAACTGTGGCATTTGATTACTGACACGCATTACAGCCACTGTGCTGATGGTGGTACAATTCCTTCCCAAATAGCCTAGTGCAGTGGTTATCAACCTATTTACCATTGTGGGCCACATATGCAGCTCCCTATGTATTATGTGGGCCGCATCCACACAATATGTGTACTACCTATATGTCCCTGAGGATGTCACATTGGCCGTAGCTGTGTGCTGATTGGGCCGCAAGCAGCTTGCAGGCCACGGGTTGAGAACCACTGGCCTAGTGCATGAGGGAACCGTGCAAGCTTTTCCATCAGTGTCTGCTCCCCCAAGTACAACCAACTTTTTCCATGGATGGAAGCTACGGGCCCTCCTTTTCCCCAGGGGTGCTGGATCAACTTGTATAGTGAGGGTGCTGAAAGCCATTGAACCAAACTAAACCCTGAATATGATGAAAACAACTTCAAGCCAAGGGGTGCAGCAGCACCCCTAGTTCCACCTCCTATGCTCTTCCCTGACTCCTCTGAAAGTTAGTCTACATCTGACTCGCTTCACCGATGCAGCTGCACTGCTGTAGCACATCTGTGAAGATGCTCTAAGCCAACGGGAGAGCGTTCTCCATTTGGCATAATAAATCACCTCTGCGAGAGGCAGTAGCTATGTCCATGGAAAAAGCTCTCCCATCAACATAGCGCTGTTCACACCAGTGCTTAGGTTGGTGTAACCTATGCCGCTTGGGGTGGGAGTGGCTTATTCACACTCTTGAGTGACGTAAGTTATACCAAAGTAAGTGGTACTGTAGACCTGGCCTGAGATGCTGTCTGTTCCCAAGGGGGATCAGTGAGGAGAGTCAAATCACTTCTTGGAATGCAAGAATAATAACTGTAAGTGAATCTTTCACAGGCATGTGGGGAGGGAGGACTCTTTGCAAACATTCTTCTCCCCTTCTGAGCTTTCATACAAACATCATTCACAATCTGGCCCACTGTGTATAAATTTATTATAAAATAATGCTAAACAATATCTTGGCATCACTGGAGTCATCTATCAGGGCTAGTGAGCATTAAGCATTTAAGGTATGAAAGTTTTTGCCTGCATAATTTGTTATTACAAATTATTTAAAATTTTCAGTAGTCATTGCAGATCCTGATATTACATACATATACAGCAAGTCTTGTGACCGATTTGTACTGGGGATTGCTGTTTAATCCTCCCAAACTGTCATATTCAGGAAACAAAAGCATAGGATCTTCTGAGTGTTTCTGTATTTCTGCTTGCTCAGCAAAGCAGTGTTTATCTATAGAGCAGCTTCCTTACAAAGGATGAACAACAGCTTTAGGGTCAGATTTTCTGTGTGTGCTTAAAGTTAGACTCCTGTTGGGTTTCAGCATAAAAGTGGCCTGATTTTTAGAGGTGCTGAGCACTTGCAGCTCACACCAGTGCCACGTGAGAACTACACCAGCTGAATTACTTTACTGGCTTGGGACCAGAGTGTATCAGAGCCATGTTGTGGGGAAAGCCAAATCAAAAACTCCTTATGCCCTTCCCTGATTTGAGAGGTGAGCAAGTGTCAGCTATAACCCAGTTCTGTTTGTAAAGTGCATTGGAATCCTTTAGGGTGAAAGATACTATGGAACTGACAGATATTATGTTATTGATGTTCATGTGAGAGGAATTACAAATAAACATTCTAAGGCAGGGGTGGGCAAAGTACAGCCCACGGGCCACATCCAGCCCTTCAGACATTTTAATCTGGTCCTCTCACCCCCGCCAGGGAGCAGGGTCAGGGGTTTGCCCTGCTCCAGCGCTCCAGCCGGGGAGCAGGGTCTGGGGCTTGCCACACAGCTCCCAGAAGCAGCGGCATGTCCCCGCTCCAGCTCTACTTGTAGGGGCAGCCAGGAGGCTCTCCGCGCGCCACTCCCCCCCCAAGCGCCGCCCCCTGCAGCTCCCATTGGCCAGGAACCGTAGCCAATAGGAGCTGCAGGGGCGGTGCTTGCAGATGGGGCAGTGCACAGAGCCACATGGCCGGGGCCACACCTCTGTGTAGGAGCTGTAGGCAGGCATGCTGCTGCTTCTGGCAGCTGCGGTGGTGGCGCCTGCAGATGGGGCATCATGCAGAGCTGCATGGCCGCGCCTCCACGTGGAGCCGGTGGAGGAAAATGCCACTGCTTCTGGGAGGTAAGCACTGCTTGGAGCCTGCACCTCCAGCCAGAGCCCTCAACCCCCACTGCGCCCCAGCCCCTCCCGTCCTCTGAACCCCTCGGTCCCAGCTCAGAGCACCTCCTGCACCCCAAATCCCTCATCCCCACCCCAGAGCCCACACACCCAGCCAGAGCCCTAACACCCCCTCACTCCCTCCCAGCTCCCTCTGACACCCTGAACTCGTCATTTCTGGCCGCACCCCCAGTTGGAGCCCTCACCTCACCCTACCCCACCTCACCTCACCCTCCCTCACCCTAACCCCCCATTTTGTGAGCATTCATGGCCCGCCATACAATTTTTATACCCAGATGTGGCCCTCAGGCCAAAAACTTTGCCCACCCTCAGCAAGTTTGCAGATGACACTAAACTGGGAGGAGAGGCAGATACGCTGGAGGGTAGGGATAGGATACAGAGGGACCTAGACAAATTAGAGGATTAGGCCAAAAGAAATCTGATGAGGTTCAACAAGAACAAGTGCAGAGTCCTGCACTAAGGACGGAAGAATCCCATGCACCGCTACAGACTAGGGACCAAATGGCTAGGCAGCAGTTCTGCAGAAAAGGACCTAGGGGTTACAGTAGACAAGAAGCTAGATATGAGTCAACAGTGTGCCCTTGTTGCCAAGAAGGCTGTCATAAATATAAAAGGAAGGGTAACCACCTTTCTGTATACAGTGCTATAAAATCCCTCCTGGCCAGAGGCAACATCCTGTTACCTGTAAAGGGTTAAGAAGCTCAGCTAACCTGGCTGGCACCTGACCCAAAGGACCAATAAGGGGACAAGATACTTTCAAAACTTGGGGGAGGCTTTTGTTTGTGCTCTTTGTTTACGCAATTGTTCTCTCTTGGGACTGAGAGAGGCCAGACAGAAATCCATCTTCTCCAACCCATCCTAAACCATTTCCATCCTGATTTTACAGAGATGATTTTTACCTTTCTTTTTTTTTTCTTTTTTTTTTTCTTAAAAGAAGGATTTTATTAAAAAAAAAAGAAAGGTAAAAATCATCTCTGTAAAATCAGGATGGAAAATGCTTTACAGGGTATTCAGATTCAGAACACAGAGGATCCCCCTCTGTGCAAAACCTTAAAGTTACAGAAAACAGGAATAAACCTCCCTCTTAACACAGGGAAAATTCACATAAAACAAAAGATAAACTAATGCGCCTTGCCTGGCTTACCTATACTGGTTGCAATATTGGAGACTTGGATTGGGATGGGTTGGAGAAGATGGATTTCTGTCTGGCCTCTCTCAGTCCCAAGAGAGAACAACTACATAAACAAAGAGCACGAACAAAAGCCTCCCCCCCACCCTCCCAAGATTTGAAAGTATCTTGTCCCCTTATTGGTCCTTTGGGTCTGGTGCCAGCCAGGTTAGCTGAGCTTCTTAACCCTTTACAGGTAACAGGATGTTGCCTCTGGCCAGGAGGGATTTTATAGCACTGTATACAGAAAGGTGGTTACCCTTCCCTTTATATTTATGACAAAGGTCAATGGCATTTTGGGCTGTATAAGTAGGGGCATTGCCAGCAGATCGAGGGACGTGATCGTTCCACTCTATTCGACATTCGTGAGGCCTCATCTGGAGTACAGTGTCCAGTTTTGGGCCCCGCACTATAAGAAGGATGTGGAAAAATTGGAAAGAGTCCAGCGGAGGGCAACAAAAATGATTAGGGGACTGGAACACATGACTTATGAGGAGAGGTTGAGGGAACCGGGATTGTTTAGTCTGCGGAAGAGAAGAATGAGGGGAGATTTGATAGCTGCTTTCAACTACTTGAAAAGGGGTTCCCAAGAGGATGGATCTAGACTGTTCTCAGTGGTAGCAGATGACAGAACGAGGAGCAGTGGTCTCAAGTTGCAGTGGGAGAGGTTTAGGTTGGATATTAGGAAAAACTTTTTCACTAGGAGGGTGGTGAAGCACTGGGATGGGTTACCTAGGGAGGTGGTGGAATCTCCTTTCTTTGAAGTTTTTAAGGTCAGGCTTGACAAAGCCCTAGCTGGGATGATTTAGTTGGGGATTGGTCCTGCTTTGAGCAGGGGGTTGGACTAGATGACCTCCTGAGGTCCCTTCCGACCCTAATATTCTATGATTCTAAGCTGTAGTTCATGATGAAATTGTCAAACGGCAAATAAAAGCAAATGGCTTTCAGCCTTCCCTTGAGATATGTTCTCTATATGCACTTTGTGTAAAAAAAAATTTCAACACCAATGACATATGTGTTCCTTACTTAATCATAAGACTTCCTGGTCAACTCAGTAACAGATTTGCTTTTGTCAGTGAAGAAGTTTCTTCATCACCTTGCTCTGCGGCTCTCGACATTCAGAATTTTCTTCCTGTAAGACAGAAAGAAAAAGAGAACAACAGAACTGTGAGTTTCAGTGTATTTGTTTTTCACTACATTGGAAACAGCTGCTGTAACCTGACATATTGCAAGTACATTAACGTAATGCTTAAGAGGTGTTAGGTTTGGACAGTGTCCCTTAAAGAGGGAGCTGGGTGAATTGACTCATGCCTGGTCAACTGAACCCCAGTTGGGGAGGGACAGCATGATATTTACAAGAGGTGGTTTTTACCATCCTCAGAAAAACTAGTTAATCCCAGTTTAAGACATTTTCTATTTTAAAAACTGTTTTATTAATGCATGCCACATTACACTTAGTTTTAGTTACATATTTAAATTATGGTTACATAAGGCAGGAGAGTTGTATATTAATTTGGGTTGTACAAATAAAAAGTAAAACTGAGGTGGGCATAATACTAATACATAATACTGAACATCAAAATGTCTGTCTACATTTTGGTTTGGTATTTTCTCAATGGAAGTTATATATGTCATGACAGGTTTCAGTTTTCATTATAATATAAATAAAAGTTGAAACCATTTGATTATATAAAAACAACAACAAGGCAGAGTTGTAAGCTTGAAGCGCTGACCAATCAGAAGCATGCAGAGTTGCAGACTACAGTCCAGGTCCATTTGGCCATGCAACGTTCTGTAGCAAAATACCAACTTGGATGTTGTGGATAGACTCAGCCTATTCCTCAGTTTTGAATGGACTGATCCAAAGTTTGAAGAGATTCGTTCTATGCTTGCTGAATTTACTGGACACTGATGCAATTATTTTTCCCAGTTTCCTGGTTTAAAACAGATGTCCTAAACTAGTTTTTCTTGAGACATTGCCAACCCTGCAGTTGGGCTATAAGAGAAGGGAAGCCTGGGTGAGTCAGGCCAGAGAATCAGTCAGGAAAGGGGCAAAGAGAGCAGACATGGCCCAGGGAATAGGGAGACAGGTCAGAAGCAAGAAGTTCCTGAGTGCCAGAGTCCCCTGGGAAAATCTCAATTGCCTGCTGAGAGAGATCCAGTGAGTCAGAGCCCAGGAGCCACAAGAAATCATGACCAGCAGGAAGTCCTCTGGGAGGGACTGGCAATGAGAACTAGAGGTCTAATTCTAATTCCTGAGCTGCACCCAAATCTAACCCAACCTGAGCACAGTTAACCTGTCCTGACCCAAGCATGTTGAGTCACTTCAGACCCAACCCAAACCCAACACTTACCCCTGAACCTGTGTCAGTGCTGCTTCCTCATCCTTGGGGCTTGGCCTGTCAGGGACTTCCCATGCTCCATGCCCATGGGCCATCTCTGGCTGCCTCCTTCTCCAGGAGGTCAGCGCAGTGGCAGCTACATGACCTGTTCCTGCCGGCCGCCCCACCGCATTGTGTGTGCTGCAGAGTGAGAGGCGATGTGACTCACCAGCACACTCACTTCACAGTGCACACACAGGACCAAGGTAGTGGTGGCCAGCAGGAGCGAGACACACAGCTGCCCCTATGATGATGCCAGAACAGGAGGTGGTGATCAGAGCTGAGTCTGCGTTGTTGTCAGACCTGATCCAAACCCAACACTAGTAGTCGGGTCCTGTTGGGTTGCAAGGTTCCAGTGGGAACATGCTGGAGGAAAAGGGGCCTTCAGGGAGTGAAGACCTAGCATCCAAGGCTTTGTGACCAGAGCACAGAACATTCCTGCAGGAAGCCATGAAGAACGAAGGACTGAGGGGTAAAGAGGAAATCCCCTGGGAGCTGTAGCGTAGGGTGGACTGAGGAACTGGCTTTGGTAACTTTGCCAATCTAGGGAAAACAGAACTTCCTGGAAAGAGACTCTAGGTGTGGCAGGGAGTCCTTTGTGAGCGAGGAAGAAGGACAACTTGTTATAGATAGGTTTTTGGACCAACATTTATTATATGTGTACATCTTTTATACGTGGAACTAACCAAACAGATACCTTGCAACAATTACCCATCTTCTCTGCTTTAATGTAGACGGATGGGAAAACAAAGAAGGAATGCTATAAACCATTTAGATAATAAATTCGCACCACTGCTGTTTCTACGATGCATTAGAGACAGTGGTGCTCTTTTAAGCACATCACCCATTGTTCCACTAGAATGCTGGCACTTTGTTAAGGACATACCAACTACAGATGCGGGCACTGAAGTTGGATTTTGCCCCATTTAACCAACACATTAGGCATGACTTAAACTTGAGGTGCTTTATTGCCACTGTCTGGTATGTTTTCAGATAATTATAAATCCCCTTTGGAAGGAGAAAAGATCTTTTAAATTGATCACTGATGTAAGAATTACCAAAGCTCAGGAGGAATTTCCTGCAATTGTAAAAGACTGGCTACCAGACAATGGAACTGGCTCCAGTCCTCATTGAAGACAATAGAAAAACTCTCATTAACTTTGTGAGCAAGCCTACATTTTTTCAGGTCTTGTCTCCTCAGCATGAACACTAATGATCATTTGGTGCATTTCATAAGAGATTGGCAGGGGTTGCCCAAGTATCCTCGGCTAACATTTCAACTCCCTTGCACTGTTGTGCAATGGGCTATTCGCATTTAAGTGCTACTGTTGCATACCGAGAATTTGTGAAGTACTTTGGAATCTTCAACATCGTTACTGAGGTAAAACTTGCACTGAAGTTAAAGGGAGTAAATACTTATCTTTGACTTAGTATTAACAGGAAGGGAGATGGACATAGATATAGTCCTACCAATTACAATATTACAAGTTTTAGACTAGCAACTATTCCTGAATAATTATACAGAATTACTTAGACTGATTATAGTAATTTATATTTAATGATAAAAATTAGAATCTTAAAGGGAAAGGCTCACAAAAATGGAAACAACAGTTATTTAGGTAGTTCAGAACCTCAGAGTTTGGTTAAAATGACGAACAAAGATTCAGAAACAGAGAGCTTTTTCAGCCTGTGGTGGCTCAAGGAGAAAAGCTGGACATTTTGGCTCTGATCTGGAATAGATCCTTTGATACTACCACTACATGTACTAAATAACTACTGAGGCAAAATCTCCACAGAAGATGGAGGGGGAATACACAAGCAATGAACTACCAGAAGTCTGGAAGACAGAATTTACAAAACAGCATCCAATCTTACCTGTTGTAAGTACTTGTTGCATAGTCTTTGTCTATTATCATGCCTTCTAAATAAAATCTCTATGCAAGCAGGGGGAAGCCAGGATCATGGATCTGGCTAGTGGAAGCAGGGAGAGACTGAGAAACATTTTTATGATATGTTCTATCATTTTACTCCAACCCTGAGGAAGCCTTTCTGTGGGGCACCCTGGCATCCAGATCTGTGTGCAGAGAACAGGTTTGGATTTTCCCCTCTCCCCAGACCTTCTGGGACAAAGTCTACAGCAACATGCATGGACAGTATGACACCCCACCACCAAAGCTAGGTGGCAGTTAAAGTCAGGGGAGCTGCTGACATCATGGCTCCATTAGGAGCCACTCCATCCAGGAGTTGCAGGGAATTAGTGGCAAGAAGGAGCTGGGCAGCACTGTGATTGTGAGAGGCCTTGGATGGATTCGCAAGACTATCATGGATCTTGTGGGTTCACAGGGCTAGGCAGTGGCACCTTGGCTTTTTCACAGGTGGAGAGGAAAGGGAAGGGACAGATTGCCCCACTTAATGGCAGAAATTATTTAGGCTGAAATTTGCAGTTTCCATTCTCCTATATAGGAGCAATCCATCTAGGGGAGATTGAGCCCCAAAGCAGCAAATTATATTTTTGTATTTATTTATATTTGCAAATGCTAGTCATCATTGTATTACCAATTGGGCTCATCAGTATAATAATTTGTACAGCTTAATAAAATGCTAAGGAACTACATAGTAATTAGGGCTGTCGATTAATCACAGTTAACTCAAGCAATTAACTCAAAAATTAATTGCGATTAAAAAAATGAATCACGATTAATCGCACTGTTAAACAATAGAATACCAATTGCAATTTAGTAAATATTTTTGGATATTTTTCTTCATTTTCAAATATATCGATTTCAATTACAACACAGAATACAAAGTGTACAGTGCTCACTTTATATTATTTTTATTACAAATATTTGCATTGTAAAAATGATAAAAGAAATAGAATTTTTCACTTCACCTCATGCAAATGCTGTAGTGCAATCTCTATCATGAAAGTGCAACTTACAAATGTAGGGTTTTTTGTTACGTAACTGCACTCAAACAAAACAATGTAAAACTTTAGCGCCCACAAGTCCACCCAGTCCTACTTTTTGTTCAGCCAATCGCTAAGAGAAACAAGTTTGTTTATTTTTACAGGAGATAATGCTGCCCTTTTCTTGTTTACAATGTCACCTGAAATTGAGAACAGGCGTTCGTATGGCACTGTTGTAGCTGGCGTCGCAAGACATTCAAATGCCTCTTCATGCTTTGGCCATCGTCCAGAGGACATAATTCCATGCTGATGATGGTCGTTAAAAAAGAATATATTAATTAAATTAATGACTGAACTCCTTGCGGGAACAATTGTATGTCTCCTGCTCTGTTTTACCTGCATTCTACCATATATTTCATGTTATAGCAGTCTCAAATGATGAGCCAGCACATGTTGTTCATTTTAAGAACACTTTCACTGCAAATTTGACAAAATGCAAAGAAGATATCAATGTGACATTTCTAAAGATAGCTACAGCACTCGACCCAAAATTTAAGAATCTGAAGTGTCTTCCAAAATCTGAGAGGGTTGTGGTGTGGAGCATGCTTTCAAAAGTCTTAAAAGAGCAACACTCTGATGCGGAAACTACAGAACCCAAACCACCAAATAAGAAAATCAACCTTTTGCTGGTGGTATCTGACTCATCTTCATTTTCATCATCTGTGTTGGTCCGCACTGCTTTGGATCGTTATCAAGCAGAACCCATCATCAGCATGGACGCATGGACTTTGGAATAGTGGTTGAAGCATCAAGGGACATATGAATCTTAGCACATCTGGCATGTAAATATCTTCCAACGCTGGCTACAACAGTGCCATGCAAACGCCTGTTCTCACTTTCAAGTGACATTGTAAACAAGAAGCAGGCAGCATTATCTTCTGTACATGTAAACAGACTTGTTTGTCTGAGTGATTGGCTGAACAAGGATTTGTAGGCTCTAAAGTTTTACATTGTTCTATTTTTGAATACAGGTTTTTATTGTACATAATTCTACATTTGTAAGTTCAACTTGCATGATAAAGAGATTGCACTACAGTACTTGTATTAGGTGAATAGAAAAATACTATTTCTTTTGTTTTTTACAGTGCAAATATTTGTAATCAAAAATAAATATACACTGTGTATTTGGTGTTGTAATTGAAATCAATATATTTGAAAATGTAGAAAACATCCAAAAATATTTCAATAAATGGTGTTCTATTATTAACAGCGCAATTAATCGTGATTCATTTTTTTATCGCTTGACAGCCCTAATAGTAATTAAAGATTACCTTGTAAATCCACGTAGTGACCACAAGAATAGTTAACCCTTAATCTGAATTTTTAAAGATATGGTTATTATGTACTTGTCTGGACAGCCATAGAAACAAAATGATTGCATACAAAATTAGAATATGTTTTAGATGTGTGTGTTTAGTACTTGCCACATAATAATCTGAGTCAGATACCAGTCCAGAGCTCTATCCAGCCAGAAATATACGCAGGTAAACAGATTCATCACCGTGTAATTCCACAGGCTCACATTCTACCCTCAATTATCTCCATACAATCCTATCAGCTTCTTTGGGATTACAAAGCTATATTTGCAACTGAATTTGGCCCAGTCCATATACACAATCAAACAAATTTTGGCCTCCGATATGCTCATGCAATTTCCATTAAATTCAATAGGAGTTGCACCCAGACATTTGAGGCAGGATTTGAGCTCAATTCTAGACCCATTTAAATAAAGGAGCATTCTGCGCTGAATTTACTGGAATCTCAATGAAGCCCTTGGCCCTTATTCTATAACTTACGGATGAAAAATTCAGCTTTTTTTTTTTTCAGGTAAAGATGGTTGTGGAAAGTCTCCTATTTAATGGCTTTAGCTTCCAATCCTCGTTCCACAACTGACAAATATAATATTTCTCTTGTAGGTTTTTCAAGCTGCCATTGCAATTGCAATGTTTGTTCTAGGGTGTTTTGGTGAAGCAGGAATTGGAGCACCATGGTGGTGTGCAACTATGGTAAAACAACAATAACATTACATAAAAACTAAGAATCCTTAATTGTTTGTTTCATTATTTAGCAATGAAAGAAATTAGCTCAGAAGGACCAAATCCTCAACTACTGTAAATCAGTTGAAGCTAATGGAGCTACCTGATTTACAGTAGCTGAGAATCTGGCTCCAAAATGTATAGCAAGAAAAGTAATCTTTCCACATTTTCTGTTGTCTTGTTTTTCACAGTTCCTTATATCTGGATTGTCCCTACTTATACTGGAGAAAAAACACTCAGTTCCTTGGGTGAGTGTAATGATCACAGTACCAGAGGAATCCAGGGCTTTTTCAGCAAAGGATAAAAAGAAAACCTGAAAAAAATGAATGTAAAATTCTAAATAGATTTTTGTGGGAGGGAGACTCTCTTCACATCTATGTATTTCTGAATGTCGCTTCAGTGTGATGAAACAAAACAATGTGTTTAAATGTTTAAGACATCTATGAACAAACCGAGTAGAAAACTATTCAAATCAAATTGAAGAAACAACCATTCTAATACCCCATCCTGCAAAGACTTACGCATATGCTTGATTTTACATACTGAGTACTTGCTGGTTACAAAGTTAAGCAAGTGCCATGGCCTTTGCAGGATCAGTGCTTATATTTACAACCCATCAGAATCCAAGGATGTAGCACAAGGACAAATTCTATGGCTCTCAGGTAAAACACTCTACTGATGACAAAGATGAGTTCTTAGAGATCAAGGAAAACTCTGCCAAAACAAATGAACACTACAGGCAGCCACTCATGGTTTCTGTGAACCTTCCTTAGAAGAGAGGTAATACAACCAAGGACCCGTGATAAAAAAAGAAAAAACTTGTTCATTGTCTGGTCCAGACTGAACGTAGTACCTGATCCAATGTCCACTGAAGTCAATACTTAAAGAATACTTTAGATCAGGTATTAAGGGTGTACTTAGCCCAGCCAAGTATAGGAAAATGTGAGGTACCAGCTTAAATTCATAAAACATTTTACAGTCTTAGAATTTCAGACCATTATTAACACTGCTTTCCAATCAGTTTGTGGAACACTTTGAATAAGTGGCTACACAAATACCTGTCATTAATTAAGGGAATAAAGGCTACTTGGTTCTATTTCTGATGCTCCCTCGGGCATATCATTTAATTGTTCAATGCCTCAATTTATCCATCAGTAAAATGAATATAATTATACCTGCCTCACAGGGCATTATGTGGCTTAGTTAATTAATGCTGATAATGCACTTTGAGATCCTCAAATGAAAAACACTAAATAGTCTATAGGAAAAATGTCACTTTGTCACTATAATATTGAGCATAAACAACAGCAGTGACTGAACAATTTATTATTCTCTGGAGTTTGCTTTGATTAGATCGCCTCAGAGCCCCTTTCCTCATGACACCAGTGATGTAAGTTCCTTTTATTTTACTTTAATATTTATTAACTGTATTTTTCCTTTCACATTTTATTAAACATCTTTGCTTAAGTAAAAATATTTATTTACAAAGCACTGACAATCAATTAATGCCTATGGAGCTATTCACATACTAAAAGTTAAGCATGTGCTTAAATGCTTTACTGGTTTGGACAGAGCGCTCAGAACCTTGCAAGACTGAATCTTTCATCTTTGACTTCTCTGAGACTGGGGGCTGGGGGGAAAGGATGCTAATTAATTGACAGGTCTTGCGAGGCACACACCTGCCCACTAGGAACTGGATTGAAATTAACAACTCATTTCACCCAGGCCACCAGAAAATTTTAAATTATTTCCATGGCAAGCATTGACCCACTACCATTTTGCCTAGATGTTATGTTATCCCCAGGGGTGTCATAATTCTACCATCCTGTGTAATTTAGATGACTTTTATTAGTCTAACCTGGTCCTGTAGAGGACAGTGCTTTCAGCATTTATATGTCATCCTCAAAACATTCTCGGTCTCTGTCACTGTTTTGGAAAAACATCAGTATATGATTCTGTAGGGTCCTGTGCCCATCAGCGTATACAATTAAACAAGGATACAGAGATGTTTATACAGCATTAAAAATTGTTTTCCATTTTGGTTCTAGCCTGAAAGATTGTTTTTCAATCACTACAGAGTGGACTCAGCAGAACTTGGATTAGCAGCCTTTGAGCTAGGAGTCTCTGTCTGGATTTTGTGCCTGCTGCAGCGAGCAAGGCGTGTACTTGGCGTGGTTCACCCCAATCCCGGACACCTGCCCCTTTTGCGGTGTGAGGGAAACCCTGGCGCACGTATACCTGGAGTGCACCAGGCTGCAGCCCCTATTCCGACTCCTCACAAATATTTTGTTAAGATTTTGGTTGCATTTTTCCCCTCACCCCCTTATCTATGCACGCCCTATCCGTGGCCCCACTAAGTCACGGGACCTCCTGGTCAACCTCCTCCTGGCCCTTGCTAAAGGGGCCATCTATAAAATCAGGGTGAGGAGGTTGGCCGATGGAGTCTCCTGTGACTGTGGGGCCTATTTCTGATCCTCCGTCCGTTCACGCCTCTGGGCAGAGTTCCTCTGGGCGGCGTCCACTGACTTCCTTGACGCCTTCGAGGAACAGTGGGTGCTGTCCAGGGTTCTCTGCTCGGTGTCCCCGTCCGGTTCCCTTCGTTTGACCCTTTGACCGCACTCCCGTCCCTGTTGTTCATTAGTTGTGTGCCAGCGTTAGCATTATTTACCACGTAAGGGCCATAATCAAAACTCGTATTTAAATACATGTATGTTGGCACATGCCACACATATTTAGCTTGATCTTACTTCCAGTGACGTCAATGACAGAACTCCCACTGACTTTAACGGGAGCAGGAATGGGACCCTTTACCATGGTCTCTCTTCTGTGCTCACTTATACCCATGCACTTCTCCTGACATTGTAAAGCACTGAGTGCAGAATCTGACCCCTACATATTTTAGGCCAGATCCTCAATTTAAGTCAATGGAGCTATGACAATTTATACCAATTGAGGAGCTGGCCCTTATACATATAAAGACTCTTAAAATTAGCAAAATGTTGGTAAAATTTTCCTCAGTACTTATGGATGAAATTCATCATAATGAAGAGGACCTGCACAAAGCCCAATCCACCACTTGAGTCCCATTCAATCCCAGCACTAAACATGGCAGCAAAACCAATGCAAATCGCAGATCTCCATCTGGTGAGCATCAGCCTAGCTAGTACATCACTTTTAGCTATTATCATTACATCAGCTGCTTATCCATGACACCTGATTCCATGTACAAATAAATATAATGAAAAGTTGATATTGTCTCTAGTCTACATTCTTCCAGATATCTTTACTGTAATTGCCCCACCTCAGAATGTTTGTCCTGCTTATACTGGTGCCTTAATCTAACTGACCGCAGAGGGCTGGTGCGCTCTCTGACTGAAAGAGAGGGGATGGAACATACATACTAACTACTCACTCAAGTCCCTCAGTTTAGGCCTATTAAATGGGTGTGAATAAAACCTCACAAGAGCCCTCTCCCCTGAGCTAACAAACTATATACCTCAGGGCACATTAAAGGTTTTCCCACCCCTTACCTGTCCATCTAATGCTTGTGGTCTATCCTGGAATCAGTTTATGAAGATCTGAAGTTGGGCTCTCAAGAACTATTTCTGCAAGATCATGATTCCAGGTGTTGGCTTTACAGAATGGTAATTGTAGTCTTTTCATTGCCAACAAACCTAAAAATTCTATAAGTCTCCAAGTTAAGCATGATCACAGAGATTATGCCTCCAGGATATGCAACAAGCTAGATTATTTTGTTAAAAGTTAAATTTGCCTCTAAATCCTTTCAATATACCATGGTAGAAGTAACTGGATAATAAATGAATACCCACAGCCCAGAGCTACAATGGCGATCATTCACTGGATGCACATGGAAAAATAGAACACATGATCTTTGGCACCAAAGACTTCAAACTGTGCCAAATAGAGCCTAAAATCACGTGAAGTGAAATGTACACTGCCTTTTCAGAAATATTTACGTTAATGAAGTTGTTACCGTGCCTGCTAGGACAAGCAGCACACCCTTTATCAAGTGCAGTGACTGAGGCCAGGTCTACACTATACATTTATATCAGTATAATTACGTCGCTTGGGTGTGAAAAATCCACTTTCCCGAGCAATGCAGTTAACTGACCTAACGCCCAATCTAGACAATGCTATGTTGACAGGAGGGCTTCTCCCATCAACACAGGTACCAGCTGTCGTGGAGCTGGATTAATTACGCGGATGGGAAAAGCTCTCCCATCAGGGTAGTAGTATCTTCACTGATACACTACAGCAGCGCCAGTGCAGTGTCAAGGTCAAGATCACATACATGATATAAGAACTGATATAAGAAACAAATATTTGCCTATACATGTTTTCTCAGAAGCATGTTATTCTTATATAAATTTGGCACTGTGTGGTGTTTTAACAATTGTCAATGAACAGCTCCCCCCACCTAGCACACCTATTTAATACCTTATTAAAACTGCAATGACTTTAAAATGGTACCTCATCTTTCTCTACTTACATTTGTTTAGTTTTTGCATTTCCCTGATTTACAATCACTCCCCCAAATCCAAGAACTTTGGGGTGTGGGAACGGTTGTGATCTAGATCCAACCTTCATGGCTCCAGCCTATACCTTATCCTCAGTGTGATGCAATGGACAGGCCATGGCTGGGGCTCGGAATCAGGAAACCTAGAAGCAGATTCACGCCTGCACTGGTGTAGACACTGGTACAGGGAGAGAAGAGAGGTGGTTATTCAAAAGCTGGGGGGTGGTGGAGGAGGATTTCAAGCCTCAGCACACACTCAGGGCCTTTCAGGAATGAAAAAGTAATGGGATGCAGGTCTGCCCTAGCCTGTGTCCATGCCCTCTCCTGCCACCGACATGTCCCCTTGCCTCCAGCAGACCTGCTGCACTCAGACTGCTACAGAGGTGGCAAAGTTCTGTGCCTGGGCTTGGCCTGAGCCTCCTCCATTTGGGACCCTGCTTTCTATTCTTGGCTTCACCACGGACTTGCTTCTGACCTGGGGCAAGTCACTTCACTGCTCTTTGCCTCCGTTTCCTCCTATGTCAAATGTGGATAATGATACTTGTGTCCCTCTGTAAGATGCTGGGAGACAGTGGATGAAAAGTGCTATAAAAGAGCTAAGTGTTATTAGTTACTATGAACTCTGCTGGGGTCGCTTGCCGTTATAGCTTTTAAAATATAAAGCAGACCAAAGAATATAAAAGAAAATGAGAGGAGCACGGGCACTATAAGCAGGGAGCCATTATCTCCAACTTGATCCTGAGGGACGGAGGAGGGGGCTCCTGACAGAGGTGCTGGCACAATTTGTATAGTGGGGGTGCTGAGAGCCACTGAACCAAAGTGTAAACCCTGTGTATGATGGAAACCACGTCACGCCAGCGGGTGCAGCAGCACCCCTAGTTCCAGCACCTATGGCTCCTGATTTGCTGGGGCGCACCTGCAGAGCTGGGATTGCAGGGGCAGGGCCTCAGACTGGGCTGCGTGGCTTTTTCTGTAGGGCCAGTTCTCCCCCTCCTGGCTCTCCTGCACTAGCTCCTTGCTTTGATCCTAACTAATGCGGAGGCAATAGCTCGCCTCCCCTTCGCCCCCACCCCAGGCAGCTTTCACCATTCCCCCCCGCAAACCCTTTAAGCCGGTGCCCCGTTTGCAAGGGGCTGAGCTCAGCAGGAGAAGGAGGGGGCGCTGCCCGGGATTAGCCAGGCCCGGCCGCCCAGAGGAAGTCCCTGCTTTGCCTGCAGCGGCTGCGGGGATGGGAAGTCAAGTGAAAGTCAACGCAGGAGCTGCTGCTGCTCGGCGCTGTGCCTCCCCTTCCCGCGGGCCGCCCGCGCCCGGGGCCCCCATGTCGCAGCGGCGGGGGGCGCGGGAGAGGGCGGAGGCCGCCGCCGCCGCCGAGAGGCGCCGCCGCCGCCACCACAAGCGGCCCAGGAGCCAGCGCGAGCCCCTGGCAGGCAGCAGCGGGGGCGGCAGGGAGCTGGAGCGGCACGAGCAGAAGAGGAAGAAGCGGGAGGTGCAGCAGATCCAGCAAATCCAGCACCTGGAGTCCTTGTAAGGGGTTCGGAGGGGGGGGGGAGGGGAGAGCAGGCGCAGAGTCCCCGCCACAAGCCCCTCTCTGGCTGGGCTGGGGAGCTGCCCGCCAGTGCCCCCACGCGTTGCTGAGCCGTCATTGCAGAGATGGGGCCTGCGCCGCAGGCCGCTCTCCGTTTTAGGGCTAGCCCCTGCCTCTGTCACAGGCTGAACCCAAACCCTAGCCCATCCCCCTGGTATCTGAGCGCCTCCGGTGCGTTTGCGAACAAATCATAACACTCTGCTGAACTGGGTCCTCGGGAGGGCGCTGGAAATCCGGAATGAAACTTGAGGGCGGCATTTGTTGCTAGCTCATGTATTTGGCCTTTATAGATAGTTAAAATACACCAATGATTTTATTTTATACATGAAAATTACAAAGGGGGTGGAATGGCCAGACTTATGGGAGTGGGACCATTTTATTATGTCACCTACTACTGGCTCCCTTCGAATTCTGGCTGATCCTTGCCAGTGGGGTGCTTCAAAAGTTTGATCTGGGTTTTTTTTTAGAGGCAATGGGTCATGCTCTACAGCTGCATGGAAATACCTCTAAACATGTTGTAAAAGCAATGTTCATGTGCTCCCAATAAAATCCTGTCTGGAAGTAACCCCATGTGCAGCCCAAGACCTTGTACTGTCAGGAACAAAGGTAACCAGGAATAATCAGTGTATGAAGCTGGAGTAGGAGTTTTATTTACAAAATCCAGTGGGACCTATCCCGGAAAATGCTTCTCATATGTTCCTCTTTTTGAGGAATGTCACTCAACTTAGTTCCAAAGTTACCTAAGTTCCCCAAAAAATCTGTCCCTTCACTTTTATAGTTGAAAGTTATAAATATTAGAAATGCAGAATCATTAAACTGATGCTATAGAGCTCTCTACACTGAGGAATCAGACCCATCGCGTTTTAACTTTGCTGCATGAATAATATTTTTATGGTCTCAATTTGGGCCATTGTCACACTTTGTGTTGTACATTTGGGCCTTGGCAGAGCGAGAGGTGTACCACTCTGTGGCTACTGTTGGGTCTAGTGCAGCGTCTGGTCGCTTTAGGGTCAGGGAACTTGAAGCAGAGTGGAAAACGTAGCCAGTGTTTCACCTGCGGTGCACAAGTCTTCTAGTGGGCCCCTGTGTGCAGTGACCTTCCAAATATGGCCCATTTTGTATAGAAATAGGTCCAGGATTTGTTGTTGTTGCTATGCCCACCAATTTCTCTGAACATTTTACAGAAGGCAGCCAGTCTGTCCATTCTCTATATACCTGTCCATGTGAAGATAGGTAAAAAAATTCTGTCACCAGTCCTTCCCCCAACTCCTTCCCTGACTTTCTATCTGTCCTGTTTGTTTTTTAAGTGTCATTTCGAAAAAAGTGTGGGACCTGTAGTTTGGCAGCAAAGCATGATCAGCAGGATCCCTTTGGAGTGAATGAAAAAATGTACAATGCAAAAGACTTAAGATGTGCTGAATGATTCCTCTGATGCTGTAAAATATGTAAAATTGTTAGTCTCTAAGGTGCCACAAGGACTCCTCGTTGTTTTCGCTGATACAGACTAACACGGCTACCACTCTGAAACCTGTAAAATATGTGTGTGCCTTAATTTATGAAAAGGGGGTTGAGAGGGATGGAAATATCATGGGCTGCAATCATAATTTAATGTTAATTCCTTCACAGTGGGAGTAGGGATTTCTTATTGTGAATTACTCCAGACAGTGCTTAAAGTGTTGCTATTGTTAAGAAGATGATCAAATGATACCTTGGCATTGAACACCCATGTGTGCATTGTCTCCATTGGTGTCTTCCAAGTCAGATCTGCCTACTGTATGGACAAAAACAAGTCTCTCTTTCTGCTGTCAACACTGCTGATCCAACATAGCTGCAGAACAGCCTCCTGAGTCATCAACAAAACTATCACTGATGCTGACTTCAGATTAGTTATTGGTGATGATGAATGTACTAGAGAGACAGTTTGATTATCCTGTATTAGGTTGAGCTTGTAGTGCTGGCAGTAAGAAAATTCTTGCTTTGACATTGTCAGTTGAGCATACTTATGACACAGTGTTTGAAAAAATAAATATGGAGTGGCAAGATGTCATTTTCCTTACCACAGCTAGACTTTCAAGATGAGAGAGTTGTGAATTTCTGGCAGCTAGGGCTCAATTGGATGCACGAAGCATCTCTGTAAAGCAGTATAATGAAGATGTCATTTCCAAGTAAACACACAAAATGAAAGCATGTTTGCAAATTAGAGTGAATTGTGTGATTTGCAGAAGACATTTTTTTTTGGCTGTTTAGAAACACCACAAGCATCACTTCACTCTGTTTGCATCTCTGTGTTGCACTGTGGCTGCTACACTTCTTAAGGAGTGTAATTAAATAAAGCTTTAAGCTAAGTACGTTTAAATTATATGAAATTTTTAATTTTATAGCATTGAACGGCTTTGTTTTGTCCATGTATATAAGTCTGATGCGAAGTTGTAGAAAATAATGTTAATACAACTCAGTGGTTTGAGCATTGGCCTGCTAAACCCAGCGTTGTGAGTTCAATCCTTGAGGGGGCCATTTAGGGATCTGGGGCAAAAAATGGGGATTGGTCCTGCTTTGAGCAGGGGGTCGGACTAGATGATCTCCTGAGGTCCCTTCCAACCCTGATATTCTATGATTCTATATTTTTATTGTTTTCCAGCTACGAGAAACCTCCTCCAGGGCTAATTAAGGTTAGTAAATTGTAATAAACGTTTGGTGTTTAAAAGAAATTGTAAACACTGGGTGGAATTCTGGGTTCATTAAAGTCAATAGGAGTTTTTCCATTGGCTTTTGGGGAACCAGATCCACCTTGTATGATTCCCTCTCTCCTTGCCATTAACATCACATTAAATTAGTATGTGATGTTTTGTAGAATTCCTCTTACCAGATTCAAAGAGTCATAATTTAGTGTTTGTAACTTAAACAAAAACTGCTGCATATAAAGGCTATTGTAATCACTATATTCAATTACAAAGAAGAGAAAATCAATAGAAGTTGAAATGTAATCATTGGACTAAATGGAACAGGAGGGAAGCAATTCAGCAAGAATATTCAGGCTTGAAGGGAAAAGTTAAGGGTAGCAAAAAAGAAAAATGAGTTAATGTTACTAAAAGGGGTTAAAGAATGAAGTTATTTTATGGATATAAAGGAGGAAGGGAATATAAGGGAGAAAGTGGGTCCATTAGTAAATGATGACATATACTTATACACTTGGGTTATTTGCTTTAAAAAAGGGTAAATGAAATAGGGGTTTTGTTTTGCTTACCATTTCTATAGGAAGATGAAACTAAGCCAGAAGACTGCATACCTGATGTACCAGGCAATGAACATGCCCGAGAATTCCTGGCTCATGCCCCAACTAAAGGACTCTGGATGCCATTAGGAAAAGAAGTCAAAGTTATGCAGTGTGAGGGCAAGAAGCATCCAAATTTCATTGGGCCTTTTTCTTTTATAAATCTTTTGACTTCAGGCAAAAAAATCTTGGCAATAAGTGACTATTCCAGATATATTGACTTCATATTGATATAATAGCAGCCAGTATCTTGAAGGCTTTTGTAGATTTGCAGACTGAATTTAATGGTTTGTTTCTCTTTATTGTACTTCAACTATGTAAAGATGTTTTCCATTAATGTTTTTAAACGGTTGTGAGCTGACTCAAGGATTCAGTTTGCTTCTGTTTTACTAAAGGTTGGAGATGTAAACGTTATGGACACAGAACAGGAGATAAAGAATGCCCATTCTTTATTAAAGGCAATCAGAAATTGGAACAATTCAGAGTAGTAAGTACAAATATTGTAGTATTGGTTGTATTTTTCATTAATGATGATGGCTAATCTTGCTAGTGAAAAGAAGTCTATTAGGTTATGGTCTATAAAGGATTTTTCGCTGTATCTAGTATCATATTGATGTTGAAACCTGACCATAATCCTCTTATTAGAGAAAAATGTCTCTCTTCGTACACAGATGTGATTGAATATATTACTAATTTGCAGAAAACCCACTCTTTAAAAGGAAGATAATAATTATTTGCATATAAATTATAAGTCTGCAAGAAACTTTCAACCATTATATTTCATTAATCTTTTCAACATCAGTTATTTATGATTAAATATCAATGAACTAAAACTCTATTAAATAATCAGCGGTGAGTTGCCCAGGTAACATTAAGAGATTTGGAGTACCTCTCATCAAATGAGTTTGTAGGCCAAGCTATGAGGAGCCACAAGAAAGTTAGGAAGTTGTTCAAAGAGTGAATAATGCAGAAATTTTAGAAATACCTTATCTGTAAAACTCCCATGTAATTTGGCATACATTTCACAGAAAAATTCTATCCTGGGATAAGATAGGGTATGTAAAATTTCAGGGGGATTGTTTAGGTAGAAATAGGAACGGGCGGGGTTGGGAATCAAATTTAAAATAGGAAGCTAGCTTCTTCCTTAACTGTGGACGGACAAAATGCCTTCCATGTATGGGATTTGAGTGCTGGTGCTTAGTAGGTATTCTCCTTTATGCTAATGTATAGGTGTCTCTGCAATACACTTGACCATAGAAATAGTGGTAGAGAAAAAACTGGAAGATTATTTTTATTACCATAGGGCCTAGGAATCCTCTTTATAGACCAATACCCCACTGTGCTTGGCGCTGTACAAACACATGCCTCCAGAAGCTTAGCCAAGAGACAACAGAGGATATGATACTGACAGATGGAGTATGAGGAAACAATGAGATGATATTGTTCAACATGGGAGGCTGTGTTTTAAGCACACCAGTGTACTAACTGTGGTCAGGTTATTTGAGGCATCACAGAAAAAAAGGGTTTTGAAGGAGGATAATGAGGAAGTTTTGCAGATGTTTACAGGGAGCATCTCATAAACATGAGAGGCAGCATGGGAGAAAGGACTATGGTGTTTGTCTGCAAATTTAACAAGTGGGCAGTGGAGGCTTGCATCATGGGCTAATCAGAGATGGGAACTGACACCAGTGAATGAGAGATGATAGAATTAGGGTGGAAGAACATCCTGAAAGGGAAGACAAGCCACTTATGTTTGAAGCAATAAAAAAGAAGGAGCCAGTGGAGGGATACAAGGAGGGACGTGACATGGTCAAAGCAATGAGCTAGGAGAATTATCTTTGCAGCAGCATTCTGAATGGATATTAGTGGGGCAAGATGGCCTTTGTCAAGGCCAGAGGAAAGGATGTTGCAGTAATCAAGATATGAGATAAAAAGAGCCTGAACAAGAGTTGTAGCTGTGTGGCTGGATCAGAAATGTCATGTTTTAGAGAAAAGAGATCTGCAAGATTTAGACATTGCATGGATATGAGGACCTAGAGGGAGGCCTGAGTAGAGGATGATATCCAGGTTATGGTTTTGACTCACAGGCAGGATGTCAGTGTTGTCCCCAGTGACTGAAAAAGGAAGCAATGGAGAGGGAAGGTTCAAATGTGTTAGAGGCATATTTAAGATTATTTCAGGAGTTCAGCAGAAGTTCTAATTTATTTATAACCAGTTTTGTGTCTCATATCACCATAATAGTTGAGCATCTATAGGAGATAGTCTTCAGCTGTAGGAGGAGATTTGTTGTGGGCAAGGAGAGCCCTATGCAGTCAGCTACATAGTCTTTGGATTAGATTTGCATAAACCTTTTCTGATGTCAAAAATCAGCCCAAATTCATCAAAAGGTTTGCAATAATGTCAGTGCATCATTGTGAATTGGGAGTTTGGGATTAATTGGGACCCTTCTATTGGAATAAACGTTTATTTTTGGATTGGATATTTTATTGGTAGGAAAGCGTAATAAATATATGTGCCAATGATAGTCTCTTTTACTGATATTGGGCTTTCAATTTCCTCTTTTTCAAAGGCACATGAAGACCCTATGTATGATGTAATAAGGGAAAATAAACGCCATGAAAAGGAAATGAGGTAAGTATGTCTTTGTAGTAAATAAAAAAAAAATTAATGTAAGACTTTAATTTGATATTATGCTGTGAAAATTAGATTGTATGGGCAAAATTTCCCTCACTGTTCAGCTCATCACCTCCAAACAAAAGTTAATTTTTAATGGTAAGCTTTATATTTTAATAAACAGCTAATGCAGAAGAGGAGATGTCATTTGTCCCTTCTTAATAAATACTTGCTATTTTACTTGCTTCTCGCTCATAAATTGAAGTGATTTATATTTAATGATTCCTAGAACTGCCTATTCAAAAAATAGACATGTTCATTTTTGCCAACATTTTCAAACCTGGAAGGCTCCTAAATCTATTTTTTTTATGTCTTTAGTAAAAGTGGTCTGATTTTTAAAGGTGCTGGGCACTCACAGCTCCAATTTACTTCAATGAGATTTCTCAGCAGTTCTGAAAACCAGGTTGGTTTTATTTAGATACCTCTGTAAGGATTTAGGTACCCATGTTTGAAAAATGTGGCTTTTATTCCTACTATTAAATCGTTATTCAGTAAATAGGGCAGCAGCGTTTAATTCTCTTTCTTGTTCCTTGCACTGGAAAGCATCACTGATGAGCAATGTCCAATCAACATTTGAGCTTAAGGGGTAGGGTTCAGTATAGTTGCAAGTGACCAGTTGCATGTGTTTAAAAAAAATACACACCAAGTTGAAATGGATGGTATCAAATAGAAGTAATCAAGCAAGTAAGGAGACTTTCCTTATCTGTTAAGAATCCATCTTAGTATGGAACTAAACAGGGGGGACTTTTGCTGGAGAAATTACCTGTTTTGCTAAAGGAGAACCTGCTTTTTATGTCAGTGATACCAGTGACTTCCCCCTCTTCATCATTGTAACAGAACCTCATAATTTATTCATTCCGGATTCCCCTGCATGTCAGTTAGTGGTAGTATAAAAATTGGTATGGGGGCATACTGATGGCTGTTGCCTCTGAGTACACTGTATACATATTAATATAAAAACATCAAATAACTTCTTTTGCTGGGTAGTAGTAGAGGCCCTCCCCTTATCAACCACCCCACCCACATGATGGAAAAACCCTTGAGTTGGACAAATGGCTGGCTGAAAATGGGAGCTCACAAAGCCGTAACTTGGACTCTGACTGAACATTGAAGGGAGTGATTTGCATAGCCGGGGATCCTCCCCAAAGAGAATCTGGTGACCAGTTCTCACAAGTCTACTACATCATTCACTTTTTTTTTCGGGGCGGGGGGGGCAGCATACTGCTGCACACATGGAGAAAGGATTCTCTTTCACATTAATTTTTGTGTATTTAGGATACAGCAATTGAAGCAACTGCTGGAAGACTCTACTTCAGATGAAGATGGAAGTAGTGGCAGCTCCAGTTCCTCAGAATGTAAAGAAAAACACAAGAAGAAGAAAAAGAAGGAGAAAAAGAAAAAGGAAAAAAAGAAGAAAAAGAAAAGAAAGCACAAAATCTTCTAAATCAAATGAAAGGTCAGAGTCTGACTGACAGCAGTCACCTGCTAAGTGCTTCTTGACCCCAGATTGTGAACTGTAAGGAAACATCCAAAGAATGAGGAAGAAACAACCAAAAAGGGCTTTGTAATAGTCTAGGAGAACATACAAACGGGTACGTCTAATGTCCCATTTGTGCCATCCTTTTCTGCCTCTCTGCAGTGGTGCACTAAGCAAGGATGAGCTCAATTATGGCTGTTTAACAAGGAATGGTTTTACTAGAGCATACCTATGTACTGTGAAACGTTGGATAATGATCATCTACCTTGATGGTTGATAAAACCTCTGTTATGCTGCCACCTGTTTTAAAAAAACAGCCACCCCCTCATGGACCGCTTACATATTTCAGCGGAGCCCTCTAGTGTGGTAATGTTTACCCCATAAAACAATTTAATTACACACAGAGCTTCACTGTAATGGGAATTGCAATTTGTACTGTGCAAAGCATTGAAACATGTTAGGACTTCCCATTTACAGCAAACAACAATGGGTGTTGCCATGTCCAGGCTAACTGTAATCAGGCTGTACTGTATCTTCCCCGCATGCTGATGGTCACTCTGATCATCCCATGATTGGCAGCTGGCAAGGCTTTAAAATGTGTGACATAAGGAAAAACCTATTAATGTTAATGAAGGGGTTTTACTTTCAGGCAAAAGTGTATTGTTAGCAGGGTTTATTTTTATTCACTTGAAGAAAAGCTCAGTTCTGTAATTTCAACATTATTTCTGAGCCCCACTCTACAACATTGACCAGCACCTACTCGTTAAAATAATCCTCTGAACTGCAAAATTGGGCTCCATGTGTGAAAATCTCTTGCTAAATAATAATAAAACTCTCCCACTAATTTTGCTGACAAAAGCTACCATGTTAGTTGCTTAGAAAGGAGTTTTCATGTTGGAAATGGAATGGGTAACAATGTTCTTCTGAGCATGGTTCACTATCTGTTTTGTATTGATACATGTTTGTTTCTAAAAAGGTTTGGGGAAGTAACTTTAAACGTGTTTTAATTTTACATATTTAGTAAAATATTTAATACAGTAATATTTTGTGAATCATTGTGAATACGGAAAAATACAAAGGATATTCTTGTATCAATATATGGAAGGAATTCCAGATGTTTTACAAGTGTATACAGTACACTTGGTACTATAGAAATGTAGCAAAGAAAAAGCAGGCTGGACACAAAGATACTTTGGTCAAGGACATGAGGACAAATGCCTCCTTTTACAAAAAAGGTCCATGGGATCTCTAATAATCTCCCAAGGCAGACAGGACTGGAAAGATCTGTACAACAGTAAACAGCATAATACCAGATATATCTGCCCCTGCAAGATGAATGGCTAGACTGATCTCACTGTGATGTGAACCTATGGTTGCAGGAAGTCTAGGTGTTTAAAAGTAACCTGCAAGAGAAAAAGGGATTTGTCCTGTGGACTCTTTGGAACTGCTTTATGACAATGAAAGAAGCCCTGAAAAGTGTTTTACTTTGAAAATACCAGAAATGTCAAAGCTGGTTTTTCTTTGTTTTGTGAGAGACCTCAGATATAGAATTGGAGTTTTCCCTCATTGGGAGGAAAAAGGTGTGTTTAAAACATGAGCTTGGACAAGGCAATTGTAGCTGCCCAAGGTAGACTCAAATGTAGGCTCCCCATTAGGAGTTACACTGAACAGCTATCACATGGTAAAGCCTTGTTTGGGGCAAGCGTGAAATCCTGACAGTGTTGACTTTGGTGGTGGTTGGATTTCACCCTAACACTTTAGTACAGGTTAAACCTGCACTTCTTCTTGGCATGAAAGCTTTCTGAGCCTATAATGGAAGGGGGTGAGAATGGTGAACTTCTAACAAAATACTTTTTTTTTTTCCCCTCGTTCATAATTTTCAGGCATTGGAGTTAATAGTTTAAACAATCTGAATAAATATTGAGAGGGGAAGTATACTAAGTAGGTGAAGTCTGCATAAACCTGCTATTACCGTTCTTCCAGAAAGATACTGTGGATAACTGGAAACAGGGTTGAAAAAACCCTACTTAGAAGAAGAGGCCTGTACTTTTTTCCTTGCTAGATTTTTATATCAACAGAAGCAAAGGGAATAAAAATGGGGACAAATCCATTTCTTCTCCTTTACAAGACATCCTCCAAATCTAAAGTATAGACCATGTCACCGTCATCACAACTGTGCATAATCCTCTCTTAAATCACAGCAATGTAACTTTTTAGATGACATTATCTGTATTCTATATTAAGTCCCAGACTGTTCCAAAAGCGGCTACGGAGTATCTTCTCTAATAGTATTTAGTAAACAAGTTGTTTATATGCAAATTTAATGTTACTTATTAGTGACTATCGACAGTTCAGGAATGCTCTATGGAAAGGTAACTGTGACAGCTGGCTAAAACTGCAGTTTCTTTGTCAGTAGCCTTGGCAGTCGGAACTGCCTGAGATTTGGCTTGATTGATCTCCTTCTTTACAGTGCTGCAGTGGAGATACAAGAATGGTCATCAGAGCATCCAGTTGCTTGCTTGTTTGCAGCATGGTTGAGGGAAGGTGGGTATGAGAAGCCACCACACAAAAAATAGGTTCTGGGAGATGTCTTGCAACAACTCCATAACTTCCTACCAGTGGCTACAGCAAAGCCAATCTTTAAAACGTAACAGAGGCTCTATGGTGGTTATTGCATCTTTCCTTAGAGTTTTTGCTTGGAAGTCTATCCTGAAAGCCATACTAAGGTTTCTTTATAAAACTTCTTCCCATTAATCCTTAATGTCCCCATCCCTTTCTGCTACTTCCTTGGGTATTTATCTTTCATAGAGGTGGTGCTGGTTGCCTCTCTTCTACTATAAGGGTTAAGCTTTGTTAAACATTTATTTTTAATATTTTTTCCTTAAAATATTTAGAAAGATTTTTACCTCTCGCTACATGTACTTTTTAAAAAATATCTTTGGCCATATAAACTTATCAGAATAATTATTGTTCTGTATGCAAGTGAGAATGTTCTCCCTGTACATCACTGTGGAACACTTAATAGTGATGGAAAAGAAGGGGCTCACTGACCAAACAATTGTTACTAGGAATCAACAGGTAGTCCTTTCTAATGTGATTTCCCCCTAAGGATGTGTTGTCAACCCACTACTATTTACAGTTTTAATCAGTGACCTGGAATATATCATAGTTACTGATAAAAAGTTCATACATGATACAGAAGTAAATAATGAGGATGACAAGTCACTGCTACAGAGTGATGTGACTCAAACACGTTTTAATAGAGTTAAATGAAAGAGCTTTACCTATAGGAATAGAGAACATAGTATTTACAAGGTAGGGAACTGTATTCTTAAAAACAGCGGCTCAGTTAAGGATATAGGAGCCACTGTACATAAACCAAACATGAGCTTCTAGTGTGATACTGTGACAGGGTAAACAGGCTGCTGTAGACAACATGACTAATATCACTTCCTGGCCTATAGCGTCTATGCTTGAAAAATGATAATTTGGAGCAGGCTTAGAAGAGCAACAAGATTAACTTCTTGTCCAGGAAATACAATGCAAGAGGCTACAGCAGCACAATCAGTTTATTGAATACAAAGTTAAGCGGCAGCTTGAGTGCAGTTTTTATATACCTATACAGGGAGAAGATGTTTGATAGGCCCTTAGCACATGAAGTCTAATGGATGAAAAATTAAGTCATGCAAATTCAAACTGAAAACAGTATAAGTAGGCATTGTTACTAATTGGCAAGGTATGTGGTACATTTTAGAGTTTTAAAAATCAAAATGGGATGTCTAAGATTCTCCAGTTCAATCACAAGTTGGGCAAAAGGCAGGTTTGGTATGCAGGTCAGAATAGACAACTAATGGTCCTTTCTAGCCTCGGGAGGAGGAAAAAAACCAACAACAATTGAATTGTTCCATAAAGTGTTAAACTGAGAAACGAGCATCTACCTTTGATTAACCATTTACTTATTTAAGGCACTTGACATCTTGGTAATTATTTACTTCAGAGACTGAAGCTTTTAACAAGTTTCTTGCCTCCAGTGCATGTAGATTCTGGTTTATCATGTTACTTACGAGTGCCAGAATTATGAAACATTTGCATGACTAGACAAATCAAGAGGAGTGTAGCTATAACATGTTTACCTGCTCATAGAGCTATGAGTCATCCTAGCAAACTTCCTGGTCTGATTATTTAGTTAAATATTTTTTCCTCCTGACCTGTTGTGGCACTACTAGAGAGCTGTAGAGAAGACAAAGATGTTTGGAGCAGGGATATCTATGTTCTGTATGCACTGACAAGATTCGAGCATAACAAGCTATTGAAAATTCAGTGAGAGGTCAGAGATGACTTTTGACATTCCGAAGTAGTTGATTAATAGCCAGCTAGCACAACAAACCAGCTACAGAGAATATGTGCTGTGGAAGAACTTTGTGTCTTACATATACCTGTCTTTCCTTAGCAGATCGATAGCATGCAAAGAGTATTTTTGTAAGTGGTTCTTACATTCTCTGTATTTAATTGAAACAGCTGTAGTTTGATCTTTTCACCCAGCTGCTAAGAACAAACAATTCTTAATCAACATTGAAGTGGGAGAAATTATATAACACCAAATATACATAAGAATTCTACATTCTGAATGTGAAAATGCAGAATTCAAATTTGACATGTCAAGCCACCACTGCCATAAGATTTGGTGATTATACCCCACCCACCGTCTGACAGAAGATTTAGCTAGCAACCCATAGCTTTTAGAAATTGAGTCAGGCAACAAGTCTGTCCAACAAGACATCCAATGATGGAATCTCAGGGGTCTGTTTGATCCTCCTTTGCCAAAAAAGGGGATTTTTTTCCTTCAGCGGTCCTACACGTGTAGGGTTTCTTGCATAGTCTGTTGAAGTCCCCAAAAGTAAAATGCACCAAAGCGATAGTTATAAGCCTGTATCTGAGTCACTACTGCCTAAAATGGCAGTATAGAGAAGTCTGTACAAACAGGCTCTTCAACTGATTTTTCTGACACTAGAATCAACAAGGTGATTTAACAGACACACCAAGCTCGTTAGGTACCTAGCTGAATCAGATACACTTCAGAAAGCTGTAGAACAGGGGTTCTCAAACTGGGGGTTGTGAGATTATTACATGGAGGGGGGGTCACAAGCTGTCAGCCTTCACCCCAAACCTTGCTCTTCCTCTGGCATTTATAATGGTGTTAAATATATAGACAAGAGTTTTTAATTTATGGGGTGGGGGGGGTTGTTGTACTCAGAGGCTTTCTATGTGAAAGGGGTCACCAGTAGAATTAATTTGGGAACCACTGCTGTAGAGGAACATCTAGTTTGGCAGGGTGTACTTCATAATGGCTTTATTCTGAACCGCTGCAATTTTGGTCCATAGCCACACTAGCACAGTTCTGAGCCATTTAAATTGGAAGGCCCTCTGCATCTCTTTTCCACATGTATCTACTCAGCTCCCAGAATCTACTGCATCAGAGATGTTTTGAAGTACCCCAGTAATTTGTTTTATTCCCATACAGACTGCCACCAAGACCGTTCAGAGATAGGTATTTTAACATGCAGGGAAGCTACTTGGAGTACATGTATAGGGATATGGTATTTTACAGCGATGCCAGAATTAAGTCATTTTTAGGATAACAAGAGAATTTAAGAGGTAAAGTGGTATTAGGCCAGGTGTACCTAAATTCAGCATTAAATGTAGTGGACATATGAGACAGATAGCTGCAGCAGTGGAGATGCTAAGACAGCTGAAGAAGTTGTCGCTTAAAACCAGAGTGCTGGGGATCACTTAACTATTAGAGCACTACAGTCTCCACATCTGCCAGGTTATCATTACATAAAGCAGCCAAGGGATATGAAATTATTTACTGTATATTAAAATTCTTTGGTTCAGGAATTCTGAAGAGTTGTTTTGTCATTAGTATTCTCCAGTGAAGATTAATCCTTCATCTAGTTTTCCTACAGAAGAGAGGACTTCAGGGAAAGTCATGGCTGTACTCCTGAAAGAACACTGACAATCATCCCCTCTGTTCTATTCTCTGAATATAGAGAAATTTCATTACCTGAAGTCCTGACCTCTGAAAAGCAGCATTGAATTTAGGGTTACAAAAACAAGCTTTGCAGTTAACACAGAGTTTAGAACAATATGGTAGGAAGATAGGCAGGTAAGTGCAGTTGCTTACCAGTACAGACAACCCATCCCTACCTTAAGGTTTTACTTCAGTATTCAGGAAAGAAAACCCATACATCAGTGCAATTCTGTTAGCTTTATTGCTTTTAAGCAAGTGTGCTTATGTACACTTTAGAGTGCTTTATTTCAAGTGTTCCTTTCATTTAATATAGTGTACTTCAACTCTTTACAGTGTTACGTCTTGCCCTTTAACTGTGCATAGTAGCTTAGAAAGATTTATACAAAAAAAAAAGCTACTGATGGACTCATTTGAAAGATTAAGAGACATGCAACCTCAGTATGTTTGTGTTCTTCCCCCAGCATTTGTAACAATAATCATATTTCCCCCCTTCATTTGTAATAGTCAGATTATCTTCTTTTGTAGAGAGACCTCTTTGATCCACATCCTAAAAAAAAAAATTGAGAGATTTTGTTTTTAACATATGCACTTTCCCTTCATGGATGCTTGTTGTAAAGTCTTCCTTTAAAAGAGGCATCTAGCAAGTGAGGTATACTATTGCAGGTAGTAAACTAGGAGTTTGAGACATACTGAAGTCCCACCAGCTCTGCAGACCTAGGTTCTGCAGCACAGATCCTGGATTGCATAGCACTAGTACAGAAGATTGGAAATTGGTTAAATATTCAGCAAACTATCTTTAAAATAATCAGTTAATATAAAATTCCTTGCATTACTGGTTTGATGTTAAGTTTTCTTATTTTGTGCCTTAATCTTGGTGCAGGACGATCAGGAATACATAAATGCATTGCAGAAACTGAAGGCAGCAGGCTGGAAACATGTAGCAGGGAAATACAGGAGGCAGTTTGGAACGTGCAAATTGACAGAGAATGCTCCTCCTAAAAAGATCAGGAGTGAAATATCACGGTGCACATCTTAACTCATGGTTAGGCTTTGGGACCGCACTGATTTGGATCAGTCGAGCACTTACACCTTTGAGCTAGAGTTTCAGGCTGTATACAGATTCAAATACTCCATTGGTTTATACTGTTCACATCAGGAGGCTTTATTGTGGAAAACCAGTTTCAGGTGGGAGAGTTTTTTTCCTTCATGCTATTCCCTGCACATGAACAGTCTTCTTCCTCCACTAGGTCAAGCAACTATGCTCTCCCCGACCAAGTGTCCCATAGGAGAGCTTCACATCTTTGAGCTAGCTTCCAATAACCATGGACCTCTACTCTTAACTCACAATGCTTTCATAAAGTAACATTAGAACATTAGTGTAAAACTAAAGACATATGCCAACTTAATTATCACTTGAGTTTGTTACCTCTCTATTTTGTCTTAACAATAAGAGGCCCTGCTCCAGAGCTTTGGATTTAAAAAAAAAAAAAAAAACCAACCACACGCAGCTATAGTACCATTAGTGTGCTATGAAATGCCAACCATTGTTTTTTAAAATAAAAATTTGGAAGCCTCTAGTTAAGGAGGGAAAGATGCTCTGTAGTAAAGAGTGACGGGTCAAAAGTTTTTTTTATGACCAAGGAATGTGTGTAAAGGAGTATCTAAAAAGGTCCTCAAGATTTGAATGTAGATACAGTAACTCCTCACTTATAGTTATGTTCCTGAAAAATGCAAGTTTAAGTGAAACGATGTTAAGCTAATCAATTTTCCCCATAAGATTTAATGTAAATGTGGGGTGTTAGGTTCCAAGGAACTTTTTTGGGGCAGACAAAAGGCATTGTATACTGTACAGTACTGTACTATAGTTGGGAAGTGCTCTGGCTTACCCCACATAGGTACAGCCTGCTGCAGGCAAAAACGCTAGGAAGCACCTTCGCAGCAGCGGCTTACCCGGAGAAGAACAGGCACTAACTTTGCTGGGGGGGGGGGCGTGCTCCAGACCCAATTCTTCCCACCTCCACTCTGGAGCATGCCGCATCCCTGCTCCTTCCCTCCCGCACCAAAGTCCTAAGTGCTGCCAAGCAGTTGTTTGGTGGTGGGGGAAGCACCATGAGGGAGGGGGCGGCAGCGGCTAAGAGGAACCTGTGCCATGCTTCCTTATGAAGTAGCTGTTCTTCCACAAAATCTTACCAGCCAGGGACAGAGCAGGCAGCCAAATGATGTTATAAGGGAGCATCGCACAACTTTAAAACGAGCATGTTCCCTAATTGGGCAGCGACATAACTTTGAAACAACATTAAGCAGGAGGACATTAAGTGAGGAGTTACTGTAATCCAAGAAGGGGAGGGGAGAACAAAACCAAAAAAAAAACAAAAAAAAAACTACCACACCAGTAAGCTTAGAGTTACTGCTAGAACACATCTAGTGTTTATGGCATGTAATAGTATGCTAACCTTTGCGTGCACTGGGTTTAGGCATTTCCCACACTTGAATGTCTTCTGCCTCACATCTTGTATCTCTACGTTTGTAAGGGGGTTTGCCTATCTTTTTCCTTTTTGGTTTATCCAAAAACAGATTACCTGAATGACCAAATAAAAGTAGCATTACTTTTTCAAGCAATTCAAAATATTTAATTTTCACTTAAAACAGGTTCACTTAAGTTCATAGTATTTAATAACTTTTACTCTCTTTACTGAAGCAAGGATTCTCTCTCTTCTCTACACACTCTTCTGCCACACTATACAATTAGCGTGGATCAACAGCTATAGCCAACATTCTCTAAAAGCATTCTCTCTGCATAGGCTAACATGAGGTTTAGCTGTAAAGTTCACCTGTCAAGAGACTAATAAACTACTGCTGAGGGTGCACAGAAGAGTTGTGTCTAGTTAGGATAGGGTTATAGAGTATCTAACTATGTAGCAATACATTGTCCTAGTAAAGTCTGCACTGATACAAGGCATCATTTCTTGCCACATTAAGATATACTGCTGTAGCTTTAAAATGAAAAAGTTTTGTCCACTACAACCACCCCAACTCTCTATATATGCAGACTCCTCCTCCTTCAGAGCAGCCAGATTTATAGATTACCTGAGCCACATCACAGAGTGGCAAGAACACAAACAAACATGTATTTCCTTCAAAGCAATAGTTAAAGATCCCACCCAAATAGCAAAGTATTCTGCTGAAAACAGTTTATTTGAATATTTAAGGGAAGAGGATCGGAGATGTGACAAGAAATCAGCTGTACCTTGTTGTTTGCTTTTGGTTGGGGGTGATAGGCTACCATGAATCAGGCTGGCAAATTTGGGTCTAGCGCCACTTCTAATCCAGTACTCATCAGCTGTCATCGCCCTGTTTTCCTTTAGTAACCTTACTAATTAAAACCAACATAGTAAAACATTTGAATAATATCAATAAGCATCTACTATAAGCAACATTACCATACTGACTTTACAGTTGACCTACAATACAGAGGCAAAATGTGTAGTTCACTGAGGCCAGTATTTGAAGATGCTTTTTTTTTTTAAATTTAATCTAATATTTATATGGATACCAATCACTGATAGCTGGGCAGCAGTTTATGTTGTTTTAAAATGTTGTTCATTAGACTCAATATGCATGTTTATCATATTGTACCTTTGTGTATTACCAAATTTGATAGATATTGTGAAAGGGCTGCAAAACCTCACATGGAACCAGTTACTGCTTGATTATACTAGTACATCATGGCCATTTATGGACATGCTTTTGAAAAAAGCAAGAACAGAATTACTGTAATTAATAGACTGATCACTAGCTAGTCACAGGAGCTCAGTTATCTGAAGCTGACTTTGTTTGTCTTTGTTTCTAGCTAAAGGAAATATTCTCTCCCAGACCAAGAGGAGTTTAGCAAAACTTCAAATTAGGTTTTTAAAAGTGTACTAGAACTATTTAGTGATGTTAAGATAAACTACTGCTTCCTTTTTAATCTAACTTGTTGAAGTGTCAATATTTTGGTTCTCCTGCAGACGTTCCTCTAGTTTTAAGCAAGCTAAGCAACTGCTGAGGGCAGCAGACTTGGCCCAGACACCTCTCTGTCATAACAGAGGGGTGGCTGAGCCAAACCTGAGTTGCATTATAAACCTGTGTGCGCCAGACTACACCACCACTCACTCAATCTGGCCTGGCCATTCTCCACCTCTCAACTGTAGTCATTACAGAGGAACAGTTGGGCCAAACCTGAGGGGGAGCATATGGATTTGAGTGGCCTCTACTCCCCTTCTATAGATACAGGAAACATGTTTATATCCACTTGTGTCATCAATTTATAAGAAAGTTCCCCCACCGTAGCTAAGCCCATTTTGCAACATGGAGGAATGGTATGGTAGCCAGTGTTTACACAAATTTAAGAGATTATATTTCCAAGATGCCATTTGACACTGGTAAACAAGAATGTCTTTCAATAAACTTAACTTGTTTGTTTATTTAACAAGTATATTATCCAAGTCAAAAAGATTAAATGGGGATCAAGCCACAGTGTTATGTGTTTACTAGCTGACATCACTTGAAGCTCAACCTGGGGTGTAAAAAAAAAAAGTTCTACTCTGTCTAGTAATATTAAAGATTTCAAATTTAGCCTTAGCCAAAAGTTTGCTGGCTATGCACAAGGCAAAAATAGTACATAAGAACGTAAGAGTGGCTCCACTGGGCGAGACCAAAGGTCCATCTAGCCCAGTATCCGGTCTTCTGACAGTAGCCAATGCCAGGGCCCAGAGGGAATGAACATAACAGGTAATCATCAAATGATCCATCCCGTCGCCTATTCCCAGCTTCTGGCAAACAGAGGCTAGGGCAGTGGTGGGCAACCTGCCGTCCACACACAGCCCCGTCAGGGTAATCTGCTGGTGGGCTGCCAGAGAGTTGGTTTACATTTGTATGGCCGCCCACAGCTCCCATTGGCAGGAAACGGCGAACTGCGGCCACTGGGAGCTGCGGGCAGCCTGCCAGGGGATTACCCTGAGGGGGCGAGTGCAGCCTGTGGGCTGCAGGTTGCCCACAACTGGGCTAGGGGCACCATCCCTGCCCATCCTGGCTAATACCCATTGATGGACCTATCCTCCATGAACTTATCTAGTTCTTTTTTGAACCCTGTTATAGTTTTGGCCTTCAGAACATCCTCTGGCAAAGAGTTCCACAGACTGCATTGTGTGGAAAAAAAAAAACTTCCTTTTGTTTTAGTAGGTTCACTATAGTTCTTTAACTAAAGGCCAGAAGTGCTACAATTCTCTAAGAGTCACTTAGGAAAGCGACAGCATTTTCTCTTTCTTAGCCTTCACAGTTTTAGGGATACAGCTAGCACTTAGAATTAGAGCGTTAACACAGGCTGCAAAGTATTCTGAATTATGATCCCACAGCACTTTTATCCCAGTCATATTAACTCACCTCTTGAAGACCTCTGTGAAGTTCTCGGATGCTCAGATCCCTCTTGTTTTGCTGTAAGCCTCTTTTTTCCATAGTACCCGTAATCACTGTACACAACCTCATCCTGATCCTTCTCACCTGATTTATAAGCCAGACCAGTGCTTTCACAGAACCTACTCTTAGTTTTTATTTTCTCCTGAGCAGGCCAGCTAATCAAGTGAGCTGGTATGGCATTTTTAGGTGGTTTCCAAAGCACCCTCTGTCCAATCTGTCTATAGAAACTGCCTTTATCAGGGATCAAGGGTCCATATGGAGCGGCTTCTTGAACGAAATATTCAACTTCATCATCTTCATCCTCGCTGTCACCCTCTTCCTCTGCCACAAAGTATTCTTCAGAGTCTTCAGCCTCTGACAGAGACAAACTCTTAGCAGCTTTTTTCTTTAGGGAGTAGATTTTCTTCTGACCAGAAGATCTAGGGAGGACCCCAATCTTTCTACCTCTGCTGGCCATCTTTTTAATCTTCACTTCTGAACAGCTTTTGAAGTTCTGGCTATTGACAATATTGGTCTGCTCCCTTCCTACCACTTCATCTTCATTAAGGGAGCCACCACTTTTAATTTTCTCTTTCTCTGAGCCCTCTGTACTTTTTGGGAAAGCGTACATGCTCTTCTGAAGCACATAGTCAGGGACAAAATAAGACACTGGTACATCATCATCAGTTGATGATCCTTCATCTTTAGAAGACATTTCATCAGAAGACAAACTGAGTACACTTTGACGATTCCTTTGTGGCAAACAAATATTATAGTTGTAGTTAGTGTCCATGTCATCCACGCAAGCTAGCCAGCTGTTAGAAGGAACATACTTCTCCATGGATTCTTCACACCATAAGCTTTTATCCGTTACATTGGTTGAACTGTGGCTCTGATTTAGCTTTTTCTGCTGTGGACTTGAGTCATGTGTTATTTCTGTACTGGATGGAAATAATCCTGCTTGCTGAACAAGGTTGGACTCCTCTTCAGAAGTTTTTGAAGCAGATCTTTTCAAACTAGATTTTTTAAAAAGTGTGTCCTGCCTTGCCACTAGCTGATCATTACAAACAGTTCTGGCCAGCTCAGCAATTTGCACTGCCCTGGCTTCATTTAGAGAAGATTTTACCCTTTGGCTTGTATTTCCCTGCTTTTCTGCGTCTAGTTTTACTTCATTATTTTGGACCTCTTTTTCCTGCCCATCGTCACCACTCTGCTTCAAAGAGAGAGCAGTTTTTCGTTCATCTGAATAAGAAGTGCATGACACCAATTCCTCCCCTTCATGAGGACTATATATTACCCCTTCACAAGAGCTAACAGAAAACAAGTCACGTTGCACAATATTCTCTGGGACTGGTTTACCACTTGCCACATCATACAGAGGAATAGTTTCCTTAAAGGACTTCCATAGCTGAATTGCAGGAGAGCCATTTCCATACTCTATTCTGACCTCTTCTTTCTCAAAAGCATAGCTTCCTGAAGGAATGTTTCTATACTGTGAAGAGCTGGAAGACCCCTTATTTTGAAGGTCTCTTTCTGGCACAAGAGAAGATCCAGATGAATCTTGTTTCACTGAAGTACTTTCAGTTTCTGTACCCTTACCAGAAGAAACACAGGCCATATTTCCTGCTTCACAGCCTTTCGTTTCTATACGGAGATCCTGATGCTTTTTTGGTTTGTTTTCAGGCTGTCTAGGATCAGTCTGTGTTTCTTTGGTCACTGTTTTTTTCCCAGGGCCACTATAATGTCTAAACCTTGTTGCATGATAAAACAGAGGAGAGGGTGGGGGAACATTAAAATAAGGTCTTCTGTTAACTCTTGTGTGCATGGGATGTTGTGGAACAAGATATCCAGGGTACTCATGTAGTGCAACAGAATAAAATGGAAAATATGGATTTCCACTTCTGAAACCTACAGATATTAAAGAGGGAAAAAGGAGAGAGAGATGCATTTGTCTACATAAACAGCACTATCTTCTGAAATAAAAGCTGAAAGTCATCCGAATTCATTAGGTACATAGGAACTGCCATGCTAGCTCAGATCAGTGGGCTATCTAGTCAAATATCCCACCTCCAACATTGTCTAGTACCAAATACTTAAGAGGAGAGTGCAAGAACTCCATAAGTTAGCAATTACAGGGTAATATGCATATAGGTTACATTTCTTCCTAATTCCTGAAGCATAAGATTTAAATTTTCCATCCAAACTGCTAGAGCTTTTATCTATTAAGTTATTGTCTATTGAATGCCTTTTAAGAACATCTCTAACTACAGTTAGAAATGTAATTAATAGGTGCATTGCTAAGCACTTATTGGGCAATAGTATGTACTCTTAAAGTATGTTATGAGCACTTTAATAAGATCTGATCTTCACTAGAAGTTTCTACTTGAAACTATGCAGTCTCATATTAGCCAAGACTAATCAGAAAGCCATCAATAATAAAAACAGCTACTGAAAGCCTCTTATGGAGTCAGATTTATACTTAATTACTAGAAACAAGACTGAAATAACTAAATGCACAAGGCAAGTGAAGCTAAGCTTCAGGCATAACATTCTCAACTCTCCCTTTGCCCTGCTATTACAGTACACAGGATATTTAAAAAAATCCCACTCAGTTTTTAGAAGCCTCCATATAGTCCCCCCATTTTTCATTAGCTTAAAGCAATGGACTTTTGGAGGATTGTGCTGTACAATTCAATAAAGCATTTGCAGTTTCTCTTGAGCCCTAAGTCGTCCCAGTAGCAAGCAGTCAATATCCCACAACAGTAGTCCCTGTGCCTATTAGGGAGAATGTGCATTATGAGGTCATACTTCTGATAGGATGTCAAAGCAGTAGTTTAGTTTTTAAGCTAAAAATCTTAGTAGACACTCCCAGACAATGCTCAAGTGACATTTTCCTCCACTTAAAATCCCTGACAATGCAGGCTTTGGCATGGAACCTTTTAACAGGCCCCACAGTGAGAGAAGTGTCCCAAACATGAAACTGGAAGTTGACTGACAGTTTCTATTTCAGCTCTGCCACACTCTTCCTGTAGGACCTCGGGCAAGTCAGTCTGTTCATCAACGCCCATTCTCCACAAACTGTAAATAAGAACAGGCACTTACCACACAAGGGTACTCATTCAATATCCATTAAGGTTTCAAAACCAGGACTATCTTACAAGTTCAGCTCTGAGTTATGTCAAAGTTTTTGCCTTGACTAAAGTTAGCCAAACTGATTTTACACAACGTTCTTCATAGACAAATGATATAGTAGTGATCCCATTGTAAAAGGGCTTTCCTATTGTTGCCAATTGCTGAAGCTGCCTGCTTCTGTTTACCAGACTCTTCCTAGGAAACTTACTCTTCTTGTCCAGTTCATTTGGTGTTGTCCCACTCGTGATACAGACATCAAAAACCAGTTTACAATATAGCTGAACAAACAGACAAGGAGAGCACATTTTAAGAGAGATGCCTTCAGTTTCTACACTAATTCTAGCCTCCATGATATTAGGGGAAATACAAAAGTTACACAACAGATGAAAAGTGCTTTAATATAAAATTTGCATTTCCTTCACTCGGGTAGTAATTTTAAAAGCATGTTTTCCTCAGATGGCTCTATTTTGCCTTACCTGGGGCAGGTACGCAGTATGGATTATATACATGACTGAGGTACCATGGATTTGGGAAAGGTTGTTGTGCTGTTGGCTGCGCATAAAAAAAGGGTCTTGTGTGGTTTGTGGAATATGGTCCATTTTCTGAAGCTGGAGCAGTGTTCATTTTTTAAGCTGAAAGACAAAGAGTGATCAGGATTTGCCACTTTAAAAAGTGCCAAGGGACATGTCAGATCCCACACTTCTAAACAAGTCACAGTATTGCAGGGATGAACAGACTAAAGTGTCCAAATTAAAAAAAAATAAAAATGTTCTCCTACACCCGTGCAACTCCATCTTGAAAATTTTCTACTTGCCTTCATTTCTGCCCCATTAGGGGCAAAGATACAAAGTCCACAGTAATATCTAGAGATAGGAAACCTGATTTTTCTATCAAGCCAAGAAGTTTGGCACTCAGCTGTCATTTGTCTTACTAGGAAGCCAAATGACAAAAATCAAGACAGTCTTTATGCACCCCACTTAGGAGCATATAACCCAAAAAAAAACCAAAACCCCCACCACACAACAAAAGCAAAAAAATCCACTCTTAAAAAAAAACAAAAAACACCCTGGAATCTAGAGAAGCCAAAACAAAACCACAACAGAATTTTTCTCTTTTCTAGATGAGCAGAGTTAAGCCTTCTTATAAATTATATACCACCAGATCCCTCTGAAACAACCTGCACAAGAAGCACCTTGCTGTCCACAATTAACTTACAACTGGTAAAAGAGGGGTTAGAAAGTAAGACAATTGGCACTAGCTGGTATGAAGTGAGGCAAACATTTTGATGAGCTAAAGACTTCATAAAAGTAAAATGACAATAAAAGTTGAACCAACAACCTGTTACAGATTGGTACACAGCTCACTCCTCAGGAGAAAGAAAAGCACTCAGGGCAGAGTCCTCTTTTCTTCAGATTCCATCTAGAACACAGTTTCAACACAGATTAACTAGCCGCCATGAACCTACTGCACTCTTACTGCACCCACTCTTCAAGACCAGACACTCAAACAGCTAGTTTGAACTTTGAAGAAAGCAAGCCCTACAAAGGTGAGCTATTCCTCCCCCACCAAAGTCCTCACAAAACTAAGGTCCATGCTGCTGCTTACAGCCCAGCAAAAGACTAACCACACCTTCACCTCACCTTGTTTATGGAACACAACTACCACTTTCCACTCCCTTCACCACCTGCGGCTCATTTAATAGTGATCCAGGGACCTTTTCCATCAATCAATGGGAGTGGTAGCCAATGGAGGGAGCAGGAAGAGCAGCAAGTGTTCCAACCCACAGGCAGAAGACTCCAGGTAACAGTACCCAAATCCTGCAAACACCTCCATGCATTTTATTTTCAATATGTATAAGAATTGTGAACTAACTGATGTAGATCACAGGCAAAAACAAAATATGATCAATCCTGAACTTAAAGTTGTAGTTCAAAACAGAATCTTTTTGTGAAAAAAAGTCCTCAGAAAGCATAAAAAACATTTGTGTCAAATTTTATTTGTTGATTTTATTGGTCACTGTTCATACTAACAAAAGTAAGAGACTAGTGGTTTTATATGTCAACACAGGGAATTAAACATCTGAAAATCACATCCTACCTGCTTAAGCAAGAGGTGTGTCTGCTCCAACAAAATATACTCCAACACTTGAAATGTATGAAAATTAATGATAGAAAAATGATTGGGATCCAAATCCAAAGTCTCTAAAAATGTGGGAATTTTAACTGTCACTTCATTGAGACATACCAGTGAATCACAGAGCACCTATTATTTTTGGCAGGCACAATGAGAAAAAAGAGAAGCATGATGTGAGGAGGGAGAGATATGGATAAATTGGAGTCTCTATGGCTATGTCTACACTACCCACCTTTTGGTGACACAGCTGTGCCGCTAAAAGGCAGTGTACAGTGTAGCCAGTCTGTCAGCAGGAGAGAGCTCTCCCGCTGACAAAAAACTGCCACCCCCAAAGAGCAGTGGTAGCTTTGTTGGCAGGACAGCTCTCCTGTCAGTTCACACTGGCCCTTTTCGTTGGCAAAACTTTTGTTGTTGGGGTGGGGGGGAAGAGGGGTAAGAAGTTTCACACCTCTGAATGACAGCTTTACCTTTCAGGTTCCAGTCTAGACAAAGCCTATATCTAAGTAGGGAACTTTCTCCCTACTTTTTTTAACTTGTCTCCTCACACTATGGTGGTCAGCTCTGTTTCCCCCAAAGTGGCCCCAGTCATGAAATGAGCTCTTGTATGGGCAGGAACGATGATTTCACTCTCCTCACACCTTCCCATTGGCTTGTTCTGTCCCTTAGTTCCAGTGTTTCCAGCTGTTTTGATCACAAGTCTCACGATATTTTTTAAGCCCCAACTCCTGGAGCCATGTGATCATGCAAGAGACTCTCTGCTTCCATTTCGTTTTCCAAAGTAAATCGCTGACCCCCCTCTGGGCAGAAAAGAAAGCTGGAAAATGTGAAGGCTGAAGGCTCAAACCCCAGAGGGTAGACACAGAGCACCGAACATTTATTATTTTGAAAAATCGGCCGGTTTTAAAGCCCAGTTCATGATCTTTTCATCCTTGGGCCATCACTGCAGGTGCCTTGCCTCCTCTCTCCAGGACACCCCAGCTATCGCTCCCCTGTAGGTTCCCGCCTTCCCTCTGCGGCATCATGTGCCCGCACGAGACAAGCGAGGAGCGGGGGAGGAAGCAGCGCGGAGACGGCGCCGCCAAACGCCCAGGCAGGGCTGGAGGATGGGGACTGAGGCTGGCGGGAATCGAAGCGAACCTCAGCGTCTCGCGCTTGCTACAGGCTGCAGGGGGCGCTGTTTGCCAGCAGGGGGCGCTCTCCGCCTTACCCCGCCCGCCAGTTTGATTTGAGCGCAGGCGTACTGGTCCCTTCTTGTGACCTCCTCCCTCCCAGCAACCCCCGCAATGACCTCCCCGCATCTCCCTGCATCTGCCCAGTCTCCCAAAAGCAGTCGGTTTCCGGAGGTCAACAGTAGCGCTGCGCGCCTGGGTCCCAGCCTGGCGCGCGTGAGAAACAGCGCCTGCGCGAAAGGGATGGGATTGGGGGGGGGCGGTGGTTCTCTCGCGCATGTGCGCGAGGAACGGAAGTGCGTAAGGAGGGCGGGACAGTGGGAGCGCGGCTCGAGTTCCCCGCCGCCCACAGCCGAGCGCGCGCATGATGGCGGGGGCGTGCGCCGCCGATCTTAACGGCCGTTGAGGGAGGAGGTGAGAACGAACGCGCGCGCGACCGCCTCCGTCCGCAGCCCGGGTTTGACCGGATCCTTCCCCGCGGGCGCTGAGGCTGAAGCGGAATCGGCGGCCGGAGGTTTGTCCGGGCAAATGGCGCGGGAGAGGGACACGGCGGCTGCGTTCGTCCCCCCTCCCACGGGAGGGAAGGAGAAAGGAGAGTGCGGACCTGCCTTCGCGCAGCACCGAGCCCCCGCCGCCCTCGGGCAGCGTCCGCTCCGCCGCGGCCTGTGCCGTGCGAGCGGTTCTGGGGAGTAGCCCCCGGGCTCTGCCCAGGGCCCCCTGGCGATGCTCCCTGGCTGGGAGGCCCCCGCGCCGCTGCCGTGTCGGGCTCTGTGCGGCCTGTGGCCTGGGTGCGGCCCCCGGGGCTCTCGGTGCGGCCCCGCCCGGCGTGGCAGCTGCGAGGGGCACCGGAACAGTCCGGCAATAACAGCCGCCAGCGCGGGGAGGAGGCAGCGGGCTGCCCCCGCCTGGCTCCCAGCGCGGCGGGCCCCAGGGGGAAGAGCGGGGGGGGGTCGTCGTGTGCTTTCCCCTTTTTCGGCCCGGCTGCGCCCGGAGACGGGGCCGGCTGCTCGGGGGATCCTCGCCATTGGCGGGAGAGGTGTAGGTTCGCGGCGGGTGGGCGATGCGGTGCCTGGGTAGCCCCTCTGCGTCGTAGTGGGCCGGGCGCAGCAGGGTGCCGTGCACAGGATGCCCATTGTCCGGGGGGTGGGGAGGATGTGAAACTTTGATTTGAGACCCTCTTGCCTGTAAAGCGGTGATGGGGAGCCTTTGGGGCGAAGGGCGCTGGGGAGCTAATGGCGCTGCTTTGTGGTCCGAGCGACCCTGGAGTAGGAAGGACCTCGAATGGCATCAGTGCCCAGGGCTGCTGCTTGCGGTGACGTCCAGGCTCCCTCAGTTGTCAAGCGTCGGGTAACTTGAGGGATTGCTAGTAGTGTTCGGCTTTAACTGGACTCTTATTGATTGCTGTTTAATATAACATACTGCTTCCTTTTCTGATGTGGCTACACAGCTTAAACATACAATATCCTAGCACAAGATGTAGAATAGTTTTGATGTCTTCCATCATGTGCAAATTATTTCCCCATCCTAAACATTTGGCTTTTGAGTTTTCCCTTCAGCAGACAGAAAATGATTGGACACATGCACTAGTGGCTTTTGAAAAAAATTGAAACTTGGTTATGATTTATAACACTATATCTGTTTTTCTGATTCTTCTGTTTTTATCAGATGAGCTGCAAAGCCAAAAAAAAAGAAGTTGACTCTTTTTGCTGCTTTGTGATATAATGAAAGCCCAAAATATTTATTTTTAAAATTTCCATTGGTCTCTTTACTTCAGAAATGTACTTGGGAAGGCTCAACTGAAGAGCAAATAGGGTTATTCCTATTCAAACTTTATTAAGGCTGAGAGGCTATAAGGATAAAGAGCCTTACAAGAATGTTGTAGTTAAGGAGTTGGGAGATCATCATTAAAAAGTCAGGAAACTTATAGTGAACGGTAATTATCAAGAAACAGAAGCATTTGAAAATTCCATACTACGTATTAAAATTACCTTATCTCTGCAAGTCATATAACCTGATCTGGTCATAGAAGGCATGCCTGTGGAGACACTTTAGTTCTTGTCCAATCATACTTGGGTAATTGTTCGGCTCATGGACACTCAAGGCCCAATTTTGCAAGATGCCGAGTACTACCCTCATTACCTTACAAGATTGGGACACTAAACAAATAGCAAACTCCACTCTGCTAAGGTGAATCTTTTAATTGGGCTGTATGATTGTGAAGAAGGGCTGTGTTGGTGCAGTTGCTGTTAAATTATTTTAGCTCTTACAATCTGAGGTCATTTATGGGGAGGATAAGATAGTTTTCAATCTTCAAATTTTTCTAGGACATCACTGACGGCAAAGTTTAAGATAATCTTAATTTCTGTACTCAGATGTTTGGATTTCTCGTCTCATTATCATACTGTTTTGGACAGTTCCAGAAGTTAAGATATATGATGGAGGTTCTGGAATTGAAAACTTCAGCTAGCCAAGAAGAGACTGGCTGTTAATATCCTAGAGCTCAAGGAAAGATAAATTCATTCTCCCCATTAATGATGGGCTGCCAGATCTGGACATCCTGACTCAGTGAACTAAGTCCCTAGGCAGGTTGGATCTTCCCATTGGATAAGAATGCTAGGAAGATTCACTTGTGGAGGTAGAAAGTCTCCTCTTGATGTAATCTCTGTGGCCAGTTGCCAAGCTGTCAGTATTCTCCTGTTTTCATGTTTGTGAAGATGTATTTTTCTCTAGTAAACCTCCTCCAGGTGGAGGAGAAAAAGATAGTGAAGAAACTGGCAACGGCTGGGTAATGTCCAAGCATGTTTTAAGAGTGGTGTGTATAATATTTCAGATACTCTGGCTCATATGATGTCTCAAAGTCCACTGTTAGGTCTTTGGAACTCCATGTCCTCCTCCTTCAGTATCACGATCTATCTGGTGTCTTCAGGTTTTAGGATGCAGTTCTACAAGAACTGATGCCATGGCAGTATCAGAACAGGCAGAGAAAAACATCTAAGGCATGGAACTGCTTCATCAATCACCTATTTCTTATTCAGTGGCGAGGCCTCATATTTGACATATTGCCCAAGTGTCCAGAGCTAGTTTTAACTTCTGCTTCTCCCTGTGCTCAACTTTTTGTCATGGAGATCTGTTGGCATGGTTGATTAATTTAAATGAACAATTTTAATCTTATTTAGCATTTGTATTTTTTCAGGTATTTTCCTTGAGAAGTTCCATCTTATTGGATGGTATAACTATATTAAAGCATATTGATTTGCAACTAAATATAGCTTTTATACCAAATTTGGTGATACTTTGTGAACTAGGAAGATACAAAAAGAAAAGGAGTACTTGTGGCACCTTAGAGACTAACAAATTTATTTGAACATAAGCTTTCATGAGCTACAGCTATACAGGCTTATTTAAGCAGTTATGTAGCTCAACATTTATTCACATAACTCTTACATTTTGTTAGAAGATGGCGAATGACATACTTATTTACTAGACTTTTTTTTTTGTGCTTATTTGTGAGCTGCATTTGGATGAAAATTGGAATTCTATTAAAGGGAAAACTGAAATTCATTTTAATTGTCTTAAATGTGCTGGATAATAAGAAAAACTAAGCTGGTCAAAACATATTTTGCTTTTAAAACTGATTTATTAAGCAGAAGAGGAGGTATTCATTGTTGTTAGTGAATTGATGGATTGTTCCTGGTCACCCTGGACCAGATTTTCAAAGGTGCCTAAAGATATGGATAAGTGCTTTTGAGAAATCTCATTAGATGCCTGTGCATATGTTTAAGGCACCTAGAATACCTTTGAAAATCTGGCTCCATGGTTTTCAAGTTATTAGAATTAGTAGATCTCATCCTTTCCCACCTGTTTTTTATTCATACATGAGAAGAGGGAAAACAGGCTTTGCTGCTCTTTCAACTGAGTCTGTTACTCAACTTTAACTGAACTTGTCCAAACAAAGAAAATATTTTCTCTGCACCTGCCTAAACTGAAACCAAAGTAATAAATTCAAATATTTTTCTGTTCAGCACAGCACTTGGTCCATTATAAAGATTGAAAATAACAGATACTTAATGCCATCCATAACAGTGACATGTCAACATAGAACTTGAGTTGATCACCAAAAGTTATGTATCTTCCCCTGGTTTTTTGCCCTGAAATACCTTAAGAAACTTCTTTGCCTTGAACCACTCTTTAAAACTTTTTTCTTCATATAGTGAGACACTTCTTGAAATCTAGAAAGATAAGTCAAGTGTAAAGTTAGGTGAAGCCATTTTGGAGATATTTAGTCACCCAAACGAAAATTAGAAAAAAGTAAGAGTATATTTTAACCCCATGTCCCAAATACCACTTGTCCTATAGTATAATTTTTTTCTGAAAAGATTAGATCTGGCATGCAAAACAGATAGACAGGTGTAGTTTTGTTGAAGGATGGGTGGGATGTAGGAAATATGATGAGTAATAATAGGAAGCTAGTTTCCTAAATATGGAAAGGCTAGCATCTCTAATGTTAAAATATTGCTGTTATTTTTAAGTACATAATGCAGACAAAAGAATTTTTGTTAATGCTGGGATAGAATACAAATCCTAAATTTATAGATGTTTGCTATCTTTATTATTAGCTGGAATAAATAAAGGAGTTCCTACCACTTAATTTTTTTTAAGAATATAAGGTACTCCTGAAAGAGGAATACAGCCATAAATATGCAGTATTGCCAAGTGAATCTTAACTTTGTCATCCAACTTTGATTTTCACTTTTCAACTGTAGAGATGTATTGACGTAAAAAAATTTTTTCTGTTCTATTTCATAGATCTAGGATCCTTAACTTGAAGAAAAATCATGTACAAACTATTCTGCCTTTCTTTATCTTTATTTTTAACCTTTAGATATTTTTGTACTTGTTTCAGTATTTTTTCTAGAAATGTGTGTATTGTGGTTAAAATTCTATTTCAAATAATGGCAACCATTTTAGGCAGGAGAACTGTGAAAGAAGAAATTGTGCTTTTAAAAGGTATTAATTTGTCAACCAATATTATTTTCTTGCTTGCAGCCACTGATCATGAGATGTTTCCACAAAATCTACCTCAGAGCTCACTTTTGCTCATTAATGTGCTGCACCATTACAGATCTCAGCAGGAGCTCTGCAAACACTCTTGAAAAAGTCTCGAGAGAACAGATTGTGACACCAAATCAGTGCGTGATGACCTAGTAGTAGGTTGAAGTCTGAAACATTTGTGATACAGCAGTCCAAGATAACACTGCCTAATGTATCGATATAATTTCTAAATGCTACAAGCAGCTCCTGCAGTTTCTTCTTGTTACACCAGAAACATTCATTTGACCTTTCTCCTGCAGAAAGATCCTTGCTTCTCTAATCTAGTCTGGAAATATTAATGGAACACAGTCATGTCTACTCAGGACGAAAGGCAGATCAATACCGAATATGCTGTATCCTTGCTGGAGCAGTTAAAATTGTTCTATGAACAGCAGTTGCTAACTGACATAGTGTTGATTGTTGAGGGCACTGAATTCCCCTGCCATAAGATGGTTCTTGCAACATGCAGCTCTTATTTCAGGTAAGTGTTCAAATCATGATTCATTCATTCAGTTAAAGGCATATTGTATTGTTTTGTAAGCAATGCTAGACGTACATAGTTAAAAATGAATGTACAGCCCATTTAAAGATTGTTAGTGCTGCAAATCTGAAGTGAATAGTAGAGATCTTAAATATTTCAAGTAATAGTAACATTAAAAGGTCAAAGTATGGTTTTCTAGCATCTTATGACTTATTCCAGCCAAGGACATTGCATCACCATCCAGCATTTGGAGAAAAGAAATAATGTTTCATCATCACCAGCCCCATTCTGGGGTTAATTCAGGCTGTGTAATGCAGTTCATTTCCTGTCTTCAGCATGTGGAACAGCTTTTTCCAGATAAGATAGACATTTAGTATATATTGTCCTTTCTGGTTCTAAAATAGGCTAAAGTGACTAGGGATTCCCCACTGAGAGGAGACCGTCCCCTCATCACCTTGCCCAACACGCTCCTTGTTCTCTTTGCTCCTTGAACAAGTGTCTTCTGCTCCTTTTAAATGCAGGAATTTCTGCGGAAGCTTACAACTTCATGTAATCCTTCATCCATCGGGATGGAGGATTAAGCATTGTTTTAATCTTGAGATTCTTACTGTGCCAGTGCTATCTAATCCCTTCCTGTGTTGCTAGTATAGTGTTAAATCCACTAGGTCCTGTTACGTTTAACCTCTTAAAAGGGGTTTCTCTTAGGTGCATTTTTTAGTTCTCTTAGAAATCTTTGTGGATTTCTCCATACCAAGTTTTAGAAAGAAGAACTAACCTATACTGGCATTTTGGAGCAGGCTTAGTCATGCATATTGATGCCACTGAAACATTTTTCTGTCTGTCCAGCCCTGGAAGTGAAAGCCTTGAAACTAGAATCTGGAACTGATTGATAAGTTAGTAATGACCATGGATCTTCTGTATCACTGGTTGCCAACCTGGGAGGTCACATACATCCTTCCTTTCTTTATAGCTAGCTAGAATTGGGTTGGCCAAAGATGGCAGTGATCTCTGAAGATGTGCTTCTGGAGTACTCTGTAGCGTAGGGGTTCTCATAACAAAATATTTTGTGGCCTTAAAGTGCGGCCAACAACTCTTGCAGGTAGCTGGTCTGACAAACCTCACCCTCTGTCCTTGCCTTCCATGGCCCTTCAACAAGAGCCTGCCCTGGGGAAGGTGGGTTGGGAACTCACCAGCTGTCTGCGGAGTCCCAGGCTCCTCATGCCCCGGCCAGTCGGAAGTGGGGGAGCTGCCCAGGGGAATGCCTTGGCAACCGAATGCCGCAGCCGCCTCCAGTGATGAGCTGCCTCCTGTGCCATGCACGCTGGCCCTGCATGTCTCCAGAGGAGCTGCCCAGAACCCCCAGCACAAACACCAAGGCAGCCCATTTCACTGCCCTTGGTAACAACTATTCAGGCGCAACATCTGGGCACTTCAGGGAGGAGCTGCTGCTTTCATAGAATATCAGGGTTGGAAGGGACCTCAGGAGGTCATCTAGTCCAACCACCTGCTCAAAGCAGGACCAGTCCCCAACTAAATAATCCCATCCAGGGCTTTGTTTGTCAAGCCTGACCTTAAGAACTTCTAAGGAAGGAGATTCCATCACCTCCCTAGGTAATGCATTCCAGCGCATCACCACCCTCCTAGTGAAAAAGTTTTTCCTAATATCCAACCTAAACCTCCCCCACTGTAACTTGAGACCATTACTCCTTGTTCTGTCATCTGCCACCACTGAGAACAGTCTAGATCCATTCTCTTTGGAACCTCCTTTCAGGTAGTTGAAAGCAGCTATCAAATCGCCCCTCATTCTTCTCTTCCGCAGGCTAAACAATCCCAGTTCCCTCAGCCTCTCCTCATAAGTCATGTGTTCCAGTCCCCTAATCATTTTTGTTGCCCTCTGCTGGACTCTTTCCAATTTTTGCACATCCTTCATGTAGTGTGGGGCCCAAAACTGGACACAGTACTCCAGATGAGGCCTCACCAATGTTGAATAGAGGGGAATGATCACATCGCTCGATCTGCTCGTAATGCCCCTACTTATACATCCCAAAATGCCATTGACCTTCTTGGCAACAAGGGCACACTGTTGAGTCATATCCAGCTTCTCGCCCACTGTAACCCCTAGGTCCTTTTCTTCAGAACTGCTGCCTAGCCACTCCGTCCCTAGTCTGTAGCGGTGCATGAGATTCTTCTGTCCAAAGTGCAGGACTCTGCACTTGTCGTTTTTGAACATCATCAGATTTCTTTTGGCCCAATCCTCTAATTTGTCTAGGTCCCTCTGTATCCTAGCCTCCAGCGTATCTACCTCTCCTCCCAGTTTAGTGTCATCTGCAAACTTGCTGAGGGTGCAATCCACACCATCCTCCAGATCATTAATGAAGATATTGAACAAAACCGGCCCCAGGACTGACCCTTGGGGCACTCCACTTGATACTGGCTGCCAACTAGACATGGAGCCGTTGCTCACTACCCGTTGAGCCCGACAATCTAGCCAGCTTTCTATCCACCTTATAGTCCATTCATCCAGCCCATAGTTCTTTAACTTGCTGGCAAGAATACTATGGGAGAGTGTCAAAAGCTTAGCTAAAGTCAAGGAATAACACATCCACTGCCTTCCCCTCATCCACAGAGTCAGTTATCTTGTCATAAAAGGCAATTAGATTAGTCAGGCATGACTTGCCTTTGGTGAATCCATGCTGACTCTTCCTGATCGCTTTCCTCTCCTCCAAGTGCTTCAGAATTGATTCCTTGAGGATCTACTCCATGATTTTTCCAGGGACTGAGGTGAGGCTGACTGGCCTGTAGTTCCCAGGATGCTCCTTCCCTTTTTTAACGATGGGCACTACATTAGCCTTTTTCCAGTCGTCCGGGACCTCCCCCCAATCGCCATGAGTTTTCAAAGACAATGGCCAATGGCTCTGCAATCGCATCCACCAACTCCTTTAGCACTCTCGGATGCAGAGCATCTGGGCCCCATTAACTTGTGCTCGTTCAGCTTTTCTAAATAGTCCCGAACCACTTCTTTGTCCACAGAGGACTGATCACCTCCTCTCCCCATGCTGTGCTGCCCAGTGCAGTAGTCTGGGAGCTGACCTTGTTCGTGATCTTTGCTATTTGCGATCTCTGCCCATGCTTTGGAGGCTGTTGTGGCCGCAACAAAATCTGCTGGTGACTGCTTCCCTCCCTTTGGGGGAGTCGGAGGCAGTCTTGGTGAGTTATGAAGTGCTTGGCGCGCTTTCATACACAGCCTGACATGGTTTTATCTTGGCTGATACTTCCTAACAAAATGGGAATATCAGATCCCAAACTACTCTAAAGGAGTGTCTTCCACTTCTTCCCCAACCCCTATTGCTCAGCTAGCTGATTTATGAAAGGGGAAAAGTGGTGTGGGAGGTTTTTTCTGTCCACTGGAACAAAGTACAGTGGTATTTTTTTCTACATGATTAGGAAACAGACCCTAATCTTGAAATTAAAATTGTCTTGAATAAAATCACCTTTAGCCTGAAAAAAAAAGCTTACAATCCACAGTGAAAATTACTGGTTGCAAGGGAAATGGCTTAAGGAGGCACAACAATTTTAAGGGGTACAATATTATGTGACAGGGTTGGGCCAGATGGCTATAGGAGAGTAATAGAAGGCAAATATATTAGCCCCAGGCTAAGTAGGTTCCTTTCCCCTGGGTAAGGTAACAGGGAAGGTTCTAGAACAATCAGGAACCTTCTGGAGACTATTAAGACTGGCTGCAGGTGTTCTAATCAGCCTATCAAAAAGCTGCTAGAATCCATTGAGGCAGGCTAATCAGGGCACCTGGGTTTTAAAAAAGGCGCTCACTTCAGTTTGTGGTATGCGTGTGAGGAGCTGGGAGCAAGAGGCACTAGGAGCTGAGTGTGAGAACGCAGACTGTCAGAGGACTGAGGTTTACAAGCATTATCAGACACCAGGAGGAAGGTCCTATGGTGAGGATAAAGAAGGTGTTGGGAGGAGGCCATGGGGAAATAGCCCAGGGAGTTGTAGCTGTCACACAGCTGTTCCAGGAGGCACTCTAGACAGCTGCATTCCACAGGGCCCTGGGCTGGAACCCGGAGTAGAGGGTGGGCCCAGGTTCCCCCCAAATCCTCCCAACTCCTGGTCAGACACAGGAGTTGTCGACCTGGACTGTGAATTCAGAAAAACAGCCAAGCTGAGGGCTGCTGTGAAGCTCCAAGGCGAGCAAATCCGCCAATAAGTGCAAGACCCACCAAGGTAGAGCAGGAACTTGGTCACAATATATACATTTTATCTATTTTATAAATTTTTAAATGCAATATACCACCAATCTTGACTTTCATATGTCTGCCTTTTTCCTGCATTGTCTTCTACATTCTTCCATTGTTTACTTGTGCCCCCCTCCATTTTTTAGATAAACTGTTTTACACATGCAGAATATTATGCTTTTTGTTTTGTAACTTCTGATCTTTCCTTTCCCTAATAGCTGTTCAGTCATGTGCAGGATTCAAAAAGCTTAGTCACCTAAAAGGACTAAACTTGCTATCCAAAAATTGATGGGGAAGCCCAACTGCCCAGAATCTTATCATATCTCTTTCCCTTGGTAAAGTTGCTGGAGAAAGAAATTATAACAAGGTGCTGTCCTTGACTCTTGCTCATGGACTCAGTTTCTGGTTGTTTAGATATTAAAGCCCTAGAATCTCTCTGGCTTCTGGAAGATTGGGGGTTGAGTGGGGAGCTCATCACACCCCACCCATTGCGTCCTATTAGTGGAGGAGGAAAGGCAATTCTGTCTCTCAACAATTTTTGATGTGCAGATTTAGTACTACCCTATTGGTAGTCCTAAATCAGTATATTTGAAAATGTAGAAAAATCCAACGATATTTAAATAAATGATATTCTGTTATTGTTTAACCGTGCAATTAATTTTTTAATCGCTCGACGGGCCTACTAATAATGCTTCTGTCTGCTTTCAGATGGTATTTGTCACTGGCTCCAGAGTTGCAACAATTCTAGAAATAACAAGCCATTAAATTTGGTCAAACACACATTGTGAATGGCTAGTAATGACAAGATGCCAGTGTTGGAAACTGTGAAAGCCCTCATAAAGTATTTGATTAGAATGTGCAGTCAGACCTCTTTCTAAGATGTGCTTGATTTATATATATTAGAATGGGAAGTTGGGCACAGGCTATGGAAGGGATGTAAGTTTTGTGGTGGTGTCACTCTTTCCCTATCTTCTTGGCTTTCATTTTAAATAGTCTTTTAAATCAAATCTTTATAATGCAAAGCTAAGGTTGATCTAAAGACAAACATTCACATATTCAAGTTTTCAACACTACCCTTAATGCTACACTGTGCACAAGCAAAATTATACACTTTTGTTGTAAATACTGATTTAATAAAAGAACACTTAAGTTTTTGTCTCATCAGCTGCCAGTACGTACAGTAACTAAGCATAGCATTTGTGGTGCTTACAACACTTGTCAGAATTAAATTAGGCAAGTAACGTAAGTGGTATTTATTATATATGTAAAGAAAGATACAAAACCATCCTCTTTTAGTGACTTTCACTTTTTAAAAACTTTAAAGCTGACCTTCCAGCCTTAGGAAGGGAGTTATGCAAATACTGATTTCTGAAAAACAGTGGCAGAAAAAACGTATGCCAGACTTCCAAATCTGAAGAGTCCACTATGTTTAACAAATAGTAAATAAGCCATAAGACTTGCATGAAAGGCAGTTGTACCCTTCTGTTGACCCAAGCACCTCTCTACGCCCCTGACCTAACATAAGTTAAGGTTGAGCCATATGAGTTTCTTTAAAAAACAAAATGAGAACCACATGTATTTTTCAGAAAGCGTTTTTTGCATTTGTGTCTAGTAGCTTCTGCTGGAGAACGCGCCTGTCCTTGTTGTAAGATGACGAAGTATAAAATATTTCTAGATTTTTCTGGCAAACTATGCAACCATGTCACGTCAGTCCCTGCTTATGGTTTAAAATGTACTCCTGGCGGAATTCTGCGCTACTGCGCATGTACATATTTAATAAGCCATGCACATTTTTTTCTGGTTGAGGAAAAAAGCTGCTGAAATGTTGCTGCAGTTCTGCCTTTTGCCCACCAGAGGGCACTGTTGCAATAGAACACAGCAGCAGCTCCTGGCCAGCTAGGAAAGAGAGAGAAGCACTGCGAAGGCAGCCAGGCTATCATGCCAGGTCAGGACATGGGCTATGGGGAGACACCGTGGGATGCTGGGGGGCGGGCGGGGGGTAGACAGGGGCTCATAAGGGCTAGTGCAGGAGGACAGACTGGGGCAGGGGCTGAATGGGAGTGGAGGCAGAGGGGGGAGGGAGGTGCCAGGTCACACAGTGATGGGGTGGGGGTGCAGAGCTACATAGGGACAGAGGGTGGCTCAGTGGGGGCACAGACATGGGGAGGGGATGCAGGGACACATAGGGACAGGTGGTGGCTCAGTGGGGGGCACAGAGACACAGGGGGAGTGTGTACAGGAACACCCAGGGACAGGGTGGCTTAGTGGGGGCACAGACACATGGGGAGGGGGTACAGAGCCACATAGGGCCTGAGGAGTGGCTGGGATGTGGCACAGAGCCACAAGGGGATTCAGGGCCACAGGGGGATGGAGGGAGTAGGTGTCTGAGTGGGGGTGGAGGGACACATGGACAGAGGGTTCAAGGACACATGGGGGTGCACGAACGCATGGGGACGGGGCAGATGTGCCTTACTGAATGGGAGAGGCTAGGGGTCAGCCAGTGTCTGCATGGGCGAAGCTCCCTAACAATCCCTCCCCATCCCCTCCCAAAAAATCTGTTCCATACTTTTCCCACCCGTACCCAACAACCTTCCAAGTTCACACCCAGGCTCCTTCCCAGCAATTTGCTTCCTTCTCCCTCAACTCCTCCCTTACCCCGACTCCCTCAAGCCTTTGCACTGCTTCTGAGGGGTGCAGGAAATGCGGTTCTGTATTGTAGTTTAAATGAATTATTACTCAGCATTCTGTATTAATATGCCTAGTGAGTATTCTATTTGTCAAAAAACATTTTGAAATGACCCAAAATAATTGAAACTGGTATGATTATATTGTGTTATTTTGACAAAATATGTAAAATTTTGCAGAATTCTAAAATCCAGAATTTTTAATCTTTTGGTACAGAATTCCCACAGGAGTAAAAATGATATGGTAGCTTACATAAACATTGAGTACTAGATTTTAATGTATAGAGAACATGGAAGTTACTAATATAATTGGAAAAACTTTGTTAAAACATTTATCTTAAATGCTGCGTGATCTAAGGTAAGTACTACATTAATGTAAATGGAAAATCACATTAGGAATTTTTAAAGTTGGAATGAAATGACAAGAAATTCTTAGGCGTCCTTCTCCTTTTTGGTTGGAGTGGCTAAATAACTAAATGCAGTTACTTAAGATTACAGTCTTAATGTGGTATTTTTCTCTTCAGGGCCATGTTCATGAGTGGGCTAAGTGAAAGTAAACAAACACATGTACATCTAAGGAATGTGGATGCAGCCACTTTACAAATTATAATAACTTATGCATACACGGGTAACTTGGCAATAAGTGACAGCACGGTAGAACAGCTTTATGAGACTGCTTGCTTCTTACAGGTAGGAACATCATGTGTATTTTGAGTAAAAATGCATAACTGCTTAATCTCTATACCAAAATATCTGGTTCTAATTTTTTCCTTAAATTTCAATTAAATACCCATCTGTCTCCTTTTTTTAAAAAAGAGAGAATAATTTTTAAAATTACTATCAAGTTTGTTCATTAGTGTGGGCAGCCATTACCAGAATAATCCCACAGCCTACCTATTTTTATGGTTTCTGAAGGAATAGAATTAAACACAATTTCTAGCACTTTACTTTTGTATGAAGCTAAGTAAAATGCACAAACATGTAGAGGGTCAAACAATTTGCATGTCAGGTAAACATGGCAGTGTTTTAAAAAAATCATATTGTGTAGTCAAATTTCATGTATCTTTCTGGGTGGAATGACGTGGTGTTGGCTCAGAAACCTGTTGTGACTAGCAGTGTCAGTGCAGCATTCTTCCTTTTTTGTATTTTTTTGCATCTTGTTTGTAGGTAAAGGAATAGGTCTTTGTCTACTGTGCTTAAGTTGTCTGGCTTTTTTTTTCTTTTTTTTTTGCATTACAGGTAGAAGATGTGTTACAGCGATGCCGAGAATATTTAATTAAAAAAATAAATGCAGAGAACTGTGTGCGGTTACTAAGTTTTGCTGATCTCTTCAGCTGTGAAGAGTTAAAACAAAGTGCTAAGAGAATGGTAGAGCACAAGTTCACTGCTGTGTACCACCAAGATGCTTTCATGCAACTGTCACATGATCTACTGATAGATGTTTTAAGCAGTGACAACTTAAATGTGGAAAAAGAGGAGACAGTTCGTGAAGCTGCTATGTTATGGCTGGAATACAACACAGAATCACGATCACAGTATTTGTCCTCTGTTCTTAGCCAAATCAGAATTGATGCACTTTCAGAAGTAACACAGCGATCCTGGTTTCAAGGATTACCACCTAATGATAAATCGGTGGTGGTGCAAGGATTATACAAATCTATGCCCAAATTTTTCAAACCAAGACTTGGTATGACTAAAGAGGAGATGATGATATTCATTGAAGCTGCTGCTGAAAACCCTGGTAGTCTTTACTCTTCTGTCTGTTATAGCCCCCAGGCAGAAAAAGTTTACAAGCTTTGCAATCCTCCTGCTGACTTGCATAAGGTTGGAACACTTGTAACTCCTGATAATGATATCTATATAGCAGGTGGGCAAGTTCCTCTGAAAAACACAAAAACCAATCACAGTAAAACTAGCAAACTTCAGGCTGCCTTCAGAACTGTGAATTGCTTTTACTGGTTTGATGCACAGCAAAACACTTGGTTTCCAAAGACTCCAATGTTGTTTGTTCGTATAAAGCCATCCTTGGTCTGCTGTGAAGGATACATCTATGCAATTGGAGGAGATAGCGTAGGTGGAGAACTCAACAGAAGAACTGTGGAAAGATACGATACTGAGAAAGATGAATGGACCATGGTAAGCCCATTGCCTTGTGCATGGCAGTGGAGTACAGCAGTAGCAGTTCATAACTGCATTTATGTAATGGCCCACAACTTGATGTACTGTTATTTTCCCAGGTCAGATGCTTGGATAGAAATGGCTATGAGACAAACTAGTAGATGCTTTGCTTCTGCTGCTGCTTTTGGTGACAAAATATTCTATATTGGAGGATTGCATATTGGCAGCAATTCTGGTATAAGACTCCCAACTAGCACTGTAGATGGGTCTTCCGTAACTGTGGAAGTCTATGATGTGAATAAAAATGAATGGAGAATGGCAGCTAATATCCCTGCCAAGCGGTATTCTGACCCTTGTGTTAGAGCTGTTGTAATCTCCAATTCTTTATGTGTCTTCATACGAGAAACCCACATGAATGAGAGAGCCAAGTATGCCACCTACCAATATGATCTGGAGCTTGATCGGTGGTCTCTACGACAGCATATATCAGAACGTGTGCTCTGGGACTTAGGAAAAGACTTCCGATGCACTGTAGGTAAGCTGTATCCATCTTGCCTTGAAGAGTCCCCATGGAAACCTCCAACATATCTCTTTTCACCAGATGGGGCTGATGAGTTTGAGCTGGATGGGGAGATGGTTACCCTACCACCCGTATAGCTCCCAAATTAGAGACTGCACACCTGCTTCTGGGCTCAGTTACCTTGAAATAGAAACTTTAATGAAAGAACAGGGCTGGAAATTGAAACATTGAACCTGTTTTTCATAATTGTATTTTTATGCCCTACTTAACATTTGGAGTCATTCAGTATGAATCAGTGACTTTTATAAGCAGATATGCTTCCATAATCTGAGATACTATCTGATAATTGAGAGAAACCTATATGTATATCATGAGCTTAAGCATCTGACTACTGTCTGAAGAATTAATTTCTAGTCCTATGAAGTCTTTCAGTTCAAGAAGAATCACAGCAGTTATTGTTGCTAGGATGGTATGTCACAATTGTTCTGAAAATATCTTCCAGTTATATTTGAACTACTTCTGGATATTCTACTTTAGTGCTCGTTATATAATTTTCAATGTGGCCTAAGTAATGGAATGTGCTGCACTTAACACCAATATCCGTATCGGTATAGTAACGTCATATAAAAGAAAAATAAACAAATCCCATGGATCTACCTGTGGTAGGAAGGGTAGATCTTCCTTTGTATGGTAACATGCAGGGCAAAATGACTGCGGGTTCAGTCAAGGTGTATTAAGTGCATGTATTCTATTTTCACTAACTTATACCTGTCTGTTTAGAATACAGGTCTTCCAAGCAGCTGGTGGTTTACCAGATGTGGACTTAAATTGCTGGGCTTGCAATAGGAATTGCCAGCCACTCATAGTGCGGGTCTGTGTGGAGCTTTAATCAATAAATGCCTCCACATTCTGTATTACAGTAACATTGGCTCATGTATAATACTTCCTGCTGCTGATGTATTTTTCCAATGTAAAACAAAGTTTTAGTGTGGATTAACCAGGTCTTTATTTTTTGTTAATTTAATAACAAGCATTACTGTAGTGTGATTGTGTATAGATATCCTTTAGCTATCAGGTTTTTTACTTTTTGGGGGGGAGCGAATTGTTCAGGAATATTCTGTACGCTGTGTGCAGGAGAGCAGATGACTAGTGCTGCTCTGGCATTAATCCCAGGAACCACTAGCAGTAGCGGGGCGCCGCCAATCTAACATGAACACAGGTGCTTCATGACAACCTTACTAGCATGTTCAGCTGCATCATGTTCTGGCACTGTATTTTGAATGACATTAATTTATTAAAAAAAAGACTGAATCTAAATGAGTTTTGGTGTGCTTTGTGGTGGGAAAGAGTATAGCTATGAATTTCTCTACTTTCGGCAGTTGGCTTGGCGATAGGAAGTTAGCTTGTTTAAGGGCTGTTAAGATGAGTCATGAGCCGTGCATGTTTGAAAGCTGTACTTGTTTAGTGAAACTGGAAGTTCAGCTTGATGACATATTTGAGATTATGTAAATTATGATTGAGATTATGATTGAGTAAATTCATGTCTGCTTACACCAAATTACCATATAATGCTTATCAAGTGTCAGAAGGAAAAATTGTGTGGAATGGTCTCCATAAAATGCTAATTCAGAAGTCCCACTATACAGTCCCACCGTGAGAGGACGGACTTCTTGATCTTCATAAACAGAATTAGAAATAAAGGTATACATTTCAAGAAATAACATGTACATTCTAATAGCAACAGTTTGATTTTTGGTTACATTGCTTGTGTACGTTTTTGGTGTAGTAGAGTAACCCTTGACTCTTCCAGCCATTCATGAGACCAGATATGCTTCTTAAAATGTTGGTGTTAAAATTCAAATTGTGGCTCATATATAGAACATATATAAAGCAGTTTCTATCCAGTGTTAATGTTTGGCATTTGCACCCATATTAATATTTCAGATTGGGGGCTTAGAAATATTTACACTGTCCCTTTGATTTTTTTTGCTGTTTAACTTTATCCCCTATGAACCAGATATTTCAAACTTAATGAGCAGCTTCCAAGTACCAAACCAGCATGGACTACAGGAAATTATATCTTGTTTGCAAAACATTATCATGTGGGAAAACATAACTATGAAGGTCTTGTCCTAAATACTGTGGCCGAATAAATAACTACCATACCACTTACTGTAGATAGAAGTGGTGGTAGCAGCTCTGTAGTTCAGGTTGCACTAAGATTTTTTACTTAAAGTAGCGATTTGAATAATCTTTCAGACTAAAATGAAAGCACTTAATACCAAATTTGGCAAACTTAAAAGAATTTTCCAAAGTATTTTTATGGATTAAAAAGTTGCTACATTTAATTATTCAAAAATAGATTTGTAATGGTCTCACCAATCTTTTCCCCTTTCTAATGTTTGTGTTGGCGACATTTTAAAACCCACACTTTTGGAACATACTACTTGTACTAGTTGCCCCAGATTTGTTTGTCTTCATTTGTCTTAAGTTCGATCTAATAGAGGCTGATGAAGAACTTTAATGTTGCTGGCTATTTCATTCTCCAGTACTGTCTTGACTGCATTTGTGCTCTGCACACAGCTTGCTGAACTAGGGAGATAGGCCTTAGCAGACACTGAAAGGCTGACCTGGTGAACCATAGGAGTTCATAAGCTGGGGTCATTTGCAGTAAGTGTGGCTTCACTTATTCAGGGCCTCTGCGGGGAAAGCAGTGGCTTTTTAGATACTTAGGGTGGATGCAGTGGGCCATAACCAAGTCATCCGGCTTTCTCCAGCCCCACCACTCTGTCACGCTTGCTGACTTTATTCATGTTAACATTGTGTAAAAGTATTCTACGAAATATTCCTCCTCAGATGTCACATTGCAGGATTCCCCAATACATCCAAAGCATACGTTGATAACAGCTACAGTGCATCACCTTGTATTCAGAAAATACGCATTTCTCCCTAATTTATCTGGCCTACATTTCAAGCCTCTGTCTGTGACTCAACTCTTTGAACTCAGGATTTTAGATGGTCCTTAAACAGTATATGATAACCATAGGGGGTTTTTTTGTTTTTTTTAAACCATGCCTTAGTGATCTTTAACTTAGTTTCTTGGTTGCCTTATTTAACCTTTTACTAATACATGAGTAACAGCCCTATTCAGTGGGAAATCGGTTCCCAAAACGTTCTAACAAGGATTCTCTCGTCTGCTTTTCTGGTTAGTTGGTTTTGATAGTTTGTTTGAACTTGTGCAAACTTTCACTCAGGATACTGTTTTAGTGTGGTTCAGTTGTGATTTTCCTTAAAAGTAAGGGCTTATATAACACAGCAATGAAGACTATTGTTACGTAGGTCATTTCAATTCATGTGGTGTTGGGAGGGCAGGATTGATTCTTCTCACAGTGAGACTCCATACATGTTACCTATCTCCACCCAAAGTAGAGAGAATGAGCTTTTTTAAGACATGCTGATTTTGGATCATACATTAAAGGACAACTTGTTTAGTCAAATAGCTTTTTGTTTTCATCCTACCTTTTAAGGAATTCACAAAAGGCTGATCTCAATAACCTACAACTGCCTGCAGTAATATCCAGCCCTTTTTTCTGATGCAATACAACCGGGGGAACTGTAGGTCTACAGAAGGGCATTTCTCAATATGCCATCAATCACTGGAGGCCAAGGTTTCCTGAAGAGCTTCTCCTATACAATATTTAATAACTTTTTAGTCTCATGGAAGAATCTTCTGATCTGGGATCTGACTGATGGATTAACGAACACTTTGGAAGCAAATAAAACATAGGGCTCATCTAAACATAAAAGGTGTACTGCTTTAACTAGCACGGATTCAGTTATACTGGTATAACTGTATTTGTACAGTTTATTCCTGTAGGGGAAGAGGAATAAGCTATACTCCTACAAACATTCTTATAAAAGCCCAAGGATGATCAGTTTAACTTTATTTAAACAAACAAACAAAATCATTTTCCTTGCCAAAAATTACACTGGTAAAACATAAGTGTAGAGCAGGCCTTAGTGTGATGGTGCCTAAATTGCTTCCCCTGTATAAGCCCTGCAACTGCTTCAACCGTTCTGATCTGCTGCAGTTGCAACAGTTGTCTTCAGCTGCTCTGCTCAACAGGTTATTGGATGTAAACCCTTACATTTTCTCTTCCCAGCTGTCCTAAGAAATAGTGGTGATACCTGCACCCTTGGTAGCAAAAGTGTTGAGCCCTAATGGAAAAAGACTGGTTTGCCACCCTTTGTTAGAGGTTTTCAGAGTCCAGAGTGCCTATCTAAGGATTGAATGACTGGTCTAGTCTCAGAAGAGAGCTGAGTGAGGTTCTGCGGAGATATGGAGAAAGGTAAGTCCTGTGGTTGGACCATAAGCAAAAGAGAGACCCCTTGCATCTGTGAACCAACAGAGCTGTTGAATCCATGGTAGCAGTCAAACTGGCCCAGCTCTGTTTTTGTCATCAGTAACAGCTGACCATTCAGGGAGTTATAGGGGTGCTGTGCTCCCAACTTTGGTAGCAGACATTGCCACAGGGTCTGTAGAGCATGCAGCCACATTCTGACCGTTCATTGGTGTGACTACTGGTTGGTGAATGCTCCGCTCCTGCAGGATGTTTCCCTGAGAGGGTGCTAGGCATGAGGGTCTCCTGGCAGACTAAATGAGAGTACTTGTGCTGCTGTATAGTCGTGTCCCAACAGAAAAAAAGGCTTCATTACTATCTTCTGTTAACAGCTGTGGCTATTCCTTCTCTATCATCTCCTAAATAAATCTCAGTCAGAATCCAAGCTTTATTCTTAGCGCAGCCTGGAGAATGTATGTTTTTCTAGAATATGAAGCTGTGGCACTAACTCAACTGGAGGAGGGGGGCAGGGGAAAGTTGATGCAGTTCCAGTATGCTCATAGAGGAGCAGTCTGGCATGGAAACTGACATACATCTGCTTTTGTGGGTGTGGTTAATCCATCAGTCAAGACCCAGAGAGGATTCCTTTGTTATGAGAAGACTCTTTCAAATTACAATTTTAAATAATTTTAAAAGAACTACAGCAGAAGGGAGGACTGGCTTTTTAAACCTGCATTGTTCAGGGAAGCATAAATGACCTTTAACTTCTGCTGTGTGGCGTGTCTCCTTAATCTTTGCTAATGGGTAAGACCTCCCACTTAACGGAACTCACACATAGTCCAATGTTGGTGGAGGCTCCAGGACTCAGCCCTGCCCTTCACCTCAAGCTACCCTGTTCTCTGCCTCCAGCAGTGGAATTAGTTGGTGGTTTATCTCCCAACCACTTTGTTTTAGAACTAATTTTTTTGTGCAGTAGCTAGTTCATTTCAGCTTCTAGCTCCTCTCACTTTCCAGAGGTGAAGAACGACCAATGTAGTGAAGCTCTAATCCTCTGGCATCTCTGGTACACCTCTGGGGCAGGCTTCCTCTGCCACTCACTGCAGCAGCCTCACAAGCACTGAGTCAACTTAAAGGTGGTATAGGCAGCTTTTCAGGACCCTCAGAGGGGAGCCATGCCCTGCTACTGAAAGCTGTCCACACAGGTTTTCAGTTGGACAGTTTGTAAATCCTTGATCTCTACTGAAGCCATGACTCCACAGAGGAGGCTCAACCAGGAGCATGAGCATAAGCATGCCCAGTGGGAGGAGAAATCCCTCACAGCCTGCTCAGGGGTCAGTCTTGCAAACCCTAGAGGCTCTGAGTCTCAGAGAAACAGCCATCAGGCGGCAGTTCACCTTGCCAATGAGTATGTAGGTTTAAACCCTGATATTTTTTAACCCTTTCTCTCCCCCTCCTCCCCAGAGTTTTAGATCCTTGGTTCTCAACCAGGGGGCTGAGGCCCCCTGGGGGGCCACAAACACGCTTCAGAGGGTCCACCAAGCAGGGCCAGTGTTACACTCACAGGGGCCCAGGGCAGAAAGCTGAAGCCCCACCACAAGGGGCTGAAGTCCGGGGCCCTGAGCCCCACCACCCAGGGCTAATGCTGAAGCCTGAGCGATGTAGCTTTGCAGGGGCCCTTGTGGCATGAGGTCGCAGGCAGTTGCCCTGCTTCCTGCCCCCTATCACTGGCCCTGGCTTTTATATGCAGAAAACCAGCTACTGTGGCACAGGTGGGCCATGGCATTTTTACAGCATGCTGGCGGGGCCTCAGAAAGAAAAAGGTTGAGAACCTCTGTTTTAGATTTTTCTCCTCAGAAGGTCAGCGCTCTATCTAACTCACTGCATGCTGGTTTTCAGCCCATGAACTCCTGCCCTGCCAGGGAAAGGGGCCTCCCTCTCTGCACCTCTGAATAGGCTGGCTCCACGCTGAAGCATAAAGAGCACTTCAGTTAGTCTGTGACAAGAACAAAGGTAGATGAGGACCCTATTCTCCATGCAGCTGCACCATTGTAGGATTACAAAGAGGTAAGTAAGAAATTCCTTCTCATATTCAAATTACTGCCATTTTCTGTGTAAACCTTGAAGTGGTAATAAGTCTTCCCTAAAGTATTTCTAGGGATGCTAGCCAGCCTCAAGAAACAAGAAAGCTCCTGGTACTATCCAGTAGTCTATTCCCCCTAATCAAGCTATTTGTACTAGTACCTCCCCTTGGCTGAGGGATCCTCAGATCAGGCTGCATGGCATGCTCTCTCCCTTCTGTAAAAAGGCAGGGGATGTACTGTGCACATACTAACCAAAAGCCTAATGTATAAAAACAAAGTAACTTCAAAAGTTTTAGTAACCTAAGACTGGTGCAGCTGCAGCTCCACCAGTGAGACAGTCATACCTTCAGAAGGGGACTTCCTTCCAAAACATCCTGTAGAACAAGAGTGGGCAAGCTACGGCCCAGGGGCCACATATGGCCCTTCAGATGTTTTAATCAGGCCCTCGAGCTCCTGGTGGGGAGTAAGGTCCAGGACCTGCCCCGCTCCATGTGTGCCATGGCTCCCAGAAGCAGTGGCATGTCCCCGCTCCAGCTCCTAAGCGTAGGGGCAGCCAGAGGGCTCCACATGCTGCGCCCCCCCCAGCGCAGCCCTTGCAGCTCCCATTGGCAAGGAACCACGGCCAGTGGGAGCTGCAGGGGCAGCACCTGTGGATGGGACAGCATGCAGAGCTGCCTGGCCACACCTCCACGTAGGACATGCCGCTGCTTCTTGGAGCTGCTTGAGGTAAGCGCTGCCTGGAGCCTGCACCCTTGAACTCCTCCCATGCCTCTACCCCCAGCCCTGAACCCCTCAGTCCCAGTGCAGAGCACCCTCCTGCACCCCCAACCCCACCCCAGAGCCTGCACCCCCTGCTGGAGCCCTCAACCCGCTGCCTCAACCTGGAGCCACCTTCTGCACCCTGAACTAATTTTTGGCCCTACTCCAGAGCCTGCACCCCCAGCTGGAGCCCTCGCCTCCTCCCACACCCCAAGCCCCAATTTCATGAGCATTTATGGCCCACAATACAATTTCCATACCCAGATGTGTCCCTCGGGCCAAAAAGTTTGCCCACCCCTGCTATAGAATCGTAAGTGTAGATGTGCCTCACACATTTCAAAGCCTCAGCTAAAGCCATTCAGACCAAAAAATTTTTTCTATGTTTAATAAAATGGCTCATGGACTTAGGGTATGTTCTTTACTTGGAATGAGACGTCAGTGGTTCTTTTATAGTCAAAACCTTGTGACAAGCAATGGCTCCTAGCAGGGGCAAGGAAGCTGTGTTACACTCATGCATAGCTATCAGTCATCCTAAACTGATACCCTGGGCCTCCTAGTTTACAGGTGAGAAGCTAAGGGAAACAGAAATTAGTAACTGAGAATACAGAAACCTCACCCCCCACTATAAAAGCCAGCATAATAACAACTAATAGATTGCTAATACAGGCTATTCAAGAAGTATTTATTTCCCTAGCAGAAGCAAAAATAGGAAGCAGATGTTTCCTAAGAAACAAATATTTTCTTCTACAAAAACTTCACTATGACTGACAAAGTAAGCAGCTGTGTACGAGACAATTCCTGTACACAACTCTTCTTCCTTCTGATCTACCCTCTTTAGCCGGAGTCCTAAGAAATGGCTGTTAGTAGCCATAGTAAGGCTCAGGTTATATCCACCAGTGTTCAAAATCAAGAACTGTTTGAACACAATACAGAGAACAAATTACCCAAGGGTCGAAGCAGGTATGGCTCTGGCCCAGATCTTACCCCTAAATTTCTTGTGATCTTTTGCAGCCGGAAGTTAAAATAACCTCTCACTTCCTACTCAAGATTCCTGTTTATGCATCTCAGCAGTGCATTAGCTCTTTTGGCCATAGCATCACACTGGGAGCTCACATTCAGCTGATTATCCACCATGATCCCCACATCTTTTTCAGATAAGGTGGGAAGGGATGAGATGGGGAGAGTGTGGGGGTCCCGGGCTAGGGGTGGGGTCATGTGGGGGGTGGTCATGGGTTACTCCCCTGACCCCCAGTTTTTACCCCACCCCCACCCCCCCAAAAAAAATTTCCCCACCAGTTGCTGTCCTGGCCCGTCAGGGTAAGCAGCTGGCGCACCGGGACACTTTGTTTACTTAAGTTTACCTCTGTGCCTGTGGAAACTCAAGGTAAACAAACCATCTCAACCCACCAGCAGCTTATCCTGATGGCCCAGGAGCCAAAGTTTGCCGACCCCTGAATTATAGGGTCGGTTTATGAATGGGTCATAAAAAAAATTTCCATTTTTACTTATTCATCTTGTGGGGGTTGGCTTATAAACGAATTGGCTTATGATCGAGTATATACAGTATGTCTAGTTTTTAATCAAAATGTCCTGCAGTACTAAGTCAAACACCTTATAGAAATCTAAGTATATTATGCCACCATCATTATCTTTATTAACCAAACTTGTATCTAAAAAAATTAATCATTTAGTTTGACAAGATCTATTTTCCCTAAACCCATGCTGATTTGCATTAATTATATTACCCTCAAGTCCATTATCTGTCTCAGGATCAATGTCAGGCTGACAGACCTATAATTACCCAGGTCATCCCTTTTATCCTTTTGAAAAACTGGCACAATATTAGCTTTCTTCCGAGTGCTCCAAGACTTACTGAAAATCAACAGTAACAGTCCAATGAGCTTCTCAGTCATCTCTTTCAAAACTCTTGGATGAAAGTTATCCAGACCTGTGGATCTCAAAGAATGTAACTTTAGTAGCTTCTGTTTAACAGTTGTAGGGATAGTTATTAAAATAAAGAATTAAAATGAGCTTAAGTTTGATTAAGGAAATAATATATTTGCTTTATAGTTTGTGGCTTGTAACCGAATAAGGCCTTAATCATCCAGTAAAGGAAGGCCACAAGAATAACAAGTCAAAAGACCAGAATGCAACGAGGAAAGAATGTCTGGTTCAAAAAACTAATAAAACAGGAAGCTGCAATAACCAAGACAAAGAAGAACCCTTCTCAAAAGCAAGCCCAGTTTTTTTCTCACATACCAGTGCTATCTTAAAGTGAGGCCTATGTGTAACCAATGGCAACAGAAGCAAAAAACTACTGGTAAGCAAGGAGAGGGGAGGAGACAAAGAAAAAAGGCTTAGAGAAAATAAACTGCTTCAAACTGTGTTTTTGCTAAAGCTAGAAAGTGGGCTGACGGGTATAGAGAGAGCCAGGAAGCTGAAAGTTCTTTATTAGATCCAGTCCAATTATGCTGAGAAAACCAGTGTGAAAAGAATTTTCTCCCATCTGGTCCTCTTGAAAGTATGTACTGTAGATAGTTATGTTTTGTTGTTGTATGGAATGTAGTAATGTTTATTAGCTAAGCTTTATGCGTGTGTAGAGCAACAGTATAGATAACATTTGGACTTACTTATAAAGGAATTTATGGTTAATGTTTGGTGTCCTGTATGATTGATATTCGTAAATTCCAATAACATCCTCCAGAGACGATAGTGGAATGGAAAATGTGTTATCGCCGTATAGCAAGACTATATAATTTGTTCTCCCCCCACGAACAAAAATATTTATTGAAAGCATCTGCCTTATTGATAATTCTACCATTTCCATCTAGTAATGGACCAATACCTTTATCAGGATTTTTTAATATTAGAAACAAAATTAAACTCATTGTCCTTAATGCTGCTGCCATTTGTCATTGTGTCCCTTCCTTCCCTTATCTATTTTCTACAATTCCTAACTTCTCATTTATATTCATTACTGTCAATTTCCCTTTTCTTCCATTTGTTAATAATTTATTTTTTACAGCTTCACTTCCTCTCTAAATAAGGTCTTTTTTTAAAACCTATTTGGCCTTCTTCCTTGATTGTGGCTTTCTGGTAATCTAGTAAAGCAGGGGTGGGCAAACTATGGCCCACGGGGAACCACGGCCAATGGGAGCTTTGGGGGAGGTACCCACAGGAGAGGGCAGTGCATGGAGCCCTCTGCCCTCCTCTCCCACAGGGACGTGGTGCCGTCCACTTTTGGGAGCGGAGCAGGGCCAGGGCAGGCAGGCAGGGAGCCTGCCCTGGCCCCGGTGCATGCTGCTGCCATGCCAGAGCCACTACAGGTAAGCAGCACCAGGCCGAAGCCTGCACCCCAACCCTCTGCCCCCTTCCACACTCCCCAGCCCCCTTCCCTGAGCCCCCTCATACAGCCTGCACCCCTCCTCTGCCCCAAGCCCCTTTCTGCACACCACACCCCCTCCTGCACTCCAACCCCCTGCCTCAGCCTTATATTCATGGCCCTTCATGGAATTTCCCCATGCAGATGTGGCCCTCAGGCCAAAAAGTTTGCCCACCCCTGTAGTAAGCTATTCTTAAACAACTCCTATTTATCGTTCACATTTTTTGGATTAAATTCTTCTTCCCAGCTGACTTGGCTCTCCGTTGTTTTCAGGTTTGTGAACTGGGCCCTGTTAAAGCACCAAGTATATATATTACTGATCTGGATTTTACTCTGCTTGAACCTTATAAATGTGATCAATTCATAATGACTTGTATGAAAGCTACCATTAATTTTTAGTTCTGTGATCAGTTCTCTTTATCGGTTTGGACGAGATCTAATTAAGAACTCCCCTGTGTGGGCTGCAACACTTTGAGTTGGGAAATTATTTATAATATAGGTTCTTGCCGACCCGCCGCCTGCTCAGTTTCTTCTTGCCAGAATACTCTGACAGAGGGGAGGCGGGCGCAATTTGGAATGGACATGAACAACACGTCTCGAAGAACAACAGTTACGAGAGGTAGGTAACCATTTTTTCTTTGAGTGCTTGCTTATGTCCATTCCAATTAGGTGACTCCTAAGCCATACTCTTGGAGGAGAGGGTCGGAGTTCATCTGGTCGTAGATTGCCGCACTGCCCTGCCAAACGCTGTGTCATCTCTGGACTGTTGCAAAATTGCGTAATGCAAGGTGAAGGTATGGATAGAGGACCATGTGGCTGCCCTGCATACATCTTGAATAGGCACTTGAGCATGAAAGCGGCATATGACACTTGAGCTCTTGTAGAGTGCGCCGTCAATGTCAGGGCTGGAATCTTGGCCAAGTCGTAGCAAGTCCTGGTGCACGATGTGATCCAGAATGATATTCACGGGGAGGAGATGGAAAGCCATTTCATCCTCTGTGACAGTGATGAAGTGCTGTGGGGACTTCTGAAACGGCTTTGTGTGCTCGATATAGAGAATGAGGGCTTGTCTCACAGCTAAGGAATGAAGCATGTGATCTCTGTTATTGGCATGCGGCTTGGGAAAAAACACAGGTAGGAAAATGTCCTGATCTATATGGAATTGAGAGACTACCTTAGGGAGAAATGCAGGGTGTGGGCATAGTTACACTGTATTTTATAAAGACAAGGTGCAAGGGGGCTCAGATGTCACCACCTTGAGTTCAGAGACCCTTCTGGCTGAGGCGATGGCCACGAGGAAAGCTACATTCCCAGACAGAGCAAGGAACATGTCACCATGGGCCCAAAGGGGGGGCCCCATAAGCCTGGTGAGAACTAGTGAGGTCCCAAGGAGGAAGAGTCTGCCTCACCTGTGGATACAGTCTATACAGCCCCTTGAGGAAGCAGCCTACCATCGGGTTTCCAAAGACTGACCTACGCTCCGCCCCGGGTGAAAAGCAGAGATGGCGGCCAAGTGAATCCTGATCGAAGAGGTTGCCAATCACTGCTGTTTCAAGTCGAGCTTGTAGTCCAAAATAAAACGGATCGAGGCTTGTCATGCATGAGTACCCTTCTGCATACACAAAATTGAGAACCACTTCTACTTGGCAAGGTAAGTGGCTCGAATAGAGGGCTTCTTGCTTCTGAGAAGGACCTCCTGAGCTAAGTCAGAGCATTAAAGTTCACACATAGAGCTTCCACTCTGTGAGGTAGAGGGACTCCAGGTTGGGATGTAGTAACCTGCTGTGGTCTTGTGTGATAAGGTCCAGGAACAGGGGAAGGGCTATGGGTCTGTCATACTGATAGGTCCAACAGCATGATGAACTAGTGTTGGCAGGGCCATGCCGGCGCTATGAGGATCAATGAGGTCCTGTCCAGGTGGACTTTGAGGAGGACCTTGTGTATGAGAGGGAAGGGTGGAAACACGCAGAGCAGGTGATTCGCCCATGACCAGTGAAACGCATCCGTGATGGAACCTGCCCTCAACTTTCTGGCATTGATATGCAGCGATAGTTCTGCATGGGACCACATGCTGTGTCCTGATAGTGTCCCGATGCGCTCCATACCTGACTGCCGAGGTGTCCGTGACTAACTCTAGAGAGGGCTGCGGTTTGGAAAAGGGTACACCCGGCAGACCACCTAAGCCTGCAACCACCAACCAAGGAATTCTAGAACCAGAAGTGGGAGTGAGACTGTTCTGTCTAGAGAGTCCCGACTGGGCTTGTACACCTGCGCCAGCCACATTTTTAGGGGACGGAGACGCAACCTGGCATGCTGGACCACCATATGCAGGCCGCCATATACCCCAGCAGTTTCATGCAGTTTCTGGCAGTGGTTGTAGGGAATTGGTGGAGGTTCTTGATTAATGTCCCTGAGAACTTGAAAGCGGGCCTCGGGAAGTTATGCCCTGGCTTGTGTGGAGTCCAGGAAAGCCCCAATGAATTCTGTCCTCTGCGTTGGGGTTATTGTGGACTTGGGCACATTTTAGCATGAGGCGCAACCTGAGAAAGGTGCCATGAGTGAGGGCTAGGTGCTCCTCTACTTGTGCTTGTGAGCTGGCCTTGATGAGCCAGTTGTGCAGGTACAGGAAGACTCGGACCCGATGTTTACAGAGGAAGACCAGCACGATGGCCATGCATTTTGTGAATACCTAAGGGACTGCCAAGAGCCCGAAGGGGAGCATCGTAAACTGGTAGTGCTGGGTGTTGATCAGAAACCGGAGAAAGCATCTGGGATGATGGAGAGGTGGAAGTACGCGTCCTTCAAGTGCAGGGCGGCGTACCAGTCCCACAGATCCAGGGAAGGAATGATGGAGGCCAGGGAGACCATGCGAAACTTCACTTTCTTTATGAATATGTTGAAGTTTCGCAGATCTAGGATAGGTCTGAGCCTGCCCTTGGCCTTGGGGGGATGAGGAAGTATCGGAAGTAGAACCCTTTTCCCCCAAACTCCTGAGGAACCTCCTCTATTGGCCTGAGAGCAAGGAGTGATTGCACCTCCTGTAAAAGGAGTTGCTCATGAGAGGGGTCCCTGAAGAGGGATGGGGAAGGGAGGGAACAGAATTGGATAGAATATCCTACCTCTACCATGCTCAGTACCCAGCAATCTGAGGTAATCTAGGCCCAGGCATGGCGGAAGTGGGACAGATGGTTCCCAAAGGCGGGAGAAGGATCCAGGAGATGGACTGGTGCTCCGTCCTCGGGCACACCTTCAAAAATTAGGCTAAGGGCCAGGAGGCTGTTTGGATGAACTGTGGCCCTGGTCAGAGGAGGATCTCGATGGCCTCCTTGTGTTGTTCCTGCCTGCCTGCTAGTTAAGTCCTGCCTTGTGCTCCCCACATAGAAGCACTGGGGAGGCTGGGGCTTGAAGGGCTTTCTCTGTGGAGAGGGGTGTGGATTCCCAGGGACTTAAGGGATGCCCTAGAATCCTTCAGACTGTGCAGCCATGAGTCTGTCTGCTCTGCAAAAAGACCAGCACAGTCAAAGGGGAGGTCCCGGATGGTATTCTGGACCTCCGCAGGAAGGCCCGACACCTGAAGCCATGAACTTCTGCGCATAGTAATTGCAGTGGCCACGGTCTGCATAGCTGAGTCCGCCGAGTCCAGGGTCACTTTGAAGGAGGTCTGGGCCACCATCTTACCCTCCTCGAATATTGCGGTGAACTCCAAACAGGAGTCCGTGGGCAACAACTTCTGGAACTTGGACAGGGAGGCCCAGGAGTTGTAAGCGTACCGGCTAAGAACCGCGTGCTGATTGGCGATACAAAGCTGGAGCTCCCGGTCAAATACACCTTGCGAGCAAAGAGGTCCAGCTTCTTGGTCTCCTGAGTGGGACCCGACTGTCCTTGCCACTCCCTGTGATTGGCGGGGTCCACCACCAATGTGCCTGGCGTGGGATGAGAGAAGAGGTGCTCGTACCCCTTCTGTAGAACAAAATATTGGCATTCTACCCCTTTAGCTGTTTGGAGGGGGAGAGGCCAGAGTCTGCCAGAGCACCTTAGTTGTATTTACAATAGTCTTAATAAGAGGAAGGACCACCTTAGAGGGGTCCTCAGGAGCCAGGATATTAACTGTTGGGTCTGAATGCCCTGTGTCGTCCTCAGCCTATAGGTTCAAGTTTTGTGCCACCCGGCAAAAGAGGTCCTGATGAGCCCTGGTGTCCATTGCTGGCAGAGAGGTAGTCGTCCCTGCCACCGCCTCATCGGGTAAGGAGGAGGAAGATGCCTGGGGAGTGATTGGGTCCTTTTGCCTTCCAGTTACCTGGTGGTCACTGGGGCAGTTTCAGGTGTCCTTTCTTGCACCGAGGGTGGGGCGACAGCTCCCATCTGAGGGTCAGATTGCCCCAGGTCTTCCTCTCGGGACGCAGCCTGCACTCCTAGATCCCTTGAGACCGATGTGGCCAATGGGGTCACGCAGTGTTCCAAGTCCACCGAAGTCACCCTTGGTCCCAGTCCCTGGGCTGATGGTAGACCCATGGGCTCCAGAAGGGCCACTGCACCAGCCCCTGCCCCTGGAGAGGCCATGACACTGTTGGCACCGGTTGGGGTGCATCGCTTCTCGAGTGGTGGCAGGAATGGGGCCAGTGTCTAGAGCGGTACCAGCTCTGCCTGGAGGCGTAGGATTCCACCTTCGACTCAGAGGAGTACTCAGATGCGGAGCAAGGCAGAGCAGCACCCAACGGTGCCGGAGATCAGTGCTGGGGCAAGGATGAGCAATGGCTTATCGTCATGGGCTTGCCCGAATGTCTGATGGGGGTGGTGCCGGTGCCGTCATTGTTTGGAGCCGTTGATGTTGCTGCCATGGTAGGTGCTAGTGGGCCCAGAGATTGAGCAGTCATGGTGGCTAGATCCCATGCTGCTTCAAATGTGTCCAGTGTGAAGGGAAGATCGAGGTCTTCTCCCTCCAAGTCCTCCTGCACCAGAGAGTCCACCTGCACCTGACTTGACAGCTGTGGGACTTGCAGGCCAGGTTTGGGGTGTTCAAACCCAGGACACACCCCACTGGTGTGCTGTGCCGGCAAGCAGCCCCTGTCCGCCGCCACCTTCTTATGTGGCACCGGCAATTGTGAATGGTGCTGCAAGGTGGAGCTGGGCCGTGGAGCTGGGGAACAGTGCTGATGCTCCTTACTGGAGTCCTTCCTCCGTGCCAAGGGTTCCCGCACTGATGCCAGCGCTCTGCGCACCGAGGCTGCCGGCGCTGGCTCCAGCGCTGGCTGTGGGCAAAGTGCAGCTTCTATTAGGAGGAGCTTCAGCCTAGAGTCTCTCTCCTTCTTTGTTCTGGGCTTAAAGCCCCTGCAAATCTTGCACCTATCTGCCTGATGACCCTCCCTGAGGCACTAGAGACAGGAGTTGTGCAGATTGCCATGTGGCATAGGCTTGAGGCACTTCTCACAGGGCTTAAAGCCCTGGGCCCGAGGCATGCCCCGGTCTGGGGAAAAGGGAAATCGGGGAAGATCCCCCAGCTAAGTGCTATTCAACTAATTAACACTAATGGGTAACTATTTACAACAGCTATTTGAAGAAAGAGGGCTAAGTAGGCACTTGCAATATGCAAGACCAAGGAGCTCCAACAACCATCACTAGCACTAAGAAGGAGTAGAGCAGGCAGCGGGTCGGCAAGGTCCGATATACACCGCCATAAAGGCACCACTCCAGTGGGCTCCACAGACGGGTACCGCTAGTGGAAAAACCTTCCAACAATCGTGCACACGACGCATGCACACCTAATTGGAATGGACGTGAGCAAGCACTCGAAAAATAATGGGTTTCCCTCCACATGGCAGAAGATATAAAAGGCCCTGGAAACCCCTCCATTTTGCCTCTATCCTGCTCCAGCCTCTCTTCCACTTCAGCCTCTGGTCTATTAACTTAGATTAATGGAAGCATTTTAACCAAGGAATTGAGGATCTTCCAGTGATTTGGAAGCAGCCAGAAACTTGACTTAAGCCAGCAGTTTATTCCATCACTGCTACAAGCCTGAACCAAGAACTTTTTGCAATTATTGTATGTGTTCGATTCCTTTAACCAGTTTTAACTCACCTTTCTTTCTTTTTATGAATAAACCTTTTGATACTAAAGGATTGGCATCAGTGATTTTTGGGTAAGATCTAAGTTATATTGACCTGGGTGTGTGGCTGGTCCCCTGGGTCAGAAGAACCTTTTATTTGAAGAGATTGGATTTAGAGGTGAGTGGTTCTTTAAAACCAGTGGTTTTGGTGGTTATATAAGAACTGGAATGCCTAAGGAAACTGCTTTTCTGACTTCTTGTTAGCCAGTGTAGTGAAACAGAAGTTTACTTTTGTTGCTGGTTTGGTATATCCTGTGGGGATTTAGCCACCAATATTGGGGTGTATCTGCCCTAGTTCTCAGCAGTTTGTCCTGAATTTGACATCCTCAGTTGTGACCCACAGTTGCAGAGAGATGGGAAGGATCTGAGAGACTATTGCTTGCACATTCTAAAAAAGTATCTTATTAGTTTTCAGTCTAACATCATAATACTGAACACATTGTAATCTCTCTCCCAAAAGTATGTGTATAGATGAAAATGAGTTTCACAAGCCAGGCATGTATCCCCTGGAAATTTCATTATATCTGCAAAAAACTATATTTGTTTTTACAGGGAGCACTTCCTAGTTCTTAATTCCTGTTCAAACTTCATCCTATCACGTTTCCTGGCCAAGTATAATAAAGGAAAGGCCAAAGCCACAAAAATCACCTATTTTTTATAATTACCAGGCTTTACAGCCTAAAGCAAGTTGAATTTATACTCAAATGGTAGAATTAGGGCAGTAAAATCTACTTCGCCTGGTAAAGAAAAGAGGAAGATGTGGTCTCAATTCACAGGGGCTTATAGTCTGAGGAGCCAAGTCAGCCATAAGATGTCTCTTAGACACCAGGTGCTTATTACAGAGCAGTGCAATCATTTAAGACATGAAAAATATTATGCAGGAAGATAAGATGAGATGGTGCTCTACAGTCATTCTTCCTCTCCTCAAGTCAATGTCAGATCTGCACTAATGGTAATCTCGTCATGGGATACCCACTACATAAAACCCAAAACCATCTCAAAGACTTGCCAGTGATTGTTGCTTAACAAAAAAAGATTACTTTAGCCATGAGGCTAGATTTTTTTCCTCTTTTACGAGTTTAACAGCACCTGTGTATGGCCAGTTTTCCCCTTGTTTATCTGGAGTCAACAGGGAAAAGATAACAATTTGAAAATGGTGATTATAGAAGCGGTGGAACCGTAGGGCAGCAGTACTACCTGAAACTGTTTTTCCAATTGACTAGATATGAAATGTTGTATTTAATTTGGCTCAGATGATTTTAACATTCTCCAATTGTACTTAACCAGGAGTCCAATGCTATTAGGTAGTAAAGATAGGTTTTATTTAAAAGAGCCTATTGTTGTGGTAAAAGGAGTGGTCGCCTGGCTGAGCACAGTTAAAGGGGCCTACAGATGTTACAGGTATGTATGCATCTCAAGTGTCAGTTTAATAAAACAAAAGTTCAGACTCACTTTGTCAGGTACTTTTTCCAAAGGTTTCAGAATAGCAGCCGTGTTAGTCTGTATCTGCAAAAAGTAAAGGAGTACTTGTGGCACCTTAGGGACTAACCAATTTATTTGAGCATAAGCTTTCGTGAGCTACAGCTCACTTCATCAGAGTCCTTAAGGTGCCACAAGTCCTCCTTTTCTTTTTCCCAAAGGCAGATTCTTATGGGACTGACCAAGAGTTTGAAAAAGCAGGCAATGGGATAGTCTGGGTCTACACTGATCTCAGGATCAGGAGGAAAGAACAGATTTGGGAGAAAGATAAAGGACCAGTGGCAAACAATCTGAAGGAGTGGATGCATGAGCCAATAGAATGAAGTAATGGAAATACTAATGAATGCTTTCTCCTTTCCTTGTGCCCTGAGAGAGATAGGATGGCAAAAAGAATGGTAGAGATAATGGTACTGCTTAAGCTCAGCAAACCTTGTGGTTGGTTTGGTGTTATTTGTAACGCAAAATTTGTTTACTTGTCCCTTGTTTCAGCAAATGAGTACTTAAGTGTCATTCACACTTCTAAATATAGAACAAAATTATGACTATTCAATTGAAGACACAAGTGAGCTAGTGCTTTAAAAGGTGAAACATTTTGCTAAAAATCTTACATAAAATACGTACATAAATAAAACCGTATCACAGTCAGTTGAATATCCAGTCAAATAGCATCTGCTTAGTATGGGTACTACATGCAGGGTTCATTTTCCCTAAGTCAGATGTTATACAGCACTAAATGTACTGAACAGATGCAGCCAAATACCATTATCTAAACACCGCAGCAGTTGCAAAAAACAAACTAGTAAATTATTCTTCAGCTGTAAAAGAAGAAAGTTGCCATTCTATGAGAAACTCTGATGTGCTGACTGAGCAAAGCCTTGAAACCAGGTATTGATGGGTTTTAATCCCAGCTCTGTATACTCTCAGGCAAGTTACCTTAGATACCCAATGACAATATTACTCAATGATCCCAAAGCGTACTGAAGTTTAACATTTGCACGGTGTTTTTTAAATAAATGTGAAGTATAAGTATGCATGTGGGCATAGGTGGTGGTAGAGGTGATCTCATCTGAGGTTTAAGGTTAACTTTCACTGGGGTAAGCTAAAGCTCGACACTAACAGCAACACAACTACATGTTTACGTTTGGAGATTCGCCAGGCATTATTTCTGGCTCCTATCATCTTGAACCTCTTTTTTGCCATTACTGGCAAAGCTGAGGGAAGACCAGCACACTAAAGTTTAGAAGACAGGTACTTTGCTCCAGTCACCTTTAGACACAACAACAGGATATTAGTCATGGGGAGGGAGGCTGGGTGGCAGTTCCTAGTAAAAATTTAATTTTCTTCATGCTGGACTGGCTCCAGAAAGAAACAATTTCCTTGGTAAGCTGTAGACTCAGACAAGTTAAGAAGATTTAATAGAAGACCTATACTACTGCCAAAGACACACAGTAATTATACCTGAACTATAATAAGATGTGCTTTCATAAATACCAGTAAAATGTATTCAAGAAGGGCATAAACAGAACAATTTTATTTTCTATCACTTTTAGAACAAAATATACAATGGAATCATTTCAACACAGTATATGATTTAGGCAATGATTTGATTTTAAAACAGTCACAGAGGTAAAGGATTTGACAAACTGTCTAGCTAAAATTACAAAGTCTACAATAGCAGCAAAGAATACTAAACTGTTTTATGATCAGATGTTATGCATGGTAACTGGTTCATACTACAGCACACATTACTTTATACCCAATAAAGTGATCAGATTTAAATTGACAGTTGTTCAGTGACACTGAATTCTTATAACAATTTGCAGAATGTTTCTTTAATAAACTACTTCCTGTGTATCTGGTAACAAATAAAAGAAGAAATTCAAACAGTAAAAACCGGAGAGTCACTTAAGCCCTTTTGTTAATTTCTATTCCATATTAACATTAAAAAAAACTTAGCACTTTATCATATCTCCATGAAGGGACTCTCTATGAAAACTTGAAATACTGGGAATTGTAATGGAGTACAGAATTTTTTTCTGGCTTGAAATGGATAGGTGCACATTCTCTACATTTCTGAAATGTGCAATAATGAAAAATAATACATGCAAGAGATCAGTTATAAATATACTAAAAAACAAGCTATAACCCTGTCATTTACACAGTTTAAATATATATTTTCTTTCAGAGAGTCAGTAGAAAGGTAGACAAATACAAAGGCAACACAATTTTACAAAATATTAGACTTATTTATACATGCATATCTTTCAGATTTGGAAGTTGTTATTCAAGGGAGTTATTTTCTTTCCCTTCCTAATGGAAACGAATTACTTATCAAAACTCTATATATTTGAGAATGGCTTCAAGATTTACCTTGATCAGAGTCTTCAGCATGTTTGAAGAAATTAAAAACAACAACAAAAAGACACCCTTAATGTTACATAAAGCAAATGAGGGGGAAGAACATTATTGCTGCCAACCCAGTGCAAGTTGTACTGATTGCCGAGAGTCACTTGGAGCCTCCTGCATTTGACAAGATATTTAAAATGCTCAATAATCTCTACATTTTTATGAGGCTGTTTAATTTAAAGTTAACTTTTAGGAGGCTGTATCTAGTTTTAAATTGTTTTACTTCTCTTCAGTGGAAAGCTCTTGACGAGATGTAACAGTTCAGTCACTTCTGGAAACTTGGGGAAAAAATACTAGCTCACAAATAGATGAAACAAGTATTTACATTTCAAAAAGTCACACTGAACTATCCTATTACCCCAAATCTGCAAAAGCAATCTCTTACCAAGTAGTTAGTATAAATGGACTATAAGCTACAGTTTGTCACAAGTTGGCCTCATTATGATATTACAAGAATAATCAGTAAAACTAATGTTGATTTTCATATTTCACCAGTTTCAGAGATTAATGGCTTAAGATCAGCCATTGAATGATGGACAACTATCAGTGTGTCAAGTATTAATCTCATTAAATGACTTATCTATAGGTATTTATAAATTCTTCCAATAAAACAGCTTTCTGAGCAGACAGTAAAAGCTTTTAAACAGGCTTGATATATTTATTTCCAAGCCACACATATATACTATATCTGGTTGTGATTTTTAATGAGTGTAGAGTTATCAAATACTAGGTTTTCATTTTTAAAAATTCCATTTACACTTTCACTTTTACAATTAAATACTTCCACAGAACAGTTTATCTGCTAATAATTTTTTGGCTGAAATCAGAAGTTTTTATTTAGGTAAAATATTAAGTTTAAATTACAACAATGCTTAAAACACTGTAGAAGGTGAAATGAGGGAAATACACTAGTGCAGTGGTTCCCAAACTTGTTCCACCACTTGTGCAGGGAAAGCCCCTGGCGGGCCGGGCTGCTTTTTTTACCTGCCGCGTCCACAGGTTCGGCCGATCGCGGCTCCCACTGGCCACGGTTCGCTGCTCCAGGCCAATGGGGGCTGCTGGAAGCAGCAGCCAGTAAGTCCCTCATCCCACGCTGCTTGCAGCAGCTCCCATTGGCCTGGTGCAGCGAACCGCGGACACTGGGAGCCACGATCAGCTGAACCTGCCAACGCAGCAGGTAAACAAACCGGCCCGGCTCGCCAGGGGCCTTCCCTGCACAAGCAGCGGAAAAAGTTTGGGAACCATTGCACTAGAAGATTGATTCTCAAATGCTATTTATTAAAATGGAGTAACATTTAAAATGATCTAATGTCGGATGTGCAAAAATTTTATAGTTATGACATCAAGTGACTGATGAAAGAAAGGTGAACATTTGAGTCCATCAGAATTTCACTGTCAGTGGTACTCAGTCTCTCTCTTTAGGACTTGTATGTGATTCATATATATCCTATAGGTCTGATCACCAGGACAGCTCCCCATGCTTTTTGGCACATACAAGAGCACTCACGCAGCCAGGAAGTGGGAAGAGAGAAAATGTTGGAGAGGAATCACAAACAGCCACCAAACCGTGGAGTGACATCCAGACATGCTAAACGACAATGTCACAGCTCAGTCATTACGGGCAGTGTCTTCAAAGTTATACTGTGGCCCAGAAACTAGGTAGTGAAGAAATGGCACTCCAACTCTTCAAGATGAGGTATCACTTCGTTAGTCTCTTTGGACTGGTTTTATGTTCATACTGGGGATTTAAGACATCTAAATAAATAGAAGTGTGGAAACACAGTTTGGAGTTTGTCTAAGATTTACTAGAGTGGTTACTACAACTGTTAATTTAAGAAAGCTTAAGGACTTATTCATTTGTATAGTTTGTTTGTTAATTTTGGTGGCTGCATGCTCTACTGCCCAGAAGGAATTAAGGTGGCTGTTCAAATGAGCATAAATGCTAATAATCACTTCACCTACATCCACTGCAATAAGTCTGAAAATTCTGTCCAAATTGCTAGAAGGAAGCTCATCTGAAAGAGGATTAAAAAAATATATACTACAATAGCTTCCTCCTATTTTGTGCGCATCATTCACCCTAGGGGCAGAAATGAAGGCTGTCAGTATTATATCTTGGATCAACTTTTGAGGGATAGAAGAAAGGAAAATACTCTTGATGAAGCCTGTACCCCTAATCCCATAACTCTGGCAAGATTGTGGGGAGGGAGAGGCTGTTTTGAGCACCTGTCCTAGACGATGATTGCCAATGACAGCAGGATCCTGGAGTACTGCAAGTCCCACTACACAGCAGCACGTGCCTGCTGTTGCAGAGGATATCGACCAGAAACAACACAGAATAAAGAACTCTGAGCAGTCCTCAGACATTCTGAGCCCCTCTTCTTGAGGAAGGGGAGACACAGGATCGGGTCAGAAGGAAGAAAAGTGAAGGAGGGATAGTAGAGAGACACAAGGGTATTAAAAAAAAAAATACAGAGAAGAGTGCCCCTGTTTCTACGCTTTGTACCTGTAAATCCTAGCTACTTGCCAAGCTCCTAGCCTAAACTGCACTAGAATGCTTAAGTCCCAGAGGTGGTCAACATAGGTGCTCAAGTTCCAGAGGCCACAGACTGCCTTTACTATAAGAAAAAGTTCAACTACGAGAGAGACAGGCCAACAGTATACATATTGTTTACTGCTTCACAAAAGTGTCTCCCAATAGCAAATTGCTGTTTTCTAATCTCCAGACTAAACTGGAAAACTCTGTAGACGCTAATTAGGAACCAAGAAAAGCTTTTTTGATCACACACCTAAACTAACTCTGTTAGAGATATGCATGTGGCATAGGGTATGCCCCAGGCTCTATGAAGATAAAAGCATCTATTAAGGGAAGACTGAATAATGCAAAAGAAAGCAAGAGGGCACAGGGAGCTGAACAATATCCAAATACTGCAGCAGAAGTTACAGAACAAAATTTATATATACAGTCTGAAAGCAACAAAGTTTACACTTATTAGTATGTGCCAGTTGTATTTCAGTAGAAGGTAGATGTTTGCTGGTGTGACAAGCAGAAAAAAAACCAAATTGTACAGCTTTCTAGAGATGTTATTTGCTTTGCTTTTCAAATGAAACTACTCATGTAGCTGTAAGCTTTCAGTTTAATCCATGGCTTTTCTACTTGTAATTTAGCTTAACAAATTGATCATCTTTAAAAAAAAAAAAAGCTATAATGTTATTTTAGACTGTTAAAAGGGAAGCAGCAAAGCTAAAAATAGAATTACAACAACAACACTGGAACAGAGAAGTTGGCGGAAAAGTAATTGGTCGATGAAAGCATGGCTTTCAACAGCTTTTCAAACACAAGTTATTAATTTTAATTCCTTATGTAAAGAGTTGCATAAGGAGCATTAGATACTCTCTTCGTTTAACCCCAAAAAATGAAAGGTGAAAAGCTCGTGGAAGCTCCAACCAACTCAGCCCATGCCTACTTACAGAACTACAAGAGTAGGGATGTCCAAGATAAATGTGCGGGGAAATCCTGGCCCCTTGGAAGAGAATGGCAAAACTGCCACTGATCTTTGTGGTGTCATGATTTCATGCTATGAGAATCTCTTCACTATTTAACGTGGGAATTTTTGTTAATATAATTTGGAAAATACAAATTTGAAAGTATGTTAATAGGTATCATATCAAGGTTCTAGCAGGCATATATCACTGGAAGTAATAGTAAAGATTCAGGTCTGAAGAACAGGAAATGCTCCAGTTTTAGGATAAATACCCATACCGATTACAACACATGCAGAATGTCTACAAAATACAGGAGTATCACACCAAGTAGGACAAAGAGCTATGCTATCTTATTTAATGTTGTGACTCAGCTGCTTCAGTTATTCTTAAAATAGAGGCCTCTCTTTCCTCATGCAAAAACAGTTTTGTGAAATGGATACTCCCTGACTAAATGAAAGAGTCTTCTACCTGGCCAATTTTTACTCAGAAGGGTCTTCATGGCCTGCCTTGCAACAAAAAGAATTCAAGAGTTTGTTAACTACTGTGTTAGTTTTAGGGACAATTTTAACACAGTGTGTGTACGTACGTACATACACACAAACTGTATTTATAAATAGAGCAGGTCTGCACAGAGTTGCCTATGGCTCTAATTTTTGATCTCAGAGAACCAACTATTTTGTTGACATTTTCCCTAAAGAATGATGTAAAGAAATCTCTTCAGCTGGAATTTCTCTTATGTCCTAGGGTAAGTATGGTGGCAACACTATTCAGTGTGAGGAAAGAGATTTTATATTCTGCCCTATGAAATGAGTGAGGACAATATAAAAAAAACTGATTGCACAATTGTCTACTCTCTCATGTCTGCAGGTACAGAGAAGAAAATTAGATACAGATGAATACAATACATGTATATGATGGGGGGAAAGAAAGTCACAAATCAAAAACAGTCTCAATCTACACCAGTGTTGAATTTAGTTTGGAACTTAAAGCAAGCTTAACTAAGAAGGGTTTCAATGTGGCTTGCATCATTAAGTTCACAGACATGCCCTCAGATCCAACCTAAAATGTGAATCAGCATTATTATACTGCTTCATCCTAACAAACATTACAGCAAATGTTTGACTATTTGAATTGTAAAATACAACTAATTTACATAGATATCACCATCCACAATGTACAAGTCTGAATTCAAACCTATCATTTTGCTTGCAACAAACCCTGTTTGCTAAAGTATAAAGGCTCAGATTTAAACAAAAGTAGTCATTTAAAAACACAACTAATGTACTGTGAAAGAGCTTTACATGCCATTCTTCATGCTCTGTTTGGAGATATTCATACTTCTAGTAAAACCAAAGGGTAACCATTCCATTTTTCTCTGTAAACAAACACACTGCATTTTGGTCCTCCATGACTAAGAAGTCTCCATACCTCATTTTGGAGCAGTCTTTGTACAGCTGAGAGAAACTGATACAACTGAAATACTCAACAGCAGAGTGCAAAGTCTGTATTCAGACTCTACTTTTAGTCCCCGAGGCCTTGTGTTGACTGGGTAAAAGTGGAAAGCCACGAAGACATGGCTGATTTTGCATTTGTGAAGGCCCCTCCTACTGACTGACCTGCATTATAAACAAACAAAAAAGAGAAAAAAGTTACTCATGAAAGTGTAATACGATTTTTCTAGATAGTATATACACCATAACATATAAAAGACAGCACAGAATGATTACAAACACCTCAGCAGTTTAATTTGCAACTTAAAATGTAAATACCCAGATACACTCAAAGAATTTAAAGCTGGCATCTTAGAAGAAATGGTTTGTGCTAACCAGCAATAATTATAGTCTTTAAGTTGCCTCTTCAGGTCCCAGCCCGAAAGGCTCTCAGGGCCCAAGTTCATCTCAGAACAGTGGCAGTGGAGGCTCCAGAGAGAACAGTGGCAGCAGAGGCTCCAAGAGAGAAAGAGGGAGCAGGTAGATCACTTCCATTCTGAATAATCAGTTCAAGAATTTTGGCAAAGCCACAAGAGAACAAGCACTTATGAGGCTCCTTAACTGGTGGCCTTGTGTTCTCTTTCACCACTTGATGAGGTCATGCTGGACAATCAAAACAGTATAGACTTGATCTAAAGTCTACTGAAGTCAATGGGAGCCTTTCTATTGACTTCAATGGTCTTTAGATCAGGCACTGTCAGAGAAACACAAAATGAGAATAATTTGTTATTGCTGGAGTGTATCGCTTAATAGTTTAGGCGCTTACTGAGAATGAACAATCTTTCATCTGAAACCTTAAAAAACAGATATCTACTCTGGGCAAAGCCTGGATTTTAAACAGAAGTTTACTCCGGTGTCCTTATCTAAAATATCCCCTTGTCCTATTGTTGTGTATTGTGCTGTGTCCCAATTATCAACTTGTCTGCCAGCCTTCCCGCCTCCCCCCAGCCAGAGGTGGCTGCATTTCTGTGGTGGGTAGATATATCTGTAAAGCCCATTAGGATAAAATGCACTCTAGAAATGTAATACACTATTATTAAATAACCATGGCATATCATGCTTGCAGTATCTAGCTAGCTGCACACGCTTTCAACCTGGTTACAGACAAATTTCTTACCTACGGCTTTTCCTGTTTGCATAACATTCCGGCTGGTATTGACCATGGCAGTTCCAATTTTCTTGCCACGTTCACTGTTCTGGACAGAGCTAAGCAAGAGAAATGTTGAAAGTGCATTAGTCAACTGACTCACTACCAGCTCAAAGGACAAAATTTAGTCTAAAATATCAATTAAGTATAATCAAGCTCATAAGATTCAGATCTATCTCCTCATTCCACCACAGACCAGTTACACACATAAACATGTGTGTCGGGCATGGCGGAGGAAGGGGACAATAGATTCATCATTATGGAACACGCTGTGCTCTTTGGTGTAAGACCCGAAGACATTTGTGGGAAGCGTTTCTGTTGTAGATTACAAGACAAAATTTTACAGCATCTACATTTAGGTACCTCTGAAAATGTTACCCTTAGTCTATAAGCTTTGTTAAAAAGCATGTGGCTGGTGGGCTGGTTCTGAATGTTTGTCATTGCTTTGTCCATTCAAAAGAACTGTTAATTTTACTTTGTGATTCTATCAATAAGAATCCACTTTTTGAACAAGTATGCCTTTCATTTAATGCTTTTTCAAACAAGGAAGGGAGAATTATGTTACTATCACTGGAAAAAAAAGCATAAAGCAATTAGTTTCTATTCATTTTAAATGGCAGCAGTTGTAAAATCCTCTCATTTGGTTTTACAATATAACATTCAAATAAAAACGTCAGTTTCCTCATCCACCCCATATATATGTACACGTATCAAAACCTTCAACAATACAGCTATAGTAAAGCAAGCTGCGTTCTATTCCACTTAAAACACTTCCAGGCAAATTGTCAAATAACTTAAATCTTTATTGTTGAATTATAAGGGATAAAGAGCAGATTCTTTTCAGGTACCAGTTTGGGCTGGATTTGCAAAGTCTAATTTTGATAAAGTGAGCATTTTTCACAGCACTGTCACTTATGGAGAATAAATATGTTGTTGCAAGAATATTTCTTTCATTAGAATCATACTTTAAGGCCTACTGATCCCCTTAAATTCAGTTTAGAGTTTCACAAAGTGTTAATGTCTCCTCTCTCAAAAAAAAAGTTTAGGTGATAAAATTGTATCAAATAAAAAGGGGACACCAATGGCTTTGGGGATTAGAAATGAGTTACAAGATGATTTATCTCCAGATTACAGGCTAAAACAAGGTCTAAATTGAAATTGATAGCAACTGCTATTATCATGGTAAGGTAGCTTTTGTGAAATGGGTTTCTGATCTCAGTTTTCGTCATGGAAACCTAGCCACTGTTACGATGAGCACAGGCAACAAGGACCAACCCTTTTCTCTCTAGAGCTGTCCCTTGAAGTCAGGTTTTATTTCTACACTAAAAAATTGACTGTAAAAATGATATCTTTGTACCTCCATAGATCTTCTCCCTCTTCTTAGAAAGTCACATCTGCTAACTTTAGTGACAAGAGTGACAGCTAGCGAACAAGAGCAGCAAACAAGAGAATTCTCCAGCTGAAGGATGAGACACCCTTGAATGAGTTTGTTGTGTGCTTGCTTGCTTGCCTGCCATACACTTGCTGAGCCAAGGGCTGAAAGCTTACTAATGAGGCTCCAGCTTATCTTAAGATCCCTAACCCAGTTAGTATCCCTTAAGGGCGGGGGGCGGGAACGGCAGCGCTAACTCAAGGAGAACAGGGGTTTAAAAAGCCAGCTCCTAAGCAACCAGAAGAGCTAGCAAACGGGAGTTTTGCAAGGGAGTTTAGAGACTGAGTATGAGAGGCAGATACACCTAACAAGGCCACTAAGGATACCCCTCCTGGGGAGGGAACCCCAGTTACTAGAAAGAGTCAGTAACAGTAAGGGGGGATTCAATTATTAGAAATAAAGATAGCTGGGTTTGTGATGACCAGGAGACCAACATGGTAAATTGCCTACCAGGTGCAAAAAAGTTGCATGTCTCATGAGACATTTAGACAGCCTTCTGTGCAGTACTGGGGAGGAGCCGGTGGGATGTCTCCACCCAAACTGTGTGTTCCTCAGCACCTGTTGCTTTCCCCCAGCTCTTAGTTTAAAAACTCCTCTATGACCTTTTTAATTTTACATGCCAGCAATCTTGTTCCGTTTTGGTTTAGATGGAGCTCTTCCTTCCTGTAATAAACTTAAATCCTCCTCCCTATACCATCGTCTCATCCATGCATTGAGACCCTGCAGTTTTGCCTGTCTTTCTGGCCCTGTGCATAGAACTGGAAGCGTTTCAGAGAGTGCTACCATGGAGCTCCTGGCCTTTAATCTCTTACCTAGTAGCCTAAATTTGTCCTCTGGGCAGGGGTGGCTCTACCAATTTTGCCGCCCCAAGCAGTCGCTGCCGAATTGCTGCTGCCGCAACAGCAGCAGACCTGCCGCCGAATTGCTGCCACAGGACACGGACTGCCGCCCTATTCTGAATGCCGCCCCAAGCACCTGCTTGGAAAGCTGGTGCCCAGAGCCAGCCCTGCCTCTGGGACCTCTCTCCTACCATTTACTGAAGGGGGAATTCTATAACCTAGTAAAGGGGGATAGGAAAGAAGTTGGTAAAGTACAGATAGGAGCTAGTGAGGAAGAGTCAAACAAAAGAGTCTCATTTATATATAACATATAAAGGCAAGCAACTGAATACTGACAAAATGAACAAATGCTTGTATACAAATTATAGAAATCTCCGTACTAAAGTGCATGAACGAGAGTGCCTGGCATTAAATGAAGATATTGATATAATCCACATCATGGAAACTTGGTGGAATGAGGATAAATCAGTGAGATGTGTTAATACCAAGGTACAAAATATATATGAATGAGAGAGTAAGTCACACTGGTAGGAGAATGGCCCTCTATGTAAAAGAAAGCATAGAGTCAAATAAAGTAAAAATCTTAATTGAATCAGACTTTACAATAGAATCTCTATGGATAGAAATTCCATGCTTGAACAATAAGAGTATAGCAGTAGGAATATACTACCAACCACTTGACCATGATGGTGACAGTGACTGTGAAATACTCAGGGAGATTAGAGAGGATACAAAGGTAGAAAACCCAATATTAATGGGGGATTTCAACTATGATCCTCGAGAACAGATGCAGAAATAAAATTTCTAGACATATTAAATGGCTGCTTCTTGGAGCAGCTTGTCCTGCAACCCATAAAGGGAGAAGCAATTCTTAGTATCGTCCTAAGTGGAGCACAGGATCTGCTCCAAAAGGTGAACATAGCAGAACTGCTTAATAATAATGACCATAATATAATTAAATTTAAGATTCGTATGGGGGGGAAATGCCAAAGAAACCCACCACAGTAGCAATTAACTTCAAAAAGGTGAACTACGCAAAAATGAAAAACAGTTAAAGAAAAATTAAAAAGAACAGTGACAAGGGTGGAATGCCTGAAAACTACATGAAGACTATTTTAATACACCATAATGGAGGCTCAAACTAAATGTTTGCACCAAATAATAATAATAAAAAAGAGAAAGAGGATCCAATATGGCTAAACAGCAGAGTTAAAGAAATGGTTAGAGGCAAAAAGACATCCTTTAAAGATCAAAAGTCAAATCCTAGTGTGGAGTATAGAAAGAAGCATAAACTCTGGCAAGTCAAGTGTAAAGTATAAGAAGGCAGACCAAGAAAGAATTTGAAAAGGAAGTAACTAAGGACACAAAATCTAACAGCAAAAAAACCAAACCAAAACAAAAAACCATTAGGTACATCAGAAGCAGTAGTCAGTGGGACAACTGGACGACAGAGGTGCTAAAGGAGCATGCAAGGAGGATAAGGTTGTTGTGGAGAAGCTAAATGAATTAATTTTTTTGCATCAGTCTTCATTGCAGAGGACATGGGGGAGATTCCCATATCTAAGCCTTTCTTTTTAGGTGACAAATCTGAGGAACTATCCCAGACTGAGGTATCATTACAGAAGGTTGTGAAAAACTGATAAACAGTAATAAGTCACGAAGACCAGATGGTATTCTCCCAAGAGTTCTGAAGGCAGAACTACTAACAGTGTTATGTAACCTATAACCTAAATCAGCCTCTGTACCAGATGACTGGAGGAGAGCTAATATAACGTGTTTCTTAAAAAGGCTCCAGAGATAATCCTGGCAATTATAGGTTGGTAAAACTAACTGCAGTACCAAGCAAATTGGTTGAAACTATAATAAAGAACAAAATCATCAGACATACAGATAAACATGATATTTTGGGGAAGAGTCAACACTGCTTTTGTAAAGGGAAATCATCCCTCACCAATCTATTAGAATTCTTTGAGGAATCAACAAGCATGAGGACAAGGGTGACACAGTCGATATAATATACTTGGGCTTTCAGCGTATGTCTACATTGTAATGTAAGCCCAAGGTTAGTAGAACTTGAGTTAGCAGATCCTGGGTTTGTTAACTTAAGGCTTTAGCATCTATGCTCATTTGTAACCCCAAGTTATGAATTGTTGAACTTTGGGTTCTAGCATGGGGCTCCAGCACCTACACAGTATTATGTGGGCCCAAGTCCATCCATATCCCAGACTTCTTTGCACCAGAATGTAGCCGCTCTAGCCCTTTGTTTGTGGTGCAGAGTGGGAAAACTTGACTGTCCATCAAACTTGACTCTTCAGAGGACAAAGGAACTTGGCCTGTGGGATACTCTTGGTGGACTCTAAGAGTACGAGTCCAGTGGGGCTGCATCTACACTGCAAAGCAATAGGGCTTGAACCCATGGTACGATGTTGATTCAGGCTCAGACCCCTGTAGGGTCCTGGGTCCAATATGTGTGTAGATGGAAGGGGGGTTAGGTTTGAGCCTGAGTTGGAACCCTGCATTTATGTTCCAGTGTAGACATAGCCTTTGACAAGGTCCCCCACCAAAGGCTCTTAAGCAACCTAAGCCGTCAGGGATAAGAGGGAAGGTGCTCTCCTGGACAGTAACTGATTAAAAGGTAGGAAACAAAGGGTAGAAATAAATGGTCAGGTTTTCACAATGAAGCGAGATAAATAGCGGGGTCCCCCAAGGATTTGTACTGGGATGTGTACTGTTAAGCATATTCATAAATGTTCTGGAAAATGGGGTGAACAGTGAGGTGGCAAAATTGCAAGGTATTTATTCAAGACAATGAGATCCAAAACCAAGAACAAAAAGTTACAAAAGGATCTCACTAAACTGCGTGACTGGGTGAAAAAATGGCAGATGAAATTCAAACTTGATTTGTGCAAACTAATGCATACTAGAAAAAACAATCCCAACTATACATACAAAGTGATGGGTCTAAATTAGCGGTTACCACTCAAGAAAGAGATCTTGGAATCATCATGGATAGTTCCCTGAAAACATCCAACTCAATGTGAAGCGGCAGTCAAAAAAAGCTAACAATGTTAGGAACCATTAGGAAAGGGATAGATAAGATGACAAAAATATCATAATGCTACTATATAAATCCATGGTATACCCATACTTTGAATACTATGTGTAGTTCTGGTCGCCCCATCTCAAAAAAGATATATTAGAATTGAAAGAGTTACAGGGAAGGGCAACAAAAATTATTAGGGTTATGGAACAGCTTCCATATGAGGAGAAATTAAAAAGACTGGGACTGTTCATTTTAGCAAAGAGATTATGAAGGGGGGCAACCTTTTCTAATGCCAGTATATCTTTTTTGAGATGAGGGGACCACATCCGTACGCAGTATTCAAGATATGGGTGTACCATGGATTTATACAAGGGTAATAAGATAGTCTCAGTCTTATTCCCTATCCCTTTTTTAATGATTCCTAACATCCTGTTTGCTTTTTTGATTGCCGCTGCACACTGCGTGGACGTCTTCAGAGAACTATCCACGATGACTCCAAGATCTTTCTCCTGATTAGTTGTAGCTAAATTAGCCCCCATCATATTGTATGTATAATTGGGGTTATTTTTTCCAATGTGCATTACTTTACATTTATCCACATTAAATTTCATTTTCCATTTTGTTGCCCAGTCACTTAGTTTTGTGAGATCTTTTTGAAGTTCTTCACAGTCTGCTTTGGTCTTAACTATCTTGAGCAGTTTAGTAACATCTGCAAACTTTGCCACCTCGCTGTTTACCCCTTTCTCCAGATCATTTATGAATAGGTTGAATAGGATTGGTCCTAGGGCTGACACTTGGGGAACACCACTAGTTACCCCTCTCCATTCTGAAAATTTACCATTTATTCCTACCCTTTGTTCCCTGTCTTTCAACCAGTTCTCAATCCATGAAAGGATCTTCCCTCTTATCCCATGACAACTTAATTTACGTTAAGAGCCTTTGGTGAGGGACCTTGTCAAAGGCTTTCTGGAAATCTAAGTACACTATGTCCACTGGATCCCCCTTGTCCACATGTCTGTTTCATCCCCTCAAAGAACTCTAACAGATTAGTAAGACATGATCTCCCCTTACAGAAACCATGTTGACCATTGCGCAACAATTTATGTTCTTCTATGTGTCTGACAATTTTATTCTTTACTATTGTTTCAACTAATTTGCCCTGTACTGACGTTAAACTTACCGGTCTGTAATTGCCAGGATCACCTCTAGAGCCCTTCTTAAATATTGGCGTTACATTAGTTATCTTCCAGTCATTGGGTACAGTAGCTGATTTAAAGGACAGGTTACAACCCATAGTTAATAGTTCCGCAATTTCAATTTTGAGTTCTTTCAGAACTCTTGGGTGAATGCCATCTGGTCCCAGTGACTTGTTACTGTTAAGTTTCTCAATTAATTCCCAAAACCTCCTCTAGTGACACTTCAATCTGTTACAATTCCTCAGATTTGTCACCTACAAAAGACAGCTCAGGTTTGGGAATCTCCCTAACATCCTCAGCCGTGAAGACTGAAGCAAAGAATTCATTTAGTTTCTCCGCAATGACTTTATCGTCTTTAAGTGCTCCTTTTGTGTCTCGATCGTCCAGGGGCCCCACTGGTTGCTTCTGATGTACTTAAAAAACATTTTGTTATTACCTTTTGAGTTTTTGGCTAGCTGTTCTTCAAACTCCTTTTCGCTTTTCTTATTACATTTTTACATTTAATTTAGCAGTGTTTATGCTCCTTTCTATTTACCTCACTAGGATCTGACTTCCACTTTTTAAAAGATGCCTTTTTATCTCTCACTGCTTCTTTTACATGGTTGTTAAGCCAATGTGGCTCTTTCTGAGTTCTTTTACTGTGTTTTTTAATTTGGGGTATACATCCTTGTATATTGCTAGTTTAGTGCAGCATATAATTTCACAAAGAGGGTCAATTCCCATATCTTTAAAAGAATCTCAATTTATCTACATATTCTCAGTTTAGCAACAGACAATAAAATATCAAAGTATTATATACTTACTGTGATAATCTTAACTTTACGTCTGATACAGAGTATTGCCCCTGGAATGGGTGGCTGTAAGGGGAAAAATATAGTGTTTTAATTTTGCCATTTTTCCCATAATGAAAAAACGGAATGGTTTTATTTGCTGGTTGTCCTCCACTGAAACAAAGAAAATATCTAGTTATACATGTCCCAGTTGTGATTCAGTTGTAGGATTTTGACAAATCACCTGTAATCTGCCATCCATTTACAAACTACACATGTTTCATCTTCTTTTCAAACCTCATAAAAGCTGGCAGCTGAGACAATCCTCCTGCTGACAAGATGAGGCATAATGAGAGAAGTGATGTCTTGGGTAGCCATGTAGGGCTTCATAGATTTAAAAAAAAAATGCCATAAACTGAACTCAAACAGCATCCAATGCAACATATGGAGTACAAGTTTAACTAGTCCAATTTTAAAGTGACAAGGCATTAAAAACTATGGCAAAGTCTACATTTAAAAAGGAAAGAATACAACCTCTGAACCAACAACACTGCTGTCAAATGATGATCCTGGCCACTACTACTCCCTGGAAAAATAGATGCAACCAAAAATGCACAGGAACCAGCAGACTGTAAATCTCTAAGGAAAGGTGGATGAAGCCTCTGCACGCTTACCCTCCCCTGTAAGGAGGACAGCCAACTCTCAAAGTTATTCAGAGACTTCCTACCAGCTTCACTTCTGTCTTTAGGCAGAGCTTTAGCAAGCTTCTTCTCAACTATGCCCCACAATCTGAGTCAGGTGCTAGTAATGAGAGAGAGACTGCATCACCCTGGTCTGGAGAAAAGGAAGTACCTCCAGAATCTTTACAGCACTTCAGTCCTGAATATCTCAAAGTTTCCCAGAGTTGCCTCATATAGGCTGTAGGGAGGAGCAATGAAAGAGAACCTTGTAACATCCCACACAAAAGCGCTCTGATTCCATATAAGAACAGCACAATAAACTCTTTATTTCCCCCCTTTTTTCTGAACTTGGTTTCTTACCTAGAATTTACCTCTGCAAGAGCAGGATGCTTGTTGCTGTTCCATACTCTGTAGTTGTGTGTATTTTTCCAAGTTGCTACAAAGGCTGTTCCGAAGTCCGACAATATCTTTTCGTTATCTGATTAATAAAAGACAGAAGGTGAATGAACCTGTAGCAATGCACTGAGGATATAAAAGAAGAAATGAAAGGGAGGTTTTGAAAGAAAATAGAAATTTCTTCGATTCTTGTCAACCAGAGAACACGGGGTTCCAGTTCCATAAACATTAGCAAAGCAACAAGCTCATTATTCTGGGTTTAAAAAAATGCCACTGCCCAACACAAAGAGTTAAGGAAAGGAAAATGGAGTTCAGACAACCAAGAAATTCATTTAAAGGAACACTGACAACTTAGCAGTCCGATGGCATCTTAAAGACGAACAGATTTATTTGGGCATAAGCTTTCATGGGTAAAAAACCCACTTCTTCAGATGCATCTGAAGAACCGCAGATGCATCTGAAGAAGTGGGGTTTTTACCCACAAAACCTTATGCCCAAATAAATCTGTTCGCCTTTAAGGTGCCAACGGACTCCTCATGGTTTTTGTGGATACAGACTAACAAGGCTACCCCTGGGATACTGACAATTTAGTTTAGATACAACTTAGTTTTTTTTAAAAAATATCAATATGAATAAAATTGTATTTTGATTTTTTGATATCAAGCTGTTAAACATCCCCATATAATGAACCCAAACTGCACTGTGCCACCACATAGGAATCTGAAAGTGAAGGTAAGTGGCCTAGCTCTGTTGCAAGGCATTACCCGACAGCAGGAAACAAGTCAAAGAACATGATATCACCTGTACTGATCTTGCCCTAACACAGGGGCGGGCAAACTTTTTGTCCTGAGGGCCACATCAGGTTTCGGAAATTGTACGGAGGGCCGGATAGGGGAGGCTGTACCTCCCCAAACAGCCAGGCGTGGCCCAGCCCCCGACTCCCCCACTTCTTGCCCGCTGATGGCCTCTCCCCAGGACTCCTTCCCCATCCAACCCCCCTGTCCCCTGACTGCCCCCCACCGCCCCATCCAACCCCACCTCTCATTCCTGACTGCCCCCCCTAGGACTCCTGCCCCCATTCAACCCCCCTGTTCCCCACCCTCTGACCACCCCGACCCCTATCCACACCCCCGCCCCCTGACCACCACCCCCGAACTCCCCTGCTCTCTATCCAACCCCCCCTGCTCCCTTACCACGCTGCCTGGAGCACCGGTGGCTGGCAGCACTCTACAGCCGCGCCACCCAGCTGGAGTCAGCCACGCCACCGGGCAGCACAGAGCACCGGGTCAGGCCAGGCTCTGCAGCTGCGCTGCCCCAGGAGCTTGCAGCCCCGCCGCCCAGAGCATTGCGCCGACAGCGCAGTGAGCTGAGGCTACGGGGGAGAAGGAACAGCCAGGGAGGGGCCAGGGGCTAGCCTCCGGGGCCAGGAGCTCAGGGGCGAGGCAGGAGGATCCTGCGGGCTGGATGTGGCACGCGGGCCGTAGTTTTCCCACCTCTGCCCTAACAGCAGAACCCTGCTTTACTGTACTACATTAAACTGCAAATTCAATTTGAGGGTGAAGCTGAGAGTTACTAAAGTGTGAATTAATGAACCATCATATACTACTGGTGTATTATGTTAATGACCCTTTAGCAATATATTTACAAATACAGAAAATCAATCTAGAATATTCAAAAGGGAAAAGTAAAATCTATCATGGGGTTCATGAAAAGCATGTTATGCCACAAACAGTAATCTTAAATAAAAGTACAAAGCTGGAGATACAGAGAACCCAGAGAACGTAATATATCTATGTTTGAAGTGAAGCTTGATACAGCGTTTGCTCAGGAATATCATGGAGTGGACACAGAATTGGTTGACAGGCAGTCTACTGAGAATAATTATGAAGGGGAGGGCAATTAAAAGGATTAATACTGGGCAAACAGAACTTTTCCTAAAAGATTCAGAGAAAAAGCTGTTTAAACTCTGCATAAACAATTCGGAATAGCTAAAATCCAAAGAGAGACCCTAAATTAGCAGGATGTCTGCATGTATACATTTCAAGTACTTCTATTTATGAGGAAAGTGTAATGGAAATTAACACAAATACCCAAAAGAAGATAACAAAGGGGGAATATAATAATCGCTAAATCATTGAGAGTTAACAACATAGAATAAAGCAAGAAATTAATGAAGATGGTCAAGGGATTTAAAAAAAAAAAAAAGAAAAATTTCAACTGAGATAAAGGATGAGTATAAGCCAAGCTGAAAATGCAATGGAGCAATTGTTTACTATGCATTCAGCCTCCCCTGCCCATCCTCACCTCAGCCCCTAAAAAGATTACCAGAATTTACCTGGCTGCAGCACAGCAGCAAGCAATGCATGAAGATAGGCACCAAACTGAGCCCTGATCCACTCGTCTCCTCCCTCCCAACCGGTGCCATCGAGGAAAACATCATCCCTGTTCTCAGTTACATGCTTCACCAAGTAGTCTGCAAATCTCAGGTCAGCAGTTGTGAGGTTCAGGATCTTCCTGAGTTCTGGATCATGGATTTGGACAAGGGCTTCCTCTATCTGATTGAAATAATCCCAAGGGGGGAAACAGTCTAAATAAGACTTTCAGCATACATAACCTGTACTATTTTTGGTCAAATGAGTAATTCATCCGCACCTATAGCCACAACCAAAGGTAAGGAGAAACTGATGACCAAATTATGCTTCAACTGTTCTCAGGATATGAGATGATGGTCTGAAGTAGCCTGAACTTGATGAACTTCCTGGCAAAACCTGCGGAAGTTCTTTGTCAGGATTTTGGGTACATTCCTATAGAGTATGTTCCTAGAGATTATTTTCTGAGACTTTGATTTATTGGCTGACTGAGTTAATTTGCTACCTGCATATAATTTTTTAATGTTGTTGGGTGGTCATCATTATGCAATTGTAAACTTAATTCTTAGGGCATCTACAGCTTTCTGTTTGGGCATTTTTATTGCCGCTTAAATATAAAGTAAATAAATCTGAGGAAGAGCATATTTATGTTATCACAACTGTGTCTGCTTCTCAATTATAAACATTTACTTTTAAGATCTTATTAGGCAGCCATGAAAGTTCACTATGAGAAAAATAAACCATGACTAACAAGGAATCATATGGAGCTTTAAAAAATATTCTATAAAGTGTAAATACTGGATATAATGTATTACACCAGAAACTTATTAATATTTTTGAAAGTGAATGAAGTTAAGGTTTCCTGTTTAATAACTTATATAAATGCAAGTATATAGAATTCTAGCATCATAGGTGTGAGACTTTTCCATCTCTATTGTATTTAAGGGCTTGTCTCCAGAGTGAAGTTGTTCTGGAATAAGATAGGGTGTGAATTTACAGCACTATAGCTATTCCAGAATAGCTCTTTGTGTGGACACACAGTTGATTCGGTCAATTTCCTTTGAAAGACAAGCCCATAGCATAGGACATAGATAGGTAACTGAACACACATCATAAAAACTTGTTCAGTTGTCCACTGTAAACAAAGTACAGAAAATTTCAGTGACCCTAACTGGAAGTTTAGGAATATTTTTGTACATATTGTTTTCTGACAAAAGCTCTTTTAAAAGAAAGTGTGCAGGTAAGTTTTTTGGAGCAGGAACTATCTTTCTGTTGTGTGTTTGTACAGAGCCTAGGACAGTAGAGTTTTGGTCCATAACTGGAACTCTTAGATACCAACACAATACAAATAATAAAAATAATGTATTTAACAACTTCATTAGTAAACAAAGGCTCTTATTTTGACTTAAACACATTCATAAGGCAACCATTTTTTTCAGTTTAAAAAGTTTTTAAGAAGAGAATTCATACTTCCACAATTGCATCACTTAGATGCTTCTGCTGACGGAACAGGATGTTGGTGGCTCCCGCAACAAAGCCACGAACTGTTACATCAGAGAGGAGGTGATGCTGTTGCAGTGCCATGTATGGCAAGCAAAGGTAACCCTAAGATAATGGAAATGTTAAATGATTAGTAAGAAAAGGGGAAGGGCAAAACATCCCCGGCAAAACCAATCTTACTGTACTTACCCACCTCCACAGTTCTAGCTAGAGCTAAACAAAGGCAACACCACCACCACACAGAGAGAACAAGCCTGGTTATTGCTCTGCACCATGTTCCTAGCTACACTGCCACTGGAATCTGATGTTGCTTTGCTACATTAAGCAAACCAGGTTTCACAGAAATGGAGTATACTTGGTAATGGCTTATGGCAGCTTTCACTCAGTCGGTTGGATTTCAACCAGTCACAACAGCCTTCAGATGGTAACAGAGTTGACAAATGTGAAATGAGTTTGGTGGTCTCAATCCAGTTCTCGTGTCCTTGGCATGCACAGTAAAGAGGACAAAAACTGAACGGACAGCAGACTATCCTCTCTTCCACAGCAGTCTCTTCTGGCAGGACTCAGGTATACTTCCAGGACAGTTAAGAGACTCTTTCACTGTTGTTATCCATGTTTTTCAGGGACAGGGACTTTCAGGCTCCAGGGATAACTTTTTGTGAGCATGTGCATGCCTGCTTTTAAAAAAAAAAAAAGCAGCAGGAGAAAAAGATGATGCTCTGTGCTTTTTAACCACTGTGTCCTTATGATACTAATTACACCAATGCTTTCCAGAAAAATTTGCTATTTAAAGAAAGTCTAAGTCTTTGATGTAGGTTACACCCACATTTTAGTGATACAGCTGGAAGCATTATAGTTTTCATTTTAAAATAGAATCAATGTACCCCTTGAAACACTAGCCCAATTCCAGCTGTTCAGTTACATAAAGCATTGTCCAGTTCATTCACTAATACTAGCAGAAGGAGGACAGGCATATTGGACAAAACAACAAGAGTGAATGTATATCAGCATGCAGTACATGGCAATTTGAAACACAGGGAGGAAAGGAATACAACTACTCCTTTTTTCTAGATTAAACACGGGGGTTGCTATCCAGATGAAAAATACTAACATCTATAACAGAACCGTCTTTGTCAGAGAATAACAGTCCTGTGTTAGAGAGTCACCAACCTGGAGTATTAGGTTTCCAGAAAAATAATATTAAGGAAGTTGACAATGCAATATTTAATTGTCATGTAATTTTAACCACCAGACGAGTTGTAAAATTTTAGAAATGCTTTGCCATTTAAAATAAAGAGGGCCTGATTCCAAACTCACCATGCAACTCTGACGACTTCTGATTTACACTGGTGTAAATGACATGAGCATCTGACCTTATATAGCTGGCACTAAAATTAGTAACAAAAATCCATAACCTGTTTTTTCCTTGTGGTTTTGTGCTCTTTTATACTAGGAAATGCATTACCAATTAAGCCAGTTCATGACCTTTCGGCACAATCTCATTCATCCAAGTTTGGTCTGGTGGACTAAACTTTCTTTCCATAGTATGGAACGAACAAACAAAAACAAGAAAACAAACTTGTAAATAATCCTATCAAAAGAGATTCGCTGATTATAAGGCCAGAAGGGACCACTGTGATCATCTAGTCTGACTGCCTGTATAACACAGGACATAAGATTTTCTTGTATTAGAGTATATCTTTTAGAAAAATATCCATTCATGATTTAAAAATTGCCAGATCTAAAATGGAGTTTAGTTTCATGTTAAATTAAATTGTTTGCTGAGAGTAGACAATCTAGAACACGGGTGGGCAAACTTTTTGGCCCAAGGGCCACATCTGGATGGGGAAATTGCATGCAGGGCCATGAATGTAGGGCTGGGGTTGGGGTGCGGGAGGAAGTGCAGTGTGCAGGAAGGGGCTCAGGGCAAGGGGCTGGGGTAGAGGAGGAATGTGGGGTGTACAAGGGGGCTCAGGGAAGGGGATTGGGTGCAGGATGGGTGCAGAGTGCGGGAAAGGGCTCAGGGCAGGGGTGTAGGGAGGAGGCTGAGGGCAGGAGGTTGGGGTGCAGGAGGAGTGCAGGGTGCGGCAGGGAGCTCAGGGCAGGGGTGCAGGCAGGGGGTTCAGGGCAGGGAGTTGGGGTGTGGGCTCCGACCCAGTGCCACTTATCTGGAGCGGCTCCAGGGTGGCAGCAGCACACTCTGGGGCCAGGGCAGGCTCCTTGCCTGCCTGCCTGCCTTGGCCTTGCACCGCTCTCAAAAGCGGCCGGCACCACATCCCTGAGGCCCTTACTGCCCTCACCTGTGGGTACCTCCCCCAGAGCTCCCATTGGCCGCAGTTTTCCGTTCCCAGCCATGGGAGCTGCAGGGGTGGTGCCTGCAGGCGAGGGCAGCGTGCATAGCCCTCTGCCCCCTCCCGTCCCCGAGGCGCTGCAGGGACGTGGTGCCAGCCACTTCCGGGAGCAGCAATCCCACAGGTTGGATCCAAAGCCCTGATGGGCTGAACCCAGCCCTTGGGCCGTAGTTTGCCCACCCCGATCTAAACGTTATTGAAGGATGCTCATCACTAGAAATTGATATATCTGAAATTTCCAGTCCTCTGCTTTGATTTCATTAGTTAAACTTGAATGAGAGAGTGCCTTTGTAGGATGGAAGGTAAACATTAAAAACCATACTGTCAGCTACATTTAAATTACAGGTTTCAGAGTAACAGCCGTGTTAGTCTGTATTCGCAAAAAGAAAAGGAGGACTTGTGGCACCTTAGAGACTAACCAATTTATTTGAGCATAAGCTTTCATGAGCCACAGCTCACTTCATCGGACGCATACTGTGGAAAGTGTAGAAGATCTTTTTATACACACAAAGCATGAAAAAATACCTCCCCCCACCCCACTCTCCTGCTGGTAATAGCTTATCTAAAGCGATCACTCTCCTTACAATGTGTATGATAATCAAGTTGGGCCATTTCCAGCACAAATCCAGGTTCCAGCAAGAGACTGCTGAATTGGAATTCATTTGCAAATTGGATACAATTAACTTAGGCTTGAATAGAGACTGGGAGTGGCTAAGTCATTATGCAAGGTAACCTATTTCCCCTTTTCCCCTTGTTTTTTCCCACCCCCCCACCCCTCCCCCAGACGTTCTTGTTAAACCCTGGATTTGTGCTGGAAATGGCCCACCTTGATTATCATACGCATTGTAAGGAGAGTGGTCACTTTAGATAAGCTATTACCAGCAGGAGAGTGGGGTGGGGGGAGGTATTTTTTCATGCTTGGTGTGTATAAAAAGATCTTCTACACTTTCCACAGTATGCATCCGATGAAATGAGCTGTGGCTCACGAAAGCTTATGCTCAAATAAATTGGTTAGTCTCTAAGGTGCCACAGGTATTCCTTTTCTTTTTACATTTAAATTGTTTAGTTCTCCATTTTAAAACCCATCTTAAAATCGTCAAGATTTTTTTCCCCCATTAGTGATTTTGTCCTTTTACCAAATGAAAAAAACACTGATTTCCCCCTTTAAACTGGTATTTCTAATTGAACTGGTAAACATGAATTTGCATTTGCTTGTATGCATCGTTAGAATTATAGAATATCAGAGTTGGAAGGGACCTCAGGAGGTCATCTAGTCCAACCCCCTGCTCAAAGCTGTTGTTGTAGCCATGTCAGCTCAGGATATTAGAGATAGAAAGTGGGTGAGGTAATATCTTTAAGTGGTCCAACTTCTGGTGGTGACAGACAAGCTTTCGAGCTTACACAGAGCTCTTCTTCTGGACTGGGAAATTTACTCAGAGTATCACAGCTACACACAAGATGGAACAGATTGTTTAGCATAAGTAGTTAACATATATTTCAAGGGACCATTCAAGATGAAGTGGCCTGTTAACACCCCTCCTGTCACAGGGAGGAAAGCAGTTGGCAGGGGATTATTAGTGGGTTATAGATTTTTGTAATAAACTATAAATCCAGTGTCTTTTGAAGGTGTTGTGCTGGTTTCCTTTGAGGATGGGGACTGATAGATCAGATATAGCGGGATCGCTTTGTGAAAAGTGTTAACCCACAGCTGATGTGGTATTTTTGTCCTTTACCATTTTATTCAGTCATCTGTCCAGAGGATGAAAATATCATCGATGTATCCTAGACATATCATTTGTCTATCATTAAACCAATGATATACCTGAGATACATCAATGATATTTTCATCCTCCGGACAGACAATGAAAACTCACTCAGATTTTTACCACAACTTTCACAATCACAACCTGTCCATTAAACTCTCTCTGGAATGCTCCCATACCAGCATCGACTTCCTGGACACCACAATCAGCTTCAACAATGGAACCCTCTACAAGTCTGTACAAGAAACCCACGGATCACCACAACTACCTTCACAGATCCAGTAAACACCCCACACACAGAAATCTGTTATCTACAGCTGGGCACTCAGATACCACAGAACATGCTCCAAAGAGAAAGTCTGGGATATACACCTTAACACACACAAAATTGCCTTCAGAGAACAATGACATTCCACCAGAAAAGTAGATCACATCATGGAACAGGTCACCCAAATAGCCCGAGAGAACCTGTTTCAATACAGAAATAAAACCAGCTCTCTGACCACACACCCCTAGTTGTCACCTACCACCCCCCCCCATTGGAACCCATACGGGGTTTCAAACAACTACAACTCATACTTAATGGGAACTCCAGGCTGGAAAAAATCCTTCCTGCCCTCTCTTCTGGCCTTCAAACAAACAACCCTCCAACCTCTCCCTCTTGTGATCATCAGAAGCAAACTGCTCACAGACCAGGACACACCAACTGATCAACACCCCCCACAACACACCTTTCAAGATCTTTGGGTCCTACACATGCTTTTCAAAACATGTGGTGTACCTCATCCAGTGCACTAAATGCCCCAATAAAAATAACTATGTGGGTGAAACCAGACAATCACTAAGCTCTCGAATGAACTCTCACAGGAAAATGGTAAAAGACAAAAACACCACATCACCTGCTGGTGAACTCTTTTCACAAAGCGATCACTCTATATCTGACCTCTCAGTCCTCATCCTCAAAGATAACCTGCACAACACTTTAAAAGACAAGCATAGGTGCTTAAATTCATAACTTTGCTAGACACTAAAAATCAAGGACTGAATAGAGACACTGAATTTATGGCTTATTACAACAATCCTTAACCCACTAATAATCCCTCCACAACTACATTCCCGCCATTCCCTTCCTTTCCTCCCAATGACTGGAGGGGTGTTAATGGGCCTCTTCACGGTTCCTTGAAATATGTGTTAAATACTTATGATAAACAATCTGTTCCATCTTGTATTTAGCTGCGACACTGTGGTCTGGTCTACACTACAGACTTGCATTGGTATAACTACATCAACCAGGGGTGTGAAAAATCCACATCCCTGAGTGGCGTAGCTATACTGACCTAACCCCCAGTGCAGACAGCGTTATGTCGGTAAGGGAGCTTCTCCCATCGACATAGCTACCGCCACTCAGGGAGATGGATTAACTATGCCAGTGGGTCTCAAACTTTTTTTTAGTGGCGACCCCTTTCACACAGCAAGCCTCTGAGTGCAACCCACCTAATAAACTAAACACACTTTTTAATATATTTAACACCATTATAAATGCTGGAGGCAAGTGGGGTTTGGGGTGGAGGTTGACAGCTTGTGATCCCCCATGTAATAACCTCACAAGCCCTTGGGGGGTCCCGACTCCCAGTCTGAGAACCCCTGAACTATGCTGACGGGGGGAGCTCTTTGCTGTCGGTATACAGCATCTTCATTCAAGGGCTACAGCAGTGCAGCTGCGCCGATGCAACCTTTTAAGTGTAAACCTGCCCTCTGAGTAAGTTTCCCAGACCTGAAGAAGAGCTGTGTGTAAGCTTGACAGCTTGTCTCGCTTGCCATCAGAAGTTGGTGCAATAAAAGATATTTTCTCACCCACCTTGTCTCTTTGCATTTGGCTGTCATTTCATAGGGCCTCTATATATCTATGTTAGTTGGCATGATTGCAGCTTCAGGTCACTTGTATTGACATTCCTTAAATTTTAACTCCGGAACATCAAAGACTGAGTTTTCTGTGGCAAATCTTTGGCTGTGTAATTTGCATCTCTGGTCGTCTGTAGAGCCAGCGTTGAAGGTTGACACTTTTGTTTTGGTCAAGCACCTAATTGTGGATCACTGATAAAGAGCTTTTTCTTATTATGAGTTATGGCAGCACAGAGAAGGTTGCATTTCAGCTGTTAGCTTTGGGCAATTTAACATGTTGCTTCTCATATAAGTTACTAATATAAGTTACGATCCAATGGGATCAGAACACTGAGAACATAGTTTAATAAAATCAACTTCTAATTCTATGACTACCAGTTTAAGATATTCTAAACAGTTCCACTAGTCCCTAAAAAGCCATTGATATAACGTCATCAACATCAGTCCCAACTCCCATCACAAAAGCCATTTTTAAAAGGACTGGATATTTACCATGACTTCCCATCTACATTCACGAAATATTAAAAAAAAACAAAAAACCTTTAGATATCTGACATAACTCATCTCAAGGCTCTGTCAACATGCAGAGAATTTCAGAGTATAGCTGCAAAGGATGATGCTAAAATATGAGTTTGTGTTCACATTATTCATTTCCAAGATTCAGAAATCAGGCAAAAATGGTCATGGCAGATCAGTGTCCTATTATATGACGAGCCTTTTTAAATAGACATGCCGAGTATCCTGAGATTGAAAACTAAGGTCAGACTCACCTAATGCTCAGACACACTCCTTCTACCCTCCTACCCTTTCCCGTCTATGCACATAACTATAGTGTCTCCAATTTCAGCTGTGCTGAACAGTCATAAATCATGAGAAGTAGTGCATATGCATGTGGGGTGGAAAGTACATCCAGGAAAGTGGGGTTTTTTTACTATACAAACATAAAGTCACTTGTCAGAGCCTCCACTTGAATATGGAGCAGTACTTTAAACAGGCTTCAAGTTGGGCACCCAAAATTGCTAGTCACTTTTGAAAACTTAGGCCTGAAAGTGTTGGTAAATATTTACTAAGTATAATTATCAAAATGTTTACCTTAGTAAAAATAGCCAATGGCATGCCATACTGGTCCTCCTCCAACCCCGATATCAGTCCTGGAACAAGAACCACATGTCCTGTTTTAGCCTGAGGTTGCACAGTAATTGGAGGGCTTCCCGATGTTATGCATTCCTTTGAAAGGATTTCAGTCTGTTCTGATGTCATATTTTCATGTTCTCCTTCTTTCAAGTTGGGATCATCCAAAATACTAGGATCCAAGGTCTCCCAGTCGCTTTCAGAAGACTCTGGAGAAGTGCGTGAAGGAGGTTTCAAATGTTGTCCCGTGCCATTGGAGGACTGTGATCCATTGCAATTCTTTTCAGAATGGGATAAAGGCACATCTGTTTTCTGAGCCTCCCGCACATGGTTTCCTGATAGCTTCCTGCCTTCCTCACCCATTCCTGAGTTTGTATTTGAAATGTCAGCAGCAGACACAGAAACATAATCATCTAAAGGGGGTGTAACTTCCCGCAAGCCAGTATCCTCTGATACACTCTTTCTTGGTCTGTACTGTGAACTGTCAGTAAGACCATGTTCAATCATACCTGGAGGACAAACACGCACAATATCATCTCACCAAAGATTTTAGTGATTTTTGATAATAGCAAAGTAGGAAATGCTTTTTAGTATATATATATATAAAAAAAAAAAAAAAAACCAACTGTCATGCATTTTCGTTGCCACTTTAAAAATCCAGTCCACTTCTGCCAGAGGCACCAAATTTCTAATGTGCTGGGGGCTGCTTGACCCCACTCTGCCCCAGACCCTGACCCCACTTCACCCCTTCCCCAAAGGCCCCACACCCGCCCTGCCTCTTCCTGCCCCTGCTCTGCCTCATTCCACCCCCGCCCCTGGGCACACCCCAACTTCGCTCCTCCCCTGCCACTCCAGAGCCTCCTGCACGCTGCGGAACAGCTGATCGTGGCGGGTGGGAGGTGCTGGGGGGAGGGAGGGAAACTGCCGGTGGGTACTCAGCACCCACCATTTTTTCCCATAGGTGCTCCAGCGTGGAGCACCCAGGGAGTCGGCACCTATGACTTTGGCCCAAATGGATCAGTACTGACCTTCTGCCTTGGCAAGTGTTATTTAAAACTTTGATAAACATTTGGTCAGGAACACAGAACCAATGACTTCTTATTCACAGATATATCGAGGGTGCCCAATATGCAGCCCGCAGAGATAAAATAGACTTAGTTTCTTATTACTACAGTAAGGAGCACTCCATAAGTATCAAGTGTTATCAGGTTGTGCGCATGTGTGCTTCATAAAAATATTATGTAGCTTTGTATGTGAATTCATTGTGGCTATTGTACTCTGGCAATATACCAACACAGCCCCCGTATCACATAAGTTCCCCCTGCCCCAAATATATCACTGTCAGTTTCAGTTATGAACAGAAATTACACAAGCAAGAAATAGCCGAAACCTGCTTTTACTTACCAGGAAAGAGAGACAAGACAGTCATCAGTGCTCCCACCAGTCTATTTACTGGAGAAATATAGAACAACACCTGTGGGGAGAGGGATGAAGGGCAAATTAAAATGACAGCTTAAGTCAGAGAGAAAAACAAACAAGAGAATCTGAGGACATCTAAAAAAAAATAAAAAAAATCAGTTCATGGAGAATTTCACTTCGATAAAAGTCCCCATAACATTTTTATTCAGATAAATATTTAAAGAGAAGGCATAACCAGGCATTTACTATACTTGGATGATTCAATTTATACTGGTTGGTTGGATCAGTTTCAGAGGTGGTGAGAATGACTAGCTACAATCGTAATGACGGCTGAAGGTCATTTTTGCAATTCAATCAATCAATCAATCTGGTCCTTGCTGATGCTCACTGTTGAAAAGTGGGAGTGATACCACATTGCCTTTAGCTGACTGGAGAATTGCCCTAGTCAGGCAGTCAGAACGGTTTTAAAAACCCATCCATGTGAAGGAATACCTCTTCTTCCCACACACGGCCAAAGTTTTGTTTGTGGCGTGGTACATTATATATTTAAGATTAGTGCTTTCCATAATTCTAGTGTGTTTTTTCCTTTAGTTTGTCTGGGTGCACATTGACTCCCTTTCCCCCTGCAACAAGCCAGCAAATAACGTGATCCTGGAAATAAATATCCAAATGGCCACCATCTGGAGATGGTGTCTCAACCCAGCAGTAGTTGGAGTTTGACACACGCTTCCTCCTACCTGTGGGACAGGCATCAACCCATGGATTAATGGGAGTTGAGCCACAGAACAAAAGGCATCTTTCTGATCAAGAATGGGTGGCATTATTGGGCATACTGGCTTAGTATGTTTAAGGTCTTTGACTGTACAGGTTTCCCCACAACTATTCTGGAACCTTAGCAGCTGTTCAGAAGCAGTACAGGAAAACAGTGTGCTCTCTCTCTCTTTTTGCAGATGCCATGGTTCACTTTCTACTTCTAAATTCAGAAAGAATTCTCACATTATTCAATAGATGTCCAGCTTTTTCAGACTAGACTCATGTGTTTGAGTCATTTGAGCATGCCTGGGAAAGCTTCTCTCTCCACTTTTCCTGTGAATGTGTCTCTTGTGGTCTGTACACCTTCAGAATGGAATGATAGCTCAGTACTAATGTAACTACAATGTTTAGCTGTAATTATGAAATGCTACCATAATCAGTTTTTAAATCAAATAGGCAAGGCGGTTTCTAAAACATTTCTTGTACCAATGTAAAGTGAAACAATTATTTTTAATTCTAATGTTTAGCATATTTGTAGTAGACTTTTGAAATATTTGGGAAACTGTTCAACAGACCAGTGTAAATGTGGAAAGTGAAACAAACCCCACCCCATCATTACACTGAGATTACTGAAACTAAATGTTGTATAACACACAATAAATGTAGGAGTTTATGTATGTAATTTTAAACTGACAGGCTTTTTGGTGTACTCTGAGACTGTTGCTAAGATTACCATGTGGCACTGCTACTCACTTTTTTGGAATTAAACTCAACACGTCAGCTTTGGCAAATGAAAAAGTAGACAATGAGACACTGGTATCTTGATCATGCAATCAGGCCTGGTAGGGCACATGCCTTTGCCTTTACATAGCCCAGAGGAAAGCAGTGGGGCTTCACTTGGACAAAGGAATCTATGCTACTAATCCAATTGCAGGGTTTGGGCCTGAATTGCTTAAAACACCCAAACATCACATATGGCCACTAATTCTCATGTTCTTAAGCAGTTAGTTATTTTAAAACTAGAAATATCTATTTAAAAAACTACATTGAAAGAATGTTAAAGTAACAAGGCTAAGCAATGAAAAAAAAAATAGTATAAAATGCTCCAGTTAAGGTTGCACATCAAATCTTACTTTTACCCACTTCTATGAAGGCATTTCCTGTCTAATTACGCTTTCGTGTTTCCCAAAATACTTTTTCTACAACTTTAAATTACTCAAAATAAATCTAGTTAAAATGGTGGCAAAGCTCCAAAACAGACACTTAAACCAGTTTTATCCTTGCTTATATTGGTTGACCTTGAGTCATTAAAGTTACCAACTGAAGCAAAAATCTATATAAGCAAGGGTTAAACTGGTTTAAGTGTATCTACATTAGAGATTTGAGCTGATTTGATTAGATCAATTTTTTAAATTGATTTAGAGAAAATAGCACGCTCTTTGTACAGAAAAGGCTTGAGGATGTAGAAAAAATGTGGTATTATATCTGAGTAATTATAAGCTATCACAATGCATATAGGGCAGAGTTAAGGTTGTGCATGCAATCTTAATATATGCATTTCTTGACATCTCAGTTATTTTGTGCAACCTTGATAAAAAACTGTGCCCACATCTGATTTGTTGATATTACTTCCTGCCCTTCAATGAATGATTTTTTTGTAGTTGTCCTATAAAGGCAACTACAAGTCATTTCTGTCAAGGAGATGAACTCTTATAATTTAGCTTGTTCACTGGGGGAGCAAAGTAAGATGTTTACTTTTAACATGAAAAAAAAACATTGTAGGAAAAAAGGATCCCTGTGGTCACGTATTTGTGAGCTGATATTCAGTCACTTTACTGAAAGATCTTGACCCAACATTTGAATTTACAAATTGGTACTCTTTTGTTTCTATTTCTTATCTGTTTGTACATGTTCCAGATTCCTCTTAAATTGCCAAGACAGAACCTCTTTTAGGCAGTAAGACAGCCTGAAGAAAAATATAATTGAGACTTACACTTCTCTGTGGATTTAAGTTAGGATGACTTATTTATTTTAATATTTATTTTTATTGACTGTGAATCAAAGTTAACATGACTCGAGAGACATGAGCTTGGATACTAAATATATATTTCAGATAAGTATCCATACAATTCACAAAAATCTAAAACTTGAAAAAATCTAAAGCTTGCTTCCTTTGGTATTTATATTACTATTTGTTTTATGTTTAAATCAAGTTCTATTTTGCTGGACCTTATGCACCAAGAATTTTCACTCTGCAATGGTGAGGGCACTATTTAGGTCCTGATATTAAAAACTGTTATGAAAATTTCCCTACCCAAGCATACCAAATCTTACTTGCCTTTACTCTAGAGTACCTGTCAATAATGGAAAAAATTAATAGTGTGTGAGAAGAATTTATACACCAGCACACACACAGAGCAGTTAATCAAGGGGATAAAGTTTTCCAGTTTTATTTATACCTGCATGTAAATATACTTGAGCATTGGGTTTTACTCCAGACATATTTAGTGTAGTGTTTATCTTTCACTAACATATGCTCTATAGAGTCATATAAACAATTACATCTCCATTTCAACCCTCCCCTTCATCCCACAGACCCTACCTTTTTCTCTAGAAGAATCAATTTAAAAAGAATTAAGATCTGCAAAATAAGAAGGGAAAATTAACATGGTGAGTGACTAACAAACGGGGGGAAAAACACATTTACATGTGTGCACACGTGTGCAATACACATAAGTTCATCTTTCATTAAAAATGTTTCCCTTAGCTATTTCATTGGCCGGGAATGGCAAACCACAGCCACTGGGAGGTGCGGGGGGCCATGCCTGCGGATGGTCAACGTCAGCAAAATGTTTCGCTTCCTGCAATTAGATTACCCTGATGGGGCACATGCGGCCCACGGGTTGCCCACCACTGCTCTAAGCATTCCTAATTCCCACAATTTATGAAATAGCCCAGTGATTAGGGCACTTACCCAGGAGGTGGAAGGCCTGGTCTCAAATCCCCCTCTGCCTGAGAGAAACAGGGACATAAACCCAGTTCTTCACCTCCTGAAGGAGTGCTCTAACCACTGCACTATGGTATATTCTGAGGCAAGTTTCTCTCAATCTCTACTACTGAAGTTGTTCCACTTCGCATAAAACAACAAAATATTCATTCAGCCATAGAGAGAATGAGAATGACTCTATAGTCCAGCAGTTAGGGCACCAGCCCAAGATGTAGGAGAGTCAGGTTCAAGACCCTGCTCCTATCAAGCAGAGTGGGGATTTGAACCCGAGTCTTCCACATCCAACGTAAGTCCTCTAACCACTGGGATAACAGGTTTAAGTGGGATGGCACCACCATTTCCTACTCCTTGGTGTATGTGGGGGTTCTTTTGTGGGGTGTTTTTTTGTGATATATGCATAAAGGAAGTAAAGAGTACTTCAAACCTGCCTACTTCTAGTACGGGAGATACTTCTAGTAGGGGAGGGAGAGAATCCCTAACAAGGGTAGGGCCAATAGAGCAGGTTGCTACACCTCCTTCCCCACAACTCCTGGCAAGGAAATATGGGCAGTGTGTGGTGGCAGGAAGGGTGAGTGGCTGGAACATATCTCCAGATGGTATATGGTCCCTCAAACAACAACTCCCAGGTTGCATCAACCTGCATCTGAGGCCAGAAAGTCCCAGGAGGCTGTATCTAGCTCCTTAGCAGCACCCCTTAGGTACAGCAGAGAGCCTGGACCTCAAAATATGAAAAGTGTGTGTGTGCGCTTAGCTGTCAGTTGCTCATCATGCAACCTACATTTTTACCATGTAAAAAAAGCATGCTGCTGGTGTACTTTATTAGTCCTATGAAGAAAGCGTACCTTGTGTCTAAACTGAAGGACAAGATCTCGAGGAGACAGACCTAAAACATTGAGAACAAATCCATTAGTGAAGCATTGCAAGGGTATCAACTTCTTTCTTCCTGTCCCCCATTTTTCTATTGACCAAATTACATAAGCTAAAGTGACACACAATATTTTCCCATTCTCATGGAAAACATGCTGGTGATTTCATTAAAAGAATTCAAACCACCTTCTCTTCCTTCTAAGAATGAGAGTTGAAAGTAAGATGGAGACTCTGCATTCCAGAAGATGGCTATTTACTGTCATACTGAAGCCAAAGCATTTCACTATGGGAGCATTTGATTAAACAACAACTTTTATTTCTCTTTCTAGATCACAATTCTTCCTATGGTATGTGGAGCAAAGGATGTACGGGGAGATTTTTCAAGGCATAAAGGGCAGTTAGGTGCTCAACTCCCTTTGGAAGTCAAGAGGAACTGGGTTCCTAACTGCCATTTATGCCATTGAAAATTTCCTCCACAATTAAAATTTTCAAAAAAGCATAGTTTTCAGAAGGAGCTGAACAGCTCACTCACTAAATGTATATCATATCAAGAGGCATGACTGAACTATCATGGATTACAACCTAAAATGAGATCCACATTATGGAAAAACAGATAAAGGGTAGTTTACCTGAAAATTATTTAACTCCATAAATGAAAGGGAAAATAATGAAGTCCCATGCAGGCACAAAAACCCATGGTGCTAAATTTTAATCCACATAAACAAACTAGTTTAGAGGGAATGATTTGACTGATATAACATTATATATTATTGCTTGTAAAAACGTCCCTTACCAAGATAAACTTGTGACCCCTCCAGTGTAGTTCCGCCCAAAGAGCTATTCATATGCTCATAAAGTTCCTGTAGAAGTTAAATAAAAAATACTAATGGCATATGAATACCACATCCGATTAGTAACACCTGTTCTAAAAAGCTACCCAAGGGACCAGAATAAATAAATAAAATTTGTTTCAAAGAGATGGACAGACCAAAGAACATTTTTGCTTATAACCGGGTTGTTACTTTAAGGGTGTCATTGAAGATATTGTTTCTATATATTTTACTAATCAGAAATCTGTTCCTTTCTCAGATTCACAATAGGATAATATATTATTTCATGTAATTATTTAAAATAGCTGAATAGAAGTATCACCTATAAAAATGCAATACATATAAGAATACATTGATTAAAAAATGTTTATAACTTAAAATCTATAGTCATACACAAGGGGCATTATACTGTATTAGTATATATTGAAAAGTTACCTTAAGAATTGAAATTTGTGAGAAGTCTTTTTCTTCAAAATAGGCATGAGTAATGAGCTGTAGCTTTGCTTGAAGTAATCCATACAAAGGCTTGTGAGACAGAGAAATGGACATGTTATGTCATGAATGAAAGGCAGATGAAAAAAGCATGTTTGTTGCTCGTTTCCAGTTCCAGTGTCCTTCCTCCATATCCCCCAACTGTCCTTATGTTCTAATACAGATAGATGAAAGTGTAATTTTTAAAGACAAAAGCCCTCACTGTGCATTTTAATTAGGTAACAATTTTATCTTGTGTTTCATTGGCAGATAGTGCATTATCACTCAATATCCTGCCAGTAGTGTTGTGGGGACAGAATAAGCGGGAACTTCCCTGCTTCGTCTTGCTCATGCAGTTGAATTCATCTCTCAATAAAGAATTCTCTTCTTTCCCTGTAAAGTGTAGTTGCATAGTCTGAATGTAAAAAGCAGCCTGCATCGCAATGTAGACTCCCAAATAACTGAGAGCTACACCTAATGTATTCTGAAGACACGTCATATTCCACATAACATATTACACTCACCACTAGAAAGAAGCTTCATTTCACAGTTGTCCATTGTTAGGTTTTTCATTATCTGATAACTTAACTAGTAATTTTATAGTGTATAACTCCCACCCTCCACCATAAAGTATCACCATGGATATATCTACACTTAAGTTGGAGGTATGGTTGCAGCATTGGCTGGCATACCCATGCTATCTTAAATCTAGCTAGCGGTGAAGACATAGTAGCATGGGCTAGCAAAGTAAGTACATACCCAGGGTCCCCAGCATACTTCTACAGCCTGCACTGAAATCTGTGCCATCATGGTGTCACTATTTTTAGTCATAGTAGCAAGTCTAAAGCTAGCATGGATACATCAAATCATGCTGCAACCACACTTCCAATTGCAGCATAGACATACACTGAATGGAATATACAATTACTGACAGGCTTCCTGGAACAATTATTAAAAATGCAAATAGATCATATCAAGACTCACGATAAAGTACATGCATTTTTCCATGCAGTGGTGTTGTAGTCATGTCAGCCCAAGGATGTTGGAGAGACAAGGTGGATGAAGTAATATCATTTACTGGACCAACTTCTGTTGGTGAGAGAGACACGCTTTTGAGCCACACAGAGCTCTTCTTCAGGTCTGGAGAAGGAACTCCTAGTGTCACAGCAAAAGCTGGGAGTACCTTTCCCAAACCTGAAGAGCTCTCTGTGGCTCAAAAGCTTGTTTCCCTCACCAACAGAAGTTGGTCCAACAAAAGACATTACCTCACTCACCTTGTCTCTCCAGTTGAAGGAGTTATAATAAAATTTGAGTGCGTTGGCCTTCTAACATAGCTGTGATTTCAGTGCTCATTTTGTTACATTTTAAAGTGTTTCTAACAAAGAACATTTAAAATAATGAAAGTTTCCAAACAAAAATTTGTCAAACCTGTTTTCTGTGTGTATTCTTTAAAAACAAAAGTTTAAATATTTGTTCGTCACTCTCTTACCAGCTGACTTAGAACACAGACACTTTTCTGTACTGTTTCTCGGGTGACATCTGCTTGCCGCACTTTCAGTGCCTAAGAAAAGAGTATTACAATATTTTTACATATATGTATTTTTAAAATTATTTTTAAAGCCAGTTACCAGAAAACCACCACTGATCGAAAACAAAACCCAGAATGTGCTATTTGAGAATGGGCCTACCCAGTGACATACAAATGACATTTTTAATAAGGTATGCAACAACTTTTTAGATGACAGAAAAAAAGATTTTTTTCTAATGTACAGATTGTGATTAATAAACCAAATACATTTTTTTGCCAAATACTAGTAAGCCAAATATAATGAAACCTGAGACTATACTAATACATATCTAACATTCCTACTGAAATCAAAAATCCGTTCTTCTATCTTTTGTAAGAAACTCCTCAGTGACAAAGTCATAAAAATCTAGTAAGCTGCACAAGTACCTAAGCAGTTCCTTTTCGATGGTCAGTGAAACCAAGCTGGACAGGTGTTTGCCACTGTAGGTGTTGTATGTGAATGTCTAAATGCATTTTAAAGTTGAAAAAAGACCTTTCCACTGTGGCTGCAGAGTAAGGAATAATCAGAATTAAGGTAGCCAATTTTTTGACCTTAGAGAAGCAAGTTTGTAAATCCAGCACATGAATAGTTCTATACAAGTCAAATGTACCTTTCTCTTGCCACTGTTCTCATTTGTACACAGCTTGGAATACAATCTACTAATGTAAAAAATATTTGGATAAGATGCTTCTTCCAGAGATTCGAGAGCATTAACCAGAAAATGTGTCTGGAACTCCTTGAATTGTTTTGGATTCAGCAACTGTACAAATTAAAGTTTCTCTACACTTTCAAATTGTACCAATAACTATTATCTGACATTGTCAACAACCTCAAAGAAGAGACATTTATACATTGCTTGGCCTTCACTTGCTCTTTTTTCCCCTCAAGGTTCACATGCACCTAACTCTGACACCTCTTTCCAAAACTCATCAAAAATTTGTTGCTTTCGACTAATAGGCTTGACCATCTCGGGAGTCTGCTGAATACAAAACCCAATATCATACATCTTGGTTTGAAGAACATGAAACATCACTTCTGTCACTTCAAACGTTGTTGTAGAGGCAAAGGAGAAACACAAACTGAAAATTATCAAGCACAGTTAGCAAACCCATGGCTGAGTGAAAAGACTGATCATCCCAAGCTACTGGATTCTGCACCACACTTTTGAAGAGTTCGGTCAGAGCGTCTCTGCCCATTTTACAGTTTGTACAAGCCTTGAATGAAAATTCCACCTTGTGGTACAAACAGAAGGCTGTCTCTGTTTAACTAGGTTTCCAAGAAGTTCAGTCCTTTGAAGATTGAGAGGAAAAAACTAGATATTCCTTCTAAATTTTTGAAGAAAATCAGTCTGCTACTGTTTGCTGCAAAATTGAGGACAAGATTTAAAAAACACAGACATAGCAATGAACAAAAAGTGCACAAAGAAACTTTTCATGAGCACGTTTCTGAGGCCTACCTACGTCACCTGCCATTACTGCTGCACTGCCATATGTCAGAGCTACAAACCTTGTCAACAAATTTAGACTTCTGGCACACAGTTTCAACATGCTGGCAAAGTCAGCTGCAGTTTGATGGTTACTAATGTCATTAAGAGCAACAAAGTGTTCCGTAACATCACTATTCTTGGTCACATAATGCAGTACAGTCAAAAGCTGGACTTATTGGGACTATCTGACGTTCCATCAAGTAAAATAGCAACAAATGGTGTTTCCTCAATTTCTTTGGCAATGGCATTAAGTTGGGTATTACTTACTGCTTTGATGAAGTTATTCTGAATTGTTCAATGTTCCAGAAAATAAAGTAGATGGTTTCCAAATGCTGCTTGAGTAAAGGATCTAACTCCCTGACTAATTCTAAGGTTTCTACATAATTGCCATGACTCAGGGAGTCATCCGTTTAGTTATCCCTAAAAAACACAAGCTCTTGTTCTATGAGGTTACATAAAACACAAATTAGTCTTTGCAAATAGCCTGATTCTGACAGTCTTTTTATTGTGTTGTCTCACAGCACTTCTCCACAGCTCATCTAACTGAAGATCAGTGCAAGCTTGTCCAAATGTTCGTAACTGTATACATCCTGTATAGGTGTTGCTGGCTACTAGTGACAACCACAAGCTCTATAATGGTTCTTTAGGTTGTTGTATCCTGCCTTGTTCCATACATTCTTTTCATTGATGAAAAGTAGACAGGGTCAGTAGTATAGCTTGTTTGTTTTCACACACTCACAGATCCATTCACAATTATACACAGCTTCACAGAAATACAGTTTCAGATCCCTAATTGCAATTTTGGTTTAGGCTTCCATTATTTATAATGTGTGTTTCTGTTGTAGTCTATTGCACTAAATGAATTATTGAACAAATTTGGCACAAAACTTTCCATCCTGATGAGGAGTTAACATTGCTAGCTCTGTTCAATCACAGATGACACAATTCTACACTTGCATGCCTAAGCTAATTTTTCCAGTGCACAGCTGGTCAGGAAGTCAGCTGCCTACAGTCAGGTTGCCTAGGCAATGTGATGTAACTCGGAGCACTGCACGCCTTGCCAGCAAAACAAGACAACAGCCAACATGAACAGATTAATTACATGCAAGGCTTTCATATGCTTGTAGAATAAAACATTTTTTGTGAATTCTGAGGCATGCAATGCATGTGCTGCATACATAGACAGCATGCCACTCCGCCTAGTTCATTGCTGTCTATGGCCCTCCCCCCATGTTGCTGCCACTGAAAATTCCATCGACTTCAATGGTGCAGTATCAGACCTTAAGGCAATATGCTTTACAACACTACAAATAGTCAGAACAATTGGTCACAGTTGTTCTTAACTCGCTGCACAGACAGTAGTTGCAAACAAAATCATAGGGTATGTCTACACTACGAAATTAGGTCGATTTTATAGAAATCAATTTTTAGAAATCGATTTTATACAGTCGATTGTGTACGTCCCCACTAAGAGCATTAAGTCGGCGGAGTGCGTCCTCAATACCGTGGCTAGCATCGATTTACGGAGCGGTGCACTGTGGGTAGCTATCCCACAGTTCCCGCAGTCTCCGCTGCCCATTGGAATTCTGGGTTAAGCTCCCAATGCCTCATGGGGCAAAAACGTTGTCGAGGGTGGTTTTTGGTACATGTCATCAGTCACCCCTCCCTCCCTCCCTCCATGAAAGCAACGGCAGAAAACCGCTTCGTGCCTTTTTTCCTGGGCTACTTCTGCAGACGCCATAGCACGGCAAGCATGGAGCCCGCTCAGCTCACCGCAGCTGTTGTGAGCATTGTAAACACCTCGCGCATTATACTGGAGTATGTGCAGAACCGGGCTAAGAGACGCCAGCACAAGGACGATTGTGAGGAGGACATGGACACAGACATTCCTGAAAGCACGGGCTGTGGCAATTGGGACATCATGGCGGCAGTGGGGCTGGTTGATACAGTGGAATGCTGATTCTGGGCCTGGCAAACAAGCACAGACTGGTGGGACTGCATAGTGTTGCCAGTATGGGATGATTCACAGTGGCTGCGAAACTTTCGCATGCATAAGGCCACTTTCCTTGAACTTTGAGAGTTGCTTTCCCCTGCCCTGAAGTGCAGGAATATTAAGATGAGAGCTGCCCTGACAGTTGAGAAGCGAGTGGCAATAGCCCTGTGGAAGGTTGCAATGCCTGACTGTTACCGGTCAGTAGGGAATTAATTTGGAGTGGGCAAGTCTACTGTGGGGACTGCTGTGATCCAAGTAGCCAATGCAATCACTGACGTTCTGTTAACAAGGGTAGTGACTCTGGGAAACGTGCAGGTCATACTGGATGACTTAGCTGCAGTGGAGTTCCCTAACTGTGGTGGGGCAATAGACGGAACACATATCCCTATCTTGGCACTGGACCACCTTGCCAACCAGTATGTAAGCCACAATAGGTACTTCTCAATGGTGCTGCAAGCACTTGTGTATCATAAGGGACATCAATGGGGGAAGGCCAGGAAAGGTGCATGACGCTCGCATCTTTAGGAACTCCAGGCTGTTCGAGCAGTTGCAAGAAGGGACTTACTCCCCAGACCAGAAAATTACTGTTGGGGATGTTGAAATGCCAATAGTGATCCTTGGGGACGCAGCCTACCCCTTGCTCCCATGGCTCATGAAGCCGTACACAGGCAGCCAGGACAACAGTAAGGAGCAGTTCAGCTATAGGCTGAGCAAGTGCACAATGGTGGTAGAATGTGCCTTTGGACGTTTAAAAGCTCGCTGGCTCTGTTTGCTGACCAAGTTAGACCTCAGTGCAACCAACACTCCCATTGTTATTGCTGCTTGCTGTGTGCTCCATAATATCTGTGAGAATAAGGGGGAAGATGTTTATGGCGGGGTGGGAGGTTAAAGCAAATCGCCTGGTGGCTGATTTTGAGCAGCCAGACACCAGGGTGATTAGAAGAGCACAGCTAGGCACGCTGCACATCAGAGAGGGTTTGAAAACCAGTTTCATGACTGGCCAGACTACGGTGTGACAGTTGTGTGTTTCTCCTTGATGCACACCCACCCCCTTTGTTGATTTTATTTCCGTGTAAGCCAACCACCCTCCCCCCTTTGAAATAAAGTAACTATTGTTTTGAAACTATGCATTCTTTCTTTATTAATTAAAAAAAAAAGTGAGATAACTGACCAGGTATCCTGGGTGGGGTGGAGAAGGAGGGAAGGACAAGGGCACATTGCTTATTGTAGCCACACTACAAATCAAAACTGTTTGAATGACAGCCTTCTGTTGCTTGGGCCATCCTCTGGAGTGGAGTGGCTGGGTGCCCGGAGCCTCCCCTCCAACCACGTTCTTGGGCGAGGAGGATATGGAACTTGGGGAGGAGGGCAGGCAGTTATACAATGGATGCAACGGGGGTCTGTGCTCTTGTTGGCTTTCCTGCAGCTCCAACAGATGCTTCATCGTGTCCGTTTGCTCCCCCATTAGCCTCAGCATCGCCTCCTGCCTCTGCTCATCGTGGTCACTTAATGCTTTCCTGGCCTCTGACACTGAATGCCTCCATGCATTAAGCTGTGCCCAACTGGTGCGGGAGGACTGCATGAGCTCGGAAAACATGTCATCGTTTTTTTGCCTTCTAATCTGCGATAACCTCAGAGACGGAGATGATAGAGGGAGCATAGAAACATTTGCACCGGGGGTGGTGGTGGTGGGGGAGATAAAAAGGGAGACTCTTTCACAGTGAATCAAGCAATTCACAGCAGACAGCACATGTGTTTTAGGTACAAGGTCGCATTTTGCCTTTTATATTGAGCGCCTGCCGGTATGCTGACACATCACACATGGTTGGGCAACAGAATTCAGTTTCCAGGCAGCCATGTTAAGACTTTTGGTACACAGGGTTGGCTACTTATGCCTTCATAACATGTGGGAATGGTTTCAAACTGCAGTGCCATCCTTTCCCATAACAAGCAATGCCAGTTGGGTTTGCCATTTAAAAGGAGGGGCTGCAGTTTTTGGGTGGATGTACAGCACACACCTCCCCCCACCCAACCGCGTGGCTATTCTCTGGGATGATCCATTTTAGCCAAGCGCAAACAGCCCAGCATGAACGGGGTCCTTTTACTGTTCCCTTACAAAAATTCCCCTATTTCAACCAGGTGACCATGAATCATATCAGTCTCCTGAGGCTAACCCAGAAAGACATAGACTGAATGTTGCTTGAATGCGACCGAAACCCAGGACCATTCACTGCCATGCTTTGTGCTGCAACGATTCCAGACTACTTGCTACTAGCTTGGCATGGTAAAGTGTCCTATCATGAAGGATGAAAAAAGGCAGCCCTCCCCAGAAATCTTCTGCAAAGGCTTTCAGAGTACCTCCAAGAGAGCTTCACAGAGATGTCCCTGGAGGATTCCCACTCCATCCCCAGACATGTTAACGGACTTTTCCAGTAGCTGTGCTGGCCGTGAATGCATCCCAATTCTTCAGGGCAAATCAAACATTAAACACTATTTCTTTTAAACCCTGAACTGTAGTTACAAATGTGCACTCACCAGAGCTGCCTTCTCCAGTTTCAGGGTCAGGGATCCCGCCTGGGGAGGGTATTGGCTCCAGGGTGATGAAAAGGTCTTGGCTGCCGGGGAGAACGGATTCACCACTTGCCTGCTGTGCCTTCTCCTCCTCCTCCTCCACAAAATCCTCCACACTGTTGCGTGAGACTCCTCCCTTGCAGGTGTCCACGGACAGTGGTGGGGTAGTGGTAGGGTCCCCCCCCAGAATGGCATGCAGCTGATCATGGAAGCAGAATGTATGGGGCTCTGACCCAAGCAACCGTTTACCTCCTTTGTCTTTTGGTAGGCTTGCTTCAGCTCCTTAACTTTCATGCGGCACTGCTGTGTGTCCCTGTTGTAGTCTCTCTCCACCATGCCCTGTGCGATTTTGGCATATATATTAGTATTTCTTCTTTTTGATTGCAGTTCGGCTTGCACAGATTTTTCTCCCCATACACCAATCAGATCCAGTGTCTCCCTTTCAGTCCATGCTGGAGCTCGTTTTCGATTCTGGGGGGACTGCACGGTCACCTGTGCTGCTGAGCTCACCATGCTGACCAAACAGGAAATGAAATTCAAAATTTCCCGGGGCTTTTCCTCTGTACCTGGCTAGTGCATCAGAGTTCAAAGTGCTGTCCAGAGCGGTCACATTGGAGCACTGTGAGATAGCTTCCAGAGGCCAATACCGTTGAATTGCGTCTGCACTACCCCAAATTCGACCCAGCAAGGTCGATTTTAGCGCTACTCCCCTCGCCAGGGAGAAGTACAGAAGTCGATTTTAAGAGCCCTTTAGATCGATGGAACAGGGTTGGTTGTGTAGACGCGTTCATTTTAAAATCTACCTAACGTGGCTAAATTTGACCTAACCCCGTAGTGTAGACCAGAGCACAGAAATGTTAAGCTGAAAGGGACCTCAAAAAGCCATCTAGTCCACCCCTACTCCCCGATGCTGAGGCAGGACTAAGTATACCTAGACAACTTCTGACAGGTGTTTGTCAAACTTGTTCTTAAAATCCTCCAAAGATGGGGATTCCACAATCTCCTTTGGCAACCCTTATAGTTTGAAAGTTTTTTCTAATATCTAACCTAAATCTCCCTTGTTGCAGATTAAGCCTGTTACTTCTTGTCCTACTTCTAATGGATAAGGAGAACAACTAATCGTTGTAACAGCTCTTAACATATTTGATGACATTTATCAGGTCATTCCCCTCAGTCTTCTTTTCTCAAGACTAAACACACACAGGTTTTTTTAATCTTTATACGTCAGGTTTTTTTTAAACCTTTTTATCATTTTTTGTTGCTCTCTTCTGGACTCTCTCCAATTTGTCCATGTTTCCTAGCATGTGGTGCCCAAACGTGGACACAATACTCCAGGCTGACCTTGACAGTGCAGAGCAGATTGGAACAATTCTCTCCTATGTCTTACATATGACACTCCTGTTAATACACCCCAGAATTACATTTGCCTTTTTTCACAACTGCATCACAATGTTGTTGCATATTCTATTTGTGATCCACTGTAACCCCCAGATCCTTTTGTGGGATAGTAGTTCCTAGCCAGTTTATTCTCCATTTTATAGTTGTGCATTTGATTTTTCCTTCCTAAATGTATAACTTGCACTTGTCTTTATTGAATTATATCTTGTTGATTTCAGAGCAATTCTTCAATTTATCAAAATCATTTTGAATTCTAATCCTGTCCTCCCAAGTGCTTGCACCCCTCCCAGCTTGGTGTCATCTGAAAATTTTATGAGCAGAGTCTCCACTCCATTATCCAAGTCATTAATGAAAATATTAAATAGTACCGGACTTATAACAGATCCCTATGGAGCTCCACTAGATATGCTCTCTCAGTTTGACAGTGAACCATTGAAAACTATTCTTTGAGTATAAGTTTTCAACCAATTATGCAACAACTTTATAGTACTTTCATCTAGACCACATTTGACTAATTTGCTGAGTATTACTCAGATGCTATGCACAGTCTTTGATACTGAAGACTGTTGAAAAGGCACCAGCATAAATAGAAGGCAATGGGATGGGGAAGAAACAGGTGATTTGACAAGCAAAAGGCCACAACCTCTCCCTCCTCCTTCTCTGACACAATACCTATACAAAGGGACCAGTTGAAAAGCTTTTGCCTGGAAAGAGTGTGTCATGCTCGGGCATTTTCTTCTAGCCAGCTGTAAATGGAAGTGGCAACACCTGTGGCGTCAGCTACTCTCTCAGCTAGAAGAAATAGTTCTAACATTTATCAGCAGGGCTAGAAAGGGTAGAGACAGAAATCATATAGTCAAATGATTCTCTTATACTGTACAAAACAGCAACAATGTGGATTACAGCCCACATATCTACCAAAGAGCCAGATTGGGCAGAATTCTGAAGTTGTTGCTACATAAAACACATATTGCTTTATATTCCACTTGTTCCAAAACAGTTCAATTTAAAATCTATTTACCCTCTTAGTGGTTAGTAAACAGCAGAGACTGAAATCAGCAGTATAACAAAACTAAGTTAAAACAACCATACAGTTAAATACAGACAGACTTTAACCACAGGTTACCACAATAAGGCCCTATTGCACAAATATTGAATAAACCAGAAGCAATACAAAAATAATAATAAAATTGCAATTATGCATTTAATATTGTACAAGAACAAACAGACTTTAACGGAATCCAAATGTGATTGGGGGACAATATAAAGTACACAGCATGTCATTTAGCACTTCTGAAATAAAAGTTATCCAGAACTCCCTCTAAAAACTATTAGACATTCAAGGTTGTTGCATGTCATTGGAAAGGTTATTATACATATTTTAAAATAAGTGTGTAATAACATTAGAGAGTAATTATAACTACAAACATTTATAATGTGCCCACCACTTTTTAAAATCTTGGCACGTTGCACATATATCAGATCAAGTACAAGACAATTTCCCCAAAGAGAGTGGGACAATACACACTACAACCTCCTTACTACCCTTGCAGCCCCAAAATACTTCCCTGAAAATCTAATTGGTCTGGACAATAGAGAACCACATTTAATGGAAAACCTGTGCAAAGGAGAATTTTGATCCACCTTGAAAATTTACTTTTTGCAAAGGAGACCAATATCTTTTCTGGAAATAAAGGAGTTACATGAAGGAAGAATTTGTGTCTGTGCAATAGACAATAGAGGTACCCAAAGATCTTCTAAGGGCTGCTACTGGAATAATTTAAACCTGCTTTCAGCATTTCCCTGGCAATATAAATTCTTAGCTAGTCTGACAGATTCTTCCAGCTTACTTCAGCTTCTGGGAGCTCTTGCTTGGTAGATTCACTGTAACCAAAACATATAATGGGATGTGTAGGGAGACTGACATGGACCACAATGATCCTGGTGGTGAAAGGACAGACTTCTTCAGCTCTGAAGGTGCCTACTCTGCAGATTCATAGGTTTCAAGGCCAGAGGGACCATTCTGATCATTTAGGGTTGATCTCTTGCATAACGAAGGTCATATAATTTCACCCATTCATTTCTGCAATTTTACTCTTGCATATTTGCAACTATAAATTACCTTGGCTTCAATCTGCCTATAGCAAGAGACACCGTATATTGTGGTTCGATCTCCACATCTTGGTGGCAAGTGGAAAAACACAGTATCTAAGAAAGGAGAGAAAAAGCTTCATCAGCCACCAACAGAACGATATATCAACATTTTGTATTTTCAGCTCTGTAGTCATCTTTTTCAACATTACTCTCATTTACAAAAGCCTTACTCAAGAAATTGCACTTTCTACCAGCTCTACCCTTTTGTAAGTAGAGCTGAAGTCTTTTTGTCTAAACCTGTGACCCAACTGCTCAAGTAACTACTAAACAACTCACTTTGTCTCCATACAAAGGTGCCAAATAAGCAATATTTATGCTATGACGTGACAAAGGGCACTAAAAAAAAAAAAAGAGCTTTTCATTATAACCTATAGGATTTACTTCAAAGCTATACAGTGTTTAATAATTATGCAAACAGATAGATATACTACTGCCACTAACTGTTAATTCAGGGGTTCTCAAACTGGGGGTCACGAGGTTATTACATTGGGGGGGTCATGAGCTGTCAACCTCCACCCCAAACTCCGCTTTGCCTCCAGCATTTATAATGGTGTTAAATATATAAAAAAGAGTTTTTAATTTATAAGGGGGGTTGCACTCAGAGACTTGCTATGTGAAAGGGGTTACCAGTAAAAAAGTTTGAGAGCCACTGTGTTAATTGCTAATTTACAGATACAGCAAAGGCAAAGCAGTCATTAGAAGAATTCTGTTTTGCAGTTCACAACAACATTTCACTATGAAGCAAACCCTGTCTTGAGAGTGACTAAAATTGGTTACTGACTTTGTAATAATGAAATGAAACAGAACTGTACTTAAAAATATGGAGTAGTCTCTTGAGACAAGGAGTTAGGTACTAAAAATTGTCAGTCCCTTTTATAGATTTCACTACATTCTAAAGAGATAGGCTAGGGGTTTAGTAGAATTTTTAATAAATGTCTCTCCAAGCCAATAAACAAGTAGCCTAATTCCCCATTTCATGGAACCCTAGTAACTCCTACACTGTGAATTACTCATAACCTGCACAGGAAAATCAGGCCCAATATGTTATAGTAAATTTACAGTAATCTTAATTTGAAATACATTTGGTAATCCCAAATGAAATCTTTAGTGTGTTTCTGGCCATAAAACTCAAGGATATACACCTCACCAGGTTTAGTTGCTTTGTTGCTATGCTAGCTTTGAAGCAATCTCTCTTACTTCAAAATATGCATTAATGACCTGTTGCTGTGGTAATGAAATGACAGAAAGTCAACTATTTAGCTTTCATGCATAGGACTGTGGCACTGAGCCAATGTAGAAACAACTTCACTCACCTGCTCCTACTTCCTGCTTTAGAATGCACTCAGTAGATCATTTGATATTTAATTATACAGAAATGAAACAAAGTCAGGACCCAACACAGAGTCAAGGAGTGGCCTTTTACTGATGCAAAGATAAATTCTTTTGATACAACTCCTATACTTTTGCTACCAATTCCAGATGAAATACCTCTAAAATTTAGAGGGTCAGACAATTTGCATTAGAAACATAACAAAACCCTAACTAAAAGTAGTATCAGGGTATTTGTGTGGATTTTACAATTTCTTCTTTTTAAAAATTTTCTTCTCCTCTGTTGCTGTGCAGAGGAAAAACAGTGACTCATCTTCTCATAACTTTTGTTCTTCGAGATGTGCTGTTCATTCCAATCAGGTGTGTGCACGCCGTGTGCATGACAGCCAGAAGATTTTCCCCTAGCAGTATCCATAGGGTCGGCCTGGGCGCCCGCTGAAGTTGCGCCTTCATGGCACCTAATATAGGGCCCTGCCAACCCAACCTGACCCCCCCCCCATCAGTTCCTTCTTACCGGGTACCCTGACAGAGGGGTAGGATGGAGGGTATTGGAATGGACATGAACAACGTATCTCGAAGAACAACATTTACGAGAAGGTGAGTAACCGTTTTTTCCTTCAAGTGCTTGTTCATATCAATTCAAAGCAGGTGAATCACAAGCCCTTCAGGAGGCAGGGTCAGAGTTGTCCACCAGCTAGAATACCGCTCTACCAAAGGTCATGTCGTCTCTGGCCTGCTGGGTAATCGCATAATGTGCAGGGAAAGTGCGTATTGCAGACCACGTTGCTGCCCTGCATATTTCCTGGGTAGGAACCGGAGCTAGGAAAGCTGCTGAAGAGGCCTGCACCCTGGTGGAGTGTGCAGTGATTGGAGGGCTCGCACCTGGGCCAAGTTGTAGCACTGTCAAATGCAGGACATGATCCACAACGAAATTTGTTGGGAAGAGACTGGAAGACCCTTCTGTCCGCCACAGCCACAAACAGTTGAATGGACTTCCGGAATGGTTATGTTCTTTTAATATAAAAGGCAGGGGGTCTGAAGATATACAAAGAATGAAGCCTCTGCTTTCTGCCCCTCGAGTGTAGCTTAGGATAGAACACTGGAGGAAGATGTCCTGGTTGATGTGAAACTGGGAGACAACCTTTGAGAGGAAAGCTGGATGTTGCCCGAGCTGAACCTTGTCCTTACAGAACATGGTGTAAGGGGGCTCTGATGTTAGGGCCTTGAGCTCAGACACCCCCCTGGCTGAGGTTATTGCCACCAGAAATGCCACCTTGTACGAGAGGTAGAGCAGGGAGCATGTCTCTAGTGGTTCAAAAGACAGCGCCGTCAATCTGGAAAGGACCAGGTTGAGGTCCCAGGGTGGGACCGGCTTCCTGACTTGCGAATATAGCCTGTCGAGACCTTTGAGGAAACGGCTGACCATAGGGCTGGCAAAGATTGACCGGACCTCTGAGCCTGGATGGAAGGCAGAGATGGCAGCCAAGTGAACCGTTACTGACAACATGGACAGCCCCTGCTGCTTGAGATGGAGAAGATAGTCTAATATAAGTTGCACAGAGATGAGTGTCAGGGACGAATGATGCTGCGCCAACCAGATTAAAAATCTCTTCCACTTGGCAAGATAGGTAGCCCTGGTGGAGGGCTTTCTACGGCCAAGGAGGACTTGTCTAACTGGGTCTGAGCAAGAGAGCTCCGTTGGGTTCAGCCATGGAGCTTCCATGCCGTGAGGTGCAGCGACTCAAAGTTTGGGTGCTGAAGTTGACCGTGATCCTAAGTTAGTAAGTCTGGGAAGAGCGGCATGGTGACTGGAGCTTCCAGGGACATTTCCAGGAGTGATGTGTACCAGTGCTGGCGAGGCCAGGATGGGAATATCAATATCACTGAAGCTTGTTCCCTCTGTATCTTGAGGAGCACCTTGTGAACGAGAGAGATAGGCAGAAACACGTATAGGAGACAGCCTCCTCCCATGGGAAGGCTGAACGTGACCGCGATGGAACCAGGGCTGTGATTCCAGAGGGAGCAAAACTGCTGGCACTTCCTGTTGTGTCACGTGGCAAACAGGTCTATCTGGGGAAAACCCCACTGATGGAAGATTGAGTTTGCAACATCCGGGCGAAGGATCGACCTGCTGAGATAGTCCACCAACTCGTTCTGTACTCCAGAGAGGTATGATGCTTTCAGATGTATCAAATGCTCTACACAGAAGTCCCGCTTCCTGGTACAGGGGACAGAAGCATGCACCCGCCTGTTTGTTGATATAAAACATTGCCGTGGTGTCGTCTATCATAACTGATACACATCTCCCTGTCAAAGTGGGCTCGGAAAGTCTGGCATACAAGGCACACCGCTCTCAACTCTGACACTGATGTGGAGAGCGAGTTCCGCCTGAGACCAGAGGCCTTGTGTCCTGAGGTCTTCCAAATGTGCTCCCCAGCACCAAGGCTGATGCATCCATCACTAGCGAGAGAGACAGCTGGGGGCTGGTGAAGGGGACTCCTGCACATACTACCTGTGGGTCAAGCCACCACAGGAGGGAGTCGAGTACCGGGCAGGGTTACAATCCTGTCGAAGCTGTCCCAGACTGGCTGATACACTAACACTAGCCATAACTGAAGAGATCAAAGTTTGAGTCTGGCATGCTGTACTACATAGGTATAAGCCACCACACGTCCCAGGAGTTTCAGGCAATTCCTCGCGGTGGTGGGGAACTGCCTGAGACCTTGTATGGTGTCGCCGAGGGACTGAAGCCTTGCTTTCAGGAGGTATGCCCTGGCTTGTGTTGAGTCCAGTACCGCCCCTATAAACTCTATCCTCTGGACCGGGGACAACTTTGATTTCCCCTCATTCAGAAGGAGGCCCAGTTTGTCGAACGTTGTTCTTTTGAAGTCGACTTGTGCCTCCACTTGAGACCTGGAGCGGCCCTTGATGAGTCAGTCATCGAGGTACGGGAACACCTGTACCTGCCGCCTGCACAGGAACGCAGCCATGACTGCCATGCACTTGGTAAACACTTTAGGTGCTGCCGACAGGCCGAATGGAAGGACTGTAAACTGGTAGTGGGTGTTGTTCACCACAAACCTGAGGTATTTTCTGTGGGACAGAATTATTGCTATGTGAAATTACGGGTCCTTCAAGTCGAGAGCGGTATACTAGTCTCCTGGATCTAATAAAGGGATGATGGAGGCCAAAGAGACCATGCGGAACTTGAGCTTCGTCATGAACTTGTTGAGTTCTCACAGGTCTAGGATGGGCCTGAGCCTGCCTTTGGCTTTCGGTATTAGGAGATACCGGGAATAGAAACCCTTGCCCGTCTGCTCCTGAGGAACCTCTTCCACTGCCCCTAGCGAAAGGAGCAAGTGCACCTCCTGTATAAGGAGTTGCTCGTGAGAGGAGTCCATGAAGAGGGATGGGGAAGGAAGGCAATGGGGGGGGGCACAGAATTGGATGGAGTATCCTCTCTCTACCGTGCGGATCACCCAGCGGTCTGAAGGGATACGGGACCATGTACAGTAGAAAAGGGAAAGGGAAAGGACAAAAAGGTGAGGCAGGGTAGATCCAGTTCTTGTTCTGGTGTGCCGTCCTCAACCACACCTTCAAAAGGCCGGTTTGGGGCCAGGGCAGCTTGGGTTGGCCAGAGCCCTGGCCTGAGGATGAGTGTGGCCTCTTCCTGACTCCCCTATTCCTCTTCCGGGAACCATATGGTCTGTTTTGCTGGTAAAACCGCAGAGGAGGCTGCGGCCTAAAGTGCCTGCACTGTGTACCAGGGGGGTGTATGCCCAGGGATTTGAGGGTGGCCCTCAAGTCTTTTAAACTGTGAAGTTTCCTGTCTGTCTTTTCAGAGAATAGGGCCTGACCTTCAAAGGGGAGTCCTTCGTGAGGGAGTCCAGAGACCTGAAGCCAAGAGGACCTTCTCATGGCCACCACGGTAGCCATGGTTCAGGAGGCCATGTCGCCACCGTCAAGAGCCAACTGCAAGAGGTCCTGGAAATGAATTTGCCTTCCTCCACCAAAGCATTAAATTCGGTGCAGGAGTCTGGTGGTAATAGCTCATCAAACTTGGCCATTGCTCCGCAGGTGTTAAAGGAGTACCTACTAATAATGGCATGCTGGTTTGAAATGTGGAGCTGTAAACAACCGATGGAGTAGACTTTCCTCCTGAACAAGTTCACCTTTTTCACCTCCTGATTTTTAGGGAAGGGTCCCTGGAACCCATGATGCTCCCTTTGGTTTGTAGCATCCACCACCAAAGAGTTGGGTGGAGGATGAGAATAGAAATGCTCGTATCCCTTTGAAATAGCATCTCTCATTTCTCTTAGCTGTAGGGGGCAAAGAGACCGGAGTGTGCCGCAAAGTTTTTGTGGTCTCATTTATAGACTTGATGAGTGGGAGCGCAATATGCGAGGGCCCAGAGGGGGCAAGGATGTCCACCATGGGATCAGCATCCTCTACCAGTTGCTCTGCCTGGATCCCCAGGTTCTGGGCCACCCTACGCAACAACTGTTGCAGAACTCTGTTATCCTCCAAGGCCAGGGTTGTTGAAGTGCCCCCAACGGCCTCATCTAGGGAGGACAAGAATGATAGCACCGGCACATGGCCTTGGTCACTGCCCTCGACACCAAGATGGTCACACTGTTTGTTAGGTTACTCTATTGCTGGTGCCAAGGTGGTTGGTGCCGGTGCTGAGGTCCAAGCGGAAGGCGGAGGTATCAGCATAGTCTCCGGTGCCAGCTGCTCTAAGGGGGTGAAGGATGCTGACACAACCGACACTGACCTGGATCTTGAAGCCTGGCTCTGACCCTGGGCTTGATGATTGGACTCCCTGGGCCTAAAAGGCCACTGAGCTGGTGGTTGCCATTGAAGTGGCCAGGGTGCTGGAGGATCTAGACCTCCTGCTGCTGGACCTATCTGAGTGCTAGGACTCCACCTCAGACTCCGAGGTCTCCGGAAAGGAAGACCACGGAGGAGTGGTACGGGGTGGTGCCGAGCCTCTGGGGATTGATGCAGTCCCCCAACGTGGGCGGTCGCCACCAGGGAGTGGTGCAGTGGAGGTGGGGAGCGGTGTGACATAATTGATGGCTTGCCCCTAGATCAGATAGGAGGCCGGGTTATCACTGGTGCCTCGTCCCTCCTTGGAGAAGACAGTGCCGTCAGGCAAAGAAGGTCCTGCGCCACCTCAAAAGTCTCCATAGTCGAGGGGAGTTCAACGTCCCAGCCATGACAGTCTGGAGAACGGTAGTAGGCCGGGCTTGATTGGACCCCTTGCAGGGCAGGAGTCGACGAGCCCCTAGGAGGCACTGGGCCCGAAGCCAGCTGGATGGGCTGAGCCCTCGCTGCCACTGGCTCCTTAGGCTTAGGAGGGGGATCAGCATCTCTCCTGCTTCTTTTTCTTCTGAGGCACCAGGGATGAAGATCAGCGCCTGCCACAAGTCTTATGTTCAGCGCCGTCTCGGTGCCGGGAATTCTTAGCTTCCTTCCTTGGTGCCAGCTCACACGCAGTCGGCACCGGTACGCTGCGCACAGAGGCGGCGGCACTTGGCACGGGCTCCGCTGATCTGGGGTTGGACTGCAGAGGGAGGGCTGCCTCCATGAGGAGAATTCTGAGTCTCTGCTCGCGATCCTTAAGGGTCCTCGCAAACCCCTTGCAAATGCGGCACTTGTCCTTTTGGTGACTCTCACCGAGTCACTTCAAACAAGAAGTATGTGGGTCACTCTTTGGCATCAATTTCCCACAGACTTCACACGATTTGAACTCTGGCAACCGAGGCATGCCCCAGTGTTGGGGAACGAACTAGGGCGGAGGGGAGAGGCCCCGGCAACGGAAACTTAAGAGAAACTACTAACACTACTAACTAAATACAACTGACAGTGGGACATTACTAAAGGCACTTGCAAAAGCAAGAGTGAGGGAAGTTTCAGCTAGCTGTCACCGGCGGTAAGATGGAACTGGGGGGGCGGGGGGGAGTCGGGTCGGCAGGGCCCTATATTGGGCACCCTGAAGGCATGACTCCAGGGGGCACCCAGGCCAACCCTACGGATACTGCTGGGGAAAAATCTTCCGGCTGTCATGCACGCAGCGCACGCACACCTGATTGGAACTGACATGAACAAGCACTCAAAGAAGAAACAGACCAATTGACTGTACATGGCACCACAGTACACAATGAAAGGTACCACGGTACATAAAAAGTACGGTCACAAATGCACAAAGCAAAAAATCTGGAATGAAACAAAAAATTTCCCTCTAATCTTTCAGTTATAGGACCCTTTGGCATTACTTGTAAAAATAAAACACTTTCAGGTGTTCATTTTAAAGTGATCCCTGTTTCTCCGGCGCTTATAGTGCTATTTTGATACTGATTCAGAATTTGAAACTGCAAGTCCCAGACAATAGGACTTGTGTAAACTAATCCTTGGTTTCTCAGAGACCTGGTCTTCTTGAGGAGGAAGCATAAAGCAAGATTAAGAGAAAAATGTTAAATAAAATATTTCATTTTTCCATCTATAGACAGAGCAAAACCATCTATAGATATATTTACCTGTAGACTGCTATGCCTTGGCTAAGTCCTAAATAGTAACAACATCGCAAAATGATTCTCCCACCTTTTCATTCTGAAGGCCACTACTCTTCATAGCAAGTCCTCCTGCCCTTCTTATTGGTTGGTTCTCACTATATGATTTCTGCAGACTGTCCATAAGGATCTGTAGAACACATTTTGAGAACCACAGATCTATTTAAGCAAAAACAGATTGCTTTGTTCACAAGCTTTTGAATACTTTTTCTCCTACCTCCATAAATATTTACAGGACCAGATTTCCTTAATGAAGGTTTTGGGGACTGTGGGTTATTTTATTTTATAACCATAGGCAAGTGAGATTGTAACCTTTAAAGGAACCCCCTGTATTCAGTGAAGATTTCCTGCTGCTGGATGCATTCTCATGATCAGGGTTCAGTTTAAAGGCGCAGGTATTTTAAGTTGCTTCTTTTTACAGATTCCATTTCTGTAAAATCCATTTCTGCAGTTGTGGACTAAACTACAAAATAAAGATTAATAGAATTCAAGTAGTCAGAAGCCTGGTTAATTAATAGTTCAAGTGTCAGGATTCTTTCCCCCCTAGTAGAAGCACACAGGAGGATCCAGTGTCTTCAGCTACTGCCACAGATCCCCACTCAGATGCTGTAACCTCATGTTTGCTTTCTTACCTTCTTGATAGTTGTGAGCTCCATCTGGCAAGGCAAGGAAAGGCAAGTATTTCCATTCTTCTGGTAAACTGTGGCTGTCATGTCCTTCTCCTGAGAGGAGGGGAGGATAGGAGAATTCAACCTGAAAAGGGGCAGGGGGGGAGGCCATGTTATTCAAAACAGAAATAGATACAAACTGCCACACAAGATCAGTCCAGCAGTGCCTCAAGTCTAGAATTTTGTCTCCACTGGAGGCTAGAACCAAGTGCTTCAGACTAAGGTGCAAGAAATTCCATTGTGAACAACCTGTATGACGGTCTACATCCTTTATACCATCTACTTGTGGATGATGTCACTACAGTAAAACCTCAGAGTTACGGGAATGGGAGTTGTTCGTAACTCAGAACAAAATGTTATGGTTGTTCTTTCAAAAGTTTACAACTGAACATTGACTTAATACAGCTTTGAACCTTTACTATGTACAAGAAAAATCCTGCTTTCCCTCTATTTTTATTAGTTTATGTTTAATACAGTACTGTACTTGCCCTTTTTTGGGGAGGAGGGGGTCTCTCTGGTGCTTCCTGATTGTGTACTTCCCTTTCCAAACAAGGTGTGTGGTTGACTGGTCAGTTGGTAACTCTGGTGTTCATAACTCTGAGGTTCTACTATATCTATATTTATAACTAAGTACTATTTTGGATCTTATTAAGCCCTTGCCTTCAGTAATCTCTTGGTGCAATAAGTTTCACAGGTTAGTTGTGTGCTAATAGTATTTATTTTTATCAGTTTTAAAAGTGTTGCTTTGCAATTTGATTTGAAGGCCTTTTGTTCTTGTACTGGGAGAAGAGATAAATGGGAACTTCCAATTTACCATCTGTATCTCATTCATTATTCTGAATACCTCAATCATATCCCCTATTCATCATCTTTCTAGTTAAGAATCCTAATCTTCTCAATCTCTCTTCATATGAAGTCTCACTATACATCTAATCATTTATCGCCCACCTCTGGACCCCTTTTTTTTTTGGTGTGTATTTCTAGAGAAGGGTTGACTAGACTTGAACAGAATACATTCAAGGGGAAAAACATAGCATTTATTTATATAACGCCATTATAATACAGTCAGTACTTTCTATCCCATTTTTTATGCAACCTAACTTTTTATTGACCACTTCTGTGCATCAAGTAGATATTTTCATTAAGCTGTCTAGTGACACCTAGGTCTTCTGCCTGACTGGTTATAGTTAAAATAGAATGTAAAAGAATGAACAAAGCATCTTGTTTTGTGCAGTTGAAAATCTACACCTACTATATGGTTTTGAGGGTGGAGGGAAGAAAATGTTTTCAATTCAAGTACACAAATCAATTTGTCAGCGATTGAAAGAGAAAGGATGACCCTTAAAATGTAAGACTCTACAAAAGTAACAGTAGTGCAGACTAATCAAGCAATCACTGGAAAAGTGAGTGAGATGGAGGTTCTGCTTTACCGAGTCACTGACATTATGGGTACTATCTTCAACAGTATAATAAATGTGACTCAATGTAATACTGCCAATTAAAAAAATCCCACAGAAATTTCTAAATGTAATAGTTAAATCAACTTGTCACAATGAGGGAGTGAGAGCTCTAGCCAAATCTTCATTTATCATTAAAGAGAGCAGAGGTTATTAAGGGAAAAAGTATAATTTCTGATAGAAGATGTTCAGCTGAAGATCAATCAGTTGTCAAACTTGTAAAAGTACAGTATTTTTCAAACATTGTTAACTTCCATAGAAGAGCATGCAAAGAAATCATGTAGGAAATCATTTCAATAGTATATGGTGTGACGGGGCAAGGCCAGATGGCTATAGAAAAGTAGTGGGAGATAGATATATTAGCTCCAGGCTAAACAAATCCCCGGTACCAGGTTAAGGCACGATCAAGAGGCATGCTTAGTCATGCAGGAGACCCTTCCTCAGGAGGATAACTTACACGAGCAAGTGAGGATATCATCTGACTTGATGCCGATCCAAAAGATCGAGGCAGCCAACATGATTAATTGCAACAGAGATGTGTTCTCTACAAAACCAGGGCGGACGACTGAGACCTATCACCGTATCCGCATGATCCCTGGAGCCAAGGTAACATTGAGACCCTACCAAATCCCACTTCTGATACCAGTTGTGACAAAGCTCTATCCTTGCCTCCGTGGGTCTCGCGTTTCCTGGCGGATTGCGCTAGCCTCAGAGGCTCACTGTGATCCGCCACGTAACCTTTCTTTCTCTAGAGACAAGGGTCACAGTCTACTGAGCCGTTTTCATCATAAGCCAGCAAGGGACGTGAGGAGAAGTTATCCTTCCTTGCACAGTCTCTGTTGTCTCCCAGTCTCAGTGATTAATCAGGGGGCAAAGGGGGGGGGGGGAGCCCGGGCCCACCCTCTACTCCAGGCTCCAGCCCGAGGACCCTAATAGTATCAGCTATGGTAGCTGACCTTTTAGAAACATGACATGTACAATTCCCTAGGCTACTTCCCCCACAGCAGCCCTCACTTCCTCAAGCTCCACTTCACCCTTACCTCAGGGCCTCCTTCCTTGTGCCTGATAATGGTGTGTACAACTCAGTCTCTCCAACAGCGCAACTTCCTCCCACAGCTCCTGACACGCACACCCACCTGACTGACTGGGAGGCTTTTACCTAGTTTCAGCCAGCCCCTGATTGGCTTCAGGTGTCCCAATCAACCTAGCATTCTTCCTGCCTTCTGGAAAGTTCTTAATTGGCCCCAGGTGTCTTAATTGACCTGGAGCAGCTGCCATTTCACTTATCCTGGTACCAGGGATTTGTTTAGCCTGGAGCTAATATATCTATCTCCCACTACTTTTCTATAGCCATCTGGCCTTGCCCCATCACAATGGATAATCAAATTTAAACCCCAATAATAATAATAATGGTGTGGGAGGGACAAGGGGGAATCAAGAGTAGTAGAAATCAGTAAGAAAATAAAATGGGAATTCCATTATGTCACCTTTACTCCAGATGTCGTTGAGTTGTGTGACATCTATATGGGAGGGGACGACACACACACACACACACAAAAACCCAGCCTCACAAATTGCAGTGTTGGTTTCAAATTCGCTTATTCCCGATTCATACTGTATCTCACACCATCATATGCAGGAATAGCTCCAGGCAATGCCAGAGAAAAATCAAAACTTCCTATGGTCACAGCCGCCCTGCACTTAACACTATAATCTTCTCACAAAGAACATGAGAGACACACAGAGAGAGAGAGAGAGAGAGAAAAGACGTAACAGAAAACGTAACTGATTTAAAGATAATTGTATTCCAGGATTCTACTTAAAACTCCTTTCTACTGAAAATGTATAAAAGATTGCTTGTTTCGTTCAAACTCAGCAATCAAGATAAACAGGAGAAGCATTTGGCTTCCAAATGAAAGAGGAATAATAGAATGAGATAGTGTATCCACGAGGTAGCAATTGTCTGCAATTTGATAGATTGTCAGTAAAAACTCATAGGGTATGTCTACACTACGGAATAAGGTCGAATTTATAGAAGTCGTTTTTTTAGAAATCGGTTTTATATATTCAAGTGTGTGTGTCCCCATAGAAAATGCTCTAAGTGCATTAACTCAGCGGAGTGCTTCCACAGTACCGAGGCTAGAGTCGACTTCCGGAGCGTTGCACTGCAGATAGCTATCCCACAGTTCCCGCAGTCTCCGCTGCCCATTGGAATTCTGGGTTGAGATCCCAATGCCTGATGGGGCTAAAACATTGTCACGGGTGGTTCTGGGTACATATCGTCAGGCCCCCCTTCCCTCCCTCCCTCCGTGAAAGCAAGGGCAGACAATCGTTTCGCGCCTTTTTTCCTGAGTTACCTGTGCAGACGCCATACCACGGCAAGCATGGAGCCCGCTCAGGTAACCGTCACCGTATGTCTCCTGGGTGCTGGCAGACGCGGTACAGCACTGCTACACAGTAGCAGCAACCCATTGCCTTCTGGCAGCAGACAGTGCAGTACGACTGGTAGCCGTTCTCGTCGTGTCCGAGGTGCTCCTGGCCACGTCGGCTGGGAGAGCCTGGGCAGACATGGGCGCAGGGACTAAATTTGGAGTGACTTGACCAGGTCATTCTCTTTAGTCCTGCAGTCAGTCCTATTGAACCGTCTTATGGTGAGCAGGCAGGCGATACGGATTGCTAGCAGTCGTACTGTACCATCTTCTGCCGGGCAGGCAAGAGATGAGGATGGCTAGCAGTCGTACTGTACCATCTTCTGCCAAGCAGCCATGAGATGTGGATGGCATGCAGTCCTTCTGCACCGTCTGCTGCCAGCCAAAGATGTAAAAGATAGATGGAGTGGATCAAAACAAGAAATAGACCAGATTTGTTTTGTACTCATTTGCTTCCCCCCCTCCCCTGTCTAGGGGACTCCTTCCTCTAGGTCACACTGCAGTCACTCACAGAGAAGGTGCAGCGAGGTAAGTCTAGCCATGTATCAATCAGAGGCCAGGCTAACCTCCTTGTTCCAATAAGAACAATAACTTAGGTGCACCATTTCTTATTGGAACCCTCCGTGAAGTCCTGCCTGAAATACTCCTTGATGTAAAGCCACCCCCTTTGTTGATTTTAGCTCCCTGAAGCCAACCCTGTAAGCCGTGTCCTCAGTCGCCCCTCCCTCCGTCAGAGCAACGGCAGACAATCGTTCTGCACCTTTTTTCTCTGCGGACGCCATACCAAGGCAAGCATGGAGGCCGCTCAGCTCACTTTGGCAATTAGGAGCACATTAAACACCACACGCATTATCCAGCAGTATATGCAGCACCAGAACCTGGCAAAGCGATACCGGGCGAGGAGGCGACGTCAGCGCGGTCACGTGAGTGATCAGGACATGGACACAGATTTCTCTCAAAGCATGGGCCCTGCCAATGCATGCATCATGGTGCTAATGGGGCAGGTTCATGCTGTGGAACGCTGATTCTGGGCTCGGGAAACAAGCACAGACTGGTGGGACCGCATAGTGTTGCAGGTCTGGGATGATTCCCAGTGGCTGCGAAACTTTCGCATGCATAAGGGCACTTTCATAGAACTTTGTGACTTGCTTTCCCCTGCCCTGAGGCGCATGAATACCAAGATGAGAGCAGCCCTCACAGTTGAGAAGCGAGTGGCGATAGCCCTGTGGAAGCTTGCAACGCCAGACAGCTACCGGTCAGTTGGGAATCAATTTGGAGAGGGCAAATCTACTGTTGCGGCTGCTGTGATGCAAGTAGCCCACGCAATCAAAGATCTGCTGATATCAAGGGTAGTGACCCTGGGAAATGTGCAGGTCATAGTGGATGGCTTTGCTGCAATGGGATTCCCTAACTGTGGTGGGGCCATAGACGGAACCCACATCCCTATCTTGACACCAGAGCACCAAGCCGCCGAGTACATAAACCGCAAGGGGTACTTTTCGATAGTGCTGCAAGCTCTGGTGGATCACAAGGGACGTTTCACCAACATCAACGTGGGATGGCCGGGAAAGGTACATGACGCTCGCATCTTCAGGAACTCTGGTCTGTTTCAAAAGCTGCAGGAAGGGACTTTATTCCCAGACCAGAAAATAACTCTTGGGGATGTTGAAATGCCTATATGTATCCTTGGGGACCCAGCCTACCCCTTAATGCCATGGCTCATGAAGCCGTACACAGGCAGCCTGGACAGTAGTCAGGAGCTGTTCAACTACAGGCTGAGCAAGTGCAGAATGGTGGTAGAATGTGCATTTGGATGTTTAAAGGCGCACGGGCGCAATTTACTTACTCGCTTAGACCTCAGCAAAACCAATATTCCCACTGTCATTACTGCTTGCTGTGTGCTCCACAATATCTGTGAGAGTAAGGGGGAGACGTTTTTGGCGGGGTGGGAGGTTGAGGCAAATCGCCTGGATGCTGGTTACGCGCAGCCAGACACCAGGGCAGTTAGACGAGCACAGGAGGGCGCGGTACGCATCAGAGAAGCTTTGAAAACCAGTTTCATGACTGGCCAGGCTATGGTGTGAAAGTTCTGTTTGTTTCTCCTTGATGAAACCCCCCGCCCCTTGGTTCACTCTACTTCCCTGTAAGCTAACCACCCTCCCCTCCTCCCTTCAATCACCGCTTGCAGAGGCAATAAAGTCATTGTTGCTTCACATTCATGCATTCTTTATTCATTCATCACACAAATAGAGGGATCACTACCAAGGTAGCCCAGGAGGGGTGGTGGAGGAGGGAAGGAAAATGCCACACAGCACTTTAAAAGTTTACAACTTTAAAATTTATTGAATGCCAGCCTTCTTTTTTTTGGGAAATCCTCTGTGGCGGAGTGGCTGGTTGGCCGGTGGCCCCCACACCGCATTCTTGGGCATCTGGGTGTGGAGGCTATGGAACTTGGGGAGGAGGGCGGTTGGTTACACAGGGGCTGTAGTGGCAGTCTGTGCTCCAGCTGCCTTTGCTGCACCTCAGCCATACACTGGAGCATACTGGTTTGGTCCTCCAGCAGCCTCAGCATTGAATCCTGCCTCCTCTCATCACACTGCCGCCACATTTGAGCTTCAGCCCTGTCTTCAGCCTGCCACTTACTCTCTTCAGCCCGCCACCTCTCTTCCCGGTCATTTTGTGCTTTCCTGCACTCTGACATTATTTGCCTTCACGCATTCGTCTGTGCTCTGTCAGTGTGGGAGGACAGCATGAGCTCGGAGAACATTTCATCTCGAGTGCGTTTTTTTTCTTTCTAAGCTTCACTAGCCTCTGGGAAGGAGAAGATCCTGTGATCATTGAAACACATGCAGCTGGTGGAGGAAAAAAAAGGGACAGCGGTATTTAAAAAGACACATTTTATAAAACAGTGCGTTTCAGGGTAAACCTTGCTGTTAACATTACATACATAGCACATGTGCTTTCGTTACAAGGTCGCATTTTGCCTCCCCCCACCGCGTGGCTACCCCCTCAACCCTCCCCGCTCCCTGTGGCTAACAGCAGGGAACATTTCTGTTTAGCCACAGGCAAACAGCCCAGCAGGAATGGGCTCCTCTGAGTGTCCCCTGAAGAAAAGCACTCTATTTCAACCAGGTGACCATCAATTATATCTCACTCTCCTGAGGATAACACAGAGAGATAAAGAACGGATGTTGTTTGAACGCCAGCAAACATACACTGCAATGCTTTATTGTACAATGATTCCCAAGTACGTGTTACTGGCCTGGAGTGGTAAAGTGTCCTACCATGAAGGACGCAGTAAGGCTGCCCTCCCCAGAAACCTTTTGAAAAGGCTTTGGGAGCACATCCAGGAGAGCCACGAATGCCAGGGCAAAGTAATCCTTTCACATGCTTGCTTTTAAACCATGTATAGTATTTTAAAAGGTACACTCACCGGAGGTCCCTTCTCCGCCTGCTGGGTCCAGGAGGCAGCCTTGGGTGGGTTCGGGGGGTACTGGCTCCAGGTTCAGGGTGAGAAACAGTTCCTGGCTGTCGGGAAAACCGGTTTCTCCGCTTGCTTGCTGTGAGCTATCTACAACCTCATCATCATCATCATCATCTTCTTCGTCCCCAAAACCTGCTTCCGTATTGCCTCCATCTCCATTGAAGGAGTCAAACAACACGGCTGGGGTAGTGGTGGCTGAACCCCCTGAAATGGCATGCAGCTCATCATAGAAGCGGCATGTTTGGGGCTCTGACCCGGAGCGGCCATTCGCCTCTCTGGTTTTCTGGTAGGCTTGCCTCAGCTCCTTCAATTTCACGCGTCACTGCTTCGGGTCCCTGTTATGGCCTCTGTCCTTCATGCCCTGGGAGATTTTGACAAAGGTTTTGGCATTTCGAAAACTGGAACGGAGTTCTGATAGCACGGATTCCTCTCCCCATACAGCGATCAGATCCCGTACCTCCCGTTCGGTCCATGCTGGAGCTCTTTTGCGATTCTGGGACTCCATCATGGTCACCTCTGCTGATGAGCTCTGCATGGTCACCTGCAGCTTGCCACGCTGGTCAAACAGGAAATGAGATTCAAAAGTTCATGGTTCTTTTCCTGTCTACCTGGCCAGTGCATCTGAGTTGAGAGTGCTGTCCAGAGCGGTCACAATGCAGCACTCTGGGATAGCTCCCGGAGGCCAATACCGTCGAATTGTGTCCACAGTACCCCAAATTCGAGCCAGCAAGGCCGATTTAAGTGCTAATCCACTTGTCTGGGATGGAGTAAGGAAATCGATTTTAAGAGCCCTTTAAGTCGAAATAAAGGGCTTCATCGTGTGGACGGGTGCAGGTTTACATCAATTTAATGCTGCTAAATTCGACCTAAAGTCCTAGTGTAGACCAGGGCATAGTCTATTATATACCTTCCAAGTTATAGACCATGAAATTACAACATCATAAAGAGTGATAAAATAAAATATTCTTAAACACCCAACCCAAAACCCTACAAACAAAACCTTCATATTTGACTTCAGAAATGTTCCCAGTAACGTTTTCGGATATTCTTTGCTATTTCTCAATTACAGTTACTCAAACATTTTGCTTTCATAAAGAGCACTAGTTAAAAAAAAGTAAATGAAATGGAGGAGTCCTTCAGGACCCTTTTCCTGCACACTTTTCCTTGAAGACTAGTCAGACCGATGACTTTCCTACAAGCTAAGAAAGGTTGCCTTTCCAGAAAGTCACATTTAGCTTGGGGGGGAAGGGTGTTACAAGCCTGTCTTGCAAAACTCTTAGAGGATGAACGTGCAGTCTCTGCAGCAATCCCACAGTAGGGGATTGAGATCTGAACACCATATCCCAGAGTGGATCACAGAACACACATTGTAGTCCACAGAAAATGCCCCAGTGAGAATTCCAAGCAGTACTGTCCCCCTTGGCAAGCACAGCATCTCCTGGTGTTCCAGGGAGTGCAGCTTCTGTTCAATGCTTTCTCCCACATCTACCTACCCCGGCCAGCTACGCTGACTCATACAAACAGGGGAAGCTGTGGCCCTACTCTCAACCCACCACATCCACTTTGTAGAAGTTATTTCTTGAGCACTGCATGGAGAACACAAGAACTGGGGCAATGCTCCTTATGCCCTCCTCCTCCCATGTTCATCCATATAGACTCCGAACACAATCTGCAGATTTGGTATTTTATATATATATATATTATATATATATGGTGCAGACTAGACATTAAAACAAACAAACAAGCAAACAAAAAATGGAGAGCGAGAGGGGGGGAACGGATGGAGAGAGGCAAGCTCAAAAATACCTTACTTTCTTCTCTAAGTCACTGATTTGAATCCGGCACAGGTTAGTAGTCACCTAGACTTCAGAGTCTCAGGTGAAGGAAGTTTGGTGGTCTCAGTCCAGTTCCTGGTTGAAAGATTTCCACCTCACCAAAACTGCACTATGATTGATTTTAATTTGTCCATCTTATTGGCAAGCCCAGCACAGAGGCCATTTGGGCATGAAGATCGGTATCTTCTAACCCCAAAGGTCATCTCTCCAGGAGAACACATTAATGGGGCAGTGGGGGAAATCATTCACTGCTACTACATAAGCTGTACCTGTCCTGTGGCTTAGTTTCTCAGACTGCCAACCTGGTACCTTTCATCAGCAGTAAATTTTCTCTTTTTCTTTTTCTATTTTTTTTCCCTCTCTCTCTCTCACACACAGACAAATAAAAAATAGTGTCTTTTAATCAGGCATCATATAATTGCTCTCCCAAAACTTAAATGTAACACATTAGCACCAGTTGGTCATCTTGTGTCAGAATGTCATCCCAAACTGAAATTAGATAATTACATGCCAAACAGAGAAATCCAAGAAAGATTTTGTTCCTTAATATTTGTAACTTTTCCCATGCTCTGATTTTTTGTGTGTGGGTAGGTTGTGGTAATAAACAACTAAACCAGTCTCAGTGGAACCCTGAGAGCTGCCAAGTTAAAACCCGTACTGTACAGAAGGCAAGGAAGAGCAGGAGCAATCATATTATAACTAGTGCTTTACTGTACAATTATGGGGAGTCAGTTTTGATTATCTGATTCAGACAAAGGGTCACAAGGCCTGATTCACGGCTGGCCTGCACCTTGTCTAGTCATTTACATCAGTGCAAAGTAGGTGTAAAATGCTACCAAATCAGAATGGTAACATTTTACATCCATTCCATATTGGCACAGGCTACTACACAAGGTGCAGAATAGCAGTGAATCAGGCCTGCACAGTTTATAAAGCTGTATCTTGGAAGTGCTGCTGGTCTTTCTGACTATACAGAGTCTGAGGCAGGAACACAGCTGAAGGGGAAGCGGCTGCTCCCTCCTATCCATCCTCCGGCCTTACTGCTCTGTGGCTGACCAGACAGGCACTAAAGATAATGGTATTAAATATTTTTAAAACAACCCATTAGATGTTATTAAATATTCTAAGTAATTTTATTCATAGTAAAAAACTATTTTGATTAAATTAATGCCACTGGGGACTTTCGGCAACTTTCATAAGTTGATGGATGACATTTGCTATTTTATTTCTTATCCAGAAAGTGACATTCCGTATAATTTATCGCAACAAATGCATCTACACAGCAAGTGGCAGAAAGTCTCAGAGCCTGGGTTGACAGATTCAGGCTTGCACTACGGCACTAAAAACAGCTGAGTGGCCCTTTGGGCTCAGGCTCGAGCTGTGGCTCTGAAGCAAAGGGAGGGGTTTATGCTACACAGCTGGTTTTAGCACCGTAGCCTGAGCCATATAAACTAGCCATCAGGAAGTTTAGACTTGAAATTAGATGAAGGTTTCTAAACATCAGAGGAGTGAAGTTCTAAGGGGAGCAGTGGAGGCAAAAAGACATATCTGGCTTCAAGACTAAGCTTGATAAGTTTATGGAGGGGATGGTATGATGGGATAGCCTAATTTTGGCAAGTAATTGATCTTTGACTATTAGTGGTAAATATATCCAATGGCCTGTGATGGGACACTAGATAGGGTGGGATCTGAGTTACTACAGAGAATTCTTTCCTGGGTGTCTGGCTGGTGAATCTTGCCCACATGCTCAGGGTTTAGCTGATCGCCATATTTGGGGTCAGGAAGGAATTTTCCTCCAGGACAGACTGGCAGAAGCCCTGGGGGGTTTTCACCTTTCTCTGCAGCGTGGGGCACAGGTCACTTGCTGGAGGATTCTCTGCACCCTGAAGTCTTTAAATCACGAGTTGAGGACTTCAATAGCTCAGACATAGGTCAGGGGTTTGTCACAGGATTGGGTGGGTGAGATTCTGTGGCCTGCGTTGTGCAGGAGGTCAGACTAGATGATCATAATGGTCCCTTCTAACCTTAAAGTCTATGAAAGCCTGAGTTTGTTGATGACCCGGGCCCTGAGACTCAATGCTGCTCGCTGTGTAGACTCATCCCGTAAGTGCTGCACAGAAATCCATCATAGCACAGTATTCAAATAGATTATCGCCTTTCTTAATGTATTGCTGCAGAACATATCAAATACCAGAGGGATCTAGTCTCCAAGACAGTGTCTTCTTCCCATTCTAAGAAGTCATTATCATATCCACATCTTCTTTGTGGTGAGGAGGTATGGTAAGTAGCTCTTTCTGAATATTTCATCAATGTCACTACAAAAGTAGTCAATAATGGATGCTAAACCAGCAGTATACTTAGATGCCTGCTGCTACAGGCATCTAAGTATACTGAAACTGAACATACGGCTCCTCAACATGCTTAAACTCTACTAGCCTGAGAGATGCCCATGATCTGTTCTTGAAATCAGGATTCTTGATTTCATGCTGCTTCTACACACTGCAAGTCTATCTCAATGGTCAGTGGCAATTCTGAAATTTGCACAACTACCCAGAAAATGTAACTGTCAGCTTTCTCTAGTTATTCAGCAAACACTCTATTTCATGTGTTGTAAATATTTGTCTCATGTTATATAAGACAGCTTTACCCAGAAGAAAACACAAGATGAATTAGCTTAGACAAGAGCGTTGCAAAAATTACAAGTTAACCTCATAAGCTCACACTATAAAATCATGTCAAATGGGTTGATGCTCTGAGGTTTTTTATACAATCACCAAATAAATGATTTTCATGTACAACTAGTCGTGGTTCTGTACAAAATTTTAGAAAAAAATAAAATACACCCAGAAAAAAAATATTTACAGCATTATCTTTAACATAAATTACATTTCTATTCTATATAGCTTAGCTTTTCCTATATTTATCTTCCTATTCCTGAACAAGGGTAACGGGAGTAGACAGACACTTAGGTAATCAAAAGATATCTATACAGAGCAATTCCAATCTAATTAAAATGTCTATCCTCAGAGCACATAAAGGTCCCATTACTTTTGCTATCTATTAATAATCATACACAAAGAATCCAGAATATATATGCCAAGTGTTATATCTATAAAATGTACATCTACATAGGCAGCAGTTTTGCATTACAGATTTTAATTTCTAACAAAAAGAGATTACTTTAGACTGAAGGACAGTCAACTAAGAGGTGCCAATGTATTTCAGCATAACACCAAGATTTGCAAAGAGATTCAATTTTATATGAATTTTCTGAAAAAACATAAAAGAACCTCACAGATCATAGTACTTGAAAAGTTTCTCCAGTGAGCAGAGCTTGTGCTAGATGAATGCTTTTAAGCTTCAGCCATTGTTAGTAAGATCAGAGGAGGAGTTCTATGAGTTTTTCTTTTTTGTTTTGTTTTCTACCTACCCTACTGTGTGGTTTCAGAACATATCCCAAAATATTAACAATGGGTCTTTGGTGCCTTAATGAAATGAGCTGGTGGCTTCAGACCAATCCTCAGATAATAATCATCCACATCACAGAACACACCATCACAACTGGTATCCTTGTTGGGGAGTCTCAGCAGAAGCCAAAGATCGCATAGGCACAGAGACTAAACTATACTCTCATTTTTAGAAATGATCCTTCCAAGACAGCATGGACATAAACTGATGGAGTAGGGAACCTTGCAATGCCATTGTCCATGCTGAATCAGTCCTGTAGATAAACGGATGAGGGACTATTCTATGTGTCAAGCTGCAACAGTTCAGAAATACAAAATTCATTTCCCCGCCCCAAATATGCTGCCAAAAATAAATTGCCTACAGAACAGTTATCACTTTGATGGTAAAGTGCAACCTGTAAAGAGTGTGAATATGAGAGAAAATGCGAAGGAGGGGGAAAAAATGGACAAAAAGAATGATAGAACTGTTTGTGTTAAGAAAAACCATTAATAACTTTCATGGACATAACAAGAGTTCACAATATAACTGAAAAAATGCTTACTATAACTACTGACTGAGCTTTGGAAATCTTTTACTCAGTAGAAATAGTCTCACTATGGCTCTCACTGCAGATAAAGATAATGCAGCCTAATTTGATGACTGTTTAGGTAACAAACAAAAGACAGCACTATTTAAGAGTTTTTTGCTGGGAGTAGAGATGAGAGAGGTTGTCCAGGATTTTAAGAGTTGAGATGAGATATATCTAAACTAATCTCACCAACCTAACTTAACTTTAAAAATCAGTAAACAAATGTACATTACAGGGCAACAGTAATTCAGCATTAGGCCATTTAACACTGTTATGCAATGTAGTAAAGTCTGCCAATTGCTGGATTGCAAATCTGGACATAGCACTGTCTGTCTTGACAGGGAGACAACAGGAGAAGCGACTCTGAACATGCCATTTATGTTGATTCTCCCTTTTGATACCCAAAAGCATCTACAAGAGACATTCCAGACTCCAGCGATCATACAGACCTTAGAAATTTAAATACTATGATAAAAAAGCTCTTTTAGTTAAACAATGGAACAAGACAATGCAAAAGATGAACGAACAGTCATTGCTTTATGGCACAGGCCAAAATACCACACAGGTTTGGACCAAAGTCCTGCACTGCATCATTGCTCTGAAAAAGGTAAGGGGAGAAGTAAGAGAATTCAAGGAGTATAAAGGATGATGCTCTTTCCCCTTACAGTCCCCATTAAACAACTGTAAAAAAAAAATCATGAAATAGCGGAGAAGAAGGATATACATACCTAACATTTAATACAAGCTTAATATTCTGAAGCCACTGAACTATTTATCCTTTTGTTAAGGGTATGCCTGTGATGTTGCAGTGACATATTGGGCTATCAGAGGCAGAAGGTGGAGTAAGCTAGAATTTACTCAACTCTTATTTTTTTAAGCTGTCCTCCATTTATAAATGCTTATCTGTTCCAATACTGTTTTTTAAATCTCTTTCTTTACCTTTTGGGACATGCCCATCCCCTATAGCCCATTCCTGATCCGTATCTATTATTGTAAATAGCTATTTTAGTTTAAAATATTTTTGTCTGCATAGTCAAATCCTATTCTGCCAACTCTGTTTAAGATCACTTTATCCTCAGAAAAAAGTCCTTAAGTCTGAAATTAGAGAAAATCATTTACCCATCGGAATAAATATTAACCTTGGTATAGCCAACATTTACCAATTAAGCAAATTGAGTCATTGCTTCTCTAAGGACTAATTCTTCTCAGAGGCCAGTCAGAGCAAATGCAGCCTCACCCACAAAAGTTTTGTATTGGTTTCAACTAGAATATCTTTTAAAAAAAAAAAAAATTCAAGCATACACACTGAAAAAAAGCACTGAGCAGCCAACAAGAAAACCCAGAACCGTAGGACCTAGATGTCGTATGTACCGTCATAACCAATCTCTACAATTGAAGGGGAGGGGGAGAGGAGGGTGCATGAGAGAAAGAGAAAGAAACCAGTATGGTACATGGAACTGAAAAATAACAAATAATTAATGCACAGAACTAACAGACCTGTTAAATCCCATGCATCTGGGGGAGTCTCCCTCCTTTGGGGCCCCAATTTTATCACCCTTATTCACGCTGGGGTGTACCAACCTCACAGAAGTACTCACACTAAACTCTATGGGACTGCTCACCAAAGTAAGTACTACTCAAGGAAGGAAGGGTGACAGAAATCAGGAACCCAAATTAGTTCTAGGGATAGCATTAAAAGTCTCTTTGGTGATGAAAGGATTTTGCTGTATTTGTCAACCAAGATTTTCAATAAATGAGCGAAACCTCCAAATCTCATTCATATTGTCACCCCTCCTCCCCCGCAGTGTGAGACACCCAGCAAATGACCCCTGCCAAAAATAACAATAATGCAGGCACACTTTTATCTTTCATCCTGGTGCTGAAACATGAAACACACAAGCACAGACACAGGAAGAGGGACCCAAAAGCGGAGGGGGTTAGCTGTGGGGTAGGAAGATGAAGGGAAAGGAAGATGTGCGTAGGGCAGGGCAGAAGGATGGAGGAAGGCACACAGGGTAGGAGGGGAGCAGATAAAGAACTGAAGACGGGGAAGAAAAGGCTGGGGAGATAAGCAGATGTTGTCGGAAGGGGGTGAACAGAGGTGAAAGCCGGAGGGGGGCGGGGGAAGGAAAGGGTGAAAGGCGAAGGAGGGAGGCTGTGGGGAAGGGGGAATTATGGCAGGCGGGGAAGGGGGAGGAGGAGGAGGAGGAGGAAGCACAGGGCAGGAAGCAAGCAGGCCGGAGGGAGGGGGCAGGGGCGCCCGGGCCTCTCCCCTCACCTGGCAGCCCTTCTTGTGGTGGAACCCGACCACCACGATGTGCAGCACCGGCCCCCGCTGGCTGCCGGGCGGCGGGGTCTTCCCCTGCGTCTCCATGGAGCCCCGCGCCGGCCTCTCGGGAGGGTGTTTACAGCGGGCCGGGCTCCTCTGCGCGCCCCGCCTCCCCCGCGCCGGGGCCGACACGGAATAAGCCCCGAGCCGGCCAGGGCCGCTCCGCTCTCCTTGCCTGTGCCGCCCTCCTCCGCTTCCGCAGCGCCGCAGCCGGCCCGGCCCGCCCCGCCGGGGGTGGAGCGGGGCGGGGGCGGCGCAGAGCACGAAGGCCGGCCGACCGGCCGCCTGCCTCCTGCTGCGAGTCCTTCTGCCCTTCCAGCTGCTGCCTGGCCCTTTCCTCGCCTTCCTCTTCTCCTTCGTTTCTCTCCTTCTCCTTCCTTCCATCCTGCTCTCGCTCTCTCTCTCGTCTTCACATGCTGGAGAAGGACAGGGGCTGAGAGGGGGCTGCAGGGCCAGCGGCATGTGATACCACACCCATTTGGTGGCCGTACTGTACCTCCCGCCTACATACACACACACCCCCTACATCCTTTGGAAGCCTATTCTGTCTACTTTCGGATGAGGCACGGGGACGAGCTGTCAAATCGTTGCTGTAAAAAGGGGGGTAAACAGTGACATCCTCAACAGGTTGAAATGACCACTCTGAAATAGTTGCAGTCATTAATTTTAAGTGGCTGATGCTATATCTTATTTCAAGGCATACAACTGGGTTTCTTTGTGAGCTCAACGCACCACAGCAGCTATCCAAAGGATAAAACATAAGCAAATAATCAAGGTGTAGAGGAATCACTGAAAAATAATAAGACCGGTGACATTTCTAGTTAACATCATTATCATCATCATGATCTCTGTTGAGAGTGCATGGGTTTCCACGGTTTTCATTGCCTTGAACTTAGCATGTACATAGTTCTGTGCTGGAAAGACTACAGACAAAGTTGATTGTGCAGCAAGCCCCTACCGGTACAGGCACAAATAAGGTCTTGAAGAAGCTCAGAAGCGATTGGGCCCTTGAAGAATACAGGAAGTAATTAATCATCCACATTTTCCCATCTATGTTGCAATGGTGATCCAATATCTTGTTTACCAACGTGTGAAGACATCCAAATCTTTGTTTGCCAAGATGTTTTGACATAATCTTCAAAAGTGTCCTCACATGGTGGGAGTTTGGCCAGAAACTTATCCTTCATGCTGGCTAGGTTGAAGCACAAGTAATTCAGGTCCCTTTCGTTCTTTTTTCCCCCTTGCTGTGGTCATACAGCAGTGCTACCAACTTCCTTGCTGCAGAAATTCTGACTTGTCCATTGCTCTCTTTCAATTTGACAAGTAAATTCCCTTGGTTTGACATGAAACACAGATTGTTTTTCCCCCCAATACCAAATAGGAATGACACAGAATCATTGTGACGGTCCCCTCTGGTGTTATCTGGACCAGTGATCTGTTAGGTCACTCCAATCCTTGACTCTGGGAGCCAGCCTTACCCTGCTGTGTTGTGAGAACCCCCACTCCCGGGCTGTTCACGCACAGCTTCTGGCATGTAAGCTGCTCCTTGGATTGTCAACCAAATGACACTAGCCAATATCTCCGGTCCCAGACACAACCCTAGGAATCTCCATTTTGCAGTGTGCAGTTATGCCCGCTGGATGCTACAAGCTTATATGACTTCATCAATTTAACAAAGAAATTGATATGTACCAGGCTTGTTATCCCAAGGGGAGTTTCTGACACGCTTCAAACCAAACGTACTGCTTCAGGTAGAATAAACAAACAGATTTATTAACTATAAAGATCGATTTTAAGTGATTATAAGTCAAAGCATAACAAGTCAGATTTGGTCAAATGAAATAAAAACAAAACACATTCTAAGCTGATCTTGACACTTTCAGTGCCTTTACAAACTTAGACGCTTCTCACCACAGGCTGGCTGGTTGCTCTTCAGTCAGGCTCTCCCCTTTAATCAGCGCTTCAGTCGCTTGGTGTGGTGTCTGTAGATGTAGGTGGAAAAGAGAGGAAGAGCATGGCAAACATATCTCCCTTTTATCATGTTCTTTCTTCCCTCTTGGCTTCGTGCCTGCCACTTCAGAGTCAGGTGAAAATTACCTCATCGCAGTCCCAAACTGACCAAAGGAAGGGCGGTGACTCACTCGAGAGTCCCACACATAATTTTGTTGCTACCTAGGCCAGCGTTCTTTGTTCCTGTGAGGCTGGGCTGGGTTTGTCCCATACATGCCCTGATGAGGTCTGAACAGCCTCTCTGCTCTTGGAGAGTTTTTGCCTGGGCTTATTTTAAGCCATGAGGATACATTTTCAGCCTCATAACTGTGCACATGGAATTATAACCTATAACATTACTGTAACAACAATTACTATAACATCACTATAATAGCAATGTTCAGTGCATCATGAGCTTTCCAAAGACACCCAACATGACAAACTTTGCATTGGATACCACATAATCATTTTTCAAGGATGAACATGGGGGTCCTGGGTGTTTCCCCAAGGTACAGAGCATCACAATCATATCTTGTTAATGTATATAACAGGAAGTAAGTTGCAGAAGTCAAGAGTGAGTGTGCCACAAATTGCATGTGTGGGTATGAAGAAATGATCATCAGTTGTGCTGGTCATGGTGTCTGTTTCAATCCACATATTATCTAGGTGTTCCATTTTTGGAAAATAGTGAAAAGCAACAACCAAGACATCTGTATCAGCAGATCTAATTACTATGTTTCCTTTGACACCAAGAGACCCAAAAGCCATATTGGCACATAAAGCATGCAGAAGTATCCTTCTGTCCACTTCCTCTTGAGTACTGTACAATTCTTGGGCTTTTTCAACTCCCTACACTTTCTACCGGTAATGGATTTTGCTACTTCACCATTGTAACAGGCTCCAGCAAGAAGAAGTTCTTGTTCTGGGTAAGCTTGCACACTCTCAGGTGCATTTTGAACCATATAGTCACAGAGGAATTTTACAAGTAACTGTTGGATATCACATTTAAAAACTTTTTCCATGGAGGCACAGGGCGTCCTCCAGCAACCTGATATTTCTTTCATCCAACCTGTGGAAGTAAAAAAGGGATAAAGGGAGACATCTTAGTTTCTTAGGAATAGAATAAGAGTCAGGTTAACTCTAACGCTAATAACACAAGACTTTAAGGCAGGGCCTGGGCGAATGGGAAGCGAGTGGGAAAACTGTAAGAGATGCTGTTTTGACCTTGTGTTGGATAAGAATGGAATGCAGATTGTAGCAGGAGCTGCTGAGAAAAGTAAGATGTCAGAAAGGAATATGTATAAACAAGACACAGCAGCTGATCATTATTGTATGTAACAAAAGGTATAAATGCTTGCCCTAATTGTTTATCGGGTGGAGATCTGCCTAGGAAGGGGGAATGCTTGTCCGTGCACACACTCCCCCTTGCAATTGCTTGAGAATAAACTGTCTCTGGCTTGTTGCAAACAACATAAAAGTGAAGACTGCATTTTTCTTCCACAAACCTTAGATCCTGCCTGACACTGTCTTTCTGCTGTTTTCACAGAGTTTCTGTTGTTATATCTGTCAAAGACTCTGATTACAGAATTAGCTTTGTCAAATCCTTTTAGGACCTGCTTCAAGTACTTAGTCACCAATTCATCAAATATGTGCATTTTATCTTCAGCCGTGGTTTGTATGACAGCCATTACATCTCTGATGTACACTGTGGTTTCTTTGTTACATGCTCTTAGTTCAGGGGTGGCCAACCTGCGCCTGAAAAGGAGCCAGAATTTACCAGTGTACATTGCCAAAGAGCCACAGTAATACGTCAGCAACCCCCCATCAGCTGCCCCCCGCTCCCAGCACCTCCCACCCACGGGCAGCCTAGCTGGTCAGCGCCTCCTGCTCCCTCCCCCACCTCCTGATCGGCTGGGAGGCTCTGGGGAGGGGGGAGAAGTGAGGGCACGGCAGGCTCAGGCGGGGGGCGGGAGGGGGTGGAGTGGGGGCAGGGCCTGTGGCAGAGCCAGGGTTGAGCAGTGAGCACCCCCCAGCACATTGGAAAGTTGGTGCCTGAAGCTCCAGCCCCGGAGCCAGTGCCTGTACAAGGGACCGGATATTAACCTCTGAAGAGCCGCTTGTGGCTCCAGAGCCACAGGTTGGCCACCCCTGTCTTAGCTGATGGATTCTTTCAGCTTGAGCTTCCAGCTGACACTCTAATTCACGTTCGTATGTTCTTCTCATTGTTCCATCAGCATGGAAGAGAGACATAGGCACAGGTCCTATTTGGTGACTAAAAACAATTGCCATTGACACATCATCTCTGCATCTTGCTAAGGACAGGGCTCCGTGGAAAACAATTTCTGGACTGAGCTTCTGTGATTGTTCTGCCCTTGCCAAACTTAAATTTGGTCTTCTTGGCCATGTCAGCAAATGTTTTGATTCAAAATTTCTTGACTGGGTTGAAGAAGCTACATGTCCCGTCAGAATCAAGGACACCTCTCACAAATTTCTCCTTTTGTTCTTCACCAACATCTGTTATTTTCAGAAGAGACTGTTGCACATCTGAGGTTACATAGAATCATAGAATATCAGGGTTGGAAGGGACCTCAGGAGGTCATCTAGTCCAACCCCCTGCTCAAAGCAGGACCAATCCCCAACTAAATCATCCCAGCCAGGGCTTTGTCAAACCTGATCTTAAAAATTTCAAAGGAAGGAGATTCCACCACCTCCCTAGGTAACACATTCCAGTGCTTCACCACCCTCCTAGTGAAAAAGTTTTTCCTAATATCCAACCTAAACCTCCCCCAGTGCAACTTGAGACTATTACTCCTCATTCTGTCATCTGCTATCACTGAGAACAGTCTAGGTCCATCCTTTTGGGAACCCTTTTTCAGGTAGTTGAAAGCAACTATCAAATTCCCCCTCATTCTTCTCTTCCGCAGACTAAACAATCCCAGTTCCCTCAGCCTCTCCTCATAAGTCATGTGTTCCAGTCCCCTAATCATTTTTGTTGCCCTCCGCTGGACGCTTTCCAATTTTTTCACATACTTCTTGTAGTGTGGGGCCCAAAACTGGACACAGTACTCCAGATGAGGCCTCACCAATGTCGAATAGAGGGGAATGATCACGTCCCTCAATCTGCTGGCAATGCCCCTACTTATACAGCCCAAAATGCCATTGGCCTTCTTGGCATTCCGCAGCCCCCATTGGCCTGGAGCAGCAAACTGTGGCCAGTGGGAGCCGTGACCGGCCGAACCAGCAGACGTGGCAGGTAAACAAACTGGCCCGGCCTGCCAGGGGCTTTCCCTGAAGAAGCGGTGGACCACAGTTGAGAACCATAGCCATAGGCTGATGAGAGACAGCTGATGAGAGATTCTTTTTAGTCTCTATAGGTAAGATCATGAACGGTAAGTCTTCCTGAAGACTAAAAAAAATTGATAATAAACTTCAATAATGACATCTTTATATAATATTTGGATCTTCAAAGTGTTGCTTTATAAGCAATAACTAATCAGGGCTTCATCTTGCAGCTCCTCAGTCATTTGAATAGTCCTTACATGAGTAATAACATTCAATTCAATCAGTCTGTTCACTTGAGACTATTAAATGTGTAAAAGATACAAGAACAAGTCCACAATTCTTACAATAGCCTCCCAGGTTAGTAAGTATTATCTCTGCTTTACAGATAGAGGAAATGAGGCAGAGAGGTGAAGTGGCTTGTCAAAGGCCACAGAGAGATTCAGTGTCAGAGACAAAATTTAAAATTAGGAGTTCCAAGTTTCAGGGTACTACCAAACTGCTTTCTCTTAAGATCAGAACATATTCCACTGAAGTCAATAGTAAAATTGTCATTCAGAGCTGCAGGATCAGGCTGTGACATTCCCCTCTGTTGTTGTCTGGACTAGTGATCTGCTAGGTCATTTCAATCCTTGACTCTGGGAACCAACCTTACCCTGCTCTGCTATGAGAACCCCCACTCCTGGGCTGTTCATGCAGTCTCTGGCGTGTAAGCTGCTCCTTGGATTGTGCAACCAAATGACAATAGCCAATATCTCCGTTCCCAGACACAACCCTAGGAACCTCCGTCTTGCAGAGTCCAGTTCTGCCTGCTGGATGCTGCAAGCTTATATGAGTTCACCATTTTAACAAAGAAATTGGTATGTACCAGGCTTGGTATCCCAAGGGGAGTTTCTGACATGCTTCAAACCAAACACACTCCTTCAGGTAGAATAAACAAACAGCTTTATTAATATCAAAGATCGATTTTAAGTGATTATAAGTCAAAGCATAACAAGTCAGCCTTGGTCAAATGAAATAAAAGCAAAACGCATTCTAAGCTGACCTTAACACTTTCAATGCCCTTACAAACTTAGATGCTTCTCACCACAGACTGGCTGGTTGCTCTTCAGCCAGGCTCTCCCCTTTGATCAGCGCTTCAGTCGCTTGGTGTGGTGTCTGTAGGTGTAGACGGGGGGGGAGAGAGAGAGAGAGAGCATGGCAAATGTCTCTCCCTTTTATCATGTCCTTTCTTCACTCTTGGCTTTGCCCCCCATCCCAGAGTCAGGTGAGCATTACCTCATGACAGTCCCAAACTGACCAAAGAAAGAGGGGGGTGACTCCCTCAAGAGTCCAACAGATTATTTTGTTGATGTCTAGGCCAGTGTCCTTTGTTCCTGTGAGGCTGGGCTAGGTTTGTCCCACACATGCCCTGATGAGGTATGAACTGCCTCTCAGCTCTTGGAGAGTTTTTGCCTGCATCATGAGCCTTCTGAAGACACCCAACATGACAAACTTTGCATTGGATACCACACAATCATTTTATAAAGATGAACATGGGCGTGTAGAGTATTTCCCCGAGGTACAGAGCGTCACACAGGCTCTCAGTCATTACGCTTCTTTGTGGAAATCAGATGAAAGGACTCTCTTTCTAAAAGCATTAAAAAAAATGCTTCAGGAAAATCTCAGCATTAACACAATACTCAAGGGCTCAGACAATAACAATAGATCAAAGCCTATAATTACATAATATTTCTTAGCTTCAACAGAAGTTCTATTATATATAAAATATACTTTAGGGAACAAAAGTCTGTAGGGACAATCTGCCCTGGCAGCCAAATGATTAGTTATTAGGCCTTTTCTGTCTCACTTTTTTGATTGTTAGTATAATTTCAAGAAAGAAAAGTGATATGAAATATTAGCCACTGTGTCCTTCAGTGATGAGCTACATCACTCAATACTATAAAAAGGGCAGGGGAATACCTACTTTTCATATGCAGTACAGCAAAGAAACGAAGTTTGAAACTGCTCTCACTACTATGCATTTTGTGATGTAGACATTGGATAAATCCTACTTATTGTTTCCGAATGAGATTTTTTTTCATTGTTCAAAATTCTCTTTCCTGCTATGTGAGGCAATAGAAAGGATAAAAAATTCTTCTGCAAAAAGCCAGGTCATGTAATAAAACGGGGAGCCTGCTGCTATATTTTAAAGCAACTTGCTTGCCATATTCTCTGCATATTCTGCAGCTTGCCCTATTCATTTTGTACCTGTATACTTATGAAAGAGGAAGGGAGGTGGATGCTGTGATATACACAGTTGGAACAGTCACAGACACATGCAAAGTGCACCTTCCTTATGGAATTTACTCACTCTGTGCATAGTTATTATACAAACAACACAATTAACCATATGTTAACCATAGCCCTCTTATGGTTAGCTGTCATATTTTAATAATATTGACTGCTACTATACCATTGGCACAATAATTAGAGGGACTTTCTTTATCTGTTACTGCATTCTTCACTAATGACAACCAGGAATTGCCAACCCTTTTTTATTTGCCGTGATGCTTCTTTAATGGATATGCTTTAAATCAAATTTCTCCGATTAGAAACACATTTCCACATCCACTATAATATTCTCTTCGTTGAAGTCTCAAACATACATTTCTATTTCTCAGATAAAGGCTTAAATTCAGCAGAATTTTATCTTCAGCCTTTCCACTGCAAACGACTTTGGAATATACCTTTGCACATAATTCTGTTTATTTGCTAGTAGTGTGACCATTTGCAGAATTAATTAGCGTAGAATTTGTATTTGGTTCTAGTTTAGACAAATTATATGTGTGGAGATAGGGCATATCACAGGGTGAGCTGGCTTTTAGAGGAGTTGGGACTCAGCTGCACCTGTGCCAGGCTTAACTCACCTCCCCAGATGAATGAAATGAGAGCAAAAGGGCCATATGATGGACAGCATGTGAAAAAACAAAAAAATTGCCTTCTGGAATTGAAGAGCAGATAGTGAGCAGAAAGGAGAGTTGTGAGCATTGTTCTACAGAGTGGGAGGCTGGTCAGGAAAAAGCCTCTGAGAGCTAGTCTATGTTGGTCAGGGGAATTCTTTGAGTTTTGTGTTTAAACAACAAATTGTGCCCTGAGATAAGGGCCTGAAATAGACTTGTGTGTGTCATTCATTCCTCTTTGGACTGGTGAGACAGCCACCAGCATACAAGGGAAATGGAGGGGAGGAAGGACAAGGAAGTTAGTGATAGCAGAGAGTGGAGTTCAATAGTATGTCTGCATGTTCTACAGAGTATGAGGAAGTCAAAACTTGCTTTATACAAACACATAGTTTGTGTACATGCATGTTGTTAGTGCTAACCAAATTAAATGACCAAAAAACTTGGCTAACGCAGAGTTAAGGTTGTCCAGTGGTCTCTGGTGCCCTAACAGAATGTGTAGAATGCATAACTTAAGCTTCTGAAAACCAAGAAATGAAAACTTAAGGTGACACAAATGTGAAAATTAGGAAATACAAAGTTATGCTTCCCCATGCAACACAGTCTTCACTCTGCTCTCCCAGGAGTTGGCAATAGCCCCACTGGAATTGATCAAGTAAGAATGATTCACTTTGAGCCTTTCCCCCTGCACCCCCAACTCAACTTTCCTCCTTGCCACTCCATGCCTCTCATAAGCTTGGAGGGGCCACGGAGAGGTGGGAAAAGTTGTGGGGCTGTGAAGTGTGCCTATACCAGTCAGAGACAGCAAGGGGCAGAAGAATGGAGATGCAGAGTCCTACCTCAAAGCTGGGCCCAGTATATGGGGAGCGGCCTCTCCCTATCCATCTGCAGCACAGAGGCTGAGAGGTGAGAAATAGCCCATTCATCTCAATTAGATTTTCTCAGCAGAATGAGAACATCCCATGGAGATGAATACAGCTAGAAACAGTAGGTCTGAGATGTATGAACTGCACCATTCAACTCAGTCGGTGTTCTCATGCTGCTCCTCAGTGTCAGTACTTGTGAACCTGTCCTATGCACTAAGCATGTTGTCAGTTCTCAACTCTTCACCTCCACATGTGCTCCAAACGTTCCTGTTCTCAGCTCCCCATCCAGAGGGGTAGCGTCCTCCCCGATCTGGACACACAGAAGCAGAAGGGAGTTAAGGAGAGGGTCTCACACGAGGGGGGAGGGGAAGGGGCTCAGACTCCCTCAGGGGGGCATGGCTCCTCCAAATGTCAGCTCACATAAGAGGGTCAGGGAGAGGATCCCTCCAGAAAATGGAGTCACTTCTAAAATAGCTGTATTACTCAGAGCCCATTTCCCAAAAGTATAAAACCACTTTGATGCAGACAAATGGTAGTAACATTCCCACTGATCATTCTTATATTTCTGACAAAGGCAGAGTTTAAATTCACAGCGCATGGGTGCAGCTTAGGTTCAATAGCCACAGCATATTCCTTTGAACTACCCAGCTGTTGGAGCAACAGCCTACCTGGGAACCATCTTGCTTCAGCAGGGTCCTAGTTTTGCTGCATGGGCATGTGCACATTTCATTCTTTGTGGCTCCACCTACTTTTGTAACAACTCCAAATAACTTCTTCAAGATAACCATCCCAGAGGGGCAGCGGGTGCCATCCACTAGCGGAGATTAATCCCGAGTGACAGGTTAGGGAGGATCAGAGCCATAGTCTCAGCCCTAGATGAGGGCAAAAAAGTTGGAAGAATTACTTGATTTTGTAAATAGTAGATGCTGTATCTCAGGAACCCCATACCCAAATGATCCCAAATTTGTACCAGTAACATTACAGAGAACCACATGAGGCACACCAAATTTCAAGCCAATCTGAGTAAGCACAGGAATTTTAGACCACTTAGAAGAGCCAACTTTTAAACGGAAAGTGAAGCTTAACCTAAACTTAGAGCAGAGCTGGCACTCTGTTATAATATGGTATTGATGCTAACAGGTGCAGAGTTAAGGCCACAGTGACATTTTTGTTTAGGCCTTGCCTACACCACCTCCCCGAGAGGTGGTTGCTAGAATTCTTCTGTCAACCTAGTGCTGTCCACACTGGGGGGGGTTAAGTCAGTTTAGATACGTCTCTCGGGGTGTGGATTGAGAGATGTAGCTATACCAATGGAAATTCCTAGCGTAGACCAGGCCGGATTATTTGATGTAGCATTGCCACCCATGCGGAACAAAAACCTGGGCCATCCAGGAGGTCCCGGAGCCCATCAAACCGGACAGCTGGTGGCAGGGTATATCCAGCACCTTTGCGGATTTCCCAGGGCAGCTAACACAAAAAAGGGACTCTCCTGGGAGAGCCTGGACAGGAGCCAACCCTAATTTGGAGCCTCATTGTCAAAGCCCCTGCGTTTTCCATTGAATCTGGAAGGAGGCGGCGGCGGAGTGCTCAGCAGCTCTGCCACTCAGGCCCTGCCCCGCTGCAGCCCGAGCCTCGGAGCGGCAGCCGCCCGATTGCTCTGCCATCCATTGGCCAGGGCTGCTGGCGGAGGGAGCTGAAGCCCTCTCTTCCGATAGCTGCGATTGGTGAGGTCTGGTTTCAAGATGGCGGCCAACGCGACGACCAACCCGTCTCAGCTCCTGCCGCTCGGTAACTAGCGCCCCCGCCCAGGGACAGGGGGGTGCTGGGCTTCTCCGGTCCGGGGTCGGGGAGGCTGGCGGGAGGGGCGGTCTCGGGCTCCCCTCCTGAGCGCGTTGGGGCGGGCCTCGCGGGCCCTCGGTGCCCTTTGAAAGAAGAGGGACCTTCCAGGGCGCTGACGTCTCAAGGCCCGGCCCCGGGACCCGCCCGCCCGCCCGCCCGCCCGCCCGAAGCGGCGCGTGCCGGCGGGGCTGCCTTTACCCATGCGCAGAGTACGCAGCTGCCGGGGGCACCAAATTTCCCGCTGCCCCGCGCAGCTGCGTGCTGCTCCCGCCCCTGCTCCGGCGCTTCCCCAGGGCCCCGCTCCTAAGCTCTGCAGCAGGTCCGGGCCTGCTCTCAACCGGCGGCGGGAAGTGCAGCAACCCAGCCCCGCCGCCGGTGAGTGCTGTGGGGTGGTTCCCTCCTGCCCCGGAAGCTAGCGCCGCACCCCCCCGCGGAGGCCTGGGGCCTGCCCCCACCCGAAGGGGGGCTGCATAGGGCCCCAGAATAGCTAGGGATGGCCCTGCCGAGGTGGGGGTGGTTGTTGCTGGAGCCCCCCTCCAATCCGGCGTGTCTGCAGTGCCTCCTCCTCCCCACAAAAGCATGTTCTTAACTCGGGTGCCGCCGCTAGCCGTGACCGGCTCCTCCGGCAGTGGGGCCGCGATTCCCAGCTCGAGGAGACCCAGCCGCCAGCTCTGGCCCAGCTCCCTCGCTGTGGCAGTCGGAGTCCCCAGACAGCGTCTGTGGAGTGCCCGGCTGTGGGCTACGCTCCAATTTTAACTTGTTTAGATTTAGTGCAACTGTCTCTCTACCCGTTGGGGAATCATACCCCCAGCTACACGTGCAGAGACCTTCCTGAAGACTCATCAATTCAGCACTTGTCTACACTTAAAACGCTTCAGAGTGGACACTACCTATTCCAAGGGGAGGGGTTCTCCCATCGCTGTAGTTAAACCACCTTCCTGAGGGCTAGTTTAAGGGCTTGTCTACACTGGCACTTTATAGTGCTACAACTTTCTCACTTAGGGGATGTGAAAAAAAACACCCTAGGCCCCCCCCCCAGTGCAGCAAGGTTCAGTGTTGTAGAGCGCCAGTGTAGACAGTGCACCAGCGCAGGGAGCCACGCCCCTTGTGGAGGTGGTTATTTAGAGTGGTGGGAGAGCTCTCTCCCAGTGCTCTGCCCTGACTACACAAACCATGTTAAAGCACTGCCAGCGTAGACTAGCCCTAACTAAAAGCTACGTTGGCACAGCTGCTCTGATGCATCTGCACTGCTGAGAGAGCTCTCCCAGTGGCATAATTACTCCACCTTCGCGAGAGGCGGAAGCTGTGTTGATGGGAGAGTCTTTCCCACTGTCATAGCACTGGTGTGGACAGTGCTTAGGTCACTGAGTGATGCAAATTACAGGTTTTTTCACACCCCTAAGCAACATAAGCAATATCAATGTAAGTGGCAGTGTAGACTTGCCCTGAGAGGCGGTAGCTAGGTCAATGGATTTAGGTTGCCTTAACGCTGCTCAGGGGTGTGGATTTTTCACACTGCAGACCAATTTTCTAGTGTAGACCAGACTAGTTTGAGTTTAACCCCAGGTTCCTCTATAACCTTTAATTGAAACTGCTAGCCAGAGTTAAATACTGAGTTGCCAAGAGTTCACTGCTAGTTTAACTGGAGTTAAGTGTACACTTTTTTTTTTTCGAGTGAGATATACCCATTGATATAAGTAGGGCTCTGCATGGGCAAAGGGATTTCCCAGTGTGAATCTGATGCAGGGTTTAGGCTTTTGTTAATGGCCAAGTAAGAGAACTCTCTTGTCTCCATGTTATATATATATATATTTTTTTAAGTGACTTACGCCTGGTCTGCCCTTAAAACTTAGGTCAACCTAGCTATACTGTTTGGGGTGTGAAATAGTCACAGCCCTGGCGAGAGAGTTAAGCCAACCTGAAACCCATTGTAAAGACAGTGCTAGATCAACAGAAGAATTCTTCCATTGACCTAGCTACAGCCTCACAGAGAAGTGGATTTACTATAACAATGTAAGAAAACCCCTTCAGTTGCTGTAAGTCTCTATGCTGCAGCTGTGTTATTGTAGCATTTCTAGTGTAGACATACTCATACGCGTCGTTACAGGAGGGTGGAGTGACTACAGAAGAACCTCAGACTTGCAAACTGACCTGTCAGCCACACACCTAATTTGGAACCAGAAGTATACAATCAGGCAGCAGCAGAGACAAAAACAAAACAAAAAAAACGCCAAATACAGTAGAGTAGTGTGTTAAATGTAAACTACTTAAGAAAAAAAGGAAAGCAGCATTTTTCTTCTTAATAGTAAAGTTTCAAAGCTATATTAAGTCAGTGTTCAGTTGTAAACTTTTGAAAGAACAACCATAACATTTTGTTGAGAGTTACAAACATTTCAGAGTTATGAACAATCTCCCTTCCTGAAGTGTTTGTAACTTTGAGGTTCTACTGTGTATAGTACCAAAACAATTTGCAACTTTTCTTTTAACATTTAATAAACTGAATCTGCAAAATGCACTTTCTTAACTGTTCTGGGAACGTTCTTTCGAGCAAAGAGATGGTGATGTCAAAAAACAGTGTGTTGCTGGGGTAGGAAAAGTAACCTCGGTGAGCAATCTCTTGGCAGCTGACCAATGGTTGGTTGGTTAGTTTCTCCAACAGAAATAAATATTTTTCCTCAAATTAACTTTTCCTTATGTAAGATTATATTTCTTCCAAAGATTTCCTAGAATCAGGAACATTAAGAAAAAATGGTTTATGATTAATAGGGTACAGACAGAAAATGTGTTGAAGGTTCCTAAAATGTAAATTATTGATATACCCGGAAAGTGCCTATCACATTGTGGGCGCTACCAAAACAGATGATGAACAGTAATAATAATATTCTACCTTCACTACGAAGTCAGTTGCTACATACTTAAGCTTGGGAGCATTATATTTTTATCCCTAAATATTGGTAAAAATTGATTTCACTGTACACAAACTTATGAAAAAAATATTTCCATCGATACTTTAAATGTACAAGGGCAAAGTAAGAAAAATGTTGCTTGAGAACTTATTAGAGTTTGATATAAGGATATTTGTATATTTTGACAATTTATTTTTACATTATAAAGCTTTAAGTTTTTGAATTTCAGTGTCTGTCATTAAATAATTGTCAGATCCCCCATAATTTACTGTAGCTGTGAAAATTTAAATGGATTAAAAATTGGGGTGAGGGGAAATGCTTAAAGCACATAATTTTGCAAAGCTGTGAAAATATAGATAAAAAGCTTAAAAATAAACATCTGTCAAAATTATAAAAGTGAAAATTAAATTCTGCTAAGCCGATATATATATATATATACAGAGAGAGAGAGAGATAGTGCTCAATGTGTTCTAGGTGTTTTACGGATATTTTAGGATGCACCTTACGTATAATAGCGGATATAAAAATAAAAACTATTTTTGCATATACATTTGAGTATTCTTGGCAATAATTTTGAATGTGTACAATTTTGCCACATATTTTTTGAAAGGAATGTGTTAAAAAGATGACTATTTAGTATATGTTTAAATTTAGATTGTAATCTTGTATAAAATATTTTCTGATTTACAGAGCTTGTGGACAAGTGTATAGGTTCACGTATTCACATTGTGATGAAGAGTGATAAAGAAATTGTAGGCACGCTCCTAGGATTTGATGACTTCGTCAGTATCCTTTAAATGGAATATTTGCTATTTACCAATTTTCTTTTTAGAATAAGCTTAATTATTTAGCTGTTTGTTTGGATATTTTGAATTAGGTGGCTAGAATGTATGCTTCTACATCTTGCATGGATAAATATGCCACACTAGCATATATTATTTTAAAAATTAGGCCACACCAGTTTTATAAAATGAAAATACAGGTAAAGTTATTAAATCAAGGATATTTTAATTTTTTGTTTTCCTTGACGGTAGACTTCAGATATGGTGTTAGAGGATGTTACAGAGTTGTAAGTATTGCCTCTGTTTCTTTGTGGCTACTGTGTGCTTTTTTTTCTTTCCCATTTACAGAAAAGGTATATTGAATTAGGAAGCAAACCATTTTGACCTCTTTAAAAGGTTTGACACAACTGAGTAATTTAGGCTTCAAATTTAAACTATTTGTAAATAATCCAATGGGAATTCATCCTGTACAGCCAGCTCTTAAATAGCTGTGTGTGGCAGGTGGCAAAGTCAGGTGCTGAGTGTGCTTAGCACACAGTATCCAGGCTTTGTGGTTTGGCTCTCTATTCTGACTGGTAGATAACAGGTCATCTGAAAACCAGCTATAGAGCACTTAAAGATGTATTGCCTTTGCAAAAGGTGAAACATCTTGTACCTCTTCTTCACTGCAAACAAAGTGTTTTTGAGCTCAACCTGGTAACTCATGTGAAGGCTATAAATTGCCTTGTCTTTACTAGAATTTCACATTGTTAGTTGACTCGGGTTAAGGATTTTTTAAATTTTTTTTTTTTTGGGTACTGAAGTCGGCCTCACAGAATGGCTGCCACGCATTTTGTCATATTAAATGTTTTAACCTTTCCTGTTTGGCACCCTTGATTTTTTTCCCCTGAACTCCATGTTGAATTCTCCATTAGTTTAATGTTTGCTTTGACACATAGACAAAGAGTTAAAAAGTAGGTGTAGTCTGGGATAAGAAGGCATTTGTTCCCTTATCTTGCAACGTTATTCATGTTGCCAGTTGAAACTTTTTTTCTTATAAAGAAAAGGAGTACTTGTGGCACCTTAGAGGCTAACAAATTTATTTGAGCATAAGCTTTCGTGAGCTACAGCTTCATCGGATGAAGTTCATGATGTAGCTCACGAAAGCTTACGCTCAAATAAATTTGTTAGTCTCTAAGGTGCCACAAGTACTCCTGTTCTTTTTGTGAATACAGACTAACACGGCTGCTACTCTGAAACCTGTCTTTTTCATATGTTGAGGCCAGTGGAGGGTGTCCCAAAACTGTATTGTGATTCATCTAAATTCTGTGTTACTCTTGGTAAATAACCCAGCATATTATAGCGCCATGTGTAACTACAGCTCTTACCACAAATCCAGATTTATTTTGTAAACTTTATATACTAAATATTTTTCTTCCTAATGTTTGATCAGCGAAATCACACCTGAAGGAAGAAGAATCACAAAATTAGATCAGATCTTGCTAAATGGAAATAACATAACAATGGTAAGTCAGGTATACTACTTGTTTTTGACTGGTTTTTAGTATATGTGGAATTCAGTTATTGACTAATTCATTCAAGTAAGATTGAACTCATATTTATTTTAAATTTTAAACACATGTTCTGACAGAATAATCCTTTGAAATTTCATACTGTAATCCTAGTCTTAAATTTCTTGATTACACATGTTCCATGTTATGTTTTGAAAACAAAAGTGAAAATGTAAACATGAACTTAGTTGTATCTTAATGTGCAGTAAACTTAAAACATAATACTTCTGATGCATGCGAATGAGGGCTGAAGCAGTAATTGATTATTGTAGGTCTGATCCTGCAGCCAATATCTTATTTTTCCTATTGCCTGCTATGAGAGTATGGGCCTGATTTTTCACCAGAGAAGCTTAAGGCCCACTGTAATCAGAGGGACTAAGTACTTGCTTAAGTGCTGTAGGATGAGGGCCTGAAGGACTAAAGACTGCACAATAAATACCTATCATGATAATCGTTTTGTCTATTGTCTTTAAAGAAAAAAAATCTTCAATTTTTGTTTCTTTTCTTAGAGAGAAATGTCAGTAAAATAAATGATAGTTCCTATATCTTTTTTACATTTCTTTCTTTAATATTTATTGAGTTAAAGCATCAGCTCTTAAACTGTACTCTGAAGAGAGCACGTGGTGCTGTCTTGCCTATTTGTTACAACTGCATCTGTGAATGTCCAGGCTCTTCACTGCAAAGCAAGTCTGTTTATAAAAGCAGCTGGAAATGAGCAGCCAACCTGTATACCTCTATTTGGGGTTGCTGCTACACAAGAAGAAGAAGAGGCGAGAGGAGCAGAAAAACTGTTCCTCATTTAGGAAGCAAACTACTTTTAAAAGTGTGCTATTGTGTTTTTAAACTGAAAATCTTCCCACCAACTGAATGCCAAAGAAAAGAAAATTAGTAGCAGTTTTTTATCTAGACATTCCTTTTTATTGTGTTGAATGTTCCTACATTCCTTGGTTTCTCATTCCTGAAACATCTACGCGTGCATTTATCTGGTGGCAACAGATTCCCACTGGAGTGAGGAAAAAGTTTTATTCCATCATGACTTGTTGGCTAAAATACATATATAAAATGAGAACATTTACACTGGTAAATGTTCTGCTCAAGTACTAATCAGTCATGGTATAAACCAGAGGTCTCAAACTCAAATGACCACAAGGGCCACATGAGGACTAGTGCATTGGCCTGAGGGCTGCATCACTGACACACACCCCTTGCTGGCCCCGCCCCCACTCCATCCCTTCCATGAGGCCCCGCCACTGCCCCACTTCTTCCCACCCCTTTCCTGCCCCCATTCCAACCCCTTCCCCGAAGTCCCCACCCCAAGTCTGCCCCCTCCCTGGGCAGTGCCTGGAAGCCAGGGCAATGCACGGAGCCCTCTGGCGCCTCCCCCCCACCCCGGGCTGCAGGGACATTGTGCTGTGGGGGCTGTAGTTTGCCCATCCCTGGCCTGGAGGTAGGCCGCGGCGGGGGGTGGGGTGGGGGTGTAAGGGTTACTTGGCGGACTGCAGGAAATAGCCCCGCCAGCCATGTGTTCGAGACCCCTGGTATAAATGATACACAATATAGGCTAGAAAATTTAAGAGGAATAGGAGATTAGCAAGCACAGGAAGTTTCACAACATTTCACTGTCTTATAAAAGCTATAATGTCACTCATTTTATCTGATTATTTAGCTGCTCTTTGTAAGAGTAGAATTAGGGGGTGATTTCGTTCAAATTGGGTCAGTTTACCTATAAAAGTACACGTGTGTTATGTTCTAAACTTTAAATTTTCCATCTGTTGTAAAAATATTTTCAGTAGTGTTTAATAATAAATATGTACAAAGCCATATCTGACAATTCTCACTTTAAATCTTGAAATCAAACGTTTACTATGTTTCTTCATACTGTATCTCTTAAATTGTCCTTTTCTTATACAGCTGGTTCCTGGAGGAGAAGGACCTGAAGTGTAAATTGATTCATTTGTCGTCTATGAAGACTCTTGTTATATATTCTGTTATCTCAATGGAGTGCTTTTAGTTTTTGTTTACATTTGAAGTTGATATTTGATAAAAGGTAAAATTTCCTATTCAGGAAAGATTCATTGCTGATGCTGACTTTGTAAGTTAAAATCATGACTTTATTGTAAAGACTGATCTGCTGTTCAGAATAAAACAAACATTTTTTTTGTTAAATATGCTGGTTGGTTTTTTTAATGCAGTAGAAAAGATATCTGCAGTTATAATAATCTTTAAAAATAAAAAATAGGAAGAAACAAGGCACTTGAGATCAGAAAGTTAAGGCTGAGACTCAATCTCTAAGTGGCTCAGAAGTATGCCCATTCTCACTTATATATGGTTTAAAATAGTACCACTCAACAGTAAGTAGATTCTTCTTGATGCTTTTCCTCTAGGCCCAGAGGGCTCAGCTCATTGGATGTGATTCCATGTTTGTTAGAGCTTTTCTAAATAAAGTAAGAAAATGGTGCAGTCTTTAATGTAATGGACAAGAAAAATGGAGGTTGGCTCTAAAGTATGCCCCCTGCAGCTTATTCCTTCTTTACACTCTTTCCCTTTGGTCTCCTCCTGCCTTGGAGAAAGATCACAGCTGCCTGCCATTACTGCATAGATGTGCAGGAGAGAGGGATGGACCCTGGTGTGGGTAACTAATGAATTGCCTAGTATCACCAGAAAAGGGAAGGAGAATCAGTGGGAAGGGCGTGGTGAAGGACGAGACTCCAGAGGTTGGAAAGTATGCCAGAGAAATTGTTCTTCTGGACTATTCTGAAGTAAATGATGTCCTTCTTTATCTGACTCAGGTAAGCCACGATCTCTCTTTGCTGGGACCCTGGCTGAAGTAAGCTGAGGGCAACTTTGTTTAGTTTTAAATGGGGAAAGGCCTTATTTCAGTAAAACTTCTCAGGGTGTATTTGTTTTGAGAGTGTGAATTGTTTTTCGTCAGTCCTGCTTAGATTGGCCTGTGACAGTCATCCTTCAGTTGCTTCCTCTGTCCTTCCCTCTCCAGCCTCTTCTGTGACAATGGTTTAATTCTGTGTATTGTTTTACAAAAGTGCTAACTTTCAGTTGATCAGAACATTACCTTTGCATGCTATTTAACGCCAAACTCTCTCTTTTATTTACTAAAATTGTCTTCACTCCTTTTAAATGATACTGGCTCCAGCCAGCACAATTCTCAGTCTTCTCTAGTATCCTAGTCTTCACTCTCCTGACACTGAAAATAGGCTAGTGCAAAACATACCTCTGAACTGTACCTCATTTTGAAGGATATCATTACCTTTCGTCCCAAAGATACCTACATTCCACACAAATTTGGACTTGTATTGTTGAAAATTGTTTACATGGGAAATAAAGAATCAAGAAACTTAGAAAGTTATTTATGCTATATGACTGAATCTCAGAGCATTTTAAAGTTTTCCTGAAATACTTTTCCCCTCATTTTGAATCTCTGTCACATGCTGTGTCCCACATTTGGGTATTGGCAGGTTAGGAGGTACTTTGTAGAATCTTGTTCCAAAATCCAGTACTATAAATTGTTGTCTGTATTCACCGGGCTTTATTGCACTTGGTGTTTTGCATATATGTTTATAAACTGAACATGCAAATCAGACATTTTGGGAGAGTAATGTTAGCAGAACTTGATCCAAAGAGAGTTTTGAGTGATCAACATTTGGTCTTTTGTCAGTACATAAAGAGTGAAATGTATAGCATTCTATTCTCTGCACGCATTGAGTGTTCTCATGAGAACTAAATTTAATATTGCCTCATTCTTTTTTTTTTTTTTTTTTTGCTGTTAGTTTCTTACTGTTCATAAAGAGGAAGTGCTAATTCTGTTATCTCTGTGAGTGTTTTGGTATACCACTTTCTGAAGTTTGCATATGTTCCTCTTGATATATTTGTGTGTATACGTATGGTATTAAATATTCACAGATTACAAGGGAGCAGAGTTAGTGCTCTGGAGATTATTTGCAACTTTGTGCTAAAGAATTAAATTCCACACCCATTATTTGTCTTCCAGTGCAGTTTCTCAAACAATATTTATACCAATTGCCATTTTGGAAGCGCAAATAATAAGCTTTTTAATTAAATGAATTATGTATGATGTTGGTTTCTCTGGAAATCTTGTACTTCAATCACATTGATACTGTACTGTCCCTAGAAATATCTGAGCCCGCTTTGCTTTTCAGAACACAGTGTTTTAAGTCACCACTAGAGGGGACAATATCTGAACTAAAATTATACAAGGCTGAGAACCAAAAGGTTTTTATGATGTAGCTTTATAAAATATACAAATCTAAAATTAGGGCTGCACTTTTTGGTCTTAAAAGTTAAAGTAGGACTCGGGTAAAATCAATACATTTTGTTTTATGAACACAGTTTAAAGTAATATTGACAGTTTTCTTTTGCCAGTTTTTTCCCTGTATGCTATCTGATGTAGTGACTTCCTTAACTTGTCTAGCCAGCAAAACTCTGACAGTACTATTCTCTAATACAGGCACAAGCTTCTTTATACTTCTTGTCTCTCAAGTTGTGCCCCCCCCCCCCAAAATATTCTTGACATATCAGTTGCAGAACTTCACAAACAAGAACTAGAAAACCCAACAACCAATGTCTTAACTGAACTGTATTTCAGAGTTTCAGGATTAAGTTGATCTCAGTGTTTTATGTAATAATACCTAGCTCTTGTATATTGCTTTTTGTTAGCAGATAAAGATGTAAAGCACATACTAAAGATTCATATGAGTTGGTTTTATATTTGTCTACTGCATTCTTATAAAAATTTTTTTTATTCCCTTTGAATAGGACTTCAGAGATTTTTCTGTTTTTGATCATTCTTATTTGAAGACATTTTCTTTGAGTGTTCAGAGTCTTTTACCAAATTAGATGGAAACAGAGAAAAGATCCCTGATATAATACAAAGTATTAAATTATATGTAAGCTTTCCATTAGTCAAGTGCATAGCAATTAATTTGCTGAACTCTGACTGTGCTCCATCACTGATCATGGCCAAATTGCATGCAAGTTAAGCAATCGTACTAAACATGTACACAGTTTGAGTATATGGTTTTGTGGCTGTGTGGTGGAGTTATTTTTATAAAAAAACATGATTTCCCCACCCCACTCACCTGACTGAAAAGAACTAGTCAGTGGTCCTGGGGAATGTAGCTGTCTGCAATCTTTCCATGTCAACTAGATTTCAAAGCGAAAAACCACAGCAGGTACATGATTGGGGTAGTGGTTTCAAAATTACGCCAGGATTGGTCGGTTATTTATGGTTTTCAATGACAAGAGTTGACAGAGCTGCTGTGGCTGGGTCTCTGTGGTAAAAGACTGTTTCCTATACCAATGTGTGCTATGAAAATCCCCACGGACTGAAACATTTGATGGTTTATAAAATAAAAATAAAAGATAAATGAGGCCAGATCCTGGTTCCATGATAATCAGTGGCAAAACGTGCACTGATTTCTGGTATACTAGGACTTTACCTTTGATGTTTGTTTGAAAACTGAAAATAAAAGAACAGGGCAAATAGAGTTTCAGGTAACAATTATTTTTTGTCAGTTTAATCTCTCTACAAATATATTTTAGAGGGTTTTTTTTAAATATTTTGGGGAGTCTTGGAATTGGTTCTAAAAACAAGCCAAAGTTGACCAAAACCACCCCACATCAAGAGTAAATGTTGACTATGGTCATCTGTGCATGTCAGCCTTATCCAACCATAACTAGAAGGCATGATTATTGACTAATTGTAAATTTCTTTTTTGTTTTGACATTCTGATGCTGAAGTTCATTATCCAGTGCTATGAATCTCTTCTTATACATTATGGGGTATCTTCAATAATTTTTAGTTGTTATCCTGCTGTGCATCTGTTATGCGTTCTGAATTATGTTTGTAGCTATCGGGGACTGAGATTATGTTCCAAAACTTGTTTACTGATCATCTTCCTGTGAGTAGACTAGTTGTTTGTGATACAGTGCATATCCTTTCCTCAATTGGGTAAAGCTTCAACAGTTTATATTAGGATGTTGAAACTTGCTGTTTCTTATGCAACTAATAGAATAAAATGGTTTGCCTACATTCTTAATTTTAATAGAGAATGATACTCATTTTCCTTAAAGAAAACATAGTGGGTTTTAGAAGTGTTCTTGCAACTGAGTGAAATATGTTTCCAGTTAAGGCACTCTGGGCTAATCTGTGTTTCAGAGACCCTGTTAACACTTTATAAACCATTAATCCAAAACCCTAGAACAGGGGTAGTTAATAGGTGGACTGTGGGCCAAATTCGGATCACCAGATGCTTTTGACTTAGACCCCGAAATCTTTTTATTTAATTGTTGTTGTTTTTTATATTTCTCTGGAGTCTGAAGCTTGAATATACCTTGACCAAGAAATTTTAGACCTTGTCAAAAAAATAGACTATCCCTGTCTTAGAACTTGTTTATATACTCTCAGTTCTGCTTTTCACTGTGGATATTATGATCTATTGAAGTTTTTCTGTAAAACCAAGGCAGGCTTTCTTGCCCCTTTCAATTATCTATAACTAAGCAATACAATATATATTAAAGGTATTACTGGACCCTTAGCTCTGTCAACCCTTATTCACTATCAAGCAAGCCTAGGAAGAGGTGCAGTGGCGAGTCTCTGTATTAAGAATTTAAGGACAAATTTTCAAGAATGGCCTCCAGATTTGAGCATAGAAAAATGTGAATGCACATTTTTGGAGTGGAGCTGTGCTGATTTAAACCAGCTGAGGATCTGGCTATAGGTTGATATGCTGTACTCAACACTGTGATCTAGTTGCCTCTTAGAAATAAACAGTATCTTAATCATAAAAAAATAAGATGACCCAATTTAGTTTCTGTTGTGATGATGCTTAAGATGGAAAGAACCCACCTTGACTGAAAGCCCATGGTAAGTAAGTAAGTTTTGTTCAAATGTCACTAATGATATAATCTGAAGAAAACAAGGTTACATGAAAAGCATAAGGGCTGCACATATAATGGTTTTTCAGATGGAAGAAATCCAGTTTGATTGCTATAGGCCAGTTGAGTTGGTGAAGCTGGTAGAGCTTTTTTTTGCTTTTTTTTTAAACTTGCAAACTGAGTATACTTTAGATATGAGTGAGACAAAATGAATGTAGAACCCCCACAATATCATTTTGAAGGGTAAAATCTTAGTTTGTCTTATTTGGGTAGTTGCATAGTTCTATATACAGTTGTTTTTGTGAATATGATATTGTCTCTTTGCATAAGGCAGTTAGTCAACCAAAGCACTCAATGACTGGGAACATGATAAGAATTTGGGGTGAAATCTTCAGCGGCTGTAAAACTGCACACTTGACATCAGCTGAGGGTCTAGCCCAGAGATTGAAAGAGAGAATGTAAGGAAATACTTTTACTACAAAAATTTAATCCCATGATATTCTGGGAGAACTAAAAATTACTAGTATTTGACACTATTTTGGTTTCTAGACTGCTGCTTCTATGGTTTAGAGTTTAGATGCACATACAAACAATTTTGTGGAAAAACATTCAAATTAAGACCTGATGTGCTTAAAACTCACTGAAGTAAAGTCCTGTACTATCCCCATAAATTATTTTGTCTGCTAAAGCTAACAGGTAAACTGTGTGTGTCTATATGTATATGCAATAAATATGCAATAACACATAAGTTACCAGGCAACTGCATGCTCCAGATGCAGTGGGAGGCACAAAGCTGGTCACTTGTTACCTATCGGTGGAAAAGTACAGATCCTCCTGTAATGTTGTTTCTTCTGTCTATAGTTGGTATTTCTGTCATGCCCCTCATTAAGTGATTTTACCATGTTTTTCTAAACATTTTATTTCAGAAATGTTTTTTGTTTAATATTTAATTTTAGTATCTTAAGTGGTGACAAATTTCAGGATTCTCACACTTAATTTTGCAGATTCTGTTGGGAAATGACTAGCTTGTACTGTGACAGGTTTTTGTTTTTTAACAGTCTGGTATTGAACGATCTAGCCAGTTTTTGCTGCTCATGCATTAATTTCAAAGGCAGCGGGCAGCAGAATGAATGCATGGCAGCTTAAGTGGCTTCATAGTGAGAAAAGGTAGTTCAGTTTGCTTCTGCCCTGACTACAGCTACAGAGTTTGAATTCTAATTGATTGCAGGTAACACACATGCACAAAGAAAAATTTAATGTAAATAGGAAAATTTTAAGGAAAAAATGTTTTCTTTTGTATAGGTGTACATGGAGGTGGAATAGGGTATCATTTATCATTGCATCCCCCTCTTTTCTGATACACAGAATAATCTGTCTGGTTTGGAGACTCTTCCTTTAATCAGCCTATTTATACATGCACGGATCTATAATACTTATGTGAACAGACTACTAGACAAAGAAGTGTATGTAGCACTTTAAAGACATAAAAAGACAAGGTGTCTACCCTACAAGCGTACTCTGACAAATGATGAATGAAGGTATGGAAACATCAGTGAAGAGATGAATAATAATAAATACTCTTTTATAGCACTGTTGATCAGCAGATTTCAAAATGCTTTATAAAGAGGTCAGTAGGAAGGTTTCACATCAAGAAGGTTTCACATGGCTTTGAGAGATTTGAAGGAGTATGCAATTTTAGATTGTGGTGGTGAGGAATGTTTGTATAAAGGTGGATATTTCACCAATATGTTTTACACATGAATTAAAATGCTGAATGCCAAAGTCCTGAATCTGACACATGGGGGCAGGTTTCCACTAGAGCTCAGCATGCACAGTCTGGGACATGTTCATAGGATCTTATCTGCTGTTTAGGCACCTAAATAATGACTGCATTTTCATGTTGGGTGCTAAGCTCTTTTGATAATCTGGCCCTAATTTAGGTGCCTTAAAACACCCTTTTTTCTTCTGAAAATCTGACCTCAATTGTTGGTGCTGAGCAAATGAAAATCTGGCCCTAAGTCTTTTTATAGGTGTTCCAGTTCTTAAATCTTGTATTTTCCCTACTGTAGGTATTTTCTGTTAAACTGATATATGTCAATAGAAACTGCAACTAATGGAAATATTTAAACCCATCAGAGATTAAAAGTGCGGATAGGGAAACCTCTTCAGAGAGGAGAAAGATCCACCCTAACCTTTGTCCAAAAATTGAACTAAACCTCCTTTGAGGTTGGAAATTTTTTAAATGCGAATTCCTCATTTGAAAAATGAGGAAGCAGCAGACAGGCCAAATTACAAGAATTGTTGGTAATTGGAGGTTCTAAACTGTGTTTTGCAACTCACTAGGCTCAGATTGTTGAGATGACCATCCATAATTTTACAGGCTTACCCAGTCAGACTTTCTAAGGTATGATTCATCCAACTTCAAACTGAACATTAAAGGTGGAGTTGTGTAACGCGCCCATGAAAATAATGTGAAAATGCATTTACATCAGTAGTAAATGTGTGCATATATAGTTCACATAGGATATATCTATACTGTATACTCTTTACAGCCGTGTGAAAAAACCTACATTGCACGCCCCCTTAGCAATAGTATAAATAGCTGTATAGACAAGTAAAGACACACCTGAATCCTTAGAGTACATACCCTACATGGCACTTGAGATGCCCAAGCAATGCCTTGTAGCAGTGTAATGTCCTGCTGCCTCCCCACTGCTGGAGCTTTTCTCTGCCACAGGTTGCTGCCAGAGCCTTTCCCCACTGCAGTGAGACTCCAGCTGCAGGGAAAACCCCGCTTTTAGAGTGTTTCACTGATGTGTGTAGCTACACAATGTGGTATGGATGCAATCTACTTTTAACTGTTCCTTGTAGCTACGCCTACCCTATATGCTGCCACCAGCGGTGCGCAGTGTAGACGTACCTACACACCCTCCATAAAAAAACCTGTTAAAATAACATTAAGGTTTCAGAATGAAGTACTCAATAGACTGGAAATGCATAACTTAAGATTGCTCCTAAATCCTTAACTTTCAAACCCTACTATGGGTGTGCAAGATTCTGTCTGTAATTATTGCTGCAGGATCATTGTCTTATTCAGTATGTAGGTAGGACAGTGAATAAGGCAGGGCTGTATCCCCTGTCTCTTGCAGTGTTGCACTGGTGTGCAGTGAAGTTGTTGGATCGGTGTGCAGTGATGAGGTAGGGGACACATTCAAGAATTGAGCATAAAAAATAAATGAATACCAAACAGCTGCCTCTTTTCACAATTTTCACTGAGTAAACAGGACTGAGCATTGAATGAGGCAGGGCTCCATAGCCATCCTCATTCAATGTGTATGCATATTAATAAATCCTTTACAGCCCTGCTGCATTGCACTTTCATGCCTTGTATGGAAAACCAGGTACAATCTCACACAATCATATCCCACATGCATTTATAAATTAAAATTTTCACTTACCTTTCTTATGTGTCCAAGCACAGAGGCCATAAAACAGAGAGAGAGAGACTGTATGGAGGGATGCGAATTTCTCCGTAACCTAGGTATTGTCACATGAGCAATGCCTTGGAAATGCTGGGAATGTTGGCTGTTCAGGATGATGATGTCTAAGATACTGACGATAGCAAACAAAACAAAACCAGAAAGATCAAATGATATAGACTGAAGTCTCGGATGACTTGACTCATTTATTGAGTTTCAGCAATTAAGTTAGCTTTAATTCAAATGTCTTGCTACAGGTCATTTGTGTAACCCGGTGATGTGATGAAAGAGAATATTATGGCACCACTTAAAAATGTTTTGAACACTGATATTTTCCATGGGGTATCTGCTGCTCTGAACGTGAGGTTTGTATATGTCCATTATCATTCCACCAAAATCTGAGTTAAGTTTGCTAGACTGAGTTAATTTTGAGTTAAGTTTGCTAGACTGTATATCCTGCCAAAACAAAGCAATCCACACAAGGAAGCGAATAAGAAATTAAGGGGGAGATTTTCAAAGGCACAAATGGGAGTTGGGCACATAACACCTCTTTCTGACTTTAAAAACTTCCCTATAGTCATTTAACACCCCATCTATGCTCCACTCATGAAGGGGATTATGAACCTGATCATGTTCCTTTATATGTCAATATGGAGGGAAGTGGAATCCAGGAAGACTGACTGTTTGATTTCATAGGTCTTTCCCATCTTTACTGATCCTACTGCACAAGTTTTCTCTCCTTGTTTAGGATTAGTTGATACCTGAGGGGGTTTGATGGGTTCCCCTTGGGATGCCACCTGGAACTGGGGTACCACTGAGCCCCCCGACCCAGCCTAGGCTCCCTTTACACTGTACTGCTGTGACCAACCTGCCATGCCCTCACCCAGGCTTCAGCCTGCACATTCACCAGCACACATACAGGTAGGGACACCCAGCTGCAGTACATGCAGGCAGGCTTTTTAACTAGCTCCTGCAGGGGGAGGCTTCAGCTAAGGCACTCCACAGCTACTCAGGTACACCCCCTCCCCACCCCCGGAGTGTAAACCCAAAACTATACCATCTTGCACTTCACAGAGAACTGTACAGCATAAGATTCTGAAATTTGCCCCCTCCATCGATGTGGAGAGGAAATATACAACAGCTTTCTGCCCCGAGTTATAATTTCCATATGTCTAGTTTTAGACAAAGCAAAAAGTTTATCAACTATAAAAGATAGATTTTAAGTAATTATAAAGGATAGCAAACAGATCAAAGCAGATTATCTAGCAAATAAACAAAACATGCAAAGTAAGCTTAATATACTAAAGAAATTGGCCTGAAATAGCAAATTCTCACCCTAAGTGATGATACCACCAGACTGTGGATTCTTAAGGGGCAAGCTGCACTAATTTACAGTTTAAAATCCCCAGATGTTTCATTCACAGACTAAAAATCCCTTTAGCCTGGGTCCAGCACCTCCCCCAGTTCAGTCTCTCTATTCCTCAGGTGTTTCCAGGAGTCTCTTTGAGGGGGGAGTCAGTGATGAACCACGATGATGTCACTCCCCTGGCTTATATAGATTTTGCATATGGTGGGAACCCTTTGTTTCAAAGCTTGGTTCTCACACCAGTCAGTGGAAAAACTCTGGTAGCCCAAGATGGAGTCCAGTACCAGCTGACCTGGTCATAGGACCCTGTAGTGTCATAGCAGCCATGAGTCAGAGGTTGTTTGTAGCATCCTCAGGAAGACCTCTCCCCCAGCCCCAATGGGAGATAAACAACTTCTAAGGCCTGTTGTTTTCTCTAATGGCTCATTAACCTGAATGGGCCCTTCTCCAGCCAGCCATCTGAACTGAGTGCATTCTGCCTAGTGGGTGTTCTGCAAGTGTAAGCACATTTGTAATACAGATATACAGTCAATATTCCTAACTTCAGATACAAAAATGATACATGCATACAAATAGAATAATCATATTTAGTAAATCATAACCTTTCCAATAATATCTTACATGACCTATCTTGCATAAAATACATCATAGGTATGCCAGAATCATATAATAATATCTCTATGAAGAATATGGGGTGCAGTGTCACAGGGGGCGTACTGTAATTTGGAGACTTGCAAGCTGCTTGAGCCTACCCACAGACCAGTAGCACAGAAGCTGTTAATTTCCTCGTGTGACAGTTAGGCATTGGCGAGGTTGCATGTGCCTAATCTCTTAAATCTGATCTGTGTTAGGTAGAAAACTTCCTACTGGAAAAAGAAATAGCATTTGTCCATTGGGGTGGAAGCAAGTTGATGATTCATACCACTCAGGACTTTGCAATATTAATCAGAGCACAGTGATTGTCTCCTGATAGAATTTGGTTGTTAGGTTGAGCTAAGATAATGTTTGTCCATGAAACATCCAGCCAACCTCTCTACACCAGTGAGCTGCTCAAGAAATGCAGAGCTATAAATAAGGAAAATAAGAAAAAATAGAAGGCACAATGCTTAATTTCACACTTTTAATAACACCCCTAAAAATTAGAATGACCATTTCATATACAAAATACGGAGTGTGTGTAGTTTCTAAATCTGAGGTAACTTCATGCATTCATTCATCAATAATTAGTATATTCATAGAGTGGGGGTCTGTACTTTGTGATTTGATATTGCTTCATGAAAGAAGATGTTGGCTGTGATCATTGTTTGCCTGTTTGAAGAAATGTGATGTTGATCATAGTGCGAATGTACCAAATATTTTCTTTTTTTGCATAAACAACCTAGAATTTTTTTCTGTATTGTTACTAATTAGAAGAAAATATGAAAACACCAGATGAAAATACAATATATTTCTCTTTAATTACAGTATAAGCTTTGGTCATTTTTCAGAAAATCTTTTGAAAGGATAAATCACTCTGGGGTATAAACAACTCTGGAGAAAAGCTCATTTTCTGAATACTTTGTAGTGAGGTTAAAACATTTGTCTGCAGACTGGTTTCATGAGGTTTAAGCAGAAAATGTGTCCATGAATCTTTTTGTTGCTTTGTACATCTATATAAAATTTATAAACTTTAATTCTCTATAGAATATAAACTTTAATTCTCTATAGAATAGAAAACGGATCTACTTTGCAAGAAAAGGACGCTCTGAAAAGAAAAAGATGACCTTATGTTTAATATATAAATAAATGCTTATTAATATTAGATGACTTCAATAATAAAATTAGTTCCATCAGGGATGAATTTGTTCCACTGGTGGTTTTTCAAGCATACTATTTTTTCCCCCAAAATTAAAAGAAATCCTAAAAGCAGTCGTAGGCAACTGGATAATCTGACCCAAACAAATGCCTCTCAAACATTTTATATATCAAGGCTGCTCTAATCAGTTACTTGTTCTATGTTAGGATCTCTAGCTTCTCCTGCAGTAAAGTACATACACTCTATTTCTAGTGTAAGAAGGGACTCTTAATCCCAGTGAAGGAGCCTCTTAAAATGGCTAGAATGGAGGAGAAGCTGGGTTTTGAAGTGGAGACACAACAAAGGCCCTGTGTTCTAATTCATGAAGGAAAGAGGTATCTTTGGTGGTGCTACCACAATGCATCTGTTCATTTCATCCAGAACCTGAAGCCTTTCTATCAGTAATTATTACGAAGCAGGAGCTATGAAGGACCCTCACAATTTAAGAGTACATTTCAGCTACCTCTTGACAAAGGCCACTCTGCTGATATGACACTTCTTTCCTGAGTTTCAACCACCAAGTCAATATTAACTCAGGTCTCTCATTTATTGAGCTTTATTTTCACATCTGTTGCTCTTTTGTCACTGTGATCTCAATCTGGTTTTCTCATATTTGTAATGATAGGATAGGGAAATAAATCAGCAGAGGCTGGGTCCTGCATGGAGCTGACCACTCTGGCCACAATCTAGCAAAGCACTTTAATCCATGCTAAAAATTTAAGATCATGAGTATTCCCATTTAATTCAAGATAAGCACATACTTAAGTGTTTTGCTGGACTGGGGGCAGAGTGCTCAGCATCTTGGAGCATCAAGCCTTAATTACAGTTAACTTCTTTTATCATACATTTTACGAATTTGAGGTTGAGAAATATAAAGTAAATGAAAGCATTAAAACATTGAGTGGAAATTAATAGTTAATGATATTATAAATCTTACACTGCCCACATGATAACACATTATGTTTAGCAAGTATAGATGAATGTATATTTTGTCACAACACAACAACCCAGGGACATCCAATTTGGGATGATAATTTCCATTGAAATCATGGAAGCAGGACTAGACCCCAAATGATCCATAACAAAAATCTTTAACTTTGCTTAATTATGTGTGTTCTTCAAATATGAGTAGATGAGTTTTCAAGGAGACTTAATTAAATGTTTGGGATAGCGGCAAGCCATTTTTGAATTTGTGGGAGACTTAAAAAAAACAAATCAAAGTCAAAACTCCAATTTAGGATATTTTGTTAAGATGACCTATTACTAAAAAAAACAACCCCCCCACTGACATTTTCTTCAAACTTTGCAGAAATATTCTCCTCTACCTTGAGAACAGAAGCTAGTTCTAACATTGAAGTTACAATTTACTACATTGAGCACCACCTGCAAAGAAGAATTGCACATAATTTAACTTTACAGAAAACAGTAGTCCTATTATACAGAACACCAAGGGCAAGTAACTAAGAAAATTATTAATGGATGAGAGTACTAAAAGTTAAAAAATCCTTACTGTAGGTAGATCTATTTGGCTGTGTCACAGGGTGACTGGCCTCTTGAAGGGGAAATGTGACCTATCCCACAATTAGCTGCTTCCCAGGCTAAAGTGGCAGGACAAAATGGATTCAGATTGACAGCCTGGTAAACACCTGGAGCTCATAAAAAGGTTTTTTCCACTGAATGCATCCGATGAAGTGAGCTGTAGCTCACGAAAGCTTATGTTCAAATAAATTGGTTAGTCTCTAAGGTGCCACTAGTACTCCTTTTCTTTTTATAACAGGGTAGATAACTCAGTGTGGGAGAGGAACTAAAGGGAGCAAATTAGGCTCCTATGGAAAGTCCTGGGAGAAGTTGGGACTCCCGGAGGCAGTGCTCTATCCCAGAACAGAGAGACTTAAAGGTGGACTTAAAGAGACTGGAAAGGGATAGGAACTGAGCCCAGAAGGTGGTCTGAAGAGGAACGGAAGCAGAATGGAAAATTCTTTTGTTTGGACTTTTGTTACCCTGGAATTGTTTAAGATTTAGTTAGTGACTTGTCTGGAGGGCTAAGCCACATCAGAAACACCAGCTCCGTGGGGAAAGTTGAAGGGATCCACCTTTGGGGAGGAAATGGAGGCAGGGTGCTTTGCAGTGGCATGCTTAGCCAGCAGGGGTGCTATGAGACAGCTGTGCCTATGACAGCCTGGTAGAAATGTTATGCCAATCTTAAATTACTACTGTAATTCCTCTCACAAATAGACTCTGTTGTACCCGGGAGGAAAGTGCTCTCTTTTCACCTCTAGAGGAGGCCTGTACTGCTAATAGGAGGAATCTTATATACTATAAACATTATTGTCCAATATCTCTACCCTATATTGGCTTTAAGATCCTTGCTAACGTTTTTAACTAATAGATTAGATACAAGTCTTCTGAAAATTGACCAGAAGGATGTAAAGGATATTATTTTACAACTGATGACATTTCTCAATTTTAGAAGAGTATTTTATAGCTCATGTTGAACATTTAGATGAAGCTAAAGTTGTGATCCTGCATTAAGCTCTGTGCAGACTGACTTCAACACTCACTTGTGTGAAAGTAAACTAGATCTAATCCTTGTATCTCCCTTAGATTCTAGGGCCTAAATGCCATATATGAGTCAAATTTCAGAGTTAGTTCCCAGGAAAGAACTCAGTGTTAGTGATTAAGTCTTATCCCTTTTTCTCTGTCACAAGTAAGTGATCACCCTTCTCTTGCTGGGTTTCAGAGTAACAGCCATGTTAGTCTGTATTTGCAAAAAGAAAAGGAGTATTTGTGGCACCTTAGAGATTTACCAATTTATTTGAGCATAAGCTTTCGTAAGCTACAGCTCACTTCATCGGATGCATACTCTTGCTGTTGACTTTTTTATGCTACATTCTTTACTTTTACTAATATGGTATGCTCCTCCACCTACCTCAGGGAAGGCTGGTAGCATGGTAAGCATTCAGGCAAAACATATCTAGTTTAATTCATATAATTGGTGTGTCTTTGTTGGACTGATGTTTATAAAAAGAATCTCACTATGGCAATGATCCCAAGTGGCAAAGCGGAAGGGACCAAATGGCTTAATTAATCCTCCTTTGCATTATTTAAAAATCAACCGACAACTAAAACTGATAAATTGCAAGTAGCAGGCCTACTATAAAGTGGAAACAGAAACATTCATAGGTTTTAAGACTAAAAGAGATCATTATGATCATCTAGTCTGCGCTCCTGCATAACATAGGCCAGAAAATTTCAGTAGGTGATTCCTGCATCAAACCAAATAACTTTGTATTTCTTCTTATTATATTATTTATTATGGTAGTGCCAAGAGACCAGCTGAAAATGGGTCTCCATTGTGACAGGTGTTTGTACAGAATTAGTAGATGGCTCTGCCCAGAAGAACAATCTAACGAGACAAAATAGACAAAAGGTGGGCAAAGAGAGAGAATACAAAGAGAGTGAACAATAGGATTGCAGCAAACGTCACGTTTGTTCACTTTTGGGGTGAGGTGAGGTTTTGTTAGGAGAGGATTTACTAAAGGGAAAGACAAAAGGAGAGGGGAACAGAGCAGGGAAGTAAAGAGAGGGGAAGAAAAGAGATCTGGGTGGGAAATGCAGAGAGGGGAAGAAAAGAGATCTGGGTGGGAAATGCGTTTCCTGCCCTGGGAAAAATTTTGAGATTTTGAAAAAAAAGTCCAGTTTGGCATCAAGACCAAGTTTGGCATGAAAAAGACCAGTTTGGCATGAAACCAAGACCACTGAAAGTTGATATTTTATGTGTGTGTGTGTATGTATATATTGTGACAAAGTCCTCCTCTGCCTTGGTGGGTCCTGTGCTTATTGGCAGATTTGCTTGCCTCAGAGATTCATGGCAGCCCTCAGTTTGGCCACTTTTGCTAGTGGCTCAAACCTGCCATTCACTCAGCTAACCTCATCACTTGCCAGCATGGGGAAAGGGAGGAGAACAATCCCCGCAGTCTCTGCTGACCCACCTAGTGGGTCAGAGGATAAGACAGGGACCTTCCCCTCTGGTGGGACCCACAGTCCAGGCCACCTCCTCTTGTGTCAAATAGGGAGTTGAGGGGAATCCGGGCCCACCCTCTACCCCAGGGCCCTGTGGATTGCAGCTGTCTACAGTGTCTCTTTTAACAGCTGCACGACAGCTACAACTCCCTGAGCTACTTCCCCATGGCCTCCTCCCAACACCTTCTTTATCCTCACCACAGGCTCTTCCTCCTGAAGCCTGATCATACTTGTACTACTCAGTCCTCCAGCAGCTCACCTTCTCATTCCTTGCACACCCTGCCCTAACTCACGGGAGGTCCTTTTTAAACCAGGTGTCCTGATTAGTCTGCCTGTCATAATTGATTTTAGTATGTTCTTAATTGGCTCCAGGTGTCTTAATTAGCTTGCCTGTCTTAATTGGTTCTAGCAGGTTCTTGATTGTTCTAGTGCAGCCCCGGCTCTGGTCACTCAGGGAACAGAAAACTGTTCATCCAGTGGCCAGTATATTTGCCTTCTACCAGACTCCTGTACCCCACTGGTCTGGGTCTGTCACAATGTACATATATAACAGAGAGAGCTAACTGGGTTATCACAGTCGAGTCTCACTCTGGACCACTCAGTATTTAATTATGTATATAAAGTGGAAGAGAGACTGAGACAGACTCTATAGCATGGTGATTAGGGCACTCATATGGGAGAGGGGCAACATGAACCCAGCATTTGAACCTTGATTTCTTACATCCTAGTTGAGTATCCTAACCATTAGGCTAGGGCCTATTCTACAGTGCTGTATTCTCACTTTCTCTTTCCCACACCAGTTCCATCCTGACAAACTTTTCGCATTGAACTGGATACATTCCCCCCCAAAAAATCAGTTTTGTCTAATCAGCATTTTCTGGCAAAACACTTTCATCTAAAATTTCCTGATCGAGAAGAGACCCATACAAACATATCTTTGACTGTCAGATCCTGCTGTTAAGTCATAATGCTACGGGGCCAGAGTGCTGAGAACCAGCAGCAGAACCAGCACTCTGGTCACTGTAAGTCTAATTAGTTTTCCTGGAAGAAGGGCCTGATTGCTGGAAGCTGAGGCTAATTACTAGACCAGTCTGAGAGCAAGCTAGTTAACCCATTAATGAAAGAGTAGAAAGGTGCACAGGAAGGAAGTATAAAGGCAGAAAGAAAGAGAGGGTATTAGGGCCAGGGTAAAGGGAGATCTCTGCATGAAGAGATCTTTTTTCTCCTGGCAGAAGGAGATGACATTTGTATGTCACTGTAAATAGAGTTGCTGCATGGGACTGTAAGGGCAGAGGTGGGTGAGATAATGCAAATAAACTACAAAATAGAAGTGTTAGAGCTATTTGTTTGAGAATACAGGTGTAGAGGACAGTGTCTTGTCACAGCTGTTTGTGGCATCATAATAATTTTCTTGTGATGTCATAAACATATTGTTAAGATGACCTCATTCCAAGAGTAGGAGGAGCCAGAAGCTTGGCTGTCAGGGTGAGGGCTCTTATTAATATGTAAATATCTTCTATGAAAGCAAAAAATAAAATTATTGATGACAAAAAGTCTTTGCAATTTTTGCTAAGTTTATATATTAAGTTTTTCCATCTCACCGACTCTCAGGTCTGTTTATTTCTTTAATGATTTAATTTGGGTTCCAAAACTGTTGTGCATGTATAATATTGTGTGCTGTGTCTTTAGGATTACATATGCAAAATGTTGAGGTGTCACCCACTGGCAGACAGCTGTAGATGCATAAAATCATAGGACTGGAAGGGACCTCAAGAGTCATCTAGTCCAGTCCCCTAGACTCATGGCAGGACTAAGTATTATCTAGCCCAGTGGTTCTCAAACTAGGGCTGCCGCTTGTTCAGGGAAAGCCCCTGGCGGGCCAGGCCGTTTTGTTTACCTGCCACGTCCGCAGGTTTGGCCGATTGTGAATCCCCCTGGCCGTGGTTTGCCGCTCCAGGCCAGTGGGGTTTGCAGGAAGGGCAGCCAGCACATCCCTCGGCCCGCGCCACTTCCCGCAGCCCCCATTGGCCTGGAGCAATGAACCGCAGCCTGTGGGAGCCGCGTTTGGCCAAACCTGCGGACGTGGCAGGTAAACAAATTGGTCTGGCCTGCCAGGGGCTTTCCCTGAACAAGCGGCGGCCCTAGTTTGAGAACCACTGATCTAGCCCATTCATAGAATCTTAGAATATCAGGGTTGGAAGGGACCTCAGAAGGGCCCTAAAGAGGTTCCTGACAGGTGTTTGGCTAACCTGCTCTTAAAAATCTCCAATGATGGAGATTCCACAGCCTCTCTAGCAGGGCCGGCTCTACAGTTTTTGCTGCCCCAAGCAGTGAAAAAAACTGCCGCTGCGGACGGCAAAAGGAAGAAGCTGCCGCCGATTTGCCCCCACAGCCGGCAAAGGGGAGAAGCTGCCACCGATTTGCTGCCACGGCGGGCGGAACAGAGAAGTTGCTGCCGTGGACGGAGGAAATGCCACCCTTTTCTAACTGCCACCCCAAGCACCTGCTTGGAATGCTGGTGCCTGGAGCCGGCCCTGCTCCCTAGGCAATTTATTCCAGTGCTTAACCGCCCTGACAGTTAGGAAGTTTTTCCGAATGTCCAACCTAAACCTCCCTTGCTGCAATTTAAGCCCATTGCTTCTTGTCCTATCCTCAGCAGTTAAGAAGAACAATTTTTATCCCTCCTCCTTGTAACAACCTTTTATGTACTTGAAAACTCTTATGTCCACCCTCTGTCTTCTCTTTTCCAGACTAACCAAACCCAGTTTTTTCAATCTTCCCTCATAGGTCATATTTTCTAGACCTTTAATCATTTTTGTTGCTCTTCTCTGGACTCTTCCTAATTTGTCCACATCCTTCCTGGAATGTGGCACCCAGAACTGGACACAATACTCCAGTTGTGGCCTAATCAGTGCTGAGTAGAGCAGAAGAATTACTTCTCGTGTCTTGTTTACAACACTCCTGCTAATACATCCCAGAATGATATTTGTTTTTTTTTGCAACAGTATTACACTGTTGACTCATATTTAGCTTGTGGTCCACTATGACTCCCAGATCCCTTTTCACAGTACTCCTTCCTAGGCAGTCATTTCCAATTTTGTATGTTTGCAACTGATTGTTCCTTCCTAAGTGGAGTACTTTGCATTTGTCCTTATTGAATTTCATCCTATTTCATCCAGGGTGATGGAGGTCTGGGGTCCCAGGAGAGAATGGGGGGCAGCCATGATAGAGAAACTTGCTTTAGTAGCCTCTCTATACTTTCATCTTTCTTCTGTCTGTTTTTTAAGGACCCAAAAATGGAGTGATGTGGTATAGAACATCCTCATTACTTGTTCACTAATTAGACAAATATCCAACACATCAATGTTGTTTCATTCATTTCTGGTTGCACATCTTGTTTTTACCAAGCATGACTTCAGCATAGCCCTTGAATCCTTTCAATGGGGGGTGCTTTTTTTCTTCTCTCCTCTGATTTAGTTTCTGTGTCTGGTTCTCTTGCACCTGTTAGTAACATTCATTATTGAAAACAACTTGGCCTACTTTCCATCAGAATTTGTTTGTATAGATTACTGTAGAATTTTATGAATTTTGAAATATCTTTTACAATTGATCTTACAGTTAGGGTAAATTTGAGGCCCAATTATCATAACTCGGTGCTGAGTATATGAAGATCCTTGGGGTCAAATGATGATGATGACCCAAACAAGAAAAAATAGTATGTGATTGTGATAGGTTCCCCCTGGAGTGCCACCTGCAATTGGGGTACCACTGAGCCCTCTGACCCACCAGCCTGGGCTCCCTCTCACACCATATTGCTGTGATAAGCTACAAAGCCTTCCAGCCTGCACTTTCACCAGCATACATACAGGTAGGGATATACCCAGCTGCGGTTACAAGCAGGCTCTCTGACCAGCCCCTGCATGCGAAAGCTACTCCCAGCTCCTCAGGCACTCATCCTCTCTGGAGTACAACCCCAAAATGATACTGTCTTGTGCTGCACAGGGAACTGTACAGCATAAACTCATAAAATTCACCCCCTCCCTCAATGTGGAGAGGAATATGCAATAGGCTTTTGTCCCTGAGTTATGATTCCCAGACACTGGTTTAGGTAAAGCAAAAACAAGTTTATTAACTACAGATGATGGATTATAAGTGATAGCAAACAGATCAAAGCAGATTACCTAGTAAATAAACAAAAAAATGAAAATTAAACTTAATATACTAACTAGATTGGGTATGAATAGCTGTTTCTTACCCTAAAAGATTATACAAGCAGGCTGCAGATTGTTAAGTCGCAAGCTGCCCTTGCTTTACAGCTTGGAATCCCCAGGTGTTTCATTCACAGGCTAAAAATCCCTTTAGCCTGGGTCCAGCACTTCCCCCAGTTCAGTCTTTTTTCTTCAGGTGCTTCCAGGAGTCTTCTTGTGACGGGAGCAAAGAACACCAGATGATGTCACTTCTTACCTTATATAGCTTTTGCATGTGGTGGGAACCCTTTGTTTCAAAGCCTGGTTCCCAGACTGGTCTGTGGAAAAACACGGACATCCCAAGATGGAGTCTAGAGATGTGGTCACGTCGCGTGTCTTTGTAGAGTCATAGCAGTCATTACTTGGAGGCTGTCTGTAGCCTTCTCAGGAAGGCTCCCCAGCTGTGTTTTTTTCCTAATGGCTCATTGCCCTGAATAGGCCCTTCCCCACCGAGCTATCTAGATTTAAGCCTCTTGTCTAGTTGGCATTATCCAGGTGAAACTACATTTGAAATACAGATACATAGTCAATATTCATAACTTCAGATACAAAAATAATACATGCATACAAATAGGATAATCATATTCAGCAAATCATAACCTTTTAAATGACCTGTCACATGACTTATCTTGCATAAAATACATTATAATTATGTGATAATCATATCCTAATAATATCACTGTGATGAATATGGGGTGCAGTGTCATAGTGATAATGCAATTAAAGACTGTATCACAATGTGTACAGACATATTGGCAGATTTAAGATTGCATGGGCAAGTTTAATTCTACCCTTTCCTAACTTTGGAAAGCTTTACTTTGCAACTTTAACATAGGTGCCACTTCATAATCCTATAACACTGCTATATGCTGAATAGATCATTTGTTCTCCCCCTTCACTCATGTTATATAATTTTTATGTTTTCAGTGAATACTTTAAAATAAATATAATCAATAACTCGCCCATCTCACCTGAAAACAAAGGAAATTGGGAAATGGTATTGTCATTCACGAAGGGATATTTTTATTTTCATTCCCTTCTCTATGTGCTAATAAAAAGTACAGTCCCTCCTGGTGAAGCAACATCCTAAGGGAGGGAGACATTTTCACCACCTGTGATGTTATCTCTGCTGCTGAGGCTCTGATCCCTGAAGGGAGAACCAAGGACAAGATACAGAGACAGAAAAATTGAGAGAAAACACAATTAACTAAATACATAGGGCAAAGAAAGAAAAGGCTGTTGATCTAATCCAGTCCTTTAGCTTTTTATTCACTAAAGCACTATTTTTGTCCAGATAAAGGGTACTCCCCCAGCAAAGGAAATTCCCATTGACAGCTGCATACGTCAGTACTGAGTTGTCTTGGAAGGCTTGCTCTCAACCAAAACAGCATAATAATAGAAGAGAGAAATGAGTCTGCTGCTCTCAGAACTGGGAGCTAGGAGAAGGAAATAAGCCTCTTTAGGAGATGATGAATTCTGTATATGAGTGGAAAGGGAAAGAGAGTCTGCATAGGGAATGATGGGCTGCAATGAACAGCTGGGATTTTTGTTGTTGTTGATGTACTTGCATTGTTATTGATTTAACGTTAGTGCCAGTTCTCGCACAGCAGGCGTGTGTAAAGAAGCAGGAGAAATACTACAAAGTATGGAAAGCGTGTGGCCACATTACTATGGTCATCTTAGCCATTCCTTAGATAGACGTCAGTGTCTCTTCCCTCTCCCCCCGTCATTATCAGTGTACCCCAGTGCCTTTAATGTATTTATCCTCACAATACTCCACTGATGGTGGGATGTGCTAGTCTCCCCATTTTACCTGCAGGGAATTGAGACACAGACAAACTAAGTGACTTCAAATTTCCACAGGAAGTCTGTAGTCAATGGGGGACTTGAATCCAGGTCTCACAAATCCCCAGGGAGGGTCCGAATTGCTGGGCTATTTTTCCTCTTTGCTTATAATCATGACAGAACTCCCAGAAGCTATTTTTCTCTCTTTCTTTGACTGTTTTTACAATAAATGTAATATTGAAAGACAAAGGTAGCAACAAATTTTTAAAATATTACTTTACTCCTGGTGTCTTACCAGCAGTCTGATCACATCTGTTAAAGCCATCCAAGGCCTAGCCAATATTTTTATACTTCTACTCTTTTATTACACTGCCCATTCCTCACTGGAATATTAGACTGCTCACTGGCCTGAAATGGATCAAGGATGGATCCTGTAGTCTCAAATTCTGAATCAACTGCCTGTTCAGCCCCAAGCGCAGAGAGGGGTTGGGCTGGGCTGCAGAAGGGTTGAGTGTGTGTTTAGAAGATGTCCAGGGTTTGTTGGCTGGCTTCTTCCACTTCCCATCCAAGGAGGGAACAAGCAAGTCCATGAGCCTCTCCACTTTCATAAAGGGGAGAGAGAGAGGCGGGAAGGGGGGGCGCAACCACCTCCAGCCTGACTCCACCCTCAGTGGGGAGCCTTGCACCCGCTCGGGCGCCACTGTCGTGGGGGAGGAGGGAGGAGAGGCGCCAAAAGCCAGCAGGGGGCCACCACAGCTCCTCCGGGAACAGCAGCTCTCCTGGGCGGGCGGGAGAGGCGCGAGAGAACTAAATGCAAACTCTCCGCCCTGCTTCCCAAGCGCCAGCCCGCTCCAGCTGTGGTGGCGAGGAGGGAGAGGACGACTAGGGCTTACAAAGTGCCCGAGCAAGGAGGGCGGGTTTGGGCCGCCACTCAGCCCCCCCCCCGCCGAAAGAGACAAGCGAGAGCAACTCCTCCCCTTGCTCTCCGGGACACGGACAAACTTCTGCTGCGCAGAGCCAGGGCGCTGCTGCTCCCGCCGCGCGCGGGGGGCCCAGGGCGGCGAGCGAGGCCGCCGGCGGACAAGCCCCGCTGGGCTGCCGGGCCGGGGAGCAGCGCGGGAGCCGCAGCTGGGGGGAGCGAGCTGGGAAGTGTCTGTCGGTCGCTGGGAAAGGAGCGGGGCGGGGGAGAGGCGTGCGCCTGCCTGCCCCAGCGGCGGGGAGGAGCCGGGTAAGGCGAGGTCCCCGCACCTGGCCAAGTTCTCTCCTTCGGCCATGGGCTCGGTCAGCTCCGCTCTCAGCAGGTCCCGGAACACGGTGGTGCAGCTGAGCTCGGAGCCGGGAGCCGCGCAGGAGGCGAGCAGCAGCGCCCAGGCCCGCGGCAAACTTCGGGGCGTCAACAGCCGCCGCCGGAACAGACGGGCGCCCCCCGCCGCGCCCGCCAGCCCCGCGCTTGCCCCGGGCGCCTGGGCGGCGGGCGGCGAGAAGCAGGAGGAGCGGCGGGAGCTGTCCGCGGTGCTGAAGTGCCCGAAGGCGGAGCCGCGCGCGGGCAGCTTGCCATTGCCCCCGAGCCCCAACCGCAGTGCCAGTGAGTGTCAGCGGGGGGTGTGTGTGTGTGTGTGTGTGTGTGTATTTCCTCCTCTTACCTGCCCTCGGCGCTACCCCTTCCTGCGCGGCCTTGACCCTCAGCCCTTCCTGAGGCAAAACTTCCTCTGCAGTCTAGGGGACTTTTCGTCTGGGCAAGGACTGAGGGCCCGAGCCAGCTCCCCCTGGAGGCTTTCCATTGGACTGAATGGAGCTGTATCCGGCCCTGCGGGAGGAGCGGGTGGGAATCTGGCCGATTGTTACTTATTCATTTTAAAAATAATGCATTTAATTGAATTTCTTAAGTAAGTCTGCACCCATACCAGAGAATCCTGAGGTGCAGAGTGAGGGTCCAGAGAACACCGATCAAATATTTGTGAAAAACAGTTTGCATTACAAGCGAGGAACTATCTTCAAAGTCCTACCTATTTTATGTAAGGGACTTAAGAGATTTAAAAAACAAAAAAACCTGAACAGTTGCTCTAGAATACACACCTGTCCTAAAAGGATAATGCTGTGGGAATAAGGGTTATTGCATGATAGCAAGCCATACAAAATTATGTATTGCCTTCCAGTTTTCTCACCTTGTCTTTCAAGTGTGGACTCAGGATGAGGAAGGATTTTGGTAAATACTGGGAATTTCTTCACTATAAGAGTTAATGCCTTTTTGGAAATGTTTCTAATGTCAGCACTTATTCAGCTAGCATTTGTCATGCTGTCTGTCAGTATTGTGTGTGTGCCTGCATAACATGTGTGTTTCCAGTACAGTCCTCCAGTTTCAGAAGAATGTACTCTTTTGTTTGGGAAAGATTCAAAATTATTTTTTAAATATATTGATAAATAATAAAACATAGGACAGGATCCTACACTGGTTAAAAATGATGAGGGAGGGCATAGATACATGAGTATGGAAGGAAAAGATACATATACAGACAAGTGAATGCCCTACTTCCCATCCTGTTTATCACCAGCTGCCTCAGATGAATATCTCCAGTTACACTGGAAGGTATTCAGTTGTAACGCTTTAAGAAAATGTCCACTGTGTACCTCTCTTGGGGCTAAATTCTATTCTCAGTTATACTAATGTAAATTCTCTGTGCACTTTAGCTGGGGTTAAACTCTGATCTCATTTATACCACTGTACATTTAGAGCAGAGGTGGGCAAACTATGGCCTGCAGGCAATGTTCCCTCTAAGTTTTGACGGGCTGTGTGCTCAAAAAATGTCTTGTGTGCAAATTATTGTGCTTCTGTGCAAATTTTTGTGCACGCGGTGTTCCGCCATGTGCGCGGGGTTTAGGATCTGTGTGCACGTGCACAGCTTAGAGGAAACAGTGCCCGCAGACCACATCTAGCCTGCGGGACCGTCCTGCCCAGCCCCTGAGCTCCTGGCCGGGGAGGCTAGCCCCCAGCCCCTCCCCTACTGTCCCCTCTCCCCCCGCAGCCACGCTGCTGCGCAGGCAGCACTCTGGGCAGCAGGGCTGGGAGGGGGCAGGAAGTGGGAGGTGTGGATAGAGTGATTCATATATTGTGGACTTCAGATACTTTAAAATCTTGTTAACTGTAGCCTTGGTCATGAGCAACCACTCTCAGTTCAGATTGTGTGCGTGGGAGTGCTGTGTTAGGCTTGGAGGTATCAATCACTAGTGTGACTTGCTGTTTAACGTTTTAGCTCATATAGAGATATTAGGATATTTTTCATAGTGTGTGAGTCAGCCATACATTCTGGATCTAAATATTTACCTGTCTTACTGATCTCAGCACTGGTGTGACCCAACTTCAATAGTTTGATATGCTTAATACGTCCTGCACATTTGTCCCAGGCACATGTGCAAAAACCAGCTGATCAGAGTCAAACAAAATATAAAAAAGACTCAAAACTCTGCAATTATGTTGTAAAGAAACATAATTGAACCCAATAATTAAGCCTTGAGGTAATTGCTTAATTAAATACATGGGTTTACGCCATATTCCGAAGCTGATTTTGTTCCATTGACGTTAGTTGGAAGATTCCCCTTGATTTCAGTAGCAGTTGGTCTAGGCCTATTTGCATAAAGGTTAAGGATTCAGTTGTGGCGTATACTCATAAGTCAATGTTGGAAGGGTGTGAAGGCTCATTATCCCCACAGGACCTCTGGGAGTCATGTCTGAAATGGTTACAATGGTGCCTAGTCCTCTGGAGAATGTGGTTGCAGGAGGGGAAATGGGTTGTATTTTTTTTATTTTTTGCTCTCTCCCTTCCTGTAGACCAGAGAAAGGGCCTGGCACAATCTGATCTTAAAAATTACATGTGTTGAAAACATAAAATTGTTCAGCCATTTTAAAAAATTGTTTTGCTCTTATTCCAGTGGAAATTTCCCTGGTTTCTGATGGTTCCTACTTACTTAAGGGCCTAGTCCCCTGGTCCTTACTAAGTCATGTTGCTTGAATAGGTACTTCAAGAGCAGGCCTTATGACTGCAGGCAGAGTATAAATTTACAGCCTGATAGATGAATGAGTTAGAATACATATGTATAAGAAAGTTTAACTTATCTCTAACCATTGTAATGAATTTTCTATAGCAAGACCTCAGATAACATAGAAAATGGTTGATACAGTGCACCAATCCCTACACCATATGACATATTGGTACTTGTGAAGCAGAGTGCAACTTATAGGATAGTCTTAGACATGGTATTATCCAAAGTCATGTGGATAGTCAACATGGGCCTGGTTCTTGACCTTTTTATACTGGTTTTATTATAGTGTAACTCCACTGAAGTCAATGGAGTTGTTACAGCATAAACTGCTATATATGTGTGGAGGATCAAGTCTTATCTTTTGTGACAGACCAGTTTTATGTGTTCACATTTTGAGGAAAAGAAAAACCTGATGAAGGATTGAGTGGAGACAAAAACAAAACTAGATTATGCCACGTGGGGTAGAGTTGTACTTTATTAAGCTGGATCTCATTAATCTACAGATGCTTTTTAACTCACAGAAAAAATAGCAAGGATTTAGAACTTTGTGATGAGGACTCATGTTGTTTAGACTTTATTACTTTGTCAGAATATTCCACAGTAGGTTTAGCTGAACATTATGAAATATCACAAAAATGCAATGATCACAGTACATATTGTGATGCGGTACCCTTGATTTATGTGTGTGTGTTTATTCACTTTGGGTAAGATTGTGTTTGGTGTTTGTGTCTGGACAAGGATGATGAAGGGCTCAATCTTCTTCTTAGTTTGTGCACAACATGCCTCAGGTGGCACGTTACCAGGATTGATCACTGAATTTGATCTGCTGGTTGGATCATTAGCTTCCCTGGCTCAGGCTGATCACTGATGGGGAGTGCAACATGAACGTTGATCCATTCCCCCGCAGTGGGCTCAATGCCCTGTACCTTCTTTGCCCCTGCACATGTACCATACGCAATTCCATCCTTACACTCAGAGAGCCTTGTAGTTAGAGAGGGTCTATTGTAGTCATCTTTTATTTCATATTATTTCTGTGGTTGTGGGAGTAAAACAAGGACAGGCTTTTGCTAGACGAATAAAAAAGTCTATGGAAATTTCAGAGTTTCAGAGAGTATATCATCTGTAGTTCATGTGTGGTCAAAAAGTGATGTATTTGCGTTGGATACATTTTAAAAGAGTTGAGTTGAGTATAACAAACTAAATGATGGATAACTATTGAACACACTTTTAAGTAAAGATATACCTGTACTAAAATAACTGACACCTATCCAAAATCCCAACCCTGCAAATGCTAATACATGTGAATACTTTATACTGAACTCAAAGTTACTCACATGCTTATGTGTTTGCATGCCTGGGACCTAAATTAGCAAGATTACAGGGTAATAGGAAAGCAATTAACAACTCTTTTGGGGACAAATTCTACTCTGGTGTAAACAGACACAACTCTAGTTGTCTTCTGTAAGGGTTTTATTATGCAAATACACTGAGGAGGAGAAAGAAAGTAGACGAGAGAAGTAATGGCCTAACTCTGATGTCACAATCTTATCACTCACCAATGAGCTGCTCATAGGGCCGCAGCAGAGGAGCGAAATAGGTGAGACAAGGAGAAGAAAGGACAAGAGGAGGGAGGTGGAAGACATTTTTAATGGCAGAATTTCAGCCCCTGACTCTTGAGACACCCAGTGATGTCACTATCCCGACCAACTGCCAATGAGCTGCTGAAAGAATGATTTACTTCCAGTGTCACTGAGAGAGCAGAAGGGGAAGAGAGAGAGAGAAGGGAGAAAAATAGGAGGAAGGGAGAGGAGAGATGAAGAGGGGGAGGAATCAGATGGGATGTTAACCTATGAGTATTCACAAATACAAACTTATAGATTGTACTTGCAATATATTTTCAATATATCAATTAAAACAATTTAAAATGGTAAGGATTTATTTTGATTTTATTTTAGAGAAATTGAAGTGTTTTGCCATGTGAACTTTCATGTCCTTGCTTTATTAATGACCATTCAGCTAGACAACTGTCAGTCCTTATATTTCACACATTCTTTCCAGTGGATTATTATAATTTATTAGGGCTGTTGATGAATCGCAGTTAATGCATGCGAGTAACTCAAAAAGTTAATCACGATTAAAAAAATTAATTGCCATTAATCGCAGTTTTAATTGCACTGTTAAATAATAGAATACCAGTTGAAATTTGTTAAATATTTTGGATGGTTTTCTACATTTTCAAGTATATTGATTTCTATTACAACATAGAATACAAAGTGTACAGTGCTCACTTTATATTTTTATTTTTGATTACAAATATTTGCACTGTAAAAATGATAAAAGAAATAGTATTATTCAATTCACCTCATACAAGTACTGTATAACGATCTCTTTATTGTGAAAGTGCAAGTTACAAATGTAGACTTTTTTTTGTTACATAACTAAAAGTCAAAAACAAAACAATTTAAAACTTTAGAGCCTACAAGTCCACTCAGTCCTATTTCTTGTTCAGCCAGTCACAAAGAGAAACAAGTTTGTTTACCTTTACAGGAGATAATACTGCACGCTTCTTATTTACAATGTCACCTGAAAGTGAGAACAGGCATTCACATGGCACTTTTGTAGTTGGCATTGCAAGGTATTTACGTGCCAGATATGCTAAACATTCGTATGCCTCTTCAAGCTTCGGCCACCATTCCAGAGGACATGCTTCCATGCTAATGATGCTTGTTAAAAAAAATTATGCATGAATTACTTAGTGACTGAACTCCTTAGGGGAGAATTGTATGTCTCCTGTTCTGTCTTACCCTCATTCTGCCATATATTTCCTATTGTAGCAGACTTGGATGATGATCCAACACATGTTGATCATTTTAAGAACACTTTCACTGCAGATTTGACAAAAAGCAAAGAAGGTACCAATGTGAGATTTCTAAAGATTTCTACAGCACTCGACCGAGGATTTAAGAATCTGAAGTGCCTTCCAAAATATAAGAGGGACAAGGTGTGGAGCATGCTTTCAAAAGTCTTAAAAGAGCAACATTCTGATGCGGACACTACAGAATCTGAACCACCAAAAAGGAAAATCAACCTTCTGTAGGTGGCATCTGACTCAGATGATGAAAATGAACATGCATCAGTCCTCACTACTTTGGATCATTATCAAGCTCAACCCATCATTAGCCTGGATGCATGTCCTCTGGAATAGTGGTTGAAGCATGAAGGGATATATGAATCTTTAGCACATCTGGCATGTAAATATCTTGCAACGCCGGCTACAACAGTGCCATGCAAACACCTATTCTCACTTTCAGGTGACATTATAAACAAGAAGCTGGCAACATTATCTCCTGCAAATGTAAGAAAACCTGTTTGCCTGAGCTATTGACTGAACAAGAAGTAGGACTGAATGGACTTGTAAGTTCTAAAGTTTTACATGGTTTTGTTTTTGAATGCATTTTTTTTGTACATTATTCTACATTTGTAAGTTCAACTTTCATGATAAAAAGATTGCGCTACAGTACTTGCATTAGGTGAATTGAAAAATACTATTTCTTTTGTTTTTACAGTGCAAATATTTGTAATAAAAAATAAATATAAAGCGAGCACTGTACACTTTGTATTCTGTGTTGTAATTGAAATCAATATATTTGAAAATGTAGAAAACATCCAAAAATATTTAAATAAACAGTTTTCTATTATTGTTTAACAGTGTGATTAATCGTGCAATTAATCACGATTCATTTTTTTAATCTCATGGTTAATTTTTAAAATTTTTAACAGCCCTATAATTTATCTAATTTTATGCCTGCATCGATGATAACTTTTTGAAGCATCCAGAATTGTATCCTAGAATGAATACAAGTCGGCAGACAATGAATGACTTCTGGCAATACCATGATACAAAAATAATTCAAAGTTCATCTGTAGTAATTACTTAGGAATCATGTCTTAGCGCTCTGTAGTGTACGCTGTTTATGGAGAAAGGAATAATTTAGGAGGCAATGTTTATATTAAGCAAGTGAGATGTATGTCTCTAAATTGGGCTCCTGAGGGTTATTTATGGTTAAGAGCATGAAGAGCTGGTAAAATTCATTCATTACTGGCAGGCAGTCTGAACGCTGCTCCAAAATATGAAGTGTCAGAGTAGAATTTCTTTCAATTGGCTGCTGATATTTTACATCAAATAAATGTTGAATTGGTGTGGTGATTTTAGTAGACACATGGCTAAGATGTCACAAGAAGATAAGCAATTGAATAACAGGCATGATTTCAATATGGTGAGATCTGGCATTTTCAAGAATAGGTGGGGGCATGCTGCCAAAATGTTAACAAGGGGCTCTCAAAAAATGTTCAACTTAGTCAGTGATACATATCCCAAGGACCTTCCACTCCAGCGCGTAGACCTCCAGCATCTACTGGGGTTCGTATGGGATTAGGACATGTAAATGCATTTACCAGTTTCATCCTGGTCCTTAATAGATGCTTGCCATTGTCATAGAATCACCACATAATTTGTCTCATTTGGAAGGAAATCTCTGCTCCCGCAGAGTTCAAGAGGTTGTTGCAGGTCAGGAACTGGGTACAACTATACATTGGCAAATCTGTATGTGGAAGTACTCTGGGCCAAATTAAGTTGCTGGGCTGCAGCTAAAGTGTACCTCTGTGTGTAAATTAAACACCCTCCTAATTTTCCATCAACTCGTCTACCCAAACTGCTTCTACTCAACCTGCTTCCCTGATTATACTGTACGACATCATCTACCTCCTCACCTGAGGTTGGATCCAACTCCCAGTCTGTCCTGTGTTTGATCAAATCAGGAAGAGCCGTCAGGTAGGGAGCATGTACAGGGAATCAATAGGAGATAGTTTTCAGTATCACAGAGAATGGGTGAGACAGGACTCCTTTCAAGCAAAATCTGAGTCCAGTTGCCCAGTTACCAGACTAACATCCCTGGCAGATGCACTCATGATGCTCCAAAATATAGAAAACTTCTAGAATGTTATCCACCTTGGACTTGGCCAGCTTTACAAAGGTGACATAAACAAAGTGAAAAATTTTGGAGCCTCATCACAAGAATATTGGGAAAATTTTATATTTCATACCAGAAATAAAAGAATTTGGGGAAGTCTGAGTCCCCTTTCTTCCCCCTCCATATGAGCTGGGATCTGGGGGTCCTGCTCTTCTGTGTGTGGGCTTGGGTGTCTGAGGCTTTCTCCCTGCCATCCATAGGAGCCGGAATCTGGGGGTCTTAGCACCTCCTGATCCGACCCCCCATCTCAGCCAGCATCTTTTTGCTTATCTGGGGGGGGAGGGATCGAGCCTCTCGCCCTGCCTTCCTATGTGTGAGCCAGGATCTGGGAGGCCCTGCCCCCCTAGGGGTCTGTATCCCCTCTCTGCCCCATCTTGTCCTATCTGGGATACTATTTGCTGTATGGAGGGGGAGAGGAGAACACCCACTGTGATGAATGGAGCAGTTCACACCTCTCCTAGTTATTGTGTCAGGCTGTATACCTCTCCATGGGGTGTTCTCATTCATCTGAGAACATCTCCTTGAGATGAATGGGCCACTTCACACCTCTCTGAGCCTGCTGTGTTGCAGGTGGATGTGTAGAGCCTCTTTCCCATACAGTAGGACCAGATTTAGGGCAGGGAAGGATTCTGCCTCTCCATTCTCCCGTCCCTTCCTATCTCCATCTGGTACATGCAGTCCTCACAGTCCCACCAGCTTCCCTCTTCTCCATGGACCCTCTAAGCTTACCAGGGTATTGGAGTGGTGAGGAGGAGGGCAGACCTGGTGTGTGTATGTGGTGTTGGCTCAGAGCAGCGTGTGTGTGTGAAGGGGAGAGGTTAGAACAGTGGGGTGTGTGGGGTGGTCACAGAAATGGGCATGATGGAGGGAATGTGAGAGGAACTGGAGCAGTGCTGGGGGAAATCTGAGCAGTTGGAGGAACTATGGAAGTTGGAGTTGTGAGGGAGAGGGAATATGGGTGTATGTGTGTGTTGGAACAATGCAGGGAAGAGTTGGGAAGAGGTCAGAGCTGTGCAGTGGGTGATGTTGGGGTGGCTTTCTCTCTGCCCCACAAAACTCCTCACAACAGTGCCCCCTTTGTTGACCTCCCTACCAAAAACTTTCCCTCTGATTTCATGCTAGTCCCTGACTGTTCCTTTCTCCTCTCCCAAGGTCCTCAACCTTCAGGTCCCATGCTGTCAGCTGCCTCTTCATAGGGAGAGGGGAGAACCAGTCTCCGCAGGACAGGCAGAGACATGAGATGATGCAGGGGCAGTGAAGGATGAACAGGCAGCCGGTGCATTCTGTGGCTGGGGTAATCATTGCCAAGGAGCCAGAGGTAGTGGAGAGGAGAGTAGGACTGTGGTAAATGAGGGTGCTGAGAAATTATTTTTTAAAAACCAAGGAAATTAAGTACTTTGTTCACGCAGAGTTACGGTTGTCCAGTGGGGCCTTGTACCCTTCCAGAATGTGGAAAGTGGTTAAACTTAAACCTCTGAAAACTAGGAAATATAAAGTTAAGGTATACGCCACCCCACAATGCAACCTTAACGCTGCTCTCTTTAAGTGACGCTCCAACATGCCAATAACACACGTACACATAAATTCTCCCCTCACAGATGCTATGGAACACTTTGGGAAGGCAAACCTTGGTGTAACACCAGGCCCCTGGGTGGGTTGTGTGCATCATGGATTGAATCTGAGAACTCTGGGTCTCAAAATGCTTGAGCCTCTGCTGCTGTTGCAGGCTCAACCCTCTGAGCAGCCTAGCCACCACCAAAAGGGAACAGAGCACCATGCTGAGCTGGCAGGGGTTAAGTTAGATTTAGGTGAGGCATAGCAAACAGGAGCTTCCTACACCTCGCCTACACAGCCTACATCACCCAAACCACCCTAGACTTGCTAAATGTTACCACTCTTCACCCTTGTCCAGATGTCCAGAAACATTGCCTTCACTTACCCTGCTGTAAACCCTGGAGACAACCACTCTGTATGCCACCAGATTGCTGGCAATACCCATGGCAAGAAGATCCCCGTACACTGCTATTGACACAACCTAAATATTTAGAAATTCCATGCTAAAATGAGGCATATTTGATCCCTCAAGGTACACATGCACCATCTTCATATCACAGTCACCACTCTGTCATGTTGCTCCAACTAATCCCTCCAGCATTCAATACAGCTACACCTAACACTGTGAATGCAGCTGGAGTGCGTGCAGATATATGCTGGAATCCATATCTGTAGAACTTAACAAAACAGATGCCATGTTCTATTAGCCCTTGCCAGACCTCCCAACAGTCCCAGATATTGAGGGACTGTCCCATTTTGATCCACAAAATCCCTGTCTCGGTTGAAGCGGCTCCTGTCCCTCAAGGCTGGCTGGACTTGACTCCCTGTTCCAGGCTTTGCAAGCTGGTCCCTGGTGCACAGGGTTGCACTGCCACTCATGTTTGGCCTGCTCCCCTGATGGAGCGGAGGAGGCAGGTCACATTTGAATGAGTCTCCCATTCAGAGCTACAGAAGGACAATCTGCTCACATTCCGTGGAGCAATGATCCAGTTGTGGCCTATGAGTATCCAGATATTTTCTTTTCATGCTCCTTTGGTTTTGTGAAACATGGTTGGTTAGATAAACATTATGCAATCACCCAAATTTCAGTAGCTCTACACAGAACATAAATGGAGCATATAAAAGTCAAGCAGGGCTTGAAAGGAAAGTAGGAACATTATGAGCCAGATTCTGTAGACACTTATGTTGCACCTGCTGAATGTGCATGTGCAACCATTTTGTGTGCAAAGTCCAAACTTGTGCATGCAAATCAGTATTTATGAGCGTAAGTGTTTGCATTCTTCACTGAAGGACATCTTTTCAATCATTTTATTATTTTATTTTAATTTAAAATGATTTTTTAAAAAGAAAAAGCTCCTGGCATGCCAGGGGAACATAATTGCTGTTGCACTTATGGAGATGTAGAGTATAGCGACCTGGTACAGAGCAACTTCTTTTGCAGTTCCTCTGGTCTGCTAGTGATGCAAGTGAACAAGAAAACATTGCTTATCATCAGCTCCTTATACCCTCCCACTCACCAGTGCTCTTTTGCAGCAGCCGGCAACAGTCAGACTTACAGAGAGAGGGTTCAGTATGAGCAGCAGAGTGTGGATTTACTCTGTCCATATTGGCTTTTCAAGCTGCAGCTTTTAATAATTCAAATGAAATTATTAAATCACATGCAGGAAATTGCTGACATAGTTCCCTGTCTAGTTTTTCCATTAACTCCTCTTCCTTCTTTATATTACTGTGCTCATTTTGGTCTGTGTGTCCATGTCACTATGTATAAATTGTTAGAAGTTGCTATTGCTAATCGCATTTGTCTATCCAGGGTATAATTACATGAAAGCCCGACTGTGACTTTTAGAGAATAAGAGATGACTAGAAGTTATTGTTCTGATCTATAATTATGTGTTCATTCTATTGCAGTGGGCCTTGAAGGGAACTTGATAGTTATTATTAACTGTAAGTGTGAATACATATAGCAGCACCAAACTCAACTGCAGCTGTTCTGTAATTGCCAATACAACACGTCACTGAGTCCTTCCCCCATTCACTTTCCTCTTGGTTTTCTTCTTGTTCACAGAGCTATTTGCATATTTAAGCCTACATTCTACTCTCATGTATATATTGGTCCAAATCTTGGCCTCTGGCTCTCCCTATTTTGGGCTGCTCTAGTGGCAGAAAAGTTGCTCTAATAAGGATTCACATGACATAGGCTGGACCCAGGGATTTGGCTCATTGGCTTTTGGTGCCATTTATGTCAGAGTGCCACAAAAACAATGGTGTGGGCAGGAGGGGATCTTGTGTAGTATTTTCATACAGTATTCTCCCAACACCACAGTTTTCTGTGCAAGCTTCTGGGGTTCTTTTAAAGGTTCAACATAGAATATATCATATGTAGAATTTGCAGTTTGTAGATGTTTGTAGATGTGCATTAATTATGTAAAGAAAGAGCAAGTATTTCCCTATGACCTCATAATAATAAAATAATATAAGTAATACTTTGCAGTTGCACTCTGGATTTACACTGGGTTAACTGAGATGAGACTCTGGCCCCTTGGTCTTAGGGTGAAATTCACTCCTCTGCTGAAGGCCATTGCAAGGCCTATGCATCCCTTAAATTCCACTGAAACCCTATTTTAAGGATTAAGTGGAATTTAAGTAGTGCATAGGCCTAGTGCTGCCCCTAACAGAGGGTTGAAATTCACATTAATGAGCTTGATTGAACTCAAGCCCCTATCAGAGTCAGATAGGTAATTTACTCAAACTGATAGTTTTTCTAATGTTTGGAAAGTGTGGGTGGTACAAAACATATCTTCGGTAGATGCAAATGTTTTCTTGGAAATGCTGATGCATGTCCAAAATGTTTATATACTGAGCCTTTTTAAACACTTCCTATTAAAGTTATCTCCAGAATCAGAACAGAATTCAGTTGTCAAATGAGTAGCATCCCTTTACTGAAAGCAAATAAAACTCAAGACAGACTTCCGAAAATGTAAGCATTGCTGATGCAAGATTAAAAGTACATCTGATAAAAATGTCACAGCTATAGTAAGACTGCAGCATCAGTACTAATAGCAGCTCTTAGAAGATTTTGATCTGCAAGTTTGTAGTCTATCAGAACAAAAATTTGGGCTTTCAGTTTTAATCTAATTGTATCAACTCCATTTCCTGTATGGTATTAAAAAGTTGTTTACTAAAGCTTCTGAATAAAACCATCTAAAGGGAATTACAAATGAAAGTTACAGTTGCTTTGGATGTTTTTAGTATTTACAGGCAGCTTTCTCAGAGCAAAATTCCAATTTTATCTTTTTCAGTATTCTTAAAAAATAAAAATATAAATAAAAGGGCAATAGGAATCCATAAATCTGAATATTTTTCTCAGGGGAAAGAAGAAATTCTGTAACAAGCATATCTTATTTCTGGATTAGGCATTCTCTCTCTCTCTCTCTCTTTTATCCCAAAGCGACTTTACAGATAAGGGGAGCACTATAGCATGGGTTGTTCCTCCATTAAGCGTATGATGTCCTGCCATCTAGTCAATGGTCGTTCGTTAGGTCAGACTGACCTTGGTTGTGTTTGTAATATTTTTTTGTGATTCTGTCATTTGTTGGTCTTCTGTGGTGCCCCCACCATTGTAATTTTTTCAGTTGTAGCCAACCCCATATACTGAGTTTACATCTAATAGCTTGTCCACATGGCCCCACAGTGTGGATTACAGGGATGTGAATTGCAGAACTCACTAAAGTGTTGCACTGTAATGGGACTATGTTAATATGAACTAAGTGTCTTTAAAAGTGGCAAAGAGTCCTGTGGCACCTTATAGACTAGCAGACGTATTGGAGCATAAGCTTTTGTGGGCGAATACCCGCTTCATCAGATGATGCATGCAGATGTGGGTATTCGCCCACAAAAGCTTATGCTCCAATACGTCTGCTAGTCTATAAGGTGCCACAGGACTCTTTGCTGCGTTTACAGATCCAGACTAACACAGCTACCCCTCTGATACATAAATTTCTTTAGTTTGCACTAGTAAGGCAACTGCACCACAAGACTTTAGTGCACACTGCAGTTCATCTCCCCATAGTCTGCACTGCAGGACTGTGTAGAAAAGCCCTTACTCTCCTTCTAACTTCTTCATTTGTCTTAAAATCATTTAACGTTATACCTGCTATCTTCCGAAGAACTCTTATCTCTATTGCTTCCAGCCTTTTGATGTCTTTAATTCAATGCAGCTCTTCCAGACCATACTGTAATCCTGTTAGTACATTGGCTTGATACATTTTCACTTTGGTACCAAATGTAATGTTTTTATCAGTCCATAATTTCATCAGTTTCTATGCAGCACTTGTTGCTAAGGCACATTGCCTTCTAATGGTGTCCTTGATGGAACCGTCAGCACTGATCAAGTTTCCTAGGTACACGTAAGATTCTACTTGTTCTACAACTTCTCTGCAGCTGCATTTCAACCCTTTATCTATTGTCCCTTTTCCCAGATGCAACCACTTTGTCATCTTGGCATTTGTTATAAGTCCAAGGTGAGTACACCAATTTTCCAAGGTAGAAAAGAGTATCATCATTAATTCAAATGGGTCTACTGTTTATGTGATGTCATCTGGATAAGCTAAGGAGTTTAACTCTGGATCATCCAATGTCATGCCCTCCAACTTATCTAACATTCTTAATGTTCAGTTTAAGAACGTGATGAAAAGTGATGGTGATTCCACGTCCCCTTGTCTTACATCAAACTTTGACTTGAACCAGTTGCTGCCAGTTCTTACGGCATTGCAAGAGTCTTTATGTGAAGCTTTAATAATTGCAATTATCTTATCTGGAACTCCAGATGATTTGGCTGCTTTCCATAATGATTCCCTCCAAACCGAACCAAATGTTGACACTTCAGGCAAGTCTGTCTAGGAGAAGGAAAACTCTGATTTCAAATCCAAGCAGTCCAAGCTTGTTAGTCTTGGAAGGTAAGCAGACTAGGGTGGAACTGCTGATATCTGTTCCTAACAAGCCAGCAGGCTGTGACATGGCATGCAGGAGGTGCTGGGAGGGAAGGGGAGGAGCTAATCCTCAGAGCTGCCAGTGGGTGCACCCACTGAGCACCCATGAGATGGATAGAGTGGATTGGCCTCACAAGCTGTTACATCCAAAACTCACTTGTAGGAAACCAAACTGATTTCTGTGGATTTCGATCCAGGCCTATCAGGCCTAACAAATGGAAATGGTCATGGATTTCAAATAACAGCTAAATGTATTACATGTATTGTGAGCTGGAATGTTAGAACTCTATTTGCTCCAGGCCAGACTGAGCTAGTAGTGGCAGAATTAAGGAATTTACAAGTTTCCCTTCCCTTCCATACAGGAGACATGTTGGCTGGTTACAGGATAGTTGGAAATTATACTTTACTCCAGATAGTGAAGTGGACAAGCGAAGCATAGCGTTGGGGTTGCTATAGCAGTGGACAAGAGAACAGTTACTTCAGTGAACAGCTGGAAACAAGTGTCTGAGCAGATTGTCGCAGCAAGGTTTACTACTGTCTACAATAAACTATGCATAACTGTGATCTGCTGTTACATACTGTGATAGGGTATACAAACCCCACACGGGGCCAAAAGAGGTTAAAGGAAAGTGCTGGGCCCAGGTAGCCCTGCCCCTCTGGCCCTACTGAGTGTGCTCCAACTGGAGAAAGGGTTGAAAAGGGAGCAACCCAGCTCAGAGGGAGGAGGCTGGGGAGGATGACAGACCTACCCTGAAGGCTCCTGACAAAGGCACAGGAGAAGCCTCCCAGAGAAAATAAGACTATATGCTGAGCCCAGTTGGGGCTGATGGTTGGATTTCCTTTTATTTTTCTTTTCGCCTTATCTTGGACTGGAAGCTTAGAGAAGAAAGAATCAGTAGGAAGTGACCATTCCCAGGCATTGTTGACCCTCCAAGGGCCCTGGGTTGGAGCAACACTAACCACTCAGCCACCTAACCCTCCGAAGACCCTAAATGGGATAAAATTTAATAGTGCAAAGTCATGCATTTAGGGACTATCAACAAGAATTTTTGCTATAAGTTGGGGATGTATCAGTTGGAAGTGACAGAGGAGGAGAAAAACCTTGGTGTATTGGTTGATCACAGGATGACTGTAAGCCCATAGTGATGCGGCTGTGAAAAAGGCTAATGCAGTTTTAGGATGCATCAAGTGAGGTATTTCCAATAGAGACAGGGAAGTGTTAGTACCATTGTACAAGGCATTGGTGAGACCTTGTCTGGAGTACTGTGTGCAATTCTGGTCTCCCATGTTTAAGAAAAATTAATTCAAACTGGAGCAGGTGCAGAGAAGGGCTACTAGAATAATCTGAGAAATGGAAAACCTGCTTTATAAGAGGAGACTCAAAAAGCTTAGCTTGTTTAGTCTAACCAAAAGAAGGCTGAGAGGAGATATGATTGCTGTCTATAAATACATCAGAGGAATAAATATCAGGGAAGGAGAGGAGTTTTTTAAGTTAAGCATCAATGTGGACACAAGAACAAATGTCTATAAACTGGCCATCAACAAGTTTTGGCTTGAAATTAGATGAAGGTTTTTAACCATCAGAGGAATGAAGTTCTGGAACAGCCTTCCAAGGGGAAGAGTGAGGACAAAAACCTAACTTGTTTCAAGACTGAACCCGATAAGTTTATGGAGGTACGATGAGACTGCCTACAGTGATGGGACACTAGGTGGGGAGGGTTCTGAGTTACTACAGTAGATTATTTCCCAGGTGTCTAGCTGGTGGGTCTTGCCCACATGCTCAGGTCTAACTGATATCCATATTTGGGGTCAGGAAGGAATTTTTCCCCAGGTCAGGTTGGCAGAGACCCTGGGTTTTTTTTTGCCTTCCTCTGCAGCATGAGGCATGGGTCACTTGCAGGTTTAAACTACTGTAAATGATGGATTATCTGTAACTTGAAGTTTTTAAATCATGATTTGAGGTTAGGAGTCTATTACAGGGGTGGGTGGGTGAGGTTCTGTGACCTGTAAAGTGCAGGAGGTCAGACTAGATGATCATGATGGTCCTATGAGACTCCATTACATGCAACAACAGAAGAAGCATAAGAGGAAGAGGATGGATTTTATCAACAACTGGATAGTACTGTAGATGAGATTTCTGATTATGGTATGATTCTGATAATGTAAGATATGAATGCAAAAATTGGTAATGGACATGGTAAGCAAATGACTCATGCAGGACCACACAGCACTGGGACAGCAAATGATCACAGAATCATAGAATCATAGAATATCAGGGTTGGAAGGGACCTCAGGAGGTCATCTAATCCATCCCCCTGCTCAAAGCAGGACCAATCCCCAAATAAATGATCCCAGCCAGGGCTTTGTCAAGCCTGACCTTAAAAATATCTAAGGAAGGAGCTTCCATCACCTCCCTAGGTAACATATTCCAGTGTTTCACCACCCTCCTAGTGAAAAAGTTTTTCCTAATATCCAACCTAAACCTCCCCCACTGCAACTTGAGATCATTACTACTTGTTCTGTCATCAGCTACCACTGAGAACAGTCTAGATCCAGCCTCTTTGGAACCCCCTTTTAGGTAGTTGAAAGCAGCTATCAAATCCCCCCTCATTCTTCTCTTCTGCAGAATAAACAATCCCAGTTCCCTCAGCCGCTCCTCATAAGTCATGTGATCCAGTCCCCTAATCATTTTTGTTGCCCTCCGCTGGACTCTTTCCAATTTTTCCACATCTGTCTTGTAGTGTGGGGCCCAAAACTGGACACAGTACTCCAGATGAGGCCTCACCAATGTCGAATAGAGGGGAACGATCACGTCCCTCGATCTGCTCGCTATGCCCCTACATATACATCCCAAAATGCCATTGGCCTTCTTGGCAACAAGGGCACACTGTTGACTCATATCCAGCTTCTTGTCCACTGTAACCCCTAGATCCTTTTCTGCAGAACTGCTGCCGAGCCATTCGGTCCCTAGTCTGTAGCGGTGCATGGGATTCTTCCGTCCTAAGTGCAGGGCTCTGCACTTGTCCTTGTTGAACCTCCTCAGATTTCTTTTGGCCCAATCCTCTAATTTGTCTAGGGCCCTCTGTATCCTATCCCCACCCTCCAGCGTATCTACCTCTCCTCCCAGTTTAGTGTCATCTGCAAACTTGCTGAGGGTGCAATCCACACCATCCTCCAGATCATTTATGAAGATATTGAACAAAACCGGCCTGAGGACCGACCCTTGTGTCACTCCACTTGATACCGGCTGCCAACTAGACATGGAGCCATTGATCACTACCCATTGAGCCCGACAATCTAGCCAACTTTCTATCCACCTTATGGTCCATTCATCCAGCCCATACTTCTTTAACTTGCTGGCAAGAATACTGTGGGAGACCGTGTCAAAAGCTTTGCTAAAGTCAAGGAACAACATGTCCACTGCTTTCCCCTCATCCACAGAGCCAGTTATCTCATCATAGAAGGCAATTAGATTAGTCAGGCATGACTTGCCCTTGGTGAATCCATGCTGACTGTTCCTGATCACTTTCCTTTCCTCTAAGTGCTTCAGAATTGATTCCTTGAGGACCTGCTCCATGATTTTTCCAGGGACTGAGGTGAGGCTGACTGGCCTGTAGTTCCCAGGATCTTCCTTCTTCCCTTTTTTAAAGATGGGCACTACATTAGCCTTTTTCCAGTCGTCCGGGACTTCCCCCGATCTTCCCCCGATTGCCATGAGTTTTCAAAGATAATGGCCAATGGCTCTGCAGTCACATCTACCAACTCCTTTAGCATTCTCGGATGCAGCGCATCCGGCCCCATGGACTTGTACTCGTCCAGCTTTTCTAAATAGTCCCGAACCACTTCTTTCTCCAAAGAGGGCTGGTCACCTCCTCCCCATGCTGTGCTGCCCAGTGCAGTTGTCTGGGAGCTGACCTTGTTCGTGAAGACAGAGGCAAAAAAAGCATTGAGTACATTAGCTTTTTCCACATCCTCTGTCACTAGGTTGCCTCCCTCATTCAGTAAGGAGCCCACACTTTCCTTGACTTTCTTCTTGTTGTTAACATACCTGAAGAAACCCTTCTTGTTACTCTTAACATCTCTTGCTAGCTGCAGCTCCAGGTGTGATTTGGCCTTCCTGATTTCACTCCTGCATGCCTGAGCAATATTTTTATACTCTTCCCTGGTCATTTGTCCAATCTTCCACTTCTTGTAAGCTTCTTTTTTGTGTTTAAGATCAGCAAGGATTTCACTGTTAAGCCAAGCTGGTCGCCTGCCATATTTACTATTCTTTCTACACATTGGGATAATCGGGAAACGTTAAGAACTTGCTGTGAGATGCACAATCTGATTAAGGTGGTACTTGGTTTCCTCACAAAGACACGCACAAGGTTATATGGAACTCACCAGATAGTCAAACCAGAAACCATATTGATCACATTATTATCGGAAAAAGGCATAATTGGTCACTGTTGGATATTAGAGTATATAATGGAGCTGAGTGTGGCAGTGATCATGAACTACTAATGGGAAAGATTAAGTTTCAGTACAAGACAAAGATGGGTACAACTGGAGTCAGAATTGATCTTGGTAAGTTAAGGGATAGCTCTGTGAGGAAGACATACAAGGTGGTGGTTGGAGGGTGTTTTCAGACCTTTAATGTGTGATGATGAAATCTCACTACAGATCAGATAAGAAATATTCAAGGAAACAATGCAAAACACAGTGAAGCAAGTTATTGGAAGGCATAAGCAAACAAAGAAAAGCTGGACAAGCAATGCAACAAGAACTTTACAGGAAAAATGTAAACAAGCCAAGATAGCTGGGAAAACAGAAAAAGCATTACATGAAATGGTGAAGAAATCACAAAGACTGGACAAACAAAAGTTTTGGAAAGCAAAAGACTGTTGAAGGCTGTTATCAGATCTTTTTTTCTCAAGACTAAACATGCCCAGTTCTTTAAATCTTTCCTCATAAGTCAGGTTTTCTAAATCTTTTATCATTTTTGTTGTTCCCCTCTGGACTGCCTCCAATGTATCCACATCTTTCCTAAAGAGTGGTGCCCAAAACTGGACACAGTACTCCAGCTGAGGCCTCAGCAATGCTAAATAGAGAGGGACAGTTGTCTTTCATGTCTTAAATACAACACTCCTATTAATACATCCCAGAATGATATTAGGCTTTTACGTATCTGTATCACAGTGTTGACTTATATTCAGTTTGTGGTCCACTTTCACTGGTAACTTTCTGCCCTTTTTATAGCAACCTTTTCCTCAATGTGCCTTTCAGTTTGTCAGAACCAGGCAGCTACAACGTCTGGCTTTCAATTTGCAGTTCCTGTCTGCATCTCTCTCTCTCTCTCTCTTTCTCTTCCAGCTGGTAGGTACCTGTTATGTTTCTCTGAATCACAATTCCTTCCCTGGGGTGAAATCCTGGTCACACTGAAATCAGTGGGAATTTCCACATTGAATTCAAGTGGTGCCAGGAGGATTTCACCTCTTATCTCTTCCTGGGGCAGTGCAGCTACATCCTGCTCTTGTGATGGGTTGAGAATAAATCCTCGATCTAGACTTTAAAAACTGGAGTACTTGTGGCATCTTAGAGACTAACCAATTTATTTGAGCATGAGCTTTCGTGAGCTACAGCTCACTTCATCGGATGAATGAATGAATGATGCATCCGATGAAGTGAGCTGTAGCTCACGAAAGCTTATGCTCAAATAAATTGGTTAGTCTCTAAGGTGCCACAAGTACTCCTTTTCTTTTTGCGAATACAGACTAACACGGCTGTTACTCTGAAACCTTTAGAAACTGGGAACTCCATAGTATCCACATGGATTCAAAGTGAAAGAACAATGTTCTGAATACTAAAATGGTGGCATTTATGGAAAGTTTGGTAGATTAAATAATCTTTTACATTAAATGTCAGAGAAATTCTACAACAAACTAACCTGTGCAATACACATTGTCACTAACGAATTGTGCAATCTTGTTCTGCTCTCATCCGTATACTTTGCGGCAAGAGACTGGAATGCTTAATACTCTTTTATGAAAACACTACTCTAAGCCAGTAGGCATCTTAGCCCTGGTCTACACCTAAAATTTAGGTTAATATAACGATGTTGCTCAGGAGTTTGAAAAATTCACATCCCTGAGAGATGTAGTTACACTGACTTAAGCCCCGGTGTGGATACTACTAGCTCGACAGAAGAATTTTTACATTGACTTACTTACCACCTCTCAAGCGAGTGGATTTACTCCAGCAATGGAAACACCCCTTCTTCTCATTGTAGCAAATATCTCCATTATAGCACTACGCTGTGTAGCTGCAATGCCACAGATTTGTCACTGTAGCACTTGTAGTATAGACATACCCTTAGCAATGTGGCATGACAGCATGTCATTAGTGTGGCAGTAATGATGCAAAGGAAAACAATTCATACATACCAGAAGGCAGTTTTACCAGTAGTTGTTTACAAATTGGGTATTAACTAGAAAACTCTGACTTCTGATTTTAGAAAATAAAAAAGACATTTGTCAACAACAGCTTGCAAGTGTCTGTGACTTTTAAAGGCGAACAATTTAATCAGGTTCTCTCAAAATACAATATTAGTTTGTCAAAACAAAACAAAAAGCCATAATCAATCGTGTTAGAAAGTAAATTTACACGTTGTGAAAGTCTAGAGAGGAGCTTTTTAGTTTGAACAAGCACTTCGACGTGTGAATACCTATCAGCACCTTGTCTGAATCAGTTACGTCTGCAGAAATAGGCTGGAAATTTCACAAACAGAGGAGTTTGGTAAGACATATGGGGAACTCTTGTTTCTGAATGGGCTGAAGATGCCATGAAAACAGTGCCTGCCATGGCCTGAGGATATTAGTACTTCTACCTCCAGGACACACTTTATGTTGGTTTGACACTTGTGTAACTTTACTGTGGTCAGTGGAGTTACTCCTGATTTACACTGGTTTAAGTAAGAGAAGAATCAGGCCCGTTCATTTGGTGAAGATGTGAGTGAATTTTTATTTGACCATGAGTCAGACCCAGTTTGCTTATGCCTACTTAAGATAAAATGCTCTGTGTGTATTTAGTGCTCAGCACTTTTGAAAATCAGACCACTTATCTTGGTACCTAAATATGGATTTAGGTGTGTAACTTTTGGCTCCTATGTTTGAAAATCTTGGACCGCTCCTTTAAGGCACAGCTATGAGTTGGGGCTGTGGAGGCATATTTCCCCAGCTGTCTGCTTGCAAAGTATTATCTTATTTTATCAATAATTGCCTCTTGCTTCTTGTTCTACACAGCTCTGGCATGCAAACACTTCTCACCATCTAATCTAGATTCAGGCATTCTGCAGTATATCATGCCATGTTCAGAAAGGGGCTTAGAGATACACTTCATAATGTCAAAACCTGGGGAGTTCTAAATCTAAAACATATTTGTTTCTTGCAAGTTCCCATGCAAACTGTGTCTGAATCAGACCTTTTTGCACATTTCTGCATCCTTTCATTCCCCACTTTAAAATAGTGTGGAATGGATTTTTTTTTTTTATGTAGAGATCCACAACTACAGAAACAATCAGCTCTTCTTGATCACCATCAACAGTAAGAATAACGTCTGAAAATGAGTGGTAAGGTAACTCCTATCTTTTCATGTGCTAGACTATATATTCTACTTACTGTATTTTTCACTCCATGCATCTGATGAAGTGGGTTTTAGCCCACAAAAACTTATGCCCAGATAAATTTGTTAGTCTCTAAGGTGCCACAAGGATTCCTTGTTGTTTTTGAGAATTAATGTGGTCATCACTTGTACAGCAGCTACAATTCTCTTGTAGTTTAGCAATTTAATAATGTACCATTATTTCATATTGATACCACAGCAACAGCAGCAGCAAATGAATTAGAGGCAATAAGATCTCAAAGTCTTAATGTGGCTGACTGAGTAGGAAAAATAATAATTGCAACAGCAAAACTTAATTCCTCCAGACAGGCTTGCCACCATGATCTCAGCAATGCTCTTCCTTCGTCAGCGGAGGTGGATGCTTGACTGTAAAGATTCTGTTTTGTGAAGATTCTGTTTTGTGTAGAAGTGTCTAGGGTTTCTGGCATTACATCTTTGTCAACTCAGTGCAATGGAATAATTATGCAAAGTTTGGAGCTGGAGAAAAAGAGAACAATTAAAATTAATAAGTCACTAGTTGAAAATCTGGGGCTAATTTCTAACGGGCTTCTTCAATTGCATCTCCAAAGAAATCTAATTTATGAATCAAAAGCCTGCATTTGTACAAGCAAAATGGGGAAATGCACCTGCAAATACCAATTTATGGCAAAAATAAGCTAGTTTACTTGTGCAAATGTGGGTTTTGCATGCACAAAACGTATGTACACCTAAATATTATGGGTGCACTTGAGAAGGAAAAATATGCCATTTATGTTTTTAAAATTGCAGTAATTCCTCCAAATGATAAAAGCCCTCTTGTTCATCACTAGAAATTGTGAGATTTTAATCTTTCACTGGGATGACCCTTGATATTTAATCTCATCAGTTGGGAGAATCAGTAGCAAATGTTAAAAATATGCATGTGATTTTTCTGTCACTGTACTGTATTCAAAAATAAACAAAATACACCAATTGTTTAGCATCAGACAATGAATCAATGAAAAACAGCATTCTCTTCAATAAGGCAGCCTAAGCGGCAAATGATACTTAATTACATAACAGGCCTAGAGGCAATCACAAAGTTATCAACATGACTACGTGAAGAGGTTGCCAGGGAAATAAATGTTACTGCTGCTGGAAAAATATTATATGCAGCTTGACATTAGCTTCTGTAACTGACATGCAGTGGAGAAGGGAAGGAAGGAGGAAGTGTATATGCTGCCCTGGTACACACATATCATTTTATCCACACCACCAAAACCTCTTTATTTATTTTAAAAGATGCTAATTCCAGGCTCTGGCTGAACAGACACACATCAAAAATACCATTCAGAGGAATATGCTACATAGATAACAATTCAGCAGCCAATATCACCCAACATAGACAACAAGCCAACAATAAGCTATAACATTACAAAACACTTTTCTGTTGCTATGGCCTTGTATCCTGTCTTTAACCTATTTTTCCCCCTCATCTCCCTCAAGTGGGCAGAGTATTCCATTCAGGGTTGGATTAAGGCATAAGCACTCTAAGCCTGTGACTAGGTCTCTAGTTCCTCCAGTTCTCTTGAAGAGGGCAGAATCTCAGTTTTCATTAAAAAAAAATAGCATGTTTCTAGTTGTCAGGATTGCAAAGAAAACCTTAAAATGTGACATAAGTATGTGTGATTGCAGTGATATCTGCCTGAGTCTGCAGGCAACCTGAAAAAATAGCCCTGTGAGGTGTGAAAATATCTGTGCATTTCAATAGGGTATTAATTCCAAGACTCACTGCTCTAGGGGACCCCCCAAAACCACCCCAACAAAGGACTCTCTGTGTGGCTGAGGGGAAGAGTGGAGTTGGTCCAGCCCAAGTGAATGCACCCTGGTTGTCGGGATAAGTACTGGACGAGCTCCCTCTCTAGCCACTTCCTGCACCTCTGGAGAGTACTGGTGACCTCTGTTACTGCTCCTGGGGAAAAATGGGCTCCATGCTGGGATGATGTCAGGGACAGGACAAGAGCCTTGCTATAGCCATTCCAAGCAAAGGGCAGGGGTACAGCATGGGGTAAGGGACATGAAGGAGGGGTCACAGATGGGCCTCATGTCTTGGTGTAGCTACAGTCCCAGATTGTCTAAATCCAGCTCTGATTCCATTCCCTCTGCATGTGCAGCCATGAATTTTCCCTGTTAAATAGTTCAGATGGTCTTTGTAGATCTTAATCAAAAGAAGCTTTTATTGGCAATTGTACAAACAGAAAATCTAAATCCATAAATAAATGCCTATATGAATACTTTAGAAAGCATTGCTAGAGTAGTGCTAAGCTTTAGTTACAGAATAGGAAATAGAAATGGGACTTACAGTACGGTATTTGTCTTTTCTTGAATCTTGTCTGACAGCAACATGTCTGCCTCAAAAAGGAAAGAGACAAGCTTTTAAGCTACATGGAGCTTCTGTAGAAGGGCTCTGTGTAGCTTGAAAGCTTGTCTCTCACCAACAGAAGTTGGTCCAATAAAAGATATTACCTCACCCACTTTGTCTTTCTAATACCCTGAGACCAACATGGCTACAATGAAAAAGGAAAGAAACTTAGGGTATGCCTGCACTGGCGCTAGAAGATGTAATTTCCAGCTCAGGTAGACATACTCACGCTAGCTCTGATTGAGTTAGTGTGCTAAAAATAGAAGTGTAGCTGCAGCAGCGTGAGTGGCAGGATAGGGGAGCTGCCCAAGTATGAACCTAAAGTTTCTGATGGGATCATACGCATGGCAGCTAGCCCATCCCATTGCTCATGCCACCATGGCTACACTTCTATTTTTAGCGTGCTAGTTCAGTCAGAGCTAGTGTGGGTTTGTCTCCTCGAGCTGGAAATTACACCTCTACCTCCAGTGTGGATGTATCTTAAAATAGAATCTGTGAGACAGATTTTCGTCTTTGTTCTGGCCCATTGCACTACTCTGGCAGTGCTAGGGGGCTTGAAGACTGCTCGTTCTCCAGCTGATATAGTGCTGGCATAGTCTGCTCATATGCTACCTCTTCTTGCAGCTTCTGGAATAGGGGGTGTTGCCAATGTGTAGTGTACTCTAGTTATTCTTGCCTGATATTCTGGACCTTGAGGGCAATAATGTCTCCTGTCCCAACATGTGGGATCTCTGGCAGTGTCCCATTTTCTTTTACATGCCAGGTCTCATACACACATTCTCTTTGCATTGTTAATGAATCTAAAATGCCTTGAGGCAAGCCTTGCTAAAGATGTTAGCTGAACTGTCCTTCTCAGATAACTTTTCAATTCCAGCCGTAAAAAAAGTTAGCTTGATAAAGACTGTCAGGTAGAAAATATTGAATTAAGAGATGTCAGGAAAGATATTAGGTAGAATTTAAAAACTGGGAACTGGAAGTGAGCAAGTTGGATATACTGGTCAGAGAGGTTTGACAGGCCATACATTATTTAAGAAACACTACAAAAATTGACTAAACTGAAATGTTCATTCATTCTTCATGCTAGCACAGTAAGGTTTTATCTGCAATCCTTGCAAAATTTGAAACCAAGAATTTATCAATAAGATTTCCTGAAAACTTGGAGAGGCTGTCTGGTCTAATGGACAGAGCACTGGACAAGGACTCAGGAGGCCTGGTTCCATTCCTTGCTCTGATAAAGACCTACTGGTATGACCTGTGACAGGTCACTTCTCCTCTCTGTGCTTCTGTATTCCCCTCACACTCTTTGTCTGAATTGTCCATTTATATTGTAAACTCTTTGGGTCAGGGACCATCTCTAATTATGTTTGTAAAGTAACTAGCACAATGCAGGCCCTGGTCTTAACTGGGGTTTCTCACAAATAATAAAATTTTAGAAAGTATAAAAAGGAGGGAGGCTTTTTCTCAGTATGCTAGCATTTCTCTTCTTAAAATCTGACAGCTGGAACCATGAAACTTGATGATAGATCATTATTTAATACGAGATAAGCTAAAACCTCTTAGCTAAATTCGCTCCTTGATATTGGTAGGTCTGCAGCTACTGCTCTTATTAGTTATGTTTTGTATCTTTATGCTGTATCTTGGTTGAATGAAAGTGTCTCCGGTCTTCTCATTTTGTTTTTTTCTCCAATGAGCTTTCACTCTGTAGTATTACAATCATCAAGAATTAAGCAGAGTGATAAAATGCTCCCTCCCTTTGAAGTCAGGTCTGATAACACTAATTTTCAAACCAATTTGAACTCTCTTGTGGAAGAAGATGGGAAAATGATAGGGCAATCAATGTTTTTCAACTCTGGTAAAACATGTTTTATTACTGCCTTTGATAACCGTAACCACAGCAACAAATAGTGATGGATATATTGCACTGGGCCTTCTCATCTCACTAATCATATTCCACTTCCAGTTGCCTTATAGATCACAAAGTAAATTAACATGTAATAGAAATACATCAAGATGTTGCATAAAGTGCTCACCTTCCTGTTAGAAGGATGAGCCCTGATACTTGAGGCCTTTGAGCACCATCTGACCTTTACAGAGAAAGTCCACTAATGTTCCCAGCTTGACAGATATGGAAAAGGCTGCTGTGTAAAGGTTAATACAGATATCTGTCTGGATTACTCAGAGGGGTCAAACTCATATCAAAAGATGGAATTAACTGAAGCACCCATATGATCAGATGGGTAGGAAAAGGAAGGGATTGAAGGGACACTGTCAGTTCCCCTTAGGTCCCAAATTGAGGATTTTGAAATAGAATTCCCCTTCTTTTGTGATGTTTGCTTGCATAGTTTCTTTCCTTAAGGTCCTAGTGATTTTTTCATTTTCTTTGTTTTTTCATTTTCTTCTTTGCTGGTATTTGTAACCCAAGATCTAGCAAAGAAGGAGAGCAGCAGTCTAAGTGTGCCTGCTGTGTTTCCCTGTAGAGCACACAGTCCAGGCTCAGATGTGAGTGTATCTTTAGGGAGTGCCTTGCCCAGGAAGAGACACATTTTTCTCATGACGGCCATAATGGCTGCTTTGTGGCTGAAGGGGAGGATGCTACCAGATAATGGCATTTCCTTCTGTCTGACCCCCTGTGGTTTTGCCCTTCAACGTGCTGTAGAGGAGAACATGGAAGAGGAAAATAGTTCTGACAGGAATTCTCTTGTAAATCAAAATGAAGAGTTTTATCCTGATTAATGTGAAGAATATGTAGCAGAGCCCCAACTTCTGGAAGAAATAGTATTTGCTTGAACTTGAACTATTTAAAGGGTTGCTCAGTTGTTTTGGCTTTTCTGAATTGAGGTACATAAAAGTGTAGACTATCACAGAGTAAATGCATGCATCTTCATGCAGTATATATTATCCTAGACACATAGGGGAAGATTTTTAAAAATACCTAGGTGATTTAGGAGCACACATATCAGAAAATAACAGGGATGTGGGCTCCTAAACCACATAGGCAATTTTGAAAATCTCCTTCCCATAAGATTAGTGAATAAGATACAGTTATACATATTAACTCAGAATAGACTTCCTTTAGTCTAGAGAAGGAGTGTAATTTCTTTCAGCTCTTTGCAAAGGAATCATTCACTTCCTGTCAAAACCATTTGTAGTTTCACCTGCTATTTCTTTCTCAAGAAAATCATTTATTTTAAGTCACTGCTAAATATTTCCATTTCTTAGATATGGAAATGAGTCCAGAAATAAACTATATTCATAGTTAAATTAAAAAAATAGTTTTTTCAATATGAAAAGCTAGTATAATTGATGAAATGTATAACTGAGAGGAAGTCTAGGTAATTGCATAACTGAAGAGACAGTGCAGAATATGCAATAAAGGAAATTAATGAAGTTTCAGCCACTTCATAAGGAGATTGGTTATTCATCTGATAATGGATGTTCTACAGTTGCTGGATGTTACCTCTGGTACAGTAAGTCTAAATTCTAAAATACATTCCATTTTTAAATGAATATAACTCAAAATATTTTACTTTGGTTTTTAATAATATTTAATTAGAATAATTCTGACAGTCTATTTAGATTAGTGATTCAATTGATAGGGAATTCTCTAGCGCAACCTCAGCTATAAGTTAATAAAGTTTTGTGTGTGTCTCTAAGAAGTTGTACCTGCTGAAATGTGTGTGTGTGTGTGTGTGTGTGTTAGCGAGCGAGCGAGAGAGAGACTGATTGAGTTAAAGAGCTAAAGGGAAAGGGGAATATAACACCTGGAGGAAGAGGCAGTGTACAGAAGTTTTTTCAAAGGTCAACTTCATTTATAAAGAAGCAGCTTGCATGTGACAAGAAAATAAGCCCACAGTACACCCTTCCACCATTACTCTGCTGCCTTTCAGTAAGGAAATAAGTGATGATGGAATTTTTATTTTCTATTGCTAGCTGGTTAATTCGTAGAAAGCATCCATGGCAGCCTCACTAAACTTCACTTACCCAGGCAAAGTAACATAGAAATTGCCCTATGGGATCAGATCCATGGTTCATCCAGTCCAACATCCTGTCTCTGACAGTGGCCATACCACGTGCTTCTGAGAAAGGTGCAAGAAACCTCTGCTGGACAATCGTGAGGTAACCTGCCCTTAAGGGAAGTTTCTTTCTATCCCCATCAGTTAGTAGTTCCTCTATGCTTTGAAGTGTGTGGGTTTATATCCCTTTTATTTAAAAATTGTGTAGCAGTGGCCAAATACTGTTGAGTTAGAAAATCACATTTCTTTTCTGCATTTTCTTTTGGTGTAAATCAGAAAATCCGATAGATATTTGTCATTCCTCTCTGCTCAATGATCACAGAGTGCCCCAAACTTTTTTTTTTTAATTTTCCTATAGTTTTTAACCAGTGCTGATGGATTATTGTGTTATACTCACCCATGTAATGTAGTCATGTACACACACAAAACATCAGTTACTGTCACTTGGAATATGCTTATATCTGATACTGCAGATTCTGGAAGTGACACTGCAGTTTTAACTTTGGTTCCCTCAGGTGGTTCATGATCAAGCTGCCACTGTAGCATCTGAGGTCTCATTCATGTTCTGTTTGGGCTATTGTCTAGTAATGCTCTCTCTGTGCAGCATAGTGCAGAGTTGGACCTATTTTGAGTTGCAAGAGATCACTGTAGTTTGTTTGAAAACAAGGTGAAAATTTCAAAGTTCTCATAGTGCTTAAAGCATGAAAAGAACATTTAAAGGAGATGGTGAGCAAATTGAAAATGCCAGCTGGCATATTTGGAGGCTGCCTTTCAAATCCTTATTTGAACAATGTGAATCCTTAACAGTGATTTGGTAATACTTTTCCATTACAAAATTTCTAAAGGTCAGGAAGGTTTAATAAAAACCCTTCATTTTTCTGAGCTTTGATTTAACTCATGTGTTCTACCCAATAAAGAAACCAAATTAAGGAAAAAACAAAAAAACCTCCCTATTTTGTATTGATGTCCAGTAGCAAGAATTAAAAAGGCATACACTGTCACATTTTCTATAAAATGTATGTCTTGCTACAGTGATTGTTTTATAAACAATTGCTAAGGGATCCCTTTCCCATATCACTTAAATCCCACACAAATTTCCAATCTGTCTGCCATATTGTACCTTTATCCTTTTAAGTAACAATGAAAGGAAAGATGGACTGTGGTTAAGGTACTAGTCTAGAGAATAAGCAGTAAATATCACATTTGCTGTGTTGCAGGGGACCCCTGCAGCTACAGCTTTGTTAGTATTGTCTGAACTAGTCCTGCAGCTGGGTACCAAATGATATATGCAGGGTCTGATTTTCCAAAGAGATGAGCAGCCGCAATTCCAGTTAGAGTCATTGGGGGTTATGGGTGAAATTCCCTGAAAATCCAGCCCTTGGCTAAGCTGGTGCTCTTTCTGTTTCATAAGGAGAGTCCTAGATACAAAATTGATTCAGGAACAATTAATACATATTCAGTATCTTGTCTCCCCCTGGTGGCTCAGTGTCAGACTGGAATTTCATACAGTAGGATCAGTATAATTAATTAATCAGTATAATTGTCTGGTATTTAATAAATCACAGTATAGCAGATCATTCCCAGTGTTTTTATAAAATGTCATAAACATGTCTGATTTAAAGCTGTATTTTTAGCAAATATCATTAACTGTTTGCTCATCAGACACACAGGCTCCCATCAATCAAAAATGAGGGATCATTCAAAGCTGTTGCATAAAAAGCTGATCCTAAATAGAACAAACAGAAAAAATATTTTGTCTTCCAAAAGACTAATTGATACTTTTAAAGGTTATGGCCTAAATTTTCCAAAAGCAACCAATGATTCTGCATTCTTCAAATTTGGGTCGTCCAAATTGAGACACTTTAAAGAAGTCTGGTTTCTAGAAGAGTTGAGTACCCACCCTCAAAAAATCAAACCCTTCTATAAATGTTTCAAATTAGGCAACCAAAACCACTAACCACATCTGGAAAATTTAGACCCATGTTCTTTTAGGTGCCTATCACACAGAGGTCTAATGTGTGTTAACAGTAGATCATAGACTCAAATCCCACAAAGGGCAAAAAGGCAGAAAAAACACCTCAGGTACATCAAAGAAATATAGGAAAAAATACTTTTTAAACTTAAGGTCCCATAGGAATTGAAATAACGTAAGATATAGAGATTCCCATAGCACCCAGCTAAAGTAAAAACTCCCAGAATTAGCTTTTTCCTGGACTCATTTTTCCCAGTTTAACAGCTAGAACACTTAGCCATTTTAATATTGCTAATATATTTTCTCATCAGCATAATAATGCTTGCTATAGGAGAATACCATTTATTGAAACAAGTCATCATTCCCAGTGACATTTCATGTCCAATGTCACAGCTCTTGCTGCAAAGATCACCTATCTGTGTATACCAGCTGAGATGTTTGCATTTTGAATATCTTTGTTATTGTTAGTTATTCTGGGAAATCACAATTCCTAGAGTGAGGGAATTAATTTATCAACCATGAACATCTTTCACTGAGCTCTAAATTCTTTAGCTCATCACTTGACATGAAGCATAGCATTCTTTATGAAACTTTACATAAGTCTCAGTTCATCTAATTAAACACCCCAGAAATGTCCCACAGAGCAACCTGTCCCTTTCTGTATAGTAGCCCTCTCTCTCTGCAGTTCAATGTGCAGCATGTACTCTGATCACAAGCGGCTGCATAACAATACAAGAAATATTCATTTTCTGTTAAGCTTCAGACTTTGAAATGCATTAAGAATCTAAATACTGTAGTACAATTTTAAAGTGAGCAGCAACATTTCCACAATCTTCAGTCTGAAGCTTGAGGTCTTATTCCTTCTTTATCAGGGACAGATTGTGCCACCCTGACTTACATTGAGTAGTATTTCACATCTTGAGTAATTCTATTGCTGTCAATTCTTTGTTATTGAAAAATGGCCTTTTACAAAGTAGAATTTTCGTGTGAAACCATTGACTTTTTCATTTTTTATTTTTCATGAACATTTTCATCATGTTTTTATTTGACATTTTTATTGACGATGTTATCAAAATCATCATCAAAACAATTTTTTTGTTTACTGAAAACTCCATTTTCCATAACAGCACAAAGTGACCTTAGTGGACTAGAGAATCGAGTCCTAAATTTCATAGTAGATTTTGTTTTGTGACTTGCTTGCATATTCAGTCAGACCTGATTTACTGCATTTGCTCTAAGGCTGTTCACACTGTTTCAGACTTCCATTTTTAAACAGAAGTGGGTATTCTCTTACCTGGCCACTGCATGTAGCTGTTGCTCCAAACACTGGCAGCTGAAACAGCATTTGTTTGGAGGTGAGGAATAAAGTCTGTCTCTTACAGAAAGAAGTTTGGGAATGATAGATTTCAGCATCTGTCATCTTTTCAGTGGCTACATTTGAATTTTGTTCTTGTGCAGTCATCATAACAGAGCAAAAAGCTCTATTTGTTGTCTTCCTGTGGAAGACGATGATTTCTAAATCATTATTTCAGAGTCTCATATATTTTGGTGGAGGGCATTTCTTTGGGAAATATATTGAGGAACATGCAAGGCTGAACTTTTGAACAAAGGCTTTCTGTTGCTACAAGTATGTATGATACAATAATGAATATATGCACCTGTTATATAACAAAAACACTGCAAGGAATGCTCAAGGACTATATTTATGGAAAGTTTCCTCAAATAGTCAGACTGAAAAGGTGTGATTGATTTAAATTAGTTACCAAAGGCTGGACCCTGATTCAGTTGACAGCAAATATAATGATGAAACATGACATAATCTGTCTTTTTTCCTTGTTGAAAACTGGGACAGTCAGATAGTGATGGTGGTGTGTGCAGTGATCATGCCTAGACATGCTGACAGGTAGAATTTCAGGTGTACATTTTTTCCCATTTGATGTTAACTTGTAAACTCTGTCCACTGTATCAACAAACACAAGACACTTTCAAAAGCAGTCTGTAATTATGCAGCTCAAATAGTGTTTGAGCTAATTAAAAGAGCATCAGCAGTGACTGGAAATAATCTTAACAAAATGGACCTGGTCTTGTCTTTTTGGGCAGTAGCTCCCACAGGGATCAAAGACCAATATATTAAAGACAGAAAAAAAATTGTTGTAGGTTTAGATGAAGTTGATGTGATGAATAGTGGTTTATCTTTTACAGAGCTGTGAAATATGTTATTATGGGATATAGAGGAGTAAATCTTGTAATGACTTAAAAAGTTTCCACAGTGGGGTTTGAGATTAGTTAGTTAATTTTGTACAGTGCTTTGACAACAGAAAATGTTCTATACCAGCTAAGTATGACTATTTTAAAAGAAAATACTTTTTCACCACAATACATGATTGACATGTGGAACTCATTGCCACTTGACATCATGGAGGCCATGAGGATTAGATATTCATATCAGTGGTGAAAACTTCCACAGTTATATTAGATAAAATCTAAATACAAATAAAACATAAATATATAGAAGGGATATCAACACTTAAGCTTCAGGTCAAAATATAAACTCTAACTGAGCAAGTTAGGAAGAACCTCCCCTCTGGGCAGTCTTGCCTGGTTTGGGTTTTTTTGCACCCTCCTCTAAAGTTTCTTGCCACTGTTTGAGACAGGAGAGTGGATTATTTGGACCACAGGTCTGATTTGGTATGGCAATTTCTATGAGCTCATTATTGTTAGAGGTGCATAACCAGACATGCCTACAGCAAAACAACATGTTCTTGTGGCTCACTGTGGACCACTGCAGTGTGTTGTTAAATGCTGTTGACTCCCCCTCTCAGCTAGAACAGTTTGCATGCCAATGGTAGAGGTGGTTAGTGTATACTGCACATGGTTGCATATGTGCACCATGACTTCCTCACAAACCATTGCTGGCTGTGATGCATGCCCCAGCCCATTGCAGGAATGTAGATGAGCCTTGTGCACTGGGACAGGAGGCCTTCCTCCTCTCCCTTTTGTACTTTGCCTAGTCTCTGGTGGTGGCTGGTACTAGATGCTTCAGAGGAAGGTGAAGGAAACCCTGCAATGGAATAGCCTGCCTGTAGAACTTTCTTCCCAACCAATGGAGCTGCATTATAAAGGACTTCTGAGATTGTGGCTGTCCATAAGGGTGGAGGTAGGGGGTTCTTAGTACAGAGGGGAGTCAACTCAAGGTGATACAGCATGGGATTGTGTTACCTATTGTGTAGAATCTTGGGGTGAATGATGCATGTCTGTGGTAGACCCTCCCCATCCAGGTCCTCCACATTAAAATCACAGGGTATACAGGAGTATATACATCAGTAATTGTACTGTGAACATTTCCTCTCATCGTTGACAAAATGACATGACTAACCTTGTTTCTTTATATCAGTATCTGCTGTTCCTGTATGCAACCTAATGTGAAACATCACTCATCTGAAATTTGCATTTTTGTTCATAACATCTGCTTCTGTTCTATCATTTACATTTCAAGGAGTGGATATGAACTAAGCAAACCAATGTGAAATTTACATTTCTGATTTCAAAAAGATGCTGACATCCTTTAATTCAAATGTGTTAGTTTATGTTTGGATTCCTGGAAACACATTAAGCAACTTGCATCAATATATGGTTATTTGTAATGCACTAGGAAACAAACTGATAGATAGTTACAGAACTGATGGCTCCATGGCTGCTAGCCATTTTTCCCCCTTCTACTAGTTATTATATATATGAGAAGTTGTGTTCAGGCGAAAGGATGTAGCATGATTAGTTTTGTAATATATCATTTAGGAATTTGCTTTGTATTTAACTTTCCTTGGGTATTTTAACAAATATACAGAGATAAACACATCTGGAGAGAAGTTACACTATAGTGTTAGCTTCCTGTGTGAAAGAAAGAAATATGACTAAACTTTCTACAAGGCTACCAGCAAAATCTAAGTAAATCTGGACCTTACAAGTTTTGTAGCAATGGGGTAGAACTGTGAAATGATAGGCACACCCCATGCTTTCACACCTCACTCGCCCACAGCCTGCAGTAAAAGCGAGTTTGTGGTAGCCAAAAATTCAAGATGGTCCATGTAACAATATAACAGGAGGCACAGATGGAATGAAATTTTCTGTCCCACATGCACTACCTTTTGTAAAAAACATAAACAACTTCCCCCCATTTTTTAAAAATAACATCCTGTATTTAGTCCGCTAGTGTTTCTCAACGACCGGTCTGTGGACTGGTGCCGGTCCCTGAGATCTCCCTGACACAGTTTAGAAAGGCAGCAAGCCAGTCCCTGATATTAGAAAAGTTGAGAAACACTGCACTAGATGACCAAAATCATTATTTTCTAGCATACGGTAATTTACTTTTTCAAAACAGAAGATAAAACTATGAATATATCAACACAACAGCAAGGTCTGAAATTTGCCAACATATTAGATTAGGTTTTCTACCTTACTCTATATCCTGATCTGCTGGCCCAAAAGGGATGGAATCTGGCCCTATATCCCCTGCTAGGGATTCTCCCAGCATGGGGGAGTCCCCAGAGGGCATAAAAGCAAATTCAACTGGCTCCTACACTATTCTCACAGACCTTCATGCACAGAGTGTGTTAGGGCAGGGAACAGATGTCGCTAGAATACGCCGGGTTCTGGCTCTTCCCATCTGATAGATGGTCCATTGGGGACTGTGGCGTTGCCAGATGGCACATATTAAAGCAGCCTGGAGGCTGTACTAGAGCTGGACTGAGCCAGCCCTCTGATGAACCCTGCTTTTTGCTGTATTGAGTGGAAAGTTAGTGCCGCAGAGAATTTGGACAACTATACTTTTCAGTGCCTAAATTGCTACATTATTATGTTAAATATAGAGTCTCTATTGCACTGTAGCCTAACATAGTGTTTACTGTCTCTGTACTGTATGTAAAGTTGCAGCCTGATGCATCTTGAAGGAAGTGTTGTTGTAGCCATGTTGGTCCGAGGATATTATAGAGACAAAGTGGGTGAAGTAATTTCTTTTACTGGGCCAACTTCAGTTGGTGAAAGAGACAAGCTTTTGAGCTTACACAGGGCTCTACTTCAGACGTGCCTCTTATCCCTGTTACCAACAGAAGTTTGTCCAATAAAAGATATTACCTCAACCACCTTGTCTCTCTAATATCTTGAATGAAGACATTCTTAACTGAAGCTTTCATGGTCTTACTAGAATCAGAGTCATGTAAAAATGTTGGCTGTCTAAAACTTTTTCCTGTATAAAACATGAGACCACCTCTTAAATATAAAGATCATATCAAATTCCTCTATCAACTCAGACACAAGGTTTTCTCACAGTTTGGATTGTTTCTAGATTCAGATGCCTGAAACCTTAAGTGGCTCAGCAGCTGAAATATTTTAAATCACTTTAGCTTTTTACATGGTGAAATTCTCCTGCACATACGTCGCATTCCCCACTTGTTCTTTACTTCAAAATTGTTGAACCACCTGTCTTCAAATCTGGCTTATTCCTTAGATCTCAAAGAAATACCCAAAACAAACTATGTTTGATATTTCCACCATCAGCCACAGTTGAGTTATATGTGCAATAAAGGAACAATTCCAGCCTCCTTCTCCCCACTGTGGTGGATCCTTTGGCAGAGAATTGATGTGGTTCTCTGATCTATGGGGACTTGGATGCAAAGAATCACACGCTACTCAGTGTGCAGTTTAAATTTAGGGCCTGGATAGACTGGGACAATGTTGAGACCTGCCAGCAGTATGATCCTGATCCTCCCCTCTATGTAAAGACCTGTGGGCGTAAACTCCAGTCACTGGACTGAGTAACCTTGGAAGAGTTGCTGGGCAGCATTGGGTGGTTGAGGATTAGAATAATAGAAACACAGAGTTAGAAGGGACCGCTAGTCTGACTCTCTGCTAAGATGCAGGATTTGTTGTGTCTAAACCATCCAAGACAGATGGCTCTCCAGCCTCCTTTTGAAAACCTCCAGTGAAGGAGCTTCCACAACCTCCCTAGAAGTCTGTTCCATTGTCCTACAGTTCTTACAGTTAGGAAGTTTCTCCTGAGATTTAATCTAAATCTGCTGTGTTGCAGTTTGAACCTCTTGTCCTGCCCTCTGTGGCAAGAGGGAACGGCTTTTCTCCATCTTTTTTATGTCAGGCTTTCAAGTATTTGAAGGCTGCTATCATGTCCCTGCTTAATCGCCTCTTTTCCAAACTAAACATACTCAGTTCCTTCAGCCTTTGCCCTTATGGCTTCCATTCCATTCCTTTGATCATCTTTGTTGGTTGCCTCTGGATCCTTTCCAGTTTCTCTACATCCTTTATATACATTGGTGACCAAAACTGGACACAGTACTCCAGCTGAGGCCTAACCAGTGCCTAGTAGAGAGGCACTATCACCTCCTAGGACTTGCATGCTATGCCTCTGTTAATGCAACCTAAAATTGCATTTGCTTTTTTTGCAACAGCTTCAAACTGCTGACTCATGTTGAGGTTGCAGTCCCCCACAACCCACAGATCCTTCTCAGCAGTGCTGCAGTCAAGCCAATTTTCCCTCATTCTGTATTTGTGCATTTTGTTTTCTTCCCTAAGTGTAGCACACTACATTTGTCTTTGTTGAATTTCATTTTGTTGTCTATAGATAGCCCGTTCTCCAATTTATCAAGATCCCTCTGAATTTTAGCTCTATCTTCCAAAGCGATGGCAATTCCCCCAAAGCTTTGTGTCATCTGCAGATTTGATCAGTATGCTCTCTATTCCTACATCCAGGTCATTAATAAAGATGTTAAACAACACCAGACCCAGAACAAATCCCTGTGGAACCCCACTTGAGACCTCCCTCCAATCTGACATCATTCCATTCTTTCCTCCTGCACCTCTCTGTATCTGCCTATTGTCCAGTCTGGCTAGTTGAGCCAGGTTCTGGGTTAAGGCCATCATTTCTTTTTGGAACATATGAGAAGAGCATGTATGTTTGTTTGGTTTTTTAAAATCTATGTATAGCTCAAAAATAGCTGAACCTAATTTGCTCAGAGTTTCCAGACACATTCATTTTTGAGGTGAACTAAAGAATGGACAATTCCACCCCAAAGGGATTAGTTTGGTAAAGTTGTGGGGGTTGCGGGGGGAAGGGGAAAGGGTGGGGACTATAACTAAGGCTACATTTTAGTCATGTGTATTTTTAGTAAAAGTCATGGAGAGGTCATGGGCAGTAAACAAAAATTCATGGCCTGTGACCTGTCCATGACTTGTACTAGATACCCTTAACTAAAACTTGGGCTGGGGGGCCAGGCGTGCTTGGGGGGTGGTCTGGGGGCACCGTGGGTGCTGGGGGGGTGGCCTGGGACCCCCACCGGTGCTGGGGGTGGGGTTGGTGGGGCTGGCAGGCTCCCTTCCTGCTCCGTGTGTCCCTGCAGCTCCTAGGTGGAGGGAAGGCCTGTGGGGCTCCGTGTGCTGGCCCTGCCATGAGCTCGGGCTCCACAGCTCCCATTGGCCAGGAACCGCAGCCAATGGGAGCTGTGGAGGCGGTGCCTGCAAGCAGCAACAGCATGCAGACCCCCCTGGCCCCTCTGTGTAAGTCAGGAGTTGCAGGGTCCTACCGGCCGCTTCTGGGGAGCCCCCCCCTCCCCCCGCCCACCCCCAGATAAGCGCTGCCCCACACCTCAACCCCCTGACCCAGCCGTAAGCTCCCTCCTACCTCCAAACTGCTGCTACTGCTGACCCAGGGGCTGCCCAAGTGTTCAGGCGGCCCCTGAGCCAGCCACACCGGCTGCTGCAAAAATCTCGGAGGTCATGGAAAGTCAGGGAGTCCATGACTTCTGTGACCGCAGTGACAGACATGCAGCCTTAACTGTAACAGAATGTAAAACATACTCATAACTATAGCATGCACCACCCACAGTTTCTGTAAGAGCATACATCATACTATTTGGTGATTCCAGATACCCCCAGAGTGTGAGATGAAGTTGATGCAGTGTAGAATTTTTTTTTAGTTTTCACAAGAGTATAAAAACAGCATTAAAGATACTTAAACATGGAGTCCAGTCCAGAGCAGATCTGATGTGTTTTGTACAATAGTCAGTTAGATATCCATCCTCTGAATTAATAAGCCCTTCTGCTACTTTCCTGTCCATTGTGGCTGACGGCTACATGCTACGTTTATTATTGGAAAGATAATAGGATTTATGTGTGACTGTTTGGGTTGGAGGGCAGGAGCACATTTTCACATTTTCAAATGTTACTCCTCCCTCCCTCTCTTCCTCCCCCCCACTCCCATTCTAGTAACCTGCCCTCTATCCTGAATGCTGGTCCATTTAGGTTATTATATATGCAACTTGGAGACTGAAGTAATGAGGAGGTCCTACACTTGTAGATGTGGTGACTGAGTAATGTAGGCTTTATAACAAGGTTACCACCCGACAGAGGGTGCGTGTGTGATTCTGCGTGGAGACAAGGTCGGTGAGGTAACATCTTTTATTGGACTCACCTACCTTGTCTCCTAATATCCTGGGTCTGTTAATGGCTACAACAACACTGCGTACATTGATTATATGGCACCTTGGCATGCAGTCATAGCACAGTGTAGACGCAGTTGCTACTTGTATGTTTCAAGTATATATATTTTTAAAATGTTAATTTTTTACTGAGGTTTACAAGACATGAGGAGTCAGATCATCCACTGGTGTCAATAGAGCTTCGTCTATTTACACCAGCCGTGGATCTGCCCCAGGAAGTATATTTTTCTAGTACATTCTCAAACCTGCAACTAGGTATGACAACATTGCATTCTCCATATCTAAGTTATGAATGATCTGAGATGTAAATTAAGGCTCTGAATCTCCTTTTATTTACCCCAGTTTAACATATAACCACTGGGTTATGGAATATTCTGATGTGGGGGTCTCTGTCTCTCCTGTTGAAGCTGTTCAACTTTAATTAAATACTAAGTAGGCCAGAACAAGAATGCCTCTATAGTCCAGTGGTTAGAGCACTCACCTGAGATGTGGGAACCCTCTTTTCAAACCCTTTTCCTTGTCACGCAGAGGGGGGAAATTGAACCACATCACAGGCACACTCGGAGCATGCCTACCAGATCAGGCCCTGCAGGCAAGATTGGCGGGGGAATAAGCATCTTCCCCTGGTTTGAGGATTGCGCTGGGCCTTAGGCATCTGGATGCCTGCCTGAGGCAGTGTGCATGCCTAGAGGCAGAAGCTAAAGCACCTGGGGAACTTTTACAGTGGAAATTTAGGCGCTGAGTGAGTTTACATTCCCACAGCGTTAGGTGAATCACAGTGGTGCCTAAAACTTGGATTTAGTTGCTAAATCTGGGCTTTAGGTGGCTAAGTTCCTTTGTGGATCTATTCCTCCATCGCTAAAAGGACTGGCCCTTAGAAATGTCACTGCCACGTGTACTGGTGTAGAGTTTTTTGGGGTGTAGCTGGTAGTTCACCGTGTGAGGGAACAAGATCACTGACTGTGTCTCTGAGATGTGTCAGGCCCCAGTTATTTTTATTCTAGTTTTTCTGTTTTATGACCAGATTAACTGGGAATAGGGTTGCCAATTTTGGGTGGATATATTCCAGGAGGTTTCATCACTTGACAAAATCTTTAATTAAAGATTAATCTTTAATTCCTGGAGACTCCAGGACTATCCTGGAGGGTTGGCAACGGTAATTGGGAACAATTTATTCATGCTATTGCACTTTATGTGTGAGACTCACAGGCAGACCTACCCTTTTGGCATATAGAAAATGCTGTTACATCTGTAAAAAAGGCTTTTTATTTCTGAAATATGTGCTTCTTTATTCTACTGCTCCTACCCCCCCACCCCTGCTTTCCCCCACCTGATTATAATAACCTTTCTGTCTTTTCCAGCGCAGCATTGTTTTATGATGTGTCAGATCATTTAAGTCCATTTGTCTGACATTGCTTTCCCTCCAAAGAACTAGAGCTAAATTGATGATTATTTTAAAAGATTAAAAAAGAAAGCTCACAGTATGTTTCTTTTGTCTAGAGGCGGTGGCTGGTTGAACAATAACTGATGTAGATCTTTGATCAGCTTGTCATTCCTGTTTCAGATGCAGCAAATTGCAAGAGAGGCTATCAAATGGAGGATTTAATCAACATTTTTCTGTTTTCCTTGTTTCTGTTGGCTGATGCCAGTGGCCCCTTCTTTTTGAGAATGGTACTAATTAAATTAATAAACGGGGATAATTAAATTATGGCTCGCTTTCCCCACACCAGCTGTTCCACCAGTTGCTTCCTATTGGTGCTCAGAAAGAGACAAGACTTCCTAGTAAACTAAATATCCATTTTACTGGGGAAATCAAAGGCCTAAAACTTTGCTGCCATCTGAATATATTTTAGTGATTGCTGACAGAGGTCTGTAAATTGTTTGCAGGATAATCGGTGCCCTGAATAACTTTTCTCTCTAGCAGCTGCCCTTTTATTCTGATGCTGTGCACACTAAAGAACCAAAAAATGAAAATGTTAAAGCACTGAAAGGTGCTAAGCTAACATTACTGGAGAGTCCTTAAAAACAGAAAGGGATAAAGCATATTTTTAAATTTCCTCCTTATAGCCCAGCCTATGTGCCACTTCTTGACCTGGAGAGACTCCCTTCTAACGCCCAGATGAATTCAGTCTCTATGCATTCATCTCTCTGCTGACATTACCAGCAACAATGCTCACTTATGCCAGTTATTCTGTTGGGTTTTGATGGTTCTGTCTGCTAATTACTTGTGATCACTAGCTAGGATTAAATGCAAAACTGTGTTCTGTGTGTGAAAGACCTCGGATCTTGCAACTGTCCTATTTTCATATAACTGTTCAGCAGAAATGTATGGGTCAGGTGGCTCACAGTTACTACAAAAGGTGGTAATAACAGAATGACCCCTGGTCAAAATGTTGTCAAAATTTTGAGAGATAAATAATTGGGAAAAAATTGGATCAGCCTACTCTAGATCCCAGTTTCTGGCCATTCATTTCCCCTTGTTAATTACATCTTCCCAAATGCTCTTGGTACCACAGACATGAGAGACGGGGGGCCCAATGGTCCATTGTCCCCCTATTTAAACATGGGGGCATGCTCTACCACTTTTGAGAACCTAAACTCAGCAGGGCACAATGAGAATGGTGCTCAGTGGCCCAGGTACCCCCTTGTTGACCTCTGACCAGAGCTGAGTTGTGTAATGGCAGAGCCCCTTCCCTGCCTGCTTGAAGGAGGGGCAGCCAGACCAAATTTGAGTGGCACTGTGACCCAGGGCCGGATTAACTCCTCTGTGGGCCCGGGGTTATTAGAGTTTGGGGGGCCCCTGGGGGTTTGGAGTGGGGGAGTGGGCTCAGGGCTGGGGCAGAGGATTGGGGTGAAGGAGGGGCTGCAGCTCCAGCTAGGGGGTGGGCTCTAAGGTGGGGCCAGGGATGGGCCAGGGGTTGGGGTGCAGCAGGAGGTTTGGGGTCTGGGGTCTGGGAGGAAGTTTGGGAGCAGGAGAGGGCTCCGGGCTGGGGTAGGGAGTTGGGGTGCAGGAGGTGGTGCAGGGTGCAGGCTCCAGCTGGGAGGTGCTTACCTCGGGTGACTCCTGATTGGCAGTGCAGCAGGGCTAAGGCAGGATCCCTGCCTGCCCTGGCTTTGCACTGCTCTGTTCCCTGAGGTGGCTGGCATGTCTGGCCCCGAGGCAGAGGGGCCAGGCTGCTCTGCATGGTGCATGCTGCTTGTGCCCACAGGCACTGCCCCCTGCAGCTCCCATTGTCTGTGGCACCAGGCCAATATGAACTGCGGAGCCAGCGCTGGGGGCGGGGGCAGTGCGCAGAGATTCCTTGAATGCCCCTCACCTAGGAGCCACAGGGCACATTGGCGAGCTGGCACTCATGGCTCCAGCCCCTGCATTAATCCAGCCCTACTGTGACCCCATGCAGCAGGTCGTACAGCCACTCACTCGGATTTGTCCGGTTTTGGGTTGCTTGGCTCCCCCACTTTTGCAGTTCTTTCCATGCCCCCACTTGGCACACATGCCACAGGAAGGCTTATTCTACTGTACTGGTCAGATTCCTTCTGGATGAGATTGTGAACACAACTGAAAGAGAGTGTGGATGGGTTGGCCTACTGGGAGAAACTGAGACTGAGATTGTTGCAAAGAAGCTGAAGATTTGATGAGAAAATTAAAAAGAGCTAATTAACAGAATGAGACCCATCTAGAAGACATAATAGCCAAACTCTCCAAATTTGGTTGACCTAAATCCATATTAAGAACCTAAATAAAATGAATCTAATTTTCAGAGATGCTGAATACCTATAGCTTTCATTGACTTTAGTAGGATCTGTGAGGTCTCTACATATTTTAAAATTCAGGCAACTTCCATTTAAGTGCATGAATATGGATTCACAGCCCAGATCCTCCAAGGTGCCTAAATACCTTTGAGGATCTGGGCCTAGGTTACAAACTGATGTTTGAAAATTTTGACCTGCATTTTTAATAGAATTTACTCTTTAATAGTTTAGCTTGCTCCGTTTATTTTGTATTGCTATCCTGGCTGATGGGAGCTGTTTTTGGTGTATACAATTAAAGAGCTTGAAAAGAAAATATTAAAAACTTGAAAGTGACCTTCTGTTTAATAGTCTCAAGAGATGGAAAGGGATTTGTTTGTGTAGATTGTGAGTATTCTCTTGTGAAAAGCTTTTACCTATTGAGTTTAATTGGTCTACAGATGGTACTCTCCTAGTTTTATTTAGTTTGGAGGGAAAATTGGGCTGACTACTTCGCTCTCCACCCCCACGCCACCCCTGCAGTTTTTTGTTTTTACAAGACATAAGGGCTGTGAGATATAAGAAATGCAAGAGGAAAGGGCATTGAAGACAGGTTATTGGAGACCTGACATAGCAGACATTTTAGTTTGAGCTGAAGTATGATTATAGACTAATTTAATAACAAAAAAGTATTACTTATGTTACCGAGACTTCCATCCAAGGATCTCAATTCTCTTTCCAAGCATTATTGAATTTAGTCAAACAACATCTCTGTGCAGCAGGGAAGTGTTATTGCCCCCACTTTACAGAGGAGGAAAATAAAGTCATAGAGCAGATAAGTGATACCGCCAAGGTAACAGAGGGGCCCGATTCTTCACTACCTTACACCATGTGTAGTCACATGGAAAGTGGGTGTCATAATGTTACCATTCTGATTTGGTAGCTTTTTTACATTCGCTTTACATGGGGGAAGGGAAGGCGACTGCAGGATTAGGATACTGGAAAGGGGATGCCTGAGAATTGAGCCCCTTATTTCTTATCCAAACTAGCATGAAAAGTTACATTTATTCTCAATTTTTGTTGTCATGTTTTCTAATTGTCAAGGTTACACTTAAATTTGTTCTATTTAGTGAACAGCTTGTACATCAGATTGAGCTTTGGCACTTTTACCTCGGTAGCAATGGCTAACATTGACTCATTATTCTCCACTTCTTTTGGAGATGGCAGTGTCACAAGACTGAAGACAATGGAATGAAAAAGGTCCCACTTGATATTCAAATCTGCAGTCAGTTTTTGAGCCACGTCTTTCATGCAGCTCTTTATAAACTCACTAGAAAAATTCCATAACCTTCAATAATATATGAAACTGAAGACTACAAATTCTACTCTCTGGTCCCACACCAGTTCATGCCAGCGGTTTATGCCTTTTTTTTTTTTTTTTGGTAGAACATAAAGGAATCAAGTGTGTTCTTGACTCTTGGTTTCATAAATGGGGCCTTAGATTCGAGCATTCAAACATAATAAACCATTAGGCACTGAATAATTTGCAAGAAATTACTTTAGGTCCTGCACATTTCATAAGTAATCTTGTGTAAAGAAATCGTCCTTAAAAGATTAGAGTTTGCAATGAGTTAAGCAGCAAAATTTCATGCCCTCTTTTACACTGCTCCTAACATAGCAATTAAATATGCCACACTTCTATTAACACTTTACTAACGATCATTCTTTCTTGGGATGTGATCTTGCAAAGTGCTGAGTGTTCTGATTCCAATCAAGGAAAACACTTAAGAATGTGCTTAACTTTAAGCATCTGAGTAGTCCCACTAAAGTTAAGCAGGTGGATAAATAAATGCTTTGCTGGGTTAGAACCAGAATGCTTAGTATCTTCCAGGATCAAATACTTCAGTATTACACTGATTTGCGACAGTTCTTCTTATATCCTAGGTAACAATGCCATTGATATGGTTGAGTATTAAACTTCTCTGACACTTGAGGTAAAATAATCAGTCAAATGCTGCTCTCAGATGTGTACATATAACTTTCATTGTAGTCTGTAGGAATTGCATGTACTTATTAAAAGGCAGAATTTGGCTCAATAACCTCAAGAAGATAGATTGTAAATAGAATAAATTAACCACAGGAGCTGTGTAAAGATCTTCAGTAGCATTATTTCTTCCCTCAACTATTAGGCAAGCCCTAAATTGTTATGAGGGTGGTAAACTGTTATTTTCCCCCAATGTTGCCAAGTCTTGTGATATTATCATGAGTCTTGGGATATTGGATGTGTTTCTTAAATCTGCAGCTCCTGAAGTCAGTTGATTACCTGAGAATCTTAGCTTTCATTTTTAAACAAAGTCAACTTCTAGCTCTCATGGTTGCAGAGAACTTGAAAAGACGACCCAAGTGTCACCCAAAAGGCTTAGAAATCAAAAGAAAAATAAAAAGAACCCCAATTTAAAAAAAAAAAAACTCATGATTTTTAGTGTCTGACTCATGATTTTTAACACTTGGAATTAGCAATATTGCTAACATATCAGTTTGGCCTAACCCAATGTGCAGTGAATGTCTCAGCAGTCCTGCTTGGGAAAACTGATTGTGCAGAAATCTATGTTTTCAAATTTGTTGCAGTATTTTCCACTTCATTCTGTCCATTTTACAAACAGACATATTGAATAAACATGAGGGGGCTGATTCTTCACTGCTTTGTGGCTGGTGTAGCGACTTACATCTGTGCACAGAGAATGCTACTTAACCAGAACAGTAGTATCTTACCCAGCTTTGTGCTTACTCTGCACAGGTATAAATGACTACACAAGGTGCAAGACAACGACTGTAAGAAACAGCAGGACTTGACCCCAGGTCTGCAGAACTACTAGGTATCTAGCAGCAGCACCACACTGTCATCCAGCAGCTGCAATAATGGGGTTGCCGCCTATGCCTCACAATCCTCAGAGGTTCCACACCACAGGCTGGCCTGTCTGGAGTGATTGACTGATAGTTGGTTTAGGAATCCCTGATTGGCTCCTTGATCCTCTATAAGCCCACAGGGTGTACCAGGAAGTGTTTAAACAACAATGTGGATTTCTAGCCAGTTTCTGTGACTCTCCTGCTTCTGAACTCCTAGTAATGACCTTGATTCTGACTTGAATTCTGACCGTTGGCTCTCGGGCTGATTCCTGATCCTGTCTCTGATCCTTGGCTTGACTCCTGACTCTGTCTTTGACCCTCATCTTGACTGTGACTCTGAACTGTGGTTCCTAGCTGCCAAGCTCATGCTACTAGTCTTGCCTCCCTTTGCCCAGGATCCTGATGCTGGAGAATCAGGCCTGTTATCTCTGCAAGTCACTTTGGGGATGATTTCCTGTGTGTTTGTTGCAAAAATTGCTTTACATTTTAGTATCTGCAAATTTGATTACACTGGAACTTCTGTGACAGAAATGTCCAACAGAGAGAGGTTCATTAACAAACTTCTCTGACCATCTGGGAACTGGTATACACGGGAGCACTGCTAGAAGGTGGAGGCACGCACAGTTGAAATATTTAAAGTAGGTGAGATCTCCTTTTATTGCAGTAGCATGTTCTTTATCACTGTGATGGATACAGCTCCACAGAACCATAGTGGTTTGCAGAGCATGATTTGAGAACCAGTAGGATTAAAAAAAGTCCAAGAACTAGGTATTGTAAGTGATATAAAACTGAAGGCAATGAAAGCAGTTCAAATATGGGAGAATGGAGGATATTATTATTATTTATTATTATTCACTGCCTGGTACATCTGCTTGGTCTAACAAAGTGGAATTTCTGAAAGGACAGGAAGGCATTTGTGTCTGCATTAAAGGACTCAGTGCAGCTAGGTCTCTATTGCCTTAGACCCTGCTTAAAGTGAGTGGGAGTTGAGGGCATTTAGACTACTTCAGGTAAAGGATCCTAACTAGAGACCACGGACTTGTGAGTGATATCACAATTTCAGCTACCTCTAAGTGCACCCTGATGTCTATTTATTTCACACTAGCAAACAAAGAGGCGTCTAACGGGACATTGTCAGTTCTCTTAGGGCAACATTTTAAATTCTTGTCAGAGGAGGTATGCTTTCATCAGATCTTGCAAAAGGAAAACATGAGGTTGCTGAGAAATTATTCAGCACCTGTCCCACCTAGGTATTTATTACTAGATGGGGGGGGGGGGGAGTGTGATTTCTACCTGGTGTTTTGCAATTAGCAGTTTGATAACCACTAACCATACCCACTCTTAGAGACTAACAAATTTATTTGAGCATAAGCTTTCATGAGCTACAGCTCACTTACGAAAGCTTATGCTCAAATAAATTTGTTAGTCTCTAAGGTGCCACAAGTACTCCTTTTCTTTTTGCGGATACAGACTAACACGGCTGCTACTCTAATACCCACTCTGTGATTACTTTACACTCCTACTGACATCATGGATACTATTCACATCACAGAGCACCAGGGTGTTCTCTGGGCCCATCCCATTAGGCAGGTGTTGGAATATTGCTGGAAGATGCTAATTGGTTCCTGCTGTCACTAGTACTGCTAACCCCAAGCATTCAAAGGTTATGATTCCAGCCACAAAATCACACGGCTGGTTTAAAAGTCAGGAGGATTTAAAATAATATTTGGAGGGTTCTTTTTATGTGCCTTCTGGCTTTTGAGCTTTTAGGGATCATGTTTTTAAGCTTTTCTCAACAATTATGAGGGCTAGAAAAGTCCTTTTTATTAAACAAAAAAAAAAAAAAAAAGCTGAATCTCATATATTCACATAACTCCAAGATCTGAGACGTTAAAAACCCACAATTCTATGAGACTTGCAACAAAAATCATGAGTTGACAACACGGTGTCAAGTTTACTGGATAAAATTGGAGGTGGGAGAAGCCTTTCCATAGCGAGATCTGTGGTCTAGGTCATAAGGAATAGTAAAACAACTAAGGCTGGGAGGTGGTTTGAGCTGGAACTTGTTATATTGTTTGTTGTTAAACCCCAGGAAGAGGCATGAGTTTCAGCAGATACGGTATGTGCACTTTGTTTGGAGCAGGGTGGGGATGCCACCTGCTTACACTGATGCATAGACAGAGCAATTCACTAGTTAGCAGAATGGGCTTAGGCTCTTTTTAGACCCCTGACCTCTTTTTAGACCCTGGCTTTTGCTCGTGCAGGTTATGGCACAGGGAAAGTTTCTGGGGTGGGGGAGAAGTAAAGGCAGAAAGCGAAGATCCAAAAGGGGCCAGTGCTGGCTGGAAAGTGGCATGGTCAAAAAGCACCTCCTCCCTGAGGAGCACTCAGAGAGCTCTGAGCAGGAATTAAAGCTGCTTCCCTATCCCACTGGAAAACTGAGTGTTTGTCTACATGGGGACATTCAGGAAAGTTAATCCAATTAACTAAAGGTGTGAATTTAAAGTGGATTTGCTAAAATGTATTAAGCCCCCCTCTGGACACTTATTCTGTGGCCTTAATTTAATTCACATCTTAAGGGAAATGGGCACTATGAAAATAGCAAAGTGTGTAAAAGATCTGAGAAATCAAATTGGTGACCTACGGGAAAAAAAAACAAGCCAAGAATAAGAAATGTCAAATTTGCTCAAGTTTTCTCTGACAGATCATAAGCAATTGGTATAAACAGCTATTTCTGAAAAGGCACCCCCTGGGTGTCAATAAAAACATATCAGCGTATCCACATTATATCTGAGGCCTAATGACCCAGGTACAAAACTGCGAGCAACAATGTCACCTCCCCCATCTACTGATAGATATACTCATCTTCTCCTGTACATTGTTTTCATAACTCAGAGATTCTCTCCACCCAAGTATAGCTACTTTCCTAGCTGATGCTGCTGAGCTTTACTTAAATATGTTATAAGAGCTGCTTGACTGCGAATGTTAAAGATTGGTTACAAATAGATGCTAGCTATTGAACAGCTACAAAACTGCAAACTATGTTGACAGTTAATGGAATTATTCAAGGGGGAGGGGAGGAAACCGTTGTTATGTAACAGTGTACCGGCCATTCAAGGCAGGTAAGTAAACTTCTGAATCCACTGTTACCATGTTCCAGGTTTATACATGGCACCGAAACATCTTGGGACTTGTATGTAAGAGTAACAGCTGGAGTAACTTTGCTACTGCAGCAAAGCATATGAGGAGAGGAGGCAGGGTATATGAGCAGCTCCCTTCTCTTATGGCTCTTAAAACTACTGAGAGATGGAGTGGTAAAAAGTTTTATATGAGACATTTAACTTGTAGAGGCTTTTTTTCCCCTTCCCCGACCCCATTCAGTTATACTTTAAAAGTAGGTTAAACAGCAGCTTGATCCTGCAAGCTGCTTCATGTTAGGCAGTAACTGCATTTTGCATTTTTACATCCCCATTCCCATCTTATTTCAGTCAAGGATTCACATAAAATAGGAATTCCTAAGATTATGACTTTGTAAGCTTTTTGGAGTAGGACTGTCCTTTTTGTTATACATTTGGACATTACTTAGCACAATGGAGCCAAATTACAAATAAGTAACTGGCCAAGTGAAGCTAGGTCCTACATTCAATTTGATACATTCCTCTGTCTGTCTCAATGTAATGTGATAACTTTTTGAATGCCGAATCTGATCAATTCCAAAACTTCAGGGAATGTTCTAGGCATAAGTGGGCAGAACCTATTGACTTTGGTGAAGATTGGAAGGAGGGCATGAGGGGCACACAGAGCCCCTGGCATGAAGGAGGGTTTTAGTGCAGCATGTCCCTGGAGCAGAGAGAGATGGGAGGGTGGCACATAGGGACACTCAGAGCATTCCTACCACATCAGGCACTTTGTGTGTGGGGGGGGGGGGGTGGAGGGGAGCCCCCCCATGCGTGCAGTGAGCTTGGCCTACAGAAGCAACAAAGTTTGTGATCCTGTAGTAGTAGTGAAGACTTAGATATCCCCACCTTCCTCAGCTCAGGTGTCCTGAACAATAAAATTATGGAAGGTGAGAGGGTTGTTCTTGCAAGTAAGCTGACTGTGTCAAATTCTGTGTTGACATCAACCCGTTGATGTCAGTGGTGTATGGAATTTTCCCTACAGTATTGAAATTGAAGGGTAAAAGGTGGGGGAGTTCTTCTTCCCATCTGGATATTGCTAAATTATCTCTGGCAGGAATGAAACGATTCTTATCCCTGACGTGAAGCTACTTCTGAAGAGCAATTCCCTCCCTCTCCCACCACTGTGGGACACACCAGATTGCACCAATACAACACTAAGTCAGTTTGGGGGGGAAATTCTTGTAGACAACCCTACTAAGCTTTTTTCTCGCACATCCTGCAAATTACATACTCTCCAGACACAGTAGACATCAGTAACAGTCAGTAAGGAAGCCTTTAAAGCCTGAAATAGGGAATAATAGATGATTGTATAAAGAGGAAACTAAATTGCATGCCATTTTGGGGAGGGAGTGTTTCTTACAAATTACTTTTATTACACTGGCATTGTATTAGAAAATCAAGTTGCTAAATTGATGAGAAATTATTGTAATGGAAAGTGTCTTAACCTAGTTTAAATATCTGACAAGGGCACTTCAAAATTAAATCATTCAAATTCCCAGTTGCTGACAACTGTAACATGCTGCCTTTTATCATGATAATGTAATGTGTCTGACTTGCAAATTAAGCATCAGCTAATAAAGGCATGAAAAACATCAGGAAAAATCCACATGTAATCCTGAGAAAAAACTGTAACTTAATTTTCATAATTGTGCAAAACAATGCCAAGCCAGGTGAGATTCTGAGTTTTGCTATGAAATAGGCCATCCTGATTCTGAACTCATGTACTCTATCTAAATCAGGAGTAACTCCATTAAAACCAAAAAGAAATGGAGTACTTGTGGCACCTTAGAGACTAACCAATTTATTTGAGCATGAGCTTTCGTGAGCTATAGCTCACTTCATCAGATGCATACTGTGGAAACTTAGGGCTTGTCTACACTACCACGTGGGGTCGATCTAAGATACGCAACTTCAGCTACGTGTATAGCGTACCTGAAGTTGGTGTACTTAGATCTACTTACCGCGGTGTCTTCACTGCGGTAGGTCGACAGCTGACGCTCTCCCGTCGACTCCACTTGTGCTTCTCGTTCTGGTGGAGTACCGGAGTCGACGGGAGAGTGCCCACTGGATCGATCACTGCCCACCAATCTGGCGGGTAGTGTAGATAAGCCCTTAGGTCACTGTCAATCTGGCATTAACTGAGATCAGAACCAAGTCCATTACATAAATGTAATCTCCAAACAAAAGTGATGGGGAAGGCAGGCATAATGGGTGCAAATCTACAGAGCTCAAAAGCAGTGATGAGAGTCACATGAACCCCTGCAAAGCGAACACTCAGAGTTTTGCACAACTCTAGTTTTATATAGCTATTATAGATAAAAAGTATCTTGCCCATTGAGGCATTTCTATAGGAAAACTGCATGCTTCAAATATGAGTGCTCTGTATGGCAATGGATAAATGAACTCTGAAGGTTAAAGGTGTTAAAGGTGAAACTGTTTATGCAGAGGAGCCTGAACAAGGAACCAGGACTTAAGCCCTATTTTGACAGTGTAGATGGGACTTAAGTGGTTCAAAGGCTTTGTTCTGCCCTCTTTGCACAGGAGTAAATAGAACAGTGCAAAATCAATAGAAGTTTTTAGTCAACATGTTTTTTGTTCTAGGCAATTTCATGAGTTAGAAGTTTAATTTACTTGAAATGTTCCTATTATTTTTATTATTACAGTAGTGCCTAGAGGCCCCAACCCGGGATCAGGGCCCTGTTGTGCAAGGTGCTGTATGCACTCATAATGGAAAAAGTAGTCCTTGCCTGAAAGAGCTTTCAATATATGGCTCTTTGATTCTGTAGCTGATAATGGATGGTCTTGTACAGCACCCATGCCAAAGCTGTGGGGTTCTGTGTAGGAACAGCAGTCTGACCATATGTTGTAAAGTATAGATTGAGGCTCAGCTATGAGATAGATGAGGCAAATGTGCCTACAACACATGGGTGAAGGTCATGGTAACAGTGAGACAGTCATGATCAGTGGTCACAACATACCAGCTGCCTAGCCACTGCTGAGTCTTTTGTAGGTGTTATAGCTCGGGTGAGATTTGAAAGAGGAAATGTTCATTTCTCAACCAAACTATGTAAAATTTGAAATGTTGGACTTTTCAATATAAATGAGGGTTTTTCTTAAATCAAAGTCCAATGTTTTGAATTTTTCTTAAAAATGCAAGCATTTTTTGAGTGATGATAGGCTTATTTTCACTCCGTATAATTTTCAAGGGGGAGGGAAAGAGAAATGTCATGAATATTACACAAAATGGGGCCTGTGATACAGCATGGCCAGAGGGCAGCAGGAGAGTGTTAGAAGGAAGCCTGACTTATTCCCTGTAGAGGGAGGAAAGTTTGCTATAAATTAATTAAAGCACCTGAAGCCAGTCACATGATAAAACCCCCCTGCTTCAATCAGACAGGAGGAGGAGTTGAAGCAGAGGAGAGTTTGGAGAAGTGCTGTGGTGGGCTAAGAAGACCAAGACCCTAGACTTGGTTTGTGCAGAGGGAGGGCAGGAAGCCCCACAAGCTGAAGGGCAGGAGAGGGAAGTAGCCCAAGGGAAGGAACCACTAGTTCTAGTGGTTTACCGCTATCCCTAGGGCCCCTGGGCTGGGACCCGGAGTAGAGGGTGGGCCCGGATCCCTCCCTCTCCACTCCCCTCCTCTAGGACACTAGTGGGGCAGTTAATACCCCTGTTCAGGGGCAAGAAACGGTGCCCTGAACCCCCCCCCCCAAAGAAGAGAAAGCACGAGACCCATCATAGTAGTGCCGGCAATTTGCCACAGGTCATGTTTTGAAAATTCCTAATAGAATGCATACATCTCAGTTTTGGAGGTACTGAATTTTTATTCATATTTTTCACACGCCTCTACACTTTAAACCATTAACTATTACTTTTCTGTGTGAACGTGATGTTGCTACTAGAGCTGAACAAATAATTGATTTTTTTGGGGTCTTCTGGCAGTTCTGAAAAATTAAAAAAAACAACAACAAAAAACTGGTTTAGATTGAAATGAATTAAAAAATTCCAAAAAAATTAGGTGAATCAAAAAAGTCAGTGTCAGGTGGAACAAAATGTTTTGTTCCATCCACAACATTTTGCTGGGTATTATTCTTGATTAAAGTCAACTATAGCAGCATGCAGAAATATTACCTGTTTCCCAATGAGCAAGAAATCCATTTAATCTCCGCTTTCCTCTGCCCTCATCCAGGGCCTTAGTGATAAAGGCATAAAGGTGGCTCTTTGAAAAGGTAGGGCTCTATACCTGAGGGCAAAGGACTGTGTAGAAACCCAAGTCGGGGATTTCTTACTTTCTGATTATATTTATTCTAGAGTACTTTCTACAAACACTAACCCTAGAGGAGAGGACTTTGTTGCCAATTTCCCCCGCTGCTGTATCATATCTTACATCAACCATTACTGAACTTGTGGATGACTCCAAGACTGGAAGGGGTAGCAAATAGACAGGAGGACAGAACCTCTGTATTGACCTGAAGCGATTTTCTGCAGCCTCCATTTCTCTAATGAGAATACTCTAAAATAATTCTATGTCTAGGGAGAGGAAATAAATAGCAATATACATGTAAGCAGGGTCTGGGGAAGTATTGCCTCTCAGAGGCACCCAGGGTGGTGTGTTAATTTTCCCAGGTTACTGGGAGGGGGCTCAAGCCGGTTCTGTGTTGTATTGTTGAAAAGGCACTCCTAGATATTGAACCTGGCCCTGGTTGCTACCGGCTCCACCTGGCAGAATGGTTACATACAAAATACAGATGTTACCAACTGGTTGCACCCGACACGTGCAAAATGACTTTATTTTCATCATGCCTCTTTATTACTGTCCTCATAAAGTACTTGACAATAGAAAAATTATACAAATAATGGATCAATCACCTCAGAGAAGCTATGGGATCAAGGTGGGCAGAAAGAAAAGTGGTCTGTAACAGAATCTTTATCCAAGTAGTGGTCCAAAATATGAGAAGTGTGAACCTCATGATATACAGCATGATTTTTGTCACTACAAGAATAATAAAAATCTACTGGCAAATAACTTCCCCTGGTTCTGATTAGGATAATGTTTCTACAAAATTGAAGATGAGGTTCTTTGCTTACTGTCCTAAACTGTTGTATAGTGTTAAACGTTCCACCCCAGAGGCAGATGGATGCATTACAGCAGCTAAATTTAAAAGCCTTACTGACTTTAGGTGTACTGATAAACTTTCTATCAACTGAAGAGAGACCTACTCAGAGCCGCTGTTTTAAGAATAAGGAATATCTTTCAAATCAGTAGAATCTTTCAAAAGAGGAGAAACCACATGAGGTTATCATTAGGCATCATTAGGTTCATGAGGTTATCATTAGGCATTAGTTAACATTTGTAAAGTGCTTTGAGATCCTATCATGGAAGGTGCTATGGAAGTACAGATTATAAAACGATAGACGAATGTGTCTGTGCTTGTCATATAGGTCAGTGGTTTTCAACCTTTCTTGACTACTCTACCCCTTTCAGGAGTCTAAAGCCCAAGTCCTGCTGTCTGGAGCTGAAGCATGTAACTTAGCTTCATGGGCCCCCAGGCAATTGCCCTGCTTGCCACCCCTAACACTGGCCCTGCACTTGTGACCACCCCTCCACCCCCCCTGGGACTCTCAACCCTCAGGTTGAGAACACTGATTTAGATGAGTTGATGTATCCCCTGAAGACCTCTGCGTACCCCCGGGAGTACCTGTGCCCCTGGCTGAGAACCACTGATCTATATACTGACAATAGTGCCACAAGTGGATTCTGTGTAGGGTGCTTTTTGCTATTAAAATCGAATGGTATCCAGTCTTATACAGCGTGTTGGATAACAACCTGAGATTTAAAAATCCTTAGGGTACAAACACATCTGCTTCAAATATTTCCATAACAGCTAAGGAAGTGCATTCTCTAATGTGGTCTCTTCTCCCCTTGCTACGTATGTAGAGCTGCTGTTGACGCTAATAGGAGTAATGAGTGTGAACTGAGGGGAGAATAGTCCCCGTTGTCCTCATCAGTTTGATAGCCTTTAGATATGCAACTATGCGGTGAGTTGTTTATCAGCATTGGGGCAAAATTCATGCCTGGTGTATCTCCACTAAATTTGGCCCAGTATTTTCCTTGTTCTCTTGCATCAGATCTTTGTGAAACAGACTGTTTGTCTAGGTTCCCCTACGTGGATTGTGCCTGACAGTGTTTAAAACATGACAGACACAAGGAAGATTACAGTTATAATAAAACTTCTTTATGACATCTGCTGCAAAGAATAAGAGAGAAACAAATCTGTTACTATGTTCTAATTTTTGCTTGGGGAAAGCATGAAGCTGTATAACTTCTAGGGTTTATTTTTTCTCCCAATAAATTTCTAAGTATCAACTAAAGACAGTTTTGATTGTCACTTTCAGGGGCAGTTGCATCAAACCGTACAAAAGTTGCATCTTTTTATAAAAGGAATCTCAGCAGAGATGTGGATCCTTTCTGAGTTTGTACGCATTTTACATATTCTAATCTCTTCAGTTTCGGAAGTCCTGGCAATTCTGTTGTTGGGGCTGTTGCTAGGAGGTATTTTTTTTCTCATCAGGGATTTATAGCTATAGTTATGGAAGTCTACTATATTAAACTAGGCGCTAAACTTCAGTTTTCATTGTTTGCTGTAAATAGGGTTGAATCTGAGAACATAATGTCCAGATTCTACAAATTCAATGGAAACAAAGAGCTGTGAATATGAATAGCTTTGCAGGATCATGGCCTAATCTTTCCCTGTATCTTTAGGAACAATTTAATTTGCTATGAAAAATAATTTATCTAGAATGCTTGCATTGATCTAATGCCTTAGGTATATCTCTGTACATATTAACAGGGAATAAGGACTTATTTTCTAGCTGTACACTTCTTTTTTTGATGGTCTTTACCTTATTGGATGGTAAGAGGGTGAATAAACAATGACCAGAAATAAGGTAGGTGGCAAAAGATGTTGTCTAAATCCATTCTTCTGTGTCAGAATATCCTGTATTATAAAATGGCCGAATGAAAAGCAAAATATGCAGCTCTCAAAGCAGGCCCCTTTTTTCATGGAAGCTCTTAGACTGCTTTAATTGATGCCAAGGATTAGGTGAGTGCCCAGTTGGCACCTCAACCTTTCATAGCTGTGGGGAGTACTCCTTGGGTGCAGCTCTGGATCTGGGCCTTATTATCTCCTGTGATTTCACTGGAATTACTCACAATTTACTCTGGTGTAAGTAAAATGAGAATCGGGGTTCTTGTGTGTGAGTGTTTCTTGCTAGGGCATGAAAAATGATTTCATATATAGATACTTTATAAAGCCACATCTGTTACAAATCTGGCAGGAAATAATGAGACCAAGCCTGTTTTTAGTGCCTATTCTAAAATGGCTGAACATGTGACATTTAAACTTAGACATTTAGCGGACTCTACCTATTTAGACAAAGACCTATTTTTTTCCCTTAGGAAAAGGCAGGTGAAAGGGAGAATTTGTGCCTTGTCCTGCCCACACCTATTTTAAGTTTTACCATATTCAAACTGAATTATGACATTCTCCCACTTTAGGAGGCCGGATGAGGAGCCCATTCTTTTCATTCCTCAATCAGCTGAAGGGGCTAGTGCTGGAGAACATCAACTATTCCTGCATATAAGGGCTGAGTCTCACTGAGTGAGAGCTAGATAGATTTAAACCTGGATCTCTGTGTGGCTGTACAGGATACTCCACCTCTAGGCTTCCGAAGGCTCAACTGGGGCAACGTTTTCAGAAGTGCCTATGGCTATATCTTGATGAGGAAAAATAGGTGTTTTTACACTGAGATGGCTAACTTGAGATAGCCATCTTGACGTGAAATCCTAGTGGAGACAGGGCCCTGGGTCGTTTCTACCTCACTGTAGCCAGTCAGGGTCAACCCTAAACCCTGCACTGAGGTTTACATTGACTAGCTATATCTAGGTAGAAACTATAGGCCCAGAAACTATAGGCCCAGATACCTAAAACTATAGGTATTTAGGTAGCTAAGTCCCTTTGGGATTAGGTGCCTAAATATCTTTGAGGATCTGGGTCACTGTCTCCACTAGGATTTTACTTCAAATAGTTATCCTAATATAAATACACACCTCTTTTTTGCACTGAAGACACAGTCCAAGTGATTTAGGAGACTGTGCCATTGTTAAAAAATGAGTCAGTGGCACTTATGCTCCTAAATTCCCAAGTCAGTTCTGAAAATGGGACTTAGGCTTCTAAATCACTTAGGTACTTTTGTAAATTTTACACTTTGTCTTTGTCTGCAAAAATATTGCACGATTTTAAAGTGTTTTTAAAATGAACAAGCAAGATTTATTTTGCTCCGTCTGAAGGGATGAGGAGAAGAAAGGAGGGATTAAACTGATTATTAGTGACCTCCAGCTTTTGTTACAATTGTCGGGTGCATAGGCATTGTTCAAGCTTTCCCCAAGCAGTTCTGCTAATTCACCCTATGCTCTAACAGTTCTGGATTTCCGCTGAGCAGAGGCTGCCAAAACAGCTTGACCACCTGCTCTGTCATGTTGTGATGCTTTTGATTTTGTTTTTCATTGCCAAATGTAGCATAAACATGCTAGAGACACGCACAGATGACTGTTGGCTGCTGATACCGTATGACTGAAAAAATAAAAATGGAATTTGGGAAGGGAAAGAATTATTAAAGGCTTTAAGCAATCATCTGGGTGCAATATTTTTTAAAATCATTATTTGAATTAGCAAATCTTTTAAAATAAGGCTTATTTTTCACCCTCTGTTTTTTCATCATTTTATCTCTCTCTTCTTATAGAAGCTGCTTTGGCATATCTGGCGTGGCCTCAAAGCCAGGCTTTTATTTGCGGACATAGTGGTGGGGAGAGTTCAAGTTATTGTTCAGTTTCCAAATGTATTCATATGCATGGCGTCAGAGCTATTGTGAAGATCAAGTATGGGAGGTGGTGGGTGTTGGTCAGTTTGTTTTACCCCTTCCTTGAAGATTACCTCTTCAGCCACTGGGTAAAAATAAAAAATATAAAAAAAAAATTCAAGCAAAATCATACAGCTGTGTTTTTAGGACATCTATTGGATGCAGATAATTCTTTGTGTGTAAGAAAAATAGACTTTGCTTCTCCACCAAACAAATCTCTTTCAGGATTTCAGCATTCTCTCATTTGTTTGTTCAATGTCTTTTCCCAAGGTCACTATGCATTAGCAATTTCTGCATTTACAAAGGCTTATACATACTGTTGTTATGCCACACGTGCCCTTGGTTGAGGGGCCAGCTCATGTTTCAGAGAGAGGTGTTTTGTATCCTTTGAACGAACTCTGAATCTACAATGGGTTGTGAAGAGAGTGGTGGAGAGATGTGATTGTCAAAAGGGTATAAACTGTAAAGATAAGTGGAATAAACATGTATTAATGGATGCTTAGAAAAATCATAACATCTTCAGAGTTTCATAGGTTAATATATCAGGTTTTAACTTTGAAACAAATTTTATAAATGTAATTTTTGTCAAATAAAATGATCAGTATATTAAAAGGAGAAAGAACAGGAGTACTTGTTGCACCTTAGAGATTAACAAATTTATTTGAGCATAAGCTTTCGTGGGCTACAGCCCACTTCATCTGATGCATAAAATGGAACATATAGTAAGAAGTGTGTGGAGAGAGAGAGAGAGAATATGAAAAGGTGGAGTAAGAAAGAGGCTAATTAATTAAGATGAGCTATTATCAGCATCTTAATTAATTAGCCTCTTACTCCACCTTTTCATATTCTCTGTATGTGTGTGTGTATATATATATATATCTTCTTACTCTGTTCCATTCTGTGCATCCGATGAAGTGGGCTGTAGCCCATGAAAGCTTATGCTCAAATAAATTTGTTAGTGTCTAAGGCGACACAAGTACTCCCAGTCTGTATCAGCAAAAAGAACAACACTGCTGCTACTCTGAAACCTGTCATTAAAAGCAGAGTGACTTCTGTGGCTGGAAGGAAGTGCTAATGTGGACCTTGATCTCACAAACACTTACACACATGCTTAACATGAAAAATTACTAACTTATTCATGTGTTTAACTTTACTCAGGTGTTTGCACAAACTGACTTTAAAGCTAAAGTGTTGTTTTCAAATGTGACTAAGCCCTGGTCTACACCTAAAATTTAGATTGACCTAGCTATGTTGCTCAGGAGTGTGAAATATTCACAACCTCAAGCACTGTAGTTAAATCCACCTAGCCCTTGGAGTAGACCCAGCTACTGATGAATTTTCGTCAACCTAGCTACCCACTGCTTGGGAAGATGGATTGCCTACATTGATGGAAGAACCCATTCCATCGATTGTAGGAAGCATCTGTGCAGTGCTGTAGCTGTGTCACTGTAGTGCCGACATGCTCTTAGTCACTTCAGGAGAGACTTTCAGAGGCACATTTCAAAACCCAAGTCCTTGTGAAAGGCCTTGTTTATACTAGAAAGTTTACATTAGAAAAGTTAAAGTGCCGGTGTAGCTATCCTGGCAAACCCTTCTAGTGTAGATGCAGCTTATACTAGCATCAAGTGCTTTTGCCAGGATACCTTCAGTCAGTAGGAACTCGACATCCCAGTGTATGTGTAAGCCCAGGGTCAATGGGATTTGAGTCAGTTTATCCATGTTAGGGAACCTTGGGCTTGAGCGTCTACATTGTATTTTAACTCTATGTAAGACTTTTTTCTAATCTGTACTCAAACCTAGCGGTCTGGCATCCATGCTGCAGTGTGCAAATGTGAGTCAAAGTAACCATATTCCAGAGTCCCTAGTGTGGCCTCTCCCCCCAAAAATGTGTCCACTCAAGCCCTAGGACCGTGGCACGCTGTGGGAAAACTTTACTGCCCACCCTGCACCCAGGGCCGTCTTTAGGGGGTGCAGGGCCCGGGACATAGGCACCGACTTCCTAATCTGCTTTCTAATCCCCCTGGCTCTGCCCCACCCCCAGCTCCACTTCTTCCCCCAAGACTCCAACACACCCCGCCTCTTCCTGTCCCTGCCCCACCCCTTCCCAGCCCAGTTCTGCCCCATGTCCCAAGCGTGCTGCGCCCTCTCTCCTCTCCTCTCCCTCCAGCGCCTTCTGACGCTGTGAAACATCTGATCTGTGCCAAGCGGTAGGTGCTGAGAGTGAGGGGGAGGCGCTGATCAGTGGGGCCCACTGGTGGACAGGAGGCGCTGGGGGGAGGGGGAGGTTCTGGTAGTGTGGCTCCGCCTCGCCACCCCCACCTGTCTCCTCACCCCACTCGCCTGCCTGCCTCCCACCTCACCTCCCCACCCACCTTCTCATGAAGTACGGGGGGCCACCAAAGTGCAGGGCCTGGGGCGGTCACCCCGATTTGCTATACCCAAAGGACAGCTCTACCGGCACCTTACTAGGAAGCAGTTCATTTTGCAAATGGCTTGATTGGTTCATTCTCCATTTTAAACCCAGGAGGCAGTCTGATAGTGTACTTGCAGGTCAGTGATCAGAAGAGAATGGGTTAACATTGAATTGAACTGCTGTCATTTGCAAAGCGGGGGAGTGGCTTCCGTTTTCAGTAGAGTGGATTGCAGATTGTTGGGACAGAGAGGACTAAGGAAGCTGTTCCATGGAATTGTGGGATACGTCTGACTGACTCCCGGGACCTGAGTCAAGCTGGGCTGCGTCTGCATTGCAAAGCGATAGAGCTAGGACACTGGGTCATGGCTTAACTCGACCTTGGCCCCTCCAGCTCTGCAAGATCCCAGAACCCAAGATCCGAGCCGTGGGTTAGCACAATTGCAGTGTTGACATAAGGAGGGTTAGGCTTTAGCCCTGGCTCTAAGACTGTTGGCTTATGGCACTTTTAGATATGAAGACCTCGACATCAAGGCATTCAGGTTCCTGAAATGTGGGACTTTGTTCATCTAAAAATAGCCTTCAAAGGTGTGATGATTTCAGAAATCTGCCTATATAGTTTATTAATTCTAGTTGATATTATGAAGTTGTTACAATGAAAATTGCCATATCCTACATTCCTGTACGTAAACTTGAAAACCACCATGGGCTTGTGGGTGCTGTATCACATCTTTGCCAGACCAAGGAGAATGGTGGGCCATCAGAATTTAATGACTCAACAGTAGTTCTACTAAAGAGGTTGCCTGAGTGGGGAAACCAGTTCTCTGCAATTTCCCTCAACAGGGAACTGGTAGAGATGCTAGCCTTTAAAAAGGACTGAGAGGGAAAGGCTCAGAGATGCTCAGGAAGTTTTGGGCAGGAGAGAGAAAGGGGATGGACTGACCAAGGTCACAGCAGGCAAGCTGGAGAGAGAAGACTCCATATTTCATATAATACAAGCCATCCACTGTAACAGTAGAACGCTGTATGGCCCCAGAGGATGCTGACCACAGTCTGAAGAATTGTCTGGATTGGTTGAAGAAATTGAGGGAGCGAAATGCATTATTTTTGTATAAATCTGTGTATTTGTCATGCTATTAACAAAAGAGCAATAGTGTGTGAGAATCTTGTGCAAAGTGCCCTTACATTTCATGCATTTCATCTGCCATATGCCCCTTTGAAGAGGTAAATCAAAAAGCTCATGGACTCCCTTTCTGTGGAGTTCTGGGAGAGGGTGTGTTTAAGCTGAGGGGGAGTCTGAGAGCTCAATTCTAGGGGCTGGGCAGGGGGGAGTCTGTGGCTGCAACTCTCTTCTATTTAGGCTGCCAGATAGAAGATCTGCATCCCAAGAGTGTGCCCAGAGGTCCTAAGGCAGTGGCAGTACCTAGTCTCCTTTTAGACACTGGGGGCTTAAAACACCGGGGGATTCAGTGGTTGGATGAATGGCTAAAGGGGCTGGGGGAGAGCTTGACTGGAACAGTGATAGGTTTATATTAACTGATTATCACACATTGTGATTTCCCACTCTTCTCCCTCTTTAAATTTCATGTGAAGTCAATGACATGAATATCCCGAAGTGGAGCTGTCAAAGTCTATTTGCCATGCATGGTTGTCTCTTTCAGTGCGTCTGAGTAAAGATTTTTAGCTTTATTTCTGATTTGTAGCAATAGCCACTCATAGAACATTCTGAGAGCTGAACGAGTTGACTCGGCAACAGAAGAATGCTTTGGGAGTCTGGGGCACTGAAAGTGCTCATTGATTGGTGGTGCGTTGTTAATTAATAATGTTCATCTAAATCTGTGGCAACGTAGGGCTTCATACTTGTCACTGGAGCTGGAAAGAAGATGGAAAAATACTTGTGAAATTCATATATGCTCATGAATTTTCACATCTGATTTGCATAATTCAGTAAGTTAGGTGAATAGGGAAAATATATATCATGACATTCGTCAAAATAGATTTATTTGACCAACTCTGGTTCTTTCTGCAGTGCTCCATTGCCTGTAGGGAGCTTCATGGAGATAGCAGGGATAGAATTTGGCTGTTCCAGCTCCAAGGGCATGGTTCAAAGCCCACTGAAGTCAGTAGAAAGATTGCCAAAATCCAAAGGCACAGGCCCCAGAGCGCCTTTACCTATTATCAGGCTAGGGCCCATGACACACAATTGGCAGTTCTGGTTCTATTCAGCAGAGGGGATACACACTAGCCAGTTTATTATTGCTTGAGGTCACCTCTGATTTTCACTGTAAGGGTCTCATGAGTAAAGAACCTCTGATGTAGTCACAATGTATTATTGTTTTTTTTTGCTTGAAGCAAACTATTCAAATGTTTACCATCATGGTGCATTTCTGATACGCAATAGTCCTAAATGCATTCTGCTATACTCACTAGCTCTACCAGACTCATAAAAGAAAACCCATCATTCTTTGTAATATGGACTGTGCAGTGAAACACAGTGAATAATTTTTTACCATCAGAGGCTTCAAACAGAGCTCAGTATATTTCTGAAATTTAAAAAAAAAACCTTATGAATCACTATCAAACTAAATTCAGGACATAAATCTCAGAAGTCCAGCCCTGAGCCAATTTTTTCAAAGCTTTACCTAAAAATATTTTAAAAGGGAATGACAGTTAGCCCAGGGAGACATTTCCATTATTCAGAGCAGATGTTATACAAAATCTTTCTCCTTGAATATATATTTTTATAACAACTTTAGTGTTTGTAACTATTTCTTTTAAAAAACCCTAAACTCAAGATTGAAACATTATACTAGTCTAATAGGATGTGACTCATACAACAGTTGAAATATTTACTAAATATGAGGCATAGGTATTTGTTACATCAATACTTAAAATCACTTTCAGTATTTCTTTCTTTAATCATTTTTTGTCAGCACCAAAAAAAGCATAATAGCAACCTGTGCAGTACCATGCTTTTGTGTATGCGCAGGAGTAACTGAATACACCCATGCTCTCTTTTAAGTCAAGTGACAGGTTGTACATTATCAGAAGTGTTTTGGTTCACATTTACTGTTGCAAAGTACATCTGCAGCCTTCTCATGCATTACAAAAAACATAATTGGTGCTGTGTAAACATATTCTGACCTTCAATAAAATTTAATTTTTGTCTGTTTTTAAAAGATCAACACTTGCTTTTGTGGTTTCACTGCTGACTTATTGTTAACTTTCTCCACAATATGAGACTGGATTAGATGAGGTAATTTGGAATGAGGAGGATGGGACAGATTGTCCAAACCGCATGTCCAATTATGAGAGATTTGGATCAGTCCTCCTTTCCTCTGCTCTCTGAGAGATACTAAAGACTCTCAATTGAAGATGGTGGCCCTTCCATTTTTAGGCAACTTTTCTTGCTTGTGGATTTGGCTGTAAAATCCCCAACCTCACCAGCTTTGAGGATGGCAGCTTGAATTTTAGGAATCTGAACATGAGATGCTTCCAAAAACACTTCTTCCCAGGGCTGGATTTATTTAGTTAAGCATGTACCAATCAAGTGCCAGGCCCCTGGAAAGCCAAGATGATGCTAATCTCTGGTTTTCTGATGATAAAGGGAAATGCATTTATTAATCAATTATTAAAATTTTGGCTAGAGTAGAAGCACTCTAGTCACTAAATCTGCTTTTCCAAACCAAGTTAATTCCTTTAACCTCTTAAGTGGCCTAGTTGACAGCTCCTAAAATTGGCCCAGTATTGGCCTCCTATATAAAAACATCATCTATACACAGTGAGGAATAAATTAAGTACAAAGTTCCTATGGATCCCAATCTTGAGAGGGACCTGAAGCAACTTCAATTAAATACTAGTTGAAGCCCAGCTTCAAACATCAGTCTATGCCTTATGTGTTTCTCAGGCACCTAGTGACTGAATTACAGTTATCCATGCAGATCATTCTCTAGAACTTCTACATAGCAGGGAAATCATACAATTTTTTATGTAAATCTCAGACAGTGACAGGTGACAGTAATACAATAGCTCATCTTAACTTATTAGCCTCTCACAGTTTGTATGGCAACTTCCAACTTATCTATGTGTGTATATATCTTCTTACTATATGTTCCATTCTATGCATCGATGAAGTGGGCTGTAGCCCACGAAAGCTTATGCTGTAATAAATTGGTTAGTCTCTAAGGTGCCACAACTACTCCTGTTCTTTTTGCGGATACAGACTAACATGTCTGCTACTCTGAAACCTAATACAATTCAGTATGCCCTCATTGTAAGAGGGTAATAACATCATTCCTCCTTTATAGCCAGGGCAATGGTGTGATTCCACTTGTGGATGGACAGGGATTTTAGTGATACACTGAAACTAATCAAGTAGCCTCTTAAAGGATCCCTGACTAAAAAATTGAGTTGGAAAAAACAGATGTTTCGAAATGGCTGTGGACATTTGCCAATAAAACAGACATGATAAAACTTAGAAACTGATGAGGTAACAAGAAAAGGAGTACTAGTGACACCTTAGAGACTAACCAATTTATTTGAGCATAAGCTTTCGTGAGCTACAGCTCACTTCATCGGATGCATAGAATGGAACATATAGTAAGAAGATATATACACACACTGATAAGTTGGAAGTTGCCATACAAACTGTGAGAGGCTAATAAGTTAAGATGATCTATTGTATTACTGTCACCTGTCACTGTCTGAGATTTACATCTGATGAAGTGAGCTGTAGCTCACGAAAGCTTATGCTCAAATAAATTGGTTAGTCTCTAAGGTGCCACTAGTACTCCTTTTCTTTTTGCGAATACAGACTAATACGGCTGCCACTCTGAAACCTGATGAGGTAACATGAACTATTTCTCACCCCCAGGCAACACCACCTACTTCTAAAAACCTGTTTTATAGGCTATGTCTCTCTCTCTTATCCAACCCTCCCAATATTAAACAATGATTTCTCTCTCTCGCCATTGCCTCTGATTTGCAATTTGTGTGTGAATTTGGTACTTGTTTATCTAATTAGATTAGAACAAATTAAATGAAGATCTTAATTTTTACAGGAACTAGTAAGCAGCAAGGATTATGTGCCCAATGGTCATATCAAAATAGCAACCATCTATGTTCTAGCACCATCTATCTAAGCCCCAAGATGGTTTGCATCACTTATATATATTAGCAGGAATAATAGAATTCTGTAATAATTCTGTAAAATACTTTGCTGGTATCAGACATAAATGTAGGTGTAAATTAACCAAAATAAGAGTTTCTAATATTAAAACATTATACTACAGCAGTCACAATGTGAATATAGTAAAGTAAGCAGAAAGTTCATAAACTCACAAGTAGTTTAGCTACATGATGCTAAGCAGGTGGATTAAATCTGTTTTCTTTTAGCACTATCTTGTTTGCCACTCCTATGTTGGTTTGCAGATTGCAATGTGAGTGAATTAACAGCTTGGTCATCGTTCCCTGAGCAATTATTTCCTAAACTCAAAAGTGGCTAGCAATTAAGTACAGCTCTCTCTAAAGTTGGTCTCCTGTGGATGGTATAATGAGCCATAATCAGTATGATTCCACAGAATAGAATTTTGACTTTTTTTTTTAAATATTAGGAAATTACACACACAAATCTATGTTAAATAAAGTTAAGATTGCAAAATAAAGTGCTTAAAATTTTAGAAATGCCAGAATTAAGGTTGCCTGTGCACATAATGAGGCATAGATCCTATGGAAAAAACAACATGTGATCATGTAATTAGACTATATCATAATGCATATGAACAGCAGTGCTGAATAAGGTTGTGCAGGCAACCTCAATTCTGGCATTCCCTAACTGTAAGAGCTCGGCTTTGCAACTTTAACTTTCTTTTAACATAGATTTTTTGTGTGTGTGTGTCTAACGTAATTAGACGAGAGCATATATGTCATAAATCTGAACTATCAACAATGGGGTAGATTTAAGAACATCTCATCATCAATAAGGATTATTTTCAATGTAACTTTATTGCAGCAACACATAAAAACACTCTCTTGCCATTTAGTTAACTCCCAAAGTAATTCCTATCACCATTCTTTTGTTAGAAGTGCTGTAATGGCAACCCCAGAGACAGCAATCCTCTGTTTACCCACAACCAGTTACTATACAACATGGGCCGCAGCAATACAATCTTTTCTATACTATCCTGCCAATCATAAACACTGGTCTACACTGTCCTGCCAATGCTAAACGCTGGCCTAGAAGGACAACGTGGATGGTGTGAAAAGAGCTCACTGTGAATGCCCATTCAGCCTTTCGCCTTTCTGTAAAAGCTGCCAAAAATGTGGCAATTGTAGAAGGTTTAAGTGGAGGCTTGTCCACTAAACTTGACTGAGACCACTAAGGTCATCTCTTGTAAGTCTCAAAAAAATTCATTAGAATGGTGATGTGTATTGGACACTACCAAGCTAGATTTAAACTGGTGACCTGGAGGTGAATTGCTCAATATCTATCCCATTACTAATCCTTTAGGTGTCCAGACTCTGCAAAGGTACTCTGCTGAAAGAGCACAACCTATGGATTACAGCTGCTGTTTGGAGAATGTGGATTTAGCATGGAGTGGGACAGTACTCTGTAGAAAGGAAGGCTGGGCTTCAGTAACCATGCTTTTGAAGGACGTACTGCACAGACTCTTGTAAGGTGTTTTTTAAATTTCACTGGATGCCTGAACCTTCTTTGTTTCCAATAATGCCCATATTTACAAATATGTGAATTGATTCTAGAAAAAAAATACCTTAGCTTGAATTTTTTTACAAATTGCAATTTAAAATAAAGTTGGCCTGGCAAACAAGCACAGACTGGTGGGACTGCATAGTGTTGCCGGTATGGGATGATTCACAGTGGCCGCAAAACGTTTGCATGTGTAAGGCCACTTTCCTTGAATTTTGTGAGTTGCTTTCCCCAACTCTGAAGCGCAGGAATACCAAGATGGGAGCTGCCCTGACAGTTGAGAAGTGAGTGGCGATAGCCCTTTGGAAGCTTGCAACGCCTGACTGCTACCAGTCAGTTGGGAATCAATTTGGAGTGGGCATATCTACTGTGGGGACTGCTGTGATCCAAGTAGCCAATGCAATCACTGACATTCTGTTATCAAGGGTAGTGACTCTGGGAAATGTGCAGGTCATACTGGATGGCTTTGTTGCAATGGGGTTCCCTAATTGTGGTGGGGCAATAGACGGAATGCATATCCCTATCTTGGCACTGGACCACCTTGCCAACCAGTCCGTAAACTGCAAGGGGTACTTCTCAATGGTGCTGCAATACTGGCGGATCATAAGGGACGTTTCACCGACATCAACGAGGGATGGCCGGGAAAGGTGCATGACGCTCGCATCTTTAGGAACTCCGAGCTGTTCAAGCATCTGTAAGGAGGGACTTCCCAGACCAGAAAATTACCATTGGGGATGTTGAAATGCAAATAATTATCCTTGGGGACCCAGCCTACCCCTTACTCCCATGGCTCATGAAGCCGTACACAGGCAGCCTGCACAGTAGTAAGGAGCAGTTCAACTATAGGCTGAGCAAGTGCAGAATGGGGGTAGAATGTGTCTTTGGATGTTTAAAAGCTTGCTGACACTGTTTGCTGACTAGGTTAGACCTCAGCACAACCAACATTCCCATTGTTACTGCTGCTTGCTGTGTGCTCCATAATATCTGTGAGAGTAAGGGGGAGATGTTTATGGCGGCGTGGGAGGTTGAGGCAAATCGCCTGGCGGCTGATTTTGAGCAGCCAGACACCAGGGCGATTAGGAGAGCACAGCTAGGTGCGCTGCACATCAGAGAGGGTTTGAAAGCCAGTTTCATGACTGGCCAGACTATGGTGTGACAGTTGTGTGTGTTTCTCCTTGATGCAAACCTGCCCCTTTGTTGATTTTATTTCCCTATAAGCCAACCACCCTCCCCCTTCAATCACAGCTGGTAAAGGAAATAAAGTAACTATATTGTTTTGAAACTATGCATTCTTTCTTTATTAATTAAAAAATAAAAGTGAGATAACTGACAGGGTAACCCAGGTGGGGTGGGGGAGGAGGGAAGGACAAGGCCACATTGCTTATTGTAGCCACACTACAAATCAAAGCTATTTGAATGACAGCCTTCTGTTGCTTGGGCCATCCTCTGGAGTAGAGTGGCTGGGTGCCTGGAGCCTCTCCCCCTGCGTTCTTGGGCGTCTGGATGAGGAGGATATGGAACTTGGGGAGGAGGGCAGGCGGTTATACAGTGGATGCAGCGGGGGTCTGTTCTCTTGTTGGCTTTCCTGCAGCTCCACCAGACACCTCATCATGTCCATTTGCTCCTCCATTAGCCTCAGCATCGCCTCCTGCCTCCACTCATCGCGGTCACTTAATGCTTCCCTGGCCTCTGCCACTGAATGCCTCCATGCATTAAGCTGTGCCCTACTCGTGCAGGAGGACTGCATGAGCTTGGAAAACATGTCATTGCAAGTATATTTTTTTCGCCTTCTAATCTGCAATAACCTCAGGGATGGAGTTGATAGGGGGAGCATAGAAACATTTGCACCTGCGGGGTGATAAAAAGGGAGAGTAAAATTAAGATGATACATTTCTGAGAACAAAAGGGAGACTCTTTCACAGTGAGTCAAGCAATTCACAGCAGACAGCACATGTGCTTTAGGTACAAGTCGCATTTTGCCTTTTATATTGAGCGCCTGTGGGTATGGTGACATATCACACACGGCTGGGCAACAGAATTCGGTTTCCAGGCAGCAAGCCAAAGGGTGCGCAGCATTGGCTTCTTACGCCTTCATAACATGTGGAAATGTTTTCTCAAGCTGCAGCGCCCTCCTTTCCCATAGCAAGCAATGCCGGTTTGGTTTGCCATTTAAAAGGAGGGGCTGCGGTTTTCGGATGGATGTGCAGCACACACCTCCCCCCACCCAACTGTGTGGCTATTTTCTGGGATGAGCCCTTCACCCCTCCCCCTCCATGTGGCTATTCTCCGGGATGATCCCTTTTAGCCAAGCTCAAACAGCCCAGCACGAACGGGGTCCTTTTACTGTTTCCTTACAAAAATTCCCCTGTTTCAACCAGGTGACCACAAATGATATCACTCTCCTGAGGCTGACACAGAAAGATATAGACCGAATGTTGCTTGAATGCGACCAAAACCCAGGACCATTCACTGCCATGCTTTGTGCTGTAATGATTCCAGACTACTTGCTACTGGCTTGGCATGGTAAAGTGTCCTACTGTAGGACAAAATAAGGCAACCCTCCCCAGAAACCTCTGCAAAGGCTTTCAGAGTACCTCCAGGAGAGCTTCATGGAGATGTCCTTGGAGGATTCCTGCTCCATCCCCAGACATGTTAACAGACTTTTCCAGTAGCTGTACTGGCCGCGAATGCATCTGAATTCTTCAGGGCAAATCAAGCATTAAACACAATTGCTTTTAAATCCTGTACTGTAGTTACAAATGTGCACTCACCAGAGGTGCCTTCTCCGGCTTTAGGGTCGGGGATCCCGCCTGGGGAGGGTATTGGCTCCAGGGTGCTGAAAAGGTCCTGGCTGCCAGGGAGAACGGATTCACCGCTTGCCTGCTGTGCGTTCTCCTCCTCCTCTTCCTCATCCACAAAATCCTCCACACTGTTGCGTGAGACTCCCCCCTTGGAGGTGTCCACGGACAGTGGTGGGGTAGTGGTAGGGTCCCCTTCTAGAATGCCATGTAGCTGATCATAGAAGTGGCATGTATGGGGCTGTGACCTGGAGCGACCATTTGCCTCCTTTGTCTTTTGGTAGGCTTGCTTCAGCTCCTTAAGTTTCACGCGGCACTGCTGTGTGTCACTGGTGTAGCCTCTCTCCACCATGCCCTGTGCGATTTTGGCAAATATATTTGCATTTCTTCTTTTTGATCGGAGCTTGGCCTGCACAGATGCTTCTGCCCATACACCAATCAGATCCATGTCTCCCTTTCGATCCATGCTGGAGCTCGTTTTCGATTCTGGGGGGACTGCATGGTCACCTGTGCTGCTGAGCTCGCCACGCTGACCAAACAGGAAATGAAATTCAAAATTTCCCGGGGCTTTTCCTGTGTACCTGACTAGTGCATCGGAGTTGAAAGCGCTGTCCAGAGCGGTCACATTGGAGCACTCTGGGATAGCTCCTGGAGGCCAATACCGTCAAAATGCGTCTGCACTACCCCAAATTCGACCCTCGCTGAGGAGGAGTACAGAAGTCGATTTTAAGAGCCCTTTAGGTTGACTGAACGAGGTTGGTTGTGTAGACGCAGTCATTTTAAAATTGACCTAACGTGGCTAAATTCAACCTAACCCTGTAATGTAGACCAGGGCTTAGTGATATATTTATCTGTCAGTGATCCCACTAGAAGCTGCCTAGAAGGCTAAGGCCCATTTCCCCCAGGATTTTTGGTTTGCTTAAGTTTTTTTTTCTTTCATATTCTTACCCTGTAACCTAGAGGACATGAAATGAGAATATTTTAGATTTAATCTCCTCACCCTCACATCTGCACATACACAAAATAGTGGGGGGAAATGTAATGTGTCTTAGCCTCATAAGGTGGCCTCATTTGTTCAGAGTGGGGCTATGCAGACTCTAGAGGGCTTGTTCTGTTCATAAACCTCTTTGCCAAACCTTTTAGTGTGGTTTGGAAACAACGAACCCATGAACATTCACTTAAAGGTCTGAGTATGATGAGTGCATTAAAGAAAGCCCTTCAATCACCACCTCAAAAAGTCCAGTAGGGCTGTTTAATCCCTGGATTTCTATCGGGAGGGTGTATGCATGTGACCTGGCCTCCTAATTCCTTCCAAAATTACTATCGCTGGTTGCAACTTTTTTTTTTTTCAATAAAAAAATCAATTTCATTTTGTATTAAATTCTTCACTTTTTCTTTTCAACAAATCATTTTTTTGTTTTATCACCTTTTCTCTCTTTTACTACTCCCTCTCCTTTTATTTCCCCCCAGTGGAAAAAGGGGGAGAAAACTGTCTTATTTTAAGTGGAGTAGTTTTGTTTTTCTCCACCATGTCAAATGATTTTTTTTTCAAGTCAGATTTGTCACTTTTCAAAGAAATTAAAAAGAAAAAGGGACAAAAAATGATGCAATGAAATTTTTCCATGAAAAAAGGTTGTTGTTACCATTGAAACTCCAATTTCCAATGGAATTTTTTAGCCCACTTTATAGCTAAACCAAAGAGGCCATATTGGTGTTTCTAATTGAAAATGAATAAATATGATGAGAATCTTTTTGTAACTAATTATGAATTTGATAAAAGGGTGATCAAACTGATTTATCAAATCTGATGCTACACTGTGCTGAGTATAAGCCTAGTGGTGTTTTCTCCTTCCCTGGAGCAGCAGGGAGATCAAGAAGCAGATTGCGACTTAATGACAACCTGTTTCCTGGACTACTCCTGGGGTATCACAAGTGTACACTACCCCTTGCTCAGGGCATATCATAAAGTGATTGTGTCATAATTTTGTTTTTTTTGACATTCTAAGAAAAATGTTATGTTTGTATGGATGTATACTGAGGACTATGTTGGAATTGCAAGCTATCACTTAATGAGCAGGGCATTCCTGGTCCTGCTTGGTGGCTAGGGGGCTCTGTAGTGAAGTACGCGTCAGAGTAATTCAGGATGGAAGAAACCAGCCTAGAAAATGGTGGGATGAGTTGTCCCTTTCCGCCGTAGGGAGCAGCTTGCTTTGCATCTCTCTGTTTTTGAGTTCAAATGTGTTAGTTTTCTGAATTTTAAGAAATAAAGTACTGCTGTTTAGCAATCTTCTAGCAAGAATGTGTGCATATATAATTATCTAATTTACCTCTATTTGTCATGAAAATAAAAGTGTATACATTCTCCAGCAACTTTTGCTAATTTCCACTCTTTAAATCTTGATCATATCAATAAGAAAAACAGCCAGTACTGCAAATAGATTATAGGCCACATTCAATTTAGCAACAAGGACATTTTGGCCTGGCCAAAACGCCTGGGTTCAGGAGTTGAATGTGGCCTGAGCTGTCTATTTTTGGACTCCTGATCATAAAAGTTGGAACTGGCTGTCTGTTTTACTTGCTCATGCTGGTATGATTTAAGGACTGGCAGCTGACTTGGAAAGGGAGTGATTTGAAATATCTGCAGGCTGATGAATGACCACATTACTTGGGTGGCTCTAACATTTTGAAGGCACTTTGCCTTGTTTGCTAATGTGATCTGGTAGGATATGTGCCTTTTTATTGTGTGGCTTTGTTATATGACAGATTTTTTCTTTGGCAAGTCAAGGAATACCGCTGTCATGAAGTCCTGTATGCTTGTGATCTGAGAAGGGATGTGGGGCACAAGATAGCCAGAAGTAAGGGGGGCTCTGGGAACACAGAGATAACAGCCATGCCTCAGCTGCTAGAGGAGGATGGTTAGCTTTGTGGTACTCCGCAGCAAAACTTAGCTAGTTAATCAAAAGGCCCAGTGGAGCCTGAATGCTGGGCTCCTCATCTGATGTGATGCGGATAGGGTTGTGTGGAGGTTAGTATTTACAGTACCATCTGCTGACAGTGGGGAACCATTTAAACAATGCCCCAAAGGCAGCTTCATTCCTACCTCCTGGCTGGAGAGGTAAGGCCAGGCTGATCTCATTTACTGCAGTGTAAATCCAGAGTAACTCAATTGAAGTCGAGCTCAGTCCAGCTGATTGGAGCTCAGGCAGTGGAGCTACATTGATTTACACCAGCTAAAGATCTTCCCCACTAGGAACATAACAGCATACACTCCACATATATTTGTCACAAATACTGAATACCTCTTCAGCATGCTCTTGAATTTCTTTAGCATAAAATATTTCAAAGCTATCATTCTAAATGGGAAGGGGAGAGGAGAGAAGATGAAAATCCAGCAAGAACTGCAAATGATGTGATGAGTGACTCAGAAAGCACATATTTCCTTTGTATGATTTGATGAGCTGCAGAATGACTTTAGAGAAAATTAGTGACGGCTGAGCAGCCAATCAGGATGCCATAATTTGTATACATGAGCTAACTGGTCATTGTTATTCTTGACCGCCACACTCTTAACTTATGAAGAGAGGTAACAGAAAAGAACTAGACTAAATTCAGCAGTGACATTAATTATGGTTTACAGGACTGACTGACTGTCTAAATTGTCTTTGGACTTGTTTACAGTGTGCCACGTCGTTGACCACGGGTATGTGACCTGCAGAAGGCATTAAAATGTTGCGCTCTAACTTCCCCTTAGTGGATGCTGCTTACACAACCTAAAAGGTACCTAGTTCATGTTAACCTCATCCGGAAGACTAGGTTTAAGTGAACTAGGTACCTGTTAGGTTGCACCAGCAGAGTGCACAAGGAGAGGTTAGAGCACAACACTTTGGTCCATTCTGCAGCTCACATCCCTGTAGTCCACACTGCAACATAGTGTTAACCTAGTCTTAGTTGCATGTTGGACAAAATTCTGCTGTCCATGACACCAATGTAAATTTGGAGTAGTCTACAGAAGTCAGTAGAGCTACTCTGGATTCACACTGGTGTCATGTGGCAGAATTTGGCCTATTAGGTGTAAGTAGCAAAATAATACTGTAATAAAATAATGTAATTTGCACTGATTTGCAATCAGATTTTCTACTGTATTACACCATTTTTTTAAAGTGTGAAACCAGTGACTTCAGTTGAACTACACAGGTGGAACACTGGTAAAATGGAGAGGAAAATCATGGCCTGGGTGTTCAGTGCCAGTGCAAAATCAGCCTAACTTTCCTCCCATATCTACACTGGTTTAACTCCATTGACTTCACTGGACTTACCTGTGACTTTGTTTTACCATTGTAAGTGAGAGCAAAAGCTGGCCTAATGAGAGTAGCTTACACCAATTTGGTGTTCTGTGGTGACTTCATTCAGCTCTGGCATAAGCAGCAGAACTCCCATGTAAATAAATGGGAATTGCACTTGCTTATGCCAGAGCTGCTATTGGCCTCAGATATATTAGGCATGGTTCAGGTATAAGTTACTCTGTGTGTGTGTGTGTGTGTGTGTGTGTATACTCACACAGGGATGTGCTTCAGCTTACGCTGTCATGTTTGTATTTCCTACTGCAACCTCTTTTTCCACCATCTTATTTCTAGTGACACTAATTTTGCAACCCCCCTGAATGCCGACATCAGTGCAAGATATTTCTTTGTCACTTATGCCCAGTTGGTGACAATTGATATTGGAAGTATATCTTACACCTCAGTTTGGTGAAGTTAGCGATGGAACTGCTTGCACCTGAGTGCATTTGGACCACGAGCTCACTATATGACTCTTTACACACAACCTGGAGTCAGTTTGTTTCTGATCCATAACAAGTCTCCATTTAGATATGGACCTGCATGAAATGGCTCAGATTAAATCCAGACCATTATTAATTTAATCAGTTTTTTCATGTGTCCAGAATTTGGCATGTACATTTGCATTTTTTCTGTGGTATGATGTCATTTTAAATTGCATAAAATGACTACACACAGTGGAAAATATAAAATAGCCTAAGCAAAGAACATTTCAGTGCTTTGGAGGATACGCCATTCGTTTTCATTTGGTAAAGGAGAAAATGGTGAGGTTTGTAACAAGTGAAAAGCAACAAAACAGCTGAGCATTAAACTCCTATGGCTTTCTGGCTGTCCTGACCAAAAATAATTAAAATCTAATGAATATTCCTGACAGTGACAATGTTCAGATAGCATCCAGATGGGAGTACTTCTAGGAACAATAAAACCATAGAAGCTTTTAGTCAAGAATATCACTATTTCTGTATCAAATATAAGGCACGTGACCACATTTTACTTCTTGAAAATTAAACACATCCAACATTTACAGGGATTTCAAGTTCCAGTCTTTTAAATGAAACAGGATAACAACTTCCAGGACTCAGTCCTGCAAAGTGCTGAACATTCTTTTGAGGTGCTGAATGTTTTCAATTGCCCTTTAGATCAGTGGGAGCTGAGAGGTTACAAGACTGGTACTGTACATGAAGAAACATATTTCCCAGCTGTTAATGATGGACTGAATTTAGCCATTCCTGACATTAAGATTTACATTTTTAAAAGTATCTGTAAATTTTGGGTGAGACTCAGTTTCGAGTCTCCAGTTATGGCTACTTTGAGCTGGATTTACAGCCCTGCTGAGCACCAGAGGTATCACTGAAATCAAATGAGTTGTGGATTCTAGGTGCCACTGAAAATCAGACTCCAGGTGTTGCAGGCACCCAAAAAGAATGGACACTGGTACAAATGGAGACATAAACTCATTGGGCTTGATTCTAACCTCATTGTACAATTGTACCTCCCATTGTAACCCCACTAACTTCCGTAGTGTTACTATAGATTTAACCTGCTATGTGGTAAGGACCACACGCATTATTGCTATTATAAGACATGAATATGTTAAGTATTGATACAATAGAGGTATATAAAATGTATTAATAGTATAGAGAAGAAAAAGTGGGAGGATGAATCTTGGCCCCATGAAGTTGGTGTGAGTTTTGCCATTGACTCCAGTGGTGCCAAGTTTTCACCTGAGTTCTGATTTTTCCATTTCCCACAATACAAGAAGCAGGGGACCTCCAATGAAAATTAGGCAACACAATTGAACTGTAAAAAGGAAATACCTTTATACACAACAAATTATGAGCTTATGGGACTCACTCACAAGATATTATTAAGGCAAAAAACTTAGCTGGATTCGGAAAAGGATTAGACCTTACTATTACTATGAACAAACGATCTGTTATTGTAGCTAGGACAAAAACATATAATGGATATAAAACCTCAGACTTTAGGACATAAACTAATTGCCTGGGGCTAAGACCAAAGTATTGCCTGATTGTCTGTTATGGGATTTTTACAACTTCCTCTGAAGCAGCTGGTACTGGCTACTGATGCAGGATGATATATTGAATGGATCAAAGGTTTGATGTGAGATTATTTTTAATTTTAATATACTTCATAAATATATATACAACCCCTTCCTCCCTCAAAAAAAGTAAAGGGCGGGGTGGAAGTGTGTAAGTAATTGCTTTTTTTGTGTTCACAGGTTAAATGTTGCCCTGGATACAATGTGCTGTTTATAGCACTAATAATAAATATTTTACATACACACAATGCTTTCCATGCAAAGTGATTCACAAACTCTATACAGGGAGCATTTCACACAACACTGAATTGCAGCCACAGAAACTGTTTTAAGAGCATATATCAACACTACTCAACAGTTTAGAACAGGGGTTCTCAAACTGGGGGTCAGGACACCTCAGGGGGTCATGAGGTTATTACATGGGGGGTCGCGAGCTGTCAGCCTCCATTCCAAACCTGGCTTTGCCTCCAGCGTTTATAATGATGTTAAATATATAAAAAAGTGTTTTTAATGTATAAGGGGGGTCGCACTCAGTTTAGTATCTTCTGCAAACTTTGCCACCTCACTGTTTACCCCTTTCTCCAGATCATTTATGAATAGGTTGAATAGGATTGGTCCTAGGACTGACCCTTGGGGAACACCACTAGTTACCCCTCTCCATTCTGAAAATTTACCATTTATACCTAACCTTTGTTCCCTGTCTTTTAACCAGTTCTCAATCCATGAAAAGATCTTCCCTCTTATCCCATGACAACTTAATTTACGTTAAGAGCCTTTGGTGAGGGACCTTGTCAAAGGCTTTCTGGAAATCTAAGTACACTATGTCCACTGGGTTCCGTTGTCCACATGTTTGTTGACCCCCCTCAAAGAACTCAAATAGATTAGTAAGACGTGATCTCCCTTTACAGAAGCCATGTTGACTTTTATGCAACAATTTATGTTCTTCTATGTGTCTGACAATTTTATTCTTTACTATTGTTTCAACTAATTTGCCCGGTACTGACGTTAGACTTACCGGTCTGTAATTGCCAGGATCACCTCTAGAGCCCTTCTTAAATATTGGCTTTACTTTAGCTATCTTCCAGTCCTTGGGTACAGTAGCTGATTTAAAGGACAGGTTACAACCCATAGTTCCGCAATTTCACTTTTGAGTTCTTTCAGAACTCTTGGGTGAATGCCATCTGGTCCCGGTGACTTGTTACTGTTAAGTTTCTCAATTAATTCCAAAACCTCCTCTAGTGACACTTCAATCTGTGACAATTTCCTCAGACAATTCCTACAAAAGATGGCTCAGGTTTGGGAATCTCCCTAACATCCTCAGTCGTGAAGACTGAAGCAAAGAATTCATTTAGTTTCTCCGCAATGACTTTATCGTCTTTAAGTGCGCCTTTTGTATCTTGATCGTCCAGAGGCCCCACTGGTTGTTTAGCAGGCTTCCTGCTTCTGAGGTACTTAAAAAACATTTTGTTATTACCTTTTGAGTTTTTGGCTAGCTGTTCTTCAAACTCCTTTTCGCTTTTCTTATTACATTTTTACATTTAATTTGGCAGTGTTTATGCTCCTTTCTATTTAGCTCACTAGGATTTGACTTCCACTTTTTAAAAGATGCCTTTTTATCTCTGTCAAGGTTCCTTCCCCATTCTGAACTCTAGGGTACAGATGTGGGGACCTGCATGAAAACCTCCTAAGCTTATTTTTACCAGCTTAGGTTAAAACTTCCCCAAGGTACAAACTATTTTACCTTTTGCCCTTGGTCTTTCGCTGCCACTACCACCAAACGTCTAACCGGGTTTATTATTGGGAAAGAGTCGTTTGGAAACGTCTTTCCCACCAAAATCCTCACCAAAACCTTGCACCCCCCTTCCTGGGGAAGGTTTGATAAAAATCCTCACCAATTTACAGAGGTGACCACAGATCCAAACCCTTTGATCTTAAGAACAATGAAAAAAACATTCAGTTTCTTACAAGAAGAATTTAATAGAAGAAAAAGTAAAAAGAATCACCTCTGTAAAATCAGGATGGTAAATACCTTACAGGGTAATTAGATTCAAAACATAGAGAATCCCTCTAGGCAAAACCTTAAGTTACAAAAAGACACAAAGACAGGAATATCCATTCCATTCAGCACAGCTTATTTTCTCAGCCATTTAAAGAAGTCATAATCTAATGCATATCTAGCTAGATTACTTACTAAATTCTAAGACTCCATTCCTGTTCTGTCCCCGGCAAAAGCATCACACAGACCCAGACCAAGACCCTTTGTTTCTCCCCCCTTCCAGCTTTGAAAGTATCTTGTCTCCTCATTGGTCATTTTGGTCAGGTGCCAGCAAGGTTATCCTAGCTTCTTAACCCTTTACAGGTGAAAGGGCTTTTCCTCTGGCCAGGAGGGATTTTAAAGGTGTTTACCCTTCCCTTTATATTTATGACAATCTCTTACTGCTTCTTTTACATGGTTGTTAAGCTATGGTGGCTCTTTTTTAGTTCTTTTACTGTGTTTTATAATTTGGGGTATACATTTAAGTTGAGCCTCTATTATGGTGTCTTTGAAAAGTGTCCATGCAACTTGCAGGGATTTCACTCTAGTCACTGTACCTTTTAATTTCTGTTTAACTAACCTCCTCATTTTTGCATAGTTTCCCTTTCTGAAATTAAATGCTAGAGTGTTGAGGTGTTCTTCCCACCACAGGAATGTTAAATGTTGTTATATTATGGTCACTATTTCCAAACAGTCCTGTTATAGTTACCTTTTGGACCAGATCCTGCGCTCCATGCAGGACTAGATCGAGAGTTGCCTCTCCCCTTGTGGGTTCCTGTACCAGCTGCTCCAAGAAGCAGTCATTTAAAGTATTGAGAAATTTTGTCTCTGCATTTCATCCTGAGGTGACATGTACCCAGTCGGTATGGGGATAATTGAAATCCCCCACTATTATTGAGTTCTTTATTTTGATAGCCTCCGTAATCTCCCTTAGCATTTCATCATCACTATCATTGTCCTGGTCAGGTGGTCGATAATAAATCCCTACTGTTATATTCTTATTAGAGCATAGAATTGCTATCCATAGAGATTCTATGGAACATGTGGATTCATTTAAGATTTTTATTTCTTTTGATTCTACATTTTCTTTCACTTATAGTGCCCCCCCCATGACCTGTTCTGTCCTTCTGATATATTTTGTACCCCGGAATGATTGTGTCCCACTGATCGTCCTCACTCCACCAGGTTTCTGTGATGCCTATTATATCAATATCCTCCTTTAACACGAGGCATGCTAGTTCACCCATCTTATTATTTAGAATTCTAGCATTTGTGTACAAGCACTTTAAAAACTTGTCACTGTTTATTTGTCTGCCCTTTTCTGATGTGTCAGATTCTTTGTGACTGTTTCTCGTCTGATCTGGCCCATACTTTATCCTCTTCCATCCTCTCCTCCTGCCTAAAACCTAGAGAATCTCTATCAATAGACTCTCCTCTAAGAGAAGTCTCTGTCCGATCCACGTGCGCCTCTGCAGCAATCGGCTTTCCCCCATCTCTTAGTTTAAAAACTGCTCTGCAACCTTTTTAATGTTAAGTGCCAGCAGTCTGGATCCACTTTGGTGCGGTGGAGCCCATCCTTCCTGTATAGGCTCCCCCTATACCAAAAGTTTCCCCAGTTCCTAATAAATCTAAACCCCTCCTCTCTACACCATCGTCTCATCCACGCATGGAGACTCTGAAGCTCTGCCTGCCTACCTGGCCCTGCGCGTGGAACTGGAAGCATTTCTGAGAATGCCACCCTAGAGGTCCTGGATTTCAGTCTCTTTCCTAGCAGCCAAAATTTGGCCTGCAGGATGTCTCTCCTACCCTTCCCTATGTCATTGGTACCTACATGTACCATGACTACCAGCTCCTCCCCAGCACTACACATAAGTCTATCTCAGTGGTTCCCAAACTTGTTCTGCCGCTTGTGCAGGGAAAGCCCCTGGCGGGCCGCACTGGTTTGTTTACCTGCCGTGGAGGCAGGTTCGGCCGATCGCGGCTCCCAGTGGCCGCGGTTCGCTGCTCCAGGCCAATGGGAGCTGCTGGAAGTGGCGCGGGCCGAGGGACGTACTGGCTGCCACTTCCAGCAGCTCCCATTGGCCTGGAGCAGCGAACCGCGGCCACTGGGAGCCGCGACTGGCCGAACCTGCGGACGCGGCAGGTAAACAAACTGGCACGGCCCGCCAGGGGCTTTCCCTGCACGAGCGGTGGAACAAGTTTGGGAACCGCTGGTCTATCTAGATGCCTTGAGAGAGATCTGCAACCTTCGCACCAGGCAGGCAAGTCACCATACGGTTCTCCTAGTCATCACAAACCCAGCTATCTATGTTTCTAATGATTGAATCTCCCATTACTAACACCTGCCTTTTCCTAATGACTGGAGTTCCCTCCCACAGAGAGGTAACCTCAGTGCGAGAGGATACCCCAGCATCATCTGGAAGGAGGGTCCCAACTATGGGAAGGTTTCCCTTTGCTCCCATTGACTGCTTTCCTTCTCTGGGCCTTTCATCCTCCTTAACAGCGCAGGAGCTGTATGACCAGAGGTGGGACAAATCTACAGTGTCCTGGAAAGCCTCATCAACATACCTCTCTGCCTCCCTTAGCTACTCCAGTTTCGCGACCTTGGCCTCCAAAGCCCGTACATGGTCTCTGAGGCCAGGAGCACATATGCCACCCGCCCACAGGGCAGGTAATCCTACATACTACACCGAGTGCAATAAACACACATGCCACCGAATGCACACATATGCCACCCGCCCACAGGGCAGGTAATCCTACATACTACACCGAGTGCAATAAACAGGATAGTCCCCACTCTGCTGCTGGGCTTCTGCCTGCATTCTCTCCTACAGCTACCTAGGTAATGATAGGGTTTTTGTTTTAAATCAAGAAGTTTTGATTATAGTTTAGTTTAAAGGTTTTAAAGAATGGCAAGTGTACCTTGCCCCCTTTCCAACTCCCTCTCGAAACTCCCTGTTAGCGGTCCCTGGTCGCAAAGCTCCCTGGTTGCTTGCTCACTGCTTTATAAAGCCCTGGCCTTCTTGATAGCCCTGCCCCCTGACTAAGGATCAGCCTTCTTGATCTGCCACTAACCTGCTATGCAAACATCATAGGTTTCTTAACTGCTCTGCTCCAGTTTGTCCATTCATAAAAATGGACAAATGGCAGTAATGCTTACTTATTTCACCAGTGTATTGCAAAGCTTGGTTAATATTGTCAAAGTGCTTAGAGATCCTTGGACAAAAGTGCTAAATGCAGTGTATTATTTTTGTGGTAGCAACTGCTGAGGAAAGGTAGAGCCTGCAGGCTTTTCAGTTTTTCAGAGGTTTTGCTGGATGCTTCAATGTCACTGATAATTTACTTTTAGTATTGTCTCATAGTTGTATCTGCTCTAATGGTTAAATTACTGCCAATATATGTGTTTTCGGAGATATACAGCTATAAGAAACTGTTCATTGATGGTGCATTATAAGCATGTGTCTTCATGTTACCTTGAGTGGGATTAAAACACTAGTGTTGCCCACAAGCACTGGGCTGGAATTTGAGCACTATAATTTGCTGCACATCTGAAGCCTCCATAAACTAGGAGAGTTATAAAGGCAGGGGTTTAAAGCTAATGTTAGAAAATTATATAATACACAGGTTAAGAAAAGAGTGTCTGTAAATCTGGGTATAGTGCTTAAATTATCCACAAATACTTTGTGTTTGTTTTAAAAGTCATAAGATATATATATAGTGCATAATCAGCAATAACCCAAATTTAGGTGGATAAATTTAACAATACAGTTTAGCATATTAGCAAAAACAGCGAGGAGTCCTTTTGGCACCTTAGAGACTAACAGATTAAGCTCCATGCATCCGAGGAAGTGGGTTCTAGCCCACGAAAGCTTATGCCCAAATAAATTTGTTAGTCTCTAAGGTGCCACAAGGACTTCTTGTTGTTTTTGCTGATACAGACTAACACGGCTACCACTCTGAAACCTGTCACCAGTTTAGATATTAGCATCCAGGTATTTGGGTACATACTTATTAAAAATTGTACAGAGAGTTGGTTGTGGAAAGCAAAATATATCCAATACTACATGGAATACAAGGAGTGCCAGTGCTTAGATTCTAGCAAAATTCAACACTTCAGGTTATTTTAATTGTATACTGAACTCCTACCCAGAAATTTGACAATTGACTTGTTGACTCAGGAGTGTTACACTAATTGCCTGTTAAGTTTGGGTCCCAGAGCCTCTAACCAGTTGTTAAACTCTGAGTAGGCATGTCGATAACACGCCAGCGGCAGTTTTAGGGGGTGGAGAATACTGCTGGGTTCATGTCTTTCGGATTCAGCTCTCTGCGTTAGGAGATGTGTGAAGTCGGGTGTGAGTGCTGCTACAGGCAAAGATACAAGGACAGCTAATTGCTAGCTCAGAAGCTCTGATTCCACGAGGGGAGAACTACTGCTGCTGGAGTACAAACTGACAGGATCATGACAGAGCCAAGCGGTAGAAAAGAAGGATTTAAAAAATGCCGGAGTGCCACTTTCAGCATTGATGGCTTTAGCTTTACAATTGGTGAGGCTTTTTGTTTTAATTCTTGGTTTTATTTCCCTCCCTCCCTTTTCTTCCAGCTTTCTTTGTATATTAGGCACAGTATGAGGAGACTGTTTATCCACCAACAATGCTTTTTGGAATGCATAGATGTCCTGTAACTTTTTCGCTTTGCTTTGTATCCAGCTGTTTCCTTTATTTTCCTCTGTCGAAGAAATTTGCCTTTGACTAGTAGCTGCTCTAAACCCTTTTATCTGTGTTTTTGGAATAGTTTAATTAAGAGATTTGCACAACTTTTTGTTTTGGAGCCTTATCTCAGGAAAGCCTGTGTTTTAGGATTACATGTTTCTAACTTGCTTGATGCATTTTCTTCCGACAAGTCCAGTAACATAAGCACTGGGAGCTTGGGGGTTTGTTTTTTATTATTTCTCTGCTCATCTATTAGGCTTTCAAAAACTTATGACCATGTGCTATTTTCTAGTTAAAGTAGAAACATATAATCTCTTTTTTTTATATATATAAAAAGAAAAAAATTCTAGATTTGTGCATCAGGAGAGGTTTTAATTTCTAGGGCCATGTTTGTTCCTGGTGCAGTTGTTTACATAAGGAATGGGTTTGCTGCTTGGTGTTCATTGTGCTGGCAGGAGAGAAAAAGTGAGCCTTCTCAAAGCTACAGGTGTCTGCAGATTTTTTTTTTCTTTGTGAGGCTTGCTGTGCAAAGGTTAGGCGTGCTGCGTAACCTGAACAGGCTGTTCTTTCAAAATTTTACATCTCACTGGGCTGCATTATGCAAATCCCTGTATATCTCAAAAAGAAAACAAGCCACCATGCCGATTTTATTTTTCTTTGTAATCCAAGTGGGAATTTTGGATAATCTATGTGGAAGAAACCATCACTTTATGTATATCTTTTAGAAATTGACTCAAATTCTGCTCTCTTGCACTAGTGAAGTCAGTGGAGTTTTATTCTGGATTTACATCGGTGTAACTGAGTGCAGAATTTCACTCTCTAATGACGGATGCAAACTTTTTGTTGGATGTGAGAACTTCCTTCTCTCGTCTTCCAAGCCTTTGTCTTGAGTTGTAATGGCTTTTGAACTGTTAAAACCTAAACTTTCTGGGAGAGCTATTTAAAGTTAGAGTATGCACTGCAGGGAAATATTTTCATATAGCAGTATGTTAATGTTCATACAGCACTTTGAAGAGGAAAACTACAACACAAATATTATGCACTATTTTTATTTTACTTTAACTGTGGAGAGGCGACCACCTCTCCATAATAAAATTTCATCAAGATTCCATTATAAAGCCCTGTTTAACACCTTGTATCTTTATGAATAAATAGTTATTTGGCATCACTTTGCATCACTCTGTGGCAGTTTGGGGGACTAGCATTCCCATGGTGCTGTTCTCTTTTGGGCCTCGGAAGGACACATCACTAGCTTAGGCAACAAAGCATTTGTGTGTGTGGTTAATGTTATTAATACATACTTAGAACCAACAAGATTTCTGTTTTGGCTATTTGTCTGTTATTACGAGTTATGCTAGAGAAAACAGAACCAGATTTTGCGTCAAAGGACCTGGATTTAGAATTCCTACTTCTTGGGGTTTAAGGTAGTAGTCATGTTATCTCACAGATGTTTTCCTCAAGATTTATGCACAAACGAAGGAAAGGAAAGCAAGGAAAACAACTAACCATTTTCATGTTATTGTACACTATAGTATGTAGAAATAATAAAATATGATAGGAATATTTCAAAAGGATCTGTGTGGCTTCACAAATGTGCACTGATTTGACGTATGCATTTGTGATAACTTTGCAAACATGCTTCCTAAGATTACTAATACACAAAGGATTCTTGAGTAATCAAATATGTGTAAGTTTCTGTACTGAAGAGTGTGAATATTTCTTAGCGATTGCCTGCCAACTAAAAACTATGAGGAATGGTCTTAACTTTAGTGTTTTTTCCTTTTAATTGGAAGAGAATTCTGCCTCGGTATTTAGAACCAGGTTTTCAAAGAGTCTCAGTGATTCCTTGGAAATACGGAGCTCCCACAACTTTTATTGGGGTTAATAGGAATTGTGGGAACTCAGTACTTTTGAGGATTAGGCACTAATACAGTAACCATATCAGGCTGAAAGCAGTCTGCTGAGGTGGAACTCTGTGTAAAATGACATGCTATGTACATTTTAATCTGTCTATGCATCTAATTGCTGTCTTCCAGCTAGGAGATGACTTACTGTGTGGCTGTTTGCTTAATGATGGTTTACAATTAGACTTATTGTCGCTTTTCTTGGAGAAGGGTTTGAGCCTAATATTGAAGATAAATTGTGTGGGATTGGGGAAATGCCCTTTTTCCACAACTCTGTTCTTTGGTTCCAGGCATTCATGCAACCCTCATAGCGTCATCATTCTGGTGCTGGTCAGTGTCCTGTTCATGCCATAGTGTTAATTAGAGCAAGTTCAAGGCTGCTGTAATTTTCAGCCCGGTACTGGTGGCCCAAAGAAACAGTTCCGGCAGCTGGGAATATCAGGAAAGCAGAGACTCTGGCTATGCTCCTTTCTCCCAGCGACAGCTGTTATAACTGGGGTTGTGAGGAGTCATGGTGTAGTGCTCTACACCAGGTGGAGACTTCCTGAGTAGCCACTTAAATTGGGTTTATGGTCCTTTTGCACTAGTGGAGTTATTCAAAGGGACCACAGTGGGCCTATGAATCAAGTCTAGTGATTTCTATGGGACCATTCAGGATAATAAGTCTACCTAGTAGTAAGTGTTTGTTCTGAGATCTTTATTTGACTCCCCGTTCCATCTGGACATTGCACAGTCTGTGAACTTTTTGCCTGGAGTGGGGCTATTAGATTTGAATTCTTCCAGAAAGATAAATTATCTCTGTAGCCAATTTCCCCATTCAGAAATAAACAAATCAGAGTGCAATTGAAAGTTTAAAAGACTAACGATGAAAACACAGTGCCTGTTTCTTGCCTTGCCACCATGTCTTGTCACTCTGGTGCATAGTGAGTGTAGAACACTAGTGTATCAGAATGCCAGTGTTTTGTATCTACTGTTTCATATCTACCTGGTCTAATTGACTAAACTAAACATGCAAGGAAGTGAAGAATCAGACCCACTGTCCTTCAACTTGAGAAGATGGTAAACAAAAATGTCAACAAGATTATATTTTCCTTCTTTGTTGTTCATTTTTTTTATGATTAAAAGCTAATTTTAACTCCGTGCTTTTCATATCCAGAAGTGTTTGAATAGCATTTTGTTCTAAGTATCCTAGTCACATGAGTCTAATGAATGTATCGTTATAGAATACAGTTATAACGATTAGAAGTAACTGAATTGGTTGGGAATTCTACTGTAACTCAACATTGTTTAGGTACTGGGGGGGAACACTGACCTGAAATAAATGGTTTTATGGGTGTGATTCATAATAATGTTGTCCACCATTTATGAGATCTTGCGGCAAAGATTCTCTGAGCTCCACTGTCATTAAAAAGGACTCCGGCACCATTCTGCGTGCTGAGCTCCAGTTAAAATAAATGGGAGCTTTGTGTCCAGATCAATGGTAGTTCAGTCTCTGGTCAATATTTGTTCATAAGCTCTGTTTGCTCTGTGTCTTCAAAGTCTGTGATTTTCTGATTCATTGATTGAACCCCATTTTGATGTTAAATTTCAAGTGGTGACCCAGGGAAGTGTATTTATGAAGTGCACACACACACACACACACAATGTTCTTATTAGGTCACTGCAGAAATTTACCTTGGTCATCTATTTTGTGCATTGGTTATATAAATATTGTGACTTGTGAAGATATGTGCACTGTTTATTTAAATCTGTCATATGACTCCAGGCAGGAGCGGGGCTGGAGAACTTTTAAGTAAAGGTTCTACAGTGAAGCAGAGTGTGAGAGTGTAGCTTTATTAGAATAAGGCAAACTGCTTTACCCCTAAAGTTCCTTGTTAGAGGAAAATGATTCTGTGTTTCTCTGACATTTTCACTTGAAAGGCTCTTAGCAGAAGTTCCAATATTCAAACTAGCTGACATGTATGGTTCAGATTTTTATTCAAAGAGGGTTGTGGACAATCAAGCATCAAACAAGTGAGAAAGATACGAAGTTTGCACTGTACTTATTTTTCTGTTCAATTGAAAGACTGTCTTTACATTAGCTAGATAATAGTTGCTATTTATGTGTACTGTAACTTTAAATTTTTAGGAGTTCTTCTGATGGCAGTTGCCATTTTTAATCTGATCAGATGCTATCTGCTACAGAGGAAACACCCACACTGTACTCTTTTATGGAAGTTTTACTTTTGTTCTGTTTTTATTCTCTTAACGTAAAATAAATGTCAATCTGACTGACCATACATAGTTGTTTTTTACGTACCGGAAATGATAACAAGTATTGCCCACACATTCTTAGGAATAATTTTTTTTCAATCTTTGGGGGAAAAACAAGGGAATTGTTATATCACATTGACACCCCTGAGGGAGGGGGGTAGGGAGCCTTAATTTATCTTTCCTGTAATGAGGTTGCATTTTTTTCATGGTCGTCACAATGGGATTCCCTTCAGCTTCTTCAGAAGTGCAGTGTTAACTCCTGGAGCTCGCTTGATCATCTGCAAAAGCTTTTAGAAGAGGTACTTTTGGTGGAAAACATCTTTGCAGTTGAGATGGTATGGGTGCCTCACCCCACATTTGTTCTGTGCTGCTCACATATACTTCTCTTCTTTAAAGAGCCATGTTAGTGCATTAGGACGGCACCTGGAGTCAGCACTGCACTTCCCAAATACAAGCAGATTACAAACATCCCACTAACTATGCTATGCGTTAACCTAATTTAGTGGCTTTTCAGATTTTTCCTTCTGTGGATTGCTGTGAAAGAAAATGATCACTCTTTGGTGGCCAAGGTAAAATGCATTTCGTGGGCTGAGTCCATTTTCTAGAGGCGATATGTCCAATGTCAGGAAAAACAACATAATTGGTACCACTGTTGGCAGAGACGTTGAGGAGCCTGAAGTACATTTCCACCTCTGGAACTGGGGCTTCCAAGTCAGGACTGAATTCTAGTTTGGGAGTAGTGTGAAGAGACCTCCGCTTGCATATGAATGAGCTGTTTCTGTTCTGCAGATAGAAAACTTCAGTCACTAGAGATTTCAGTCAGCATATTTCACCAGTAGTAAGCTGTTCCATGAATTTTTAAAAAACCCTGTTCCAGTGATGCAACTAAAAGAGTTCTGCTTACCACTGTTTTTAGATAGAGAAGAACTGATATTAGTAATTTTGATGTTTAGGTCAAGTATCTTGCCACCTGAACCAGTAGAACTGGGAATTCTAAGCATGATACTGTGATACTAACCTAGCTATATGATAAAAATGTATGTCTTTATTTTAATTATTTTATTAAATAATTTGTCACAATACTCTGAAACCAATATAGATACAATATGATATAAAGAAAGGAAAAACAATTGTAGAGAAAAGAAAACTGACAACAAATATATTGTATGCAGTGTTGTTGTAGCCATGTTGGTCTCAAGGTATTAGAGACACAAGGTGGATGAGGTAATATCTTTTATTGGACTAACGTCTGTTGGTGAGAGAGACAAGCTTTCAAGCTTACACATAACTTCTCTACAGGTCTGGTTCAGGTTTTTACCAGACCTGAAGAAGAGCTCTGTGTAAGCTCTAAAGCTTGTCTCTCTCACCAACAGAAGTTGGTCCAATAAAAGATATTACCTCACTCACCTTGTCTCTCTAAGAAACTTTTTGTGGAACGAGAATCTAAAAAGGTATAAGTTGCTATTAACTCCATTCCCAAATTACAAAGCTGGACTCAAACCTGTCTGATATGTCTGTTTGCTATGCATGAAATTCACTTCACTTCCATGGATGTTCAGATCAGAATTATGTGGGTGAGGTGTAGACTTGTGCTGGCCCTCTACACAGTGGTGAATTGCACCCTGCTGCAATAATAAGCAACATGAATTCCTGTTATGATTCGCTCTTTTACGTCTTTGCAGTTGTGGTTCCTACATGGGGAATAAATATTTGATAGTGGGCTCTTCAATCTCACAGAGCACAGTGGAACACCATCCAATGGAGAGAAGGTGTAAATTTTTAAGAGTAGTTGCCTGTTGGAACAATTTTCCAAAGGTCATGGTGGATTCTCCATCATGGGCAATTTTTAAATTAAGATTGGATGTTTTTCTAAAAGACAAGCTCTAGGAATTATTTTGGGGAAGCTCTATATACAGGAGGTCAGGCTAGATGATCACAATAGTCCCTTCTGGCCTGGGAATCTCTTAATCTATAAGGGAGAGAGGGATTTCAATGGGAGTAGGGGGCTCAACATTTCATAGGTGTGCTCAGCACTTTATAGGATGGAGCCTACATGAGCTTTACTAGAAAGTTACTTTACTTCCACTGCAAAGGCCTGGCAATCCTTTAATAGAGTTATGATGATTTACACCAACTGAGGACTTATCTGCTTCTTGTACTAGACCACTTTGCCCCATGGTATATATCTTGGCACACAATTAAAAAGTCTGTGTCCTGGGTTGACCTCTTGTATGTCAAAATAATTCTGAGGTGAAAGATCATTGCCAGTTCTGAGGCCAAACTCAGTGGAGTTGAAACGGGATCAGATTCGTGCTGTGGCACCTTAGTATGGATCACTTCTAAAGTATTTTTTTCCCTGTCAATTTCATTTCTAAGGGAAGCTGTGAAATGTAAAACCTTTGCACTGTGTTTTGACATGTGAGAGCAGGCAGCATTATCCGCCATGGTTGGGCCTTGCATGTAGGAAAATAAGCTCATAAGCTTTAGACAAGGAGGAAAGGTGATAGTGGATAAAATCATTATTGTCACTCCTAAGGAGAATTCCTCTGATTACCTTGTATAATTTTTTTGAATTTTGACTGTCTGAGGCAAATCCTGCCCTCAACTTTCTAGATATGTAACATCACCACTGTGATTCAACTGATTTATCTATCTTACAATAGTATCTGAGCATGAGATTGTGTGTACAACCCTTACTGGCAGCAAAAGGGTTAATGAGAGCCTGAAGCTCAATTAGACCAATTCTCTATACCTGGAAGGGATGTAGACTCAATTTGTTATCAGACCCTGCTGAGGAAGAGCTGATTGTCATCATAAAGGAAGGAATTCAGAAGAACAGTGAGGAGAGAGACCCAGGAAGCTGGAGATCTAGGAGAGAAGGGGTCTAGGGCAGTGGCTCTCATCTTGTCCAGACTACTGTACCCATTCCAGGAATCTGATTTGTTTTGCATACCCCCAAGTTTCACCTCACTTAAAAACTATTTGCTTTCAAAATCAAACATAAAAATACAAAAGTCACAGCACACTATTACTGAAAAATGTCTGTCTTTCTAATTTTTACCATATAATTCTAAAATAAATCAATTGGAATATACATACTATACTTAAATTTCAGTGTATAGTGTATATAGAGCAGTATAAACTAGTCATTTATGACGTTTTAGTTTGTACTGACTTCACTAGTGCTTTTTTTGTAGCCTGTTGTAAAATTAGGCAAATATCTAGATATCAGTTGATGTACCCCCCTGGAAGATCTGTGTGTACCCCCAAGCGTACATGTATCTCCAGTTGAGAGCCTGCTCCTGCCTTCTGTGGTGGGGGGGGAAGTATGGGGAAGCTACAGGAAGGAGCTAACTCTGTGGTGGGCCCTAAAACAGGGGCAAGGTTCCAGGTATGTAGCCCTGTGGGTCAAAGAACCCAGAGGGACTAAACTCAGGCCCAGGGTGGGTACCAGCAGCTAAAGTTCTTCGTGGTTTTGTTCGGGGGTGTTTGAGTTCTGTTGGGGAGAAACCCAGGAACCTGCTACTCTGAAAGAAGAGTGGGATTGAAGAGGAGCCCGGAAGCAGAAGAGTGGGATTGAAGAGGAGCCTGGGAGCGGGGAGAGAGACTGTATGGATGACTACTAGTGTTGCTGGAAACTTTATTTGGGATATTGTTACCCTGGAAGGGTTGAGACTACATGACCTTGGTGGAAGGACAAGTTGCTAGAAGAACGGAATCACCACTGGCCCTGAATGGCTGTCAGAACAAGGCCACTGGGGGAAAGGTCCTGCTGTGCTTTGCCCTGCCATGAGGGGGTATGTCAGCTGGTGAGTCACTCTTCAATAGAGCACCTCACATTCTTTAATGTATTTATCCCCACAACACCCTTGTGAGGTAGGGAAGTGCTATTATCCCCATTTTACAGATGGCGAAATGAGGCACAGGCGAACTGACCAACTAAATGACTTGCCCAAGGTTACACAGGAAGTCTGCAGCAGAGTGAGGAACTGAGCCCATGTCTCCCGAATCCTAGACTAGCATCCCAACCACTGGATCATGCTACTTCTTTAGGGAGAGGAAGCAGAGAGGGAGCACACGGCTCATAAGTGTATATGAACCACAGAGCAGTGTTCCAATATGGCTGTCTCTGGTAGCAGAGATGGGTTGTTCAGGGGCATAAACAATGGGGTTGTCTCTCTGTCTTTTATGTATGGTGTTGGATGGGGAGCACAGTGAGAGGCTGCACCGATGATTTCCAACCCTGGGGGAGGGAAGATTCCTTCTGCAAGCCCTGTTTACTTAAGCTTTATCCAGGGATCAATGAGACTTTTAGCTGAGTAACAGCTGCAAGTTACAGCCTGCAGAAGGTGCTAAACTCAATACGAATCAAATAGTCAGTGTTTCATGTCTGCCTAACAAAATTATCTTGTTTTGCACTTCACAGTCATTAGTCTCATTAAATCCATTGACCTGTAAAATAACTAATTAAGATCTGTAGCAGTAAGAGAATATTTGCAGATACTATAAAATTACAAATAAATACAATGTAAACCATTCAAACTGAGTTCCTTTTTTTCTTGACAAGACTCAAGTTCGGGTGTTTGTATTTCCCTGATAACACCTAAAGTAGCGTAAGGAATGCAGGGAAATCGGCTCCTTGCATTTGGTATCAGAGATGTCACATATTGTCGCAGGAGAATCATAGAAGCCTGAACTCCAATCTCACCAGTTTAGGAAAAGCATTTAAATTCACTGCTTAGAACATTTCTATTTAGCTGTCTTAGTCTGGGTTACCTCGTAGGACCACAGAAGTTAGAGGAAGGAAAGACTTTTAGGTAATCTAATCAATATCTCCTCCAGAGTTTGTTATGGCCACTGTAATTTTAAATAATTCACCTTGGATACACTGGTGGCCAAACAAACCTGGTATGAAACAAGCCTGAATTTAGGAAGTTTCCCTCTCTTACCAAATCTAAATTATGAGAGAAATCAAAGATAGAAAGTGGTTGATTTTTTTTCTATTAAAGTTGTGTATTTCTGACCAATACAAGAATTGGAGACTGGGAGAGAGAGCTTTCAAATCTAACTGTCTTTTGGGATTTGTTCTGCCACAGAACTATTTTTTAAAAAATTCTTATGCTCTGCTAATTAGCCTGTTTTTCGTATGCAGGGTAGATGCATGTTTGTGGTTCTGTAGCTATGTGTAGACAAATAAAAGGCTGACTAACACTGTTCTCATTTACACCAATGTAAATCTGGAGTAACACCACTCAAGTCAAGGGGTATGAAACAGCATAGCTCCACTGAGGTTAAGAAAGCTACAATGATTTACACTAGCTGAGAATCTGGCCTCAAAGATTTACACTAGTGTGGAGCTGGAGTAATTTAGAAAATAATCTGACCTATAATTGAAGCAAATTAAATCACACAGGGTGAAGCCTACCAGCCATATGCATTTTCCATAGCGCATTTCCAAGAATTCATAAACAATTGTGTTGATTTTTCCTAGCTGCTCTCTCCAGTGACATAGATTGTACTTAATAGTTCCACTGAAACCTGACCCTGGATTTCTAATAGCTACCAACTTGAGATTTCCAGGACTCAGAATTTAACCCCTGGTATTACATCAGTATCTGGATCCTATGATCTCTGGCTGTTTTCAAAGTTGAAAATGTGATGAGTGGAAAGTTGTAGTAATTACTGAACAGATGCACTTAATAAGGTCTCTACTGGATTTCCAGCTGGCAACTAGAGCGGTGTGCTGGGACAATGTGACTGCAGTCACTCGGATCATTATGTGACATCACATCCTCCTCCTTGTTGTCATAGCAGCTGTAATCATTCCCCTGAAAACTTCCCCAAAGAAGACTGCAAACATCATCTTTCTCCATTAAGTGGAAGTTCATGGTGTTTTGTTGTTTGCTGCTACTGTATGATGCCATTTCTTATTCCTATTCATTTAAGACCTTCTTCCCCTACAATTTACACTGATGTGTTAGGCAGTGTTACAGACCATCAAATGTTGTGCAGCTGGGGGATAAACAATTGCTCAGCCAATGCAACTTTAATTTTTACCTACAATTCCTTTACTCTTCCAGCATCAGAGTTCTCCCAAGCAGACCACATTAGCGAGAAGTAAATGTAAGTTGAACCAGATTTAAGGAATGCTGGGCCTGATTCTTAACTTACATCAGTTTCAAGTCAGTGTAACTCTATTAGACTTCAGTAGAACTATAGCTGATTTATACTTGTGAGAGGAGAATTGGGAGTACTGTTGGTATCAATGTCATTTTGTCATCTATTTTAGTATTAATGTAGAACATTAAAGCTGAAATCATTCTAAAAATTTAACTTAGTATTCTCTTCCCCATTTATGTGGATTTCTCATTTTTTTTGCCATTCTTTCAAGTTGGATGCTGTTTTATCAGTTTCCCTTTTCATTTTGTAGTCTTTCATTTCTGGTTCTGATATGCTTGCACAATGCTAATATAACTGGGTTTCCAAAGATGTAGGGAAACGGTGACTGCAATACAACTTCCGCTAGAATTTTCTTCCTCCCCTTTGGTATTCACTTTCCATGAAAACTGTTCAATTGAGTTTTTGCTGAGATAAAACAAATGCTAAGCCATCATGCTCCAGTATACATACACAGTGCATTTTTTGATATGCCACAGAGGCAGACATGAAGCAACAGCAGAGAAGTTCCAGTAGCAGAGTTTTAACGTTAGTTAAAATAATGCAAATAATGAGACCTACAGTATATTGAAAATATGAAAATATATATTGAAAATATACTGTAGGAAAAGGATTTATGGGCAAAATATTCCTCTAACCTATAGAGTAATACTAATACCAGTTCTTGGGTATACCACCCGTGTGGATCCTATAGTCAATAATCATAATTTTTTCACTATGGTATTCAGCTTTCTCAACATGTATAGATCACCAACAGGAGAATATTGTCCCCAGGCCATGATCCTGCGATTGAATGTGCACACATGAATCCCCATTGAAGTCAATGGAGCTTTACTTAGGTGCACTCATTCACAGTCCGCTGCAGGATTGGGGCCTCCTTTAATTGCCTAGCAAAGGTACATTCCACAATCAGTGGAGAATAACTCACTTTTTCTTTAAAAAATGTACACTGAAATTTTAACTGAGCAGAATTGCGCTCTTGGGACACTGAATAGCTGGTGAAGAATAGGCTGTACCCTTGAGATTCATAGGTGGTGAAGCCTGTTGGCCTTATTGCAAGTTGCATTAAGGGCTAGCTCCATCTCCTATTAAAGTCAATGGGACTCTTACCACTGATTTCCTAGATAAGGAAGCTTCCACTTGGACTCAATATAACTTTGAATGTATTATTCTTTTCTTTATGGACACATGGTTCATGCCCAAATTAATAAAATTTTTTGAGGAAAATATTAACTAAGAACTACCTCTCCAATTTTTATAAGTGAGATAATGTATATAATGGGCTGTTAATTTTCACTGCTGAGAGTGCTGAATATGTAGAGAACAGATGAAAAATCTTCTCTCAATTTGCAATAGTTTGGGGTTATACTTCCTCCTCCACTCCCAGCAATGGACTTATTAAATATCCAGATGCACATGTACTATAAAGAATCAATGGAATTTGAACTGAAGACTGTCATCATTAAACTGTGGCTTGACTAATCCTTGAAGTGCAGTTCTATCCTCCCCCCCCCCCAATGACTCTGTAAAAATATAATCTTTGAGGGTTCTAAGGTTTGTTTTTCTCTCAGTGACTCCATATATTTGTGCAACCCTGAAAATTGAGGAGATAATTTGGCCTGCAGGATTGTTAATACTGGTGGTGATGTGCAAGAAGGAAAAAACACAGACTGTGTTTGCAGGGCTGGTGACTTGCGTGCAGGAGAGAAGAGACACCCTATAGCTTTACTTGTAAACTGAGCAAATTTAATATGGAGAGAGTAATTGAGAAATAATAGCATAAAATCCCACAATGCCACTTTTACAATAGCTTTTCAGAATCGAAACGTGTTTTAAGTTATAGAACAATCTCATCTAATGGAGAGAACTCTACATAGCAGCAGTTCTGTCCTGCCCCAGTAGATGGCATTGGGACATATACTTTACTCATAAGCTCTCTTAAGACTTTTGCAAACTCACTTGTATGAAGTGTTTTAGAGAGACAAGGTGGATAAGGTACTATCTTTCATTGGACCAAATTCTGTTGGTGAGAGAGAGAGAGAAGCTTTCAAGCATACATAGTGCTCTTCTTTAGAAGCGTGGCTTTCTGTGGGCTCTATTTGCTTACTCCTGGGGGCATTCTGTGCCAAAAAAATAAATTCTGCTCACAATATTTTAAAAATTCTGCACATTTTATTTGTCAAAATAACACTACATAGTCATGCCAGTTTTAATTATTTTGGTGATTTATTTCAAAATACCTGTCAGCAAGTATGTTTGTAACAATACAGACACACACAAAATTTTCCCTAGGGGTAGAGAGTTAAAGAAACCCGTATGACAACCCAGTTCCTGTTTTTCTTGCCCCCACTCCCCCGAGCTTAGCTGGGGGGGGCAGACATCCACAACCACCCCAGAGCCCACCTGCGCACCTCCCAGCCACTAAACCCAACCCCCCTCCTTCCCAGAGCCTAACCTTGGGATGTCCCAGCCCAGATACCCACACCCTATCCCTCCCAGAGCCCAGCCAGAAGGCCCCCTGGCCCAGATACCTGCATATATTCCCCAGAGCTCAGGAATCCAGAGGGAGAGACAGCCTGATGCTCGCTGCCAGGCTTGCACAGAGTTTCCTGTGCGTCGCTCTCTCCTTCCCTCAGTGTGTGATGGGAACTGCAGCTGCCAGGAACCCTGTAGCTCAGTGGTTCTCAACCAGGGTTATGCAGTCTCCAGGGGGTCCGTGAGCCCTTTCAAGGGGTCCGCGGGGCCCTGCGGCTGAAGCCCCAATCCCTGGTGCCCCCCTGAAGGGTTGAAGCTGGGGAAGGCGCAGGGCTGAATACCTGAGACCTGGTGCTCTCTGTGGGGCAGAAGCCCTGACCCCATGGGCAGAGTTGGGGACGTGGAGGGCATTGTACCCCCCCACCCCAATGCAGCACAAGATCATGGCAGTCCTGGGGAGGGGCTTTGGGGGAAGGGCCCCGCCCTGCACTCACTGGTGGCAGGAGGTGGAGCGATTTTAAAGTCTTTTTTTAACCTTAAAGTCTTAAATCAGAGTTTCAAAATGCATTTTTAGTTTCATTTAAAAAAATGAAATAGGGAATCAAAATCAGTTTTGGAATGAGACCATATGGAGAGTGTACAAATCTATGATAAACCATGCAACCCTGCTGAGCCAGGACTGAAACCTCAGTCCTGCCAAAAAATGAGGTCTTTACCACTAGGTCTGTTAGCTGTGACCTGTAGAAGTGCCATTATGTTCTCTCTAGGTTGTAGCTGGTCAGTAGTGGGCCACATGCATGTCATGCCAAATCCTGCTTTCACTGACATCAATGGCAAAAAATCCTCCCATTGACATTCCTTGGGGTAGAAATGGCCCATTACTCCTGTTGATTGCTAAGGGAACTGGATCAGACCCCAAATTATCTATGTCAAAATCATTAAGCTTTATTATAATGTCATCTTCAAACAACAGCCAGCAGATGAGTTTTCAGTTGTACTGAAAGTTTGAAGGGGTGAGAGACAAAGAAATATTAGTTTAAAAGTCAAAATTTTAAATCAATGTAATTTCTAATGACCTAATGACTCAGTTTGACCTATTTCCTTCAAACTTTGCTGTAAGAGTAAATCTGGGAATTGACTTTGGCATGAAAAATTGGCTTGGCCAGACATAATAGTGCTAAAATAGGACTTTTCCACTAATTTCAGTTATTATCTTAATGATGGAACAATGACTGCCTCTTTATAGTAAGTGTACTGTAGAAAGGTGCAGTACTTGGGCCATGTCTACATTACACAAGTAAGTCGACGTACATTAGGTCGATTTAGAGTCACCTCACTGTGAGGTGGTTTTCACGTCCACTGAAATACTGTGGTTTTCACGTCCACACTACACTCCTGTCGGTGATGTGTGTCCTCACCAGGAGCGCTTGCACTGACCTAAGAAGGGCTGCCTGGGCTCTCAGCTCCCCGTGGGAGGGAGCTCTGTGCAGAGCGGGGAGCTGAGAGACAGGGCAGCAAATGGGAGCTGCGGGGAGTCCACAGCCTGGGTTCTAAGTGCCAGGCAGCGAGTCTCCCACTGTCAGCACTGCTGGGGCTCACAGCTGGAACACTTCACCCCCCCACTCAATTTCAAAACAGGGACCCTACCAGCAGTGAAATTTACATTCTTGTCAATTTCTTGGCTCTGGCTTCAGCCACTCTGACAGCCAACAGGTGATGCAAGTAACAGTGTCTGTACAGACACTGCATTGCCTGAACTATGTCGACCTAAGCCTTATGCCTCTCATCGAGGTGGATTTACTAGGTTGGCATAGCTGGTGAGTTACAGCATTGGGAGGAACACTGTAGTGTATACGCTTACTTACTTAGGTCGACATAAGCTGCCTTACATCAACTTAACATTGCAATGTAGGCATGCCCCAAATCTAATACATTTATCACTGTCACAGAGAAAGAACAATGAAGAATTGTCTTACTAATAGATAGTGTCTTAGAAGGTGCAGGGAGTCCACTATAATCTACTGAGGAGAGTTGGTATTGCTGTAAAGTCATGTACAGAAAAGAGGTAATTTCTGCTGCTACTAGAAAACACGATAACTCTTAAAATCCATTTACGAAAGCTCATTTTAAGGCAGGTGAAGTAATCAAGAGGAGAGGGATTTTCAAAAGCACTCAGGGTTGGCCAGCTCTGCTCCCACTGAAATCTATGACTGACTGTAAAGGAAGCAGAATTGGGCTAATACTGAGTGCATCCTAAATAAAGATCGCTAATTGGTATCCTTTGTTTAGAGCAATTTATTTAATAAAATAATTCCAATATAGCCAAGACACATTGGCTCCTGATAATCTTTATAGTTGATGGTTTGGTTTTTCATAAATAGTATAGGACAGGAGTGGGCAAACTACGGCCCATGGGCCAGATCCGGCCTGCCAGCCTTTTTAATCCAGCCCTCGAGCTCCCGCTGGGGAGTGGGGTCTGAGGCTTGCCCTGCTCCAGCCAGAGTGCATGGTCGGGGGCTGCTCAATGGAGCTCCCAGAAGCAGCGGCATGGCCCCGCTCAAGCCGGGGAGCAGAGTTGGGGGCTGCTCCACGTGGCTCCTGGAAGCTGCAGCATGGCCCCACTCCGGCTCCTATGTGTGGGGCAGCCAGGGGGCTCTGCTCTGCATGCTGCCCCCTCCCCAAGCGCCACCTCCACTGCTCCCATTGGTGGGAACTGCAGCCAATGGGAGCTGCAGGGGCCGCACCTGCAGATGGGGCAGTGCACAGAGCCGCCTGGCCGCGGCTCCACATAGGAGCTGGGGTGGGGACATGGCCGCTGCTTCCGGGAGCTTCTAAAGGTAAGTGCCACCCGGAGTCTGCACCGCTGCGCCTCTTCCCGCACCCCAATCTCCTGCCCCAGCCCTCATCCCCCTCCCGTCCTCCAAACCCCTTGGTCCCAGCCCGGAGCACCTCCTGCATCCAAACCCCTCATCCCCAGCCCTACCCCAGAGCCTGCACCCCGAGCCAGAGCCTGCACCCCAACCCCCTGCCCCAGCCCTCATCCCCCTCCTTTCCTCCAAACCCCTTGGTCCCAGCCCAGAGCACCCTCCTATACCCCAAACTCCTCATCCCCAGCCCCACCACAGAGCCCACACCCCCAACCAGAGCCTTCCCTTCTCCCCCCCCACCCCCTGCAACCCACTCTCCAGCCTGGAGCCCCCTCCCGCACCCTGAACTCCTCATTTCTGGCCCTACCCCAGAGCCCGCACCCCCAACCAGAGCCCTCACCCCCTCCCGCACCCCAACCCCAATTTTGTGAGCATTCATGGCCCACCATACAATTTCTATTCCCCGATGTGGCCCTCAGGCCAAAAAGTCTGCCCACTCCTGGTATAACATATTAGGGTGAAATGATACAAAGGGTCTCACTTAAACATGTTTAAACCTATGTTACTCCATTGACTTAAAAGGAGTTATTCTTGATTCTCACAAGTGTAAATGAGAGGAGAATTGGGCCCAAAATGTAGAATGCAATTCAGGCACATCCAGTTTTATTGTGTTTCATTATGGGGGAGGGCGGGATTAGGGGGGAGTGCAGGAGGATCCTAAGATGCATGTTTCACCATTTCCCCTCTTCAGTTTGCTCAGGAGTGATTGGGTCCAATAGCACTATCTAGCAGTGCAAAGACATGTACTCAGTGAGATCATTAGGCCCCAGCAGCTGTTAAGTGTTTTAAGTAGGCTTCACTGAAACTAGCCACAGCCGTAACTTGAATTTGAATCTGTGTCAGATGGTGTTATCCCGTAGCCACACAGACACTTCAACATCTTATTAAGCCTACTGTAGTAACATACTCCAGCTTGTTTCGATCACAGAAGTGCCAACAATTTATTGTCATTCTAGGTGCTTATTGGCATTGTCGTATCTCCATGGCTAAGGCATAGAGTTTAATTGTTCTTGAATCTGCGTGTGTGAGCACTGAGGATGCCAATCACAGCACCACAGAGAGCTAAGATTCACTTACTGCTGTCAGTCTGACAGAATCATCAGAGTAAATGGTCCTTAATGTGAGATTCTGTTTATTCTGTAGTGATGATTTTGCCTTTTGTTTCAGTCTAATGCTTTCTATTAATTAGAATTCATCATGCCATTTAACTGAAGTAGTTTCTTTTTACAGTGAAATTCTGAAAACTGACTTGTCATTTATGTACATGCTCTGTTTGCATGCTTGCCCTTTGAAGCGCAAGCGCTAATTTGAGCCCTTTGCTTTACCAGGCATCACTTTCTTACGCTAACATTTTGTATACATAATTATCTTTTTCCATCTCTGCACTGATGTTTAAATGAAACCTTAGGGATGTATTCCCATCTGATTGTGTGTGTTTACATGTTATGTTCAGTCACTTGTATTTGATGTCTGTCTTATATTATGTTTAATAAATAAGCTTTGTATCTTGACAAAGTTCTTAACTTTTATTATTTCAGTGACGTTAGGTGCCAAACCTGCATAGACCCTTTTGAAAATCCCATCTTTAGGCACCTAAATACCTTTGAAACTCTGGCCTTTGGACACTTCTGAAACTTGTCCCTGCCCCTAGGTATGATAGATACAAGGGAGCTTTTGAACTAGGAAGATAGGTATTCTATAAATAACTAATTATGGGAGAACAGACCTATCAATCACTGTTTTCATTTTTTTAAAGAAACATAATGGCATCAGGTGGATCCTGAAATCAGAAACAGGGATGACTGTTTGAAAATTCATGAAGAATGAGAGAGAGAGAGTGTGTGTCCAGACACTCCTATTTTAATGAGCTGCTATTAGTCAACTCCAAAGAAGGAGCCAAACTCTGTGTAAACATAAACTGGTTTTGGGCTACGGAACTGTTGCTCAGTTAAATTAAAAATCTGCCTTTCTAATTTGAAGAGCGGCCAGCTGATGCATTTCATAGATTTGTCATCTTATCCCATTAATTGCTGGTAAAGGTGGTGCAGGTCAGATTTGTCTTATTCAGTACAAAATATTTCTGTGTTCATGACTACAGCATGTTGATTGTTAAAGACTTAAAGGCATATTCAAATGACTAGGCCACTGGTGAGGCCATATATTTAGCATCTTTTGGAGCTCAAGAAGAAAGAACTCTAAAAATGGGCAAATCTATGCAGATACAAGAAGAACTGAAATGGGTTTCTACCAGAACGTGAACAGAGGCGAACTGTTTTTACACATGGAATGTGTGCTGAGGTTCAAAAAAGCTGGATTGCTTCATACATCTCAGTTCTATCTAGTTGGGTTTTCCCACTCCTTCCCTACTTTTTTTCTTTTAAACCAGCAAAAGCATCCCTGTGGGGTGTGGTGGGAGAGGGGGTAGTGAGGGTAAGGAAACCCTGATAATTCAAAAATGACATGTCTTGTTTTGTTGAAAAACAAAAACATGTGAACAATGTTGAAAGCAACACAACCTGTGTACTCTTTTTTGTAACTTTTCATGGAGGGAAGATAAAAACCTCAAGAACTTGGACCACTCTACTGGAAGGTATTTGAAATTTCAAAGACAAGCCCAATCTCTCTCTCTTTCCCCTGCCCCTCCCATCTTGATACCTTAACCCAAGAATCTCAAATAAGCCTTGGAGAAGTATTCAGAGTTTTGGATGGTTAGTGTAAACTTCTGAAGCTTACTCAGCATTAATTGAGTTTCAGTATTTTAAAAAGTAGTGGCAGATGAATTTTCAAATAACAAATGGTAAAGGGGATACATAATTGCCAACATCTGGAAACACTTTCCGGAGACTGTCTCCCTCGGCTTGAAAGACTGAGCTCCATCCCAAGCAGCAAGGTCTATACGACTTTTAGCACTGTAGCTGGAGCCCTGCTAGCATGAGTCTCTGGATTCAGGCTGGGAAGCTTGCTCCTAGATCCACTTAAGTTGGACTCAGGTTATGCCATCACAAGGCCTATGCCCTTTGCAGAGGTTCAAATTTCACCCAGTAGAGCATAATATAAAGAGGCAGCAGATCATTTCAGTTATCATATACTGGCTAGCATGTGTTCCACTACCCTTTACAAGATGGAATCTCAAGTACTTGTCACCTACTTTAGCTCCTGGCCCCCAAAGAAGACCTAAATCTTAATATTCCCACAGATAACCAAGATTCTCCTGATCTTGGAGCAGAAGGTCCCAATTATATCTCTGTTTCCAATCATGAAGTCACTGTGGCCACTAAGGATATGTCTGTGCAGAAGTCTGGAGTGAGTGGAAGTGAGAGTTCCAGCCTGGGTCAACAGACCCCAGCTAGCCGGGCTCAGGCTAGTGCTCTAAAAATAGCTATATAGAGAGTGCTTTGAAGCTGTGGTTGGGCTCTGAAGTCTAGGGAAGGGGGTGGGCATCAGAGCCCAAGATCCAGCCCAAGCTGGAACATCCACTGCTATTTTTAGTGTGCTACCATGAGCTCTGCTAGCCCATCTCTCTACTCGGGCTGAGAGGCTTGCTCTCTGCTGCAGTGTAGACATGTAGTTATGCAGCCACGGATTTATTTCAGAGTGTGGTCTGTTCACTCTTTGAGTGCTGGAACAGCACTATTGTTTAGAAAAGGCAAAGAGATGATTTCATACAAAATCAGCAATGTGCCCAGAAAAAAAGTTGTTTGGGTATGGGTATTGTTACGCTTATAAGAAGTACATGGAATCTTTTAAAGGGGATAAAGCAATATGCCCTGTTTATTGAGGGTACAATTTAGGCATTGAAATCAGCATGCTTACCACCCCCTCCCCCGCCCCTTCCCCCCCCCCAAAAAAAGAAGGGTCTGCAGCTGGATCTTATGGATCTTATAGTCCTTAGTGTTGCTCGGTCCATTCCGGTGGCCAGCTGAAACTGCACACGAAGGAGGTGAGCTGGGCCTCTGTCAAACACGTTCGAAGCTCTGATGTTGATGCAGCATGAACCCAAAGTCCCATGGCAATACACCCTTCTGTTTTAGTGATAAGTTCCCATACAAGTCTTTGCTGTGACACGCCGGAGCTGTCAATCACAAGGTATTCAAGGTTGCTCTTAATTAGTATTATTTTGAGTTGTTACCGGGAGGATCTGCAGCTGTTTTTTATTTGTCCCTTTGGCTCAACTCCTTATCTCGTCCTTGGGGTGTATGCCTTGCTTTAGAGTCGTCAATCTGCCATCCGTGTGATTGATAATAAAGTTGGTGCCTCCTGACTCCTCCACTCCCTTCTTGACCATCCAGCCCAGTTGTCATTTCTCCGTTCATTACCATACATTCTTCACTCACACCAAACAGTAAATAAGGCATAATTACATAGTAATGGGTATAAATACATTGTTCAATCCATCCCTACTGTATCAATGTAGCTACTGTGTGGTACTGCTAATGAAAAGAGTAGTCACTTGCTTATTTCACAGTAGTTTCATTTAGTACCTTTCAGTAGAACAAAACTGACTGAGACATTTTTCTTTCTCCTAGAATAATGATTTCATTTCAGCAGTCACATGTATTTTTTAAGGTACGGATGATGTGACATATTATCCCGTGTAAGTGTTTGGCTGAGGGATTTCACCAAGGTTGTATAATCAGGCTCAGAGCTATTAAATATTCTCATGCAGTCCTTTTCTTTCCTGTTTCAGTTTGACTCTAGTTGGTTGTAAAGTGTGTCAGGCCTTTTAAAACATTAATTTTCAATATATACTAACACAAGGCATTTTTAATTAAGAAGACACTTTGGGGAAGGAGTGTATGTCATACTGGTTGTGTTTCTTTTACTGGTGAAGATAGTTTATATGAAGTAAAAATATCTTGCATTTTTGTAAAACCCTCAATCTGAAGATTTCAGAGCACTTTACGAGGTTAATCAATTTAGCCTTAAAATTCCCCCCGAATGTAGGCAAATATTTTCACCATGTGATGGAGTGCATAGCCTATGCTGACAGAAAAAAAATTAACTGTGGCCAGACAGCAATTAGTGCACCCAATTGCACATGGAGGGTATGCCTGGCTGGAGAGGAGCTGGGTGGCTGAATTAAGGATGAGTCCCAGCTGAGGGGAGGAGGGTGATTAATAAAGAAAGGACTTCAGAGTAGCAGAAGGACTTTGGAATAGCAGAAGGGAGGCAGGAGACCCAGGAGAGAATAGGCCTTGAGATCATCCCACAAGATGGGAGCTCTGGCAAAGGGCCAGGAAGGACACTGAGAAGTCACAGGGGTTGAGCAAGATTCTGTGGTGAGCTGACAAAAAGGCAAGACCCCAAGGAGGCAGCTTGCTGATCCTGTTTCCAGAGGAAAGAGACACAGAAAGGCAGGCTGGGAGACAGCCCTGGGAGGTGTTCCTTGGTACCAGAGCTGGAAAGACCTCTGCAGAGCCTGGAAAAGGGTGAAGAGTCTGCAGGGGGAAAAAACCTGGAGACAGGCTAGGTAGGAAGTAGTCCATGGAGGCGGCAAGGAGTATGAGGAAGCAGACCTTAAGAACTTGCTATAGGGTCTCCAGGCTGGAATTTAGGCTTGGTCTGTACTAGAAAACTAAGCTGCTTTAACTATTTTGGTCAGTGGTGTGAAAAATCCACACTCGTGAGTGGCATGGTTAAACTGACTTAAGTCCCAGTGTAGATAGTGCTAGGTGGATGGAAGAATTAACCCATTGACCTAGCTATCACTTCTCAGGGAGGTGGATTACCTATACTGATGGGAGAATCCTTCCTTTTGGCATAGGTAATGTCTACACTGAATTGCTACAGTGGCGCAGCTGCAGCATTTTAGGTGTAGACAAACCCTGAGAGTAGAGGGAGGGCCTGGGTTTCTTTACTGGCCCCTGAGGAAGGTGGCATGAAAGCCCCCGATATAAAGTGTTTGAGGACCACTAAGCCCATGGTTGGGCCAAAGACCTGGTGTAAGGTCATTAGATTATTTGATGGGACTCTTATACCCTGGAAGGGATGGGTGGGCCTTTAAATTTGCCAGACTCCTGCTAGCCAGAGGAAGATATGAAGGATTCAAACTTTGCACAGAGTTCAGCACCCTCCCCTTCTCAGTAGCTGGGGGATTTGACTTCTCACCAGGAAACTGTCTATGGACCTTGTTAGCGGTCCATGTTTTGTGTCATGTTTTGGCCACTGGCTGGAGGGTGTCAGATAAAATCTTGAAGCTGAGTGACTGGCTCATTTGAGATAAAGGGTTTGTTTTTCAGATACAAGCCTCCACTTAGCAATTACTCTTGGCACACTTTGAGGCAGCCACACCTGTGCAAAAAAGGTGTTTTTGCACCCTCTCCTCCCCCCCAAAAAGTGTTGATAGCTGCAGATACAGGTGTTGGAATTTAAAAATGTATGTGCAGGTGTTTAATGCACGAGAGTGAGGATGGAGAAAGTGAAGGCTGGGATATGAATATGGGACCTAAATCTCCTAAAAATGTGTATCACTGAATTATAATAATGTCATAATATTACAATTTTCCCCTATCTTTAGCTCAGCTTAATTATGCTATAATGCTGTAATAGCATTTTAGAGGATTATTTTTTAAGAGATGGACTCTTGTGGTGTATAAAATCTAAAGGTAGATCACCTACTAGATTAGAATAGGTTTCTTCATGACAGATTGCTTGGCTGTTCTATAACTAGGGCTTCTGATTTTTGGTTTTAACCATTAAACACTGATTAAAAAAAACCCTTGACTTAATTCCCCCCCCTCCATGTTTATCCAATGAACACTGGAAAAACATTGGAGATGTTTACTTGTATCTAAGGGCTCGTCTATACTATGCAGTAATGCAGACTATGGGTGTGTGTGTGTGTGATTTCTAAAGCAGACTAATGTGTTGTGCATCAATTGTTCTGTGTAGACCCTGGTGTGTAATAAATGTAATGTGCTTTAATGTAGTGCTCTTTGAAACAGTACTATGTTAAAGCATACCAGGAAACATTACAAAGATACTCATAACACTGTATATACTGGTCTAATGAGTAATATACATTACTTGTTAGAATATATACAAAGAATCCTGAAAAACTGAGATTTTTCTGACACATACCTGAAACTCAAACCTGCCAGAAAACAGAATCCGTACTTGTAACATGCTAACCATAGCTACCAGGCATGTCAGTCTGCTCTTTTTCTCCTTCCTCCCCTCTCCCCACTCACTTTATTAAATCGTCTGGGGGAGCCAGGAAGGCAAGCAAGTAGTAGAGGGAAGAGAGAGAGTGGGTGAGAGGGAGAACTTTCACTGCTCAGTAAGGAACTTCTCAACATGGGGAGGAGGAGCTACATCTGATGTTGCAAATTCACCACTCAGCAAAGGGGAGCTTCACTTATTCATCTTATAAATAGTTCATGGGTTCAACCTAGTTCATCAGTGAGAACTGAGTTCCTAGCCGCATCTTTTATGTGGTTAGCAATGTTTAACGGGTTTGGATTTGGTCATCTTGACTTGAAGCTCAGGTGGAAAAAATGTTACTTTCATTTTAAAAGATCCAATACCTTTGTATTCGTGTCCTTCTGCATCACTGCTAATTGCTCTAAAGGTGAGTCTGAGGAGCACTGTCTGGAGCTGATCGCTGGCAGGCTGCCACCAACAGGAAAAAATGTGCCCCACCACTCTTCTCTATGCACTAGAACAGGGGTAGGCAACCTATGGCACACGTGCCAAAGGCGGCACGGGAGCTGATTTTCAGTGGCACTCACACTGCCCAGGTCCTGGCCACTAGTCCGGGGGGCTCTGGATTTTAATTTAATTTTAAATGAAGCTTCTTAAACATTTTAAAAACCTTATTTGCTTTACATGCAACAATAGTTTAGTTATATATTAAAGACTTATAGAAAGAGACCTTCTAAAGAACGTTAAAATGTATTACTGGCACGCAAAACCTTAAATTAGAGTGAATAAATGAAGACTCGGCACACCACTTCTGAAAGGTTGCCGACCCCTGCACTAGAATGATACACAATTCTTTCTTGATTGTCTGTCTGTAGCTCAGTTGTCTGATACTGTTCTCCAAAATTGGATCATATCCATTGTCATCAATCCTAAGCCCTGCACTCCTGTCTGCCAGGTTGCCACAAGTAGAAATAGATTTCCTAAATAGAAAAGGGACTGACATATGGTGACCCTAACATCTGTGGTAGTGGCTTATGAAGTGGTTTAGTGTGCTAGTCGTTTATTCGTGGCTGGGTTGCTGAATGGCCTATTAATTAGATGTTTGTTTACCTTTCTTGGAGAACACCATGTGCAAACAGCTATTTGTGAGGAAACCCTTCCTGTGTATGCCACCTGCCAGATGGACTGAAGACATGTTAGCAAAATCTAATTCAAGATCACACTTGATTTCACAAGCTGTGGAAAATTCTCCCCCCACTTCTCATGTATTTATTTGGGAAGCCTCGCACAGTGCAGGAAGCTTAATCAATATAGGAAGGAGTTCTGAAACTTCCTCTAATGGCACAACCGGCCATTCAGAATGGTGCTCCTCAGATGTGTGCTAGAATCCTGTGTCAGATCTTCAAAAGGTAGCATATACTCTGGTGCTGAGGTTTCTGTGTGTGCTTCTGGCACTTCAACAACACCAGTTACAAGATCAGAGGTGAAGAATGCTAATAACTTGCAAATTCCCACCCTCAGACAACTGTTGATTACTTCAGGAGGCCTTATTCACTGGATGACAACTGTTAAAGGGTGAATGTAAATAATAATAATCTGCAGGCTAAAATGGGAGTAAAAAGCAAACACAGTAAGTTATTTTCTTTTGTTCTATCTTTTTATGTCTATGTTTCATTAGGGCTTGTCTTTGTTCCCATTGAAGTGAATGGCAAAACTGCCATTGACGTCAATGGGAGGAAAGTCAGGATCTGTATGAACAGACTAACATGAACGTTGCATTAGCATCTTTAGTTTAAAGCTTCTCAAACTGAGATGTGTGACACCTTCCTAGTGGGTGGGCAGGATTTGCAAGGTACGTGAATTTTTTCCCTAGTTCAGGTGTAAAACAAATGACAAGAAGGCTGCGATTAACAGGAAAAGTTACAAAAGGAATCGTCAGAAAGCTTGGGGGAATCCACTGTTCCAGTTCAGCCTAGTGTTCCTAGAGGCATGTCTCCTTGGGGGGGGAGGCACGACGAGGCAGCATCCTGGATGAATTGGGAGGGATTCTTTGTTTAGAACAGACTTATTGTGAATATGTAGGGATATGTTATGGATAAATCTTCCCACCTAAGGGGTGTGTTGCTTCCTGCATCACATCAAATGGGAATTCACTGCTTGTGCTGTAATATCCAGATATAGGGACTATAAGGGATATTGTGCTCTGACCCATACAGAGGATAAGATGCCTGTGTGACAGGTTCGGTCACAGAAACCCCCTTGGGACTGTCATCTGCCGTGCTGAAGTTACCTCTGAGCCCGTTTTCCCTGCCAGCTTGGGATTCCAGAACCCTGTCTTGTTGAGCTAGACACGCTACTGTGCTGCAACACAGACCCAGGTCTGGTCCATGCCCCCAAAGCTGCAGACCTTAATCAAAAACTGCTCAGTGGGTCACCTATCTCCAGCACCCAGACACCCAGTTCCCAATGGGATCCAAACCCCAAATAAATCTGTTTTACTCTGTATAAAGCTTATACAGGGTAAACTCATAAATTGTCCGCCCTCTATAACTGATAGAAAGATATGCACAGCTGTTTGCTCCCCCATGTATTAATCACTTACTTTGGGTTTACTAATAAACAAAAGTGATTTTACTAAGTATAAAAAGTAGGATTTAAGTGGTTTCAAGTAATAACAGACGGAGCAAAGTAAGTCACCAAGCAAAATAAAGCAAAAACAAGCAAGTCTAAGCCTAATACATTAAGAAATTGATTACAGGTAAAATCTCACCCTCAGAAATGTTCCAATAAGTTTATTTCACAGACTAGACTCCTTCCTAGTCTGGGCCCAATCCTTTCCCCTGGTACAGTCCTTGTTAGTTCCAGCAGCCATCTTAGGTGGAAAGCAGGGGTTTTCTCATGACTGGCAGCCCCCTTTGTTCTGTTCCACCCTCTTTTATAGCTTTGGCACAAGTCAGGAATCTTTTGTCTCTCTGGGTCCCCACTCCTCCTTCTAAATGGGAAAGCACCAGGTTTAAGATGGATTCCAGTATCAGGTGACATGTTCACATGTCCTGTGAGCTTCAGCCTCCATTCTTCCAGGGCTGGCCCGCAGGCATCCAGGAAGGTTTGCAAGTAAACAGACCATTTACAACCAATTGTCCTAGTCAATGGGAGCCATCAAGCTTCCAAACCACAATTAATGGCCCACACTTTGCATAATTACAATAGGACCTCAGAGTAATACTTCATATTTCTAGCTTCAGATACAAGAATGATACATGCATACAAATAGGATGAACACACTCAGTAGATTATAAGCTTTGTAATGATACCTTACAAGAGACCTTTTGCATGAAGCATATTCCAGTTACATTATATTCACACTCATAAGCATATTTCCATAAAACATTATGGAGGGCAACATCACAGCCTGCCACTAATATGAGCTAATGGAGTACTACTTTCAGCCTCCTGTATAGTGACTGTAGTGTTGGGGAGTTAAGGTTTGTAGTCCCGCTCTCCCGTGTGAGAGAGATGTATGGAATTGTGCACAGATTTTACAGAGACACAAACACAACACAAAATGCATGGCTGTACAGAATTGGGTGCTGAGGAGTTAGAAAAGGGGAAGTGGAAAAGGATAGCCTACCTCTTATGCTCTTCGGTTAGTTTTCTTGCTGCACTCACCTGTTTGATCCCTTACAACATACATTACATTGGCTTACACCCTTTAGACTTTATAGGGCAAATTCCTAACACCTAGAAAATTAGGTTAATATAACCGTCGCTCAGGGGTGTGAAAAACCCACACTCCGGAGTGATGCAGTTAAATTGACCTAACCCCCAGTGTAGACAGTGCTAGGTCGATGGCAGAATTCTCCCATTGACCTAGCTGCTGCCTCTCAGGGAGGTAGAATACCTGTGCCGAGGGAAGAAGCCCTCCTGTCAGTGTAGGTAATGTCTACACTGTAGCGCTATGGCAGCTCACCAGCAGTGTTTAAGTGTTGACCAGCCCTGAGTGATGTATAAGGGATGGGGGAGTGTGTGTGTGTGTGTGTGTAAATTACATATTAGCATGTGAGTTTAAGAGTTTGTCTACATGGCAAGGTAGTGGAGAACAAGCTAGGGTGTGAATGTAAAGTGCAGCACTAACTCCCCATGTGGACCGTCTTACTCCTCACTAAAAGCGGCTGTGTGCGGTTTAGCTTAGTCCACTTTTAGGCTTTCTGAGTCAAGGAAGCCATTTCATCTACAGAAACAGAAGACCAGCTGGACAGAGAGGAGGCAGGTGAGACTTTGTCTTCTCTAAAGGACTTGGACCAAATCCATGTCTTGCAAGGATGGTGAGATCAGACACGAGGTCTGCAGCTAGGGAGTGCTCCTGGGAGACCCAGAGCTAGGAACAGTGATCAGTCCAGAGGGCTTAGCAGCCCATGGGATTCAGTGGTTGGATCCAGTCACAACAGACATATTTGTTCAGAGGGCAGGACTGGACCATGATATGTGATATGAAGACTTGTGATATGAAGACCTTATCTTTCCAATGTTTCAAACCTCTAAAAACAAAATAGAACTTTTTTTGCAAAGAAATTTCAAGCCATCTTTATGAAGGAGACGAAAAAGGGGGAACTCTCATAAGTGAGTCGCAGTTCACCTTGTCTCAAAAACCAGGAACTTCTTGGGGAGGGGAGACTCACACCTAAAAGGAACACCCTCAGAAGTACTCTTTAAATCCTCAGTGCTAATTCCTTGTGGCCCCAGGGAATCCCAGACAGAAATAGAAGTGCAAAGGAAACAGTGTATAGTTGGTTCTCATGAAAACAACTGGTGTAGTACTTAGTAAAACCTGGTTTCATGTCAGTGAAGCTTCAAGAGGTCTGTGCCCGTAAAATTGAACCCCCTGGGAGCTGATGGCCAAGCACAGAGCTGACAGCACAATAACCTCCTGAGAGCTTGGCTTGTTCATGCAACAAGACGACCTAGGAACAATGCAATAAACTTCACCATAGAGGTCACTGAAGACACCCGTTGTAATACATCCAGTTTAAAAATAAAGATAGGCTGCAGTAAATGCAAAAGAGCAAAGCCTGGGTGGAACCTGGAAGTTAGCAAGTGCAACCCTACTTAGAAAGACTCCCTAGAAACTTCCTTCGTCTCTCCTAGATTTTTCTTATTGGGCCTGATACAAAGTCTATTGAAGTGCATAGGAATTTTCCATTGATATCAATGGGCTTTGGATCAGGCCCGCTGAGAAAATTTAGGGTCAAAACTTGAGCGTGGCTAGACTTTTGTAACTCCCGCTGAAGCTTGTGGGAATTATAGCTGCTCAGAGTCCGTACCTTCTATGTTCTGAAATACTTTGGAATGACTTGCAGTCAGCCATCACCTACTAACTATAGGTATCTTATAGTCTGGTCCGAGCTACCTGCTTTCAATAATAAGTTTAAAAAAAAAAAAAAGCCTACCACTTAGCTCCCACTTTCGTAGCTGCCCATGCTGATTTTAAAAAACTTCATCCCTGCTTTAGGATTATAAATTGTTAAAGAAAGAAGTAGTTCCTTCCAGCTAGGTAAACCTTTTGCCTCATGACAGGAGTCCTTTTTGCCATGAAATTTAGTAGACTGAAACACTCACCACTATGGACTTCCACAGAGATCAGTCCAATTTCATGCTAGTGTAATGACGTTAGTATTCTTAAATTAACCACAAGGTGATAATGAAGGATGCTGAGCATTCCATGGTATCAGAATTTTCTCCTCACCATTTCTAAAAGACACAATTTAGAATATGATCGTACATTCTGCATACAGAACTACCATTGAAGCTCATTGCACTTTTGAGTGCAGTTTGGTTGTAAAAGCCACATGAGAACACACAATATTTTCCCATGACACACATTGGGCAGTATCAGATGTTTATTGCATGGCAATAGAAAACAACCTATCGCTTCAGAAGCAGAGGAGAAAAGGCAACTGCAGGAAACAATGGCTTGGTTTGTTTCCTTTTGGATTTTCTGTTGTTGATCCTATCTCCCAATCATTGCAAATAGCTAGCGGGCTGAGATACCTGCATCATGGATATTGAAAGCTCTAGATCTTTATCCTGCTAGAACTTTGTTTAGTGCTTTAATGATATTAGAGATTTTAGGTATGGAGTTGTTTATGGTCTCCATGCTATTGAAAGAGAACATCTTCTATTTTCATAGTGGGTAAGCTTTTCAAAAGCACGTAAATGACTTAGGAGGAGCCTATGTTTCACTGACAGTCATTGGGACTTAGGCTCCTAAATCAATTAGATGCTTTTGAAAATTTACCCAGGCGTCCATGAAAGAACGCATTTTTAGCTTTGTATCAAAGGTGGTGGCTGTATCCATACAGTATTTCGTAGTGACCAGAACAATTGCTTCCAGAGTACCGATTGCACTGATTTTCTGTATTGCACTCAGTTTAATATATTCTACCGTGCGAGTGTAAAGTGATGTGGCACTATTGCATTCCAGAAACAACAGAGAATTGGATGGTCCCACAAAATTGAATGGTATGCAGTTTTACACCTGAGGCTTTTTTGGAGAGCTAATGACTGGTGCTTTGTATTGGCCATCGGTTCAGTTCCCACTTTTTCATTCTCCAGTCTGGTTGGCTCAGGCTAGATATCCTACGGAGATGGCAGGCTCAATGCTTGGAGGGTGGAGGCAACAACCCCCAAGACCTATTGAGTGAGAGTTATTAATGGGCTCAGAAGGGAGTTGCACCTAGTGGTACTTCTGAGACAAATATAGAATCACAGGGTTAGAAGGAACCTCAGGGGTCACTTACTCTACCCCCTGCCAAGAAGCAGGATTTGTTGTGGCTAAACCATTCAAGACAGACTATCCAGCCTTCTTTTGAAAACCTCCAGTGAAGGAGCCTTCCACAATCTCCCTAGCCAGTCTGTTCCATTGTCCTACTGTTCTTATAGTTGGGAAGTATGTATCACACTGCAGCCTGTGCTGGAGTCTGGTGGTGGCTGTGCTGGTGACAGGGTTGAAAGAAGGAAATTCTTGGGGTTGCAACAAGGAGACAGAGCACCCCTTTTTAAGGAGGGACAGTGATCCCCTTGTTTAATAAGGAATACTTACCTGGCATGAGTTGGGATACCCAGTCAAGCAATCTAAGCCATTGGTGCCAGTATGCTGAGCATTTATTTTCTACAGTGCACAGGAAAAACAGAGGTAACCTATGTTAGTTGCTGAGTTGTGGGCTAGCATTTGTTGCATTTCCTTCAGCTGTTCATGGTCACACTAGTGGTTTTTCGTGAACATTTTGAAGGCTGTTGTGCTGCAGCCACACTTTGAACAACAGCATCATTTTTTTCTTTTAAATAATGCTCTGCAGGGGAATAAAGGTGCCCTCGAGAAATTCACATGGGACCTCATTTACTAGCATTGCGAAATTCAAATCCAGGGGGTCACATCCACAGGAGCTTATTGTCAGGCTGTGCTTTACCAACAGAAAAAAAGTTTCCATGGTAACTGTGTAATGAATCTGCTGGAAAATGTTTTCCAAAAGAACCCCCCCCCCCCCCCCCCGGATTAAACATTTGTGAAGCTATGCAGCTTTGATGCTGTGGCTATAATACCTCATGGCAAAGCCTGAGATTTTTAACATGTCCCATTACTTTCAAAGATATGTACACAAAAGAATCCACACAACCAGGTTAATGGATCCAGTTTTAAAGGAAATAATATTTAATGCTAGAGCATGTGCTCTCCCTTGCACTTTTTCTTTCCTTTTGCCCAGAAACTCAGTGCTGCTGTTCTCTGGCACTTTATAAATCTGTGGTAGCACATTAGTACTGTAACAAATCCAAGTTGTTGATTTTAGCATCACTCAACATATTTGTTTCACTTTCCAATGTACTACAAATTCTAAGCTTTCATTTTCTTTCTGTTGCCAAGATACAAGCATCAAATAATTGTCCTCTATTGTTTCTTAATGGTGTGTGTGTAAAATGTGTGACAAGTTTTTTTTTCCTGCTAGTTCTTTACATTAATAAGTCAGGTCTCCTTTATTTCCTACTTCTACAAAGATCCTTTGGGCAGCTATAGAGCTTGTATGATCATATTACAAATACCAAGGAAATTTAATTCTGAGGAATTTAGAGGGGAAAGAATTTTTAGACCTGCTGTTGAAAGCCTTTTTTTAGCTTTGCTTTTGTTAATAACTTTATTTAACTCAAATGCCTCACAAATAGTTGGGAAAAGAGATCCGTTGGTTAAACATTCAGCACACCTGTATCTTTAAGGGATGAGAGAACTTCCTCTCACTTCTCTGGTCCACCAATGGCCAAAACAAGGAAGATACAACTACTTTATGCTGATGTACCTAAGGAAAAAACAGGTAGAAAACACATAGCTATGGATGCTGTCATTATGCATCTTGTATTTTCCACTGAATGCATCCGACGAAGTGAGCTGTAGCTCATGAAAGCTTATGCTCAAATAAATTGGTTAGTCTGTAAGGTGCCACAAGTACTCCTTTCTTTTTATGCATATTGTGTTTTTCTACATCGTCGTGACTTAATGCGGTGTGTCCCTTCTGCAGAATTTGCGGACTTCTCTATCATTGTCAGACACTTTACAGAACACTTGCTGTTGTTGACTAAATTACTAAATGTCAGTGATCAATAATGGGCATCTTTCAATACCTTTGCTAAGGGTGAGGGGTAGACTTAGTCCTCCCGCTCATAAAGCACCCGAAGGCAAATACTGTTGAACTGTTCTAAAATTAGTGCATTTTGCTCTGCATTTGTTTTCATTAGGACAGTGTCTGGAAACAGAGGACATTGTCATTCCATTATTTTCTTAATGCTTTTATACAGTGTGGTGGGGAGTCTGGACCTGCTTCCTGTGGAACTAATAAAAACAAACTAGCTCATTTGTGTGGATTCAATGCCTTTATTTTTCCATGCATCCCTATAAGAGATGCAGTTAGCATTTGGAGTCATCACAATGGCCACTTGCTATTTGCAGAACAAGCTGTTTGTTAATGGATGCACTGAAAGGAAATTTAGCAATTAAGTGACAAGTGTGGATGCTGCTGTTCTGCTTCTTAAAAAGAGCCACATCCTATAGATTTTTAGCCTTTTATTTGCAACTCTGGCTTATTTTTAATAAGGTCTTTTCAGTACTTTGCAGGAGTGTAAGTTGAATGGCATCCAATCATGATAATTTCCGCAGCTTTTTCCATAATTAGGTTCTATCATTTTAGCTGTGAAGATATTTTTATATACATTTTTTTTCAGAAGCAGGTAGGTAAATTTAGAAACATAGAAATGCAAACACCAATGTGATCTGAATCCTCCATTGCTTCCCCTTTTCTTATATCCGATTCAGCTGCCCAGTTTGGCCATAATGCAGAGTGGAGTTTTTTTTCTACCCTTTGAAAATACGATGGTGTTGCTCAGAAGTTGGTAACTCTTGCTTTTGGATTGTTGAGCCAAAATGTAGTGTGAATCAGTGTATAAATTTGATTCAAGGTGACATTTCTGAAATCAACCACACTTCCATTATGCCCACCAACAACCTATGCTGAGCTTGAGTGCTCCAAAATCAGATGGAAAAACACGGACATTCTGTGTTTGTTTCCAATACCGGGTTGAATAGGAAGCAGTTTCAAAACTGAGCCATTCATATTTGCATCTGGATACAAAGCACAGCCCGAGATGATAGGCTTAGGAATAGCATGGCGCTTCGAATCATGGCCTCTCCAGTCTAATATAAGAAAGGTGACTCAAACTTCTAATATAACATGCACTCAAATGAACATGCTCAGTGAATCAATTTATTTTTTGACAGTTGGGTGGATGATTGAAACAAAGCAGAAGAACGTCCTTAAAGAAAAATGTACATTGATAGGCTCAAACCAAAATTTGGAGCCAAATCTTGAACTTTGAGAAAGTTCAGATTCTTTGTAACTGGGTTTCTCTCCAGTGGGATCTAAAATCTAGATCCAAGTATTTGAATCCCATAGATCTAGGGGGACGAAGAGTATCTGGGAAATATAGAGGACACAATACAATTCAGAGAGTTGGGCAGGACCATCTATAGATTTACCCCCAGCAGTATTAGAAGCCTCAGACTCTCTTTATACAGGACTGTCCATAGCCCTACTTCTGTCAGCAGAAGGTGGTAATTTCAATAGTGAATAGTTTCTCTTCTGAACCCCTTTATGTTTAGTGTAAACTTCATAATCTGGAACTTCCTCGGTTTTACAGGCTATAAGACTTTATCATTCTCTGGGATATTTTTCATGCCCCAGAATACAGACTGAGGTTCTAACACTCCATATTATGCAAGTGCTTCTGAGAGAGACTGCAATCTGGAACAGGAGATTACCAGAACCTACAGCATCAGGTAGGAGAACCCAGCTGTTACATCCCAGTTCTTCTGCGTGGGGGAAACGAAGTGCAAGTAGGGAACTGTTGAAGTTACCCAATTGCCCCCAAATATCGAAAGTTTGGGCTTGGATAGGGGCAGAGGATCCAAAGCTGTTAGTTTAACCTTAGCTTCAAAGACCTTTTTGATTCTTCACCCGTGAATTTGGAGCCACCAGTGGAATTGCAGTAAAAATGGGCTTGTGCAGTTGAATCATGCACCAAACCAAGCTATTGTCCTGCAAATAACCAGCAGGATCCTGGAGTACTGTCTAGCCTGGGATGAGAGCTTCAGCTGCACCAGATATAGGTGCAAGGTTTAGATCTGGAGGCTGGGCTTTTCCAAGGAGCCTCAAAGAGTTGGGCACCTAGTTGTCTCAGGCTTCTTTGACAATCCCAATTAGAAGTCTTAAGTGTTGCTGGTTTTATAAGTGCAGGGTTTTTATTTTATTAGAAATGGTTTACTTATTTTTAGTTCATTTTTGAGTTAAAAATGACAAAAGCACTGTGAGGACTTGTACTGCTGAGTTGTCAGCAATGTAACGCCAGCTTTGTTTTCCACTAACATGTGGGAAACAAAGCACCTGTGTGTATTCTATGCAGGCCAGCCTAATACCATGTTTGCAGCATGCTTCACAGAGGTTCATGATTTCTAATGACTTTGCTTATCCAAAGGTCACCATCTGGAACTAACTCATCTGACTTTTTATTCTGAAGGAACAGATTGAGTATATTTAGAAATGTTAGACTCTCCCTAGCATTCTTTGTGATGCTACGTTACAGCATCACACTGAATTTCAATAAGGCAAAATTCACTTGGATTAATCATAAAATGAGTAATAACCAGAAAATAATAATATGATAGTCTGCAATATCTTCTGACTTGTTAATGGGAAGTCAAGATAGGAAGAGTGACTCAATGTCAGTTATGTGGTTACTTTTCTTGAGTTATTCAGTTTTCTTTGCATCTACTGTAGCTGCTTAAAGTGTGTTTTCAAGAATTAAAATGGTGTAGTGTTAAAATTTTACATGTTATAAACTTTACAGGTGAGGTTTAAAGAACACTAAGTGAATGGCAATTCATATGTAAAAAACATAGTGGAGCAGACGAGTGTTCCATCTAGTCCATTAGTGTCTCTCTTACTGTGACTGGTAACAGCTGCATCAGAGGAAAATACCAAAAACCCTTGTGGCCAATTATGGAATATCCTGCTCATTGGGACGTTTCTGTTTAAGCCCCTCAGAGACTTTTAGATTTTATTATTCCCTGCTGCTCAGCCTTGGACTTGACATCCTGGCCTGAGGCAAAGGATGTTGCTCACATCTCAAGCAGGAGTTGTCAGAGGAGAATCAAGAGACAATAAAGTAGAGTCCTATTTTATGGACCTGCCAGAGAGAGTGGTAATGGAGGGTAATTTTTTACCCTGGGACTAACTCCTTTTAGTAAGAAGCCATCTTGAGGAAGAATGTGGTGGGCCCCCTGAATTCAGTGGTGATTGGAAAAGAGGAGCCTGTCAGTTTCTGAAGGGGGAGCTGGGAGGCTAGGCTGAGGCAGATGAAGGCTGTAGGCACAGGCCACAGTAGTTGCATTTTCACAACTGAGGGGAAGTCCCTGCCCTTTGTCTGATGGTCTATTGGCAAAAGCTGCCGCTGATCAGGGGAGGCACAAGGGGCAGGGACCTTAAAGCGCTGCCATGGTAGTGCTTTAATGTGGGCTGCGTACAGGCTGATACTGGCTCATTTCCACCCCTGCATCCATCTATCATGGTTTTCCATTTGTTTGGACACAGAACTAAAAGATTCTGTTATATATTTTGATAACCTTTGAGTTGTTCAATCAACGTGACCTCAGCAACACAAGGCTTGCCTTTGGGTCAGTACAGGCAAGAAAATGCAAAATTGTAAGCAGTGCAACACAAAGGCTAGTGTAAGATGGTAGAGTGATTTGTATTTGTGTATATGTGTGTGTGTGTTTATGTACTGTGTGTGCACACATATTAATTTAACTTATTACACACACACAGCCATATTATATATTAATGTAAGGAGAAATGTAAACAGAATGTAATGTAATGTAAGGAGAAAGTAAACAGAAAAGCTCCCCAGCTTGGGGGTCTTTGACTGCTGGGTGCAGAACTTGATACTCCCCCTTCCCACCTCACAGGAAACTACTGTTTTAGCCCTTTTTCTGAGCTCTCATGCAAGGAGAGGGGAACACTGAAGTTTAACCCTTTATTCACTGAGAACTAGGTAGTGCCCCTCATCATCCTGTCCCAACTATGCATCTCTGCTTTTCATAAAATGTATTGCATGCCCAGCAGTTTTCATTGTTTCAGTGAGAGCTGCTGCATGTTCAACACTTCTGCTGATCAGGCCACTAATTTAGATGCCTAAATATAGACTTAAGCACCAAATTTTAGGCAAGAATTGAAAAATATCTTGGTGATACCTTTTATTTCTCCATTTAATTCTTATTTTGATCAGTTATAATAGGATTATCTCAGTGTTCAACATGGGGGGGGGGGGGGAATGCTTTTCAAACTAGCAAGAGGATATTTCTTTAAAATACCAAATCTGGAAAGAAATAGATATATTGTTTTTTATACTTTGAGTTTCCTGGATGCAGCAAAATTCCTCAGCTGATGACTGAAATCTCACTGTGAAACTGAAAGTTTCCTTTTGCCCACCTTTGTCAGTTGACATCTTCCTTGGGAATGTATTGTTTTCTCTGTTGTATACAGATCTCTGCTATTATCTTGAGAGCCTAAAGGATTAGTTGATGATGAAAACATGCAATTAATTCCTTACTCTCAGACTGCTGGGACCTCCAGCAAATGAAAATGTTTGTTCATTGACTTTAGTTAATGTAGTTCAGTTTTTCATCTCATGTGCAATTGGCTTTCAACCCACACTAGTGACCGCTTTCCTGTTTTTGTCATTGATGCAAATGGACTAAGCCATCTAATTTACAAAATAATCTGTTTTAGTACTAAATTACTCCAGTGTGTGCTAGATACATATTTGTGACATCCTGGGGAACAATTCAGACCAGTGGGGGGGGGCTGTGTCATTCCTGCCCCGCTACTTGGGTGCCTTACAACAGCTTGCTGAAGTAGCTCCCACCTGGGCCGCTCACAAACAGCTTTTCAGCATTCAAGCCACACTCTGAGTGTCGGTGTAACTGCAGCCTGCCATTTTCACCCTGGCTTTCACTGGCATTTGCTTATAGTGCAGGGTGACACCAACACACCCTCAGTCCTGGTTTTCCCCCCAGAAAATATGTTCTGTACTGCCCAGTCAGCTCCTTGACAGTACATATATTTTAAGTCCATTATTCCTTTAAGCTTATTATTTTAAATAGACTTACCCAGACAATTCAACTTAAAAACACTGGATTAAATAAAATAGTAGAACAAGTTTATTAAGTTTATCACAAAAAGAAATTGTAAGTGAGTACAAGTACTGAGGCATAAAAGTTAGAAAAGGTTACAAGAAAAATAAAGATAAAACTCTTACAAATGCCTAACTTAATAAACTATATTAGATTCAACCAAAATTTCTCAGCACATGCTTCCAGCAAGGTTACTGACCAAACTCTTCAGGTCGGGATCTTTTCTCCCAAAAGTTTCAATGGCTGTTTCCTTTTGTCTTCTCAGGCGTAGAGAATGCAATGGGCAGGGAGAGAGAGAGAGAGAGGAATGTCTTGGAGTGTTTGTCTCCCCCCTTTAAAAAACATTTCCAGCTGGAACTAGAGACAGTCAGTGTGGAAGGGTGTTCTCTGCTCTTTCTTTTTCACCTGTTTTGAGGTACCTTTGTTTTCCCTTGCTGCTTGATAACTCTGCTTATGGCTCAAATGCAAATCAAGGCATATATACACTTTTGTTCAAGACAGGCCTGTTAGACCAATTGGGTGCTACATGACTTTTGAACATCATACAGGGAAATCTTGTAACTTCACATACAATGTTGCCACACATTTTATCGGGACAGTACTGATCAGCAAATTGAGTTTTCAAATGATACCGTACAAGGATACCTTGAACAAAGATGAACACAATACTGTAGCGTGTGTAGGGGTGAATACTGGGGTGTATTCTGTCACAATATTGCTACCTGACTTTGCTCTGCTTTTGGGTCTTCCATTTAGTGCTGCAAGAGGTCAGGTCCATTGTCTTCTCTCTGAGTTCTAAAGAAGTCTTGCATTAGTGTATTGCTGCTGTTGGTTGTGGTCGTATTTGCAGTTGCACAAGTTTCCATGGTTTCTGTGCTTCTCCAAGCTTCCCTGTGAATGAGCATGCTCTTCTGCTATATTTTATGTCCATATTTGATGTAACTTCTTCCCCACATTGTCTGCACCGGGCATTGAGGCTTTCTGTTAGGCAGTTTGCTATCTCTGAGTCACCCAATGCTTCATACTGCTTCAGAGGTTTTGGACATTCTTCATCTAAGCAGGGTATATAAGTCTTTTGGATTTAGTGGCTGCTTTGTAGACTGCTTTGTAGATGCAAGTGTAGGCATTTTCTACAAGAGTATTATGTGGCAGGCACACTATATACTTCTCAGGCAGCTCTGAGTATTTTTTCCAGTCTGCTCTTCTGTATTTCCACCTCAATCTAGGGACAGCGCTTGCTGTGGATCATCATTTCTATCCAAGTAAGAATAGGCAGGGGGTGGGAGGGTGCTGACTGTGTGGGAGGTTTCGAAGAACTCTGCAGGAGGCTGATAACAGTTGGCTCCCTGCTGAAGTGACCCAACTGAGGTCAGGAGAGTAGCCCTGTTTCCACTGTTTGGAGAGAAAAAGGTGATTGACTGCCTAGAGGGAGGGAGGAGTGGGGGAGATAGATCATTTATAGAAGTCTAGGAGAGCCAGTCCATTTTTATCATATTCTCTGTAGCCCAATGAAAAGTGGTGGCTGTTGAAGTCCACAACATGGAGGGATGTTGAAGTATTGGTAAAGGTAGGGCGTTCCAGGGTTCATCAGGAGGTTTTTAAACATTCACAACTTTAAATTGAGTGAGTCTTTTTTATAACGTCCCAGTGAGGCGAAGTACTTGGTAAGGTCTCCATATCATCAGTATCTGATTTCATATAAATGGATCTGTCATATTTCCATGAAGAATGTTGTAGCCTCTTATTGTCAACCAACTGGCAAGGAAAGAATCAATATGCGTTTCTTGGAGACAGATAATGTTGACTCTGTGACAAGCTGCAAAATCCTATATTACTGACTTTTATCAAGCGCTTTTCAACTGACAGCCCCTCAACACTGAGTTGAAAGATGGAAAGCGAAGAACCAGCAAGTACCACTTGAGTACTACTGTAACCAGGATCCAGATTGTCCAGATTTGATCTACTATTTGCTGAGCAAAGGGTACTCATACAATGAGGATGTAGCAGCATTGTGCTTGTATTTATTGAGTATATTTAATCACTTTAATTTTTCAGAGCAGAACTGTACTTTAAGGGCCTTATTCTCCACTGCCTTGTGTCATCATTTGCACCTGTGAGGGTGTAAAATGCCACCAGCTCATACTATTTCCCCTCGCTCTTGTGCTCGTGGTAGCATTTTATACTCATAGCACAGGTGTATACTCATAGCACTATGTTCAAGGCTGTAGAGATGCATGCTCTGAAAGTACCAGGTAGTATCCCTTTTTTAGCAAGGATTTTTCTCTCCAAGTGCCTGGAAGTGCTGCTGGCTGATAGAGTGCTGTGAAATTAACTCTACATATAGGTTGACCAGTGGTCAAAATTTTTCATTTTCAGTGTTCTGAGAAAAAGGTTAGAATTTTCCATAGCAAATTTTGACAAACCTTATTTTTTAAGTGGTCCACGGGGGAAAAAATATTCCATTTTCTGGCTAGCTCTACCCACAATGTCAGACTACAAATACACTTTAATTGGAGTCCTATTCCTAAAATTTCTTGCAATCCTTTTTGACAATGTTTTGTTTTATTTTTTGCCAACTGCAGGCATGACAGAGTGGAAAAATCTGCTTTTTTTCCTCTTGCTTTCATTCTTAAGTTAACAGCTGCATCTTGAACCACTTGAAATTCGTTGTCTCATGCAGTGATCATCCAGTGTGTGAGGCTGTACAGTGCAAATGTTTCTTATTTACTGATGTCAGATTAGTGCATTCCCAAAGGCACACAAACAGCTGTTAGTGTGCTGTAACCTGATTGTGTTAAATAAATTTGAAGTAAACACCTGAAATTGTGAGGCTGAGCAATTATTTCAGAGCCCTACTCTCCTAGGGCCTGACTCAAATCTCCTGGAAGTGGAATGGAGTATTTCCATTGATTCTAATAAGAGTTGGACTAGGCACATTTACTATGGCAGTAATGCTAGAATGTTAGATAAAATCATCTCTCTTGCTTTCAGTCTCTGTGTGATTTGAGACCTCTTCCTGTTCATCACTACATTGTCCTGAAATGTCAGTAGATTTTTAGAATATTTACTAATAGACTGGTTTCAGAGTAACGGCCGTGTTAGTCTGTATTTGCAAAAAGAAAAGGAGTACTTGTGGCACCTTAGAGACTAACCAATTTATTTGAGCATGAGCTTGAAGTGAGCTCATGCTCAAATAAATAAATTGGTTAGTCTCTAAGGTGCCACAAGTCCTCCTTTTCTTTTTACTAATAGACTGACTGTGTTTGGCTGTTATGCAGGTGTGAAGGGTGGGAGGGGGAAACTGTAAAGGACCCTCAACTCCCTGTGTAAAAAAGCCCGCCACACTTGCAGTCCCTATGCTCAGAGAAGCACACTCTGTTCTCTTTGTACTCTCCAAAGGGGCTTATGACACTGGGGATTAAAGAAGTGGAAGCAGTCCCCACCCTATGAAGGGCTGTACCAGTAGCATCTCCTTACGTATGCCTGGAGCTCTGGGAGGCTTTCTGCTCGTAGAATGTCTGTAATAGTCAGAATTGGTTAACACCTACCCCCTTTTTTTCAGGCAAGCCAGTAAATAAAATCTGACTCTGTCTGTGGGGAATGGATAAATTGGCACAAAATAAATTAATTGCTGTTATCCGGTTACACGTATCCTGGACTTGCTTCTCTGCTACTCTTCTATTGTGTGTTCCTAGTCTTTCAGTTCTGAAAACATTTTCATATTTGTCAGTGGAACACAGATGATGTGAAATCTTGTGCTTGTAGAGTCAGTGGATGTGCTTTCAAGGATGCACACTTAAGTTACCTGAGGGAGCAAAGCGTCTTCCACCGTAAATTAACTTTCTTTCAGGAATCTAACTGATCTACAGTTTAATTTCCTTTCATATGGAAAACATTTAATTTGTTAGCATATTTGACAGCTTTCTTCCAATGATTGAGCAGGTATAGCATGTGATGTGCATAAAGGCAGCTAAGCAGAGAGCCTGCACATATTTTCCCAGATACACTTAGAATTGGTTTTGAAAACATGAGATAGACTTTCACCATTTGTACATAGAGATAATAGTTGTCTGTTACAGGAGTATTTTGAAATGGAACCATGTCTACAAAGTGATTTGTGATCTTCAAAAGGAAAGCATTGAGGAAATGCAAAATATTATATAATGATTAAATCTATGAGAAATTAAATTAATGCTGTGCCTTTTCCATTTAAATACCTTAAGTTTTAATAAACTGAGCAGGCTTTTTAGTCCATAGAGGTGTGCATTATTCTGATATACATTTTTTTTTAATCAGCAAAAATAGCATGTGACATAGATTCAACACTCACTTCTCCGTAAGTAAGTGGTGTCTCTGCTGACTCCTTTTCCTGTATTACACCATCCGCTTTAATGCTGGCTACAGTAGTGTCCATGCAGCTCAGATATTGAATTGCTGAAATTATTGAATGGTACTGTACTCGAGCACAAAAGGAATCCTTGGAGAGCTAACAACGTTGGGTAGAGTTAGATAGGGAACAAACTATTCTTTGATTCAGAGACCTGTGGGACCAGCTCACTTAGCTTTCCATGGATCATGTGCGTGGAATTTAAGTAGTGATGGGTGAACTTCAAAAGCTTTAGAGGTTCCGTTCAGATAAAGTTTCCATGGTTATCTGAAAGATATCAGCTGCTTTGGTCTCAATACTGGACTGAAAATTGCACAAGGAGTGATTTGTCTCATGAGATTTCATATGCTTCTGGTTGGATCAGAAACTCCACAAGAATAGCTTTTTTTAAAAAAATCATATTGTGGTTCTTCTGCTTATGGTCCTGGTTACTGAAAAATTGGCCAGTATGACCTAAAATAACTAGTAATGATTATCTCTGTCTGCAGTATTGCCTTGTATTTTCCCCATACTTATTATTTCTAGGAAATAACTTACTTAGTTCCAATACTAACTGTTAAAAGTTATGTAGTTATATCAAGCAGTTGGCAAGCTTTTAAGGAGAGGTGAATGAAAATGAGAAAAAGGGTGTTTTAACTTCAAAGAAAATTCTTTTCAAATTTTGCATGAATTGTGTCCTTATATTTGTATGTGTGAAGAGTTCTTGCTTTATTTAAAGCAGTGTGTCCATTTCTAATATTTTTGTGTTTAGTTCTTGAAAAAGTGATTTGTGGCTTTTGTTGGCATCTCATTTGTTAAATGGCAGTGTGGGGAAGATATGCAGTTGTCTTCATCTGTCAGTCTGAGTGAGTTATTACTACAAATTGGTATATTTTTTTTCTTTGAATTGTACTAGAGATTTTTGACAAAGAACTTTTGACAGCTTGATTGATTGAGGAGGTATACTGCTGAAATTGCTACCTTTTTAAATAAAAAAAAGGAGATAATACGCTTGTCCAGTGAAGTTAAAAATTTGAGAACTGGCTTAATATTTAAACTGGCATACAATGCACATATATTTGAGTAGTCTATTTTAGTCTGAGAACAAACTATGGATATCATATATTTACTATTGCAATAATAACAAACTGAAAGGGTACAAAAAGAAAAGGAGTACTTGTGGCACCTTAGAGACTAACCAATTTAAATTTAAATAAATTGGTTAGTCTCTAAGGTGCCACAAGTACTCCTTTTCTTTTTGCGAATGCAGACTAACACGGCTGCTACTCTGAAACCTGAAAGGGTACAACTTCTGGACATTGTGATGAGTGGTTGCGAAACATAGTGCATCTGATATGAGGGACTCTGATTGGAACTGATATTTTGCTGCCCATTAAGACAGATGACTATAGATAGCAGGGGAATGTTAGCCCAATTTTCACTGTAATGAGAATAACTTATTGTACATTAACTGTCTATAGCAGCTCTTTGTGTCTTAAGGAAGAACCCAAATTGCTTTATAAACTACACAGGTAATACTAAAGCGAGCATTGATATTTAACCACCTCTGGGTAGAATGCAGAAGTTAAGGAACAACTGCATATATGCACAGCTTAGCACAAAAACTGTTTAGGATTGTAATTGAAGGCCTGCACAAGGGAAATTCTATGAGTGTTTGCACTAACAGTGTAAATACCATCTTGAAAGCCCTCTAATCACATGTCATCCATTAGAGACCAAAACAAGACCATGTGATCTAGGTATCCAGTCACATGGCACAAATACTACTGTGCAATATGAATAGCACTATAATGGAAGTGGTAGTCCCCGTGCCAACTCAATTGTGATCTATCCATAGGCAGTATTACATTGGTATAACCATTTGTTGAACAACAAATAGTTTTGTACAGTCTAAAGCCATGATCCTAAGCAGGTGTAAATTGATGTATTTGTCCTGTAGTCGGTAGGGCTACACTGACTTTCACCAGCTAAAGATCTGGTCCTAAAAGTCTGTTTGATAATTTGTGAATAGAAAAAGCAGCACTGTGAATAGTTGGCCCTACACTAGTGTGGACCCATTTAGTGATATGCCCAAATCTTCTCCTCTTCTTCCTCACCTTGTGCAATGGTTCTGCCACTAAAAGACCTCTGCACCTGTTGGGGAGCGAGTAGAATGGATTTGAGATCAATAGAAGCTAAATTACTATAGGTGTATCTATGCTACTAATGTGGCCCTCCCTTACTGCTGTATTTGACATCTCACAATCTCAATGTAGTTATCCTCACAACAACGCTGTGAGGTAGGGAAGTGCTATTATCTCCATTATACAGATGTGGAACTGAGGCAAAGAGAGGCTAAATGACTTTCCCAAGGTCATGTAGGGAACCCATGTCAGAACAGGGACTTGAAACAGAGTATCCCAAGTTCTCCGTTAGTGCCCTAACCACTGGACCAACTTTCCTTATGCAGAAGATAGAAGTAGTAAAAAACAAAGTAGAATAAAAATCTGAGGGTGAAATCCTGGGAGTTTTGCCATTGACTTCAGGGCAAGGATTTCACACTCTAAATTGGAGTCCCTCAGCCATCATTCATGAATGTCACTTTTGTATAATGAAGTAAATATTACCTCATGATTTGCATATTAGGTTCTTGGAGGAGATTATCTGAAAACTGCAAACCATTTGTGTGTGCATTACTCTTATTAATGTTAATGGAATAGATTCCAAAATGCCATATTTTCTTTTCTACATGAGCTGTAGCAATTTAGTAGTGTCATTCTGGGACTTTCCCCAGTTTGCTTGGAATTTATTGCTGTAGTGGTAGCATTAACACTATTTTAAAAGGGTAGTTGGCTTTTTAATTGTAAATCCAGACATCATTCTTAGCTACAGTACGTTATGGTCCAATTTGCAAACATGGAAGCCTCAAATTAGGTGTCCAATTACTTGTTTCTGGTGTTCAAATGAGCATTCAGAATTTAGGGGCTAATTTTCAGAGTTATTGATCACACCATATGAAAATCGGACCCTCATTATTTTGAATTGCATCAGGCTTATGCTTGGTTTTAAAAATCAGCCGAGAGCACAACATAAAAAGGGGTAGGTTGTGGTTGAAGAAATAGACTTAAAGGTGACATGACCTTACATGTTACCACAGAAATACACGCAATCTCCTTGGGTGTGCATGGTGACTTACTTTCTTAGACCTTTAAAAGTCAACTTCTTTCCCACATTTGACTAACAAAGATGTACTTCCTCCTCAAGCATTTGTCAGGTTTTTGAGTTAGTGTTTAGGGCTTGTCTACACTGCCGCTTAGGTCAATGTAACTTACATTGCTCAGGGGTGTGAAAAAACCACCCCTCTGAGCAATGTAAATTACATCGACTTAAAGTGGTGTCTCCATTGCTATGTCAGCAGGAGATGGTCTCATTGAGGTGGAGTAATTACGTTGACGGGAGAGAGCTGTCCCATCGATGTAGCACGTCTGTTGAAGACGTACTACATCTGGGCTGCTGAATCGATGCACTGGCGCTGATGTCACATGGTAGTGAAGACAAGTCCTTAATAAAACAAACCCCAGAGCACTTCAAACACTCTGGAGAGGGAAATCCCTTCTTAGTTACAAAGGTTTCCTTTTCATAATGTTTCTAATGACACAAACCTTCCAGTTCTTCAGTTCTCCAGAGTGTCTTTCAGGAAAAAATATGGGAAACAAGACTGGAATTTCCACTGTGAAAAACATGTGAGGGGGAAAACACCTCTGAGAATTTTATACACTATAAAAAACACAAAAAAAGGAGAGAACTCCTCTCCACTCCCTCTCTCCCATCCCTTTCCATTTTTCAGATGCAATCCTAACAAATCTGAGATTGTTTCTACACACCCCTCTCTTGGGCTGCTCTCATGAATGCTCATAAGGAGGAATAATTGATAGGCTTGCCGCAAAGTTCTCATTAAAAATCAGCATCAAGTTCCCCTGTGCTCATCACCTTGCTTTTATACATGTTCCTTTACTGAGAGAGATTGAAAATCAAATGGAAGGGATTATACAGTATAATTCATCATAATAGCACCATCTGCTGGCTAATTTGAGAATTATAGTTGCCCATAAACTCCATTGAAATCTTTCTGAGCATTTAGATAACACGTGCTATCCCAGTTTTGATAAATGTAAAAAGACTTGAGAATAAGAGGGGAAACCTGAAATGAAACTGGATATTTTTTTGAAAAGATTTTGTTTCAACATACTGTGTTGTCTTCATGGAAGTTTATGAAACCGCTTTCTTGTCACAATTAGTTTTTCTTGCATTTGATGCTGTAAGGGAAAGATTGTTCTTACTGGTATTTCCAGTCCAGCTTGGAAGCAGCATGGACCAGATATCCTCACAAAAGGACACCCTTCCTTGTATACCATCCTCACTTCTGCTCTGGCTCTGGAGGTGGAGTCTGATCTCCCCACTGAGAGCGGCCATTCAGGGGAAGGACATCTCCTGTCCCTCCCTAGTCTGGTGGATTAGCAGCTAGGAGCTCCTGGCTGAGGTGCGCTCAGCAGCATGGGGAGATTGGATTTCATGGGGGTCTTATTTCACAGTCAGTGACACGTTTTTCATGGCCGTGAAATTGGTACGGCCCTAGTTATAGGTTTTACATGTGGATATTGTCTAATGCTAATGAAAATACCAGTATGACCCACAAATTTTAATATAGTATTTTTCTCTTTTCAGTTGCAAATGAGACAGGCAACAAAAATGCTCGACCACTTTCACGATTTGCTCGTAAGTAACCAATTTTTAACTCATTCACTTCTACGCCTACTGTGTTGCATAGAAATGCATCTCTGGTAAATCTCATTAACTTCATATTGCCTGCCAGTCTTGGCACCCCAGCTTACATTACAATATAGAGTTCTGGAGCCTCAAAATTCCTGCAGACCTTGCAGGAAGTGTCTGTTACAAGAACGCAATGATATTGAATGGAATTCCTTCTTCAGAGCAGGGAGAATTTTAAAGCTCTAGGAATACCTTCCTGTTTCAAGTTGCTCTTTTGTTATAAAAACACAGATGTTCAATAATTGCCTGATCCAAAGTCCACTGAAGTCAATGGAAAGTCCTTTTGGCTTCAGCAGGCTTTGGATCAGGCCCTAAAATAGTATTGCAAGCATGCTTTTTAACCAAATCAGTAAATCTTTCAGCACCTCTTGCTATATATACACTCAGTTTGTGATACTAGAGGGAGTGTAAATTAAACAAAAGAAAACTTGAGTCAGATATGAATCCTAAACAGGGGCATCTCTTAGCTGCGGGAATAACTTCCTTGGGCTACGAGGAGAAGTCTAAACACATGGGTCTGACACTGACAGACAGCCAACCTGTGTATGATCCGTAACAATTTAACAAGAGGCACTAAAATGTAATCAGAACAACCTACTTGTATGTGAACTTCAAAGAGATATATTAGACCAGCAATCATTAACCCATTTATTTGTAGTAATAGAAATCAAGGATGGAAGTCAAGTGTATTTGTCTGTGTTTACCTATATCTTGTTAGGAGTTTAACCATGTAACTGGATTAGCTTGTAGATGCTAATTCCCTTTCATATCTTAATTGCCGCCTTATTCATGAGGATGGTTCAGTTAACCTTAAGATCAAAGATGTAAGATCCTGTAGGAAACTAATATTATCTGCATTGTCTTCAGCTTAACTTTCTGTGCTATAATAAAATACTCTAATTGCCTTATGTGAATGAATGCACTAGTTCACCTGTGTATGTAGGAAATTGAAGATTAGCTTCAAAGCAGTGGTCCACCGTTGCCTGTTCTTCCTCAGGGGAAGGTCTTGCTGTGACAAGAGGCTTGTCAGGTTGCTACAGGGCTATAAAGGAAAGCCCCGGCCTGATCCTGCCATCTCAGTCTGCTTAAACTTTAACAGGGAAGGTTTAAGGCATAAGACTGAGGTCTCCAGGTTTACTCTGGATCACCTGGAATTCTCCTTGAAGAATCTGAACAGACTATATATACACACCTGGACTGTCTATTGGACTATAACCATTTAAATTGATTCCAGAAAGAGTTTTACAAATCAGCAGCCTCACCATCTGTACTATTAAACTGACCTAAGGACTTTACACATATTTGTATGTATATTGATCTTGTAACCAATTGCAACTTTCTTCTTTTTTCTTTTTATTATTAAACCTTTAGTTTTAGTTACTAAAGCATTGGCATCAGCGGGATTATTGTGTATGGTCTGAGACTCCTATTGATCTGGGGATAAGTGTCCAGTCCTTTGGGACTGGTGAACTTCCCGTATGGTGAATCAGGTTTTCAGGAATCCCTCACTATATTAGACTTGGCTGTCTAGATGGAAGTCAAGGGCTGGAATTCTTAAAGGAGACTGTATTTGATGTTTTTTTTTTAACCCGTGCGGTATTACAGAAGCTGTTTTGTTACTGGCTAGATGAATCTAATTATAGAATAAACCACCAGTTTAGGGGATTATCTCCCCTATCCCTTGCAGTCTGCTCTGCATATGGCATTCTCAGTGCAGTCCATCCAGGCACCCTGTCACAATGGGCCATTTAAAACTTGATGGGACAAAGCACTAGAAAGTAGGATGGAGATGATTAGATGGCCTAATAGGAATTTTCCATCTCCACTATGTATAATTTTATGATGCTGTGTGATTACTTGGCAGAAGAAAGACTGCGGTCACTATTAAGAAGGTTCATTATTTGCCAACATTCAACACACGGTGGCGGGTACAATACTTAGCATAGGTAACACCTTCAGAAAACTGGTGTCTCACTGTGGGCAAAAAAAATTTTTCTTTTCAATATACAGCACACACACTGAATGTGTCAAACCTGCCTTTGCACCTGCAAATAGGCCCCAGAGAACACAAAGCTTAGGTGCCCATTTAAAAAATAAATACATCTGACTTTTAAGGTCATTCACATGTATGTTGGCTGAAAATTGATTTCCTCTTATTGAGTGCATCAAAAGAAAATACATCTGTAGTGCAGTATTCCCACACAGTCACATGATGGCACTCTAAGCATATTGTACACTGTACAGATGAAACATGACTAAATCATATCAGATACAATGATTCAGAGAGACTGACTGCTATGTATGCAGAAAAGCGAACAGGCTAAACTGAAGTAAGAAAATAATAAATTGTACTGGCATGTCAGTTTGATTTAAGGTTTATTTTTCCCAAATTTGTAGGCAGCAGAGCCTTAAGTTAGGGGACTCCATCGATTAATCGTTGTTAGTCCATCGCTAAAATAGCAAATGGTGATGAAACTGCAAAGACAAGCAGACGAAAAACATGAAAGTTTTTTGAATTTTTTCTCAAACTTCTTTTTTGTTCATTATAGTTGGTAAAAAGTGTGATCTGGGATTGTAGGTTACTATTCAGATATCACCGGAGGCTGAGTTTTTGGGTTGAGGGGATACCATTTACTTATGCTTCAATATTCTTTTATTAGTGGGGCCAGCATAAGTCATGACATGGGGCTGAGCTGGCATTTCAGTACAAAACTAGACCTTAATAATTACATAATTTATGAAGGCAAGGATGGTTGTCTATAAAGCATAGGCCTAAACCTCAGGAAATCTGGGTTCTGTTCCTGGTTCTGCCATAGTTTTGGATACATCAGGCCACATTTTTAGAGGTGGTGTCCACTGAATTCAATATTGTTAGCCAACTCATGGCCTTCAGGTAAGTGCCATGCATAGGAGCCCCTGCTGCAATCAATGGTTTGCTGACCATGTGAAGTGAGTTAGTTCCCAAGGCCATTTGCTGGCTCGTGGAGAGTAATATTAATAAAACATAGACAGTAACTCAATTTAGTCCTTTTGGATGATAGTCATGGTGACATGAGATGGGGTTCACGTCGGTTAATTAAAGGGGTAAAAAAGACCTTTTTTGGTAGGAGTTTGACCTTGTAACTTGGTAGCCAGGCTGCAGATATAATGACTCAGTCAGTTTGGTGGTGATTACCCCCTCATTAGGAGTAGTATAAGGCAGTAACTCCTATAAGGATGTGAAAAAAACCTAGAGCTAGAACTGTGTTGGCAAAAATAGAGAGATCCATCAGGCAGTAATTGTGTCAATGTCTGCTGCAGCCACGGGGGACCCCAAATGTTTTAGGGAGGTAGCAATAACAATACAATTTACTCCACATTTCCTGTTTGGTGCCATATTTTAAGTGAACACACACAGCAGTACAATACAAAAACAAATCTTATCTGAATGGTATAAAAAGCAAAGTGTTCAAGGACTGGTAATTGAGGAACACCTAAATGGTGTGGGATTGTTACAGATGGTCTCAAAGCAACAACTTTAGTTATGTGTGGATTCAGATTTTTATAGAGCTAGAGACCAGCTCTGAAGTGTGGACCTGTATCTGAAATTGCTAATATATTTGGGGGACCTAGGCTTTGAGTTCAGGACTGTTGCTATACATAATGGAGGAAAAACACATAGGGCCATTGGCCACCTGCATCTGGCCATAAAATTGTGCCCCATCCTGTTTAGACACAGGATCTGGCACTGATGATCTGCCTATTCATGGCCTTCGGAGCTGATTAGTTTGAAATAAAAGAGGAGTTAAATTGTATTTGTTCTACAGGCTCATGTTAGCCAATTTTATGTATTTTTAAATGCCAAGTTTCATTGTATAAAGAGATATTTAGCGATCCGCTACTATTGTGAAAGTTGCTGCTACTCTTATCGCTGCAATAGTTGGCATCTTAGCATGCCCTCTTTGTTATGAAGTAGTGTTGCACCATCAGGCTTTGAACAGTTGTGCTTGTGGCTATAGGGAGTTAAATCCATAAGGCTTACCGTTCAGTGTTTCAGACAGCTGAAAGATTCTGACAGATGTCTGACCACCAAGAGCCATAGGGGAAAACAATCCTTTGCTGTCTGCAGTTCACTTAAGCCTAATTGTTTATGTATAATGAATAGCCTGAACAGTCAATTAAGACGGGTGGACATGGCATTTCATCTCTCTAGTGAAGTGAATTAGATTTGTCTTAATGGTTGGCTTACTCCAACATGTAGATCTTGAAAGAAATTCATCAGACTTTTGAATTTCTAATCCTAGAGATAAACAGCAAGAGAGAGACTCCTATCATTGGGGGACAGGTTTGGAAATAAAGGAAACAATGTACAAAATGCAGTAAATAATTTTAGCACCTTTTCTTTCTCCTGTTTAAATGTTTCTGGTTTCAATAAGTTTTCTCCCTCGTAATTCAGCTTTTCCTTCTTTTTGGAGCCATTGGTTAAACTGTTGTTTTCCATGTTCTACCAGATTACTATAAAAGTGATTTGTGATGAAATAAATCCAACGCTGAAGTTTCTGCAGGCTGACGTAGGAGAGAAGGGACTGCAGGCCAAATAAAAGATCCAAACTTTGTTCATGCAAACAGTTGGATTTTGAGACCTGCTAAACCCGGTACTAGAGATGGGTGATTTAGGGAGAGCACATAGTAGGCTAGGCAGGTTTGTGGGACAGTGTGATCTAGTGGATAGAGCTCTGGACTGGGACTCGGGACACCTGGGTTTTATTCCAGGCTCTGCATCTGGCTTGAGGTGACTTTAGGCACAAATGGCAATTAGACACTTAATACCCTTTGAAAATTGAGGTAGTTAGAGGCCTAACCACCCAGGAACTCATTGTGCTAGGCGTTGTACAGGCACAGAACAAAAAGGCAGTCTCTGTCCAAAAGAGCTTATAATAGACGTAATTCTTTTTCCTCTTGAGAGGGTAGCATGGGATGGTCAGGATCTGAGACTTGGCTGAGGAAGAATATTCAGAGAGGAGAGGCCCCAAATTATTTTCTCAGCGGGTGTGTGCCACACATCCCTGATTCTGACTCTCCCTTCTCTCTTCCCTCCTCCCCCCACCCCCGAGCAGCCACAATTGCAGAAGCTGTTGCTCCAGCCTCAGCTAGATTATATCCTAGGAAGTTGTATGGGCTGCTGACTGAGAAACATGTGGGTCAGGGAGCTCTGCTGGGTAAACTGAGCCAAAGACTTAGGGGAGAGGGAGGAGGGAGGGTTGTTCTTCCTGTCAGGCTCGTATCTTCTGAATTAGTTGGCCACAGACAAAGCCTGTATATCACTTTTCCTGGGTGAAAACAGCATACATCTTTGATAAGACAAATAACGACAAAGCATAACTGTCAACCTCTGTATACAGGAACAGATGACATTAATATTAATGCTTGTCAAGGTTCCTTCCCCACTCTGAACTCTAGGGTACCGATGTGGGGACCTGCTTGAAAGACCCCCTAAGCGTATTCTTACCAGCTTAGCTTAAAAACTTCCTCAAAACTTTGGTACAAGGTACAAACTTTGCCTTGTCCTTGAACCCTATGCTGCCACCACCAAGCGTGTTAAACAAAGAACAGGGAAAGAGCCCACTTGGAGATGTCTTCCCCCCAAAATATCCCCCCAAGCCCTACACCTCCTTTCCTGGGGAAGGCTTGATAAAAATCCTCACCCATTTGCATAGGTGAACACAGACCCAAACCCTTGGATCTTAAGAACAATGAAAAAGCAATCAGGATCTTAAAAGAAGAATTTTAATTAAAGAAAAAGTAAAAGAATCACCTCTGTAAAATCAGGATGGTAAATACCTTACAGGGTAATCAGATTCAAAACATAGAGAATCCCTCTAGGCAAAACCTTAAGTTACAAAAAGACACAAAAACAGGAATATACATTCCATTCAGCACAGCTTATTTACCAGCCATTTAAACAAAAGGAAATTAATGCATTTCTAGCTAGATTGCTTACTAACAAGTTCTAATACTCCATTCCTGTTCTGTTCCCGGCAAAAGCCTCACACTGACAGACAGACCCTTTGTTCCCTCCCCCCCAGCTTTGAAAGTAACTTGTCTCCTCATTGGTCATTTTGGTCAGGTGCCAGCGAGGTTATCCTAGCTTCTTAACCCTTTACAGGTGAAAGAGTTTTGCCTCTGGCCAGGAGGGATTTTATAGTTCTGTATACAGAAAGGAGATTACCCCTTCCCTTTATATTTATGGCAATGCTATATTTCCCTGTGACATTCTCTCAGGAGGTAGGGTGGCAAGATGTGCTTTATTCAATGTTTTACTGCCCACTTTATATATAGTATAGTGATAGACAGTCAGGACTAATTAAGAACTGTTAGTTCTGTCATGTGCTTTTTAGTCAGTGCTACTGGACAATTTGCTTCTGAATGACAGAGGAATGCTTGGAAACTTACAAAAGCATTATAAAAGCTGTATAAAAGTGAGTCGCTAATTTCAGTATGAACCCCATTTCTCCAATTTTAATTTTGCATGAAGTTACAAGCCTCTGGAGCAAGACCAGAAGCAGGTTTGATATTCTGAAGAAGGAGCTATCTTTTTATCCTATGAAATCCAGTAGGGCTAATGCTACATCATTATAGTGTGATGCCTGTTGGCACTACTATAGCTAATTTCAGTTATACACCACTCTTCTTGGGTTTGCTAACTAAACCATCAGCATCCTATGCTGTCTGAAACTTGGCATGTAGCAGGTTTTCGGCATGGTGGTAGAGATCAGATTTTCAAAAGTGCTGAAGTGAGTTAGAAGCAAAAGTAATCTGGGCATTTTTGAAGATCTCATCCATAGTTTTGTCCAAGTTTTTTTTATTTTACTGTAATTTTTTTAAGTTGCAAGACCTGACATAGGGAAATGCTGTGCCTTGACGTCTAATTTTTAAAAAAAGAAAAAAAAAGTCTTCATGTGAATTTAATGTTGGTGAAAGACTGGCAAATCTGGAGATGGAAGAGATGATCAAATTATATTGTTTTAAAAAGCAGGTGCTATGTTTAACTAATAGTGCTCATAGAAATTTCTCGTATACAAATTTTTGTTGTTTAAAAAATGGCCTTTTTTTTATAATAACTAACCTTTTTGCAAAACGCTGTTGCCATTACAGATTTTATTTATTTTTTGTTGAGAGGCGGTGGAATGTCACAATATTTTCACTTTTTAAATTTTTTACCAAAAGGCCTAATTGTAGCATGTTGGGGATCTGAATTTAGGTGCTACGTTCCCTGATTTGGCATTCTGTGCACTGTGGAGAGGGTGTGGGAATGTTGCTATTGGCCATATGTCAATATAAGAGCTGAATGTAAAACTTACATCAAAAAGGAATTTTGACAAAAATGTTTCATGAAACTTTTGTGAAAAAATGTTTTCTGTCCAGCTCTAATCATAATGCATTTACGTGAGAACATTCCTCTAAACGTGTAGCTTAGATGCTTCAGTGTATGCCACATTTTTCTCTTGACATCTGGGGATTTTCACATGTACTTTGGTACTGAGAAGAACTGTAAGGGTGAAACCCTCTCCCATATGCACAGTGAGAGAAAAGTCGCATACCCCCCCTAAGCCAAGCATATGGCTTTCTAGGGTTTTAGGTGGCAGTGAAGTAGGTGTATAGCTTACAAATGTGTGTTGAGAATTTTAGGTGATGCCTGTGTTCTCATCTCTGAGATATTCTGGTCACACAAAGATTGATTAGTGATGTATCTAGTAATCTTTTCTTTTTTCCTGAAGATAAACATACATATTGAAAATGCCCCTCAAAGGGCTGGTCAGAATGCTTTTTGACAGAAAATAGGATTTTCAACTTAGCAGATTTTTCGCAAAAAGTGTCTTTTCCTCTGTGGACAATTTCTGTTTTTATTGAAAAAACGGAACACTTGGAAACCAAAATATTTTGGCTGAAAACTGTGAAATATTTTGATTTGGAAATACTGCTGCAATGCCTCATAGGAGTTGAAGTTCAGTGGCTACATATCTCCGTTCTCCTCTGTGGGCTGGATTCCCAGGCCAGATGGCATTTTCCATGATTCATCATGGTGAGGGACTGCCACAATGCATTGCCTTCCCCTGCCAAGGTGTGTGTGGGGGGGAGAGACCATAATGCATCATGTGAGATGTAGTCAAACCACAGATCCTTGCCTATAGAGAAGTGTGGGATCATGAGGAACCAGACCTACAACTCCCACGAGGCATCACAGCAACTCTTCCAAATTGAATATTTTGATTTTTCACACACACTTTGGTATTTGAATTGCCACTGAAAAAAATCAAAATTTTTCCATTAAAAGAAATCCATTTTTCAACTAGCTCTAGTTCCTCAGACAGACAATTTTTGGTCTGTAATCTAATCTTAATAAATTAGAAACACGATAACTAATTGTACTGAAGATAATAATTAGATGCCAATGTCTTGTGTTGAGCTGACCCTTAACTTAATCATGTTCCATTACATGATCAGTTGTAGTTTGAGTATCTCGTGTGAAGAATAACAGAAGAATACTTTCTACTGACAATTATTTTTGTTTTGTAAATAAATCTTTAATCAAAGAGGATAGTGTAGGTTAGGATTTGAAAATGACATCCTGAATGCTAGTGTTTATTTCCACTTTGGACTTAAGTCTGTAGGTAGAGCTCCAAATTCTAGACACCCAATGGTAAAGACATAATTTGCTATGTTTCTTTCTCCAGACTGCTGAGAAAACAGGTTAGCACTCTGATTAATTATTTTTTATTCCTCTCTCTCTCTCTCTCTCTCTCTCTCTCTCTCTCAAGGGTCAAAGTCACAAAACTGCATATGGAACACCGTTATTGGTGGGTTTACTGATAATCTCAAAGAAAGGCAGAAGCCAACCATCATTCATGATCCTAGGACTCCGGAGGAAATCTTAGCAGATGAGCTACCGCCTGTGGACAGTCCAGAAGCATTAGTGAAAACATCTTTCAGGTTTGATGGACATGAACACATTTTGCTTTTCCTTAATTAGCTTTCTTTAAAGTTAGGCAACTGTACTGTGGGTTTGATTAAAGAAGTCAATATAATGGAGCCTTCTGCTGTGTGGTGTGTCTTTGTACTGAGTAGGATTGAAGAAACAGGGTTATAAGTAATGCTGTTCGGATTGCTGACTTTCATTTCTCAGACCTCATTACAAGATTATAGGCTAGACAGATATAATGCAGTAGAGAGTCAGCATTCTGTTGAGAGAGTTTTACATGAAATCACCTTTGAAGGTTGGTATTGTTCCATGTGAATCTATTGTAACAATAAAGATAAAATCCTGTACTGATATAGGGGCAAACTGAGTCATTTGTCTGGTGATCTGAAGTCTTGAGAACTATATGGTGTTAATATATTTTTGTCAAGGAGGATGATTCCTGGACAGGGGATTGTGTGCAGGTGACTTATGCTGTCATAAATGTGAGATACGCACATTATTGTACTTCCTTCCAACTTGCTTATTCATGTGAGTGTTCATTTGGGAAGCGTTTCTTTGAAGCATCTTTTGTTGACTATAGTTTTCCCAAACAAATGAATTAAAATAGAAAAGCTGTACCTGTCAGGGTAGATATTTGATAGAAATTTCAAAACCTGAGTGCCAAGTGCACAGCAATACCTAGCAGTGTTTGTTTTTTCTTCTGGAGGCTTTGTTTTTAAACTATTCTCTCTTATTACTATTACATATTGCTCCACACCTAAAGCATTTCCTGTTTTTACAAATGTCTCTGTGGCAAAGCCTGTGGTTTTAATTATACTCTAGGGTATAAACTGATATCAATCTTCGTATAGTTACACTATTTTTAGTGTGCCTGTTAAAGCCCTTTGCCCAGGTACTGATCTCAGACACCTTGTGAGCATTGCCTGGTATCTCAAAAACTCTCTTGCTGTGCTTTCATTTCAGTTTTTCTGTGACTGAATTTTGTAGTGAGGCAGTGAGCAGTGCTGCGTGTTTCAGAATCTGGAGCTGCCTTTTATGATGAAGTTGTGATTAAAAAAAAAAATTAAACAAAGTTTAGCCTACTTTTGTCTTTCTCTGATATTTAAAAATCAATTGTCAAATCAAGACCCCCAATACAAATCTTTCTCTCACTCAAAATCTTTTCTTAAGAAATCATGGTCACCAAAGCTGGCACCTGGAGCCGGCCCTGTGAAGGGAGCTCTTATGACGTTACTGAGTGTGTCCAGTGTGTCTGGTAGCTGATGGTTACCTGGCAAATATGAAACTCTCTATTCCTCTTGTCTTGTTGCCCACCACACACCAAGTGGAGACCCCTAGGGGAGAAGGCTTCATCCCACCTCTCTTGCCATTTGGGGGAGTAAATGTGCTACAACAGTTGTTCAGTCTAGCTGCACTTGACTAGAAGGTTGATGACTATAACACAGGTATTTATGGAAGAGGATGTCAGGTTATTATAATATTATTATTATACTATTAACATTTCAATGCCCATTGGAGTCAAAGACAAGATTCCCATTGACTTTGATGAGAGCAGGAGCTGGCCTTTTATTATAAGGTCACTGTTATAAACAATAAAATACATGAACTCTCTCACTATTTCTGACTCACCAATGTCAGTGAACTGAGAGCAATACGTGGCCATACCATCCATTTCTAGTGTAGTTAAAAGAAAGTGTCTCTCATGTGTCAGATGAGTCATATTTCCTTATGATTGCTGCTATCTTTCATGTAAATATATGATATTTACATAATATTCCAAGTACACCTCTGACATTTGATCTTGTGTTGTCTCCTGTGCAGTGCTCATTGTTATGTAGCATGGAAAATTAGCAAGTGCTGTAGCTTGATTTTGCTTCACAACTGGCTATGAATATGAAAGTACATGGCTATTTTGGATCTTAATTTTTATATAGTTTTGTACAGTTTGGGTCCAATGATCACCTTCTCCTTGAGTGTGTGTGTGTGTATAACAGTGTATGAAATGTATTGGACAGTGGTTGCAGCTTGATGCACAGGAACATTGGACAATGGTTATAAGGCTTTTTTCAGGGGCATAACAAGGCCTCAGAGGGCCCTGGTGCAACAATAGGTTAGGGGTCCTTCCCCCAGGGCTGGAGACCTGCTTCTCATCCATCCCTGCAACCCTTCCCCTGGAGCCGCTCAGCTCAACCACAAAGGGACCTGTGTCCTCTGCACCCCCTCCCATCCCAGCCTGTGCTCTCTGGAGGAGTTCCTCCCTGTTGAAGCACAGCTGCAGTGAGAGTCCAGGGTCATGGCAGCTCGGGTAGGGCCTGCAAGAGCTGCAGCCCCAACAGCGCTGGCAGTGCCACGAAGAGCTGTCCCAAGCCACTCAGTGCCTGAGCTTTGTGGCTGCACTCGTACCCACGCCAGGGATGGAGAGCGGCTGGGGATGAGGTGGGAGCGCTTTTCACTCTTCAGAGCTCCTGGAGAGGGGACACAAACACTCCCCCTGCAGCCTGGCCAGCTGGGGACTGCTTCCTGTTCCTCAGGTCCCTGGGGAAGGGGCAGGAGCACTTTGCTGGTAGGCTGGCTGGGGGCAATAGTCTTCCTATAGGTGGGGCAGCCTCTGCTGGGCCCATAATATTGTGGGTCCTGGTACACCTGTACCACTTGCACCATAGTAGCCTTTTTCCAGTGCTGCTGAGATCTTTCTCACTCAAGTACTCATTGCCTATATTGGTCATTTTGGTATCTCTAGAAACAGTCATTCCTGGGAGTGACTTGTGAAGCAGTTCTGGGCTGGTGGGAATTCCAGGTCTCACATTCACATCTGGGAATTATCTGCTGTTTTCATTGTGAGCAACCCAACAGTGAAAGAATTAACTATGTTAATGGTAATCATTAGCCATTTGCAATTCTTACTACTACTTCAAGTGCAGCAGGTAGTAACTTGTGATTCACAACATATTTTAGCATACTGTTGCAGGCATAGTTTAATTAAGGGATTACCAAAGCGATCATTTTAGTGATGCAGGACAGGTACTCCACTAGAGAGTGCAAAGAAACAATAGATAACAGCTCTGAATTTTCTTATGCAATATTGCATAAAAGTTGGGGGAATATTTTATGTACAAAGAATTTGCTGCCTCAGTTTCCAAAGTACAGTCTGTAGCAAACTAAGTCACCAAATTGCACTGTTGCTTCATAATGTCACGTAGGAAAACATGGAATGCCAAGCCAACCACTTGAGGATTTTTCTTAAATTAATTTGTTTTTGATGTACTGTAGGGGGTTGCTACCTGGATGAGTAATATTTTAAATTAGCTTAGTCATTGGTTTTTTAAAACATGAAAGCCAAGCATTTTCTCTTAATGTTTTTATATCCTTTTAAAGGAGACCCAGGTCTTACTAAATGTTCATTGAACCAGAATATCCTTAAAAATCATCATGATGGGCATCTCTCTCAACTCTGGCTCATTATGAGGTGTTTTATTTGCACTGCACCTACATTTATCTCTGTTCTACACAAACCTGCTGTTTATTCCCGTTAATTATTGATGTTCACTATGATGAACCAAGAAGGAAAATTTTGTATTCCTTGAGGAAAGACTCCCAAATCATTCTGGCTTCCTTACCTCCTATTTTAATTCTCTTCTGGGTGTGCGTTACACATTTTAAAAACTATGCACGTGCTCCACGGTAAATTTAAGTTTGATGACTCAAAGTGGGAGTGATGAGAGGAGAGGATTTTACAGCAATTACTGTTCAAAGATTGCACTCTAGTTCTTAGCACATGCCCCGAAGTCCATGAGGTGGGTGTTTTGTTTTTTTTCTCGTTGAAAAAGTGGCTCTCTTCTTTGATGTCATTGTATACTTGTTTTTATATGGTAGATGAATTACTGATAAGGAAATCCCAGTGTTATTGTCACTATATCATACACCTCAAAAGACCTATGTTGATAAATTCAGATGGAGTGGGGGTGTCTCAGACTAAGCTCTCCCTCCCTACTGTATTGAGTAGGCCCACTTCCAAAACAGAAACAAGAGTTCTACTGCTTCTTCCTCCTCCTTGTGGGAGATAAGCAAGGTCCAAACCTTCATAAAAAAAAAAAAAGCCTCTTCCTGTTTCAGGGGCCAGCCAAAGCCTTTCTCCCAGACTTTCTTCTCTACCCTACTGCTGATCCTCTTCCTCCTTATCACCACAGTCAGCTAGCACCTGGACCAGGGGTGGGCAAACTTTTTGGCCTGAGGGCCACATCGGGGAATAGAAATTGTATGGCGGGCCATGAATGCTCACAAAATTGGGGTTGGACTGCAGAAGGGGGTGTCGGCTCTGTGATGGGGCTGGGGATGAGGAGTTTGGGGTGTAGGAGGGTGCTCTGGGCTGGGACCGAGGGGTTTGGAGGGTGGGAGGGGGATCAGGGCTGGGGCAGGGGGTTGGGGCATGGGGAGAGGCTCAGGGGATGCAGGCTCCAAGCAGCGCTTACCTCAAGCGGTTCCCGGAAGCAGTGGCATGTACCTTCTCTGGCTCCTATGCGGAGGCACGGCCAGGCTGCTCTGCATGCTGCCCCATCCGGAGGCACCACCCCTGCAGCTCCCATTGGAGTGCATAGGAGCTGGACCCTGCAACCTGGCTGGAGTGGGCTGAGCCGCGTGGTGCAGCTCGTAGGCCAGCTTAAAACAGGTAAAACAGCTTAAAACTGGATCGCAGGCTGGATCCAGTCCACGGGCTGTAGTTTGCCCACCCCTGACCTGGAGGGTAACAAGGCTCAGGCACATTTGTTCCTCAGCCAATTAACCCCTCCTGTTCTGGTTTCATGTCTCTGCAGACTTGACACTTGAAAAGGGGTTTGTGGGCCTTAGTCCTACCTCCAGCCAGGCTGCCTGGATGGGTAGGATATCCTGTCACAGGAAGAAAATTTACCAATGTATCTGGTGATCAATTGGCAAATGTTTGTCTTGCCCAGGGCTTAATTTGTAAGGAAGGCAGTTCCAGGGCTCAAACAATTGTTTACTTTCATAACTGATGTGGCAAGCCCAGAGGTGCTGGGACTCGGCCCTGGCAAGCCCCAGTGCAAATTAAGCACTGTTACAGGCACACCAAACAGCAGGAGGGCTACTATAACATTATACTTTTAAGTCTGGGCATGGGGTCTTGTACAAATATACAACAGCATTGATCCGCCAATCCCTGCACATCACTCAGCTATTATGCTCTGATGTGGGGCTTGGGAGAACTATATGTGGACACAAACTAGATTAATACCTAGGCACCTCCCCTGAACTCAGTAATATTTCTCAAGACCCTGCATACCCATTCCCTTACTTGCATGTGTAGAGTAAAAAAGTGTGTGTGTTTGTGTCTGTGTGAGTGTGAGGGAAAAACAAAAGAAAAGCTTAAGTGTGATCCTTACCCTTAAGTGTGAAGCTAATGCGGCATTTAGCTACGCACTCTTATTAGTCATCGTCCCTGCTACCAGGCAGTAATAGCTTGGCAGCTTTGTAGCAGCACTCTCACTAATGCAGAATTGGGTTGCCTCACAATCCCTGTTAGCCACATATTTTATGTTGAGCTCATACACACAGCACTCCACGTATACCTTGTTAAGAGGGGAGCCCAGTGTGAGTCACCCCAAACATGAGATTGCAAATAAGGTGTCTGAGGTTACTATGTACAACGGTAGGATAATTTCAATGGCTTGGTGGCTTTTCCGTTTCTGGGCTCATTGTAATATACAGCTACTGAGCCAAACCACTGTGCTCACAGCAAATACAGAAAACTGATATTTTTCTCCTGTGCCAATACAGTGGTATTTTCCTTTTAAGAGGAAGTGAGTTGCAGCGTGCCCAGTGAATAGTGCCCAGGACTGGAACTCAGGCGAGCTGAGTTCTATCCTCAGCTCTGCCACTGGCTGCAGGGTGATCTTGGGCAAGTCACTTCAGCTCCATGCCTCAGTTTCCCCACCTGTTTTTTAAAAGGGGGATAATGATACTGGTCTCCCTTCAAAAGTGCTTTGAGATCTATTGATGTAAACAAAGAGCTAAGTATTATTAAAAAACTTATGGAGTTATTTTACTCTATTAAATATTAAGACCTTTGTAACCTTCACTTTTGAAGCAACTAGGATGTAGGTTTTCTTACACCTTGACAGTAACTAGAGTATCATAGATCAATATTGTAGATTTTTTTTTATTGCTTAGATTTGTGTAACAGAGGAACTCAAAGGAGGCCACAGAAAATGGAAGCCTGTATAAAACCTGTCCATACTCCATATACAGTATACTATTTTAAATGCTTTTAAATATCCAGAGAGTGGTAATGGAAAGTAGACCTCGCATATATATTTTATGCTGTGACTTTTTCCCCCCAGGAGATGTAGAGAATAACCTAAAATCTAATTTAGTAAAGAATAGATTATGAAATTCCACGAGGCTCAGACAAGAACCAGAAACCTTTCTGTGCGAACAACAAAAATAAGCCCAGAACATTAGCTGAGGGCTGTGCCTATGCTAAACTTGTGCACCATCTCAATAATATTTGGAGTGCTAAAGCACTAAGAAATAGAAGCATTTAGCCTCAACTATTTTACTCTAATAAATTCTGGGGCCTATAGCAAGGCTTATGTAAGAATCATAGAATATCAGGGTTGGAAGGGACCTCAGGAGGTCATCTAGTCCAACCCCCTGCTCAAAGCAGGACCAATCCCCTAAGTAATGCTACTTTGAGTCACCAACACAATGGACCCACATAATTTGATAGTATCTGTACTGGAGCTGGAATGTTCATGTAAACTACCAGCTGGCAATTCCTAGAAACTGTTTTATGGACTACTCATTTAGAAAGCTATCATATTCTGAGAATACAACTCCCATGGATATCTAATATAGTACAGTAAACCACTTTAGTTTGCAGTTGTTCATAGAAACTTGTATTTAGATTTCATTTCCAAACTCTGCACACTCCTGGACTTTGGGTTTTGAATGAACTTAAATGCTCACAGTAAAACTGTTTTAATGGTCATGTTTCACTCTCTTTCCATCTAAAAACCATAAATTGACAGGGTATATCTAAAACCAGGGTCCGATGCCAAACTTCTCTTTTTCTGGAAAAAAAATCATATACTTCATACTTTTAGGTTTGAAGATGGACCTGAGAAGTGTGGAGTTTAGGTCAGAATTTGGATCCAAATCCCAACTTTTCTAAGGTTATTTGTATCTCTTATAGAATGTAGTACATATATAACCCACACTAGGGAATGTGGGTCTTTATTTCCCCTCCTAGTAGCTGGTCCACATATGAGGAAAAGAGTCTACTTTAGCTGCCACCTAGAGCAGTCAATCCCTTCATTAAAACTATGAAGGATCATGCCTTTAGGTTCTGGGTTCAAACTCTGTCAACCAACTGGGGTTGTTATATGTTTGCTACTAAAGAAAGTCAATATTTTTATTTTAAAACAAAGTTTATTTTCCTCCCTGCTATATGAGTGGATCTCTGTAAGCAGCTGCGATTTCAAAGATGAAGATAACTGAACATTTTATGTTTCTCAAGCACTTCCAAACACAAGGGTAACTTTTTTCATATAACTGTGTCACCAATAATAGCTGCAGTCTGAGTCTAAAAGACGGGTTTTTTTATCCTATCCAACTTCTTGTACCAATTATAATTAACTCTGCTCTAAGTTCTAATATGGTTGCTAGAGTAATGTTCAAACTCAATCTGAAGATGAAAAGTTGATAAAATTGGATTTTTATTACTGTACATCCCTTTTGAGGCTACTCCATTTCCTGGATTGTTTTAAATGCTGCTAATAATATGATTATCCAAAATGTCAGCAATACTTTAGTACAATGATTATAGAAAATGTTAATGTAAATACAGTGGCCAGAACCTCAGCTGATTATAAATCAGCTCCAGTGAAGTCTGTTGAGTTATTGCAGTGTTGATTTACCTCAGCTAGGGCTCTGGCCCAATGTTTCTAAGTATAGCTCCTAGACTGAAATGTTTATATTCTTTCTTTAATGTTCTTATTACAAATCTAATAAACCTGCATGAGTTTCTCGCTACATCATTAACGATGTTGGTGACTGTACTATTATTTCATATGTATTGGGTCTTATGCTGCAAGCATTCTAGCTGAGGAGTGCCCATTGACTTTCATGAAAAATCTGTGCTGAGGACTTGTGGAATTGAGTCTATAATTACCCTGTGCTTCAACTATGTGTGTGTTTTTTCACTAACATAATGTTGATCCAACTATAGCTGTAGAGTAGAACCAAAAAGTGCCGTTCTTTTTATAGGCTGGGTTTGGAAAGCAATGTATTGTAATGCAGACTTTGGCTCAGATCCTCAAAGATATTTAGGCTCCTAACTTTCATTGATTTCAGTGTCACTCAAGGTTTGTATAGTTTTGTAAAGTTCCTCCATACCACACAAAGGAGGGAGTTGTGCTTTTCATCATCCTTTCTTGTTTCATGTGGTATATCCTGAGTAGCTGTGTTATCATGACATAACAGGAGAAGGCCAGTGGATTACAGAACTGCTCTCAATGTCATGCGTGGAACTCTCATGGACTTCAGCGTACTAAATGGTCCTTAGTTTCACACCCAAGTGGGTAATGGCTGTACTAGGCATTTTTTTCTAACCTTTGTTTTACTCCCTTGAATTGTTGTAAAAGCCAGTTCAAATTTGTCACACCGTGTATTTAATTCAATTTGTAGCAGTAGCAAAACAAATTGCTAGATGTTCCTAATAGCTTAAAATGATTGCATGTGATTCTCAAGGGTTCACTTTAAGAATGGTGTGCCAGGATTTACACAACTATCATTGACAGTTATGGGAGTTGTGTAGCTAAGTCGCCACCCTGAGAGCAAACTCCTGGTCTCTGACCTGCACTGCAGTTCTTTATTGCATAGCCTCACTCAAATGCTGTATGGAACTCCCACTGAGGTCAATATGCAGTAGAGGTCTGCAGTGCAGATCCAAGAATGGGATTTTTCCCGAGAGAAATTACACATCTGTGTTTCAAAACAACCAGAGAAAAGTTAAATGTGTGATTCTAGGTAAATTGCATGTTTTATGAATTGAATCTTCCATAGAGAAGTCTATTAAAATGCAAGCTTCATCTCCCAGTCATCCAAGGAAAATGGCACTGAGTTCACAGCTCATATTAGGATTGAAAAGTAGAATCTAGTGGAAATAGTGCAATTTATTGAATCTAGTTTAAATGTGTCTGAACAAACTATTTCTAGGATGCAAGGGTGAGGAGGGGAATAGCTGCGAACCAGTCCATAAAAAATCGGAAAGAACTTTTTATTGGGGCATGTCCTAAGGTAGATTGTTTGTGAAACTTAAACAAAACAAACAACTTGTGCGTTGGCCTTAGCAAAATCAGTGTAGCCTTACAATCTAGCAGTAATTCTGAGATCACTTCCTGTATCTGTCAGGCACTTTTATCTGCCTTCCAGTGGGGGACAGCAGGCTTCCTGGACAGGCTAGCATTCCTGTGGGGGAAGAGCCCAAGCTATGAGCAGTAAGTCAGACCTGTTCTGTGGTGGATGAAATAAATGTATTTGAACAGCTTAAAAAAAAATAAAAATAAAAATCAACTTGTTACCTTAGATGACTGCTTGTTGCTTCTGCACAAACCTATTTCCTGAAGACCCACTAAGCTTCATGTCATTTCAAAAAATATATTGTTTAACAAATATTTTCTCAGAAAAAGATTATGGGCCATGTTATGCTGGCAGTTTTTAAGCAAAACTCCCCATTTATGTTGATTTCTATGGAGAATTCTGTTTTTAAAATTGTGTCCCACCGCATGGAAAATTATCAAATACACCTTTCTACTGTCGAAATGAGTGGTTAAAGTGATAGACAAGATAAGCACGCTTTCTTTTTTAACCTTTGGATGACTCTTTAGAATTTGTCATTTGACCTGATGTTCAAAATGTGATGACATTGTTTCTCACAAATACAATAATTTGATTAATGTGAACTCAGCTGGTGATCTTTTCTCTGGACAGTGTAGAGTCAAATTGCATGGCGCCTCTGTGTATTTGGTGGTTACATTGGTTCCAGAAATCTGTATATATGCCTAGATACAGCCTCATATATGGGGCCAAATTTGCTTTTAGTTTTAACAGTGCAAATTCAGAGTTAGTGGAATAAACTGTTATAAATCCAGAATCACTGAGAGTAATATTTGGCCAGTTATCCTCATAAAACATAACAATTAGAGCAGTGAGAAAAATGAGAATTTTTTTCACAAAATTATATACCATTTTTCTGTTCCATTTTGAGTGATTTCATGCCCTTAGTCTTTCTTTATTCTGAGATTTTTAAGGCAGTTGATCCTAAGATCACGTACAATCATCTAAAAGTACAGAAAGCCAGTTTCACTTAATTTCAGATAGGCAAACTTTCAAGTAGAATCAGTAGTTTGACAGCAGCCATCTTCTTTAAAATAGACAATGAGAGAAATGGACTATACATTTATTAGTTTTATGTAAGCACCCTGGGTGAAATCTTGGCCCTATTGAAGTTTATGGCAAAAGTCACATTGACTTAAATGGGGCCAAGATTTCTCACACAATCTCTTTTGTGATGGAAGAGAGGAAACTGTGGATAAAGATAATGGTGGTGGTATTTTGGATGAGGGGTAAGGCTTATGATGGGGTGCTAACTACACTGTGTGAAGGAAGTTCTCTGTGTTCTTGGGCCAGGTAAGACACACGTCAATATGGGTGTAGCTCAAGAGCATCAGCAAAGTCGTACACTTAGCCCTGTATCTTGGTTCCCAACACATTTATGGAAACGTGCCAGTGCACATGGGAGCAGGTTCATGCCTCTAGTACAGGGGCAGCGGCAGGAAAGCTAGACAGACCACCTGATGTATCCAACCAAGGTCTCCTGCTGCATTGAATGAGTAGCCAAAGCATTACAAAATGTGATTATTTTTTTTTGCAGACCTGTGCACTGTACACAGATCCAAAATTGAAAATTAGCCATGAAAATGTAATGAAATATTTGGCAGCAGCAGGGTATCACAGATGCCTCAGTGCCACACCATACATGTAATATATACAGTTAAAATAATAGGAAGCAAAAGGAATAATAAGACATCTCCTAACCTCTCAGGCAAAGGTAAAGTAGCTGCTGAATAGAACTGTTTGTCAACTTCATAACCTCTAGAGTGGAGACAGTGAGGTGGTTTTTGGGTTTGTATATCTAGCCTAAAAGAAAGTGGAGCATTTTACACTCTTGAAGTCAAGCACTCAGGTTTGTTAAGGAGAGATGGCTAAAACAACAAAACCACCCTCTTCTTTTAAAATAATTGCTGCAATATATTTCTAGAACTGCAAAGATGATCTCAAATAAAATAACCATGCCAACCCAATCAGAAAGTTAAGAGCATGCAGCAAATTTGACTCTTAAAAGAAAAACTAGGTATAAAAGTAGAGCTGGTTAAAGTTAAATAAATACAGTGTGGAAAACCCTGTTAAAAATTTGTAACTTCCATTTTGCAGGGTTTGAAAGACTCCATTTTAGAATTGTTTGTTTCCCCACATTTTTAAGTAATTTTGAATTAAAACTGATTACGAGGGTTTTGATTTTTTTTTTTTTTGTGTGTAAAAAATTTTATATTGGAAGTCCACAGATATTTGTGAAACTTTTTTTTCTTCTTCATGGAAAGGTCTTTTTTCAGCTAAAGCTTTTTGTTCAAAATTTGACAGTCTGTGCATACAAGCATGTCATAAACCACTTAGCAGCAATAGGTATAAAATCGACCAGGAAACCAGTCTCAACATTACAAAAAAGTATAAAGATGCACACTATAAACCAGCCTCAGAATTAGGAAAAATACATAGAAAAACAGTAATGCAGAAAGTTCAAAGGGATTAGTTTTTGTGAGAGCATCAAATGTTATCCTAATGTACGGAGGCCACAATCCTCCATTCCTCTTCCGTCTCACCCCCAATACCGCTCTATATTGCAGGCTCTGCAAGAGCCCCTCCTTTCAATAACCCCAATACTTACCTTATCCTTTTGTGGGGAGAGCCCCAGTGGTCCTTTTTGGCAGACTGCAGGCCACTTTTCTCTCTCTCTCTTGTATATTTTGGTTGTCTATCTCCTTGTTCTTTCCACATGGGCCTGAGGTGTTGAAATGGCTTTCACCGACCCTTTTGATTACACAGAAACAGCTGAGTCAATTGGGAATCCTGAAAACAGATCATATGGGAAAAACCAAACAATCCAGCCTGAAACTTGAAAATGCATGAAGGAGGCTGCACTGGGATTTTCATCAATATCTAGACAAGTCAGGAGATAAATGTATTATGCCCAACTTTGACAAAATTTTTGCTGATGCAAAAAAAAAAAAAAAAATCTTGTAGGAAGCACCATATTTCCACAGAAGCTCTGAGGTAGAAAGGAAGCAAATTATTTCTAGGGTATTTTTTGTTTCAGTATGAGTATCTCTCCTAGCTCCAGTAAGAATACTTATATTACACTTGTGATTATGGTACCAATGTAGCTTCTGGAGCAAGAGGCAGTGTTTATACCTGCTTACAGGGTCCCTTTGTTAATTGAGCCAGTGGAGGTGCACTGAATTTCAGTGCATTCAGAGCATTTCAGTTTACTGAATGGAAGTCTGTGATTATGGCACTGAAGGTCATGCCCAAGAGCTATTCTCTGTGTCACAAGTTGGAGGCTAACTGATGAGTGACTGTGGTTGTGGTTTGTTTGCAGCTGGAGATAATTACAAACTGTTCTGCCATTGCACTAAAGAAGCTTCAGATAAGAGTACCCAATGATAGGGGAGTGATAGCTGTGATAAACCAGCAGTGTGCACATTTTCTAATTTTAGTAATTATGTGACTACTGAATAACTGGAAGTGTAGCCAAATATTAGATAAAACCTAAGAACCACACACTGTTCATTTTTTGTCATGAGCTGCTGACAGTCACAGGGCTGGGATCTATGAACCTCATTTTTCCTTTCATTTAGCACAAGAGTAAATCATGAGTAGTTCCACTGAAGTTACATCCATGTAAATGAGGAGAGAATAGGCCCTAAGGCTCTGACCTTGTCTATACACAGTAGTTGCAATGTTTTAAAAAGTGCATACCTTTTATGTGGACAAACTTAAATGATGTATCCCTGGCTTCAGAAGATTTAGCTTAATTTGGTAATTTTATCTGTGCCATCTCCCCTTATACCACCTTCACATGGCGAAGGTATAATTAAGCACTTACTCCTGTAAGCAGGATCTCAGTGAGCTCTACTCTGACATCTAGTGATGAGCTGTGGGAAGAGACTTCAGGAGCAGACGGTGTTTGCGTAGACACGCCTAGTCTACCTAGGTGAGCAGCATATGGAGCTGCTTTGCCAAAATAATTAATTATGGCTGGTTTGGGTTACTCATCACTCTGGTATTTGAATGCAGGGGTAATGAAATGTTTTAACCTTATTGTACAAGTAAATGGCAGCAGAATGGTGGGGTCATCCTAAGTTGAGCGAGGGGGTCACCCTAAGTTGCCAAGCATGGGGCAGGGATGTCAAATCCCAGTGAAGATGAGTGGCGGGGGGAGGGGCAAGGTAAAATGTTTGGGTTTCACTGAACTAGCACCTGTAAGGTAAGGCTGATAGGGTCACCTTTCAAGGCTTCTGTTTTCTGTTTAAAATCCTTAAGACCAACCACTCCTTATTGCACTGACATTTGCAACCATTAGGAACAATCCAGAGAACAGGGCTTGCCTTTCCCATTAGACTGAGAGTTGCACTTCTGTAACACTATATCCTCTTGCCACCTCAGACTCGAGCTTGGTCTACACTATATACTTTGATATAATTATGTCACTCAGGGATGTGAAAAACCCACCCCCCTGAGCAGCGTAGTTATACTGACCTTAACCACCCCCCCCACCCATGTAGACAGCGGTATGTGAGTGGGAGAGCTTCTCCTGCCGATATAGCTACTGCATCTCGTGGATGTGGAGTTAAGCCAACGGGAGAGCTCTCTCCTGTTGGCTTGGAGCATTTTCACCAGACACACTACACCAACATTCTCTAAATCACATAGGCCTCCCCACCCCGCCCTGTCAGATCACTGGGTTCCAGTATAGTTGTCTTACTGACCAATCCACCAGGTTAAGTTGCCTCAGTGTTTGATTAGGTGAAAATTACCACTCTTTCCATTTCTTCAGGCACAGCAAATAGTCAATGTGCTTAGGTAATCCTCTCCAAATCCTATACAGAATTTGTCACAAATATTATTCAATATAGCAAGAAAAAAAAAAAGCATGAGCCAACAACACAGAGACAGAAGTAATTAAGTCGTCATCAGATCATATTTAATGGACTGTACTTTCATACAGAATTAAATTGTCACGCTCTAATTTCAGTTCTTGGAGTCATTCTGCCATTAGGAGCCAAAAACCCCATCTGGAGTAGATCACTTTCTGGGTCTGCTCTTGGGGAGGCTCCCCCCGGACCCCAACCCAGGGCAGGTGGAAGGTACTGGACTCCACACAGCAGCCCGGGCACCCTTGGCGGCTCTTACCATGGTTTGGCTCCGACTTCCAGCCTGACCAGAGGGTGGGGTCCCGGAAAGAGGAGGATTGAGGGTGGGGCCACAGCGGGGGGGGCTCCTGCATGTGTGCTGCTTTAGCCTTTTGAAAAGGTGGTCACTCTAGAGCCATCTTAGTACCCATGGCTGTTCCCATGATTTAGAGAATGTTGTTGAATGTAAAATTGTTATGGGTGAGAATGAAAAGGATGAGTCTAACGATGTGTTTGGTGTGGATATCTGAGGGTTGTCCATTGTCTTGTAAATATTTGAGGCAGGCAGCTATGCTGCATTGTGAGGTGTATAGGGAAGAGACATCCATGGTGGCAAAGATGGTGTTCTGAAGGAGGCTGTTAATATTGTGGAGTTTGTAGAGGAAGTTGGTTGTGTCTGGAGGAAGCTGGCTCTTTGTGTGGTCAGAGGTTTGAGGACGGTTTTTATGAGTTCTAATATTCCTTTGGTAAGAGTTCTGTGGCTCGATACCACAGGTCTTCCTGGGTTCCCTTGGTTGTGTGCCTTGGGCAGCATGTAGAAAGTCCCTATGGTGGGCTCATAGGGGGGAAGAGTTTGTATAGTTTGTCTTGGAGTTGTCTGGGGAAGGATTTGATATCTTTAAATTCCTGGGTAAATTGTGGCATAAGGTCATCTTTGAGTTCTTGATAGTAGGTGGTGTGGGCAAGTTGTTGGTGAGCCTTGTAGTTATCGTGGCTGAGGAGTACGATGGCACCTACTCTGTCTGCTAATTTGATCACTGCCTGGTGGTTAGATTTCAGGGACTGTATATCTGTCCTCTCGGTGGTGGAGAGATTGTGGTGGATGTGATTGTTAAGGATTTCATGGTTAGTTTTTTCTTGAAGCAATTCATGTAATGATCAAGAGTGTGATTTTTGTCTACTTTGGGATGGTGTCCAGTCAAATGTTTCTTTGTTTTTCTTATGGTTGTTGGTGGGGACCCGGTAATTTTGAGTAGTTTTGTCATTGTTGTGAAATAATTCTTTGAGGTGGAGTCGGCGAAAGAATTCTTTTAGTTCTCCACATATTAGTATGGTATCAGATTCTGTGTTTGGGCAGAAGTTCAGTCCCTTAGAGCAGTGGTTCTTAACCAGGGGTACTCAGAGATCTTTTGGGGGTACATTAACTCACCTAGATATTTGCCTATTTTTACAACAAGCTACATAAAAAGCACTAGCCAAGTCAGTACAAAGTAAAATTTCATGCAGACAATGACTTGTTTATACTACTACTCTATATACTATACACTGAAATGTAAGTACAATATTTTATATTCCAATTGATTTATTTAATTAAATGGTAAAAATGAGAATGTAAGCCATTTTTCAGTAATAGTGTGCTGTGACACTAGTATTTTTTTTATGTCTGATTTTTGTAAGCAAGTAGTTTTAAAATGAGGTGAAACTTGGGAGTATGCAAGACAAATCAGACTCCTGAAAGGGGTACAGTAGTCTAGAAAGGTTGAGAGCCACTGCCTTAGAGAGTGTAGATAATTCTGCTCCAGTTAGGGGTGGTCTTGATAAATTGATGATTTCAGATGTTGTGTAGTGTCCGTGTAGTGGGTACTGGTACCTTGGTTTCTCCTGGAGATAGTGTTCTATGAGTTGTGGAGTAGTTGTAGTTGGTTCCATTTTTGTGTTGGATGGTTGTCATCAGGTTTTTTGACAGCTGTTTTGGATTTCTTGCATGATTTCTAGATAACTTCCTTGATTTTTTTTTCCTTCCAGTATGTGTCAGCATGCGATGATTTCTTGTTTGAGGTGGTCCCTTCTCGAGTATATGAGGTGTAGTAAGAGGTTCCTCAGTTTTTCTGAAGACTGTCTAAAGAGCTGTTCAGCATATTTGTAATTGTATGTAGGGTTCAGAGGGTTATAGATGGTGAGACCTCTGCGGGTGGAGATTTATTTCTTGCATGTGCTTAGGAAGTAGATGTTGCTGTGAAGTTTTGCTTCCTTTTTCTTCATGTTGTTGAGTTTCCATTTTAGGCAGAAAAATTTGATATCTTCCATTGCTTGTATATGTGGTGGTGTAGCCATGTTGGTCCCAGGATATTAGAGACACCAGGAGGGTGAAGTAATATCTTTTACAGAACCAACTTCTGTTGGGGTGAGAGAGAAGTTTACACAGAGCTCATGTTCAGGTCTGAGAAACTTACTCAGTGTGTCACAGTTAAATACAAAATGGAAAAGACTGAGCATAAATAGGTAACACATATTTCAAGGGACCACACAAGGTGAAGTAGTCTGACACATTCGGCTTCAACCTCACCCTTCTACTCTTCATGTATCAGAATCTTGGCTCTGCTCGGGAGAGGCAAGTGTAGGCATTCTTCTTTATAAAGAATAGTGTTTGTAATATATCTATAGCTATAAAATTGCCCTCCGCTACCAGTATGAGTTTGCTGCTGAGCTGATCCTCTGTTCTAGTATCTGAAATCAGATAGTTGGAAAAAGTCAACTATCAAACTTCTATGGAAAATATTCAACCAGCTCTGGTTTGGAGGTTCATTCAAAGCTAAAACTCAAAACCACCTGAATCTGTTTACCCTCACATTTGTCCAGCTCCTCATCTGTGAACCAAAATCATAGCTATTTGCAAAACTCTAGTTATACCTTATAACCAAACAGAAAAAAATGGTGACCTCCTTTTCAAGAGCCATAATCTGTTGTTAAGCTGAACATTCAAAACTAAGGCTTTAAAACTTCACAGCAGTAATAGCATAAAATATGATAGAAACCAGCCTTGGACTAATTCTGCACTCCCATTCTGTGAGGAATTCCACTGACTCCAGTGGACTTGCATGGGTGAGCACAAAACCTGGCGCATCTTCATGAAGGCAGCATGAGAAATTAAGCAATGTTGCAGATTATTAAAGCAAAGAGTCCACTGGGTGAGATATGAAGACAGAGTCATACTTTGCTTTCAAGCCAATGTAAATCAGGAGTAACTCCACTGAGACCAATGGATGTGCAACTGGTGTAGGGGAGATCAAATCAGGCCCTGTGATGTGGCTGTTCATTATTTTGTAAAACCAGATGTATTTGAAACTCTCTAATTCAAAGCATTTTACTTGGTTTAGACATGGGAATTAAGTATAATCTTAACTTCTATTATTTTCTGGGAGCTGCTCCTGGCTGTGTTGCTTATTTGTCATAACAGGATAAGAAAATCTCTTCCCCTTCCCCCCCAAACAGAGTACCTGATGTTTGCCAAGAGTAGGACTGAAGGGTAAAAAAAATCTTTCTTGTAACATTTTCTGTACAATTTTCAGAGGTATTCTTCAGTGTTGTAGGACTCTGTTCTGGGGCATTTTGACAGTTTATATCCTTCGATAATTTGTCTTTTATTTTGGATGCTCCCCTATCTTCAGTGCAGCTTCCCAAACCTCATTCCTTATAAGGGGAGCATTTGTTGGAAAAACTATGAAGTAAACATCAAGGAGTTTTCTCAACACTTGGTTCCTGTCCTGTGGATTTTACAATGGGGAGGGGTCAATATGGACTAGAACCAGAGAATGTGCATAATTTTCACATAATTTGCATAAAGGTAAATATACATAAATCCTGATTTTCGGAACAGATTAGATGTGCCAAGGCAGATAAAATGCTAATAAACTGTCTCCCTAATTTGTCTTGTTTTTCTACATTAATAGCCCCATTGTTTGTAAAGTATGTACATAGCTTATGTTGTAGAGTGATAAACCTTTATAGAGCTCTCAAGATGATTTCTTGGGATTGCCACACTTCCCAGTGGATATCCAGAAGTGTTGCAAGAAAAAGAAATAGTACTGAAAAAATAGTATTGAGAAAATGTAGGCCTCCACAAAATCTAGGCTGTAATTAATGCCTGGTGATGACCCCAAAATACAAAGAGCCATGGGAAATTTAAGTGGGTCCTATGTATAGTGGAACTAGTTATTAAACAGAGGATATACCATTAGTGTTGTCTTTTGTGTTTATGGGGATTTTGGCTCTGATTTCTCTTTTGCTTGAACTTGTCTTGCTCAGAATTAACTACACTGAAGTAAATGAGATTATACTAGTGTGAGCGCAGAATCAGGCTCATTGTTTCTTCATGCCTCAAAATAGGCTGTGGGATTGCATGACTAGAAAGTTTCTCGTACCAGTCTCATTGTCTTTGCTTATATCTAGGGCCCTACCAAATTCACGGCCATGAAAAACAGGTTGCGGACCAGGGAATCTGGTCTCCCCCGTGAAATCTGGTCTTGTGTGCTTTTACCTTGTACTATACAGATTTCACGGGGGAGACCAGCGTTTCTCAAATTGGGGGTCCTGACCAAAAAGGGAGTTATAGAGGGGTCACAAGGTTGTTTTATGGGGGTCGTGGTATTGCCACCCTTACTTTTGCACTGCCTTCAGAACGGGCAGCCGGAGAGTGGCGGCTGTTAGCCGGGTGCACAGCTCTGAAGGAAGCACCCTGCCAGCAGCAGCAGAGAAGTAAGGATGGCAATAGCATACCATGCCACCCTTACTTCTGCGCTGCTGTCTGCAGAGCTGGGCTCTCAATCAGCAGCCGCCACCCTCTGGCTGCCCAGCTCTGAAAGCAGCACCGCCGCCAGCAGCAGCGCATTTATTTTAAAAATCCTATGCCCGTGAAATTGACCAAAATGGGCCTTGAATTTGGTAGGGCTCTACTTATATCTGTTTCTGTAATGTGAGGCTGATACTATATACTGTGTTGTCAATTACAACCACCACCATCAGTGAAAGTTTTAAAAAGTGAAAGCGGAAAAAATGCTGTTGATATAATAGCTGACTTTGTCATAGTTTTAGAGTAAAGAATTGTAATTGCAAAATCAAACACTTTAGAACAGATGGAGAAAATAGACTATATGTTTTGCATTCTCTCTAGGCATGTTTGGAGGTTGTGTATATGGCTTTGATTTCCATAAGTTTGCATTCTTTGGCTCATTTCCATTTAGTTGTGAAATCCCACTGAGGATGCACAAGTATAAATGGGAGTAGATTTTGTCTGCAATCTTGTTGTAGCCCTGTTGATCCCAAGATATGAGAGAGAGAAGGTGGGTGGAGTAATACCTGGCAGTGGACTATCTTCCGTTGGTGAAAGACAAACTTTTGAGCTCCACAGCTCCTCTTCAGGACCTGATTTTACCATCTTTAAAATATAAAGAATATTGATCATCTGAGTTACAGAAGCAATAAAAATGATGTTCTTTCAACCAAGTGAAGAATCTTGCCAATAATCTGGTTTATACACCCAAGAGAAGAATCTCACCAAGAATTTGCTTTGTTTAGTGAAAGAGATTCAGAGATAAAAATAAAGCAAGTTGCAGATTAACCTGTTAGCACATAGTGGCTTGTGTGAAGTAGACAAATCACTGTGAACTACCAAATGTGATTCACATTTCTCAATTATACATAAATATAAATTTACAGTCCCTAGAATGAATAAAAAAGGTGATCAGCCTTTCAAATCATAATCTTTGTATTAATTACAGGGTGATAACTTGAAGAGACAACACTCCTGGAAATGAAAGTAACAATGAAATTTGTTTCTTTTGCCACATGTGTTTTTTCCAGAAACAAACTAAAAATGTAAGGTAGGTTGCAGTCAGACTTGGCTGAGTGAGTAGGTGTATAATTGTTGCTCATACTGAGATATGTTTCCTCATCTATCAAAATAAATAAGCAATAATTTGTGTGACAAAGTTCCTCCTCTGCCTTGGTGGGTCCTGTGCTTTTTGGCAGATTTGCTCACCTCAGAGGTTCATGGCAGCCCTCAGTTTGGCCGCTTCTGCTAGAGGCTCAAACCTGCTGTTCACTCAGCTAACCTCATCACTGGCCAGCATCTTGGAAATGGAGAACAATCTCCACAGTCTCCGTTGTCCCACCTAGTGGGTCGGAGACAGGCCAGATCCCTTTCCAAATTAGACCTTTCCTTCTGGTGTTGCTCACAGACCAGGTCAACTCCTCCTGTGTCTGATCAGGAGTTGGGGAGGATGGGGGGAACCCGGGCCTGCCCTCTACACCAGGTACCAGCCCAGGGCTCTATGGATAGCAGCTGTCTACGTCTACTGTATCAGCTGCGTGACAGCTACAGCTGCAACTCTCTGGGCTACTTCCCCATGGCCTCCCAGCCCCTTCTTTATCCTCACCGCAGGATCTTTCTCCTGAAGCCTGATCACGCTTGTACTCAGTCCTGCAGCAGCATGCCTTCTCACTCCCTTTGCACGCCCTCCACTAGCTGATGGGAGGTCCTTTTTAAACCAGGTGTCCTGATTAGTCTGCCTGTCATAATTGATTCTAGTATGTTCTTGATTGCTCGAGTACAGCCCCTGCTCTGGTCACTCAGGGGACAGAAAACTATTCATCCAGTGGCCAATATATTTGCCTTCTACCAGACTCCTGTACTCCACTGGTCTGGGTCTCTCGTATTTGAAATGAATATATATATTTGAGATTAATAATTACAGCATGATTACCATGATAGTGAATATCGGTCAAATGATGATATATGGCAGGTTGTTTCAATAATTCAGCTAACAAAATAGTACTAGGAGAATTCATTCCCACTTACCATAATAATATGAAATAAAGAATAAATATCAGTGAAGTGTGAAATATTTTCAGAGCTAAGGTATGTTCCTTTGTATTTCCAATGTTTTAATTATTTCTGAATACATTTTGCATGAACGATCACTTTAATTTATAATCTAGTGATCCGAGGCCTCAGTTAAACAAGATACTGAAATTTGTGCCTAACTTTAAGAATGTGATTTCCCATTGAATGTGCACTGAGCTTTGTCTACATGCAGGTTGTTTTTGTTTTCCTATTTTGGTAAAGAGTGTGAATTTTCTGTCAAAGTAGTTAAATTGGTACAACCCTAGGGTGGACAAAGTTATAATGGAATAAAGGTTTCTTATAGAAATATAGCTTATTCCCTTTCCCTATAGGTGTATACCAGTATGAAGTACTTTTAGTCCTATATAATTTCATCCATGGGGGGTGTGAGAGGGGGGAAGGGATGACTTGTACTACTTTAACTATATTGCTATAGTGAAAGTGGTACAACTTTTGTGTGTAGACAAGGCCATAAGCATGTGCTAATCTACCTTGCTGAACTGAGGCTTGAATGCCTAAAATGTTTAAGTACACTTTATTTGTTGAGTTCACTGGGACTATTCATGCATGTAAAGTTAGGTGTAGGCAAAAGTGTTTTCAGGATTGAGGCCCATTTTAGCAAAATCTTGCTAGAAAAAAATAGCATTGCGTTCTTTGTTTTCTATGGCAGATAACTTACGTTTCCTATTAGACACTCAGTCTAAGAAATCATCTCTTCTTTGTTCTTCCTAAATGTCGGGGAAATTAACACATTCATATGAATATGGTGGAGAAAAAATTGGCATTAATCACATATGGAAACATTGATTCTGCTCCCCTTTTCTTCCTCAGACTATCTCTGACTAACTGATAACTATCTTGCCATGGGAACAGTAAGCCATTACTTAGTGTCTCTGATGTCAGGTTTCAGAGTGGTAGCCGTGTTAGTCTGTATCAGCAAAAAGAATGAGGAGTGTTTATGGCACCCCTGGTCTACACTTGGGGGGGGGAGGGGCGGTGTCGATCTAATTTATGCAACTTCAGCTACGTGAATAACGTAGCTGAAGTTGACGTACTTAGATCTACTTACCGTGGTGTCTTCACCACGATGAGTCGACTGCTGCCACTCCCTTGTTGACTCTACCTGCGCCTCTCGCTGCGGTGGAGTACAGGAGTCGACGGGACAGTGCTTGGGGATCGATTTATTGTGTCTAGACTAGACGCAATAAATCGATCCCCACTGGATCGATCGCTGCCCGCAGATCCGGTGGATAGTGTAGACATACCCTTAGAGACTAACACATTTATTTGGGCATAAGCTTTTGTGGGCTAAAACCCACTTCATCAGATGCATGCAGTGGAAAATACAGTAGGAAGATATATACAGAGAACATGAAAAAATGGGGGTTGCCATACCAACTCTAACGAGACTAATCAATTAAGGTGGGCTATTATCATCAGGAGAAAAAAAACTTTTGTAGTGATAATCAGGATGGCCCATTTCAAACAGTTGACAAGAAGGTGTGAGTAACAGTAGGGGAAAAACTATTTCCCCATGCTAATTCTTGTCAACTGTTTGAAATGGGCCATCCTGATTATTACTACAAAAGGTTTTTTTTTCTCCTGCTGATAATAGCCCACCTTAATTGATTAGTCTTATTAGAGTTGGTATGGCAACCCCCATTTTTTCATGTTCTCTGTGTGTGTGTGTGTGTGTGTGTGTGTATATATATATATTTTCCACTGCATGCATACGATGAAGTGGGTTTTAGCCCACGAAAGCTTATACCCAAATAAATCTGTTAGTCTCTAAGGTGCCATAAGTACTCCTTGTTCTTTTTGTCTCTGATGTGAAGTTTTAATACTGGAATAGTGTAATTCTCAGAAAAGAAATCATAATCTGATGATTCCTCCAGCAGGGAAAGCACAAGGATCATCCATTTCACTTATATATTGCTTGGCCTGTATTATAATTTTTGTTATCAGGTATCACCCAGGACCAGACTCTAGCTGGTTCTCGTGGATGTGTAAGGCAGGGAGAAGATACAGAAGAGGGAGCAAGGAGCCTTCAATCTCATGTATTCCCAACACAGGAATGCCCAGCCACAATTGCAGTTCCTGTGCTCTCCTGCATGTAGGGATTGCTGCTTGCTAGTGATACATGGGGCCCAACCCTACCCATAAAAGGGGGAAAGTCGATGGAGCTGTGGCTCACCTAGTTTCTGCACTGATCAGCAGAGCTGGCAAGTAGGGTTGCCAACTTTCTATTCACACAAAACTGAACACCCTAGCCCTGCCCCTTCCCTGAGGCCCCACCCCCTGCTCACTATATTTCCCCTCCCTTGGTGACTTGCTCGCCCCCTCCCTCACTTTCACTGGGCTGGGGGAGGGAGTTGGGGTGCAGGAGTGGGTTAGGGCTCTAACTGGGAGTGCAAGCTCTGGGGTGGGGCCAGAAATAAGAGGTTCAGGGTGTGGGAGGGGCCTCCAGGCTGGGGCAGGGAAGTTGTGGGGCAGGAGGGGGTGAGGGCTCCGGTTGGGGGTGCGGGCTCTGGGCTGGGGATGAGGGGTTTGGAGTGCAGAAGGGGGCTCCAGGCTGGGGGGTGGGGCCAAGGGATTTGGAATGTGGGAAGGGGCTGCAGGTTGAAGCAGGGGGTTGGGGTGTCAGAGAGGGTATGGGCTCTGGGCTGGGGCTGCAGGCTCTGGTCTGGAGCCAGGGATGAGGGGTTTGGGGTGCAGGAGTGGGCTTCAGGCTGAGGGGTGGGGCCAAGATATTCGGAGTGCTGGAGCGGGATGCAGGTTGAGGCAGAGCATTGGGATGTGGGAGGGGGTGCCACTTCTGGGGTGGGGCCACGGATGAGGGGTTCATGGAGTGGGAGGGGGTTCTGGGTTTGGGCAGGGAGTTGGGGTACGGGCTCTGGGCTGGGGATGAGGGATTTGGGGTGCAGGAGGGGGCTCCAGGTTTGGGGCGGTTCAGGGCTAGGGCAGGGAGTTGGGGCTCGGGGTTGGGGCACAGGCTTACCTCTGGCAGCTCCCAGTCAGCGAGGCTAAAGCAGGGTAGTCCCAGGGGTGAAAGTAAGTCCGAAGACTTACTCGTACGGGGGATGGGGCTGGAGGTCAGTGTCCCCCAGCCAGCCCTTCCAGGCCACCTGGCCTGAGCCGCCCAGGGCTCCAGTGGTGATTTAAAGGGTCCGGGGCTCTGGCTGCCGCAGCAGCAGCAGCCAGAGCCCTGGGCCCTTTTAAATTGCCGGCCCCGGAGCAGCTGCTCCCTTTTCTCCCCCTCCATCAGCGGCCCGGGGAGGGGGCGGGGGGGAGACGACAAAAGGGGCAGGAATGTTAAAGCACTGCCGGGGCACCGCTTTAACATCCCTGCCCCTTTTGCCTCCCTTGGCGGCGGCCCCTCTGATAGGGTCCATACCGGCAGGGCTGCCGACGGGGAAGGGGCAGCGACGTTAAAGCGCTGCCGCGGCAGTGCTCAAGGATGGTCCTTTGCCGGGGCACTGCTTTAACATTCCTGCCCCTTCCCTGTCGGCGGCCCTGCTGGTACGGACCCTACCCGCAGGGCCACCGACAGGGGAGGCAAAAGGGGCAGGGACTTTGAGCACTTTAATGTGGGCTGCGTATGGGCCAGTACCAGCTTCTTACCAGTACACTGTACCGGCTCACTTTCACCCCCTGGTTAGTCTCTACCTGTCTTGGCACTGTGCTGGCCCCTGGAAGTGGCAAGCAGGTCCGGCTCCTATGTGGGGCGGGTGAGGGTGGGGGCAGGAGGCTCCGTGTGCTGCTCTTGCCTGCAGGTACTGCTCCCCCACCTCCCATTGGCTGCAGTTCCTGGCCAATGGGAGTGCGGAGCTGGTGCTTGGGGCGGGGGCAGCGGGCAGAGCCCCATGCCTACTCTTCCCTCCCCCCAGGAGCTGGACCTGCTGGACACTTCCGGAGCCCAGCATGATGCCAGGACAGGTAGGGACTAGCCTGTCTTAGACCCACAGCACCGTCGACCAAACATTTAATGGCCCAGTCGGCAACGTTGACCAGAGCTTCCAGGGTCCCTTTTCAACCTGCTATTCCAGTTGAAAACCAGACACCTGGCAACCCTACTGGCAAGCTGTGTAGGGAGGTGAAGAGATCATGCGCTCCTGTCGCCTCCCCCTTCCAATATGTGCTAGGGGTTTCCAAGAAGAATTGTCTGCCAGTGCTCTGGACAGGGTGGTGCATCTGCACAATGACCTCAAGGCAAGGCAAATATTAAATGCAATAGTCTGGCCCTGCTAAACCATCCATGTCTCAGGACCAAATTCTAGCATTTAGCCACCGCCTGAGCAGGAGGTAGTGCAGAATCAAGTGCTTCCGCAAGGATGTACAGAATCCCTTCCCAGGAGGTTTGCTGCACAGGGGGGATTGTGCAAGCTGCACGGCCCTACCTGCTACCCAGCTGGTTTGAGGAGCAGTAAGGACATTCCCCCGAGTGTAAGGAGTAAAGTTGTGCAAGGCTCTTGGACACGCACCTCTCAGTCCTCTTCCCTTCTCATGCCATGATCTGACCCTCTGTATGAGTCAAACACAATGAAGCGGAATTCCTCTTTGCACGTGAGTTTCTGGGCATTGCTCTGCTAGTATCACATACACCGATGATCAAAGTTAAGGAAAATGGAAATTCGCAGCTGAACAAAACTCTTTTCTTGTATGGATTACTAGTTATTGCTTTGCAGCTTGCTATGGTGGTTAAAAATGCTGCTTAGTGTAAAAGACACCATTAATCTTGTAGTAGTATAAAGTCTTCTGTGTACCTACTATTTTGTATGCTAATTGTTTTCTTACTTGCTTTCAGAGCTGACTGGGACTGATGTAAACAAAAATTAGAGGTATTCTACATAGTTAGCCATAGTACGTGCTTGGACTCTATATATTAGGCACAAAATCTATCTTAATGTTAAAGAGAGAGCAAAATACACAAAAGCCAAAATATCTTGAGTAAAGCCATGACCTAATTCAGTCTTTGGCATGATGGTGCTGAGCTAGGTATGTATCATTGCAATGTATGTGATTTCCCCCATTGAGGAATTTAAAAATGCAGCGCAAAGCTCAAAGAAGTAAGAGTGTGTGTGTGTGTGTGTGTGTGTGTGAACTGAAATCTGAACCCTGACTAACTAGTAGCCAGTGGATTGCTGCTGAGTGGTAGCTATTTTAGCATGAAGGGATAGAGAATAGCAGATTTTCTGTATTTCCCCCCCCCCCCCCTTCTTCTCCCCTGCCTGAACTCTTGGGACAACGATTCCTTCTGAGCCATACTCTGACTGATATACCCCAGCATTTCCCAACCCCCCTTATATGTACCTCCTTAGAGATCCACCACAGATCTTTATTTCGTAGCACAAGGCAAAGTGTAGAGTCCTTGCATTGGCCCCTTGTACAACATAAAATAGAGCATTTTTGTGTGTATTTTGGGCTGTGTGTTTCTAAGGAGGGAGAAGCAGATAATTTGTTTTGTTCAGAAATGCATGATAATTTATTATGCAAAAGGGTCTGAAAATGAGAACCTTTAAGAATTCAAGAATAAAAGATGAGTCTGGGTACAAAATAAAAAAACAATTTGTGGAAGGAAGAATTATCATCCAGATTTAGGAGGTTAGTCAGTCTCTTCTCTCCTCCCTCGCGCCCCCTTCCCCCCATTATCAGTTTACTCTCTATTCTCAGGTTTGCTCCTCTTCTTATTCCTGAGTCTCAGCTTCTGATACAGTGTGGCCAGATATGGGCAACATTCAAATCTGGTATGTCCCAATTAGATTAAGTGTTTTGACATTTTTGGTCTTCAACTATGCAGGAGGTCATCAATGTCAAATTATACATACAGATACTCAGAGCAGTCATTCAATAAAATGGATTAAAATATGCAGACAGTAATTGCAGTTGATATTGACAATAAGGTTTCCAAAGAAGGCTATAATAAAAATAGCCCGAACAAGATAAATCTCCTCCAAATTGACACACACATAGAAATGAACGAGTAATTCTTGATGAGTAATACAAATATGTGAAAGATTGTAACAGGCACATTTTTTATATATAGAATGCATCACACATGAAAATTATGTACCTCAGGATGCTATATGCTTGATAACTTTACCAGAGTCTATTATTGTTAAACTAGATTGCGTTTTATCAGTCCTTCTAGAAAAATTAAGATACGTTGCATGTTGATACAGTGGCCAAGTTTCTGATTAATTTTAGCAGTTATCTATAAATTGCATAGATGACCAAACAAAAGAGGACAAACTTAATCATATGAATATTTACCTTCAGTTACTTTCTACATCAGGTTTTATTGCATCCAATTTAATTATGCCACAGCTGTTAAACTGCATAGCATACTGACTTAAAACCAGTTTTACATCAGCAGGACAACTTTAGGAATACTGATTAAAATACACATTGCACTGTCAACAGTCTGTCACTAAACCGTACAAGGAGAGCATACTTTTGAAATGTCACTCAGAAAGGAACAGATTTTGCTACACATGCTCATGCGGAGCCCTTGATTTCCATGGGCCTACTTACTTGCAGAATAAGATATTATTTAACATGAAGTAAATTTTAGCTCCTGGAGTACATTTAGTACCTTGACATAAGTCATGATTATAGGCAGAAGTAAATGTAAATTGTTTTCCCTGGAGGTTCATATTTTTTTCAAGGTAGATTTGGCAATGAAATAGTGATGGTTTACAAGTTTTGATGAAGATGATTTGAACTTTAATCAAACCTCTTGAGCATAGGTGCTGGAACTAGGGATGCTTGGGGGTGCTGCCGCATGCCCTGGCTTGACGTGGTTTCTATTATATACAGGGTTTATAGTTTGGTTCAATGGCTCTTAGCACCTCCACTATACAAATTGTTCCACCCCTTCTGCTCTTGAGCCAAAATCATACCTCGTATAACCCCATTGACTATGTATTTGCATTTCTTTTGGTACCAGGAAATGCAGAGACGTGAACAACCGAAACATTCCACAATCAGACATTAATAAAATTATAAAACAAATTGTTCAAGCCTGAATCTTCAAAATCATTCAGTTTGATTTGGGCAAAGGTTTGGGCCAGTTCTTACTTTTCAGAACTCGTTTGCCAGTCCTCGTCTGAAGCGTATTCATCAGTGAATAGAATGTACTGGTATTCTAGTTGCACTTTTATGGTAAGTCGGTAACATTGCATTGGAAAATAAAATACATAATTTATTTATAAGCTTTAGACATACTGAAGCATAAGAAGGCTGAAAATTAGATTGATGGACTGTGAAGCATTTTATTTATACATTAACTGAACAGCTGCCAAAGGAAAAGCCTTTCCTTAACTTAATCAGATAAAATGGACCAGAATCACCCCTAGTGTAACTTAACCATATTCAGTGGAGCTACACCAACAATAAATTTATTGCAATAACTTTAATTTAGAAGGCTATCTGTTTAGCAGAGCTATTATCACCTTCCTTTAAAAAGATGTTTTTCTATCACTCGCAGCCAAGGGCAACATTTCAAGATTTGATAAGTAAGTGACTGTGGATGTGGATGAAAGTACAGTAGCTGTGGAAGTGTTGTGTATCCTATCCGTTTCAGAGCTGCAGGCTTCATTTATGGAAGGAGAGTGCTTTTTTCAAATCTGCTTTGGGCCGAATCATACAGAAGTACCCAGATTCTATCCTAATTTTAATAATTTTCCAGAATTGGGCTGTGAAACTGCAGAAAAATGGGTCCAAGGAGAAAAGTAACTGATAAGATTTGAGAACCCAGTTGGTGGTTTCAGAAATAGATTTTTATCAAGAAATAACCCCAGAGTCAAAATTGGTAACTTCAAACAGCCAAATTGTTTGGTTTTGGAATTTCCCTGTTTTTTTCTTTCTTTGATATCTTTCATTTTTCCTTGTTACATGATGAGCTGTATCCTGATAACCATTGGACATCACAGTTAGCAATAGTGAACATGGCAACCAGTAAGTACCAAATTCAAAGGCCTCTACCATGCAAACTAAAGGAAAACTTCTCTGTCAGTATGTAGAAGGATGAATAACTATAAGGGCCAGCCATGGTAGGGAGACCTGATTACACACTAGGGCAGTTTATCACATGTAGGCAGATTATTTAAAATTTGAAATGAATGTGGGGATCAGTAGGTTATTAAATTAAAGGAATCAACAGCAATGGCCAAGCTATTAATGACAGGAGACCACAAGACCTGTTCCCTTGGAGTTTGTAATTGTTATAGAAAAGAATTGTCAATCAAAGTTTACCATTTACAAGCAACACAACACCCCAGTATGTTTGTAAAGTTCTGTGTCGCTTCCTTGGAGATAATGAATCAGATTAGGAATCTGGGCATCAGTTTTGACCACACAGTTTTCAGAGGTAAGCATGTTTTGAACACAACTCAGTGCATTTCTTCACTTGTGTAATTTGTGCAAACTATCCCCTCCTTATTTATCATATGGTGACCTCAACAGTCATAACCACAAGGCTCATTTATTGCTTAGATGTTCAGTATGGCTTCTTCCTCACTTTTAGTATGTTGGGAACGCAGTAGCATACTTGTTCGCAGTTCGTACATTGCCAGACCTGCATTCCTGTACTGGCTACCTAAAAGTGTCAAATTGACTTTAAACTGGCATTGTTTTTTGCTGGAGAACCTTGGGGCATACCCCCTGGATGCACGACTCTCTAGACACTCCAGCCAACCCTCATGTGCCCTGTGAAATGAGGCGGCAACAGCCAGAGAAATTATAGTAGTTCTGTGGCTACAGTAGCAGTGATACACGGAGGATGGAAATACTATGAGTCGTTAGTGCACATGATTTTAATTTAATTTTAATTTGAGCTTTTCGGAGATGGGGGAATAAACTCCAGAGGACATTCTGGATGTGATTTGGCATTCCTAGCCAAATACATTCCTAGCCTTCATAATGCAGTAGAATAAGTTTGCCTACAAAGCACAAGTGTCCCCTTTATTATTCAAGAGTTCCTTTCCCCCATTTAAGCTTCAAGGTCTCTTGGAGAAATTCAAAATCTCATAGTTCCAGGAAATTGTTTCATGGGATATTCATTTTGGGCCTGATTCTTCTACCATTGCTCAGCTTGATTAGGTGATTAGTACTTACATCATGAGTAGTCCCACTGAAGTCAATCGGCTTACTTGCAGAGGAAGATACTACTTCACCTTGGTAAAGAGGGAAGAATTCATCTCTTTGAAAATGAAGTGCATGCCCAACGGTCTCAAAGAAGCATAATCACATTTATTCTTGTTAGTTAATTTCTTCATGAGATTTATTTATTAAAAATGATCTGGAGGCTGCCCTGTAAAAAATAGATTAACATCCATGTGCAAACAAAGGCTCCTGAAATCTGATGATTTACTGTGTGAATGTGATTGTGTGGTAGCTACTGAATTTTGGCTCAGAAGAACAGGCAAAGGGGAAAGTCATCACTAGATTTAAATAATGAGAGCCAATAAAACTTCAGTAACTTTCTAGCATTATATTTAGCTCCTTGCCATTCCTCAGAATTCATTTTGTATAGGACTGTAATTCATCACCTGTTCTAGCTGAAGAAATGGTCTCATTAAAATAATATGCAAAGAGGTGTAGTGTTTGTAAAATAAAAATTAGAATGTCATATATAAACATCTCTCATCTATAAAATATTAAACACTTTATATAGAGAGCATGTGTGTAGAATATAAAGTATGAACCATTCACCCATTCCTAAATGCAGCAAACTCGGGGGTTTTAAAGGCTCAATCCAAAGTCCACTGACTTCAACAGACATTTATTGGTCCCTAAATATGGCATTTTTATAGAAGCACAGGGCAACAATAAGGGACAAAACTTAAAAAAAAAAACAACCCTTATCCAATCAAAATTACCTAATGAATTTTTAAGGTGGGCAGAATGTAGTTACCAAAATTCAAATTTAGCCTGGATGTCAGGGTTAGCATCCCTTCATTTCACTTCCGTGTCACCTGCTGCATTAACAGTAATGTCACTAATTTGTTTTAAAAAAGTAAAGAAGGAAATAAAGGTGGTTTTTGTCTTTGGGAAGTTTGGGTTTTGGAAGCATGGATGGACAAAGTTACAAGTATTAAGCTGTCTGTATCCATTTCTGCACTGACTTTACAAAAGTAGCTACCTCAACAACTCAGTCTTTCCCCATTTTCCAAGCTCTGTGTGTGTGTGTGTAGGACAGTATAGGCAAGCTTTCTCTGGTGTCTTTTCCAGCCAACTGGCTCCCACTGACAGCAGCATATATGGAATGAAGCATCACATGCAGTTTTATTTGTGACTTCTCCAGTACTTACACTCAGTAAAACATGCAAAGGACAGGTTGATGCCCTTAGCTCTGAATGCTGTTGGCTTTGAGAGAGTTGTAATTAAGGCCCTACTCAAATTGCAGGATAACTGTCAAATAATTGTGGCTGAGTTGCAGACAAGGCATGGAAAATAGTAGAAAAGTAATAATGGACTTTTATTAATTGAAGCAATTTGGAAAACCCAGAGAAGACATATTTGTTTTTTAAGAAAAATTTGCTGGAACAATATAAACATAGAAGAATTATGTTATGCCTGCAAATTTTTTTGATAGCCAGACATTTTGCTGAAACTATATTGTAGTCATTAGTGCGCAGGGCTGACAGCACAAGCCCCAGTCGCCGGGGTCTCACAGCCTAAGCCCCAGCTGCTATCAGCTTGGAAAATGGGGTTCTACTGTACTAATGGGGAAGAAGTGTTGCAAACCTCAAAATGTATGCAAAATTGTGCACTGTGCAAAGTAAGCTAATTAAAATCAAAATTGCTGTGGAAGACTAATATTGTGGGATCCGTAATATTGCAAATTAAGTAGGGCCTTAGTTATAATTTTAATATTAATACTAAAGGTTTTTTAATAGACTTCTGTGCCTGAAGGAAAGGTAGTACCACACAAAAATATAACTAAGACTATCTCTACACTGGAGCCAGAGGGTATAATTTGCCATTTGGGAAGATATACCTGGGCTAGGTCTGATTGAGCTAGAGTGCTAAAAATAGAAGTATGGCTGGGGAAGGGGCTAGCCACCGAAATACATACCTAGGGTTTCAGATGGGATTGTACTTGGGACAGCTAACCTGTTGTGCCACTTGTGCTGCTATGACTATATGTCTATATTTAGGGAATTAGCTCTCTCACAGTTGGGGGATATGTTTACTTGAGCTGGAAATTGTCCCTTCGAACTCCATTGCAGACATACCCTAATATAATAAGTGAGAGGTCTTGAAAGTCTAATTTCATGACACAGAGTTATGCATACTAAAGTTTAATCACATTACATATTATGCACCACATGAGTTAACAAGGAATTCTTCTTCCCCAATATGAAGTGCTAATAAGGTGGTCATGTGTGGCATTCCTATCTAATAAAGGAGTTTACATCATGTCCATTACCGTGTTATGAGTGGGTTGGGTTTTTTGTTTGTTGTTTTTTTGCAGCGCTCCCTCAACTGCCAAAACTCTGGGGCTGGGAAAGGCAGCCATAAAGCTTTTGTTCCACAAAACAGGGAGATGGACAGGGTCAGAGGGTGATGGGCCAGAGTCTCCAAGATATGTAAAGAACTGAAGAAACTGGCACCCACCCTGAAATAAGGATGTGACATACACAGAAATGCTGGTAAGAGACTGAGCTTTAATTCATGTCACCAGTCACAGGACATGGGCAAGGATTACAATAGCCTCCGACATGACAGAGATCCCATTGGCTTCACATACACACATCTAATTTAGGAAAACCCCATTTAACTCTCCCAAACTCCATGTAGCATGATCTGCTTGGTAATTGGCAGCACTGTGCCAGTTTATTTTGGACAGAATTTTAGGTCAACATTTTCAAAGTTGTGCAACTAAATCCCTATTTAGGCACTTAAATAAGCATTTTGATTTTCAGAGGTTCAGCTCCTGTTGAAATTAATTGAACAACCAAAGTGAAAACTTTCGTCTAACTAGCTAAAGCCGAAAGCTTGGGCAGAACTGGAAATACAACCTAGATCTTCTAAGTCAGTCCAGAGCCTTATAACCACAAGACTATCCTTGCCCTTATAATGTAAGTTGTTAAGAAGTCAGGTTGTGTAACTGAAATGCCTGCACAGCTTCAATTATCAAACTTCATATGTGTCCCACGGTAGTAGTTAATGTGCTATTTCTAGAACTGCTTGGAAGATAGGGATTTCCCCCAGAAAATATTGATGAAAATTATTTTTTTCATTTCTGTCTACAGTTTCATCAGAAAATTTTGACCTTGTCCAAAAAAAAAAAAAAATTATCTAAAAACTGCAAATTAAAAACCAAAATATTTTTCATCCAGAAATTGAAAACCTTTTGACCAAATCTCCCTCAAAATTTGGTTTCTGACAAATTAATAAATATTTTTAGGAAAACAGACCCTTTCTGTGAAGATTTTTGTTTCATCAAAAACCCAATTTTCCACTGAGGAAAAACTTTGGATGGAAAACTTTTAAGCAGCCCTAATTTATTTCCATATGAGTAACTTATTCCCCTTAATTCAAAAACACAACCACCATATATATGTAAAGTAAAACCTCATTTAATCAGAGTGGCAGGTGCTGAACACTTCACAGGAACAGGTGCTTACTGAACATGAATATAAGATTTGTCCTACTGGATCAGATCATTTGTCTAATATGTATGGTATCCCTGCTTCTGACAGTAGCCAGTGCCTGATGCTTCAGAGGAAGGTGAAATGCCGACTCCATAATGCCCCTAGCCAATTTCACAGCACTTCATATTGGGGAAGAGGAATTCCTTGTTAACTCGTGTGGTGCATAATATGAAATGTGATTAAACTTTAGTATGCATAACTCTGTGTCATGAAATTAGACTGATCTCTTTAATATCCAGCCATTTGACTTGATTACCTGCTATGGTAATGATTTTTTTCATGGGTTATAATGAATAACATTTAGTATTTAGTTTTTTTTATGAAGACAAAATATTTAATTTTTTAACACAGGGCTGAAATCTGATTATTACTATTGATTGAATCTCTCTAATGTAATCTAATCTAATTTATATTGCACTCATCATCATGGTATCCGAGCACTTCATAAATGTAGAATTGTGCTATTATCTATGGTCAAAAGGTGCTTTTTTTCATTTCAGTACTGAAGCTTGTAACTTTTATGTTACTAATAATTTGTTAGAGGGTAGCTGAATAATGTCATGAGATGTTGTTTTTTGTTAAAATTCTACCAATGATAAATACATTTTCTGTTCTTCTTTCAGGAATTCAATACATCTTCTGCAAGTTATGTAGCAATATAAAGCCAAGGTGAATTGAATTACTGTCTTGCAGCACTTGCCTGCTTAAAGTACAGATAAATGTATGAAAAGCATTAAGGCACAGTTATTATCATAGAGCAAGTTTTTACAGCCAGATTCTCCTCTGTTATGCTGGTGTAAAAATCTGGAATAAATCCATTTGAATTGGTACTTTAGCTTTGACTATCGATCATAATCTTGCAAAGGGATCCACATGGGTGGAAACTTATAACAAGATGGAGTCCCAATAGTGTCAGTGAATCAGAATCTATCCTATTATGGTAACTTCATACTAAGCCTAGATATGCACCACAAATCTACATTTAGAACGTAACACTAACTTAGCACTCTTCATTTATGTCATAAATTAGTTTTTTATTGTAACATTTACTAGTTGCTTTCAGCTGGGTGGGTTATATTTATTTGTGGCATATTTATAATTTAAGAACTTGCAATTGCTTTTTATGGTTGAGGAGTTGGTAGCAGCCAAAGTGAAGGAGAAAAATCTCCATGAGGAAGACATGATTCTTGATTTCCCTGTGTTTCCTCTGATGTGTACCTACACATCCATGCTATTATACAGTGCAAGTTAGGCTGGTATACATGTGCGCATTATATCACAGTTTCTAATTGTTGCTGCTTAAGAGAGGGTAAACATTTGAAAAGGAGAAAGGGTATAGGAGGGAATGAAGAGGAAGGGAGAGATTGGAAAGGAAACATGAACTTTAAAAAAAAAAAAATTCTATTTGAGAACTGCACTACTGTTAATGTGAATAAGCCTTGTGATGTACCCCAGCAGAGAAGTCAAGGAGTCTTACAGCAGTAACAAAGGTAGTGGTTGCGAGGAAAAAGACAGATCTAGAAATAGAGGCCTGAAACGTTATCATCAGTTCAGTGCATTCACATTCATCAAGCATTGTTGCTCACAAGCGAAGTGGTTTGAAGGACACCATGGTAATAAGACCATAAAGATACACAAATGGAGAGGGAAACAAACTTGACTTCTCTGCAAGAATAAGTGATCTCAAAGGCAGATGCACCATATTTCAAGCTTTTCATCTCCTGCATATTCCTTCATGACATTTTCAAAGGTTATATGTTGTATATTTTTTATGGGTCATGATCAGCTTGTTTTTCTAGGCAACAACTCAGTCTACATAAAGTTAAATGAAAGCTAAAATAGGGTAGTGTTGTATCTATGTGTAGCAAGAAATACATGTAATCTGCAGGAAAGTTAATCAGAGCTTTTGTACAACGTAAATTCCTGTATATTGCAGTAGTAATGTACCAAGTCCCTTTTTTCATTATGGCCTGAAAGACAACAATAGAGGGCTTTGAATTAGTAAATGTTACAGGTCCAAACCAGCTTTAACTGGCATATACTTACATAGTGCCTGAAACCCAGTTCTTGGCCTATTTCCATAATTTACTGTAGAGCCTTTGGAACTGCTTCTCCAACCATGAGCAAAAAGTGAACCTTGGGTTCTGCTGATCTGTGCTGGCCCTTGTTGGGGTCTGGCCATGCCTTTATGAAATGAAGCATTCCCTTGTAGCCCATGGTGCCTCTGAGTATTACATGGGCTATCGGTAACAGGGGTCAGAGTTGATGGGGGAAGAGGTGGCATTCCTTTTCTATTCCCTATTGTACCCAAGTCCCAGCCACAGTTCCTCGAACTGCCTCCAATCTTGGATTGGCTGGAATAATCAGTGATGCAATACTTAATAACATTGACATTTAAATTTCCGTCATTAGATCTGAATTGACATCCCATTGGGATGTCTGAGGACAGTGCACCCCTTTTTTAGACAGCTATCCTATCCAAAGACTCAGACAGCAGCACCTCTGGTCATATTTGGAAGGAACGGAAGAGGTAGAAACTTAATTAAAAATAAAGAGGTTTCATTTTGTAGGTGTCAATAAAGTAGGCACAGAACTGCTGTTTAGAGTATTGGCCCAAACCAATTAATTCTACTCTCTGGTTACAACCCATGCTTGTGAAGCATGTCCAAAAGCACTCTATCGCCTACCACTGAATTGCGTGCAATGCCTTAAGTTCATTTTCAAGTCTTTAGTTTATTAAGAGAAGATGGGAGAAGCTATTTTCGTGCTTATATATAATATGCTTTCTGCCTGCTCCGATTTCCTCAGAGTTGCTAGTCAAAGTCTAGAATAGGGTTGTGTAAAAGGCACTGTCTGACCCTGTGTGGAAGACTATACTATGATACCAGGATGCAGGAGATGATCTAATAGTGCTTTTCTATTTGTTATATTACAGATGATATCAAAGCACATGTACTGAAGACTCCATTTCCAAAGTATCTCCTTGATGTTGATAAAGTAATGGCAGAACAGGGCCTTTTCCCTTTCTGACTTCTTTTACCATGGTGGATTAGAACAAGTTTAGGACTGCTAAGTAACCAAAAACATTACATGGAGCTTTCAGTTGTGGGTACATCACACCTGTATCAAATCCAAAATCATTATTGCATATTGTATTTGTTGCAAGTGAACTACTTTCTTGCTCTTGCTTCTTTATGATAGAGTGAGAGAGAACAATGGGTCTTACAAGGGCTCTGTTTATTCCATCGCAGAGCTGCGAAGTATTACTAACTCATTTGACAAATAGGGAAACTCAGCAATTCCACAGAAGTCAATGAAATATGACTTGGTGACACCATTAGTCTACTCCTGTGGGAATTCTGTGCCCCTGCGGGGGTGCAGAATTTTACCTTCTGCAGATTTCTTGGGTTCCCCGTAGAAAAACGGGGGAGAAAAGAAATCTGCGGGGAACACACTCCCTTTTTGCGGCAGCCTGGGCGCGTCTGTGTGGAGCAGCGGCAGCAGAGACCAGATCACTGTTGGGGGGAGGCAGGCTGGGTGTGCATGTGTCTGTGGACAGATGTTAAGGGAGTGGGGCTGGGCGCGTGTGTGTGAACGAGTGAGAGACCGTAAGGCTGAATAAGCAAGAGGCAGATGAGGAGAAACATTTGAATTAAGGTGAAAGGCATCTGGTTCACAAAGCATGTCTGTGTTCTTATGCTTAGAAAATAAAAGAATGACATTCCTCTTGAGGTGAATATTTCATTGTTTTCCTTCCTTGCAACCCTCTTCTGCCAAAATGAATCATCTAGTAGCAGGGGAACTTTGAAGGGCAGGCTTTATTCAAAAATCCTTTGGGATTTTGGGGGAGATATTTTTATTCCCTCCCTCTCAAAGGTTTGGGTGACCTCCACTTCTGGCTGAAGATGATGGGCATGCTTTTCTGCCCAGTATATGTCAAAGATGCTTCAGGATGGAACAAAGGAGGTGCTTAAGAGGAAATGTGAGGCATGCATTCAGACCTTGTCTACACTACAGGTTACTTCAGTATAACTTACGTCACTCAGGAGCGTGAATAATCAACACCTCTGGGTGACATAAATTATAGCAACCTAAGCGCCAGTTTAGACAGCGCTATGTCAGCAGGAGAGCTTCTCCGCCGACATAGCTACTGCCGCTCGCAGAGGAAGGAGCTATTAACCCCACGGGAGAGCTCTCTCCCATCGCCCTAGAGCATCTCCACCACAAGTGGTACAGCACTGTAGTGTAGATGTAGTCTCAGGGCTTGTCGGTGTAACCCACTGGATTGATTGCTGCCCTAGTCTAAACGCGATAAATCGACCGCTGAGCACTCTCCCGCAGACTCCTGTACGCCACCATGGCGAGAGGCGCAGGTGGAGTCGACGGGAGAGTGTCAGCCATCAATTTACCATAGTGAAGACACTGAAGTTGCGTAACTTAGATCAATTTCCTCCCCCCACCCCCTGTGTAGACCAGGCCTCAGTGACTGAACATGCTGACACTCACTTTGTCCCTCTCGCTTGGTGTTGCTGTATCCCAGACTTGGAGGTGTAGGGCTGTGTGAAGCAGGCTCTGTCCCTGAGGCAGTGCAGAAATGTAACAACTAAGCATGCAGGCTGCTAATGTTCCCATTGTTAATTAATTGTTCCCATTCTTAGTCAATTAAGGCTCTTATACCTTGCCAGAGTGGTGCAAAGGAGCCTTATTGTAAATGACAGTTACAGAATCCTCACCTAGGAAGGTCTATGTGCTGTCTCACTTTTTTTCCTGTGCCAGAGAGGCACAATGGGGTTAGATTACAGCTCAAGATCTATTTTACTTATCTATTAAAAAAATGCAGGACAATGATTAGCAAAACTGTATGACTTTCATGTGGGAAAGTCTGAGCAATTTAAAGTGACATTCTACTTTACAGAACACCAAAATAAAGGTAATGTAATTTAAATGAAAATCCAGTATTATAGTTGGAATGCAGGGTGTTGGTTACCAAGTATTTGTAAGTTAATTTTCATGTGTTTAGAGAATGATGAACAGTTGTGATTCCTTCCCCTGCCCTCTGCCCCCCCCCCCGTATGATAGTTTAAATAAATTACCAAAATAAGTGAAACTGGTGTGATTATATTGCATTATTCTGGCAAATAAAATATGCAGAATTTTGGATTTTTTGGCACAGAATTCCACCCAGAATAATTAGTGAAATTATCCATCTGAGTTTTTTTCCCTTGAGGTCTCATGTGGTTTACAAAAGACCACATAGAGACTCAGTGACTGTCCTGAGATTAGATCTCAGGAGTTACTATTAGAGTCCTGTTTCATTCACTAAACAACACTGCTTCTTTATTTCAAAGTATTTTCTTGCTCTATAGCAGAAAGAACAACCCCCTTTTGAATTCTTTTCAAAAGAATGGGGCACTGTTCACTACTAGAAATGGCTGAAGTTTTTCTAGCAAATAAACTATTTGCTAATAAATGCTAATAAATTGGACTGTTGGATAGCTTTGGACAACTTTTTTTTCAGGCTAGATTCCGAAGGGGACATAGGTACCATTCACAAAACAACTGGAGTTGATGCCCCATGGTGAATAGCCCAGTGGGTGGGTCATTCACCTGGGATGTGGGAGACCCAGCTTTGAATAGTCATTCTGGAGCAGGGACTTTAATGCAGGTCTCCCCCATCCGAAATTAGAACTCTAACTATCAGACTCTGGGGTATGCTGAAGTGGGGATCTCTCTCTCTCCTGTAGAAGCTATTCTACTCAGCATAACTAATTAAATAATCATTGCAGCAGAGACATAAACTTGGGACTTTCACATCACAGGTGAGTGGCCTAACCACTGGGCTATAGAGTCATTCAGTTTCACTGTCTGGCCCAAACATTATTCAAGCATTTTATACAAAGTGAGAGATTAAGTAAAAGCTACTCCACAATACTTCATAGCCAGGTGGTTAGAGCACTCACCTGAGAGTAGGGAAACGTAGGTTCAAGCTCCTGCTCCAGAAAGGGGATTCAAACCTGACCACTGGGCTATTGAGCATGAGGACAATAGCACCTCCTTGTCTGGTTGTTTTTGTGAGTTGAGCCCTTCATTTCCTTTGCTTTTATTTCTTTTTAAATAAGGTTAAAATGCCTGGAAGCGAAACATTTTTGTTTTGAGTTGAATGTTCGCAAGAATTCTGGTTCAGTCTGAGCCAATCTGAATTTTTTTTGGAACTGCCAGCAAACAGAAAAAACAGTGATTTGACCAGCTCTATTCACAACTTGTCTTTGACTAATATTAATGCTGGTGAAGGTTTTCAGAGAGGAATTGATGCATCTGGATTTTGCAAGTAGCAACCTAATCTTCCAAAATAATGGTTAAAGTGAAGCTGAATAATTCAAACTCAAATACTCTTAGTTCTAGCTGAAACTGGGAGAAAAAATAACTATAATTGTATAGGTCCAAAGAACCTATTTCTCTGCTTTAGTTTAAGGATAAAGGGATAACTTGCAGAAATATTAAATTGCTATAGGAAACACATGGATTCTTATTTTTAACATCAGGAGCTAGAGATGTATTGCAGCATCTGTCACCCAAGATTAGCATACAGCATCAAACTGGACTTGAAATTAATTCAGAGGATGATATGATCATGGTCAGAGCCAAGCCTGGGGGAAGGACACCCAGGGTAGGAGAGCTAACTGGAACTACTACAGTATGCTATGATTTTTGTGATCTACAGAAATACAGATTTTACCAATGTGTTGCGATCAATTCAGATGAAGCTGTTTGACTGTTTTTCTAACTTTCATTGGTGTTAAAGTGGCCTTAAATTCTGTTTTGTTTGTTTATTTTTTTAAAAATAAATGTTGGTGTAAACTGGTGGGTTAATTCATCAGCTTGTGTGTGCACTCCAGTCCCTTTTTCTTCACAAAACTCTTTTTAACACACAACCATTAATTGTCTTTCTCCCTGACTGAAGGTCTTGTGCAGCAGCCCACCTACTCCCTGCAGCTCTTACACATCTTCCTAGCCTGCTCCTTGTAGAATTACTTTCCACAGGCCTCAAATAAATTGGTTAGTCTCTAAGGTGCCACAAGTACTCCTTTTCTTTTTCCACAGGCCATTTACCTGGGAGTTGCATGCACACTGGGTTCTTCCCTTGATCCAGGGACTTTTCTAGCTGTTACTAGCAACTGAGCTACTTTCTGGCTCAGATGAAGACCAGGTGATGATCAAGCTATCACCTGATCCCTGGCCTCACAGTCTCAGGTAGGAGGCAGCTAATTAGTCACAATCTCCTTAAAGGCCTCCACACCCTGTTATGACTGGACTAAAATGTTTTTAAAAACCAAACAATTCTGTTTCAAAGCCATGTAACTGTAGATGATGCCTGATGAAAGTTAAACGGAGCGGTGTGGCGGAAGGCAGAGCATAAGATCTTCCATTCATAGGCCTGTTGCAGATAAAACTTGCTGTACTGGAATATGGGTTTCCGTAATGAAATCTTGCCTCTGTTGGTCATCATTAGAAAGTCAACATTTACCCACCATTGCCATTCGCAATATTTAGAAATAACTGCAATGTTCCAGGTACCACTGTGCAGTAACTATGGTTAAACGTGGAGTTTTCATTGGTTAACATTTGATGCACCGATCTCGAAACAGGGTGTAAGTGCTGGATGACAAGTCTCATGAATTTTGGGGTGAAATTACTTGCCATTTACAGTAAGAAAAAAAAATCTGTCAAGGTGCTAAAGGACTTTTGTTCTAACTTGGCTCTTGTAGAGATCCTTGGCAATGACTACACCCCATACTACTGGTATAGGAGAGAAAGCAAACTCACTTTTGATCAGTACAATGTGCAAGAGTTTGGGCATGGCCCCTCACATTAAATTAAAAGCATCAGTACCCAGTGATAGGACTGTATCCTATTTTAAATAAGCTGCCATACTGAAAGCGTGTCTTATGGAAATTAATAGTAGATGTACTGTGGCCTTTGTGCATGTGTGACTTCTGCAGGTATATTTAGGACCCAGTTCTGGTTGTATTAACTTCACTGGGACAGGATTTGACCCTTAAAGGCTCTCAGTGACTTGAATGAGAGATTGATTGGGCCTTTAAAATGAAACAATTGTTGTTAGTAATTGTCAAGGTTCCCTCCCCACTCTGAACTCTAGGGTACAGATGTGGGGACCTGCACGAAAACCTCCTAAGCTTACTTTTACCAGCTTAGGTTAAAACTTCCCCAAGGTACAAACTATTTTACCTTTTGCCCTTGGACTTTATCACTGCTACCACCAAACATCTAACAAGTATATAATTGGGAAAGAGCCTGTTTGGAAACGTCTTTCCCCCCAGAATCCTCCCAACCCTTACATCTCCTTTCCTGGGGAAGGCTTGATAAAAATCCTCACCAATTTGCATAGGTGAACACAGACCCAAACCCTTGGATCTTAAGAACAATGAAAAAGCAATCAGATTCTTAAAAGAAGAATTTTAATAGAAGAAAAAGTAAAAAGAATCACCTCTGTAAAATCAGGATGGTAAATACCTAATAGGGTAATTAGATTCAAAACATAGAGAATCCCTCTAGGCAAAACCTTAAGTTACAAAAAGACACAAAAACAGGAATCTACATTCCATTCAGCACAGCTTATTTTCTCAGCCATTTAAAGGAATCAGAATCTAACTATATCTAGCTAGATTACTTACTAAGTTCTAAGACTCCATTTCTGTTCTGTCCCCGGCAAAAGCCTCACACAGACAGAGAGAGAGAGGCTTTGTTTCTCCCTCCCCCCAGCTTTTGAAAGTATCTCGTCTCCTCATTGGTCATTTTGGTCAGGTGCCAGCGAAGTTATCCTAGCTTCTTAACCCTTTACAAGTGAAAGGGTTTTTCCTTTGGCCAGGAGGGATTTTAAAGGTGTTTACCCTTTCCTTTATATTATGACATGCCCCCCGCCAAATCACAGATAGGGTGAAACGCTGGCTGGGATTTCTTCCTGGAGCTCTAGGAAAAAACAGAGTTAATAAGACACATGCACCTCTAAATATACTACAAAGTATATAAAGACTAACAATATTTTCCACATCTCAAGGACGATTTTAACCAGTTGATTCTAGGAAACTTTCGCAGGAGAGCGCATCAGCCACTTTGTTAGAAGCTCCTGAGATGTGTTGGATGTCGAAATCAAAATCCTGGAAAGCTAAACTCCACTGAATAAGTTTTTTGTTATTTCCCGTGGTGGTATGAAGCCACTGTAGCGCAGCATGGTTGGTTTGCAGGTGGAAACGCCATCCCCAAACATATGGGCGTAGCTTTTCCAGAGCGTAGACAATGGCATAACATTCTTTTTCACTGACTGACCAGTTGCTTTCCCTCTCAGACAGCTTCTTGCTGAGAAACACTACAGGGTGGAATTCTTGATCCGGTCCTTTCTGCATTAAAACTGCTCCCACACCACGCTCGGACGCATCTGTGGTTACTAGGAACGGTTTGTCAAAGTCTGGGGCCCTTAGTACAGGGTCAGACATGAGTGTCGCTTTCAGCTGGTTAAAGGCCTTCTGACACTCTTCGGTCCACTGAACGGCATTTGACTGTTTCTTTTTGGTTAGGTCTGTCAGTGGGGCGGTGATTTGGCTGTATTGCGGTACAAATCGTCTGTAATAACCGGCCAAGCCTAAGAAGGATTGAACCTGTTTCTTTGACTTTGGGACAGGCCACTTTTGGATAGCATCCACTTTCGCCTGTAGGGGGTTGATAGTTCCTTGATCCACCTGGTGTCCAAGGTAAGTCGCTCTGTTTAGGCCTATTTGACACTTCTTAGCCTTAACAGTTAGTCCTGCCTCCCTTATGCGCTCGAAGACTTTTTGTAGATGTTCCAGGTGTTCTGCCCAGGAATCCGAAAATATGGCCACATTGTCAAGGTAGACGACTGCATATTCTCCTAATCCCGCTACGAGACCATCTACAAGTCTTTGGAAGGTGGCGGGTGCATTCCACAGCCCGAAAGGGAGCACATTAAATTCATAGAGCCCGACATGGGTGGTGAAGGCTGACCTTTCCTTGGTGGATTCATCTAGTGGTATCTGCCAGTACCCCTTGGTTAAGTCCAAGGTAGAGATGAACTGGGTCCATCCCAGTTTCTCTAATAGTTCATCTGTGTGTGGCATTGTATAGTTGTCTGGGCGAGTTACAGCATTTAGCTTACGGTAGTCCACGCAAAAAACGTATCTCCCCATCTGGTTTGGGAACTAGAACCACTGGAGATGCCCATGCATTGCCAGAGGGGCGGATTACACCCATCTGTAACATATCCTGGATCTCCCGTTCTATAGCAGTTCTAGCATGAGGAGACACCCAGTAAGGTTGGACTTTAATTGGGTGAGCATTACCTGTGTCAATGGAGTGGTATGCCCGTTCAGTCAGTCCTGGGGTGGCTGAGAACGTCCGCGCGAAGCTAGTGCACAGCTCCTGGATCTGCTGTCGCTGCATACGCCCAAGGGTCATGGAGAGGTTCACCTCTTCCACGCCACCAGCACTTTTCCCTTTGTAGTAGACACTTTCAGGCCACTTAGCGTCATCTCCTCCCTGGGCTGTAAACTGACAAACCTTTAATTCTCTGGATTAAAAGGGCTTTAGAGAATTAATATGGTATACCTTAGGCTTTATGACAGTAATGTTTTATCCCCTTATGATGTCTGCTTTTTGGAAATTGTGGGGGGTGATAAAGCATGCACCGGATTTGCTGTTGAGATTAGCATTTGAGTCTCGGCAATCATCCACAGATGAAACATGGCTTCTTAACCTGGCAGGCATGGACAAAAATTAGAGTTAAATTGCCATGGAGACTGCCTTTGCACTGTATAACATGTTCTGCATAATTATAATTTCATATTGCTCATTTGTGCATCAAAATCCCTGCCATAGTTTTCTCCCTGAATATCTTTTTGGGACACTTAGGCAGTATGTGGTTGATCTTTTATAAAAGTGCCAGTACAATTTGTACTGACACCATGGTTATCAATCTTAAGAACAGAATTAGCACTGAGGCGGAACTACCTTCTTGTCCCTGCCAACTTTCCTAGCACATGCAAAAATCCTTCCAGGGACCCTCAGATGGTGAATTGACATTATACCTCCTTTCACTTTGTCCAGCCCAATGTAACAAATTTTAGATATGGTGTAAGTAGTTATAGCGCCAGTGAAATCAGGGAAATTGCAGATGGTTGCATCAGGTCTGAATTTAGCACTAAAGGTTCAACTCGTAAATGTATGATTTAACTTTCAGAATGATAACTTTGAATAGGATTCTTTAAAAGAAAAACTCTTTAAAAGTGACATTTTACTCTTATGTCAAATATTCTATATGCCGTGAAGTGCTGTAATGAACTTAATAACTGAAACTAGTATTATTTAACTGTCCCATATTTCATGGGATGGATGAATTTCATGAAACCAGTTTGGATAAGCATTCCAAAATTCAGATGATAGGCTGAACTAATCAGACTTCTTGGATCAACTGAACCGGACTGGAAATCCCATGAGAATGGGTTGGAGAGATGCAGAATAGCCCACTTCAGATGATCCAGTGTCAGGGATTAGTGGAATTTGCCTCTTTGGTGTCCCTGACTCTTTGGTGTGCTCTCTGTTTTTGTGTACTTATGAAGTTAAGGGGTGCCTTGTGAGATTCCATGAAATTAACTGTTCATTGATATGTTGACTTACTCTAGGGGACTGGAGCAACAGTAAGCAAAGCCAATTTCCCACAATTAAATGAGACTACAAAGTTAACATGAAACACACTTCTGTTGTCTTTTGAACTTTGTTGCTGTGGTTCACTGGATGGTATTCTGATCACTTGGGCATTGCATTGCATGTGTTCTCTCTTATACTTCAAATTTTGTCTATTGGCCACCAGTGAATAGCTAGCAAAAGGATGATTTACATACTTTTGAGTGAGGGAATGGTGCAATGTTGGCATTGGCCTACAGTAACAAAAAGGGTTAGTCCCTCATTCAGTGTAGTCATCCAACAAATTCCAACACCAAAGTCACTTTTCTGTTGGAGTGAGTTCAGTGTTGTACTGAGTACCAGCCAAAAGCCAATGAACCCCTTAAAAGTCCCACTTAAGCCCCATATTGAACCCTCTCTATGCGGGTGAATTTCACCTTTACTGATAGAACCTGGTGAATAACCTCCATTTGAAGGTTAGGACCATGTGAATATTTTGCATACTTTTCTTCCAAATTTTGGAAATATTGGGCTGTGGACTAGGCAAGAGTTTTGAAAGAACCTTTCTCTTGTTATGTCTGAGTATCAAATGTAGTTGAAAATATAACTGAAATGTTTTAATATTTGTATATAGTTACTGTAATTTCCCAATCTCAGTCTCTGAATTATGAAATTAATTGAGTTTTCTCTCTGAACAACGTGGTCTGTGTTTTTCTTAAATTACTTTTCTTGCTTGTGTATAAAAAAATACCCCCCCCCTTTTTTTTTATTATTCTTCACTTCATTTTTCTTAACGGGTCAGACATGGGATAGCTAATGTGAGTCAGAGAGAGACTAGAAACAGATGTGCTGCACGGACCCACTTTGTGAGCATAACCTGAAAGCATTTGAAAGTGGTATTGAACTACTGAATAATTCACTGCAACTTTCAGACACGTGTGATGAGCCCACAGTGGAGGTGAAATCTTCACTTTTGACCCTTCTTTGCCATGAGTAAAGAAGAGGTATTTTACTTTATTACATATTGTATAAGATGATTCTAGCAGACTCATAAAGGCTAAAAATAACCATGTTTAGAAATGTACAAAAGGGAAAATATGACTTTGAGCTCCAGTCTCAAAGAGAATCTTTCATATTTTTGTTCTGTGTCTCCAGTTTGAAATGTTTGCTAGTACAATATTTATCTGACTCTGATTTGCAGCAAGCTGCAATCCAGTTTTTTCAGGGGCATGCATTCTGTTTTATGGCTTCCCATAATTTTTTTGCTGGCTCTGTAATAAACTAGTGTCGTGTTCATTCCCTGAATGTTGGCAGATCAGATGCTGCAGTCTAAACATTTTATAAATGGGGTGCCATATTATTCTAATTTTATTATTCATTCCAGTTTTTATGGTGTTTTTCTTTAAATTTTAGGTGCTCAATAAAAATAAAACTGTCTATGCCAATTTGAAAATGAGACAACTGCAAAACTCCTCAGAAAGTATCACTTAGCTATTTAACAGATTCATCACTAAACAAGCCCACCAGATCATGATGATGATGATAGTAGCAACCCCAAATCTAATCCACTCTTGCTCCACTTCTCTACAAATTCCAGGGAATCATAGGATGCTCTTGTAGTCAGATTGCCTTTCAGTTTTAAGTAGCTATGGATAAGGAAAGTAGCACTTGCACAGTATTATTACACCCCACTGCAGCATGCATTACTATTAAATAATAGTTGGGCTGCTTAAGTTTGCAGCACGAGAATCTAACAGTTTATGATTACTGTGAGTCCCACAAGACCACCTCATCTGGTGTGCCTGTATCTGGAGTCTTTCTACCTCTTGTTGCACATTCAAGGTGTAATGAAAAAAGAAAGTTGAAATCTAGTTTTAAAAGTTGCATTTTTTTCGCTATGTTTGTTAAGTCCCTTTCAGCCCCTCCATTGCTTTGATTTTTCTCACTTGTGGATGTCAGTAGAGGGCCCATAAAGTCTCACAAGTCTAAATATTCCTTTCGAGATCCCTTATTGTTCACAGTGTGTCACTCCTCTGCACCAGTCCCTGATTTGAGGGGAGAGAGCTATTCACAGGTGCGTCTCTAGGGCAAAAATCTGCCTCCTTTGTTTCATAAAATGGCCTGATTTTTTTTTTTTAGTTCATTTGTTGTATGCTCATATGCCCTCCTCCTCTGTTCAAGGGAGTAATCCTTAGTCACACAAGTATCTCCAGTAAATTCCCTGGGGCTGCTCACATGATTAAGGATTTGCCAGGGGCCTTTTTATTATAAGCTCCTTGAAGGCAGGGCTTACATTTGTTCTGTGTAGCATCAGGCAGACTCTCAGGGCTGAACAATCTCAGGAGGATATTGTTGGTCTTGAGATTAGGCCATCCTTGTCGTCTTTGTGAGCACATTGGTAAAGAAAAATAAAATAAATAGAGCTGTGCTATACAAACAAAATGAAAAGAGCAATTGCAGCCCCTTGTTTATGGACACTGAGGAAATCTTGTCTTCTCTTCTACTTTACCCATTCTAGAGCATAATCGCCAAAGCAGTTGGACTCTGGATTCCTCTTGTTGGTTGGTCTGGCTCTTAGTGATTTCATTCTATGAAGCACAGAGGAGTTTGTCAGTTATCACAAACATAACAGAGACAGCAATGCTGGAGAAGGAAAAATCTTTTAATTGCTATATTTGAGAAGACTTATGTAATGGGGAGAAAAAAGAAATTTTTATTTTACTCAATTTATTGTTTTGGATTTAGACCATGTTTGTATGTACATTATTCTTGTTGATTGACACTGGAATTTCTTTTTGAAATGCATGTGGCATACAAATTTAGGTGAAACTGTGATCAGTGCTCATATCATGAATGTGAAACCAATTAATAAGAATACTAGTACTTAGCACTTCCCTGTGGATCTCAAAGCAATTTACAAAGCTGGGTAAAGCTTGCTGGGTTCATTTCACAGAGGGATGAAGTGCCTTGCTCAAGGTCATGCACAAGACAGAATAAGGCAAAATGATTTTGTAGCAACTAACAGGGATTGCCGTACATTTACAACTAAAAAGGGCTTCTAAGATAGGGAGGTGGGGGTAGGGGGAACAGATTCCACTGCATAATGTATGTGAAATGATACAAATATGAATTGCTGTTTTCAGTTTAAAAAATAAATCATACAAGAGTGTGGTTATCCATTACTTTACATAGACATTTGAAGTCAACCATGGTGCATGACTTAATCTGAGTCAGCACCACTGACAAATTTTCAAGTCGCGTGAAAGTTTCAGGTGGTTAAGCTGATGATAAAATAAGAAGACATGGCATCAAGCTTGTTTTGCTGGAATAACTGGAAATGGGGAAAAGGGTGGGGTGCTGCCTGCAAGCAAACATCATTTTGTTATATGCTATTAGCAAAGTACCTTGAGTGAACTATGTGGTATGTTCTCTTCCTGTGAACAAGATACACAAAGAAAGCTCTCCTGAACATTAAAGGGAGAGCAATTCCCTAATCTATAGAACCCTGTTGACCTAATCCCTGTAAACTGTTTAGAAAAGGTGTCAGCATGCCTCAGTGGGTCAAAGCTGAGAATACCCAATTCAGGACAAACTGCTGATAACTGGGGAAGACCCACCCCAAATAGGGTTGCTAACTTGGTAATATTTAAAAACCGGACACTCCAGCAGGAGTGCTGGAACCACCCCTGCCCCACCTCTTCCCTCTGAGGCCTTGCCTCCATCCACTCCTCTTTCCCCTTCTCCCCTGTCACTCTGCTTTTCCCCTCCCATCCCCTTGCCCAGGTCAGGAGGGACTCACCTGTGGAGCCAAGCCTGGGAGCTGCAGCTCCCCGACAGAGGTAGGAGGCGGTCCCAGCTGAATAGGGGCTGGCATGGGTGATGACCCCACGTCTCCCCATCTGTCCTGCCCACAGTAACCGGACATTGGGTGTCCAGTCAGTAGATCTGACCAGACTTTCCAGTCAAAAACTGGGCACCTGGCCACCCTAACCCCAACTGGTGGTTATTCTTCCATAAGATATACCAAGCCAGTAATAAAAGTAAACTTCTGTCTCACCACACTGGCTAACAAGAAGTCAGAAATGCAGTCTTCTTAGGTCTCCAGCCCTTGTTACACCACCCAGACACTAAACTTAATGATGAGTGGTTATTTAAAATCAATGTAATCAAATAAAGGGGGGTTCTGATCCTAAGAGATCAGCCACACACCCAGGCCAATACATAAGTCTATAGTCCTGAGATCAAAGCAGGAAAAAGGCAAAATGGAGATGCTTCCAGGTTTTTTTAATACCTTGTCCCATGTGGAGGGACTGCTCCCAGTCTTCGTTTGTGGAAAATTACAGGCACAAGATGGAGTCCAGGGTCATATGAGCAAGTCACATGCCCTTGCATGCTTTGAGTCATAGAAGCAGCCATAACCCATACTCTGGCTAAAAATGTCCCCAGGAAGGCTCATCGGGTAGGGAAAGACTTCTTCCATAGTCTATTGTGTGAGCAAAGTGTTCTTTAATGGGGCATCAACTTGATTAGTCCATTCATAATGTGCTGGCTAGACTGGATGTAAACTACGCGGTGGATGTTACCCCAGGAGCACACCATTTTGAAATACTGGTACATAGTCAATATTCATAACTTCATATACAAAAATGATACATGCGTATTAACAGGATAATAATATTTGATAGATTGTAACTTTTTCATTGATATACTTACTTCATATAAGATTTGTTGCAATTATATAACAATGGTAGCAACAATGATGTACATGGTCATATTTTAATCACATTGCCTCACACTAGGGATAATTTTTTGTTCTGTATTTGTACAGCACCTAGCACAATGGGATCCTGGTCCATGACTGGGGCTCCTGGGTGCTAACACCATGCAAGTAAATAATATTACATTCTATAGACATTTCCAAAAGGCTGAGTTTTTATTTTAAAACCCACAATCCACTGTTTTAAAGTACACCATCCTTTCGAACAATGAAAGCTGGTGGCTGCTAACGAAAGCCATTCCTGAAATCTAGAGACCACTAATGGCGAACATTGCATAATTTTATTGTTGTTTTTATTTTTATTGTATTTCAGTAGCACCTGCAGATCCCAACCAGAACGGAAGCCCAGTTGTTATAAGGTGCATTGTATGTGTGGGGATTAGTCAGGTGATCTATGCCTACTTAAAATTATTAGAATTATGCAAAATTTAATTTTTTATTTAATTCTATGAGATTTTGCATGACTTTATTTTTTTTATTTGCTGCATTGCACAATTTCACACACCCCTCAGAATTCTTTTGTTTAGAGTTTTGACAAAATGGCTATTTTTTGCCTTGGGACAGAGGAAATTATACATTTTTAATGTGAAAGCCATTTTTGCTTGAATTTCTGCAATTGTTGCTAGAAAACTGCATGCACTGTAATGGAACTTTTTATGAAGATAGGCCAAATGGCATATTAATCTTCTCACATTCTGTTCATTTAACATTTATCGTTTATCCTCTGAAGTGAGTCCATACCCTAGACGTTCTGCTCCCCAGTCCTTTGCATCTTCAGATGCCTCTTTGCTCCTTTCCTTCTCCTCCTCACCACCAAAAGAATGTGAATGCCTGTTCAGAATTTTATAGGGTGGTAACTTAATGCAGGAAGCAGCAAATGCCCCAAGCAGCATCTCATTCTTTTACTGTAAAAGCATAATATCAAAGGAAAACAGAAATACCTAACTATTTATAAACATCAGGCTTCAGCCGTGAACATCTTGGGACATCTTTGAAACAAGGCTCTGGCCTCCAGAAAGGTGAGAATTCACTCTCTTCCTAGGAATGCCTTTCTCTGTGTTTGCCTGGTCACTCATGAAACTCTTGCATGTTCATCACCTTACTGGAACATTTCCTAACAAATTATAGGTTTTTCTCCCCCACCATACCTTTCTGGTAGTTGACACGTCAAATTTAGCAGATATGTGGCGTTGCTGAAGCATCCATTTTTCAATTTAATGAAATTCAAGGTATCTCCCTGTCTTCCAGTTGGGTAGGTATTCTTAGGTCTTACTATGTTTCCCCCTAGCTTTCATTTTGCCTTCTTCCTGGGAAGATTTTAAATTCTCACATAAACAGTGCTTTTTGACATTGTTCCCATCATCTCGCCTCACCACAAAGAAAACTGTTCAGGACGGCCACTCTTTCTTTTCTGTGAAAAATTGTCGAGTCTGAAATGTCATGCAAAAGTTATTTCACGTTTTGGTTTGAATTGGCATGAAAAATATTAACAGCTTATTGGAAAAAATGAAAAGGCAGGTTTAGGGAGGAAAGATGCATGCATGAAATCACTCCAAAAAGAGTGGAGAAAAAGCTTTACATGTAAACATTTGCCAAAGGGGGGTCAGGAGAGCTCTTGTGCACCACTTTAGTCCTGCCCGTACAGCGAGGAAAGTGAAGCATCTTGTGCATCTTCCCAGCCTGATAAAAACACTTGGGAAATGATTTCACGTTATAGACCTAATGGTTCAAAGTGATCCCTGATGTAACTCTATGGAAGCAAATGGTTTTATACCAGGGATGCTTTTGGAACTCGAGGGAAGGTAATGGAATTACACTTGGGTTGAATTTGGACCAGAGTCTTTAGCAAGCAGCCTATAATTGTGTTGGTAATAGAGATTTGTGAATGCACAATATTGTTTACTAATGTTGACCTCACCCATAAATTGCCAGTGGATAATAGTTACAATACCTGTAACTCTTCCCACTCCTTAAGCTGTACTGCAATAATAAAAGGCATGTTTTTGTTATAGGAAGCAAAGACTTGGTACATTGACAAATCTTCTCTGTCTAGAGGGAAATGGACTAGAATTATGAGGACCTGGCAATGTATGATGTATTGTGATATGAAATCTGTCTGACTGCGAGAGTCATGGTGACCCTCCAATACAATCAGAAGCGAAGAATTTACCAATATTTGTTTTCCAAGTTGTAGCTGATTTTTGTAGATTTATTATCAAATAAATGAAGGGATTATCTGCATAACAGGCAGGATATTTTATTGTATTTAAATAAAGACTGTGGACCAGCTGGTATAAATGCATGTAATTACACTGAAATCAATGGCCAGATCCTCAGCTGATGGCATAGCTCCATTTACATCAGCAAAAGATCTAGCACTGTGTGCCATTTTCAACATTTATTTTTATTTGAGGACAATCAGCCATTCAGCATCTTAAAAAAAAAAAAAAGGGTGAGTCACATTTAAGGTGCAAGGGAGGTCTCATTTTTTTAAATAAACAAAAATATGTAAAATAATGAAGTTGTGTATCATTTAATTCAAAGGTGCTGCAACGGGGGAACTGATCTTTAATCGTTGTCTTAAACAGACAACTTAATTCGATAGAATGTCACCTGCCAACTGGCAAATTGAGATGAGGATGAATTTGCAGAAATCTAAGGGTGCTTGTCCACTGACTTGCCAGTGACTCCAGAGAATTATAATATAAATTTATCTAGCAAACCAGAGCACTGATGCTTGATAAGGCTAGAAAGGCATAAGTGAACTGCAAGTTTTTAATCTAAGGTGTGCCCCTCTGTCTTCCTCCCTAGTTATTTGCTAGTCAAACCCAGCATTTTACAGTCCAGCTGCCAAATTTGGAAGCCTAGTCATGTCAAATACTGAAACGTTTTTGTGAACTGTTTTTATTAGTTGCACATTTAGTGTTATTAGTTCAAGGTAGTTTTGACACTGGGTTCTTATTTTTTCATTTATTTTTACAATCTGACTATAGCTGATGTTTTCTGAAAAATCTCAACGCTTTATATAGAGGAGAGAGAGAAATCTGTCAAAGATGAAATAGTGGTACATTATCACAGGTTTTTGTGTGGCACAGTATAGTACAATACAGATGTTGTGGACAAAGTAAGTGAAACAAGAACAATGAATCTGAGTCTACTTCAGTGAAGTAAACAGGGTTTTTTCCGCATTTAATTCAATAGAAACAGCATCATGCTTTATTTTTGTTTTGTGTCCCAGTGGTTTACAAAAGCTGAGTTTCCCTTTGATTTCGTGTTTTGTTGTTAAAATGACTTTCAGCTCTACAGAGCATTTAAATGCATTTTCTCCGTTCTAGGCATCCATTTTTAGTTGTGTATTGATTTTATAGAAATTACATGCAGAGCAGAGTTTGAATTGGGACTCAACCTTAGGAGACGCATAAGTGCATTTTATACTATTCCCTTGGTGAGAGCATAAATGAATAAAATGGATTCTAAGATACAAATTCTAGAGGTGGGGGGAGAGGGGTAAAGAGAGAGAGAGGGATGCCTGCCATGAAAAGGAACCTTTCCTGCCTAGAAAAATGGCTTGGAAGAACCTAGCAAGGGTTGAAAAATGTAAAAGTTAGCAGACACAAGACTACTACACAGGGTACCTTCTGAGAGCACGGTGGCTTTCGTGTAACTTTATGGAAGTACAGTATCACTGCTAAAAAAAAAAAATTATCCACAAATTGTCACACAGTGCTGTTACCACAATATTTCTCATTGTAAGCATAAAGAAATATTTGCTAAATCAGATATCACAGCAGGTAAAAATTAACTTTATTGTTTTTAGTGATGGTAACTGTATTTCAATGAAAGGGATTTCTTCCATTCCACCAAGAAATGATCACTACTTTGCTATTTTATAACATCATCTGTAACCAGTTAGACATTTGGATGGCCAATGGGTAAAGCAGTCTTTAAAAGTCCTGATCTTCTGCAGTTAACAATGACCCCCTAGCAGTCGCTGAAGATAGATGGGGGAAAGTTTTGAAAGGCACAAATGCTAGTTAGAAATTCAACAGGAGTTGGGCACTCATGGCAATTGGGCACCTAATTGCCATTTGTGCCTTTGAAAATTATCTCCTTGGTGCCTAAAGGTAGATTCCTAAATCCATATTTAGGATCTAAATAAGTGGCAGAGGAAAGAAGACACACGCACAAGCAACCATAGTATGGTTGAGATACCAAAGAGGATAAATCATTCCTTATCCCCTCCACTCCAGCATCCAGAGGGAGAGGAGACATTGTGTCAAAAGGAGTCTGAAAGCTCCATAGCACTCATGTGATTGCAGAGCTAAGTATCAGAGCCTCCCTCTCTATCCTGCTTCAGTGAAGTAGTTAGGTGAGGTCAACACTGTACCCTCACCTAGTTTACCTTGCAGTGAAACCTACAGTGCCTTATCTCCAATAGTATTTTACAGTGGGATCGTGTTATGTCCCACTGTAATCTCCCCTTCTTCTCCCCCCCAAATACCTTTTCTGAAGTGAAGTTAAAACCTCAGATACTTTGTCTTTTCTCCAGAGTCCTTCTGTGGAGTGAAGAGAAGGGAAAGAGCCAGCCGAATAGTTACAGTAAAACCACTGAACAAAAACAGGTCTTTGGATGTAATTGGTGGACCTGCTTGGGGATCACTCAGATGAGTGTTGTCTTAGGGTCAGTGTTTGATTTGTGATGAATTGGGAACAATGTACTCTAGCATTTCTTTTGTTTTGCCAGAAGTCCCCTTGTTAATGATTACTGTCAATTTATTGCTGCAATAGTGAGAGGGAACAGTAATATCCGAAGGGCAAACATATTCTCCCTTCAATACACGCACAAACCTCATTCATTCTAAAAATAATAATTCAAAGAGTGAAAAAAGTTGTTCTTACTCTACGGGTTTTTGCAAGCATGATACACTCTATTACTTAATGCATATATTTTATTCTGGGCAATCACACTCCCCCCCCCCCCCCGCAAATTGCTCGTTAGGAAAATGGGGGACAGGCAGTGTAGAAGTGTAATATTCAAGGGAAAATAATTTATTTTATATTGTTGGAGGTTTTAATGGAATTCACAGGAACGTTTTTTAAAAATAATTTGATATGATTTCACCAATAACAGGAAGTGACAAACAAGGAATTTCCGGAGCCTTCCAATTCTGTTGGGTTTTGAGGGCAAGAACAAGCTGCGATTCTTGTAGGGTGACATACATCCCTTATTTTAAAGGAAGTCTCTTATGTGGTGCCTAATGCCCCATTTCCCATATCAAGACACTACTATGCTGCACTGTGTCCTGTATTCTGACATTCCTGTGCAGGATACTGTACACTGTCCAATTAAAAACTGATGATTTTTGTATCACAGGAAAAGCTTTATGGAGTGTTGCCTTTTAAAGCAAGCTTTGTCCTTTAAAGTGAAGTTGTATGAAAAATATTTTCTTGAAATTTTGACCTTATCTGCCTGCTTATTAGTCTTTGTATGCTCCATGTGAGATGTGAATCTGTTAGATAAATCTTTGCGTTAATGGGGACTCCATTAGAACTGCCTGGAGACAGGCAATTGCCCTGAAATCTTCCCAATACAGTTCTGCCAATGCCCTTCTAGTCTGACCCTCCACCACCTTGCTGTTGCAGTCCTGGGTGCCTCTTAAGTGAAGATTGGTAAACATGCCAAAGTGCACGGTAATTTCTATACGCTGTCCTGAGGCAGCCAAACTCCTATTCAATTGTCACCAAAGGCAGGTAGACAGCATTTAAACCCAGGTCTCTGGTGATAGATTGATGCATTAATTAACTTGCTGTTTCACCCCTTTGCCTGAGTTAGTGTATTGCTTGCAAAACATGGGCTCAGCCGTTGATAACAGAATAGATGCATATGAAAATCTGAAATGGAAATTGTAACGTTATTGGAAGCCACAGGTAGCACAGGTAAGTGTTAGTGCTGAACGGTGTTATAAATTCTGTTTAAATGAATAATAGGCAATTTGTCCTTGAAAGAAATGCTCATTTTCATCAGTGATGCATTTGTTTTTGGATGCTGCTGAGCATATCACCAGTGAACTCTGTGGTGCCTGAATATTCTCTGGTTAGGATTCATTTTTTTTCTATACATTATATCCTCCCAGGCAAACAAAACTTTGCGTGGTGCCAAAATATTATAGAAATTAAAATTGAGTTATTGGCATCATTTTATTTAATGTAAATGGTATAAATAAAATGGAAATACATGTACCAGCAGATACTTTTTGAAATGAAGGGCATTTCCACTGTGTACACAGAAATGTCCAGATAACATTCTTATACATCACATCTTCTCTTGTCTTTATTATTCCATCTCCTTTCTCTCTAGTACTCCCATTACACAGCCCTTCAGACATGAGGACTAGCAGAATGCTTCTACCTGCCTTTTCATAACTGCAAAGAACCATGATTACATCACCCTCTTTTCAAATTATTCTATCTTCTGATTCATTCCAGTTTCCAGTATAAATTTTCCTTCCTGCTTTTAAAGCTCTCCAGGATCTTGCTGCATCCTGCCTCAGAGAAATAGACCTTGTCACCCATCCTTCATGCTTACCTAACACTAGCTTCCTCTCTCTTCTGCCACATAATTATTATCGTATCTCAGCCTGTTACGATGACCACTGACAGCTCCCCAGAATACAGGACTTACAGAATGGAGGATCCCTAGAGGACGCCATTTTGTAGAACACATCGCCCCTGCTGTGACCTTGCACGCTCGCTGCACAGGAGGTCATGTTGGAGGGGGCAGAGCAGTGCGCTACATCTGCATCTACGATGATACCAGACAAACTCACATCTGGTTATATATGAGTACTGGACAGGAACAAATATTAGAAAAATAGGACTGTCTGGCTTAAAACCAGACAAGTGGCCTGCCAAACTACAGCTGAATGCAGTGTTGTAACTGTGTCTATCCCAGGATATTAGAGAGACAAAATGAGTGAGGTAATATCTTTTGTTGGACCAACATGTTGGTGAGAGAGACAAGCTTTTGAGCTTACAGAGAACTGAAGAAGAGCTCTGTGTAAGTTCAAAAGCTTTTCTCTCTTGCCAATGGAAACTGATCCAGTAAAAGATATTACCTCTCCCACCTGGTGTCTCTAACCACAGCAGAGCCATTAGTCTCCTATTGGTGAAAAAACCTCCTCCTCTTTAGCTCTTACCAACATCAACAGTTTTGTTACCTTTCTGTGCCTCTAGTCTACAACATTTATTTGCATCTATCTCCTTGGCTACACAAGTAACAGAGCTGGTCAGGAATTTTTCTTCTAAATATTTTTGATGGTAAATATTTCTGCAAAATAAAATTTTTCTATAAGGGAAAATGTAGAAAAATGTAGATTTTTGCCTAGATGTTTTGATTTTCCCAATGGAAATTCAAAACAAAGTATTTTTGTCTTGGATTGGGTTGACCTGAACTGAAACATTTGTCAGAGGGGTAGCTGTGTTAATCTGGATCTGTAAAAGTGGCAAAGAGTTCTGTGGCACCTTATAGACTAACATACATATTGGAGCATAAGCTTTTGTGGGTGAATACCCACTTCGTCAGATGCATGTCAAACAAATGTGAAGCATTTCTGTTTGTCACACCTAACCGAAATGTGTTTTTTTGGAGTCAGTTTGACATTAATCTGAATCCGCCTATACCATCACAATGTCTTATAGTTTGGGTGCTTCATGACACCATTCTCCCCATGGGCCAGGCTCCCTGGCTGTTTTACATCTCCTGTGCACCCTGGTCTGTCCTCTGACTGCATTACTGCAGTGCATTATGGGAGTCCCATGATAGTCAATGCCCTGATTCTGCAAACCCTCTTGTATATATGGTTAATGTTGAGCATGTTAATAGTTCCACTGTAATCAATGGGAGTTCTTGCATACTTAAAATAATGTAATCATATGTGTATGTGTTTGCAGGATCAAATATATATAAATATATTCAATAAATAAATATATTTGCAATAAATATATTCACAATGAATATTACCACCAGCTTTAATTTCTCATCTAATCTCGCTATATTTTTGGTATATACTCTCTCCAGCCACTAAATTAATGGCACTGATTCTCAGGACTGAATTGCTCCCCGCGTTTGAAGTTTATAAATTCTGCAACACTCTCTTGTGAAACAAAGATTAGAAAAATTTAAGGCAATTCTGGGTTTTAACTACACATGATTTTTCTCAAGTTTGCCTTAGATTTAAACCAATGGATGAAAATCTGTGGTCTAATCTCTGCATTTAGGAAGACTTTTTGACATTTATCCTTCCTGTGCCCACATACTAGATCATGTGATAACTGTGAAATCCAAAGAATAGAAGATAGTTTTAGTATTGCTACCTGTGTGAGTGTTAACCTTCAGCTTGTCTGGGACTGGAAACGGCTCTTTGTGATGGAAAATGTGTTTATTTTGACTTGATTTCTATAGCTGGCCTTTTGAGGGCACTGTTATATGTGGGTTAGAAGTTGATGACTGGTTTTTAAAACAAGGATAACATCTAGGGGGGATGCATCTCGATGTAACTTTGAAAATTGAAGACATGCCGATCATGTCCTTTCATATCCAATTGCTTTCAACAATTTGCTGCTTCAAGTGGCTCATTTTTGACCAGGGGTGCATAACAATATTCTCTTCTAAAGCACCAGGATTGTATTGAATGATACTGAAGATTTATGGTAATTTAAAAATCTGTTTAGTGCATGCTTTAAAATCAATTGTTTATATTTTTGTGTTGCTGCAAAGCAGTGAATGATGCCCAGCAATGGTTGCAATCATTTTTTTATTATAAGAGCAGGTGCTGTTTATGACACACATTTGGCATCTTGAAAAGTAAAATGAATTCCCCAATGCATGTTTTTCTTATTAAAGAAACCTCATTTGTTGTTACACAGTCCTATTCTTCAAAGACATCTAAATAATCAAACGTACAGAAAATTTGCTTCTTGGGTTGAGCTTTTAGTTGGATTTTTTCCACTTCCTTCATTAATAACTTCTGTGTAGGTTCGCATGATGCATCAATCTCCTATTATGTTACTATTATTTCAATTTATCTTTAAAGTATGCAGAAATGTTCTAGGTGCTTCATAGAAATATATAAAAAGACAAATTCCTTGCTTCAAAGATCTAATAATGTGTTATGCATGTGAGTAACTTCACTCTCATGAACAGTCCTATTTAAGTCACAGAGAGTGCACGCTGCACTGAGGAGCATCTTTGATAAGTCTTTGCAGGATCGGGGCCTATTGCAGTGTATATGGAGAATTATAATCTTGGATCTGGAATTATAGTTACATACTGTAGTAGTTAGAACAGAAACAACTACAGTATGTGTCCTGAACGTTTAGAATGATTTGACAGCTCTGCAGTTTCTAGTCCATATAATTTTTTAAATGTTTTAAGGTTTTTTTAAAACGTAGACCATTTTATTCCTTTCTGTACCAGAAGAGGGCAAAAAGACGTACTCAAGCAACTACACCTTTTAGGTATTTCAGCACTGTGATTTGGAGGTCTAGTCCTGTAAGGTCCTGAGTGTCTCCTAACGCCTGACGATTTCCAAGCATTTTGCAAGAGCTCCTCAGCACCTTCGGAGATGGAACACTAGGGGCTTGTTTTCACTCCAGGGTAAGTCGACCTAAAGTTATGTTACTCCAGCTACATTATTCACATAGCTGGAGTCAAAGTAGCTTAGGTCGACTTACCCCGGTGTCTTCACCGCGCTGCGTTGATGGGAGATGCTCTCTGGTCGACTTCCTTTACTCTTCTTGGAGAGATGGAGTACTGGGGTCGACTGTAGAGTGCTCTACCATCGATTTAGCGGATTTTCACTAGACCTGTTAAATCGACACCCGCTGCATCGATTGCAGCAACTTCGATTTCCCCCAGAGTGAAGACAAGCCCTGGGTCAGTGGGTAACGAAGCCTCTGCTTTGATGGCCTTGATAGGGTGTGGAATTCATTCCTCAAGATTAGCATGAAGGGCTAGGTTTCAGAGTAGCAGCCGCGTTAGTCTGTATTCGCAAAAAGAAAAGAAGTACTTGTGGCACCTTAGAGACTAACCAATTTATTTGAGCATAAGCTTTTGTGAGCTACAGCTCACTTCAAAGCTTATGCTCAAATAAATTGGTTAGTCTCTAAGGTGCCACAAGTACTCCTTTTCTTTTCATGAAGGGCTAGCAGCCCCAAGTAGATACCCAGCATTTCTGGTGAGTATTTTTAGCATGCTAGCTCAATCAAAGCTAGCACGAATATGTTTCCTGGGAATCAGACCTCTAGCTTGAAGCATAGACATACCTGAGTTCATTGGCTGAAGGGTACTGCAATATTTTGGAGTGAAAATTTACAATAATTTCTGAGACCAGTTGCTTTGGATCATGTATTGCTCTCAGCTGCATGCTTAGCTCTCACTGACATCACAAGGAATCTCTCAGCAGATTGAGAGTAATCTAGAGTCCGTGGACTGTGTCCACTGCTGGAACCCAGAGAAATTTAGCACAAGAGTGCTAAAATGAGTGAGTGCCACAAAAGCAAGTGTTTTGCAAAGTTGATGGCTGGTATTATGTGTCATTCCTTGGAACAAGTAACTCATGGTTTCAATTCTGTTCTAGCAGGTACTGCCCATTTTATTCCATGCTCAGGCTTCTGCGGACTTGAAAATGATTTTTCCCAGGCCTTAAATATGTGTTTACGGATCCGTGTTTATAAATAAGGCTGCTTTTTCCGCTTCCGCGTAGTCATTATTTTTAGATTTTGTACTGTTTAATCATAGGCCCTATCATCCTGCTTAATTTTGATAAGACTTTCTGGGGTTTTATTCTTTCGTTCTATAAAAGAAGAGGAGAAGATTAGGAGAGTGGGAGGAGATTAAAGGTTGGAGAAATGGCATTTAGGGTTCATTGAAGGAGTCAAGTAGATATTGTGCTACATTTTTCCCTAACTGGTTTGGAAAGCGTACAGAACGTTGTGATGGGAAAACTCAGCCTGTTAAACAGGACCTTTGTAGAGAGAGATCAGGCAGGCTGCTTCTTTACAGGAGTCTTTGCTTGTGTTTTACCCAGAAATCTCAGCTAAATTAATATTTTGTCTTGAATGCTTTGTTGTTGACACCATTATTTGAACTCCAGATGTTCTTAGTCTGGCTACTGTAACTTAATTCTGACGCCTATGAAACCAACTCTTCTCATTTGAAATATTTTAGTTTATATATTTTTAAAACACTTCAAACTAAAATTAAAAACCTTCTAAGGCAGGGCTCGAGTAAGGCAACTGGTGTCTTGAGGACACTGTGACTTGGGGCCCATGTGGCTCCATCCTCACAGCCTTACTCCTGCACTGTGACCGTCCCCCACACCTCCTTCCCCTCCCAAAAAGGCATTTCATGAGTCCTGCACTTATCCCCGGGTGTGTTAACAGGGGCTCCATCTTCCCCCCACTCAGACAGGCAGGGATGGCAACATGGGCTCCACAGCAGCTGAACTTGTCTGCTTGAGTGAATGAGCTGGGTTTGCTGCACTCTTTTCCTCATGCCACACACCGTGTCTTCTGTTTTGATGGTCGGGGTCTCTAGAATGGTGGATCTTGGAGTGAACACATGACTCAGAGTTGGAGCTAAGCCTCAATCTAGCAGCTATGGCTTAGTAGGGTGCTGTTCCAAGGACCTGTATGGGATGAGAGATAACATGCCTTTCACATTCATTTTAAAATGTTGCTTACTTTGGTTAGTTTTCTAGAGTGTGAGAATACATGTTAAGGGCTGGGTCCCACCAAATGCTGACCACCCTCTATGAGGATTGAGCTGGCCATAAATTTAGTGATAAAACAAATATGTGAAGAAATGCGGAAGATAAACACCATTAAAGGTACCACACAGCTTGTAAGACTGGGTTCCTTGCTTTGATTTCAGACCTAATCCTGTAGTCAACTTTTGTATGCAGGGAAAAATAAGAGGCAAAACAAAAATCAAACACATTGCTATGAAAGTGCTAAATCAATTAATTGACCCAATCTTGTGAACAGTTACTGCCAGGTTTAATCCCAGTTGACTTCAATGAGACTATGTCCAGTACTCCGTGTTATACCTGGTATTCATTTTTCCAGGATCAGACACTATGGGGAATAAGTAGAATACAACATACATAGGAAACAAGCACAACAAATTCAGGAACTTAATCTTTTGGTAATAAATTATTTTTGTGCAAATACATTCATGAATGTTTGCATTCTGCCAAACAAACTGAAAGAGAACTCACTCTTCTCTTTTTGCAGAAATCGGAAGTGTGGCAGCTACTAAAATTTATGGTTTTAAGAAATCGCTCTGTATCTGTTCATGTTTACCTAGACACTAATCTCAACAGATTAAATCTGAGCATCACATATAATCAATTGCTTGTATTATTTGTATGCAATCAGTTTTCTTTTGGATTATGTAATCTCTTCTCTGTTGAAAATAGAAAATGTATTCCCTTCCTTTTTCTCCTCATAGCATACTCAGAAGATGAAATGTTGCTGTAAAGTGTTACTTCTCAGCTCCGATTAAAAGTATGAGTCACAATTTTTCAGGTCGTGTGGGTTATTATTGCTCAGCCAAACCATTTCAGGGCAGATTGTACTGAACTGTGCAGATGCTAAAGTAAAGTCATAGCTGATAAAAAGTGGGATTTGCCTCTTTTCTCCCCTTCCCTACATTCCTCCCTGCAAAATTAAAAAAATCTGCTTCAAGTTGCCTCTGGATATCTATAAATTGATGCCACAAAACAGTCATTAGAGAGGATATTGATTCAACATGATTGGTTAACCATATCTGACACAAACTGTATGCTTGAGCCACTTCATGTTTCCTGCAGTGTAGTTATTATACTTCAAGCAGATTAGGGCAGTTTAAATTTGAATTAGGATTTTACATAGTGAGTGTGATTGATTCAACTTTTATGCGTAGATGGTGATGTCATGCAGAATGAAATAATGAAGTGCTAAATTGCTACCAAGATACAGAATGCAGTGTTAGCAGCTTGGCTTTTTGTAGTAAGCTCTTATGCATTCCCAATTCTAAACACCTAGTTAATTGGCACACTGGGCCCAAATTATGCTTATGTTTAGAAGGCGTACATTTTTAAATTAAGAGTTCTCAAAGTTTCCTTGTGGCAGCATGTTTATTATTTAATGTATTATTAAAACTCATAATATAGTGGGGTTGATAAACCAGTCAGATTTGTGTAAGTCAATATTCAGCTAAGAGTAGGTTATTAATATATTTTAAAAAGTCAAAGGTGAAAACTTAATTACACGACAAGAATGTGATGCACTTTCATGCTGTTGAGTAAAATGTCTCCAACTGTAAAAGGAGTAGTCAAATGTTTCCTGCTGTATCTCTTTATCAATAACTGTAACTGAGTGGAATACTAAAATTGAGTGTCAGATGAAAAAGAAAAGTTCATCAGTAAGGATCTTTGAAAGTGTGTGTGTGTGTGTTAAAGTTGCCTAACCCTTTCCATTATAAGAAGATCCTATTTTCAATTGCTTATTACTTTGCAAACTTCAACAGTTGAAAAGTTAAACACGCAAATGTGAAGAATATCAGTATAAAGGTTGTCGTTATAACATTTTCCTTGTACTTCTTTCACTGTCAGTAGCCCCTTGTTGTACTTTTTATGCTTTCCAGGGCAGGGACCATCTTTTTGTTCTGTGTTTTTACAGCACTTAGCCCCAGTCCATGACTAGGGCTTCTAGGGGCTATGGTAATACAAGTAATAAATAATAATTATTAATATAGCCACCTTGTTGGGAGGCAGTGTGGCCTAGTAGATAGAGTGCTGGCCTGGGTCTCAGGAGAAGTGGGTTCTATTCCTTGATTTGCCACTGGCCTGCTGGGTGACCTTGGTCAAGTTACTTTACCACCTGTGTCTCAATTTCCTCATCTGTAAAACAGAGGTATACATACCTCTGTAAACCACTTAATCTATGGCTGAAAAGCACTGCAGTAGAACCCCTAGTCCAGAGGTTTTCACAACCAAATTCTTTGGTGGCCTCAGACTGCGGCCACCAACTCTTACTTTTTCCTAAAATAGTTAATTAAGTATGTACAGATACACATCCAAATCATTGCAATTTATACTTGTAGGGTTTTTGGCAGACTCAGTAATAAAAATAATGCTGCCTCCCCCTTCGGGAGTGGTATATTCGGTAATATTAGCGGGACCAGTTGTCCATTTTTTGACCGGAACACCCAGTCGAAAAGGGACCCTGGTGGCTCCGGTCGGCACCGCTGACCGTCCAGTAAAAAGTCCAGCTGGTGGTGCTGCGGAGCTAAAGCAGGCTAGTCCCTACCTGTCCTGGCTCCGCATTGCACCCCGGAAGCAGCCATCAGGTCTGGCTCCTAAGTGGGGCGGACCATGGTGCTCCGTGGTCTGCTCCCCCCCTTCCCCGAGCACCGGTTCTGCGCTCTCATTATCAGGGAACTGCAGCCAATGGGAGCTGCGGGGGGCGGTACCTGAGGGCGAGAGCAGTGCACAGAGCTGCCTGCCGTGCCTTGGCCTAGGAGCCGGACCTGCTAGCCACTTCTGGGGCGCAGCGTGGAGTCAGGATAGGTAGGGACTAGCCTGCCTTAGCTCCCTGCTGTGCCATTGACTGGGAGCCGCCGGAGGTAAGCCTGAGCACCAACCCCTGGCAGAGCCCTGAACCCTCCCCCCCCAACCTAGAACCCCCTCCTGCACCGCAAACTCCATCCCCATCCCAGAGCCCACACCCCCAGACAGAGTCTTCACCCCCTCCTACACCCCTGCTCCAGCCCAGATCCCCCTCCCACATCCTGAACCCCTCTGCCCCAGCCTGGAGCCTCCTTCTGCACCCCAAACCCCTCATCCCTGGCCCCACCCCAGAGCATGCACCCCTGGTTAGAGCCCTCACCCCCTCCCACATCCCAATCGCCTGCCCCAGCCCAGTGAAAGTGAGTGAAGTTGGGGGAGAGCGAGCCACCAAGGGACAGGGAATGTAGTGAGTGGGGGGCAGGGCCTTGGAAAAGACGGCATGGCCTTGGGGAAGTAGTAGGACTAGGGTATTCGGTTTTGTGTGATTAGAAAGTTGGCAATCCTAGGTAATATCACAGCACACATAGTAGCTACCTGGGAGGCTATGAAAAATGATACGTTATATTAACAAACATACAAGTATCATTTTTCACAGATAGCTAGTAAGTCTGCTGTGAAAAGTGATACTTGCATGTTTAATATAATTTTTCTCAGCAAGCCCCAAGACCCATTAAGCTCTGGATGGTGGTGGTAGGGGGGCGAAAGGGTAGGCAGTGGGGCCTGGGGCAATGGTGCTGGGTGATGAGTCCCTTGGGGGCCTGGGGTGATGGGGCTGGTGTCTGCTGCCATGCGGACAGGGTTGGAGCTCAGTGCCCACAGTCAGAGCCCGGAGCTGGAGACAGGAACTGCATGGCCGGAGCCAGGGATTGGAGCCCGCTGCCATGCAGCTGGAGCTGTGGGTCAGCACCCAGGGTACGTGCCTGCTGCTGCATGGCCTGAGCCTGGAGGTGGGTGCTGGAGCCCGGGACTGAGTGCCGGGAGCCAGGAGTCAGCGTGCACCGCTGCATGGCTGGAGCCAGCGCTCACTGCTGCATGGCCAGGGACGGGGGTCGGCACCTGGGGCCAACTCCTGCCACCATGTGACCGGAGCCCAGGAACAGAGCTGTGGGTTGGCGCCTGCTGCCATGCAGCTGGGACAGGGTATCAGAGCTAGGGGTTGGGGCCATGCAGCTGGAACCTGGGGGGCCAGAGGCCAACTGAAGCTCCGTGGCCGGTGCAAGGAGTCAGCAGCTGCTGCCCCACGGCCAGAGCCAGGGGTTGGCGTCCAAAGCCCTGCGGTTGAAAGCCTGATGCTGTGCAGCTGGGGCTGGGGGTCATCAGTGCCTGTGCCCAGCACCTGCCACTGTGTGGCTGGAGCCCGGGACTGGAGCCAGGAACCAGCATCTGCTGCCACGCAGCTGAAACCAGGGGCTGGAGGCTGAAGCCCCTCAGCTGGAGGCCAAGACTGTGGGGCCAGAGCGGTGGGGTCATTACCTGCTGCCCCATGGTTGGAGCCTGGGGCTGCACAGCCTGTCTCCTGAAGTCCCACCTCTGGAGCCTGCCACCCAAACTCCCTCCCTTCAAGATGGGTCAAGAACTCACCTTGCTCCTGCAGCATTTTGCCCCACCTCTCTCCAGAGGCGGTGCAGGGCAGCGCATCCAGGAGCAACGAGGGAGGGGAAAGGGCCGATGCTTCTCGCCCCCCACTGCCCAGGAGGCTGTCGTGGCAGCATTTGAGAAACGTTGCCCTGGTCATTAACTAATTGGGGATTAAAGAGTTCATACCATTGAACATCTCCGAATTCAGTAGGTGTGGTGCACTACATTGCTTTCTTCTTGTTCTTTGAATCAGTTTAAAGCAATTTCCGATGCACTGAAGGCACTGGAATGTGAAGAGATGTGAACTTTGTTCTTCATTTTAAAAAAACAGAAAAAAGGAATGTCAATTTTTTTTCTGTCTGGGGAAAAATAATCTCTCTAACTGGTCATTTATAAGATTGATGCTTGTAAAATCATCGAGATTCTACACTATATGAGTTAAGTGTTTATTATTATGATGTGTATACATTATGATAGTATGTGATCATGTAATTAAAGACTGTCTTTTCCACTGGACCCTTGTCTCTTCCAGTGCACAGGATGGATGTTGCTCAGGGAATGAATGATGAGAGTGTTTTTTGTTTTGTTTTTCTGTTGAGGCCATTGTCTGTAGGACCGCTCCCTCATTTGTTGCAGATATTGGAAGATGGGAGGTGAATGAAGCAGGAGAGACTGCAGGAAGAGAATGGATGGTCTCCTGGCTACAGAAGCTGACTACCATCTTGGATTCTGTTCCTGTCCCTACCACAGACTTTCTGTGTGATAGGGAAAGTTACTTTAAACAAACTTTCTCAAGTGATCTTTGTGTTCTTTATTTTCTGGGTGCCTGATTTAAGACACAAGGGACCAAATTTTCAGAAGTACTGAGTGCTCACAGCTGCAAGTAAAATCTATTGGTGTTGTGCTTTGAACATAGAAAGTGTTACAGAAATGCTAAGAGCTCTGAAAAATCAGGGCATGGGTATCTCAAGTTTTAACTCCACAATTAACAGACAGTGTTGTCATTAATCTTACTGTGCCCTAGATTCTAATCTATAAAATAGGGATAAATAATTTCATCTTCTCACAGGTAGAGCTGCTTAAATTTTTTGTCTGAAACTTTTTTCTTATGAAAAATGGCCTTTTTGTCAAAATGTAAATTTCAGCAAGAAATAACTGTTTTCTATGATTTTTTTGTGTTTTTGTGTTGAAAAACTAAATTTTTCTGTTTTCAGTCTTCAAAAAAACAACTTTCAGCCTAACCCACAAATTTTTCAGTTTGAGTGAATTATTTTTTACTAATTTTTTTTTAAATTTTGACAGTTTTCATTTTTTGCTTAAAACTCAATTAAAAATATTATGAAACTGTAAACATTTTTCATGTTAATTTTTTTGGGAGAACAAAACAGATTTTCCCCAGCCATATCTACTCACGCATGTGTTGTGAATATGAATTCTTTACTATTGGTGAAGCATGCAGGTACTATAGTGATGAGCACCACAAAAGGGCCCATGAGAAAATTTAATAATTCTGCCTTCAGTGGAGGGAAAGGACAGTATGAAAATATTGAATGTGATCTTACAATTAAATCAAAATGCAGTTGCAAAAGAATATAAAGTTGCATGGACCACTTCTATTTCTAGCATTTCCTAATTTTGTAGTGCTTGACTTTTCAACCTTAACATTCTTTTAAAGTCATGGGATTTTTTTTGAGGGGGGGTATGTAATAATCTACATACAAATAGACAATATTAAAATTATATTTGTACAAACACTCATGTAACTTACTGCTCAATGTGTATTGGGTGTCCAGTTCTGTGCCAGATCCACAGAGAATGTGAGTCTCTTACAGCTCTCAGGTTGACTCTTTAGTTCAACCTGTAGAGCGTTATAATTCTCTATATATTGTGATGGGGCAAGGCCAGATGGTTATAGAAAAATAGTGGGAGATAGATATCTTAGCTCCAGGCTAAACAAATATCTGGTACCAGGATAAGTGAAATGGAAGCTGCTCCAGGTCAATTAAGACACCTGGGGCCAATTAAGAACTTTCCAGAAGGCAGGGAGAAGGCTAGATTGGGACACCTGAAGCCAATCAGGGGCTGGCTGAAACTAGTTAAAAGCTTCCCAGTCAGTCAGGTGGGTGTGCATGTCAGGAGCTGTGGGAGGAAGTTGCGCTGTTGGAGAGGCTGTGTCGTACACACCACATCAGGCACAAGGAAGGAGGCCCCGAGGTAAGGGTGAAGTGGAGCTTGAGGAAGTGAGGGCTGCTGTGGGGGAAGTAGCCCAGGGAATTGTGCATGTCATGTTTCTAAAAGGTCAGCTACCACAGCTGATACTATTAGGGTCCCTAGGCTGGAGCCCAGAGTAGAGGGTGGGACTGGGTTCCCCCACACCTTTGCCCCCTGATTAATCACAGACTGGGAGACAACAGAGACTGTGCAAGGAAGGATAACTTCTCCTCACCTCCCTCGCTGTCCTATGATGAAAATGGCTCAGTAGACTGTGACCCTTGTCTCTAGAGAGAGAGGGGTTACGTGCAGGGTCACAGTGAGCGTCTGAGGCTAGTGAAATCTGCCAAGAAACACAAGACCCATGGAGGCAAGGACAGAGCTTTGTCACAATATTTATATATAATTTAAATAATTGCACAGATGGGTTCAACTGAAGTATAGAAAAATGATCATTCCAGATTAGATCAACAGTTAAAGCCATGGTTATTCAAAAGCAATAATAATCCTCAGTACTGAAATATTATCGTGGCAGATGCTGGATAGACTTAAATCAAACATTTACCAAAGGGTCAGCTGATTGCTGCAGGTCATATATTTATAAAATGGAGGCAGTGGGGTGAAGAGAACACTGATTAGAGCACAAGGAGCTGGTGCAACTTTTTTTTTGTTGTTCATATGATCTTGTCAGGGGTGTATTTTTTATTTATTATTACATTTTGCTAGTTGTCTGAGGAAAGGTCATAATCAAGGTCTCTATTAATTGCTGATTCTGTCCTAAAGGACAACAATATATTTGGAAAAGTGTTTTACCTTCCCAATTAGGGCTGTTTTAAGAATATATTTTTTTAATTTTCTAGATTAATTTTTGTTGAGTTAAATAAAGTACATTGCCCACATACTTCTCAGGCATGATCTAGATATGTAATTCCATGTGGTACTCATGGAATGTATAGTAAATCATTTCATATCATCATGAAATAATTCTGCTGGAACACTAATGGATTTTTAAATGTGTTACCTCAGTTCTGTATTCCTTATACATCATCTCTCTCCCCTCCCTCCTAGTCTGAGAATTCTTGTTTACATCAAAGATGGAGCTTTCTGTCAGTTTTTGCTAGGCTATTTATATTTACAGAGCTGACAAATGGTGAAGCCAAAACCAAGATGCTTTTAGGGCACTTGTGTCAAAGTTCACCATCCAATAGTGTATATGTTTGTAAGGGCATGTAGGTTAGTTGAGAAGCTACCACATATTTTCTGTTTGTTGCTTTGCCCCAAACCTGCAATTCACAAGTACATTTCTGTGACTGCATAGAACCCCACTGAAGTCAATGGGGCTATATGTAGGCACAGGAAAATTGCAGGATCAAAGCTATGATATTATTTCCCAGCAATAATAATATTCATCATAATGATGATAACATGGCTCTGTACCTAGGTATCTGTTAAGCACTGCAACATGCTATGAGGTGTAAAATAGCTACTTCTGAAATCCACCAGTTGCAAAATGAGGGACGGTGACATGGATAGGGGAAGACACAAGTGGTGAGACTGAATTGGAGTTGGAGTTGAGAGTTGGAGATGAAGGAGAACTGTACCTGCTGTGCAAGCAGTGATTATAATCCAAATGACAATTTGGGAGCAGCACCTTTTTTACTAGTGCTTGATTTGGTCTGAAGTGTTACTTTGCTGATTTTCAGCTGTTCACAATTTCCAGTCCTGCCAGTAAAATGCCACAAGGCGGTGGCAAACACTAAAGGTGGTATAGCAACTTGTAAATGGTTTGTTTGTGATTTTGGTAAAGTGTGCTGGAAGGGCAGTTTAGGATATCCTTTGGAAGGGAGAACATCTTGATTTTTAACTATAAAGTAAATACCTTAAAGTATAACACACATTAAATAGTAACACAAGGATGTTATCCTGAAGTCAGTGGGAATTTTACAAGCATGTGGACTGAGGTTTTAGAAGAATGGTAAATAAGAAAATAGGTGTTTGTGAAATCCCTTGTCGAAAGGCAACTTTTTTCTAAGAACTGTAATGTTCAGTTTTAGAATTTCATTTACATTAATCATCAGTGTTTGATTTTTGATCATGATTAGACAGGTGTGTTTTTTGAACAGAATTCAAATGAAAGGAAAATAACCAGCTGTACACATCTGGGTAGTCTATCCAATTACATGTTCCAGTAAGTGGTGACCTTCCAGTCTAATTACACAAGTCTTCACAGCGAGAAATATTGCTGTAAAACATATTGGTCAATGGAACAGTATTCTCTAATTCTGTTTGTATACATGATTTAATTTCATTGCAGAAGGAGGGAGAGGGAGTTAGTTGCCAACAAAGTCTGTTCCATCAGCTGGTCCTGGTGCTGATACTTACAGTGCCCTAAAAGCTGCTGCTTTAACATTCTGTGGTATTGGTGCTCCCAGGCTGTCTTGAGAAATGGGTCGAATCCTTGGAGATCAAGAGGAGGAAAAGCTATTTCTATGGTGGATAGGTCAGAGCTGCTGAAGCTGGATGTCACTAGACTGTACTTTTCACTTGACTTCTCAGGCCCATCCCTTCTCCCTATCCCTCTCATCCTTGTCAGATAGTCGCTCTCTCTCTTTCTCTCTCTCTGTGTTTGTTTGTTTGTTTGTTTATATAGCCCAGGTGTAAAAGATAGCTGCTGTGATATGTGGGGGTAATACTTCACTATGAAATAACCAGTTTTACCTGCATGCATTTTTACCTTGCTTTCAGAGTTAGCCAGTATTTGTCTTATTGCTGATAAGGGTTTCCTGACCTTTCCCCGACCACATATTCGCTTAGATTTTGGGGGATGTCCCTTGCCCCTTGTTTAGTAGGAAAAGCCTTCAGGGCTAGGGGAAGCATGGTCTTTGATGAACAGATTCTGGAGTCCTTATCCCCTCCACACTTGCAGCAGGAGCAGCTGTTATGGAGGAGGAAATAGCAGCTTATGCTGAAGAACTAGAGCTTTGTTGCCATCCTTCCCACACAAATATGGGCTCCCCAGTGGCAAAGATCCAAGTCAGTTGGCTCTGATCCCCTTTAGGTGTCAAGCTGAGTCCCCTTCAAAACAGATAGTAGACCAACTGCTTATTTTTTCCTTCAGGAGGAGTTAGGGGCAGTTCCAGGCTATGGGGGTGTGTTAGGGAAGGAGCCACAGCACTGGATCACTGAAGATTCTTGATGACAGCAGGAGGAAGCTGATGCTGCCTGCTTTGGACAGCAGTGATGATATCTGTTGTTGCCATACGGGTGCTATTACCCATTTGCAAGGGCGCTAACTTACTTGGTGTTGGTTTTATGACTTTAGGTGTTCAGAAAAATGCTTTAAAATTGACTAATTTAAGGTCCAGTTCTGGTCCCATGAGCAAAGCTTTGAATCAAAGGGTTTTGTGTGAGAGAAATACTTTATATGAGGCTAACGGAGGGGATTGAATCCCAGCTTTTCCCACCCCTCCACAACTCAGTAATGGGAGATGGTGCATCAGTGCTGCCTGCATTTGGACACCCTACTGCTTCCTTATAGGCCAGGCCTTTCCATGCTGAGGGCCGAACGTACTATTTCAGTCAATAGGGGAGATCTTCTGTTGTGTTCAGCTCCCTTTGCATCATTCAGGCAGGGCACAGGGAGTAGAAACCACCTGCAAGTCCCTTGCACCAGTCTTGGGTAGAAGCTCAAGCTGGTTTAGTTAGCTGTGCTGGCTCCTATGCCTCCCTCCCTGCCACACTTAGTCCTGGGGCTGTGTCGTGGGCAGAGAGAGGGCTTGACACGAGTGTGCTGCTACCAGACCATTTCCTGAGGGCAAAAGATATGGCAGCCTCCTTGGCTGTGTTGGCTTCCCCCCCACCCCTCCTCTCCTGGGATTCCATGGGTGGTGGGCATGAGTGCGGGAAGCAAATGCTTGCAAAGTGCTCTCCTAGGTCATACAAACAAAACTAGAGCCTACCCTGCTCTTCTTGGGGTTCACACAGCCTGGCAAAAATCACGCAATGGAGCAATCAGAGTTGTTTTCTGACCTCCTCTGCAAAGCAGCAGGTGGCTGGCAAAGAAGCTGCTGAGCAGCTGCCGAGAGTGCTCCTAGCTCCAGTTCCGGGTTTACAATGATACCAGTAGCGCTAGGGTGCCGGGCCCATGCTCAGAAGGGGCCCCGGCCCGCTCTACTTGCACTGTGCTCTGACTCCACTGTCCGTACCCGTAGGCAGGCCAGGGGGGTATGCACCTGGCATGGTCCTCACTGCACATGTGCAGAGTGATTCAGGCCAACGAATCAGCAGCACGGGTGGGACATTTTAAAAAAAAAGGGCCTGGCTGGACTAGGGCTCCTCTCCGCCCCCTGGCTGGCCTCCAGTGCAGCTCTGGCTCCGAGCAGTCTCTGCTGCCCGCCAGTTGTGGGGCTTCACCTGCCTCCTCGGAGCCAAGCCACCTGGGACCGGAGTAGAATCCGGACCAGTCTCGGCCAGTTGTGGGAGGTGGGGGGACGACAGTGTGGTGGACTTGGTTGGGCCCCTCCATGCAAGTGGTTCCTGAGGGAGCCTGGCCCGGGCAGGCACTTTTCCTCCTCTGGCCTGGCTGACTGCACCAGTCCCAAGGGGCCAGACCAGGGTGATTTCCCCACCCCGGAACCAGCACTGCTGGCTTAGCCCAATAGCCAGCGCTGCTGGCTCCCAGCAGGTCCGATGAGTGCAGCTGGCGGGGCAGGGCATAGGGGAGTGGGTCTCTTGGGTGCCTGCGGGAGAGCTGGGCTGCGAGGGGGTGCTGGGCAGTGGGGAAGGTTTGTGTTTGGGGATGCTAGGCGGAGGGCGAGCTGTGTTGGGGGTGGTGGTGGGGGTGGTGTGTGTTGGGGTGCTGGGCAGTGGCGGGGGGTCTGTGGGGTGCTGTGTAGTTGTGGTGGGGTTGTGGGAAAGGATGCTGGGCAGTGAGGGGTGGGGGAAGATCTGTGTGTTGGGGCGCTAGGGAGTGGGGGTTTTGGGTGGGTGCTGGGCAGTTGTGGTGGGGCTGTGGGGAGTGCTGGGTAGTTGTGGTGAGACTGTGGGCGGAGGGGTGCTGGGCAAGGGTGGTGGTATGCATGGTGCTGGGCATTTGTGGTGGGGGGCTCTCTGGGTGTGGGGGAAGCTGCACATAGTGGGTCCGGGGAGCGCTGGGCACAGGGGCCTGGGAGAGGAGTCTCTGTGCAGGGGGGCACTGGGCATAGGGGTCTGTGGGGAGGTCTCTAGGCAGGGGACACTGGACATAGGGAGTCGGCGGCTGTGTGCTGTGGCACAGGCCCACCTCCGAGTGGAAGGGGCACACTGGCAGCATAGGGCCGGGCGGGCCAGTGTGCATCTGGAGGCTGCCAGTTTGTAAATAGTGCCCTCGCACTGCGCTGGGCATAGTGGGGCTGCCCCCGCCATGGCATTCCTCATTGCCCCTGGCCGGCCCCTCGCTCCAGGTTCTGACCTTACCGTGCCATGCTCCATTGCCCCCATGGGGGCCCACAAATATGTTTGGCACTGGGCCCACAAAAGGTTAATCTGGCTCTGCCTAGCTCATATCAGGGCTACTGCAGGAGAAGCAGTGGAAAGCAGTTGGGGAAGTGGTCTGATGGGTCTGATTCAAACACTTCAGTTTAGAAAGCACAGGTGGTTTTTTAATTGATAATAAAATGCAAATTTTCTTCTTAACACAGTTGCCCTCAAAGGCCATAAATTCATCGCCATGACTATAGTCTCTGCCAGTCCACAGTGTACTAGTCTTCTCTTCACATGGTTATAATCTGGTGTATCTGAGAGGTTCCTCCATTCATGTTGCCCTTGAGAGAGATTCAGTGCATCATCACTCCTTGGTTGCAGAGGGATGCCGAGGTATCTCTACTTCCTGTCACCCTGTTCTGTGGCAACATGCCAGCCACTCTTCTTCGTGATGATCCCCATGTGTATTCTGCATGTGGGTATGCATCTGCACCGTGTGCCTGAGTCCAGAAATTTTTAGTAAGCGATGTCCCTTGCTCCACATGTTCAGTTGTTCTTCTTATGCTCCAAATCAAGAATATAGAGGGCTGTGCGATTTGAGCTGGAATCCTCTATGTCTGTTTTGATCTTCCTTTACTGTGTTCTTATGAATACAATTTGTAAATAGTTTTTAATAGGTTAGTATTTTAGTGTTTTTATAGGTAGCATAGTTGGTTTAGTTCTCCCTGCCCCAGGGAGCTTCTCTCTCCAAATAGGGACTATGCCAAGAGTTCTGGGGTTCAAGAACTATCTCCCCTGCCTCTGTTCCTTTTCCATCAGTGACAACCACCAGCACTCTTTTTTGCCTTGGGGAGTCTCATATCACCACCAAGTGCTGGTCCTTCCCTCCTCAAACTCATGAGGGATGAGCGCTCCATCTTCAGAAGCACCATGAAACTCCATTCAGATTCAGACTGAGGAGACCCCCCTGTACAATGGCCTCAGATGTGAGTGATGGGGAGACCACCATCTGAGACCCCTCTATACAATGGCCTCAGATGGTGAGTGATGCCCTTCTGAGCATGAGCTATGCAGTCAAAGCAAAAGTTCTTAAGCCTAAGAAACCCTCTCATGAGAGTAGGGGACATGAACATAGGCATTAGGACAGGTCTCCATACAGATATGTCTCTAAAAGAGAGGATCCCCCTTATCTCGGTCAAAGTTGGGTGAGTCCTTGTGTGTGTGTGTCCCAAAGACTAAGCTCTGCATAAGCCTTCTGTCTCAGAAGGAAAGGCATGAAGAAAGAAGGTCCTGACAGAATCATTTCTGGGTCTTCCCAAGAAACCTAATGAGTAGTACCTAGCAGTTCTGTCTGAGAGTTCAGTGCTAGGATCCCATCTGATGGCTCCGACATTCTCTGTGCAGGAGAACACTAGACCTTCAGATGACCCGGATCCACCAGTATCTTCATCTGGAACTTGCCAGACACCAAGGAGGACTGAAGTCTTTACCTCATTGGAGGATATCTTCTCTCTGTCCAACCTACAATCTCCCTTGCTATCAGGTCCCGCTCTTCTTAGGGACATCTCTGCGTCTGGGGAAACCACCTGGCGGGGAAGAGTATCCTTCCCTATTATGTCCACAACCTGGAATATACTCCCACCAGTACCGTTGGCATTGCCAGGAGAACAAGTCTATCATATCATCAAGTGAATCTCATACCCCAGATGAGGCTTCTCCCCAGGAGAAACAAACCCAGTCATAGACCAAGAAAGGTACTGGAACCATCTGCCTCCTTCCAAGTATGGCTACCCAGGGAACTGCTGGTACCCAATACCTTGGGGCCCTCCTCCAGTGGATCCTTACTGGTCTTCCTGGGGTCTGTGGGATCCATACAGCAGGCACCATGGGTACATGTGGGAATCACACTGACTCTCCTCTCCCTGCCAAAACCAACTGGCTCTGTCAGGATTTGTGGAGCAGGAGATTGAGCCAGATCCACCCGTTGTCCTGGGTATGTCATCCTCCTCACCGCATGAGGCAATTGCTCCATCATCCCTCTTCACACAATGACCACAAGCAGTTCTAAGAATTGTTGCAGTGGATGGCAACCAAGTTCCAGATACCTGTCAAAGAGCTCCACGGCACACAACAGGACCTACTGGACATCTTCCAGCCCTATAGCTCTTTGAGGATAGGCATTACAGTCAACTAAGCCATTTTGGAACCTACCAGACCACTGCCTCTACTCTGAACAGAGCTGAGAAATTATATTTCATGACAGCTAAAGGGGCAGAGTTTTTATTCAATCATCTGGCACCAACTGCTTAGTGGTGCAAGCCGCTACAGAAAGGTCCACAGTGCAGAACTCCAAGACTGCCCCAACTGACAAAGGTGCTAAACACCTCAATCTTTTGGATAGCAAGGTATTCTCATCAGCCAGTCTCCAATTCAGAGTTCCTAACTGCCAAACATTGTTAGCAAAATAAGATTTCCTGAATTATGCCAAATTTGCAGACTTAAAGACAGACTTCCCCAGGAAGACAAGGCACAGTTCCAAGCCTTTATTGATGAAGGCAGGCTGGTGGCCAAGACATCACTTTAAGCAGCAGCGCAGACAGCCAAGACTGCCTCTAGAGCCAGAGTTGTAGTCATGAGACATGAGTCATGGCTGCCATCTTGAGGGTTCCCCAGGGAGAATAGCATCAAGGACCTTCCCTTTGATGAATCTAACATCTTTAATGAGAAAACTGACTAGTCTTTATACAACGTACACAGTTTAAAAGACTCTAAGACAACCCTCTGCTTCTTGGGGATTTACATCCATGTCCAAAGAGGAAACATCATGAGCAACCCTATAGGCCCCAGACCTTCTCCTCAGACATTCTATCATCAATGCCTATATGAACCCCCATGTAAGAAGCAAAGGGTTCAAAGACCCAGATATATGACGACTTCTACCTCCACCCATCTTCTCCAACCATCCAAAGTGCGAGGACCATTTACCAATATTGATGCCATGCCTCCTTCCCCGCCCCCCCCAAAGCTTTGATGGCTGCCTTACCCACTTTGCTCTCAACTACAGACAAGTGGGTACTAGCCATCATCCCCCAAGGCTATGTAATAGAGTTTCTTACCTCCCCACCACAAACCCCCTTCCCAGCCCCTGCTCAGGGACCACATTCATGAGATTCTTTGTCAAGAGTATGACAGGATCAGGCCAGATGGCTACAGGAGAGTGATAGAAGGATACGTTAGCCCCAGATTAAGCAGGTCCCTTTCCCATGGGTAAGATAATGGACTGTTCCAGAACAATTATGACGTTACTAGAATCAATTAGGGCAGGCAGGCTAATCAGGGCACCTGGTTTAAAAAGGACCTCACTTCAGTTAGTGAGGTGCATGCAAGGAGCTGGGAGCAAGAGGTGCGCAAGGAGCTGAGAGTGAGAAGGCATATTGCTGAAGGACTGAGGAGTACAAGCGTCATCAAGAGGAAGGTCCTGAGGTGAGGATAAAGAAGGTGTTGGAAGGAGGCCATGGGGAAGTAGCCCAGGGAGTTGTAGCTGTCATGCAGCTGTTACAGGAAACACCATAGTCAGCTGTGATCCACAGGGCCCTGGGCTGGAACCCGGAGTAGAGGGCAGGCCCGGGTTCCCCTCATCCCCCCAACTCCCTATATGATACAAGACGAGTTGACCTGGATTGTGGGTCCCAACAGAGGGGAAGATCCCTGGCCTTTCCCCCGACCCACTAGGTGGGTCAGCAGAGACTGCAGGGATTGTTCTCCTCCCTTTGCCCATACTGGCCAGTGATGAGGTTAGCTGAGTGAACGGCAAGTTTGAGCCACTAGCAAAAGTGGCCAAACTGATGGCTGCCATGAATCTCTGAGTCGAGCAAATCCACCAATAAGCGCAGGACCCACCAAGGCAGAGGAGGAACTTCGTCACAAGAGGTAAATTCTCTTCTCCAGAAAGGCACCATAGAACGAGTGCAGCCTCCAACATCAGAGGAAGGGGCTCTACACCCTATATTTCTTTGTCCCCAAGAAATCTGGTGGGTGGAGAAAGACTCTTACCCCATGCTAACTGAAAGTATTCATTCAAAAATTAAAATTCATCACACTGGCATCAATAATTTCGTCTCTGGAAGAGGGCATTTGGTTCATGGTCATCAACATGAAAGATACTTACTTTCATATAGACATTCACCCGCCCAACAGGTTTTTCCTCAGATTCCTCACTGGACAGGACCACTTCCAATTCAGAGTTCTTCTATTCAGGGTATTTACAGCATCCAGGGACTTCACAAAAATCCTTTCAGTAGTGGCATCTTGGAAAGACAAAATGGTTTCACCATCTGTCCATATCTTGACAACCGGTTCTTGACTGACAGATCCAGCAGGGGAAATCCAGTTGGCGACAGCTTTCCTACTCCATCTTCTATCTTCCCTGGGATTCTGCATCGACTGTGAAAAGTCTACTTTGACGCCTACAAAGTCCATAGACTTCATATGAGCAACCCTGGACTCAACTATAGCAACAGATTATCTTTCCACTGAGAGATTCCACATCATGTATGATCTATTGAAACATAGTCACTCTCAGACCACAGTCAGGATTTACCTTATCCTTCTTGGCCACATTGCCTCATGTGCCCACATTACACCATTTACCAAGCTCCATCTCCACTGTCTATAAACTTGGCTTCAGAACATGTACTCACCAGAAAAAAGATAACATTGATATCAAAGTAACAATTGCAACCCAGGTTTTGGCCCCTCTCACCTAGTGGACAACTCTGTAGAAAGTTAGGGTGGGAATTCCTTTCTTCAGACTTACACCTGAGGCAACTATAGTCTCAGGCACCTCCTTATGGGGAACTCATGTGAACAATCACACTGCAGAAGGCACCTGGACTCCTTGGGAGGCCAGGATGCACACTCACTTACTGGAATTAAGGGTGGTCCCTCATGCCTGCAACGCATTCCTCCCACTCATCTGACTCCACCATGTCCAAGTAATGTCGAAAAGTATGACGACTGTCTTCTATACAAACAAGCAGGAGTAGAACAGATCCCTCTCTCTATGTGTAAAGACAATTGACCTCTGGAACTGGTGTATATGATATCACATAACACTCTCAGCCATATACCTTCGAGGCGCATAAAACTCCCTAGCAGCCTGTCTCAGGAGACATTTTTCAACAGACCATGAATGGGAGATTCATGATTCTGTTCTCAATGAGATCTTCAACCAATGTGGAATACAATGTTGGGATCCCTTTGCCTCACAAGGGAACAGGAAAACTTCCCCTTTACTGCTCCAGAATGGCTCTGGGCTGAGGCTTGAAGGGTGATATCCTTTTGTTATCCTGGGCAGACTGCGTCAGATATGCCTTCCCTATCATCCTACTGATACCACAAGTCCTGCAAAAGATCTGCCATGACAAGGCTTGAGTCATCATCATGCACAACTGGTCCAGTCGGTTCTGGTTCTCAGAGCCCCTGAAGATTTAAATCTGTCCATCTCTTGACATCCTACCATTTCCAGATCTGCTGATGTCACATAATGGAATGATTAAGCATCCCAACTCAAGGCCTGGTGTTTGGATGGACATCAGAAGGAGAGTGCTCATGTTCAATCGTGAGTCACTCCATCCTCAACCAGAGCAGGAAGGATTCTAGCAGGAAAAGTTTTTCAGCCAAATGGAAGTGTTTCTCCTGTTGATCACCACAGTACCTGTTATCTCCAGAGTCCTCTATTGTCCCTGTTATCCTAGATTGCCTACTTACCCTTAAGACATCTGGTGTCTCTATCAATTTCCTATGGGTCCATCTGGCAGCAAATTCTCCTATCAAGGACTGTACTATCTTCACTCATCCTGTGATTACTAGATTCCTGAAATGACTTATTAGATCTGTGGTGAAGCCAGAACCTCAATGTAACTCAATCTAATTCTTTCGGTTCTTATCAAGCCTCCCTTTGAACCATTAGCCACCTGTACTGTGTCCTGTCTCTTGGTGAAAGTTGCTTTTGTAGTCGCCATTACAGAGATAAGATGGGTGAGGTAATATCTTTCACTGGACTGACTTCTTTTAGTGAGAAACAAGCTTTTGAGCTTACACGGAGCTCTTCTTTCGGTCCCGAGAAGCTTGAAAGCTTGTCTCTCTCACCAACAGAAGTTGGTCCAGTAAAAGAGATTACTTCCCCCGTCTTGTGTCTCTCTAATATCCTGGGACCAACACGGCTATAACAAAATAGTCACCATTACATCAGCCAGGAGGGTGGGTGAGCTTGGAGCAGACCCACCATATGCCACTTTTCATAAAGAGAAGGTCTGTCTTCTCCTCTACCCAAAATTCATCCCTAAAGTAATTTTGGAGTTTCATATTAATCAAACCATCCACTTACCAGTATGTTTTCCAAAACTGCATGCCTCCGATGGGGAGAGAAGGCTCCATTCTCTAGAGATCTGATATGCCGTGGCCTTTTATGTGCAGTGAACAAAAGTAATTAGAAAAATACCTAGACTTTTTATTACCATAACAGAGAGATCGAGAGGTCAGGTTCTGTCCATCCAGAGACTCTCTAAATGTTTCTGAATCTGCATCATCCTTTGCTACCAATTAGCTCATATTTCTCTCCTGCCCCTTCTCCCACTGGAGGAGGTCAGAATCCATTCCACCAGACTACAAGTCACCTCTATGGCATATTTGTGAGATGTACCTTTACTAGAAATATGTAGGATGATCACCTGGAGTGCCTTACACACCTTTGCAAGACACTATGCTTTGCATAGCTGTGGGGACAGCAGTTTTACAGACAACCATGACATCTGCATTCTCGCACCAATCTACGGTGCGACTGCTGCTTACTAATCTCCCACATGTGGAGTAAACACAGGGACCATTATTTGAAGAAGAAATGGAGATTACTTGCCTTTAACTGGGGGTTCTTTGCGTTATGTGATCCCTATCTATATTCCATTACCCACTCTCTATCCCCAGCTGCTAGATTCATAGTAAGATAAAGAACTGGAGAGGCGTCAGTCTGCACTGCCTTTTATACTCTCCGTTTGGAACATGAGGAGAATAACTACATATGTAGTCCAACGGACACTGCTTACTAAGAATTTCTGGACACTGGCTCCTCGTGCTCACATGTACCCATGTATGAATTACAGATGGAGACCACACATCTCAAGGAACCCCCAGTTAGAGACAAGTAACTTCCTTTTTCTGCTTCATTTTGGGCCTTCCACAGCTTCATGGTTAGCTTCTGGGTTTCTTCCTGTATAAAATAGAGCTACTTTATTATAATGAGAAAAACCAATAAAAAGCTATACTGGGAGAAAGTTAAAGTTGCACAGTTAAAGTTAAAGTTGCACTGTGGTCAGGAAACGGCAGCATGGGATGTTCAGCCTTAATTTTGACTTTGCAAGTGTGTACAATCTTGAATTACGTGACCACATGAAATTTCTCAAGTAATACAAGAAAAAGTATCATATAATTTGGTTTTCCACAGCCTTACTCGATACATATTGTAAGGTGAGCTGGGAATGAGATAGGCCCATGTGGGATGCTGTCTGCTGAACAGGGAATGAGGCAAAGTGAAGATTGAGGTCTGGTTTAGAAATGATTTTCATACTCTCTCTTTTTCTAGCATATACTGATGACTGACAAATGGTATGTATTAAAATGGATTAAAGCCGGTCAACTGAGAGCTCTCAAAATGTAATTGTAAATGTGAAATCATCATCAAAAAGGTGTGTTTCTTGTAGGGTCTTGCAAGGACTGGTTCTCATCTCTACACTATTTAACATTTTTATTAATGACCTGGAAGAAAACATAAAATCATCACTAAAAAAGTTTGAAGTGGACACAAAAATTGCGGGCATGGTAAATAATGAAGAGGTCAGGTCACTGATTCAGAATGATCAGGATTGCTTGGTAAAACTGGGTGCAAGCAAACAATATGTTTTTTAATGTGGCTGAGTGTAAATGTATACTTCTAGGAGCAAAGAACATAGGCCATACTTTCAGGATGGGGGACTCAATGCTGAGAAGCAGGGACTCAGAAAAAGATTTGGGGGTTATGGTGGATAATCAGCTGAGCATGAGCTCCTAGTATAGTGCTGTGGCCAAAAGAGCTAATGTGATCCTGGGATACATAAACTGGGGAATCTCGAGTACGAGTAGAGAGGTTATTTTAGCTCTGTATTTGGCACTGGTGTGACCACTGCTGGAATACTGTGTCCCATTCTGGTGTCTGCAATTCAAGAAGGATGTTGATAAACTGGAGAGGGGCCAGAGAAGAGCCACAAGAATGATGAAAGGGTCAGAAAACATGCCTCATAGTGATATACTCAAGGGGTCAATCTATTTAGTTTAACAAAGAGAAGGTTAAGTGGTAACTTGATTTCAATCTGTAAGTACCTATATGGGAAACAAATATTTGATAATGGGTTTTTCAATGTGGCAGAGAAAGGTATAACCCAATCCAAAGGCTGGAAGTTGAAGCTAGCTAAATTCAGGCTCTGAAAATAAGGTGTAAATTTTTAATAGTGAGGGTAATTAACCACTGGAATAATTTACCAAGGTTTGTGGTGAATTCTCCATCAGTGGTAATTTTAAATCAAGATTGGATGCTTTTCTAAAACATTTGCTCTAGGAATTATTTTTGGGAAGTTCTCTGGCCTGTGTTATATAAGAGGTCAGAATAGATGATAACTGTGGTCCCTTCTGGCCATGGAATCTATGCATCTATAAATCAATATATGTGTATAAATATGTATGTCATGATATCTATGAATTTAATTTTTAACACCAGTGGAATAAGTAGATATCACCTACCCACTGCTGATATCAAGTATTGGTGTATTTTAATACACAATTTTAATTATTATTGTTTGTTATTTGTATAACAAACATAGGATCAAGCAGAGTACATTTCTGGTGTAGGAGGCAGCATCAGTCTGTGTAATGATGAGTGATTTGGATGTACTGGTAACATGCAAACAGGCAAGGACATCCCCACCCCCACCCTTGAACAGTCTGAGCCGGACTTCATTTTGGGTAAGTTCAGATATTTGTCCAACTCTTTTGTCTGAAAAGTCTGTGAGAACAGTCTGTTTCATGAGACAGAGGATTTCTAGCTCTTTTGCTTCCAGCTGGAAATATTGCAAGAAAGCTATCCAAATATTTCAGAGCCTCAGAAAATAGATTGACTGGAACTTCATAGAGTGTTTGCTTAGGGAAAAAAATAAGCTAAAGCTCAGGGAGTTTTTTATTTAACTCTTCTCTCTAATGACAAGTACGTTTATTTAATTAATTCCATTTGTTTACCCCTTTAAGTTCACCTACTTACAGTAATGATGCTTCATAGCACCGATTCCAACCATCCAGCTTCCCTCATTTTTCATTGACTGAGGATTTTGTAAAGCTCCCTTTTCCCTAGCCATCAGCTCTCTATTATCTCTCCCTCCTTCCTTCTACTTCCATGAATAGTAAAATAATTTTTAAGCCTCCCTAAATAGGTTTTTCAAAGTGCTCTTCAGATTGTCAGAGCTTTTTGTAATGCATCAAAGTGCCATTGCTGTGAATGAATCTGAATCTTCATTTATGAAGATCCTCATGGAGTTGATGCAGTGATGTGAGCTTATAATAACAATATAAGTGTCATCTTCTTGGACATTTTTAGTTTTTGATGAGTATCACAGTAGTTATGGGGATGAAGAAGGAGCTGAACAGAGACTTCTTATAAATCTGGTTTCAATGGTGTTGAGCAGGTGAGATCAGAGCAGACCAGCCTTGATGAAACTACTACTCAGTGGTATTTGACAGACAAACCTGTTGCTAGGGCTGGTTGAAAATGGTCATCAAAACTGACTTTTGACCAAAAATTGAGTTTTTGATTAAACATGATTTTTCATAGGCATCTGCCTCTGCTGAAGATTTGGACTTTTCATTAAAAAACAAACAAACAAAATCACCGGAACACCTTACAACTGAAAATTTTGATTCAGAAATATTGTAGTTCAGGTTGCTCACGCTCCCATTCCTATATGCTAGGTTCCCCAGCTGGTTGTCATTTCCCATGATGGGACTGCACTAGGAACTCTCATGATGCATCACAGTGCCTCAAATAGAGAGGAAACCATGGTGCATCATGAGAGATGTCTAGCCACAGAGCCTAGCTCATAGAGGAGAATGGAGGCATGAGGCACTCAAACTACAATTCCCAGGAGGCACCAGAGTGGCATTTCTGAATCAACATTTTCAGTTTTAAACCAACAGTTTTTGGACAACATTTTTTTGGTCAAAAATTTTTGGCTTTTGATTTTTTTTTTTTTTTTGCTGAAAAGCTGACATTTTCTGCAGTGGGAGAATATGTTTTCAACTAGCTCTACCAGTTACATATTTGTTTTTTGCTTCACATCTTTATAAAGTCTCATGGGCTATGAAAGAGATGGTGGTACTTTAGCTTGAGTATTTTGCTGTCTCCTTACATGACAGAATGGAAATTGACCTTTTCTTAAAGCTCAGCTTTCACAGGGGTTATAATCCCATGGGTTCTGATGTCAGGGCAGGATAGTTAACAGGATAGTTTTTGCATTAGATGCAGGAATGGTTTTGGTAAATTCATCTAGTTTTATTAAACCCTTAGAATTTGGAATTACAATAGAGGTTTGAGACCATAGGCCTGCATTATATCTGTGTAAATCCACTGACGTCAGCTTCCATTCACATTGCTGTAACTGATAACTTTAATCAGGCCTCATTTCATGAGAGATGGTTCATCAGACATATGCTATCCATGATCTTCTTGCTTAAACTGTACCTGAGAGATCTGAACTATCATTTCAATTTTTTACTTTCAACAATGTTTACAATTTCTGTGAAGGTTTTTTTCTTCTTTTTTTTATTTTTTTTCTTCCCGTGTTAGAGGCTGAATTGGGTGCAAGTAATTCTGTTCACATGTCAGGTACTTTGTTTGGAGGCAGAAGCAAATGTACTGAATCACTCTGAGTCCTAATGCTGCATGTCACGCTCTCCTGAGTGACTGCATGTGTGTGCACGGGTACAGCGTAGTTGGTCGGAGCCTGTGCAGCACTGCAGCAACCATAGACATACCATGCACACACAACTGCTATGACCCATAATATGCACCCTCCGAAGCCTTGCTGAAAATTTGGCATGTAGTGTACTTCAGAGTTCACATGAGGTTTTACTTGACTGAGCACTAATCCTTTCTGAAGGTGAATAAGAAACACCAGTAGGTTGATTTTTGCTGCATCTGCCAAATGGTGGTCAGACACTCCATATGAACTTAACCCGTTGGTGTAATTCTCCATCTTGTGGCTGAACTTCCTGTGTTTTTGCAATTTACATGCTGCCATGGACCCTAGCATGGAAATTGGACCCTCTTACGTCTCATGCACCATCTTGCCTCAGTGAGCTAAAGAAAGCTTCCCCTTTACTCAGCCCATAAGCATCATTCAGTTGGACATTACTCCTGCACACTGTAGATCAGTATGAAGATAAAGCAGGTTAGATGGTATGTTAATGTTGGATTTTTTTAGAAAAGGTTCATAATGTTTACATTCATAATCATTGTCTTGGAATTTCCTACAAAGCTAAGCATATGCTATTTATATAGTGCAATTTGACAGGGTAACAGCTTACTTGAGAAAGCAAGCAAGAAGAAACACCAAACTTAAGTGCAAATAGTTGTAATAATATCTTTCAGTTAAGTGCACTCTGAAGTTTCCCCAAGTGATTTATAAACAGACAGATATTTTATATAGTAATTATACGACCCACCACTGAAACGCAGCTTCCCATTTGACACAACAGCGATTTAATTGTGCATAGGAACTCTTTAAAACAGAAGTGAAGAAGATTATTATATCTAAGGGAAAGTGCACGAAGAGTTTAGATAGATTTTGCCCACGACCCCAGCATTGACACCTCTACTCTTGAGGAAAATTGCCATCAGATTTGAATAACCTCAAGAGGTTAATCCTCAGTTTTATGTCTCCTCTGAAAAACAGTGCCTCCAACAGCATATACGTATGTTGGCCAGTACATCTTAGAGAAAAGAGAGCCACCTGCGGAATTATTAACACTACTGCTACCCGCAACACCTACGTTTTCCTTAGGTGTTCCATCTTGATCCCACTTCCTTCTGCCTCCCTTGTGAGACCTTGTGGATCACGGACAGCTCGTTGTTAATATAAGATTGGGGCTTGGACATACACAGTTCAGACCTGAATGAATGCTGAAGTGCAGAAAGATTAGAACTGAAGGTTCCTAATGCTTCACAATCATGCTTGCACCCTGAGAACTGAAACTCTGTAAATAAATAAATATTTTCACATTCCATTTCACTGTTTTTTCTTCTCATGCTAAGAAGTCCAATATAAACCACCCTTTTCTTCTGTTAGCTCTTTAGAAGAGTTTCCTTGCACCCCTTCCTTGCACCAACTGCTGGCTGAGCCTACAGAAGCCTCACAGACGGAAGGTGCTCTTCCATGCACCACAATTACAAGATTACTATTAATAAACGTTCACGCTGCAGGGAAAAATTTTCATGTGGAAGCTGTCCCTCCCATTCACTGTGGCATAACATCCCTGTGGCAACTACAACAGTTGCTGAAGTAGTAATAGGAAAAAAACATTTAATGTATCTTTAGGTGTTGCTGATACAATTTAACATCAGGAAACATGAAGAGCCTGCATAATTTAACCAGCTAGCCTGTTCAGCTCACCAGCAATTGCTCCACAGACCACCAGTTATCTATGGATTGCAATTTGGGAACAACTGCTTTAGATTAATAGTAGAAAAGGTTCCAGCTCCCATCCCCTGGAGCATTTCTGTGGCTAGCAGGAGTTTGTTTTAATTATTTCCTCCTCTGTAAAAAAGATGCAATTATACTTTTTGTGGACAAATGTTTTATCTTGCATAAGCTTTGTATTTAATGGTTAACTCTTATTCATTCCATTATACAGATGTGCAAGCTGAGGCACACAGGTTAAGTGACTTGACCAAGGTTATAGAGGGTCTGATTATGTGAAGTGCTAATCACTTGCTGTGAGATATAAATACCTACATAGATAGAATGCACTGAAACCCTAATGGAATTAGAAGTTTTCCAGAGTAACTAAGGATTCTGACTACTAGTCCCCTGCTCACTGCAATTCAGTATTGCACTGGATTAGTAACTTTATATTTTCATATTATGGGAGGGAAGAATAAGCTACCATATTATATTTAGGTGATTGTTTTGTTTTTTTAAGGTATGCCCAGAAAAAGTATTCTTTGTTTTATAATCATGTAGGGTCTATTTTTCCTAGGATTCTTCTGTACTTGAACTACTGTACAAAACACTAACCAAGGAGGGATAATACAAACTGATAATGCTAGATTCTCCTCCTAGTAGCTTTATTTACTTTGTTAACTGAGTTGTGCTGCTCTCTACAGTCACACCAGGGGCCTGCTCCCTGATCCCAAGTTACATGAGACTGCACTAAATCAAATGGGGCAGGAAGCCACCTTACCAGCTGCTGCATCTTCAGTGACGCTGCCCTGCTCACCACCTCTGTGTCAAGCAGATAAACTTGTGGCTTTGATCTCAACTTCCTTCAGCTACATGTCTCAAATGCAGAAGTGTTTCTTACTGGCAAGAGCAGCATCCTCGAACAGATTCCCAGCTCCTCTCTGTCTTTTGTCTCAGACCTTCCATTGCTCCCCACAGCTTGTAATGCTGGCATCACTTGTGACACTGTACTTTTCCTCCCCCATCTCCGGTATCTGCATATCACATCTCTGTACCATTGCCTTTAGGTACCTTTGCTTTAATTCTTCCTCTGCTGAAATTCTCATCTCTGCCTTCACTATTTCTTATCATGGTTCTTGCAGTTCCATATCAGTCTAATCCTCAATTCCCTTCATACTGAAAACCTCATTTGACTTCAGTGGGATTTTTGCCTTGGAAAGGATGTCTCATTTGGACCCTACAGCTGCCCCAACTCCTAGCTTTTGTACTCTTAATATTATTATTTCAATAGAACCCAAATGTGTTTGGTGTGATACAGCCATGTAGGAAGACACAGTTCCTACACTAAACAGTTTATAATCTTAAAGATCACCAAAGATTAAAAATGTACGGAAATAATACCCCATTGGCCCCATTATCCAGCACTCTAGCCACTGAGGTGCAAGGCAGCCGAAAATTCAAAGCAACCCAATCTTACCATTCACAATAGGATCCAATTCAAAATTATCCTAGTTCTTAACCTGCGTGGACATGCCCCAGCCAGCTACATAGGCCTCATTTCTCTTTCTACTCTTCCCTGCTTTCTCTATTTGTCTCACAGGCTGTGGAGCGATTGGGGGCACCACCTGAGCAGTGGTGTGACACCTTGTGCCAGGTTGCAACAACACTCACTCAAATTTGGAGGGGGTGGGTGTAGGAGCTCACAGGCCAGGGGGTCATTGTGCTGGTGGTGGGGAAGCATCTGAGAGGCAAGGAGGGTTGGCGGGGGGGAGGGGCAAATCTATGGGATATCCAACTTTAAATGGTACTCTACAGCCTTTGATTTGTCTAGTATCTTCCTTCTGTATGTCTCTCCTCAAAATCATGGCCCTCATGCTTCTGTGCAGCTCTTGCCATCTGGAGCAACATTCCTATACCTCTCTGCTGTATCTCACTCCACATCATCTTAAATCTCAGCTGAGAACAATATTTTTTTGCTTTCTCCCCGACCTACCTCTTTCTCTGTTCCTCTGCTGATGTTCATATCTCTACTATAATGTGATTTAGGATACCATTTATATGGGAAATAATTAAATGTCAAAGTAGATGCTCTGTAGGTTCCTTTAGAAATTTTTCTGACCTGTCTTGTACCTGAGGTAGATGTATAAGATCCCTTAGCCACACACCTTATCGTACCATGTTATTACTCTTATGATGTAAGTTTTGATGTATATATTATTCCTAAATTGAAGTTGATATTCCTGTTACTTAAAGAAAAATACTTCTCTGTAGGGTGGATGGTTGATGGCACCATGGTAATGCTTCACTGTTCCGGTGATGATACTTTGTAGTAAATGGAACTTAATAGAAAGGGTTCTTCTATAAAGATGAAGTGAGCAAATATAACCCTAAAGGTCTTTCAATAAAATGAAAAGTAATTTTAAAAAAGCTTAAAGTACAGAAAGCTGTGGGGACAGGGACTTTTGGTCTGCCAAGTGTCTTAGGAAACAATACTGTAGACTACATGCCCCCACATACTTTTGTCTATGCGAGTTTAAGTCCCTATGCGGGCACTTGTCTTTGTGTCTGTAAAGCCTTAGGAGCCAGCACCTGGGAGACCTGTGCAAATAGGATTCTTATAGCAAAATGTGAATGTGTCTGCTATTTGAGCACCAAAATGTATAAATGGTTGCCTTAAATTATGCACTCTGCACTTTGAAATTAAATCTACAAGGGGCCCAATTTTCAAATGTATAGCACACACACTGGACAGGTGATGGGTAAAAGAAAGTAGTAAGAATATGTACTTCCACCTTTTCATGTTCTCTGTATGTATAAATATCTTCTTACTATATGTTCCATTCTATGCATCCGATGAAGTGGGCTGTAGCCCACGAAAGCTTACGCTCAGATAAATTTGTTAGTCTCTAAGGTGCCACAAGTACTCCTGTTCTTTTTAATGTGTAGCACTGTTTACCAGCAGATCTTAATGTTTACAAAGGAAGCTGGCATCATTAAGCCCATTTTACAGATGGGGAAACTGAAGCATAGGGCGGAGAAGTGACTTGCCCAAGATCACCCATTAGGCCAGAGGCAGAACAGGGAAAAGAACCAAAGTCTGAGTCCCAATCCTGTGCTCTGTCCACTAGATCATGCTGAGTTCATGTAGTTAAAACTCAAATAAGACAAAGGCTTGCAATTAATTTACTTGGATTTATTTCTAGAGAGCAGAGCTCAGTGTTTGGGGAGGAGAGGAAGAATCTCATTGTATTTTAAATTACACTATCATATTTTTGCTATTTTGGCAGAAAGCAAAACATTTTGTGGTTTCATCTCAAACCTTCTTATTTATTTATTTAAACTTGTGAAAAATGCCCTTTACCTGAGTGAATGTTCTACTTCAGTATTCCTAAATATGAAAAGTAGTCTTAAATATATGGATGTGGGGCATGCAATTTGCAAAATTAATAGCAAAACAAATCAAATTCATACCATGAATCATGCACCCTACAGACCCCTACAACTATGCTGAATTCCACTGACTCCACTGAGACTCCATATAAGTGTAAGAATCTGTCCTTTCATATCAGACAACAGGATATGGGCCCAGGAAGGAAAGCCAAATGTTACTCTGCTCAGATGGGGTTTGATGGAAGACAGTGGAACTAGTTGCATGACAAGGAAGGGCTACTCATGTGAATAAGAGTTTTTAGAATTGGGATCATTAGTGAATAGATCATGTTTCATGCCACAAATTACTTAGTGTAAACTGATAGATTTGTACAGCTGTAATAGAGAGGCGTAATGAGCAAACAGATTTTCAGAGGTTGCTTTTTCACCCACTGCAGGGTTTGTTTCTCAAAGGACACCAGATAGCGGCTGCAATATGTGACAGAACATGCTGAATCTGATGGTGCAGTTTTAAAAATAATTTTCACCCCACTCCAGTGTTTTCAGCTGCACATGTCAAATAATCAGAATGAAAAATGCAAACATAGATACATTGGTGGAGACTTCAGAACTGGCTAATATTGCTTTTCTTGGTGAAAGTTAGAATAGTTACTATTTGGATTATGATAAGGTGATTTTGGATCATCCTTGTTCTGAATAGAAACACATGGGGGGCAAACTGCAAAAAGAAATGGGCCAGTTCTGCAACTGAGCAGTGCCAGTGGACCCTTTACACCCACCTGGGGCCAGCCCCAATCTGATTGCAGAATTGGGGCCTTAATCTCTCAGAAATAATCCTCTTAAACTTGACCTGTAGGTTCTGTTCTAGTGCGTAAGTATTAAAAATATTGTTGTTTATGTACAAGTATTATTTTTGTAGCTTACAATACTGGAGGGGAGATGTATGTTCATTATTAATGTTTGCACTGGACTTGATATATCTTCAGCAAAGGAATTACCTTTTCCTCTGGTTTTGGTGCTTGGTCACTAGCTTTATTTATTTATTTTTCAATTAATTTTTCCCAAGTTGAAGCCCTGCTGCGTATTCTCCCTATTGCTCACTCATGAAAGCCCGCTGGCTGCACTCAGAAGTGAGTTGTGCAATTTACTTCCTTTAATTTTCATTCCCTTTTCATTACAGCCAACCTTTCTCCAGCTGACTGTTCTCTCACTCTGGTGCCTGTATGTGTGTGTGACAGAGAGAGAGACGCGAGAAACATTGCCTGGGCTATGCTGACAGACGACTTTTTCCTCAGTTGTCAGTTTTCTTGTCTGTCAGCAGAGCTGCTGGTAAGTGGAAGAAAACAAGGGAGGGGACAAGAATGAAATGAAAGAGAAGGAGAGGGAGGACCGGCACTGGAGGGAATGAGGGCTGCCTTTCACAGCACGGTGGAGTGAGGACACACAGGGTCCAGCGAATAGGGAAGCAGAGAATCGGGAACTGTACAACTGCCAATACTCCCCAGTCTTTCATCAGACAGCTCAATTGTCAGCAAGGGTTCCTCCGCCCCTCCTTGATAAGATTGTTCAGCTGGCATTACTGATTGTATCCTTGGCTTATTGTAAAAAATCTGTGATGGCTTTCAATCTGGAGATCAGCCTCTAATCCCCTCCATCAGACTCAGGACCATGGCATGTTGCCACAGCTACTCTCAGTGTATACCTGGAGTTCTTGCTGTCTACACACACTTCCTCTAATCGAAGGGAGAGGTGTATGTGTGTGTGGGGGAAGTGTTTGTAAAAATGCTTGCTGCTCCTGGTCAGTGTTAAAGGTGGAGTGTGTGCATGTGTCAGGGGTGGTGTCCATACTCTCTGAGCTTTAACCAAAGTGATAACCTACAGCTATGGAGTCACCAACTAAGGAAATTGAAGAATTTGAGAGTAACTCTCTGAAATATCTACAGCCGGAACAAATCGAGAAAATCTGGCTTCGTCTGCGAGGATTGTAAGTAATACTCTTTCTTATCCCTCTTCCTTCTCTCTATTTCTTTCCATTGTTGTAAAATAATTGTTGTAACACTTTATTGTTCGGTTTCAGAGTAGCAGCCGTGTTAGTCTGTATTTGCAAAAAGTAAAGGAGTACTTGTGGCACCTTAGAGACTAATACATTTATTTGAGCATAAGCTTTCATGATCTACAGCTCACTTCATCGGATGCCATTGAATGCATCCGATGAAGTGAGCTGTAGCTCACGAAAGCTTATGCTCAAATACATTTGTTAATCTCTAAGGTGCCACAAGTACTCCTTTACTTTATTGTTCATTTCTTTTGTGTACTTTTAAAATAACCCAAGAGTTTCCACACCTGCTCTCTGTAAATACAGTGACTTGCACTTACTTATCACAAAAGAGCAGTTTGCTTCCTTAAATGCGCTGAACTTGCTTGCTACAGAACTAACGTTTCCCAGTGAGGGTGCTGAAATGTCATTAGAAGAGGCATTGTAACATTAGAACATTATAACAGTTACCAAGGTATAAATTATTTTGCTTGCTATAATAGAACAGCTTCAGTATACACAAAGTGACACTTAATTCACAGCCTAGGTATTTTTAAGGTAGTTGATAGACATAGCTAGATTAAGAAGACATTCTTTTTGCTGTTTGTACACCAGTTCCAGAACTAAAGTGGTTAATATAAACAAAATGGGGAAGAAGGCGCAGTTTGAAAACATTTCTAGTAGCAGTTATAATGGCAGGAAATCCATGTTCTTTTATTAATAGTCATACACATGGGTCAGATTGTGTTTATTAATTTATACATCTGTGTTAAGCACAACTTTGCCACATAGAGATTAACTAGTGCCTTCTTCACAGAAAAAGTATGTTCGCTAAAGGAAGGTGCTGCGATGGATCAGACGTAAAATTAGACAGTCCAGAGTGGTTGTATAGACAGGATCTTTCATCCTTCTTGTATGTTTTAAAGCACATACCACTTACTTGCTCCTCAGTTTCTGATGAAGCCTAGAAAACGGTACTATAATAGGCTGCATCTGTCCAGATGTTCAGAACTGATTTTCTTTTCATCCTCACATGTTGGAATTATAAAATTTCTTCCCTCTGAGGAGAGGGCCAAAGAAACATGTATAACATAGGCTAACAACCAAAAACTTAAGAGTCCAAGTTAAATTTGAGTTGCTTTTTAGCAATATTTTATCGGTGCAATGATGTCATATTTTATAAATAACATCCAGTACTTCTGTAAGAGTTTTAATGGCTTAAAAGTCATACATGAATATGTATTTCTATGAAGGCTTCACTCAAGAAAGCCTGTTTTATGAAGAAGCTTAATCAAACTAGATGACAGCTGTCTCATAACCATTCCAAATAGAACAGCTATACAGAACCAAACCTCTCATTTTCAAGTCTCTGCACCATGTTGTATAATTACTAGTTCATGAATTTATGGCTAAATGTAATAATAGCTGCATTCTGATTCAGACTACACCTGTTGTTCAAATCTGTGCCTAAATATTCCATAGCATTGTTGTTCAATAGAAGTCTGACAGACAGATTCCAATCTCATTTTACACCCTTGCAAATTGGGTACCTGCACTGACTTCAAAGAAGTTATACCAGATGCACAATGATCAGAATCAGGCTGTGTTATGTACGTTACACGCATTGTGCTAGTATACTTTCCTTGTGTGTGCATAAGTACTGTATACTGTGTGTCCACAAAAAACCATTTTTATCTTGCGAGTTTCATGATCTCTCTTCCTGTAGGAAACAATGTATTGTAAGATAGCCTTCCTTGATTTTCTGTAAAGTGTCTCACTGTAGGACAATACATTTCAGCTTTCCAATTGTGTTACTCTGATTAAGACTTCAGAAGTGTTTCCATTTCCTTTTGTCATGTTCAAGAGTTTAGCATGCGAAAAAAAATTGTCACATACTGTTTCACACCAGAAGTGTTCTCGTTTTTTCCATATGTGTGGGGGTAATTTTCAAAGCAAAGATGTGGCTATTTTATATATTTTACAACTATACAAGGGCTTTCATCTCAAGAGATCGAACAGCACTTTATAAACCATATACTGTGATAAATGTAGGAATCCATTCTTCTACCTCTGGGATGCAGACAGCCTTATAATGCTGGAGCTTTTTCATAGACACAGAAACTCTACAAAACAGAGTAAGGCAGAACGTGAAACAGAATACTGCTGGTTGAAACTGCCCGAGGAATTTTAGGTTGGCACAGTGTAATTACCCAAATTGGGAATTTGATCATGACGCTTCTCATATGAAAAGGGCAATGGGATCACTAATGATCACAGGTGCTCAGGGTTTAGTTTTACATCTCAGTCTCATTAGAAAGACAGCACCTGCAGCAACGCAGTACCCCCTAACACCATATGGAGTATCTACTCAGTAGTGACTCAGTGGGCAGACCAACATACTGAATCACCACCTAGATTTTCCTGGGAAGTCTGACTAAATACTAACCATATCTGAGCCTGCTTAGCTTTGACAAGATCAGAGCCTAAGGTGGCATGGGGCTGGTACACTCTATTTTAAATTAATTGTTTTTAGACCACTGTATCTTAGAATAGTCTCTGCTTAAATAAGGAGCAAATCCTGACCCTGGTGAGGGTCCCTGTGGACCGCATTTAGTGCAGTTCTACTGTGCAAGATAGGGAGGCTTTGTGAGAGTCGTGCACACTGCCAGGGAGGTGTTGAGAACTCTGAGATAGTGTTTAAGGGGCAGGTTAGGAGGGTTTGGGATTAGGGAATTTGCTGCAGTTTGAATTATTTGGTCTTCTGCTCTGTGGGCAAAGGGCAGGTAAGAGCCAACCAGCATGCTGAACTCTCCCGTGTGGCATCAGAGACTTTTCCTTGTCCTTATCCCTAAGTATCTGCTGAATGTTCAGCCCAGCTACTAGGCCAAAGCAATGGCATGAGGATTTGGTCTTTAGTCAATGTACAGTCTAAATCCCTTCACCATTAACATTTGAAAACGGGCATATGCAGTAACACTTCTCTCAATGTTATTTAATTGGCATCTACATATTAACATTCTATGGTTCCTCACAGCAAATTTGTGTAATGTGAAGGAATATTGAGTCAATGGAGCCATAATACTCTCTCAGGTAGAAGACTGCAAAAAATTGCCTCACTGAGGCAATAAATTATATCTTGCAAACTGTTAATGTATCTCTGATTAGAGATCTACATTGTAAACAATGACTGTTTTATAACTTACCTAAATACCTATTCATTTGCTGGATTTATCACAGCTGGAAAAGAGGCCTGTGTGCATTGGTTTAATACATGTTTTAAAAAGTCTGGTACCTGTGATGAGGTACTGTCAGAGCTGTGTGAAATTCAATTTTTGTGTTGCTGGATTTTCACACCTGAAAAGCTTGCCCTTTTACCTTGTTTTCCACCTCCAAAATGTCAGTTCAGAGATTTCAAATTTTCCCCTTTAAAAGCCTGCATCAGCAAAATTGTTATGTTTCTGATGTGACAACAACCATCACTTGAAAATGGGCTCATCTTCACTGGAAACAATTCTTCCAGTTTTGTTTCAAAAATAAACAAAACAAAAAGCGTGTGTCCCAGCAAAGTGTGTTTTCACAGAAGTAGACCCATTTTTGAGTCTCTGGCATAATGAAAAAAGGTGAATTGAACTGTGAGCAGCTCTGGATTTCTTTATGAATGGCACTTGCAGTCACTACAGTCCCATTCATCCCAAGATCCACATGTAGAGAATGTCCATTGTATGTGGCTCCTGTCCTTCCGCCATGGAAAAGCAAGTCAGCAACCACTGTGGCATCACCCCTGCACTTCTTGGACCTACAGAGAGCTCTCCGCAGGTCTGGAGGTCTATGCTTGGGAAAGCATGGAGGATAAGGGGGTGCAGGGGGAGCTTAAGAGAATGTTCGTTTTTTTTTTTTTTTAAAAGCATGGGGGAACTGGTGAGGTGAACACAATGAGCCTCTGGGCTAAGTGGAATGCTAGAAACTAGGCTGTGGCCAATGGCATCCTTCTTATGGAGGAACAGTCCACAGAGACTTCAGGTTCCTGCAGGTCCTGCTCTATATTGATATGCATGCCTTTGTGCTCAGATTAAGATAAAGCAATGAATGTACCTTGTCTGTGGGCTGTTCTTCTGTGTTAGTTGTGGGCTGCCTGCCATCATTTCCAATTAATGTAACTTAGGTTACGATGTTAGGTCTTCGGCGAATTGCCAGCTGCAACCCTCATCTGGGCACACCAGTTGTAGTTTTTCCTTGACTTCTGAAACTCATTGAAATGATGAGGTATTTACTTGGCTATATGTTAGTGTATCACAAGGGCAGGGAATAGATAAGTGCAACAGGGTAGGTCAGGGATGGAATTCTCAGGGCTGAATTTCCTGACTCTTACAAGGTAAAACCAGAAGCCTACCGTTATTGCCATGCAGTTTTAGTCTCCCCGATACGTGTGCTCACGCTGCACCATTATCGATATGCACAGGTGGTTAAATAGTAAGCAAGCTGTCTTGCCTTTGCAGTGGGCACCCACATGCAGTTGGCATATGTGTGGCACTTGTCTTGTTGAGCATGTATTTAATAGATGAGCAGTTATCTCCGGTGCCTGTTATTTCTGAAGAGTATTGTCCCATGAAGTTTGACAAGCTTAGAAGGCTTCAGGAAACTATATTTCTGATGATCGTGCTGAGTGTGTATTTATGGCTCCTATCAGCTGCTTGTGACAGAAACAGGACTCCTCATGTTCAAACAGGAGGTTTGTACTCGCCTCTTTGCAGTACATGCCTAATCTACAAGGCTCTTCTTCATTCAAATCTGACTCGCCCAGCAAGGGGCTCTAACATCTTTTACTGATAAATTGCTTAGAAGTCGATAAAACTGGCAATCTGTAATTAACTCCATCTCATCTGTGCCCTTCCATGGCCACTTGCTAACAATATTTTGGTTGGTAAATACAGCCTTGTGCTCCTCACAAAGGATGTCCATTGATATTAAACAGGGCTCATAAAGGACAATGGCCATGAAAACCTGATTTCGAAACATGGCCTCTGATTTTACACTTATACTTTTTCTGTGGGTGTGAATAATTCTGGGTGCATTTTTTAACTTAGATGTCTAATTAGCGGACTATGCACTCAGATCTAGTAATCAGATCTATAATTGCTGTACAGGCTGGCTGCAATTACGTGTGTGGGGAAAATGAGGAGAGGAGTTGAGGTCTTTGACTGTTTTTGATGGTGCTTTGATGGTGCAGATCATCAGCTGATGTAAATCCAGAAGAGTTCCATTAGATTCGGAGTAATTGTGCTGATTTGTACCAGAAGAGGATGGAGTCTGAAGAATTTTTCAATGATGGTTTTTACTGTGAATGTGCAAAAAATAAAACCTTGATTTCTAGCTGACACAGTATTATCAACATCAACACTATCTGCCTCTCAGCACTGCAGAGGAATCGGGAAAAAATGGAGATTAATCTTCTTCCCTGCAGCCAGGATTACAGTGCTAAACTGATGGAGTTAGAGACTTATTATGAATCTATTATAATACTTTCCCATGCTGTTAAAGAGGAAATTATAGAGTAACCATCCCTGAATCAGGACTCTCATGGGATGCTCTACCTTCCCTTCCTCTCATTTCCCTGATCCTCCGATATAATTTAATTTTGAAACTAGACTTAGAATCTGAAGGGAAAATATAAAAATGCATTGTATAGATGTTGGTGATCCTTTAAAACTAACCAATTGCACCTAAGGTACAGATAAGTACTTCCCTCAACTTACTTTAGGAAGTATCTTGAATACTGCAGATATTGAGGTGGTCTTATTGCCTATACTTATTCAAGATCTAATTTTGCTTCTGTTGAAGTAAGTTGTGAAACTGACTTCAGTAAGAGAAGATTCCTTCCATGAGTTAAAGGGCAAGTTTGCAAGTAAGTGCCACCATTCTATGTATCTATTTATTTGTCTTATTTATACAGTCAGGTATGTGTTCTACAGTATTTTTAGGTTTTCATCTTTAAAAATGCCACATACAGAAAAGCTGGTTCTCCCATTGACAGTACTCTGGCCTGCCTCGTTTTCATTCATATAGCCCAAGTAAGCGGTAAAACAGAGAGCTCTCTTTAATTCCTAAAATATTCCTACACTTTGTCCCCAGATATTCTAGCTGGCAGCAGATTGGGGAGATTAAAAAAGCCCCTCAGAAAGCACCACTTTGTTAGCAAATGTGTAAATTAATCAGTTTCTCAAGTGGAAAATATGAATATGCTAATTCCTTTCCGGAGGTGATAAAGGCACTCCTGCTGTCTTTGGTCTTAGTTTCAATCTTCCTGAATCTCCTGAGAGTCTGGGTTTAAACTAAGGCCCTGTTCACCTTGGGACTGTGCTAGCTCCAAACATATTTAAACACAGTTGTTGCTAACAGGGTTCTAGTATGGCTTAGAATCATAGAATCATAGAATATCAGGGTTGGAAGGGACCTCAGGAGGTCATCAAGTCCAACCCCCTGCTCAAAGCAGGACCAACCCCAACTAAATCATCCCAGCCAGGGCTTTGTCAAGTCTGACCTTAAAAATATCTAAGGAAGGAGATTCCACCACCTCCCTAGGTAACCCATCCCAGTGTTTCACCATCCTCCTAGTGAAAAAGTTTTTCCTAATATCCAACCTAAACCTCCCCCACTGCAAATTGAGACCATTACTCCTTGTTCTGTCATCAGCTACCACTGAGAACAGTCTAGATCCATCCTCTTTGGAACCCCCTTTCAGGTAGTTGAAAGCAGCTATCAAATCCCCCCTCATTCTTCTCTTCTGCAGACTAAACAATCCCAGTTCCCTCAGCCTCTCCTCATAAGTCATGTGTTCCAGTCCCCTAATCATTTTTGTTGCCCTCCGCTGGACTCTCTCCAATTTTTCCACATCCTTGTAGTGTGGGGCCCAAAACTGGACACAGTACTCCAGATGAGGCCTCACCAATGTCGAATAGAGGGGAACGATCACGTCCCTCGATCTGCTGTCAATGCCCCTACATATACATCCGAAAATGCCTTGGCCTTCTTGGCAACAATGGCACACTGCTGACTCATATCCAGCTTCTCGTCCACTGTCACCCCTAGGTCCTTTTCTGCAGAACTGCTGCCGAGCCATTCGGTCCCTAGTCTGTAGCGGTGCATGGGATTCTTCCGTCCTACGTGCAGGACTCTGCACTTGTCCTTGTTGAACCTCATCAGATTTCTTTTGGCCCAATCCTCTAATTTGTCTAGGTCCCTCTGTATCCTATCCCTACCCTCCAGCATATCTACCTCTCCTCCCAGTTTAGTGTCATCTGCAAACTTGCTGAAGGTGCAATCCACACCATCCTCCAGATCAGTTATGAAGATATTGAACAAAACCGGCCCGAGGACCGACCCTTGGGGCACTCCACTTGATACCAGCTGCCAACTAGATATGGAGCCATTGATCACTACCCGTTGAGCCCGACAATCTAGCCACCTTATAGTCCATTCATCCAGTCCATTCTTCTTTAACTTGCTGGCAAGAATACTGTGGGAGACCATGTCAAAAGCTTTGCTAAAGTCAAGGAACAACACGTCCACCGCCTTCCCCCCATCCACAGAGCCAGTTATCTCATCATAGAAGGCAATTAACTTAGTCAGGCATGACTTGCCCTTGGCGAATCCATGCTGACTGTTCCTGATCACTTTCCTCTCCTCTAAGTGCTTCAGAATTGATTCCTTGAGGACCTGCTTCATGATTTTTCCAGGGACTGAGGTGAGGCTGACTGGCCTGTAGATCCCAGGATCCTCCTTCTTCCCTTTTTTAAAGATGGGCACTACATTAGCCTTTTTCCAGTCGTCCGGGACTTCCCTGGATCGCCATGAGTTTTCAAAGATAATGGCCAATGGCTCTGCAATCACATCCGCCAACTCCTTTAGCACTCTCGGATGCAGCGCATCTGGCCCCATGGACTTGTGCTCGTCCAGCTTTTCTAAATAGTCCCGAATCACTTCTTTCTCCACAGAGGGCTGGGTTACCTCCTCCCCATGCTGTGCTGCCAAGTGCAGTAATCTGGGAGCTGATCTTGTTCGTGAAGACAGAGGCAAAAAAAGCATTGAGTACATTAGCTTTTTCCACATCCTCTGTCACTAGGTTGCCTCCCTCACTCAGTAAGGGGCCCACACTTTCCTTGACTTTCTTCTTGTTGCTAACATACCTGAAGAAACCCTTCTTGTTACTCTTAACATCTCTTGCTAGCTGCAACTCCAGGTGTGATTTGGCCTTCCTGATTTCACTCCTGCATGCCTGAGCAATATCTTTATACTCTTCCCTGGTCATTTGTCCAATTTTCCACTTCTTGTAAGCTTCTTTTTTGTGTTTAAGATCAGCAAGGATTTCACTGTTAAGCCAAGCTGGTCGCCTACCATATTTACTATTCTTTCTACACATCAGGATGGTTTGTCCCTGTAACCTCAATAGGGATTCTTTAAAATACAGCCAGCTCTCCTGGACTCCTTTCCCCCTTATGTTATTCTCCCAGGGGATCCTGCCCATCAGTTCCCTGAGGGAGTCAAAGTCTGCTTTTCTGAAGTCCAGGGTCCATATTCTGCTGCTCTCATTTCTTCCCTGTGTCAGGATCCTGAACTCAACCATCTCCTGGTCACTGCCTCCCAGGTTCCCATCCACTTTAGCTTCCCCTGCTAATTCTTCCCGGTTTGTGAGCAGCAGGTGAAGAAGAGCTATGCCCCTAGCTGGTTCCTCCAGCACATTAGGCTTCCCTAATGAATGTGGACAGGGATTGTCTGTCTGCAGACCTTGTCATGAAACCACACTATAGGCCTCTTATACCTGATCCAGATTTCCTCTGTATCCCAATTTCCCATTGAACACAGGAGTTCGGGGTGCACAGGGAACAGAGGACTGAACCCATATTTGGTTCATCTGTAGGACAGCTTGAGTACCTGTGGTTCTCCAAAGAATAAGAAGTCCTTATTGGTTATGGAATGAATGTGTTATATTTGCTAGCAACAACTGTATTGAGACATGATTTGGGGTCTCCTCATGCTGAGCTTTACCTTGGTTGAACTCTCCGTGTGAATAAGGACAACTCACCTGAGTTAAATTTTTCCAGGATTGGGCCCTTTGTTGGCACAGTCCTGTTGGTAGTGTGGACAAGGCCCAAAAGTTTACCACTAGGCCAGTGCACAATGTGAGAGGACAGAAGTCTACTTCATGCTTTCTGGAATGTTATCTCCGAAGGAACAGAGGAAGTGAGAGACTCTCAGAGCAGTTTTCTCTGATGAATGAAAAAGGGACGGGGAGGAAATATTTTTAATGAATAAGTAAAAGCACAGCAGCTTTGGGAGAAGTTAATTAAAAAGAAGTGTTTGGAGGCATAGTAGTTCAGTAGAATGTGATAAATTTTGCTTCAACCCTTCAGTTAGTTTTATTCCCTCATGTCTTTTTATATGAATCTTAAATCAATAAATGACCCCTGTAGGTAACAATAAGAGAGGAAGACTGTGTTTCACATGAAAATGTTGACTAAGAAACACCGTAGTTTTTTTTCCATAATCACAAAAAAGCTTTTACTCTTCTGGTAGTGGTGCAAATGAATCATGTCTACACTTTAAGAAGCAATTATTTATTCCCACAGTTTAAAAACAAACACACATAAAACGTAGTGTGGAGTATAAGAAAGGGGCTCCTTTTGTAAACATTAAACTGAATGTTTTTTAAATATCAGTGCTGTATATCTGGGTGGTAAAACTCACAATCTTGCACAGAAAGCGGGGATATGAAAAAGTTATTTTGGGAAGATAAATTTAAACCCCTGGCTCAAGGGGAAATTAAGGATCTCTTTATGGAATGTTCTAAACAAAACAAAACAGAACAAAAAAACCATGCTGAGATGGGAGTCCATACATGCTGAGACCATTGAAATAAAAAGGAGGGAGTGGGACGGAGGGAAGGAGAAGGGAGGAAGTAGGTGAGGGGAGAGCACTGAAAAATTCAGTGTTTTTTTTATTTTTAAAGGCAATGAGGCCAGCTCATCCCCTAATCTGCCAGCTTTTGGTGGATTCAAGCACTGTATTAAAACCAACTCAGCTTTTAAAAGGATTTTAAAGGGTTTTTTCTTCCTGAAATTCATATTGATTATTCCTAGTCAGTTTTCCTGTCTCATTCTGTCAAAAATTTACACCAATCCTGATCTCTGTAATACTAAAACCATTTGGCTTTTTCTGCTGTCTAGTGGGGGATGAATCGAGACCCAACTGCTCACATCAGGACTGACCTAGTAAAACACTAAATTTGTGAAACATGTCTGCTCAGATTTGAATCTCCATCAAAATGTTGGAGATTTGGGTAAATCAGAGGTTTTATAGGGGGGTTGGATTTTTTTTCTTTTGGATTCACAAGGCTGTTCCCAATCTCACAAAGCACTGCTATAAATACTAGAAGGAGTAACTTCATTGAAGTCTATGTAGTTAATAGGGGTAAAATTAGTATGAGGCTCACAGTCTCTGGAGTGTATGTGTGTTAAACTATTTTCAAGGTAATTTAGTGCGCGTGAAAGGCCATATATCCTTAGGGCAGAAAAAAGCATGGCCAATGCCAGTGGAGAATTTCCCCCATAATACCCTGGAGATGTGCGTCAACTCCGAAAGTTTCATCCTGGGGTTAATGAAAGCAAGTCTCTGTGCCCACTCTACTCCTGGCCTCAGCAGACACTTGCCCACTAGTCTTTTGCATTCATAAAAGAAAAATGTATGCATGAAAAGTGGATTCATTTGGAATGTGTCTTTGTATTTAAGCAAAATTAAAGCCATGAAGGAGACAGAGGGTGAAATCCTGGCTTTGCTGATGTCAATGACAAAACTCCCATGGACTTCACTGTGGCCAGGATTTCACCCAGAATGTAGAAAATCCAAGTTGTGGCTCTCAGAGAATTACCAAGCACTGCAGGTTGCTTGTTACTGCCTTTTTAACTTGCTCCTGGTAAACTCTGGAATTCAGCCGTTGGCCCAGATAAGGGGAAGTTAGGTGGTGCACCTCCTTAGGGGAGCTCTTCCCAAGCAGCCAAGTGCATCCTACCCCTCTCTTGTCTTTCTCTGGGATGACATATGGTCCTGGGTGGGTGAAGTCCCTGTGTACTCATGAATGCAGGGACTGGCATGCAGGGGGAGAGGGTCCTTGTACCCCATCACTAGTGGACCCATGTTAGAGCTTGTCACACTCCCTCTCAGAGAGAGAGACAGAGCAAAGAATGGGTTTATTAAGGGGTGTGTGTGTGTATGTATATATATATATATATAGAGAGAGAGAGAGACCTAAAATGTGATGTGTGCCACGTTTTTCCTATATTGCTGTGTTGTTATGCTGCTATTAATGTGACACCACAAATGGATATTGCTAGGTCTGTGGCATCACATCAGTAGTAAAGTGATTTGTTACACTCATGGGGTCAGGTTTCAGAGTAACAGCCGTGTTAGTCTGTATTCGCAAAAAGAAAAGGAGTACTTGTGGCACTTCATGAGCTGTAGCTCACGAAAGCTTATACTCAAATAAATTGGTTAGTCTCTAAAGTGCCATAAGTACTCCTTTTCTTCATGGGGTCAGACACTATATATGCACAAAACTCCCATGAGAGTCAGAGAGCTGCCTGGCATATATCCGACGGTTCTGCTTGGCACAATTCTATGGCACAAAATCTTGACTCAAATTTGAATGGCTAAGGCTGTATTGTGGGCTTTAGCCATAGTGCTGGTTTGCAGTGGACCCCACCAGAGTGAGAGGAACATGTCTTGTAGAGTAGCAGGCAGAGCATAGGGAACAGGAGAACAGCATAAACTCTCATGCCTGGCTGACCAATTTAGATGGATGGTACAAGAGAGGCTCAGATCCTACCTTTTCCTTTACCCCTTCTGGGGTGACTTGTCCCCTGTGGTCCTTGTTTTTTGGTGAGAACAGATTGCAGTTCTTGCTGGTCCCTCCTGCACAGAGGAACAAATGAGGCAGCCTTTCCTCTACATACCCGCCCGCACTCGGGCTGAACGCAGTGTGGCCCAGAGAACTCAGATTTCTTGGATCGGTTTGAAAAGTGAAAGGAGACTAAGTTGGGAGAGAAGGAATCTGGAGATCACATACAGCAGAGCAAACAGATTCACAGAAGAGGATGAGGAAGGAGATTGAAGTTTATTGTAAAAAAGGAAAAATAGCAGTGTAGCCATTCCTGCTTGTTTTCCCTTATCACCTTATCTAAACATTTCTTAGGTTTGTTTAACTTTAAGCATATGATAAATAAAAGCGTATGACACACACAGCATATTTACACACATGGGGTAAGATTTCCAAAAGTGCTTGAGAGACTTAGGAGCACAAGTCCCAGATGGGTGCTATGCAGTTTGAATCCTCCCTTAAAGACCATGGCATAGCAGCAGAACTAAAGACAAGAGTAGCTGTCACAGCTCTAACATGGGGAAAGGGCAACAGGAGCTATCTAAGTATTTCTCTTTCTAGCTTAAGTTTTTGAAAGCACCTAGCACTGTGGTATCTAATAGAGGTATGCGCAAACCTAAATAAATAAATAGAAAATTGGACGAAACTTTTTTTCACCAAAAAATGCAGATTTGGGTTGACTTGAAACATTTTGTGAGTTCACGTTGAATTTGCCAAATTGTTTCAGTCAAAAACTCCAAGACAAACCCCCCAAATTCTGAAAAAGTTGAAGTCTTATTATTATTATTTTTTTTACTTTCAGTTAATCAGAAAATTCAAATAAAATGTATTGGGGGGGGGGTGTCAATCCAAAATGATTCCCCTTCCCATTTTCTTGGTTCAGTGACTGAACCAAAAAATCCGTTGTTTTCAGAGCTCCTGTATGTAAGTGGTTGTAGAACAGTTAATGATAGCACTTAACATGCCTTAAAGTATTGTCACAGTCCTCAGCATGATTGTTGGAAGGCTTTTTTTTCCTACACTCATTCATCCTTCTCTTTTTCTTTCCTTCTATATTACTCCCCTCCACTCTCCCTAACCTCTCCCCTTACGTAGTAGTGGATTCTCAACTCCTCGATGACAGTGTATGGGGAGGCATACTGAGCCAGAAACATGCAATGCAGGAGCGTGGAGATGTGCAGTGCAGCTCCTATCTGGTCTCCTTAACTCTGCCGTCTTCCCCTCCTCAGTGGAACTATTTCTGTACTATTCTAGGAGGGTCATCCAATGAGAAGAGGGCAGAATTTATCCTGTTGTTCTGTGGGGGAAGAAATGATATATAATACAATTGTTTTAATGTTTTAAATGGTGAAGATACATTGACACAGTATCTGTGTTAACAAGCCAGAGGTGTATGTAATTGGTGAGGTCAGAAACATTAGTGGAGCTTCTTTTCCTCTGCCAGGGGCCACTGCTGGGTGTCTTAAAGGCCCAGTCCTCTGCATCCTGCTCACGTACAGTCTCACGCAAAATGGTTGTGAACACACACAGAGAGTAAACACTGTTTATGAGAAATGTGCATGTTGTCTTTTCACGAGCAAGATATTTAATATTTGGTTTGTTAATTAGAAGCACTGCCAGAGCAACACCAGAAAGCTCCTCACTGCACAAAGTAACGTCACTGAAAGCGTTGGATAATGTATTTGTAGCTGTTAGTAAATGCCCTGAGCAGGAGTTTTTGAGCATTGTTTTGCAAAGGGAACACTGCATCTTTGTACAGCAATTTTTTCACCCCAGCTTTAGGTTTTTTGAAAAGTAATCCGAGTGTTTCAGCCTGTAACCCAGAGTCAGGGGAGGGGCTGGCACAAACATGAGATTTAAAATTCTGCGTCATACCAGCTGTCTAGTAGCAGACAGTGGGGGTGGGGATGGATGTTTGTGTGGGGGGGAACAATAACAAGCAACAGTTTGATAGATTTACTAGAGCTTAGGGCAAGATGCAGATTTGTTTTGTGACTTTGCATATAGTGCTGGACTGGGTTGATGTAATTCCAATCCATGTTTCCTGTCTTGATATTTAATCCAGGTTATGAATGATGACTCTTTCCCTGCCAACATCTTGCATTCTGTAACTAATCGCCAAACCACCCTGACTGAAACAAAACTGGACAGCTGCCTGTTTGCCTCCATGGGATTTTCAAAGTGCTAATGTCACATAGTGGCTTTGATTGAAAAATGTAATCCATACCCTTTCATTTAATTAAAGTATGTTAACCTTGTAGCCCTACTGGCTGGAACAAGATTCCAGCAAAGCATGATTTATTTGCTTTGAACATACATAATACATACATGTTGTCATTGTTTGTTCCACAAAGATTCTTTTCATCTCATTTTCAGCAAGACTATTCCCTCTTACATTGCTTGTCGATATGACATGTTTCCATAACAGTTCTTTTAGTAGGAAAGTAAACAGGATACAACGAACAGGAAAGATTGCGTATATGGTCCCGTTATTTAAAACCTTGTAATAGCAAGGAATCAACCTTACTCTCTGTGTTGCCATGTGAACACAACGTGCAACACATCTATCAGGATCTACACAGAATGCCAGGGAAATGTAGCCCCCACCCCCATGCTTATTCCACAAAAAGTTTAATAGTCTATTTCAATGGGAGAGGTCGCAGAGTATGCGTGATCGGGTACCACCCATCCTGTATTTTGAGGGTCATCTCTTTTTTGGTGCCAAATGTTCCACAAGTGTATCCGATAGCCAGCTACTAAGAAGCATTTGATCAGATAAAAAGTATGTTTTCAAACAGGAATCATGCAAAGGATCACAAACTGTGGTAAAATGTTATTCCACCCCCCACACAATGAATAAAACATATAGGGAACTACTTCTTTAAAACTAAGTTCTGTTCCATACTTTTCATACCCTTGGCCTTTATTTCCTTAAAAGGTAGGTTCCTTTCAGTGTGTATGTACACATACATAGTAAGTACATATGTGTACTGTATAAACATACCTTTAGTTCATCCTTTTTGTCTCCAGTGTGAGAGAGAATATTTGCTTATAGTATACCAACATAGGTAAAGATCAATAGACCATATTATTTTCAAAGGGCCAAATCCTAACAAAATAACTCTATTTTGCCTAGGTTTTACTTAATTCTTTTTCAGATAAATCCACACTAATTTAAATGGAAGTTTGCCTATGTAAGGTCTGCGTGAAAACTGAGTGAAAACAGAATAAGGACTTCAGGATTTGGCCCATGCAGGCAGCTGTTGTTATAACAAAATGTTAAGCATAATCGAAAGCAGGCATAGTTCTCAGAGTCCTGATCTGCACAGAATCTACAAAATTTGGGCCAGGTTTTTGAGTAGTCATAAGCACTCACGGCTTCCGTTGTCTTCCCATTCAGTTCTTTAAAAAAAGAAAAAAAAAAAGGGAAATTCAAAAATATCATGCCCATTGTATATTTACTTCAAACTTGCCATGTTTTTGGTTTGGTCTCATGGATAGTTCAGATAACAAAAAAAATGTAGCCCTCATTTTGCTCCTTAAGCCTGCCTGTGTTTCTAGGTCTTTCCTACAGAGACCTCTCTCTCACCAACAATCCTCTCCCACCTTCCTTACATTCATGGTGGTTAGTGAGCCAAAACTGCCATAGAGAGTCAGCAGGAATAAATCAGTATCTCCCTGCTGGGTGCCAACACCGGCTATGTCAAGGGAGGAACCCTGCTCCAAGACCTTATGTTGTCTTGCTAATACCTCTCTGTTCATGGATACACATAATATCTGATACAGGCTGTAAGGGATGCTTCGCGTTCTCTCTCCATGTTATACAACATAATAACATAATTATTAAAGACACAATTATTTATTGATAAACTAATAGGTAAAGCTGGTAAGAAAATGGAGAAAATTTTCTGTGGAAAGCTTCAAGAATAATGAAAACTTTTTTTGTGTGTGTTTTTTTTTTTAATTTGCAGGTGGTTTTATTAAAAAATTGAACATTTTGTTCATTTCTGAAAGGTGGAAAAACTCTATTTTTGTGTGATTTTCAGTTTTCATTGAAAAACTGGATTTTTTTTTAAATATACACAAAAATGTTTGGAAAAAAGACCTCTGACCAGCTCTCGTAATGAGTGTAGTTTAGTCACTGTGGGGCTGACCCAAATGTCACTGAAGTTAATAGGAGTCTTTACATGAAAGGGGCTTTGAATTAGGCTCATAGGGTTTAATCCTGCTCTCACTGAAATAAATAGTAAAACTCCCTCAGACAGCAAGGGGAACAAAACTGGGCCTATTATTTGCATGCAGAACTGTAGTTGAATGCCCTTCATACCACAATATTTTTTATTTAAAAAGTCTAAATAAATAAGATATGGCTCAAACAGGTATAATAGAAATATAATATTTAGTTAGTTAATAATGGATAAGTTACAGTCAGTCACTGATTTTAACCATATAGATTTTTTTTCCCTTTAAGTGCATTCTGATTGTTTGCTGTTATAACAATACAGGATGGGTCAGAATCATCTGTGGTGTAACTCCATAGACTCCAATGAGGGGCTTTAGGAGGTGGTTTAACTTAATAAATTACATGTAGTAATTTTTCATGTTTTTGGTATAAATTGATGTCTGTTATGTTTTTCATCTGCTACTTACATGCACATTTTGTAAAAATTAAACTAATCTAAATCAGTACAATCATCATATCAAACCATATTTATGCATGTATGCATATTTATGTCAGTTGAAAATAAAATACCTTTACCTGGTTGATACTAATATTCAATCTACAGTCAGTTTTTCAGATAACATGTTATATTTATACGGGGTCCTAGCCAACGCTCATTGAAGTGAATTGAAAATCTTTCCGTTGAGTTCAGCGGGCACAGAATCAGGCCCATAATGTCCATCATTCTGAAAGATCCAAAAGGCATTTTGCAAATTGTTTACAATAGGGATCCATCTCCTGCCAGTAGAAATGCAGGTACCTCTGGGATGAACAGTAGAAGCCATTCTGCACAAACAAGGCTTCTGATAATGTGTTTAATACAAGGAGAACAGAAAAAGAACCATTCCAGTTGATACTACAGGTAGAATTTGGGTAAACTGATTATATTCAGAATATCCATGTGGATAGTTGATCATTACACAACAGTTAACACCTCTTCTATTGCTAAAGGTTCTAAAAAGGTAGACATAGCCACAAAATGGGCAACTATTAATCATTCAGCCATGCCAGCCGCTGTCCGTTTTGGGGCTGAAGTTGAACTGTTCCAAAAGTGCATGTTTTTAAAAGTTGCAAAGAAAACTGAATGACTAAATTGGTGGAAGTTACTGGTCAGCTAAGTGAGATGCAGTTTGTTAAGCTGATAGACATGCTTTTGTTTTCCGCTGATGTAGCGAGAATATTTTCTTAATTTGAACTATTTGAGAACCTGAGCACAAATTTCATCTTCATTCTTGACAGATCTGGTTTCCAATGTATAAAACTTTAGTGTCATCCTTGATCCTACATTTTTCTTATAGATCCTCATGCTCACCATGACTGTTGCACATCCCATCTCTATTGCCAGCCCACATCCCAACTCCCCAGGCTTCATTGTGTGCCGAACATTGTCCTCAGCATTCTCTCATGTAGTGAGAAATTTGTCCCCATACAACTTCATTAGGCCACCATTCAGTATAAGATCCAATTCAAAATGCCCACTTCTTGTTTTTAAAACTGTACACATACCTGTTTTAGCTGACCTACATCTCATTTCAAATTGCAGCCGATATCTCACCTTATTTCCTTCACCTACCTCTTAATTTCTCTGTCCCTCTGCAGTCACTTATCTCTGGCTGTATTGTTTAACTCAACAGAGAATTCTGGTATACAGCCTGTATGGAAGATACTCTGCATGATAAAGGTATTGTATTATTGACACGAGAGTGGAAAAAACATGAAAACTAGTCCTGTTTCAATCAATGAATTAAAATAGATGGCAAATTGTGACCCAGGGAGCCTCTCAATGCCAACTGGCAGAGGGCATACCATAACTCACATCAGGCCTGACTTGCTCATTTCCCCAAACTCACTGTGTCATAATCTATCTAAAACATGTCATGTGAGGTATATGCAAACTAGTAGCATGCCGGTCATTAATAATATTGCGTGGTGTATGTACGGGTGATGTATAAAGAATTATAGATGTGTGCTGGAAATATGTTCTTGAAAGGTGTTTGGCAAGCAGTGTATGAGCACAACCTGTCCTATACAAAGGAATGTTGGTTCATCTGCTTAATTGTGTCTCCAGTGTAAATTGAGCAAGGCAAGACCAGAAATAATGGAAGCACATATACACAGAAGATAGTCATCAAACTAGCAAGTGGGGGAGATGTCCACTTAATGATCATGAAGGGGGATGGAGACTATACTCCCAGGAAGCATTCCTGGCTCTTGAAACAGACAGTGGGCACTGGGAATTATAAGGAGAAACAGAAAGCCATTTTGGTATCCGTCACCTGAGGAAGAAAAGAGGCCAGATATTTCAAAATCTGAGAGAGGTGGTTCCTTCAGCTAAGGGGGTTGAAATCTCTGGGAACTGACTGTAGGTGAGAAACCTGCTCAGACAAAGATTGTAACTTGCTGAAGTTAAGTTTCAGTCACTAGAAAGCAAATCTCTTTCGCTATTACTTGAAATAACTTAAACTTATGTTCTTTGTTAATAAACTTATTCTTGTTTTATTACACAGCCAACTCAGTGCTGCTACACTGAAGTAAAGTGTAGGTCTTCAGCTGTTCTAACAGGCTGTTCTGTACTTTGTCTCTTAGGAGGCAGCAAACTTAAAAACTTCTGTGAGTGTCTTTAGGAAAAGGGACTGGACACTGCAGAAAGACATCTCCTAGAGAACTCAGGAATTGGGGCGCACTGATTGTTCCCTTCAAGGCAAGGTTTGGACTGGCAGAGTCCTGAAGAGTTTGCTGACAAGGCAGACAAGCTGGTATGCCTGGCACACATATAGGTTAGCAGCAGCAAACCTCACTGTTACTGAGGCAGTAACACAGTGGCTTACAATTCTGTGTGATCTGAGCAAGACATCACATGGAGGAAGATAGCTTGTTCTTGGAAAATTTGGTGGCCTCAGTGAATTGTTAAGATAGGTTCAGTGCCCCCAGAAGCGTTAAGATGAAATTTGGATACTGGTGGCCAAATTATAGTCCAGGTTATATGATTTCATTTTTAAATTTGATGTATACATTTTTATTAATATAGGCTGTAGTACTTTGATGTATATACGTAGTTAATCTTGCTGTGATGACACTTGAATTGATATGCAATTCATTCAGCATATTGAAGTGATTGGGAGAGGAGATTTCAGTTTATTTAAATAATCCTATTGGTTTGTAGTGAGTATGCAGCCATCTATGTCAAGAGATAGACAAATGTAAATTTTAAACAAATATGTCAACCCCCCCTTTTTAAATAACAATGTATTTTTTTATTCACCTTGCACTCTTCTCCTCACAATTTTCTTCTGCTTTTACTACTTCTGAACAATACGTAGTGATCGTTAACTAATGAAAATGTATATTACACTGACAGTGGCCCATCTTCGCTTTCAGGGCTACAACCATCTCCAGCATATGTGTTAACTCCCTTAACTTAATTGGAGTTACATCTGGATTATATTTGGTCCAACAGTCTTCCTCTTTCTTACTCTCTCCCCCTTTGCTTTCGGTATTTCAGAGGATCTGGTAGTAAAGACTGGTATATCCATTACAGCTGGGTGAATAACTGATTATTTGATTCATGGTGGTTCTGAATAAAAAAAAGTCAGGTTTGGGTTGAACCAAATCCATTTTTTTTTTCAGAATTGTTGGTAAATAGTCTGATTTGGGTTGAATTAACATTGTGACGGGTCTGAAACACTGAGGTACTGGGAATTTTGAAAGGGCTAGATTTACAAAAGAAGAGGGGGAGGAGGTGGCAGTGGCCTCTTGTACTTTTTTAGCCCATGGTTAGGATACTTGGGTTCAATTCCCTTCCTTTGCCTGATAAGAAGCAGGGATTTGAACTTGCCTCCCCTCTCCCCAGAAAGAGCCCGAGGCATTGGGCTATGGGTATTCTGGATTCTCTCTCAGTCTCTCCTGTTGATGCTGTTCCATTTTATATAAAATACTTGAATAGTCCATTGGTCCAGAGAGAGAATTTGAGACTGACTCTATAGCCCAGTGGTTAGGGCACTAACCTGGGAGATCTAAGTTCCAGTCCCTGCTCCAATGACCATTCAATTTATATTATACAATGTAGCCCAGCCTTCAACAGGAGAAATTGAGATAGACCCATCCTAGAATAGTCTATGGGCTGGTGGTTGGGACAGTCTTGTGGGAGATCCAAGTTCAAATCCCTACTCCACATCAGGCAGAGGATGGAATTGAATCTGGGTTCTCTGCATGGATGAATCCCCTAACCATGGGCTAAAAGTTATAAAGGGGGCTATTCCCTCTCCACTATTTTGTGACTATAGCCTGATTCTTTTTTTGGCTAAAACTATTCTTCAGATTGGCATCAAACTTGAGAATAGTTTGTGTTTGACCAAAACTGCATTTTTTTTGGTGAATAAACTATTCGTCCAAAAATTGTAACCCAGCTCTAGTTTACAATATATTTTAGTAACACATCATTGGAAGAAGCTGGAGGTGGTGATGTCCCTGACTCTCACCCATCTATTTTGCCAGACATAAATTACTCTTCTCAATTTCAGCTTGTTAAAATATTAAACCTATTTATAACAACCTTACCATAGGACCTATTGTAACAGTAGAAGCCCAGTTCTGGCAGTGCAGAAAAGCATAGATCCAACAAAGTCTTTCATACTATGTGGTGGAATTTATAATACAGCAGCACCTCATTATCTCTCATGGTTGCTGAATGATCTGTTCAGATGAGCCTATATAGAGAGGCAATGATGAATGGCTGTGTTTTGCCTGAGCTGAGAACACAACAGGGCTCTAATATAAAGACAGACATTATTGGGTGTCTGTTAATGGGTGATTAAGTTCCCACTGTTATCTTAAATGTGTTAATTAAGACACTTTTAAATATAAAAGGAAAAGGAGCACTCTGACCCATGAAATAACCCATTTAAATTATTTCCATGCAGAAACCAGACATTGGATGGTTGTGTTTCTGCTGGAAAAGTGGCTTTGTAAAAAGGTACCTTCTTAAACAACAGGCATGCTCCTTCTGTGTATTTAGAGCCAGATCTACTGACTCTAGTGACAAAAATAAGTTGTCACTGCCTTCCTTGCTTGCTAGCAATGCAGAACCAGCCCAGTGGAGAGAATATAATGAATTGGATTATTTTCTGGCTCATGCATCATTATCCAAATTATTATCAAAGGTGCAATTTGCCAAGTCCCCAATTTTAACCTCACTTACTCTGAAGACTATGAGGCTGCACAGGTGTAACTGAGTGTAGGACTGGGGCCTGCAAGATTGTTATTACTGGTAATGATACATGAGCAGGAAATAACATTGCTTGACTTTTAGATCCCATGGTGAGTTTGTGGGGCTCACAGTTAGAGAAAAGCAACCTATTAATTGCAAATTTGGTTAGTTTATTTAATCAGTTATTGAGATTCAGTAAATATGGAACCCCACAATGCCAATTTTGGAGTCACTGTTCAGAGTGAAACGTCACCTAAGTGATTCAGATTATTCTTTAGAAACTGTGTAGGAGTGAAGGAGCAATTCGTTTAGCTAACTAAGATTCTGAGTTGTGTGGTTTTGTGGGAAAAAACCTACATGGTTAGCAGAGCTACTTAGCCTTACTTTTCCCCCCACTCAGTCAATTTAACTACTTTTCCCAGCGGGCTAACATATGGAAATGTGGTTATCTGAGATAAACACACTCCTCGTGTGTTGCCAGCATGTGGGCCTGGATGCACAAAAGCAGTTAGGTGTTGTGACACTGATGGTCACAGTGCCTAACTTTTAGGTGCCTAGAAAATCACTGTGATTCATAAAGTCTGAGTTAAGTATCTTAGACCTCAGTCCATAAAAGCCAGCATGCTAGGCAGTAGCTGCCTAAACTAGCCAATGGGAGATGCTGACCAGAGGGGTGTGTGCTCAGCTCCACCCAACTTATGGAGATAAGTAGAGCCCTGTGGTTTTTGCAAATGTGAGATAACACAAAATAAAATGGAAAAACAATTAAAACAATAAACTCACCCTGCAGTGGCAGCTCTTACTGCTCCTGTCTCCCTTTTGGGTACTGTGATCTGGCACTTGCAGCACCACTCAGGTTTGGCCCAGCTGCCACTCTGTCAAATTTGAGTGAGTGGCATTGTGACCTGGTAATGGTGTGTAAGAGAACAAGACAATCCTGTTGACCCTGTAATGGGTCATTTATTTCTTAGAGAAAGTCCCAGGAAAAGGACAAAGACTTTGCCCAATGTTTTTTTGTCCTTCCTTGAGTTATGGCTCAAGTATATATGTCCTAACTGCTGGGTTACCAGAGGGTTATTAAAGGAAGCTTTCCTACTGCTATATATGTTTTCTCTAGGAAGCCCCCCAGCTTTAGTGGCTAGCTGATGGTCAGCATTCTTTCAAAGTGCACATAGATTAGTAGATCCAGATCTTGCTCCAACTTTTTAAACACTGTTTTATTTGATTTCTGAAAGAAAAGAAAGAATTCAAAATTAAGTTACGTTTATATAGTGTCTTTCATTCAAAGGATTCCAAAGCACCACTGAAATACAGCCATCTCTGGAATGGAAGAGAGAGGAGCGAACCAAACTGTGGACAGTAGTGAGAGAAGGAGAAAATAAAGTAGTGTTGATTAAGTAGCCATGCTTCGTAATCTCTTTGTGAACCAGAGTCTGGGAATATTATTTTATCTCCAGTAGATCTTTAATTCTACCTAACCAAGTCACTATTACCACTACCAATATTGATCCATTTATCACTTAGAGGAATCTGTCTTTTATATTTACATTTTTTCCTTGTTACTAAAAGAGAATTACTATTTGGAACCTTTACTGGTAGTCTTGGTAAAGGTCAACAAATGTATGTACGTGGAGACTGAGCAGTATCACACTTCTAGAATTGTCTTTTCCATGCAAGAGTTGAGCTACATTGACAACTAGTGTGGTGAAATATGTATTGCCACCATCTGTGCTATAACTTTTCTGCTAACAGGGATTTTCAGTCTGCAGAGTTCTTTTCCAGCTCCTTTCACCATCACTAAAACTAAAACTTAAATACTCTTTAAGGATACACATAATAAGGATAAAATTGTTTACAGGTATATATTACAGTCCTGCGGGATTGGTTAATGTAACCACCTACAGAAAAGTTAGACTCAGGAGACCACACGTAGGTAATGTAATGAATGTGGCTGCCTAGATCTTCACGGTCATCAAGAGGGAATAGAACTGCAGACTTTGTGTTCCCAAAGCACGGCCCCCAAAAACATGAGATAAAGGAAAACTGTCATTAACTACAGCAGTGTTAGGACTTACACCAATTAGGCCAATCATAAGGGAGCAAAGTGATGAGGCATATTTCAACATCACAGTACTTTACAGTAGGTAGTACCGGTTATTCATGCTGAAAATAATTCATATTTTTATCTGCAGGAAGAATGTTTTGGGAATCTAGGATCCCAACAAATAAACACTGCAATGATTAAAATTTGTCTACTAGTATCTCCTCCTTCAGAACAGTACCAGAGAAACCACCTTGGTGAACTTCATGAAGTTCTCTGCTGAGAGAAAGGCTATACGTGATAACCTTTGTAACCACCAGTGTGAGACTTGACCAGTCAGATTTGTTTGTTACAAAACTTTCTATCAGCTATGCCTGCAGCACACCTTTAAAATGAATGTTCTGTGGATATTAGGGTTCTTACACAGTCTCGTTGCCGTTGAGATACTATTCAATACAGTTTAAGTAGTCATGGATTTTGATTCTGGTCCAAACCTGGAACACTTTGTATGTTCTTAATATAACACACTGTAGGACCCCGCTGATCAATAATGCTTGATGAGATGTACAAGCCGGCGACAGGTATGTTTGTTTTATTATATACCTGTATGGGGAGAGTTATACAGGTGACATAATATATCCATGAAAAGGTGCTGGATTGCCATAGCTGGATACAGTAGTCTCTTTATCTGCAGGAGAGATACAGCATGGACAGTGGCAATGTAGGAATGCTAGCAATGTGCCTAAACCATGATTTGGAATAATAAAAAATAATCACTTATGAGCGGGTAAATCATCTAAAATGCCTGTTCTGTCCTTGGACTCTCATTTTGCAAAGGTCTGTACAGAGCCTTTCATTTTGCTTCTGCATTGCCTTGGTATGAAATTTGCCTTATCTGTTCAGAAGTATGGATAGTGAAGCAACTGGCTCAGTTGATACATTGACTTTACTTCATTTGCTTCAGAGGCTTTATTGTAGCCATCCCCCATTTTGTTCTGCTCTGATATAATCTTTTTGCAGATGAATCACCCTTTTCCATTGGCAGCTTCATGTATTATAACTGAGTCTGCCCTTGCACTGCTCTGAGGCTTCTGTAACAACATTGACTTTGGCGGAGTTACTCATGACTTACGCAGATTTAAATAAAAGTAATAGAGGGTCCACTGAGTCTGAGTCTTAATTTCATTCAGTATGAAAAAAGATATCAGCTTCTGCTAGTATGTTCTTTAACATAAGTTAAGAGCGGTTTATTGTAGTAATGCATTCCACAATAGATGGATTTACATTAATAACACTTGCTGAATGGGATCCTTATATCCCTTTGCCAGAGCACCCATGCAAGGAGAAGGGAAGCTGAATTCAAGTCAAATCCTTATTAACCCAGATCTGGCAGAGCCCCTGAACCCTATCATAGGCCATCAGCATGGGATGTACAACAAGAACGAATGCAGCATCAGTCATGATTAAGGCTACATTTATATCATGGCGGTCATGGAAGTCACAGAATCCATGACATCCGATGAAGTGAGCTGTAGTTCACGAAAGCTTATGCTCAAATAAATTGGTTAGTCTCTAAGGTGCCACGAGTACTCCTTTTCTTTTTAGAGACCTCCCTGACATTCTCTGCTTTAGCCCCGGGGGCTGCAGGACTCTGGAGCTGGCAGTGACAGGTAACAGTGACAGGTAACAGACTCCTGAGGGGGCCTTCCTCAGGGTCCCAGCGATGGTGGGGAGATACCTCAGACGAGTGGCTGAGGGTGTCCCATTTTCTCTTTGGGAAATATGGTCACCCTGCAACTCCCAGCCACCATGGTGGTGGGGGAACCCAGGGAGCCTCAACAGCAAAAGTCACAGACAGATCATGGCTTCTGTGAATTTTTGTTTATTGCCCTTGACCTGTCTGTGACTTTTACAAAAAATAAACATGACATAATCTTAGTCATGACTGCCTTCACTAGCCTGCTGTCATTCTGGTTACCTTTGTTTGTAGAAAGAGAGGTTCTTGTGAGTTTCCACTGGACAGCTATCTGTTACAAGGTTTATCCCAATACCAAAATTTATACTCCGGACAGAATTCTCTGCCCCTGGAGGCACAGAATTCATGTGGCCCGCATATTTCTGTGGGCCCCCTTGTCCCCCGCATAGAAAAATGCAAAAGAAATTTGCAGGGGGACATGCGCTTCTTCCCTGGCATCGCAGACAGTGCATCTGTTCCAGTGTGCCTGGAGCAGCCTCAGAGATGCAAATCACTGTGGGGGGAGGGGGACTGGGTGTGCATGCCTGCGGGGGAAATGTTGATTACCATCAGGAGGGCAGGGCTGGCCAACAAGCAAGACAGACTGTCCCTCTCACTTGCCACTGGGGCTTGCTGGGCATGGAGTGGGGTAGGTCTTTTTATTATGCAGAAGGAAGGCTCTGTCCCCAAGGCAGCAATGTAGCAGCCTGCCTGCCTAGTAACATGTGCGTAACTTCTTGAGAATTGAAAAAACACTTAAATATTAGTGTCATGTTACAAAGTTGTTTGTTTTTAAATTAAAGAAAATAGCTTTTTAAAAAAAAAACAAAACCAACCCACATTTTGTTAATGTTGCTGTTAATGGTTAATTGATCTCATTCCCTGAGGCAGAAATGTAGCAGCCTGCCTGCATAGTAACATTGTTAATGTTCCTATTGTTAGTTAACTCTTCCCATTCTCAGTCAATTCCCCTAGGACCATAAAACCTGTAAAAGTTTTAAGGCCCCTACATTGCCAGAGTGATGTAAAGCCCTATAAATGACAGTAAGGGAATCAGCTAAGAAGATCTATGTGCTTTCTCACTTTTTTCCTGTGCCAAAGTGGCAGAATGGGGTTAGATTACAGCTCAGGATTTATTTTACTTACCCCTTCAAAAAAGAAGACTTTGAGGGCAAATAATACATTTACCAAGCAGTCAATAAAATGTCAGGATAATCAAAACCAAGCACTTCCCAAAGTACTCAGTCAGGTCCAGGACAATGATTAGCAAAACTGTATGACTTTCATGTGTGAAAGTCTGAGCAATTTAAAATTACATTCTCCTTTTTTTTTCTTTTTTTTTTTTCTGTTTAGTGTTCTGTAATGTAATTTAAATGAAAATCTAGGATTATAACTGGATGCAGGTTATTAGTTACCAAGTGTTTGTAACTTAACTTTCATGTGTTAAGGAAATGCTGAATAGTTATTGTGACTTTTTTGTGTATTGTAGTTTAAATAACTTGCCAAAAAATTGAAACTGGTGTGATTATATTGCGTTATTTTGACAAATAAAATGTGTAGAATTTTGCAGAATTTTTAATTTTGGGGCACAGAATTTTAAATTTTTTGACACAGAATCCCCCAAGGAGTAAGTTTAATTTAGTTCCAACATTCTCCTTTCAGATCAGATTCCTCCTGTAATGAGATTAATTTGGTAGCCCGTCCCACCCTTCCCTACGTGTAGGCAAATGAGACAACTGCAGAGGGAGCTGCTGTTCATTCCTGACCATTTCTGCTTGCTAACTCAAGGTAGTCTTTCAGTGTGTAAGCTCACATGAATATTGATGATTCTAGTCACTAGTGGATTCTGAGAATGTTTTCAAAGGAGTCTTAAATCAGCCTCTAATTTATGACTTGTGCTATTGTGTGTCCTAACTACCTGATCTTGTGTGGGAGGCAAGTGCAAACAGGTAGATGTCTAAATTCTCTTATTTTTGATTGCATATTAGAGGCTGTTTTTGAAAACTTAACTTTAAAGTGTCAATTCCTTCCCCGAGCAGCTTTGATGATCAGCAGCAACAGACTTTGTTTTTGTAACACTGGATGGAAATGCAGGAATACCATAAATTTATTGCTATATGCCTGCAGCTGTTGGTGACACACAGTTTTTTTTTTTTCTTTTAAAGACAAGCATGCATGCATTAGTGATACTGAGCCTGTAAACAGCTGTTCCTTTAACTACATTGTTTTCACCCATACCATGCAAATTATATATCTATAAACAAAATCAGTAACTTGGTTTGCATATGTAAAGTGACTGTAATGGGAGTGCAGGTGTGGAAATTATACCACCAATACAGAATAATGCTCTTTGAAAATCAGGCAACCTTCCCTTTCCTAACACTGTTACCTATGATACTGCAAGGTTTTCTAGTGCAGTGGTTTTCAACCTTTTTTAGAATCATAGACTTTAAGGTCAGAGGGGACCATTATGATCGTCCAGTCTGACCTCCTGCACAACGCAGGCCACAGAATCTCTACAGATGTCAAACTAACAGGCCTGTAGTTACCTGGATCACATTTTTTCCTTTCTTAAAAATAGGAACTATGTTAGCAATTCTCCAGTCATATAGTACAATCCCTGAGTTTACAGATTTATTAAAAATTTTTGCTAATGGGCTTGCAATATCATGTCCTAGTTCCTTTAATATTTTTGGATGAAGATTATCTGGACCCCCCGATTTAGTCCCATTAAGCTGTTCAAGTTTGGCTTCTACCTCAGATGTGGTAATATCTACCTCCATATCCTCATTCCCATTTGTTGTCCTACCATTATCCATAAGGTCCTCATTAGCCTCATTAAAGACTGAGGCAAAGTATTTGTTTAGATATTGGGCCATGCCTAGATTATCCTTAACCTCCACCCCATCCTCAGTGTTTAGTGGTCCCACTTCTTCTTTCTTTGTTTTCTTCTTATTTATATGGCTATTATACTATTGGTTTTAATTCCCTTTGCAAGGTCCAACTCTACATGGTTTTTGGCCTTTCTCACTTTATCCCACCATGTTCTGACCTCAATAAGGTCACTTTCCTTGCTAATCCATCCCATCTTCCACTCTTTGTAGGCTTTCTGCTTTTTCTTAATCACCTCTCTGAGATGCTTGCTCATCCAGCTTGGTCTACAACTCCTGCCTATGAATTTTCCCCCCTTTCTTGGGATGCAGGCTTCTGATCGTTTCTGCAACTTTGACATGAAGTAATTCCAGGCCTCCTCCGCCTTTATATCCATAAGTTCTTCAGTCCAATCCACTTCCCTAATTAATTTCCTTAATTTTTTAAAGTTAGCCCTTTTGAAATCAAAAGCCCTAGTCACAGATCTATTTTTCAGAGTAGCAGCTGTGTTAGTCTGTATCCGCAAAAAGAAAAGGAGTACTTGTGGCACCTTAGAGACTAACAAATTTATTTGAGCATAAGCTTTCGTGAGCTACAGCTCACTTCATCGGATGCATGTAGCTCGAAAGCTTATGCTCAAATAAATTTGTTAGTCTCTAAGGTGCCACAAGTACTCCTTTTCTTTTTGCAGATCTATTTTTGTTTATCCTTCCATTTAGTTTGAACTGAATTAGCTCATGATCGCTCGAACTAAGGTTGTCCCCTACAACCATTGCATCTATGATGTCCTCACTACTCACCAAAACCAAATCTAAAATGGCATCCCCTCTTGTTGGTTCAGCAACTACTTGGTGAAGGAATCCATCAGCTATTGCATCCAGGAAAATCTGAGCCCTATTTATTATTATTACTAGCACTTGTCCTCCAGTCTATATCTGGGAAGTTAAAGTCTCCCATGATCACACAATTCCCATTAGTATTTACTTCATTAAAAACATTAAAGAGGTCTCTATTCATATCCAGATCGGATCCCGGAGGTCTATAGCACACCCCAAGCACTATCCTAGGGGAGGCTCTAGTTGCTTTCTTCCCCAATGTGATTTTTGCCCTGATAGACTCTCTTCTCCATTCCATCACTTCTTATTTCTTTCCAGTCTACCTCATCACTGATATACAGTGCTACTCCACCACCTTTGCCTTTATTTCTGTCTTTCCTAAACAGCACATACTCTTCAATAACTGTAGTCCAGTCATGACTACTATTCCACCATGTTTCTGTTATCCCGATAATATCTTGTTTCACTTCCTGCACCAGTAACTCTAGTTCCTCCATTTTGTTACCGAGGCTCCTTGCATTAGAGTACAAACATCTTAATTTTTGCTGTTTGGCCTCACTCACATTCTTTATCCGATTAGGCACAGACATTCTACCGCCAGTATCACCTATTAGGCTGGTATGTACACTACCTTTCCTCCTTATGTCCATTTCCCTATCCACGGCTGTAGCCTTTCTTACTTCGTTTTCTTTCCTCTCAATGTTAAAATCCAGCATGGAGATTACCTGGACATCTCCCAACCATCTCCCCCAGATTCCTAGTTTAAAGATCTCTTAATCAGTTGTGCCAGCCTCTATCCTAGAAGTCTATTTCCTTCCTTACTCAGGTGAAGTCCATCCCAAGAGAACAGTCCTCTGTCCATGAATGCTTCGCAACGGCCATACATCCCAAAGCCCTCCTTATAGCACCAGTGCCTGAGCCATCTGTTGAGCATCATAATCTTGTCACACCTTTGTTGCCCTCATTTGTGGACCCTGAAAAAATTTCTAATGAAGGTGTAGACCCCTTTGGAAATCTTAGTCATAGTCTGCAGACCCCCCAGGGGTCCGTGGACCACAGGTTGAAAACCACTGTTCTAATGCAATATACTGATCTCAGATGAAAGAGTGCTGTGTGAGTCTTTTTTTAATGATAGAAATCTACAAGTGAGTAGAAGAGTGAAATGTGAGTCAAATGCAAACAGCACCATAATGTAGGTCCATCTCTGTTAAAGAAATTAAAATTAGAGCTGGCTAGAAAACTTGGAAGGAACAGTTTTCGGTTGGAAAATGCAGTTGAAATCAAAATACCTTGTGGAATCATGTAATTTTGTCTAAATGTTGTCGTGAAGTAAAAAGGTCTGATAGTGTTAAAACAGGATGTTTCAACATTTTCTGAACAAACTGTTTTGATGTTTTTCCTTTCTAAATGACTTTTCATTTAGAATTTTAAATTGTCTTAAAATAAATTAAATTAAATGTTTCAGTTGATCTGAAATGAATTTTTTAAAAAGTTTCTTTCACAGAAAATTTTGAAACTTTGGGTTTCTGTTCTGAATTGGATTGAAAACAAATTTTGGAATCTCAAAATCCTCCATGAAACAGAAATTCCGTTTTCTGCCCAGCTCTAATTAAAATTAGTGCTCTAGTGTTAGATAACTTCAAGTGACTTTGAGCTTTTCTCTTTGTATATCACGGTTTTGTGAATGTCAGTAGTAGACAATAATCCACTAAGTCTCGATGCTACTGTTTGTGAATGTTTTGTTGTTCTACTCTTGTGTGTGAGGATTCTAACAAATGAATTTTCACACAGGAAAGCCTTAACTAAATATTTTCAAACTTTTAAAACTAAATATCCAGAAGTTTAATTAGTCCAATATTGCTCATTGTCTAAAAACATCTGAGTATGGGACAGAGATTGTTGTGCCAAATTTGTACTATCTAAAGATAGTAGAGGGTTTACCATTTGGCAACCATGATACAGGGTCCATGCCTTCAATTAAAAATAAAATGTCATTCCATTCCTTGTGTCCATGCATTTTCTGATTTTTATGGTTTTTAGTTTTAAATAATACCTTTTTTGCTTTGTTGCTCTGGGCCTGTCTCACAAAAAGCAGCAATATGAACAGGGACATTCGCACGCGCATGCGTGCACACACATACACACACATGCCATGCCTGCTCCTGCTTCAACTGAAGTTAATGGCAAAAAAACCAAACCACCATTGACATCAGTGTAAGTGGGACCGGGCCCTTATCACTCATTGAAATTACAGCTGGATAAGATTTGTTTCAGCAGACCAACACTGGGAAGAAAAAGGGTTATTAGATTTGGAGCTTCCCCATTGCAGAGATTACTGTGCCTTAGCTTCTGATACGTGACTGCTTCTGATTTGGCAGTATTGGTCCATTCTTTCTGTGGGGTTTTCAAAGGCCTGACCTCCTTATCTCACTTTTATTTATGTTTTTCCTGCAGGAGAAAATACAAGAAAACATCACAGAGGTAAGAGTAAGTCACAGAAGACTCTGAAGGTGTTTGTAAGTCAACTGTCCCTTAAAGAGGTTGAAGAAAGAATTTACTTTCATGTATTGTTTTTTACTGTATCTGGCGTATTGGTTTTGTTCATCATGGGAATCAATTTCACAGACAGTTGCCCACTCTGAGGCACAATCCTGTACTTATTCCTCAAAACTCCCATTGGCGTTAGTGGGAGTTTTGTCTGCGTAAGGGCTGAATGATTTGGTTGTGAGTCCTAACAAATTTTCTCTCAATTCCTTCGGCAAGATCTGCCAGTTCTTGCTTTTAGCAGTACACATGCAGTAATAAAAAAAAAAATGGATTTGTTGGCTTTTAGACTTGCTGATGACATGTGCCTTTGCAGGAGACCTAAGGAAGATTGGGATCCCATTGATAAACAGACCCTAGTACTGCCAAAATATCGAGTTATCTTACAGTGTCCTTGCCGTAGGAAAGCTTAATAGTGGTTGTCTGATTCATTGCTCTCTGGGGAGCATGGCTTTTGTTTGCTTTCAGATGGTGTGATTGGCAGTGGTGACTCTAGCTCGAAGTTTTAGCGTGTGACACTGCAATTTGCCGTAATGCTGCATCAGATTATTGATTGGGGGCTCAATCCTGCAAAGTGCTGTGCATTCCCATTGACTTCAGTGGGAGTTGAGGGTATTTTGCACTGTGAAGGATTTAGCCCTGAAGATGCTTCTGAATCTGCCCCTCAGTGCTGTGTTGTGGCTATTCCAGTGAGGTCCTACTTCTGCTGCTTTGGAGATCTCTGTATTGGACTGTGCAATTGTACCCTGCACATTGTGGGACACTGGAACAGCTGCTGTACATGAATTTATCATCTGGGAAAGCTATTGTGTTAAGTAAACAGCATTCAATGTTGTAAAGAATTTGAATGAAGGTAAACGTATGTTTCTGACTGGGTAGGTGCCCCAATAGTAGAACCTGCACTGTTTGTCTGTGTTTAGCTGAACTCTATTTCTCTCATGTTTCACTTGCTGCTGATTTGATCCGCTAGTTAATTATTTCGTAACAGGTGTGCTTGTAGCGAGAGGTGTTTGGCTGCTGTGAGATGGTTCATAGGGGGCAGAAAATAATTTCCTGGAAGCTGAACGATCACTACGTACATATTTTGTATTGCTTGCATTGACCTGAGTAAACAATCTAATTTGTGTTTTCTATATATGTTACTATGGCAGCGGTGTGAGTGTGTGTGTTCAGGTGGTGGGGTTTTTTGTATGAGGAGGTACTAAGCTACCATTGTAAGCATCAGAAGAGAGGTAAATTAGAATATAAGCTCATAGAAGTTAGCCCACTATCCATGTATTTATTAACTTAACTGAGAACTGAAATGTGCGAGAGATGTTTATGGCATACCTGGTTGTGTGTTTTTAATCCATATACAGTTACTCTTCCTTCTCACCACTAATGGGGGTTAAGTTTTATGTCTTTTGGGATTTTTGTTCCATTGCTGATTTATCTCTGCATGTGTAGTGTGTGTAGTTTGTGTCTTGTGCTGGTATCAGTGTCTGTTGGCTGGTGAAATCCACGCTTTCCACAACAGGATATATATGCTTTTTGGCCTTGTGTTATGAGACAATTGGTACTGGCCCCATGGAGGTAAGAGGTCATTGCAGGAGCCTGTGCACAGCAATTACTTAGCCTCTAGTAATGATAATCTTTTTAGCAAGTGATGGATGTCAGCCAGAATATTGTGTACTGCAGCAAATTAGTCGTTGTGCCTAGAAACGAGGCTCTGCTTGCCTATAAGGCAAAATGGCTGGCTTTGAGCTTCAATCTTGGATTTGCCACTCGCTGTGTGACAAAGGTATCACATTGCAAAGGAAATTATATGTATGACGGTCTGAGGCGGAAGCTTAATGTGCTCCAGTACTTCCAGGAAAGGATGCTGTAGGATGGAAATACAATTAGGTACCACTTTGGGCTGCTATCTTTTGAATGGGGGTTTCCAAAAATATGGAAATGATTTGATTCCAGTCTTCCTTTATTCATTAATCATGTCTTTTTTCTTTCTTTCTTCCACACAAAAGAATCTATGATTTCAAATGTCACCAAACCCAGAAGGGCGACAGCTGTAATGGTCTTTTGTTTGCTTTGGCATCTAGTTTCATATGCTTATCTATTTGTGGTAGTATTGTTAATTATTAATTATTTATATAGTGATGTATAGATCGTTGGCAGCAGTTAAAATTTTGGAGGGAAATATCCATGCTCTGAGCACCTTACAGTCTTAAGGACTGATTTATATTGAGGCCAGTTCTATCCTATGAACAGAACAGATAGTCACGTCATGGAGCAAAATACTGGAGTAACAGAGGATGGCAGCTTTCTGTTTTGCCCAGGGCAGCTGGATCCTTATAACCTGTCTTGGCTGAGGTGAGACATTGTGGCAGTCTTACAGTGTATGCAAATACATATTCGATTTTATTCTCTTATATCTTTATATATGATGGATTCAAGTAATATTTGCAACTCTTTGGGAATTTTTGATGAGATGTGTTTTCATCAGAAAATGCTGATTTGCTGAAACCTCTCTCTAGTTTTCTGCAAAAAAATTCGAAATGTCTCAGTTTCATCCTGATGCTGAATGACACCAAATGCCAAAATTTCGGCATTTTTCACCAAATGGAATTATTTTTTTCCAGGCAGCCCTAATAACATTACAGTATGAAAAATTTTCAAGTGTTATTAAATGGTTGCCCTCAAGACTGAAGCTATTATGCATCTGTTATGCATCTGTTCACCCTAATATACACTGTAATTTGTACACAGACTACTTGGATTTACAATTCGTACAAAGTATTAGGCACTGTCAATACATTTTTTATTCACTGGCCAAGGATGCTTGAGAAGTTCAATCCAGACAAAAGAAACACATTCTTACAAATGAAGGATTGTAATCATCATGATTTTTATTGGTTTTAGATTTTGTGATATATACCTTATGGTTTTATTAGAAAAACAATGCAAAAGATTCTCCTGCAAGTGAAATTTGCTCAACTACCTTAATGACGTTTTCATGTCTCATTCAATGTCATATTTGCCATACAATAAGCAACAGCTTGGATTGGTCTTCTGCACTATTATTTTTTCAAATGTAGATCATCATCTAAAGTACTATCATGGTCTGTCTACCTGTATGCTTATATGGCCCTCATCACTATATTATCTGAGTTGTACTAAAATTGTAATAGGGTATGGCAAATACAGACTCTTGCAATTATTGCAGTTATTGCAAGAGTAACTCAAATGCTTTAAAACCACTGTAGATTGATATAATTTTCTTCATAAACTTGGCAGTTCCACAGACATCTAAGCAATCCTAAATTCAATAGTCCCCGTTTAGTACCTGAACTAGTGAGCTGTGATGCAAATTAGTCATTGCAGGACCAGAGACACTGGTTATTTTAATCAGTATGTAGGCCATCTGTTATCTTCACATCTAGTTAACCTTGCATTAGTGACGACTATATATATATATATAGATCGTTACCTAAGATATTTTACAGGGTAGATAAACAAATAACTAGCACAGAGGAAGAAACTTTCTAGGACTGTCAGATCCCAAGTTGTTGTCACTTTTCGTATGACAGGACTGTTCTGTTCCATTATTGAGACTGAATTACACTCATATCTCCCAACTGTATGAAGCCTGATCTTGTAAAGTGCTCATTACTTCCTTAGAGCTGCTTAGCACCCTCAATTACTATAGAAGTCTATGGATATTTAGGGCACCCAGCACCTTTCAGGAAGCACTGAGCAGGTATCTGCCTGATTGGATTTATCATCTGTTTAGGTAAAATTCACCCCTATACAGTGAGCCCACCATGAGGGTTGTGCACCACTTAACACCCACTTAAGCTCTGAAAATGAGACTTAAGTGGTGCATAGTCCTTGTATTGGCCCTGTGCATAGGGTACATATTTCTGTAGTTTGGTCTGGCCCATTAGAATATTTGCATTGCTATTTTGATTGTTGCACATTGGCTAATTGTCTAATTTGGCTCTCTGCATGCAGTATTGAGATGCAAATGCAACTCTTCACAGTGAACTCATTCTAAAGAACTGAATAGTAGCAAACTCATGAGATTTTATCGATCAGTTTGTTTTTAAAATAGCTGCTAGTATGCACATGAGATACAACATAAGACAGAAAATGTTACTAAGCTATATAAAAATGTGGCTGTGATGTGGAAAAAAAGCTTTGTAATAAGACCATGCAAAAACATTAAAGAGGTACTATCAACTTGATTTAAAAAAAACACTTTTGTAAATTTCAGGTTTCTGATAGCGCCCTTTAAGATGTATGACCCGAAAGTTAAAACACACAAACAAAACCCTTAACAAATTTTACAAGGCTTTTTTCCCCATCCCCCTACTGATGTTTGAGTGGCACTTGATCCTATGCTCCAGGTAGCAATGTCACTCACTGAAATGTGGCCTGGCTGCCCCTCCATCTATGTGCCATTTTTCCTTCCTATTTCCATGAAATTGGGAAAACATACCTCTTTCAGGCTTGTTTAAATTTAAGTTCGTTGCGGTCATTCATTCATTGGCTTCATGACTTTGGGAGATCATATCACCTACCTTATCTCTCTAATATCCTGGAACTGATATGGCTCCAGCTATATTGCCTGAACACTGCCAGTTAATTAATTCTCCATTAATATAAATATTCTGTACTTAAATGGCCTCTTATATCAGTAATTAGTTTAGCAAGGTCATTCGATTCCAAGTTGGTACATAAAGCATTTAGCCATTTACATAGCAATGATATTAGGAGCTTTGCATTTTGTTAACATATTTGCAAGTATGCATTTCACAAAGGTTAGTCATTTTCATATTTAGAAACAAACAAAAGGTTTAAAACATTTCCAGCTACTCATGTTTCTCCTGGAGTTTTAAACACACACGAAGAAAAGGGAGTTAGTATAGGCCTACTTTATTCCTAGATTTATTGCTCTGATAACACAACCCTACATTCCTTTCCACAATCAGGTCTCTTCCTAAAATATGAATGTTTTACATGGTTTCTGTTCTTGAGATAAGGGTTACATTTGTACCAACTGGTATCTTATACAAAGAGAGATGTTCTAGTTTAGATAAAACACTCTTGTGGTTCTCTCATGACTCAACTGCCTTAGAGTTACAATCTGTTTTGCTATTAAATATTTTGTACAAAGCACAAATTTCAATAACCAATACTTATTTTAAATGTAGCACAAAATAAATTAGTGTAATCCTTCTGCCCAGAGTTGGCAGCAACAAGGGCTGGGTTCGGTATCTAGGGGTTCCATTCCAATAACACAATGTAACACCGGCTCGAGCCCCCACCCAGTGACCTGGGACAAATATATACCACCCCCGCTGGGTGCCTCCAAGCGGCAATACTTTCCCTCTCGCAAGCACAGAGTCTGAGTGTAGCAAAAGCCTTTTAATAACAGAGAGAAACAATGTGGCATTATGTTGGGGAAACACCATCAACAGGATTCATAACATGACCCATGAGCAAAAACCCACCCCAAGCAAATTGGGGCGTGTCCTTTCCCTTTGGTTCTTGAGTCCAGCAACCCAAAATCACCCAAAGTCCCAAAAGTTCAACAACCCAAAAGTCTCTGTCCCTGGTCAGTGCAGCCCCAGAGTTTGAAAGTTTATCTGCAGAGTTTTACCTCCCAACCTGGGTGGAGATGGGGGGGAGGTTAAGGGGCACCTTACATGGTCCAAAGCTGATTTGCCCCACCTCTCCATGGGGCTTCGCTCCACCAGCCGTCCCACGAATCGCTCCGCTCTGCCAGCCGCCCCCATGAGCCGCTCCAACTATCCCATGAACTGCTCTGCTCTGCCAGCCGTCCCGCAAACTGCTCTGCACTATATCTTCAGGCTCCCCCACTACTTAACACAACACTCAGTGATTTCAGCTCTTAGTAAGTTTAGCTCTTTTGTGATTTCAGCTTGTAGTAGGGGAGCCTCAGTGCTGTTGCACCATTGGCCCAAAGCGAATTCAGCTCAGTAGCTTGTAACTTGACTCCTAATGGAATCAAAATTAGTTCTGATATTCTACAGTGGAGAGAGAGAAGGAAGTGCAATTAGCATGTAAGGCCCTTACCCAAGGGGCCCATGCCACCAGGTATTAATATCTGTCTCCAGCCTCTCTCCATTCATTGGGTTTTGGAACCCATGACCCTTGCCTAGCGAGTGCTGCTTAGTTGATGGTGAGTCCCTCCATCATAACAAAAGGCCAACTACAGTTCCACTGTCCTTGATTCACATAATCAGGGTAATAACAGTTTATTCCTGCCCCAACAACAGAGAAACTGGGGCTCCTACAGCAGCCAAAGTGATCATCTAGGCGGGGTGGGTATGCCTATGCAAATGAGATCAGCCCCTGAAGTTCTTTTCCACAACCCACCATGACTCGCCACCAGATGTCAGGGTAGATCTCATCCTGACTCTGCTTACACTAGTATAAAGTTAAAGCAAACTAAAGTTTAAAAATGCAGTTTTTCTGAGTTGGTATAGCACTCTTAGGGGTAAGAAACTTGGTTTTATGCTAAGGAGGGGTTGGTTAAATTCCTGACATTTGCTTGTCCTTCGGAGATAGAAGCAGAAGCCTCCTGCAATTTCTTTAACCAGCCTGAACATTTTGCAACACAACTAATTAAATATAAATGGTATTGTTCTATTTCAAGTACCCTGGCTATAACATACTCGTGGTGCATCTTAATATTCAGTAAAGGCACAAACAAGTTTGTAATTACCTAATATTAAAAGATAGAAGTTGAAATAGTTTTACGAATGTTATTTTGCCTCACTATTGAGGTCTGTCCACCACAAGTACAACAGTCACACGAGCCATATACAAAGTCAAATGTCAAAAAAAAAACCAAACCAACTGAATGTTTTTCTTTCTCTCTAATACTTTTTAGTTATAATCTTCAGGGTTACTTATAATAATAAATCTTTTAGATGGACAGATGATATTCAAGTGGATGGTGTCCTAAGGAAGCGTGCAAATATTTAGTTCTTTAAGTGCCTAATTTTGGGTAATTGCTTATTTATGTGCCTATTGAGGTTTTGGTCTAGTATAATGTTCCTTGAATAAATCTTTTCCCTTAATACTTTTAGGATATGGCATTGTTACCATGTGTACTGTTGTCCTGGGAAGATGTGTGGAGTTAATTCTGATCTTTATTCTAGTGAAGCAATGGAAAAAAATGGAAGTTCTATACTTAAGGACGTTGATTATTTAAAGGATGGAACGGGCAGTCAGAGGTGGCAACTGTTGTCCGTAATATGCTTTAAAAATATCAGCATGGCATGGAATAAGTCTTGGCATCTGGCATTTTGTTTCATTTGACAATATACTTAGTCCACTATTATTTAGTTCTGACATTTAATTTCTATAGTTTATCTAATGACCTTGCAAAATTATCTTAATTACAAATTTTAAAAAAAATCCTTAATTCCTTAAACTCTGCAAGTAATTAAACTACTGCTCAGCTCAAATTAAGTAATTTTAAAAATATATATTTAATAAGCAGACAAAATTCCAGCAACATATATGATGCATCCATGGTACATTAGAGGATTACAGTTTAATAACTAATAGAAAAAGCATTTATCCTTTTGAGAACCTGATCTTGCAAGGTGCTGGTCATCCTCAACTCCCACTAGCTTCAACAGGAGTTAAGAGCACTCAGTACCTCACAGGATCAGGCTCTAAAACTAACATCTGGCTAGTAAGGCTGCAGATCAGGTTATTCATAGTGGCAGTTCATAGTCCTTTATAATGGCAATGGATAATGAATGGGGCAGGGAAAGAGACTAAGAATGACTCTATAGCCTGGTGGTTAGGACACTCACCTAATTCGGGATGTGGGAGACCAAGTTCACATCCTTGTCCAATGACTAGTTAGTGAGTTAGAAAATGTGGAACAGCTTCAACATGAGAGATTCTCTCTCTCTCTTCAACGCTTAGCCAGACCGTCGGCCATAGCGCTCATTCGCCATTTGATCTGTTCCTATGCAGCTGCAAAGGCTTGACAGTCTGAGAGTCCAACATCAAAACAGACTTGATGAATCCATGTAATAGGGAGTCTGCCTCTGGGCCACCTCCACCCCTCAGTTGGTGGAATTTTGTCCTGGAATTTACAAGCCACCTGGAGAACAGCGTTCACTGGGATGTCTTGTGGCATCCTTGCGACATGTCAGAAAAGCGTAAGGCACTGCCTGCAGACAATGGCCCCAGTAGTCTGTAGACCCAAGCGACCATAAACATCTGCATTACAGATGAAGTCATTCCACTTTATGCTCAATAGACGACGTTGACATTTTGTGTGGAAAACCTCCAGCTTTGTCCAGTCTGAGCGGCATAGTGTCCATTTTTCGCAGCCGTACAACAGTATGGGAAGGATATAGCTCGAATAAATCCTGAACTTGGTTGTCATACTAAGATGATGTTGATTCCATATCTGTTGTAAATGGTCCATGGCAGATGCTGCAATGCCAATCCGAACCTCCATGTGAGAATTGGAGGAACTGGTAAGCAGGGGCGGCAGATTTGTATAATTTTTGGTGGTGCCCAGAACAGGTCCAAGTCCCGTCCCCTACTCCTCCACCTGCCTTGTAAGCTGATATATATTTTTTAAAACAATGTAAAAATGGACTGGAAACAGTAAGCGTTTAACAGTTTCCCTATATTGCACAATATCACTATCATAAGAAACATGTTTTTAACTATGAATATCAACTTTATTAATACTCTTTTGAATACAGAAGAAGCCAAGCACTCTTGGATCAATAACTCTCAAAAGCAAAAGTTCTAATTCGCTATTGTACTCCAACCACGTAAATCTTGATAGCTAAGATTGATGAAAACTCCTTTTCTTATCTTTTAGATTTGCTGCATTTTTCTTTTGTATAACGTCAGTTTGCAAGCAGGGTGTCGAACTCAGGCCATCACTTGCTGAATTATCCTTTTGTTCTTTTTCTCTAGGTAACTTTATTAAGAATTTATCCATTGTTTATTATTATTACACAAAATTCATTTGGTGGTGCCGAGGGGTTTGGAGTGTGGGAGGGGGCTCAGGGTAGGGCAGAAGATTGGGATGTGGAGGTGAGGGCTGCGGGGTGGGGCCGGGATGAGGGGTTCATGGTGCACGAGGAGGCTGGGACAGAGGGTTGGGGGGCGATGAGGGCTCTGACTGGGAGTGAGGGCTCTGGGGTGGGGCTGGAGATGAGGAGTTTGGGGTGTAGGAGGGGCTTGGGCAGAGGGTTGGAGTGCGGGGTTGTGGGCTCTGGGATGGGGCCGGGGCTGAGCGGTAAGACATTCCTTTCCTCTCCCAGGCTGGAGAGCAGGCAGAACTGGATTATTGACATGGCTGTGCAGAGCATTACTACTGGGGATGTACACTGATTTAATTGGATTTGTTGTTTTAACTATTATACAAATATTTCAGCCTAGTAACCAAGATGAAAGGAATCTAAAAGGGTAAATCTTCATTAATGTGCACAGGGAGGGAAATGCAAAACTCTATTATTGGGGACATGGCCAGCCTGAAAGCCATATATTGTAAACAAGTATTTCTTTACCTATTTATGACTCTCAGTCTGCACATTGCTTATCTTGGACAATGAAAATCAATTAATATGCTTACAAGTTCTCAGTGTTGTTATGTTTGGGTTGCGAACACTTGATGGAAATTTGTCCTTGCTGTAAAAACAGTGTTTTCAATGGAATTTAAATTTCAATTTAAAAGAATAAAGGGGAACATTTTTCTGTGGGTCTTAAGGGTCTGTTTTTATAAAACTAATTTTTTAGATAAAGTGAAGTTGTCTTTACCTTACTTAGGGCTTGTCCACATTTGGGTTTCACACTGAGATAAACTGTGTCGGCACAAGTCATGATTAACTGGGCATGGATTGTCTACACTAGGGGCTTGCACAAATGCAGCTATGTTGGTGTAAAATAACCCAGTGCAGACAAGGCCTACAAGTCAGACAGTCTAGCATCCACAGAAATGTACGCCTAAGAACCACTTATAAAGAATAAAGGAAAGAAATGCCAATTCCTAAGCAAAGAATGGGGCCAGGGATGAGAGGTTCACGGTGCAGGAAGGGGCTCAGGGCTGGGGCAGAATCAAATGCAGCCTTAAGATCAACATATGCTACGTGCAAGGGCTTCCTGAACTCGCAGTGTATCTCCGACAACATGCGAAGGGCCAAAAGCATCTAATGTGGATCTGTTCCTCGTAAAGCCTGACTGTTGGGGAAACTCTTCTGATGTAGCAAAGGCTCCAGGTGTGCCAGCAAAACATGTGCAAATACCTTCCCTGGAATGGAAAGCAAGGTGATCGGCCTGTAGCTCTTACATTCACTGCATGGTCCCTTGCCCTTATAGAGTGAGATCACAATCCTGTCCTTCCAGGCAGTTGGCAGGGTTCCAGTTCACCACACCCGATGAAAAATGGCCAGAAGTGATTGTGTTACAGGATCAATATCACATTTTAGCAGCTCTGAGGGGATGCCTTCAACACCGGCTGCACGTCTGTTTTTCAGTTTAGAGATGGCACATTTCACTTCATCCAATGTTGGTGCATCAGTACAAATGTCTGGATCTGGAACCGCAGTGACTGCCAGATCATCCAGCTCTGAACAAGCGGCAGCTGGAGGGTGGTTCATGGCACTGTGATAACGTTCCACCCAGTGTGAGAGAATGTCATCATCCAATTTACATGGATGGCTTTGGCTGTCGTTCAGGATGCCATTTGTAGTGACTACCTCTTGACCGCTGAGGTTGCGAATGGTGCGGAATGCTGGCTTCAAGTCACCCCTGGCTAAGCCGACTTCAACATCATCCGCCATTTGGTTATAATATGCCTCGTGATTGCGGAGTGCTAGGGTGTTAAATTTTCGCTTCAGTTGATTACGAGTGCACTTATCACCACACTGGTGGACTGCAGCCTTCAATTTAATTATCTGGAAAGCATCCTATGATATCCATGGACAGTGTGCTGGATGCCTATAGCCAATCATCTGTTCAGCAGATTGGCTGAGGGTAGAAGTTAACAGGGACCAGGCAAACTCCACGTCACTTGGCAGATTAGCTAGAGCCGAGACTCTGTTGCTGACGTCAATACAAAACCTGTTGGCTAAACCTGGCACATGGAATGCGTCGATGTCAAACTTCTTCATCATCTCAGAAGGCTTACCTGCCTGTTGGCACATCAACACCATACAGGTGACCACTAGACGGTGATCTGTGTTCGCCGCACATTCTATACCACGATATGAGCGACATGAGAGATTCCCAGACCAGAATACCCCATGCCCAAGGCTACTCTCCTCCAATGTGTAACACCCAAGTTCAAATCCCTTCTCCTTATCAGACAGAGAGTGGAACTGAACCCAGGCTTCCCATAACCCCGATGAGTTCTTGAACTACTGAGCTAAAGGTTATATAAGGGAGCTGCTTCTCTCCCTCCTGCCATGTTTTGTGAATCTAGTCCTCCTTTGCCTGCATCAAATGTCTGAAATCTAAATGAAAAATTGCAAGTTAGGTCAGAAAAAAACATTTTGTTTCCACATTACTGAAACGTTTTGACTTTTTGGTTTGGTCAAAACTCTGGCAAATTCAGCATGACTTTGCAAATCGTTTTAGGTCAACCAAAAACTGCATTTACAGTGAATAAACAGCTGAAAAAATTTCACCTAGCTCTTTAATGTAAAGTAATATGAAAAATCAGGTTCTAGGTGCCACAATTTGGGCATCCAAAATTAGTGAGCACTTTTGATTGTAAACACTCTGTGCCTCAGTTCCCTATGTGTAAACCTGGGATAATACCACCACCTCATCTCACACAGGTGTTGTTAAGATAAGTTAATGATTGTGAAGCACTCAAATACGATAGTGATGAGTGCCGTAGAAACACCTGTGAAGAAACTAATAATTCTGTCTTCAGAGCAAAGTTGGAATATTGGGCAGTAAATAAGGCCTCAGGCCACACACACTGAGGACTGATGAGGAAATAAAATATTGAATAGCTTCAGCTTTAGTGAGTGCCATCCATACTATGCACTGAATGAGGCAGGGTCCTGTTGAAAACATATGGTGATAATGTAATTAAAGACAGTCTCATAAGTTACAATGCATATGCACAAAGAGGCTGAATTAAGGTTGCACAGGCAACTTCAATTATAGCATTTTCTACCGTCTGAGTTTGCAACCACAATAAGTGTCTTTTAATGTAGGTTTTTGTAGCATAGTAAGATAGCAGAGGCATTGAATAGTTCTGAACTGAGGAATTGTCTATCTAAGCTCTAGGTAAACAAAACTAAATTAAATTTGTCCTTCAGTTCTCTGAGGGGAAATTCTGGTGTACATTGCCTAGCTCAAGTTACTTGCCTGAGTTCTGGAGAATTTCACAGGGGGAAGGGTAGGGGAAATTTATTTCTCAGGAAGAGCCATACTGTTAGGCCAAAGCATCTTCCACTGCCCTAAAACACCGTAGTCTATAACATGTCTGGGAGGTGGGGTGAGGTGGGGGTGGGAATGACTGAAGAAAATGCAGAGCTTCAGATGTTCTACCCTCCAGTCTCCATGGTTGCTGGTGCTGGGAGTGCTGCTGCATCCCCTAGCTTGAAGTGGTTTCCATTATATACAGCAGGGGCGGGCAAACTTTTTTTGGCTTGAGGGCTGCATCGGGTTTCGGAAATTGTATGGAGGGCTGGTTAGGGGAGGCTGTGCCTCCCAAAACAGCCAGGCGTGGGCCAGCCCCCGCCCCGCTTCTTGCCCCTGATGGCCCCCTCCCGGGACTCCTGCCCCATCCAGCCGCCCCCCCCCCGCCCCGCTCCCTGTCCTCTGACTGCCCCTGGAACACCCACCCCTGACTGCCCCCCGCCGCCCCATCCAACCCCTCCTCTCATTCCTGACGGCCCCCCCGGGACCCCTGCCCCATCCAACCACCCCTTCTCCCTGTCTCCTGACTGTCCCCGGAACCCTTGCCCCTGACTGCCCCCCGCCACCCCATCCAGCTCCCCCTCTCCTTCCTGACTGCCCCCCCGGTACCCTGCCCCATCCAAACACCCCTTCTTCCTGACCGCCCCTGGAACCCCGGCCCCTGATTGCCCCGCCACCCCTCCAAACCCCCCTCTCCTTCCTGACTGCCCCCCTGGGATCCCTGCCCCCATTCAACGCCCCCTGTTCCCCGCCCTCTGACTGCCCTGACCCTTATCCACACCCCTGTCCCCTGACCACCACTCTGAACTTTCCTGCCCTCTATCCAGACCCCCCACTCCCTGCCCCCTTACCGCGCTGCCTGGAGCACCGGTGGCTGGCAGCGCTAGAGCCGTGCCGCCCGGCTGGAGCCAGCCATGCCACTGCGCAGCACAGAGCACCGGGTCAGGCCGGGCTCTGCAGCTGCACTGCCCCAGGAGCTCGCAGCCCCACCGCCCAGAGCATCGCGCTGGCGGCCCAGTGAGCTGAGGCTGCAAGGGAGAGAGAACAGCAGGGGAGGGGCCGGGGCTAGCCTCCCTGGCCAGGAGCTCAGGGGCGGGGCAGGAGGGTCCCGCGGGCCGGATGTGCCCCACGGACCATAGTTTGCCCACCTCTGATATACAGGTTTACAGTTTGGTTCAATGGCTCTCAACACCCATTCTATACACAAATTGTTCCAGCACCTCTGCCAGCCCCTTTATTAATACCTGCATACCAAGGAGTGTCTGTGAAGTTGGGCTCTACACAGGCTGTGTGCACCGTATGCACAGTGCCTGGAATCCTGCCCTACCTTCCCCTGCTAAGGTGGTGCAATCATTCCTGGATAAAATCACTGCTGGTAAAGTCCAGCTGTTAGTAATCAGCAACTGCTGTCTTCAAAAAAAAAAAATGCAAACTTGAGAAATTAAAATCATCTCTTCAGAGCAATGGGACCTGCACTCTGAATGTGGGGCAAATGGAGAAAGACAGTAGTCTTTTAGAATACTCTGAAAGCCAAAGCAACTACCCAAATGTGATTAAACAGTAACCAGCTACCCTCACTCTTACCTTTATTGCTATTTTCCCCTTTAAAACCCCCCTATCATTTTAATTTCTACATATCATTTGTTCTGCCTGGTGTTATACAGTTCTGAGTACTCGTGAATCAGTAAAATACAAGATCCTAAGACTTAAAAAGTATTACAAAATGTTGAATGATCATAAGTATTGTCCAATGTCACTTAAAAATATTTTTCTGTGATTGTGGGGAACTTTATTCTAACAATGAGATATATTACACACAAATGAACTTCAATAGCTTCCTCAAACTTATATAAAATTAGCATAAGTCAGCTTTGACTCTGTGGTGAGGGGCATCAATATAAAGCCTTACGATAGATAGTTGTAAAATGGAACAAAGCAGTATTGAGCTTTTTCCATGCTCGCGATTAGGTGAAGTTCATCTTTGTGTAGAGGGCCACAGAGGTGCTGGAACAATTTTTATAGTGGAGGTGCTGAAAGTGGAAAGCATGTATTTGGTTGTTGTTATTACTTCAAAATGGGATGCTACTGCACTCCCAGCATCCATAGTTCCGGCACCTCTGGAGGGCCAGGGAAAACCTATGTACCATTTCAGTGGAACTTACAAGGTGAAATATCCTTTGTGTTTGTCATCTACCCGGACAGAATTTCACCCTGTGTGTTTAGAAACATGGCAACACCAATTAGATGCTTAAATTTCAAAGCTTCTATACTGCAGTTTCAAAAGTTTGGGTCAAATTCTGGCCAGCACCTGGAAACAGGTATAATAACCTCCTCCCCAAACGGGTGCATTTTATGCGGCAGAATCATAGAAGCTGGAAAAGAGAGAGTTCATAAGAAGTTATTTCTGCAGTATGTCCCAGACTCACAGAACCTGATTCTCCTCTGGCTGGTGTGAAATGAAAATCAGGCCTAAGCTTTTGTGATTTGTATAATAATACATATGGATAAAAATATTGTATTCAGTATTTAATTATTAAACTGTTCTTGTGATAGGAGAACTTCAGAAATCAATTAGAGGGTCAGTAAAATATACTTCTAGACGTATGGATGATTCTCTAAAACTCTTGAGTCTGTCAAGTTGGGCTGGAGAAATCTGATAAGGGGGGAATAAGCAGTCTCATGAGACTCCCAGTACAGTCTGCTTCTGTCTTCGTTGTTGAATTGTTGTCTAGAGGTCTGGAAAGAGGCAACTGGAGAGTTGATTTTCACCACTTATATACCATGGTGACTGACACTCTATAAATAGCTGAGTTAGATTAGATGAAGAATAGCCTTTGTTTGTGGTATTTTGGCTCTTCTGCTTCTGCCAGCTAGAGCCAGGAAATGTGGAAGTGTGAAAATGGAAAGCAATGGGGAGAAAAGAAAACTGAACCTTATCATACCTTGAAATAGATTTAGAGTGGCTTCTTTTTGAGTTTTGGGATCGAGTTCCGGTTGGCATTTATTTGATTTGACTGGTTTGCCCTATTCTTGGATTGTGCAGTTTTCGTCCTTTACACGTGTTGAACATATCTCTACCTTAGGTAGAATGCATATTAAGTGTTCCACTCTAATTGTAGCTGTTGGAGATCCTTTATTATAGAATGTATTGAGCATTGGATTATTAGGAGTATGTATGTGTGCGTGTGTGTGTGTGAGAGAGAATCTCTCTCAGTATTTAATGTATACATAATTTCTATGAGATGAATAATGGAAACCTAATAAAGAGATCAGTTAAAAATGTTCTAAACTTTCTGTTATGACCCCAGGATTCTTCAGAGATAATTTTCCTGTTATACAATTCTCAGAAATAATTTTGTTAGATACAAAGGCAGCAAAATCTATTTGATAAAAATGAGGTAAAATTTGTTGATGGTCACAATTTCTAGAAAAAAAAAATGCCAAGAACTGAGCAGATGCAGACACTAACCTACCCCTTGTCACTCTGTAGAGATGTGTCCTCTTGCTCACGTACAAGGTACGTTAGTAGGTTGGTGTGGAGTAAGCTTCCACACTGGGTACCTGCGTTCTGTGGTGAAATAGATGGTTCAGTCTCTGGCGCTGGATGATAACTGCTTGGGACCACAATTCAACAGCCTTATTTCTTATGGCACATGGTACAAATATTAGCAGAGGTAGAGGCTTGGAATAGATCATTTTGCTTCTAAGGCTTACTTTTCTTTATAGTGTATTTTCTTTATATACTGGCACTGTTTGTAGTATGTGTGCACTGGTCTTGGAAACACAGTGCTGTTCAGAAAACCAATAAAAACAATAACATTTTAGTGACATTATTTCTTTCTCCATTTATACCTCCAAAATCCCCCCTCACTCAAGCATTGTTTCCTACTCCCTTCACACCAGCAGGTCCCTCTTCCCCCGCCCCCCTTTGCTTCCTGTCTTGCAGGGTGAATCTCAACTGGCCTTTCTTTATTTTACGCCACAAGGAAGACAAACTCTAGTCTTTACTCCCTGAGCCCTCCTCTCCTCCACCCCCCTGCCCAGTCTGCTGAAAGAAAAAAGGCAGCAAAAATAAATGGGAAACTATAGGATCTGGGATCTTAATCAGTAAACTCACTGCTTTTATGTCATGTCACCATGCATTGTTTTTTGAGCATTCTGCTGTCTATGGGGAATAAAATGAAGAAGAAAGACAATAAAAAATAACTTGAGATGGATTTTACAGAATGATAAATTAGATCTGATTCTTAAGCCAATAATCACATGAGCTCTGGACCAACTTCTGGTTCTTACAGCACTGTGTAGTTAGTCCATTGACCTTACCGTTTAGCATTTGTAATGTATGAGCTGTACTAGGCAAGTTCTAGGCAAGTTCGAAGCACTAGGGTAATTACAAAAATTTGGTCATTTAAGTTATCCTAAAATGCAGCAATTCTGTGACTAATTCAAAACCCCAGTGTCTTTGTTTTGTCTCAAATTTTATTTGAATTGGTAATGAGTTGTTTTAATCCCTCTCTAGTTCAGCGGTCAAGCTGAAGGACAGAATTCTTTTGGGGGAGGGGGAGAGAGAGAAAGGGAAAACAAGTTAGTATTTGACATTCATGGGGCTAATGGGTCAATGAACTTTCACTTATGGAACCTTCTCTGTGAATGGAGAAAATAAATGTAACCCTGCTTCCTAGCTTTCAAAATGTGTCTCACTTTCAAGTTGAGTCCCTCTAGCATGTGCTGGAGAGGGCTCTCAAGTGACCCTTGGGATTATTAAAATGCTCCCACCAAATGGAAAGGAAGTGTGGGGTGATTTCCCTGTCTCTGGTTGAGCTCACTCCCTCTTGGGGCAAATTATCCCTCAAGGCACATCCAAATATTTGTGACAAGCACATTTTACACTTTTGAGACAAGGTAGATTGGCGCAAATGGCCAGTTTTTGTTAAACAACGTCCTGGAGATGTGAAGAAACTCTCCCCTTTCCCCCACTTCATAGAAGGTGTTCTTCATCCTGTCTCATTTCAGTTTATGTAGACTGAACTCAGTGTTTGTAGTAGCAAAATTCATGGTGTAATGGCTATGAACAAAGTAGAAACCTTTTCTGTAAAGTACATTTTATTTGCCCTGTAGGGCTGCACTTTTCCTCAGTTATAATTAGGATATGGCACTTTACTTCGGATGGGAAGACAAATTAACAGATTCACCACTCCTTCATGCCTTCTATCTGTGAGCATCACACTCTCTGGGGCACAGAACTCTCGCATGTTAAGGAGGAAATACTGCAGCACTCAATTCGCTGATATGGAGAGCATGTGAAGAAGAACGGTACTAGTAACTTTTTTGACAGGTTGGCATCATAGTGCTAACTTTTAAAATGGAAAATAAACTTTAAGAAACCAAGGGGATTGGGCTTTATATGTGCATGCATTGGTTAAAAAAGCTGCCCATGAATATATTTCATGTGCGTTATCCACTTTGTTTCTAGACCATAAGTTCATTAAAATTATGCAGTGAATTGCAGCATGAAGAAGATTAAGGTGTAATTTGCTATATTTTATGGCGGGTGCCTCCCCTCTTCCTAATCCCATTCATCTACTAGTAAATCAGAAGAGATAGGATCCTCATTATGGAATATCATATCATACATACTTGGCCAGTTTCTGAAGTGATGTTTTATTCCTGGGGCTATTGTAGTCCAACTGATTTACCTGTCTGTTGTGTGGAAGAATGTTTTCTTCTCTGTTTCTGTACAGTTTAAATGTCAGATTTTCAGGTAGGTATATGCAGTTGCTCGCATGTACCTGCCTGCATGTGCCTGACTTTGCAATTACCCTGTGTAAATATTTGAAGTGTGTGTGTGTGTGTTACTTGCCCACTCACACAGCTAGTAAAATGTGTCTAACTGCCCAGGTGTATGCACAAATACTTGATTATTTGCACTCGCAAGTTAGGCAACTGTACATATATGTCCACATTATGTGCATCTAATTTAGAAAATCTGGTAGTTAACTTGCTAAAATTTGGCATGATATTTTATAAAGATCTCTTCTGTGTTTTGAATCAAGACTTTGGAAAAACCTAAGTAGATATTACTCTTAATGACTTGGCCTTGGTTTATCACGACAGCATGTGTGAACAGGACTTCGGGGGTTTTAGGCAGCTCTACTAAATATCAATGTCCAGCCTGAATGAATTTTTTCAATATAGCTACTAGCTGCTTACCTTAATACTGATTCATGGTGTATAATCCCAGACTCACTCTTATCTGGATATAACACTAGCTTCACAGAGAGGAAAGAATAATTGGTTGAACATAATTAAAGTGGTATAGATAAATCAAGATCTCTTTCTGAAGTGATTAGCTCTAACGTGCACAAGTATTTTATCTCTAGGCCCCTGTGCAATGCAGTCAGATTTACTGGTGCATGTAATTAAGGTTCATTGCTTTGGAAAACTCACTGACTAATATTTACATAAATGTCTTTTCAACATGCTTCTAATTACTTCCTTGATTAGTATGTGATAAGTAATAAAGAATTCCACTCTTAAGTTAGCTTCATCTTGTTCATTATCGAGAGCAGTGCACTGTGCAGTACAAGTAATTCTCTGTGGAAGATGCATATTCTGTAAGACAAAGAATTCTTCTAAGCTTGTTGTCCATTAGCTCATCTCACTGCTTTTCAAAGTCTAGAATTGTATTAGCAAAGGTTGGATAAAAGCAGTTTTTGGTTAGGACTGTAAGGTTGCCAGTTGGAAATCTTCATTGCAGATGGCACCTGACCTTGCTGTCTTTTTCTCAAAAAGATGTACATAAACGTCTGTTGTGAGAGTATTCCATACTAAGAATCCTCTTGTACGAATTTCTTTGCTGGTTAAAGGACAGTTTTAAATTCTGGACTTTCTCCAATTCTGATCAAATCAGATAACACCCTAACTGAGCTACACACTGTTCATATATATCATCCCTGTCCATTTCTCACTTCTCAATATTTCAACAAATTCCGACAGCACTGTTTAATCCGATTGTTGATTGGGGATCTGCCTACTTTTGTGACTAATGAGGCGGTGGCTGAAATATTTGTTATCATATAGCAGATTTCAGAATCCTACCCCAGATCAATTGTGAGACAGAGTAATTAGTATCCGATGTTGTTTGGTGCCCTGTGTGAAATGAGTTGGTGGCATCAATTCAGTTTGGAGTAGTTAAGGACCTATATCATGAAGCCGCTACATTGATGCCTGTGTTGGGCTCTCCACTGAAGGTTTAAGGAACAGGGAAGATTAAGGCATACTAGTGGTGTAGGGCATTGTTATACTGCTGCTAAGTGTGCTTTATTGGCTCTGTAAATAAATAGATGACTTTGGTCTTCAAAGAAGTCAGTCCTACAACTCTTACCTGCACTAAATTTGCTTAGGAAAGAAATCTAAGGCTATTTTCAAAATATATCATACATTCTCGGAAAAGCAATCAACTTGCTGTCACTTTTCCTACATTCCTTCATAGTGACTAAGCAGCTGATATGTTTGTACTTCTTACAAATTGGAATTATGTGATTCCTCCCTAAATCTGAGTGTGAAAGTCACAGACTATTGGACGATTAATACTGAAAGAAAATGTGTTGCATGTGTCTGTGAAAGTGAGGAAGGGAAAGAAGGAAGGGTTGGATAGCACCAGCTAAAGCGGGGTGGCCAACCTGAGCCTGAGAAGGAACCAGAATTTACCAATGTTCATTGCCAAAGAGCCACAGTAATACGTCAGCAGCCCCCACATCAGCTCCCCTCCCCCCGGCTTCCAGCGCCTCCTGCCCACTGGCAGCCTATCAGTGCCTTCCCCTCTGTCCCCACACCTCCCGATCAACTGTGTTGTGGCATGCAGGAGGCTCTGCCGGGGAGGAGCGAGGGCATGGCAGTCTCAGGGGAGGGGGTGGAAGGGGTGAAGTGGGGGCAGGACCTGTGGCAGAGCCAGGGGTTGAGCAGTGAGCACCCCCGGGCACATTGGAAAGTTGGCCCCTCTAGCTCCAGCCGTGGAGTCGGTGCCTATACAAGGAGCCGCATATTAACTTCTGAAGAGTCGCATGTGGCTCCGGAGCCTCAGGTTGGCCACCCCGAGCTAAAGGGAAGGGGCTTATAGGGTCTTTTGGTTTTTAATTTCATTAGTTCAAATCCAGGCCAGGTTGTAGTGAAGGATGCTTAGTGATTTGTATGAAATGAGTTTAGTGACTTAAGTGCTTTTCCCTGTGGACAGATGTTCATATCACAAATATTAGCACAGTTGGCCCTAAATTATCATCTTATGCCCTGTCTGGACTAGAAAAAATGGGTTTAAAATGTTACCTAGCTTGTTTTAACTAACATATTTTAAAATTCTCATGTAGACAGCGCGAGGGGGAACCTAGGATTCACCTTGACCAGCTGTCATGTTAAAAACAGCTTGCTCTGTCTACACTAGGGTTTTATAACATGTTTATTAAAATGTGTTAGCTAATGTGCTTTAAAAAAAAACAAAAACAAAAAAAACCCCACACCATTTGTCTATTTCGATATACTGTCAAAGAGCAGTCTCAGATACTTCCAAGACAGGGTCGTGGGAGGTAGTTTCCCCAAGTCAAGATGACTTTTGTGAGATGGTGTGAGGAAACTTGTTCCACAAGCACTAAATTCTCACCAGAAGAATACATGTGAAAAGTAGTTTAACAGCTTAATTAAGCAAGGAGTGATCCACTATTAAAGGCTGCCAGAGCAGTTCACAAAGCCTTCTGCTTACATCACAGACAAGATTCAGAGTAACAGCCGTGTTAGTCTGTATTCGCAAAAAGAAAAGGAGTACTTGTGGCACCTTAGAGACTAACCAATTTATTTGAGCATAAGCTTTTGTGAGCTACAGCTCACTTCATCGGATGCATACTGTGGAAACTGCAGAAGACATTATATACACAGAGACCATGAAACAATACCTCCTCCCACCCCACTCTCCTGCTGGTAATAGCTTATCTAAAGTGATCACTCTCCTTACAATGTGTATGATAATCAAGTTGGGCCATTTCCAGCACAAATCCAGGATGACCCAACACTCTCACAAATCTTGGGAGACAGGCTAGTCCTTGCCTACAGACAGCCCCCCAACCTGAAGCAAATACTCACCAACAACCACATACCACACAACAGAACCACTAACCCAGGAACCTATCCTTGCAACAAAGCCCGTTGCCAACTGTGCCCACATATCTATTCAGGGGACACCATCACAGGGCCTAATAACATCAGCCACGCTATCAGAGGCTCGTTCACCTGCACATCCACCAATGTGATATATGCCATCATGTGCCCGCAATGCCCCTCTGCCATGTACATTGGTCAAACTGGACAGTCTCTACGTAAAAGAATAAATGGACACAAATCAGATGTCAAGAATTATAACATTCATAAACCAGTCAGAGAACACTTCAATCTCTCTGGTCACGCAATTACAGACATGAAGGTCGCTATCTTAAAACAAAAAAACTTCAAATCCAGACTCCAGCGAGAAACTGCTGAATTGGAATTCATTTGCAAATTGGATACTATTAATTTAGGCTTAAATAGAGACTGGGAGTGGCTAAGTCATTATGCAAGGTAGCCTATTTCCCCTTGTTTTTTCCTACCCCCCCCAGACGTTCTGGTTAAACTTGGATTTATGCTGGAAATGGCCCACCTTGATTATCATACACATTATAAAGAGAGTGGTCACTTTGGATGGGCTATTACCAGCAGGAGAGTGAGTTTGTGTGGGGGGGGCGGAGGGTGAGAAAACCTGGATTTGTGCTGGAAATGGCCCAACTTGATTATCATACACATTGTAAGGAGAGTGATCACTTTAGATAAGCTATTACCAGCAGGAGAGTGGGGTGGGAGGAGGTATTGTTTCATGGTCTCTGTGTATATAATGTCTTCTGCAGTTTCCACGGTATGCATCCGATGAAGTGAGCTGTAGCTCACGAAAGCTCATGCTCAAATAAATTGGTTAGTCTCTAAGGTGCCACAATACTCCTTTTCTTATCACAGACAAGACTAACACCACACAAATGGTTAACTGTGCTGAACTGAATGAAGCACTTAGGATACAGTAACTATTTCTTTTTATAGACTTATCTTGACATGGAAATTGATGCATGATTCCTCACATGTCAAGATGGCAAGCGTCTGTGAAAACCACTGAAAGTTTACTTTATTAGAAATCTTCTCATTACATTTCTTTACAACAATTAGTGGCACTCGCTATCTATAATAAAGTGAAAACACCTCGAATTGCTTCTAGTCCTCCATTTGGTGCAATACTCTCTGGCTTTGTACTGTCAGTTGCCAAATCCTAGTGAACTGTCCCTTGCAGACAATTTGGGTATACAAGTGAATACACAGCCTGCTTTGAAAGGTGGCCTTATCCCTATGAATACTCAGAAGCACCTAGTTGTTGAAAATTATACTTTATGTGGAGGAATAAGATTGTGCAGAGAGTATATTCTACATATTAATTTTTCTTCAGTGAACAAATTTCTGTTGCATGTGACTGCAGCACCTCATTCTGTCATTTAGTAATAATAGCAGTGTTATTTGTTGAAGTACAGAGAGATAAAGCAATTGCATTGTGGTGAATTAGCTTGAGTTGTCACTTAGTGTTGCCATTCCTGTGACAATACCTCAGCATCTGTTTATTGCCTGTAACTTATCAGCGTACCAGAAGCCTTTCTGTTTAAAAGTTGAGGTTTGAAGCTTTGGCAGTGCTGTAGAATGGCTCCAGTAATGTTTTTAATACTTGCTTTTAGAGTCTAGAAATAAATTGTCATATGCTGTGGACTTGCTCATGTTCTCGTCAAAATCCACGGAGAGTTTTGCCGGGGACTTCAGTGGAAGCAGGATTTGGTCCCCTTACAAATTACACTGTAATAAAACAACCTATCAAACTGGGTAGATTATCAGTTAAACCAACAACTATTTAGGTCTTCAAAGGATCCAAGAGGCTTGTTAACTTGAATCTAGAGTGTCCTCAATGGAAATAGTTACTTGCTTTGTAACTGCATGCATTTTTTAAATGGGTGTCCTGTAGAATGTCATTGATAATTAATAGTAAAAGTCACTGACCATGTCGAGATGGAGTAATAACAGCTTTGTCTGAAACAGACATCTGCCAAGTAAATATTATTTTTTGGAAAATTGACCCTGCATATAAATGTAAAAAGCCATGTTTTCCCCATCTGTTTCATTTGATTCATACAGTACATTACAATCCTCTTAGCTGTTAGTTTTGTGTTAACTAGCAAGAAGGTGACTCAGCTTCAGAAATAATGTAAAATTCTCAGTTGCTCATCAGTTTTGGTATTAATTCAGTGAGTGAAGGAATTGTCATTTGAACATAAGGTTTACAATTTACTAAATGTGGAGGACATAATTTTTTCAATAAATATTTCCAGTATTGTTATAATTTTTTTCTCATTTTAAATCTCTCCAAAATGAATTAAACTAACTTTGATAAAGGCACTCTTATTCCTTTAATAAGACTGTCCACACACAGAGAATTATTCTGGAATAGTTATTCCGGAATAATTTATGCACAGACAAAAGCCCTTAGAACTTTTGTGTCAGAACATTTCATTATAGACTATCTAGGGTTTATTTTGATAGTTTATTTAAATGTTGGTTGTTTCCAAATACTTGGCCAAACTTTAAAGGGCCTCCTTTACTCACCTGCAGTATTTGTGAGTGCATCTGGTGGCATGTGAAAACTCAAGAGGTGCACATAGAAATAGATGTTAGTGCATGAATATGGATGAATGTATCTAACTTTGCTTAACCACGTTTGCATGTTCAGACAAATGTACACACAAATATTGCTGTCTTGGTTAAACTAGCTGTTGAAAAAATTGGCCCACTATATCTGTCGACTGTTTTGAAGTAAGCCTGAATTTGGCAGTGCATGTCTGTCATATGGTTCAAGAGTTCTTTTTCAAATGTTCTCTTCATTTTGTTCTGGAAAATATTAAACATACATAGATAAAAAGCAAAAAACAAAATAAACAACACACAACTGAATCTCTAAAGACCTATTATGATGTGCATACCACAAGCTATTAAGAATCAGTCATGCTTGGTTGCCTGTTTGCTATCCTCCCATCTCTCTTTATTACTCTGCTTTATGATTTTTATATTCCAAACTGATAGATATTGTGGGGACAGGGGGATTTATTCTTGTGCCCAAAAGCAGAGATCTAAGCTTTGGATCTCACCCATTGAACTAAATCCTTAAGACCCTGCTTAGACTTTACTGTTTCATTTTTCAGACTTGACCTATTATATCTCTTGCTGCATTTGCTCCCTGCTTTAATTTATTTAGCTGTGGCAACAGATTGTTCTTGTGGCGTTACAGAAATGAACAGATTTTGAAACACTTGCCTATAGATGTGCAGTACTCCCCAACATCTGCCTTATGTACTGATATGCTGAACATGAAGGAGCTGACCGGTTAATAGAACATATCATGTAGCACCTCTTCCAAATGATGGCAAATCCAGGAGGGAGCACCCTGGCTGACCAGTTTTGATTGACACTGGAGTACTGCTTCTGGAAGTATAGCTTATGGGGTGATACAACACTTCCCCTAGTGACTGGAGTGTACTTCCCTTTGAGACAGCATATGCTTATCTCTATTCCTCTTTTGCAAATGGTACTGCTGTCCCTTTGTTATTTGTAAGACGTCTGTGGCTACTTATGACTTTCACAGTTGTCAGTGTGCTGCATCCTATGGCCATTCAGAACACCCCAGAGGCAGCTGGGACAGGTGAGAATCCCCTGTTTCAGAATCTCCTAACATTTGAGCTAAAGGAGCATCTTTTTTCTCTGCTTGTACCATAGGGTCTCGTTGAAAAACTGCCAACTCTCTTGAACTATTTTTCCCCTTAGACTTTTTTCCCATGGGATCTTACCTACCAGCTCCCTGAGTTTGCTAAAGTTTGCCTTCTTGAAATCTATTATCTTTATTGTGCTGTTGTCCTCCTACCATTCCTTAAAATCATGAACTTTTATCTCTTCATTATCACTTTCATCCACGCTGCCTTCCACTTTTCAATTCTCAACCAGTTCCTCTTTATTTGTCAAAACCAAATCTAGAACAACCTTTGTCATGTCATGGCAAACCCTTATTAATGACTTCTATCCAGTTTGTCATGTGTCCGTGCAAAGGATATGTTGCTGTGGAGACTTGCCAGGGTGCTGCTTGGTTCTGATGCCAATAAAATTGATGGGAATAAGCCTTTCTGAACTGGCATTTGACATGTCATGAAGATGTGGGTTACCCATAGATTAAAAGGTCTGTTAGTTGATGTTTTTATCTTTTGTGGACACCCTGTTTCTTGCCACTATTCCTGAAAGTATAACATTTGAGTGGATAGTGGTGGCCAGAAAATCAAACAGGATAGAAAATAATATTGAAAAAAATCATCATGCCATTGTGTAAATTGATGGTGTATCCTGACCTTAAATATTATATTCATTTATGGTTACCCCATCTGAAAAAAAAATGTAGTGGAAACAGAAGGGGTCTTGAGAGTGGTGATGCAAATGAATAGAAACATGGAGAGGCTTCCATGTGAGCAGAGGTTGAAAAGGTTAGGACTGGTTTATTTAGAGGTGAGACAAACAAGAGGGGACATATTAGAGGTAAAGAAAATAACAAATGATATAAAGAAAGCTCCTATATGCCCTTTTTCATAATTCAGCAACAATGGGACACCTGATGAGTTAGCTAATTAAATTTGATAAATAGAAATATGTGTTTATATGCTGTACAATGATTGCCAAAAGGTGTAATTCTAGGCAAGGAGTTTGATAGGATTCAGAATAGGTTTAAAGAAAAGGAGTACTTGTGGCACCTTAGAGACTAACCAATTTATTTGAGCATGAGCTTTAGCTATTCCTGTTAATGAGAACATCCACCTTCAAGTTAGATATGAAAAATTATTTAAAAGGGATACACACCTTTATATTTCAGGCCACAAGTCACACTCCTTAATAAGAGCTAGAAAGATACTTCCGCTATGAACAAGATTTTCTATTGCAAGGTATTCTATTGCACCTCTCAAGGTCATTGTCAGGGGGCAAGATACCAGAATAAGCGGACCACTGGCACTTGGTTCCTCTTAAATCTGAGAAGTGGGGTGAGACAGCCAGGTTTTTGGACTAGCGAATAAGAGTTAGCAAGATTGTAATGTATTAATGTTAACATTATATTAAAGTATCTAGAATTGTAAGAGTTCCATCCTGGGGATCATTAAAGCATTTTGTATAAATAATTGGAGACCCCATTAAGATTCCTGATAATTTTTTCAGAGTAGATGCCATAAAAAAAAGCTATCTCTTTTAACCTGAAAAGAGATTTTGTATGTCTTCTTTTAACCTGCAAGATGATTAAAGAAAATTAACGCCTTTTCAATAAGTGTACAATCTTCCTTTGACATTCAGATGGGAGCTTGATTCAGGTTAGCATTTCATAAAGAGCTTGTGTATGAATTTCAAAATGAAAGATTAGAAATAAATTTCCACAGACTCATTACATTTTTTCCTTCTTTTATTGCAACAAGGCAAAGAGGCAATAAAAGTTGGAAGTTGTTGACAGCATGTTGAAAATTACAAGTGAACCCTCATGAGTTGAATTTTGCCCTGGTGCCTCCAAACTCCTTTTTTCATTATAATGTCTATTTAAAAAAGAAATATCTGGCTGCAAGAGCTGAATGTGTTGTGTACTTTGTTAACTAATACTGTGTAGCAAATGCATGAAATATAGAGAGAGAGCAGAAAGGGAAAGAAGAAAAGGTTTCAGGCAAGATGAAGAGAGAAAATGAATGTGTTCTGTTGCTCAATTTATTACTTTTTGATGGACAGTGAGAGTTTCTGGAAGCTTTAGGATGAATTGCCCAGATTTGGGTTGATAGAACTCCATTATAAAATGTTCTGAACAGTCAAAGCTATTCACTCTTCATAGAAAATGACTGGAGTAGTCATTTGTTACCTTTTTAGTTCACTTATCTTGGAGTCAGACTCTGCTCCTCTTTCTCAGGCTGAGCTTTACTCCTCAAGAAGTCCCATTTAAATCTTTGGGACTTCCCATAGAATAAAGTATTCAGCTTCAGCAAGGATGGCAGAACCTGACCCGTAATCTTTCCTTATTAAAACACAGAGTGATGCCCATTAGGGATTTCCAACGGTTTTTCTGGTTTTCATTTCATTTTGGTCTTGCTGTTCCCATTCTGACTGTAGTTGATGCTGCATGTTGATGCCAAACGTTATATAATTTAGCAAAGAGCTGTTCAGTCAATTTTAGAAGCAAAGTGCCATTGGATGCAGATATGCAGATCCATCTAACTTCAATGAGAGCCCTCTGAATATAGTTGAAGGAAGAATTTTGCCTAGTAAAATGTGGATTTGGAGTTCTAGACTGTTCCCCAGTTAATTTCCTGCTTTGGGATTTAATTAAATGAGCAGGAGTTACCTGAGAAATAATCCAAAAGAGAAGGAGAGAGATGATCACTAAACTGGAAGTCAAGTCATCAAGTGATGTTTTAGTTCTTCTCCCACAGTGCTTAGTGAGAGCACCATTAGTAACTGATATATGCAGTAGAAAATGATAATTTGAAGAAAATCCTCTCATTTGGCATGCAAATAGTTACTGGATAAAGCAGTAGGGGTTGGGGAGTTGCTGATTAATCTCAACAGCTAACATTAACATTCCAAATGTCATTCTTTATTCATTTCACCCACTTGAGTCTGTCATGTCCTTTTGTGCCTAAGTTTCTTAGAGCACATTTGATATACAGTATATGATAACAGATGGGGACCTAAAGTACTGAGTGTTATAACATTCCAGTCTTTTTTAAGGGGCAGGAATTTTTCAGCCTCAAACATTTATCTCTGGCTTTCTCTTGTTGTTTGCCCATATGCTGGGGAGTCCATCCAAATTAAACCAGCCAGGAAAGGTTTGTGGAAGGATGGCTGGAATGAACAGAATTCTGAGGTTTTAACCTGGCAGCTTTCTGAAACCTCATTCGACATCTGCTATGGATTCCTCCACTTGACAAGGGACAGCATGGATCCCCGTTCTGTAAACCACATCCATTTTGTGGTATTGTCCTCCATGTGAATCCAGGAGATAGAGGGACTGGCGACAAACTTCTGGTGTACCACTGGTGAAGGGCAGCTATGATAGCAATTTAAAGCATTTAATGGCCCAGAGCTGTGAGCATCACATTCACTTTTCCAATCCTTTTGATTCTGGTCAGGCTAAGAAGTAGAGCCGGTCAAAAATTTTCAAATTTTGAAATCTCATCAACATTTCAAAATTTGAAAAAAATGGGAAAATTTTGATAATATTTAAATGAAAATTTCCCTCCCTCTGTTTTGCAAACCAGCTTGGTCAAAACTTGCTGATTTTTGTTGAAATTTTTTAAAAAATGTTAAGGATACACTCTGAGGGGAAAAATTACTGTCTTTTCCCATTATTTATTTATTTTGCCTGCTGTACCAAGAACTACATCACTGAGCTTCATATCTGACTTCAGTACCTTATGGCAATATGGTAGGGTTAGCCACAGATGACCTTAACAGCTATTGAATGTTAAACTTTCGTGTTTAACCAGCCACAAAATAATAATAATAGTAATACCAACAACACCACCACATGTATATCCTCCACTGCCATAAACATTTGGTTCCTTGCTACATTTTGCAATATAGTACTTAATGAAAATGATCATAATTTATAATTAAAGGTATCTTAATTTAGTTATTACAGACACATAGGGGTAGATGTGCTAGAGACATATAAAATAATGAATTATATACTTAAAGTTAGTTGTTCAGCCCTGGTTGCGCTTTCTCATAATACAAGAACAAAAAGCCACCCAATGAAATTAATGGGCAACACATGTAAAACTGTTAAAAATATGTATATATTTTATACCACATATAATTAATCTGTGGAATTCACTGCTGCAAGATGTTATTCAGTCAAAGTCCCTTATAGAATTCAAAAGGGAGTACATTTATATAAATAAGAATGTTGGCCATAATGACACTAGCTAAGATAAAAACTTAAGGAATATCAACCTTTCATTATTATTATTGCATAACAGTCATATTGCACTAGAGCCTAGAAGTCTCACCCAGACTGGGCCCCATTGTGCTAGGTGCTATTTTAAAAATGGTAGTCCCTGCTCCATAGAGCTTGCAATCTAAAAGCGAAGTCCAAACAGGTGCACAAGACACAAGAGGCTGGGCTGGGAAAAGTGGTAGAGACAGATCAACAAAAATAATTGGGTGTATGCAATTCTTAGGCAGCTGGCTTGCTGTGATCACTGCTGCTAAATGCCTAACTGTTACCAGGTTGCAGTTTCCTGTAGGCATTATGGCTGAGAGAGTTTTGAGGGTGGACTTGAAGGAGAGTGAGGTGGAGGTTCTTAAATTCTGACTGGATGTAAACTAATCACTAATAGCCTGGGGATACGAAGAAATGTCTCCCATATCATATTATCCATTATGGGACTTTTACACCTTTCTTTTGAAGCATCTGGTATTAGGCATCTTTGGAGACAGAGTATACGACAGGTTGGACCATTGTTTTGATCTGCAATGTCAGTTCCTATGTTCCTTTGTGGCAATGGGAAAGACTTAAATATGCAGTAGCTCAGAAGAAAATTGGGCAGGGAGGTCTTGCCATATAGTGATAACTAGAAGAATCCTTGCCTGGCTGCTACTATGGACCCCTCCTGCGTACCTGACTTCTGAGCCGTGCATTCCTTTCTGCTCCGCGTTCCTGCTTCTCTGCCTGCTCCTGGTCCCTGTTCTCCCACCCCAGATTCCTCTCTACTCCCATTTCCTGCTGTCCTGCCCCATTCCAGGTGCCTGCTCCTTTGCCTTACCCCTGATGCTGTCTCTGGCTCTGACCTTTGGCTTGGCACCTGACTCCGGCTCTGGTCTTCAGCTTGGTGCCTGAATGCCCATGCCCCAATCATTGTACCCCCTTCCCCGAGATAGAGGCTTGTCTAGTCAAGCCCTTGGGCATACCCCTACCTTGCATACAATTGTACATGCAGCAAGTAGACACAAAATCGTACCGGTAAATCTGATTACTGAAATTGAGGCTTTTAATATCCTTACGGGTAAAACAGAGGTATCGTCTGAAAGAGGGTGACAGAAACGTACAGAGTTATTCTTTAAAAACTAGCCATTTGCCTTGGATAACTGCATAATTTTTTTTCAAGGTAGATACATTCAATATTTAAGGTATTTCCTATTGTAAGTTTAGGGAACTACAAGGGAATACTGAAGCTACTGATGTAACCATATCATGTTATCTTTTGCAAAATTGGTGAGTTTTATGGAGTTACCAGCTTTATACTTGAATCTGCCTCTAGAGCTTTGAGCCTAGATTTGATCTTGAGGTTTTAGGGATGTATTTCTCTGCAACTTCTATTGCAAAGCCACCTTTTCATGTTTTAGCCTCCTTCCATTATTATTATTTATTTATTTTATTTTATTAATTATTTTATTATTAGGGCTCATCAAAAATTTTCCAGTCGAGCAGTTTTTTGAGGGAAAATTGGGGTGTTCATGGAACAAAATTTTTCACAAGAGGTGTCTGCTGGAAGATTTTGTCTTAAATCTTTTGGTTTTCAAGTTTTCAGTTGAAAATTCAAATTTCTGGGGGAAAAAATTGTGGATCAATTTTAATTGTGAATAATATTATTACTACAGTAGTTTGTAAATGTGCCAATTGAGGACATGGCTGTGCTGTGCAAGTAGTTGTAAAAATGAGTACAGAGACATGGTCCCTACTCTAAATTTACAATCTAATTTCATACTACAAAGCCACAGTTCCAGCTTTTTTCCTCCTCCCATTCATAGCACAGGATTTCTTGAGACAAGTTATTTTTAAAAGCCTGAAACTCTGTAAAAGGTAAACAAGAATGTTTCTCACAGGGAGAGTTAAAAAATTAACTTGTATCAGTTTCATATTGCTTACTATATTTTCCCATAATTTCCTTTTGCTTTTATTGCAGGAATAGATGAATGAAACAATACAGGTGTGACTGATAAGCAGCCCAACAATAATGAAGTTATCAGTAACATAAATTAATTACTTTACCAAAAGACTAATTACTTAATGTACTTGACTGGAACTTGCTTCTGTCATAGTAGGAAAGCAACTAGCTCAGTGATGAATGGTACTTATAGTTAAAGTTGATAAAGTGGATAAAGCATGGGGACTGAGGGACCTGAGAGATGGGTTTCAGTCTCACCTGTACTGTTGGTACATTGTGACCTTGAGCCAAGTCAGTAGGACCAATAGTTTTAAACATGGATACATTGGGCATCTAAATCCACACTTGTATCTAAATGTTTGATTTTTGTATAGTGTGCAGGTGTAACTAAAGAAAACTAGAATTTTTTTTCTATGTACTGACAAATCCATAGTGACTGTCCTTTTTCAAGTTGAGATTGCTATTTGTGAGTTTTCCCCCTACATAAAGGGAAAGGACTTGCTATAAATAAAGCTAAGAAAAACCCCAGGAAAACAAATAAAAGCACAAGAGGGAACACTGTGTTCTGCCTTTCAAAAAATGGAAATAGCTTATTTAAATAAAAGAAACTATCTTTTCAATGTGCCTGCCTTTTTATTGATAAAATACCTGTAAATGGTTTTTAGTGTGGCATGAGAAAAAATAAAACTAGTAATAGCAATATATATCATTTCAACTAGTTACATAATGCCATATTTTAATACCTGAGGGCTTCATCCATACAGAGAAACCAATTTCTGTTTCTTATATTGAATGTATATACACTTTTACACTGCCTGAATGCCTGGTGCAACTCCTTTAAAGTCAGTTGAAGTCTTTCCATTGACCTCAGAGGGGATTGGAACGGGCCCCATAGTATTTTTCTTAGTGAGAAATTCAGAGAGGAAGGAAATTTAGCTCTCTAGCTCTTTGCTTTACATTTTGATTTTTTTCTCATGATGTATAGCTAATTGATACAGATGGCTTATTGTGATGAAGACTGTAGTGCCCTGGTAATAATTAATATAAAGGAGGTTTTTTATTGTGGCTGCTGGATACAGAGATACCATTTAGTTCTCTCTAGCTCGAAATTGACGACTGTAGCCTGTGCTGTCCAATCTGACTTTATAGTCTTGCCCTAAATCCTGGTTTATCCTCAGCAGTCATGGAATGGAAAGCTGCATACAGTCCCAAGACCAAAAAAGAACGAAGACATAGTAACCCAGGATAATATCTAATGACCAGGATTATCCATGTCATTCGATTTCCTTCCCTTCAAATATGGGCCATAAACATTTACCAGAAAAAAAAGAATATTTTTAAGATCTAAAAATTCTTAGTTTTTTTCAGTCATTAATATAGGTACTTTTAGCCAATGCCATGGTCAAAATACTATGTGACTGGCTGCTGAGAATTTTTTTAACCAAATTTCACTCTAGGAAATGTAATCTCATTGTACTTTAGTTGTGGATTAAGTAATACTTGTACAATTTGTAGAGCTGAATGACTAATTTGTAGTGAATAATTTATTCAGTGGGTTCGTATGATGTAATAGAGATTGTTCACAAGTCACTTATGATTTTCTTAGATTTATTCATTGTTTGAAATAGATGTATATAATGTGAATGTATATAAATAACTCTTGTGTGGATTGTTTGCAAGCTGTTTGTTGCACATATTTGATATTGTCACTGTGTTGCCAACTCTTGTGATTTTTATTGAGAGTCTCGTAATATTTGGCATTCTTCTTATAGCCCCAGCTCCTGGAGTGATGTGACTATGTGAGAATCCCAGCTTTCATTAAAAACTGAGTCTCTAGCCTTCACTTGTGAGGAAAAGCTTGAAAGTGTGAACCCTGAAGACTCAGAACCCAGAAGGCTAATTAAAAATAAATATTTTAAAAGATCTTATGATTTTTATGCCACCTTCATGATTTTGGGGGGCCTGGCTCCTGATATTTGACAATAAATCTATCACTGACTTCACCTTGGGGGTGTTCAAATGACTCTTATGGTTTATTTAATAGTCCTATGCTGAAGAAATGGCACAGTAACCTTGGCTGTGACCTTCTTCGTTGCTGCTGGCTGTTGCAGGGAGTGTTTCTAAAATTACACTGTTGCTCTGACTTGGTGGTGTTGATTTGGTAAACATGCATTAATGATCAGAGGACATTTGCAATTGCTAGCAAGTTGGTGAGTGTTTTGAATAGTATTTTGTGAAATGAATTTCCTTTTAGCTCCTCCTCTTGCTAAAACAAGCTCAAAGGGTTTCCTCTGGAGGGAAAATGCAGTAACACTAAATATAGTGCTATTAGTTATATCCTAAGTGATGTATACAATGTCTAAATTGAAATTTGTTTACTAGATGCTGGCACTTAACTTAAGTAGCAGTGCAGAAGAATGTTACACATGAGTATGAAATTAGCTGCTTGTATGTCCTGTACTGTTAGAACCTCAAATGGAACTGCATAGTTCACTCCTGTAACATCAGTAAATGTAATTTTGAATGTAAGAGTACCTGTAGCTTCATGGAATTTGCACATTCATTATGTCTTGATTATAAAATAGTTGCAATATAACTAATTGTACCATAGCTGCCATAAATAGTCATAGCTTTATTTACTACTTCAGTGGACCTTCACTGCTTTGTGACCTGAAAATTATGCCCAGGTATTTTATATGGTATTATTTATGCTTTATGTAAAGTCCTGACAACAATCCAGTTGTGTTATGGAAAGAGTTTTATAAATAGTTTAGGCTGTTCTTAGGGCACAAAGCATTGTGGGTGAAGTGGCTATTTTAAACTCCGTTGCTGCCTGTTTTAGCAAAGGCATCAGATATTAATATTATTTTATAGCATTCAAATTGACAGTGTACTTATATATAGCACCCAAATTGTATTACACAGTGTACTTAAATATAGAAAGACCAAGCCTTGGCTCAAAGAGTTTACAATCTATGGATGAAATCCTTGTCCTACTGGAATCAATAACAAAACTCCTATTGACTACAGTGGTGTCAAGATTTCACCCTATAAATTTCAATGTTATCACTTGGATACTGAATTTAATCATGTAAAGTCTAAGAGTTTACTATTAACCCAGTTGTTTGAGTTGTCCGTATTTTAACGGATTCCTGCATTACACTTTATATAAAGTCACTGTTTAATTACTTGCCTTTTCCTATGCTATGTAATTTATTTTCTGTTTTGCTACACTACTTTATTCCAGTTCTCCACTTTGAAGTTGAGTCATGCACGGGTACATGCTTGTGATTTACTTCATTTATACTGGTTCAGTAATAATAAAATGCAGTACGTATTTACAATGCTACAGCACAGTACTACTTCAGTTACTGTAAGGAACACACCTACCAGAAATTCTCCACATCCATTGTTCTCCCAGAAGCAAGGGGCACATAACCTTCACAGTCAGATTGAAAAATGTTAGGATGTCTCCCTTATAATAGATACTAAACATGGAAAAAATTAATCAAGCATCTTTCATTGTAAATGCTCTGCAGGAAGCTACTGGATTTATTTAGAATCTCTGTAGGAGCAGCCCTTCCTTGACCAGCAGAGTGTGAAATATCACACTCATTGTGTACTGAAATAGAGAACGGGGCCCATGCTGATGCCATCTGAATTGTGTAACCAAGCATGCTCAGAAAGGACAATGATAAAATTTCAACAGTTCTATATTAAAAGAAAATTACTTCAATCTGGTTGGCTAAACTCTAACGACAGGCATGGCCAGGCCTTGAATAATAGGCATAGTTCATTCAGTCTTAATCACGATCTGATGTGAATGTCTGTCCTTTGGATGCTTATCTCCCACCATCCTCTACAGTTTTTTTTTAATTAAATTAACTAATACAACTTATTTTGCATTCTTATCCTCCATTACACTGTGTCAAAAACCTGGCTAATGGCTAATCATGCTCAGGTGAATGGCAACCTGCTTTTGAGCTCAGCTGTACTCCTTGATTTGTGGTGCAGTTTGTCTCCTTGCGCTTATTGGGTAGGTGAGCTTTCTGTTGTTAAGCTACAAATTACCCACGCTGTATTCAAAGAAGACTGGCCAGTCCCTTGAGGTTTTTACCTACAGCACATGCAGGTTCTTTTTATATGAATCGGTATCCTTTCCCCCTTTCCACTAACTGAGCCCCACACCTTAACCCCCAGAGTAATACGCTCAATCTAGTCAGCACCACTTACATCAGAAAATATCCTATGAATGTACAGAATCATTATCTCCCATTAGGATAAAGGAACAGTCACCCTATTCCTAGCATGCTGAAGCAGCAAAAAAGCTTTAGTGGTGTTAGTTGAGGGAAAATGAGAACCCATTTAGCTGAATGATCCCTCTGTGCGGTACAATTTGGATGGTGTAAAGAGTTATGTCCTTAGGTCTAGTAGATCCTGATGAATAAAAGCTCGCTCTCAAAAGAGATAAGCAAAAACAAATGACAATCTGAATGGTGGGACTCAACTTTGGAGGTGTGGAAAGGCAGTGGCCCTCTGTTATTAGTTGGAGCTACAGAAAGCCTTACAATAAAAATGAGTCCTCCCATCAGATCGCAGCTTCTATGGCTGGGAGAGCAACAGCTGCTAAAGAAGAAAGCTAGTAAGGGGTGAAGAGGTGACTTCCATCTGCCAAGACAAAGTCATACATGCAAAGGAATAAGCTTCTGTACTGATCTGTTGAGAGAGATGGGAGACTGAGGTATGCAGCCAGATTAAAAGGACTAAACCCCAAAGCCTTTCAAAGAACTTGAAAAAATATTTTAAACACACTGTCTCTCTCTCTCTCTCTTTCTCTCTGTATGGATATGTGTACACACACACACACACACACACACACACACACACACACACAGAAAAAAAGATGGAAAAGGCCTATGAGATAATCAAATAATAATTCTTGTCTCTCATCAGCTTTACAAAGATATTCTTTCTGCTATATTATAGATAGGGAAAGTGGGGTACAGAGAGGTGAAGTGACTTGCCCAAGATCCCACAGCAGGTCGGTGTCAGATCTGGGGATAGAGCCCAGGTCTCCTGACTGCCATTCTAGTGGACGTACATCTCCCCAGGTGTGCGGTATAACGCCTCAACAGACATATGGCACAACAGCTCTGGCATAGAGCGGAAACTTTCTGCAGAGCAGATGTCACTTGGATGGTTGTGATTGCTGCCTTCACCCCTCATTCCTTGGCACCAGTGTCTTATGGTAAGGGTCCTTCCGTCACGTGAGCAGGTAGCATGCCCTTCCAACAGATGGCTATGAGTGCACGCAGGCCAGGAAGCATGAAGGAGCATTAAGCATGTTTATACAGCGTTACTGGCTGGGAGGCAAAAGTCTCTGTGTTTTGAGCTTCAGCACTGACATTACAGGTATGAGGATGCAGTTGTGCTAATCCTGGGTCCGAGCTAGATTAATTTTCAAAAGTAAAAATAAAAGAAAATGTGTTAGCAGCCACACAGGGCCATTTTCTGATGTGCTAGTAATAGGCAGCGTGTTTGGGCTAACTACCTGGCTGGCTACCTTTCCAGCTACATATCCCCAGCTCTCACGGGACAGGTGCTATTTCTTTTGTTACAACAGTAAAAAGACACAACTAAATTATATACACCTCTAGCCTGATATAACGCGACCCGATGTAACGCAAATTTGGATATAACGCGGGGGGCGGAGCTGCGCGCTCCGGTGGATCAAAGAAAGTTCGATATAACACTGTTTCACCTATAACGCGGTAAGATTTTTTTGGCTGCCAAGGGCAGCGTTATATCGGGGTAGAGATGTATTTGTACAACAGGGTCTTGAGTGAAAATCAAAACTCCCTGCATACTCTTCTATTACCAGTATTATTATTCAGATAATGGGCACACCCAAAATGTGCCGGGCACTTTCCGAATACAGTTCCTGTTCTAAAGACTTAAAAACCTACTAAAACAAGGACAAACACAGGGAAGAAGCGTACAAGCAAAGGGAGATGGGTGGTGACAGTCTCACATCATACTAGTTACATTTTTTAAAATTAATTCCTCATCTGTCCACAATTTTCCTTCCACCATTCAACCACCTTCATCTTCAAGTCCTGTGCTCTTACTCCCCTGTCCTCCTCTTCCCTCTCCCGCCCCTAAAAGAACAGTTCACTCCTCATAAAATAGGATAAGTAGGTGACATAGTGGCCAGTGGCTTGTTGGCTTTGTAGAACAAGTGGATCTTCAGGAGGGATTTAAATGAGGTGAGAGAATAGCTTTCAAGACCAGCTGATGAAGCACAGTCCTCCTGCATTTTGATATGTTCTGATTATGTTAGGAACAAATGTTTTGCGAAGAAATTTGCAGGTTCATTCTGCATCTGCTTCTATCACATGTCACTGTTTTCTTGAACTTGATTAAAAACAAAAAAACCCCCAGCCACCTACTACATTCAGAGTATATGTGCTTTACATATTAATCTGAGACTTTCTAGAGCTGGCCAGAGGATGGCCATTCTGTTTCATGGCAACTCGCAAGGATGTTGAAATTTATTTGGGTTCTGTTCTGGAACAAACCCCAAAACAAACCCAAAACCATTTGAACATTTTTGCAAAAACTGAGTTGTGTCAAAATGCCCATTTTGTGGTTGAAATCATAGCTTTTTGGTTTGGAAGGAGGTGTATGTGTGTGTATGAAGGCCTGGTGGATAGGACACCACCCTGGGAGACCTGGATTCAAGTTTCCGCTCGGCCTGAACATTGCTACATTTGTGGTTTCAGAATTTAGGAATCCTTTATATGATTCACGTCAAACTTCATAGCACAATTTAACCTCAGCCTCAGATGTGACCTCCCAATTATGAGGCCAACCTGTCTTATTTTGTGGATTTTAGAGGGGAGGTCAAATCAGCTTTGTAAGTGAAACTCATAATGGAAAATCTAACAACTTTCACAATAGAGTAAATGCTGTCGATCCATAATCTTGGTGGCTGAGTTGGGTTCTCTTTGTTTCTGCATTGGATTAATTATTTAAAGTCATGTTGACTTTGCTTTTGTTGAATCTATTTATGTCTACTTACATTTTTAGGTAAATAAAGGCTATGGTGGATAGGGCACCCTATTAATATAGATTTGTGGTTTTGTTGTTGTTATTACAGGTAGCCTTTTTTCCCACAGTCTAGGGAGCCTCTGAGAGCTCTTGAATTCATGCCACTTTTCTATACCTATCATTCATTATTTTGCATTGTAGGTGAATTTTTCAAGGGCAAATACTTCAGATATGCCTCTAAAAATGCACTTGCACACGCTGCATGAGCAGATCTTTACATGTTGCATGCAGATTTTGTCAGGGTGCATATATAACCTGTTCTGTAGGTTTGAAAATGTAACACTTTGTCGTGTGTGTTTGTGTGTGTGTGTGAGCGTTCGTGTGTATGACACCAAATAATTGCTGCTACTGATAATCTCCTGCAACCTTGTGCTATTTCCCTTCAGCCCCCTTTTAATGTAACAGTTATAAGTCACATCTCTCTAACGATTGGACATGATCTTTTCTGGGATGTGATAGTATTTCACTGAGTGACTACTTTGAAAGTAAGCAATGTCTATAGAACTATTTTTCTGAGTCAGGTTCAGGTCCATAATTTGAAGATACCATTATTTTATCAGATTTACAAGCAAAAATTAGGTTTGGTGTTTTTTTTATCCAGAGCTTAAGTCTCTCTCCTCTTTGTATCACTTGACAGGTTTGGATGCACCCATATGGGAAGAAGAGATTATTCTTTTAAATAATTCAGTCTAACCGTTTTTATATATGTCAAGGGAAAGTTTTCTTTTTATAACTTTTAATCTCCTGTTTCCCATCTCCTTAATCATACATTTAGTAAGAGAGCAATACGCTTTACTGCTTGTTCACTTGTAAGGATTTGATTCAGGCTCATCAAGAAATTACTTCAGTGTATATATTTTAACAGAGATGCAGGCAATACAGTTTAACTGTGGATAAAGGAAGACTTCCCTTATTATAAGATGATGGGTAGTTTCTAAAGACTTACTTGAGTGGTCCTGTCAGGCCACACCACGGCTGTGAGGTAGGGTGACCAGATAGAAAGTATGAAAAATTGGGAGGGGGGTGGAGGGTAATAGGAAAGAAATATATAATTAAAAGCCCTGAATATCAGGACTGTCCCTATAAAATCAGAATATCTGGTCACCCTATTGTGAAGGCAATTTCAAATTTATAGCAAAGTTTATAGTGCGCGCACACGCACACACACACACATAAATATATATATTTATTTCTCATCCATCCCATACATGAAAAGCCAGAATTCATTACCTTCCCGTTTGAGACAGGGCTGGTCTTCACTACAGGGAGATTGGTGCTGCTGCAATTGATACAGCAGGGGTTGATTTAGTGGGTCTAGTGAAGACCTGCTAAATTGACCGCAGAGCACTCTCTGATCAACTGGTGCGCCAGCTCCCTGAGAAGATTAAGGTAAATCGATGGGAGAGCATCTCCTGTTGATGCAGCGCAGTGAAGACAGTGGGGTAAAGTTGACCTAAGCTACGTTGACTCCAGCTACATTATTCATGTAGCTGGAGTAGAGTAATTTAGGTCGGCTTACCCTGGTAGTGAAGATAAGCCCTGTGTCTTTCTCTAGTAAATCCAGCATTTACTATTTCCTATGGAGCATGCTCTTCAGAATACATTGTGATAAACAGACATTTCTAAGTCCAAATTGCTGGCCTTCACAGAGTAAACCTTGGCTGGTCATCTAACCATAGAGCTGGTTTATGCGAATTTGAGGTTCAAGCTACATTCTAAAAGACCTTTATCTAAGTTTCACAGAAAAGAGATTCACAGTGATCATGTGTATTGTGAGATGAATTCTCATGTAAAGGACCAATTAAAAGATTGAGACAGGATCTCCAAACTCTGCATTTTGCTCAGGGTATGTCTACACTACGAAATTAGGTCGAATTTATAGAAGTTGGTTTTGTAGAAAGCATTTTTATATAGTCGATTGTGTGTGTCCCCACACAAATGCTCTAAGTGCATGAAGTCGGTGAAGTGTGTCCACAGTACTGAGGCAAGCATCGACTTCCAGAGCATTGCACTGTGGGTAACTATCCCACAGTTCCCGCAGACTCCGCCGCCCATTTGAATTCTGGGTAGAAATCCCAGTGCCTGATGGGGCTAAAACATTGTCGCGGGTGGTTCTGGGTACATATCGTCAGGCCCCCATTCCCTCCCTCCCTCCGTGAAAGCAAGGGCAGACAATCGTTTTGTGCCTTTTTTCTTGAGTTACCTGTGCAGACGCCATACCACAGCAAGCATGGAGCCCGCTCAGCTAACCGTCACTCTATGTCTCCAGGGTGCTGGCAGACGCGGTACTGCATTGCTACACAGCAACAGTTTATTGCCTTTTGGCAACAGACGGTGCAGTATGACTGGTAGCCATTGTCGACGTAGTCCAGGGTGCTCTTTTAACTGACCTCAATGAGGTCAGGGGCACCTGGGCAAACATGGGAGTGACTCAGCCAAGTCATTTCCCTTTTAAATTTCGTTTCATGGCGATTCAGTCCTACCAGCAATGCACTGTCTTTTAATCTGCAGCTAGCAGAAGACAATGGCCAGCAGTCATACTGCACCGTCTTCTGCCGAGCACCCAGGAGATGACGATGGCTAGCGGTCATACTGCACAGTCTGCTGCCAGCAAGATGTATAAAGATAGATGAAGTGGATCAAAACAAGAAATAGACTTGATTTGTTTTGTATTCATTTTCTCCTCTCTCCCTCCGTGAAATCAACAGCCTGCTAAACCCAGTTTTTAGTTCTATCCTTGAGGGGGCCATTCTGTTTCTTGCAAAGCCATTCCCTTTGTTGATTTTACTTCCCTGTAAGCCAACCCTGTAAGCCATGTCATCAGTCGCCCCTCCCTCCGTCAGAGCAACGGCAGACAATCGTTCCGCGCCTTTTTTCTGTGTAGACAGCATACCACGGCAAGCATGGAGCCTGCTCAGATCACTCTGGCAATTAGGAGCACATTAAACACCACATGCATTATCCAGCAGTATATGCAGCACCAGAACCTGGCAAAGCGAAATCCGGTGAGTAGGCGACGTCAGTGCGATGACGAGAGTGATGAGGACATGGACACAGACTTCTCTCAAAGCACAGGCCCTGGCAATGTGGGCATCATGATGGTAATGGGACAGGTTCATGCAATGAAACGCCGATTCTGGGCTTGGGAAACAAGCACAGACTAGTGGGACCGCATAGTGTTGCAGGTCTGGGACGATTCCCAGTGGCTGCGAAACTTTCGCACGCGTAAGGGCACTTTCATGGAACTTTGTGACTTGCTTTCCCCTGCCCTAAGGCGCAAGGATACCAAGATGAGAGCAGCCCTCACAGTTGAGAAGCGAGTGACAATAGCCCTGTGGAAGCTTGCAACGCCAGACAGCTACCAGTCAGTTGGGAATCAATTTGGAGTGGGCAAATCTACTGTGGGGGCTGCTGTGATGCAAGTAGCCCATGCAATCAAAGATCTGCTGATATCAATGGTAGTGACCCTGGGAAATGTGCAGGTCATAGTGGATGGCTTTGCTGCAATGGGATTCCCTAACTGTGGTGGGGCCATAGACGGAACCCATATCCCTATCTTGGCACCGGAGCACCAAGCCGGCGAGTACATAAACCGCAAGGGGTACTCTTCAATAGTGCCGCAAGCACTAGTGGATCACAAGGGACATTTCACCAACATCAACATGGGATGGCCGGGAAAGGTTCATGATGCTCGTGTCTTCAGGAACTCTGGTCTGTTTCAAAAGCTGCAGGAAGGGACTTTATTCCCAGACCAGAAAAGAACCGTTGGGGATTTTGAAATGCCTATAGTTATCCTTGGGAACCAGCCTACCCTTAATTCCATGGCTCATGAAGCCATACACAAGCAGCCTGGACAGTAGTCAGGAGCTGTTCAGCTACAGGCTGAGAAAGTGCAGAATGGCGGTACAATGTGTATTTGGATGTTTAAAAGCACGCTGGTGCAGTTTACTGACTCAGTTAGACCTCAGCGAAACCAATATTCCCACTGTTGTTATTGCTTGCTGTGCGCTCCACAATATCTATGAGAGTAAGGGGGAGACATTTATGGTGGGGTGGGAGGTTGAGGCAAATCACCTGGCCCCTGGTTACGCACAGCCAGACACCAGGGTGGTTAGAAGAGCACAGGAGGGCGCACTGCACATCAGAGAAGCTTTGGAAACCAGTTTCCAAACCATGACTGGCCAGGCTACGGTGTGAAAGTTCTGTTTGTTTCTCCTTGATGAAACTCCCCACCCTTGGTTCACTCTACTTCCCTGTAAGCTAACCACCCTCCCCTCCTCCCTTCGATCACCGCTTGCAGAGGCAATAAAGTCATTGTTGCTTCACATTCATGCATTCTTTATTCATTCATCACACAAATAGGGGATAACTACCAAGGTAGCCCATGAGGGGTGGTGGAGGAGAGAAGCACCAGGAGGGGTGGTGGAGGAGGGAAGGACAAGGCCACACAGCACTTTTAAAGTTTTAAACTTTTAAACTTATTGAATGCCAGCCTTCTGTTGCTTGGGCAATCCTCTGGGGTGGAATGGCTGGGTGTCCGGAGGCCCCCGCACTGCATTCTTGGGTATCTGCGTGAGGAGGCTATGGAACTTGGGGAGGAGGGCGGTTGGTTACACAGGGGCTGTAGCGGCGGTCTGTCTCCAGCTGCCTTTCCTACAGCTCAACCATATGCTGGAGCATATTAGTTTGATCCTCCAGCAGCTTCAGCATCGAATCCTGCCTCCTCTCATCATGCTGCCCCCACCTTTCAGCTTCAGCGCTCTCTTCAGCCCACCACTTACTCTCTTCAGCCCGCCACTTCTCCTCCCGGTCATTTTGTGCTTTCCTTCACTCTGACATTGTCTGCCTCCACGCATTCGTCTGTGCTCTGTCAGTGTGGGAGGACAGCATGAGCTCAGAGAACATTTCATCACGAGTGTGTTTTTTTTTCTTTCTAATCTTCACTAGCCTCAGGGAAGGAGAAGATCCTGTGATCCTTGAAACACATGCAGCTGGTGGAGAAAAAAAAAGGGACAGTGATATTTAAAAAGACACATTTTATAGAACAATGGGTACACTCTTTCATGGTAAACCTTGCTATTAATATTAGAATCATAGAATATCAGGGTTGGAAGGGACCTCAGGAAGTCATCTAATCCAACCTCCTGCTCAAAGCAGGACCAATCCCCAGCTAAATCATCCCAACCAGGGTTTTGTCAAGCCTGACCTTAAAAATATCTAAGGAAGGAGATTCCACCACCTCCCTAGGTAACGCATTCCAGTGTTTCATCACCCTCCTAGTGAAAAAGTTGTTTCCTAATATCCAACCTGAACCTCCCTCACTGCAACTTGAGACCATTACTCCTTGTTCTGTCATCAGCTACCACTGAGAACAGTCTAGATCCATCCTCTTTGGAACCCCTTTCAGGTAGTTGAAAGCAGCTATCAAATCCCCCCTCATTCTTCTCTTCCGCAGACTAAACAATCCCAGTTCCCTCAGCCTCTCCTCATAAGTCATGTGTTCCAGTCCCCTAATCATTTTTGTTGCCCTCCGCTGGACTCTTTCCAATTTTTCCACATCCTTCTTGTAGTGTGGGGCCCAAAACTGGACACAGTACTTCAGATGAGGCCTCACCAATGTTGAATAGAGGGGAACGATCACGTCCCTCGATCTGCTGGCAGTGCCTCTGCGTATACATCCCAAAATTCCATTGGTCTTCTTGGCAACAAGGGCACACTGTTGAATCATATCCAGCTTCTCTTCCACTGTAACCCCTAGGTCCTTTTCTGCAGAACTGCTGCCGAGCCATTCGGTCCCTAGTCTGTAGCGGTGCATGGGATTCTTCCGTCCTAAGTGCAGGACTCTGCACTTCTCCTTGTTGAACCGCATCAGATTTCTTTTGGCCCAATCCTCCAATTTGTCTAGGTCCCTCTGTATCCTATCCCTACCCTCCAGCGTATCTACCTCTCCTCCCAGATTAGTGTCATCTGCAAACTTGCTGAGGGTGCAATCCACACCATCCTCCAGATCATTTATGAAGATATTGAACAAAACCGGCCCGAGGACCGACCCTTGGGGCACTCCACTGGATACCGGCTGCCAAGTAGACATGGAGCCATTGATCACTACCCGTTGAGCCCGACAATCTAGCCAACTTTCTATCCACCTTATAGTCCATTCATCCAGCCCATACTTCTTTAACTTGCTGGCAAGAATACTGTGGTAGACCGTGTCAAAAGCTTTGCTAAAGTCAAGGAACAACATGTCCACCGCTTTCCCCTCATCCACAGAGCCAGTTATCTTGTCATAGAAGGCAATTAGATTAGTCAGGCATGACTTGCCCTTGGTGAATCCATGCTGACTGTTCCTGATCACTTTCCTCTCCTCTAAGTGCTTCAGAATTGATTCCTTGAGGACCTGCTCCATGATTTTTCCAGGGACTGAGGTGAGGCTGACTGGCCTGTAGTTCCCAGGATCCTCCTTCTTCCCTTTTTAAAAGATGGGCACTACATTTGCCTTTTTCCAGTTGTCCAGGACTTACCCCGATTGCCATGAGTTTTCAAAGATAATGGCCAATGGCTCTGCAATCACATCTGCCAACTCCTTTAGCACTCTTGGATACAGCGCATCCGGCCCCATGGACTTGTGCTCGTCCAGCTTTTCTATATAGTCCCGAACCACTTCTTTCTCCACAGAGGGCTGGTCACCTCCCCCCCATGCTGTGCTGCCCAGTGCAGCAGTCTGGGAGCTGACCTTGTTCGTGAAGACAGAGGCAAAAAAAGCATTGAGTCCATTAGCTTTTTCCACATCTATGTCAGTAGGTCGCCTCCCTCATTCAGTAAGAGGCCCACACTTTCTTTGTCTTTCTTCTTGTTGCTAGCATACCTGAAGAAACCCTTCTTGTTACTCTTAACATCTCTTGCTAGCTGCAACTCCAGGTGTGATTTGGCCTTCCTGATTTCACTCCTGCATCCCCGAGCAATATTTTTATACTCTTCTCTGGTCATTCGTCCAATCTTCCACTTCTTGTAAGCTTCTTTTTTGTGTTCAAGATCAGCAAGGATTTCACTGTTAAGCCAACCTGGTCACCTGCCATATTTACTATTCTTTCTACACATCAGGATGGTTTGTCCCTGTAACCTCAGTAAAGATTCTTTAAAATACAGCCAGCTCTCCTGGACTCCTTTCCCCCTCATGTTATTCTCCCAGGGGATCCTGCCCATCAGTTCCCTGAGGGAGTCAAAGTCTGCTTTTCTGAAGTCCAGGGTCCGTATTCTGCTGCTCTCCTTTCTTCCCTGTGTCAGGATCCTGAACTCAACCATCTCCTGGTCACTGCCTCCCAGGTTCCCATCCACTTTAGCTTCCCCTACTAATTCTTCCCGGTTTGTGAGCCGCAGATCAAGAAGAGCTCTGCCCTTAGTTGGTTCCTCCAGAACTTGCAGCAGGAAATTGTCCCCTACCCTTTCCAAAAACTTCTTGGATTGTCTGTGCACCGCTGTATTGCTCTTCCAGCAGATATCAGGGTGATTGAAGTCTCCCATGAGAACCAGGGCCTGCGATTTAGTAACTTCCGTGAGTTGCCGGAAGAAAGCCTCGTCCACTTCATCCCCCTGGTCCGGTGGTCTATACACCACGACATCACCCTTGTTGCTCACACTTCTAAACTTAATCCAGACACACTCAGGTTTTTCTGCAGTTTCATACTTGAGCTCTGAGCAGTCATACTGCTCCCTTACATACAGTGCAACTCCCCCACCTTTTCTGCCCTGCCTGTCCTTCCTGAACAGTTTATATCCATCCATGACAGTACTCCAGTCATGTGAGTTATCCCACCGAGTCTTTGTTATTCCAATCACATCATAATTCCTTGACTGTGCCAGGACTTCCAGTTCTCCCTGCTTGTTTCCCAGGCTTCTTGCATTTGTGTATAGGCACTTGAGATAACTCGCTGATCGTCCCTCTTTCTCAGTATGAGGCAGGAGCCCTGCCTCTCGCACTCTCCTGCTTCCTCCTGGTATCCCACTTCCCCACTTACCTGAGGGCTTTGGTCTTCTTCCCCCGGTGAACCTAGTTTAAAGCCCTCCTCAGTAGGGAGTTAGCCAGCCTGCTTGCAAAGATGTTCTTCCCTCTTTTCGTTAGGTGGAGCCTGTCTCTGCCTAGCACTCCTCCTTCTTGGAACACCATCCCATGATCAAAGAATCCAAAGCCTTCTCTCCGACACCACCTGCGTAGCCATTCGTTGACTTCCACGATTCGACGGTCTCTACCCAGACCTTTTCCTTCCACGGGGAGGATGGACGAGAAGACCACTTGCGCCTCAAACTCCTCAAACATTACATACATAGCACATGTGCTTTCGTTCCAAGGTCACATTTTGCCTCCCCCCACCACGGGACTAGCCCGTCATCCCTCCCCCCTCCCTGTGGCTAACAGCGGGGAACATTTCTGTTCAGCCACAGGCAAACAGCCCAGCAGGAATGGGCACCTCTGAATGTCCCCTTAAGAAAAGCACCCTATTTCAACCAGGTGACCATGAATGATATCACTCTCCTGAGGATAACACAGAGAGATAAAGAACGGATGTTGTTTGAATGCCAGCAAACATACACTGCAATGCTTTGTTCTACAGTGATTCCCGAGTACGTGTTACTGGCCTGGAGTGGTAAAGTGTCCTACCATGGTGGATGGAACAAGGCTGCCCTCCCCAGAAACCTTTTGCAAAGGCTTTGGGAGCACATCCAGGAGAGGCGCGAATGCCAGGGCAAATTAATCATTAAACATGCTTGCTTTTAAACCATGTATAGTATTTAAAAGGTACACTCACCAGAGGTCCCTTCTCCGCCTGGCGGGTCCGGGAGGCACCCTTGGGTGGGTTCGGGGGGGGGTACTGGCTCCAGATCCAGGGTAAGAAACAGTTCCTGGCTGTCGGGAAAACCGGTTTCTCCGCTTGCTTGCTGTGAGCTATCTACAACCTCCTCCTCATCATCTTCCTCGTCCCCAAAACCTGCTTCCGTGTTGCCTCCATCTCCATTGAAGGAGTCAAACAACATGGCTGGTGTAGTGGTGGCTGAACCCCCTAAAATGGCATGCAGCTCATCATAGAAGCGGCATGTTTGGGCCTCTGACCCGGAGCGGCCGTTTGCCTCTCTGGTTTTCTGGTAGGCTTGCCTCAGCTCCTTAAATTTCACGTGGCACTGCTTCGGGTCCCTGTTATGGCCTCTGTCCTTCATGCCCTGGAAGATTTTGACAAAGGTTTTGGCATTTCGAAAACTGGAATGTAGTTCTGATAGCACGGATTCCTCTCCCCATACAGCGATCAGATCCCGTACCTCCCGTTTGGTCCATGCTGGAGTTCTTTTGTGATTCTGGGACTCCATCATGGTCACCTCTGCTGATGAGCTCTGCACTCGCCTGTCGCTTGCCACGCTGGCCAAAGAGGAAATTGAAATTCAAAAGTTCGCGGGCCTTTTCCTGACTACCTGGCCAGTGCATCTGAGTTGAGAGTGCTGTCCAGAGCGGTCACAATGGAGCACTCTGGGATAGCTCCCAGAGGCCAATACCGTCTAATTGTGTCCACAGTACCTGAAATTTGACCCGGCAAGGCCGATTTCAGCACTAATCCCTTTGTCAGTGGTGGAGTAAGGAAATCGATTTTAAGAGCCCTTTAAGTCGAAAAAAGGGCTTTGTCATGTGGATGGGTGCAGCGTTAAATTGATTTAACTCTGCTAAATTCGACCTCAACTCCTAGTGTAGACCAAGGCTCAGTCATCTTTATTATTATTATTTCATTTAATTTGCACTCATTCTATGTTATGTGCTTCCGAAGCAGAAGAAAATGCAAATCCTGACCTAATGCGCATGATGTATAAGGAGACAAAGGAATACCAAATTCAAACAAGTTTATCCGGGTGATGGTAGGCATAGGTAAATACTAAATGCCTTCTCCCCTTCATCCAGGATTTCTCTCTCTTATCTTCCCCTACTTGCCAATTCCCAGCTTCAGTTGTAGTGTACATATACCACTACCTCCCAATATTCGATCCACTCATTCCATATACAAGAGCAGGTCACTGATAAGCAAAATAAATGAAATGGGTAAGGAGTGAACTTAATCAGCTAGTTTATTCAGAATGTCTCCAAGTGACCCCGATCTTCATTTTATCCGAGCTTCCCCACTTCTTCTTTTTTGGTGGATCTTTTGTGGTTTTTGAAGAGAAGGGGACTGGCCGAAGTGGAATCGGAAGTTTTTCTTCCCTTTCTATTCCCTAGGCTAAGTACAATCAGATAGCTACAGAGCAAGTCTCCCTGTGCATCATCACCACCCTGATTTGGGATGGATAGTCCTTCTCTCTAGGGGTAGAGGAAGTTCAGTTTTTATTTCGCCTCAGTCCTGGGCAAAGACTGTGCCTATGTGATGGTGTGTGGTTTTTGTGAGGAGAACTCCTGTCCTCTGGGACTAAGCTGAGATCATCAAATTTGTTTTACTTGGGACCTTAAACTGAGCCTGATCCCAGGGTTCCTGAGGTGACAGATGAGTGCTTTATCCATTAAAGCACCTGCCCCTCACTTTCTTCCCCAAATCATCAGATTGGCCCCATTCCTGCAAACCATTCATATGCTGAAATCCCACCAATGTCAGTGGGAGCTCTGTGCCTGGAGAGCTTGCAGGATTAGGCCCATGATGTGTATACATTTTAGTGGTTGTGCCATTAAGCTCTAATATTTTTTCCCATTAAGATGTTTAATTGCCTAAAGTGTTTTTAATATTTTCCTTTCTTGCACTTAGCTGTCTTCCTGTAAGTTATTAGCCAGCATTGCTGCCTAGATGTCTCTTTACAAGAGTGGTGAAAAAATTCATAAATCTTTCTAACATTATGGGGGCTTGTAGTAAAAGTGCCTATAACTCTTAGACAGTTACTGATTTGGTGACCTCTTTTTTTTTTCTTTTTAACCAAGCCATTAGCTGGTTTCTTCCATCACCCTACTCATAAATCTTTTGTTTGGAACCAAATAGTAACATTTCTGTCCTCCTCATTTCATGTTAGTAGCTTGCTAGCAGTTTCTGGGCATCTTTCACATATGTATTGAATTTTCTAATTTAATTATTCCCTTTTTTATTTTTTCCAGCATACTCTCCCTCTTTTTTCAATTTGTTTGAGTAAATTATACGAGACACTACGGGGCAATTCTTAATGAGTGGTTATGTTCAGAAAAGCAACTATAAAAATTATATCTTGGGTTTTCCATGAGTGTTGTGCTCATCAATGTTTTCCATATCCACAGTGTTCCATATCCATATCCACATTTATCAGACAGAAGAGGATTATTCAGACTGCCAGCTCTGCTAGCGCAGCCTGGTACATGTAACTCAAGCAATGTTATTTTGGCCCTCTACAGTCTGACCAGCTATCACCAAAAAGTCTGACTAGCTATCACCAAAAATAAAGAAACTGGAACCAGAATTTAGCTGGCAATGTGGCTGATGAGACTTAAAGCATAGTACTATGCAAGCAGCTTTCTTTTTCACAGCTATTTTCCCCCTGGGCTACTGGAAACATTGGAAATGTATGAACTAAAGGCACATAGAATGGATTCATCAAAGGGCTAATGGGTACGTGTTAAGATTGTAACAAATTTCAAGCCATAGTTCAGTTAAAATTAAGCATGTGCTTAAGCCCTTTGCAAAATAAGCATGTGGTTATGTCCATCTCCATTCAGCAAAGCACTTAAACATGTTTAATTTTAAGCATTGGCTTAAGTCCTCTTAAGCATCTGCTGAAATGCTTTGCCATATGTGCTGGAACTAGAGGTGCTGTGGATGCTGCTGTAAATCCACTGGGTCACCTGCATTTTCCCCAAAGCATAGTGTTAATGAAAGTACAAATGTGGTCGGTATCACTGTAGCTAGTACATTAATACAGTGGATGAAGGGTATGAGCAATCCCAATATTAAACAACTTTTGGTTAATAGCAACATTTTTGCTGGGAGCCAATCCCGTCCCATTGACTTAAATGTTAATGGTCTTCAGATACTGGCAACAGCACACTGCTTATTGAGAACTTTCTTTGGACGAAAGGCCCTGGCCGCAGGCAGGATTGCAGGGCTGTAGCCCGGGAAGAAAGTGCCGGGAAGTGCCTGTCCTGGCTGCAGCCCTGCAAACCTGCCTGCAGCCAGGAACCTGCCACCCGCACAGGAGGTAATGGGCTGGGATGCTCACAATCCTGCCCAGCAAGGGGGCTGCCGGAGTTCTGTTGTGGTGGGTAAGGAGGGAAGGCTGCAGACAGAGCAGCCGTGGGGAGCAGGAAGTGGAGGCACTGGGGCCCTGAGGGGCTGCACTGGACCTTTCCCTGTACTCTCCAGGCTGCGCCCTGTGCTGGCACTGAGGGTGTAGGCTCAGCACATCCCAGCCCTGCCTTTCTTGGCTGCAGCCCCACAAACCTGCCTTTAGCAACCTCCAGGTAATAGCAACTTTTTGCTGGGAACCGAGAGGTTGCTAATAAGTGGCTTCCAGTGCATATATACAAAATATTTCAAATGGTAAAAAGCTAGAAGGAGCTATATTTCTTAACATTAGAATAGTCTCAAATTTCTACATCCCTCTGATAAATCAGGCCTGTAGGGAGCACATAACAGAAACGAGGTCTCATTTTTATAAAGTCTCACTCCAGGTCTCAAAGATACTTTCACATATTTAAGAATAAAGGATATTTTAAGACAAAGTCTTCAAAAAGTAGGGCTAAGCTGCGGACATGTGGTTTGATGGAAACATGACTTGTGAAAGGAGAAAGAGTAAAAACACAGTGTTGCCTGTTTTTGGATAAATATAGCAGGGTCCTGGATCCACCAAATTCATGCCCATCACAAAATGACTTTTGATTTTATATCCACCAAAGCTAGTTGGCCTTTATTTGCCTGCTCTGCTATTAGGGTTGCCAATTTTGGTTGGATATATTCCAGGAGGTTTCATCACATGACATAATCTTTAATTCCTGGAGACTCCAGGTCAGTCCTGGAGGGTTGGCAACCCTGTCTGCTATTCCCTTTGTGACTACCATTTCTAATCTTATATTATCATACCGTCTAACAAAGTATTTATAGAATTTCTTCAGTGCGAAAGAACTGAAAGCAGAATCATGACGTTTCTGTGGAAGTTCTGTACCACAAATTTCAACATATCAAAGGAGCAGCCTTGCAAGGGATGTGGAAAGGCTGAGGATTACATTAGCTACACTCATGCACAAATGAGAGGGCTCAATTTGTCCACCCTTGTTCACACTGAGTGATACCTTAGTCAGTGAGTAGTTCCACGGATTGATTTACCTCATTTTGCAGGTATTCTCTTCAGGTATGTTTACACTGCAATTAAAAAGCCGTGGCTGGCCAGTGTCAGCTGACTCAGGCTCAGGTGCGGTTTAACTGTGGTGTAAACATCTGGGCTGGGGCTGGAGCCCAGGCTCAAGGACCCTGTGTGGGAGGAGGGTCCTTGAGGTCGGGCTGTAACCTAAGCCTGAACATCCACACTGCAATTAAACAGAGCCAGAGCCTTAGCCTGAGCTCCGTGAGCCAGTCAGCTGGCCCATGCCAGCTGTGGGTGTCTAATTGAGGTGTAGTCATGCCCTTAATTTCACTGCAAATACAGAAGAGAATGGCACTACTCAGTATGCATAAGTGTGGTAGAAGTGGGCCCTGAATTATTAGGTCATTTATACAAGATTAATAATTTTTCTGCAAAGAATGGTTATTCCATCTTGCTGTACGAGTTAATTTGGCTCTGTATGAACATCTATTTGCTAATCATTATTTTATTATTATTAAAACCCAGTAGAGACCTCTTTAGAATTAAGAACTAGAGCCTCTGGGTTTAGTTTATAGTTTGGTTTCTCTGATAAGAGCTTAGAAGGAAGAAGTGGCAAGGACAGAAGCCAAACAATTACCTATCCTGGAGCGCAGAATCTGTGGTTTATGAAACAATATATTTCCACTGATCTACTTATCTCCTATCTACCTGTTACTCATTTTAGTACATATAATGCTCATGTCGGTTTTATTATCATCCTTCCTTGCCACTGATACCCAACTGTGCTATCACAGCCATTATTCTTTAAATATAATTTGATGCATAAAGCGTTTGTCATCACAGGGTTTTGTCTGGGTATTGTTGGAGCCTAGAGAAATCAAAAGAGTTTGTGAGTTTGTTAAACAGTTAGAACTTCCTGAAAGCACTTGTGTGTTAAATTATTAACAATGTCCTAATAGTCTAAGCATCCCCATCCCAAATATATTACTAGATTAGGACCAGTTTGTGACTAGCCCTGTGTGGGGGTGTGAGAATGTATGGAATCTCCCCTCTTTGTGCCGGTGAACAGGGAGGCAAGTCACAATTTCAGTCTTTGCGCTCACTGAGCACAAGGACTGCTCCACGCTGGTGGTGGTGTTGGTGGTAGCCTACCCAAAGAAGGAGAGGTGAGGTGTGAAGCCCAGTTCCCCCTTCACACCAGCTAGTGGAGCTGTGTGAGACAAAAGTGAGTTGTGTTTGCTGCTCCTTTTCAAAGGATGTAGCAAAGGGTGTTATGGCCTGCTCTCTCTCCCCAAGTAGCCCTTGGAGGCACTGAGCCTGTATTAGGTATAGGCCTGTCGGAGCCGTGCTTCCTGCTACGGGATTGTGGCTTTACATTCACAGTCTAGCCCATAGTTTTCAATAAAAGTAAGTGCAACTTGCAAAGGATCATTTAGGGTTGTTGTTTTTTTTTTCTGGGGAGTTGAGACCAGTATTGCAATCTGTGGGGCTACTCCACTGTACGAATCTTTGTCCAAAACCAGTGCCTATTTGATTTTTTTTTTAAAATCAAAGGCTTTATAAAAATAAGTTTGCTGAAAATAAATGACATTCATCACACTATTAACTCTAAAGAAATATTTTGTGGACATACGATGTTATATAATAAATGATGTGAATATTTAAATGTATTAATCTCCCCACCATATTCCCTTTGTAATTGCAAAAGAGCTATCTACAAATTTGTTTCTTATAATGGAAAATATGATCCAACCCCTTCACTATTTATTATTTAGCAACCATCATAAAAAATCATGCAGTCATTAATAATCTTGGAAGTGCTTGATATACCAAAGTGTGCAGCATTTGAATGCACATTACAGCTACCTTGAAATCTCTGTCACCAGTATCAATCACTGGATGCGCTGTCATTACTTAACACTGCCATAATTTGTATGCTGATTTGTTGATGCCAGAGCATGGCTATATGTGGAAAAATATTTTAATTGCATTTTAAGTGTGTGGTAGAGTTGCAGTTACGACTTAGCTGGAGAAAGGAAACCTGTCTAATTTCACAATGAAAACAGCTTTTATTTGTATTCTGTATAATCTAGGAAAGACTGCAGCTCTGCTAGTGGGTTCTGTGGTGATGACTGTATTACTGCTAGAGCTCCTGGTGCACTCAATTGCAGTGTAGACATACCCAAAGTGAAACTACATGTGTTGGGTATTATTAAGGTTCTACCAAAGTTTAAGCCCCAGTGCTCAGCTACTCTGGCGATAAGACCCTATCCTACAAACACTTGAATTCAGGTATAACTTTACTCACATGAGTAGGCTCATGTGAGAAAAGCTATGTATATGTGTAAGTGTTTGCCGGATAATAGTCACAATAGGGTTTTAGATCACAGTACAGGTTGTTGTCTATTTGCCTTCTCTAGTAACAGATTGCTAGTTTGTCTCTTATCCTGTTTTTTGCTTTATGGGACATAAAAGGACTGGCCAAGATTAGCATAACAATGCTACTAGTATTATAGAGGGAATGTACATTAGATTTTCAAAAGTAAGAAAGGGGAGTTGAGTGCCCAGCTCCCATTGACTTGAAAATCTACCTACAATAGTTAAATTTCAGTATTCAGGAGTTTATATCTTCACCAAGGCTATTTACTGTAGGCTGAAACTTGACACACAATGAGCAGTTTTTTTAAATCTATTAATAATATATATGAGAGATGTTGAAGTGATAACTATTTGATAATCTGCAAACTGTTGACATATATAAAAAAAAGTTAAATACAAAAACACATTAAATAGATATTGCGTAGAAAAATACTATGTTAAAAGAATGTTAACGTTGCAAAAGTAAGGACGCAAAAATTAGGAAATGCCAGAATTAAGGTTGCGTATGCACATCATTGAAATCCTGGGCTGAATACAAAATTATTTACTTCCTCATAGGCTTATCCAAAGGTAACCTTAATTCTGGCATTTCCTAACTTCTGAGTACTTGACATAGTAACCTTAATGTTCTTCTAATGTTGTTTTTTGGATACAATTTCGTAGGTTGTTTTTTGTTTTTGTTTTTTTAAAGCAAACTGAAAAATCAGAAATTCCATCTTGTGGAACCGCATTGGGTCATCAGCAGAGTTAGGACTTTTAGATCCACAGCACAGATCTCAGCCGTTTGAGCTAATGGTGAGCTCGTGGCAATGTGCTGTTATCCGCTAGGTGGACCAGCCACTAGGGCAGGATTGGCCTATGGATTTCACAACAGACAGCAGAGGAATGATATAACTCAGGAATGCTGGGTTCAATTCCAGGTTCTGCAGGGTGACTACTCTAGTAGTTATAATCCCTGCTACCCCGTCTTCTCGCAGTCTGACTCTGTCCTCCTCTGCTCCTGTCCATTCACATGCTCCATTGCTTCTGTCCACATCCACTCTCAATTCTTGTCTTTGTTTAATCCATCACCTATTTTGTATACCAACTTCTATTTCTGTCCCCTTCTGCTCTTATACCTGTCCTTGACTCCTATCATGGGTTTTCCCCCATTCCCATTCTTTATCATCTCCCCACCTCAGCTCCTGTCTCTTTCCCCTCCATTTCTATTTCCCCATCCATTCCTTAATTCTCTGTATTAGAGTCAGATTCCTTGCCCCTCCTCCACATTGCCTGGGCATCAGTGGTGGGGACATTGAGGACACAAGAGAGAGACACTCAGAACTGACAGTGGCCACCATCTGTCAGAATGAGCAAAGGCATGGAAAGGCTTACTCTCAGGCCCTGAAACCTATGTAAAAAGTATGTTTACTTGCTTTGTGGGAATGTGGGAATTATGCCTAGTACAGTCAGAATCTTCAGAGAATTTAGCTGCAAGCTTCTGACAGATCCCTCCAGTGCATGTACAAACTGAGACTTTTCACAAAAAGTTTATAACTTGGTCAAGTTTGGGTGGATTTTCACCAGAATAACAAAAGGCGCATCCTGACAGCAGTGGTCTCCATGCACCAAGGCATGGCAGTGCTAGAGCTTCTCAATGAAATGGTTTTAAGAATTTGTTTACGTGGGCAAAACAGTTGTAATTTTTCTAATGTTGTTCTTGGAAATGGATGAACTGTTTTGGTTGAAATTTAAACACACAAATTCAGCGTGAGGCGGACACTCATCTGAGAAAATTCCGGTCCCAGCGGTTAAAGTTTAATAAAGTTATAAGCCCTTGAAAATAGGCTCTCATAATGGAAAGTGTTAGGCAGCCATTAACAACATCTGAAGAAGACTGAGATCAATTGTTCTCCATGTCCACTGAAGGTAGGGCAAAAAGGAATGAATTTAATCTGCAGCAAGGGAGATTTAGGTTGGATAGTAGGAAAACCTTTCTAACTATAAGATGTTGCTATCAGCCTGTCCATAGGCATGATTCTTCTCATTCATGCCATTATAAATTGAAAGTAATTCCACTGAAATTGGGGGGAGGGAGGATCACATTAGTGTTGAATTGTTGTGAAATGAGAATCAGGTCTTTATTATGCAGTTTGTAAACGTACTCTGTCTCTTTCTCCCAAAAAGGATCATAAATACAGTTTAGTTTCAATTCTATATCCTCTGGGCCAGTGCTCTCCAAAGTGCACAAATTGATAACTGTCTTGTTGAGCCTCAGAATTGAAAAAGTTTCGTATAAAAATAAATGAAAGCCTCAGAAACAGAATTTTAATACTCTCACCTACACAGTGGGGTGCCCTAAAATAGGAAGTGTATTAGCAAGAGACGGAGTGTGCACACATATTGATGTTCGTAAGAAAAGTATTTTCCCAAGCTAGGGATGATTTCATAGTTCACAAGTGGTAGGATGAAGTAAAGCCACAAGTGGGTTTGCATAAAGTCATCTCTCCCTAAAGAACTATGAGTGAAAATACTGATGATTAAAGAGAAGGAGAAAATGTTGTTTGACATTTCCTGGTTGATGTAAATATTTTCAGGGATAGGAGGAAAATGAATGATAATGTTTGATGAAGATTATATGCAGTAAGATTGTGATTTGAAACAGCATCTGCCCTGTTTGTTAATGTTTCAGCACCTGGTGGTATAGTGATTTTTGCTTTTGCCATCCCTGTATGAATCTAGTGTGCTACTGCTTCCAGAAACATGTTAAATCCTTCTCCCTCTGACCTCAGGGAGAAGTGTAGGTCCCATCTTAGCCCTAATGCTTTTTGCATAAATACATCTTATTGTGAAATGCTAACTTTCATATATACATATGATAAGGCCTGTTTCAAAGGGTTATAAGGAATAGCCAGCATGAATTTGTGAAGAACAAATCAGGCCAAACCAACCTCATTTCCCTCTTTGTCAGCGTTACTGGCCTCGTGGATAATGGGGAAGAAGTAGATGTGATGTTTTTGGTTTTAGTAAGGCCTTTGACACAGTTGCATATGACATTCTCATAAGCAAATTAGGGAAATATGGTCTAGATGAAATTACTATAAGGTGGGGTGCACAACTGGTTGAAAGACCATACTCAGGCTAGTTGTCGATGGTTCACTGTCAAACTGAGAGGGTGTAGCTAGTGAGGTCCTACAAAGGTCAGTCTTGGGTCTGGTACTATCCAATATTTTTATTAATGACTTGAGTAATGGAGTGGAGAGTATGCTTATAAAACTTGTGGATGACACCAAGCAGGGAGGGGTTGAAAGCACTTTGGGGGATAGGATTAGAATGCAAAATAACCTTGACAAATTGGAGAATTGGTCTGAATCCAACAAGATGAAATTAAATAAAGCAAGTGCTAAGTACTTCACTTAAGAAGGAAAAATCAAAAACACAACTACAAAATGTGGAATAACTGACTAGGGTAGTATTGCTGAAAAGGATCTGGGGATTATAGCGGATCACAAATTGAATATGAGTCAACAATGGGATGCAATTGCAAAAAAAAAAGCTAATATCATTCTGGGGTATATTAATAGAAATGTTGTCTGTAAGATACAGGAGGTAATTGTCCCACCCTACTTGGTATGGGTGAGGCCTTGGCTGGAGTATTGTATACAATTCTGGGTGCCATACTTTAAGAAAGAGATGGACAAATTGGAGAGAATCCAGAAGAAAGCAACAAAAATGGTAAAAATCTTAGAATACCTGACCTGTGAGGGATGGTTAAAACAACTGGGTATGTTTAGTCGTGAGAAAAGAAGACAGAGGGGGAGCTGATAAGTCTTCATAAAAGCCCTTAACACACCTGAAGAAGACTGAGATCAATTGTTCTCCATGTCCACTGAAGGTAGGACAAAAAGGAATGAATTTAATCTGCAGCAAGGGAGATTTAGGTTAGATATTAGTAAAAACTTTCTAACTATAAGGGTAGTTAAGCTCTGGAACAGGCTTCCAAGGAAGGCTGTGAAATCCCCATCATTGGGGATTTTTAAGAACAGGTTGGACAAACACCTGTCAGGGATGGTCTAGGTTTACTTGGTCTTGCCTCAGCTCAGGGGGCTGGACTTGGTGACTTCTCAAGGTCCCTTCCAGCCCCACATTTCTATGGTTATGTGAAAGCTTCATGACTCTAAAATCTCTTTTACGCACTCAGTAGGGCTGTTTCTGACTGCAGCTGAAAATTCAGTTGTAAAAAGAGCCATAAGTACTTAATAAAAGGGCACACAGTAGAACTCTAAAGAAGACAGGAGAAAAATTGCATATGCTTTTCTTCCTCCTCCAAGTACACCTAACCAAAGTCAAAATAACCATCACATCTGTAAGAATGATTGATATGAACCTGAGTTTTGAATGGAAGGCCATCTTAGAGTGTAGTGGTTTTAGGACGTGACCCAACACTCCATTTACTTCAATAGGCATTGGATGTGGTCCTTAAGTGGTACTGTCATTTTCAGCAGTTGAAAAGAGTTACTACCACATTAGCAAATTCTACTAGATTACTTCAGGGTTCTTGAAAGCTTGTCTTTCTCACCTACAGAAGTTGATCCAATAAAAGATATTACCTCACTGACCTTGTCTCTTTACTAGGTTACTTTGAAAGACAGGCCACTGAATCTATGGAACCTCCACACGTTATTTGGCGAGTAATCCCCTTTATTCACAGAAAGTAATAGTTGAAGATGAGCATGAATTTGACCAAACTACATGCAAGATAGGTGTAGAATAAAGACAAGTTACAAGCAGTCACCAAAACTTATGTATTTTTTCCATGCTGTTTAAAAGTGGAAATTTCATTAGCAAAAACACTAATAGTAGCTAAAATAGTAATAGCTAGCATTTGAATATATTTGATTATGCTGTACAGTAGCTGATTGTACCATACTCATCTAAAACAATTACATGATACAATATTTGCCATATTATTTATAACATTCAATTTATAAAATTTGAAGACTGTAATGAAGCCATGGGGTAGCTAGTTATTTCTGTAGGTGAGTTTATACAGCAGTCACCATCAGGGTCAACATTTTCCTTCAGTTACCACACAATGGTAACTTAGGTAACTCTGTTATTCCTTTACATTTGGAATAGTACATAACTGGAATCTCAGACACTAATGTGGGGGGGTGCCAAGGGGCCGGGACACTACCTGCCCTCCGATGAACAAGGAGTTAACCTCAGTGCCACTTCATTCTCCCACTTCTCAGGAGAAAGACTATTAGAAGAATGTGTTTGAGAGGCAGACTAGAGAAGTGCCCTTGAGAAAACTGAACTTCATACTCAGGGGCCAAAGGACTGGCGTGAACCTTAAGCTGTTTTTTTTCTATTTATTTTATTGTGTGTTAACTTATTTTGCTTTCTGTAATCAACTTTGTCCTTTGAGAAAAGACTAGCTGTGTTTTTTTTTCTGCTGAATGATTCCACTAGATGGTAAATGTTGAATTGTTGAGGGTGCCCTGGAAATGTGTGCGTCATTTGCCCTGAAAGAGAGCTTAATATTTCAGAGGTCCGGAGCTATAATAGAATCTTGCCTCAGGCAAGTGATATATCTTTTGGCTTTAAATGTGATGTCATCATTTTACTGATTTCAGCTTGTGCATCAGTGGTGTTTATTGCAAATATGACAAAAAAAAGTAAGTGTATCTCACTAATAACCAGAACGTACATTAGCAGTATAGTACTTTGGAGGGAGGTGCTGTTTTTCTCATGACACGCTGGCATGTTTTGGAAAGAGTTGGTAGAACCTTTGTATCTAGGCCAACGTATTCTCTCTGAACCAAATAAATTCAAAGTCTCAAGGCTCTATGGACCGCACCCTGTACCCATTCAAGTTAACAGTAAGACTCCCATTGACTTAAATTACAACAGGATTGCACTCTCTTTGAGCTAATTTTGAGCGTATAATAGCTGCCATGCTGGTATTTGCTAAAAGAGTCACACTAGTGGCAATGTTTTACTCCTTCTTTTGAAAAGCTTTTGACGTGCCTTGACTGTAAAACATGCAAAATGCACATCATGCCCTATTCTTTCTTAAATTATACTAGCGCTCCTAAGGAATCACGCATGAAAAATTCAGGCAGAATTAAGCATTCAAAAATTTTGTAATACCTAAACTACCTTTCAGGCGTTGAAGCCATCTCATATTTAGTGTTCATAACTTTAAAATTACAGGACTGGGTTACTTTAAATGCAGGTTAAATTTTAGACCTCCTTGTGCTCTATGAAATAAATTGGAGTAAAAATTGCAGATTTCAGGCACTGTTGAGCCATCTGCAGGCAATATGTGTGATCAGAATATATGGCGAGGAGGGCATTTTTTTCCCCTCATGCCGTCATAATTCAGAAGCAACTCAGCCATTTTTCTTAAACTTTCCAAGCATTCAAATCCACCTAAAGGTACTAGTTTGTATCTAGCAACTGAAATAGAAAGTTATAATGGAAGTTGGAACTCAACCAAATTGCACTACAATATACACACTCAGTATACATAAATACTATTAAAAAGAACACAGTGAGTCATCTGGGGCACAGTTTTGTGAAAAGTTCATCCGACATTTATTTATTTTAGAAGAAAATTCAACAAACTTTAAATTTCCTGAAGTACATATACTCACAAGGTATGTCTAGACATAAAAACCTGTGCAGGAGCTAGCCTGCAGGAGCTAGCCTGAATCCAGCCAGTGAGAGTAACGATAGCAGTGAAGACAGTGTAGTGCGGGCTTTAGAAGGGACTAGTGAGCCAAGTACTTCCCCAGGATTTGGCCCAGGCAGGTGGCCCAGCTGTACTGAAGCCTGAGTAGTGCTCTCTCCACTGCTATTGTTATCAGCACTAGCTGGGTTCAAGCTAGTTCAGATAGATTAGCCCGAGCACAGCTTTTGCTGGGTAAACATGCCCACAATGCGATGTTCTGGAATCATTTGAGAGAACTTCAGTAGGAAAGAGACACAGGCATCTTTTGTTAGTGTCTGGCTAAATATGAAAATACTATTGTTTAGCTCTGTGGTTTTAATATAGGTGCCAGTCCTTCAACTGGATCCATGCAGGATCTCTGTGCCCATGCAGAACCCCATTAACTTTGATGGCCCATATGAGTCTATCTGCAAAACTCAGATTATATGCTGGGGCCCACAGTCTGTTGAATATCTACAAAATAACTGCATGTCCTTTGACCGTAGCTTTGTCTCCATAATCCTATTACCACAACTGTGGAGTTAAGCCAGTGCATCAAGAAAAAGAATGTATCCTTTAGTTCATCATATTAAAAATACATCAAGTAAGAGTGAATTGTGCAGTGGATAAAGGTCTTTTGGTAATGTACTTTTGTGCTTGGAACTAGTCTCACTTGGTAATGTACAGCTTTTGTGAGCAATGTACATTGCTGATAAATTTTAATAGCCAAAGATGGAGTAAAGACCTGAGGTTGTTCCTGCATGCATGTCACCATCTCTCTGAGGTTACAGATTGATTTCACAGTGATTGAAGATATAAATAACAGGCACTTACAGGCATTATATTTCTTTAAAAAATACTTTGAGTAGGTAACATTAAAACCCAGTTTTTCAAAATTGGAATACTTCCATCTAGTAATCCCTTTGTAATCTCTCTGTCTGGATGCAACAGCATTGCTGTGTGAATGAGGAGGTCTGTTTTATCCTTACAAGAAAATGGAGAAATCTTGATTCTCCTGAAAAGCCAAACCATTTAAAGGAGTGTAGTGATTGTAGCAACTCCCTTAGTACTTGTATTTATTTTTACTAGGAGAAATCATTTAATAAAACAGTCACTACTAATGTAGTTGCTGAGTTCTTGTACAGCTCCATGTGTGGGGGTTACTATAGATGAGGGAGAATCCTGATTTAGCCCCCAGTGGCAGGGGTAGGACATGAAGTGCACGGTATCTGGGGTGTGCTCAGGTCAGGGGATGCTGGAAGATGTGTGGGGGTGCTGGGATGGATGAATACTTAGGTGCTGGAGGGGGAAGGTGAGTGCTGAGCAGTGAGTTCTAGGAGAGTAGCTGGATGCCTGGGGGTGCTGTCTTGGTTTGTAGGTGAGGAAAATCTGGGTGGGGAGCATCTGAGGAAAGTAGCTGAGAAAGCTAGGGCCAGTATTGGTCTGCTCACGACCTGTCATTACAGCTGCTGTCTCCTCCTGATTGCATCTGAGATCCTGCAGGGGGAGCAATGAAGGGGGTGGCAGAGGAACTGCCTGTGGAGTTGATGCCCCAGCAGTTCTGGTGGTTGGGAGGTGGCACTCCAGTTCATCCTTGTAGCTCAGCTAGACCATTCAAATCCAAATCCAGCTGGGCTCTAGGAATACGACAGGGCTGCTCATCATGTGAGATACATTACACCTGTCAGCCCTGCACTGAAAGATGAGTTTGGTTAGCTCTCTAATCAGTACTGTATATGCAATCTTGCAGGTTGTGACGTTGAAGAAGGGGGGTTATCTACAGTCTGGTGATGAGTTGTTAGCAAATAGGAAAAATACATGTGCCAGATTCTGTCACTCTTATTCCATGGAGTAGTACCTTACTCTCTGAGCAGTCCAGTCTGTCCTAGTCAACACACTAAAAAGAATAGCAGAATCTGGTCCTATATATTATTGTTTGATAGAATTCATTTTTTATTTTTGGAAACAGGCTTATATTGCATTTAGAACACTTCCTTTTCATCCCCTCTAAGATGAGAAACGACATCATAAACCCCTTCTGATTGTTCCCAGTGTTTACAATATAAATAGTCTCTTGTGATCTCTTTAATGGATTAATTGGATCTCATTTGTGGACCACAGTAATGTCACTCTTGCTCAGATTTCTCAGTACACTAATGGAACACTCTTTTATGCTACTATTTTGGGTTTTCTCATTTTATTTTTTTAACTCACTGCATGCAATGCCTTTGTGCATGTCTCTTTTACACGAGGGCCCCTGCTTTCAACAGGGAGAAACATTGTTGCCAACTTTCATTATTTTATCATGAGTTTCATGATACTCATTTTTTCTTACTTCCTCAGCTCCTAGAGTCCTATGATTACATCAGCATTCCAGCTTTCATTTAAAAATCAGCGTAAGTATTTAGCCCTCATGGTTGTCAAGAAAAGCTTGAAAATGGGAGACCTAAAAGCTCAAAACCCCACAAGCTAATAAAAAGAACCCCACATTTTATTATTATTTTTTTAATTTCCAGGTTTATTTTACCATGTTTCGTGGTTTTGGGAGGGCCTCACTCATGACTTTCAAATGCTTGGGATTAGCTGTATTGAGGAGACCACGCGTACAGAATGTGCCAATAGGGTTGTATGAGCTTTGCTAGACGTTTTATATTGCTCTCATATATTGTGAGACTACACTAGGTAAATGCTTCTATAAAATACACTATAATACTGAATAAAAGAAGACCTCTAAATCCTATGCTTTGGTATGTTTATATAGAAAGACTATATCCTCCATGACAAGTAATCCAAAAATATATTGTCAGTGTCCTGGCAAATAGGCAAGATTTGGCAGATGGTGTGCCTAAACACAGATTTCAGATATGGACAGAGGGAATCCTCTATATCATAGGAATGGGTGAAACAGTTGTTTTAAATAAGTGACCTGAACCAAAACTTTTCAGTTCTAAAAGTTTATCTTCTCTTTTAAATATGCTTTTCATGTTTGCGCACTTTTGCACTGTCTACTTCTATCTGGAGCAGAAATGGAAAAGGCAAAAGACTATGAGACAGCTTGTTCAGCCTGGGTATTTTTGGCTCATCTGAATCAGAAACTGAGAAGAAAACCTTTTTTCATTAGATTTCCAGTCCAATATTACAGACTTTACACCTGCCAGTTGTCCCATTTTGGCCATTCCCCCGCACCCCAGATCCAGTGTTAACACTCCTTGTCAAAGTCTTGGCAACACTCTTAACTGACGTTTTCAATTGGTCTCACCAATAAAGGACTGTGTTAATAAAAGAAAACTGAGCCTTTTTTGCAAATGAGTCAACTATGAGTTACTGACCTATGTAATGTGGAGAAAATATTAGTTGGTAGTTCTGAGGTTAATATCATCAAAAGATCAGTCTTGGGCTCTCTGATGTTTTTCTATTTGTCAAAATATTTTAATTGTTAATTGTCTGCATTGCTATGCCCTTTAATTTCTTTTTGATTAATGGAATATTAAATAGATGCCTGCATTCCTCACATTAGTTGCTGTCTCTATGGAGACTTCTTTTGAATATCATTTGGGAAAAGGCGTCAACAGTGGAGTTTAATGAAAATGAATAAGCAAAAATAATGCTCATTACTTTGAGATATTTAAACAATAACACAGATGTCTTCTCTTTATCACATTTATTCAGTGTAATTACATTGAGTACTTGAGATTTCAGGCTTCTGTTAGGGCTGTATTCATAAAACAAAAACGATCTGATGTATGCAGGTCCTGATTCCCATTATATAATCACACAGCAGAGAGTGTGCAACTTATTCCTGTTTTAACAAAAGAACACTTGGTTTATGTTTTGGGATTAGTCCAATCCCTACCACAGATTTACATGTCAAATGCATGAGTGTTTGACTTTCCAAATAGATACCCATTTAACAAAATATTTCATGTGAGATTCTAATCAGTTCTGAAGATACACATTCTTAATTTTCTTATGTTCATTGGCAATGATGGAAGAAAGCTAGGATGAACAGGATAGATCCAACATTTTCAAACTTGGGCACTTAAAGTTTAGGCACCTGAATTCACAGTTCATAGAATCATAGAATATCAGGGTTGGAAGGGACCTCAGGAGGTCATCTAGTCCAACCCCCTGCTCAAAGCAGGACCGATCCCCGACTAAATCATCCTAGCCAAGGCTTTGTCAAGCCTGACCTTAAAAACTTCTAGGGAATGAGATTCCACCACCTCCCTAGGTAACGCATTCCAGTGTTTCACCACCCTCCTAGTGAAAAAGTTTTTACTAATATCCAACCTAAATCTCCCCCACTGCAACTTGAGACCATTACTCCTTGTCCTGTCATCTGCTACCACTGAGAACAGTCTAGAGCCATCCTCTTTGGAACCCCCTTTCAGGTAGTTGAAAGCAGCTATCAAATCCCCCCTCATTCTTCTCTTCTGAAGACTAAACATCCCCAGTTCCCTCAGCCTCTCCTCATAAGTCATGTGTTCCAGTCCCCTAATCATTTTTGTTGCCCTCCGCTGGACTCTTTCCAATTTTTCCACATCCTTCTTGTAGTGTGGGGCCCAAAAATGGACATAGTACTCCAGATGAGGCCTCACCAATGTCGAATAAAGGGAAACAATCACGATCACGTCCCTCGATCTGCTGGTAATGCCACTACTTATACATCCCAAAATGCCATTCGCCTTCTTGGCAACAAGGGCACACTGTTGAATCATATCCAGCTTCTCGTCCACTGTAACCCCTAGGTCCTTTTCTGCAAAACTGCTGCCGAGCCATTCGGTCCCCAGTCTGTAGCGGTGCATGGGATTCTTCCATCCTAAGTGCAGGACTCTGCACTTGTCCTTGTTGAAACTCATCAGATTTCTTTTGGCCCAATCCTCCAATTTGTCTAGGTCCCTCTGTATCCTATCCCTTCCCTCCAGCGTATCTACCACTCCTCCCAGTTTGGTGTCATCTGCAAACTTGCTGAGGGTGCAATCCACACCATCCTCCAGATCATTTATGAAGATATTGAACAAAACCGGCCGCAGGACCGACCCCTGGGGCACTCCACTTGTCTACTTGGCAGCCGGTATCATGGAGCCATTGATCACTACCCGTTGAGCCTGACAATCTAGCCAGCTTTCTATCCACCTTATAGTCCATTCATCCAGCCCATACTTCTTTAACTTGCTGGCAAGAATACTGTGGGAGACCGTGTCAAAAGCTTTGCTAAAGTCAAGGAACAACACGTCCACCACTTACCCCTCACCCACAGAGCCAGTTATCTCGTCATAGAAGGCAATTAGATTAGTCAGGCATGACTTGCCCTTGGTGAATCCATGCTGACTATTCCTGATCACTTTCCTCTCTTCTAAGTGCTTCAGAATTGATTCCTTGAGGACCTGCTCCATGATTTTTCCAGGGACTGAGGTGAGGCTGACTGGCCTGTAGTTCCCAGGATCCTCCTTCTTCCCTTTTTTAAAAATGGGCACTACATTAGCCTTTTTCCAGTCATCTGGGACCTCCCCCGATCACCATGAGTTTTCGAAGATAATGGCCAATGGCTCTGCAATCACATCCGCCAACTCCTTTAGCACTCTCGGATGCAACGCATCCGGCCCCAGGGACTTGTGCTCATCCAGTTTTACATGACCAGTTGGACATGTGAATATGTGATCTGGTTTTCATAGATACTGAGCATCTATAGCTCCCATTCAGTTAAAAAAACCCTGCAGTTTTTCAGTGCCTATGAATATGGACCACTTATTTTGGTGCTTGTCCCAAGGCTCCCAGCTTTCAAAGTTTTGGCCTAAATAAAATGTGTATTTTATCATAACACACTAGTATTGGGTTAAATTTAAAAAGAAAAAAAAACCTGTTCTATGTCTCCTTTTTTGGTTTTTGCCTCCCTCTCCTTTCCCTGATGCTGCATACCATGATGTTTGTTTCCTTGTGTCTTTTCAGTATCTATTTCCCAAACATGTTTTTTTTGTATTTTTATTATTTTTTTTTAAAAAGTCATTTTCCTTTTTGTCTAAGACCATTCTCTCTCTCTCTCTCTCGCTCTCAAAATCCTTTCTTTATAAGAAACTTGTCTTTATTCTGGTTCCCTCTTCATTTTACCATTCTTCCCCACCCCCCTAGCATACTTCCACCTTCAGTATTTTCTCTCTATTTGCCTGTCCAATCAACCTCTTTCCTCCTTTCCCATCACCTCTTCTTCCCCTTCCTTTCAAACTTCTTGCCAAGTATTTCCTTACTCCTGTTGTCCTCACCTATTTGCTCTATTCCCCCAATTATCATTCAGCAACGTGCTCTGTTTCTGTCTCGGACTTACTGACCTCCATTTCACGCTTTCCGGCATACTTTGTCCCATATGCCGCAGTTCCTTTGACCAATCCAAGTGCTTTATCTCTCCAAAGGTCCTCTTTTCTCTTCCCAAAATCTTCTTCCCCATGGATGCTCTATGACACTTTCCCACTTCCTTCGGATCATTATCACTGTTATTGATAGTTTATTAATTATTTAGTTTGGGTCTTCACTACATGGTCATTTTTGCAATAAAATGTCATCTTGGTACCAGTCTGGGTGAGGGAATCCTTTAGCTTTACAGTACTTTGGCTGTTGCTTTTACTTTGTTTCACTGAAGTTGTCCATAAGAAATACTTTAGTATGCAAAGAGGCAAGCACATATAAATATAAAAACCAGATTAATATGATGAAAATAAATGATTAAAGGATATTGTGTGATGTTTGTGCTTCTAGATCAGTGATTCTCAAACTGTCGGTCGGGACCCCAAAGTGGGCTGCGACCCCATTTTAATGGGGTTGCCAGGGCTGGCTTAGACTTGCTGGGGTCTGGGGCTGAAGTCCCAGTACCCGGGGCCAAAGCTAAAGCCTGAGGGCTTCAGCCCTGGGCATCGGGGCTCAGGTTTCAGGCCCCCTGCTTGGGGCTGTATCCCTTGGGCTTAAGCTTTGGCCCCCCTGGCTGGGTCCGTGGGGCTTGGGCTTTGGCCCCACACCCAGGGCAGTGGGGCTCAGGCAAGCTCAGGCTTCGGTCCCCCCTCCTAGGGTCATGTAGTAATTTTTATTGTCCGAAGGGGATCACGGTTCAACGAACTTTGAGAACCGCTGTTCTAGATGAAAATATTTAAATATTTTTTCTAAAGCATGTGTGTGAGTTATGTGTTTACTGTTTCAAGAGAATCTGAGTGATTTCCGTAAATGGAATTAAAGAGCAAAGACCAAAGAAAGAGCTTTTAAAAGTGTGTGGATCTCTGTAAATGTACCATTGGTATCTATGGTACTTACAAGGCATCTGTTACCAAAGTATCTCCATTTTTCACAGTTTTAACTATATTTATCCTTTCAATACTGCTGTGTGAGTAGGTAAGTGCTATTGTCCCCATTTTACAGGTGGGGAATTGAGGCACAGAGAAGCTAACAGTATTTAGGCACCTAAAGATGTAGATAGGTGCTCAGAGGCATTGAAAACAATTTCTAACTCCCATTGGGAGTTATGTGCCTAGGCACTTTTGACAATCCTACTAGATACCTATCTGCATCTTTAGGTGTCTAAATACCTTGGAAAATCTGGCCCTAAGAGACTAGCTCAAGGTCACACAGGAAGGCTCTGATAGAGATGGGACTTGAACTCAGGTCTCTGGCTAGTGTCCCAACTACTGGACAATCCTTCTCTCCACTGAGTATAGTTACAGTATGTGCTGTTGGTTGATGAGCTTGTTCAGTCTGTATCTTTTCACTTTACTTTGACCCAAATGAGGTGTATTAGGGATGAAGTTAGGATGTGATTGAGGCACATAGCTAGACTTCTGGAAACACTGTGTGAGCTTGACTTTAAGCTTCTAGGCTGAGTTTGTAAGTCTGGGAGGTAAACAAAATAAAACTTTTTATTTGCAAATTGATCTAACTCACCTTTGCACGAATTGGCTTCAGATTTATTGCTAAATCAGTTATTCTGGAGGACAGAAGGAAGAGAAGAATAATCAAGAATATGAAGTTAGAAAGAGTTGTGTATTTTCCAAACTACCAGCAAATTAAGATATATGAATAACTTGAATTATTTATTCATGAAGGACAGTTAATCATAAAGGACAGCAAACTCCAAAGTTTAATGACCGTCTGTACAGAATCACTTCAACCACCACTGAAACTATTTAGCTTCCTGAGGAGTGGAGTGAAACAGTTGTTTAGAGTGAAGGAGATATTTTAGGTAGCAGAATTCTTACAAATAATGCTATGGAGTCTTCATGGCTGCATATGATCAGTACTTCAGTTTTCCATCTTGTCTGAAGTACAGTAATTCAAAATGAATCAATAAGAAAGTGGAATCAGTTTATATTGTAGCTTAAAATAACCAGAATCTATCTGTTTAATATGGTGCATTACTCAGTGCATTTCATCTACCACACTGGTACTCGAAACAGAAGAAATGTTTACAATATACAGAAAGAGGAGCAGTGTAATAACCAAACTCATCGAGGGAGACAGAGGTACAAATCTGAGTCTTACAAAACACCCAAGGTTTTAGTTATATTACTGATTTCAGAGATTCTCCGTGTACTTACAATAAGGAACAATGTTAGAATTATAGTTTAATTTTTGTGTGCCCACTCTACCTAATAGAAAAAATATGAACAAAATACATTTACACAAATATTAATTTAAATAATTGGAACATTACTGTTGAATACAGCTTAGATATTTTTTGTTCATGGTTGCAGAAAGGGTGTCTGACAAAATAAAATGATGACACAATTTTTTTTTAGAAAGGAAGCTATGACTTGATTTCACTTTCATTGTACTCTTCAGTTGGAAGGATCAGCTCCCTCAGTGTTATCAACACTTTAAAAAATCATACATTTAAAAAGAATTCCATGCTGTCTTTACGGAATGTGGCTGAGTTTATGTTAATTGTCATACGCCAGCATGAGTTCCACATTATCTACCTGACAAGGCCTCTGTGTGTGTGTGTGTGTGTGTGTATATATAATAAAATACAATAGGTCATATGTCAATGCTCAGTGTTTGGAGTTTATTCATGGCAATTTGTAGCAAGCCATCTATCCCCCAAATATTGAACGGAATATATGTACATTTTTTTCCAGCGTAATGAACTCCAACTGAACCCACTTTGCAATGTTCAAATTGACCTCTGAGTAAGGATTAGTGAATGTGGTAACATTATTCAGGCTAACTGTCAGAATGCCAAATAAACTCCCTATCAATCAAGCTAACAGAGTTAAAAGGAAGCAGGGGCAATATGGGCAAGTGCCCATTTAGGAAAGTAATCTAAACTCACACTGTACTGTTTTGTTGGCAGAGCTATAATAAGAAAAAAACAGCAAACTCATACTTTGAAGTAAAATATCAGGGTCCTTCTTAGCAATGGTACTGTAAGAGAAGCCAACCAAGTAGACTGTTTTGTTAGTTATGCCTGTCAAACTGGGCTACCCAAGACCCATCATTGTAGTATCTGCGTGGAGTAGAGGCTTAAGATGCATTATCTCAGTCTGAACAGAAGCCATCTTCTCTGATTCTCTTTCAGCAGTCCTAGTTCTAGAGATCAGAATAGGTGGGGGAAGTCTAGTGATGAATGAAAGATGCCAGTCCTCCTTGTATTGTTCTTTTAATTGGAAGAAGAGCTTCACAAAATTTTAGATCTGTTCTGTACGTGCCAGCCAGGACTCCAAACACTTCTAAGGTAAAAAGAAAAGGAGTACTTTTGGCACCTTAGAGATTAACAATGCTCAAATAAATTTGTTAGTTTGCCACAAGTACTCCTTTTCTTTTTGTGGACACAGACTAACACGGCTGCTACTCTGAAACTTTTAAGGTAATTAATTAGATGGATTTCATCCTTTTTCCCTGTTCTTAAATGATCAGTGGACAGGTTTTGATTTTGACCTATATGATCATTATTCATAATTTGTTGAAAGATTTATGTGAATCTGTATTAGTCTATGAATATGCTTGGGAATTACTCACCACAATACAGCTTTGAGTATTTGCTAGTTGTAATTTGCTGTTTGATCCCTGAAGTCACATGTGGTTATTTTTGCTCCCCAGTTGGATGTCTGCCAAATCTGAAAAAAGCTTTCAAGATGGCCACAAAACCCTCTCTGGTTCAATTACTCATACACATACGTATTCACCTCAGTGTCGGCAATCCTTATCCGTTCTGCAGACACCCAAGAGAATAATATTTTTTCTCACCTAAACTAGAAGAGACTAAAAGAGGTCAAAAGGTAATATTTATGTGATCATGAATCCTTTCTAGATTTTGCAGGATTTGCCTAGCTCTAGTAAGCTGTGACAAAATAGCATCTCAGCGGAGAATAAGAAGGTACTTTACAGACAGCTTTTATGCAGGGGATGGGAGAGTGTTTTGGTCCATTTATCAAAACATTTGCAGTTTTCATTTCAAGGCAAAAATAAATAATTGAGAAGAGAAAATAATACATCTGGATCTACTGGGCTATTTAGTTAATAAAAAGGCAAATAAAGGAAATGCTGTGGGCCTGCTGACTTGTGCCCCATCTTGTTAACAAAGATCATTCTGCCTTTGGCAAGTCATTGCTAGACAGATCTATATAATTTCTTGTTGTTTTGAACAAGTGTGTTAAAGTCTAGCACATTTATTTTTTCCCCTGGCTTCTCAGGGAAATTCCTGTGGATTTTCCGAGGAGCCTGTTTCTAATTCAGATTCCTCTATGACTGAAAACAGAGGCAGGTAACTTTTTTTCTTTTTGAATGTTGCTCAGAGATTATTAAAGGCTCCTCTCATTTTCATCAGTTTTACATACATCAATTAAGTTATTACTGATTCTCACTAAGTGAGAGGAGAGTCAGGCCCTAAGAATATAATGTTTTAAAGTTGGAGAGAGGCATGATTTGGTGATTTAAACATAGATCTTGAATCCAAGGACTTTAGTTCTAATAATAGCTTTCATGCTGCCACATTCTATGGCCTGAGGCAAGTCCCTAATCTCTTTACCACCATTTCTCCTTTTGTAAAATGGGATTAATGATACGAATGTACCTATCTAATTTTCAGAGGTGCTGTGAAGATTAATGTGTCTAAAGCACTTAGAAGATTTTAAAAAGTAATAAATATTATTATTATTAAAGTATTATGACCCATGCCCTTCACTTGGGTTGGGTTGTCAATGGGGTTTGAAACTGGGACTGTCCTTGTTAAAAACATGGGTTTCAACCAGTGGAGCATTAAGGGGGTCACTCCTTCTGCTGATAGCTATAGTAGAATCTTATCCTCTTCTGAGAACTCCCCACTAGCGGTTTCCAAAAAGGACCATTTCATTGCTTGCCATAGATCTTTACCTATTGTCATGATGATACTTGTGGCCTGGATCCTCAAAGGTACTTAGGCTACTGACTTCCATTGAAATCAATACCTAAACACCTTTGAGGTAGGGTAACCACTTTTTCAAAAAGCAGAAGCAGGACATGTGCAGGAGCCATGCCACCTTCATGGCCTTGCCCCTACCCCACCTCTCCCCCTTGAGGCCCTGTCCCCTGGCCAGGTTGGAAGATGGGCCCGGGCTGTGGTAAGAGCCACCTGGGGTGCCCCAGACCCTTGACCTGCCCTGGGTGGAGGCCTGGGGGCCCAAGAGCAGTCTCCATCCCCCAGGGAGCGCTGCCCAGGGCAGGTGGAAAGTCTGGGCTCCCTGGGCAGGACCTTGGGGGAGAAGAGGAGCAGGGACTGGGGCCTTGTGGGAAGAGGTTGGTGTCACCTCTGAGCCTCAGGCAGGTGTGGAGCGGCTCTGCAGGGAATCTGGGAGAAATGCTGTCCTGGAGTCAGTAAGCCCGGGACTGGGACTTGAACTCTGCATTTTGAAACTGTCCCACACAGTTCAGGATGGGTGGTCACCCTACTTTGAGGGTCTGGGCCACTGTGACTAAAACAGCCCTCTTGCTAAATCATTCTTAAGAATAAGTGTCTCCAGGGCCAATTAGGTGGGGGGGGGGGCACAGGAGGGCCATTTGGCCTGGGCCTCAAGCTCAAAGGGGGCCTCAGATTTAGACACTTGTTAATTTTTTGGCATTTGATAAGTTTTGCAACTTGTTTTTATGAGCATCCCTGTTGGACCAAAATGTGACACACTCTCTCAGCTTAGAGCTGCAAATTTAAGAAAATAAGAGATGTGATTTGGTAAAAGACATAATTTTTTTCTTAACTGATATAGATTTTGTCATTTTAAAGAGTTAAAAATGTTTATAAATATTAATAAAAAATTTATCGGTTCTGATGGTACAAGGTTAGACGCTGATGAACGTGTCCTCTGAGATCAGCTGATTATATACACAAACCACTACTAGTGGCTGGTGCTGGATTAAGTGTGTGTTGAAAGGGGCCTCAAAAGCTGGAAATGGCAAGGGTCTCTGGACCTCTGAGAGGGCCTGAGTGTTTCTACTTAGGACTTTAAAAGTGTAAGTAGGAATGAGGAAAGGTGATCATGATGAATAATTTTTTATCAAAGTCTGTATATTTCACAGCCCTTGCTGTATATCCTGTAGATGACTGCTGTGTATGGAAACTATGGAAGCTTCATGAAATGAAGATTTTACTTGTTGACTCTTTTGGGGGTGACTATAAAAATAAAGGGATATGAGCAAAGTTTCTATAAACCGTAGGGCTAATATTTTATGGTATGGCATGGACATTAACATGATGTGTGCATGATGCACGATATGTCAGTTACAATCATCTCATCCTAGTAGGTGAGCTTTGAAAACAAATGTCTTTTATTTCTGCCCCACTCTGCCAATGCAATTAACCAAGATCTCTGCTGCAGACATTTAATGCTCACTCTTTCAGTTACATTTCTATGCTTCCCTTTCTTCTCTCTCCCTATTATCCTTCCTGCAGCTCCTAAGGGATGGGTTCTGACGAGAAGCAGAATGAGTCATTGCTCTTTTTGAGTAAAATGTGGCCCCCGGTTCAAGGATTTATTTTCTATCTCGGCAGGTTAGCATCTGTTGAACTTGAGATCTTTTGGTTTCCAGCTTATGCAAATACACAGACAGGCTCCACAGGGAATAACCTGTGTCTGTCATGTTGCTAGAAAGTGGTCTACATTCACAGGTTGGAGTGAATCTGGTGGAGTTAAAGTGATAAAATTCATGTTTTGAATCTTGCTTGAAGCTGCAGCTTTTAGAAAGCGCAGTAAATACCTCTCAACAATTCTCAGGGCATCACTGTGACCCTAACAGCATCCCAATGTAAGTGGACCAGGGGCTTGCTGATATCTGGTCATGCATATCAGCTGGCCTGACCAGTTCAGTGTACCCCAACTCATTAATGTCATAACCTATATCTAAAAGGTGTCATGTAAGATATCAATTGGAATGCTATTATCAGACTGATTGTTAATATTATTTATTGTGTGGTGTATGTACAGAGGAGAAATGCAAAATTACAAACATATTGGAAATTATGTTCTTAAAGTGTGTCTGCCAGGTAGGGTTTTAGTTACTCCACCCTAGACAAAGGATTGTGGTTCTGCCACCTTAAAGGTACTTCCAAGATGCATTGAGACAATCAGAATGAATTTACATAAAACTTAAACAAAACATCAAGCTACCAAGGGAAGGAGATGACCACCCAGCATCACAGCAGGGAGAGGAGATTGCAGGAACAGATCCATTTGCATTTTAGCAAACACCAGTGGGAAAATAAACCAGTATGTAACTGATTTGACCACCAGACTCCTTGTCCAGGGCTGGCTCTAGGCACCAGCAAAACAAGCAGGTGCTTGGGGAGGCATTCCAGTGCCGGCCATGCCGCCCCTAGAAATTGCTGCCACCACCCCAGCTTGCCTCCGCCTGCTCCCCTGAGCACGCTGCCACTGCTCCGCTTCTCCCCCCTCCCTCCCAGACTTGCTGCACGTGAAACAGCTGTTTGACATGGAAAGCCTGGGAGGGAGGGAGGAGAAGCCGAGCTGCGGCGTGTTCAGGGGAGCAGGCGGAGCGGAGGTGAGCTAGGGCAGGGGGTTGCGGGGAGAGCCGCAGGAAGCAATGGGGGGTGGAATGCAGCATGCCTGGGGGAGGAGGCAGGGCCGGGGATTTGGGGAAGGGGTTCGGAAGGGGGCGGAGCTGGGGGGGGCATGAAAAAAAAGCGGGGGCTGCCAAAAATTTTTTTGCTTGGGGCGGCAAAAATCCTAGAGCCGGCCCTGTCCATGTCTCCTTCCTCACAGCCTGAAGAAACTTTATTTTGGGCATGTCCTTAAAAAATAAACATTTCAAAGGTTCACTGGACTATAAAAGATGGGCAAAGAATCCTTTATCTCAGAAGAGAAAGGAACTGAGCACTTTGGATTTTGCGGGAGATCCTGACCAAGGGGGTGGGTCAGGTCAGCCAGATCGCTGGAAGATAGCATGGTGACCGTCTTCCTTTGAACCAGTATGTAGCTGTAGTATAACAATCAGGCTGCTGGAGTCAGAGGTGCTGGTCCAAAGCTGCTTATGACACTGACACTAAGTGTATACTGGTATGCTGGCTGAGAGCGCATTTTAAGGCACCCAGAGTTACAAGGGAGGTGATGGCACAAGCTATCACTGATCTGGATTGCACTCCAGAGCATGACAATCCCATTCCATTTTTTTATTAAACAGCGAAAAGGGAAAATATGGGGGAATTCAGTTCAAATTCCTGGTCAATCAAAGGGAAGGCTCTTCCTCTCCCAGATTTAGAGGGGTGTCGCTCTTCCAGAATTCCTCTTCTCCCCATTTCCTCACTTTCTTATGAAGTTGAGGACTCACCTGGCAGGGGAATGTGAAGGAAATCTACCAGGAAGAGCTAGTGCCTGGCTGAATTGTTGCTGGGGCCCCTGGCCTTCCTGCTGGCAGGTGGAGCAATGAGACACCCTCTACGTGTGTCTTCTATAGGAAGATCAGCTCCCTTGCTAGCTCTTCTTCCCTAATTGGGGCTAGGGAATAAAGAAAGACACAGCTCCTACTGATTTCTGGGGAAAGACTAGCCTGGACTAATCCTGGGGGCAGTAAAAGAGCCGTATCATGTCCAGCTCCCTTTTTTACTCTCATTAGTGAGGGGAGGAGGATGTGAATTCAAGAGAGAAAAGGAGATGGGGGGACAATGGTAGCCAAGTGGGTTGGGGAAGAATAGGAGTTTAGGAGAATGGACACTGGTGCAATTCAGCTGTGGCCAATGCGTTGCAATGGTACCAATGGAAGGAGAATTGGAAACAGCAGTGATATGCTCCTTAGAAATATAGTACCTAAAATGGATTAATGGGTAGATAAAATTTGGCCCTTCAGCTGAGACAGCCAGGCTTTTTCTGTCCAATAACTGTTACATGATGTGATGAAGATTTTAAAAATACTATAAAAATTAAGTGACTTGAATGCTCATGAAGGTGCTGGGTTCACAGCCCTGTAGCCTGAACTCCTTTACCCACAGGACAGGTATAGCAGGATTAGCTGTCCCATTAAATGCTATGACTGCATTGGCAAAAAGACATTGGTACATCAAGGTTGCTATCTTGTGTTAGTTACCAAAGAAAGACATTTCTGACTCAAGGAACCTCCCCTGAAATCCCCTGGCAGAAGCTACCAGATTTTTTAATCTGGGGACCTAGGCCTTGATTCAGAAAAGCACTGTGTATCTGAAAACTTAAAACACATGGATAGTCCCACTGAAGTCAACTATTGCCACATGATCACTCACATGTTTAAAGTTATGTGAATGCTTAAGTACCTTCCTGGATTGGGGCATACAGCATGTCAGCAAACCTCATCTCCTGTGGCGGTGCCTAGGGAAAGAGGTAGATAGTCTCTTAGGGAACTACTAAAAAGGTCAGTATCAATCCATTGAATCCTCCCCAGAAATAAATAGGGAGCCAGTAAGTGGGCAATATGCGCTCTATGGCCAGCTATGTTAAGGTGTTGATTTGACATAAAGCTGTACGCCCTTCTTATAGCAATGAGCGATATAAATGGCAGTAATTTAAAGTGAGGCTGATTTTGTTCTCATCATGTGGCCCTCGTCTAACAGAGACGACCGTTGAATTTGTTCAACACACTGGGAAGAAGGGACATATGGGGAAAAAAATTGGTATAATAAAACTATTTTTAAAGCCACCCAGCAGCTATAAAAGAAATTTTGAGCCTATTCTGTGCTCTCACTAGTTTTGCACTGGTGATTTCAGTTTGTTCTCCAATGACTTCGTTCTCTAATGACTCGTGGAATATACAGCATTTCATGTTCCAGCTCAGAGGCTGGAAACACTGTTTTGAAGAAAATTCATTTAATCCTTAGAGCCGTTTAGCAACTGGAAAGCAACTTGTTAAAAACATAAAGCACATCTAATCCTGTGAGCTGCTCAGAGGCTGTAAGATAAGCTTTTTCCCTATAGCATGATTTAAAGCTACAACTGGGGAATCTACTGCTGAGACATTTAGGTTGGTGAAGGCAGGCAGGGTTTTGTACCAGGTTGTTAATGCGGAATGAAAAACGGTGATAGCATTGTCTGCAGTTCCCCATCTTAAAATATATATAAAATATATATAAAATATACACACACACTGGTGTATTGAATAGAACTATTAATAAAAAAGACACCTCCCTCATTTTGCAGAAATCTGTTTGTAATCTGCAGCTGACTGTATAGTTTAGGATAGCCGAGTCATTTGCTAGCCAGCATGACACTCCTCACTTTCATTGCAGTAAATTGCTGGAGAAATCCAGGCCCTTTAATTTGGCTTTATTAAGCAAACTGAAATGGTGTTTGTCTTGAACAATGCTAATTATTGGTGAAAGGAAACCTCAAGGGATGTTTTGCTAAATTACTGACTCAGATGTATAAATGTGCTATATTGAAACACTAATTGATAGCAACATATACATGAGATCAAAAACCAAAATAAAACAAAAAATCCAACCCCTCATTTCCTTGTACTGAGCACTGTTTCCATGTAATGTGACCCTTTATGTACGATCAGATAAAAAGGTTAATATAATTTATCCTTAAGGGCCAAATCATAAAAGCTAAAATTTCCAGAAGTACCTATATGACATTTAACGCTTCTTCGTGAATGAGACTTAGGGGCCTGATTTTCCAAGGAATTTAGCACCTAAAGATACAAAGGGTACCTGCTGGGATTTGGTGAAATAGTTTTTTCTGGAAAAACTTCACCCAGCTCTACTTAGACTCATAGACTTAAATGTCAGAAGGGACCATTGCGATCATCTAATCTGACCTCCTGTACATTGCAGGGCACAGAACCTCACACAACTCCTGTAATAGACCCAAATCTCTGGCTAAGTTACTGAAGTCCTCAAATCATGACTTAAAGGCTTCAAGTTAAGAATTCACCATTTGCACTAGTTTAAACCTGCAAGTGACGAGCCTCATGCTGCAGAGGAAAGTGAAAACGCTCCAGGATCGCTGCCAATCTGGCCAAGGGGAAAATTCCTTCCTGACCCAAAATATGGCTCAGACCCTGAGCATGTGGGCAAGACCCACCAGCCAGACACCTGAGAAAGCAATCTCTGTTGTAACTCAGTGCCAGCCTCATCTAGTTACAATCTAAGCATAACACAAGAGATGATACATGGATACAGAGAGATGGGGGAGTGCAAGGAAACAGTGAGACAATATTGATCGGCATCATAGGCAGTGGTAGAAGTGGGCCAGTGGACTAACCTTTGGTTACCACAGAATTAGCGATGTTCTTGTTCTTGTTCACATTTATTATAGGAAATACTTCAGATATTAGCGATTTTCTATCATTGAAAAGAAGAACAGGAAATATTGCAAATTCTGAGGCAGCATTTTCTAATTACCGATACAAAATTTTCAAACTTTTAGCTCCAAAAACTCAGGCCTCTGTTAGCAAAGAACCATCTTGTAGAGAACCTATATGCACTAAGAAGATAACGGTTTCAGATATATGGGTTTATACTGTACTAAAAGTCTCAGGAAGATGATAAACTTTCTGATAACCTGAAGTTCAATTGGCGATGAGCTCTGTTCCTGTGAGCTTTGAAACCTGTGCTCTTGCTCACATAAGCCAACAACAGTGCAGTGATTACAAACTCCTAGCCCTTTTTTTTTTTTTAACAGCTGGTCCATTCAGAGCATGGAGGCAACATGTGCTAGGTTCAGAGAAGATGGAGCCTAGTGAAAAGGTACAAGCCAGCACAGTACAGGTTCTGGGGACAAAACAGAATCTTGGTTACTTGAACATTTTGGGTAACTGGATTGTGTTCTTACTAGCTATCATTAGAGTCAGATTCAAATTCATTTTCAAGATGTAATAAAACATCTCTTCTCACTTATAAGGATTCTCCCCTGCTTGCTAGCAGCACCTTTGAGGTTATCATATTTTCATCTCTGCTTGCAGTAGTATTGATGGGATTAGAAAGTACATTAATGGCTGTTTCATTAAGCTGTGCAAATAAGATGTTAAACAGTGTGGTCTATTAAACCTAGTTATTATCAAAAGCTTGCTGTGGTACTAATCTAATCAGATCTGTTAGGAATTCATGTCCTCGTTTGTCCAAACAGCCTGAGACAATTTGGTCAGAAAGTCCATTAGTGAGCATTCACGTCATTGGAGAGCTCTTATTCATTTTTTAAAATTAAAATAAATTACTGTCAGATCAGTTTCTGAGGCATGATAGTGACCGTGTTCTCTAGCATTTGGAGCAGAGGACTAATGTAGATGATTCTTGGATTCTGTTACTGGTTTTGACAACAATGACTTGCTTTGTGACTCTCAGCAAGCCATTTATGGTTGTGTTCTACTGTGTAAAATATCTGTAAAAAGTGGTATTTTAGTCCTCCACATTTGTGTCTCAACGATTTAGATATCATATGGGGTCAGTCTATGAACAAAAAAGGAGCTTTATTTGACAGTGAACCCTGGAAAGTGACCCTGGGCTCTGAAATTCAAGTTGGATCATGGATCATCATCAGTACTAAAGGCTCTGCAGGCTAAATTAATTCCTTCCTTCCTTCCTTCCTCTGTGGTCTTCAAAGACTTGCACAGTGGATAACTGATAGGAATTTCATAGATCATTCTGTAGATGCTGGGGATAGAGAAGGAATAGAACCTAGCTCCTTCTCTCTTAGCTGTGTTGGCTCAAGCCAGAATTAAAATCAGTAACTATATTTATACTGACAGGTTTCAGAATAGCAGCCGTGTTAGTCTGTATTTGCAAAAAGAAAAGGAGGACTTGTGGCACCTTAGAGACTAACAAATTTATTTAAGCATAAGCTTTCGTGAGCTACATGCATCCGATGAAGTGAGCTGTAGCTCACGAAAGCTAATGCTCAAATAAATTTGTTAGTCTGTAAGGTGCCACAAGTCCTCCTTTTATATTTATACTAAAGTAAAAAGCTACTGGTGAAACCCTGGCCCCAGTGAAGTCAAAGGGAATTTTGCCATTGACTTCAGTGGGGCCAGAGCTTTACCCTATGACATTCAACATACAAAAGATACATAGAACTGCTCAGAAAGAAGATGCTATTTTTATATAGTCCCTCTTTAGAGGAGGAACACACTTTAATCCGACTGTACCTTAGCTTCCCTAGTGGTAAAATGAATCTAAGAATAAGAATACAACAGGATGTTTTCATGCTGAATGTTTGAAAAATGCTTTGTGGACCTGTAATGAACTGTTCTATGATTTATTACATGTAATAAAATAATGTTAATGCAATGTTAAGGGTAAGAAAAGAAATCAAGAGGCCAAGAACTTGGTGGGATCCAAAAAAAGAATTATCCATTCATACAAGTAATGGAAACATCCACTGTAATATAAGCAAGTGTTTTTAAAAATGCAGAAGGCATATAAATCATTGTGGTTTGGGAGATACACTCATTGTAAGGAAGTTATTTCCTGTATTACATAGTTGTCAACTAATGTCTGGTCTACACACCGGGTTTTGTACTGGTATAACTATTTTGGGTAGGGGTGTGGGTTTCTTTTAACAATATAGTAGTACTGGTCCAAACCCTAGTGTGGATGCAGTTATACCAGTGTAAAGGTGACTTATGGGTGTATAGTTTTATTCCCTTTCCTATGCAAGCTACACCAGTATAAACACCTTCTATACCAGTATAACTGCATCTGTATTAGAAGAATTGTACCACTTTAAATATATCTGTATAATTAAAGCACTACAACTTGTGTGTGTAGACAAGGCCTAAGAGTTTCTTGCACGTCCTCTGAAGCATCTGGCTATTGTTGAGGACTGAGATCCTTTATGGCAATTTCTATATTCCCATAAAAGTCAGAACATTAAAAAGTTGAAATTTCTGTCATACTGTTCAATGGGCCCTACTGCAGTTTGTTTGTTTTATGGTACACATTTAACAACCTACACCAAACTATATCAATACAACAGCACACAGTATAACATAAAATCCAATTATTGCACTTAAAAGAAAAATTGCAGAAAAACTATGAAAAGTGAACACTGAAATACAGCACCATAATATACACTAGTGGGTACAACACGATTTGCAAAACCTTGTTCCTCTTTTAGTTATTTAACGATAGAATTCACAAACTGCTTTAGGTAGATCACTCTCTGCTGCTGTTCTGCAAGAACTATATCCAGATCCAAGTAACTTGGGGCTAGTTCCTTTTACTCTTTATACCCTGATTTGTCTTTTTATTTACTCTAGAGTAAAGCAGGAGTGTCACGAGGTGGTTGACCTCTGTAACTGAAGTAGGTCCAGCTCCCCTGTGCAGGAGCAGATGCTCCTAGTTGGGCCAGTTAAGGGAGCGGTGCTTCACCTGAAGCTATAAAAGGTGGGAGGAGAGGCAGTGAAAGCCTGAGATGAAGAGTGTGAACTGTTTTTGTTGTGTCTGTGAGTATGGCAGAGAGACCGTGGCAAGCTGGCGGAATGTCCTGCCTTGTGACAGGGAGTACGTCACTTCAGTGGATCCAGTGATATTACGTAAATATAATATAACAGGCGTAAGTGAGAGTAGAATCAGGCCCACTCTCTCTGTGACTTGGTGCAGCTCTTGAAGAGTATTAGACTGGCAACATCTGGGGTCAAGAATTGTTTCCTTAATATTTCATAGAGGAATAAAGGAAGCTTTTTATGACTGAATCCCAGAAATTGCATACAGAAAGACTCTTCCCACATGTGTATTATAAGGGGAGCTGGTGGTGACCACGAGCATTACAGTAGCCCATGCAACTTTAATTCAGCCTTGTGTGTGTATGAATTATGATCTTTAATTACATGATCAGAGGCCATAGGCCCCTGCCTCATTCTATATGCAGGCTGGACACACAAGGGAACAAAAGAGTTCAAACAGAATGAAAATTGTTCATTTTCTTTCAGTTTTTTGTGTGTGCACTCCCCCATTTTGACCATCTTTGCTCACCTTGGACAATGAAAATAGACTTGTCAGTTTCACTTCGCTGTTCTGATCCATTAGCATAGTGTTAAGGTGTTAGGGTTGCAAACATTGTAAAGGAAGTTTTAATTCCAAATGGAAAACTATTTACAATTACATTGAAATACACAATGATACTTCTTATAACCTTGGATTGTATAAACACCCCCCTCCCAACCATTTAAAAAAATAGCCACACAAACTGATGTTAGGGCCTAAAGTACCTGATGGTGTTCATTTCACGTGAAACGTCAATGTTGATATAAGTTAGCATATGAGGTTGTCACGCTGTCTGTAGTGGCTCATGACCGTGAGTGCCTGCCTCAGGGAAGACAGTCAAAACGCAGGGTGGTCCCCCTAAACTGGTGGTATGTTCAAAAATCAGATTTCACTAAGCCAGTAACAAAGGTGAACTCCGGAAACACTATAACAGCCTTATCATGGAGTTAGAGACTGTGTCCGTGGGCCCTCCAGTCTATCTTGCCACTCAGACAAGCTGGACATAGTGATAAAGCACAAAATATTCAGTTTGATCCCACTCCCAAGAGACAATTACCCTAGGTCAATTTGTACCTTAGATCTCAGACCAAAGACAATGTTTGTAGCTAATCCTATAGTAAACCATCTAAGGATTTATTAACTAGGAAAAAGAAATGAGAGTTATTTACAGGTTAAAGCAGGCAACAGATATGGACAAATGAAAGGGAGTACTTGTGGCACCTTAGAGACTAACCAATTTATTTGAGCATAAGCTTTCGTGAGCTACAGCTCACTTCATCGGATGCATACTGTGGAAACTGCAGAAGACATTATATACACAGAGACCATGAAACAATACCTCCTCCCACCCCACTCTCCTGCTGGTAATAGCTTACCTAAAGTGATCACTCTCTTTACAATGTGTATGATAATCAAGTTGGGCCAATGGCCATTGGCCCAACTTGATTATCATACACATTGTAAAGAGAGTGATCACTTTAGATAAGCTATTACCAGCAGGAGAGTGGGGTGGGAGGAGGTATTGTTTCATGGTCTCTGTGTATATAATGTCTTCTGCAGTTTCCACAGTATGCATCCGATGAAGTGAGCTGTAGCTCACGAAAGCTTATGCTCAAATAAATTGGTTAGTCTCTAAGGTGCCACAAGTACTCCCTTTCTTTTTGCTAATACAGACTAACACGGCTGTTACTCTGAATAGACAAATGAGTTAGTCTGTGGTTCCAAAAGATGACAGAGATGTTGTAATCTGTCAGCAGTGAATGTCTTTTTGGGCTAGCCCAGGTTGACCCTGGGGATTTCTGCTTTTTTCTAGCTCCGGTTCTGTGAGAGTCCAAACAGTAGGGTGACCATATTTCCCAAAGTGAAAATGAGACACCACATGGAGCTGGCCTGAGTCCCCCTCCTCCTGCAGGGCTGACCTGAGCTGCCTGGCATTGCCGCTCACCCCCCTGAATGTTCCTCCCCACCATTTTAAGGAGACATGCCCCACACTTTTTGGCAAAACTGGGCATTTATCCCATTTGCTCTTGCCAGATGTCCAGTTTTACCAAAAACATCAGGGTCTTATAAAGGGGTCTGTCCTGGCCAAAATGGGACATGTGGTCACCCTAGAAAACAGCAAAGAGATGAAGAATTTTCATGTCAGCTATCTTCATTTTCTTCTTCCAGAATTCAAGCTGATGGGACAAGCTTCCTTGAACATAGTGTCTTCACTGGTGTAAGAGGGCCATCAACTCAGTCTTTGTATCACACTGATCCTCTTAGTTTTGATAGTCTTTCTTGATGGGTGGGGGAACCACCTCTCCTGCCTGGGTTCACAAGTTCAGAGCTGGCATTTTTAGTTATCAAGCAAAACTTATATATTACCTTATCATATGGTATACAGACATTACAAGTAAGATTAATGCATGCAGCAATTTACAAGCATTTTATACTAAACACTAGTGCACCTTACAAGTCTAACACCTATCTTGAGCAATGCTAACATACAGGTGAGCTGGTCCAGTTTCCAGCTATGAATTTGTCAGTACTCAGTTGATGTCTACAGCCTTGGCAAGAGCTGGCATCTGATCTACCAGCATCACAGAAGTAACCATGGGTAAACCTTGAAAGAGTCATTGGTACTGTAAACTTTGACTTGGCTAAATTTCTTCTCCAGTGCTTATCCTGTCATCTTTAATCTGAAAATCAGGCCGGAAATCTCAAGTGCTCAGGATTTCTGGTGAGACTTCTGCTGCCTCCTGATTTCAGCGAGATCAGAAATAATGTGAGATTAGCTTCTCTCATGGTGCTTTAATATTTTCCACTTCGTATTTCATCTGAAACCTGTCAGAGCAGAAGGGAATGAAGACTAACTCAAGTTCTGGCATATGTTAAAGGATCCGTTTGGACTTCAGGAAAACATTTGCCTATTCCATTTGATGCAAGCTAACTCTAATATAGGTGCACATTTTCTACCTCTGGACCGTTAGGAACTCAAGTCCTGCTTTCTTATAAAAGGATTTTTCATGTGCAGTTGTGAGGCTGAAAACTTAAAAATTCAGCAGCCTAATAATATTTTTAGCAAGTGTGTTCAAATACTAAAAATTGCTCAGTGGCCTAAATGAAATGGATGTGGTGATCTAAATCCAGTTCCCAGAAGACTAATCAATGTCCACACACACCACCCCACACCTGGCATTAATTGGCACTTCAGTGAGCAATCTCATCAGAGGGGAAGGACTGAATACACATGGTGACTGAGCTATCCATTTACCCCCAGGGTGGTTCTTCATTCTGAAGCATATTAGCTGTGTGTAGGCAGCTTTCACTGCTACTGTCCGTACAGTGTCTGTTCTGTAGATAACTATGATATCACTTTCCAGGACTGTGAGGTTGGCACCTTTTGCCAGCACTAAATTCAAACAAACTAAAAGAGAATGTAACAAACTTGTGACAATTTAGAATGAAGATAACTATAAATCTAGGGAGTCCATTTCTTGTCTCCTTGCAAGAATAATCTGTCTCACTTCTTCTGGCAAAGTCCAATATGCATGTTGTATGTCTATAAATGAAATATTGCCCTTAATTAACCAGTACTGAGGTAATTGGAAATTGCAACAAATAAAGTGAAAGGAAATATCAAAGTGAAATGCAGTTTTCTGCTGCTATAAGCATGTCTTTTAAGTGCAGTATTAATGAGAATTTTCCACTGTGAAAGTGAAGTCTCAGCAAAAATGGCAAATTAAGCACAGGTTTTTGGCTTACATTTTTAAAAGTGACTAATGATTTTTCAGAAGTGACTAATATTATTTTGTGGGTGCCTATCTTGAGACTGCTTAAAAGGGCCTAATTTTCAGAAATGACTGAGTACCCACCATTTGAAAATCAGCCACTTTTTAGGGAAGTCAGATAGCACGCCCTAAAATTGAGGCATCCCCTAATCACTTTCTATTGTTGCAAGTAAGGTCATCGTTTTGTTCTGTTTTTTTAAAAAAATTAAAAATCTTTTTTTAAAATGAGTAATTAGCATAGAAGGAATAAAGCCTTTCTAGGGAGGTTAGAGAGCGTATTTCCATCTTACGAGCCCAACCAGTGTAATTTGATTAATTCCAAAGGTAAAGCTTCACCAGAAGCAGGGGAACTTTCTCCTCATCTTCCCCAGTGAATACTGATTTTTCTCCTATACTCTGCCCATATATAGTTTTTAAAAATGAAAACAACAATGGGCTGTGGGTGTATGACAGTGTGTAGCCAAGAGAAATTACTTGGACCAGGATAATGACTTCAGGAAAAACACTGCAGGACTAGCCTGTACAGTTCTGTACAGTGGAAAGTTTGATTTGATACTTAGATCAGTAAGCAGCCACTGTAACATGGAAGCAGCTTTCCATAGCTGGCCAAACATCTAGGCAAAAGGGAAGGCATTGGTCACATCTTAATGTATCAAGCAGGACCCAAAGCAAATACAACAACAGAGCAGCATTCTAGTCTGTGTCATCTTGATTAATAGTAAATTCTATAGCCATCTGTGAGATTCCTCCAGAAACTTTGAAAACAACGTAATGTACTCACACTTTATTATAATGATGCATTGTACTAGTAGCTTCTGAATTCTGGGCTTGACTCTCCACAAACTTGCACTGTCTATAGTCACGTATAGCTTTACACAGGTATAATTGGACTAGTAACATTGTACATCCACTGTGCACAGGTGTCAGTGACTGTATCCGCTGCAAACTGCTGTGTGTCTTAATGTTACCACAGTGAAAATTATCCTTTTAAGAACCACCACTTGAGCTTACTTGAAATCTTCATGCTATTTGGACACTTTTAAATATGCTGCTAAAGGTTTAACATATTCCTTTCTGGTGTTACAGAAGCAAGAGTAATTGGATAAAACTACTCAACATTCTTAAGTGGCCCTATTTTATTATCATTAATTAGGGGCTGAGTGACAATCTATATATAACACGACTCTTATGTGAGGGTTAATTTGTGGAGTGACAGTACACTTTCTCAGTGCATCCAATACAAAAGAATAACAGTTTATTTTTGCAATTGTGGCCATAGGCATGTCCCTCATCCTTATTTTTACTCTATATAAGAATGCCTTGTATGGGTTATACTGTGTAGTTATCATACAGCAGAGTAGTCAGAAACATTTGGCATTTATTTCCCTGTTCCACTGGCTGGGAAGGTGAAAAAGCAACTAGTTTAATATCAGGAAAATTCTGTCTTAATGAGATTGATAAGGAAAGAGTGTACTGGGAAAATGTGTGCAAAGATCTCGCACATGTATTCCTTGCTGTGCTGACGCTTATGGATGAAAGATTGACAATAAGTGATTACTAGAGAGAGCTCTGTAAAAGATTTGCGTATATACAAAAAACGTGGATTGCTCAGAATAACTTTTCCTGTGTGACAGTATCCTTAAGGGAATGTGTAATGTAAAAAGCCAAGAGAAGTCTTATTTTTTCTAGGTTTTAATTTCATTCTATAGAATCAGTCCTCAAGGACCATGACAAACATGGAGATTAAGAGAGGATTTTCTTTGGCATGCAGTCACATTAGATTACCCTGCCTACATAGGTACCTTTCCTGTTGCTCTGCTAGCATACTTTGCCCTCAGAATCCTTACAGTGTTCATTTATGCCAAATGCTTCTGCTTTTGTTCCCCATCAAGAAGTTGCGAGCAAGGATTTTTGAATGGCCCAAAATGACCCTGTTTAATTCAAAACATGGATGAATTCAGCCTAAATCCTACATGATGCAAGAACAATCTCTATGAGCCCAGCAGCAGTAGTAATATAAAATGCTATACCAATACTTTTTATCATCCAAACACTGTAGAAACTTTAATTGTTTGAATATTTGTAATAAAAAGGATCAAATGCCTACAGGCCTTCAGTATGGACAACTAACATGGAATAGCTGAAAAAATATTTGGCCCAGTACATACCAGATCCAAATAGCATTTCATCCAAAATGAAAACCTTTAAAACCCCAAATTCACAAAATAAATGAAACACCCAGCAGCAAGTGCTCCCTGGCGAATTGCAGGTACTCATGTTGCTCCAGTTTAGAGGAGCAGCAGCTTAGGAAAGGAAGGACCATCTCAGTGAATGAGAGACTGGAGTAGGACTCAGGGGACTTGGATTCAATTACCAGCTCAGACACAGATTTCCTGTTCTGCCTTGGGCAAATCGCTCAATCTACTCCTGTGCCTCAATTCTCCATCTGTAAAATGGGGATAATACTTCCTTACCTCACATGGGTATTATGTGAATAAAGTCCACTAATGATTGTGAGACGCTCAGAAACAATGATGTTGAAGGTCCTATCAGATTAGGTACCTGAACAGATAAATGGCAGCCTACTCCCAACAATTACCTGCCTGTCCCTTTCTGGGGCTGGGCCAGGGGCGGGACTCCTCTCGCCAGCCGTGGCAGCGCCGGTGGGCCTGGGCCAGAGGAGGGGACCTGCATGGTCCTAAGTAGCTTGCCACGCTGCCGCGCAGTTTACAGGGGACCTAGGTACTGACTCCGGTGTCAGTTTGGTGACATGACTATTTTTGGGGGATGCCAGAAATAGCAAATAATTTCTCATGTGCCGAGTTAGGGACAGGGCTTCAGTGAAGAGCCATTTTCACTTGTTCACTGGGAATTCTGGTCTTTTCACAGGAGAATTCAAATAGCAAAGTCATGTGAAAAGTGCATCCTCATACTGATGGGGGCCTTCAAGATACACCTGGATTAAAAACAGTTTATTGTACTGGACTCTTTCGAAGGTGGTGCTCATGTTTGCCAAGGCCCAAAGATCATTATTTCATCAAACGCCTTCAAGCGCTCTTCTGGTCTGAAGAGCATTGTAAATATACTAAGCATATGTTTAAAGTGGGGGAAGGGTGAATAAATCCCTTTCACCAAATTGTTTTGATTGAATATTTACACAAATGTGTCAGACTTAAAAAAAACCCCTGCTCATTAATATAACAAAAATGATGTGCTGTTTTACATTAAGCAATCAAGATATGCTCTAATGGAGTATATTTTGGTTTTTGGTTTTTCTCTCCATAAAAACATTGGAATTATTTTTTAAAACAATACAATTAGGCCTTTAGAGATGTTAGCTGAATATTGATTTTGTTGATCTGAATTCTTAAAAGCATCCTTGTTCCTAAGCATAATTTTTAATGATCTTTGGTGTGCGTTTAATCAGTGTGTTAGCACAGAAGTGTGCACATCCCATACAATAGTTGCAGTGAAGTTTTAGTAATCGGTAATGCCCTGTTAAAACTCTATTTGGCTGACTGTTGTATTGCGTTTGCAAACTTGTATTAAGATTAATAATATTAATAATAGCTTGCACTAGGCTAAAATGTAGATGAAACACTAAGGACAAAGTTGTAGTAAATTGAGCAAAATCCAACTAAAAGGGGTGTTTTGTTCCATAAGAAGATGTCACAGGATCAAGGACTGGAATTGTCAGCCCCAACCAGACAGCTTGTTGGGAAATCTGGGCTATGAATACTAGTACTAAAAATGGAAGAGGTTAGTGGCTGATAAGCTCTTTCCTTCGTGTGGCTTTGATCCAGTGAGTGTAGGTTGGGTACAGTTCCACTGGTTATGCCCTAGTCCACCTACAATTCCCACTTTACAGTGAGCCGCCCTAAAACTCTTCCCTGTTTCTAGTGCATTTTGGGTCTTGAGTGTTTGCATAGATTGTCCCAGGATTTGGCCTTGGGTGCGTGGGCAAGTCAAGGCAATTGTAGTTTTAGAGTTCTAAGTGAATTTTCTTTAATAAAGTAATAAGTGGTGAGTAAGTAATGCAAAGAACCTGGTGTAATCAATATGCAATAAGCCTTCTGCCAAGTGGTTCTCTTATTTTCCGATTTAGCGTCATTCTTGAGTTTCCCCAGAGAACACCATGGGGATTGTAAAATGTGGATGTAATGGTAAGTTGGTACTTATTGGGCAGCTGTTAAGTGGAACTGGTCAGAAAATGGTAAGTATCTTTCACCAAAATAAACAAACAAACCAACCTCAAAAAACGTTGAGATTTGTAATTGGAAAAATTTTAAAGTTTTTCACCAAAAAGTTCAACCAGCTCTGCTGTTGAGTTTTTTGTAAGTTTGGGTTTTAGATAAGCATTTTATGGAGACATTAAATCCTACTTCTCCCCCCCCCCCCATCATATCTTGCGTTTGATATTGTATTCTGTATTCAAGAATTGTAGATATTTTTAACATGTATGCACATACACTCACCCAGCTACTTTTTAAATGGAATCTAGACTACTTACCACGTGTATATATTTCTGATGGGTGCATAGACCTTGTCTGGGTCTGGATCCTGAATTTCCTGCCATTGAAATCACTGGAAGATTTGTGTGGTGAAGAAGTGCAGGATTGAACTCCTTGGGTTAAATGTTGCTCCCAGTGAAGTCAGTGGGAGTTCATCACTGACTTAAGTGAGGCCAGAAATCACCCCCAGGGTTTGTTCACCAGTGATGAATAGGAGAGCTAGAGCATATGCATCTACTGTTGTGGTGGGGACTGTGTAGGAAACTAACATTTTTGAATGTTCGGAGAAGGAAGGAAATAATGGCTAGCCTTGGATGAAATCAATTACTCTATTTACTGTGGATCACTGGGAATCAGAATGTTGCTCAGGGTGGACAGACTTGCCCATATACTAGGGCAAGAAGGAGAGGGTTTTGTATCTTGCTTCGGTTTATGCTTTGTTACATGAAATGTGTGTGGTTTGTGATGTGCAAATAGGCTAAGACTTTGCACCGTCCTAAAAAAATGTGGTGGGTTCATGTTCTGGTTCTACTTGTGAACCATCAACCCATGTCCACAAATCTTTAGAGACCTAGCTTTTCCACAGGCCTCCTTCACTTTACTTGACGTGGTTTCTGAGGGAAGATGTGACCTGATTGTTTCAACCCTGCTCCCTTGGAGGAGCCCTATCAGTGGAGGCTGAGCAGGGAGGAGAGGTATGTCCTGTGACAAGAGGCCTCTTCTTTGAAGATTCAGGTTCTGTAGAACCATCAGTGTTTGGTTAGTTTGCCTGCAGCATGCATGAATCAAACCTTACAAAGGTCACTCACTACTAGTTTTATAACCAAATAGTAAAAAGTCCCAAATGAGACACTTAAATCACATGAATGGAGCCAGCTAATACATGATAACTCATTCAAAGATTTTCTTGTCTTAAGTTCCAAAGTACTTCTTTATTTCCTAGACATTTTAAGATTGTTCTTCAGCTAGTTTAGTGAATTGTTAGAACTCTGATACAGGTTTATGGATCTGCTACTTTACAACGTAGCTCCTGTATGTTTTGATGATAGAAGGTGAGGCTGTAAGCATGTTGCTATTGGTTTCTTACACTGTACCTAATATTCCACTGAATGTATATATTTATATTTATGGAAGAGTGCTATAGGCTTAATAGAGATGTGTTCAGTGAAAATAACTCTAGTAACCTACATAACTGTTTAGATCCTTTCTACAGGTGTTTTGAGCCATCATATATAATTTTATAGCTCTTCTTATAGTACCTTTCTCTTCAGCCTGAAGGTAGGGTTGCCAGGCATCCGGTTTTCAACTGGAACATCTAATCAAAAAGGGACCCTGGTGGCTCCGGTCAGCACTGCTGACCAAGCCGCTGAAAGTCTGGTTGGTGGCACAGCATGGATAAGGCAGGTTCCCTGGCTCCACGCGGCTCCTGGAAACGGCCAGCTTGTCTGGTGTCTAGGTGTAGGGACAGCCACAGGGGCTCCGCACACTGCTCCCACCATGAACACCAGCTCCACAGCTCCCATTGGCCGGGAACTGCAGCCAATGGCAGCTGTGGGGGTGGTGTCTGTGGGCATGGGCAGCGCGCAGGTCCCCTGGCCCCTCCACCTAAGAGCTGGACATGCCGGCTGCTTCCAGGAGCCGCGCAGTGCCAGGGCAGACAGGGAGCCTGACTTAGACCAGATGCGCCGCTGACCAGAAGCCACCTGAGGTAAGTGCTGCCAGGCTGGAGCCTGCACCCCTCAACCCCTCCCACATCCCTACCCCCTGCCCTAGGTCAGAAGCCCCTCCCTCACCCTAACTCCTTCAAAGAGCCTGCACCCCTCACCCCCCCACACACCCAAGCCCCAGCCCTGAGTCCCCTCTTGCACTCAAACTCCCTCTGGGAGCCCGCACCCCCTCCTGCACCGCAACCCGCTACCCCAGCCCTGAGTCCCCTTCTGCACTCCAATGCCCTGCCCCAGCCCTGAGCCCTCTCCCATACTCCGAACCCCTTGGCCCCAGCCTGGAATCCCCTCCTACACCCCAAACCCCTCATCCCCAGCTGGAGCCCTCACCCCTTCCCCCACCCCAACCCCTTGCCCAGCACGGTGAAAGTGAGTGAGGGTGGGAGAGAGCAAGTGACAGAGAGAGTGGGGATGGAGTGAGTGGAGGGTGGGGCCTCAGAGAAAGGGTGGGGTAGGGGCGGGGCCAGGGGCAGGGCAAGAGTGTTCATTTTTGTGCGATTCGAAAGTTAGCAACCCTAGTTTCTGGATAAGCAGAGCGGTTTTTATTGTCCCATCTGGTAGCAACTCTGGGGATCTTGAAACTGTCTTCCATCCACCCTGGTCATCACTGTTCTTTTAGTTTGAATCCTTTCCACTCAAAATCACCAGTATTCTTATCTGAAGTGGGAGAGAAACTGTATCTCCTGGAAAAAGTCAAGTGTTAGTTGAAAGGAGGTTAATTAAAGACCATGTGTTTGTTCCTGCTTTAACTCACAGGCCTTCTCACCAAGACAGAGGGCTGGAGACCAACTCTAATCATAAACATTCCTTGTTACTGGATGTTTCCTGAGGGATAGTTTGGCATATAATTGTTCCTTGCTCACTGTTTCTTGTTAGCAAAAATTAACCATAACCATGGGCTTCAAATATTATGAAGTCAGACGTAAATGGCCTGGGACCAATTATCTGTGATGATGCTGTGTCCGCCCAAATATTTTTGGACAAATTGGCATCAGTTATGTGCATAGAATCCCATCAGTTTCATGCGGAGCAGGAGTACTAAGGGGACTGAGCAGCACACTTTTACAGCTGTGGGATGTTATTCACTAGAACTGGTCAAAAAGGTCCAAAATTTGCAGTTCTGATAATTTTTTCCAGACAAAATCATTGTATTTTGGTGGGGGAAAATGGTTCATAATTTTTGAGTGAACATTTCTCAGACTTTGTCTCACTATTGACTAGTCTGCTATTTGTCTCCTGACACAGTATGAACAGCCTTCAGTGGCCTGGTACAGTGCGTGGGAGAGAAGATTCAGAGCGCCGGAAAGGAGAAATTACACTGGAGAGAGAGGTGCTGGGCAGATGCTGAAACAAAGGCTTGGTGCTTGGGAGAAAATGGTTAAACACAAACCCCCACTACCAACAAAACAAACAGAAAAATAGACAAGGGTTAAAAAACAAACCAGAAAGTAGAAAATAGAAAAAATACTTTAAAAATAAGTATAAAAGAGCCTGGGTAGCTGGGTTAAAATGCCAGAAGGAAATATGGCATAATTAAAAATGGAATTTACCTCTCTGCTGGGTAAGTTTGACACCCCTAAGCTACACCTCTGTCTTTTTGCTGGCATGAGTTGTTTCTGGCTGAGAATTTGTGACTGTTACAACGTAGCCCTTTGTTGTTGATTTACTATGCACTAACAGAACCATCATAATAAAAGAACAAATATTATTTTGTAATGTTTGCTTCCCTCCATGTACTATACACATTTGGCATCTAAAAATTTCTCTCCTAATTTGTATCTGCTCTGTTTTTATATCGTGGAGAAGAGATACAAAAATCCATTTCATAAGTGTTCTACAGTAACAGGCCTCATTCTGCTTCTGTATATTTTGATTGTATGTCCTTGCTTTCTTATTCTCTCTGTCTTGTGCTGCTGCTCTCAAAGAGAATCTGCCTTATTTCAGATGATTAAAGATTACTGTTGTTTTAGAACAGTCTCAAAATATGTTTGTCAATACTTTCTTGTCTTTGGGTTCAGTTAACGCATGTATTAGATTCAGAACGGCATTTTAGCACATGCCTACCTGAAACTTAAGCATGCGCTTAAGTACCTGCCTGAATTGGGGCCATAATGCATGCATCTGACAGAATATCTGTTTCCATTCATGCTTGATTGATTGTTTTTCTGTTGTCTCTATCTCTCTTGATGTCTCCAGCACTAGCTTCCTTTAAACGACTTTGTCCACATTGACTTTTACAAACCACTTAAAATTTCTCTTAAAAATAAGCCTGTAGTTTTTCAATGTGTCCTCAAGGCCAAACACACATTGATTCAATGAGTGGGTTTTTTATAGGGGGAAGTTAGCAATGTGAAATTTCAATGAAGTTCATGAGTCACTGAGGGGAAAACATCATAGCTGGAGTCTGAGGACGGGAAACCTTGCTTATGAGGTGCTTTACAGAAGCCATCCTGCCTTTAGCTTACATCGATTTTCATTATCAAAGTCACTTCTGAAATATGTTAAGGCAGGAGTCTATTGATGGCTGCTATACAGCCTAGAGGCACCATTTGGGTCAAAATATTCAAAATGAAAGGTTCTTGTGCTCACATTGGCTGGAGTGTAAAGGTAATTAGACTGAAGGAACATTCTTATCAGCTGCTGGCCATTTGAAAGGAATGAGCTAATCCACCATGCATGGACCATGCAGCTGAGCTTTGAATGCTCGTGAGCACTCAGAACCGGCTGTGTTGTTATATTCCAGCTCAGAAATACAATGAGGTATTTTGTGTTTATGTCCTAAATTAAGACATTGGGGTATATTTCATCCAGGAAAAGAAACAATTCTCTTATTTGCTGGCACTTGCAAAATATACACCCAGGTTTTTTGCCCACAAAATAAATTGTTGGGCCTAAATCTGCGGAGTTGAGCCCATGGCTACTTGATTTATACCCATGCTCAGGTAGATAGGGACTCGGCTATTGAAATCTCTGCCTGAATTTGAATTTCAAGCAACAATTCTGTAGTTAATTAAACCCTGCTGAAAATATACCCTTTAACATATTACAATAATATTCAACAGATAAGCCTAAAAAGTTGGGCCAGGGTGAAGGGTAAAAGGCAATGCCAGAATGAAGCCATCATTAACTGTCCTTTTAAAGTTGTTCTTCCATTATTTTTATTGTATTCTGTGAATCAATACCTTCCTTGTTACCTTGCATTAGTATTCTTTCCTGACAAATTCAAAGAAAGAAGGAGCTAGCAAATAAGAACCAGCGCACACACCTCAGTCTCTATCTCAGTTCTGAAGTGGAGACTTTTTTTAGTGGGCTTTTGAAGTCAGTCGGTATCATGGGGATGAACTGATTCAGCCACAGCATAGAAGTTAGTCAGAAGAGATGATATTGTATAGTGAATGCTCCCCGCTTTCCTCTGTGGGCTGAAGGGCAACTAAACATGTTCGGTGGAATTTCCCTATGAGCTCAGCATTAGGCTACATCCGTTCCCATTGATGTGAACGGTAAAAGTCCTGTTGACTTCACTGGGGGAAGAATTTGGCCAGCTCTGAGCACTTCTGAAAATTCCACCCATTTTCGTAACCATAGTCTAAAGGGAAAACTATTCAGTCGGATTTTTAAAGGTACAGTTTTACTCAGTCTTGCCGTGTACACACTCACTTGGAGCTGGGTGACCACAAATTGGGCTTTTATCTGGTTTGTAATTTTTTTATTTTCTGTTTTCTGTAACAAATGTATGTAAAAAATTATCAAAAGTGATTGATTATCCACATGGTTGAAGCCAATAGTCCAGTATGTTTTGGTGAACCATACAATACTCTAGTATAACTACAGGGTCAATTTTATTCATAGATCATTTTTCTTTAAGCTTTTAATAGGGCACTCAAATAGATAAAATATGTAATGAACTGGAGAGAGTACATTTTGTAACCCTTTCTATAAAGCATGCTCCTATGCTTTTGTGACTTTTATGCTGAGATAGCATGAGTCAAGCTGTAACCGGTTCATTGTTTTTTAAGATAGCTAAATAGATCTTTGATGCTGTGTGCTAAGTACTTTTCAGCAATTTTCCTGTGAGGCCCATTATGGTAAATTTCAAAGTATCCATGCGAGTGATGCTAAATTGTTTTTACAAACATCGTGCTAATGTATATTACACAATTATCATTATCATTATTTTGTCATATTTTTGTAACAAAAAATGTGTGCTAGAAGGTATATGCAGGGTTGGGGGCGGGCAGTTTCAGCTCCATAGAAAGACATAGACTTTATCCCAAAGATCTTACCAGCTAAAGTCCTGACCCTGCAAACAGTGGTGTGTGTGTGTGTGGCTTTAATTATGCGAGTAAAGCTGTCCAGTTGCTTAAGTGTTTGCAAGGTCAGGTTCTAATTTAGGCATGATGTGATGAATGGGGTTAACAGGAGGAGGAAGAACAAAGGTTGTAGGAGAATATATAATTGAAAGTAATTTTAGTTCAAGTATGTGCACTTTATGAAGAGCACTGTACGGTGCTATTTAATAGTTTGCTAACCCCTGCCCCCAGCTCTTATCACCTTACATTTTAAGACCTGATCCTGTGAGACATTGAGAGCTCCCATCCCCTTGCTGAAGTCCGTGTTGATTGAGGGACCTTACAGGATCAGAGCCTTATAGATTTTCCCTACTAATTTAGGCTCTTTAGTAGCTAATTCCTTAATATCCTCAGAGATATACTGTATTGTCTAGACCGGCTAATTCGTATATATTCATATTTTCCAAGTATTCCCTTCTCTGCTCTTTGTTAAGTAGTTGTTTTTACATTGTCGTCCTGCTTAACTAGTTGTTCAAACTTATTAAAATAGAGCCAACCTATTGGCCATTTTTGTGTCTTTATTAATTTTATTCTGTTCCTCATTTGTTGATGGAACTACTTCATTTGTTCTGTTTGCTCTCCCCACAATATCCTTCTTATTCCTCATGTTGCATTTAGCTAACATTATGACTTTACAGTTTTGTTAGTTAAGTTCTCTCTCTTCTATTTTCACAGATGCTCAAATTCCACATTTGAGGGTATACATGCAGTGTTGTCATAGCCGTGTTGGTACCAGGATATTGGAGAGAAGTTGGTCCAGTAAAAGATTTTACCTCACCCACCTTGTCACTTTAGAGGGTGGTATAGACACCTAGAAAGAACCAACAGGTTTCTTTTTACTTCAGCTCTTTGAGCTGCATTTCATGAAGCCACGTTGTCTGGTTCTCATTTCTTGGAATTTTGATTTACAGAGAAGCTGCTGTATAATCTTATGGCCCCTTGTGATAGTCAGAAAAAGCGTGCTCTATGGATAGGGCACTGATTTGGGAGTCAAAAGACCTGGTCAATGGTGCCAGGATTTCACGTGGATTTTAATTCCCAGCTTTGCCCTTATGCTCTGTGTGTCCTTAGGAAAATGTCTTCACCTCTCTTTGTCTGTTTTCCCTCCCAGCCTTTGTCTTTCGTTTCTTTAGTATGTAAACTCATCAGGGCAGGGACTATTTTTCTATCTGTTTGTACAGCACCTAGCACAATGGGGCCCCAATCATGATTGGAACCTCTAGAGACTACTGTAATATAAATGATAATAATAAAGTACACGTAATCTAGTGTGCTGACACCATGTAAAGCAGATGGAAAATGCTAACTTTCTTTTTCTGTTATGACTGAACTAAAATTAATAACGCTTATTTCTTTGACTGAGCACTAGCATCGCTGATGGTATCTTCAGGAAGATCCAAAATTTTGGTAATAACTAATTAATGTAATACCAGTACTGGGAATATATTTGTCCTTTTAAAAAAATTCTTTGCTTTTGGGTGTTGAAACTAAAACAAAATATCTTTAAAATTCAGAGACTTTTCCTACCAGATTACCTTTTCTTAAGATAGTTAAGGAAGAACTCAGTTTTGACCTAAGTTTTAAAACATCTGCAAATAATTTTAGTCTCTGTAGAGTTAACCCCCTACAAACTTCTCAATTTTAAGTAAGATAGATAAGTACAGCTTCTGTACATCAGTATTTGCAATATTACCTAGACATCCCTTTACTTGAAAGAGAAAATATGTAGAATACTGCAAATATTATATTTAGCTATATAAGACATTATCTGGGGCAACTGACACATTTTTAAGAGTGATCTCTGTATCTGAATGCTCTTTAACTAAGATTTTTTACCTGTAGATTATTTTAGCTCTGGCAACATACCTCCGCAACAAGATGTTTTTTGCTTTAATGAGACTATATTGCTGGTCAATGTAGCAAATCTGGAATATCTTTGTCTAAGATTTCCACCTCATTTTAATGTGGGTTCCTTGAGAAGAAACAGTGGATCCAGTTGATCTCTGATGTAACTTCATAGATTTCAATGGCTATATTTGGCCCAATGGATATCTTAAAGATTGGACCATTAAGTTTGCCTGGTCTTTACTTTCATGCGTCTTCTATTTTAGAAGTTTGAAGGAGAGAAGTGTGACTTACTGAATTCCTTTGGATTTTTTTGCTTCATTTTAATTTAGTTATGAGATCAGAAAATAATGAATTCAAGCATATCCCAAGACAGTGTTCTGTATAATATTCCTTCAGTGGCTTCATTCATAGAGTCAGAACATAACAGTATATTCTAAAAAGCTCCTTTTGTCAGTTAATGTGAAATTTAATGCTTATAGACTCATGGGTCTGACTCACTTACACTTATATTGACATTAATTTGGTTTAGAGAGAGAGAGACCTATCTGTGATTATTGCTTCTCTGCAATGTTGCAGTTTTCCTTTTCAGATAACTTTTAATCAAGAAAAAAACTAATTTCTACTGGGCGTGGGTGGGAGGGGAATAATTTATCTGGAACAAGTCAAATAAGCCTTCTTTGTCTTGTGCTTTGACTGTTGACCTTTAAGTAGGAATAATCCAAGACTGATACAGGATAAAGAAAAAATTAGAGACAAAAGATCAAAATCATATTTTAAAGCCGCAAGGGCTTGATTCAGTGGTGGTGGTGGAAAGTCAACCGGGAGGAAACTTGGAACAGTTTGAGGTACCTGCAACCACTGCTCATTTTTGCAGCTCTTAAATAGAGGGGGTGGAAGCAGTTGTGCAGCTGCAAAAAGGAGTGATACAGAAGGGTGTGTGGCTGTGTTTCTACTGATTCAGCAGATCCCATAAGCAGCCATTGCTTGTGTGGCTAAAATCCTGGCTAAAACTGAAAGCTGTTACCCCTGGCACTACCTCCAGGAAAAGACTTCCAGGAAAACAAAGGCATTAATCCTTCAACCCTTACTTATGAGAGTAGTTTAATTAAAGTCAATGACTACTTTCACAGGATTACTCACATGCGCCAGGGTTGCAGGATCAGACCTTCATGATATGACCTACACACACAGGAAGCTAATCATCTTAGAGACTACATATATCATGGCTGTATATTCTCTGAGATACATTCCAACATTCTCGGAGATACAGACTGCCCTACTGAAAGATTTTTCTGGATACAAAATGATCTTTATTTATTTTTATTTATTGGGGATATTGCAATCTAGAGGCTCCAATCAGGATCAAGTTTTCCTTGTGTAGGAGCTGTACAAATATATTATGACGGTTTCCATCCCTACATTTTAAAGACTGTAATGAATAGAGTGAAAAAGATGAACAGATGGAACCATTCAGCCTTACATTTAAGTCTTATCACCCTTTTCAAATACAGTAGGAGTAGTCTAAATAATTTTTGGTCTGTCAGCTTTAAGGACTGAACTTCACTTCTTTCTTCCCCTACAACTCAGTGTCACTTAGCACTGAGGCACAGTATCAACCTCATCCCTCAGTAGAAGTTATAAATGGAAGTACAATAGCTGAGCAGGGAATCTTGTAATCAAAAGGGAAGAGTTGTTAAGATGACCTCAAGCCCCTGTATGAGAAGAAAAGCAAAACTTCTTCAGGAGAACAGGGAGTAGTGAGAGTTAGTGCGGTTAACTTCATGAGAATGGGCTGCTCCACTTAACTATAAATAGAAGAACTCTTTGGAGATAGTCTTAAAGGAGCAAGGACTCATGCCTAGAAGTTTGTAGCTCTAGAACTGTAACAGTATTTGCCTTGTTACTGTTAAAATTTTCAAGGACCACGTTTCCTAATGTCAGGCTGTCTAAAGTGGCTCATGATTGTGAGTGCCAACCTTGGGCAGTCTGCTCAGAAACAGGGCACAAACCCCAAACTGGTTGTGTGTTCTATACTTAGATTTCACCAACCTAATGTCAAGTATGAATTCCTCAAGCACTACGGAAGCCTTAACATGGAGTCACAAATAGACCAGGGTACCCAAGGCGACTATCTCGCCACCTAGGCAAGGTTACCTTCCTAATAGATGGTCCCTTTCACCAGAAATCGCAACAACATTCAGGTTATTTCCAGTCCCAAAGGACCAGTCACTTACCCCAGGCCAATTGTATCTTAGATCTCTCAACAAAGACAATGCCTGTATCCAGTCCTGTAATAAACTAACAAAAGATTTACTAAGAAAAAGAAATGAGCATTATTTAGCAGGTTAAAACAGGTAAACATACACACACAAGTTAGTTTTAGGTTTCAAAAGGTGATGGAAGGTGCTGTAATATGTGAACTTTGTATGTCCTTTAGGGCTAACTCAAGCTAAACAGCTTGGGGGTCCCCTGCTTAAGCTTAGAAATCTTGTCCTCTCTAAATTCCAAGCAGCATAGTGATACAGTTCCTTCTGGACAGGAATTTTTATTCCCTTCCCTCAGAGTTCAAACTAATGGAACAAGTGCCGGCACCTGTCTCCTCTTCTTCTGTGTGTGGGCAGTTAACAAAGTCTTTGTCCTTTGATGTTTCACAATGGCTCATTTAGTCTCAATGGGCCTTTTTGTGTGTAGGGCGAGCAGTTTACATTAATTAATGCATACCTTTCCTCTTCGGTGAGTTACACAATTTGAGATTTACAATGCAAACGCTCAATATAACTCTATACCATGGGCTACAGATGTTATATTTGAGATCAATACATGCAGCAGCCTTTCATCAAGACTAAACACATTCTTATCAACTTAATAGCTCTTTTAACAATACTAACACACAGGTTAGCCAGACTAGTTTCCAGCTATGCATTTGTCAGTGTACAGTGAGGCCTAGGGCCCTTGGCATGAGCTGGCTCATGGTCTGCCAGCATCACATCTTAACTGATATGGTTAGCTACTTGATAGAATAAGTGTAGCCAGGAGGCAGGTCCCAGGGGGTCATAAGAGAGACTGCCTTCTGTGTCCCTCGACGCTCCGTCCTGCCCCCCTCCCCCAAAAAGAGAGAGAAATTTAACTTTTTATTGTTGACATATCCACTTCCCTATAAAATTGTATGAGTTTACTATGCAGTTTCTGTGTGCCAGAACACTCCTGTACCAATCTGGGAGGTTGGTTATGCAGATATATTTGTTTAAATTGAAGTTAATTGATTTGCCCTTGTACATAGGGAGTGTTTTAAAGTCTTATTTATCAATCACTAATGGGATGGTTTTAATCATTTTAAAGCACTGCCTTCCCTGCACACAGCATGTGTGTGTGTGTGTGTGTGTGTAACATTATGGAACTGTAAAGGATGGCATAATGGGGTGGTGTTTGCTGTGGTTGTGGGGGAGATAGAGAGGTGGAATATGGAGAAGGTTGTGGTAGGTATATACTGTTGGTAGCCTTAACTTTTTGTTTCCTAGCATTTCTAAGTTTTGTATTTGGTATATATGTATAGAGCAACCTTAACTGACATGACATAAGTGTTTTTGTGAACTAATATAGTCTTAAATCTGGTAAATTATTTTTTAAATCCAGTGTTACCTGAACAACAGTTTACAATTAATCTAATTACTATTCAATCTTAGCAATATCCCGGAGAAAAGTAAGTTTTATTATGAGCGCCTTGGCATATCTTTCTTTTTAATCCCCTTTGTATTTTGTTATAGAATTAGGAGATTGGGTGCTGGTTTGAATTTTTTTTTAATTAAATATTAATTGTCAAAGGTGATGCATAAATTCAGCTTTTTAACATTTGGATATAAAATATACTGTATGTTTTAAAACTTTTTATCAAAACAAGAAATATTTCTACTCAAAACCATACATTTCTTCAAAATTTCTTCAGTTGGTTGCAATGGTGTTGTAACTGTGTTGGTACAAGGATATTAGAGAGACAAGGTGGGTGAGGTGATATCTTTTATTGGACCAACTTCTGTGGATGAGAGAGACAAGCTTTTGAGCTTACACAGAGCTCTTTCACCCACATAAGTTAGTCCAATAAAAGATATTATCTCACCCACCTTGTCTCTTCATACAACTGTATAGTCATGAGTCCATAATGGATAGTTTTGGATTGTTCACTGCTGAGGTGCCTTCAAGCTATATAACAATGTTTTAAAAGGCTGTAGAAATTTTTAATGGGAAGGTTGTTTACATTGCAGAGTTTATAACTTTCCTGCTTAAAAATCATTAAAGTATGATTCAATTGCTTGTTCAATTACTTTTTAGTGTTTTTTGGCTCTTGGGTATTATTTCATGCAGTTCTTGTTCAGTTGTGGGCAAGGTGACTGTTTACTTTTCAAGGATACAAGGGAAAAATAAAGCATAACTCTATGTAAAGATTTTGTTAAGGGACAATGCACCACCCTGGAACAACAGATACACTTGTGTCCACATCAAAATTTATTCCCCAAAATTACCATTGGTCAAGGCCCAAGATGGGCAATTTGCAACTGTACTATGAATGAAAATGGAACCGCGTTAAAATCTGCTTTTTTCATGGCCCCACTGACTTAAAAATGGAATTTTTTTTTGCCACTGGAAGGGGGAGATTCCGAACGTTTAGTGCCCATTACTTATTTCTGACTCTAGAATACCCTGAAATACTGGACTTTAAAACTATGGCATTTCTAAGTGTAGTTATTTTAGGGGTGTTAAAGGTTCCCTTTAAACTCTGCACAATTCATGACAAGGTAATTAAAGCATCTGACTTTACAGAGGAATGTATATGAGAAACGGTCCCAATAAATTGCTTAAAAACTTTCCCATTTGAAACAGCTTTTCAGTAATATATGTCTCTTATGCAAAATACTTGATGGTGTGGCATGCCCTGGTATAAAGAGTTTATCAGCATGATTTTGAGTATGAACTGAATTTGTCACATGAGGCATAACCAGATTCCCTTAATTGCCATAGGTCTGATCCATAGCCCACTGAAGTCAATGGCAAGATCCCAAGGGTGGGAAGTAGGTGACATAACATGTTTTTTTCTGTCTCTCTTGACTTCTATACTTCCTTTGATAGCTTGTATCCTGAAGCTGCAGATCAAATTCTCAGCCTAGTTTTAGAAAGTCAAGTGGTTCAGACAGCCTTCTGGTAAGCAGCAGAAGTATTGAGGCCTTATCTAAATGTGAACTGGAACTTTTTTGAGATTAATTCACCCATTACTACTAAATTGCCGTCTTTCACTGGCACTAACTGTTGATGGAAAGTGAGTGGAGCGATCCTGGTGACTGCATCCTAATCTAACTAACTGGTTAGCAGAGAAATTGTCTATGCAAACTGTTACTGCTAGTTGAACCTAGAGACAGAATTAGGGAATAAACCACCAGGTTTAGAAAACACGTGGTCAAACAGATTAGGGTAGAATTTGTAAAAGCTTCAGTTTAATGGGAAAGTTTTCATAGAAGGCCTGATCCTGCACGGTGCTGAGCACCCTCAACTCCCATTAAAGTTGATGGGAATTGAAGGCACTCAGCACTTCCTTGTAACTTGCCATATCACAGCCCAGCCTGGCCGTCTCTGTACTACCCAGCTAAAAAATTAATATTACAGTATATTGAAGGTGATAAGAAGGGGGAGAGGCACAATGCTGAGGGATTTAAAATATCATTGATTAAGGTAATTCCCAACTCACAAACTAAACAATCTTCCTATGAGCACAACGTAGTAAGTGGGAGTTTTCTTTCAGTGGACTCTATGTTATGAGATGCAGGTTTATGGAGAGAAATTTTGGGGTCCCGGTACAACGTGTTTGCTGGGGTCCTATCCCCTCCCATTTCACTTTATTTATGCAGACATTACAGATCTTTTAAGGGCCCTCTTAGCTCAGTGCCTTGGTACAATTGTCCCTTCTTCCCCCTCAACATCCTTGTCAGCCCTGTGATGCTGAGGTCCTTCAACTCCCATTAAAAAATCAGTCGGCGTTGAGGACACCACTGCTTGAGAAGATGAGGCTCAACATGAAATCATGCAGTTAGACTTCAAAGTAACATTCATCTAATGTTGTGAAGGGAGTAAAACAAGGAGTAGAAAGATTCTGGAGACAACACAATTTCCCAGGCAGATAGGTCAGCTTCTCTCAGCTCTTTAAAACAATAAAAGTAAAGAAGAAAGTTCTTGCCATGCAAACATTTCAGGAACATTGTTCCCACATAGGAAGTAATTAGGCACAAATGATGCTGAGTATTTCTAACTTTCATAAATAATGTATGACTTGAAATATGCAGTTGCTATGTCAGCTTGTGGAAAGGGTGTAGTCAAAGATGGGTGGAGATCTTTGTGCTGCTTCCCTTTATAAAGGACCTATAATCTGCAGATAAAGGAAAGGGGAGATGAAGAAATTATGTAAACAGCAGATACGAGCTGGTCTTGGTTTTGTTCACTAACTGAAATAGTCATATTTATCTTTTCTTTAATTAATACTGCCTGCAGACTTCCATTAAAATTAACTAAACCGTATATTCGTCCTATTAGCATCTCTTCACGCTGAAGCCAAAACTCACTGGCATTGCTATATATTCTTATTACACACAATGCATCACCAAGGCTGTCCCCATACAGGAATATCAGGGAACAAACCCCTGAGGTAGGTCAAATGTCTATTTATTCACTGCTTTTCTTAATACTGGATTTAATTTGTTTGTGGTTTTTTTTGTTTGTTTTTGGTTTTTTTGGTTTTTAATTCTTAGTAAACCATGTGACTTAAATCCACATTTTGGCAACGGTGTGGAAATGACACCAGCAAAACTATTACTTACACTTTGGGAAGATATTCGCCCTAAAATTCTTAGCTGTTGGTTGTGTATGTTTTTGTATCACAATGGTCTAAAGGTCCTGATCCGAATAAGGGACCCAATGTACCAGGTGCTGTATAAACACAGTGTAGAAGGACAGATTCTTGACTCTTTTAAGCATGTTTAAAGCAGTAAATCTAGGATCAATAAGATGTTTCTTAAATCTCTTTTCTGACATATCTACAATTCTAAAATATCTGACAGGCTTAATAAATGTTGTTTTTTTAATAACCCAGGACACTGTCACTAAGTTACCCATTAAAAACTACTGCTCACATCAGCAAAATGCAGCCACCTCTCTGACCAGTTAATACTCAGTAATATCCACTTTAGGCCATGTAACATCTGTGTACGCTCTCATTCTTTAACCTTCCCCCTCCTTGACTTAGAACAAAATGTTGGATCTGATATGGTTCAGTATGAGCACCAAATTGAATATTAGGACATTGCACTTTCAAAACTCCATCCTGTCAACCAGGGGTGGGTCATGGCATATCAATGTTCTCCATCAAATGCATGCATTATACCATACAGATGCAACACCTTCCTCATCACAAGGGAGTTGAATGAGTTATGGGAGTTGTATAGCACAATGGAGAATACTGATGCTCTCTGAGACCGAAACCCAAGTTGCCAGTGTTAACTAGTGGAAGTGCAGTCTAGCTCCACAGCCAGCAAAAGGTGCAAGCTCTGTAAAAGTAGTGCACTCTTCCTCAGAAGGCAAAGTGGAGGATGTGCCTCTCATCATTCTCTGAACATCCCTTTAGCCGACTGCTTTGGACAGAGCTATATGAAACTCCCACCATACTGAGTCTTTGAGATTGACGGTGAAGTGAAAAGGTTTGGTCGTCATCAGCACTCAGAGGGCTCCCTGCAACCTTGTCTTGTGTGTTGTTAACTAACATCTTCTAATGAATACATTCTAAAACTCTAGTATAGACCGGCAGTGTAAACCTTAGCACATGCTAAGCTAGTGGTGTTGAAGCCTAGCTCCCCATTAGGGTCTACCTTGACCAGCTAAATTGAGGTAAAAGGTATTGCCCTGAGTATAGACCAGGAAAAGGATTGAGGTTGATTAAACTCTTAGGCTAACGAGCACCATTTTTTCTTGTCTAGATGTATCCTTGTATACTATGTTGTATTCCAGCTAGGCGACAGCCTGATGAGTTTGTCTTTTTGAAGGCTGAGTTAAGACTACGACTATCCCACTTTCATTAGAAAATATTGTGTTGTCAAAATCTTTACTTGATCAGTTGCTGTATTTGCTGTGGAAGTGTCCTTGTTCCGAAGTCCAAATATGCATCTGATTTTTACATCTCTCTGTCTTCTCTCCTCTTCCCTGCAAACAGACCCCTCTTTTTGGTTTCCAAGTCTTGACTTCCCTCCCTCATATTTCCCAACTCTCTCTCCCAAGAAAACTGGCAATGCTGCAAGTTTGAAACGTGTAGGTTCTTTGAGTAAAGCTTCCAGTTGACAATAATGGGGAATTCCTTTTTGAACCAGAAAATCATTTATCAGGAAGGCTTTAAATGGAGGATCCTGCTTGTGGTACTGAAAGTGCTATATAGATTCTTTTGGTTTCTTAGGTTCAGCATAGCATATGCAGCTACACACAGAGTGTTGATGGATTGGGAGTTAGATTGCCCTCTAGCTGCTGGATCTCTTTATCATATTTATATAAGTTTCTGCCGCTCACTTTGCAGAGTGTAGCAGTTGATCTGTGAACACTGTATTGCCTGATGAGTGTTGAAGAAAATGACCTGATAAACGTCCCTTGGTCTAGCACCTAGTGACTAGAGAACATTATGTACTCCTGGGGGCATTCTGCTCCAAAAACATTAAAAATTCTGTGCACAATATTTTAAAACTCTGCAAATTTTATTTGTCAAAATCACACTAGATAATCACGCCGTTTTCAATTATATTGGAAATTAATGTGTTTTCCCCCCTAGCTATCATTACAAACTCAAAAATGGACCCATTACTTGGGAATCCTTTCTTGTTGTTTTTGGATTTACATTTATATGGATTTGGAACCAGAAAATGTATCACTGTCATTCATATATACTTCTTTTACAGAATTTAGAGTAACTTTGCTGAGATGGCCTGTGTAGCTCAGAGTGTAGACCTAAATGTGAGGTCATATCCTCTTTCACTTACACTGCTGGTGAAATTAATCCTATTAAAGTCAATATAGTTCCGGCAATATAAGAGTGAAAAGAATTTGACCCTTAATTTGGGTAGATAAATAACTACTAGAGACACATTTTTAGGTCCTTCCATGCTGTTTTTTAACCTTTCAGGGAGTCTAAAACAATTTCTGCCGTCTTGGGTGATTCAAAAGAGACAGAAATCAACATGATTACATTTGCTTAGGGCTTGAGTAATAATAATTTTTCCTTACTGACGTAACATGGTGCTTAATTAATATTTATTGAGGTTTAGTTCAGATAAGCACCCAAGAGTTCCGATGAAGTGTGGAATCACTGTTCATAGTTATTTTGTATAATAAATGCTTCCTGACTAAGATGAAGTACAGGTGCACACCAGTAGCCTTCTATACAACTTCGAGTTCTAGCTTTGTCTGTGCTCTTTACAACACACCTCTCTGGACATGTAGACTTCGTGGCTAAATCTAGTTATACATACACATATTGTTCTAGATGCTCATCCGAAGCTTTATTCAAACCTCACAGTAACAGTCTTTCTTACAGCATTTTGATACTTTCTGTTCCAGCTGAAATCAGGAAGGGAAGAATTGTATATGAAAAAAGAATAAGTTAACTGAGCTGGATTAGACTGGTTACATGATGAACATTAAAAAGTCTATATTTGCCAGAATAGTTATTTTCTATTCTGCTCTAAATATGGGGGAACTGTGTTGAGTCCTAAGCCACTCTGTGGCAACTGGCAAAAATGTTGAACTTCCAAAAGCAATAGCTGTATCTGAACTTTTTCTTTTGAACTTCAAACAAGGTTCCATAAGAGCTGTGAATGTTACGGGTTTTGGGGGGGACTGACAGGCTGTATGTGTCATGAACAGTTTTGCTCAGTTAGGTGAAAAATTAAAGTGAATTTGATAATTCAATAACCATACAAGTTCTGTATTCACTGTAATTCCCAGCATGGCTGCTTCTGAATGACTCCATCCCCTCACTATACCCCCTTCCTGTTCTTCTGCCACATGCATTCCATATGACCTGTTTCCATTTGGCACAGTATTTGTGAGGTGCAAAGTAAAGCCTCCACATTCTGTTACTGGATACAGGATTCTCAAAAGGTTTTTGTTTGATTTTGTTTATCCGCTATACTTTGTTTTATTTGGGGCGGGGGTAAGCCAGAGCAAAAGCACCTATCTTGGCTACAGTATGTATTTGCTCTCTGTTTTGCATTATTTATGCTGTTATCCAATATTATTGACATAATACAGAAATTAGGCCATAGGAAGGTCAAGCAAAGTAAACGACTGAGATGCTGCTAACAAAATTGCAGCCAGGCATTGGGAGAAGGGGGGAACGGTGCTGGTGCCAGGATTTCAAGCAAATATTTCAAGGATGGCAGCCAGTATTTCAGTGACTTTTATTGTGCTGGCCTGGTAGTATTTGCTTCAGGAAGGAAAACAAAACCAGGAGACTATGAAAGCATTAATCTGCAAAAGGCTCACCTGGGAGTTAATATTCCCTTCAGTTAGGGAATGTGATGGAAGGAAGATATTTGTAGTGTTGAACTGCTTGTGGAGCTGAAGCATTTGTCTAAGTAACAGCAAAGCAATTTGTAATTGGTTTACAAATGTCTGCAACTCATGATACCACTGAATGGCATTTAGAATCTAACTGTGCATGCCGAGAAGGGATAGGGGAGACACATGCCCATGTAAACACAATAATAAACTATGTAAAGAGCAGTTTATTTTAATAAATAATCCTTACAGGTTTCCTCTCATTTCTTGTCATATCTTTTTCTTATTACCAGTGTTCAAAGACACATTTAGTGTTGTTCCTCTGTTTTAACTGTGGGTCATTTCAAACAGATGTTTTTGAAGTGCCTTGTTTGTGTTGCCTTGAGTGAGTGTTGGAAATCACAGGCAATTTTTTTCTTACATGAACAACCATAAATGAAAAATGTCTCCCATACTTTACCTTTTGGTTGGATAGCAATGTTCTTTCTCTGGAGATTCTCAGTGTAAAGTCTTCATGTTTTGTAGCTACCTACTGATCTGCTATGTTCTGTGGTAATGACTAGTAATGTAGATGGTAGTTTCTCTGAATTTCAATAGGTTCTTTCCCTTAGAAAACTTATTTTCAGAACCTGTATTCCAATTTTGATTAGCTTAAACCTATTTTTGACCCAATGAGTATCTTAAAGTAAGATTCCTTAGAAATGTTTTTCCATAACAATTTCAATTAATAATCTGAGTCCGGTAAGCTAATCGTTGAGCCAGTGGGAGAGAGGTTGGTCTTGTAATTAAGGCAAAGAAACTGAGCGTTAGGCCTCTGCTACTGGTCTGAATTGCTATATGTTATTGGACAGTTCACTTGATCGCTCTATGCCTCACTTTCCCCATCTATAAAATGGGTGTAATATTATTTTCCTTAATTAGTATTTGTGAAGTGCTGTGAGATGCTATGATGTAAAGAGCTATATAAGTGCAAGAGGATTTTTCTTACTGTAGGCCAAAACCTAAGCACTTGATTCAGTGTTTAGTCAAGCAAACCCCTGCTGGATTCAATGGGAACCTGAGTGAGACCCATAGGATATGGCCCTCTGTATGTCCACCTATTTGTAACATCATAAATCCAAGGTTACCCGAGCTTTTCAAGCAGTTCTACTAGTTTCCAATCTGATTAAAGATCTGTCTACTCTGAAAATCCTTTCTTCTTCGCTCACATGTTACTGATTTCACAGGGACTAGGATGGTAGACAGTACTTCAGTGACTTTTATTGTGCTGGCCTTGTAATATTTGCTTCAGGAATGAAAACAAAAGCCCTAGAATAAGTATAGAGTATTGGGCTAGAGTAGGGCTTTGCAGAGCCAAAGAAATTGGCTGTTCCAGCCGTTGCCCACCAGCTCTCTTTCAGCTGAACTTGCACTAATCATTAGTGAAGCATGGGCTGGATTGTGAGATTGGATTTGGAACAGCTCCAATTCCCACACACATCAAGTATATAAATTTGAATGGTTAGTGGTCAATGGCAGTACAGGGCTTAGTAGTCAGGCTGACAATTAAGTTAGACCAAAGCGCCAGCCAGTAGCAATGCCCAGACCACAAGTTGAAGAACAATTTTGTATATTTATTAGATGTGAAGGCTAAAAAGATGATTAAAACTGTAATCAAACTATATTTGTTGTCATTTTATGGCTTGGCAATTCCCATAATGTATTTTTTTCAATTGCCTGTTGCTGTTGCTTTCCAGAGCATATGATTCTATTGCTAGTTGTCCAGGTAGTCAGAAATTCCTGGCATGATGACTTACCCAGCAAACATGTAACTTCTATGCCTAAGTATGTGCATTTGAGAAGTGGACAGCACCTTGATTTCCAGCCCCTTGCAAAAGTGAAGGTAGAATGTTTGCTGGTGATTTTTAGAATGCATCCCTCCAAAATAAAGATTAAGGACACGGCCAGTAGAGAAACAGAACGGGCCAAGTCACAAGCACCCATTGGGAATGTAGTGCTATTGAACATTAGCACCAATCCTGCAGGTTGCAGGGAGAATTCATATTTAGATATGTTTGTTTGCATTTTAGTACAAAGAGCAAAATTAAAATCATATATTGAAAAGTGCTGCACAACTGCCTTAGCTAACAAGTGCTCATACTGCGGTTAGCAAATAAGTGTGGTGAGCACCTGTAAACAGTTGGAAGTTGTTCATCAGACTCTAAAAGGTGCTTAGCCAAGCTTAAATGTTATTAACCATATAGAGCACCTTCATAGTTGATTTCTCTCCCAAGTGTTTTATTAGTACTAATTAGTTACTCTTAGAACATTTCTGAGGTATAGATAATTGCTACACAGATTGGAAAACTGAGACAGAAAAATTTTAAGTGCATCCACTAATCTGAATGCCTCAATTTTTGGGTGCCCTATGTGAGATATAATGAGCTTAATTTTCAAATATTCTTAGTAGCTGTCGCTCCCACTAACTTCAGTTGGAGTTTGTACATTGAAAATCACATCTAAGATGGCTTGAGGTGGGCACTCAGGCTCCCAAAACTAATGGGCACTTTTGAAAACTTAGGCCTAAATACTTCAACCAAGGCTCGAAGGGAATCAGGCCAGGATTAGAAATCAGGGAGCAGAAGATCTTCAGCTGATGTAAGTTGTCATTAAAGTAAATAGAGCTCTGACAATTTACATCAGCCAAGGGTCTGCTTCCAAGGGTCCCTGACTTCTAGAGGTGAGTGTTAGACCATGATTGTCCAGTTCTGCAAGAAGTCTTCAAAAATCCCTCCAAGCCCTTCAGATGCTGCCTTCCTGAGGTCTGAGATGTTCTTGAAGATGCCTGTCTTTGTATCTTTTTTTCTTGATATTCTATTCTAGTTCTTATACTATGCTCATCATCTTGATTTTAGAGCACATAAATATACTGCAGGCAATTTTTCAAAGGCAATGAACATTAAAAACCTATAAAAGATCTAAAGTAGATTATCATAATGAGGGCTATCCAAGACAGAATGCATAAAACCAGTTGGTTGGATCTTACTTTTGTAGCTCTCTTGTAAAACAAAAAACAAACAACAACAAAAAATCCAGCAGAGTTTATTCATCCCATAAATCGGTTATAATACAAAATTCTGCCTTAAAAATGCCCACAGTTCCCACTGACCTCATTGCCTGTTTGTGCCCGGAGGAATACTTTGGCCGTTTAGTTGTCAGGTACTACAACATATAAACTCTATGAAATACAAGACACTACTGATTACCTCAAAAATCTTCGTCAGGTAGTGGTACATGCAGGAAGGTGGCTGAATCTTTTGCTCTCCAATCTGAGAGTTGAGTGCCTGAGTAAGTTGAAAGCAACCTCTATCATCTACCTTTGCGTGGATGAGAAATTTGCAAAAATATAACATCAATTAAAAAACTGGTTTATAAGAAAGTGTAAAGCATATAAGTCTACAGCCACATCCTCAGTTGGGATAAATCAGCCGAGCCCCACTGAAATCAATGGGGTTAACTTCAATGGTGCTAGTCCAGTTAATGCCAGTTGATCTGGGGTGAAATCCAGGCCCCAATGGAATCAGCAGGAGCTTTGCCATTGACTTCAGTGGAGCTGGGATTTCACCCTGGTCCGTACAATATAAACATGAAAAAAGTAATATTGTACTAAAAAAAAATTCCCATGGTGCCATACTGGAGTTGACCATTTGGCTGTGTTACTTGTGTAGGGTACTCATCTGACTCTGGAGACTGGAGCAGAGGGCCACCTGTGAAGAATGAGATTCCAAAAACCCTCAGTCTCTCGTGGTTGGAGCAAGGAATCAGGGCCCAGGCAGGAAAATGTTCTTGTTTGAATTTCACACTTTGTGTGCACACACTGTTACAATTGCCTCAGCAGCCTGCGGGTTCCAAAAAGCTGGTCTGGAACATAATTGATTTTAGAAACTGGAAAGGAGAAGATAATTACAGACTTTCTGCCAGCGGATATTTTAACGGTAACAGATGGGGGGAAACTAAGGTTACAATGATTTTTTTTTTAAATTATCTGTTGGACTTCTTCCTGATCTCTGCAGCAAGCGTTAACTAAAGAACCAGTATGTAGCGCTGACTTTGAGAGCTGCACAAAGCAATCTGCTAGAATCGTGCAGATGAATGACCTTACTAAAGGACTCAGAAATGTGATAACTATGGATTCAAAGAAAAGAAAACCAGTCTTTACAAAACAAAAGGTTTAACTTCCTCTGATGCACCTAACCTGAATAAATATGTGCTATTGGGTAAAGTGGACTTAAGCCAAAATTCTCAATTGTGGGTGCCTAAATATGGATTTATATGCTTAGTTTTAGACACTCGTGTGAAATTATTGGTCATCGTGTCTTGGAATCAGTGCTAACCTTTTAACCTAAACAGAGGCAGTAGAGACTGAAATTTGTAAAAGTGGCTATTTAGTTGGGGAGATCTCAGTTTTGGGGTTCCCAGATTGAGGCACTTTGGTCTTATTTTCAGAGATTCTAGTCGAGCTGGCTGGAAAACAAGAATTTGAAGGCTGTTAAATTTTAGAGACAGAGAGAGACCAAAACTCACCCTATACCAGCTAATGCCCAGTGGCTAGGGCACTTACCTGGGAGGGGGGAGATCCAGGTTCAAGTTCCAGCTCCAAAGCAGGCAGAACTTGACCCAGGTTCTCCCACATCCCACATGAGTGTCCTAACTACCAGGCTATTGGCGTGCATGTGTCTCTCTCCCCCCAAAACCTTCCTGATGAATTGGCATTTTTCTGACAAATGTTTTGTTGACAAATCCCGAGCTAGCTTTAATTCTGAGCATTCCACAATTCTTATCTATTTCAATTGGAGATGGGAGTGTTGAACACCCCCAGAAACCAGACCTAGAGTGTCTCAAGCCAGGGTCCCATCAACTGAGCCAGCCAAAGTTAACGATCTCATTTGAAAATGTAGGCCAGAATGATTTATTGTTGCAGGCTGTTAGTTTGGTGGTGTCTCCCTTTCCCACAACAAAAACTTGACTTGATCCCACACACATGAAGTCAGAGAAAGTCTCCTATTGCCTTTAATAGAAATTAGAAAGGATCCATGAGCAGCAGTTGTAATGCTCAGCAACAGATGTTTGTCTCTGTCTATTACATGGTAATTTTCCGCACATTTAACAGATATGAGCCTTTGATTGTTTTTGTCCCTGGTGTTTCTGTTCCTGTGTAACCAAAGTAAACACCAGTGTTTGTTTGCACATGTAAGGAGGGAGGTTAAGACCAAGAGGGAAAAGTTATGGTTGAGAAATTTTCTGCTGAGACCTGTGGGTTCTTTCAGAACAAGTCAGTTAGGACTTACTTGGTCTGTTGTTATGAACTCCACATTCAGCCTAAGCTTATTAGTAATTTCAGGCATAGTCCATCCCTTCCTGCAGGTGTCAGTGAGGGACTTATTGATGTGGCTCGGGGAACGTGAACTCTGGGACAGTGAGTTCGGTTGAGATTTGCATACATGATTTGAGGTTCGGTTGGTTCCGCAGCCAACCAGACTTCGCTATGGCAGGGCCATTATGTTTATCACAGCTCCACTGTCCTATTTCTCAATAATAAAAATGAATTGTGTACTAAAAAAAAGGTATTTTGAAGATCCATCAGGAAGAAAGGTGTCTTCTTCTTGCATCTTGAAACAAAACAATGCCTGTAATTCCTGCTGATGAATGAACTGTGTTTTTCAGTGATTGCTCCTTGTAAATCGGGTTGCCACCTCTGAGGTACAAAAAACAAGACATTCAAATCATTTCCATGGAAGTATGAAACAGCAAATGAGAGGCGGCAGCTACAGCGCCTCCTGTGTATCATCTATCCTTGGCAAAGGATACAAATCTTTCCAGATGAGTTAATTCAGCTTTCAATATTCTACACTGAATCTAGTGCTGCCATCCTTTTTCTTTACCAATACTATGGGCAAGGCCCAAGGGCTGACTGAGGATCCAGTTATACCTTCCTGTTGCAGTTCTTCAATAACTCTTAAAGCTTCTTCCCTTTTTTCAGCTGGCAACCAATAGGGTGTCTGTTTTAGTGGTCTGGCTTCCCCAGTGTCAATCATGTGTTGCCCTAGCACAGTTTCCCTATATCGTTACTGGACCAGGAAAACAACCCCTGATTTTTCCACAGAAAGTGTTTTAAACTTCCCTGCTGTTCCATCTTTAAATGGACAGCACTGCTCTGGAACTGTTCCAGACGGAATTCTGGGAACTCTGCTTCATTCTCTCCCTCCCGAGTCCTTTTCTCTGCCAGCTGCTACCAAACTCATTGGCTCACATTGTGCTATTGTAGGGCTCCTTTTGATAACCTGAGGTTTATCTGAGACATTCAGAAATATGACAGAAAAAATCCTGACTCAGGTCAAGTAAAACTTTTGCAGTGAGAAACCCCTTTTGACTTTCTTTGCCAAAGCAAGTGTCAATAAATTCACATCTCTTATCTGGTGGGATATCTTATCACATCTCCCACACATTTAGTTTGGCAGAATAATTTCAGTTGCAGGAGTTAATACAACTTTTTTACAGCACACCAACCTCCTGCAAGGCGTCGGTTTAGTCTGGGTTACATTTTCAAAGGAAATTTCCACTGCTCGCATCTTCAGAAAGCCTTGGTTGGCATCAAAAATATATTTATTAGATGTGACAAAGTCTAACCTGAAGATAAACTCATCCTCTATTTCTGCAACCCTGACTTCTTGTTCAAGCTCTAGGGGCCAAATTTTGAGACCAGTGTCCCCCATTTTTGGACTGGTGCTTTGTCCCCAGTTACTGTCTTCAGTTGGCACCAATTAAGCTGTTTATTTTTAGAAACCCCCAGTCCCAGCAAGTCTGGTCTAATAACAGTTAAATTTGAACCACTGTCTACAACCCCCATGCATTTTACACTCCCCAGTTCATGTGCAATTGTCAGACTTTCAGTGTGGTTACTTAATTGCCCAGATTTGCACAAGAACAGTGGGGCTATGCCATTTACCCCAAAACTTTGCCCCTTTAGCTTGATGGCAGCCCATTTTCCAAACTGCGTGAGGGAACCTCTCTAAGCTCCTGTGTCTCTCTCTGCTGGCTTGCTTTATACTTACAGCAATCGGTCTTTCTGTGGCCAGTTTTGCTTTAAGAAAAACACCAAATATCATGAATCTGGTGATAAAGTGGTGAGAGTTGTCAACAACATGAAAGCAAATATGATGGAACTGCCTTATTCCACTAGTCATAGCTGCATAATTTCTACCTTTATAAATCCATTCTTACGCACAGTATTCTTTCCTCTCCATATTGCATATCTCCATTGCTTACTCTGTACTCATTTTGTGCATGTATTTCCTATCGATGTCAGTGGATGCTCTGCACAGAATGAGAGGGGGTTTGCAATGCAGGTCAGAAAGACTTTTGCCCTTAGTTCAATAGATCTTCGTATCTTGTAACAGTTCCAGTTTGCTTTCCACTCATCCCCTCTGAAGTTTGCATTCATAAAATAAGGCCCAGTAAGTAATTCTTCAGATTACTATTCTGTTTGTGTTTAAAGGTTATTTTTATAATTACTAAAAAAGCAATTGGGGTTGGGTATCAAAAGATGATGTTCATCACAGATGAGTGGTCTTTGAAATCATTCCATTGAGTTTTCATTACATGAATGTAATTTGACTAATAAAAGCTTCATAAACACAGACTGATAGCAGGAGGTGCCTCTGGTTCATTCCTCCAGAGTTAATGAGTGACAAGGATTTGCCAGAGTCAAGTGCACCATACTGGTGCCTAGTTGGAATGACGTTCTTTTTTGCCCGGAGGAAATTTATGAAGAACCTCACTGTAACCAGGGGTGGGTCTAATTATATGTCTCTTTTACTGACGAATCACTGTGCTGAATAAGGCTGTACACAATTGCCCCATATTGGAGTTAATGGTAATAATGTTTAATTGTATTTGTTCTGGAGAAAAAAGGTATTAAATATGTATTCCTGCAGTGGGTCAACTATGGAAACATTATTAGTAATTAGAATCATATCTTATATTGCTACATCACCTTTTATTCTAAAGTGTTATACTGCTGTAAAGGATTTTTATTTGAAGTTTTATTATTATTTATTTTACAAATATATACATCCCCATTGAAATGTGGCCATATGTGGGACAGAAGGACGCACCGACGAGCACAACAGAACATTTCATAAGAGTGGGGAGAGGGGAAACTTGACAAAGGGTATGAGGACAAACCCCATCTCTTACAAAATGAGTTCTAGGATCTCTAACATCCTCAAGGGCAGGTCTTCAGATGGTGTAAATTGGCAAAGTGCTAATTAATTCAAATTCATGTTTGTCAGTATATACCAGATGAAGATCAGCTCTTGACTTTTAAAAAGTTTCGTCCCAAAGTCCCAATGCTTAATAAACTTCAGAAATATAAAGAGCTGATTTCAGAGTAGCAGCCGTGTTAGTCTGTATCCGCAAAAAGAACAGGAGTACTTGTGGCACCTTAAAGACTAACAAATTTGTTAGAGCATAAGCTTTCATAGGCTAAAGCCCACTTCATTGGATGCATAGAATGGAACATATAGTAAGAAGATATATATATATATACACACATACAGAGAAGGTGTAAGTTGCCATAAAAACTGTAAGAGACTAATTAATTAAGACGAGCTATTATCAGCAGGAGAAAAAAACTTTTGTAGTGATAATCAAGATGGCCCATTTAGACAGTTGACAAGAAGGTTGAGGATACTTAACATGGGGAAATAGATTTGGAAAAAGAGCTGAGCCACTCCTGCTGGAATTTGAAACTGTGATTCCAGGGAAAACTTTGCAGCCTGATGTTTTGTTTTCACTCTCACCTTCTTTTGTCAGCCCACTATACCATTCTGTTCTCTAAAACAGTGGTTCACAATCCTTTTTTATACTGTGACCTCATGTTACAACAGAAAAATTGCCATCTAGTCATAAAGAAGGGGAGGGTGGTCATCAGCCATTTGGGGCTTGTTTGCAACTCCCGGCAGAGTTGCAACCTCCAGATCTAGAAACCATGTTCTGAACCACAAATATTAGCTCACCAGAAGAGTTTTCGAGGATTGTTTGACAGTATCTGACCAACGGGGGTGCCTTGAAATCATTTCATTTTTTCACTAACAGTATTTTTTGCTTGGGAAGCTATAATGCACATTCCAGACTGAGTCAAGAAACAGCTCAGGGCCTGATGTTAACAATGAGCTACTGCTGTTTCATTCGTGTTTAGTTGCAACTCTGGAACCATTTCATGGGGATGAATGGTTTCATAGATTTGTTTATTATCCAACTATACATTTATTTGCAATGAAGGAGGAAATTAATGCATCTCTCTTGGGTTTACTGTGTCTAGAAAGAGACCATTGACCCCTCTGGTTGTGTTATTGGTGTGTTGACATTGTTAGTATCACATTTACATTATAGTACAGTACTAGCTCTTTCAGTTAGGGACTATGACATCTTGGAAAGTGCAATGCACACCTTTGGCAGAGTATATATAATGGTAGCCAGGGAAATTGATGGAGCATGAGACTGGGAATTAGAAGATATTCCCAGCTCTTCTACTGACGTATTGTGCCACCACTCTGCATTTAATTTAGTCCATATTTAAAAATGAGACACTGGTGCTTATCTGCCTTTGTAAAATGCTTGTGAAATTTACATATGAAAAAATCTATATAATTTAATATATTTATTTTGTTAAAAAGAATCAAATGATAAAAATATCAAGGCTGTTGGATCACAGAGTATATATTTTTTGATTTCCCTACATGATGCAGTGTGGCATAGATGACAGAGCACTGGACTTGCAACTTCAGAGATTCATGTTCTATTCCTGGCTCTGCTGCTGGGTGACCTTGGGCAAATCATGTTGCCTCTCTCTGCCTCAGTTTCCCCATCTGTAAAACTGAGATAATAATATTGACCTCCTTTGTAAAGCACTATGAAATCTACATTGAGAAGCACTGAATAGGAGCTAGGCATAATGATAATTATATTTTATAAATAGGAAAACAGACAAATAATATGTGAGCTGTCCACAACTGCTAGGGCTTTGCTGAGAAAAGGGGTGAAACCACAAAAGTTTTTTCTTGTGACTTGTTGAGTTTGAGGATGAGCAAAACAAGGATTAGCAAAAGCAAAGTCAAAAAGACTCTTTTGTCTTTCCATATGGTGGCGTGAATGGTTGGTGAATAAGCTTATTAGCTGTTGCATATAAATTGTAAAGGGCCATGTCATAAATATAAAGGGAAGGGTAAACACTTTAAAATCCCTCCTGTCCAGAGGAAAAGCCCTTTCACCTGTAAAGGGTTAAGAAGCTAGGATAACCTCGCTGGCACCTGACCAAAATGACCAATGAGGAGACATGATACTTTCAAAGCTGGAGGGGGGGAGAAACAAAGGGTCTGGGTCTGTCTGTGTGATGCTTTTGCGGGGGACAGAACAGTAATGGAGTCTTGGAACTTAGTAAGTAATCTAGCTAGATATGCGTTAGATTATGATTTCTTTAAATGGCTGAGAAAATAAGCTGTGCTGAATGGAATAGATATTCCTGTCTTTGTGTCTTTTTGTAATTTAAGGTTTTGCCTAGAGGGATTCTCTGTGTTTTGAATCTAATTACCCTGTAAGGTATTTACCATCCTGATTTTACAGAGGTGATTCTTTTTACTTTTTCTTCTATTAAAATTCTTCTTGTAAGAAACTGAATGCTTTTTTCATTGTTCTTAAGATATAAGGGTTTGGGTCTGTGGTCACCTATGCAAATTGGTGAGGATTTTTATAAAATCTTCCCCAGGAAGGGGGGGTGCGAGGATTTTGGGGGGAAAGACGTTTCTAAATGACTCTTTCCCAATAATAAACCGGTTAGTCGTTTGGTGGTGGTGGCAGCGAAAGTCCAAGGGCAAAAGGTAAAATAGTTTGTACCTTGGGGAAGTTTTAACCTAAGATGGTTTAAGTAAGCTTAGGAGGTGTTCATGCAGGTCCCCACATCTGTACCCTAGAGTTCAGAGTGGGGAAGGAACCTTGACAGGCCACATTCTGAGGTTGCTTATGTTGGTATAAATTCAGAATAGCTTTATTTACTTGATAATTTCATTTACTCTTTACAGTCAATACCAAGAGAGGAGTAGGGGGATACACACTGATCAACTCTAATAATTCATGTCTTTGTAGTTCTTAACATGCTTGTCAGAAGGAACATCCCAAATACCAAAATAGATGGATCCCAAATACCAAAATGTCAGATGGAGACATGGTTTTGTATGGCTGGAAACGTGGTGAATTGGAGAAGTTGCATTTAAAATAAAACTGAGGATCAGCAATAGAGCTAAGCAGATTTACACCAGATGAGGAGCTGATCCTGAGTATTCAGGCAATGCTTGTGCTTTGCACATTAATTAAAGTTGACTGGTATCCAGACTCTGGTAGTGTTAATCTGCTCTGCAGTAATATGCAACGCTATTTAAAAAAAACCACCACCACAAAAACAGGCCCTCTATCTAAGGAGATAAATATTTGTACCCAGCTATCACTTTATTTATAACAATAGGGGGAGGGAATGCTTGGAACACAGTTATTCAGAAAGGCTGACTTTTAACAATATATTGAAAACAACTGCACTGTCTGCTACTACCCACACTCTGTTTAAACTGGCAGGCTAGGTTTGTTTCTTAAGCTGTGTCACTTCCATGGTGAATTTAGGTTTTGTCCAGAATTTTTAATCTCCAAGATAATGCACTAATGAAATGTAGACCAGAATAGGAATGATGCTTTGGGGTTTGTGTGAGCCTTTGGTACCATCTGACTTTCCCAGAGCACCAAATCCTGCCGGCCCTACAACATGCTATTAGTCTTATTGAATAGCACCATTCCCATTTAGCTCCAGTGCCCTTTAGAGGTGGTTGGAGTATAGATATTCTTTCCTTGCATTGGAAGGAATATGGGGACAGATCCTACAAGTTGCTGAGCACCTCCTGCAACGTTTTGAGTTTCTTTAGCTCCACTCAATGGGAGCTGAGAATGCTCGGTACTGCATAGGACCGGGCTCTTTGTATATTTTATTATATTATTCTTTGGTCTGAAATGTGAAATAACCCCTTGTGTGGTAATATGCCATTTGGAATGAGGGTCTTCAAGCTTTTCCCACAGGTGCACTGCACCTTAACAGAGAAGTTGCCAACCACAGCATATTCTTCTACAGAAAAGTGTTTAGTAAAATATTTTGTGTGTTTTAGGTGCCTTTTTAATGCAATTTAGCAGGTGGAATAAGGAGGAGGAGCCAGTATCATGTCATCAGCCAACTCTCCGCAGATCACCACCAAGTGTTCTGCAAACAATCATAGTTTGACCTACAATCTGGCTTCAGTTATGATGTCAGAAACTGTGTGTGGCCATAGTCATGTGACATGATACTTAGGTGAGATGCTGTTAGAGTTGTCATTACCTACAGGCCAGATTTGATCACCTTACTAACGGTGAGTAGCACCTTCTTCCACAAGTAGCCCTGTTGACTTCAGTGGGACTGTTGTGGTGTCAGGTGCCATTCAGTGAGAGTGAGGGTAGCTCAGTCTGGCACTACATTTATGATTTGTTCAGCACTGTTTCAACCAAATACTGTATAGATGCATTCAGCACATTAAGGATAATGTCACTGGACTCATATTTAGTAAACGTAACAGGCAGCAGCAGCTGCTGCTAGATAAATCAAAAGTATTTGTAGATAATGAATGGTGAGGCAAGACAGTGTAATTTTTTACCTGTGAGAAACATTGATTGTGAGACACCATTCCATCATAGTGATGTTACTTCTGGTTTGCCAGATGATTGATGCGCAGTATACTCCATGTAATCTTCTTGTATGATGGGTGTGGGTGCCATAAACTAATAGCTACTCGTTGTACTAGTATTGAGTACAAATTTTTGAAGGTCTTGTGGATTTGAGTTGCTGTGTGCTTCAGCCAATGAAATAAAAGGCAAGAAATGCAAAACTTAATGTCACCGTTGCAATGTTAACTCATCCAGCCTACCTACAGGTGGTATTAATGATAACTAGTTAAGGGCCACACCCTGCATGCCAACACAAAGGAGTAAGAGGATGTATGGGAAGGGAAGCTGTAGTTTAGTTTATTAATATAGCATCTTAGCCATAGGCAATTGCACCTAATACAATAAATACAAATTTTAAATTGATGCCACTCCAAGAAAAATACAAATTTTAAAAATACAAATTAACCATGCAAGTTTAGCCCATGTAACTGAAATATTTTCACAACACAGCAAATATTCTAATTTCTGAGGTGATGGGGTTCAAGGCATATGGGCCAGGAATGGAGACAGCCATTTATTTCTGAGATGACAATACTGGTTACAAGACCATAAACAGAGCAGTAAGTCTTCAGCTTGGCCAGACCTGAAAATACACACACAATTGTCTTTTGTTACTAGAATACTTCCTTTCCAGATAGGCAGTCTGCATAATCTGGAAACAGAGACTTCTAAAAGCCTTCCTTACAGGGTGACCAGCTAGCAATGTGAAAAATCGGGACAGAGGGTGGGGGGTAATAGGAGCCCATATAAAAAAAAGCCCCAAATATCGGGACTGTCCCTATAAAATAGGGACATCTGGTCACCCTACCTCCTTAACATATTGAGAAGGGAAGCAAACACTGCAGAACCCAAACATTTCTTCCCACCCTCTCTGTTGAGCAAGAAGGGGCAGGAATTGGTGAGGAACTGAGAGGAGGCTTGGGCTTGTCTCCATCTCCATTACACTGAGCAGCATAACTGTGCAGGTGCATCAGCAGACGTGCTGCACTAGGAAGGAGTTGAGTTGGTGGCGGGGGGGAGGGGAAGAAGCGGTGGCACTCTTCTAAGCTCTGCCCATGTGAGTCGCCGCTCACAGTAGGTTGCACAACTGTTCAAAATACAATCCTGTGTGCTGCTTGGCTCCTTGAGCTGGGTTCCTCCTCAGTGGGGCTGTGTAGACTATGCCTAAACGTATAATGATCTCTCAAGAAGGAAAGTATTTTGTGACCTTTACATGGACGGGGTCCTCAGACTATCGAAAGTGTATTTGTTTTCTTGTGAACATAGTACTAAGGAATTTTGCTGTGTCTTCAAAGTTCAAAGGATCTTAATTTGACAATATTTGAGGTTATGTTTTATGTTGGATTGTATTTTGAACTTCTACTCAAACTCAAACCCATTTCTCTCAGTGCTAACCAGGTTCTTGTTTTCCTCTCTTAGGTTGCGGTCTTTGGTAAAGCAATTAGAGAGAGGAGAGGCTTCGGTTGTAGACCTAAAAAAGAATTTGGAATATGCAGCTACCGTTCTGGAATCAGTGTACATTGATGAAACTAGGTGAGTTAACTACACCTGTGTATTGATATTTTGTACGACTCGAATGAAGTTGTAATTTACATATTAGTTGGGAAGCTGGTGGTCTAATGGCATCCAAAATAGGCACAGTTGCTGTCATTCTCAGATGAGAGTCCAAGATCTGAACTATCCTCTTAAGGGAGCCATCCATGTCAGGATTGAGGCAAATTGGTGGGGTGTTGTTCACACTTCTGCTTCTACCCGTTGACATGTGCATAAATAGGTGACTTAAATTTGCCAAATCTATCAAGTCAATCCGTTTCACTAGAACTAAATGTACTTCTACAGAAGCGTCTTGGGCAAACTTTCCAAAACTTAAAAGGAAGTGATTATCTGATTGTTATTTGGAAATGTTATAAATCTCAACCAACTAAAAAGGATGATAAAATGGGGACTGTGAATACTGGAAAGCTGAAGATGAGAAATCATGGGAGAGTAATGGAGTTTCAGTGTGCTGATTCTCATGTTTATCTGCCTGGGAGTGAGCTTCACAATCTGGCATGTGACTTTCCAAGAAAATAAACAATCTGTTATAGATTGTCAAAAATGTGTTCCGTTAGGATTACCAAAAAAAGAGTGAATTTTTAACAACTTCTTTAGAGTGTATATGAGACTTTATAACCCTGTGTTAAGAGCCCTCTATTTACCCATGTTTCCACTCCCCTTCAGGCGTTTATTGGACACAGAAGATGAGCTCAGTGATATTCAGTCAGACTCCGTGCCCTCTGAGGTCCGGGATTGGTTGGCCTCCACCTTCACGCGGCAGATGGGGATGATGCTTAAAAGGACCGAGGAAAAGCCTCGGTTCAGGAGCATCGTCCATGCAGTGCAAGCTGGGATATTCGTGGAGAGGTAAAGGAAGATATAATTATTCTGCTCCAGTGGCTGGTCAGGCATCACAGATTGTATTTTTAATATTGAATGAAGACTATTTTATTTTGTTTTTATTGTTACATAGAGGTGAGCAAGGACTGGAAAACTGGGACTAAATAATTGATCATAAATGGAAACTTAAAGTATTCATTCGCTATTAGTATAATACAGATCTAATATTAAAATTGGAGCCATTTTGGTTTTTCCTCTTTTTTTTAATGTATGCTTTCAGGGGCCAAAGGGAGGAAAAAGAATATATGGCTTCAAATATTCCTATGATAGGAATAAGAGGTTAACCAAAGGCAGCTAATTCGGTCCCTGGAGTAACTCTACCTCTGTGGTCCAGTAAAATGTATAAAGGGATGGACAGGTGGCTAATGTAAACCAAACCTGTATCTCATCATTCTCGGCTTGAATTACATGAGTCACTGAGAACATGCAGACCAAAATCAGTTTAAAGGTTCAGAACTCAGAGGAGTCCACTAAACCAGTGAAACTCCCTCAGTCTTCTCCACTGTTGATTCCTGCAGCTTGCACCAAATCACACCTCTAGAGCTAGATCAAACCTAATTTCAAACATCTGACCCTTTTAAAACTTCTTGCTGTTTGAATTAGGACTGCCCTGTATCCAACTTTCAGTGTTTCACCTGTCTTTAGAGAGGAATCTCCTTTCCCTGACATTTTGTTTTTTGAAATTTGTATTAAGATATTATTAGTTATTGAAATATTTCATTTACTAAAAGCCTGGGAAATCATGTATGGTATACTTGTCACTGCTAATAACTGTATAAATGTATTTCCATTAGGTCTTATGCTGTTTACATGTAGGGAAGGGTGCAGTCAGCACCTATGGCCTTATTCAGCAAAGCACTTAAGCATGTGTTTAACTTTGAGCACCTGTACAAACCTATTAAAGTCAATGGCACTTGAGCACACACTTCAAGTTTAACACATGCCCAAGTGCTTTGCTGAATTGGGGCATAGGTGCTAATTACTAGAACTGGGCAAAATCTTTTGTCCTAAACTTTTTTCAGTGAAAAATGTAGCTTTGACAATACTAAAATTTTTTGTGATTTTGTGTTGGTTTCACCAAGTTGTTTGTTTAGAGAGAAAAAACAACATATTCAGAAGCATTCTGATTTTTTTGATTCAAAATGACTTTTTGCTTCGCAATTTCCTTTAATTTTATTTTTAAAAAATTCAAAAATATTAAATATGCTCAAAACTGACCTGACACACTTAGTTTTCTGTTGAGCAGAGTATTTAATTTGACCCAAATTTACATTTTTTCGATGTTTTAATTCACTGATTTTTTTTTAATTCACTTTTGGTTCAACCCAAAGCAAATATTTATTTTGAGGTTTTGGACTTGCCAACAAGCCAAAAACAAAAATCAAATTATTTACCCAGCTTTGCTGATTATACCCTTTGCGCACACCTGCACACACAAACAACACAAGACTGTTTTAAAAAACAAAGTAATCGGCAGGAAAAGCTGTACCATTCAGGAGCTGAATAAGTCCAGTCAACAGACTTGATATGTTTACTGAAGCTCTATCTTGAAATGCATTCTGCCCTGGGCCAGCAAGGACTGAGAGGGTGGAAGACACAGTGTGGTCAGTTGCTGTAGGAGAATAGGAAAGTCTTGCATTGCTGAAGAGCAGCCCCTCTGCTAGATCAAGATGAGGCAGATGCTGAGTGATATCCAATCTAGTCCTACTTGTCCAGGAAGACTGTGGCCCTAGTATGTGTCATGGACCGGGAAGGATGTAAAATGAGGAAAATTGAGGTCATCCTTAGGACTCTATTAACGATACGGACGATATGTGCAGGGAAGGATGAAGAAGAATTGCAATCTGTTTTTCGTGAATAAATTATGTCTCCTGAAAAGAACTCAAATGAATCCTTGGTTTTCTATTTTGTTTTTCTGTTCATTTACTTATTTTATTTTGGTAGAATGTACAGACGGACATCAAATATGGTTGGCCTGAGCTACCCACCAGCTGTAATTGGAGTCCTAAAGGTAATACCGATGAAAGTGTCTTTTAACAAATGTTGGTAAGGCACTGTGATATTTTGGTGGGAGGTCTTTGTACTCTCCCTCTCATCCTCTCTGAAGTTTAATATAGTTCACAAACATTAATCATTTACTGACCTAAGGGAAAATCCTTCCTGTTGAGAAAAAACAGATCAGGGTTCTGGCCATTTTCAAGTGGTGAAGATGACTAGGAGGATGAGGTCATAGCTCTGTGGGAGGTTACAATACTCAGGGCAACTGAGAACTGAGTGGGATGCTGAAATCAACTTGAGACTTTGATAGTAAATAAAGAAAACTACAATGCACGAGTTTAACTGAGGAATAACCTGTTCCCAGTTGTGTGCTTTTAAATGGGAAGATTGAGCTGTTATAGTGGTAATGTGTTACATTTGTGATTCCTGTTCATGTCAACAAGGACCATGGAGATCATGAACCCACTGGCAGTTTATGTGAACTATTGAGAAAAACCAGGCATGATGTCCTAATGGGTAATGCCTTTATACAAGTCTTTGCTATATTAGGGATGAGTGAGTCAGCACTAACCTTTGTCTTTTTCTGTGTTGAACTGAAATATGCTTTGAAGAGATTCTGCCACTTCAGTACTGTAGTTTAGCCTGTCTGTAGATTGGATATCCAGCCCTTTACAACGAGACAGGCACAAACACATAGTTTCACTTCTTACTATAGGCTCAACAAGGTAAGGGCTGAACAGTGGCCTTGTGTTTAAGGCATTGGATTATGAGTCAGAAGACATGAATTTGTTTTCCAGCTCTACCACAGTCATGAGATATGTAGCATAGGTGCCATGTTCTACTCCAGTTGAAGTTAATAGGATAACTTCCTTTGAAGTAAATGGAGCAGGATCTAACCCAGAATCTTTCTGTGCTTCAACTTCTTTATATGTAAAATAGAGGAACACTATTTCCCTGCATCACAGAAGAGCAGTGAAGCCCAGGCACTTTGAAATCCTCCCTCAATGTAGGGCATTATGGTCCTGTCTTGCTTCTTTGGGTGAAATCCTGCCCCCATGAGAGTCAATGCCAAAACTCCCAACTTCAACAAGGCCAGGGTTTCACCCTTAGTGTTCTGAATTATTTTATCATGAAACACTGAACAAGCATGGTTAACCTTCACTTTGGGCTTGTCTCCATGAACAGTTAGTTTGCAGCAAGCTGGGGTGTGAATCTACCCGCATTATACTGCCACGGTCTAACTGTTCGTGTGCACCCTGCTGATCTGCATTAACAGTTTGAGCTAGTCTCTTTGAACTGGACTAGATCAAAGTGCATTAGCGGACTGTTAATGTGCATCAGCAGGGTATATATGAACAGTTAGACCGTGACAGGTTATCACAGGGTAGATTCACACCACAGCTTGCTGGGAACTATGTGTTTGTGTAAACAAGTGCTCAGAGCAACAGAACAGCTCTGAGAGGGTCTACACTCATTCAGCTGTCCTCTTCACTCCAAACACTGTTTGTCATGCTGAACCCTCATTCCATTAGTCTGTTTGTTTCTTGTAAACACAGAGCAAATTCTCTTTGCTGTAATGATACATTTTGAACTATAATTCTGTAGTTATAAAAAAACCCAAAGCCTATGTTTTGATTGCTGACTTTAAAAACTGGGACATTTCAGGTGTTCTCAAAGAAGTTCCTGGGATATAGACCATCATATGAAAAAGTAGGACTGACCGGGTAAAAATGGGACACAAACACTTTACCATTTGAAATCTGTGGCAAAACTCTCATTGTATTCACAATCAAGCCGTATATTATTTTTATTATTATGATTCTTATTTTAATTTTAAAAATTCCAATATTTGTATAAATTATGGATGTCTATACGTACAAATACACATTATTATTATTAACTCGTTTGCTTCCCTGACTGGTGTCAGTGACTTATAAAACAAAATAAACACCTAAAACCAGTGAAGCTTTTAAAAGGACTGTGTGGACGCTTTGTGCACTGTTTCCCCCCATCTCTCCTATTCCCCACCCATTCTCTTGAATAGCTCAAAGAGTTTGGACTTAGTCTTTTGCAGGGGGGGTGTTTATTTGCTTCTCTTGCCTAGTCCCACTGATAGTGTTTGAAAACCAAAAGCACAATTTATGATTTCTCTTCTAAGGCTCAGTCCACAACTCACTTCCCTAAGAGCTTGACCTCATCCTCAGTGCTTGTAAAATCAGTTGCTGTGTAGAAGATGATTTACCAAGATATGTGAAAATGACTCTCTGAGAGCAGGACTGAGACCCCAGTGTCCCCTGTTGCTCTCTGACTCTTTCTGGGACCTTCACCAGGCTCTGCGTGGGTTTTTCACTCTGAGGCACAAGCTTGATCCTTCAAGGACTCTATATCCAATGCCATTCACTCCAGGAGGAATTCTGCATGTGGGAGGTTGTGGGGATCAGGCCCAAATTATGGTCAGATGTAATCACAGTACTTTGGTCTTATTTAACTGTCCTGCTAGTTGGATAATGGCTGCATGGTACTTATAGCTTATAAGCCTTGTTTGCATCTTTTCCTTCAGGGCTGATCTTAAGTGGCAGATGCTCAGCTGGTGTAAATTCTCATCTCTCCATGGCTTCAATGTAGTGATGACAGTTTATACCAGCTGAGGATCTGCCTCTACGTCTCTTACACAAGTGAAATTTCCAATGAGATTTTAGTCTTGCTAAAAGTGAAGGAATATTCCACACAGAGTCTGTTGTTTAATAACACTCAGCATAATGTTATGTCTAGCTGATCTCCTTCCTCGTCCCTGGGACGCAGCGCCAAAGCCATCCGTACGCATGCATAAATAAAATGCAATCATCTTTCTTTTTCGATTAAAGTGCCTTGGGAAATTGGGAGCCAACCTGCAACAGAGATTAAGTGTGGAGGATAACGTCCAATTTAAAGATGTAAATCTTTAATGCACAGTTAAAGGAGTGTAAATCAGCTAGGCATGAATATGCTCAGGCTGGCTGCACCACAAAGTTGTCAGCAATCAGGAATGCTGGTCTCAGGCCAAAGATGGCTGCACTGCTGATCTGTATAGCATTCTCCCAGCTATACCTTCTCTAGCACCTTTTCTTATTTTGCTAGGAAGAGGAGGGCACATGACATTTCAAAAACACCTTCCTCTCGGACAAAACGTAACTATGGGCTATATCCCACATGGTGCTGAGTGCTCTCAGTTCCCACTGACTTCAAAGGTGACGATGGCGCTCAGTGCTTTGCAGGAGTGTTCAGAATCTTGCCGAATTGAGTCTTATAAACTAAGCTTAACGCTTACTCCCACTGTTCCCACCATCCCTCCACTCTCAGCTCTGCTATATAATTTATAGTTCAGTAGAAGGCGCAGGGGGAACTGAATGTGGATATCTACCCCTCTTACCAACGTTGGCAGTTAACACTACTGTGATTTTTCTCCTACTCTGTCGTTTTCCGGAGAGCCCGAGGGAATATATTTAGTGTATAAAAAAAAAAAGTTGAAGAAAATTAGGGTCATGTTAACTCTTGGATATACAATAGCACGTGTGACGTAGGAGTGATATTAAAACCAGCATGAACTGAACACCACTTGGATCTGGTTTTCAGCATTACTGGAGGGAGAGGGTATCTAATTGTTTCCCCACTATTCCTTATATTTTTATATTTTTGTATTTATTTTATGTCTTTAAATTGCAATTGAAATAAAAACCCACCCATTTAAAAAGTTGTAGGCTCCCTGATGCTAAACTTATACTAGCATAATGATGGGCATTCAGCATAATTAAATATACAGGTAACAAATCTATTGAGTGTTTGACTTTTGATACAGTTCTCTAATTCGATGAATAAAACTATTGAAAAGATAAAGGTACTTTTTTGTTCAGATAGAGACCTCAGTGCTGCATAGAGTCCCCCCAGTTGTATTTGAAATTGGCTATGTAAATAGGTCAGTGTTAAATAGCAGGATGGGGAAGGAAGATGTGGGAGAGGTTGCAGGCCTACATATAGCTTAAAGGTCTGAATACATCCCTTGAAAAATATTCCAGTTGTATTTGGGTATTATACCTGATGAACATGTACAAATTTGTCAGTAAATACTTTGTGCTTTGTGGGCTTGGTCTGTTGTATTAATTTAGATGGAATGTATGGCCCCACAGAGTCAAAGGTGTTAATGTGACAAAGTCACTGTCCAACATGTGCGGTTTGGTACACAGAGACCGCAGCCTGCTTAGTACCAAGGCAAACACACCATTAGAAATTCATTTAACCTTTTATTAAAGATAGAGGGAAAAAAGGAAAAACTGTTAAAACATTTGAAATGTAAAGTATTAAATAAGGTTTTCATTTTAACAGCATCCCTGGTTCCCTTTCCTTTTATCTGTAGAGTCTTTAGAATGAATATTCCCCTGTTTGACAGTCTTTTAGATGGCATTAAATATGGCAATAACTGGCCTTTTTTGGGAAAAGAGATGAAGTTAGTTGAGAGAAGCTGGAACTGTTGTTAAAGTCCGATCCTGTATCTTAAAAAGCAAAACAAGGCAAATATATGCAAGAGGGGAGAGAAAAGAACAGCAAAAATAGAAAATGCAGCTTCCATCACTGGTATTAACTTTAGTTGCAACCTCGCTGGAGATATACAGGTAGGGTACATGGTCTTATTAGCCACTCTGAGACCTGGTAAACTCGTACCAGCATCGAGTCATTTAGGGCACTGCTTGTATCTGCCACTCTGGTCACAGGTTTACAGGAATGTTGCAAAATGTACAGTCTTGGCCAGCTAAGCCAAACCCTTATTAGACAAGGCAAAAGGCGAGAGATAGGAAAGATAAGAAACAAGGTGTGGAAGGAAAAGGACTCACTCTGTGTGTGTGTGTGTGTGTGTGTGTGTGTGTGTGTGTGTGTGAGAGAGAGAGAGAGAGAGAGAGAGAGAGAGTCAGACTCACATCCCAGTTGGGATTGAGCTGTTGGAAGTAGCAATATCATCTGACTCCCGCTCTCTGGCCTGGTTAGGACATCTCTCAAGATAAGGATGATGAGGGCCCAGTAGTATTATGGTAGGTCACAGGAGACAGCAGGGGTAGCGGCCATCATGGTAAAACTTGCTCCTTAGGTGTTCTCCTGTCTCTGTCAGTGGTTGTTTGCAATCAGGTTCTGCTAATTTCCCCCAAGTCTTTTTCTTTTTAACAATCCTAAAAAGGAGTAATGGGTGGAATGGCCTATCCCCTCATTAATTTGTTCACTGGTTAGGCCTAATTTCTGACATACTGATTTTGTTCCATTGATTTTCAGTCCCACACTTTTTTTTTAATTTGGCATGATCTTAACACAGTCCATGAGCTTTACCAATAGGCCTTTTTTGTTTGGATTAATTCAGTCTTTCTGCCTTTCTTTTGCACCTTTTCCCATCAACATTTGTTGTTATAGGTTATTGTGACCTTCTATAAACTTTCAGTTTTACAGACGTGGTCATTCAAAGGTTACTTCTACATCCTTTCCATCCCTTGCCCAGTGGAAATGTAATGATTCCTCTGCCAGGGGTGCCTTTACATCCTCAGAGGTAGGAACCAGAACTGGTCCTGTGTGCTTGGGGTTTGACAGTTTGCCAGTTAAAACAATCTCAGTTTGCACTCAGACTCTCTGGCAAGCTCCTTCAGTGGGTGTTTGCCTAATGAATTAGTAAAAACTGAGTAACAGCCAGTGGAAATTGGACCTCAGGCATCAGATATTTCTTCCGTTATTGTGCCACAAGAGAAACTGCTCTTTCTGTGTTTCTAGGTCAGACTGAAGCATGAAATGTATTTCATGCTTCGGGGAGCCTCTTCTTGTGAGAACTGCAGAGAGAGACTCTGCAGACTTGGGAGGTTCTGACACAACAGGTGCCTTTAAAATCTCAACATTCACCATTCTAAGTTGGCTCAGTACCCACAGTCTTTTCCTAGACTTAGGAGAAAGCACAGAACTGCAACCAATGCAAAGATATAGTAGATGCTGAATATGCAACAGTGCCGACTGTAGACTGTATAGGCATTGTAATGGTGGGGTGCTTACCCAAGCCAGGATTCCAAATCTTTTGACATTCAGCCTTTGCTGATTGTAGTTAGATATCATGAGTGACCATAATTTAAAAAAATCATTTTTGAATGCACATTTTTTGTTAAACTCCTGCCAGATTTGCCATGATCATAACACATTGCAGGGATTCTCAAACTTCATTGCACTGCGACCCCGTTCTAACAACAAAAATTACTACACAACCCCAGGAGGGGACGGGGAATGAAGCCTGAGCCTGCCTGAGCCCCGCCGCCCTGGGCAGGGAACCCAAAGCTGAAGCCCAAGGGTGGGGGGCTTTTAACCTGAGCCTCACCAACCACAGGTGAAGAAGCCCTCAGGCTTGGGCTTCGTCCTGGGGCAGTGAGGCTTGGGCTTCGTCCCCAGACCGCAGCAAGTCTAATGCCAGCCCTGGCAACCCATTCAAATGGGGCCGTGACCCACTTTGGGGTCCCGACCCACAGTTTGAGAACTGCTGAAATAGAACATGCGCTGATTAAATGAAACTAGAGGAATCCAGAAGCAGTGATGAATTTCTTTCATATTCCGCAAAGTGATGCTTTCCTGATTGTTAAAGTTTTAAAGCGGCAGAAATTATATAATTATAAAATAAATGACTGTATTAACACCTTTTTTCCACACTTTGCAGAATGTAGACAAATGGTCCTTTGATGTATTTGCACTGAATGATGCTAGTGGGGATCATGCGCTGAAATTCATTTTCTATGAACTTCTCACACGCTACGATCTGATCAGCCGTTTCAAGGTTAGTAAATCTGAGATGAGACTTTTCTTCCCAACTCCCCAGAAGATCACTGAAGGAAATAAATTCAAACTTTATTCAAACTATATTCCACCCATACTTTTACTGTAACTTTTATTATGTTGTAGCAGTAGTTCCCCGAATATGATTAAAATACTTTCCTGCGCGCTACAGATGTCTGCTAAACCATGCATTTAATTGGACTGGGGCTCAAATACGTTCCCTTCAAAGTCATCAAGAAACTTTTTTGGACTTTTGCAGGGCTGCATTACAGTCCTGGAATATAATTCAGTCACATTTCCTCTTCAAGAATGAGCTGTGTTTTCACCATTTCAAGAGATTGCCGTGTTGTACTTGAGTCCCTCATCATGGTAGAAATTATAGCTTAGATGAGTCCATCACTAAATAACTGTAATTTTTAAGAGAGATCCTGGCTAAACTGTACCTGGATCATTGGGAATACCCAACTGTACTCCTGTGTGCTGTGAAATCTGCAGATTTAATCACTGTGCAAACAAGCATTGTTGATGCACTACTGACAGTTGATTGAACAACTTGTTCTGGCTACAGGTTCATGTTTAGTGTTATCGAATTACTGATGCAATGAATGCATTTTAGAAGAGTTTTCAATGGGGAATACAGTGGGCTTAAAATCTCAGGATACATTTAATCTTGGCCATTCTTCAGAGCTGCGACTGTGTCATTTTTAGTATGGATGCTGCCACAATCTAAATAGTAACTGTAACCCCTCCTTGTCTTCCCTCAAAATTAAATAGTGCTATTTCTCTTGCTTCCTATCAAGCATGCCATGTTCATGACTGTGATGGGTTGGACCCCCTTTCTGGGGTGCCACCTGATGTGTTGGGGTCCCACTGAGCCTACCTGTTCCAACAGCCTGGGTTCCCCTTACTCTATGCTGCTCTGACAGGCTCTCTGGCCCCTTTCCAGCACACACACAGGTCGGGACACACCCAGCTGTAGAATCACACAGAGTCTGCAATCAGCTTTCTGTGGGAGGACTGAGCTCGGGGAATTGCCCAGCACTCTGGTGCATATGCCCTCTGGAGTGTAAACCCAAAGTTATTTGGTCTTGCAGTGTATAGAGATCTATACAGCGTAAGCTCATGCAATTTGCTCCCTCCCTCAACGTGGAGGAAAATATGCACAGCTTCCCCCTTCACCCCCCAGTTATGAATTGCACAAACTGGGTTTTGGAATAAACAAAAAACAAGTTTGTTAATTACAAAAGGTAAATTTTATGTGATTATAAGGGACAGCAAACAGATCAAAGCAGATTACTGAGCAAATAAAACAAAACACGTAAACTAATCTTAATACACTAAGGAATACTGGCTACAAATAATTTCTCACCCTAAATGTTGTTTCAAGCAGGTTGCAGAGTTTCTTGAAGGTAAACAGCACCACATGCATCTTAAATCTTCAGGCATTCCTGTCAGGGTTCCTTCCCCACTCTGAACTCTGGGGCATAGATGTGAGGACCCGCATGAAAGATCCCCTAAGCTTATTTTTACCAGCTTAGGGTAAAAACTTTCCCAAGGCACAAACTTAACTTGTCCTTGAACAGTATGCTGCCACCACCAAGTGATTTAGACGAAGAACAGGGAAAGGACCACTTGGAGTTCCTATTTCCCCAAAATATCCCCCCAAGCCCTTACACTCCCTTTCCTGGGGAGGCTTGAGAATAAACAATATGAGCACGAACCAGCCTTGGATTTTTAAGACCCAAAAAACCCAGTCAGATTCTTAAAAATTAGAACTTTATTAGAAGAACAAAAAATATAAGAGAACAACACTGTAAGATCAGAATGGAAGATAATCTTACAGGCAGTCAGATTCAAAACATAGAGAATCCCTCTGGGCAAAATCTTAAGTTACAAAAAGACACAAAAACAGAAATACACATTTCCTCCAGCACAGTGAATTTACAAGCCAAAACAAAGAAAACCTAACATATTTTCTAGCTAGATTACTTACTAACTTTACAGGAGTTGGAGGGCTTGCATCCTTGATCTGTTCCCGGCAAAGGTATCACACAGACAGACAAAAACATTCCCCCCCCCATCCAGATTTGAAAGTATCTTGTCTCCTCATTGGTCATTTTGGGTCAGGTGCCAGTGAGGTTACCTTAGCTTCTTAACCCTTTACAGGTGAAAGGATTTTGCCTCTGGCCAGGAGGGATTTTATAGCACTGTATACAGAAAGGTGGTTACCCTTCCCTTTATATTTATGACAATTCCTTTACAGGCTGACCTTTCTTGCCTGGTCTCAGCCCCTGCCTCCCCCAGCTCAGTTCCTTTGTTTCTTCCGGTGTTTTCAGCAGTCTTCCTTCTTGGGCGGGGTGGTTGTGGAGAAAAGCCTAGATTAACTCACTCCCCAGCCTCAAATAGGATTTGCATATGGTGGGAATGCTTTGCTTCCTAGTTTGAACCCCATCCCCTTCCCATGGAAAAGTACCAGCATTTCAAGACGCTATCCTGTACCAGGTGAAATGATCACATGACCCTGCAGTGTCAAAGCAGCATCTTAGGAAACTTCTCAGGAAGGAGGGAGATTAGTATCTTCACAGTCCTACTATCCTTCCTAATGGCCCATCCAGACTGATTGCATACTGTCTGCTGGGCATTCCCCAAGTACACACACAGTTGTAATTGTTACATGGTCAATATTCCTAACTTCAGATACAGAAATTATGCATGCATGCAAATTGGATAATCACATTCAGTAGATCATAACTGACATAACTTTCCAATGATACCTCACATGGTCCATCTTGCATAAAACATATCTTAGTTATGCCATATTCATATCATATCAATGTTTCTATGAAGAATATGGAGCATAATGTTACAATGATACATGTATTCTGACTAGAATTTGTACTTTTCAGAAAGAAGCTCTATGAATGATTAATCTTTTCTCAATACTTGTTTTTTGTAAGCACTGTGATCAAGTCCTTGAACTAGAACACACAAAACCTTTTATCACTTTCCCCACATAAATTTCATCCACAGAGCCAGCTACTGATGTCTGCTTCATTCAGCCTTTCAGATCTGTACTGTTCAAGTTTCACTTCTGCACAGTTGTGTCTTATTGACCAGAGCTATCAACAGGACAGTAATAGAGATATACTGTACATCTGAGGGCCTACTTACCAAGCTCTCTCTCTCTTCATTCAGGCAAATACTTTATCCTTATCTTCCTTGACAGATCTTTGCTTGTCCTGCCACCACTCAAGCTTTATATTACTTCTTCAGCTGTATGGAGAGCATGAATCATTTCAAGCCTTCAGTTCTGTTGAGGTCTTGAGGCTGTTGCAAAAATGGAAGTAGTAGATGCACCACTGATACTATTTCTAAATGATTCTACCCTTATTTTCTCTCACACTTTTTCGAGGACACCTCATTCCAGTGTGCCATGTACGCTGAATGTTTTCACTGACCTCATTCTCTAGAGTCTTGAGTTTCATAGCTTGGGAAAGGAATTAAACAGTCAAGCGTAAAACAAAATTTGAGATTGGTGACCTAGTGGTGTCCAGTTCCAGATGCTGCCGAAGCTGGGTTTTATATTCCAACCTTGGATAGTATTCTCAATTAAATCTGGAACATGAACAAAAATGGTGGAAACCTCACAAGGAAAAAATAACTGTTCTCATGAGACTTTTCACCCTTTTGCCTTGGCCAAATTCTTTCTCTGACCCGTACTTCCCTGGCACCTGTCTTGCCCTGAGGTTCCCACTAACTATTGTTGTCTTCTAAGAAGAGCCCCTCAAGTCTCCCACTCTTTGGACTTCTTTAGGGACTGCCCCATATCTAAAGAGGATGTTCCCAGGGTGGTCAGATTCTGCCTTCCCCTCCCCCCCTCCCCCGACACACACAGTCCCACCATGCACACACAAGGCAGAGTTGTGTACAGTTTGCTTCTGGCTGGTAATGCCACTGAAAGTACAGATCCAGATAGCCACCACACAAGAACTTCTGAAATTGGTTTGAGCATGTGGTACTAACTTTGGAGAACAGATGTTGCCATTCCCTTGAATGTGTGGTTGGATTAGTGTCACTCTCCTCCCCAGGAAATCGCTTAATTTTGCCCTCACCTATGTGTATAGTATTACTATTGAAGTGAGTGAGTGTTGCAAACCTATACTGGGTCTGAGGGCAGAATTTGGGAAATAGTTACTAAGCAGAGACTTAGGTAAATAATGCTTCTCTTATGGAATGTTTCAGTCTACCTCTAATATGTACCATTAATAATCTAAGCCATGAATTGTGAAGCAATGATGTATAACAATGGGTCATGAGAGAACAGACAAACACCTTGTGACCTATATTGAGACATTTCTTCAAGGGCAATCAATCAAGGGCTGTCTGTTGTTTTTTATTCTGCATTATGTCTTCAAACAGGCACGTAGTAGTGTACTGTCTTGTTAATGTGTATGTGTGTGTGATTCAGCCCTGACGTGATTAGGAATGGGTAAACTTCTTGATTTACTGTCAGTTTCCGCAGTGTCTGCTAAGCTGTTTTAGGTGATTTATTTATGTATAGACCACATTTTGGGGCACTAGCTGAAAGTTACTCATAAAAATGCTAATAATTGAAGATAATTCTGTCCTCAGTGCATTTAACTTCATGTTTCCTTTTTTAGATTCCCATTTCTGCTCTTGTCTCCTTTGTGGAAGCACTGGAAGTTGGATACAGCAAACATAAAAATCCTTATCACAATCTAATGCATGCAGCAGATGTTACACAGACTGTACATTATCTCCTTTTTAAGACAGGTGTAGCGGTAAGTACGTGAATACCAGAATAATGAGACTGCAGCATTTCCACTCATTAAAGAGATTATATACAGTGGAACATATTCCTACTGTAGATGAACTTGGTGTTTCTAAGTGCTATGAAAATGAAAAGTGCTCTGTAGGTGCTCAGTATTATTGGAAAACTTGGATATAGTGAAATTCCTTTTATAGTGATTTTGGATATAGTGAAATTCTGTTTATAATGATCATGGAGTGGAAGGATGGTCTTGTGGTTGGAGTGCTAATCTTGGGAAACCTGCGATCAATTCCCTGCTCAGCCACAGACTCCCTGTGTGATCTTGGGCAAGTCATTTAGTCTCTTTGTGCCTCAGTTCCCCATCTTCAAAATGGGGATAATATTATTTACAAGGGTGTCATGAAGATAAACACATTAAAGACTATGAGAATCTCAGATAGTATGGTGATGGGAGCTATACAGGTATCTACGATAGATTGGTTATACTGAAACTCTAGTGAAGTAGAATGGCACAATCTCTCCTTGATAGAACTGGTGTAGGCCTTACCTCCTTTTGTCTCCTTTGAGGTGATGCATGCCCCTACGGTAACTGGAGGGGGTTCAGACCCTGCAGTTAAGAATGATTAGAAGTCAGGAAAACCTACAGCAAGAGAGACTAAAGAAGCTCAATCTGTTTAGATTAACAAAGAGAAGGTTAAAAGGTGACTTGATTGTGGCCTATAAATACCTATTCAGGGAAAAGATTTCTGATTACAGAGGGTTCTTTAATGTATCAGACAAAGACATAGCAAAATTAAGTGATTGGAAGCTGAAGCAAGACAAATTCAAACTGAAAGTCAAGTGCAAGTGTATAACAATGTACTTTAGAACAATGTACTTAGTAACGTGGTGAATCCTCCATTGTTTGAAGTCATTAAATCAAGACTGGATATCTTTCTAAAATATCTGATCTAGCTCAACCAGAAGTTACAGGCTTGGTGAAATTCTATGGTTTAGGTTATGCAGAAGGTCAGACTAGATGATCATAATGGTCCCTTCTGGCCTTAAAGTCTATGAGTCTTTGACAAAGAGGTTAATAGAAAATAGCATTAAACACTTTACAACATTTTCCATTGTTATTAGAGCTGGTCAAAAAATTTTCATTGAAACAGTTTTCTGTCAGAACATGTTATTTGGAGGAAACTGAATTTTTTTGTTGTGAAGTTGTACTGATTTTGGTAAAATTTTGTTTCAGAAAAAAATTGGAAAAAAGGGAATTTAAAAAATGTCAAAAATGGGATGTTTTGATATTTTCAGAAAGGAAACTTGATTTTTTTTAATGAGTCTGTTTTAAATTTACTTTTATTTATATGAAAATGCTTGAAATTGAAAGAACATTTCAAATTTATAAAAACAAAGTGCTTCAGTTGACCCAAAACAAAAACACAAATTAAAATTTCTTTCAGCAAAATAGACATTTTGGTTTTTCTTCCCAGTTTGGGATGAAACTGTTTTTTCTGAAAGCTTGACATTTTTCATGGAAGGGAAAAATTCCATTTTCCAACCCACACTAATTGGTATACAATTGAATGAATTGGTTGCTGTTGCTGTGACTAGTATGTTGTTAAATAAAATTGTGCTGTGCTTTATTTTTATTGAAATACGGTTCATTTACTGTAGAAACAGCCTACTTAAGCCCATACAATTGTGTTCTGCATGGACTCCTCCCATTGCAAGTATCCATGTACTACTTTTGAACAGAAACCAAAAAAGCCTTAGATTTCAAATGAAAAGTATCTTTTACATAACATCCTTTGATTCTTCAGAGTTTGTTATTAAACTTGTAATATTAGGACAAAGTTAAAGAAACTCCCAGTTGCAAATGACTCAGCATTGTTAGGCCTGTTCTACACTAAAAAGTTAAGTGGACCCAGTTATGTCACTCAGGGGTGTGAAAACTCCGCACCCCTGAGCGACATAGATAAGCTGACCTAACCTCCAACGTATACAACAGTAGGTAGGTGGAAGAATTCTTCTGTCAACCAAGCTACCACCTCTCAGGAAAAACTCCTCCCATCAGCGTAAGTAGTGTTTACACTGAAGCCCTATGGTGGCACAGCTGTCTCTGTTCTGTTGTAGCTTTTCAAGTGTAGACAAGCCCATTGTAATGCTTGCATCTTCCTCCTCTCTTGTTGGTAAGACTTTAGTCGTCCTTTTCCCCAGCTGATAAATCTTGGAGATGATGATAGTTTCTGAGACTGCAACAGAGAGACCTAAAGAAATACTAAATCTGCTGTGCTGACTGTTAATAAAAGTTTCAGTACAGACATAATGCTGGATTCCAGTCTCACTCCTACCAGTTACTTCTGATTTAACTAAAGTAAGTGAGATAAGATTCAGACCCACAACTAACTACTACAAACCAGTCTAATATTCCTAACTGTTTCACTGCAGATATTTAGCATGTAGGTTAAAGAAAACCCACTGAAGGGCATAATTACTAAGGATATTAAAGCCATGTGTAATGTGAATTGCATTATGATGGTGAACCAACTGAGTCCTTTCCTTTCCTCAAACAGCATAAAGATGGCACTCTTCCTACTTCGTACAGTGCAGTTCTGCTCAGAAAAGTGACTGTGTAAAAATGGCTCCTACTTATTCAACAGACCTACTGCCCGTGTGTTTTCAGGGTCATATTTGTTACTTTATTATTTTTGGCATGTTAGTACTGTAGCACCATCACAGCTGTGGGAGAGTGAGCTGTGTTCTTTTCTAGCTCATGCATCACCAACAGAACGCTATAAGTTCCATATTCTGCTCTCTGTTACACTTGTTTGACCCCATTGAAGACAGCAGGGCTATGCCGGTGTGGTAAAAGGCAGAATTTGATGGATATGGTATAATCACAGAATCTGACCTGTTGAATCTTCATACAGATTACTTGGACCATCACCTTGTGTGGAGAAGGGGCTTGCGTGTTCCAATGATCCTCAAAGCTAAGTTATTGGGAGCTTCATGTTCCCAGTAGGGTCTCCCAAGGCGAACAGGTCTGAGGAGAGGTCATAGACAAAGCACAGTCCAATCCCCCAAGTCCTCAACGGTGGATCAGGCGTAAGAGGGTCCTCGGATCTCAACAGCTGTGAAAGCGGATGAAGGCTGCAGCAAGTGGAGATCTCCAGTCGTCTTGGACTTTCCCTGCTACTGGGCCCCAGACTTCCAACTTGTCACGATCGTGTGGTTGCTATAGGCACACCAGCTTCCCCACGTTAAAAGAAATCATGCGCAGGCTTCTATCATGGGAAATAACATCTTTCCAACCTTCCAAGCCCTGTGGCAACAGACTAGTGGTGACGGGGACAGGATTAGTGGATCTGGCAGTCCCAAGCCATGAATCTGCACATAGGTGGTGATAATTAGATGGTCGTCTGGCACCAGGACTGAGACAGGGTTCAATTCGGCAGCTACTATTATGACTGAGCAGTCCTCTTTAGGATCCCCTCTGCTCATCCCACATGGGGAGGTGCCTTAAACCTAGGCTGTCTCATACACTCCTGGCTGGATTACCGCGTCCAGTGGGATCACTGCCTGCAATCAAAGCTATAAAAAGACAGTGACTTTTGCTACATGGAATGTTCGCACCCTGATGGGTAACAAAGATAATGTACAGCTGGAAAGAAGAACTGCTGTCATTGCCAGGGAACTTGAAAGATATAACATCGATGTCGCTGCCCTGAGTGAGACAAGGTGCCAAGATGAAGGTCAACTGAGAGAAGAAGGTGGTGGTTACATCTTTTTCTGGCAAGAAAAATCTGTAGAGGACAGGCATATTCATGGTGTCAGTTTTGCAATTAGGAATAAGTTTGTCAGTCAGCTTACAGAATTTCCTGCAGGAATCAATGAACGTCTTATGACTTCGTCTTGAGCTCAGCAACAACCAGTCTGCTGCTGTCGTCAGCACGTATGCCCCAATGCTTGATTCTGTTGAGGATATCAAAGAACAATTCTATACAGATCTTGACAAAGTCTTGATCAACATTCCCAAGCAGCATAAGATCATTCTCCTCAGAGATTTTAATGCTAGAGTCGGGTGGGAGTCAGATCTCTGGAATGGCACTATTGGAAAAGGAGGAGTAGGAAAGGCTAATTCCAATGCCATCCTCCTCCTGAGCAAGTGTGTAGAACATGGCCTGATCATCATGAACACACTCTTTAGACTAAGTGAGAAGTATCAGACCACCTGGAGACACGCTTACTCCAGGCATCAGCACCTTCTTGACTATGTTATTGTTAGAGGAGAAATGCATTGCCCTTGAAGCTGAAAAGAGAGAGAAGGAAGGAAAAAGAAATAACTTTTTCCCAGCAGGCCACTGGCCTGCCACAAAATGTCTGTACCTACTGCAGGCGGATTTGCGGTTCCAGGATCGGATTCCTGAGTCATCTCAGGACCCATATGTAAATCCGTGGCAGAGATCATCCTCGAAAATGAGGGATCACCAGTCACTGATGACGATACATGATACAGCACAACTTGGATTTTAAATCCAAGGATGAGACATGGCAGCTAGAAAAAAGTATCTTTTTATTTTTGAACTGAACAAACTGGATGTGAAGTCCGCTGAGAGAAAATAATCCTGGAACCCCAAAATGACATTTTTTCCAGGGGCAGTTTTCAGAGTGTAATTGCACTTTAACAATTTGTTACTGATACCGTTAAGTTAAAATCCGTTCTCCCACATCTTAACTAACAGCTTGATCCCGATTCAGTGGACATCAGTGGGAAAACTTCTGTTGACTTGGATGGAATTAAGATCTGACCTTTTTAGTTCTTGTTCTTGCTTTCCTGAGAGTAGGTCATGAGCCAGCTAATAAAAGATTTTTTTACGGGTTTTTATCAGCATGTGATAGTCTGTTAACTTCAGCATTGTTAGCTGGTGCTCCTAGTCATCTTTTGTTTTTAGAAGAAATATTTATGCTACTTATAAGAACAGAGAATGGATTTGGGTTGTCAGTTATTAAACAGAATGGAGCATAGAGATTTATACTGAGCTGGTGAATTTCATCTTCATATTTTTGGTGCCTTTGTTTTTGGCTTAAAGATTTTTGTGTTTGTTTTACAGTAAATTGTTCAATGTCCAGATCAATTTATTTTAAATGTTTTGCTTGAGTAGCCTCAACCCCCATGAGGTTGTTGACTTTCCTTTGACAATAACACTAATAGTAAGGCTGCAAGCCACTCCTTTGGGGGAAGGCAGAGGGGAAACAGACATACATAACAGATGTACAATGACCCAATAAAAATATATATAGGATCTATTTCCTTCCTCATGTTATCATCCAGCTCCGAATCTAAAAATAATTTTCTGAATGAGCTTTAGTGATTACAAATTAGATGATAACAAATTAGTGCCAACTGCTGACCTTGGGAATGTGCACGTGAGCAGTGTTTATTTCAATGGGAGTCCTATGTGTACACCCTAGGGCATTTTGGTATTATTTATTTTGATGGCTGCTAATAATATACAGTGCTGCCAGATCCTGCAATCTTTGCTGAGTTTTTTGTCTTTAGCCAAATTCCCTTGGATTGCAGTGACTATGATTGGTTTCAGTGGAAGTCTTGCGGTGCAGAGGCAGGGCAAAGGTGGGGCTAGGAGCCGGGGGTGGGGGTTGAGCACCCGCCAGCCAGAGGGGAAGTCGGCGCCTATGTAGAAACTCCAAGTGAAGTCTGTAGGGCTTTCAGGTGAGCAAGGTCAGGCTTATGCCTCGTGAATAATGACCGGTTTTTCACTAATATAATCCAAATAAAATGATAAGGCCTTAGGAATTGCCATGCTGGGTAGATCAGTAGTCCAGTATCCTGTCTTTGACAGTGGCCGGCTCCAGTTGCCGGACAGGAATGTGAAAATTTCTGTAATAGGCAATTATGCACTGGCATAGTGGAAGCTTGTGCTTAACCCAGGCACTTAGTGGTTGTTATGATGATGTATGCCCCTTAATGTCATTATTCTGTTTAGTTCCTACTGAGAATATTTTTTTTGTTCACATTAGTTTCTAAATATTTTTAAAATCTGGTCATGAACTCACTAATATCCCGCGGAAGTATTATTTATTGCATAAAAAAGTATTATAATCAGTTTTAATTGTGAGCCTTTAATTTCATCTGGTGACCTCTGTCCTAATATTATGGGGGGAAAGTAAAAAGGAGTCTCTGATTCATCTTCTCTATCCCATTCATTATTTCAGAGACCTCCATCGTGTCCCCCGTTATTTATTTTCTCTTTAAACTATGTAGTCCTAATCTCTTCCATCTCCCCTCAGGCAAAGGTCTTTTCATACCTCTAATCATTCTCCTTGTACTTCTCGAGACCTTTTATATATCTTTATTAGGTGGCGCGACCAGAAACGAACACAATATTCGAGGTGAAGAGCTGTCATCAGTATATATCAAGGCAGTATAATATTTTCAGTATTATCCTAATTTTGATGTACAAAGTTAATACTGGATTTTTTTAATGTTTATATTTCAGAGAATAAATACTCAAGCACACAACTTAGAAATATTTTTAAGAGTTGCACTGCATAGATATCTGTTTTTCTCTCGTTCTTCCTTTCTTTAATTACCTCTGTTGTTCAAGTGTGACTTAATTATTTTTTCCCCTTTATGAATATTATCTGATTAATCTTGATAATTATTGGGAATTACTGTGTGATCTCTTTGTGCAATCACACAGTTATATGCAAACCGTAAACGATGAGAGCGCTTTCTGTACTTCTGCAATTTTTGATAATGGCACATTTCATAGGGCAGAGCTGTTAAACTGCTGAAGCATAAGATTTCTCTGACACTTGTGTTTGAACCAAATGGGGAGAAAAAACCTGCTGGCTTTTATGGTTAATAAGCCGATCATCATGACTATATGCGATCTGAAACTGATAACTTCTTTGGAATGAATGAACATAAACTCTGAGAAAAGGAATACGCTAATTATCTCCATCCTTCTCTTCTTTGTGTCATTTTCCTGTGTTTCCTGGCAATTCATTCCACTCACTTTTGTATTGGGAAGCTCATCTAGTCTTTTCTTGTTCTCACTCCCTATGCACACAGTGAGTCTTTTGTTTAGACTCTAGTGGCTCTTCTTAGTAGTTGATTCTTCATGTTTATTATGCCTTTGTGAACGACAGCCATGCCTCATTTCCCTTTCTTTGTTCCCCATTTGGGATCCAATGCTCATTCTTTGATTCATTTCTTTCTTTCCATCATCTTTGAAGAGTTTGTTCTGGATCATTTTTTGTCACCCCTTCAGAAATGAAAAACATTCACATTTCCTTGCTCTCTCCCCCTCCTGCTTTCCCCCCACATGGGCGAGCCCTGCTGCTTTCTCAATCATTCTTAACGGCTTTGTTCTTTAAAGCTAGCCCCATTCTGCAAGATGAAGTCCACAAGTAAAAGGTAATATCTCCACTTGGATGGAGATTGCATCTGTTAAATGCCGGCTGCCTGGCATCATCTTTATTTTCTTTATTATGGTTGTAGTTGAAGTGGGGACTGAAAACTTTTGATCATTTACTAAAGGTTTCATTTTTCCCCTTTATTCACAGAGCTATTTTAACTATACGTTATTTACGTTGAATTTTATTTGCCATCCACTGTTCTTCTGTAGTAACCCTAGGCTGTGTTTTCTGTGGGTGTTCTCAATAAATAGCATTTTACTCCTGTCCTCAGTAACCTTCCTCTCCATTTCAAAACCCTGCATTGTGCTGATCTTGTTTGACCATGGAGGGCCTGATGGGATTTCAAGCCTGTTTAATGACTCTCCACCTACATCAGAGTAGTAACAGAGCTGAGAGAAGGAACTCCAGGAGCTGAGCAAACTGCCTCCATTTGGGAAATGAAAGACCACGTCTGGAGAATTGAAGTGTGGGTCTATTGCATGCTACTTCCTAGAGAACCAGCAGTCTGGCCATCCTGATGTAACTTAAGGTTATCTGGCCATACTGGGTCACACCAAGGGTCCATCTAGTCCAGTATCCTGTCTTCCGACAGTAGCCAATGCCAGGTGCTTAAGAAGGAATGAACAGAACAGGAAATCATCAAGCGGTCCATCCTCTGTTGTCCATTCCCAGCTTCTGGCAAACAGAGGCTAGGGACACCATCCCTGGCTAATAACCATTGATGGACCTATCCTCCATGTTGCTTGAAGTCATCTTCCTTGTCAATAGTAAATGCTGTTTATCCTCAGGACAGACACAGCAACATACAGACAATGAAACCTTCACAACCCCCAGCATTTTCCAACTCTGTTCTAATTCTGGAGGGAACATGGGGGGGAGGGGCGGGGAAGGGAATAAGAGAGTAGTTCAATCTCCATGCCTGTTCACACCTTGTCCATCTGAATAAAACTGCCAACAAGAACTACTGGGATGATCAGGGGAACAGATAGTCTATTTTATTAGAGGAGACTGGACGAGCTTGGAAGACTGGATGAGAAGGCTGAGAAGAGATATGATTGCTCTTCGTAAATACCAGAGAGACTGAAGAGCTATTCAAGCAAAAGGACAATATTGGCATAAGAACTAATGGATATAAACTGGCTATGAACAAATTCAGGCTGGAAAATTAGAATGTTTCTAACCATCATAGGGGTGAAGTTCTGGAACAGCCTCCCAGTAGTTGTGGGGGCAAACAACTTAATTAGCTTTAAGCAGAAGCTGGACACATTTATGAGTATAATTGTATGATGGTATTGCTTGTGATAAAAGGGGGCAGGGCTCAGCAGCCCTGGGACTCACTTCTGGTTTATGTCTTATCTTCCTAAAGCTTATGCTTCAGGGTTTCAGCCAGCCACCTGCAGGAGTCAGGAAAGGATTCCCCACCCCCAAATGTATGCTAGGATTTTGTTTTAAATCTTCTTCCTGTGAAGCATCAGGGATGGCCACAGCTGGAGATGGGACATTGAGTGGGGAGGGCCAGGGCTCTGAAGTGACATCAATATTTTCTCTCTCAAGTGCTTGACTGGCTGATTCCTTCTCACAAGCTTGGGGTCTAACTGATTGCCATATGTGGGGTTGGGAAGGAATTTTTTCCCCAGTCAAATTGGCAGTGACCTTGGGGTTTTTTGCCTTTTTCTGCAGTATGTGGGTACTGGTCACTTGCCAGAATTATCTGGGTGTATCTCATTTAATCATTTCCCTGTCATTGCAGTTGTCATAAATATAAGGGGAAGGGTAAACACCTTTGAAATTCCTCCTGGCCAGGGGAAAGCTCCTCTCACCTGTAAAGGGTTAAGAAGCTAAAGGTAACCTCGCTGGCACCTGACCAAAATGACCAATGAGGAGACAAGATACTTTCAAAAGCTGGGAGGAGGGAGAGAAACAAAGGGTCTGTGTCTGTCTGTATGCTGTGCTTGGCCAGGGATAGACCAGGAATGGAGTCTTAGAACTTTTAGTAAGTAATCTAGCTAGGTATGTGTTAGATTATGATTTCTTTAAATGGCTGAGAAAAGAATTGTGCTGAATAGAATAACTATTTCTGTCTGTGTATCTTTTTTGTAACTTAAGGTTTTGCCTAGAGGGGTTCTCTATGTTTTTGAATCTAATTACCCTGTAAGATATCTACCATCCTGATTTTACAGGGGGGATTTCTTCATTTCTATTTACTTCTATTTTCTATTAAAAGTCTTCTTGTAAAAAACTGAATGTTTTTTCATTGTTCTCAGATCCAAGGGTTTGGGTCTGTGGTCACCTATGCAAATTGGTGAGGCTTTTTATCCAACATTTCCCAGGAAAGGGGGGGTGCAAGTGTTGGGAGGATTGTTCATTGTTCTTAAGATCCAAGGGTCTGGGTCTGTAGTCACCTAGGCAAATTGGTGAGGCTTTTTACCAAACCTTGTCCAGGAAGTGGGGTGCAGGGTTTTGGGAAGTATTTTGGGGGGAAAGACGCGTCCAAACAGCTCTTCCCCAGTAACCAGTATTAGTTTGGTGGTGGTAGCGGCTATTCCAAGGACCATGGGTGGAATACTTTGTACCTTGGGGAAGTTTTGACCTAAGCTGGTAAAGATAAGCTTAGGAGGTTTTTCATGCAGGTCCCCACATCTGTACCCTAGAGTTCAGAGTGGGGGAGGAACCTTGACATGGTGGCATAGTGGTGGGATTAACCTGAAATCATTTTGAGATCCAGTTGAGATTTTTTGAACTAGAAATACAGATTTTAAAAAGAAATTATTTTTTCCTTTGGAAAGGAAGTCCAGAAAGCAGTTGAAACTGAAAGCAGATTGTTTTGTCTGCTTTGTGGCCAAGCAGAGACAAAAGGGGATTATCTTGTGAATTGCAGGTTTTCTTTGCCTGGAGGCAGGGTACTTAACTCCTGCAGGGAAATTCACAGTCTTCCAACCCAGAGGTTTTTTTTTTTTCTTTTCTTCCTAAAAGTAAATAGGGGGTGTGTGTTCTACCCATTTGCTTTTTCTTTGGGCTGGGTAAGCAGGTTTCCAAGTAGTTGGAGGTTTTTTGCTTTAAGTTGGGCCCAGAGCAGAGACAAGGGAATTGTCTTTTTCTGTAGGCTGACAATCACTATCAGAGAATAGGTATTCTATTCCAGCACAACAAAATTTTACAGCCAAGTTTTGTTTGTTTATTTCTAAACCTCGGGTGTAAAGTTAGTTAAAAACAGAGAGGTTAGAATGACCAAATCCTCAGCTCGACTACAGCTGGAATTAGCCAAATTTCAGGCTGAGGAAAGACAAAGGGAACATGAAAGACAGATAGAACTCATGCGGCTGAAGAAGGAACAAGAAAGGGAGGCAGAACAACACCAAGCGGCTGCTCACAGGAGAGCTATGGAAGCGAGGGACAAAGAACTGGAGGAGAAGGAAAAAGAGAGGAAGTATGTGGAGGAGATGGAGAAGATAAAGGCTCAGCAGAATATCCCAACAAACCCTAGTAATCCTTCTCCAAGTACCACTTCCCATCCCAGAAAGTTCCCCACCTACAAGGCAGGCGATGATACTGAGGCCTTCCTAGAAAACTTTGAAAGGGCCTGCCTTGGATACAACCTCTCTACTGACCAGTACATGGTAGAGCTGAGGCCGCAGCTCAGTGGACCCTTAGCTGAGGTGGCAGCTGAAATGCCTAAAGAACACATGAACAAGTATGAACTGTTTAAATCCAAGGCGAGAGTCAGAATGGGGATAACACCCGAGCAGTCTCGTCGGAGGTTCAGAGCCCTAAGGTGGAAACCAGACATGTCATTTACCCGACATGCCTACCACATTGTGAAACATTGGGATGCCTGGATATCAGGAGCAAGTGTTGAATCTCCAGTAAATTTGCCCTTCCTAATGCAAATGGAACAGTTCTTAGAGGGTGTTCCTGAGGAAATAGAAAGATACATCCTAGATGGGAAACCCAAAACTGTAATCGAGGCAGGAGAGATTGGAGCCAGATGGGTGGAGGTGGCAGAGAAGAAGAAAACTGGTCGCAGTTGGAGCGGAGACCAGAAGGGACCACCCCAGACCACACCCTATTACCGGGGGCCGCCCAAGGCCCCACCTACCTCCCAAAGAACCCTCCAGACCCCTTATCGTCCTGCCACCCCGTTCTCCAGCAACCCTCCTCGCCCCAGTGACCCGTCAGCTGGACGATGTTTTAAATGTAACGAGCTGGGGCATGTAAAGGCCAACTGCCCCAAGAACCCCAACAGATTACAGTTCATTGCACCGGAATCACACCAGAGGTCCACAGGCCCAGATACTTCCCAGATACCCTTAGAGCGGAGGGAAACTGTGAGTGTGGGCGGGAAGAAGGTCACCGCGTGGAGGGACACCGGAGCACAAGTGTCAGCTATCCATGCTTCCTTAGTGGACCCCAATTTAATCAACCCAGAGATCCAAGTGACGATTCAACCCTTCAAGTCCAACTCTTTCAATTTGCCTACAGCCAAGTTGCCTGTCCAGTACAAGGGCTGGTCAGGAATGTGGACTTTTGCAGTCTATGATGATTATCCCATCCCCATGCTGTTGGGGGAAGACTTGGCCAATCATGTGAAGCAGGCCAAGAGGGTGGGAACGGTCACCCGCAGCCAGGCTAAACAAGCCGTGAGGCCTAGCTCTGTTCCGGAAACTGCTATCAGGACCCAGTCAGAGGTGATGGACCTGGACCTTAGGCCAATGTCTGCAACAGCAGTAGTGGATCCAGTCCCAGAGACCCAGACGGAACCAGTCCCAGAACCGGAACCAGCCGAACAACCAACACCAGACCCTGTGTCAGCACTGAATCCAGTACTTGCAACCTCAACACCAGAGGGCCCCACTGAACCTGAACTGGCAGCAGCCGATAACCCTACACAAGAGGCTCAGCCGGAGCCTGAATCCCAACATAGTGCACCAGCGGGGAGCGGTTCACAGTCAACAGAAACAGCTCCATCCCCTATATTGCTTCCAGAGGGACCAAGCCTAGGTCCACAATCCAATGAGGGACTGATGTCTCCAGCATCAAGGGAACAGTTCCAGACCGAACAGGAAGCAGATGAAAGCCTCCAGAGAGCTTGGACAGCGGCACGGAGCAACCCACCGCCTCTCAGCTCTTCTAATCGATCCAGGTTTGTTGTAGAAAGAGGACTTTTATACAAGGAAACTCTTTCTGGTGGACACCAAGAAGACTGGCATCCTCAGAGACAGTTGGTAGTTCCAACTAAATACCGGGCCAAGCTCTTGAGCTTAGCCCACGATCACCCTAGTGGCCATGCTGGGGTGAACAGGACCAAAGACCGTTTGGGGGGGTCATTCCACTGGGAGGGAATGGGCAAGGATGTTTCTACCTATGTCCAGTCTTGTGAGGTGTGCCAAAGAGTGGGAAAACCCCAAGACCAGGTCAAAGCCCCTCTACAACCACTCCCCATCATTGAAGTTCCATTTCAGCGAGTAGCTGTGGATATTCTGGGTCCTTTTCCGAAAAAGACAGCCAGAGGAAAGCAGTACATACTGACTTTCATGGATTTTGCCACCCGATGGCCGGAAGCAGTAGCTCTAAGCAACACCAGGGCTAAAAGTGTATGCCAGGCACTAGCAGACATTTTTGCCAGGGTAGGTTGGCCCTCCGACATCCTCACAGATGCAGGGACTAATTTCCTGGCAGGAACTATGAAAAACCTTTGGGAAGCTCATGGGGTAAATCACTTGGTTGCCACTCCTTACCACCATCAAACAAATGGCATGGTGGAGAAGTTTAATGGAACTTTGGGGGCCATGATACGTAAATTCGTAAATGAGCACTCCAATGATTGGGACCTAGTGTTGCAGCAGTTGCTCTTTGCCTACAGAGCTGTACCACATCCCAGTTTAGGGTTTTCCCCATTTGAACTTGTATATGGCCGTGAGGTTAAGGGGCCATTGCAGTTGGTGAAGCAGCAATGGGAGGGATTTACACCTTCTCCAGGAACTAACATTCTGGACTTTGTAACCAACCTACAAAACACCCTCCGAACCTCTTTAGCCCTTGCTAAAGAAAACTTACAGGATGCTCAAAAAGAGCAAAAAGCCTGGTATGATAAACATGCCAGAGAGCGTTCCTTCAAAGTAGGAGACCAGGTCATGGTCTTAAGGGCGCTCCAGGCCCATAAAATGGAAGCATCGTGGGAAGGGCCATTCACGGTCCAGGAGCGCCTGGGAGCTGTTAATTATCTCATAGCATTCCCCACCTCCAACCGAAAGCCTAAGGTGTACCATATTAATTCTCTAAAGCCCTTTTATTCCAGAGAATTAAAGGTTTGTCAGTTTACAGCCCAGGGAGAAGATGATGCTGAGTGGCCTGAAGGTGTCTACTACGAAGGGAAATGTGCTGGTGGTGTGGAAGAGGTGAACCTCTCCATGACCCTTGGGCGTATGCAGCGACAGCAGATCCAGGAGCTGTGCACTAGCTACGCGCCAACGTTCTCAGCCACCCCAGGACTGACTGAACGGGCATACCACTCCATTGACACAGGTAATGCTCACCCAATTAGGGTCCAACCTTACCGGGTGTCTCCTCAAGCTAAAACTGCTATAGAACGGGAGATCCAGGATATGTTACAGATGGGTGTAATCCGCCCCTCTGAAAGTGCATGGGCATCTCCAGTGGTTCTAGTTCCCAAACCAGATGGGGAAATACGTTTTTGCGTGGACTACCATAAGCTAAATGCTGTAACTCGCCCAGACAACTATCCAATGCCACGCACAGATGAACTGTTAGAGAAACTGGGACGGGCCCAGTTCATCTCTACCTTGGACTTAACAAAGGGGTACTGGCAGGTACCGCTAGATGAATCTGCCAAGGAAAGGTCAGCCTTCATCACACATCTCGGGCTGTATGAATTTAATGTACTCCCTTTCGGGCTGCGAAATGCACCCGCCACTTTCCAAAGACTTGTAGATGGTCTCCTAGCGGGATTAGGAGAATATGCAGTCGCCTACCTTGATGATGTGGCCATATTTTCGGATTCCTGGGCAGACCACCTGGAACATCTACAAAAAGTCCTTGAGCGCATAAGGGAGGCAGGACTAACTGTTAAGGCTAAGAAGTGTCAAATAGGCCTAAACAGAGTGACTTACCTTGGACACCAGGTGGGTCAAGGAACTATCAGCCCCCTACAGGCCAAAGTGGATGCTATCCAAAAGTGGCCTGTCCCAAAGTCAAAGAAACAGGTTCAATCCTTCTTAGGCTTGGCTGGTTATTACAGACGATTTGTACCGCACTACAGCCAAATCGCTGCCCCACTGACAGACCTAACCAAAAAGAAACAGCCAAATGCTGTTCAGTGGACCGGAAAGTGTCAGAAGGCCTTTAACAAGCTTAAAGCAACACTCATGTCTGACCCTGTACTAAGGGCCCCAGACTTTGACAAACCGTTCCTAGTAACCACAGATGCATCCGAGCGTGGTGTGGGAGCAGTTTTAATGCAAAAAGGACCTGATCAAGAATTCCACCCTGTAGTGTTTCTCAGCAAAAAACTGTCTGAGAGGGAAAGCAACTGGTCAGTCACTGAAAAAGAATGTTATGCCATTGTCTACGCTCTGGAAAAGCTACGCCCATATGTTTGGGGACGGCGTTTCCACCTGCAAACCGACCATGCTGCACTAAAATGGCTTCACACCGTCAAAGAAACTAACAAAAAGCTTCTTCGGTGGAGTTTAGCTCTCCAAGATTTTGATTTCGACATCCAACACATCTCAGGAGCTTCTAACAAAGTGGCTGATGCACTCTCCCGTGAAAGTTTCCCAGAATCAACTGGTTAAAATCGTCCTTAAGATGTGGAAAATATTGTTAGTCTTTATGTACTTGGTAGTATATTTAGAGATGCATGTGTCTTATTAACTCTGTTTTTCCTAGAGCTCCAGGAAGAAATCCCAGCCAGTGTTTCACCCTAGCTGAGATTTGGGGGGCGTGTCATAAATATAAGGGGAAGGGTAAACACCTTTGAAATTCCTCCTGGCCAGGGGAAAGCTCCTCTCACCTGTAAAGGGTTAAGAAGCTAAAGGTAACCTCGCTGGCACCTGACCAAAATGACCAATGAGGAGACAAGATACTTTCAAAAGCTGGGAGGAGGGAGAGAAACAAAGGGTCTGTGTCTGTCTGTATGCTGTGCTTGGCCAGGGATAGACCAGGAATGGAGTCTTAGAACTTTTAGTAAGTAATCTAGCTAGGTATGTGTTAGATTATGATTTCTTTAAATGGCTGAGAAAAGAATTGTGCTGAATAGAATAACTATTTCTGTCTGTGTATCTTTTTTGTAACTTAAGGTTTTGCCTAGAGGGGTTCTCTATGTTTTTGAATCTAATTACCCTGTAAGATATCTACCATCCTGATTTTACAGGGGGGATTTCTTCATTTCTATTTACTTCTATTTTCTATTAAAAGTCTTCTTGTAAAAAACTGAATGTTTTTTCATTGTTCTCAGATCCAAGGGTTTGGGTCTGTGGTCACCTATGCAAATTGGTGAGGCTTTTTATCCAACATTTCCCAGGAAAGGGGGGGTGCAAGTGTTGGGAGGATTGTTCATTGTTCTTAAGATCCAAGGGTCTGGGTCTGTAGTCACCTAGGCAAATTGGTGAGGCTTTTTACCAAACCTTGTCCAGGAAGTGGGGTGCAGGGTTTTGGGAAGTATTTTGGGGGGAAAGACGCGTCCAAACAGCTCTTCCCCAGTAACCAGTATTAGTTTGGTGGTGGTAGCGGCTATTCCAAGGACCATGGGTGGAATACTTTGTACCTTGGGGAAGTTTTGACCTAAGCTGGTAAAGATAAGCTTAGGAGGTTTTTCATGCAGGTCCCCACATCTGTACCCTAGAGTTCAGAGTGGGGGAGGAACCTTGACAGCAGTGGACTTGGGCACTGGTGCACCTCGGTCCCTTCTTGTCTCTGCCTGTGGCATATCATAATCTAATCTCTCATTGGTTATAATACTTTGGTCTAATCTGGGTTGTTGGGTTTCGTGTGCGGGTGCCGGATGGTGCTGATGGCCAGTGATATACAGGAGAGCAGGATAGATAATCTGGTGGTCCCTTCCAGTCTTAATCTCTATGAACAAGAGTGCCAGTTCTGATGATGATTTTTAGAGCTGGGCAAAATATTTTACTGCTGACATCTGATATTGTTTTTAGGATGAAATCTGACTTTGTACGCCAGCTTTAGGGCAGTAGAGGCTATAGAACTTCGCCAGTGGGGGAGGGTCAGGATTACCACAGAAGGGGAGTGGTGTTACAGGCACACAGGAGATGGCCAGCGGTGGGGGTGCTGTGAGTATGCAGAGGTTGAGGGATCACCCAACTTGTAGGGCACTCAAAATCTAGGGTTATCCTTGCTTCCAAGCTGCAGATTTATTTAATTATATTAGTAGTTTTGACAATATCTATTGTTTTGTTTTCACTATATTATGCAAACATTAACTACTTTCATCCTAATGGCACTCCTGGAGGTAGGTGCATGTTGTTAGGTGGGGAAACTGAGGCACAGAATGATTAATTGATTTAAGCACTTCGAAAAATGGGACTTGTGCTCCTACGTCATTTAGGTGCTTTTGAAAATGTTACCCCATGACTTTCTCAATATTTTTCAATTAATTATAAATAAACAACTAGAATTACATTTTTGTGATGCTATATTCTTGCTTTAATATTGCATGTGTTTGCCTTTTAGTCAATACACATAATTCAGTAATTCGCAAAGGGTCTCCTAGTCATTGGGAATTAGCAAAGTCCTAGTGTATTTGAGGCTTGTAACATCACTATTCTAGGCTAACATAGCTGATTGCATGTGTATTTTATATTGTGTGTATATTTGCACATGCATCATTAGGTTTTGTGTTTCTCTCAGAATAGAAAACGCTCCCTTTCTTGAGCTTGCATCTTTTTTTTTTTTTGCTCGTATTCCTTTTAAAGAAAGTAAATGTTCTCCTCCCCTTGCTTCAGCCTTTTTAGTGTCAAAAAAATTTAAAATATTTTGCCAGGGTTTAATTTATTTAGATCCACCTTGAGGAAAAACAATGGTTCAGCTTTCATGTAGGAGCTGGAGAAGTTTGCTCTGGAACAGCTGACAGGCTGTAGGGAAAAGTCAATAATGTGCCGTGTGTATTGTCAGCAAGAGAAAGTTTGCCTTAACAGATGAAAGCCTTAATGCCTGAGAAAATGACAGCTTATCTGATTGCTCTATAATCTCCATTTCAGCACTGGCTGACAGAGCTGGAGATCTTTGCTATGATCTTCGCAGCTGCCGTCCATGACTATGAACACACTGGAACCACCAACAACTTTCACATTCAGACACGGTGAGGCCTTTGTAAATTACTTAAGGAAGGGAGGGAAGAATGCTAATTTTGTCTATACCCGACTTTTCTGGGACTCTTTTTTGTTTTGTGTTTTCTTTTAATATATACATAGGTAGAATGGTTAAAGAATTATATCTCAGTTTCTTCCACTTATACTATATTTTGTGATCATGAATGTCTTCCATTCATTGGGACAAATTCCTCTGTTACACCAGCATAAAGTTGGAGTAACTCCACTGACTTCAAATAGAGTAACCTCAGATTTACACTGAAGCCACTTAGAAGAGAATTTGGACGAATAACTTATATTTCATAAAGCTGCCAGTTGCTAAATAAATGGTCGGCCATGCTGGAATGGTTTGGAGGTATTTTGGTTATGTTTCTTCTTCTTCTGTTTGTTTCAACTTGAAGAAGCCAACATTTCATTGAATGAATCAAACAGAAAATAGATATTCATAAATAAATCTCAAAGAACTGGAAACTACACACCAGCAGCCTTCGCCAGTACCTCTCCCTGCCGAGTGCCATGCCTGTAGCAATAGAATGTGTTCATAATGCTTCAACGATTGTTGTGGTAGCCATATTTGAAAACACTGGAGAGCCCTGCAGGACATTTAGGTGGGCAAGAACTTGGATAGACCAGTGCCATTTTGGAAGCAGACAACTCTTTTGGGGGAGATTTTCAAAGGCACAAAAGGTAGTTAGGCATCTTAACTTCCCCTGACTTTCAGTAAGAGCTGGGCACCAAACTGCTCTGTGTGCCTTTGGAAATGTTTCCCTTTGTGTCAAAGGTCAGGTGTTCTCAGCAGGAGGTCTGTTGGTGTCAGTGGTTGCGCTATGAATTCCTTGTTTAAAATAATCAATTCAGAAAATAATACGGGGACCAATATTGCAATCCCTAACTCACACAAAATAAGAGTTTGACTTTAGTAAGAACTGAGCAAAAGCCTCATTGTTTAACCCAATGACTGATATTTATGAAGTAGTTAGCAGTCAAATGTCTCTCAGCACTCCTTTTAAATCTTTAACACAGTATTTGGGTGGGTCTTAAGCAGTGAATGGGGTTTTTAAAGGCTTTTTCCCTGAGGTGAATTTCAACCATTGGTTTTAATGTTTCCCCCAGCTACATAGCAATGAATAAGCATTACACTTACTTTAAAAATATCAATATATAGTCTGTAATTGTGAATCATAGTAATATTTCTGAATGTGAGACTGACACGTAATGGAAAGAAACATAACTTTTTTGACATTTTTTTAAATTCTAGGTCGGATTCAGCCATTCTGTACAATGACCGATCTGTGCTCGAAAATCACCATGTTAGTGCAGCCTATCGCCTTTTGCAAGATGACGAGGAGATGAACATTTTGTCTAACCTCTCAAAGGATGATTGGAGGTAAGAACAAACAGTAGGGCCATTTGAGGAAGTTTCAGCCAGGCCAATTGTAGTTACTACGTTTCTTTGAATAATAGTATCCATCAAAATATAATATACAGCTGTATTTTTATTACTAAGAGAAAGGATATTTAAAAATCTTTATCCTATTTTTACCCCTCTCATTTTCATCTGCTGTACTCTTAGGACTAAATTCAGAAGTGATGTGTGAAGTTATTTAACTTATAATGGAATCTATTCGTTAGTCTCTCATAGATTTCCCTGCATCCACTTATCACTGTGTAGGTGAATATACTGGTGGCCTGATTTTCATTTACACAAAAACATAAATTACAATTAAGACCACTCCAAGGCCCCTTTATGCTGCCAGAACATTATAAATGAGCTTTAGTGTAAATGAGAATCAGGTCCAGAGCATATAAGTGGGTATAACAGACATGCCAAAAAGCCAAAAGAAGGTCTAATTTAAAACAGGCACTCCTGATGGAAATAATTTATTTGCAAAAATCGGCATTTTAAAATAACAGATTATTCAGACTGAAAGAGGGCTTTTTATCTCGTTTTTAAATGAAATATCTGACACTTTAAAAATAGCAATTATGCATAAAACATATATAGTTACCTGGGTCGGACAGAAGAATCTTAAATGAATTGTATTAATCAGAGTTTTTTTCTCACTGGAGTGAAAGCATATTATCGTGTGTTATTGCAGACAAACATATACTGGTTCATGTATGTATTCAAACTGAACAAAGTGCTGAGCACATTCAACTCTTAATGACTTCAGTGGAAATTGAGGGCACTCAGCAGTACTTCTCCAGGCCCTGGTAAGCTGGGTCAGGGAGGGTCTGCTTTCCATATTCACCCAGTCTTCCCAGCCCAGAAACCCTCATGACAGGTGGAGCCAGGGATGGTACCCCTGTCTGAGCACCTGACCTAAACCCCAGAACCACATGTGGTTGGTTTCATTCAAAAGTCATCACTATGGATCACAGTTGCCAACTTTCACGTGGTAAATAAGCACCCTGACTTTCACAATAAGCCAAAAATCAAGCTAATCCCATTTCAAAACAAGGCCAAAACAAGCCAATCCTGAAGAACCCCAACATCTATGTGACTAGATCCCCCCAGTATGCAGTTTGGGACTGTGGTGGGCTCGCCGTGCACCCCGACTCTCTCCCCCCCTTGCCCCTGTTTGCTGGGAACTGATAAAAAAAAAATGAAGCAACAAACTACAACAAGCTACAAGCCAAAGAAGGAAAAATCTACAAGCCAAAAACAAGTCAACAAGCAACTCATAAGCAAATTAAGCCAAAAACAAACCCAATTTCTGTTGGTTTTTTTCACGGGTTTGGCATGTCTGCTATGGATGACTGGCTAAGTATGACAAGCCACTCAACATCTCGTGGCTTCATAAGCAGACAAACTCTGAGGAAAAAACACATTAACACTCAGAAAGTGTCACAAGAATCTTGAAAAAGGAATAAACCTCATTCTCTGGGTCATGGTATTAAAATCTAATTTACTTTTCTAGGTTGTCTGTTTACTTTTTGCATTTCATTCACCTTGCACAGTGAAAAGGAGCTGAGTGATTTCAGTTAACATCATGAGGCTGTTGTGTTTAAATTCAGTATTCTAAGGGATTTTTTTAAAATTTAAATACAACTTGTTTTGACTCAAATTAGATAAATAAGATATCAAGGAAAACAGATTTTTTTAAAATTGTAAACATTCCCCTACAGTATATAAAATATAAACATAATTTCCTACAAACAAATCTGTTCACACTGGGCCTAATTTTTCCTTGGCATAACTCAAGTGGTCATGGCACCTCAGTAGTGTTGGATTCATGCAGGTTGTGAAGTGCTTTGGCATGGAAGTTTCTATACCTATGATGATATTTCAAGGATGAGGGAAATAAAGGTCCCAGTTCAGCAAGGTACTAAAGCATGTATCTACATTGAAGTTAGTGGACTACTTGGTGTTCAGCATTAAGCCTGTGCTTAAGTACCTTGCTGTGAAACTTAATGGGAGCTGATGAGGGAGGAGAAGAGAAAGTGAAAAAAAATGAAAGGAAGTTGTCTAAGCAGATTGGGGTCAAAATTTAAATTTTGCCCCACCCCCATTTTGGGATGTACAAATCACAATGGAGCAAATTCATCCCTGCTGTAACTACATTGTCCTCACACTCAAATATGGGCCTATGGTACATGACAGCTTCCTTGATTCTCTTCATTTCTTCCATTCTCCTCTTTCTCTTACCATCTTAATACCCTCCTTCTTCCTCATAATATAATTTTGGGGACCACATCTTTCATCCCAATGCAGTTTACAACATGCAGTCATTGAAATGCTACAACTTTTTGGATGGAGGCCATCAGCTAACCACACAAACAGAGCAAACTGTACAATATTGTATTTGTGGGGGAGATAGTTTTGTCCAAAGAAGAGTGTCATGGAAAGTCTTATATTAAAGACAAACACAATAGAAAACATGGAAACTGGATTTATCTGTCTTTGAAAGATGAAGCACTGGTGAGACCTCACGTGGAATACTGTGTGCAGTTCTGGTCTCCCATGTTTAAGAAGGATGAATTCAAACTGGAACAGAAGGGCTACTAGGATGATCCGAGGAATGGAAAACCTGTCTTATGAAAGGAGACTCAAGGAGCTTGACTTGTTTAGCCTAACTAAAAGAAGGTTGAGGGGAGATATGATTGCTATCTTTAAATATATCAGAGGGATAAATACCGGAGAGGGAGAGGAATTATTTAAGCTCAGTACCAATGTGGACACAAGAACAAACGGATATAAACTGGTCATTGGGAAGTTTAGACTTGAAATTAGACAAAGGTTTCTAACCATCAGAGGAGTGAAGTTTTGGAATAGCCTTCCAAGGGAAGCAGTAGGGGCAAAAGACCTATCTGACTTTAAGATTAAACTCGATAAGTTTATGGAGGAGATGGTATGATGGGATAATATGATTTTGGCAATTAACTGATCTTTAAATATTCATGGTAAATAGGCCCAATGGCCTGTGATGGGATGTTAAATGGGGTGAGATCTTAGTTACTTCAGAGAATTCTTTCCTGGGTATCTGGCTGGTGAATCTTGCCCATATGCTCAGGGTTCAGCTGATCGCCATATTTTGGGTCGGGAAGGAATTTTCCTCCAGGGCAGATTGGAAGAGGCTCTGGAGGTTTTTTGCCTTCCTCTGTAGCATGGGGCACGGGTCACTTGCTGGACAATTCTCTGCTCCTTGAAGTCTTTAAACTACGATTTGAGGACTTCAGTAGTTCAGACATAAGTGAGAGGTTTTTCGCAGGAGTGGGTGGGTGAGGTTCTGTGGCCTGCGTTGTGCAGGAGGTCAGACTGGATGATCATAATGGTCCCTTCTGACGTGAATATCTATGAATCACTGAATCAACACTGGGAAATAATTCAGTCTCTAAACTGTTTGTGATAATAAATAAAAATTCTACCTAGAGAACAAAATTAAATAAATAGCACTGTGATGCCCCTACCACCACTCCCTACACTCTTAATTTTGATGGGGAACTGTGCATTGCTTTGTCCATTAAATGAAAAGCAGTAATTCATTCTGGGCTACAGTAAAAGGTCATGTGTCATTGACTACAAGCAGATTTTTAGCAGCTGCTTTTGACCATATTCTTGGTAGTTTGAGCACAATCTTCCTAAAAATAGTCTGAGTCTTGAAACTTTAAAACATTGTTGATTGAGGAAAAATCTACCCCCTCCTCTTCATAGTGTCAGAACTAGAACAGGGCAAAAAACATCGGGTGAACAGTTTATTCACTGGAAAACAGCTATTTTGGTTGACCTGAAACTATTGATACATTTGGTAGAAATTTGCCTAATCACTGGGCTAAACGTTATAAGAAGGGCACGAATCTAGGCCTTTAAAAACACTTGGAAACAAAACATTTCAGGTCAAACACATTTTGTTTGTCCCAATGTGAACGCTCCCCCAGAGTACCCACGGTTATAAGGCACCTCACCACCACCTGCTTTTATTGTAAAGGAGTCTTGTCTCTGCTTGCTGTGGATCAGCTCCCTGAAACCAACAGCCTCTGGCAGCACAAGCACTTCCTTCCAGGCAGGTCTGCAGGCCACATGCTTTGTACAGCTAACAAAAGGCATGTACCCACCCGCGAGTCCTTGGAGCATTTCCTGCAGGGTCCAGTTCCTTCTCCACTGAACACTCACAGAGTTACCAGGCCTACTGTTCTCAAAGGACCAGTACACACCAACTTGTAAGATTCAACTCTGGAGAATCACTTTGGTTAACACCACAGCACTTAGATGTATTTATGGTGAAAGCAAGAATATGTTTATTGTCAAAGAACAGAAATTCTAGTGACAGTGAGTAAGAATATTGGAAACAAATGGTTACATATAAAACAAAATCATAACAAGCTTTCTAGAGACTAAACTTGACTAACAGGTTAACCTCCTGTCAAAAGAAAATGATTCCATCCAAAGTTATCCAGCATGTTCAACCAAGCCTGGCTGAGACCCCTTTTTAATGAAGCAAAATCGCAGTACTTTTTCTTCCTCAGTGAAAAGTGACGGGGCATCATCTTTGCCTCCCAAATACAGTGGAGCAAACCTTTGATATACACCTCCAGATAGGGTTTCTCTCTCCCCTCTTCCCCTTCCCACACCACTCCTTTTCTCTTCCTGTTAATTTCTTTCTGAAGTCACTGCAATCCTTCATTTGCATTTGGTGATAGGAGACCCATTGTGAATGAGACAGTATAAACATCCTAGGATGTATCAGGCAAGATATTTCCAGTAGAGACAGGGAAGCGTTAGTACCATTGTACAAGGCACTACTCATTTGGAATATAGGGTCTCCCATGTTTAAGAAAGATGAATTCAAACTGGAACAGGTGCAGAGAAGGGCTATGAGGATGATCTGAGGAATGGAATACCTACCTTATGATAAGAGACTCAAAGAGCTTGGCTTGTTTAGCCTAACCAAAAGAAGGCTGAGAGGAGATAGGATTGCTCTCTATAAATACATCAGCGGGATAAATACCAAAGCAGGGAGAGGAATTATTTGAGTTAAGCCCCAAGGTTGACCCAAGAACAAATGGATATAAACTGGCCATCAACAATTTTAGGCTTGAAATCAGAGGAAGGTTTTTAACTATCAGAGGAATGAAGTTCTGGAACAGCCTTCCCAGGGGAGCAGTGGGGGCAAAAAACCTAACTTGTTTCAAGAATAAGCTTGATAAGTTTATGGAGGGGATGGTATGATGAAACTGCCTACAATGGCATGTAGTCCATCTGCGACTGCTAGTAGCAAATATCTCCAACAGCTGGCAATGGGACAGTAGATAGGGAGGGCTCTCAGTTACTACAGAGAATTCTTTCCCAGGTGTCTGGCTGGTGGGGCTTGCCCCCATGCTCAGGATCTAACTGATCTCCATAGTTGGGGTCGGGTAGGAATTTCCCCCCAGGTCAGATTGGCAGAGATGCTGGGGGGGTTTTCATCTTCTTCTGCAGCATGGGGTACTGGTCACTTGCAGGTTTAAACTAGTGTAAATGGTGGATTGATTCTCTGTAACTTGAAGTCTTTAAATCATGATTTGAGGTCTTCTGTAACTTAGCCAGAGGTTTAGGTCTATTACAGGAATTGGGTGGGTGAGGTTTTGTGGCCTGCAATGTGCAGGAGGTCAGACTAGATGATCATGATGGCCCATCTGCCTTTAGAGTCTGACTGTAAGAACACATTTTCAGTATATATCCATAGCTCTCTACATAGTATCCATATACATATTTCACAGAGATATTCATGACCAAAGTGACACAAGCTTCAAGACATCACGTGACACTCTTTGGTAAACTAAAATGTACATGCCACACCCAAGAGATTCCTTGTAACCCCTCTGCACTCCCTTGCCAGTTGGTATTGAGAAGTTCCAAGGTGTTACCCAAACCAGACTTTGATTCACCAAATATGTTTGGAATTCTTTTGAATTTGGTTTGACCTGAATTGAATTTTTATTTATTTTTCAGAACTGCCAGTGAACTGAAAAAATCAGTTATTTGCCCAGCTCTAGGCAGAATGCATGTTCCTTGGTATACTCATTTATGTGTGAAGACTCTAAGAGTAACACATCTCCTTTAAGAAACACATTAACTGGTTGAACTAAAATGTTTAGTTAGGTTTGAATCTTTTCCAGATTGCTTAATTTTCCTTCGTCTTAGTTAGGGCCTTATTTTGTAGCTGCTGCACATGAAGCTGCTGCAGAATAATGGACATTGTTCGGATGTACAATAAGGCCCACATTTTGAAATGCAGCTTCAGATTTTGGGTGCCTGCATCTTGGAGTGTCTAACGTAATATGCCTTGGGCCTGTTCCAGAGGTGCTGAGAACTCACAACCCTACATTCTATAATGTACATACATGTATACATAATGTACATTACATTACACCACAACAGGAATTTAAGCTACTCGAAAAAAAAAAAAAATCAGGCCCTAAGTATCTTAATCTGGGCAATAAAAATCCAAGGCCCTTTAGATCAGAAGGTATTCTTGAAAATTTTAGCCTAACCAGTTTTAAAGCTTTATCATGCCCGAATTTGAATTTATTTATTCATTTTGAGTTATTTGATCATTTGAATGTCCCCCCCAGGAATAGGCCCGGGCTCTGATTCTGGACAAGACTCAGGCATTCGCTAAAGTGCCTTTTCTGAACGGAGGTCACATTAAGATTTAAGACTGCAATAGAAAAAGTGAAGATAGACTTGGGAAATGTGTCTGTCTGTGCATATGGGTTTTATCAGTTTTATGGTGTTCAGTCTTTCTAGTCTGGGAATGTGTTTTCAGGGAAGGTTCTTCTATCCAATCAGCACAGCAGACCTCTTTGTGGCATTTGCATATGCAGGGAGAGCAGATATGCCCAGAAGAGGTCTGCTGCGGGGATCAGGGAGAAAAGAGCCTAGTCCTTAATTTAATTTTCTGGAATTTTCTCTTTTACATTAAAGAACTCTGCTGCTTGTTAAATATTTGAAAAGTTGATAGGTTGCTTCATCAGACAAATCCAATTTGCTAAAGTAGTCAACAGGTAAATTATAAAACTGAATCTAAAACAGATCACACTGAATTAAGACAATAAATTGCAAAGAGAACAGATGCTTTCCAAGATACTGTTATGGACTGGCATTGTATTTCTGTGCTAATCATTTCCAAGCAGTTTACTGAAATAGAGCATATTTAGTACAAGCCCTTACTGGCAAGTACAGGATAAAAAAGGCATCTGGAAAATGTTGAGCTCTTCAGCTCCTATCAGTGTACAGCTCAGGAAATAGTGTCTAATGAAAGTTTTCATAAACCATTGTTAGTAGACGTGGAGTTGTGATCCAACAGTTGTGTATATGATCTCTCATACCATATAATGCTGTGTGTGTTGTTTCGTTATTGAAGGTCAGTGATGCCTTTTGTAGGCTGGTTGAAACTTCTAGGGATGCATTTGCGAAGGTTCAGGATGAAAAATTTGCCTACACATAATCTTCATTTGTGCATGTAATATACAGGCATTTGCACAAGCAATTATATATTTTTCTTGTCCAAATCGGGTATTTGTATGTGTGCATGCATGCACATTTTTGTGAGTAATGCCAGCCTTTGAAAATGTTGCCTTTAAGGCAGTGTTGTTCCTTCCTTTATTATTTTCCATGAGAATAAAAAAGTGAGACCCACTATCCATGGTTTATACATAATTTTCTGCTATGCACAAAAATGCATGCATTTGACTGAAGTGGAATGGACAAGGCACTATGCTGTTGGCAACAATCCTGCTGTTGGGCCCTAGGGTATGGACTAGATGACCTTAATAGGCCTTTTCCACTCCAATTTGTGTGACTTTATGGGGATTTAATTCTTTCAGAAGGACAGAGCATAAATTGGGGTGGGGCTAAGGAGAAAAACTGCATGGAAAAAAACATCAATAAATATTATGAAACATTTCATGAAGTGAACGTCCTCCGGTCAGTTGTCCGAAAGAGCAAGTTAAAGTGGTCTTCAGCTGGAACAATGCAAGAGATTTTAAAGAATTTATGTGTGTAAATTAAAGCAGACTAGAGATCAATGACCCCAGCCTACTGATAAAGCTACAGTACATATGTGACTCATGCATGCATAATTTATTACTCCAGGTGCAGTAATCAGTGGTAAAGATAGCATAGAAGTATTACTGTATTACTCACAAAAATGTATAGAATTTTTGTCCCCTGGTGGAAACATTGCAGCTTTGATTCTGCCCTACATGCATATACCAAAATATGCATATATAGTCCCCTGCTGGTGGAAAGTCCATAAGGCACTTTTATGGCCCTCACTACCATAGTAGTCAAGCATCTCAATCTTTAAGCAGGGAATTTCATTAAAAATTGGTAAACAAACTTGAGGACATACTTGCAGAACACCTCCAATGAAAATAGACCAGAGAGTTTTGATTGTTTAAAGTTCTGAAAAAATCCACATTGACTTCCAAGGGATTTCAATCTGATCCTTCCCAAGTAGGATTTTTTTTTAACTCATTCATTTATTCATTGTGGAATAGTTTGAGTAGCAATATGAGGAACACAGTGTGATACACTTGAACAGGAAAGTTCTTTTGAAAAAAAAAAGTGCTATGGGGTGGCTAGGGTTAGAGTTAAACACGCACAACTTAATGACATTTCTCAGTCTGTCTAACGTGATAGCACTGCGTGCAATCCCAAAATTTCAGAGAACGTTCATTGCATTGAAGGGCCAGAACCCTACTGATTTCTGGGGGAAATCTGAAAACCAAAAGGCAGAAATGAGGAACACATGAACCTCCCGCCAGCTCTTTAGTACAGCTACAGCCTCAAGCACCTCTGCAATTGTCTGTTGATCCAACCAATGCTTAATTTGTAACGAAAGAGGTGCCAGGACTCAAGCTAGATGGCCAGAGAGAGGCGGCTGTTGGCCAGGTGCCCAGCTCTGAAGGCAGCGCTGCTGCCAGCAGCAGCACAGAAGTAAGGATGGCATGGTGTGGTGATGTCTCTGCTCATCCTGCCTATGGAATTTAATGTGTTGACTCTCAGAATGACTTATCTCCCAGATAGAAAGAAGGGGGTGTAAAGGCACAGGGGTGGGGAGAATGGGGTGCATGAATCCCTGGCAGCGGGGAGAGTGGGGGACCCAGGTATGGGGCGTGGGAAGAAGGGGGGCACAGAGAACCCTAGCATGGAGGACAAAGTGGGAATTGATGGAAGGGAATAATGAGGATTCCCACCAATCCCCTGGCATGGGGAGTAGGGGCATGGGCATGCAGAACTCCTGGGCATGGAGAGAATGAGAGACCCTACTGTGGGGGAGGGGCAATGAGGGAGGCACGGAGCTCCTGCCTTGGGCAGGAATGGGGATCCTGCAATGGAGGGCTGGGTGAATGGGGGAGCACACAGAGCCCGTGCCATGGAGGAAAATGAAAGGTATGGGAGAAGTGGGAATGGGGTTGCTCAGAGCTGTTGTATGGAGGGGAAAATGGAGGAGTCTGAAATGGGGATGGGAGAATGGGCGATACACAGAGACCCTGGCAAGGAAGAGATTTAGGGGGAGGGTGTTCAGGAAGTCCAGGAAAAGAGGGGGATGGGAGGGTGTCACACAGAAAAGGAGCAGGGGTTGGGGCGGGAGAGGGATGCAAGGAGCCCCAGTGTGTGCAATAAGTTCAATTTGCACAAGCTATGAAGTTAACATACATGAACTTTCCATACAAATATTAAGACATCGACACAAGCCATTTAGTTTTTTTTAACTAATCTATTTTAAAACGGATTTAAAAGGTAAGTCAATACACAGTTGTGTTTCAAAATTCTCTTACTCCTACCCAGGGCGTGCACACTATTTGAACAGCCTGCTTGCTTCCTTTTAAGAGCCTCCTATAGAAGAAATCGATTTGGGAGCTTTGTGTTTAATTGAAAAGAGCAGACCATAATGGACTTGTCAGAAACCTCTGGGATTTCTCTTAGCAAGAGTTAATCATCTGACTAAATTGCTCTCTCTGTGGCTGGTATTTACAACATGAGATCCTCCTTCCTCTCCCCTTTTGCCCTGATAACGTGAAGAGTTCAGTGACGCAAGTGGAGGAGAGTGGAAATGTCAGAAGTGATTTGCAGCTACCCAACAAAAGAAACAGCGGTGTTATTTAACTTGTTTCTCTTTCTCTTTTCTCCCTTCTCTTGGCTCGATATCCGCTCAAAAGGGAATTCAGGGCCTTGGTGATAGAGATGGTGTTGGCCACTGATATGTCCTGTCACTTCCAGCAAATCAAAGCCATGAAGAATGCTTTGCAGCAGCCAGAAGGGTGAGTCACCTCCTGATTCTGTGTGCAGTGAAGGGCTGCATTTCAGCTGGTACTTTGCAATTGTATTAAACTTCAAAAGTCTCTCTCTGGAGGACGCTTTGATGTCCACGTCTGTTTCTGTTGTTGGATTTTGAATGAATTCACACGTGAGCACTCAGGCACGTGCCCGTATGATATTCTGGCAGGCCACAGCATCTAAATAGCAAAGCTTTGGGATAAATCAGCCCATTCATTTTCCTTTTCTTAACAATACAGGATAAAGGGCATGTGTGATCGAGCTAAGGGTATGACTGAAAGAGCTTGATTATGGCCTCAAGTCACAGGCGCCGGGAGCAACACCGGCTGCACAGAGTATAGCTTGTGCCTCCACTGCAGGGAGCCGGCTCTGTAATCGGAGACAATAGGGAAGCAATCTCAGAGCCACAGAGAGCAAGTGTATGCTATAGAACAGGTAAAACAGTATGAGGAAGGCCTTCTCCTCTCCAAAGATCATCTGTGAGCCACTTAGAGCCCGGAGTATCTTCTCTACTCTCTCTGCCCCCCTCCACACACCATTTTATCCGAACCCTCAGAACTCTGAATTGTGGGTAGTATTCTTCCAGCCAAGGAGAGCTTGGCGCACATCTTCCCAGAGCCAGCCAAAACTGTACCTAAATCAGGCATGGATGATACTAGCTGCTATCTCCTCTCAGGAGCTATGTGTATTGCTTCTGCAGCACTCCTGCCAGTTTGGGGCAGCGAGAGATTGGGATTACTGCATGGCAGTATCGATAATAATTCACTAGGCTCCTGGGCTAGCCCCTCAGTGGCATGGCTTTAAGAAGATTTCAGCCTTCTATGATCTGTAGTGTCTCCGAAGAGTTTGAGTTTCTTTTCTGATCTCTTACCTGCACCAGCTTTTTACCGGTAGAATTCACATGGTTTAAATGGAATTATTTTTCATGCTTATCACAGTGAGACCAGAATCAGGCCTTAATTGTTTAACCAAGTCAACAGACTAAAATAATCTAGAACTATTTACTGACTGGAGTTTCATGGACTGTAACCCAGCCCAAACTGAGAATATCGGGAATGTTCAAAACTCACTCATTTTCACACAAAAACTCTGCAAAGAAAATAAGCGAGGCTAATGCTTCCAGTTTCCCATTATGCTTTTGAATGACTCCATTACCAAAGGAAAGGTTTATGTTGGGGAAGTTAGATTAATCTTTCATAGTTGTCAAGTTTTATAAACACACAAATAAATCTATAAGTAGCCCAGCCAAAGGTTATGAAGGCCTCATTTACTTGCTTAGCTGGGTTTTTGTTCTTTCTCTTTCAATACTGGTGCAGACAATTAACTTGTTCAGTCATTTGGGTTTGCAGAATCGACAAGCCGAAAGCCTTATCACTGTTGTTGCATACAGCAGACATCAGTCATCCAGCCAAGGCTTGGGACCTTCATCATCGCTGGACCATGTCCTTGCTAGAGGAGTTCTTCAGACAGGTAGCCTGGGACTTTACAAAATTATTTTGTAGTTTTGCTGACAGAATGAGAGATGGAGTTGGCGGGCTTGGGATGGGAGAGGGAGAATGAATCCTATAGGTCAACATCTTCTTTCACTTATATTTTTCATAGGGAAGATGCCCACTATAGCAGCAAAGTAGATACAATTTTTCTTTCGTCTGACTTCAGTGAAATTCCACTGCTTTGTCTGATTGTAAGCTAGTGTCTGATATGCTGTCCATATCAACATATTGGAAATTCTCAGTCTTTCAGATATCCAGCAAAACTATACCCAGCACCCCTGAATGAATTTCTAATGACCAAAAGGCAGAATGTCTAACATAGTACCCAGCTTGCCAACCATTGAAGATCTTCAGGAATTGGGTACACCTAAGTAAAAGTACTCAGCATTAGGTCCAGACTGTCATTTCTTTCAATAATGAGTCTTCCTATTTCTCTTTGACCGAACTCTGCTGCCACTTTTATGCCAGTTTAAACTCCATTTTTATTTTGACTTTGCTATGAAGTCATGGAAACCAATAAAGCTCAGTAAATTGTAGATTACAGAGCTGGACATATATCATTACAAATGGCAAAAATTATGTTGCTCTTTCTGTAGACATATGGACTGCTCTAACCTATAGTTCTCGCAGGGCCCCCTTTTGCCAGAGCCATAAATCCAGACACATGATTGATTCCTGTGTGATACTCATAAGATCCTCCATCTGATCCTAAGAAGGGTTGTTTTTTTTGTTTTAAGTACAATAAAAGTTCTTTTTTTAAATTTATTTTTAATAGCAAAAAAACTTTTTAAAAGGTAGTCCTGATCAAAAAAAGAAGAAAAATCATAAACATTTTATTGACCTTTTTCCCCTCTCCAACTTGAAAATTTTGTAATATTTCCAAATGTTGACTAGCTCCATAGATGGTTGAAACATAGGGAGAAAAAATGAGTGAAAATGCCATTGAAGTTTATTTTTATTTCAAAATATGGACAACATTTTGAAATTTAAAAACTTTCTACCATAAGAATATAAGAATGTCCATACTGGGTCAAACCAATGGTCCATATAGTCCAGTATGTCTCTGACAGTGTCCAGTGTCAGATGCTTCTGGCAGTTGGAGGTTTAGAGACCCCTGAACATGGGGTTGTGTCTCTGTCTATCCTGGCTAATAGCCATTGATGGACCTATCCTCCATTAACTTATCTAATTTGTTTTTGAAGCCAGTTATAGTTTTGGCCATCACAACATCCCCTGGCAATGAGTTCCACAGGTTGACTGTGCATTGTTTGAAGAAGTACTTCCTTTAATTTATTTTTAAACCTGCTGCCTATTAATTTGATTGAGTGACCCCTTGGTTGTGTGTTATGAGAAGGGGTAAAAAACACTTCCCTAATCATTTTCTCTACATCACTCATGATTTTACAGACCACTGTCATATTTCCCCTTAGTCGTCTCTTTACTAAACTGAAGAGTTCCAGTCTTTTAAATCTCTCCTCGTATGGAAGCTGTTCTATATCCCTAATCATTTCTGTTGCTCTTCTCTACACCTTTTCCAATTCTAATATATCTTTTTTGAGATGGGGCGACCAGAACTGCACACAGTATTCAAGATGTGGGCATTCCATGGATTTATATAGCAGCATTATGATATTTTCTGTTTTATTTTCTATTCCTTTTCTAATGGTTCCTAATATTCTGTTAGCTTTTTTGACTGCTATTGCGCATTAAGTGGATGTTTTCAGAGAACTAGCCACGATGACTCCAAGATCTCTTACTGAGTCGTAACAGCTAATTTAGACCCCATCATTTTGTATGTATAATTGGGATTATTTTTTCCAAGGTCTATTACTTTGCAGTTATCAACACTGAATTTCATCTGCCATTTTGTTGCTTAGTCATCCACTTTAGTGAGATCCCTTTGTAGCTCTTTTCAGTCAGCTTTATGAAAAGCCTTAAATGTAAAGATATTGCGGTAGTCCCAATTTAACAAGGACACTACCAGCCTTGGTCTGGAACCATTAAAGTGATTTACTTTTCAAGAAGTGGTGATATACGTGCTAAGAAAAATCTCACCTCACATCATCTTTATGCTTTTCCAAGTCAGAAGGGCAGTACACTTTGCAGAATAGTCACCTACTGAGTACATATAAGCTCACCGAAGAACTGGTGACTACGCAGACCAAAGAATACACAGGGGCCAAAGGGAATACGATAAAGGAAGAGTGTTGCTACTTATTTATTATTGCATCCAAAGACCCCAGTCGTGACTGAGGCACCATTTAACCTGTCTGGCTGTGTACCACCACAGAAAAGAAACATCCAGGACTTCTCATGCTCACCGTTGATTTCTCTGGTAGTTTGAAATTGCTGTGGTATATTTTGGCTCCCAGTCACAACCACGTGGAACATGGTCACCGTGCTCAACAAAGTTAGAGTGGGATGTTGATTTAAAGCATTGATACTAGCATATTTCACAAGTTATTTTAAATCTGAGTGGTCAGCGGGGAGTACTGGCAGATGTATGTTATCTCATGTAAATTATTGTCCTCTCTGCTCGCAGTTTTCTGAGTGAAACAAATTAAAGGGTGTTTTGAGCAAATGTATTTTGAATGCACACAATGAAAAGGGTTGGCACAGAAGGAATATTAACACTCCATCTCCTGCATAATTGTGTGATGACAGGGGTGGGCATGCAGTTCTGGTAGCTGGAAAATGTGTCCAGGTATCTGAGTTTCAGCATTTATTTTGGGCAACAACCCTACCAGCTGTAGCACGCTGAGGGTCTCAGTGTTTTATTGAGGGGGAAAATCTGAAGTGGTGAGATCCACCCTGTGGAGATACAAATGTATATAAAGAAATACAAATAGAACTCAAACCATGGAGGAGGAGTCCTGACAGATACTTTCTCTTGGTGGACTTACTCTAATAATAGGGTTCCATGACCTGTTGGTTTCACATGAGAAGTGCTGTATAGAATCCTCTTGGGTTTTCAAGGTGTTCCATAGAAACACCCAAAAGGCAAAGAGTGCTGTGTAATCAACATTTACCTGTAGCATAGTGATACACAGTCAAATGTTAGGATTCAGTCTCTGATGGCTTCAATCTCTAGATCTCCTTCAAAGTGATTTATCTGTTTAAAAAATATTAAAAGTGTGAGGTCCCTGGAGTAGATGTTTTAGAAATAGGATTCTGGTTTATATTTAGTAATAGTTCTGAATATTTATTTTTGTTAATAGTGATGTAAACTGTATAAGAGAAACAGGAGCTGCCCCCTTCAGAATAGGGTGGGGGAGCATGCAGAATAGAGTGGGCACAGTTGCTGCAAGAAGAGGTTGGCTTGTAGGTGGACAGTGAGGTGATACCTGTCCACAAGAAGCTCTTAAAGAAAAGGATTTGGATGCCCAGAATAAACAAAGCTATCCGTTAAAAAGCTGAGTCTTGCAATTAAGGGTGTAACAAGAGCTTCAATTAAAAAATGAGAGAGGCCTTTCCAGTGTCCAGAGCTGTTACAGATGTTAAGTGACTGTTCTTGTATTCTAATATGCTCTCAATTTTGTTTCTCCAGGGTGACAAAGAAGCAGAACTAGGGCTTCCTTTCTCCCCACTGTGTGACCGCAAGTCTACTATGGTAGCTCAGTCTCAGATAGGTATGTCATTCCAATGTACTTCACTTAGGACTCAAAGCAGCAGTTTAAAGGGAAAAAATTATTCTCCCCCAATGGGAGTAAGATCACTCTGGGCACTCATCACTTTGAATTAGTTTAGAGAGGGGGGAAAAGATAAAAAAAAATTCCACTGACGCTATTGCCCCGAAATGGATGAGTCTGAGCTGAATAGCTACCACGTTGAGTTGATTTATGAGAGTTGTACTAAAGGGAAACTTAGTTCACAAATGCTGCTGCTGGACCAGCCACTATGCCTGGCTGTATGGTGGCTGTTCCTTGGGTCCTAAGCAGCGCAGAAGCCACTTGCACTATGAAGCGGGGATCCTGGCTTCAATACAGGTTACTTTAGTTTTTGACTAAAGTCATTGTTTTGCTCATTTAATTGATTCCCTCGCCTTCTAACCCACCAGCAGTGTTTCAACTTCTCCAGTCAGCAAGCTCCACCCCCAACCTTATACTGGGTCCAGCCACTGCTTCTTGACCTCATCTCCCCACTCCCCATCCAGCAAGGGAGGTGGGATCCTGCAGTGACCCAAAACAGTGCTTCCTTTTCCACTCCTACTCCTGCAGGAGAAACTGTGAATGAGGTCTGGGGAGAATGTTCAGTAGGCGAGTGGTGAAAGAGACCTGAAGTTGTTGAGAAGCACGGAAATGGGGAGGGGGCAATAAATCTGTAACTATGGAGGGGCAAGGAAGAGGGGAGAAGCGGCCTAGAGATGTGCAGGAGTCTGGGGCCAAGAGAAGATACCGGGAGTTGTGGAAACGGGTTTCTGAGGCTGAATGGGGGAAATGAAGGAACAAGAGGAACAAGGGGCAGGGGAAATGGAAAGAGAAAGGGACTGGTGGGTGGAAGGGACAGCAAGAGTAACTGAGAAAACACTGGGTATGTTTACATTGCAATGTAAGCCCAGGGTCTGAACTCAGGCTCAAGCCTAAACCTGCTTCCATCTACACACAGATCCCACTAACCCAGGGCTTAGATCCACGTCACAGGAACTTACAGAGGTGGAGGGTCTAAGCCTGAGTCAAGCCAGGACCCAGAGTTCTAGCTCTATGGATTTGCAGTGTAGATGCAGTCCCACTGGACTCGTGCTCTGGGAGTCCACCAGAAGTATCCCAAAATTCCACAGGCTGACTTTCTTTGAGCTCTGGACAGTCAATTTTTGTGTACTGTCAAGTTTTCTCTCACTGCACCATGAGCAAAGGACTAGAGCAACCACATTTTGGGCAGGTGTTAGGAAGTCTGGGATATGGATGGTTTGACTCTGGCCCACGTAATGCAGTGTACAATGTACATGCTAGAGCCCCAGGTTGGGACCCAAGGTTCAACAATTCCTAATCTGGGGTTGCAGATGAGCGAAGACACTCAAGCCATAGGTTGACAAACTCAGGGTTTGCTAACTTGCGTTCTACTAACCCTGGGCTTACACTGCGGTGTAGACACACCCCTGACACTAAATATGTGACAGAGGGAGAAAGTTTTAAAGAAAGGTGTTGGGGGGGGGGAGGGGGTCTTTGTTTTTCCCTCCAAACATTTTATAACCAAGCTGAAAAATGTGTAGAAGGTTGAAATTTCAAAGCTGTCCCCAGCACTGTCATGGGATAAATGGAAACCTAAATCCAAACATCCCTGAACTTTGGAGAAGTTCAGATCCATATCTGTGTGGATACACACAGGTGAATACCCTTGATCTCAGCTCCGAGGAGCCCTACTAATAAGGGCAAAATGGCTCCATAGGCACCTCAGACATGCTGGAGGGGGACCAGACAGGGACTGGAAAATACAGGGGAACTGCAGCTCAACTAGAATCCCTGTTGGGGACTCCCAGGCAGTGCGTGGCTGCTGCGCTGCTCTGGAAGGGGGTACAACAATGTTCCCCACTCCCAGCTCTCCTGGCTGGTGTGAAGGGAAAGGTGTGTGGAGCTAAGGCCTCACCTTCCACACACCCCGTTTCAGGCCCTTCACTTTTGCAGAGGCCCTAGGAGGGAGCAGGGGCCATGCTCCGAGGAATTCTTCCCAGCTTCTGTGCAGGGCACAAGCCTGTGTGGAGAAGCTGCTTTTACCTTCCTCCTCTTTTGTATTCCATGCACAGGTCGGCCAGAATTTGTCTCTAAATAAAAAGACCCTTATGACCGCCTCCAGTGTGCAAATCATTGCAGAATTAATGGTGAATTAAACCATTATCCAAACAATTACAGCTTGAGAAACAGGCACTCAATCAATAAGCGGAGAGAGATTTATTTAGTTCTGTGCTATTTATTATTATATTTAATTTGTGCAGTTAACTGTGTCCAATTGGCATTAACAGGCACAATCTCTCTAGAAATCTTACCCTCTAACATTATAAAGTTTTCATTCCAGTCTGCTCAACATATGGGCAATAGCTTGATATCTTTAGTGTCTCCTTCATTAAATCAAAAACTCTTTATCTTTCCCCAATATGTGTTGAGGGTAAGATTCCTCTCAAAGTCGGAGGCCAGATTCTTAAGGAAATATTCAGCTCCTATTCATTTGCTTATCTGATTGGTAGCTTTTAACAAATAGTGCCAGTGAATGGTAATTACTAAGTTTCTTTGTAGAAGTAAGTACCTCATGAATTCCAAATTGTACTATTATCTACAGCATGCAGCCCTCATTTTCAACTAATGAAAGGAATGTCATTTGTGAGATAAGTGTGTGTTCTCAGTCCACTCTCTAGGGGGGACATAGAGTTTCTGGCCTATCGCAACAGCTTGTTTACAGTATCAGGGGAGATGGAACTAAATCACCTCTCGAGGTTCCCTCCTGCTCAGAGTTAAGGTTCTGTTATATTTTGCTGCTTTACAAAAGGTCGTCATTAGAGCTGGGCAGAAAAGGTAATTCCTTTTCGCAAAGGATATCAATATTTCAAAATCTGGTTTTGTTCCAATTTGGAATAAAATCCAAAATTTTTGAAATTCTCTGCAAAGGGGATGAAGCCCCAATTTACTGACAATCTGCTTGTTGGATTGTCCCAGAATTACAAATCCCAGAAGCCCTGAGGTCCCTGATTCTGGGGCAGTCTGTACGGTGAGCTGCTGAGGAGCCAAATGGGTGGAAACCAGGTAAAATTCCATCAGAACATTGCTAAAATCAGGACCATCACTGTGAAATGTTTTGATTTCGACAAATTGGCAGATTCCGATGAGAAAATGTTTTGTCAGAAGTTTTTCAGCCAGCTCTAGTTGTTGTTATGGATGCACAGAGCACAGCAGGGGAACGCGCTTGATGACCAGAAATGCAAAGAGAGGGTTTTTTAGCATGTGTCGTTTCTACAGAAATTAAACAATGTAACAAGAACCATTTATTTAAAAGGAAGAGAAGAAAAGAGACACATTCTTTCACCTGCCACTTCATTTTGTAAAGAAAATGTTGGGAACGAGTCCAGTCAGAGATGATTCACATCTTAAAGTCAGGCCTTTGGTCAAGTGGAGGTGAGGGGCGGGGGGAACCCAGCAAATAGCAAAAAATTACCAGGCCAACGTTTTTATTTCTCAGCAGGAGAGTTAAACTATTTAAAGCCCCTTTCTTTCTATCCAAGGCAGCAGGAAGCTTTATTTGACTGGAGATCAGCCTTTGTTGTCATCACTGTCTCTTGTAGCTGATTAATGTAGCAAGAGCCTTTTATTTTTGTCCTTTGGCTTGCTGGAAAGAAAATCATGGCTTCAGAAGATATAGGACAAAAGCTGATGATCAAATGAGGTTGTTCCTGAATGGCAGTCGCTCAAGAAATTATTCGCTAACTAGCATGATCTAGGTGTCCTTTTTAACATGGAATGAAAATAAACACTAGGCTAGTGGTTTTCAACCTTTTTTTTCATTTGCAGACCCCTAAAAATTTCAAATAGAGGTGCAGACGCCTTTGGAAATCTTAGACACAGTCTGCAGATCTGCGGACCACAGATCAAAAACCACTGTTCTATGGTGGTGATAACCTTTTGTGGACCCCTTTGACATAGTCTGTGGACCTCTTGGGGTCCACAGATCACAAGTGGAAAACCCCTGCTCTAGGCAGTTGGCCTTGGGACCCTCATCTAAGAGTGTAAAGATGAGGGGTAAGATAATCCTCAGAAAAAAATTATGTTAAGGTGGAGAGTATACATCAGTAATTTAGAGTAAAATACATTAGAGGGTGTTGTAAAGTATCCCCAGACCAGGCATTGTAAACCCAAGAAATCCGGAGTTCAGGTTAAATTTAAAAATAAATACAAATACGTTACAGTATGGAAATGTACAGTTAGGGCTCCCAAACAACCTTAACTCTACTGAACAGTGACAACATGAAGGGAAAATAAAGTTGAAAAATCTGTCTTTAAAAATCAGTGTGTCTAATCTGTGACTACAAACACTAAAGTGCCTTACTGACCCTATTGTTATTTGTATCGTGTCACTACAGGGCACGGCTATGGATGGCTGAAAGCTGATGTATAAGCGTGCATATTAGCAGACCCAAAACTTAGTGCTTTCCTAAACACTCTGGGTGGATCCATCCCTGTTGCTTGCACAAAGAGCTGACTTGCAGGAAGACGTACTGTGCTGTTTCCTCCCAGCCCTACCCCTCGTACACAAGCCAATAGAGGGAAAGATTTAGCTCTGTATTTTTCCCTTCTCCTTCTGATTTAAAAATAATATATGAATTTGTTAAAAATTAAATGAATAGAATCTGAATACGTTTGACCCTCAATGAGTACAAGCGGGGCAAACCTTCAAATGAGAATATTCACAAAAACCCACTGATATTTGATAGCTCCACGACACTTGGAATAGATACCCAGAGAAGTCTGTCATTATTACTATTCTTTTATTTTTCTGTTTCCAGAAATTTCATTCTTCAAGTTTGGTCTCATTCAACTGTCCCGAGAATTTGGCTTAGATACTCAAAAAAACTCATGCAGAACAAGTTCTATTGCATCTGTTTATATTCTGAATTTCCACACTTTCTTTCCAACATTTAAGGAGCTACCATTGCATGCAAAATATCAGCTTGTGGGTCAAGATTAATGCATAATATCATTCTTCTTTGTCCTTTTTTCAATTCCTCTTTCAATATGTAATTCTTTTCATCCACTCTGCTACTACACTAGATAATTCACAGGCAATGGCAAAACATAAAAACTTACCTCTTCTGTTTACGTCCACTGTGTTTTGATTCAGGTTTTATTGATTTCATTGTGGAGCCCACTTTTACGGTGCTGACAGATATGACAGAGAAGATTGTAACACCACTCATTGATGAAGCCTCCCGCTCTGGCATGACTGGATTTAGACGTTCCAGGTGAGTACCTATGGTTGCTTTGGTGCATAAGTGTTGTCTCTCATTTTAGGCTCACTTTCCTGTTTTGGACTCATTGGGTATTAGCAAAGACCTCCCATTGGTTCCGTCTGTCCTGGTTTCTACCTGAAGAGAAATATGGTTGGGAAGTGTAGTAGAAATGGATTGATCATGAAGTACAATCAGACCTGGTTAATTATTGCTCGATGTATGCATATAACCACATCAGAATTCATTGGAATTTGGATGTAAAGAGTCTCACTTTCATTTAACCTGACCTTCCACCATAAGAGCTATCAAGGAACCGTCTTGAGTTATTAGTTTTTTTTTATTATTATTATTGGGTTTCTCCTGTGCAGGTTCTGGGATAATTCCAGCACTATTATAGGGTGAATATTCAAAAGGCTTGAATGGGGACTAATCTGGTAGCCTGTATGCTATTCACCATTATCTGAATAGTCAGAATAATACCAATTCGAGAGAGGAAAGACTTATTTGGTCACTTAGCCCCTCCCTTTGTCAGTGCAGGATTGTTCCAGACATTTTAGATTCTCCATTGATTTGTACATGTCTCCAGCAATGGAGTTTCAACCTCTTCCCTTGGGAGTTGATTCAGAAGTCTAATTGATCTCACCATTAAGAAGTATATCCTGATTATCAAACTGAATTTTCCTTTTCTTCCTTTCCTCCTACTTATTATCCCTTATGCCACACTCAATAATTTGTTTCCATCCTTGGTGTTTTACACTAAACAGATATTTAAAGACATTGGATCAAACCAACATTCCATATTTGAATGCCTCTTAAATCCAGGACAATTCAGAAGCTGGATTCCATGGCCTGTGTTTCTATAATCTAAACCACCAGAACCTAAATCCTAAATGCCCTTGAACTTTGGGGAAGGGGGTTGGAACTGAAACTAAAATTTTGCAGCTCAACTACCTCTCTACTTTTAGACAAGCTATAAAGCCCTCTACCAGTCAGTCATTCCCTTCCACCCCCAGCCCTTAGTCATTGGTGTCAACAATTACTTAGGCGCTTAAATTTTCCACATACATTAGTCCTTCTGGATCCTTAATTATATTTGTAGCTCTTTGGGTTCCTTCCAAATTTGTTTGCATCTGAATTTGATTTTAAACATACATAAAATTCACCGAAGCAGCAGACAGTGCCAGAAGCTACAAGAGGTTCTAATTCAGTGCTCTAGAACTAAGAGCCAATTCAGACTACTGTCCAGAGACGATGAGGTCGGACAGTCCTCTAGCCCACCATTGAGTCAGGGGCCTTTAGAAAGGTGAGATAGGGCATAAGTTGTGCCTCAGGCACTTCAGAGAAAGTTCAAGAGACATTTAGTAATTTTTCAGGTGCTGGCATAAAAAGGTTATAGAGCCAGCATCTTCTATAGTATTTCTATCTATCCAGGAAGGGAACAGAGTTGCAGGGCACTAATTCCTATTTATGTAAGGGCAAAATGGGTCACATTTTTAGTGACTGGAATTTAGTTATGCAAGACATTTTTGGTGAGCAGTTTCACACAAATTTCCATTTTAATAATGAAAACTTTGCAAAGTGAGAATGGAAACTTTCACACAACTCTAATACCATTAGGCAACATATATGGGTATTAACGGTATTGAGCTCAGGACTAGATGATCTCCCGAGGTCCCTTCCAACCCTGGGAGTCTATGAAATTCACAGTGTTGGATATCAATAGACTCAGAGCCGACTTCACATCTCACACTGGTGTCAACTGGGAACAACTTCACTGTATTGACAGAGTTGCACTAGTGTAAATCGTATTGGAATTAGACTCTCTGTTCCTTACAATGGTCCAGATTATCTCATCAGTTCTAAAATAGATCTCCCCAATGGTCTCATGATATGGTTCTTCCAACACAAGCATAGGAACAAAGGGAGGAAGTTTAAGTTTTGGATATTGGCTTTTTCTGATTGACGGTATAGTACTTTATGGCTAGGGTCTGTTTCACTCCTTAGCTGTATTTAAGTGTATGAAGTGCTGATTCCTATCACATTGTGTGATCTTGTCTCCCAGTTTGAATAGCATTAGCCCCTCAGAAGTTAAAAGATCAAGTGTCAAGAGCACTGGGTCAGAAGGAAGTGCCTCACTCAACTGTTCAATACTCACTGTGGACTTCAAATGTTTTAAAGCCACCTGGACCGAGGTGGTGCAGCAGAACCGGGAGAAATGGAAAGCAAAAGCAACCAAAGGTAACAGACAAGCCTCATAATAAAAGGCTGAAAGCTCTTTTACCTTCTCCCCTTCAGGCTTTTTTTCTGCCCAGTTAGCCCTGAAGTAAGCTCTGACTTCTCAAACCATCTGCCTCTAGAGGCCAGCAACACTCACCACAGTTGGAGCCAGGAATACCATGTAACTCAACTGAAAGCCTTATACCTTTTTGTATACTGTGCGTGCAGGTGTTGGAAATGTGTATGTGTTGGGGGGGAAGAGAACAGTAGAGAAGGTGATTGAAAGGGAATGGAAAGGGAAGTCAGTGGGCTTTGGATCAGGCCTCAAATGAGAAGAAGGATCTGACTTTGACAGCTTGTGAAATCTCTTCAGAGCTGCATGCCTGTTGCTCAGATCCTTGATTAACTGCGACAGTATATTTTATATTGTTTGATTTAGACAGTTTGATTTTATTACCTTATTTTTTTCTTGAATGGCAGTAGTATTGTACAGTACTGTATATGGGCCCTATCCTACAAACACTTACTTGCCAGCCATGGGGCTTAATACCATAAAGACTCCCATTCACTAGAGCTCAGAACTACTCATACACCCAGCAGTAACTGTTTGCAAGATCAAACTGTGTCACTGTAGGGCAAGATACATTTCTCTGTGGCAGGGACTCCTTTCTTCTTCTGTGTTTGTATAGTGCCCAGCACAGTGAGGCCTCAATCTTGACTGTGACCTTTAGGAGCTACTTTGATATCCATTATTATTAATAATAATCTCTTAGAAGTTAGGAATAGAGATGGGTGAAAGTTCTTTAACCAAACTGATTTGGACTTGGCTTGAGGCATAGTGGAAGATTTGGCTCAGTTTTTATATTAGCTGAAGCAGATTGTTCATCCTCAATTATAAACCCTCTTTAGGAGGTAGAAGGGGACAAGTTTATTAACCAAATAAAATTTTCCTTGAGGTTAAAACATACCATACAAAGTATCAACCCCTTTTAAGCTTCTCTTGCCAACAAAAAACAAAGTCCATTTATTTGCCAATTGATTTCAGATAGCTCTTACTTTTTAAAATGGTGTTTACGTGTTTCATCTGTTCTTTTTGGATCAAAAAGATCTGATGAAAACAAATGAAAGTTTACCAAATGAGTCTAGTCATTAGTATGGCCAGATGGTTTTTGGTATATGACTGTTGAATGAATGTGACCAATCTATTTCACTTTAACACGTGACTGCTCTTCATGAGATTGCCATCATTATAGTATATACTGTTAGTTTATCAAAAGTGCACACCGACATTATCTAAATCCTGTATGCAGGGGAGACCATCAGGGAACTTAATAATATATACTTTACAAATTGCCTACAAACAAATGCATTAGATAGACCCCAATGGGTCCTGGGGATTTAACTTTGTTTTCTACCCATTTGCAGTGAGTGCTTTGAGTGAGGATTTTTACTGAAACATGCATAAGAAGTCACATGATTCAAATGGACACGTGCACCATTAGTTAGGTTCTGGTTTGTCTCTGCTCATCAGTTTTTAAATTTTCATACATTTCTGGGTGTGCTTAGTAATAGCCACATTTATACAAAGCTTTTCATTCTAAAGACCTTTACAAACACAGGACTTGTCATCGGATTGGCTCAGCAATGGGATCTAGAAAGTGAGGCACTGGACTGGGAATTAGGAGTCCTGGCTTCTATTCCTGGTTCTGCCACTGGCCTGTTTTGTGACCTTGGGCACATCAGTTCACCTCTGTGTGCCTCTGTTTCCTGACACTTTGTCCTACCTATTTATCTGATAAGCTCTTTGGACGGAGACTGTCGCTCAGTGTGTTTGTAGAGGGCCTAGCACAATGGAACATCAGTCTCTGTTGAGGCCTCTAGACATAATTACACTGCAAATACATAATAATATTAACAACAATAATAATACATTAATTAATTGGAATGCCGTCACAGTCTATCGTAGCACATAATAGCTATTTATTAGTGCACAGCAACATTACACAACAATTTAGGATCAGAAGCAAAGAAGAAATTGATTTGTACTGTTTCTGTAGAACACTGTAGTGTCTTTTGTAAGGATATTATCAACAGAAATATGTTGTGGTGTTTTTATACTGAGTATAGTATTTTTGGAAAATGTCTTGGACTGTGTGGGCAAAATAAGTGAGTTTGTTGTTCAGCTCTTCCTACTTAAAAGATCATTATTACATAATTATAAATTAAGAACCAGAATAAACATCTGCCCCAAGGTATAAAAGCACTGTACAGAGTAAGCATGTTGTGACACTAATTTTAATAGCAGGCAAATTTCTAGCCGTATCATAATAAATCTTTATATGAATTAATGTTCCCTGCAGTTTTTAAACGAGTTTTGTCTGTTTCCTGTGATTAGGTTGCAAAGTGTTAGCAAACTTTTCAGAGAGTCCAAAACCAGGGGAGGTATCAGGGAAGCCTTCACTGTATCATACTTCCTAAGGCATAAGATCAATGTGCATAGTGAGCCATCTATGGAAACTAGATTATTGAAGAAATGATTAATAAAGTGTGGGAGGCTCATATCTAATTTAATTATATTTTCATGTGATCCATAATTTATTAATTTAAAAATTAATTAACTTTTGTCAGCTGCTGGCAAGGAAATACAGACTGATGCTTCTTACAAAAATGACATTTCTTCCCCTTCTGTTTTGTTCCTCTTTTCGGTAGATTTTCCGGAGAAAATTGCTCTGATTCAGTTGTCAAAAGAATTTTTGTTACATGTGAGAAGATGTTTAATAAACACTTTATAATTCTTACTCCCTTGCTTAGGGTCTGATCCTGCAAGATACAGAGCGCCTTCTGCATAGATGTAGCGACTCTTCAACTCCCATTGACTGCAATTGGATTTAAATTGAGAGTGCTCAGCACTTTGTGGGCATTGTTCAGCAGTCCAAAGGAGGCAGAGTTCTGTATTTGTGTGGTACTACTCAGAATTAGAGTAGTCTGAGAACTGCCTAAGAGACAGGATACCGATATCACTGGTTCTAAGTATTTGCTGTCACAGCAAAACCCAAAATTCAGTTTGCTGGACGTGAACACAGACTACTTTTAAAAGGGGAAGTTACTGCTCTTTATTAACTTTCTTTTACATGCGTAATCTGAAATGCTATTATTGCTCAGGGCTGATTGTTTCCATGCTTAACAGCCCTTCCTGTACTTCCATTGTTTTAAAACTCATAAACAAGTCCCTATGGCCAAAACAGGTGGCCCAATGATAGAGGTACTCAAGGTACTCAAGTCCTAAAGGTACTCAATTCTGCTGACAGGCATCCTGTCCCTGGAAAAGAAAAGGCCAATAGTGGAGATGGCTGACTTAGTGGGCAGCTGAGGTGGGAAGGGGCCAGCTGAATTACATGACCATGTTTCTGATGTGACACGCCCCCAATGGCAGATTTAGGGGAGAGGGGATAAAGGGCCTGCATTTATCTGCCTTTCATTTTCGCTTGGCTCCACTGTTCTCTTTCTGACCTAAACTAGTTTGTGGTGTTCCAAGGCAAATTCCACCCCAGAGGTGGCTGCACATCTGTGGTGCAAGTGTAGACTGTATATCATTGCATTTTTGTGAAGCAATTTACGATCATTCAGGATGGAACGGCACTGTGTACATGTAAAATATTAGTAGCCAGAGCATTAGACCACAAGGAAAGGAAGGAAAACGTGGGGAAGAGTGAGAGGAAAAGAAGGGTGTAAGAAGCCAGCAGAGAAAGACTGAAATGAGGGAAGCATGCTGCACTGTTTGAAGGGCCATGGTTTTCCAGATGAGGCTGGTTTTGAATATAGCATGAGACAAACCGGATTTTTTTGATTTTCACATGCTTATGCCATGGGTGAAACTAGCCTCTCGCCCTCCCTTTACACAGCTGGCTGAACTGTTCTTCCCTTAATTTGCTTTTTAAAATACATAGAAATAAAATATTTGGGGTCCATATTTGCAATTGCATTAGTGGTGGGGTTTTCAAATGTGATAACAAATATTTATTTTAACGGGAATACAGCTAGGCCAATGCTGAGCGCTTTGCAGATTTCGCCCTAAACGTTTTGGTTTTGTGTCTTTTTTTTGTTATGTTAATTTCCACATTTATCTTAGTTAAGATCATTTGAGAGGACATGGCTGAAATTGAATTAAAAGTGGATACAGTATCACTCTGGCAAATCTGCTGATGGTCTTGATTTTTCCCCCCTTCATTTTGGTTCTCCCTTTGCTGAGGATACAGAAGAAAAAGCTAAGAAAGAAGCAGAGGAAAATGCTCATCAGGGAACAGACGAAAAGAAAACAGAAGAAAAAGAGGAGAAAAAGCCAGCCGAGGATACCATGACAGCCAAGTCAGAAAACAGCAAAGAACCAAATCCTGGGGAAAGTAAGAGCACAGAATCTAGCAAGGGTCATGTAAATGGGACTCAGCAAAGTGGTGTGAACAAACTTGAAGCCTCTCCAGGGAAAAACGAGTCTAGAGCGGACAAGGACCGTGAGTCTCACCAAGCGACAGGAGAGGAGAAACAGCATGTCCAAAATGGTAAGTCCTTTCATTGTTTCATTAAGGGGTGAATCCAGTCCTAAGCCCAAATATCTCAGCAAAGTATTGGGGAGATGTGTGAAGGAAGCAAAAAGGTCCTGGAGCAGTTCCATGCAGCCTACTCTAGTTTAACAGTTGGAGTAGTCTCCATTGCCCTAGATTGCTCCCTTCACAGGTGGGAAGTTTTCTTGGAACTCCTTGGAGCTGGACTCTACAGATTACCCACTCCCTTGTATGCTCTAGCTCAGTAGTTCTCAACCAGGGGTCCAGGCCCAGCTGGGGTGCCACAAGCAGGTTTCAGGGGATCCGTCAAGCAGGGCCAATGTTAGACTTTCTGGGACCCAGGGCAGAAAGCCGAAGCCCCACCACCTGGAGCTGAAGCCTGGGGTCATGAGCCCCGCTATCCAGGGCTGAAGCCAAAGCCTGAGCAACTTAGCTTTGTGCGGGCCCCTATGGCATGGGGCCCCAGACAATTGTCTTGCTTGCTGCCCCCTAACGCGCTGGCCCTGGCGTTTATATGCAGAAAACCAGCCGTTGTGGCACAGGGGTAGCTGGGGAGTTTATATAACATGTTGGGGGGGCCTCAGAAAGAAAAAGGTTGAGAAGCCCTGCTCAAGCTGCACCTTCCTGCACCATTGGATGTACAGGTGAGGTTTGCCTCCACATGAACATGCAACTATCAGGTACACTGTGCGCTCTGGAAGTTGAAACAGATGGTCTGGGAGAAATCCTCAGTTTCACTGCGTGCATGCTTATTGTACTGAGGACGAGGGAATCAAAGATAGCTCATGAACTGCTGCAGGGCTGGTTTAAGGTCCCTTTCCGCTGCTCCAGTGATGCAGACGGACTTCAGGAGAAGCAGAGGATCTGGGCCTTTAATTTTTGAGCTTTTAACTTACATGTGACTTGTTTCCTTTGTTATGCTATTCTTTATGACAAATACAGGCCTTGTTTCCTGTATCCCCTCATTGAATCAGTGCTAGGCACTGTACAAGCAGGAAGGAAGGCATGGATCCTGCTCAAGAACTTACAGCATAGAAAGACAAATATAGAAAGAGTAGGAAAAAGAAAAGGAACATAAAATGGGAAAAAGGTAATGATTGGCCATATCATGATAACAGCTACAACTTGTCAATATTCTCTGAAATTCAATCTTTTGGCAACATTTTTTGGTAGAAATATTGAATTGCATTTTTAAAAATAGTACCTTTTTGGGACGTTTCATCCCATTTTTTAAACCAGCTATAGACCTGGTAAAAAAAAATAAAATGTTGACCATCTCTCCCCCTCCCCCCCCCACTCTCAAGATGAGAAAGGTTTTGTTACATGTTTTTTTTTTTAAAATTATTAGCTACATCATCAGGCTATTCTCAGTTGGCCCTGAGCCATGCTATTTCTCTTAAAGGGAGATTTTCCAGAGCAAGAATTGCAGAGGGGGACAGGGCTTGAGCATGAATATGAGAAAATATATTCAGCAAGTTAGTTTGAAGTAAGTATATCAAATCCCTGAATTGATATAACCTAAAATATAGTGTGTGAAACTGGTGGAGATCTTAAAAGTGTTCAAAGCATATTACCTTCTCATTTTATAAATATATGCCTGTTAACAAGGCAGAAATACAGAAAGTGACAATAAAGCCATGTACCACCACTCACCAACTGAGTGAATGTCAGCTAGCTAACTACTCCCGAACCACTCTCAATAACCCTCTCAGGAAAACCCCAAGGATATGTTTATATTGCAGCTGGGAGCAGGCCTGGGTCTGAACACAGGTGGCAAGCCCATACTAATGCCCATGTCACAATGTCCACACTGCTATTTTTAGCACACTTGCTCAAGCAGAGCTAGTGCCTGTCCATCTGCCCAAGCCGGAAGGTGCGTTCCCAGCTGCAGTGTCGACATGCCCTGAGTGAATAGATAGGCTTGCAGTGTGCCTTAAAATGGAATCAAAACTCAGGCCAGAATGAGTAAACAAATTCTAGCTAAGGGCCTTCCACTGAGAAAGCCCAGCCTGAGAATTACAAACCTAGGGACTGGCAGCTCAGCAGATCTCAACTTCCAGGACAGAGCACAAATAGAACTTCAATGGACAGCTAGTGATGTTGTCTATCCCCCTCCTTCCTCCCCATCCTCCCCTTAAAGCAGGGGTTTTCAAACTGGGGGTTGGGACTCCTCAGGGGGTTGCGAGGTTCTTACATGGGGGGTCGTGAGCTGTCAGCCTCAACCCCAAACCCCGCTTGCCTCCAGCATTTATAATGGTGTTAAATATATAAAAAACTGTTTTTAATTTATAAGGGGAGGGTCATACTCAGAAGCTTGCTATGGGAAAGGGGTCATCACTACTAAAGTTTGAGAATTACTGCCTTAGAGAGATCAGGAGCTGTTGATTAGCTAGAGCATACCACATGCACAAGGTGTGTACATCTCACTTGGCAACCCACTCCACCTACAACTAGATATTCCTTTTACATATTTAGCTGTTATCCTTGGGAGAAGTATTGGGAGCAGAGTTGGAGCGTTCTACAATGCATAGGATTTCTCCTATGTTGTGGTAGAAAGCCCCAACATTATCTGAATGCATGGGAATGAGCGCAGAACGGACAAACCAGCCCTGCGCTGCCAGCGTGTCCCGCCACACCGCCCCCCTGCCCTGTACCTCCCACCCCCTTATGCCCAGCAACCCCCATGCCCAGTGGCCCCTCACCCAGAGATCTCCACCACAGATCCCTATGCCCAGCGATCTCCCACCCACAGACACACACACACCCCGCAGCCCAGCGCCCCTCTCATAGCCCCCCTCAACTGCCCAGCACCTCATATTCCTGAGAGAATTCAGCACCAAAAAATTAAATTCTGTGCACAATATTTTAAAATTCTGCAAAATTTTGTCAAATAAAAGTGGAGGCTCCAGCGTGTGAAATCCCATTAATGTAAAATCCCATTAAACTGCACCAGATAAAGACACTTTACTGAAGCCTTCTGTTTTATATACTTCTCTAATGATATGGGGATGACGTGCACTTCATTGCTTTTGGTAACTTCCTTTTGCTGCTCTCTTCCCCCATTGGGTCAATTCTATAAGTGTCAAAAAATACTTTAAAAGGATTATTTCTGAAAATTAATATGTTGCTCAAGAAAAGAAATTGTGCTCTAATTTATTGGAAAACACTTTTGAGTTATAGTTACTGTAGGGCCTTTCGGACTCATGAAACATAACATTCACCTCCTTAGGTTCAATACTGCTTCCTTTATGCTATGCCTATATGGCAATATCTTATTGTAAAATATTCTCCTGATTATCTCAGTTGTTTGGTAATTCCTTTCAAGAAGATAATTATCATTACCATTCTGCAGTGATATGGTAGGCCAGCTATTATAATATTCATATCTTTCCCTTTTCATAATAAATTATATTCAGTGAAAGTTCAAAAAATGTCTCCTCACATTAGTTTGAAATCTGTGTCAGTCAGACCCTTGGTGGCTTCTCAGAGGGAGCGCACGATGAAAGAATATTAATTTGGGCATTCATCATCCTTGTGTACACACAGTTGGGGCAAGTCATTTTTATTTTTCAGTGGGCAAGTAAAGTGTCATTAGTTTCTCATCCTCAATCATGATAAAGGGCATGTGAGTAGACATTTGTGTTTTAACTGGTAAATTTTCATGCCAATTTTGCGAGGGTGATGCACATATCCATTGGAACCTGGGCATTCTTCTCTGATGACAGATCCCAGTCTTGCAATGAGAAGGTCCCAGCCCTTCAGTGAGCTCCACATAGGCAGACCCTCTCTTTCTCTCTCTACTTCCCTTTCTCCTCCCCCCATGGCTATTATTTATAAAACTTGGAAAGATTCATCTCTGGTGCCTCGATTCAGCCATCTATCCCTCTTAATCAAAGTGCTCAACTTTAGGCATGAGCTTAGATCCTATTGACTTTAATGTGACTGAAACATATGTTTTAGTGCTTTGCTGAATAGGGATAGACTTAAGCACATGCTTAAATGCTTTGTTGAACTGAGGCCTTAAGGAGGCAAAGAGAGAAAGATTAAAGGGTTTAATATTCAAGTATGCAATGAACTGAGAAATCAAAAGTGATACTGGGGTGTGGGGGAGAAACCTCAGGGCGTGATCCTTCAGTCACCGAGCAGTTGTGAGGGCATGCAACATATTACAAGAAGAGCCCTCATATTATTGGGGGTTTCTGAAAGTAATGGAGATGGGGAACATGATTTTCAGAAGTACTGGAGACGGATGATTTTCAGATTCTCTCTCTACATTGCCCAAACAAGTAATGCCTGCCTGTTCTTTAGTACAGTGTACAGTAGATGCTGTTAAAATCTTTTTAACATCTTTTTAATTTAACATTAAATTTTTTTAACAAAAATATCATTTTGATATTTAATGTAGGAGTTAATTGTGTCATGATATAGAAGGCTGGCCTCACTGCTGGGGTGCCTCCTCATGTCCGTGTGTGTCATAGCATCTCTATCCCCATCTGGCACCTGCTGCCAATGGCTGTTTTGGTCCTCCAGTGGTCCACTTTTTCCTGTGAGTTGACCTTCTGGCCATGTCTCCATTTAAGTCTAGCCCTTCTAGGTTAACAAGAAGTCCAACAAACAAATGTCCAAGACCTTGTATCAAACCTTCAGTCCCAACTCTGGGCGTGTGGTTCTCAGGGCTCTTTGACATCCTTGTGCCCTTTTCTGGTCTCGCACCACTATACCAGTAGCTGGTAGGGGAACCTGGGGCCACTCAGTACACCAGGTGCCAGGCCAGGGACCATATAACTAGAAGCCAAGGTCTGCTCAGTCCAACTGCTTGCTGCTGCTTCTCTGGGCTTCTTCCTACCATGGCCTTTCTCACACCTTCTCCCCCACAGCCTCCCTAAGTTCACCTTTATTTCGGGGGCAGGTGTCCCAGGGCTCTCCCCAAGAATCTCCCAACAAAATCCCAAACTGAAAGTACTAACTTCTCAGGCTTGACTTTTCCTTTCTTTGTACACCTCCAGTTCCCCTGCTTTGTTCCTTAACTGAACACAACCCCGGGTTCTCCCCCTAGACATCCAAATCCTGCCCTTCTTTCAGTGTGCACCTCCAGAGCCTGCACTACACTTCCTCTTCCTTGCCAGCCTTCTCTACTGGGGCTAGGATCCCCAGGTTTACTCTCCCCCTGGACTTTCTCCTCACAACCTCTCTAGTCCCAAAGAGAGGAACTGCAGAGTTCCTTCCTCCCCTCCTAGCAGCCACCTCCTGCTCTCAACTTCCTCTGATTATAGTCCTCTCCCCAGCTGGGCTTCATCCACAATTAAGGGTTTCATCCGCCCTTCCCCCAACACAGCCAAGCCTGGTATGTTAATTTTCCTCTCCAGCCATATTAACCCATTCAGAGCCTGTGTGGGGTACTCACCCTGTCAGGGCCGTCCTTAGGATTTATGGGGCCCTACACAGTATTATTAAACTGGCGCCCTTATGCCCGACTTACTCTAAGCAACACAAACATAAGCTTACAGTATTGGAAAACTTGCCACATGCACTTTATTAAAAACAGTTTAATTGTGCTGCCTTCACCCCAAACCCCTGCACTTCCTTCCCACCTGTAACCCAAACCAGCCCTGCGCTGCCAGCGTGCCCCGCCACACTGCTCCCCTGCCCTGTACCTCCCACCCTCTTATGCCCAGCAACCCCCATGCCCAGTGGCCCCTCACCCAGAGATCTCCACCACAGATCCCTATGCCCAGAGATCTCCCACCCACAGACACACACCCACCCTGCTGCCCAGCGCCCCTCTCACAGCGCCCCTCAACTGCCCAGCACCTCATATTCCTGAGGGAATTCAGCACCAAAAAATTAAATTCTGTGCACAATATTTTAAAATTCTGCAAAATTTTGTCAATAAATAAATGTGGAGGCTCCAGCATGGCAGTGGCAAGCATAGGCCACTGGCTGCACGAGGTGGGAGATCACCTTGCAGCCTTCCCTCTCCCCGCCCCTCCTAGGATAGGAACTTGGCAGTGAGATACCTCTGTGTGCATTTCAAAAGGCCACAGGGAAGCATTTTACATGATGGCTGGGATGTCAGCCATTACCCAAAACCTATGTGAATGACAAAAAAGAAATAGCTGATAACAATGTCTGAGTCTAGCCCGCATCCAGGCCCTTGCCTGCCACTGCTTTGGACCATCTACTCCCAAGTGGCCTTTCATTCTCCCTAAAATAGAGCATTTCCCTCTAATCCTGAAATCCTGAAAAGAAAAGAGGTACTTGGGATGTGCAGCTTAACAAGAAAAGGAATTATATTTAGGCACCAGTCTTTCTTTCTCCCCTGATTTATACACCTGGTTGCAAAACACGGCTGAGTGGGATTGTACTGGATATAACTCAGCACGCAGTTTCAACAATACTTCAACAGTGGGGTTGGAGCCATAACCAGCCAAGTCTCATTTGAACAGTGGCTCTCGTTTTGGATTATTTAAGGCCGTTTTTAAAGGTCTTTCCCACAGGTGAGGAAGAAGGTGCTGCATTCTTGGAGGAACGTTTAAAATCCCACTCAACTCTGCACTGTTTAGAACTCTCCCTCTTCAAAATGCTACCAGCTTAAGAGACAGCCCTGGAGATACTTGGATCCACAAGAAAAAAATCATTTCCCTTTTTCCTAAATAAAAGTTTTTTCAGCTACTCCAGCCTTGTCAAGGGCAAGTCCATCTTCCTCCCCAGCTAAGAAGTCGCTCCCTCCCTTGCATTCTGCAGTCCTGATTGCTGCTTTTCTGCTCCAGGTACATCCCCCTCTTCCCATTGTTTTAGTGTCAATTTCCTCCTGTTAACACTAGAATATTGTGAATGGGCAGGAAAAGCAAACACCACCTTCTTTTATTTTCCTTCAACTTTCCCTCCTCCCCAGCCTGGTTATGTGTGTGCCTCTCCTGCCTCCCAGCCTGTGTCTGCTGCTGATCCCTGCTGGGGAAGGGAGGAGAGGAAAGGTAACGGTCCAAAGGGGATCTTGGAGTCGTCTTAGACTTCAGAGAAGAGGGAGGTGGAGTGAAAAGGAGACTAGGAGAGAGATTGCAGGGAGTTGCTGGCGGGGCAGGGCACGTGGGCAGAAGAGGGGACAGGTGCAGGTATAATGTGGGGCTGCTCGGAACAGCTGCTCTCCCCTGGGGCCACCAGTCTGCTCCCCAGGAGGCCCTAGCGCATTCCCTGCTTGCTCACTAAGCCAGACAAAGAACCCACCCCTACTCTTTTCCTTTCCCAGCCTGACTGCCCCGAGCCATCTCTAGCCTGGTTCCTCCTCCGCTCCCTGAAGTCCTGTGCCCGACTTTGCCCACTTGCCTCCCGCTTCTCTTCCCAGCCTCCAGGTATTCCCCCAGCTCTGTTCCCAGCCTTGCCTGACACCTTTCCGGCCCGGCTCCCCCTGCTCACTCACTTGCAAACGTCCACTCCTGGCCCCATGACGCCCCAGCTGAGGAGTGAGTGGACAGAGGGGAGGGGCCAGGGTGGAGGGGAGGGGAGAAGCCTGCCAGCCCAGCGCAGGGGAGGGGCCGGAAAGGAGAGGAGTCCGCACTGCAGCCAGCAAGGGAAATGGTGCCCCAAATTTTTGGATGCCCTACGAAGCCATGTACACTACGTATGCCTAAGCATGGCCATGCACCCTGTCACACATGGTATTTGTGGTATCTGCCATTCTAAGTACAGTTAATATTGCACTACAGTAAATCTACATGGTGTAAATATCAAGATTTTAACTGCAACCACTGTGGACCAGATTGTGATTGGCCTTTCAGTGGTTTGGCAAAGAGGAACTAGAAGATAAAGTGCCCTGCTCTGTTCCCCCGTCATACTGGTACCATCAACAGTTGCAATCCTAGCATTCACTTTGGCTCTTCCCCACTGGCTCCAATAAGACACAGTTGAGCCCTTTGAGCCTGATCTAAAGCCCATTGAAATCAGGGGAGGTATATTTGTCTTTTTGTTGATTTCATTGGAATGAGGATCGCAGCTTGATATAGCTGTATAATATGAGTCTCCATTTCACAGTTCAAGAATTTTTTTTTAACCTACTCTTCATCAGCACAGAGAAAGGTGCTTGTGACTTAAATAAAAAAATGAGGGTCTTTTGGCCTGGAATTAGTGCCAGACTGAGTGTTGATTGTGGAAGCTGGGAATATTTTTATTTTCTTTCTTCCACTGTTGCATCGGGATAATTTGCTTAATTTGATCATCTGCAATGGGTTTCCCAGTCATTAATGTGATTTAGTGAGGTTCTGCTTTGCTGTCATTGTATTACTCTTGCAATAAGGATCGGTGGTTAAATCCTGCTTTGACTGGGCTCCTGCGGGAGGTTTTGTTTGCTTGGTTTTGTTTTTAAACCCACTTTTAACCAAGGCTGGGCTCAGTTCACTTCTTGCACCAGCAGATTATTCTGCAGTACCCATGATTCACCTCCTGCGGGAGGATAGCTAGTGTTTGCATGTCTTCTCTCCCATAGAGGTTCCATCATGAGGGGACAGCTCTAAATCATAGCTCCTTCCATTGGAGTCTTGCTGATGGAGGCTACTTGCGATGCAGGGCTGGCACAGCATGACCATGGCTGGTGCCCCAAGAGATTGTATGATGTGATGCTTTCATTACTTTAAAGAGCCTGCAGCCTGAGGCCATCTAAACTAGGTCTAACAGACTGCCAGAGAAAGTCCCACCTTTCCATAAGTATTATTGTCAGCAGGGTGAAACCTTGTTATGGGTTCAAGTAAAACCCTACTGTGATTGATAGGTGTGAACTCACCCTTCAATTAACATAACTGTAAGGATAGGTTCCCACCTAAGACCGAAGGACTATGTGAATCCACCCAGGATCTTTTGTTAAATAATGTTTTGTGTAGGAAGGAGGGAGAACAGACAAAATACTTGAGACACAGCTGGTGGGAGCAGCTGAAAGCAGAGTGACTCTGGCTCTGGAAGAAATTTGGGGAGAGGTATATGGGCTAGTGGTGCAGGCTGAAAGGAGTGTTCTTAGCGCTTTCTAAGAAAGAAGCAGTTTCCTGCTATTTGCATTCAGAGATGCAGGACTTTGCAGATTCTTTAAATTGTAAACAAACAAATCTGCATCAAAGAAATATCTGACTATCACCAGTTTCTACTCCCATGTGGGACATCCCCAGGGCCTCAAGCTTTGACTAGTTACTCAGGTTGGAAAGGGGCAACACTGGTGTGAGAAGTGGGATCCAGCTTCCAAGAAGAGAGATTCAGAGCCTGGTGTACTTGGTGAACCAAGATGAAACAAATAATGGAGGTACTTGCCAAAAGCAAAAACAGAGAGCAGGAATTAAAACAAGACCTAAAGAACAGGAGCTGGAGACTTTGCAACAGAAGTTAAGAGAAGACTTAAAACAAGTTATAAATTAGGAAGACTTAAAACAAGTTATAAATCAGAAAATGCCCAGCGAGAAGTTGCATTCTGAGATAAGACCCTTGTTGGAACAGCAACTACAAAGTGCCTGGACAGATTGGGAAGCTTAGCTGCAACACACCCAGGCTGGCATGATAAAACAGATTGGTGAGGTGACCCACAGTCGGACTGCCATATACCAGAAGTTTTTGCATGAATTAGTGGAGACAAACAGGCTTTGGTGGGTTTGGAACTGCTAACTGAGATGAATTGCAGCAAGGATTCAAAAAGCTGAGAATAAATCAAAGGGTCACTGACCACAGTTGAAGGCAGCTGTCTGGATGAGGAATTGAGGCAGTCAGAGCTTGGGTGAGATATCTATCAGCATTTCCTACCCCATTTGTAACTCACAGAGGCCCAGAGGGGAAAGCTTTTGCTGTCCCAGCTCAAATAATGCAAAAGCCCACTATTTCTGAGCAGAAAACTCCCTGGGAAGCTTATTTGATTCAATTCAACATTATAGCTCAAATGAATGGCTGGGATGGTGGACAGAAAGGGGTGGTTCTAGTAGCCAGCTTGAGTGGCCCAGCTCTTAGGGTACTGCACAACCTATCCCAGAAAACAGATTGAATTATCCAGACCTGTACAAGCCTTTGACATGCAGTTTGGAGCTAGCCATCAATCTGAGCTGGCCCGGGGACAACTAAGAGTTAGAAGGAAAGAGAAAGAAGAAACCTCACCTGAACTGGCAGAGGACCTGCGGACGCTTGTGTTCCTGGCATACCCAGGATAAATTGGCAATGGACCAGTTTATAGATGCTCAGCTGGGCTTGGACTCGCAGATCAAAAGCAGCAGAAAGAGGCCAAAGACACTCAAGAGGCCATGGAATTTGTCACAGAACTCGAATCTTTCCTTGAGCAGTGCACCAGAAGAGGAAGCAACCACTAGTTGAGGAGGATGGAAGCTGATCTTCATGAGGCCTGTAAGTAGAGATCTGTGTCTAATGTCTGATGGAAGAGGGGATCCTAATCTGGTTCATGACCTTATTGAATGATTAGAACAAATGATAGATTCTCTTTGTAAAAGAAGGGAAACTGGCAATAATGCAAAAATTAAAGAAAACAGTCAAGTTTGTACTGTAACAAAACTAGCCACAAAAAGGAGGATTGTAATACATTTAAGGCAGGCCAAGACAGATTGTTGCAAGCATCTAGTGAAAGCCTCTCTCCCAGTTCAGAAAATGAAGGAATGTCCAACCCGAAGGGGCAAAGTTTGGCAATATACTGATCAGCCACATCGTTTTTGTTTAGCTCTGGGCAGTTATACAACAATAGTGGGGGTCTAAAGGAGTAATAGGCTCTGTGATGTGTCCAGGAATAATTCACGTGGTCTCAAACATAACCGTTATTAAACCAGACACAAGACGAGGCAAGCGGGGATCCAAAACTGAACTGCCTAACTGGTCTCAAATGGAGACGGTGGCTGGGGCAAGGGCACCCAGCTGAAAATTGGGTTTGAAGATTAGAACTCTGGCATTTGAGCAAGAAGTCTGGGTGGCTGAAATAGTGGATGAGCTATTAATTGGCTTGGATTTCATTTATGGCTAGTAACTGCGTAATAAATGCCCAGAAAGGTGTCTTGCAAATTCAGTCCATGTAAGTTCCCTTTAAAGATATGGCCTAGGTGAGACAAATAGTTTGTAAGTAATCAGTATTCCTGTTACATCCAAACCTTGAATACTGCGTGCAATTTTGATGACACCTTCTCAAAAAAGATATATTAGAAATGGAAAAGGTATGGAGAAGGGCAATAAATATGATTGATTGGAGTATGGAACAGCTTCCACATGAGGAAAGATTGAAAAGGCTGGGACTATTCAGCTTGCAAAAAAGATGACTGGGGGGGATGGGATAGAGATCCATTAGATCATGAATGGTGTGGAGAAAGTGAATAGGGAAGTGTTATTTACCTGTTCACATAACACAAGAACCATGGATTATCCAATGAATCAACAAAAGGAAGTATTTCATCACACAATGCACAGTCAGACTGTGGAACTCATTGCCAGGGGCTATTGTGAGGGCCAAAACTATAAGTAGGTTTAAAGAAGAATTAGATAAGTTCATTAAGGATAGGTACATCAGTGGCTATTAGCCAAGATGGTCAGGGACTCAACCCTATGCTTGTAGTGTCCATAAGTGTCTTACTACCAGATACTGGAACTGAACAACTGGGGATGGATCACTTGATAATTTCCCTGTCCTGTTCATTGCCTTTGAAGAATCTGGCATTGGCCACTGTCAGAAGACAGGATACTGGGCTAGATGGACTATTGATCTGACCCAATATGGCCATTCTGATGTTCTATTGTTCTTACATTTTCAATGAATGAACTGTCCTACCTCCGGGCAGAAAGTATAACCAATACATGCTGTGGTGGCTTTCCGGCAAGGGAAAGATGGCAAGTGATTGAAACCTGTTTGCAGATGCAGGGTCTTGGGGGGAATCTTAGCTGCCAAATCTCTTGCAGGTCTGAAACAAGAACTGATCCCTGTTTGTGTGCTGAATGTTTCTGACAAGCAGTAAATCGTAAGAAAGGGAAACTATTTCAGTGGTCAACAGGGTGAGATTTAGCATTTCAGAGTAGAAAAAGGCTTTTGGGGCTGCTTCTGTCTTGGTCTATCCATGTTTCAAAACCCTCTTCATATTGGATACAGATGCTAGTACTTGTGGTTTGAAGGACAGAATCTCAGGTTGGCTGCCCCCCGGATCTGAGAATATAGCGGTGGAAATTGCAACTGAAAAAGTTGTCACAGGGATGAATTCCCCATTTTAAAGCAGAATGGGCAGGGGTTATTAGACACTGATAGGAAATCCAGAGAAAAGCCCCAAAGAGAATAAAATTGTTTTATGTAGGTGATGGTAAAACTGTCCTGACAGAAAGACACTGTGTATATGTAAATAGTTAACTATAGTTGTTTCACTTGTAATTTGTTAAAGTATTTATTTTCTTTGTGTTTGGGATAAGTTTTTGGGTGTCACCATGTTAGGCCTCATTGGGATGATGTGCAAATTTGTGTTATAGGGTGTTACGATGAACTGGGTGAAACCTTGTTGTGGGTTGAGTTAAAACTTTCTTGAGATTGATAAGAGTGAACACAACCTTCAGTTCACATAAGGGCAAGGATGGGCCTCCACCAAAGAGAAAAAGGAGTATGTAAAGCCTCCCAGGAGCTTTTGCTGAGTTGTGTGTGTGTGTGCATGTGCGTGTGTGCGCACGCACACAGAACAGACAAAAAACAGAGACTCAGACAGCTGGCAGCTGAAAGCCCTGTGTCTGACCCCGGAAGGGGTTGGGGTGCAAGCTGAAAAGAGAGTTCCTAGTTCTGGGAGGAAAAGAAGCTGTTTTGTGCTATTTGATTCCTTTTGCATTCAGAGACAGGACTTCGCACATTTTTTGTAAATGAACAAAACTACATCGAAGAAATACCTATCACCAATTTATACTCCCAGCTGGAACATCCCCAGGGACCTAAATTTGGATGCTACTCGGGTTGGAAAAGGGAAACAATATTTTTCCACTCCAGGTATGACTATTTGAGGTTAGGTCTTTTGGAGCTCTTTAGGTGGGCTAGGGGACTGATGGGATGCTGACCCACTGTTGTTCCTTCAGGTATGGGCCTGCTTTTCCCATTTGTCCATGAATGCTGCCTCACTGGGCAACTAGCGAGACATATCTCTGGTCACTACTGTTTGGACTCTGGAGCTGAACGATCACTGACAAAGTCTGACTCTTTTTAAATATTGATTTGCAATATAGTTTGACAACAAACATAGTCTGGTTCAAAGAGAAAGAGGAAGAGTTTGGTCTGGGTAGTTTTACCACTCTCCAGTTTAAAGAACAGGAGTAATTGTGGCACCTTAGAGACTAACAAATTTATTACAGCATAAGCTTTCGTGGGCTATAGCCCACTTTATCGGATGCATAGAATGGAACATATAGTAAGAATATATATATATATACATACAGAGAAGGTGGAAGTTGCCATACAAACTGTAAGAGGCTAATTAATTAAGTTGAGCTATTATCAGCAGGAGAAAAAAACTTTTGTAGTGATAATCAAGATGGGCCATTTAGATAGTTGACAAGAAGATGTGAGGAGACTTAACACAGGGAAATAGATTCAATATGTGTAATGACCCAGCCACTCCCAGTCTCTGTTCAAACCCAAGTTAATGGTATCTAGTTTGCATATTAATTCAAGCTCAGCAGTCTCTCGTTGGAGTCTGTTTTTGAAGCTTTTCTGTTGCAAAATTGCCACCCTTAAATCTTTTACTGAGTGGCCAGAGAAGTTGAAGTGTTCTCCTACCGGTTTTTGAATGTTATGATTCCTGATGTCAGATTTGTGTCCATTTATTCTTTTGCGTAGAGACTGTCCAGTTTGGGCAATGTACATGGCAGAGGGGCATTTCTGGAACATGATGGCATATATCACATTGGTAGATGTGCAGGTGAACGAGCCCCTGATGGTGCGGGTAATGTGATTAGGTCCTATGATGGTGTCACTTGAATAAATATGTAGACAGATTTGGCATCGGGCTTTGTTGCAAGGATAGGTTCCTGGGTTAGTGTTTTTGTTGTGTGATGTGTAGTTGCTGGAGAGTATTTGCTTCAGGTTGGGGGGCTGTCTGTAAGCGAGGACTGGTCTGTCTCCCAAGATCTGTGAGAGTGAGGGATCATTTTTCAGGAGAGGTTGTAAATCTTTGATGATACACTGGAGAGCTTTTAGTTGGGGGCTGAAGGTGACAACTAGTGGCGTTCTGTTATTTTCTTTGTTGGGCCTGTCCTGTAGTAGATGACTTCTGGGTACTCTCCTGGCTCTGTCAATCTGTTCTCTTCAGTTTGTGATTGAAGTACCTAATAATTGGCAATGAAGACTGAGGATGATCCCCATGCACATTCCCAGGCTTCATAAAGTAGGAATGTACCTCAAGGATCCAATTGCTGTTTTCATTGTACGTCACCTAAGGCCTTGCTTCCTTGGACTGTTAGAGAGAGTCCAGGACTAGAGCTACCTAGGGGACCCAGCCACTTACCGCTATGAAACTTAAGCATCATCCAATAAAAACAGGTCTACAGGTAGATGTGATTAGTAACTAAAAGTCAAATAACATTTTTTTGTATAGTTTGGGATATTTTAAGGTGGCACCTTTAGACGGGGATTTGCCTGTGGGAGGATGTCATGTATAAACAGTGTTCCGTGGCCATTCTCAAAACTACTGCCCTTTAAAAGTGCACATTTTAGAAGTCTTGATTTTGGAACAAGAACAAGGCTACATTTTATTGTGAGACACAGCTGTTATTGCTAAAAGGGGTTATGCACATAAATTTGCATTTGTACTTCCTTTCTGTACTTAAAGAGATACCCACAATTATTTGAAATCCACAAGATATTTGTGAAGTTTAATTTTTCTGTTAAGAGTTGTGTAAATCTTATCTGGTGACTTATCACAATAGTGTGCTAATCTGAAATATCAATTAATTCCTATATGTGCTATTTCCCATGAAGACAAATCTTTCTCAAATACTTTAATTTGATTGGATTAGAGGCAGTACCGAGCTACAGCCTATATTAAAGATGCTTATATGTTTCACTTCTTATTTCCAGGTGAATTGAAGGATGATGATAACAAGTCAGACAAGAAAGATCAGTCTAGTATGGGAAATGAATCAAAGAAATCAGATGGTAAGGACCTAATTTCTATCACTTTTTTCCCCCACCACTGTATGTGGTGCAGTGCATTCTAGACAGCCAATAGTTTGTCCTAAAATTATAGTGTAAGAAATCCAGGGAAAAAATACTCTGCAACATTTGGCAAAACTCTTTGGGGCATCTTCAGATAAAATTGTCTCTTTCCTAAATAGTGTCTAGCAGTACTTAATTGTTGTGTTGGTATACCATGTTCCTTACACATGAACTCTCAAAATTTCTGCAAGAAAAATCCTGGATAATTTAAGCTTCTCAAAAGAGAACATGGTTACATTTAGCTCCATCTTTTTTACTTTAATTTGGTCAAACTCTGCTCTGAGTTACATCACTGTAAATGCAGAGTAACTTCGTTGACTTCAAAATTTAGCCTATAGTTTATAATCATATATCACACTATGCCAATATAGAAATAAGATTTTCCTGGTTTAACTGGTTATGTGAGAATTCCTCTGGAGTAGTGGAATCCTAAGTGAGATACAACAAGTATAGATGACCTTGTGCTATCCCCTTCCCCATCTGGTGTAGTGTGCATGTTAAGGACATCCTAGAGAAGAGATATGGCTGGAATACTGCTGCATTCCAACAGGCCACAGCTGTGGAACAGCCTATTGGGTGTCATTGCAACTGGAAACAATTTAGAGCCGCCCTGAGGCGGCTCTAAATTATGCCAGAAGTCAAACAGGTTCCCAGGAATCAAGGAAGTATAAAAGCGAATGTAAGCCACCTTTACTACTCTCCCTTTCCTCAGGTGTGCCAAATGGAGTTGCAATATAGCTGAGGATCTGGGCCTATTGCTATAGGAATGATTTAATAAACGTTAATTTACATTTATAAATGGATACATAACTTGCTGTTACCTTTTACTCGTCTGTATATCTCAGTTAAATCCACTGAGAAAATGCAGTTTTCACCTTTATAGACACAATATGGTATCTTGTTTTGACTCTCAAGAATAATAATCCTATTGTAACTACTACAGCAAAAGTTAAGAATGACAATAATTATATCTTCTATTTCACTGAAATAAAATATATTCCCTTAATTGGATATATGTGAATGAATTACTCAATAAGTACATTGTCCTGATAATTTATAATTCAAAAGAAAAGGTGACTAACAACATAAATAATATAACACAGTGGATGCAAGAACATATATTAATTCTACACACATGAATATGTATTTTATAAAATTATCTTTTTAAAAAGGAATGTCTGTCAGGAGTTGCTTATTTTGTTAGAAAGCCATATTCTTTACACACTTGAGATAAATATCTACCAGCAAAAAACCCTTGGTCAAATAATGAAAAAAACAGAAAGGCAGCTATATTAATGACTAAATGATTCAGGTTCAGTTCACTACTGTTTGCAGACCCATGTTATTAATTAATCATGAATATTCAGATGACCTCTGTATGGTCATGAAAGTATTTGCAAATCCCCAAATCTTCGTGAATCTGTTATTGATGTTTTATTATCTACTATTTCTTGTGCACTGTTGAGAATAACTATTTGTTACTCTCCCGTTAAAAAGTGCGAGACATCCATTTAGAGAGCAGAACCAGTACCAGGTGATCAATCACATAGTAAATAGTCAAATGAAACAATGCAAGGACAACCCAGAGGCTGAGTATTGTTCATTTAGACACTTCAGACAGCTCTTACATCATTGTCAGAAAGCAGAAAACGTTTGTGAATGATTTTCAAACCAAAGAAAAGATGTACACGTGTCACTCTCTTGTTTTGACAAATACTGTTCAATCATCTTTATCTGTTACTTGCTGTGGAACAAAGCACTTTACTAGCAGAGTGGGGGATCTAGAAAAAGAAGTGCTAGTTTGAGACACATGGTTACATGCAGAATAATGAAATATTTACACAGCCAACTTCAGGTAAGCTGGAGAGAGAGAGAGAGAGAGAGAGAGAGAGAGAGACTGTAGGGAAATAGAGTCACACCTGCATGTAATAGAACAGGGATTCTCAAACTTCATTGCACCGTGACCCCCTCTGACAACAAAATTACTACATGACCCCAGGAGGGGGGACTGAAGCCTGAGCCCAAGCCTCACTGCCCCAGGATGGGGGGGGCCAAAGCCTGAGACCTGTCACCCAGGGCTGAAACCCTCAGGCTTCATCCCCAGGTGGTGGGCTCAGGCTTCAGCCCCAGGCGGTGGGGTTCGGGTTTCAGCCCTGGACCCCAGCAAGTTGAACACCAGCCCTGGTGACCCCATTACAATGGGGTCGCGATCCACTTTGGGGCCCTGACCCACAGTTTGAGAACTGCTATAATAGAGTATAAGACCCTGATCTTGCAAAAGCTTACCTGTGCTTGACTTTATGCACTATCAGTAATCAGAATGAGTTCACAATATGTAAAGTTAAGCATGTGCATAAGTCTTTGAAAGTGCAGGGGCTAAGTCACTTAGGGCTTGTCTACACTGGCACTTTACAACTGTCTCACTCAGGGGTGTGAAAAAACACCCCTCCCTGAGCGCAGCAAGTGTCAGCGCTGTAAAACGCCAGTGTAGAGACTGCACCAGCGCGGGGAGCCGCACCCCCCGTGGAGGTGGGTTTTGTTAGAGCGATGGGAGAGCTCTCTCCCACCGCTCGGCCGGGACCACACAAGCCACGTTAAAGCACTGCTGCGGCACCGCTTTAGTGTTGCCAGTGTAGACTAGCCCTTACAGAATAAGGTATTCTGTAGACAGAGAGTCTGGGGAACTTAGCATAATCTTCTCCTTCTCCATAAAAGAGAAACTTCGCCGTAGCTGAGTAGGAACCAGCTTTTTGGAAGCTCCACATTGCATATTATATAAACTGCTATACCTGTACATGAGAAGCCAAATCCTGAGGTCTTTAGTCAGGGATAATTCCAACTGCTTTCAAAGGGAGTTACTCCTGAGTAAGAAGCTGAGAATGTGATTGAAGAGCGTGAATTGTTAGCAGAATTTGGGTATTTCTGTTGTTCCCATTACTGTAGTATCGGAGTGCCTTGCAATCTTTAATGTAGCACATGACAACACCCTGTGAGGTAAGGAAGTATTTCCCCTATTTTACAGATGGGGAACTGACACATACGGGGGCTAAATAAGTTGTCCAAGATCACAGAAGAAGTCTGTGGTGGAGAAAAGACATGAACCCAGGTCTCCCAAGTCCTAAGCTAGCCCCTTTACAGTGGATCATCTTTCCTCTCCCTTCACTCTGTCAAACTTATTCTGGTTGATTTCAGCCAGACACTCATTGCTTTATTATAGTTCTTTACTTGTGAATATCCTTGCTTATGGAGCAGGCCCCCTGTTCAGTAATGTATACTTTATCTTTAGTACTGAGAAAGGAAATATAGAATGGCAGCAACACAGTCTTATCAGAAACATCATCAGCATGAATAGCATGTCAAGTGTTTCCATTTGGATAGAATATTATTAGAGAAGGTTGGAAAACCTATTTTTTACTTACTGAATAATTGCCTTGCTAAGGATGCAAAAGAAACAGCACAATGGCAGACAGTAAGCAAAAAAAGTAGGGAGAGGATCCCTGTTAGGGATTCCTCTGATCTACGCAGAGGTCATCGTTGTTACTGGAATTTGTTGCTCTTGGGATCAAAGCACAGTTTGTTCTATTATTTCTATTAAACTAGGAATAATAGACAATTAGAAGGATTTTATTATGCTTCTAAGCATGTGAGCTTATCATTCTAGTAATAAACACTCCAGTTTCACATCTGTACTCTCTTGGCTGGAGGAACTGCCACTCTGAAAGAGGAAAACATGCCAAAGATAAGTGTGTAATAAGCAATGCTCCCATCTAGTGGCTAAATTGTAACCCCATGTTTTACCAGGTAGAAATTTCAAAAATATTACGTTCCTCCTATTGAACATATTTGTCCTAGAATATGGAGAGAATATAGATATGTTTTATTATTTTTATAAACCTAATCTACATTTCTGTGCATACCAGACTTAACAAGAAATCAGGAGTTGGTTTTCTGACATGAGCAGGCGAATATTGTTAACATAGCCTGTTCAGTTATGTTGTTATATGCTGCACTTGCAAACACCTACTTGCAGTCATTTGCTGCTGATTCTATTTGCAATCACTCCCTAGTCACCCAATATACTGTAGCTATGGGCCAACAATTCCTTTTATTACTGTGCCCAAGTATCCTTCAAGAGGATTTTAAAATACCTGTGGTGGCAGATTAGTTAGTGTGATTACCTGAACTTCTGATATAATGCATTGTTGGTGAATAGAATGCTCTCTTCTATAGCATTAATTCATTTTAATGGCAATAGTTCCGTGTTTCTATAGGGCATTTTACTACTTGTGTTAACAGATGTCCTTTCCTGGTGTCACTCTGAACAGTGGAGCTGTTATTAAAACATATCAGCTGCATCAAAGAGTCCACCTCTCTTTGCAGCCTCCTTCTGAAGTGCGCACTGGCATTAGGATTGCCAACTTTCTAATTGCACAAAACCAAACACCCCTGCCCCACCCCTTCCCTGAGGTCCCTCCCCTGCCCCGCCCCTTCTCCGAGGCCCAGTCCCCGCTTGCTCCATTCCCCTCCCTGTGTCGCTCACTCTCTCCCACCCTCACTCACTTTCATTGGGCTGGGGCAGTGGGTTGGGATGCAGGAGGTGGGTGAGGGCTCTGGGCTGGGGGTGTGATCTCTGGGCTGGGGCGAGAATGAGGGGTTCAGGGTGTGGGAGAGGGCTTTGGGATGGCGCAGGGGTGAGGGTGCGTGGGGGGTGTGTGAGGGCTCCGGCTGGAGGTATGGGCTCTGGGTGGGGCCAGGGATGAGGGGTTTGGGGTGCAGGAGGGTGCTCTGGGCTGGAGCTGAGGGGTTTGGAGTATGGGAGGGGGTGCAGGCTCCGGCTGGGGGTGTGGGCTCTGGCTGGGGGTGTGGGCTCTGAGTAGGGCTGGGATGAAGGGTTTGTGGTGCAGGAGGGGGCTCAGGGCTGGGGAGGGGGTGTAGGCTCTTGAAGAGAGTTGGGGTGTTGGGGGGTGCAGAGTCCTGGCGGTGGTTACCCCAGCTCCCAGGAAGTGGCCGCCAGGTCCCTTCAGCCCCTAGGTGCATGGGCAGCCAGGGAGGCTCTGCGCGCTGCCTTTGTGCCCACAAGCTTCTCCCCCACAACTCCCATTCATCACGGTTCCTGGCCAATGGGAGCTGCAGAACCAGCACTTGGGGCGGGGGCAGCACGCAGAGCCTCCCTGGCCCCCCCATGCACTTAGGGGTTGCAAGGACCTGGCGGCCACTTCCAGGAGCTGTGTGTTAGCTCTGGGCCCCTGCTGCGCCGTTGACTGGACTTTTAATGGCCCAGTCAGCGGTGCCGACCAGAGCCATGAGGGTCCCTTTTCAACTGGGCATTCCAGTCGAAAACTGCACGCCTGGCAACCCTGACTGGCATGATTTTCAGTGTTGCAGTGCAGAGTTATATGTCTATCCAGCCAAAATCAATATCCAACAGTGAAGGTAGGCTGCTGCACTAAGGAATCTCTATCTTGTGGCGAAGTCCTGCTCACCTTACTCACATAAGTAGGCTTGTTGTCAATGGGACTGCTCAAATGGGTAAATGAGCAAGATTTGTCCTTACTTCCTAGAAGTATGGCAATGGTAATGAGGGTAAATTTGAGACCATATAAGTAGAGGTGTCCAAAGCTCCATAAATATTAGGCTGATTTCTTCCATGTTGACAGAAGCATAATTCTGTTCAGCTTTCAGCAGGGTTCATGAGGCAGATATGATAGCTATCCCCTTTCCTCTGGTCCTCACAGTTTCTATGCTACATGGGACACAACACAATCCAACTTCAAAGGAAAATTGGGATCTCAGTGGGACTTGCTGGATATAAATTATTCCCTTCCTTCCTTCCTTTATTTGTTATTTCTATTGCTAATCTAGGAATTGGGGCTGATTATGCTAGACTCTATGCACATATTATAAAGACAGTCCCTGACCCAAAAACTGCCCTGGAAGGCATGGTAACATTTTGCTATCCAAACACACCTTTGCTTGTTACTACACAGATGCTTAATTGCTATCCAAACATCTAATTATAGTTCACTAGCTGGATAACTATGCAAATAAATAAATAAATAAATAAATAGTTATTATTCTCTAGTCTGGGCTGGGGCACAGCTATGGCTTATTTAACAAAAGGTGATACCAAAGGCAAGTTTTAATTTGAAAAGACAAAGGTATGTACTCTATCTGTTTATTATTTTTACTCTCCTTTAATGTCGACTAGGTAATAAACAGAATGTAAATGTGATCAGGGAAGTTAGTTACAGGAACCCAGCCTTAGTGTTCAACCCTGATCTCAGGTATATTGTTTAATCGTGCCATGCATTAGATGACGAGAGCAAGAAAATGTTTGGATAAGTAACTAAAACCTATCATACTTCTTCATACTTCTTTTTGGTGGAAATCTCATGAAAACAAAGGATTGGGGTGTATGTGCCCAATTTCCAGCAATCCCTTCTGGAAGAACAGAAAGCACAGACTTTCTTATGGTTCTTGGTTATTTTTACTTCCAATCTCAGTTGAAGCCAGGGTGCAAAACTTGGCATTAGGAAATGCAGTGTGTCTTGATTTCAGCTTTGGGGTGAAGATCTAGCACAGTTCTTATTGTACTTTAACTGGTTCACTCATCCCAGTTGCATGTCTTGAGAAATCAGCTGTCAGTGCTTGTGTGTGCTGTTTGTCTAGGTAACTTTAAAAGATGCATACTCAGGTTAGATGTTGGCATTTGGCCATAGTTCTACTTTGGAGGCGATGTAGAGCTGCAATACAAAAGTCAGGAGTCACAATGCTTCCCCCCATCTCCTTGAAATATAAGGGGAATGTGAACCTGCAAAATCCCTTGTGACAATTCCTCCCACCCCCTGCAGAGCCTCCAACTTTGCACACTGCCTGGAGAGGTGGGGCTATGGTCCCACTGCTAGTCTACCCATTTTAGGGCAGTTTGTACCCCTAGAGGTGCATAGACAGAGTACTTCCTGCTTTCCACCAAGGAGGGAAAGTGCTCCTTGTATCTTCCCTCCACTAAGTCCAGGGACAATCAAGTCTACTCTGACATGTCCACACGGTCATATTCTGGAGCAAGATTGTGCCCTTAGAGTGAAACCAGATCACAGCCGAGGTAAATAACTGAAATAGAAAGCAGACAGAAAAGCTTCTCAAGATGGAAGGAAGAATATGGGATAGCTGCTGAAGAGATATTAGTAACGAGAAGCAACACATCTTATCTTCTCCGCCCCACCAGTAGTCAGTCTCAAGTTTGCACATCCCCTCAGATCATGGCTATTCTAAAAGATATGGAAGATCACAGGATGACTATGAGCTGCCAACATGATGCAGCTGTGAAAAAAGCTAATGCAATCCTAGGATGCATTAGGCGAGATATATCCAGTAGTGATAGGGGAGTGTTATTGCCATTATACAAGGCACTGGTGAGATGTCATCTGGAATTCTGGTCTCCCATGTTTAAGAAAGTTGAATTCAAACTGGGACAGGTGCAGAGAAGGACTACTAGGATGATCAGAGGAATGGAAAACCTACCTTATGAGAGAAGACTTAAGCAGCTAAGCTTATTTAGATACAAGAAGGCTGAGGGGAGATACAATTGTTCTCTATCAAAACATCAGAGAGATAAATACCAGGGAGCGAGAGGAGTTATTTAAGTTAAGCACCAATGCTGACACAAGAACAAATGGATATAAACTGGCCATCAATGAGTTAAGGCTTGAAATTAGATGACTGTTTCAAACCATCAGAGGAAGGAAGTTCTGGAACAGCCTTCCAAGGGGCTCTGTGTGGGTAAAAAAACCTAACTTGTTTCAAGACTGAGCTTGATAAGTTCATGGAAGGGATGCTATGATGAGACTGCCTACAATGGCATGTAAGTGATCTACAACTGCTAGCAGCAAATATCTCCAATGGCTGGTGATGGGACACTAGATGGGGAGGGCCCTGAGTTACTACAGAGAATTCTTTCCCAAGTGTCTGGCTGGTGGGTCTTGCCCACATGTTCAGGGTCTAACTGATCGCCAAATTTGGAGTTGGGAAGGAATTTTCCCCTGGGTCAGATTGGCAGAGACTCCGGGGATGGGGGAAGGGAAAGGGGATCACCTTCCTCTGCAGCATGGGGCACAGGTCACTTGCTGGTTTAAACTAGTGTAAACAGTGGATTCTCTGTAACTTGGAGTCTTTAAATCATGATTTGAGGACTTCAGTAACTCAGCCAAAGGTTATAGGTCTATTCCAGGAGTGGCTGAGTGAGGTTCTGTGGCCTGTGATGTGCAGGAGGTCAGACTAGATGAACAAGGTGGTCCCTTCTGGCCTTAAATTCTATGAGACTCTGGGCCCTAATCCTCAAAGGTGTTTTTTTCACCTAATTCCCATTGATTTCATTGGGAGTTAGGAGTCTAAATACCTTTGAGGATCTGGGCCTCTGACTGCAGCATTGATATGTCTAAGTGAAAATGTGAAACCTAGAAAGAAGAAACACTGTAACTAGGAAGCATACCGTAGTCCAATTTTAAAGGGATACTGTCCAGATTGTCAGTTGTGTTTTGCTTTGTCAGTACATACATCATCCACTGTGCTGCCGGATGGCTCTGTTCTTGTGGGCAAACATAAAGATGTTTCAGCTTATTTGGCTTGTTCAAACCAGGACTAGCTTCAACAGAGTCAATGAATGGTAGACTGTCTTTCTACAAGTTAGCTTTTTGTGCCTGGTGCTTTAATACTGCATTTAGAAGGGAGGCTCTTGTTCCACCCAAACCGAATGGGGGAAGTAAGGGAGGAATTGACTGAATCACAGTTCATTCTTCGCTTTACTCTTAGAGTGCTGCAGCTGTGTGCCATACCTTAGTCAGCACAGACTGTAAAGTCACAGTCTAGGCTCAAGAGACTATTATGTGCCATCTCCTATTCAAGGGATCCAGCTCCAGAATCTTTTGCTGACCCTTGGTTAGCCTTGGCTGTACTGGTGCATCAAACTGATGCTATTTCAAATCAGATACCAAAAAATTATTCACCCTCCTTGTGCACAGACAGCACCAGCATTCTAGCTGCCACTTGTAAAGAGCAACTCTTGAAATGCACTTTATCACATCTTTATTAACAACAGCATATTCATAAGTTATTTATTTTATCATGAAACGTATAGTAAGTTTCTGCACTGGTTTCGGTAGATTGCTGAGCAAAGTACAGGAGCTTAGGAATATGATGGTGCATTCACTGTACATTGCAATGTCAGACATTTTTGACATACTCGTTATTTTTCTCCTGTGCTATGAATTTCCAAAATGTGCTTGTAATCATGGGGGAAATATATATATATATATAATATAAACTAATCTCCCCCTCAAAAAAATGATTTTAGGTCGAATGTAATAGAAGCTGTCAGACAAATACAAGTCTCAAGATCAATGTGAACAGGCCATCAAATTATCTGAAGTCATGAATGATTTAAGGATAATTATGTGCCAAAACCAGAAATTCAGAATCTCTTCTATGCTAATACCATTTTTCCCCCTAGCAAAATCAATGTTAAAGACTTCGGTCATCAGCTAAATCAAACAGATGTTATTTAAAATCAGATACCAAATAAGTATTCAATAATTTTTCCCTCAGTGTTTATTCTCAGTTTTTCTGGCTAAACAGGACTCTGTCACCTTGAAGTTATGTTCTGTTTTCTTTAGCAAGAATTATCACTCTAAAATTTCAGATCCTTTAAAAATAAATAATGGAGATGAATTAAAACATAATATGTTGTGTTTCCTCTTTGTCTGGTTGATTTACTGTGCTGTATCTCTTGGGCCTCTTCCTTACTGTCTTTCCTGACACAACAGAAACAAGAGAGACTCACAAATGTGCAAGTTGTTCATTCGTGGTCTAAATGTTCTTTAAAAAGGCTTTCCCAATCTAACTAAAGCTGCTAAAAGAAATCTGTGAGTGTTAAAACTCCAAAGAGTCATCTAGTGGTTGGAGTAGGACACTGGGTCTCAGGACCCCTGGGTTTTATTCCTAGCTGCGAAACTTTAACCAAGTAAATATAGCTAAAATTTTCAAACTAGGGTGCCTAAAGCCAGGACCCATGTGTAAATGCATATTTAGGCACCCAATGGGGACAGATACTTCAGCACCTTTTAAAATCAGGTCACTTATTTAGGGGCTCAGTCCTGCCAGGTGTTGAGCAGTCTGGTCCTGCTCTAGTAGAGAAGTTAAATATGTGCATTAGATGAGTGTCACAACAGTATATATGAAACAGGAATATTTCATTCAAATAATAGAATAAAATTCAAATTGCTAACACAGTGGAAAATTTGGTGATGTTCCTAAATCATTGAAATGAAAGATGAGGAAAAGTTCAAATAAGTCATGTAGTCCATCACCTGGCCGTAGTTGTATTGTCCCTCTAATGCATTTTATTGCCCGGTGTAATTTTAAATGTCAATGCAATAGGAATTCCACCAGGGGGACAATTCCACAGCTTAATAGATCAGGAAGTTTGATAAACAGCCTAAATGATCTATTTTTTAATGTCATCCCATTAACACTAATTACATCTGTTAGGATATAGATATTCAGGCCTGTCCGCAAAGGCCTATACTTCAAGAATGTATGTATATGTTTATCACTTAGCAAGTTATAGAGGTACAAAACAATAATCAAAATCAGTCTGCCTGTTTATAGGCCTTCTCTCACTATGATTGTCTAAGGCCTTGTTCTTAGGCAAAGGCCTTTGGCTAAACAGCAGGGGCAGCCATAAGCTGGGAAGCGAACAGTCACATCCTCACCAGTTACACTGAAATAAGGCAGTTTTGGGCTATTAAAAAGGTGATCTAATCTATCACCTCCAGAGAAAGGGAAGAGCCTAGAAGATGTAAAGAAAACTTAGTTTGATCACATCCTGTCTGGCAAGAACTCACTTATCAATAGCTGGGGTGTGAAATCCTCATTTCCTCGTTGTTCTATTATTGTAGTCCCCATTTCCCTATTGTTTGTCTGTGTAATCTCTGTCTGGTTCTGTGATTGTTTCTGTCTGCTGTATCATTAATTTTGTTGGGTGTAAACCAATTAAGGTGGTGGGATATAATTGGTTAGATAATCATGTTACAATATGTTAGGATTGGTTAGTTAAATTTCAGTAAAATGATTGGTTAAGGTATAGCTAAGCAGAACTCAAGTTTTACTACATAGTCTGCAGTCAATCAGGAAGTGTGGGGGGGTGGAATTGGAATAATGTTTTGCTAAGGTGGGGGGAACGGGAACAGGGACACAGGCAAGGCTCTGTGGCGTCAGAGCTGGGAAAGGGGACACTGAGGAAGGAAATTGGAATCATTGCTTGCTGGAAGTTCACCCCAATAAACATTGAATTGTTTGCACCTTTGGACTTTGGGTATTGTTGCTCTCTGTTCATGCGAGAAGCACCAGGGAAGTGAGAGGGTGAAGGAATAAACCCTCTAACATCTTGGTGCCGTGACTCGGATGCATCGCTTCGGACAGGGGGGTGGAAATTGTTTCTTTTGTTTTTCAGACACTCTACAAGCAAGCTGCCACCAGCAGAAGACTAACCCAGAATACCATGGATATATGTTTTGTGGTGTTCGTCTGTGGTGTTTGTCTTGTTGCTAGCATTGTTGTGTTTCAGTGAACAGAAAAACCTCATGACGTGGGTGGGGGATGGCTTCGAAAGGCTAACCTGGGGGGGAGATGTGTATGGGAATGCAAAATGCTCAACTAGGAGGCCAGCACCTGTGTAATAGCTACTGTAGTACCTGGAATGGCAACTAAGGTGGTCTCCACAAGCCCTATGGGAATAATGAGAAGGGGAGAAGCTCACTGTGAATCAGTGCAGAGGTGTGTGAAATGGTGTAAATCCAGAGAAGATATTTGGATGTGCCCCTCCTTGATGGCCAGGGAGGAGTATATCCAATGGCCTATGGCAAGGGCTGGACAATTGGGTGTACTGTGTATGAGGTGTTTTGCTGGGAATGTACATATTACTAGGGAGCACAATTACACCAGCCCATAACCAAACTACACACTGTTATCTGGACATTGGTGCACAAATGGATCTGTGAATTTTATTGCTGTGAATAATCAAACTAGGGCATACTGCCTGATTCCGTATCAAGTGGTTAAGTTGGTTTGGACAATAACCCATTTCTCTGCGGACATTCAGTGGACTTATAATATGAACAAAAGCACGCAAAACCTGCAGGGGCAGCTTGTTGCAACTGCCAGCAACTGGACACATTAAGATCTTGGCCCTGTCGAAGGAGAAGAGGCAGAGTTTTGGTGGTGGCTCGGATGTTGGACCATACTGCAGTGGTCAGGACTCTCGGTGTTCCTGTGGATTATTTTAGCGGCTGCTGTATTGTTAAGTATACTTCTGTTACATTGCATATGAAGATAACCTATAAGTAATGTAGTAAGCACTCCCCCACCCACAGTGTACTAGACAACCCGGACCCAACCTTCTCGGGCCCACTATAATGGGAAGTCTGGAACATTAATTGGAATAGGTGTGGTATGCCTGTATGAGAGAAGGTGCAGGGCACGGTATTATCCAAGGGGCAGTGGGACAAATGGAATATCGACACCTTCCACCTTGATGCCTGGCCCTATCAGGAAATGTGTTGCCATATGTCCTATGTTTTCCACAGATATCTGGGCAGGAGGATCCCAAAAGAAAAAGGGGAAAAAAAGGAGTGGAGTGTTTGGCTATAGATATTCAGGCCTGTCTGCAAAGATCTATACTTTAAGAATTTAGGTATATGTTTATCACTTAGCAAGTTATAGAGGTACAAAACAAGAATCAAAATCAGTCTGCCCGTTTATAGGCCTTCTCTCACTATGATCATCTAAGGCCCTGGTCTTAGGCTAAGGCTTTTGGCTAAACAGCAGGGGCAGCCATAAGCTGGGAAGCGAACGGTCACATCCTCACCAGTCATACTGAAATAAGGCAGTTTTGGGCTGTTAAAAAGGTGATCCAATCTATCACCTCCAGAGAAAGGGAAGAGCCTAGAAGATGTAAAGAAAACTTAGTTTGATAGCATCCTGTCTGGCAAGAACTCACTTATCAATAGCTGGGGTGTGAAATCCTCATTTCTTCTTTGTTCTATTATTGTAGTCCCCATTTCCCTATTGTTTGTCTGTATAATCTCTGTCTGGTTCTGTGATTGTTTCTGTCTGCTGTATCATTAATTTTGTTGGGTGTAAACCAATTAAGGTGGTGGGATATAATTGGTTAGATAATCATGTTACAATATGTTAGGATTGGTTAGTTAAATTTCAGTAAAATGATTGGTTAAGGTATAGCTAAAGAGAACTCAAGTTTTACGATATAGTCTGCAGTCAATCAGAAAGTAAGGGGGGGAATTGGAATAATGTTTTGCTAAGGTGGGGGGAACGGGAACAGGGACACAGGCAAGGCTCTATGGTGTCAGAGCTGGGAAAGGGGACACTGAGGAAGGAAATTGGAATCATTGCTTGCTGGAAGTTCACCCCAATAAACATTGACTTGTTTGCACCTTCAGACTTCGGGTATTGTTGCTCTCTGTTCATGCGAGAAGGACCAGGGAAGTAAAAGGGTGAAGGAATAAGCCCTCTAAGAACATCCTCCAAACCACCCTAAATAATTCCTCTCTTTCCTTGATGTTTATACCCTTCAAATATATTGCAAATGCTACAACCTCAGATCAGACCTGTCTGATATGCAGGTGTCCAAGGGAAGACAGGACATGAGAACTCCAGACAACACAGTTCCCGCTTTAACGACAGGGTTGTACAAGACCTCAGTTTCTAAGCTGCTTTTGAGGCACTTAATTTCATCCCCTCCTAATGTATCAAAAGGCCAACTTTCTCTCCAGCTGCTTCCTCTTCCTTTGATGCGTCTCTTTGAATTCCCCCAGGTCTCTTTGATCCCTTTGGATAGCAGTAGCACATTACTAGAGCTGGTCAAATAGCATCTGTCAGATCAAAAATTCAACAAACTTGAGGACTTTTGTGGGGCAGGACGTTGTGATTCGTTCCCAGGGGTCGGCAACCTTCGGCACACAGCCCATCAGGGTAATCCATGAGACATTTTGTTTACGTTGACCGTCCACAGGCACGGCTCCCCGCAGCTCCCAGGGGCCGCGGGAAGGCTGCCAACCCCTGCACTAACCAGTCCTGTTAATTGCAAATGTTTCCCCTGTGTGTAAATAGTCACAAAATGTTTTGGATGAATAATTTTCAGATTATGGCTTATTCAGGACCTGTGTCTTTAGGTTATTTGCCATTGTGTGTGTTGCCAGAGGAGTTGTGGATGCTTAGCATTATTCCCTAGCACCCTTAGCTGGCACAAGAAAAGGCAGTGCAGTGCTCTGGAGCGAGTTGTGGCTATTCTGCCGTAGGGAGGGTTTCTGTAATGTGAGTGCTTAGGGAGACAGGAGAGAGAAAAGGTATATGTCAGGGGATGAGGTGCTCTGGTGCTCCAGGTACACTTGGATAGTGAATGCAGAATATGTTGGAGATGCAGCATAGAAACGACTTCCATGTCTTTAACTTTTGTAGTTGTTTTCATATAATTGACACAAAATGTTATATAGATAGCATAGCAAATACTTCTCTCTCTCATGGTGACATAATGCTCTTCAGAAGCATTACATGGCATGATAGCGAGGGGACTATATTTGTACATTGTAAGTATTTTTTTCCAGAACTGAACTGAACTAGAAGACAGCCACAGTCTCGTTAAAAGGAAAATCTTGGTGCAACCTTAACCACAAAGTCCCTTTTTAATCCCAATATGTCTGTAAGTCTATAAGGTGCCACAGGACTCTTTGACGCTTGTAAAGTCCCTTTATGTTTCTCATAATTATTAAGAAATTTTTATAGTTGTAATGGAATATAGGAGTGATGAAATAATCAAATATATGGAATGGGATTTTATATATAAAATCACACAGAAAGGAAAGAGCACATGATGGTGTGATGAAGTGTATGGATTTTATCAAAAGGGATGGCCACATTACTCACCCAAGACAGCCAAGTAGGTCATCCCAAAAACTGCCTGTGATGAGGTATATCAGACCCTCTGAGGTCCCCTGCTGGACGCCTCGAGGACCTGCCACACCCTGCCCCAGAAAAGGGCAGTGGAGAGGGTCCTCCAAGCTGCCTAGAGTGGCTGTGTGGGACACAGCCAATCAGGGCCCAGAAGGTCAGTATAAGAAGAGCTGCAGGGCCAGAGTAAGTTTCAGTTCTTTGCTGGAGCTATAGGAGTGTAGATGGCTGAGGGAGCTGCAGGACCTTGGCTAAGGTAGTGCTGCCAGAAGCCGGGGAGAGCGAGAAGTAGCCCTGAGCTGGTTGCAGGGACTCCATCAGGGCGAGGCCCTGAGGTAAGGGTGATGATGGCACAGGGCAATGGGGAAGTGGCCCAGGGAATTAGAGCAGCAGCACGACTTAGATAAAGGGACACAGCAGACAGCTGCTATCTTGGGGAGGGAGAAGACTTTGTCACCAAGGAGAGAGCCCTGGGGCACTGCTCTATCCTGGACCAGGGACAACTTGAGGAAGACATTACACAGGACACTAGGAGAGACCCCTGTTGGACTTGTACACAGGAAGAGGCTTTGCTTTCATTACACAAACTGACTGTGTGTGACTTGGCCAGAGGGTTGAGTCACCAAAGACACACCACAGAGAGAGAGTGAGAGAGAGAAGGCATGTGCACTTGGGCAAGGGCGGGGGGGAAGCGGAGCACTTGCAAGAGGTGAGTTTGCCCTGTTACACTGCCAATAAAATATTTGTGCCACACTGCGTTATCATGTGTTCTGTATTTGCAGGGGGAAAATGTTAAAAATATTTTAGATTTTAAAATGTCAGGCCCAACTGTGTCATGTAGACACAGCACTGCTTTGGGAGGAGGTGTGGAGTTGCATCAACCAAGTACAGTAGTCGCTCTGGGAGGTACTGTTCCTGGAATAAGCGTAATACTTTCCAAAGTTCTGGGGGGCAGGCACCCAGCTGGTACAGAGAGAGTCAGAGCTGTCAGATCTTCAGACATTAATTACTATTGGTTGGATCCTTGGATGGTGTAAATTGGCGTAGTTCCTTTGACTTCAGTTGGGCTACTCCGACTTATCCCAGCTGAGGATCTGGCTTAATGAGTCACACATAGCAGGCTTAGGTTTTTCAATCAGTTTAAACTCTCACCCCAACTCTGAATGACTGAGATTCTGTTCCTGTGCCTTACTGGGTAGCAGATTGCTAAAGTTTCAATTAGACAGGCATAATTACTACCAACTGCTTCAAGTTCTAATTCTTGTAAGCTCAAGGACTTGTAGACATTTGTTTTGTCAAAAAGAGGGAGGCGAAATAGGGAAGATTAATCACTGGTTTTCTATGATCAGCAACCAGCCTCATAGTTGTAAAGATATATTTATATTTTGCACAGTAGTGCGTAAGGCAGTGAGATTGATGTATCATAGTATATGTGGATTTCAATATGTTATCCAAAACAGTCACATAAGAAACTTGTAAATAACCAGTTAAATGCACACTAGTTGAAAATACTATAGTATAAATTATTAATAATTGTATGTTCTGTACCAATTTGCAATCTAAGACCTGCAAGGGGTACTGTTATAAAGTGGAGTACAACAGGAGTCGCTGTTAAGAACCATGCATTTGGATATTTGTGGTAGTGATCACGAGACAGGTCTAAAGTCAGCATTGACAAAATATAAATTTGACAGCAACCCTGGAGGGGTACGCATATACACATACATACTTGAGATCATTACATGAAATACATGCCTAGACATTACTTAAAGCCTTACCAGATATAGAATGGTATATATTTCTTTTTCACTTATCTGCAGTAATATGTGCTAATTTTGTGGTGAACCCAGTTTGGGTATACGTTAGTGAAATGAAAATGAGCCTTAATCCTACTCAGGGCTAAAGTTGTGTTAAAATTCCACATTATGGTAAGGAACCCTTTTTGTACCCAAAGAGAAATCCAGCTAGAAGGCAAACACATTTTCTGCACCAAAGAGCATCCTTCTGAAAGCAAAACAATTAAACGATTAGAGTTTTATACTGCATTTTAGGCAAGTACAGAACTAGAATTTTCTTGTTGGTACAGCTGGTAATGTGGTGGATGGGAGTGAAAGGCAATCTGTGCTCCATTTGCCCATAGAGAACTTTCAAAGTCTGGGGAAAATGTATTTCTTTCCTTTCCATTAGCAGGAAAGGAAGGATGCTCTTGTGATTAAGGTATGGCATAGGAATGGGAGATGGGACACTTGGTTTTACTTGCAGCTCTGCTATAGAAGTCGCTATGTGACCATAGCCAAATAATTTAGGGCCTGATATTGAGACATGCTGAGCACCCACAGCTGTCATTTACTTGCAGTTAGGAGTGCTCAGGATTTCTGCAAAAGGATACCATTAACCACTGGTGCTTCAGTATCTCCTCTTTAATATTGGGCTAATGATATGACCTCACAACAGCCCTGTGAGAACTGTTAATGTTTGCAAATCAGCTGAGCTCCTTAGATGGGAGGCATAAGAAAAGTATAAATTACTTGACGTTGTTAGATTTTCTACTTATTAGAGCTGAGAATGTTTAATGAAATTAAAATAAAACCAGTGAAATCCAGTGAGTCTAACTCTCAATGTTATAATCATCTTGGCAGATAGGATACCATGTGCAAATTTTTTGAATCATTGCAGCAATTTACAGATGAGCATTATATAACACAAAATCCCTCTGCTGAGTGTACAATAAAAGAGGCAAATCTGTGGGCAGACAATGCTGTACAATCACTGCTGTGTTTTATGTATTCAGCAGATACAATATTATTCATCTTAGATGTAGTTAAGAAATCAGACCTATGCTGCAAATCCCACGCTCCTTGCCCAAAGGAAAAGCTGTCATCTTTATGGAGACAGACCAGACTGGCTTCAGAAAGTGGCAGAAAGAGATTTGTGACATAGTCACTTCTGAGGCATACAAAGGATTATAAATCAATTCATTGTTACTTGAGATGGGTTAGGTAGCATGAACTATCCAACCCCTCAGCAGCAACTAGTTGATATGAGTGGGTGATAGAACATGGGTGGCTAAGCAGAGGTGCCAAAGATATTCACAAGAACATAATGGTTTCAGAACTGGTTTGACCCCTTTCTAATCAAAGTACAGTTTTCAAGTTTATAAATTTTCAGGAGGACTGGGGGGGGGGGGGGAGGAAGGGATTGTTTGCTCTGAATACAGTGGTTTCTTTTTCCTGGAAATAATGAAAAATGCCTCTTCCTTTAGCAGAGCATCTTCCTTGTGGAGATCTATTCAGTGTGAAGATTTGACAATGGAGTTAGTGTCATGGATTAATGTAGTCCAATATACTTTACTTTTGAATCTTGGAGATATTATTTGCCAAGCTAGCTATTGTCGCTTTTAACTGATCATCTGGGATCTCTGAGATAGTAAAATCTGTGGCTTTGTCTGTTATCACTATTGAAGACAAATATAAAATTCAAATTTAAATGGATCTTAGCTTATAGCTGAAGTACCAATGTCTTTGCCTTGAAAGAACAAGTCTTAAAGGACTTGTTCGTGTGCATTTTGCTTGCCATAAATTCACAGCACAATAGGTACTGCTGCTATTGTGTCATGAATGAAGTCTATGTTAACTAGATCCTGATACTGGAAGGTTTTATTTCTCTTCCATTTGCAAACTAGTGATTTCAGTAACATCTCCTTTGGATTTATCTTAATTTGGGCATAAATGTCATGCTGATTGTTTTGACCTTACTCACCCTATAATTGGGTCAATCTTAAACACCCAGCTCTGCTTACACCCCATAATCTTTGTCCATTGCCTTTGCTTTTCCTGATCTGTGTATCTTGACCAGAGACTGCAAATATCCTGTATTATGTGGTGCTGTGAGCAAATATCTCCTAGAGATTTGAACATGACCACCAAAGTCTCTCTCACTTGTGATCTGATCTGAGCTAGTACTTCAAATTCGCTATGTCGGACTGGTGTTCCATTTACTGTGAATTCAACAAGTACATGAACTTTGTGGTTGTGCACTGAGCTGCCTTACCACTAGCCATTGTTTCTTTGTGACAGAGCCATTTAGAAGAGAGGATCTGTTTTTTCGTTTGGAGTGTACTTTTCTTTACCCAAAATACAAGTACAGGGTTGCCCATTTTTAGTGTCAAAGAGATGCTGAAAGGCTGGGAAGCAAGGGTGGTTGAGTGCCCTGTACCAAAGACTAATACAACCTGCCTGTCAAAACACGCCAAGCTCTTGAGCTGATCCCACTAAAATCAGTGTTTAAATTTCCATTGGCTAAGGCGGGAAGACAATTGGGTCTGTGTAGGAAAGAGTTACTTTCAAACCAAGTGCACAAGAGGGTTTAGCTATTGAGCATTTTATGGTCTTTGTGAGATCAAACAAAGCCATGATATTTGGCAGGAATGAGCATGTCTAAACTGATACCTTTTTTTTCCCCCTCCTTTCCCAGCTTTCCCACTCCTTTGACACTTGGGGGAAAAGGCAGCATTGACACGTTTCTTTTTCTTTTTTTTCCAGATACAGAAGAGTAAAAAAAAAATATATTAAAAAAGAGACTGCAAATTTTTCATCATTTTAGCTGAGCTTCTTCATTCCTCTCCTCCTCCTCCTTCCGCAAAGACCAGTTTCTGGGGAAGGCGTTACACAGCTTTCAAAACAATCCTCCTCCCACTGGCTACTTCACAGTTAATGACTCTGGGGTTTGGGTGTGTGTGTTCACTTTTTTCCCAGTGTGTGTGTAGTTTCTTTTTTAAAATTCTCTGGGGGTTTTTTGTTAACAAAATTCCACTTTCTGGACAGGCAAAGCAAATAAATGAGGATTCTCCTCAGAAGCCATTGCTTCCCTAGGCTAAAGCCCTAGCTTGTGAAAGACACGCTAGGGTGGTGAAACAGAAAATTGGAATGTGTGGAAAGGGGCTTCAAATTACTCTGCTTTTGTACTATTGTTTCCATCTGCTAGGCAGAGAATTTGATACCAGTTTTAGCATCAATTCACAGGATTTTGTTTATGAAGGTGGTGAACTGTTAAATTCATAAACTTCTCACTAGGACTTAGTACTGTTACACAGCTTTTCCAGCACTCTATGATGATGGATTTTTTTATTTATCCTGTGGGCAAATTCATTTAATCTTCGATTTATTTTGTGTACTTTCCTTATTTTGTTTTAGTAGTGACTCACAAATAGAGTGTTTGCTCAGGGCTGTTGCCCACTAAAACTCTGAGGAATGTACTCTTTGTTTTGTCTTCCATAACTAGTCATTACAATTAATGATCTGTTTCTCACATCTGTTTCTTAGATACCTGTAACCACTGTTTACGTGACCTAGAAGTACTGAGAGAAGGCAGGCATTAGGAAGTCAGATGGATCAATTCCTCCTTTCATCTTAGTGTGACATTTCTTTAATCAATGATTGAATGGATGGGTCAAAGGAAAAGAAAAATATAGTTGGAAAAGGATATACCACTGGAGTGAAGTAGGCCCATAAACTTTAAAGGTGACATGTTCAAAACTAACTCAGGCCCTGATTCAGGAAAGTGTTGCTGTTCATGAAAGCATTAAACATGTGCTTAAATGCTGTCCTGGATTAGGGCCCCAAGATGGATCCAGTTCAATATAACTTGATTTCACCTGTCCATGTGAAATTCAACATACAAACATACACATATAGAGTTGGTTTTTCATTGTTTTAGTCAGTGTATAGTTTTGCCCTGTTCACATGCATATTTTACTATGAGTTAGACTCCTTTCATGCTACTTTAGAGAATGTGGAAAACACTGGCCTCAGGAGGAAAATAAACCCATCTGTATTCCATTTCCATGTTCAAAGCACAAAACTTTGTTCTACCACCAGCCTATATTAGATAAAAGACCCACAGCTCCTGTTCAAAATGCATATGAACAGGGATGAGCATGTTTAAGATGGCAGTAGGAAATATTGCCATACCTGTATTGGCCTCACCTGCCACTAGCAGCAGTGGGGCTAATCCATGTTCAGATTTTGAACATGAACATCCCATAGCTCAGGAATGTTTGTATCCAGGATTTTGGTTCAACCCACTCCGCAAAATTCAGATTCCCATCTGAGTTTTTACTTCAGACACCAACCTTTGAGTTTGTTCAGATATAGGGGTTTAGTTGGGGTCCATCTCATGCTTAGTAAAATATTTTCCCTTGGGAGAAATATAAAAGTAACTGCTGTTAGCATACAGTATATTGTAAATTCTCCAGCTGTCTTCTCTATATTGGTTCCCTTAAAGAAAGTAAAGGAACACACAATATTCTAATTCCTTAGAACTGCTTCTGTAACTGCTCCACACCCAGAACCCCCATCAGCTTCAATGGAAGTTCCACACACATAGGACCTGTAGAATTTGGCCCGTAGGCCCAGATACACAAAGGTACTAAAGCTCCTAACTTTCATTAAAATCAGTGGACGTTAGCAGCCGAAATACCTTTTGTGGATCGGTGTCTTGGTCTTTATTGGGACATTGACAAGATATAAATAATACTGCATTGCTGACCCAGTCCTTACTCCCACTGGGGTTTAACTTGAATACGGTCTGAGCCAGCACATATTTTAAAAAAAAGTTATCCCTACCTAGTTTACAGTGACTAGAAATTCTTTAGACTATTAAAACTGAAATAATTTTGAAAATAAAATTGATCTTCAGCTCTTTGTGTTTTTGACAACACACTCTGTTTGGACAATGAAACAAAACTACGGTCAGCCATTTCTTGGTTCTCACGCAAGAGCACTTTAGCGCAACTTCAGGCTGGAGGTTTAATGGTGAGAGTGACAAACTACCCAGGGAAGTGATGGATTCTCCATTTCTTGAGGTTTTGAGATGAAAACTGGATGCCTTTCTGAAAGCTATGCTTTAGTCATACACCAGTTATTGGGCTCAATGTACAGATAACTGGGTGAAACCAAATGGCCTGTGATAAACAGGAGGTCAGAACAGATGTTCTAATGGTCCCTTCTGGCCTTATAATTCTACTAATATAGAGCAGCAGTATGTTAACATTTAAAAATATTTTTGACATTTTAAAAAAGTCATTAAATCACTTCTAGACGACTCCAGGGCCTTTTGTAAAAAACAAAAAACCCTGAACTGTAGATGTTGAAAGACTGCGAAGAGTGGTGTAGATGGAAGAATCTACCCCTGTGGTTCTCTTTGCAGGTTCAGGTCCTAAACCACTACAGGAACTCCTCACTTAAAGTCGTCCCAGTTGACGTTGTTACATTGCTGATCAATTAGGGAACATGCTCATTTAAAGTTGTGCAATGCTCCCTTCTAACATCTTTTGGCAGCTGCCAGCTTTGTTCACTGCTTGCAGGAAGAGCAACCCGTTGCAGCTAGCTGGTGGGTGGCTGGAACCTGGGTGGACCGGCAGCTCCCCGCTCCCCTAAGTTCCCTGTGCAGCAGCTGCTCAGCAGGCTACCAATTGCCAGCAGTTCAGCTGTCCCTCCCACCACTGCTGTCTGCTGCTCCTGCCCTCTGCCTTCGAGCTGCTGCCCGAGACTCCTGCTTGCTGGGGGCGGGGGAGAAGAGGGGGGCTAATGTCAGGGTGTCCCCCTCCCCGCTGCTCCTGCATCCCACTTTCCCCATCTTCTATAGAGCAGGGGGGGACACAGACAGAGGGAGCTGCAGTCAGATCTCGGCTTGCTGATCTAATTAACAAGGCAGTGTACTTCTGACCCCATTCTTCATACTTAAAGGGGAAATGTGTATCTCTGACTCTCAAACACACATGCACACAGGGTGTGTCTCCTTCTGCCCTCCCTCCTTTCCTGCTGCCTTGTAGAGTGAGAGTTAACCCTTGAGTTAATTGGGCTCAGCCAATTGCTAGTTCATCATTTAGCAGTAAGGCATTCCCTGGGAAATATCCCACCCTCTGACTCCTCCACCTCAACCAAGCTTCACAATCATCATCACTGTGTACCAGTATTAAATTGTTTGTTTAAAACTTATAGCTAGTGTGTGTGTATATATATGCATAGGTATGTGTATAAATGTGTGTGTATATATATAAAAATAGTCTTTTGTCTGGTGAAAAAAATTTCCCTGGAACCTAACCCCCTCATTTGCATGATTTCTTATGGGGAAATTGGATTCGCTTGACATTGTTTCGCTTAAAGTCGCATTTTTCAGGAACATAACGACAACGTTAAGTGAGGCGTTCCTGTACACTTGATGGTATCTCTCAAATTAACCATCTCCCTGAAGTGCTTAATAGTGTTGTACTAGCACTTTGAGAACCAAGAAATGATGTCTCTAAACATCTCCCAGGGGAACTAGAGAGCCGTTACGGTGTGCTTATATAACAAATTTGCAGAACTGTCTCCTATTCTGTTTCACAAAAGTTGTCTGTGAGTGCATGAAACTGAATGAATGGCTCTTTACACAATTCAGTTCAATTAAATACATGTCCTCAGTGGGTAAAACATGATGATAAATATCTGTTCTTAATTCGTTATCTTCCATTCAGCTTCTCCCTTTGTGTGAGGGAAACAAAGCTGTAGATGCCTTATTTCTGCTTGTCTGTTAAAAGAGACAAAGACGAAGCTACAAATATTGAAAATACAAGGCCCGTGCTGCAGGCCTGAGTCACTTCTGTGGGAGTCACATGCATGTAAGCACAACCATGGGGGATGGATGGGGAGGTTACGGCTTGAGACCTGGATTTGGAAGTCAACCTGTGCACTAAAATGACCCACTTCAACCTTTCAGATGAGAGTGCTGGTCAGATCTCTCACAGAGTACCACCTTGCTGGATGACCAGACCAAAAACTGTCTCTGAATCTGTGAAAGCAAATCTAGGCAGCTTACATCCGATAAGTAGGGAGAGATTTCCTTGGGGGCCCCTGCTAGCTTGTCCATATGTAGACTTTTCGAAGGGACTGGGTCTTCAGCAAACCGGCGTAACTCGGTCCACATAATTACATGCTGCGTGCGCTTCTGCCTACCAAAGGCCCGAGCTGCCCCTTGAGGAACGTCAGCAGATTTTATTTGCAAGTCACAATTTACTTACTTTTTTTTTTTAAAGTGTAAATGTTCCCAATTCTGTTCTCGAGCCATGATTTAGTTGATGAGGAAACTGGACCTGTCTCTGACAATGTGCACAGGTAATTCGGAGTAGGCAGGGTCAGCTGTCAAAACAAACAATTTTGGTGCAGCATTTAAAAGCACATGGTCGAATGCTTATATCCACTACTTGACCAGCTTTAAACATGAACTGCACAGCTTTTCATTAAGGACGTGAGCTCCGGTTTTTCTGCTTTTTCCTTATAAATAATGCCATTTGGTGTTAATGATGTTATCCACAGTCGCAAGAGAAACCGAGATGCCTGGCTCCGGGGCTTGGTGCGTAAAAACTCTTGCAATTTCAGATTTTAAAATATTTTAGACTAGTCACAATTTCAACACTGTCTCTTTAAATAAAGAGGCATCAGTTTACGTTTACGTTTAGGTGCTAGTGCTGTTCTGTCCTGTAGCAGGGGAAACCCAAGACGTTATTTTTAATTGTTCTGTTTTCAATACCCATTGATTTGTAGCTGGGAGTGTATTTTCAAAAGGGTCTCAGTGCAGCCTCTTTTGTGCTTGTGAGGAAAAAAAAACTGACATGCAATTTTTGAAAAAGGCCACCTGAACATACATACACTAGAATTTACACATGCAAAGCTTGTTTGTGCTCAACTTGTGTGCAAATGAGGTTTGGAATGGGTAGGTTTTATTATTTGTGCGTACAGCTGATCATGGGCAAATTCTGTATGAAGAAAGTTGCATGAAAATCATTTGCAAAGAGTTTAAATTTTAGCTCATGGAGTGTACACGCAAATTCTACAACTGATTTCAGATCTGCTTTTTAATTAAAAAAAAAAATCGGTATACCTTTAAACATTGATAGAAACTGAATGAGAGTTCCTTCCCGGCTAAGGGCCATAGCCTCAACTGGGGAAAATCAGTGCATCTTCATGGAGTTTCCCTAAATATCTAATTATTTGGCCCTGTTCTCATCACACTTGCATGAGTTTCATACTGGTGTAACTCCTACGACCTCAGTGGTGTTTCTCCTGATTATCACCAATGTCTGATCAACAGGAGTGTCAGGTCCATTTATTTATTTTATTTTTATCCACCACTTCATCATCAAATAAGCAAACACAAAACAATAGCCCTCTATTTTCCATCTGCATACCCAATACCAGTCTTCAGCTGTGCATGTGAGATTTTTGAATAATGAAGCGTGGGAGAGGGGGCCCAAATGAGAGAACTTGATAGGAAAAGCATACTTTACTTTCAGACTTCTAAGGCTCCAATCCTGCTCCCAGTGAAGTCAATGATACTTTGTCCATTTACTTCAATTAATATTCCCCACCATGGGCTCAGATCAAGTGCAGTGTCAATTTAATATCTGAAACATCTTCTCTCAGGGGATGATTATCCTGCTCTTGCAGGTAGGGGGGGTTTGGTGATTAGGTCTTTTCCATCTCTGATCACTGTGGTCCAAGCTATAAGCAAATCATTTGATCACGTTATTTGCCATTAAAACAGCAAAGCAGGCACTTTTGTTTCTGGTTTCTCAGATTTTTTACTCCTCCTTCCCTGCATGTTGTTTTTTTCTTTTTCTCACAGCAAATATAGTGTGAGATTTCTCACTGGCAACAAAGCAGAACTGTGACTCTTCATCCTCTGTCTCACATACAAGTACACAAACACATGACAGTACACACGTACAGGCTCCACAATACACTGTTGGCACTTTGTATTCCTTTTATTTCATTAGCGTGCGTATATAAGGCCTGTTGTGTACTCATCTTTGCCCGGTTCTAGAAGCCATCCTGTGGTAGGAGGATGTGTATATATAATCTCATCATCTTTGCTGGGTGATTGTAGGAGTGCATATATAAAACAATCAATTATGGCCATAGGTGTTGGGCAGTGATAAATCCTAGTGGCAGAGTGACCATTTTCCTTTTCTTCTGGCTTGGATGATATTTTTATACAATTTTATATACACTTTTTTTAAATATTTGCTATTTTTATTTGTAGGGTTCTGATTGGGTTTTACCAGAACTTCTGGTCGTCTGCAGGCCCAGATTCTCTCATTAAGATTTCTCGCTCTTCCCTTTTCCCCCTCCGTAGACAAAAGCCATTGCATTTGCAACATCAGCTTAGAGCAACAAAAAAAAATAAAACAACGCATTGGGCCCAAACATGTCAGCGGTTGCACTGAAACTGATGGCAGTTGCGCACAAGCTCTGTTCAGTTCCACTAGCATCCCCATTGGGAACTGGCATTAAAGTGTAAATGAGAACATATATACAGCATGCTAAATGCCGGGTGATTCAATCTGAAGCCCCCATATATAATGGTAGTGGTGCCCTCCTTCAGTGTGGTGGGCATTGCTTGCTCCACAATGGATTTAAATAATAAGGAAAAAATCAGTCTTTCTTTCTATGATGCTACTTGTGAAGCAGCTTAGATCAGTAGGAAGTTACAGCAGACGCACAAAGTAGTACACTGACTACCTTCTGCAGGAAGGAAGTCTGTAAGTTACCAGTTTACATGTAAGGCTATATTTCATTGCTCTCACATTACATTTGTAGCAATGGGTCCTGATGAATCTAGAGAACGTTCAATCTGTTTTTTTTTGGGGGGGGGAATGTGGAAATTAACCAAAATGCAAGGATTCATTTCATAATCTTTTCTCAGCTGACGTTGTGCAGGGAGTCCTATATATAAAGCTGAACATACACTTTAGACTATCTTTATATTAGCAGAAATTATAATGGAGATGTCTTGTTGAACGGAAGTAATATAAGTAGTATACACCTGTAATCCAGAGCCTTTTTCAGGCAGGCAGGAGTCAGGTTGCTATATGTGTTTTGCATCAAGCAATTAGAAAACAAATCAAAATCCATTTTAAAGCAACAGTTAAACACAAGTTTGTTGGAGAAAAACCTCTTTGCTTTGTTCAGACTTTACAATAAATATTGTTTTAAATTCTTCTCAGCAGAGTTGAGAACACTTACCATTACATGGGCACAATTCCTTTCAGTTTTGCATTTTTTGTTAAGCTCCCTATTTGAAAGAAGAGGCTTGTAGTCTCTAAATGTATAAAACACTTTTCCAGCATTCCAGTTTTTCTGTAAATGAGTACATGTATGTCCATCCTATTACCAAATAAAGTCAATGAGGTCTCCACTTCATTTGAATTTGAATGGGGGAAGGGTTGGTTTGTTCAGTCACTTTTTATATCTGCCGCACACATGGAGCTCTGCACTGTCTCTTTGCAGAATAACAAAACTCAACACTGGTGTTCTACTTTTCATGTTGAAAGCACTATCTGGACATTAATTATTCATCAGAACCCCTATGAAAAAGATGGGTAGGTGGTACAGGCCCCATTTTACAGCTAGGGAAACAGACAGAATGTAGAGGTAATTTGCCCAAGGCCGCATACGTGAGTTGGTGTTGGATTTGGGATTAGAATTTAGGACTTCTTGACAGCTAAACCCGTCCCATTCCACCAGGCAACACTGTCAGAAGTGTGTGTGTGTGTGGGGGGGGGGGTGTCTTTCTCTGCATTTAAACAATATTTTGTGTCTAAAGGTCAGAACTATATATTTGTATGTGCATGTATTTAGTGTGAGTTTATCTATTTTATATATACTATGTGAGAGATGGGCCTGAACTCTGGATTATTACACATTTTTGGGACATTTGGATCATATTCTAGAGCCAGATTTTTATGACGGGGCTTAAACCAAAAAGCAGGCTTAGGGGAAATCCAGATTTAGATCCCAGGTTTCCAAACACACCTACCTGCCAGTTTGTCTCTACTCATGTCTGTCTTCCAATAACAAAACCTTTTGTTTCAAATAACAATTCTGTTCACCTGAGTGACATCCAAATGCCGTCTTCATCCTCGATTATATGTAGGGTTGCCAGGTGTCTGGTTTTTTACTGGAATGCCTGGTCGAAAAGGGACCCTGGTGGCTCCAGTCAGCACTGCTGGTTGGGGTCGCTAAAAGGCAAGTCAGCAGCGCAGCGGGGCTAAGGCAGGCTCCCTGCCTGCTCTGGCTCCTAGGCGCAGGGGCGGCCACGTGGAGTTTGCGCGCTGTCCCCACCCTCCCTCCTAAACCCCTCCTGAACCCCTCATTTCTGGCACCACCCCAGAGCACGCACCCTGAGCCGAGCTCTCACTGCATCCCAACCCCTTGCCCCAACCCAGTGAAAGTGAGTGAGGGTGGGGAGCATAAGTGACAGAAGGAGGGGGGATGGAGTGAGTGGGGGTGGGGCCTTGGAGAAGGAGCAAGCAGGGCAGCGGGTGGGGCAAGTATGTTCGGTTTTGTGCGATTAGACAGTTGGCAACCCTAGTTACACACGCCTTATGTTTAAATGGGAATGTAAATGAATAGATTTCACAATAATTCACTCCCCTCTCTGCAAGCAGATAAATCCCTTGTTCATGAGGTTTATTGAAGATTAAGGGGAAACTTTTGTGAGATCCCCTTGTTACAATGTTAGAGCACATCATAGCATTACATATGCACATTTTGTTTATTTAAGTTTGAACACATAAAACACCTATTCCAAGGGTTTAATCTGTTTTGACAGATTATTTAAATTACAGTCTCTAAAGAAACAGCACAGCAGAACCCACCAAAATGTCACACCCCCACATAATGACCGGCTACTCTCAAAAGCCTGCTTAAAGAGAGAATTTTGAAATATATCTTGAAAGTCCTCAAAATCAGGCTCTTTCAGACCAATGGGGTGTGAATGCCAAAGTCAAGGGGCTCTCACAGAGAAAGCACTGCGAGTAGTTCACTGTCTACGAAAGCAATCAAGCTCAGCTGTGTCCATTGACCACAGTTGCCTCAATGCTGTACTGGGAAAGAAGCAATCGCTCAGACAGGCAGGCCCCAAGCCCTTTAAAGCTTTTTAGCTTAAAACCAACCCTTTTCACTCCACCTGGAAATCCAGTGCCAATCTCCGTGCACTGGACTCCTCTGTTCATATCGTGCTTACACATCCATAAACTCCAGCTATGAATACAACTACATTTACTCACCGTGGGCCAGGTTCTGATACCCTTACTGCTGTTAAATGTTATCCACATGTACTCACCAGGACTATTTGTGACACGAGTAAGGGGCAGAGGCTTGCTCTGAGAATGTGGCTACCTTTTTTTTTCTTTCTTTTAGTCCCCTTTCTAAAGATCTTGTCAGCCTTTCTCTTTTTAATACAATGAGACTTGTGATCATCAGTGCTGGAGAGAGACTTCCGCCATTTCTCCTTAATGGAGGATATACAGTTCATGACTGTCCACTAAGAGGTTGTGGGGCTTTTCTTTTCTTATTTTTAATAAGGTCAACATGTCTCTCAAGCACATGGTCATTTTTATTGATTTTCATGAGGGCACAATAGGTATCAATTGATCTTGTTAAATTCTGGTTGTCTGTTGCTTTTATCAGACTCTCAGCACTTTGCCTAAACTCCTTCAGGTAGAGAGGAAGCCAGCCCACAAGTTTCAGTACCTATTGTCGTCCAGGCCTTTGGCTGACCCATTATAGAGGCCAGCTGTGAAGTTCAGATCCAAATACAAAGTTTCCGGGTGTTTTGGGGGCTGATCTCCACTTGCAATATTTTAGATTCCCTTCTTTGGAATAAATGTATAATGGAATGACTATTAAAAAACAGGTCAAAAATACGGAGGAGGATGCCATCAACAAAAATCATTTATCTCCCCCTCCTCCCCCCCCCCCCATGTCCTGCCAAAAAGGTTGAACAGAAGCACGTGAAGAGGTGTTCGCTGTTGGCTCCTCTAAGATCAAAAGAGCCAAAGAAGGCTGCTCAAACAAAGGAAAGTAGCCTGGTTTTGTAAGGAAGTTAGCTCCCCCCACATTACTAAAGCTGCCAAGGACCAGCTGAGAAGACATGACAGAAAGAAGCTGACAGTATCGAGTGGAGGTGGTAGTATAAAAAGCATTTGCGCAAAGGCAGGCCTGCAGCTCGCTCATCGCTTCTGTGACAATTCTTTCTTTTTAAAGGTTCAAAGCGACATTCAAATGAGGCACCAGGCACAGGTTCCATGACAAGCCGCCTTACGTTGCCAGGTCAGTAGGTACCTCCATGCCCAAATGTGTTTGTATCATGCATAGCCACACAAATAGGTAATCAGGAGGGTTTTTGTCTTTTCAAATGGTAATTCCTCCAAGAATTAACTGTGACCCTAGTGGGTAGGACTTAACTCAAAAATTCACTTCTGTCCTGAGATTTCGATTGAATGGACCATGTGTGAACTTAAAAAAATAGTTTATGTTTTGTGGATTGCTTTGCACAAATTATTTTAGTCTGCTGAATGTGGTAAGAAAAACGGGCTTCGTTCTTGTCACCCACATAGAGGAGTAGAAGAGAAGTCATACATTTGTTCGGTGAATCACAGGGCAGCTGTTTTTCAGTTCTCTCTCCCCCCAAGTCCCTGCTGTCTTTGATATGTTCAAGATACCATCCTCCACAGGCCCTTTATCTCTGTGTCTCACAATTTCACACAGAAGGAAGGAGGGCAATAAGGGAAAACAATATGAAATGGTGACTCAGAATGACTCAGCATGGTTGGGGTAGTAAGGACATACACCTTTGGACGATATTGGATGAGTGCACAGGTAAATTCATATTGAATCACCTGGAGCGTGGCTCCAAAAAAAAAAAAAAAAAAAAAGAGAGGCCAAGGAAAGCCGTTCACGTCTGATTTGGAAAGGCATTGAAGAATTAGTGATGCTGTTCATTTTTTGAGGCCTACCTGGGGTGGAAATGGAGGTATTCAAGGTACAATACAGCTCTGCATATGGACATCAATATGCAATAGTACATCACTGTGTGACTGACATCTTCATGCTGGCCGTGGCATGACATAATTTCACCTGTTAAAATAGCAGCCCAGTCAGATGACTTTTCTTCGAGGTACCACCCAGTGTAAGCTGTACAGATCACTGTACCTCAGTAACACGATGGAGAGAGACTGGAAAATGTTAATTTTCTCAGATGAAGCAGCACACGCTTTGAAGCCCCATGCGCAACTGTGACCTCTAACAAATATGGACCATCACTGAAAGTAAAACATAAGAAACTGGTCACACCACTCCTCTGAAGACCTTTGTCACGTACGTTGCCTGAAGTGATTCCTGAATAGAAGGTACGGTACAGTAGACACCATACAATCATTGTCTTAATGTATTGAATGCCTCATTATTGGCTGAAGTAGTTAATAGGCATTGTAGCATTAGCTGTAGATTTTGCCTGCTCCCATTTCTTTAACACCCGTGCACAGGTTGCGATTCTTTTTTGAAAAATGTGTGTACATTTATATTGACATTGTTATATGTATGCTCCTCTTTCAGGTGACTTTGGATAGGACTGCCTTGAAGATTACTATCATCATAAAAACCGACTAGCCCCAAAATTTGGAGACTTTTTTTGGAAAGGCATGTCATTTAATTAATTAATTAATTAATTTTTTTAAAAGGGTGGTTAATGTATAAGTTAAACTTTTATGGACAGCAGAGAAGGAATTTGGTCCTAGATTGCTTGTTGTTTGCACTGTTGCACCATTCCCCTGATGATACACTTGTTTTAACAAGCAGTGTTTACAGACTGATTTTCAGCCATGTTGTCCATGACTTTTGTTGCTGTAATCAGCTAGTGAGCACTTGCACATAATAGGTATTGCCTGCCTACTTGCATATAATATTTGCTCTCTAAATGTAGGTAACTAAAGTAGTTAAAAAGAGGAGGGAGCACGGTCCACAGAATCAGGCTCTGGAGAGCGTTACACAAGATATAAATTCTGTTTCCTTCTCTGCTATCAATTCTCTGGGTGACCTCAGGCAAGTCACTTCACCACTCTGTGCCTCAGTTTCCCCCTCTGTACAATGGGGGATAATGCTTACTCAAAGACAATTGGAGATAATAACGCTTACTCGAGGTCAATTGCTTTGAGAGCTATGAAAAGAGCTATTTTAAACAGAAGTGGTAGAATTCAAATACATAAATACTTGAGGGAATATGTTAATATACTTCTACTATAGCACATACTGCTGTATTTGTGACTTATACTCAGGGGTGAAAATAAAATTGAAAACTTACCAGTACAGGGGCCGGCTCCAGCCACCCCAGAAGGGGCGGGGCCTCTGGCAGAAGGGGTGGGACTGGAGGTCAGCATCCCCAGCCAGCCCTTCCACTCTGCCTGGCCCATGCCGCCCGGAGCTTCAGCAGCGATTTAAAGGGCCCGGGGCTCCAGCTGCTGCTATAGCAGCAGCGGCCGGAGCCTTGGGCCCTTTTAAATTGCTGGCCCCAGGGCAGCTGCTCCTTCCCTCCCCTCCCCCCACCCGCTGTCGGCAGCCTGAGGTCCTTAAAGTAAGGCGGTAGGGGCCAGTACCGGCAGCCACATTTTACCAGTATGCCGTACCGGCTCATACTGCCTTACTTTCACCCCTGCTTATACTGTTGATACATAAAGGTAGTATACATAGCAGCAAAAATGTGCGTATTGCAGCAGCTGTCCATCCCCCTGTGCACCCCCCTTACCCCCCACACCCGCAGTGCTAATGGAGCAGATTTTCAGGCTGTTACTTTGAGTGTACTGCCTAATTAACATTTCCATTGTTTTCACTATGGTTAGGTCACCTGACTTGAACACCAGCAATCCTGAACATCCCCCTTTAGGAGTGAGGGCAGCAATGGCTCTATCTATGTATCTTGCAGCAGGAGAACACGTCAGACTGTCTTACTGTAGTTTAGCTGATCCATACACTGTAAACCTGGTGCCTATTCAGTCTTTGCTCTGTCACGTTGTGTATTGATAATCTCATAATGGATTGTACAAAGAAGCCTTCTGAGTGGCACTTAAATAACTGCCTGTGTTTTCTCTCTCTTTATTAAAGCTTTCCCACATCAGTGTATGTTTTGGCATTGACTTAATAGATTTTCTGAATGTGCATGTATAATAATGTACCGTTGTACACTCCATTGTGGAGTTCACATAGAAATGTTTATAGTTTTGTACAGGGCATGAATCAGTTATTCATACCCACAAACTTGTGATATATTGGTGGGAAAAGTTAAGTGTAATATTTATGTAGCCCTGTGGGGCATATAGCTTTGTGACAATTCTGATTTGCTATTTATGTACTGCACCATTAAGTTTCAAGGCATCTGCTCTTTGTTGGAGGCAGCTGTGCTCCATGAAGAAGCAGGAGGGGACACCCCTATTTCCACATACATGCATCGTGTTCTCTGCTGGAGAACTTTAGTTTTGTTGTTTGTTTTATTTAATCAGGAGAACTCCTCACTTTCTCTGAGCTTTGTCATTGTACAATTCTCACAGTCACCACTTTTCTTTTCTTTTCCATACACAAAGAGCAACTATCCACTTTCATTTCAAACGATTTTATTGCAGATTAAGGGAAAACAGCAAAGCAAGAAAGAACGAATGTAAAGTCTCCATGAGAGAGCACAGTATATGCATCTCCTCTGTGGCAGGACGCATGTGAATTAAATTTGAAGGGTGTGTTTGTCAGTAATGCTCAGAGCTGACCTCTTTCTGACAAATCTTTCATTGACTTCAGTAGGAGTAGAGTGTCACGAATGCTGACTGCTTTTCAAAATCCCACACACCATGTCAGCTGATTTCAGCAAAGAGAAGACTCAGAAATTTAAAGGTGGTAGTTCTCAGAAACTAAAACCTTAAATTACAAAGCTATGTATACTGCAGCACCTCTCACTTGGAAGGATGCCGAAGTTCCTTACAGATTCTATTCCCAGCATTCTGCAGGTGTACAGCACATTGTATGCAAATCTATACTAACAAAGTTATGGGTGAATTTTGAACAGTCTGGATAGTCAGTCCAGATAAACACTCTGGATTACTAGCCAAAACTAATTGGATCTATCTGCCCCACTTTGGGTCTTACAAAAATGGCCTTTCTTGCTAGATTTCCCGTATTTCCTGCTTCTAGCCATGCTGTTTTTATGCTACTTCCAGTCTTTCTTGTGGAATGATTGGATTTATGCCTTTGGTCTGAGCCAGAACCAGAAATGCAAAGGTGAGTGAAAATGAAAAATAACTTACAAATAAAGAAGTTAACTGGATCCTTTGAACTTTTGGGCAAAGGTTTGGGTCAGTTGTCCAGCAACAAAAGAGACACCAAAATAAAAAAGGTGGCTTTATTATCATTCCTTATTAAGTGCCAGAAATCTACTCTGGGCTGGATAAGATCCAGCATGAAGACAGTCTGTTCTGAAGACCTTACCATCTAAAAGATAAAATAGAGAGGACAAGATACGCTCTTTACTGGCCTATATAGAAAAGTTTCTATTCACTTGAAGAAATCCACAGACTCCCTTAGACATTACATACAGTCTACTGAAAAACAATGGGAAGCTGTAGTTAGTTGTGTTTTTTCCTAAGCATCTGTCATGGGGTCACTCGCCACACTGGCACCTGCTGTTGGACGTTTTGGGAATTAGTCCCAGTAGGCATGCCCTCAGATGGTGGTGGCTCTCCTGTCCTCATCTCCACCTGCAGACCCATTAAGGCTCCTTTCTCTCGGCATCTGCTTCGTAGTATAGCCATGTCACCATCCAGTTTCTCCCCCTTCCAGGAGACTCCTCCAATAAGAGTCCAGCCACCCCTCACAGCGGCTTAGCAGTCCACAGCTGGGCTGCACCTTCAGCGGTTAGGGGCGGGGCGGGGTGGGGGGAGAGAGGAGGGAAGGTCCACCCACTACTCCCGGCCCAGGAACCCTGCAAACAGAAGCTTCCTGCTGCCTCTTCCTTCCAGCTGACTGTCTCTATTCCTGGGCCATTTCCCTGCAGCCTCAGTTCCTTCTACTCCTGCCTCCAGCTCCTTTGTCCTCTTCCCAGGGCCTCAAGCCTGTGAGTCCTGGCAGCCCGTCAGGAGCTCTCCCTAGCTCCCCCAGTCCCTGCTAGCACCTGCCCTTCCCCAGGTGCTGGTCTCTCTGTAGCCCTCTTGGAAGCCAGTCTTCTCCCTCGGGTTCCCTGCAACAAACCAACTTGCTCTGGTCTTCAGCTTCCTTTTATATGGGCCGGCTGGGCCTTGATTGGCTGGTCCAGCTGCCGCCCTAATTGACTGTTTCCCCTGCAGCCACTCCTTTGGCTGCCTGCTGCCCAGCTTTGCTAGGCTGGCTTTAACCTTCTTGGGGGCAGGCGCCCCGTCACAGCAACTGTGTGCCCACATCTGTTCTATGCACAGAGAATGATATTGTTCATGCCCTAGGGAGTTTACAATTTAAATAGCCAGGAAGCAGAAGTCCACTGGTAGAACCCAAAGGTTGTATTTTCACTTCTATTGTTGTGACTTAGTTTGTGAGCTTCCCAGGAGAGGTCAACAATATCTAACCTTGCATACAGTGCTGTATATTGCAGCAGCATAATAATGGTAATAATTAGGTGTCTATTATTTGAGTACAACATCCCTTTGTCAAAGGGACATTTCTTCTGCTTCATGGCTAGAACTACTGGCATTTTAAGGTTGACTCTTTCCCCCTCCTCCCTACAATCCTTCCCAAACAAACTTTCACATATTTCATATCTTCTCCAGGACTGTAGATTTTAAAAAGATCTTCGTTAGGATAGAGGCAAAACCTAGGCAGAAGAAAAATCATTGTTAATTGACTCTAATGAATTCATGTTGCTATAGAGATGGAGAAAACTCTTTTAAGCATTTGATGTATTACAGAACTCACCTTCAGGGTAAAGGTAGGAGCGCAGGTTGGTGATTATTCTGTGTAACTTTGCTAGTGGGAAGAATGACTTGTCAATGTTATTTTTTCCCCTCAGTTTTCCTGCACCGAAGAGGAAATGAAGTTTTATGCTTTGGGGTTTTTTGATTTTATAGCTTACCTATAACTTTTGATTCTCAGGCCCAGATTTTTAAAGGTATTTAGGCTTAGGTCTTTTCAAAAAGAAACATACGTTCCTAGATCAGTTGAGCATTGCATCCACTAAATAATTGTTAAAATCTGGGCCTTCGTCCCATAGATTGTAAGAACCTTAGAAATGGATGGCAGGATAGATAGACACACAAGGGAAAGAAAGAGATACGGTTAATAAATTACCAGTTGTATTTCTTGGGTTCATTGCTGTTATACATTTTCCGAGGCTTGGAAACAAAAATATATTTTCCAACCAGTTTTGCCAATTTCCACTTTACAAATAGTGGGCCAAATTGTGGCTACTTTTCTGAGAAGAGGAGAAGACTCAAGGACCATTCCCTGGAAGCTGCTCTGTTCAGCTGGCAGCCAAAACCCCTCTGTTGAATGCAGAAAGACGGTGATAGCTAGTAGCACCCAACACCTCAAATTGTGTGTTTTGGGGTACGGCCAGGGGTGCACATATTGGTCCGGGGGGGGGGTGCATGTGTGATATCCACCCTCGTGGCTGATGCACCAGTGGTTGAACTGGTGACCTCCAGAGCTGAAAGCCTCTCTCACCACAGCATGAGCTAAAGAGCCAAGCTCTCAAACTGATAGCACATGACTGAGCATAGAGAGCAATGTAACACATTAGCCAGTGAGCTGTATACAGGAATCTCATACCTAGCAACTGAGGCCCACAGCAGTTTGAATCCTGGATGAACTGGTGACCCCAGCGCAGTCCTCATGCTGTTTTGGGAGGTGCTGTTTTTCTCTTTCCCTCATGTGAGTTTTTCTACTGAAGGGTTTTGTACAAACACATAGATGTTTTTAAAACTACTTGGAGACTAATTCCTCTCCCCTCCCCCAGCATGGGACATTTCTTGAGCGTTTCAATATTCTTAATGAATGAACAATCTTGATTCTCCTCCTCCACTATCCTTGAGATGCTGCTCTAATTACTGTGTGAGATCCGTTCAGTGGCAAAGGAAGAGAAAGTAAGAGAAAAGCTGCTGAACGCTCTCACTTCATTTAACAGCTAAATACCAGCTTAGAAAATGACGGCATCTGTAACTTTCCCAAGTAGTCATCCATGAAAATGGACTAATGAAGGCTTATACTTATGGAACATAGTCTGTGTTTAGTTCATTTTATGTACCTTTGAAATTATATAACCTTATACTGCTCACAGAAGGTGAGATTCTTGCATCCTTCATAAAGCCCAGTTACTAGAGCTCTGTTTGCCTATTCTGCATAGCAGTTGAAGATGAAAGTTATCACATAAACATGGGGGCTGGCTGAAGAGCTTCTCCTTCATTGCGGGATTCCTGGATGCTGGAAGTGTATGTGCCATGGATGGCTCACTCAGGGATGGCATCGCCAGGGAGAAATGTTCCCACTGTGCTGGCTCCTCTGAAAGGCACAGCGTGTATGTTGTATCATATTGTGTGCTGATTATCTGTAAAAAGTACTTTTGTCAAGAATGAAATCCAGCTCTGCATCTGTGCTGCACGGGCTATTTCAGCCCAAAGGCATCCTGTGACACCAGTGTACCCCATCGCAAGGTAAGGAGCCATGCAGCTTCCGATTTTCACTCCTTCTCCAGCCCATGGGCCTCCTTTCCGCTGTTGTATATGGTGCCGTCCTGGAGCTGGACATCTTGTAACTCCAGTCTCACCCTGTCCCCAGAGAGGAACCACACTAGTGCCACTGCCAGGGAACCTCCATGTAAGCAGAGATGTTGGGCTGTGTTTGCCTCATTCTAAATAACAACAATAAAAAGAGAAAGTGCATTCAAATGGAAGTGTGATAACCCAGTGCCCATCCAAAGCTGAACTGTAGGGAGGATTCTGTCTGTGGGAGGCTGCGTGTCTCACAAAAGGGGGGTGGGGGGTTTGTTTTTTTACACTAAGTACATTAAGAGTCTGAACCCACTAATTTCAATTTCAGATTTTTCAGCATCTCTGAAATCAGGTCTTTAAGATCCTGCTGTATTTCTGTGAAAATCCAAACTGCTGTTACAACAGAAATTCCTGTCGTAAACGTGGGCTATTGAGTCAGCTGCTGCAGCAGTGGCCTTACATTCATTCAATCTTTTAAAATGAATACAACCTGTCAACACCCAGTTGATCAGTTACATTTGCTCCAGGTCATTTTAACAGTCCCACTGGAAGCTAAGACTTTTTTTCTTATGGGACTGGATTACTCTGTAACACCAACAGCTCATTTTCAAACATTTTCAGGAGCTTTGGTGGTTATAATATTTAGTATTTTGAAGTATTACAAGTGACTACATCTAACTTTAGTACCATGCTGTTAGTAATAGCGTCCTTTTCTTTGAAACAGGCCAGATCCTAAGCAGGTGTAAATCGGTGTAGTTTCATGGAAGTCAATGGAGCTATGCAGATTTATACCATCAAGATGTACAACAATTCACCTTGGTATCAGTATTGCATTTCTAGATTTCAAGCTGAGATGCAGAATGTCCATGATCAATTATCTAGCAGTGAATGCTTTAATTAAACTGTTGTATTCTGTTCTTATATCAAACCCATCAACACTGGATCTGAGCACCTGATGTTGACTATATTATTTTCTATAAGGACTCATTTCCCATGTCTATTGTGGTATTTTAAATCATCACTTTCACGTCACACAGTTACCATCAATGCACAATATTTTTGTCTTGTTGAATGCCAGTAAGACTTACACACATGTACCGAGGAGAGAATCTAATCCTGCCTACTTGATCCTTGATCACATCAGGGCTTACAAAACATTCGCTGTCAAAACCACGCTTTGTCAAATGGGCATGCAAAGTACTTAGAAATGTCTTCACTTTTATTTAGATGACACACAGGTGGGTAAAGCTCAACCAGGCAGGAGTGAAGTCATATTTGTGGAAAAGGGGAAGTGTTCTGAAGAGCTTGTTGCCAGTTTGTGCATGACTGTTTAGTTAAGGAGTAGAAAACGCCATTAGAGCTTGTGGAGGGAAACCTTACCTGCTCTTTTTACTTGCAGGCCTATGTCAGTAAAAGGATCAAGAGGCATGATTGCCCTCTCTGCCTTAGCTGGAGACTCTCCCTGTTTTGCTCACCATGGTCATCCATTTATGCTGTATCCAGATAAAGTCACTGTTGTGTGCTTCTAATTAGGCCTCCTTTGAAGCTGATGCAAAGGCTCCAATGTGGAATGCAGCTTCTGCCTTGTTCTTTATAATAGGAGTTGGCTGGCTTACACGCTTCCTTCTGCCATCTACACTGGCTGCCAGTGCACCATGCAATACAGTTTAAGGGCCCTCTCATGCATGGTGGAAAGAGCCCTCAATTCAGTGGGACATGAAAGTGCTCAGTACAACACAGGATCAGGCCCTATGTACTTGAATGAATGCCTCTTGTTGTGTGTCCTTGCTTGTCAATTACTAACTGGTGTCAGAGCTGGTTTGCTCTAAGGGTCTGATGCAATGGCCATTGAATTCAATGGGAAGACTCCCACTGCCTTTAAGGGACCTTGGATCTGGCCCTAAGTTCCCTGATTCAATATGGGAGGAGAAGTCTTTCCTAGTCAAGAGTTTTTAGTTGTGTAAACCGCTTCAAGAGGCTCACCACTGGATTATCTCACTGGCCATCTTTAGGAAATTGGGCAATTCTTGTTTATTTCAGTAGTCCTTGTTTTGACAGCTTTTTGCCCCTGACATGATTTGTATCTGTTGACCTTTTACGTTCTATTTAGAGTTGATTTCTCTGAGAACAGGGAGGTTTGCTTGATGGCTGTTGGTTTTATTCTTGTGTCAGATTTTTTTTTTTTACTCTGTATTATTTTTGGCTGGTTCATTCTGTACTGCTTTATATCATTTATATCATGCATCTCAATAGACAGCCTACAAGGGGTTACATAAAATAAGTGTGTGAATCATGCCCTTATCCTGGTTTGAATCTCCAGTTCACATGGTATTATGCTAATGTGGCAAGATGACATATCACAGCGGAAATAAACCTTCCCAGTTCATGGAGAGTCAGATTTTCCTGCCCCCTGTACTTCCCCCATGCTTCGTCCACGTTATACATTACTCTGAATATCCAATTTTAAAATATAGGCACTCTCGTCACTTCCATAAAATTTCAGCAAAGGTTTTACCATCTAGCATTCTGGAAAATATGCAGATTTATATATATGGCTTTGATAGGAATTTTTCCAAAGTGAAATCTTCTAGCTGGATAAGGCGGTGATCCTGCAAGAGGCACGTCTCAGAGAGTAATGGGTGCTCAGCACTTCTCAGGCCTCGGCCCAAAGTCTGCACTTGTGGCAGTAATGGACTCTCCTCCATTTTGTTGATTCACTTATGAATGAAATAACTATGGCAAACACCAGACTCAAGGTTTGTACATCACCCCTCCTGTAGCTCTCATATTTAGCACAGGGTTAGGTATGATTGATACTCATAAGGAGTGGTTTGTATAAGTATCCTGTGATCTCCCCACTCTAACTTCTGCTAGAGTTTGTGGCTCAGTCTATTCCTCTTTACTAGAACTATCTGAAGTTGAGTGGGTTTGGCAGGAGGTGGCTCAGATGAACAACATTTCCCCCTTTATTTTTTCACATGGTTTCCAACCTAAACCTGGTATACTATAAATTTGCCTGAGACACTGTCCAGGTATCCCTAAAGCCTGTACCCCGGGTTTGCTCAAAACTCAGTCACTCTTAGGCGAATCTGGCCGAAGTTTTAGGTTTGTACCAAAAACTTAGAAGCAAGTAGGTGAAAAGTTGCACAATACACTACTCATGACTGCTGGTTTGAGAACATAGATAAGTATCAGAACTCTTAGCCCTATTCCACTGAAAACCAGGTAAAAGGTGGTGACTTATCCCAGTCCCTGACTGTGATGCTGAAAATAGAACATACATATTAGATCTGGGCAAACTGGTCACAGCAAACAATTTGATAAATTTAGTTCCTTTTTGTTTGGAATGATCTGCAAGCGGGCCCTCACAAAGTGTTTTTTTTTTCAAAATTATTCAAGAAATGGTTTGTGCAAAAACATCTCTGTTTAGAGATGGTTCACAAACGGTTTCCTGCAGCTATTGCTTTGAGTCATTGCTATTTGTGTTTGTAGATGTGAGCTGTCGGCTAATGCGAGAGGGAAGGTTGGCCTTATGGTTAAAGCAATCAACTGAGATACTGAAGATCTACGTTTGATACCCAGCTCTACTCATGACTTCTTGTGTGACCTTAATCTCTTTGTGCCATCCTTCATGGAGATACTAATACCTCATTTTTTCAACTCTTAGTCTATCTGCTTAGATAATACGCTAGTCAAAGAAGAGACTGTCTCTTGTTATGTTTATGTACAGTGTTTAGCACAGTGCAACCCCGATCTCGGCTTGGACTTCTGAATGCCACATTAATTCATATAAATCATACTTTTTTCTTTATTTTCCCAAAGCACATTTTCCTTTTCCAGATGGCTGTGTGAACTCTTCCATAGTCACAAGAGTATTCACAACTCTCTCTCTCGTGAACAAAATTTCACTCTCACGAATGTATGGAAGTGAATAAAAGGATCTTGAAGTTAAAGCTTTTAATCAAATGATTTTTCATGAATAGCTTTTTTTTTCCTTCTGTACTTTTTCAGCTTTGTTGAATATTTGTTATGAGTTGTTACATGACCCTAATGCAAGGCTCAAAACCACACAATATTCTTACAGGCTCAGGGAATGATGTTCTTGTTTTTTATCTGTATCAGTAATGGGGGGAATTATAATCAGAGTCCAGTTTTATTCACTAGGTCTCAGGATTTATTTTTGTAAAAATGGCCCCAGCATTGCTTTCATCTCAGTAGTGCATAGATTTGACATTTTCAATTATTACAGTCATAGTCACGGGCATCAGCTGAGAACACGAGAAATCGTAACACTCTCTATTTCCACTGGCTCTTGGTTAACTGCAGTAATTTTTGTTTAGTCTTCCTTACTTCCTTTGCATTTGTTTGCCTGTATTGCGATGGTGCACCCCCTGCAGATGTACATTTGGATTTCAATTCTCAGCTGTGCCCATCATCCATGCCATGCAGCTGAGGGTGAGGCAATCCATTTTCAACTCCTTGTTCCTTGGGCCATCCAGGGGCTAGTGTGACTCTCAGCATACTTTAGAGCAGACATAGGGCTGCGCTACTCTATGCTCAGTTGCCTAAGGCCCACACAGTGTATTCTGGCCATATCCTCTCCCCAACGTGGAAGTTTTGTCAGTGGCGGCTCTGCTTTCTGGACAGATGGAACACTGCCCTGCTCAGAAAAATGACTAAGTAAAATCAGAATGTAATAAATTTTGTTTTCACCTGATTCTGTGCACTATTCTTAGCTTTTTATTTAACACCATGGCTTTTTTTTTGTCAGATGAAGCTTCCATGTAGCACATTTTCTCCACTCCACAGCATGGGGCTTCAAAACAGCAGCACTGGCTTTCATAAAGGCCCTTTCATTAATGATGAATGTGCATCCCAAACCAGGAACAATGTGCCATGTAATATTGTCTTAGAGGTGCTTCCTATTTCCCCAAAAAAACTATAAGATCACGGCTCACAAGCATGAAGCCTAGACAACAATAATGCTACTCATATAGCATCATTCACCTAATCACCTTTACAAACAATAATTATTTAAGCCTCTCAAAAACTCTGAGTTAAGTAGTTATAATGATCCCTGTTTTACAGATGGGGGAACTAAAGCCTAGAAAGGGTAAGTGACTTGCTCAAGGTCAAGTCAGTGACAAAGTTGGGAATTGAAGCCAGAGGTCGTAACTCCCAGTCTTTTGACATAGCCCTCCTCCCCGCATAGTGGGAGTCAATAATGATTAAGGAAATTGAACTAATCATGTTCCCTTTACTCAGCTATTGAATTAGGATGAAAAACAGCCTGTCAGTATTCTGGATATACCCCATATACTTATCAGCCAACTCATCTCCTTTGGCAGTGACTCTGGTAGAAATTCCAGTTAGCAATACACTTTTCTCCATGCTGAGCAGTGGCAAATCCAACAACAGTTTGGCCGAGACAATGCTGAGTAATGAAAACGGAATGAATATGAAGAGTGAATGCCTCTTGAAGAGCAGTAAATCACTGAGGGGACACACTGCAGACTTTAATTCTACCTGCCTGATTGACAGTCTCCTGGAAAACAGGAAAGAATCAGAATATTTATTATTGGAGATGGAACATAAGAAGTACTTTGTTTACTAGAACATTTTATAGTACATTTTATTACTCCTGGGATTTATTAACATGAGAAAGCGAACTGTGCATCAGAAATTAATGTTAAGTAGTTCACATTTGGGCATCTCTTTAGCTTCTTTGATGCTATAAGTAATAATTTCCCATAGAATATTAATCTGATGCTACTATTTCACTGATCACTTCATTTACATTTGATAACCAAACCCAAATCACACCCATAGCTGGTTATCTCATGCTTCATTTTTGGCATTAGGTGTGTAAAAATGGACGCAAAGCAAACCCTGGATTCAAACACCCACAATTTAAAAGTTTAGAAGATTCAGAGCCAGGTATGGATCCAGGCATGAATTTCACAGCTGACCACTATCTCATTAATGCGTCTGACCAAAAATCCCAGATCCAACCATCCCTGAATTTTGGGGAAGTTTGGATCTGAATCCGAGCATAGCGCCTCAAACTCATCTTTGGTTCAGTGTGACAGTAATTACTGTATATTTAGAAAGGAGACCTGGTGCTCAGATACCTAGATAGGTAGGTAAATACAGACTTGATCTTTACGTTTAGGCCCCCTTTCACTAATCTGACAATACATTTTCTCTTTCTTCTATACAGACAGACGTATTGGTTGGTGTGGACAGGGATACAACAAAATCCATGGGTTGTTCTCCACCAATCTGACAATAGCTTTGTGAATGAGTGACTGTCATAAATATAAAGGGAAGGGTAAACACCTTTAAATCCCTCCTGGCCAGAGGAAAAACCCTTTCACCTGTAAAGGGATAAGAATCTAAGACAACCTCCCTGGCACCTGACCAAAATGACCAATGAGGAGACAAGATACTTTCAAAGCCGGAGGCGGAGGCGGGGGTGGGGAAACAAAGGGTCTCTCTGTCTGTGTGTGTCTTTTGCTGGGACCAGAGCAGGAAAGCAGGTCAGAACTCCTGTAGAGAGTTAATAAGTAATCTAGTTAGACATGCGTTAGATTCTGTTTTGTTTAAATGGCTGATAAAATAAGGTGTGCTGAATGGAATGTATATTCCTGTCTTTGTGTCTTTTTGTAACTTAAGGTTTTGCCTAGAGGGATTCTCTATGTTTTGAATCTGATTACCCTGTAAAGTATTTACCATCCTGATTTTACAGAGGTGATTCTTTTACTTTTTCTTCAATTAAAATTCTTCTTTAAAGAACCTGATTGCTTTTTCATTGTTCTTAAGATCCAAGGGTTTGGATCTGTGTTCACCTTTGCAAACTGGTGAGGATTTTTATGAAGCCTTCCCTAGGAAAGGGGGTGTAGGGCTTGGGGGGATTTTCGGGGGAAAGACGTTTCCAAGTGGGCTCTTTCCTGGTTATATTTGTTAGACGCTTGGTGGTGGCAGCAATAAAGCCCAGGGACAAAAGGTAAAATAGTTTGTACCTTGGGGAAGTTTTAACCTAAGCTGGTAAAAATAAGCTTAGAGGATTTTTCATGCAGGTCCCCACATCTGTACCGTAGAGTTCAGAGTGGGGAAGGAACCTTGACAGTGACCTTTGTTTTTGTTTTATAATCTCTAGCCATCAAACCTCAACTGTGCCATTTCAAGAGACCCAGTTACCACTCAGGAACCCACTTCCCACCCTTTCACAAGAAATCCGAGGAACATCTGGTGAGATACAAGCTGCTCGACCAGAGAGGCAGGATGAAAAAGATTCAACATATTTCTCAGAACTGGAATAGGAAATAGGAGAAGAAAGGAAGTTCACACTGCTCTTTGCAAGCTGATGAAGGACATTGTGTAATAATCATGGATCATTTTAATTCTGCACCAAGTGGGGAATAATCCAAGATGCAAGCAAGTATATGATGTAGCCAAATAATTCCATGGAAGCTTCCAGTAGAACCATTCTCAATAGCCTTCCTCATTGATGGAATATTCTCACATTCTCACAAAATATTGGGCTGTTACTTTAAATTTTCAAAAGTAAATCTGCATACATAGAGTTACTATCAAATTAAGAATGGTATAGATTCTGAGATTTTAAGAGACCATTATGACCATCTAGTCTGATCTTCTGCATTACACAGGGCATATATAACTTCACTCAGTAATTTCTGCATTGAACCCAATATCATGAGGGCCTGCCTAGCCTAGCTTTGAACTGATCGTGTTGTGAATAAAGACACCTGACATTTATACTACAATAAGGATTGAGAATCACATAAGTGCAAGGAATGAGAGATGAACACCTCCCCCCTAATTTCACACATGAGGGAAAAAAAAGAAGGCATAACATCACATTAAAATGCATGAGGCTTATTTAGCTTTGTGCAGCTACTAATAGATGTTTCTGGCTTTTGGCCCATTGATCAATATGGAAAGTGAAATCCAAATCTAGGAGGCCATACTCCTCCAAAGCATTGTATGGAGGAAGGAACCCCTAGTTTTAGAGAAGCTGGGTAGATCTAATACAGAAGCAAAGTGGTAGGAAGAGGAGAGGGCCGCAGCCTCATCACATGTGTACTCAACTTCAGTCTCTCTGTAAAGAGCACTAAACTGGACCATATCCATCTTTAGTGCTCTAAGAATTGTCATTCCTGGAAATGCTGTCTCTGAAAGGCATTGCTACAAATGATGTTAGGTAGTGAAAACTAATTGGTTGGAGCTGTGACATTATCCCCATTTCAATAATACATGAAGTTGTGAAGTTCCATTGTCAACATCACAAGGTGACAGGTCTCTTTGGTCCCACAGGCATGCAGGTGTGATGGCAGAGTTACCCATCTAGCCTCTTGTCCCATTTGGCTACCAATGTGTAAGTCTGCCTGACATCAGAACGTCTACATTTGATGTGCATAACATTGTGGTGCCACATAGATAGTATAATAAGGGCTGAGTATTGTGGGGAAAATTGCTGGGGAACGTTATAGGCACTGCAATTCTTCATTAGAAATTACCTTGCAGTTCTTTGCACAATATCCTAGGTCCTGTAGCATTTCACAGATGGCTGCTGTCAGTGAGCTCTACAAAATAGGTGACCTCAGCATATTGCTCCTACTTGCAATTACTTTGTTCTCTTCCTCTTAAGTAGCACATCAGCTGCACAACTGATGTCATTGCCTGTCAATTAACTCCATCCTATTGGCTTTGTCTTCTCTCTATGTATTTGGTTTCTATGTTCTATTTTCCTCAAACACTATCAGAATTCTTATCTGATAGAGTCTCCAGTTACTGTGCTCCCCAGCCACCTAAATGTCATGAAATACAGTATATATTTTGAAGTCTTCTGTTACTAAGATGTTGAAAACCTGATTTTTATCTGGGAATTCTCGGCCTGATGAGGAGCAGATATTTTTACTATATATATTGCTTATAAAGTGCCCTGAAATGTTTTACCTGACTGGGTTGTAGAGAAAAGCAATATATTGTTATTCCAAATGAGTTTTCTGTGTCTGTACCATTTCCTTCTCTCAAACAGCCCTTGACTTACCACAATTTCTCTGAGACCTTTCCCCCTACCTGTCTACACCCTTGGCATTCAAATGACACCAGTTTAGATTTACTGGGCCAGATACACTTTCCTGTTCCCCTGGGTTCAGTTTAATTTGCACTTCCTTTTTATTATTTACATTGTGTCACTGTAGACTCTGAGCACTTCACAGACAAAATGGATGTAGCCTCACAATGTATCCTCCTCCTGCAATGTAGAGATGTATGGTCATCTCATTCATATGGATGGGGAATTAGGCACAGGGAAACTAAATGATTTGCCTGAGGTCATGCAGGAAGTATATGGGAAAGCCAAGAATTGAATCTAGTTCTACCAAGTCCCAATCCATCATCCTTATCACAAGACATTTCCTGCACCAGCCTGGCTCCTTCTGATGAAAGGGAATTTACCTGAAGAGAAAGCATATTGGACTGATGCTGCCTGACCTCCCTTGGCATTTATGGCAGATGGGAACTGCTTTAAAATCCATTGGGTGCTCTATAGGAGCCTAGCCGTTGTAGGCTGCGAAGGGGATGTGCTGAATTAGTGCATCATCTTCCACCTACCCAGGCCATTCCCCAGCCAGCACCATCCTCTTTTCAAGCTCTCCTGGCCCCCCTCTCTGTCCCTGTGATGGGATATGCTCCCCCACACTGGGGCTGAGAGAGTTGAATTAGGCCAGGTGGGCCCAATCAGCCAATTAAGCTGCACAGGGGGGAGATTTAGGCTGTGGGGAGGCTTCTAATTGAAAGAAAGCTCACCTGTGAGGGAACAGGCATGGCTTCTATAAAGCCAGGAGGCTGGCAACCAAAGGAAGTCTGAGATAAAGAAGACAGAAGTGGGGGATTGGAATCCCCTGAGAAAGGGTTTATCTAGGAGGCCTAAGAGAGAGGGGGGATTGAAGGCTGGGGTTAGTAGGAAATAGTGCAGAGAAGAGAGCAATAGGGTTGGTGAAGTCCCAGACCTTAACTGCTTGCTGTAGGTCCCTGGACTGGAACCCAGAGTAGAGGATGGTTCCCCTACCATCATCCACTGCAGAGTGGTATTGCTAGGGGCAGTGATTGGGAAGATTGCCTGAGGCACTGCGGGACTGACATAGCCAGGGCAGTGGGCATGAGGGCTGCTGGCATGGAAGGATTTTGAAAGACCTCCCCTGGATGGGGAGATCACAATGTGATCTGGCCGAAGGGCTGAGTCATGAAGCCGCTGGACTGTGAGTGGGATGAGAATGCAATGGTACAAGAGAAGAAAGAGGGTGGTGAACGGGGCAGAGCTAATGGCCAGAAGGAGGTACCCGCCAGCAGTGAGTTGAACACACCCTGGTACTCCCCACACCTCTGGAAGACAGTCCAGTCCCCTGAGCTTTTTTCTGGGGATGGGGAAGTAGATGGGGTCAGCCTGAGGTGGAGGCTGGGCTGGGAGTTATTTTGGGCCGAAAAGATACAGGAGATTTCCCCCCCTTTTATAATTGGTGAGTCTGATTTAAATGTCTTAATTTTGTTTTTAATAACTCTTTTAATGTGTCTAGATGGGGGCGGGGAAGTGCAGTAATCAAATCTGAATGAATAAATAAAAACTGTCAGTTTATCCCAAAATATATATTTGATATTGCACTATTAGTGTGAAAAAGGGGCCAATGATTTGGCTTCTGTCCTATACTTAGGACTACAGATTGTAAATACCCACCCAAGGTTCTTGGTTGAGAGTCCCTGCAAATTATAACAATAATTAGTTCATATATATTTTTAATCTATAGGACTTAAAGCATTTTACAACTGAGGTAAGTAATTATCCCTATTTTTACGGGGGGGAAGGAGGGGGAAGGGGAAATGAGGCAGAAAGAAGCAAAGTGACTTGCCCAAGGTTATCCAGCAGGTCAGGGAATAGATTCCACCTCTCACGAGTCCCAGCCCAGTGTTGTATTCACTGGACTACACTGCTTTATCTAAGAGTGAGTGATGTCACCAAATGCCCCATTTAACAATATGTTGCTTGCAGTGGTGGTGTAGCTGTGCTGTTCCCAGGATATTAGAGAGACAAGGTGGGTGAGGTCCAATCTCTTATTGGACCAACTTCTGTTGGTGAAAGAAGTTTTCTTGATGCATGCCATGTAGCTTGAAACCCTGTCTTTTACCAAAACAAGATGGTCCAGTAAAAGATATTACCTCACTCACCTTGTCTCTTCGTAGAACAATATGTAATTTAGAAATGTATAAGGATAATCTTCTATTGTTGCCAAGTATCGGGGGTAGCCGTGTTAGTCTATATCCACAAAAACAACGAGGAGTCCAGTGGCACCTTACAGACTAACAGATTTATTTGGGCATAAGCTTTCGTGGGTTAAAAACCCCACTTCAGATGCATGGAGTGAAAATTACAGAAATAAATATATATATTTATGCCTGTTTCTCTAATTTCCACTCCATGCATCTGAAGAAGTGGGGTTTTTAACCCACGAAAGCTTATGCCCAAATAAATCTGTTAGTCTGTAAGGTGCCACTGGACTCCTCGTTGCTTCTATTGTTGTGATTCTCTAACTTTATATAGTGATGCACTGCTAATATTAGCCCTCTAAAAACTTTTGAGGCTTGTGTGGACTATACCATGTACTACTGGATACTGGAGCAAATTGTTTTTTGGGGAAAAACTACTAGAGTTAAATCAAATAATTCAAGGCAGCCCAACTCCTCAGGGCTGAACATGTTGTCACCCTACCAATTCAACACTGCCATCTAGTGTACCTATTGAAGAATTTTTCCAAGCAATGTGTTTAAGAATGACATACACTGTTTAAGGGAGACCTGGCATTGCAGTGAACTTTGCGTTTTGCTAAGATGCTGCAAGTATAGAAACGGTGAATAAAATATCACTCGCAGGAATTCTGAGTCAGGAAACTTTGATGCCATTTAGACCTGATTGAATTATTTGTTGCAACTCTTCGTTGTAAATGTAGCCTTTCTTCCATTTGACAGGTTTCAGAGTAGCAGCCGTGTTAGTCTGTATCCGCAAAAAGAAAAGGAGTACTTGTGGCACCTTAGAGACAAACACATTTATTTGAGCATAAGCTTTTGTGAGCTACAGCTCACTTCATCGGATGCATACTGTGGAAAATACAGTGGGGAGATTTTATATACACAGAACATGAAACAATGGGTGTTCCCATACTCACTGTAAGGAGAGTGATCAGGTAAGGTGAGCTACTACCAGCAGGAGAGAAATAAACCCTTTTGTAGTGTCAACTGCTGGAAGTGGCCCACCTTGATTATCACTACAAAAGGTTTTTTTCCTCTCCTGCTGGTAATAGCTCACTTTACCAGATCACTCATTACAATGTGTATGGTAAGCTATTACCAGCTTACCTGAGTGATCAGGTAAAATGAGCTATTACCAGCAGGAGAGGAAAAAAACCTTTTGTAGTGATAATCAAGGTGGGCCACTTCCAGCAGTTGACACTACAAAAGGGTTTATTTCTCTCCTGCTGGTAGTAGCTCACCTTACCTGATCACTCTCCTTACAGTGAGTATGGGAACACCCATTGTTTCATGTTCTGTGTATATAAAATCCCCCCCACTGTATTTTCCGCGGCATGCATCCGATGAAGTGAGCTGTAGCCCACGAAAGCTTATGCTCAAATAAATGTTTTGTCTCTAAGGTGCCACAAGTCCTCCTGTTCTTTCTTCCATTTGTGGTTCATTTGTGAACTCATCCATTGTTCTAATCACCAGAGACATTTCATCTGGCAAAGCAATGGATTTTCTTTAAAGAATCTGTTTAAAATCTGAATTATAAAATATTACGTTCTCTATGACTTAATTATAGAGTAGAGAGAGGGATTCTTTAGGGTTTATTCCATATATATTGTGTGTGCATGTATCTATCTAAATAATTGTGTGTGTGGCTTCCATACCCTCTAGGAAGCAGACTCAGCAGCAGGGAGAGGCGCTAGCTAAACTAGGGGACAGCAGGGGACTTGGGGAGATGGAGAGAGCTGTGAGTCAATTGGATGTGAGTATACAACAAAGCAAGGGAGTCAGGTGGGCAGTGGGGCTGGTAAGGCAAGCTAGGCAGTGGAGAGCCTTGTTCCCCAATCCCTACACAACCTGTCTCTCCAGCTCCATTCCTTCCCAAGATCTGCTGCTCAGCTGTGCAGCCAGCTTGCCATTCTGCCTTCAGGCCTGTCTCATTGAACCTCAGCCAGCCTCTCCATCCATGGCCCTTCTTCTCCCAGCCTCCCATAGACCTAGTAAACTTCACCAGGGGAGTCCTGGTGCAACAAATCTACTGCCCACAGCTGCTCTCTTGTAAATCTAGGAGAGTTGCCAGATGGAGAAGGTGTAAATCAGTGTTAGTACATTGCACTCAATGAGATTATGCAGATTTACACCAGTTGAGGATCCAGCCCCAGATCTCCCCAGTATTTGGAGAAGCAGGCAACACCTGGAAGAAAAGTTCTGGCCCCACACTTCCATTTAACTCATCCTGGTTAGTCTAGTTAGTTTGTCTTTGTAAAGTAAGATTTCAAGATAGGAAAAACATAAAAGAGCAGCTGGCTATATAGAGTATTGCGGAGATGGCATTTGTTCCAAAAATAAATAGAGAATTCCACTAGGAAACACAAGAAGAGGAGTAAAAATGGAGACAATTTTGAGAAGAATGCAATATTAAACAAATGAGCTGTCTTCCCTTTTAATATGTTAGGGACCTGATCCAAAGCCCGTTGCAGTCATTGGAAGTCTTTCGTAGAATCATAAAGATTAGGGTTGGAAGAGACCTCAGGAGGTCATCTAGTCCAACTCCCTGCTCAAAGCAGGACCAACCCCAACTAAATCATCCCAGCCAGGGCTTTGTCAAGCCGGACTTTAAAAACCTCTAAGGATGGAGATTCTACCACCTCTCTAGGGAACCCGTTCTAGTGCTTCACCACCCTCCTAGTGAAATAGTTTTTCCCAATATCCAACCTAGACCCCCCCACTGTAACTTGAGACCCTTGCTCTCATCTGCCACCATTGAGAACAGCCTCGCTCCATTCTCTTTGGAACCCCCCTTCAGGTAGTTGAAGGCTGCTATCAAATCTCCCCCCTCACTCTTGTCTTCTGCAGACTAAATAAGCCCAGTTCTCTCAGCCTCTCCTTGTAAGTCATATGCCCCAGCCTCCTAATAATTTTCATTGCCCTCTGCTGGACTCTCTCCAGTTTGTCCACATCCTTTCTGTAGTGGGGGACCTAAAACTGGATGCAATATTCTAGATATGGCCTCACCAGTGCCAAACAGAGGGGAATAATCACTTCCCTCGATCTGATGGCAATGCTCCTACTAATGCAGCCCAATACACTGTTAGTCTGCTTGGCAATAAGCACACACTGCTGACTCATATCCAGTTTCTCATCCACTGTAATCCCCAGGTCCTTTCCTACAGAACTGCCTCTTAGCTAGCCAGTCAGTCCCCAGCCTGTAGCAGTGCAGGGATTCTCCAATTTGCCTAGGTCACTCTGGACCATATCCCTACCCTCCAGCGCATCATCTCTCCCATCACCTTAGTGTCATCCGTGAACTTGTTGAGGGTGAGATCCATCCCATCATCCAGATCATTATTGAAGATGTTGAACAAAATCGTCCTCAGGACCGACCCCTGGGGCATTCTGCTTGACACTGGCTGCAAACTAGACATCAAGCTGTTGATCACCCACCTATTGAGCCTGATGATCTAGCCTGCATTCTATCCACCTTACAGTCTCTTCATCCTACTTTAACTTGCTGGCAAGAATACTGTAGGAGACCGCATCTAAAGCTTTGCTAAAGTCAAGGTATATCATGGCCACTGGTTTTCCTCATATCCACAGAGCCAATTAACTCATCATAGGTGGCAATGAGGTTGGTCAGGCATGACTTGCCCTTCATGAATCCATGTTGACTGTTCCTGATCACCTTTCCGTTGACATCTGTCAATTTTGAATCAGACCCTAAGGCTCCTAAATGATTTGCAGGACACAAATGAATGGACAGCTTGGGAGACCCTGGCACAAGCGTTGGAATCTACCCATGGTGGCCACAGAGTCTAGGACCAGAAGGGAGCACCAGATTATCTAGTCTGACCTCCTGTGTACAGCAGTTAGTCAGCTTTTACCATTCTCTTGCTTATCACACCTAAAAGAATAAACATGGACAACGCAGCCCATTGCTGGGACATTTACATTCCCAGAGAATGTTTCCCAGGTTTATCTTCTTTCCCCAGCTTCTATCTCATTTTTGTCTTCTCAAGGTCTTTGTTTCAATCAAAAAGATGGGTGAAAGATCCCTTTCGTGGCTTACAGCACTGCCCTAGCTAAGCACAGTGACAGAGTGAATGCAGGACACCAATTTCCCTGCGGGAAAATTAAGATCAAAGAAACATTTACATGGAATGAAAATTTATTTTAACGGTCACTTCTTGCGTTCATTTGACCAGAAGTATTACATTTCCAAAATCTCATTTCGATTGGTGCTGGTGGGTTTGACCTCATTTAAAACAATCCATGAGGCTTGGCGTTGTCAGGATCAGAATGAAAGGAGTCATGAATCTGGTTAAGTACACCTTGGCTCCGGTTAAACAAACCACATTTTTCTAAAGGGCCTCAGCCTGATGTCTTTCTTATTTTCACTTGCAGGTGCAATTTTTGTGCACTCTCATTTGCAGGTATAGGTGCTAGAAGGCCACATTTTCGAAATATGACCTTTATAAGCATGTGGCCTCTTGCATGTGTACATTTTGCATTTGGGTGAGGGAAGAGGACCAACTACGGGTATTTACGTGCTGCTTTAGATGGTCAAAGCACAATGCAAATATCAATTAAGCCATAACTATTAATTTTACTTAAATGATTTGGACAAAGTTTCAGCCTGCAATGGTGCCTGAGTTCCTAAACTTGACACCTGCAATGTCTGCTTTAATCTATGGCAGTAAAGCGTGTTAGCTGGGCGGGTAGAGCAGAGGGAATCATGGCTTCTGTCACTACCACTGATTAGTTGTGTTCGCTTCAGTGGTGCAAGTAGAAATCATTTCTTGCCAGTATGCTGCACTCATGAGGGACACACGAGGGTTTTGTGTGTGTGAATGTGCTCTCCCCATGTGACCCCCCCCCACATGACTCCTCCCCATGATACACATCCATCTCACATTGTGGGAGGGATAGCTCCGTGGTTTGAGCATTGGCCTGCTAAACCCAGGGTTGTGAGTTCAATCCTTGAGGGGGCCATTTAGGGATCTGGGGCAAAAATTGGGGATTGGTCCTGCTTTGAGCAGTGGGTCGGACTAGATCTCCTGAGGTCCCTTCCAACCCTGATATTCTATGATTACCTGGTGGGGAGGGGCAGCTGTGTCCTCCTCCCGCTGGGCCAGAGATTTCTGCTGTACGGACCCCAGGCAGGAGGACTTGAGAGACACAGCTGTGTGGAAGGGCTGGTGGTACAGCCGCTGCACCAGAGGAGCTGCTAGCATGGAGCTGCCTGGCAGGGAAAGGAGCAGAACGTCGGGCCGCCAGGCAGCCCCATGCCAGCAGCTCCTCCGGTGTGGCTGTTGTACTGGCCCTAGCCCTGTCCTCTGGCAGGGCTGCTGTAGAGACCCCAGGCAGGAGGACTCAGGAAATGTGGCTGTGTGGAAGGGCTGGGGGTGGGGCTGGGGAGTGGCTCCTCCTGTGTCTTTCAGATATGCCGTACCAGCTATAAATATCTTACTGGTACAGCATACTGGGTCATATCACCATACCTGCACCACTGGTTAGCTGAGGCAAATCACTTAACACTTTGGCCTCTATGTCCCCATCGGTAAAATGGGGCTAATAATACTTTACTTGCAGGCGTAATAGGCTTTTGTGATCTTGGGTTGAAAGTTGCTTGCTAAAGCACAATGTTGTGGGGATAGCTACCTCTCAGGTAGTTAAGTACATTCTCCTCTCCCCCCCCCCCCCCCACACCCCCTTTCCTTTACATGGGAAAACCTTTTTACAGCTTTTGGGGAGGTAGAAATTCACCCAGAAATCACTCCAGCTCCTTTTCGCAGTAAACAAAAAACCCCCTATAAGCAACACTCACCTTTATCAGCAAACAAATTGTCCCTCAGCCTCTTTACTATCAGTCTCTTAGTAGTGGATCAGAGCACCTCTTTCCCTTTGGGTTCTGACTGATTGATTATTGTCCTGATTAGAGTGACCTAGGCCCATAGTGTCTATACAGACAAGCTGTTCCCTGGGCTCAAACTCCCAGCCTGCTTCATTCTTGCAGCAACACATGCAGCTCGCACAGTTCCTTCTCAAACGGCGGCATCCTCCTATTTAGAAGGGCTGGATTTTCCTCCTGCTCCTGGGACTATTAGGACTTCGGGGTCAGTGTTCCTTTCACGCTGCTGATGTGTAGAATGGGAGCGCCACAACAGAAACATTGTCTAGTTCCACAGAGGTATTTAGGTGCCGACCTCCTATTGTATGGAGAGGTGGGCCCTGAAATACCTTGTAGGGTTTGGGCCTTTGTGGCTGTCTCAGAACCTTATATTGTCTCTGCACGGTGTGCCATGGCGACTTGGCACTTCCCAGGGAGAATGCGGGGCAAAAAGACATTTCTGCTCAAAAAGGACAACCCACTGCCACTTGAGTTAGAGAGCAACCCATGCAGCTCTAGCAGCCTCCGGCCCTCTGTGGCAAGGGAGAGGTACAGATTCGGAGTCCATTTGGAAGGAGACAGTGCTTCGTACATACACGCACGGTTTGTAGCACTGTGATGCTTTTGCCAGGCCTAAAAGGTTTTAAGATTTCTTTATGATCAGTACCCATTGAAGTGCCTTCTCTTCATGTAATGGAGCAGCTGAAAGCAGTGAGAAATTATACATGTAAGCAGGGTCTGAATGAGCTTTCCCCTGACATCTAATGATGAACCGGAGGGAAAGACTTCAAGAGCAGAAAGTATTTGCATAGACACACCCGGTCTTCCTAGGTGTTCAGCAGACAGACCAGCTTTGCCAAAGTGATCAATTTTGGCTGGTTTTGGGTTACAATTCACTTTACTACTGAATGCAGGGGTAATAAAATGTTATCCTTATTGTATGAGTAAACAGCAGCAGGACTGTACTTAGCACACCCTGACTGAGGGGGTCACCCTGCTCTGAACCTCACTTGCTAAGCAGGGGGCAGGGATGCCAACTCCCAGTGAAAGAGAGAGGGTGGGAACTCTGCTTGTAGAGTCTTTGATGCCATTTGACCCTCCCTTCTCGAGTGTTTAAAGACTGAGCTGCTTAGACTTAATTGAAAGGCCTTGTTTCTGTTCGGTGGTTACCAGAGCCAAAATTACTGACGAGCAGGTTTAGGGGCTAAGCCTTACGCCTGGTGTGGGGACAGTGCTGCAGGGAAAAACACAGACTGCGCTAGCAGTGAGGTTCACCCACTACCCAGTGAAATTGCTACGAGCTGGAATCACTAAGACGTGGGCTGATTTGTGGGACCTGAGGATGCAGCATCACAGAAGTGGCAGTGAGTGGCCAGCGATGGCAGAGAAAACGGCACACCCGTGGCCAACGACAGAGGCAGTGGCAACGATGACAGCAGCAGCTGAGGCATTGCTTGTCCCTTCCTCCAACCTTTTCAGCGGTGGGAGGTGAACCTACACGAATGCAGCTCTGAATTCTGAACCCCCAAATGAATGCTGGGCTCCCTTTCCCTTTTGTATGAAAGTTTTATTTTGTTCTACACAGACTCAGTGTTTGCGAGAGGGGAAGCAGAGCCTCTTTGAGGAGCCCAGGCGTTGTGGTGAATTTTCCCAAATTATCGGGTGAGGGCTTGAGCCAGCTAAAAGGAACCCCTAGATATTTAACCTGGCCCTTGTTGTTGCCAACACCACCTGGCAAAGGGGTTACATACACATTGGTCCTGCCAGTGAACCTACTGTTCACCAATTTCCCAAATGGAAAATGACTTTCCAGTTGCTCAAATAGATTTGTAGGTGGAAAATAGTAAATGCACATTTGACAACTTATGAATTTGCATATTTTAAAATGAACTACACCTAGAAGTTTATTCAGTGGCTTTTTATTGCTGGCTTTTGCATTGGGCTACACGGGGATGATAAATTAAGAGGTGTCACTGGGGATGTAACTCCTGCTTAAATGTACAGTGCTTTAAGTGTAAATGTCTTGTTGAACTAACAAACTAGGTCAACATTTCTGAGCTTTTGAAACTTTTCAGAAAAATGAAGCCAGTTTCTCCCCATTTGCACCCCTGCCCTGTGGTGTTAAAGGCTTACCTATCTAAATGTCTACATCGGCGCCATGGCAGCTCCATTGCGGACACAGATTTCAGTCGGCGCCCACTCCACACATCAGGAAAGGCTGCATTATTGGATGAAAATGTTCCTCCAGTATTTCACAGGAGAGTCAGGTCTGAGTCTCGTTGAAGGGCTCTTGCACTTTTGAAGCCATGCTGAGGAGACACTGTTGAAGCAGGTTTATTTTCAGTTGGATGAGATGCCTTGGGATCCTCCCTGCTACCCCTGTACTTGATCCAGCAGCATAGCAAGAGCACATGTGGGTTCGGAACTGAGATCAGAACTTTCACTGTCCTGGAGACACAGGGCTCAGGTCTTCAGTGCTGCAGCTGAGGGTTGAGACAGCAGCTCTGAGTTACCCCTCGGCTGCTAAGCAACTCTTTTGACTCATGATGTAAATTGAGAAGAGCAAGTGCTGGAGGGTCAGCACTGTGCCCAGCAATTGCCATGTGGCATTCAGCGGCTGGCTGGGAGAAATGCTGTTTTCGGAGAATCCCCAGATGTTTTTCTCTGTGAGCGGCTGTCCTTTTATGGCTGCTCTGAAGTGCACTCAAGTCAGGAAGTACTCTGACTGGCAACAGGAGGAGCTGAAAAACTTTAGCAGTGCTATTACAGATGCCATTTGTATTCACATTAAAGTTCCTCTGACCTGGCCACATACTGCGTCTACCTCTCAATACTCACTTTTCCCCCTACTCAGCAGTGCTCATGTCAGTGTGGAAATAGAGCTACTTTGTATGAAGGCTGTGGCTCTTTGCACATCCTTAAGCAGTGCTCAACAGCCTCTAGGCTCCAAGATAATCAGCAGCCTACAGGACCATTAGCAATACAGCAATCTTAGCAGCTCTGCTGTATCTCTGTTGACATCAACAGACTTAAACCAGGAATGAGTTTAGTCTGGAGCCTATAAGTTTCTTGGAGGTAGGTAAATTCATGACACACACAACCCTTATACGGGCAAGAAAAGTGTGGAGAGTCCATATAGGTGGCTGGAGCTCCTGCATGCTGCTGGGTTGTACTTCACAGGACCTCCCTTTACTCCAAGGCGTGGGGAGAAGAAATGGCCTAGCTGATGGCTATCCATCCATCTTGATTCACCATGTGAATCCCACAATTTGTAGGCCTGAACTGCCAGAGCTGGCCATGTAGTAGCTCTGCTTCCACTCCATGTCATGGGGAGAATTTAATCCTCCTCCTACTGCTGATAGTACCTAGCTCTTATCTGGTGTAAAGTGATTTACAAAGGAGATATTGCTGTCCCCATTTTACAGATGGGAACTTAAGTCACATTACCTCCCTGTGACTCGCCCAAGGGTCACCCAGCAGGCTAGTAGCAGAGCCAGGAATAGAACACAGTCCCAGTCCAGTTCTCTATCCACTAGGCCATGCCACCTCATCCAGACACCCTGCTCGGGCTACTTGAACTGTGATGTTCTAGGATCAAATACACAATTTCCTCACTGATTGTGACCATTGGAATAGGGTGTGGGAAATTCTTCCAGTGGAAAAGGCGTGTTACATTAAGAAAGAGGACAAAGGTGCAGATATTGACCAGAGCTTGCTGTCCCTCATTGACCACTTAAAAGAAAACTGTGAATAAAGAGCCACAACCATGGCCTACATAATAATAGCTCAAAAACAATTAGTGCATTTGTTGTGTAGACAGACCATACCAGGAAATGAATTGTAACTTGAATGGCAAAGCATTACCTGTAACATACACTCACTGCTCACCATACATTAATATTGTTATTTGATATGTGGGTTTCTGTTAATATTTTATCTATTGATAGATTTTTTTAACTGAATATTAATGTATAAATAGCCAGTTAGTAACTTCTAGTCTACTGTACAAGTTTTGCCATGTAATTTTTATGGTATTGTCATTGATTTACCATACAAGGTATACATTGCCTCTAAATATTAATGAATTGAATGCTTGTGAATGTTGCTGGATCAATAGCTTTGGAAACTGAAGTTTCAGGTACAGCAGAAGTAGCTATGTTGTAAGATTCCTTGCAGCCAGTGTTCCTCAGCCCTCTTAAAGAGGTAAGCATGTTGGACATTAAAAGGATAATTGAATTCAGTCTGCCAGGCTACACAGTCATTGACCTCTCTGCTGAGATTGTCAAGGACTCAATAAAGGACAGATTGATGTTAGTAGCATTGGAGCTTTGTACGGGTAGATACCTGACTAGTAGGAACAACCATGAGAACACCCAGTTTTTACACTCAGACCATCTGTTTTGTGTCACATTCTTTAGGTACCTAGTTCTATTTGTTTGAACTATATCGAACGTAATTGTCTGTGATGCACTATGAGACATTTTGTATGAATTAAGTTGTAAATAACTGTTACCACATAATATAGCGAAAACATTATTGTGTACGATTATCTCTGAATTCTCCAACAAGGATTTTTAATCTTAACAGCACCTCCTAACAGGCTAGGTTTGAATTAAAAGCACTTACCAAAAGAAAACATGCAGATTAAAAGATCAGCTACCCAACTAGTTCATATTCTACCAACTTTGGAAAAAGAACGTTGACACTAAAAATTCAATAATACATATCAGTATAAATTACAAATGTTGCACTTTTAGGAAGCTTCTTTGCTGATAGCAGTGTGCTTTGTAATAGTTAAGGTTTCAAAGTTGATGGCTCTTATAAGGTTCTAATTTTTGGTATTAGAGCAAACTCACAGGTTATAACAAAGGAGAAAATTACAAATATGGGTACTGAACTTATACTGTACATGCTGGGGTAATGAAATACAGAATCAGGACACAAACACACACTAAAATCTTTAGCCGAATTTTCACAACCATGGGGAAAAATGGGGGTGGTGTAGAAGCTGGCCTACTTCTGTCTGGTGCTGTCCTTCTGTGGGGTAGACCTATAGCAGCTCTCTTCTTACAAGAGAAGCCTGTCATTAGTTAGTGGGTATCCCACACTGTCCCACCCTGTTATGTGGTGTTAGCTATAATGGCTAGCTGGCATCCCTTGTGGCCACTGTTAGAGATGGCCAAAAAAATGTGTCTTCAATGGGATCTGCATGGTAGGTCTAGATAATACAAGATATTTCTTCCAACCCTAACCACAAGTCTATTTACTTTCATCTTTTCCAATGCTAGCCATGACCTCCATGAGTTACAGATAAGCATTTGGTACTAGCTTAAATGCAGTGCATGCTTTCAAAAATTATTTATAAAAACAAATGGGCTTTGTTATACCATTTTGAATGATCTGGAATTATTTACAAAAGTTTTGGAGATCTCAATAATCTTAAATAAGAGTTTTTTCTCCATCCTTTTCATCATCTTCCACAATCACTGTCTGCTTTTCTTCTTTAAGCATGTTAGTACCTTAAACAGGAAAAAAAATTAAAACAAAACAAAACAAACAATACTAGTCATGTTAACATATTCATTGTTTACAAGGGCCTAATTTTCTATCCTTTCCAATTGTTTCGACACTAGCATAGCTCTGCTGATTTCAGTGGAGTTGCTTCTGATTAAATTTGGATAATCAGGCCCCTAATATTTAGTAAACCTGAAACTCATGTCTGTATTTGCACTTTGTAATTAAAATTATTGGACATTCTCACACACTGCTGATACCTGCTCAAATAACTAGCACATTGTGGTTTATTCTCGGAAATCTACTGGACTGTTTATTACTTAGATTTTGCAAATGCAGATTCCAGAATGGGCAAATGTTGAAAGACTTAACAGCCAGCTCCCACACATCCAATATCATCCCCACTGAAACAAATCTAATGGCAACATGTTGCAAATGTAAATAAAAATATGAACTTGGATCAGTGCTGAACAGGCTCCCATGCATTACTAAAGACATTGTATCAGCACAAGCAATACTGAACTTCGTGAACTGAACATGCATCAAAGAAGATCTGTCTAAATAAATACTAAGGATAATTAAGAAAACCAAACACCTATTGCCAAGGCCCTGGAGAACTGTACAGCATAATACAGAGAGGAAGGATGATCTTGTGGTTAAAGCACAGGACTGGGATTCAAGAGATTTGGGTTCAATGAGCCACAGAACTCCTATGTGACCTATCATTTAATGTGTCTGCCCCTGTTTGTGAGCTCCCACCTTTTGTCTGTCTAGTGTGTTTAGAATGTAAGAACCTAGTGCCTAGAACAAGGAAGCCCCACTACTGACTGGGGCCTCTATGCACTACAGTGATGCAAATAAGAAAAAAAATATAATTAAAAAATGATGCCCCTAAAATGAAATGTTAAAATCAACCAATAGGATCCAACAGGCAAAGGTTCTACTCAATCCTTATTCGAGCTGAACTGGTTTGTTTTGCCCGTTCCTATTAAAAAAACAATTAACAGCCTCCGCAGTATGTTTTATTTCTACTGTCTTTAGCATGGTGGCTAAAATATTCCATAAACAGGGTGAGGGAAACCCGGACTTGAAGCCAAGCAAATCGCCTCCTGTTTTGCTGTCAGTGCACTCCAACGTGCCAAGTTGTTCTGTCAAACCAACACATCTTCTTTCTTTCTGTGTTGAAAGTCCTCTCATAATGAAGCAGTTCATGAAGTCTGGAAATAGAGCAAAGGAAGCCATGTCCCACACAGGAAGGCTTTCTTCAATTCTGGACTCTCTTCAAGAGGTGAGGAATTAAGGACAGAGATGACTGACCTAAATTACTATTTTGAATTCAGGTTTGGTTTTCTTTGTATGGGGTTTTTTACCAATTAGCTGATTTTACTGGGGGAGGGAAACCATTTCAAAGGGTTGGATGACACTTCAAAGGTAAGTCTGAAACACAATGGTGTGTCCTTCAAACAGCCATTGAGTGGCTGTTACTGGAAACTGGTAACAGGGATGCTATTTTAAGGTGATGGAGCCAGAGAAATGTTCCACACCCAGGTTTCAACTCAGCCCCCTAGCAAACAAATTTCCACAGAGCAAAAATACAGACATTGATTTTTATCCCTTTATCTCTGCATCTTTTCCAAAATGCTCCATGCCTGCAATGGAGGCTTATAATGTATAGCAAACAAAACTAAAGTTTAGAGCTATGATCTATAATCCTATCTCCAATGCTTCTTGGTTCTTATCTGAGTTACCAAATAATGAGGAAAAAGCAAATGGGCTCCTAGCCAGACTCTAGGAGCATCAAAATTACCCCCTGCTTGAAGCAATTCCACCTGCCACAGCTAATTTTAGCAGAAATTGTCTTCAAGGACCAGGGAGCTAGGCACAGCTGGAGGGCAGCAACAGAAATCAGCAGCCCAGCTATAAGGAGGAGTTGTCATTCAATAATAGTAAATCACATGCTCATCAGAATAGAGTGTAGTGGCGACTGAGAGTGGTCACAAGATATAATCCTGGCAGGATTCCTGAAGCTGGTGCAGTGTGGTATGTAGATCAAAAGCAAAAGCTAGTGTGGTCTAGATTGAATGTGCAGAGCAGTGGGATTAGTAACACCTGTGTGCTAATCCTGGCTCTGCTTACTGATTTAGTGTCTGGGCAGTTCACTGAGCCTCTCTGCCTCAGCTTTCCCATCTGTAAAATGGGCATCATAACATTCAGCATAGCTTCATAGAGATGTTTTAAGGATTAATAGATTATCTATCATTAATGTCTGCCAGCAGCTTTGAATTATAAAGCAGTGTCTAAATAAATAAAGTAGGAGTAGTAGTTTGCAATAGAACCTAGTGCTGATGAGAAATCTGTAGCCCAACACTAGGCTATCAAAGGCTTCAGACTCTAAGGTCCATGTCAGAGCTGTGCTGAGTACAGTTTAGCAAGGGCAGGTAGAGGATCTGTTGCCAGTGTGGTCCTTGGTGCTCCTTAGAGCTTCCTCTGGGTGACTCTAGGTTATATTTAACTGTCTATCAATCACAGGGCAATTCCTATCAAACTGAGGCTGGAGAGGGGATGGTGTAGAGCTGCTTTGCTGGTGCTACAACACGCAGAGACTTCCTCGGTGTAAGGGAAATCCTGAGGGAGTCAGTTAAACTAGCTTAGCAAAGGAGAGGAAGAGGGCTTGAAAGTGTGGTTTTCTAATGATCTCAGATATCCATTTGTCAGGAACAGCTTTGCCATGTTCTCCCAAATAGTTACATTCTTGTCAAACCCTGCATTTGCAGAGGGCTCTTCAGAAATTAAGTTATTTGAATATGCTGCTAAGTGAGGCTAGTAATAAAAGGTGTTTCAAATCTGATGCTGATCATTTACAGTCAGGGCGGAGGGGGAAGCTATATTAGAATTGTGGTTACATTGGCCCAGATCCTTGAAGGTACTGAGGTGCCAAACTCCCACTGATGGAGATCGGGGCCATTTCCCCTCCTTTATTCCATCAGAAGTCCAAGATGTGGGATGATTTGATTTTTTTGCCATTCAAATAGCTTTTGTTTTTCTAAAGTGATGTATGTCTATAGATGTCACATGCTTGCATTTGAAAAACAACAACTAATGGGGCAAGTTTTGTACTTGTTAATTATTTTTTAATGTCACTTACTAATGATGAACTTACATTTATCCATAGCATACTGGGGAAAAGAGAGATTTTTAAATGCAAGCATTGCTCCAGTAAGATTTGCATCTTGAATGCCACCGTAATTTATCAAATACTTTGGGTTACTTATTGCAACACACATGATCCCCTATCCATGAGTAGATTGGCTGCACATGTATCTCTAACTACAAGGTTAAGATAAAATGAGGCAGGAATGGCAAATTTACTGGGACTCAGAATCCCTTTGAATGCATCTCCTATTCTGGAGAGGAAGGGTGGTCTTCTGCTTTAGGCACGAGACTGGGACTCAGGAGACTGGGTTGAATTCCCAGCTCTGCCAGTGACTTCCTATGTGACCTCAGGCAAGTCATTTAATCTCTCTCTGACTCAGTTCCTCATCTGTAACATGGAGGTAAGAATATTTGCTTTCCCCTTCACGTTTACCAGTCTTGTTCATGTAGCTTGTAAAGTCCTTGAGGCAGGGACTCTCTCACAGTACCTAGGACAATTGGCCCCTGATCTTCATTGGGATGTTTTGATGTATTAGAAGTAATAATTCTGGACATTACTGTGTTTTTGCATAGCTTGCTGGTATTGATAGTTGTGCTCTAGACTGAGCACTGGAGAGAGAACCAGGAGTCCTATTCCCTCTTTGGGGACTCGCTGTAGCCTTGGGCAAGACTCTTAACCTCTGTGTGCCTCAGTTTCCAATCTGTAAATACTTGTGTACCTCATGGAGTGTTCTGAAGATTAGTCCATGTTTGTTAAGTGTTTGGAAGATGTAAAGTAGTATGGACTTGATTCTGTCCCCCTCATTCCAGGAGCAATCCCATTGATTTCAGGGAGAAGTGTGACGGAGACAGTCCCTGGAGAGTCTCTGGCCACCCAAAAGTGGATAGGTCTGATCTCGAGTGATCAAGGACAGCTAATCAAAAATGGAGGGAGGAGCCAAGGGGCGACATTTTCAGCTCTGTCTGTGGGAGAAATGTTTGTGAAGACAGCTTTCAAAATATTGGTTAATTAAGCTAAAATAGGTAGTGTTGGTTTGTAGTTTTGGTAATGCTTGAAGTGTTGGCCTTTAGTAGCAACTAGGGAGGAAAATAAAAACTGAAACTGGAACACCCAACAGTGCAAGTTATTGAGAGAGCACTGAACATGGAGTGTGCTACTTAGGCCGCACATCCAGCAACTGCAATAATAGAGGAGTAGGGACAGAAAGGCCCTTTTATGTTTATTTGCTGCAAATAACCCTGCTGGGGCATCTCGGGTTTGAGCCTATAATTGAGATTTTGGTTTGCTCAGCTGTTCTACAAGACCTCATTTTATTTATTCTCTCCTTGCTGCCTTACCCTAAAAGTAAATAAATTGTAAATACTGGACTAGTCCACAGCAAGTCACTCTCTTCCTGCAAGCCATGCACCACTGCAGCCTACGTCTAAATATCAGCTTTCTGTCCTCCAGTATCCAGCCTGAAAAGAAAATACGCTTCTTTGAAAGGGGAGACATTCAAACCCAGGCACACAAGCCACTCCACCTGTGTCACACGCACAGAATATGCCATAGGGATGATAAGATGGGACATGAGGAGAACTGTATGCATAGAGAGGCAGCTCGGATGGCAATGCTGTATCTAGGGAGAGGCAGTAATGAGCAGGCCACTGGGATTGAATTCATAGGGGATTAAGGGGGCCTGCTCATTCACCACTTTGTTAGTCCAGTTTCATGAAATGAAAATCAGCTGTGTCCTGCTGACATAAAACGTCAGTACTAAATCAAGCCTGAGGTGTGTGTCATTTTTTATCAGCGGCCACATTCCTTAGAAATTGGACACATGCACTGTTTTTTTTTTTACAGAGCTTAAAGCCACTGCATTTTTCTTTGTTTTACTTTATTCCCTTTTGGTGTTTCTTGGCTGGCAAATCCTCTGGAGATTATAATAAAATAAAATCCTCTACTACTCTATAACTTCCATTAACTTTCTCTATCCTTTGCAAATTCTATCAGAATGAAAAAAGTACTCTTCTGGGGGTAGAAACGGTAAAGATCTTTGAACAGTCATTAGGGGCCCTCTTTCTCATTTAAATGCTCGCTAGAGATTGCGAATGCTAGAGAGGTACATGTTAAACTAAATGAATTTGGATGACAAATGTTAAGTCAGCCGTAGCTGCATCCTGCTATAGCAGAGATTATATTTAATATAGTGCTCATAAAAAGAAGTACATTGCTGTTTACTAAAAACAGGAACAAAATATTTTCAGTTTCATTTTAACGCCTTCATCTCTGCCATGCTCTGTGGATTCCTGCCACCAAATACCTGCCACTTACATAGCAATTTATGGGGGGAGGTTTCTGCTGCCCCATACATTATGGTCTCTCTGTGCAGCCCCAATAACATAGAGGGGATTCAAAGGTACTGCAAGTGGTCAGGGGAGATATCCACAGCATAGGAACAGTGTAGAGCTGACAAAATTGGTTCCACACGATCCGCCTTCCAAGGCATGGCTGAGAGGGTGAGTCGGGGTGGAGCTAAAGGTACAGGACAGAGTCAGATTCTATATTTTCAAGCTAGGATAGAGACAGGTTAATAATTTATTACAAATGGTTTGACAAGCTGTACCTCTGTTTCTGCTCTCAAAATGACTGCGAAGAGACGGCTTTTTCTTCAGATTTGTTGTTGTTTGAAATTTTTTGCCAAATAATTTGTCCCAGTAATTTTTGGTCTGTATCTCTTGCTTATGAATAGTTCATTACAAGTGCTTGACAGTCAACATTTGAAAATGAAACAGCTGCAATTGGAGAGATCACCTGGGCCCAGGTCCTCAAAGATGCCTCTAATGATTCCAATATTTACTTAAAATTGATTTCCCCTACCTCCCAGGCACGTTCACTAGAGTATTTGAATGAAAGGAACAAAAAAAAGTGCAAGCAAATTTGTTTGAAAATTCAGTTTAGGCCTTGATCCTGCAAGTCAGTCAACACTAGATTTTAATGGGGTGGCACAAGTGCTAAGGTCTGATTGTGCAGAGCAATTTGATGGATATTGGTGGATTCGTTTTTTCCAGTACTTGCCAAACTCTATGACCTGATCTTCCAAACATGCTCAACCTTACTCACATGACCGGATGCACTGACTTACCAGGGACCCTTTGGAAGGGCCAGATTTACAAAGATATTTAAGCACCTAAAGATGCAGATAGTTGCCTAGTGGGATTTTCAAAAGCAACCTAAGCCCCATTGATTTGACTAGGAGTTTGTGTCCCAAGAACCTCTAGATGGCAACTGGCAGAGGGTACAGGGTTGTATAGGGGTCCCCTGGGTTCACCAAAAGAATGCCATGTAAGGCTTCTAATGAAAGCCTGTGTCATGCTGCTCATCATGACCATATGTACGTATGGATGTTGAGTAAGGAGTTGTGTATATATACTGAAAATTATGTTGTTACACTCTTGACTAGGGACTGGTCACCAGAAAGGGAAAAACCATGTTTTCTTTCAGGCATGAAATGTTTATTTATCTGTCTGTTTACATGTAAATTACATATTGTATGGTTCACAATGGTCCTCCATCAATAGTCTCAGCTGAATGCTAATGGAGGATTGAGAAATCTTCAAAGAGAGGAAATTTACAGAATAAAGTGAACCAGCAGGGGAGAGCCCTGTTTACAAGTAAGGACAATTAACTTTTGGGGGTATAACAAAGGGATGCGGAGATGCACCCTCATTCCAGCAGGAGAGTGAGTTTGTGTGGGGGGGGGCGGAGGGTGAGAAAACCTGGATTTGTGCTGGAAATGGCCCAACTTGATGATCACTTTAGATAAGCTATTACCAGCAGGAGAGTGGGGTGGGAGGAGGTATTGTTTCATGGTCTCTGTGTATATAATGTCTTCTGCAGTTTCCACAGTATGCATCCGATGAAGTGAGCTGTAGCTCACGAAAGCTCATGCTCAAATAAATTGGTTAGTCTCTAAGGTGCCACAAGTACTCCTTTTCTTTTTGCGAATACAGACTAACATGGCTGTTACTCTGAAACCCTCATTCCTTCAACCTGTGAGGACAATATGCCAGTGGGCTTGATCTGATGAGAAGAAGTCTTAGCCAAACTGGAGAAAACCCTGGAGAAAGAACTTTGGGTAAGCTATCTTTAGGAGGTGGAGGAATACTTAGTTAGTTAAGCTTAGTCGCTAGAATGCGTGTTATGATTTTGTTTTATCTGTAACCATTTGTTTCCCTTATTCTCACTCTCTATCACTTGAATCTCTGTTCTTTGATAATAAATTTATTCTTGTTCCCACTAATCTAATCTATCTAAATGCTGTGTGTTAAGTAAAGCAGGGACTCTGAGCTGATGCTTACAAGATGGTGTGTGCTATTCCTTTGGGAACAGCAGATTTAGTTCTGTGCGTGTTCAAAGGAATAGGGCATGCTTGCAGGACTCGGGGATTGGTGTGTGCCTGTCACTGCTTCTACAGATAGTGAGGCCTGGAAAGCAGCGGTTGTGCTGCCAGAGGCTGGTGGTTTCAGGGAGCTGACCCAGAGCAGGCACAGACAAGACTTCCTCACGCAAAGGGCTGGTGCCTCCCAACCTTGGGTGCCCCGGGAAGCATCACACATTTAGGTGCTTAACTTGTTTAGACAATTCTGTAAATTCCAGGTGATGCCTATCTATAACTTTAGGCATTGAGATACCATTGGAAATCTGGCCCAAAGGGCTTATATTTCCTCAGGTCTATTTTTAGTTTTTTTTGGTTTTTTTTCCCCATCTGTCTTGTGGGAATATTTCTAAGGTGCTTCTTATCATTGTTCCCCTCTATAATTTTCTTTCCTTTACTTTTTTCTGTCTCTCTCTCTGTGTGCCAAGTGTTTCTAAATGTAAGCATGCACTGAAATGCTTTGCTGAATCAGGTCCTTAGGCCTTTTCTTTTCTAGTGCTCCTTACTATCTAGTAAGTGTCCCGCTCCAGTGGTATCTTACTTTATGAACCATTTAACACTAGTTTTGGAGCTGTCCCTCCCTCCCCAGTGATTTGGAAACAGCTGAGACATTGCTTCTTCTGACTGACAATAGCTCATTCCTCCCTGAACAGTAGTAATATTTGACGCTGATATGATGCTTTACATCTTCAAAGCACTGTGCAAAATTAGCTAATTAAGGCTAACAATGCCTTTGTGGTGCAGGGAGAGTAAGGAGCAGTATCTTTTTTGCAGATCGGGAAACTAAGAAACAAAGACATTAAGGCCACAATGTTCAAATTTGGGTGGCGGAGTCCTTCTGGATGCCTAAGCTAGTTAACTACTCCATGGCCTCTCCGGCTGCACCACTGCTACAGAAAGGCCCTGAAGCCATTGTTGTCTGGATGGTCACCACTGTCAGATCACCTCAGTGTATGTCATGATCTTCCAGTGAGATAGTCTCATATGCTCGCTTTGCCCCTGCAGCTGGATAAGGGGGCGTCGCTGGGGCCTTCTGACAGTCCCTCACTGTTGTTACAGATGCTTGGAACCACCGGGGGCTGGCTATAATTCGAACCCCTTTTTTCCCACCCCCAATCCTGCAGCCCGGCAGCAGAGGGGCCACAAGAGCACTTACAGCCACCTCGACATCCCCTTCCTGAAATGTGCTTGGCCACAGTGAGGGATCAGGGCCTAAAAGTCACCCAGGACTGTAGGTGGTCAGCACAACCGATAATCATACCATGCTTAAATTAGATGCCTAGAGATGGATTCAAGTGCCTATATTTAGGCACCCAAATTTTGAAAATTTTGGTCTAAGTGACTTTCTCAAGGCCACATAGTAAGTCAATGGCAGAGCCAGGATAACAAGCCAGGTGTTCTTGCCTCTTAGTCCTGTGCTTTACCTATTAAATCATGCTCCTTTCTGCTCTCACCATTCTCTACATGGGTGAGAGGTGAGGAGAGGACTGATAACAAAATTCTGGTCCCAACAAAAACTGGAAGACTAGATTATTGATAAATGACCCTCAAGGGGCTTGGATGAGTTCACATGAGTACTCACCTTTACCCGTTATGTTTGGAGCTGTACAAACACAGAACAAAGAAACTGCTCCTGCCCCCCAAAGAGCTTACAATCTAAGTGGTCAAATTCAAACCAAATGGTGGGCAAAGATTTGGGTCTGTTCTTTTTTTTTAATTTGTACTCTGAACTCATTCTTTGTTCTCATCAGGGGTAAGTCAAAAGAGATCTCCCTTTCTCCATTTCTTTCAGATTGTAAGCTCTTCAGAACACGGACTGAGTCCTATCTTTGTACAGAACCTAGCACGTTTTGGTCACTACTGCAACACAAATAATAACAATAATTCCAATTGGGAATAAGAAAAATAAGTAGATCAAACTAGGTCTGATTAGATAAGTTAAGCAGAGTGGGAAGATCAGTGATGTCCCTTACACCAGAGGGTGTTCCCAGCTAACTGCCCTTTATTTTTTACCTTTGAAAGCTGTGCTAATGCTCTTACCTGGTATAAGGGGTGGGATGTGTATTGCAGGTGTATCTTTTCTCCTGGGTTTTTTCTGTTCCTGATCAGTAAGCTGAGAGACTGAACTCACTTTGCCCGTCTGTGGTTTTTTTGCGATGTCACACCTTCTAATTAAATGTTCTGAAAAGTCTGAGAGCATGCCTGCAGGGAACCATACACAATAAATATTACTTAAGCCTCATCTACACTGATAAAAATTGCACTCATCTAACTTAATATACTCAGGGTATGCTTACAGTACAGTGGCACAACTATGGTGCTGGAGTGGGCCACTGTAGTGCCGTAGTGTAGACACTTGCTACAGTGAGGGAAGAGTTTTTTCCATCTATGTAGTTAATCCATCTCCTTAAGAGGCGGTAGCTAGGTTGACGGAAGAATTCTTCTGTCAACCTAGTTGGGTCCACAGGGGGTTCTAGTTGGCTTAACTACATGTCTCAGGGGTGTGAATTTTTCATACATTTCAATACTGAGTGCTTTTGAGAATCCTATTCTCCCTCCCTGCCATAGGTAGGCACACAAAGATGTAGGAGAATTGAGGGCAGAAATATTTTTATTCAATTCCTAGTGAATACAAGTAAACCAGGAAACATCAGAGGTTTGTCAGATTTCAGTATTACTAAGCTGTGTTACCTGGTATAGGTGGTGGGGTGTGTAATGCAGGTGTATCTTTTCTCCTCGGCTTTTTCTGTTCCAGCTCGCTGTTCTGGGAAGCCTGGATATTTTTACCCTTTCTTGGTTTCTTTTTGAGGTCACAATTCTTAATCAACTGTTCTGAAAGGTCATCTGCATGGGGGGGAAAAAAATACCTAGCTGATAGAAAATTATGAATCTCAGAATTAAACGAAGGGCTCGCTTTAATAACAATACTTCCACCCTAGTTGGTTAAAACACAAAGTATATTCACCTCTGTACAGAAGGCCATCACAAAGGCCTTAATACCACTAAAAACAGGGCATAAGTGAGACTTAAGTGCCTTATGCTGGCCTTAGAGAATTAAACCTCACAGTGAAGAAGGGAAGAATTATACCCATATTATAGAGTGACACAGATGTTAAAGCTAATATTTTCATTCTTAGATGCCATATTTAGACACCTAAATAATAGGACTAATTTTAAGAGGTCCTCTGTAACCACAGCTCCCATTGACTTTGGTGGAGTTACTCTGGATTTGCACCAGTGTATATTGAAGCAGGACTTGACTCATCAGATAGTCTAGGTACATTCTAGACAGTTATCCAAATTTCTGGATGCGTAGTCAAGCTCAACAAATTGAGTCTTTTGAGGTTGACCCATCACTAATAATATCACACAAACCAGAGATTTGGTTTTTAAATTTGGCTTTGGTTGGGTTTGTCAGCTTTGCTTTTCATTTGGAAACTTTGCTTAACAAAAGGGGCCTGATTCTGATTTCACTTCCTAGATTTCACACCATCGTACTTCCATGGACTAGTGAAAGGAAGGATGGATGACTTTATGATTAAGGCACTGCACTGGTACTCAGAAGTTTTGGATTCAATGCACAGCTGTGCCACAGACTTCCCATGTGATCTTGAGTAAAATAATTTATTCCTGTGTGCCTCAGTTCCACACCAGTAAAATGGGGATAATAATGCTTCCTTTCTCCCATCTTTTGTCTGTTTTGTCTATTTAGATGGTAAGTTCTTCAGAAGAGAGACATTTTTTATTTTGTGTTTATAAAGCCCCTACCATAAAAGAACCCTGAACTGGGTTGGGAACTCAGGTGCGTCCAGTGTGAAATCACGCTCAAGACTCAGATATCTTGGTTGTGTGTGAGTAAAGCAGGCTTGCAAAATTATCCTTGCCTGGGACAAATAAAATATCATTTGTATTTCATTATTATCACCAGTGTATGGGTAGGCAAGTAGATTTTTGTGCCTGGGTTAGCAAATCTTCATGACAATTTTGGAAGGCTGGAATAAAGTAATGACATGTGAAGCAAAGGCGAATATGCAAAATACAAAAATATGCAAAAGGCACATTTATCAAAGTCTTGAAAGCCTCATATTTAGAAGCATGTATGAGCAGAGATGCCTCTGGTACTCCAAGAGCAAAAGTTATATAAAAAGTCAGCTCTAGAAAGGACATGGATTGACAATAAAGGGAAAAAAATAAAATTGTGTGCAAATATAGGCAAAAGGAAAATTTAAAATCTTTTACTGAAATTGCACATAGAAAGTGGGTGTAGTAAAGGCTCAGATATATCTTAGCTTCCAGTTTATTATTGTATAATCAATAAAAGCGCTTCTCTTTCTCTGTCACGAAAAGGAACAATGACTCTTTCTCCTTTCCTCTCTTTAATTAATTTCCTTCTCGAGCTTCAGCTAATATTATGTGCAGGAAAGACACCCTTTGCCTGTCCATCTGGCAACAGATGTGTTACCAGAAGGCACAGTCTATCGGGTTTCACGAGGGCTCAGTTGTATCTCTTGGAAAGAAAAAGCCAATGGACAGTACTTAATGATGTAAAGAAGACACCTCTCTAATTACAAGTCACTGACATCACCATAAAAAGAAAAGGAGTACTTGTGGCACCTTAGAGACTAACATCACCATAATAACACTTACCTAAACGGTTGCAGTGTGAGTCTCGCTTGTCCAATCTGTCTTCTGGGATATCAAGTGGTTGCACATATTCAGTTGACATCATTGAAAAGTTTTTCTTTCTTGAAGCTACAACAACAAAAAGCAGCACATAATAAAACAGATATATTTATATTCTGTCCAATCAGTTCCTCCCAACCAGCCCTGGGAAGTTCCTGTTTTCAAAGTGATTTTTGCCATACAGCCACTGCTGGCCTGGTTGTTCTTGGAGTGCTTGTGAGGTGTATGGGCTAACTGCCTTCTGACCCCGACTCCCCACTCCCACTGGTGAATGCAAAGCTGCAGATTCTAAAGCAACATCTGCCAGCCTAAAAAGGAGCAGGCCAGATGGGAGGGTTTTTAACAATTAGTTTTGAATGAATCTATTTAAAGGGGCACAGTGAACTTGAAATCTAATTGTAAGTTAAAAATAGTTCCAGGTTCTATACCAGTCTCTGAGTCCCCCTGCTATTTGTTTTTGGTGTTAGTGTTAATGCTATTTATTCAGAGCAGTGGTTCTCAACCGGGGGTACGTGTACCAGTGTTCCCTCTCATTCTGCACATGGATGAGAAAAATTAATTTTGTTATGTGCACCAATATGGAGGTGATGTGTGGCGGGGGTGGGGCTGAGGGGTTTGGAGTGTGGGAGGGGACTCAGGGCTGGGGCAGAGGGTTGGGGTGCAGGGGGGTGAGGGTTCTGACTGGGGGTGCTGGCTCTGGGGTGGGGCTGGGGATGAGAGCTTTGGGGTGCAGGCTGCCCAGGGCTGCGGCAGGGAGAGAGAACTCCCCACAGCCCTCTCTCCCCACAACAGCATCTGGGCTGAGGGAGAGGCGTCTTGCCCCACCGCAGCCCCAGGCTGAGGGTGAAAGGCCTCTCTCCTCACTGCGCCACAGCCCCAGGGCTGGGGAGTTGCCGCAGCCCTGCATGCCCCAAGCTTCCCCATCACCACTCCCCACTTCACCCCCTACCTCACCCCACGCCCAAGTGCAGTGTGCATGCCTGCACGGCCGTTGGTGGCCTCCTGCACAGCCGTGCAGGCGCACACCTTAGACGGACCCTAGATGTGTACCCCTGGGGGTAAGCAGGGGTCTTCCAGGGGGTACATCAACTCATCTAGATATTTGCCTAGTTTTACAACAGGCTACATAAAAAGCACAAGCAAAGTCAGTACAAACTAAAATTTCATACAGACAATGACTTGTTTATACTGCTCTATATACTATACACTGAAATGTAAGTACAATATTTCTATTCAAATTCATTTATTTTATAATTATATGGTAAAAATGAGAATGTAAGCCATTTTTCAGTAATACTATGCTGTGACCCTTTTTGTATTTTTATGTCTGATTTTGTTAGCAAGCAGTTTTTAAGTGAGGTGTAAGTTGGGGTACAGAAGACAAATCAGACTCCTTAAAGGGATACAGTAGTCTGGAAAGGTTGAGAGCCATTAATTTAAAGCACTCATGCAAGGACCCGAGCACCACTGTGGTAGGCACTGTAAATACTTATTATTTTGTGGGGGAGGAAGGTTGGTGGTTTTACAACAACATTTTCCTGTTTTTACAAGTGATTTTCTCATTCACGTTGCTGCAACAGATCCACACTGACAGGGAAAACTGACTAACAAACAGCCTGTACAGGGGAAACAGTAACACTGACCATAGAGCAGGAAGCGCTGTCAAATGCACAAATTAAGCACAGTGGAAAAATAAACGAAAAACTGTGTGGTGTTTTGTTTTTTTTTGTTTTTGTTGCTTCTCTAATCCCTTTCAGCTATAGCCATCTTAGGTGGTGTTTGTAACCACAATAAAAATGTAGAAAGAAGTGTGACCGTTTCAAATCAATGGGGGGCCATTAACTTTTGGCAGGACAGAACTGGAAAACTGGAAACCATACAGAATGATTACTATGTGACCCATTCAAACTTCGCACTTCTGGAGAGCCCCTGTGTGGCTACTAGTGATGAGGTTGACCCTTCAACCTTTTGAGGTTTGCCCATAGCTAGTCTCAATTTTAGAAAGCTGTAAAATCTTCGCAGGAGGCTTTGTGGCATCACAGACCAATAGGTTGCTCTAAAAGAGATGAAGTGTAAATTTTTTCAAAGCATCTAGGTGCAATGATACTTAGAACGGAAAGCCATGCACAGTTTATCTGCACATAACTGAAGAATTCTAAATGTGCTTTCACAAAGCAATAACATAAAATTCACCCAAGAAGTGAATTATTGAATAATGTTCAAAAATTCTAGACCAGAAAGATGTGAGGATAATTAATTTCCTTTTTGAAATGGAAGCACATATTTTCTGGAGCTCATATTTTAGCATCTTGAATGCAGCTCTTTTTCAGCTGGCCAACATGCTATGACATTCTGCATTCTCTGCTTGATATCAGTCATCTTTTAAGGAAATTATTGTACATGATGGATTAAGATAGATATGTATGTAGAGATAATGGGCCACATTCATCCTTTGTGCAACTTTAGTGATTTCATCAGAGTTGTAGGAGGGATTAATTTGGCCCAGTGTGAGACATTTTCTGCATGAATGCAGAGTTTTGCATAAGAATTAGGATTGTGCAAGAATTTAGACTGACACTTTTGGGCCGGAAGGGTTACCTAGTTTCTCATTCCTTGGGTTAGCAAAGGCTGAAACCGGGCAGGGCTGAGGTGGGTGGGGAGTGGGGCATTCACAGTGCTCTCTTTTAGCTATTAATGAGTTCCAGTTTTGGAGCAGGTTGGCTATTTGCTGCTAATTGTGAAAGCACATGGCATAACATTTTAATGGCTGTCCTTATGGATGGGGAGGATTGGGGAATGGCTGGAGAGACTGAAAAAAACAGTGACTCTGGGTAGATTACTAAAGGCCATCCAGTTCCTCTCGGGATTAGCTCACTAGCTGAGTCACGGCCATGTGATAGTTCAAATCATTTTGGCCTTCATATGTCCAGGGGATGGAAAGGCAGATGAAGAATACCTGGAACATCTCACCCGCTAACAGCTTCTTTGGCGTCAGTAAATTGCTAAACAGTCCAAGGCGAACACAGCAAAAATGAGGCAATCCTTTTGACCAGGAATTTGACTCACTGGATGACTTTATTAAAACACCTTAAAGTACATATACAGATGTTCCAGATGTTCTTTCTTTACCACAAAGAAAACATCTACACTTTCTACAAAAAAAAGACAACAAAAAACTCCCCACCCTCTTGGCAGTAACTGATTAATTGCCAAAATTGAAAGGTTTTAATGTTATACAGGAACTCCTCACTTAATGTTGTCCCAGTTAACATGGTTTTGTTGTTACGTTGCTGATCAATTAGGGAACATGCTCGTTTAAAGTTGTGCAATGCTCCCTTATAATGTTTGGCAGCCACCTGCTTTCTCCACTGCTTGCAGAAAGAGCAGCCCATTGCAGCTAGCTGGTGGGGGCTTGGAACCAGGGTGGACTGGCAGCTCCCCATGTAGCAGCCGCCCAGCAGGCTATCAATTGCCCGGCAGTTCAGCTGTCCCACCCCCCTTGGAGCTGCCCTCTGCCTTGGAGCTGCTCCCGGGAGCCTCCTGCTTGCTGTGCTAATGTCAGGGTGTCCCTTGCCCCCCACTTCTGCCCCCCACTCCTTTACCCTATCTCCATAGAGCGTGGGGGGAAGGGAATATGACAGGGCTCAGGACAGAGGGAGCTTGCTGGCAGCAGCTGCTGTCTCAGCTTGCTGATCTACTTAAAAAGGCAATGTACTTAGACTGGGGTCAGCTACTTAAAGGGGCAATGCGCATCTCACACTCACACACACACATACACACACACTCGGTGTGTGTCTTTGTCTCTCTCTGCCATGCTGTCTCCCCTCCCTCCATTCGTGCTGTCTTCTAGAGTGTGAGGCTACATTAACAACAATGTGTTAACCCTTGGGGGGCTCAGCCGAGTGCGAGTTCATCATTTAGCAGTAAGGCATCCCCTGGGAAATATTCCACCCTCTGACTTCACCACCTCAACCAAGCTTCACAATCATCATTGCTGTATACGGTATTAAATTGTTTGTTTAAAACTTATACTGTATATGTGTATGTGTATATGTATATATATATATATATATATATATACACAATATAGTCTTTTGTCTGGTGAAAAAAATTTCCGTGGAACCTAACCCCCCCCCATTTATATTAATTCTGATGGGGAAATTGGATTAGCTTAACATTGTTTCGCATTTTTCAGGAACATAACTACAACGTTAAGCGAGAAGTTACTGTATTGAAAATCATCTTCCATTGAAGTTTAGTTCAGTTTTCAATTAGATAAGAGTATTTTACATAGATGGGGCAAAGAAAGCAGTTTTTTAAAATCTAGATTTGGTTTAGTTCAGGTTTTAAGTTTAGGTCATAGGCAGGCTAGGGTTTTGGGTTAGATTCAAGAAAGCTGTTCTCACAGATTTCTGCCTAAATTGATAGGAATCTTGTGAAATTAACACTCCTGGACTAAAATCTCATGAGGAAAACCTGTCTGTTTGAGATTTTTACCACATCTGAAACGAAATTAAAAAAAATAGGCCTTGGTCACATTTTGATTCTGACGTAGGACTAAAACTGTAGAGGTAGCTTTGGATTCATGAAGGAGGGGATGGTGGGTTGTGTGTCAAATATGAAGGCCTCTTTAAATGAAATTTGAAGGTTTGGGGATTTGAGGTTTTATTACTAGCCTATTGCTGCTTTTATTAACGTTATAAAACGTGTCACCACATAAAGAAAGCTAAAAGTGCACCTGTACCTCTTAATAACTGATTAGAAGCAGTTACCTTACAAAATAAGTAATAACTAGGTCATTTGGGGCCTAGCTTTTAAAGACAGTCATGCATGATTGCATATGCCCAATTGCCTTGCCATCTGCCTGAGTGTACAAACAAAATAATGTTTGTGCACAGAGTTGTCTAAGTGGACAACGTGCATATTGAATTCTGCTATTTTCATGCTTAATTGCACAGGCCCACCTTTCAAAATCATGCCCTTAAGTTCCATCACAATTACATATGCTTAAAACTGGTTGAGACTTTCTTTTACTATAACTGCATGAAGATTAAAAAGTTGCATAAGTAATAAATGACTGTTTAGTTGTCAGATGATACACCAGCAGGGCTATTCTTCGCTATGTGACTACAGTTGCAATTGCTATTAATGTTAACAGAAGCTAACCCCTGCTGAAATTGTAGATGACAATAGACCTTAGTGTTTCACATTAAGGGGACGTGATTTATTACAAATTTCTATTGCAAGCTTTCCATGCATAGGGTAGATTTACAAAATATATGTTGAAGCCTTGCAAGCTTTACCAAGGTGCGCCTTCTAATGGCTCAGTAGCACACACATCTTTCACACAAGCCCCTGGATGGTCTATTCACCCAGAAGATGGTCTGAGCCCATAAGTAGTGTGATCAGCAAGAAAAATAAGAGCAACACCCCCGCATGCAATCGTTGAAGAGACCTTTGAAACGTTGGCATGGATGGTGCATAAATAATAGCTGTTGAGAAGACTCTTTTGTTATATGGTGGTAAGTAATGCAGGTTAAATATGAATATTTATGCTGCTAGTTAATAAAAATGTTACCATAGAAATAGTTATAATGCACGGTACTTACATTTCCCCTGGACCCAGTGCACTTAATTAAAAATATACACATGCCAATAATTAATGTGAACTTTTGTATAGTATTTTAAAAGGAAAATGCTATTGACTTATAACCCCAAATATTCTTCCAGTTTTAATTATAATGTTCTGAGGCAAGGACCAGGACTGCTTGTTTAGAGGACTGTGTGCCTGTTATTTTCTTAAAAAGAAAAGGAGTACTTGTGGCACCTTAGAGACTAACCAATTTATTTGAGCATGAGCTTTCGTGAGCTACAGCTCATGCTCAAATAAATTGGTTAGTCTCTAAGGTGCCACAAGTACTCCTTTTCCTTTTGCGAATACAGACTAACACGGCTGTTACTCTAAAACCTGTTATTTTCTTGTTTATTTTTTCCCTTCTTAGCAATCAAATTTCAATAAAAAGAAAAACAGGGTATGAGAGATTAAAGATCTGGCCCCCTCCTCAGGGGAATAGTGCCTTGGGCCCAACCTGCTTCCACTGAAGCCAATGGAAAAATCTTCACTGACTTTAATAGGAGCAGAATCAGATCCTCTTATTTTGAGAGGACTGGTTGTGTGAGTAAGGGCCGCCAGCTACAGCCTTATATTTAGAGGTGGGATTGCAAGTGTGCAAGAATGTGTTTGTGTGCATGCAAGTGAGCAGTGCTTTTCTAGCTGCTCTTGATGCACTACAGAGCTGCACGTGGTAACTATGAATATTTGATAGGGTGTTGCCCAATGGGCATAGCAGTGAAGGGCTGCGCTACTTCAGTGGCAGGACGTGAATCGGACTGTGGGCAGGTCTGCACTGAAAAGGCTGCACGGGTGCGGCTGTGCTGTGCTGCTTAAGTGAAGATGCTCCAACGCTGACGGGAGAGCTTCTCCTGTTGGCGTACTTAGGGCTATTCCACGCCGGAATCGCTACAGCGGCGCAGCTGTACCAACGTAGCCGTAGCGCTGCGAATGCCGACGCTCTCTCCTCTTGGAGAGTACTCTCCCATCGGCAAAATTACTCCCCAAGTGGCAGTAGCTATGTCAGCGAGGGAGCTTCTCCCACCGACCTAGCGCTGTCCACACTACCGCTTACTTCGGTGTAACTTAAGTCGCTCAGGGATGTGAAAAAGCCACCCTCCTGAGTGACGTAAGTTACACTGAAGTAAACGCTCGTGTGTGCAAACCCTATTCCACCTCCTGAGAGGTGGTAGCTATGTCAACGGGAGACGCCTTCCCACTGTCGCTTGGGGGTGTGGATTTTTCTGTAGTGTAGACCTGGCCTGTGACTTCAAGAATCACAAGCTGGTGCTTCTTCACACCAAGGGGGAAATAAGCTGTGCCAGCCTTTTTGCTCGTGCTTCCCCTTCTCTGTCGACTCTGAGGTGGGGTAGGCAGAATTCTAACCCCTGCCTGCCTGTTGGTAGCTTCTCTCCCCTGCCCCCAATCCTTTGGAGGCTCTTACAATGTGGATTGCGCACCTGGGAGAGTGGGGAATCGCCTTAGTCCCCTCTATGGGAAAGCAAGAGGCCTTATGATTGAGCCCTAAAAAAAGAGCCAGAGGCTCAGTTCATTCCTGTTTTGCACCTAGTGCAGCCATTTACATTTGTGCAAAGTGGGTGTAAAATGCTACCATTCTGGTACAATAGTGTTTTACACCTACTACGCACTCACTTAGCACAGCTGAAAATGACTATTCCAGGAGCAAGACAGTGGAGAATGGTCCATTCTCCTCTGATCAGAAGTCAAGAGTTGATTTCGTTACTAGAGAGTGGGCTCTTTCTTCTATACCCCGATTATATTCTGCCACCTGCACAAGTAAGTCCTCTGGTAGGTTTTTGAATTAAGCACATTAAGATTAGAAAATGTATGCCACACACAAGGAGACTGACAGTTTTTTTTCAAGTGGTCTCAAAGTGAAATTCTTCACTGGCAGTTTGATCACTGTAGTTTTATACCACCTCATCAGAGTAACTTGCCTTTACTTGAGCCCTGATGGCATTATACAAAGTTTCTACTCCAGAGTTATAAGTCTCATTTAACCCTAGGTGGTTGTTTCCAAAAATTCCCACCAGGGTAGTCTGAATTTGTTTTTATAAAGCAAAGCCTCAAAATGTACCATGTCTATGATACATAATACCGCATGTGTTTAAAACCCGGACTGTGCATTCTTTGTCCACCCAGACCTCTGACAAATAACTCTGTATGTTGCACCGAGCTCACAAAATTGATTTTGAACAGTCTACCAAGTCCATGGAGAGACTCACACACGGGGATTTGGATCAGGCCCTGTAGTAGCAGAAGCTAAACTTGAATTAATGGCTCAAAAGCAGAATAAAATGTCTGAGTTTCTGTCCAAAAAAGTTGCTGTACTTAGAGATTACCGAACATGCCTGATTAATTCCCCGAGGAGCAAGACATACCCGACACATGCCATTTCTTTTTAGTTGGATAAAATCCTAATAATCTTTCATATTCTGACAATTTGTCCATGAAATAATGCAATTAAAATAAACTGACACATTTGTCTCCATAGCACTTCATCCGCCATCCCAGCTTTCCCGTTCACCACTCAGTCTACCTCCAACTTTCCCCATATGGTATCCTATGTTTACTTCTTCTAAATCGATCCCGTGGAGTACTTGGAGTCCTGAACTTCACTGCGAGCTCAGCATCGGTATAGATAATACAGTCTACAGAAGTGCAACTAGAAAATATCAAATGACTGTAACTAACTTGATCCTGGTGACTACAGACTAACACGGCTGCTGCTCTGAAACCTGGCAAGAAAAAAATGGTTACTCAAGCAAAGGTAAAGTGCATGTGTGCAGACGTACTTACCGACCGCTGAAAGGCTCTGGGATGGGTGTGATACAGGGTCAGCACTCACTGAAGAAGGAACTTTCTTCACTGCGGCTGCTGTGTGCTCCTGCCCTCCTTATCTAGGGAGCAGCCGGGGCTGTTGCTATGGTAATGCTTTGTTCCAAGGGTACTCTGGGGAGAAAGGAAAAAAAAGAATAACCTTTAGCCTGTGCACTAAACAGATTTTTGATGATGTGATGGTTGCTGCTGTTTTTTTTTTAATTGGAACGAAGGGAAAAATAATTATGCAGAAATTAAAAAAAAACGTTTACAGTTAAACAACCTTTTATACCAGAGATCAAAGAAAATGATCCAAACATTTTGATGGAGGAATGAAAGGAATGAAACAGGGGATGGTAAATCTTAAAGTGTACCAACTGGAAACAAAATCAGAGAGACAGCAGCTGTGGCGAGAGTCACTGAGGAAGCAGACGAGAGAGCGCTAGACTGTTGTTTGGTGTCATACAGAGCTGTGCAGTGGATGAAAAAGGAGCGAGGAGGCAGGCCCATAAACATTAAGTCTCCAGCAGTGAGGTTTAGCTGAGGACTGCGGTGTTTGTGTGCATATGTGGCCTTGACTCATTACACAAGCTTGACACACTGATGTCATTTAGGGGGTCAGGCAGGGAGTCTTCTGTGGCTGCTGTATCCTTGCCAGCAGTGCCCAGTCTCTGCTATTTTAGCCCATTGCGTTAGATGGGACTGTTATTTGGAAGGAGGAAAAATATATAAACATGCCTGATCTTTGGAAAATCAAGACGAAGCACTCTGTTCAGTTGACGGTATTATGAATTGCACCCTTTTTAGCATTCATCCCCATATGAAAAAGTCTTCCCCCAGCTCCTTTCATTAAAACGTTCTATAAAACTGGGACTGGTGACAGTTGGTTTGTCACACTTGGACTGTCATTCCCATGCTGTCACTATGGCATTGCAACATATGGTTTAAATTAGTCTTGTTTTCTTTCATACAATAGAAAGCGAGTGTGCCAAGGGCCCAAATATGTTCGGTGCTAGCTCCCAGTCCGGGATTTGCTGAGCACCCTCATTGTCTGTGAAATTCAAGTCCAGTCCCTCAAGGTGTTGAACACTTTTGATTCTCTAAGGGCTTCTTTCTGTACCCATTGAGATGAGATTTCCTAGTGACTTCACTGGGAGAGATGGGCATTTATCCCAGGACTATGGAGGGTGAACATTTTCAAAAGCGCCTAAGTGACTTAGGATCCCTAAGTCCCATTTTTCAGAAGTGGGTTAGGCACTCGGGATCCCAAGTCTCACGGAAAGTTAATGGGACTTAAATGCCCAAGTCACTTCTGAAAACGGGACTTAAATTGTCAAGTAGAGCTTGTTGGGGATTTTTCAACTAAACATTTTTTGTCGAAAAATGCCAATTGGTCCAATCCAAAACTGTGTGCAGCAAGGGGCCAGTTTTGATGAATTTCCCATTTCAAACTAAAAGAAAAGTTTCAACATTTTAGAAATGTCCTATTTTGACATTTTCTAAATGAAAACAATTTCTGTTTTTCATGTCAGAATGACATCATTTAGGTACATTTTTAGTTGTGTGTTTTAAAGGGCATAGGTAAAAAGGAACATTTTAATTGACCTAAACTGACATTTTATGGATTTGAGATTTTTTTTCAAGATTTCAACTTTTTGTCTCAATTCAGGACAGGAAAATAGTTGGATAGCAATTCTTTCTGCCCAGGTCTACGTCTAATTCATTTAAATGCTTTTGAAAATGTTATCCAAAGCCCTTAACCAAGAGTTGTGGGTGCAAGCGAGGGCATCAAAGCCTATTAGCTTACTCACATTTGGTTAGAGCCTCAGCTGCTGTAAACCGGCATAGATGACATTACACCTGCTGAGAATCTGGCCTATTGTCAACCGAGAAACTTTTACATGAGCAGGGTGTGATGGCTGATATTATGCGGTTATGATGAAGGTATTATGAAGTTGCTGGATCATGAATGCCCCTCTGCATGTGTAGCTACCCTGAACAGGCATGGCTTGTGGCACATCTCTGCCAGATCAAGTCAATTATGAAGGATTATCAGCACCTGAGTAAGTCTTACCTGGGGAGAACAAAAGAGTAACTGCATCTTAGGGGAAACTAGTTTTACTTAACCTCTCTGAGCAGAGGGGGAAAGTGGAGAGCAGCAATTTACCAGGAACAGAACAAAAGATGCTAGGTGACAAATTAGGTGTTTAAATAAGGATTCACAGGGCGAAAGAAGTGAGATGTTCAGAGAAAGTTTGGGAAGGAAGAAGGAAGGGCATAGATCAACCAAGAACAGAGGAGGTGAGCTGTGGGAAGAGACTATAGGTTTTGGAACTCCAGGCAAGCTCTGCAGCAGAAGGACCTGGACGGCCCCAGAGGACACTGACCCCTGCCCAAAGAATGCCCTGCAGTAGTGAGGAAATGAAGGTGGGGAAATGTGTATAGAGTTGGGTTTTTTTATATAGATCATGTGATTAAGTAAAGAGCAACAGCATGGTAGAATTCTATGCAGAGTGTCTGTGTGCAGTATATGTTACACCTACCATGTTCCCCCTTGAAGAGGAAAACCAGAAGGCTCATACCTTTGGTGGGATTCTCAGAGAGGGTCCATTCAAGCTAACAGGGAGTCTTGGTTCCAGGGCCTGGGCAGGGGAACATGAGATTTCAGCTCTCAGGAGGGAGTGTCAGACAAGGGATCTACACTCCAAAGGTGTGCCCAGGGACCCCAAGATTGGGACAATGCCTGTACAGACTCTGGAGGCTTCAGACATTCAGGGATCCAGAGGCTGGGGATACCACTTCCGCAATCTGGTGGGCTGCCTCCATGGGGATCCTGACCAGATCAGTAGCACAGTGGGAGCAGGATTTGGCACCCCCAGGTGCTACTCTCCTAAATGCCTCTATGTTTCTTGTTACCTGTTTGGAGAGCCTTAAAGAGATTGAACTCTTCCAGTTCTGGAGAATTGTCTGTTTGATTATTCTGCAGGGAAAGATGGCCTGATACATTTGCTGACTAAATGGTAAATCTGTGCTTTGAACCTCCCCTTAATTAGCATGTGAGCACTCCCATTAATTTCTGTGGAACTACTCATGTGCTTAAAGTTAAGCGTGTGCTTAACTATTTGTAATGGTGAGGCATAAAAAGACAAGCAACCTATGAGGAAAAAGGGAGTATGTAATAAACATTTATAATATATTTGCTATTTGGTTTTGGCTTGACTTGTAATTAAGGGTGAGATTTTCTAAGGCATAAAGGGTAGTTAGGATTCTGACTCCCATTTACTTTCCAAGGGAATTGGGCACCTATCTGCTCTTTGTCCTTTTAAAATCTCCTTCTTTACAAAAAAAAAAAATCACTTCCTGCAACTGCTTCCAAAGCCAAACAATAATACATTGGCTGATTTATTGAAGGCATCCTGATACCAGTGGAACTGCTTGTCTTCTTCATAGTAGACATATACTCTGGTTTTGTAATGTAAGTTCACCTATCCATCAAACAGTGCTGTCATATGTAAGGAATGGCATGTTAATATGTTGCCATTGACAGCAACTTGTAAAAACTTTCCTGAATATAACTTTGTTTGCAGTGAACTCATTTTGCCTAATTTTGAATCTGCTCCAGCTCAGGGCCAGATTCTGATCTCATTTACACCTGTGTTAATCCAGAGTAACTCCTCTGAAGTCACTGGATATATACTGGTGGAACAAGAATCGGCTTTCTAAAGACTTGTAGGCTCATGTTTGTTAAAGAGAGATTTGGAATAAAGAAACCAGGAGAATGTGGAGAAGAAAGAATACGTATAATGAAAAAAATAGAGAAGTGATCCAAAATGTGCAGTCATACTTGATTTAAACGGGTTTGTGCTGGTGTGAATGATAGCAGAATTGGGCCAGCTGATACATGTGATATATATGGCGCCCACTTGTGCCAATGTAGTTATATATGGTAGAATATATATGGGAAGGAGTGCATGGGGGGGAGGGGTATGCTTGTTTTTGGCTAGAATCACCCTTGCATTAAATTGAATTACCTCTCAGGTGGGCAAAATGCTTTGGATTAAAACGTAAATGAGATTCATCAACTCAGCCCAGAGATGTGAGCCCTGCATATGCAAGAAATAGCTTGTGAGGGCAGCAAAAACCTCAGACTCCAGGAGCCCTTGTAAAATGTGGTGGTCTGTGTTTTCTTATCCTCCACCCTTCTCCCCACACCATGGGTCCCAAATTAATTCCTGAAAAAGTTTTACTGAGGCCGGATTGCTGAGTTAATTCATTTTAAAATATGACGTCTCTTTTATGGACATTGTGGTCTGGAAAGAATGTCATGAATGCAGAGCTGGCTATGGAGCTTGCTTATGAGGAATGAACAGTGAACATGAGCATAGGCGAGAGGACAGTATGCGTGGGAAACATGAGGAGTTGTGGAGAAGGTATGCATGGGGATGAGGGGACAAGAGTTAAAGATAAGTTTCATACCATGGCGTATCTATCCACAGAAATCATAACTGTGGAATGCCCTCTCCAAAGAGAGGAGGATAATTGAGAACATCACTGCTGTGATGCACAAAATAAGACCTATTTTTAAAATAATGTTCTAACAGTTACTCCATAATTCCTCAGATCTACTGCAGAAGATTATGAAGGGGATTTGAAAAACAACAACAACAACAACAACAAAAAGCAGTTTAAGTTACGTTGCAGAAAGAAGGAAGAAAAATGTTTCAATATGTCTGTCTGGGACTATAATTAGTTTCCTGATTTGAATATGTGCTCAGATATCATGGGGAGAGGAGGGTGGTACTTGTGATGCTGGCAGGCCAAATGCCAGCTCTTGGCCAGGCTACAGGCATTAGCTAAGAACTGACAAACTCATAGCTGGAGACCAAATCTATTCACCTTTATGTTAACTTTGCTCAAAATAGGTATCAGTCTGATAAGAATGTATTTAGTGTTTAGACTCTATGAAATGCTTGTAAATTGCTGCGTGCATTAATCTCACTTGTAATGTCCATATTCCCTGCTATAAGAAAATATGTATGTTTTGCTTTATAACTTTGAAAATGTTTGCTCTGAACTTGTGAAACCAGGTATTGGAATCTCTTCCCCCTCCTCGCTGGCATAGGTGCTGGAAGTAGGGGTGCGGGAGGTGCTGCCGTACCCCGTCTTGAAGTGGATTCCAGCATATACAGGGTTTACAGTTTGGTTCAATGGCTCTCAGCACTCCTGCTATAAAAATTATTCCAGCACCTCTGCTCTCCCACCCATCAAAATTAGATGAGCCATTAAGAAATATAGCAATACGAAAGATTGGTTAATGGCCCTATTGCACCTGGGAAATGCTACATGCAAGGAAATTCATCCTGTGGACTTGGAAGCTGAATGAAGGAAATAAAACAAAGCCACAGGAAAATTTTCCATCTCTCTCTGCTGTTCGAACTCTGACAGGGCCAGAGACTCTAAACTAAAACCAGAGATTAAAACTAAAACCTGAAGGACACTTTGAATTGACAGATCACAGAACTCTGTCACTGTTAGGATTTAGATGATAACTAATTTGTGTGCATATGTTTGCTTGCTTTAACTTGTAAATAGCTCATTTATTTTTCCTGGTTAATAAACCTTTAGATAGTTTCTTACAGGATTGGCTACAGGGGTTGTAGCCTGGTGTAAGATCTGGGGTATCAATTGATCTGGAGTAAGTGACTGGTCTCTTGGGAGTGGAAGCAACCTGAATATTGTGCGATGCTTGGTGTAAGTGACAATTTACACTAAGTCCAGTTTGTCTGGGTGACAACATAGACTGGAGAGCCTAAGGGGCTTGTCTGTGACTCCATGGTAAGACTGTTACAGTGATCCAGGAGTTCATGGTCATTTGGCTTGGTGAAATCTAATGATAGAACACACTACCAGTTTGTGGTGTCTGCCCTGTTTTTGACAGTCTGCCCTGAGGTAGGTACTCAGTCATGAGCCACTCCAAACAGTGTGACAGTGTTAACACATTAGATAGTTCAGAAGATGAGTGGTGATAGAGTTGTCTGTTCCATTTTATTCTGATTGTGGACATGTGAGTAGTGTAAAATAAAAAAAAAACCTCTTTATCCTCAGAAACAATGTTTTCCATCATGGTCTTCCATCCAAATGGTGACATTCTGCTGAAATATGATCAGAGGTTATGGTAGTACAAGTTTGATTGCAGACAGAAATCTTATCAATTTATAGCATCGGGCAAAATTTTCAAAAGTGCCTGTGTGACTCAGGAGTGACTTAGGCATTGAGAAGTTTAAATCCATTAACTTTAGTGAAAGGTAGGCTCCTAAGTCACTTAGACACTTTTGAAAATTTTCTCCAGGTAATAAACTGTGATTTATCTTATAGTTTAGGTGACTGCTGTCAGGATGGTTTGATGTGGTAGTAAAAGGCAATCAGCACCTAGTAGATCAATGAATATAATAAGGCCTTTCATCAAATAGAAGTGATGTATTTAGTGTTTACCTTGTGTTAAACTTCATAGCTTCTTTGTTATTCATATACATTCAGGATGTGATAAGCGTATTGGGCACGGAATCTAGTCTAACTGTCACAGAAATTATGATATTTCTCTATTTTCCTTTGCATTTCTATAAGACTATCCATTGACTTTATCACTGCAGCAAGGCATATAGGTCCAGATCTTCGAAAACAGGAGCCTGACTTTAGGAAAATCTTTGCCATGTTCTGAAATAAAATGTACTTGCCCAGCAGACAGACCACCTATGTCTGTTATAAAGCTGAGTGAAACCACTGAGGCCTGAGCAGTCTCTGGGTACGTCTACACTGCAATTAAAAACCCACGGCTGGCTCATGCCTGCTGACTCAGGCTCCTAGGGCTTGGGCTAAGGGGCTATTTAATTGCAGTGTAGACATTTTGGGCTCTGGTTGGAGCCTGGGCTGTAGGACCCTGTGAGGTGGGAGGATCCCAGAGCTTGGGTTGCAGCACGAGCCCAAATGTCTATCCCACAGTTAAACAGCTCCTTAGCCTGAGCCCCACAAGCCCAAATCAGCTGGCACAGGCCAGCAATGGGTGTCTAATTGCAGTGTAGACAAACCTCTGAGCTCCCCACTGCCCCGACAAATGTTAGCAGGACCATAGGAGAGACTTGAAAGACTGGCAGAGCACAACTCAATCTGGAGGGGCAAATGGAGTTTCTAAGTCAGCTCTTCATGACAGCCTTACTGTATGGTGTTGAGGCTGAAAAGAATCACAGTGAGCTGCCATTAGCCAGGTTACGGTAAGCCCTGTGGAGGACTATAGCCTGAAAGGAAAATCTACATTATAGGTGGAGGGCCTTAAATAACTGCAAACCATTGCACTCAATTACATATGACAGAGCTGGTCAGTAACTGAGGGGAAGACATTAACTCCTGGTGGATTCTTTTCTTATTTTAAAAGCGAATCCATGGCTATCTGACTGATGCACAGGTTGTGAGGCCAGATAGTGTAGTCTGACCTATAGAATTCCATGCACTTACTTCTGTAGAGAGCCCAAATGATGGTATTTATTCCATATATCACTGCACAGACCATAGGCGCCGACTCCATGGGTGCTCCAGGGCTGGAGCATCCACGGGAAAAAAATTAGCGGGTGCTCAGCACCGACTGGCAGCCAAGTTCCCCACCCCTCCCCGCATGCCTCCCGCCCGCCAGCGGCCCTGCCAATCAACTTCTGAAAGGCAGCAAGAGTTGATGTAAGCCACACAGTGCCTCCGCTGATACTGTGTCGACCTAACTACGTCAACTTAATTGCTACGCCTCTCATGGAGGTGGAGTTAAGTCGGTGTAATGGGCAAGTTACATCAGTGGGAGCTACATTTGAGTGTAGACACTCACAGCATTAGATCGACATAAGCTGCCTAACTCTGTAGTGTGGACCAGGGCTAAGCCATTGCAGGGGATGCTATAATTTGCTTTTGGCACAGGCCAGCAGCAAAACTATCATTCCCTCCTGCCTCCCAGAGCAAAGAGGAAGCAGGGAGGGAATTGTGTCTCAGAGGCGTGTTTTGGGGGCATGCTGCCTTCTGGAGCCACTTCTAGGGTGAGGCACAATCTAGCCCCATGAAAAAAGAAATGGACAGGGGAAAGAAAAATCCCAAGGAAAATATAAATAGAGTGGGCCTAAGTCTACTGTTTTACACCTGGGCACCCCAGTTGAAGTCAATGGGGATGAAAAGGTGTCATTGGGAAGAATTTTGTCCACTACATATATAGTGTGCAAGACATGCATTTGTGCCAGCCTCAGATTTTGAGGGATTTCTCCCATCCCTGACACGAAGCACAGGCTTCCCTGAAACTCCCAGAGCAATCACCCTTGAAAAATACATAACTCCAAATTACAGGAAAAGGTTCTCAAATGAGTTGGTATTCTTAAAGCCTTGAACTCTATGATTTCCATCCAGCCCCATTTATATTTCTTTGGGTCAGTTTTTATTCTGCCTGCATTTAGGGAAAGACAGATGTAAAAATCCACTAAACGGCAGATGGTAATGGAAATCTATTCTCCAGAGAGATCAGGATAATGACTCTTTGCAAAGCAGGAGCAGAAGACCTCTGACCCCTGCAGCTCATCTTCTACCTCAAATGCAAAGGCCCTATATGACAGGGAGTCAAAGGAGTGTTCTAATCTGGTCTAGGCCCCTTTGCTGCCTTCCTTGTTTCCTTGCCTTTCTCTGTCTTCCTGGAGCAACTTCCCTGACATCCTTTTTCTGTCTTCACCTCCTCTTTCATTCCTGCCCCCTCTCCCTAATAAATTACTGCAGTGGGATTAGGCATTGAATTGTTGTTTTTCCCCCCTTTATTTCAGCACACTGGGTTCTTCTTGTAAAACGTTCCAAATGAGCTTTATTGCAGGGTTTTCTGGTTATGCGCATTGAATTCTATATTTTAAAATAAAATTATAGACTTTATTTATTTTTAGTTAAAAATAAGCTTATAAAACTCCTCTGATATTTTTCTTCTAATATAATATGTACTGTCTGCTTTGTTTTACCGGAGTGCAAGCCTAGGAAGAATACTGCTCTCTGAGCTACTGGATGAAAATTACATGCATGAAAGTAAGAAACCACACTGAACACCAAATGTGCTTCTCTCTCAAGCTAGAAGCAAAGCTTCATTAGCGAACTCCAGCCTTTCCCTGGGTATGTCTTTGCCTAAAACCAAGAAAATAAAAAGAGAGGGAATGGTTGTAGCTCATGCATCTGTGAAGAATCACAGCAAAGAGTACTTGAACATATGTGTTATACAGAAAATGTTATACTGAAAGTATCAGTGAAACTAGAATGGACTGACGCTGGACCACAATGCTTTAAGCCTAAGGCATGCAACCGATAGAAGGAACAGGATGGGATTTTCAAAGGAGCTTAAGCCAGGGAATTGGGAACTAACTCCCACTGAAATTCAATGGGAATTTTTTTCATTTTGTGAGTAGGCTTCTTTGAAAATCCCCAGTCCTCACTAGGTATGTGTATTATGGTAGTACCCAAAGGCCCCAGCTGAAATCAGTGCCCCATTGTGCGAGGTACTGCAGAACACCTAGTAAGAGATCATCTCTGTGCTGAAGATGGTTCAGTCTAAATAGACAAGACAAAATTGTTATTCCCATTTTACAGATGGGGAACTGAAGCACAGGGTACATCTACACAGAGATAAAAAGCCCATGGCTGGCCCAGGTCAGCTGACTCAGGCTTGCAGTGCTCAGACTGTGGGCTCAAAAATTGCTGTGTGGTCATTTGGGCTCAGGCTCAAGCCTGAGCTCTGGGACCCTGCGAGGGTCCCAAAGCTTGGGCTCCAGCCTGAGTCCAAACATCTACATAGCAATTTCTCAGCCAGGAGCCCAAGCTCTGAGAGCCTGAGTCAGTAACCTGCGTAATGGTTGCTTATCCATATGTAGATGTACCCACAGAGAAACTGACTGGCCTAAGGTTACGCAGTCTGTGGCAGGCAGAGCTGGGTATTGAACCCCAGTGTCCTGAATCCCTGTTCAGTTGCCTTCCAAGATCATCCTTCCTTTCTGGAGGAAGAGATAACAGTCTTATATTTTGCATAACCCAAGAAGTGGAGGAGATATTTCTAAAAATATCTGCCTTTGCAAAGCAATAAAAATATTTGCAAAGCAATAAAAGCTCTGATTCAGAAGGGTTCCAGCACCACAAACTAGCCAGGATTTCTTGCAGTGACTGCAATCCCACAAAGTTAGGTAGGTTATAGTAAGAAACTGCAATAGATTAATGGATCCTGGAAAAGTTTGAGAAGCACTGATCTAGAGAGAGTACAGTTGCATATGCCATCTTCATACTACTTTTTTTGTTATCTTTATTCACTAACTTCTAGCTTCAGCCCTTGTTCTGTGAGCTGGTCTGCAAGGCAGAACCTTGTGTGTGGGCAGAGTGCCAGTGACTTAACTGGTGATCTGTGCATAGGGGAGTGTTCATGGGTGGGAGGAGCAACTTTCAAGATCAAGGCCTTAGATTGTAAGCTCATGAGGGTAATGACCTCAGACCAAAGTCATCTTACTCCATTGAAGCTAATGTAGTTACACTGGGGATTAATTTGGCCCCTGGTCCTCCAATTTTGATGCAAAGTGCAAATCCTATGGTGCTGTAGAAAAAAATAATAAAAATGGTAATGTAAAGATGGGGCAAAACCACTTTTTTTTTTTTTTAAATTCCACCTTCACTAACTTTGGTGGTTATGCCGGGGGAGGGGGACCTAAAGGAATCTGGAACCAACTCACCTCTGATTCTGGTTTAGCAAACCTGGATTATACATTTTTTACAAATTAAAAATACAACTTTCTTGGCCCAGTGTATGCTAGTTTGAATAATTGTACTGTTTTCCTTGATACTTAGGCTATTTACTCTTGCTGTCATTTCATTGCCATTTTTACTCCTGGTTTCCATTTTGCCTGGCCTAGGGGTTACAGAATTGGGAGTTTTGCCATTGACTTCAATGGGAGGAGGATCAGCGCCATAGTTTCTATTCTGATCTGTTTAGGTTCTTAGGGAAGGCTTTTCATAAAAAAACTACTGCCCTGGTGTTATTTTCTGTTTAGTCATGCTGGTTTTAGGCCCTCTATGAGGACCAACAGAACATAGCTCTCTTTAAACTGGACTACAGAGTAGAAGTATAAGCCACACAGTCAGCTGTGGATGAAAGTTAATTTTTTAGCATTAGGGATCTTTAACAGAGGCATTTCAATTGCTCAATTAAGTAGGTATAATAAGGTGGAAAATGGACCTAAAATGTGCTAACTAATGCACCTGTAGTCAAGTCAGACATCTTCCAATCCCACTTCTTGAGGCACATTTAAATGGATGGGATTTGCCTTTTTGCTTGATTCTCTGCTCAGACTGCTGAGCGCTCCTTGGGAAGTTAAAGGAATGATTCTGTCCCCTCCTGTGGCCTTCTTATATTGCCCTGGCTGAAAGAAGGTGCCATAAAGGGTGCAGAATGGCCCTCTGGGAATACCTGTTGAGTAAAGGTATTCCTTTGCTGTTGTAAGGCTGGCAAAGAGTCCTATGCTACTCTCCTGCACAGTGAGAGGGAAGGGATGTTGCTGGAGCACACTGCTTCAGCTCTCGTAGGCTGCAGAGCGGCCCATCGGCAACCTTGCAAGGTCACTGTTATTTAGAGCAACTCTTGGGGAAAAAGCCTGAGTAAAGGGATTGTCTGGCTATAATAGGGTTGGCAGAGCCACACTTCGCCAACATCTGGCATAACAGCATACTAGGAGTGTGTCCAAGAGTGGAAGGGGCAGTCTCTGAGTAGGATCGAAGTAGCTACATGTCACCAGAACACTGCACCCCTGGAGCTTTAAACTGCAGTAGGGTCTGGGCAGCACCCTGGCCTGGCCCCGAATTTGGAAGCTGCAAAGATGGTATAAGGCCATCTGTGCCCTCCTGCTCCCTGGCCCACATCTCACCTCCTCTGAGGCACAGCACAGAAACTGACTGTCAACCTTAAAATGGACTTCCAAAATTTTTAAAAGTCATGAGGCAAACCACAGAGTATGGAATGGGTGGGGAAGATGAAATGTCACACCTGCTCCTCAATAGTCCTGTCAAGTTGTACCACAAACATAAAGGAAACAATCTCTGTCTGAGAATTCCCTTAGGGGAACAGATGCTGTATGACAGATTATGCTAAATGCTGACTGATACATTCTTTGTGGCAGGTTTTAATGTTGGACCAAATATTATTTTAGGTGAAATACAGAATTTTAAGGCATTTACAGTATGTTGCATGCTACCAAAAGGCAAGCAATGGCCAAAAGGCATATATTATTTTTTGCACTGCTTTTATCCCACAGTCTCACTAGTTCTCTTGAATTTCAGATCTGATGATCTCCACAAGCCTGCTCTAAGTGTGACCTGACGGGACATTTGATTGGGGAAGGAACTGTTGTAAGAGCTCTTGCATAATCCCTGGTCTAAGCAAATTGTTTCCTGGTAATAGGCTCAGAAGCCTGAACTCCTCTGGAGATCATCTCTCCATCACTGCTGGCTGTACAGAGGCGTTAAACAAATGACATGGCATAAGAGATTTAAAAGATAAAAACCTACAGCATGAGATTTTTCTAAAGCAACAAACACTAGCCTAGCTCGGGTCCCACTGAACTTAACAGTAAAACATTTCAGTGGGTGCAGTTAGGCAAACACTGAATGCTTCTGAAAATTCTACCACAGAACCACACCTTTCTTTAATTTTTCCAGGCTTATCAGCATCAGTATAATTCAATTCAGCTCATCCCAGTTTGAAGGCAACCCACTAGACACCTGTCCCAATGCAAGTGCATTACAATTTATTATCAACCCTCCCTAGAGCTATACAATAGTCAATGCTTTGCTTCACAAGAGAAATGTGGATGAAGAACCAAAGAAAAGATTTGCACATGGGCTCACACCCACTGAGCTGCTGACCTCACTATCAGTAGTGGCAAATAGAATTACCGTATGGAATCTGTGGTTTCCAGTACAATTGCCATGTAGTGGGTGTGACATAATACATCCCTGTATTCACACTCTATAGCCTCTTGTAATAATCTTTGTACTAGGTATACGTTGTAAGGTATCATTTGAAAACTCATAATCTGCTGGTCAGTATTGTCCTGATAAACTATGTGTGGCAACATTGTATGTGAAGTTATATGAGTCCCTTGTATGATGTTATTAGCACATGTTCCAAACCCCACAGCCCTGCCAAGCTGAAGTCAGGAAACAGGTCTGGCCTAAACAAAGGAATGTGTGCTTGCCTTAATTTGCTTAATAAGCAGTAAACGGAGTCATCAAGCAGGAAGGGGAAACAAAAGAAGCTCAAATGGGTGGAACCCCCCCCCAGCGGGGAACATTCTTCCACACAGACTCTTTGTCTCCTGGTTCTCAGCTGGAAATGTTTTTCAAGGGGGGACTGAAACTATAAAAGGAGGAGCAGATTCCCCAAAGCACCTCTCCCTCCCCATCACATTCTCAGCACCTGAGAAGACGAAAGGAAACAACCCTTGGATTTGGAGGGAGGCGTCCTGACCTGAAGAGTTTGGGCAGTAATCTTGCTGGAAGCATACGGTTAGAAATTTTGCTTGAATCTAACATAATTTGTTAAGTTAGGCACTTGTGTTTTTCTTTCTTTTTCTTGTAACCATTTCTGACTTTTATGCTTCATTACTTGTACTCACTTAAAACCTCTCTCTTTGTAGTTAATAAACTTGATTTACTGTTTTATCTAATCCACTGTGTTTAAGTTAAAGTGTCTGGTAACTTCCTTTATCATGATAAGCTGGTGCATGTTATTTCCCTAAAGGAATAGTGAACTTAATATTTCTGGACTGTCTGAGAGAGGGCTGGACAGTGAAGGAGATACATTTCTGGGGGAAAGTCCAGGACTGGGACTGTGTTGGGGTCACTCTGCAGTATAGCCAAGGCTGGTGAGAGCCAGGGTGTGACTGGCAGCTGCAGTTACACAAATGCATCTGGGAGTGACCTGTATACTGGTGGCTATTTGTGAGCAGTCCTGGTTGAAGGCTATAGCAGCAAGTCATTGCTAGGCACCCCAGGACACAGGGCAGGGATGACACAGCCCCCACTGGTCTGGATTGTACCCTGGTATGTCACCGTAGATGAAATCCTTCCCCCACTGAAGCCAATGATAAAATTCCCATTGAGCATGTATTGGCTTTGCTGTGGGTATCCCCGCATTTTAAGCAGCCCTGCTAGAACGGCATCTCTGAGGAAGTGACGTTCATTAGAATGAGAGCTTTGCCGGAGTACACAAATTGCTCATGTTCAATACAACTAACACGATCTCTTCACATTTCAAGTATGTGTGTAGGGTCAAATAAAACATTGATTTTTTTTTTTTTTACCTTTATAACAATGATTCAGATGTTCTCTGAGAGGGTTACACAACTGTTTTTTGCGAAATAACTCTGCCCTTTGTAGGGAAAGGTCACGTTTTAAAGTAATAGCCATACCGTGAAAGGTAACAGCGTAGGGCATGTGAAACAGACAATGCTAGAATAAAATGTATGGAGGGAAAAAGTGCTTGTGGACCTGAAATTCAATGATAAATTCCTGTTGAATTTCCATGACAATGGCTGTTCCATTTCAAGCAGTCTCCTAACACGTGGCTGCATGAAGTAGCTCCTTTGCCTGAACTTTAATTAAGTGCTCATTCATTGCTATATTTTCTGTTCATCAATAATGAAACTACAGAACAATGAATGTTAATACCAGGACATTTTGCAGATACAGGTGAAAGCAACCTTTCTTTTGTAATATTAAACACCAAAAAAGACTATAGCGTTCCCTTTTTATCCCTCAGTGCCATGAAATTAACATCAAAGATTAGAAAATGCAATTCAGTCCTTCTGGCAAGTGGCTATTGAGAAATGAGTTGAATAGAACTCTGTTCTCATTACATAAATTATAATCTAGCAAAGCCAAGCAAGTTTTATTTAGTCTCACCCTCCCATTTCGAGAACTACGATGGAAGGAAACCCTTTGCAAATCCAAAGAGAATGTCCATGCTGCAAATTTAGTCACAAGGCCAAATCCTGTTTGTCTTACTCATGTAAAAAAATTGCCAACAGTATGCGGCATGTGGCCCACTTTGTGTGTGTGCTTTCATGATGATTCTAATTGAAGCTGTCAAAGTACAGGTCTAGGCTGGAAAGTGACTCTGTAAAAATGTCATTGCAGGGTTCCCGATTTAAAGTATGCTGTTAAAATATAAAGTTAATATTCCTAACTGCCAGCACTGCAAATTCAACCTGGGCTCTGAAAGAAAAGGTGGGATTTTCCATCCCATTCGTCATGAGCAGTAATAAAGATTCTGCAGGCCAAATTATGACTTTGGTGTCCGATTCAGACCCCTCTAAAGTCAATGAGGTCTTTCCAAATCCTTTGAGGATATGGGCCTCAGTGTCACCTGTGGAGTCCTGTTGCCTTCAGTGACTTTGCACATGTATAACTAACTGGAGTTTTGCCAACAGTGCTGTTGCTGATGGACAAGAAGGACTGGAAACTGGCTCATCCTCTCCTAGCTGGTTTGGTTTTACTGTGCTAATAGGAGTAAAAAGGATTACAATTTATTTTAGATATTAAAGTCAGCTGATCTGACTCTACACTCACACAAGGAGCAGGTTTATTGACTCAGATTGTGCTATTTTTACAGTGACATTTAAGATGTCAAATGCATGTTAAATCCTCTTGAGAGGTTTGTAAATTCACCTATGCTGTTCCTTAGGGTATATCTACATTGTAATTAAAAACCCATGCCTGGCCCATGCCAGCTGACTTGAGCTTGTGGGGCTTGGACTAAGGGGCTGTTTAATTGTGGCAGGGTCCCAAAGCCCAGTCTGCAGCCTGAGCCCAAAGGTCTACACCATAATTAAACAGCTCCTTAGCCTGAGCCCTTTGAGCATGGGTCAGCTTCCACAGACCAGCCGTGGGTTTTTAATTGCAATGTAGACCAACCCTAAGTTGTTTGCACTTAGTTATCTATCCGGTGGCTCCGAGCTGAGAAAGATGCTGCCCAATAATTTCACTTACAGGCCTTTATTTCACATAAGAGATGGATAGTTCATCATTCTGACAATGTTCCATTTTAGTCACTTTTGGGAATTGTGACAGGGTCAGGCCAGATGGCTACAGGAGAGTGATAGAAGGTAGATATATTAGCCCCAGATTAAGCAGGTCCTTTTTCTCTGAGTAAGATAATGGGCTATTCCAGAACAATCAGGAAGTTGCTGGAACCAATTAAGGCAGGCTAATTAGGACACATGGAGCCAATCAAGAAGCTACTAGAATCAATTAGGACAGGCAGGCTAATCAGGGCACCTGGTTTTAAAAAGGACCTCACTTCAGTTGGTGAGGCGTTGTGTGAGGAGCTCGGAGCAAGAGGTGTGCACGAAGCTGAGAGTGAGAAAGCGTACGTACTACTGGAGGACTGAGAAGTACAAGCGTTATCAGACACCAGAAGGAAGGTCCTGTGGGGAGGACAAAGAAGGTGTTGGGAGGAGGCCATGGGGAAGTAGCCCAGTTGTAGCTGTCACGCAGCTGTTACAACAGACACTGTAGACAGCTGTAATTTACAGGGCCCTGGGCTGGAACCTGGAGTAGAGGGTGGGCCCGGGTTCCCCCCATCCCCCCCAACTCCCTATTTGATATAAGAGGTGTTGATCTGGACTGTGGGTCCCACCAAGGGGAAGGTCTCTGGCTTGTTCCCCGACCCATTAGATGGGCCAGCAGAGACTGCGGGCATTGTTCTCCTCCTTTTCCCTATGCTGGCCAGTGATGAGGTTAGCCAAGTGAATGGCAGGTTTGTGCCACTAACAAAAGGAGCCAAACTGAGGTCTGCTATGAACCTCTGAGGTAAGCAAATCCGCCAGTAAGCGCAGAATCCACCAGAGCAGAGGAGGAACTTTATCACAGAATCCACTAGCCTTAATGTGAAAGGGGTACTGAACCAGCATAAACCATGATTTGTAATTTGGGAGGTCCTGTAGAACACATTTTACACATTTCATCTTCTTGAATCTGATAACAGAGTTTGACTGTGTGTTCACACCAACCTGAAAAACTCCAGCTGTTGGCTCCTGCATAAAACATAAAATTATGGGAAGATTTAGTAATGAAAATCTGTAAATTTCATCTCAGTAGGGGATAAATAATAGTGTCAGGATGCACTCTGAGGGCAAACTTGACATTTTATACTTCATATCTTTGGTGATCAGGAACAGCATTTTATGATTCTTGATTTCCTTGCTCTTAATTGGTGCTTTCAATATCTCGCCCTGAAAATAGGCATCTATCAGCATGTGCATTTCATCCCCTGCAATGTTTAATGTAATCAACTGTTACAATCCTGTCTTCATTTTCTGAAAACAAACATCCTCTCCAGCATAACAAATATGAAGAAATATTAAAATGTAGCCCTTCTCATGTGTACCATGTCTTTTGAAATTGCCTAATTAAAATGCAAACTGAAAATATTAAGCTTACCCTTTGAAATGATCAGAGGTGTGCATGTGACCCTACTTGGAACAGTGTATGCAGCTCCGGACTCAGCTGCACAGAAGAGAAAAGGTGGATGATCAGATGGCTTCTAGGAAGAATGATAACAGAACTCTATCTTAGCGGTCTCCCCCTATTACTGAATGCTGAGATGGGAGGGGCCAGGAAGTTACCTCCTCAAATATTTCATCAACATGCCAAAGAGAACTGAGAATGTCCTGCTAAAGAGAGGCACTAGGGTGACCAGACGTCCCATTTTTATAGGGACAGTCCTGTGTTTTGGGGGACTTTTTCTTATATAGGTGCATATCACCCCCACTCACCCCCTGTCCTGTTTTTTCACAGTTGCTATCTTGTCACCCTAAGAGGCACCTATGTTGGTATTGCTTTCATTGGCCCAGCTCCTCCAAGGTAATTTATTTAAATGGGAATTAGCTATCTAAATGCCTCTGATGATCTGGGCCATTTTGCCTGGGACCATGTACCCAATTATAGATACCATTTCGGCCAGCTCTCCCGATTTTTATCATGAGCCCCCTCACCTTAAATCCTTCTCCAGAGCTTGCATGAAAATCCCAGATTTTATTTTAAAAAGTATGTTTCTAGCCCCAGGGTTGCAGGGAAGAGCTTGAAATTGTGCCCCAGGTGCACTGTAAAGGCTCAGAAACCAGCAGGCAAATAGAAATAATCTCACTGTTGTGTTTGTTTGTTTTTTAAGCCACGCCACTGATTTTTGAGGCCTGGCTCATGGTTTTTGAACATTTGGTGATGGCAATGCTGAGACATGTTGCTGTAATATGGGGACTTTTGGAACTTTTCCCCACCTCTGAGATGTGACACATCACTCCTGGCTCCATAATGGAAGTGGGAGTATTTAGCTTTGTTTCACAAGTGAAACAGCAGAGAAGCCAAGGTGACTCTTAAGAGTGGGAAACAAACCCCAGGAGGTGGCCCTTTTACAGACATACAGAAACCATATTCCTTCCCTTCCCTGGCACCTTCCATTCAAGAAACTCAATCACTACCCATCTGTTATTGGATTCACAGCTATTTCACACTATAACTGCATAGAGGAGGGGATAACCATAGCACCTTGGCCTATAATTCAATTAGAGACTCTCTAGGCTCTAACTGAGCTCAGGAGCTTCAGCCTGTGTGTGATTGGCAATGCAGGGCACAGAAGGGAGTGCTTAGAGCAGGGCCGGGGGATGTAAAGCCAGTGGATCCAGCATCCTGGGGAAACAAAAGAAAGACAATAGGTGCAGAAAAGTGACTACAAAGGAATTCAGCACATTAGGAAGCCACTGACCCATGCCCAGGCCTCTACCAAGCACTGTAACCTCCTTGGGTATGACTACACTGCAATAAAACACCTGTGGGGATTTGTGGGGCTGTAAGATTGCAGTGTAGATATGCAGGCTGAGCCCGAACATCTACACTGCAATTTCATAGCCCTGCAGTCAGCTGACATGGGCCAGCCATGTGTGTTTTATTGCAGTGTAGACATACCCATTCTGACCAGGGTGTTTCACCAGGAGCCATTGTGGAACTCTTCTTTCAAAGTATCAAGTGCTTTGTGGAGTGCTCGTGCCTTTCCAGCAGCAGTGGCAGATAGTCTGCCAGGGCAGGGAAAGAACAGGGGACTAACTCTTAGGAAAGACAGGAAACCCCAATCAGATCACTACTATTGGACACAAATAATGCCAAACACAGCAAGTCCCAACTCCAGCTTCACCTGTCTCCTGCCAGCAGTTGTTCTCCCTCACCATACTTTCTTTCTCATTTTTCTGTCCTACCTCTGTTCTTGGTGCATGAGTCTCATCATCTCTGCTTGTCACACCTCAGTCATTCTTTGCACCCTTTCACTGATCCTTTTGTCTATGTGTAAGCCCTACTGCCAGAGACAAAAAATCTTTCCACATGCTTTGATGGTGAAAAGGGAAAAGTGTTGCCATAAAGAGTTTCATTTGTATAGGCTACCTACCCACAATTCCTCTAGTGGCACTTCTAGAGTCACCATAACTATACATGAAATTGGATTCTGGCAGATTGTGGGTTCCCAGACAACTAGTGAAGAATTTGTTTTCAAGGATTTTGGATCTTTCCTAGAAGGAATTCCAATTGTTCTCAGTTATCTCCTATGGTGACTTTGTAGTAAGAGAGTGGAGACAAGTAATATTGCTGTGAGAATCATCATAGAGAACAGCAGCAGATTTAAGGGGGTTCTAATGAGGTTTGCCTCCCCTGTGCATCAATAAACTTGAAGTAATAAACTGAGTTAAATGGTGGCACGTTCAACTGGCACCAGAAAAGTGGCTCCCTGGGGACTGGAGAGACACGTGCAATGAGATACTTGGACTATTGCTGATTCAAACCGTGAGTGAGGTTTGGTGGCTAGGTGAGGTAGTGCAGGTAAGAGACTCAACAGTGGGACAGTCTCACTGGCAGGTGGAAAGGGAGTTAGGCATACTGCTGCCAAAATTACTAGAAGAGGTTTGCATTTTGCTCTCTTTTTTCATATAAATTCTGTTGCTGTGTTTTCTCAAATTTACGGTTGTGTTCCCTTTCCCTTAATACAAATGTTCTTGATTTTACTCATTCCTACAGTGCCTGTGAGTGGGGAAGTTCTGCCTACTAAGGGTATCCAGGGAGGGTGAGTTCAGGTTTCTGGTTGGGGGGAGGCTCAAGCTGGTTTAATTATTTGTCACAAGGGACCTGAGATATACTGTAGTCAGCCCTTCTTGCTGCTATTAACCACCTGGCAGAAGGGTATTACATGTGTTCACATCTCCCTTGTCCATCTTACCTCTAGTCTTATAGCTCCTCTCTGATTGTCACTATCCTTATCTTGGTCTTCATTGTGCCTCCTTTCCCTTGTTGCTCCTCTTCCACCTCTTATTACTCCTTTAGCTTTCTGTATTTTCCACACCCTTCCTCACCCATTCCTAGGTCTCTGACTTCCTTTCTCTGCTGTTTCTAATCACTCATCTTTGCGCCTGCAGATCCCAATCCGATTGCTGAGTGCAGTCATGGCAGCTTTCCTAGGCTCTCTGGGGACAGAATGTTATGCAACTGCTAAGGCAGCAACTGGACATGAGCTGCTGACATCACAGCATTGTGACATCATCTCCTGTGATGAGCTTACTGAGGGCTAGATTGGTCCTGGCTGCTTTGGATTTCCCCAGGCAACTCTGTTTGGTGTACCAGGCCCCTTCACAGATTATTGATTTCAGAACAAGAAACAGAAGACTCAGGGGAGGCAGTGTTGTCTAGAGGGTAGAGCAGGGAATCTGGGGATCAGGACTCCTGGATTTTCCTGGCTCTGCATGGTCTTGGATGAGTCAGTCTGTGTCTCCACTTGTAAACTGGGGGCTAATAATATGGAAACCCCCTCATGCACCGCTGCCTACCTGAGCCCCAAAAAAACAACTTGATCTGCTGTGAAATGATGTGGCTTGGTAGTAACTAGCACAGCGCCCACCTCACCATGTGCGGATATTCCCCAGTTCTTGCTGCTTCTTCTAGACCAGCAAGGCAGTGAAATGTCACTGGGTCCCATGAACCTTATGGTAGCATTACTTTTGCTCGGAATCCCAATTTTCAGCCAAAACAAGTTGCTTTAAAAATATTGTAATTGCCTGAAGTGTCTCCTCCCTGTTCAAAGGACTCAGGGGGAATTCCAGGCAACTTTATAAGAGGTGTTGGATTAATTGGATTAATTAATTAAACATTTGGATTAATCTTGGGTAAAATAATGTCATTGTCTATATGTCTCTTTGAAGTTTGTAATAGACTGCCTAATGGATAAATTGCCCTACGTTAATTTGTGTAAATAACTACTGGTGGTGTTTAGAAAGCAAAAGGTTACATCAAAAGCCTATTGTTTAACCAGGACTGTGTGGTCAAGTGGATGCTAGGACACTGTATAAAAAGACCCTTGGGTCCTGATCCTGTTCATCTCAGATCTGCTTAAGCTTCATTAGGGGAAGTTTGAGTTGCAATACTGAGGTCCGAGTTATGCTGATACATTCTGAATATGATATTTGGACATTGGATTATAACCTGTGAACTCAATTCTAAAGGAACTCTTTGCAACTATAAAGCTCACCATCTCTGCTACGAATCTGGACCTCAATGGATTGAACTCATGTCTATATGTATATTGATCTTTTAACCACACGCTCTCTCTCTTTTGTTTTTTAATAAAATTTAGTTTCGTTAATAAGAATTGGCTGTAGCGTGTATTTGGGTAAAATCTAAAACATTCATTAATCTGGGAGGTAATGTGCCCCATCCTTTGGGATTGGTAGACAGTTTTCTTTTATATGATGATATAAGATTTTTGGAAATCATCATATTTGACTTAGGTACCTGGACGGAGGCCTGAGGCTGGATCACTTTAAGGTAACTGTGTTATTTGGACTTCTGAGTAACTAGTAAGGTAATAAAGAAGCTGTTTTATGCTGGTTTGATAAATCTAAGTATTGGAATATTCACCAGGTTTTGGGGGTTTGTCTGCTCATTCTTTACAGTTCACCCTAATTGAGTGACCATAGCTGGTCCCAACTGGGATCCCGATCATAATGCTGCTCATATCTTCTTGGCTGCACTGTGTGAATAGGTCTTGGTTTGAGATTGTTCTGGGCCAAAAGATATGGAGAATTTTTCTGAGGCAGGTTGTATGGAATGAAGACAGTTTGGACATGTCATACTTTGACATTCCCCAGCATTTTGCACTATAAAGTAGAGTTGAAAGTACGCAGCTCTGATAAATCCTGAATTTAGTTTTGGTGCTGTATTTTGATGATTTCCAGGCTGTATTTAAGCTCCTGAAGGTGTTCCTGGCTTTATTGATTCTGTTCCGGATATCCTGCCTTGTTCCACCATCCTGGCTGATGGTGCTGCCCAAATATGTGACTGTTTCTACATTGGTGAGAACATGATCCTCTATCCATACTGGTGATGGGGAAGCAATATTAAGGGTTATGATAGCTGTCTTATTGCGGTTGATTTTCAGTCTGATTTGCTGGCTGAATGTGTTGAGTCAGGTTGTTGTTTTTTTTCTTCACAATCTGCTTGTCATGAAGGACAAAAAACAACTTTTGACAGCCTACAATCCTGTATGAGAAGAGAATTAGCTAGGAAAAGGAAATTGGCTAAACTGTGATAATATGGTAATGAGAGAATGGAAGATGCATTTAGACATATTGTCTGATGGAGACTGAAGAGTCCTATTTACCTCCAGCTGAGATAATATGGAGCTGTTCAGGCTGCAGGACAGCTGGCACTCTTCCATTTCATTAAGCCCTGAAAAAAAATAGTGATGTGTAGGCAGGTGAAGTTCCTCTCCTGCTTGTACACAGTGTTTAGAGGCCATGCTTACCTCCTTGCCAGCTCTTGGTCTTTATTACTAACATAAATAATAAGAACTGTAGCTTTCATTCTAAGCTTCCTCTTGAGATAGCTCGCTCTTCGGGTTTTTTCCCTCCAAAACCTTTCCCTGCCCCTAGTTACTTCTGTGATGCTGTGTGTGAGAAGGGTGACCATTTATATCACGGTTGTTACCACTGTGACAAAGTTACCATGAATCCTATACAAAGTATGTCATATGAGGTATCGATAGAAAAGTTCTGAATTGTTAAGTATGTTTATCTTGCTTAGATGCATCTGTCAGATTTGTATCTGAAGTTATGGATATTGGCTATGTGCTTGTATCTTAAGCATGTATTGTATTCCTGGATGACCCTTCCTCCCCCGATATATTTATATCAGGGATAGACATCTATGTGTTGGTGACCCATTTAAAGACACTCCACTCTCACAATGGGCCACTGAAGGAACCCATCCTGCCCAGGAGGTCTGGCTGTGGATGCCTCAGACAGCAAGGAGCTAATGGCCACCACCTGTGATTCAGCAAAACATGTAAGGGCATGTGATGTGGATATGTGATCCCAGACTCCATCTTGGGGCAGTAACTTTCCATACACAGGGGGTGTGGGATTTGTTTGGCACAGTAAATTTCCATGCACGTAGCGGAGGATATAAAAGACACCGAGACACCTCCATTTTGCCTTTTTCCTGCTCCAACTCTCTGAACTGTGGATTTACAACTAATAGGAGTATTTTGAACTATGAACTGAGGACCTACCAAGCTTTGGAAAATACCAGAGAGACTTTTGCAAGCCAGCCGTCTATTTCATCATTGCTACAAACTGGATATAAGGACTTTGCAGTCATTTGTATGTATACGATCTATTAACCATTTTAACTCTGTTTTTTATTCACAAATCTTTATTTAGTTTACTGAGGATTGGCGGACAGTGTGATATTTGGGTAAGAGCTGAGATACATATTGACTTGGGGGTAAATGTCTCATCCTGTGGGTTTGGTGTAACCTCACATATGATGAACTGGGTTTTCAGTAACCTCTCACTATATTAGCCCTATTGGTCTGGATAGGTGCCAAAGGCTGGCATGCCTATAGGGGACTGTGTTTGGTTCCTGGTTAACCACTGCGGTACTGCAGAAGTAGTATTTTTATTGGCTTGATTAATCTAATTATAGAATAAACCACAGGTTTGGGGGAAAGCCTGCCCTGTTTTTTTGCAGTCTGCCCTGAATGTGGCATTCTCAGTGTGGTCCATCCTGGGCACCCGGTCACAACTTCTACCAGATAGACATTCAAACCCTTTTATACTGTATTCTTATCCGAATGTGGTGCCCTAAACTCTAGGAGGGCTCTATTGTTGTGTGCTGCTAAATAGCTGCTCTGTTCTACCACAAAGGTGTTGACATTTCAGGGACAGATGTTATGATTCCTGTGTTTGTGGTTTCTCTCTGTCCGTCTCCGCTTCAAGTGTACATGTGGTCTTTTCCAGCTGGGGCCCATTTCTAAGAATATTTCTGCTGAAGGCACAACCACATCCATCATAATGTTGCACTACCTAAAATCCTGAACTCAGCTCAGGGTTTCCACTGAAAAGTAATTATAGGATGATGGAAGAACACTGTTACAATAATTGGTTAGGGATACGAAAAGAGGAGGGTTAAAAACAGATCATGAGAATGCTGGCCATCTAAGCTCTGATCCCATCCATTTGTTAACAAATAATAGAAATTAGAACTGTAAAATACAATATCCATTCCTTGCCAATGCAGGAATATTCACTTTATCACAGCAAGAGGATATGTGCAACTCAAATCTAATTCATGCAGGGCTCAATACCTAATTGCACTGTATTCACACTGAAACAGGCCTGCTCTAACTTGCAACAGTAAGGCTGGGGATCAATGGAGAGTTTCTCATTGATGCTCCACTCCATCTGGCTTCCATCATACCCACTTCCTCTCTTGACATGCCTCCTCCTGCATTTGAGGAGTGGGCTGTAGAGCTAGTGCTGGGAGCTATCCCCTTTCAGGTCACTTTGTGCTGGTCTGGCAGTATAAATTGCCTGTAGTGGGGCCCAGTGCAACTGTACGCATGTGAGGCCAGAATTTGCTGCTGTGAATTCCCTTGAGGTTTTGCTTCACCTGTCAAACGGACTTTTAGCCATTTAGCTATTGCAGCCATTTACACCAGCAAAGAACTTTGTACTGGGCTTTTATGGTGACACCCCTGGATAAAATAGCTGGCATTTGTAGGGTAAGTCTCCCACTGCAAATGAACGTGCGATTTATCTGTTGTAGTGAACTTCTCCACAAGTGAGAACATAAACTGGTGGATAAGATACAAACTGAGTGTCAGGACTCGGGAGGTTCATGTCCTTGGTGTGCCACAGACCTTCTGTGTAAACTTGTGTAAGCTGCTTCACAGTTTTGTCCCTCTGTTCCCCATATATAAGAACTATTACCCCATAGAAATGTTTGCAAGGTTGTTGTAGCCATGTTAGACCCATGATATTAGAGAGACACAGTGACATCTGTTGGTGAGAGACAAGCTTTAGTGCTTACACAGAGCTCTTCTTCAGGTCTGGGAAAGGTTCTCAGAGTGTCACAGCTAAACACAAAGTGGAACAGATTGTTTAGCATAAGGAGTTAACACATGTTGCAAGAGAACATTCAAGGTGAAGTGGGTAGTTAACACATTTGCAGTTGTAGGACAAAGGAGTGTTAATGGGTTACAGGTTGTTGTAATGAGCCATAACTCCAGTTAATGAGTCCATGATTTTTAGTGTTTAGCAAAGTTGTGAATTTAAGCTCCCAGGCTCATCTTTTGTAAGCGTTATGCAGATTTCCTTTGAATATGAGGACTCAGAGGTCTGATGCGGAGTGATTATTTTGTGAAAAGTGTTCGCCCACATGTAATATGGTAGGGTTTTTTTTCCTTTCATTTTTTCTGTGTGAGTTCATTCGAGAGCATAGTGATTGTCAGGTTCCAATAAAAGATATGACCTCGCCCATCTTGTCTTTTTGAGGAGTGTTATGAGACTCAGTTCACTAATGTTTGCAAAGTGCTCGGAAATCATGAGATGGAAGGTTCTGTTGAGGTTATCATACACCAACACGATTCTACTTTCCAGAGCATGGCATTTTGTATATGATCCACCTGAAAAGGAGAATTTGCATTGGCTTATGCATGACAAGAATTTGATTAAAAACTGAGCTGTTGCACCATAAATAAATCAATGAGACCCTTTTTTGTGGCAGCACTTGCATAGTCTGGATTGAAGATACAGTGAAAATAGCCTATCAGGTTCCAGCCTTAATGTATGTGCTACTGTTTTATAAAATATAATAGCTTGCAAAAACACTGATTCTGGGATGGTTGCTCATCTGCCATCAAAGACTATTTAACAATATGTTCACCTTCTGTTGTGCATACTATAGGTTCTAGTAGTGGCATATTTTGTGAACAGCAGTATATATAGCAGCATGCAAGTATCTTTTGCAAGTAATATTTATAATTTTAATTCAATAATATTTCTAACCTTTTGGTCACTGTGTTTCTTATAACATTCTTCCCACTTAAGCAAATTTGCACTTTGCTGCAATGACACACGTGGCTTATTTTGCTTCCAGGGAATAGGAGGAGTGTAGGAATAACCTGGCCATGCTCCTACCTGCCCTCCAACATGGGGCGCGCATGTGGAGGAGGGGGAGGGGTATGGCATATGCTTTGCCAACTCTGTGCTTCCTAGGGATATTCCCATGCACAGTTGTTCCCTGAAAATTGTCAAACTGCTTTATGACCACTTTATACCAGTGATGAATCTGGTGTAAAGTGGCAATCAGAAAAGTGTAAATTCCAACTCCACCACTATGAGTCCAAGCCTCCTTCTCCTCAAGTCAATGACAAAACTACCATTGACTTCAGAGGGAGTAGGAACAACCCCCAAGATGCCTCCTTCTTGGATTCTGTAGGAGGCACTCAGTCACGCAGTACATACATTAATGTGTCAGAGAAGCACTGATGTTTAACCATCCATTACTCTCCAGGGTGTATTGAATAGATACTTGGAGACACTAGCATGGTACCATAGCATCTACAAAGCAACTCAGCAGGGCTCAAGGAGCTCTACTAAATTGGGAAGTTCGGACCAATGGATTCATGTAGCCATGAACCTGAAGTGACAGAAATATGGTTGGGAGCACTTTTTGTTTAGATTATCACTAGATTCAATCAGAACTGGGATCCACAATCTATCATCATCCAATCTTTAAGGTCTCAACCATTTTTGACTTTATGCATTACCCTGTATGACAGCACAGTAAGGTGTGTGTGTGTGTGTGTGTGTGTGTGCCATACCAAGAGTCCTAGACCACTGTGATATCAGAGGTAACACAATCAATCATCACTCTTACTCTACAGCTAATCTGCATGCAACAATTTCATTGGCTGTATAACAGGAACTGCATAGATGGTGGATTACTTGACCCAGCTGCCATGCTCATGTGACAGCTTGGGGTTTTTAGCTACTAGTGATATTTGTAAATTGCTCTGAGTTGCATTTTAGAACGAAGTATGATCATTATTATTGTACATTAGAAAGAGTTGACAACTTTTCTATTTCTTGTTGCTCAGAATACTTTTATTGCTGAAATAATCCATCTTTACTGTTAAAATAATCCAATTGCTGGTCTAGCCCTAAACACACAAAAGTTCTGTACAGTTTCAGTAGTGATATATTTGTTACTGTTTGGAATTCTAGGCATCGTGTGAGAAACTATTTTGTATGATATTCCTCTGTTAAATTTAAATGATGAATGGTATTGAGCACCATGAATTGGCCATAACGTGCAAAGACTGCTAAAATGGGAACATGTATTCACTAGTAATGAAATTCACCCCTTAGATTAGGATTTAACTAGTGCATAGGCCATGTGTGCCCTCTTTACTCAGGGATAAATTTCACCTATTGTATCAAAGCTGGAGGTCTTTACTCATACCTTGAGATTTGGGTGTAGCTCAGTAACACAGTATACATGTTCTCATGGAGCTTGACTTGTCTGTGGAACTATTTTTCCATTCTGCTGAAAAGGAGCTAGTTACAGTTCTGTGGGAGGATCCACATCCACTGTACGTGCTAGATAAAGAAACTTTGCAAAGCAGACTTCTCTTTCTGTGGCCCAAGCAGTCATTGGTCAGATGTTCCTTATCCATTTTTCCTATGCATCTTCTATACACAGAGATACAGTACTTATGTGTACAACCTTCAGTCTTATTGCAGCTGTGCTTTCACTCTCTTGCATTAGAGAGCTTGGGGAAAATGCTGAGCCAAATTCACCCCTGGTGTCAGAGGAGTTATACCAGATACTAATTTGGCCCAGTGTACACTCCAAGTATTGTTTCATGGATTAGGCTCTGTGACACTCTATACCTCGAAGGAGTGCCCTGTAACTCCCATATTCATCATTTGTATATAATTGTGATATTTCATATAAAGCATGTTATGTAAGGTATCATGGGAATGGCTATGATCTGCTGAAAGCCATTGTTCTATCTAAATATGTATATCATTAATGCATATGAAGTTATGAGATTGTGTTGTATGGTTGTCACTAAACTATGTTGTGAGTTGGGGAATTGCCAAAATATTAGCTCCCCAGAAACAACAGCAAGGGAGCTAAGCAGCACTGGAGGGGTGTCGAACAACTATCAGCAGCCATTGTCTAGCAAGGGAGTTACAATTCGATGACTCCCTTACACAAGGCCACACAAGGGGAATTGCTCAACCTTGTCTGGTGACTCATCAGTGCCCACCAGACATGCTTGGACTTGTGTTCCTCAAGCACATGGAATAAGGATATAATATAGGGAACAGAGGCCATATGGTTTAGCCTGTCTCTTCTCCCACCTGCACTGAAGGCAATGAGAACACTGGAGCGGAGGAGACTGGTCCCCAGGCTAACAGGAAGAACTTGCATATGAAAGACTGTAACCAAACTGCAGTATCCAATGGCGTGAGAAAAACTACTTAATCCACATATTGTCTAGTCCAGGGGTCAGCAGCCTTTGTCAGGCGGCCCATCAGGGTAATCAGCTGGCAGGCCGCAAGACATTTTTTTATGTTGACTGTCCGCAGCTTCCAGTGGCCACGCTTCGCTGTTCCCCGCCAATGGGAGCTGCGGGAAGCTGCAGGGCCTTTTGCCTATCACTTAAAATCCATCTTTTTAAATCAATAAACTTATTCTAATGTTTATCCTTAGCAGGGCATTTGACTGAAGTGCTTGGTAAATCTGCTCAGGTTACAAAGGCTGGTGTATGGCCACTTTCCATTGATGAAGTGGTGAACCAATTAATAATCTTGCATTGCTCAAGAGGGAATATTCCTGAGGTACAAGACCGGGAGCAGGGAGGATTTGGCTGGTGCCTTTCTCTGTGTGATTGGTGAGTGGCTCTGGGAGCATTCATGCAATCTAGATGGGTGTGGGACGCCACATGCAGTTGTACTGAGTGGCAACAGCACCTGGAAGGGTTGCTGCTTGTCACCAGTAAGGCATTGTGAGAGACAACCCAGCTTAGTGAGGTAAGGGGGCACAGCAGTCCCAGGTTGTACCCCTAGGTTCCTGTCACAGGCTTACACACTTTAAAGGAGCCCACCGTGAGTATTGAAGAGGGTGATTTTTAAAGTAAGAATAATTCAATGTAAGTGCTCTTTTGAGTTGTAATTGAAAAGGTCAAGAAGTTCATGTATCAACCATGAATGGATAAAAGGGGCTCGGAGTACAGGCAGGGGTGTGAGCTCTGGCTGGGGTTGTGGGCTTTGGGAAGGGGCCAGAGATGAGGGGGCTCTGGGCTAGAACAGGGGGTTAGGGTGCGGGGTGGGGGTGTGAGGGCTCTGGACTGGGGGCGGGGGTGCGGGCTCTGGCTAGGTGTGTGGGCTCTGGGGTGGGGGGTGCAGGAGGGGCCTCAGAGCTTGGGATGCAGGCTTTGGGAGAAATTTGGGTACAGGAGGGGACAGCAGTCTGGGGCAGGGTGTTGGGGTGTGGGAAAGGGTGTTCAGGGTTACCCCAGCTCTCAGGAAGTGGCCACCAGGTCCCTTCAGCACCTAGAAGCATGGGCATCCAGGGAGGCTCCATGCACTGCGCTTGCGCCCACAGGTGCTGCCCGTGCAGTTCCCATTGGTTGTGGTTTCCAGCCAATGGGAGCTGCGGAGCCAGCACTAGGGGTAGGGGCAGGGGCAGCGCCCAGCGCCATCCTCACCACGCATGTGCCTAGGAGCCGCAAGGACCTGGTGGCTGCCCACTTCCGGGAGCTGCACAGAGCTAGGGTAGGCAGGGAACCTGCTTTAGCCCTGGGCCCCCAAACCTGGACTTTTAATGGCTTGGTCGGTGGTGCCAACCGGAGCCACCAGCGTCCCTTTTCGACCAGGCTTTCCAGTCAAAAACTGGATGCCTGGCAACCCAAGGGGTCGGGGCAGGCATGGCTTGGGCGAGCATTGACCCTAGCCTCACGTAGGGGTGGGAAGGGGCTTGAACGATCTGTGACACTAGCCTTGAGCTGGGATGGGGAGCAGGGGCAGGCCTGACTGAGGTGAGCAGTGACCCCCCCAGCCTCATGGTGGGGTTGGGGTTGGCAGGCAGGGCTCTGGTGAGCAGTGACCCGTGTCACACGGGGCGGGGGGAGAGGCCAGGGCCAGGCAAGGCTTGGGAGAGCAGCCACTCCAGGTTCATGCAGGGGGAGGGCACGCAGGGTTTGGGTGATCAGCAACCTCCAACCAAACATGGGGGGTGGTGGTTTGCAGGCACGGCTCAGGCAAGCAGTGACCCCAGCCTCACATGGGGCGGGGCACAAAGGGCTCAGATAAGCAGTGACCCCCAGTGTCACGGGGGAGAGGGGCAGGTATGGCTTGGACAAGCAGCAACCCCAGGCGCTCGCAGGGGAGAGGAGGATTAGCCTGGCTCAGGCAAGCAGTCACCGCAACCTCACATAGGGTGGGGCAGAAAGGGCACAGACAAGCAGTGACCCCAGCCTCATGCTGGGAGCTTCAGGCAGGGCTTGGGTGAGCAGTGACTCCAGCGTCACATGTGGATGGGTGTCTAGTAGGGCTTGGCCCAGCAGTGATCCCAACTTCACTTCAGGGGGGTGGTGGGTGGAAGGAAGGGCTTGAGTGAGCAGCTGTCCCAACCTTGTGCAGGGGGCTGCAGACAGTGCTCAGGCAAGCAGCAACCCCAACCGTGCATAGGGGAGGCAGGGCTCAGGCCAGCCTCACACAGGGAGCTGCAGGCAGGGCTCAGGGGGGAAACGACTCCAGCCTCGCACGGAAGGGAGGTAGGCAGTTCTTGGGTGAGCAGCAACCGGAGTCACGCAGGGGCTGCGGTGGGGAAGCAGGTAGGGCTCAGGCATGCAGCAACCTCATCTTCGTGCTGGGTTAGGGGCAGGCAGGGCTCAGGCCAACCCCACGGTGGGGGAGAAGGGCTCAGGCCCCACCCAGTTTTCCCTTCAGAAGTATGGTCACCCTACACCCTCTAAAGTATGGTCACCCTACACCCTCTAAACATGGACTAGACAGGATCAAACTCTTGTTAGTAGAACTTCTAGCCTGATACCACCTCTGGCCCGATCATGCTTGCCTTAGCGACGCAAACGCCTAATGACTGCAGTGGGAGTTTTATGTGACTAAGGCAACAAGATTTGTCTCACTCTGGCCCATATTTCCTCCTTGAAAAATCTCTTGATGCAAAAGCTGTTTTTAAATAACAGAATCCACAGCACCGGAGCCAGAGAACTTTGTTTACAAAAACTGTTGCTTCCATGTAAATGTTTTCTCAAAAACTAACAGGCAGGTGCAGACATATGTCTCTATAACAGGATAGATTAAAAATCAATTTTATTAAGGAAACTAGCAATGCATCCCAAACCCCAATTCTCTGCCCCAGCACGGAGCCCAATGCCCCCCATCCTGAACCCCTGATTTCTGGCCACAGCACCAGCCAGAGACCACATCCGCTCACCCGCCCCCCCTCCCTCCCGCACCCCAACTGCCTGCCCCAGCCTGGTGAAAGTGCATGAGGGTGGGAGAGAATGAGCAACAGCGAGAGGGGAATGGAGCCAGTGGGGGCAGGAGCTTGGAGAAGGGGCGGGGCCTTGGGGTGGGCCAGGGGTGTTCAGTTTTGTGCGACTAGAAAGTTGGCAACCCTACCTGCCCTCTCCCCTGCGCAAGGCTAGGGGAGTCACTGCTTGTCTGAGCCCTTGCTGCCCCCTCCTGTGTGAAGCCGGGGGGGGGGGGGTCACTGCTAGCCCGAGCCCTGCCTGCATGCGAGACTGGGGGGGTTGCTGTTTGCCCAAGCCCTGCCTGCCCCGTCCCCGTCCCCTACATGACACTGGGATCACGTCTCCCCCAGCCCTTCCTGCTGCTGCCCGCTCTGCCACTCGAGGCTGGGGTCACGGCTCACTCGAACCCTTCCCTCCCCCAAGCGGGGCTGGGGGGGTCGCTATTCACTAGATCCCTGCGTGCGAGGCTGGGGTGGCTGCTCTCTTCGGCCCTTCCTACCCCTTCCTCCCTATGTGAGACTGTGGGGGGGTGTCGCTGCTTCCCTCAGTTCTGCCTGCCCTGTTCCCCCCCTCCACCTCAGGCTGGGGTCGCTGCTCATCCAACCCCTGCCTGACCCCCTGGCCCCTGCATGGGGTGGGGGTCGCTGCTCACCCAAGCTCTGCCCCTTCTCTCCCCCTGCCCCCCATGGAAGGCTAGCATTGCTGCTTGCCCAAGCTCTGCCTACGTCCCCCCCCGTGAGACCTGAGAAGCGACTCTCCTGAACCCTGCCTGTCTGCCTCTCCCGCGCAAGGCTGGGGGTGACAGCTCGCATGAGCCGTGCCTCTCCCACCCTGTGAGACTGGGGGTTGCAGCTCACCTAAGCCCTACCTGCTCCATCCCCCTCCCCCACACTGGGCTGGGTTCACGTATCCTCACAGCTCTGCCTCCCCCCCTGCATGGTGCTGGCACCACCACTCCCCCTGCCGCACCTCGCTTTTTTGACAAAAATGGGCATTTGGCCTGTTTGCTTTTGTCAGCTGATGAAGTCAGCAAGAGCAAATGGGACAACTGTTGCCTTTGCCCAAAAAGTTGGGACAACCGGGACAGGGCTTAAAAAAGGGACTGTCCTGGCCGAAACGGGACATATCCTCACCCTCAGAGGGTGGAACATATAAGTGCAAAGTAGAAAGTGATGAGTGAGGGGAGCACACACAGACATTTTAAAGGGGGTTGCTGTGACTGCCTACTAACTGGCAGGTGAAATTCACCCCTGTGCCGAGGGCTAACAAGTCCCTCTTATGCCTTCAAACAGGGTGTAAGTGGTGCACAGGTCCCATGCTGGCCATCTGCAGAGGGGTGCATTTCACCCTACAACAGTAGTGCTTAAATAAACACCCCATTAACTTGTTGAGGCTTTTGCTTAAGCCAATGACAGCCTTGCCCTGCTTGCTTGTTACCCTGTGCACTGTAAGTGGACAGAAATGGATCTTTACTACCATTCAGCACTTAATTTTACAGCTGAGCAAGTGATGCCTTCACTTGCACTTCCACTTCCACACTGGGGAAAGACTTAAAAGATGAAGGCCTAAATGACACAAACACACCTTCACAGCATTAAACAAATGGTTAGATGTCTGTCAATCCTTGTAGATGTAAAGCGGTCATACAAAATACCATGTCTCTAATATTGAACACTTTATGTATTGCCATCCCATACGCAGCTGGTAGAACCAGAGGTGCCTGTGAGGTTATACATGCTTTCCAAGCTAATAGATTATGTGTCTAGATCAAAGCCCTATGAACTCCACAGCAAACTGGACCAGAATGCTGAGGCAATGGCCGTGGATCCTGCAGCCTTCTTGGGTTCCGCCGGTTTTTTTGCAGTGGTTTCAGTTATATTATTTTAAAACTGGTTTCTATTAATTAAATATGAAAATGACTAATACAATCAGTACAATACTCACTGTGTTATATATTTTGGTAATCAATTCAATCTACATTGTATGCTGTCCACATATTGCTGCAGATTTCTATAGCGACGATAGATACATCCATCATAGAAGTTGTCGGGAGAAGATGGAGGTTTTACTGGATAGGAAAAGTGTGGGAGGAAGTTTGGAGTGGAGGATTAATGTTAGCTAGATGCTTCAAGTCCAATGACCAGCAGTTAATACCTTTCCAAGTTATTTTCTCAGGCTGGGTGCAGGTACAGGAAGACAGTGCAGGATCAGTTTACTTGGTTCACTTTTCCAGGATTTTCTTCACAACTATGAGGGCTCAACCGTTTTTTGAAATGACAGTTTACAATCTGGCGTCTAATACTGTGCCAAATGATAGGCAAAAGGCGTGTAGTAAATTCTATGACCACAGAACAGCACAATACATGGCCCACTCATCAAGATAATTCCTTAAAATGGTTTCCTTTCAGGGCAGGCCTCCACTGCAAAAATATATAGAATGCCCTGCTGCAAATGACAGCTGTTTCATTCTGTTTTTGTAAAGCCTCAGATAGTTTAAAGTGTTTGTTGTAGGGAAGAAGTCATAACTATTTTTTAAAAAAAGTCCACAGTTGTCAGTCTTCCATCAATCTCTTTGTTCTGCTATGTCATTACTGAAAATTTCGGAATGATTTCTTAAGCTGGCAAAAAGAAAAATAAGTCTTAGTCTTTAAATAACTAAGAACTAGTAATCAACTAAAAACTAGTTTCTAAATAACTAAACAGTCTTAGTCTTTAAATATCTGGTATAAAGGAACACTATACATTAAATGAAATCTTTAATTGCTTGTTTGGTTCTGTAAGCCAGGGGCTTCATTCTTGGAAATGATTAGATAATTCTGCTGTACCACTATAAATCAGGGCCAACTCCTGTGTGTAAAACTGGTAAGAGAGTAGGGTTGCCAACTTTCTAATTGCACAAAACCGAACACCCTTGCCCCGCCCCGTTCTCTGAGGCCCCACCCCTGCTCATTCCATTTCCCCACCCTCTATCACTTACTCTTCCCCACACTCACTCACTAGCTCATTTTTACTGGGCTGAGGTAGGTGATTGGGGTACAGGAGGTGGGGTGAAGGCTCTGGCTGGTGGTGGAGGCTCCGGATGGGGCCAGAAATGAGGGGTTCAGGGTGCAAGGAATGGGGGGGTGAGGTCTTCGGCTGGGGGGTGCAGGCACTGGGGTGGGGCTGGGAATGAGGCGTTTGGGGTGTGGGAGAGGGCTCTGGACTGGGACAGGGGATTGGAGTGTGGGGGAGTGAGGTCTCCCGCCGGGGGTGTGGGGTCTCGGGTGGGGCTGAGGATGAGGTGTTTGGGGTGCAGGAGGAGTACATGCTGCCTTCGCGCACTGGCGCTGTCCAATTCCCAGCCAATAGGAACTGCAGAGCTGGCGCGTGGGGTAGTGGCAATGCATGGAGCCTCCCTGGCCGCCCCTGCGCTTTGGAGCCAGTGGGACGTGTCACTGCTACCAGGAGCCACGCAGAGCCAGGTAGGGAGCCTGCCAGCCCCGCCAACTGGACTTTTAATGGCCCGGTCAGTGGTGCTGACCAGAGCCGCCAGGGTCCCTTTTTGACAGATGTTCTGGTCGACTCCTGGCAACCCTAAAAGTGAGAAGAATGAAATCCATTGACTTCACTGAGGCTTTCATGAAGAATTTGGCTCCAGCTATTTGCTTAAGAGAGGGTCCAGCCCTAAAACTTTGGTTCCATACTCTTAAGTGAAAAAGTAATAGACCACGATGATTACCCATCTGACTTTTTAGCTAGACCACTTTCTAGTTAATCTCTTTTACTAAGCTTTTGTATCTTGAACAATAAAGAAAAAAAATCTGTTTCTTATTGATGGTGAAACTGTAAGAGCAGATCAGTCAAAAAGGTGATCATTTTCACTTTTACACAAAACCAGTGAAACCCTAAATTCACTAATTTATTTGGGCATAAGCTTTCATGGGTTAAAAAAAAAAAACCCACTTCTTCAGATGCAGCATGATGCTTATGCCCAATTAAATCTGTTAGTCTTTAAGGTGCCACTGGACTCCTAGTTGTTTTTGTGGATATAGACTAACACAGCTACCCCTCTGATTCACTACCTTTGCTGTCCATGTAAAATAGTTCAAGCTGTTTTGAAGGCTAATGCTACCTGTTAATTTCACACAGTTTGGTATAGATCTCAACCAATCGCACTTGGAGTTCTAGACTGACAAGGCATTGCTGATGCCACATAATAATATTGCCCTCATTACCATGAGTAACCGGTGCAGTTAACTTTGAGAATGCTTCCCTGCCCGTTGTCTGTCCTGGCTATTTAGATTGTAAGCTATTTAGAGCAGAAACTATAGCTTGGTAGGGGTACGTACAACACCTAGCACAAAGGGGCCCTTGGCTGGGCCTCTAGCCACTGCTGTAATAAATACAATTGTAATCTCGTGTCAGCATGTTCTGACATTAGAATACGCAAGCAACCAGAATAAAATGAATTCTTACACTCCGTAGAAAAGCCTTAAAGTCAATTTTTGGCTGGGGAGGACTTTTTATTTCCTTTTTACTGGTGGGGAGTTCCCATGGGTCTAGCTCTGCTGTTGCCACAGCAGGAAACTGCATCTCTGGTGTTCCTGGCATTGAGGCTGATGAAGTTGATGGGAATGTTTCACTTCTGCTCAGGCGTCTTGGAACTACTGTTTCTGAGCACCCAGCTCTAGGATGCATAGTGTCAGCAGCATCTGGAACACCTTGTTTATTCTGGGCATTTCTTTCTTCCCACCAATCAGGGAGTCCAAGCTCTGAAAACAGATGGGATTGTTCTCCTAGTAATTGGTCCAGCTGCTGCAGAGAAAATAGGGAAGACATGCATATTGTAGTAATAAAGAATTATAAAAGGTATCAGACAGTGATACACAGGAGAGGTTATGAAGCATGTCCATTTCTTATTCTTGGTCAAAAAAACTAAGTATAATTTGGCAGCTGAGATGCTGCTGTGAAAAGGATTCAGTAATAAATTTCAATCCCATGTTCATGTTTCAGTAACATAAATTTCAATCCTATTTTACTGTGACTGACTGACATATTTGCCTTAGTACAACCCCTCCCTCCTTCCCCCCGCTCCACCCAACAGACCTCTGTGGCTGTGTATGGCAGCCCTGGATTGAAAAGGGTGTATCTTAGAATCATAGAATATCAGGGTTGGAAGGGACCCCTGAAGGTCATCTAGTCCAACCCCCTGCTCGAAGCAGGACCAATTCCCAGTTAAATCATCCCAGCCAGGGCTTTGTCAAGCCTGACCTTAAAAATTTCCAAGGAAGGAGATTCCACCACCTCCCTAGGCAATGCATTCCAGTGTTTCACCATCCTCTTAGTGAAAAAGTTTTTCCTAATATCCAATCTAAACCTCCCCCACTGCAACTTGAGACCATTACTCCTCGTTCTGTCATCTGCTACCATTGAGAACAGTCTAGAGCCATCCTCTTTGGAACCCCCTTTCAGGTAGTTGAAAGCAGCTATCAAATCCCCCCTCATTCTTCTCTTCTGCAGGCTAAACAATCCCAGCTCCCTCAGCCTCTCCTCATAAGTCATGTGTTCTAGACCCCTAATCATTTTTGTTGCCCTTCGCTGGACTCTCTCCAATTTATCCACATCCTTCTTGTAGTGTGGGGCCCAAAACTGGACACAGTACTCCAGATGAGGCCTCACCGATGTCGAATAGAGGGGGACGATCACGTCCCTCGATCTGCTCGCTATGCCCCTACTTATACATCCCAAAATGCCATTGGCCTTCTTGGCAACAAGGGCACACTGCTGACTCATATCCAGCTTCTCGTCCACTGTCACCCCTAGGTCCTTTTCCGCGGAACTGCTGCCTAGCCATTCGGTCCCTAGTCTGTAGCGGTGCATTGGATTCTTCCGTCCTAAGTGCAGGACTCTGCACTTATCCTTATTGAACCTCATCAGATTTCTTTTGGCCCAATCCTCCAATTTGTCTAGGTCCTTCTGTATCCTATCCCTCCCCTCCAGCGTATCTACCACTCCTCCCAGTTTAGTATCTTAACAAATTGTGGCCCAGATTCACCAGTGTGTGCCATGCAGGCACTGCAAAGTGAATGGACTCAATCTGGAAATGGCTAATGGACAATTCCCAGTGTGGAGGAGAAAGCTGGTGGACATGTTGGGGCAGGCACAGAGTGCTGCTTTGTCAATTCAACTGTTCTTCCTCAGCTACTGTAAGTGACACTAAAACCAGGTAGAGCAGTCCTGGGGAGATACAACTCTGGTGGCCATCTCTCTACTCTGCACTAAATGAAGATGGGGCTTCCTTCTCCCCTGACCCCAATTTGAGTTGTGTTTTAGGGCTTGTCCAAAACAGGGGAAAATGGCAAGCACAGCTAAAGCACAACAAGTAATCTTCTACAGCAGGGATTCCCAAACTGGTGGTCGGGACCCCTGAGGGGTTATTACATGCGGGGTTGTGAGCTGTCAGCTTCCATCCCAAACCCTGCTTTGCCTCCAGCATTTATAATGGTGTTAAATATACTTAAAGGCCTTTTTAACTTATAAGGGGGGGGGTCACACTCAGAGGCTTGCTATGTGAAAGGGATCACCAGTACAAAAGTTTGAGAACCACTGCTGTACAGTAACTCCCCACGTGAACACTCTATTCCACCATAAAAGTGACTCTATCAGAGTAAATATTCCAAAATAAAGTCATTTTTATCATTACTGGGCTCTAGTCAATTTCCCTGCATAGATAAGTCCTTAGGGAGGCAACATAGGCTAGGAAAGAAGGATGGTTCAGTGATTAGGGCATTAGCTATAGACTTGGGAGAACCAAGTTCAGTTCCCAGGTCTGTCAGACTTCTTGTGTTATCTTGGGCAAATCACTTGAGAAGAAATTCATAAAGGTATTTAAGTGCCAACTCCCATTGAAATCAATGGCATTAGATGCCTAATACCTTTGTGAATTTTACCCCTAGTCTCTCTGTGCCTCAGTTTCCCATAGAGTCAATAGATTGGCATAGGAACGGAACTGGTAGTGGGGAATTCCCAGATGAAACTCAGAATCATCCATGCCTGAAAAGCTATTGGACTATGTGGTCTGAGCCAAGTGGTAGACAGGGAACCCAGGTACGGAAACTGCCAGGAACTTGGAAAAGGTCTGAACTTATTCAAGGAGTGGTGCCAAATAAGGAGGTGCTGGGGATTGTGAGGGTGTGTGGGGCTTGAAAAGAAATGGGAAGTAAACCCAGAGTTCCAATGGTCTTTACCCAGGCCGGACATTGAATGAAAGAATGGTGTTGGCTATCCTGGGACCTTTGTCCATTACACCCCAAGGGAATAAATATGTACTTGTAGTGGCTGACTGTTTTTCAAAGTGTGCAGCAGCATATCCCCTTCCTGATCAGGAAGCTCAGATGGTAGCATTTGTCAAGAGGTTTGTATGCTACCATAGACACATGCCTCAGCCCCTGCATGCTGATCAGGGAAGAAATGTTGAATTCCCTTTGTTCAAAGATGTGTGTGACCTTTGGGAGATCCACAAAAAATGAACTACACCTCATCACCCCCGATCTGAAAGGTTAGTTCAATGATTCAATCACACGTGTGTTGGTATGCTGCCCTCTCTGATTGAAAACAATCAGATGAGCTTTCCTCCTATGTTAGGATGGCGTAGTGAAGCAGTGTCCAGGCATCTACAGGATATACACCCTATACGATGTTATTTGGTGGAAGATCTGCCTGCTTGTTGAACACATATTGGGGTAGATGTATTGGAAGAGTTAGAACATTAGCATACTAAGTCAAACCAATGGTCCACCTAGCCCTGTAACCTGTCTCCAACAGAAGCCACTACCATAGGTTCAGGGGAAGTGTACACAACAGGACAATTCTGGAGACATCCAGCTGGCTTCCCCTCCGGGTTTTTGGCAGTCTGAGGTTTTGGGTCACCTCAAGTATGGGGTTACAGCCCTGACCATCTTGGCTAATAGCCATTGATGGACATACCCTCCACTACCTATCTAGTTCTTTTTTAACCCAGTTATACTTTTGGCCATCACAAAATCCTATGGCAATGAGTTCTGTGGGCCAATTGTGCATTTCCTCTTGTTTGTATTATATCTGCTGCCTATTAATTTAATCAGGTGACCCCTGGTTTTTGTATTGTGGGAAAGGGTGAATAACACTTCTCTGTTCGCTTTTTCCATACCATTCATGATTGTATAGACTTTTATCATATCCCCCACTCCCTTAGTCATCTCTTTTCTAAGCTGAACAGCCCTAATCTTTTTAGTCTCGCTTTGTACGAAAGCTGTCCCATATCCTTGATCATCTTTGTTGCCCTTCTCTAAATCTTTTCCAGTTCCACTATATCCTTTTTTGAGATGGGGAGATCAGAGCTGAGCACAGTATTCAGGGTGTGGGAGCACCATGGATTTATATAGGGAGATTATGATACTTTCTGTCTTATTTTCTCTCTCTTTCTTCATAGTTCCTAACATGGTTAGCCTTTTTGACTGCTGTTACACACTGAGCTGAAGTTTTTGGAGAAAACAAGTTTAGCAATCCATCCAAGTATGTCACACAGGTAGCAGGATACTTGAGTTCTGTGAGCCAGGCTGCGAAGAGGATTCAGGCTATGGCCACACAAAGACAGAAAGAATACTACAATGCCCGGGTCATCAGAGAGGTGTAAGAGCTAAGAGACTCAGTGTGGGTATGAGACCAGACTAGAAGGAAGGGGCAGGGTCCAAAATTACTCAGAAAGCTTAATGGTCTCTTTTACAGGCATCAGGAAATTGTCTGGGATGCTACGTGAGCTGTCCGGGGAGCCAGGTCAATAAACTTTTGTGGCACATTACAACCAGTTGAAGCCCTCTGTGAATTCAGGGCAGGGACACTGAGCCCACACAGGAGCCCTGGGTGACCACCCAACCTCAGGCAAAATACTCTCAGGACTGCTGTATTGCAGATCCCCTGCAGTTCCTACACACAAGGAATGTTCCTGAGTCAGAAAGCCTAGAGTGGGTACCTTGGCCTGATGAAGATGGGGATCGTGAGTGTGAGCAAACCCCCGAGGTGGTGTCATGGTAGGGCTCAGCAGGGGGGCATTCCCAAGACTCACCCCAGCCACCAGTCTCAAAATCCCAGGGCAGACCGGAGCAGGTGCACAGACTGGCTTAAGGACTATTTGAAGTAGCTTCAGCAGGATGCGGAGGCACATCATTTTAGAAGGTGGGAGTGAGGGATAATGTAATAAGCCAGCAGGTGGCACCTAAATGTGAACAGCTACATCATGGGAGTCAATGGCCTAGAGGGGCAAGACACTGGAGGATTCCATGACAGTGGGGAGAAGCTGGAGGGATTTGCCATCCTGATAGTAGTGTGTGTTTTGGGGGTGAGGGAGAGAGTTCTGTGGGAGGAGGAAGGACTGTGTTGCTCTGGGCAGGGGTGTGAATGAGCCCAAGAACAGGACTGTCAGAGACGGCTAGACTGGAACTGGTGATGAGCACTGGGGACTCAGGGTTGCATATATCCTGAGGATGGGGGAAGCATGAGTAGCCATGGAGCAGCAAATCCCACCAGGCCAAAGGCCCAGACTGAGCAGCCACTTCTCCAGGCTAGTGCATCCCAGCTCTACGGGCATCCCTGGTGGGAGTGGAGGGCTCAAGTGTGTGGGTGTGGGGTCAAGGTTTTGGGCACCTGCGGAGGTAGGGGAAGGGATGGTGCTATTATCTCACTTGTTGAATTGACTTCAGTCCCCCATTCCCTTTCAGCCCATGGGTCTGTACTCATCCCCTGGCCTAATTAAATGATCTCAGAACTCTGTGTGCACATGGGTGTTTTTGTGGCAGGGGTTTCCAGATCCATGTAAGCAAAGCAGGTCTATGCCTGACCTGAAGAGAAACAGGTGCAGACATGCTACCTTTGGACATCTACCAGATCCTGTGTCCAGCACCCAGAAGGGGGTAGGTGGGTTGGTACAATGCTTTATAGCAGCAACTGTTACTTAATGGGGCTGACAATTATGCTTAATGGGGATACCCTTCAAATAATTTAGGAGCACTTAAATTTTTGGGGGGTTTTAATCTCATGCTGGCTCTAGTTACTGCTCAAACAACAGCTTTCAGTCGCTCCATAGCTACGATACGTTTTCTGTGTACATCAACTGTTTCAGTACTGACTGCTCCTGGCAGTTGTTTTACTTCTTTCATATTAACTGCAGATGATGGGTATCCATGCCAGGTGAATCCTTACTGCACCTACCAGCCATGTTAATTTTTGCAGGCTCTTATCAGCCTTCAGTAATTGAAAATTTCTGCACCGTGAAGTTAGTGTCGAAATGGTTGTTTTGTCTGTACACGTACATGACTGCAAGTCATGCAGCAATTCTATAACTGCAGAGGTTGATTTGGAGGGAAGTTGATGACATTTTTGGTTGTAAAATCACAAATGGCAAGAAACAAGTGATTAGTTGGAGAGCTGACAAAATATAAAGTTCTCTCTTTCCAAAGAGAAAACTTCTGCTTTGCATCTGACAGCAGTTTATTAATAAAATACCTGATGGATTTAACATTTTTTAGACTTTGAAAGAGCAACAGTGTGGCCAACACCATTAGTGATTTTGAGTGTATCCAGGGTTTGAAGCACCTTGAGGGTCTGGTTTTCAGAAGGTTGGACCTCAGCATTTTCTGAAAATCAAAGCCCTTTAAGGAGTCATAAGTTGGGCACCTAAGAACTGAAGCACCTGGAAGCACTAGTCCCTTTTTGAAAATCTTGGCCCAAGGTTGATGACACAATTTAACCTTGTTGGTTTGGCCACATGTTCAACTCTCAGCAAATGCATGTGGAAGCCACAGAAAGCAACCACTCACTGTGACATTGCACCAGTAAAGGCAATAGGATAAAGAGTCTTTAAACTAGATTCCTTTTTCCTATGTTTCACAAGAATAGCTGCTTGTACAACGTACCATCAGCATTCCCTCCCTAACCTGGCGAGCGCGATCATTCAGCTGGAATTCCAGTTCAGAAACCTCATGACGAACAGCTTGACGTAATACCTGCAGTTGTCTTTTTTCCTCCCTGTAGTAGACAGCAGAAGAAAAACAATCAGGTAAATAGTGATGCTCCACAAAGCATCCATTTCTTATTCACGCAATTAATACAGTGTTGTTTCATACACAGTACCACAGAACATTCTGCAGTCTAAATAATAACCTAACAATACTAGTGTCCGATAGTTCGTTTTCTGCATTGCAGTATGCAGGCCACAGAACTCTGAATAAAACTGAATAGGCCCAACTGTAAAGTCTTTCCTTTCTCTTCTAACCTTTCTGTATAGTAATTCATGGGGAATAACCATTCAGTTGTACAAAAACAGTCCAGGGCACTAGTTCTCACTGCAGACAACCCAACTAAACAGATTTGGAGCCAGCCATTTTGAGTTACGACATAAAAAAAAAACAAAAACAAAACAACCGAACAAAAAAAGACATACCTTCCGGCCTCCACCCCTCACTTCAAAGTGCTCTTCATTCAAAAATGCCTTGTTTGATTAACTGCTATCTTTCCCCAAACTAACCTCCTCTGCCAAGCGACTGCACATGAAAAATTTCAGCCAGAAACAAGTTTTATTAGAAGGAAAGACTTATTTTTTAAAATTAGGTGGATAATGGAGACTGTTTTACAATCTTGATGATGGTGTTACTACTATGATTCGAATACAGTGCTTCCTTTTGTTATGGCCCAATCTGTATAACGTCCTCATCATCAATCCCTGCCCTGCGCCCCACAAATGTTCATCTGGAAAGCTGAGGTCAAAATAAATTAGATCTATTGCAAATTATGCCTGTATTTCCATTGTATTTTAAGTCATTTTAAACTAAAATAGACCATATTTTTAATTTTAATGTTTCTGAACATTGAAATTAATAGAGACAAGTCATACTTTTTGATGGACACAATTACATAAAAAGTCTTTTTCACTTGCAGGGTGGGCACAATACATGCACAATACCCATGATGGCAACTTCATGACTGGGGATGTCATACTCATGAGGAATCCTGTTGGATCATATTAAAGAAGTTCTGTATTAAAATCACAAATGAGTTTGATTCCCCATAGTTCAAATTCCAGGGTATTACTAATTAAGAGGTCTCTTGGTTTTTGGTACTGTTTCTCTCCCTCTATGTGTGAAACTTGCAAGCTGCTAACTGTGTTAGTACATTCTAAGACAGAGTCTGTTCTCAAAGCAATTCACAGAGAGAGAGACTCAAAACAATACTCTAACAACAGAAACAGCACCCAGAGACTCCCCGCCCTTTTGTTGTATTAACAATTGTGATTAAAATAGAGATAGAGGATGTATGTGGATGGATGCTTGGTGTGGATAATAACTGAATGATCAGGGAGGTGCCAGCCTAAGAATCCAGTGTCCATCGGCTGAAGAAGGCGTCAAGTGGAAATAACCAGAGGACCCCCCGGAGGGCAGACTGGAATCCACCCAACAGCCTCAAGAATGGGAGAACCAAAGAACAAGATAACATCTTGGAGCCGTCAGGAATGTGCTATCTGCTGATTGATTCAGCAACAGCATGAAGCAGCAATTCCCATAGACTGGCATAGGAAGAAATTCCTATAAAAATAGACTCTAAAAAATGAGAACTTTGGGGGTCTGATTCTGCAAACCAACTTCCAGGAGCATCAGATGAGCATCTGACAAGGCCCTGCTCCCTCCTCATGTCCAGGCCACCGTGCCAGTGGCTTGGCATGAGCAACTCTAAGGCTGGTAACTATGATAACAACCTTGCAGAACCTGTGTGTGTGTGTGTGTGTGTATGAATGAATGAATGTGTGAATAAATATGAGATTGAATGGAATGTTATAACTATAACTAACTGCTTACTATGATTCTTTCTGTATTCACAATAAATGTGGTATTTTGCCTTTTTCCCTTTAATAAGATCCTGCTGGTTTTTATTTTATTGGTACAACAATCCCAGCCACTGAGTCTGAGAAGTATCAAAGAGAGTGTACGTTCGTTGGTACATATTATAAATCCCTTCTGTAAACCTAACCTTAAAGCAGCACTATGGGTTGGATAAATGGATAGTAATAAAGTAATAAAGAACAATTGAACACTGACTTCTGTGTTATACAATAAAAATGTTAAGTCTGAGAGTTGGCACATACAGCAAGATGCTCTGCACACACACTCAGGGTATAGCTGGTCCAAAATGTTGCTTTTTTAATGACCATAATGTGTGTATTGCTGTAGTGATGTAATTACCTTCCTTCAGCTGACATAGCACTGGGAAAAAGATCCTGTTGCTCTGTCAGGTGCTGCTCAATCTCATCTAGCTTCTCCCGGAAACTCTGGCAAGAACTCTTCATAGCTTCTATTTCATTAATTGTGCACTACGAAGAAGAACAAGAAGAGGGACTACTTCATTACCTTCCTTTTAATATTTATCATACTGACAGCCCAGGAGGCAGCAGTCCTATTCTCATCCACAGAACAGGTACATCATAAGCAGGCTTGTCAGACATTCATAGGTACAAGCTCCCAGATAACAAGTGAGATGACTTCTGAAGAATATAAATGATCAGCTCTTCTTTCTTAAGTCACGTAGGCCTCCCCTTGAAGTCAATGGAAATTTTGCCCTTGTCTTCAAGGGAGACAGGATGTTGCCCATAGTTTTGATACAATGGGTCAAATTCTGAGCTTAGTTATACTTATGTAAATCATTAGCACTGACTAGAGTTGCCCTGGATTTACATCAGCATTATCAAATGAAGAAGTTTGCTCCATGTGTCTGATTTGAAAGACAGGTTGAGCACTGTACGTCTGGAACCATCGTCACGTTTTCTTGACCCACCATTTGTAGACGTTAACGTTGAGCTGACTTTTATATCACTAGTGGAGGCAAAAGGATTAGTAAAGAGGATCAGATATTGATAAGAATAAAAATAGTAACTGCAATCGCACTAGCTAGGATAAAATTCCAAAGGCTATACAAGTCTTTTGGGATTCAAGCTGGCATTATGACATATATAGCTCAGTCCTTTCTGTGCCAAAAGTCTGCAAACATCACAATTCCCACAGATTTGGTCATTTGCTCAAAACTGTTCAAATAATGTGTCATACAAATATATTTCAGCCAATACATTGCTCATCAACTGTCCTTGGCAAATATTGCTTCGAGTATCCATTATTAACTATTTGAAATTTGAACCGTTTTGACAGGACACACGATTTCTGTCCCCAGACTGGATGAGTGTAACTCTTGGAATCAGGTTTCCAAGACAAATTCAAAGTTTGCTTTTTGCAGAGAGTTTGCAATATTTGTTCACAAGTCAATGTTTTGGGGAACATTCCTGCCAGTAACATTGCTTGATAGAATATACAAACACGGCCAAAGCACATTTGTTTATAAAGAATATAAACTCTCCTACTTCATGGCAAAAAAGTCAATCACTAACTGACAGGATCTAGAAAAAAATTTCTACGGGCAGATTACTCCATAATCGTCCACTCCAGGTTCTCTCTTGCACAAGGTATTGGTTTGAATGAACTGTCTTTCTCTAATATGGCAATTTGTATGTTTGTATCTTTAAAAATTCAATTAAATATTTGGAAATAATGTCTACAGTGTTTCATGTCTAACTGTGGTCATTGATGGGTATTGGGAAGTAATTTCCCCATAGCACAGTATTTCTCTGGGGACATTACATTTTTCCATTAAAACTCTAGCATGGGCCTCAGTTAGAAACGGGATTCAAGACTAATTGTTTAGATCAGTTATACATTTGAGTAAATAATCAATGGATCACTGGTATGTTCTGCTTTGGCGGTTCCTGTGCACCAAGATGTTATGGAACAGTCTATCCACAAGGGTAAAGCTTGTCTGTGCATGAGACGGAGCTTTCTCAGGGCCTGGTTCAAAGGTGTGGAACCAACTCCCATGGGATCTGCGAACTACCTCAAACCTCACAACTTTCCATGCCAAGATCAAGGTGTATTTCTTCTACCTGGACTTTGCTAATATAAAGATTGAGCATGTCATATGTTAAAAAATGTAATTTCCCCTCCTAGGGAGAGGATGAGAGAAAGAAAGAAAGAAAGAATAAGACATCAAAAATGTCGGTCATGTCACCTAATTCACTGCTGTAGATCACTCAAGTACCTCAGTGATGGATATGGTATAAGAACATAAATAGACTAGAATGATGTTATGACCACTTTGGAAAACCTAACCAAAAAAATTTGTTTAAAGTTGTGTTAATCAGCAACTAAGCCTCCAAAAGGTATGGAAATAAAGTGTTTCTGTTGGGAAATAATTTCCTTGTACAAGAAAATGTCATACCCAGACAAATAAAATCTAAACATGCAAATTCAATATAATCTGATGGCTATTTGCAGTTAATATAGATTTTGATTACTTTTGTGGGGATGACATTGATGACATTTGATTAACACTGACTTCTGTCAAGAACGATGTTGCAGTTAATATAGATTTTGATTACTTTCAGGAGTTTCTCTTGTTCTAGCAAACGTTTGATGATTAAATCCCTTGACAGACTGGGCTAAAGATTACGGACCAAATCCTGTCGTGTAGAATAAAGCCCACATACACAGGATTTTCTCCATATGAAGAAGTGAGGAGCAGAATCTTCGACTTTGTGCAGTGGAGCAGTACCCGCAATTCTAAGACACAGGATGTAGCCGCTGATGCAACCTGCTGCTACTCTCCCTGCAACTCCCCAAGATTTTAGGCCAGTAAAGCCTCAGACCCACTGACTACACACCAGCATACCTAATGCTTTCCAATTTACATGGGTATGGAGTTCCACTGTACATCAAGCTAGGAATGTTTTCTGACCCCCCAACATGGGTTTTCCTACATGTCCCTTACACACAACTCACATAATCCCAGCTTTCCCAGTCGTTTGGGTCTTTCCTTGATGGAGGGGCTGGATTTCACATGATTAACCTCAGACAAGTGCCAGATTTAACACATCTTTGCTTAAACAACAGAGCTTGAACAATAGTGTAGTGTGCAGTCAATGCCTGCAGTATCCTCAGTCTCAGATTACTGAAAAAGCATCACTGTTAATCCTTCACCACCATCACAGGAGTGATAAAATAAATTGGACAATGTAAATTCAGCTGTAATGTACTAAAACACTGACATCTTGTGGCAATTGAGAGACATCTCACAAAATTCATAGCCCTCCAGCAAACAGTTTAAAGAAAAGCCCCCACAGTACTGATATAGTCAATAACATGAAATTCATCAATTTCAGTTCATAGGGGTTAATCTGTTTTCTGTACTTTTGACCCACTTGTGGTTACAACATCCCAAGTTTCACTTTGAGTTTCAGGTTCAAAGGAAGAAACTCATTTGAAACCACCAAGTTTGCATAGTTTCAACACAAAACCAGGAGAAACATTCACATTTCTCATAGTGCAGAAATATCCATCGGCCCAGCTTTTCTCAGAAACGTTGTGAGCTTTCCAACAATTCTAGCTGGGCTGGTTCATGGGGGCCTAGGGCAAAATCTGAAATGGAGGCCCCCCAACCCTTCTAAAAAGCCTGACAACCACCCCCCGGCACATAAGCACCTACACCCAGCCCTCCCCCAGGAGCCTCAGCCCTCAAGGGAGCTCTCCTGCCTCCCCACCCCACTCCTTACCTTACCCTTCAGGTGTTGGGTCCATCCTGCGTCCCAGCCAGTCCCCGAGAGGGCCACCATGGTTTTGGTAGCGAGCAGGTGAACACCTGGCACGTGGCACACTGCATGCAGGGGCTGCTTTACCCATAGGGGCACTGCAAGCCTGTGCACCAGATCTCAGCAACACACACTAAGTTTTGGCTCAGCTGTCCCCCACCCTCTGTCATGACCAACGGGCGGCTGGGCCAAACCTGTGCAGTGCTGCAACCCTGAATGCCATGTTGAAATGCCACTCACTACAGTTTACCTCAGCTGCCCTGCATCATATTGTTCCATGGATTTCGGGTGCCTCTCAAACAAGTGAGGCCCTCCATCCCTCAGGTGGCCCTGAATCCTCAGTTTTGAGTTTGTAAAAAAGTGACAACCTGGTGACTTTTTGTAGTTTCAGTTCTTTTTGCAAACATTTCACATGGTTCTCATGGTAAGTACAGCTTTAGGTTGGCTAAGGGTATGTCTATGCAATTAAACACCTGCAGCTGACCATGTCAGCTGACTTGGGCTTGTGGGGCTCACGCTACCAGGCTGTTTAATTATGGTATAGACATTTAGACTTGGGCTCTGGGACCCTGTGAGTCAGCTGACCTGGGTCAGCCGCAGATGTTTAATTGTAGTGTAGACATACCCTAAAATGCTCCCTATTTTACCTGGGTCAGATTTGCTGAGATACTGGGCACTCACCATCCACTGCTCAGCCCCTCTGAAAATCAGGGCTCAAAAGTATCATATCAATTTTATTGAAATCAATGAGTCTATTCATGGGATGATTGGGTCATATGGGATTTCACCCTTATTTACTCAGTATATAGCAGCATGTATAAATACCAAAAGGAGGGCATTCTGCATCTTCAGACATAAAGTGGTTAAGCTGCATAAGTTCACAGAAAACCATAAAGTTTCTCTTTGGTTTCAAAACGCTGGCTGACCTCGTATTACTATATAAATTTGACTTGTTTTTCTACAAACCGTTCCCTCCCTTTAGCCATTTCTAAATTATTTTTTGCCATGGGTAAGGGCCGTGATAAAATAAAGCTACAGGGCCAAAGAGAGGTGAGTCTGAATTAGTGTAACTTACTCTATCTGCTGGCCCCTTCAGTGTGGAAATCACAACTACTTAGGTTCTTTTTTGGGGCTCAAACTCACTTGGCCAAATTCAGAGTGGTGCATAATGGTATATATATTGATAGGTAGATGTGAGTTTAAGGAAGGCTGACTGGGTTTGAGAGAGTGTAAGACCTGATTTGCAGTGCACACCATTTTTGTACTGGTATAACTATTTCATTTAGGGGTGTGACTTCCCCCCCTCCTGCCCCACTGAAATAGTTATTCTGGTACAGCTCCTAGTGTGGATGCAGTTATATTGGTACAAAATTGCCTTATACCAGTGCAGTTTATTCCCTTGTCTGTCTGGGAATAAAGCCGTATCAGTAAAGGCACTGTATAACTGCAGCCATATTGGGGAGGGGGAGGTTGTACTGCTTTATATATACTGGTATAGTTTAAAGCAAAACAACTTTTTATGTAGAGAAGCTCTCAGGGAACCCAGATTGGTAGAATTTATACACTGAAGAGAGTGGAAGCAGCAGCAAGTAACAGCAGCTCAGACTCATCTCTGAATTTGATCTGTGTAAACCTTATTCCTCCAGCTCATCTTGGTCAGTTGTTAACCTAGCAGGTACGATTTAAATACTCTCAACATTAAGAGAAGTAGTCGAACACAACTTAATTTGGGTCAAAGTATATTTCTGACATTCCCCCAATTTGTCCAGGATGGACTGTCCCTTCTTCCCATCTGTTTCCTAAGCTACATTCCTGACACTTTCTCTACAACACTGAACAGAGTGGACAGTGGACCTTGAAATAACTTATACCACAGGCGTTTACTCTCCATGCGCCAGATTCTATGTATTATTTCATCAAGAAACATACTTACCGGAGAAATACTCCTCACTGCTGTATCCTGCAGGAGCTCTAATGTTTTCAAAAGCTGCAACTCTATGGTCATGTGATTTGAACAACAGGCTCCAGGATGTTTGGAGGAAGCAGTGAAGGGAAAGGCCCACTGAAAGCAGCAATGATGGCAGCAGACACAATGACAGCTGTGACCGCACTGGGCAGGCTGGGCACCCAATGTTTGATGATAGGATGATCTGTATTTCCCATAAAGCCCAGTGTCTAGGGAGACTGATTTTGTGAGATGACCATGTCTACAGAATGGAGGGAGAAGATTTGGGTCAGACCACTGATTTCGTGTTTTTATTCCAATTGTGTCAGTTTGAATTGAAGCTTCCCTTGTCTCCTTTAGACTTTCCTTCAAAGTAGCCAGTTGTGAAGTAATTACTAGCTCACTCTCAGAGCACTGGGACTCTATGGATTTAATTTCTAAAGACTGGCCTTTGCCAAGGCCTTCACTCAGGGAAACTTTTTGCACAGTGGACACCAGCCTTGAAGCCATCTGAACAGTAACTGACTTAGAGGGGTTAGTGCGTATTTCAACATTTTGGACAGAACCATCCTTCTCCAATTTGGTGGCTCCTGATATTTCACCCAAACAGCAAGTCTCTGTGCTTTCCTGGGAACTAAATTCAGATATGCACTCTGGGCAGTAAGCAGAAAAGTTAGACACTTGTAAAAAACTGCTTGAAATAACCTTGCTTTCATTTTGTACTTGTGAGACCTGCCATTGGGTCTCTGGTGTCCCTGTTTCACAAGAGCAGCTTATACTGTTTATATCAGTGTCCAGTTTGCAAAACTGCTGACCACTTGTGGCCTTGGTGACTGGAACCAGGGTATCAACTTTACTGAAAATCTCCTTATCACATTGCTTTCCTTTTACATGTCCTGTAATACCTTTCTGGATATTTTCCTTAAATACTTTCCCAGCATCCTCCTCAGTCAAAGGTCTCTCTCTTGTCTCTTGTTTAGCGCAGGCTCCACTGCCAGTGAAGTCAATGGGAGTTGAGCCATTCTCTTCAGTGTGAGCTGGAGCTGGACTTTTGGGTACTGAACTGAAGTATAAATGACAGTCAAGTTCTGGGGTAACAATATCTCCTAAATCCTGACTACCAGCAGTTTGCTGTTGTATGCAGCTCTCCTCTTTCTCCAGTTGCCCTCTTCCAATTTTAGTCTCCTGCTTATTCGGATCGTACACCATTTCTTTGACAAAACCCTCTGACTGATCACTGAAGGCTTGATGTAGACCATCTTCCACAATTAGTGAGAGGGCGGTCTCTTCCCTCTGGTCCTTGTGTTCTCTGTCTGGACTAGACACCCTTGAAATGTTCTTGCAATCTGCAGTGGAGGCGTTAGCAACAGGGCCCTTTGACTTTTGATGAAAATCCTGGTGTGACACAGCGAGAGCTGTTCTATGTGGCAGAACTCCTTTTCGGTCATGGGTATCACAGCTGAGGTTCAGCTGTCCTGGAAAAGGTGGATTCTGCAAGGAAAATGAGAAGACACTAAGCATATAATATTGCAATGCCATGGAGTAGTTTGATGAGATGGATAATGGGACTTTATCTTGAAGAATTTTTAAATACAAAAAGAACTCTTTTGTTTGGTATATGGTTAAGGGCTCATTGAAGTAAATAAAAAGGCTCTTGTTGACTTCACTAAGCTTTGGCTCAGGGAGTAATGTCACATTCCAGCCCTCTATTTTGAATTCTCATTAAAAGTTCTAGTTACATCTTACTGCACGTATTTGAATATAGGGGATTTGGAAACCTCAAATTGTGCTACTGCCTAGACAACGTTATGCTGAGAGATGCCAATGGCTGCCATTAAGGAGCTCTTTGATCCAAAAAGAAACTTGTTAAAGACAGGTGTGCCAACAAGCACCCATTTTCAGGCTCAGTGGCTCCTTTATCTGAAAGCAATGGAGGCTACTGTTCAGTACACTACGCCACACGGTAGGTCAGAGCTAAGCTGTATGGACAGTGGGGCTTCCTTGGATACAAACAGAGGAGCTAGAATATTGATTGCAGCTGAGTGTGGGCTGGAGACAGAAAGCAAGAGAAGCTGTTGCAAATGTGGCCCTAAAGGGATGCAGAGAGACAGAGCTTCATCCGCTCAGAGCTTGAGTTTTCACATTGGGCTATTTCTGAGTGAGGAGACAGCCTGCTGTTTCTACTGTGTGCAGGAAAGACTTTCTGTAAATCTTTTGTAAATAACCTAGATTACACCAAATAATATACCTGACTCACATCATCTCTTCCTAACAGATACAACCCAGCAAAGCCCTAAATGTTGGCTGACCACTTGAGCCAAAGGGGCAACAATACAATACAGTAAGATAGGATATAGGGTAGCCAAGGTGGAATAGTTCTACAAGGTATAATTTTGGACCTTACACATAGTAGTCCATTGGGGTAGAAAGTTTTTTTGTTTATGAAAATCTCCTTGTTTTCCCCACAGGAAATCTCAGGGAAATTCCATCCCCCTGTATTGCTTTATTTTTCATGAACCTGATAATTTTTGGGTATTAGTTTTAACTAATCTTATTGAAGAATATCACCAGCTCTTTACTTGTAAAGATAAAGGCTCCACTGGTTCTTCTAGAAATCCACTGCTGTCAGACTGGCAGCTGTTTGTTCTTGTCACCAGCACTTCTGCAGGGAGAAAAGTAGGGGAGAAAAGAAAGAGATTCAAACAGCAAGCCAGGATAAAAATCAGTAAATGCTTCTCAGTGGGTGAACTTTAAATGTTCATTCCTGTGCTAAGTATATTCCTGGTCCTAGTAGTATTGCTCTAAATCCAGTTATATGTCTACAATTAGAATGAACTATAAAGTGTGCCCAGCATAGCTGAAAATACCAGGGCAGGCATTTATTTAACAACAGGTATAAACACCACCTGCAGGTTCCATTTTACACATCTGTAAAACAAAGGTCATCATCAGCTGAACACTCGACATAAACTAATGTAAATCGTCAATAAACCACTTTTCCTATTGCTTCGTTATTTCACTTGCTAAAATTGTTGACTTTTGACAATTCCTTGATTATAAGCACTTTGGGTCAAATCCTACTCATCCTACTCACATGAACAGTTCCAATGATTTCAAGGGACAACTCGCATGAGTAAGGTGAGAGGGAGTTGGCATGTAAGACTATAAACCACATAAGTCTAGACTGAGATACCTTAAAATTTGTTATTTGTTACCGTGCCAGCACAATTTTGTTTCTCAGTGAATCCGAAGGAGATTAAAGCACCATTCATTCTCCATTTCCGTGCATACAGAATGAGGCCAAAATTTTAAAAGCAGTGAGTGATTTGGGTTCCTCACTTGTCAATGGCTCATTTTACAGGTGCCAACTTGGGCACCCACAAAATGGATGCAATCAAAATCAGTGGCCACTTTTTGAAAATTAAGGCACTAAGGACAACTGTTTTCTCAGATATTTTGCTCTCCTCACTTGGCCAGAAGCCCTGACTCCCCCAACATTTACTCCCTCACTGGCCTGGAAACACTTCCTTGTCAGGTCTGAGTAGATCAAATGTTAACACTCCCTACCTTTTCCTCCAATGAAACGTGCTGCCAAATGCCTAACAGGATGTGGAGAACTACACATTCTTTGCCTGTCCCCACTGCATGGCCTGTGACACTTCCCTGCAAGGAGCTACTCTGTTTTTCCTGTCAATTCATCTCCATCCTGATCTCAGCTTCTGATGTAACCTGCTTCTTCCTTATTGGCTCCTGATCTGAGGGAGCAGTCAGGAAACCACAATAACGGATAGAGGTCAACTTAGGATTGCACGCCAAGGCAGAATGGGGTTCCCAGGAGTGGAGTCATTCTGGACTTACTCCAGGCAACAGTTCTGATCCAGCCCAGCCTCCCAACAGCTACGTAACCCTCCCTTCTGTCGAACACAACACTTCCCACAACCTGTGGAAATCAACCATTTTCATCCCATTGTATGTGAAGTTAGTTACCTAAGGGTTAATTCACTGTTCTAAAAGCCATTGTAATTCCAGGGCAAGAACAATTAATACTCATTTTTGTGCATTAAGAAACACAAAACGCAGGAACACAAAAAGATGCCTTCACCCAATAGCCTATAATGAAATGTTTAATATATTCCATTTTGATGCTTGAACTAAAAAAGAGTGGACAATATTTGTAAGTGAAGGCAATTATAAAATCAAGACCAGACCATTGGTTAAATATTACAAATTCATAAACTATGGTATCTGTCTTCTTGTCACCAGCAGATAAACTGTCAGTTTAGCAGTTGTTGCCTGATTTCAAATGGGAATTGCCTGCATGTATCCTCCACAGTCAATAATTTGCATCAAGATTGCTCCAAAATTTCTGCTTTATGGGTGGTCTCCAAATCACAGTTCAACTTCTCCCATGAGAAAAATATTCCACCACTTCTCTAAACTTTTTTTAACAAGCTGTTTCAATTACCTTTTACACCTTAGCCAGCTGCTGCTTCTGATGTATCCTGCTGTCCTACATCCATTCACATTTATCAATAAAGAAACAAAAGCAGAGCATCATTTTTAAATGTAATAATTTTTCAGTTGCTGTATTCCCAATCTGAATTAGACTCAAACTGATGTCCTATATGAAGAAGACTCCCCATCCCAGATAGGGTCAGTCCACAATAAGTTTGGAAATTCACACTGCTGTTAGAAGAACATATTATTTCATGTTACCCGTATTTGTTTGGGAGTGGTGATTATTAAGATGTTTATTCTTCTGCTGTTGTATGCAGGTTTTATAGGCAACTCATTGCTATTGGGAATTACATGGAGGAATCTTCTTAAAATTAATAGAAGGCTCAACCTTTTAGGCCCCCCATCTACCAAGTTTGTTGTAACCATGTCATCATACTCTTGTATGACCCAATTTATAACAAATTGCATTGAGTTGCATCCCCATAGAACTTTTCCCCCAACACAGCCATCAAATACTCAATCATGTTTGCACATCACCACTTATTATGCTACCTACCCTTGTTTGTAGCCATAAAAAATCTAAGAGTCCCTGAAAGGCATGCACACAAGATGCACCAGCCGGATGGGAAGCAATGCACTGTGTGATAACCTTAATGCCGGGAGGAGGATAGAAGACTGACTGAGCTGACTACAGGTCAAAGTACAGCATTACAACCTAGCTATATAGGAAGACAACCATGTGCCTGCCTAGCCTGTTGGCAAGGATTACACATGCCTAGGTGCCATGATTTCCAACAATATATTAACTATGTTGAGTGTGGAGACAGAGCCAACCACGTCACTAAGGGGTTACAAACTGTGATATAGACGAAGGCTTAATGTCCATTTTGTGTCCAAATTCTGTCTTCTACTGTTTTGTAGTTTATTTAAATAAAAACTCTTTAGGACTGTGGTCTGAAAGCACCCATGGCTTGTTTAGGACAGAATGGGGGGCGGGGAGGAAAGAACTGCATGTTCAGGTCAGAACATGTTCAGGTTGCATATTACATCAGATCACTGAAGTGACAGACTTATTGCAGGAGTTCTATAAGTGAAGACCTAAAATTTTGCAAAGATGAGACTTTCTCTCTTGTTGGCCAGCTACTCAGGTTTTTCCTTTGCTTTTATTCAGGCCAATATCTCTTTTTCTTCAGTGAGAGTCTGCCTATGACAAGACTATGTAAAATTTGAATATGAAACTCAGGGTATGGGCTCAAGGTGAGAATGGATTTTTTTAAAGAGATTACTGAACCATTTCCAAACCATTTTAACTTACACATCATGCATTTGGAAGAACTGGGACACATTGTTTTCGGGAAGAGGGGTTGCTTTGCAGTCTGTGGTCTTGTCAAAATTGGAAAAAAAAGTTAGAATCATAGAACCATAGGGCTAGAAGGGACTGCAAGGGTCATCTAGTCTAACCCTCTGCCAAGATGCAGGATTTGTTGTGTCTAAAAACCATCCAAGACAGATAGCTATACAGCCTCCTTTTGAAAACTTCCAGTGAAGGAACTTCCATGACTTCCCTAGGCAGTCTGTTCCATTATTCTACTGTTTTTACAGTTAGGAAGTTTTACCTGAGATTTAATCTAAATTTGCCGTGCTTTAGTTTGAACCCATTGCCTCTTGTCCCGCCCTCTGTGGCAAGAGAACAAACTTTTCTCCATCTTTCTTATGGCAGCCTTTCAAGTATTTGAAGACCACTATCCTGTCACCCCCTCAATCTCCTCTTTTCCAAACTAAACATACCCAGTTCCTTCAGCCTTTGCTCATTCATTTCATCCCTTTGATCACCTTTGTCACTCACCTGTGGATCCTTTCCTGTTTCTCTACATCCTTTCTATACCTTGGTGACCAAAACTGGATACAGTACTCCCGCTGAGGCCTAACTAGCATCGAGTAGAGCAGTACTATCACTTCCTGTGACTTGCATGCTATGCCTCTGCTAATGTAATCTAAAATTGCATTTGCTTTAAGTAGCTATTATGAGGTAGCTGACTCTGTGTGAAACATCACTTAGCACTTAATGTAGACAAGGTTTAATGTCTTTACACTTGAGTGAGCAGTTGGAGGCGTCCTTTGGTCCCTGTGTTGTGGGTCAACTCTAGGCCTATGCACCACTTCATTTCACTTCAACCTTCAAAACAGGGCTGATGAATGAGCCCTCAGTTGAGGATATGCCTTATGCTGGCTCTTTGCACAGCAGTGGATTTTACTTCCTATGAATACTGTGGTAACTAACTTTCTTGCCAATGATAACTGTAAATTATTTAATGGCTACCACTGTAAGCAGGCTGTTAGTATTTCAATAAATTCCCCTGTATCATATATAATAATGCTGGCCTACACTAGGACACTGACACTTTCATAGCCCCTTAAATCAGAATTACTCAGTACACCAGGTTTCTATCGAGCATACAGATTGAGTATTCAAGATAGTTTGGCCCACTCCACATGAGCAGCTAAACTTTCTCAACAATGGTTGAAGGTCACCCAAAGGGGCACAAATTGTTGCCAGCAATGGTCATTCTCCTAGGGCTGGTCTACACTAAAGCTGTAAGTCGACCTACGTTATGCTACTTCAGTTACGCAAGTTACGTACCTGAAGTCAATGTAACTTAGGTTGACTTACAGTGGTGTCGACACCGCACTGTGCTGACAGGAGACACTCTCCCACCGACTTACCTTACGCTTCTCAGGGAGCTAGAGTACAGACATCGATGAGAGATTGCTCTGCCATTGACTTAGCTTGTCTTCACCAGACCCACTAAAATCGACACCGCTGCATCAATCGCAGCAGTGACCTCAAATGGGTGTTGTGTTTAATAATGCAAATAATGCTGGGTGAATGCAGCAAAGAAGTATCCAATACCATTCAGATGAATTTTAAAATAAATTCACTTGGGCCATGATCACACCTCGTTTGTCTTTCATGAGCATTTGAATACTTAAGATTTATTGGCACAAATATTCATAATTTTTGAAGTTGAATGAATATTTGAAGAAACTGAATTTTAAATTCACACATATGAAAATGCACATCAAAGTGCTCACCTGCCCATCCAGTCACAGAAGAGAAAAAATACGAGGTGACTTATCTGCCCAACAGCAAGCAAGCAATGTGGCTCAAATTGTAAATATGTGTGATTAACCCACACAGTGTACATTTTTCTAAAAAATATCCAGCACATATATTTGACTAATAAATACATTCCAAGAAACAGAGATCAGGGATATTTTGTATGGGGGAAAAAAAGGCTGAAGGAGTCCTTCTGAATTATTCAGTCAGCTGTATTTGTAAAGCACTTTGCAGTCTTTCACACAAAGCTCTCAAGGTATTTGCATAATAATAAATCATGAGTTTCTCCTCATCTAACCCGATTCAGCAGGATACGTAAGCATATGCCTAACTCTAAGCAGTGAGTAGTCCCAGTGTAACTACGGTAAGCTACCACTGTGATGAAATTCAGGTCTCCTGCAGCTATTACATGGTGGTGGTGGATCTTGAATGGCAACATTTGATTACAGATTGGATGTTCTCGTTTCTAAAAACATATATATAAAAAATCAAACAAGCATGAAAACAAATTAGAGTGACTTGTAAAAAATTAAAGCTCAGCTTTTAAACTGACTTTAGATGCCTAACTTAGGCACCTAAATCCATATATAGGTCACTTTTATATAGAAGCCTATCTTCAAAGGTGCCCAATATCAAAACTCTAACAGAAGAAACTGGGCATAGGCTCTGTGGGTGCTCTGGGGCTGGAGCACCCATGGGGAAAAAATGTTGGGTGCTGAGCACCCCCTGGCAGCCCCCCCGATCAGCTCCTCCCATCCCCACAGCACCTCCCACCCGCCACGATTCACCACGTTCAGGAGGCTTTGGGGGGAGGGGGAGGAGTGAGGACATGGGGCGGTCGGGGGAGGGGGCAAACTGTGTGCGAAGAAGCGGGGCAGGGGTGGAGCGGGGAGAGGCAGGGTGGGGGTGAGGCCTTGGGTGATGGGGTGGAGTGGAGTCATGCACCCCCTAGCACTTTGGAAAGTCGGTGCCTGTGAAACTGGGAGTTTGGCACCTTTGGAGATCAGGTCTCTTTTAGTACCCCCCACCTCCATAACTTACTTAAAGCAGGACACTTTAGGTGCCTCACTTTAGGTACAAAGTTTGCAAATGTCAGTCTTAATATTTACCTGCAGGAGTGCACCTCATGATGTCAAGACAAAACATTGTGGTACTTAAAATGCTGGTTTTTGTCTTGAAGGATGGACAAAAGAAATAGTCTACTAAAATTAGAGCTGTATTAACTTTGGAATAGGTACTGACTATGCCTCATTTATACCCCCCAACCCTATCGGTGGCAGTTGTTGCAGATTCCTGTGGTGTCTCTGCCCCATCTATGTACTGTAATACCACTAGCTAGGTTTGTATGCCATCTTTCACCACAATAAAACCTTACCTACAGCATCTATCAACAGGAAATTCCTCCCCAGTTATGTCCCACTATCTCCAAACCAACCTGCTATATCAGGGCTGAGTAGATCCGCTTATTCTTATTAGTTATTTGTATTGCCATAGTGCCTAGGAGCCCCAGTCATAGACCAGGAGCCTATTGTGCTAGGCACCGTACAAAGAACAAAAACACTGTCCCTGCCCCAAAGAGTTTGCAATCTAAGTGTGAGATAAGAGATAACAGATGGATACAGACAGACCAATGGGGAGACTACAAGGAAACAATGAGACAATATTGCTCAGCATGATAGGCAGGGAGCTCAGATTTAATTGGGTATGGGTCCTGCTTTTGAGCAGGGGGTTGGACTAGATGACCTCCTGAGGTCCCTTCCAACCCTGATATTCTATGATTCTATGATTCAATCTAATTGCTATCAGAACATCATTTGGAGAAGGTTAAAGTAACTAGAATAAAGGATAAAGAATCATCTGTATCCGGACTGATTGATACTCCACACTCTTCTGTTCCCCGAACTGCTACAACCAAATCTAGTAAAACTCCCTCTGGAATAGTTATTTGTTGTCAGATATACAGTGGGCTTACAACTATTATCTGAGCCGAGGCCTCTTCCCGGTCCATTGGAGTTTTGCACAGTACAAGAAAATATTTCATCTAGGCATGTGGATGCAAAAACAAAAAGATAAACAGCTTACAAATGAGCATGCGGGCCCCTCAGGTATGTGACCAAAATGTCTTTCGCTAACCTGGGCTGCACATGTGCAAGGCAGCTCCACATCACTGCCAAAATGGGGGAGTGCAAAACTGCCACAAGTGCACATTCTGCCTACTCTAAAGGGCTGTTTTTCAGCTGTTCTGAGTACTAATATCCATGCCATGCACACTTAGTGTCACTGAAATACAAAACAGCAAGTTTATGATTCAAACATATTTTCTGAAGCATTTAAAAACTTTTATTTTCGCCACTGCAGAAGTAAAAATGTACAGATTGGATGGTGCTAGCAAATCTTTGTTTATATTTACTTTTTCAATAGAAACAATATGAGACCCAATTCTACAACCCTCTCTCATGTTTATAGTCTGTCGCCTTCTAGGAATGCCCATTTCAATGGGATTTATCACCGGAGTAAGGGCTGCCCAACTAAACGCATCGCCATATGACTAGACCTGACAACAGAACAACATGCATCAGCATAGGAGAATGATCACCAGGTGGCAGCAGCAGACAAACCAAAACTTCAGTTTTCAGTGCTGGAATAAACGACAGTTTTTATTAATGCTCTTCCACTGATCTTTGTTTTAAACAAAACTACAGTAGAAGTTAGATAAATCCTTTTATCTGAAACCCACATTATAGGAAACTGGGTTATGTACCCCATGATGCATCAGTTACATCCTATTCAAAATGCAGGTTAGCTAGATAAATTCATGTCCCCTGTCCCATTTGGATTAAGTGAGATTCTTGTTTAAATTAGCATACACAGTATTACAGAATCCTAGGGTTAGAAGGGACCACAAGGGTCATCTAGTCTAACTCCCTGCCAAGATGCAGGATTTGTTGTGTCTAAAAACCATCCAAGACAGATGGCAACCCAGCCTCCTTCTGAAAACCTCCAGTGAAGGAGCTTCCACTCCCTAGGCAGTCTGTTCCATTGTCCTACTATTCTTAAAATTAGGAAGTTTTTCCCGAGATTTAATCTAAATCTGCTATGCTGTAGTTTGAACCCACTGCCTCTTGTCCTGCCCTTTGTGGCAAGAGAGAACAACTTGTCTCCATCTTTTTCATGGCAGCCTTTCAAGTATTTGAAGACCGCTATCATGTCCCTCCATCAATTTCCTCTTTTCCAAACTACCCAGTTCCTTCAGCCTTTGCTCATATGGGTTGCAATGCATCCCTTTTATCATCTTTGTCACTTGCCTCTGGATCCTTCCCATTTTCTCTACATCCTTTCTATGCATTGGTGAACAAAATTGGACACAGTGCTCCAGCTGAGGTCTAACCAGCTCTGGACAGAGCAGTACTATCACCTCCTATGACTTGCATGCTATGCCTCTGTTAATGCAACTTAAAATTGCATTTGCTTTTTTTGCAACAGCATCACACTGTTAACTCATGTTGAGTTTGTGATCCACCACATATTATCAGTATCATACAAAATCCTGTACCAAACACAATTATTATTATTATTTATTTGTATTTTGGTATTGTGTAGGAGCCCCAGTCATAGGCAAGAACCCTGTTTGTGCTGTACAAACACAAAGCAAAGAGACAAGTTCCTGCCCCCCAGAAAGCTTATAACAAGAATAAAAAACTTCAAGGCACCCAGGGTCCCCAGAGATCTTGCTGTATAATTATTCTACTTTTACTAAAGAACCCTCTTACCCTCCTTCTCAAACAGTCTGGCCTGTTATTCTTTCTGTTATCACAGATAACACTGATACATCTAAGATGTCATGTACATTTTCAGTTATATGGTGGCTATATTGTAGATAATTGTGCAATTTTCTCTCCTGTTTTCTTCCTCCCACTGTACACGCTATTATTTATTATCGCATGTTTTTATAAGACACCCAGCACCGTGGTATAGCGGCACGCTTCACATAACTTGAAAGGGAACTATATTTTCCACATATAAGGAGCAAAATGTATTTAGTTATTTTGATTTAAAAGTGATTATCCCAAGCTCTAAGCATTTCATAAGATTAAATCACGCAGAATAAAAATAAATGTACACAACATCCTGTAAACTAGCCATATAACAACCACAGAATAACTAGCACATCACCATAGCCCTCAGCTTTCAACCTATTCCCACCCAAAACACCTGAGAAATTAGGCGCTTTGCATCATGTTCCTCATGAGCCCTATGCTTTAGAAAATAGTGAAATGGCTAGGGCGCTCTCTCTCTCTCTCTCTCTAAGAGCATATGCTTTCATAGCTCACATTTAGTAGAAAGCCTTGATGAGGAGTGGAACTGGTTGAAAAGTTTCTCTAGAACAACTTTGTAAATGAAGAAAATTCTGTTTTTCTATAAAAAATAAATGAGCATATGCCTAGTGTGTTTTCCAACCCCCCCCAGAATTGTAGAAGGAAAATTTAGATGAAAATGGAAAAAATGTTGTTTAATTAAAATTTTTTATGGGGAAAAAATATTTCCCAACAATCTCGAGTGAACAAAATGTTGCAACTTACTAGAAAGGCCAGAATTGAGTTCTGCAAACTTCAGAAGCGGGGGTTCCTTACTGAAAATGCCTCATCTTTGGCTCCAGCAACCACACCCTTAGGGCAATTGGGTCAGAGTGAGAGCGAGAGAGTATTGTCTTTAAGGTATCGGGGGTGGGGACATTTTAGGTTTGATGATACTGCTCAACACTTTGAATTTCACACATTTTCACTGGGAATAGTCCAGGGCACAGGTGTGATATGCTCTGACAACCGACTTCACTCAGAGGGTAGGCAGCTGCTTTCTGCACTAGTCAGAGCTTCTGAGGGGCTTTCTTGCTTAGTCATAAACAGACTGCATTGGCAAGTCTAGAAATAATGAAGGTGTGAATGAGCAATGTGAGATCTGCCTTTTAGAGGAAAGGTTTTAGGTAGTGATGCATGATCAGAATTATTTCTAGCCCTTGATACAATTTGGGAGTCTAAGAGAAGTGATTAATCTAGCTAAACCCTGAGATTACAGCCCATTTTGGCAATGGTCTTTTATCCTCCTTCAATTGATGGAACAGCTTTAGACTTTGCCAGGTCCTCCCTGTATTTTTCCTTGCCAGCCAGCATCACCTCCATCTTATTAGTAATTGAGCATCAGCCAATTGGCTTTAATCCATCTTCCAATCCCTGCCAAACTTCGGGAGAGCCTGGTGATGGCTATGTCTGGTTCTGATGAAAATGAGATGTAGAACTAAGTGTCATCAGCATACAGATGACATTGCAGATATTATTTCACAATCTCCCCAAGTGGCAACTGCAGAGAGATATGAATAAAAAGAAATGACAGGACTGAACTTCTGTGGGATTCAACAGCCGAGTGCCCTGATGAAGGAGGAGGAGTCACTCGAAACCAGCCTATAGAATCAGCCCAAACAGAATGAACATTCCCCCCTTCCCTGCCAGGTCCAGTAACACTCTCTGCTAAATGGTATCAAAAACCTCTGAAAGGTCAGCATGGATGACTTGATATGAAGCTCATCAGCGAATGCTATTAGCTCTGTTTCTACGCTATTGTCCAGCCAGAAGCCTGACTAGAAGAGGATTTAAGGACTTCAGGATATCAGATTTCGGGTTAGACCCATCATGGCCCTCTCAATGATCTCAACCAGAAAGAAAAGGCTCAGCAGCAGCCCGCAGTGGACAAAGCGATGTTAATTCTTTGGGGCCGGGAGCATTTTTTGTTCTGTTTGTATGGCATCTAGCGCAACGGGGGCCTAGGGCATGAATGGGGCTCATAAGCATTACCACAGCACATGTAAGTCACAATATTGGTGTCCATTTTTTAAAGTATGTTTGACCACAATTTGTTCGCAACTTCCCTGCAGCTTTCCCTCTCTGAGGGAGGGATTAGATCCAAATCACAATAGCTTACAATCACTTAAATACCTCTTACTAGAATACTGCATAAGACTCATTTGGAGGGTGGGGCTGGGGCAGCACAGCAAATCCTTGTTCTTTGACCCAGTATCCACTTTGACCCTAGCTCCACAGAGGTCATTCTGAATCTGTTGGAACTTCTCTGTGAAGAACTCAAGTTCCTCAGTGCAGAAAGAAGCCACCCAGAAGAGTTCCACTGTTCAGCGTGTCCACTGTGGTCATCACAGAGGACAGGAAAGCCCACCTATCTCCCACAACAGCTATAGCAAAGTAACAGTCGTATAGAAAATATTTGGGACCGAGTCACTCCATTACACCATGCTTACGCAGAAGTAATTCCACTGAAGTTAAGGGAATTACATCAGTGTAAAACCCATGTAACAGAGTGGAAAATCAGCCCCCTTTATGTCACAGGCAACAAGATCCATCACTGGATTTCCACCAGCAATGCTCTCATTTCCTTCTCTCTCACCCCATCTGTTGGAGGTCATTATTACACTAAGGTCACTTGTCAGGACGGTTCAGAAAGTGGGGACATTTAAGGACCATAGTGTAAATAGTCACATTGTGACGGTTCTAGTGGTAACCAGGACTGTGAATTACCTTGTTACCCCCTTCCGCTGGCGAGAAGGAATCTTTCTTATGGTAGCTGGCTCTTTGTTGTTACTATTTTGCTAAATATTAAAAATGATGAGAGGCAACAGGAAAATCCGGATGTAGCAGAAACACATGGAAATAAATGTGGATTCCTTTCCCATACTCATGGTGGCATGGAGCAATCAATGCCATGCACGTTACAATAAAGAAGAAACAGGATTCACATGGTTGGAACACAGTCAATTAAGAAAAATACTGATTGCATTCTGGAAATATTCCCATGGTGCCACACTGTATGTGGAGTTGGTGGGTAGGAGGAGTGAAGGTGTGATAATTAAAAGAATTGCTACTTGATAAGTCACAGGAGCTAATGTGTTAGCTTAGCATCCTGGGAAGCTAGAATGTTCCCAGCTGCTGCGAAGACGGAGTATAGTTTGATCCCTGGCACCATTCGTTGGGACAAGATGAATCACAAATGCTCTAATAGTGAGTTTCCATGTCACAATGTGCCAGATGGAGGTGGTTACTTCCCTGATTGATTGCCTTTTGGGCTACAAAGAGGTTTTCCAGCAGGCTAATGCCTTTATGTTGGCACACAACCTTCAGGGATCGGCAGGTCCTTCTTTGGTCAATACCACATTGGAATCCCTGCATAGCAATAGTGTGGCTCCCCTAATGGGGAAAGGCATTGAGGAGTAAAGAAGAAAGAAGTGGGAGTGAACGAATACAATATTGTACAAAAATAAACCTCAGATCCCTTGCATCCCTAATAGACATTGCTGCAAATGAATCTTCAGACACGTGCTGAGTTAACGGGCATGAACAACAACAAAACATCCTTTAGTTAAACCCAATACTTTACAAAGGCTAATTGAAAACGGAAGGAACGATGGGGGGTAGAGAGAGAGAGAACAGCTCTATTGTCAAGTATCGAATATGAAATCCCTGCAACAGATGAGTTTACATGCAAGCCTGCACCCCATCAGGGCAAAGATACAGTGGAGTTATTTCCCTCAGAACACAACAGCACCAGTCCCTTGCACTGCCCAGCTAGCTTTCTCGACTGTGAGCTTTAGAATATAAACAGCCAATAAGTAAGAGCAATAACTATAGCTTCCTGCTGGGAGCTAACTCTGCCTGTCATGCATTTGCTGGGTCCTAATACAGGACAGTGAATAAAGCTTCATTACAGAACAATGGAGTTAGCTGCCAGAGCCTACAGATTTGAATAAACAACAAATAAGCAACATCTGCTCCAGCATATGTGTATGGTAAAAAAAAAAAAAAGTCACAAAATAAAAGAATTTGTAAATGCCAAAAGCAACACTAAACTGCCAGTGCTACTGTAGAGTGAATTTTTAATTGCACATGCATACAGGCAGGCTGTGGGTATTAGTCTCACATATGTCTGGTTGCTGCCAACCTGGGAGTATAGATGAATTTAATTAAATAAGGATTATCCCTGCTCCCCAGTACAATTACTTATTTATAACAATGATAAAATTGCCTAATAAAAAATTGTAATTTTTTTTTAAAACAGAGCTAGAAAACACTGTTTTCCTTGTAAGTCATTCTGGGACGTTTGGGGGGTTGAGTGTCTTTTAAAATTAAGTCTCAGCATTCTGCCAAGAGAGAAAAGAAGAAGAAAAAAGCCTTATCATAAAGCCTGCTGCATTTAAACAGCCAAAATCTACATGATGGAGAAATATAAAGAAGACACACAGGAGACAGGGAATTGGCTTTCATGGGGAGTGTAGAAAATTAAGCAATTGGACTAAAATTGAGGCCAGGCTACAGAGCCCAGGGAAAAGACCATTAGGGCAAGTACTTCAATAAGTCACCCATTTCTAATATGCTCCCTTTATGCAAAATACTCTGTTGCTAGTTAGCCCTACTTCTTCATCACCTAGCACTACTTCCAGAGGTAATGGAGTGGAACAGCTTCCATTCCATCCCTGTTTTCAGAGGCTTGTAACTTATGTTTCTTACAATAGATCCTGCTGGCCAACCGAGAAAGGGGTCCCATTGTGCTAGTTACTGTACAAACACAGTAACAGACAGTCCCTGCCCCCAAAGAGATTACAATCTACATTTAAATTTGGTAACATTCACTTTTGGGGCTGTTTTCCATAATTAGGGTCCTATTCGGCAAAGCACTTCAGCATGTGGCTTTAACCATGTGCTTAAGTCTATCCCTGTCCTGGAATGCACTTAAGGACATACTTAACTTTAAATACATGTTTAAGTTCATCAGTATTCAATTTAAGTTAAGCATATGCTTACGTGCTTTGGTGAATTGGGGCCTTAGGGTTAGATCCACAGAGAGGACTTAGACGCAATGGTGCAACATTCTAGATACCTGGCCCGCAACGGAATCCACAGTTCTGAGTTAGGTACCTAAATACATTAGAGGATCTGGCCCCATATTGTCTTCGTTGAAATTAAGACAAGTATCAATAATACCATAACAACAGAGAAAGATCAGAATTTAAATCACATGCTGAAATAACATTTTGGAACTACACCTTGTGTCACAGACATTAATATAATACTTGTACTATTTACTTATATGATATTGGTTGGCCATTTAATTGGATGACAAAGCACTGCCGTCAGTAGAGGCAAAGTAATCACATTCTACATACTGTACCATGAAATCACAACTAAGCACATGCTTATTTCTGTGTTTTAGACCAGAATGCATGGTACCTAGTTATTCCTTTACTTATGGTGAGAATAGTATAATTATGCAATCTGGAGCAATTAATACCATTTGTCATTACATGGTACAGTAATTCACTGGAGCTGGACAAATAGTAGGAAACTCTATTTGTGAGCATTTTAGCAAATCCTGAAATGGTTTGACTGCGTTCACTCTCTGTGAATACTTGTGCAAATGAGGTTTTCTTTGCACAAATGTTAGGGAATGACTGTTCTTTGTGTGAATACCAGTATGAAGATTATTTATGCACTGGTGTGGGAGCTTGTCTCTATTTATAAAGATTCAGTTGTCATTCAGGAAGCAGAAACAAAACAATACTATGTAACTGAGGTGATTAACACACCATGAATAGCAAACAAGGGGACCTTATCCAAAGCCCAGTGACGTCAATGAGGGTATGTCTACACTGCAATAAAAACACCAGTGGCTGGCCTGTGTCAGGTGACTAGGGCTCACAGGCCTTGGCCTGCGGGGTTGTTTAATTAGCGGGTAAATATTTAGGCTCAGGCTGGCCACTGGAGAGTCCCAGAGTCCAGGCTCCATCCCGAACCTGAACGTCTACACTGCAATTTTTTAGTCCCACAAGCTCTGGTCAGGTGACAAGGGACATTGAAGGTGTTTTATTGCAGTGTCGACATACCCTTGAGAGTCTTTCCATTGATATCAGTGGTCTTTGGATCAGGCCCATAGTGAACAGCCAAAGACAGGACCAAAACAAACAATCCATAAGCTGAAATACATAATCGTTCAATAAACTCAGTATGTGGGTGTATCACTAACACACTCATTCAAACAAAAACCTGCTCACAGATCATTTGGAAACAGAAAGAAAGAAAGGCTGTCAGATAAATTATTCACTGCAAATAGTTTGATCAGCTCTAGCATTTACTAAGTGAAGCTTATGCACTTGGGGTGAATTCCTGGCCTTACTGCAGTCAACGGGACTTGTGCTATTGACTACACTGCCACCAAGATGTCACCCTTGAAGATGACAACTCTTGGGTAAATTAATGGGATGTATGGATGATTAGCATCTATGGATATCAGGCCACTTATTTATGTGACTAAATATGGATTTGCATTTAAATAATCAATATCATTCTGTGAGGCCCACCAAGGTGTCTCCCTTTATTCCTGGCTGTCTGTTCCTTGCCACTCTCAAGCTCAATTACATAATGACTCTCCCCTGCTCTGGAGTTTGTCACTGCTGCTTTGAACACAGCTAGAGGGAGGAACTTGAGAATGCTGCTAGACATTCTCCAGCCTGCTTCTCCAGCACTCCCCATCCATCTCTCTAGCAGAAAGAGTTCAGGACTCAAACTCAGGTCCTCCCACAGGATGTCAAGACACACTTCCACTTTACTGTCAGTCCAGTTTGCACTTTAAGCCTTTAAGCACTTAATGCAGACCCAGCCTGGCAATGAGTTGTGTATGAACAGACCTCTAAGCATACACACATATAGCCCCTTTGACTTGGTGTGCATACTTGTAAGCCACATTATTTTATTAATGCTCGTTTGGTTGGCACATTTATAGTTGTGCATCCAAACTGCATAGATGGTAGGAGCAGCTAGAGAATGCACTCTGCAAGAGATGAGAAATTAGAAAAAATACATAGCAAAATTAAGTTTTGTTTTTTTTAAAGCTACATTTTATTTGTTAATACCCACCTGAAGTGCTGCCATGAAGATTTCCCCCTGGAGTTTCATCCTCAAAGCTCTGGATCTGAGACAGAAAAAAAAAAAAAACCCACAAAAGCAAAAACAGCTTATTTATTATTACAAGTGTATTTCCCCTTTTAGAATTAAGAATTTCCAACTGAAATATTGTTAAATCTTCTTTCAGTGGCTCTTGTTTTTATTACTGTTTAGTATTTTAAGCCAGGATCTAGTCCTGGTCACCCTCCAACTCCCATATTTAAGTGTCAATGGACAAAGGCCCCCTACCCCTGTACTATACATTCAAACTCTTGCCACTGAACTGGCTCAAACAAATGCCCCTCAGAAAATGTGCCTTTATTTGCATAAATCAGACCTATGGGGCCAAATTCTTGCAATGAGGTGTAAAGAAGGGAAGGATTTTGCTCAGAGAATGTATTTAGAGAAGCACCCCAACCTCCTATATAGGGATTGGTGCCTCCATTGTGCTAGATGCTCTTCAAAACTCATGCGGCTAGTTCGGACCTTTTAATCCACTGTGCTGAACCACACTGTCTCAGAGAGGTGCAATAGTGTTTCATGTGTTTCTCTGCAAGCTGGGATGGGGGAGGAGAGCACCATGACCCCAACCTTGCAGTCAGGGCTTAGCATTTTTCTTAGCCACTGTAGGTGAATGTAGGCTGGGACAAAACTCTTAGAGCAAAAGAAAAAACTTGAAACAGGACTCAGCTGAACGAGCCTCTTCTCCATGGATCCAGAATCCCACCTCCCCAAGATGACCCTTGAAAGTGGAAACCTTCCTGAATCTGCTGCCATCTTCTACGGAGGAGGCATGCCACCTCTCTCTTTCTCTCTCAAGTTCCAATTGTCTGTAGTGGATTGCTGGCTGTATCCTCTCCCCATTTCCTTGGTTCTTCAGGGAGACCCTAATTGTTGGCCTCCTTCCCCTATCTTTAGTCTTTGGGTGGCTGGAAAGATAAGCCTGCTCCTCTGTGCATCCTATTAGAATGGCCAGTATAGGGTAGTAGCCTTCCTGGACCTCTTTCTGCAGCAATGGGACCAGACACACTCCAGATGATCCCACTGTTGCAACTGCACACTGATCTTATATAAGACTAGGATTGACAAACACTCCAGGTAATGCTGCACCACACTGACCCTGATCCACTTCCCATTGTTTCTAAAATGTATTGACAGCAGAACATCAGGGTCTAGAGCCATTCCATGGAATGTGGATCAGAGGACAAGCCATTTCTTTGAATGAGCTTGTTTTTAGGACACAGAGCTTAAGGAACAACTGCTGGAAAGCATATTGGCATTTTATACGATAGTACTTGTTGACACAATCATGGCTTTTTGAGTAACACCTGTGCCAAATTTTTTGACAGTAGTTTATACCTAAATTGAAAACCTTAAACAGTCTATAACACACAGAGAAAGGGGTCTGGCTTCTCTCCCTGGTGCAGGGATATGATGTTTGAAAACATTCTACTTTAGCTCTCATCTTGGAGGAGAGAAGCCAGATCTATACTTGTATTTACCATCTGTATATGCACATTGTCATTATACGGTACATAGAAATCTGCCTTACCTCTTCCATTTCAAATGAATCTGGAGGCTTGCCCTTTGTACCAGACACCCTTCTGAGCGTGTGAGTCAAGAGCAAATTGGACTCCTTCCTTGGTCTGTCTTTGACAGCCATCTCCGATGCAGAAGGAATCTGGGGCTGCTTTATAGGTATATATGACAAAACCTGAGATTTCCCTGTTGGAGCCTGTGGCAGCCGGCATAATGTCAGTGCATCATCCTCAGTGGAAGACTGTTCCTCTCTCAGACCCACCAAGGTATTATTTTCAGAAAAGCCAGTCCTGATTGCTATGCGTTGGTCCATCTCAGCATAGATGGGAGACTGTTCTTCTCTATCCTTGAATGACTCTGAATTTCCAGAAGCCTGAGCACTCCTTTGCAGTACTATTGCCTGTCTAGAAGCTTTTCTCAGGAAATGACCTAGCCTTCTCCGCTTCACTCGTGTGGCCTCAGCTTTGTTCCTCTGAATGTCCGTCATGCTCTTTTCTTCCCCATTACTCTCCTCTGATTTCTGTTGCTGGGTGTTAACACCATTCAGCAAAGAGGAGAAGGCACTAGTCACATGATCCAGGACTTCCAGTTGTCGAAAACGCCCTTGAGTTTGATAGAAAGGGATGAAAAGGTCCATTGTTAAAACAGAAAAGAATGATGCAGTCATGACCTAAACTAACGCTATCAGGTTACACACAGTTGTCAAGGCAGTTCAGCCTTTCCCCTCGGCTTTCTTCAGAGAGACTGGGAATTCTTCAAATAACAGGCTGCTTTGGGAAAGAAATGCTAGGGCTTTTCCAGATCCCTTTATTATGGATTCTTTTTTATCCATATTTTAAAGGCCAAATTTTGAAGAGTGGTTTCCAAAGTTCTGCAACCAAAATTTGCACGGCATACAGAGAGAGGTGCATGAATATGGCTTTGGGAGCCTAACTTGAGACTCAAAGACTCAGCAAAGAATATAAACATGTGCTTAAACTGAACTTTAAAGAGCGTGAGCTACACTATGGGCCCTATAATCCATGCTGGCAGTTAACACGGGATTTAAAGGGCCCTTAGTGTAAATGAGAATCACTCCCTAACTGTTTTATTGAATAGGGATGGATTTAGGTGCTTAAAAATAAACATGTGCTTAAGTGCTTTGCTAAATTGGGGCCATGCATGTTACATGTATGTGAATTAAGATGAACTGTATATTTGAAACAATTGACTACCTTCTGGAGCATAATTAATTTTAAAACTTTTCACTGTTAATGAACACATTAAGGGCCTGATCCAGAGTTCACTGAAGTCAACCAGAGTCTTTCCATTGACTTCAAATGGGTTTAGGATCAGGGTTATAATGGCTTGATTGTGCAAGTCTTAAATCAGGTAGTACTTATAGAAGCAGTTTCATTGAGCTCATTGGGTCTTCTTGTGTTAATACTACTCAGCATAAGTAAGGGCTGGAGAATCAAGCCTCAATTTCCCAAATACCATAAGCCAGATCTGATTCCAGTATTAAGACTGAATAGCGATTTGTACTATGAGTCACCCCACTGAGCTCAGTTGGTCTACCCAGAGTACGGTGCTACTCACTGTGTATCAGAATCAGTTCTCAAATACTTACAGTTGGCTATCATCCAAGACTCCTATAAATGTATAAACCCTTTAACTGGTAGCGATTAAGTACTGTAATTTATGTCAATAAATAGTTCACTGAATTAACCAATACAACCCCTAAAGGCTCTGTTCTTGCAAGAAGTGCATTGTCCTCCACAGACAGAGCAGAATGCACACACACAGAAGTTTCATAAGGTTCCCACAGCTTGTTAAGCTTATTAAGTCTCTGTAATTTGCTGGCAAATATTATTCCACAGCATAACAGCTCTAGGGAAATGATTTAATTTTTCATCTGTTTTATTAAAAAAAAAACAAAAAACCCCAAAGAATTTTGGAGATTTCCATCATTGTAAAATGTTGTCAGGTTATTGATAAAAGGAGCTACAACACATCTGCCTGTATATTGTGTCCCAAACCCTTCCTGAGGCAATGAAAATGTCAGAAGGGCTCCTGATTCCTTGAGAAATTCACTGAGGGGAATAGATGGCAAAGTTCTAACATTCTTGGCTTCTGTGTCTCCTAGTGAGCAGCCAAATTTATTGCATGTATTCTGCATGCAAACTGTTAAAGCCGCTTCACTGATGATTAGACAACAAGGGGATATTTAACATGGATCTGAGCTGGGTCTGTGCATGAGGGACCAATATCATGACATATAATTCCTGACTGTTACCATTTCTCTCTGAGACTCATGTTTTTCCAAACACTGGGATGGCAAAATCCGCTGAAGTTAAAAATCAGGCAAAGTCTTTTTAAGGACAATGACAAAGCTTTCACTAGCTCTGGTTAAAAACTAGTCATTGGATCTATCAGTATACAGAGTACACAGTGGTATTTTGGGATATAAAGATTTTATTGGCATGAGTTTGGGATGATGGTATGACTCACTCATGGCTTTGCATATCAATGATGCCATCACATATTCTCCAAATAAAACATATATCCTCAGTATTGTACATTGTTAGGCTGTTAACTGTGTCAGGATGTAAAAATGCCAATTTCTAATCTCTTCTGAATTATTAGTGACAGAATTGTCTAACGTTTCTGATTTAAATCAGAACCACCTTTTATAGTTTGAAATAGATTGCAAAAGCAAAACAACATGTCAAAAACTATCTCAGTTTCTGACAGCTAATGAATGAATCAAATGATGAGGAAAAAGAGAAGCAAGCAATAATTCACTAATTGTGAATGTAATCAATGCACAGGGTCAAATCCATCCTTTGTGTAACTACACTGACTTCAACCAAGTCACTGGAGGAACCACATCAGGCTAACATTGCTTCATTGCTTAATCCTCCCCTTGCAGGCAGCCCCATTGATTTCAATGGGATCTCTCCAAGGAGTAATGTTTAAACATGTGAGCAAGATGAGCAGGTCTGAATTTAGCCCACATTACTTACCAAGCTTTTAGCTCTTTTCCTAAATACTAAGGACCCAACCGTGCCAATCCTTACTCACTCAAGTAATCCTTGCCCATGCATGCAATCCCACTGAAGACAATTAGACTACTCATGTGAATCAGGGCCTATTCACATTATAGCTGTGAGATCCTGATAACAGTACAGTTATCCCCACAGCCATTTACAACACAGCTGAAATCTGTAGTGTAGATGAGACTAAGTCAGGGGTAGTCATTAGGCAGACTGCGGGCCAAATCTAGATCGCCAGATGCTTTTTGAATGAACCCCGAAATCTTTTTATTTACTACTTATCATTATTGTTATTACTTTTTTTATTATTTTCTCTGGAGCCTGGACCTTGACCATCCCTTGACCAAGAAATTTGGACCTTGACAAAAAAATAATGGCCTACCCCTGCCTTAAGGAATAGAGATGAGACACTAGAATTTGCAGTTGTGTTGTAATTGTCTCAGGATAATTATGTTGTAAACAAGCCCACTGACTCAGTTATACAGCATGTGTAATTTGGTCAGTATCTAAGAATTTGTAAGGTCAGGTCTCAAATAGCTGAGGAAAAAACACACATTTTAGTTTATCTTTACCTAAATCCCAAGGTAAATTGTCTAGAAGACTACTATAAGGATTTAGAATCTCATAAGAGGCCATCACTGAAATGAATGAGGGGCCTTTTGAGTTTCTAGTGGTGACTGGAAATTTTCCAACAAAATGTTTTTTAAATGGAAAACGCAGTTTCTGCAAAAATATTTCCATTAAAAAAGATTAAGCAAAATTGAAATGTTTATTTACCAGTTTGAAAATCAAAATGAAATATTTAATTTTGGTTCATGTCATCTTGGTTTGTCGAACTGAAATGCTTCATTTCAGATCAGCTCTACAATGATGCATTGCAGTCTCCCCTCTGATTGAACTGCTGTGATGGATCATGGGAGTCATAAGACCACAGTATATCTGAGAGATGTAGTCTGGCTGGGGACTCCAGCCCATAAAGAAGAATGAGTGCATGAGGCACCCAAACTACAACTCAGATGAAGCACCATGGAAGCTCAGGAGTACACAAATGAGTGTTAAAATGAAAGGAAATTTTTTAGATTTGTGAATGTTGAAATGTTTTCTTTGGATCAAATTAAGGCTGATGATTAATCACAGTTAACTCACGCGATTAACTCAAAAAATGAATTGCGATTAAAAAAATTAATCGCCATTAATTGCAGTTTTAATTGCACTGTTAAACAATAGAATACCAACTGAAATTTATTAAATATTTTGTATGTTTTTCTACATTTTCATATATATTGTATTCTGTGTTGTAATTGAAATCAAAGTGTATATTATTTTTATAACAAATATTTGCACTGCAAAAATGATTAACAAAATAAATAGTATTTTTCAATTCACCTCATACAAGTACTGTAATGTAATCTCTTTGTCATGAAAATGCAACATACAATTGTAGATTTTTTTTGTTACATAACTGCACTCAAAAACAAAACAATGTAAAACTTCAGAGCCTACAAGTCCACTCAGTCCTACTTCTTGTTCAGCCAATCACTAAGACAAACAAGTTTGTTTATATTTACAGGAGATAATGCTGCCCGCTTCTTATTTTCAATGTCACCTGAAAGTGAGAACAGACATTCGCATAGCACTTTTGTAGCTGGCATTGCAAGGTATTTACATGCCAGATATGCTAAACATTTGTATGCCCCTTCATGCTTTGGCCACCATTCCAGAGGACATGTTTCCATGCCGATGATGCTCATTAAAAAAAATAATGCATTAATTAAATTTGTGACTGAACTCTTTGGGGCGAGAATTTGTATGTCCCCTGCTCCGTTTTACCCACATTCTGCAGTATATTTCATGTAAGAACAGTCTTGGATGATGACCAAGTGCATGTTGTTCATTTTAAGAACACTTTCACTGCAGATTTGACAAAACACAAAGAAGGTACCAATGTGAGATTTCTAAAGATAGCTACAGCACTTGACCCCAGGTTTACGAATCTGAAGTGCCTTCCAAAATCTGAGAGGGACAAGGTGTGGAACTTGCTTTCAGAAGTCTTAGAAGAGCAACACTCCGATGCGGAAACTACAGGACCCGAACCACCAAAAAAGAAAATCAACCTTCCGCTTGTGGCATCTGACTCAGATAATGAAAGTGAACATGCGTCCGTCCGCATCATCAGCATGGACATATGTCCCCTGGAATGGTGGTTGAAGCATGAAGGGACATATGAATCTTTTAGCACTTCTGGCATATAAATATCTTGCGACACCGGCTACAACAGTGCCATGAGAACACCTATTCTCACTTTTAGGTGACATTGTAAACAAGAAGTGGGCAGCATTACCTCCTGCAAATGTAAACAAACTTGTTTGTCTGAGCGATTGGCTGAACAAGAAGTAGGACTGAGTGGACTTGCAGGCTCTAAAATTTTACATTGTTTTATTTTGAATGCAGGTTTTTTTGTATATAATTCTACATTTGTAAGTCCAACTTTCATGATTTGCACTACAGTACTTGTGTTAGGTGAATTAAAAATACTATTCTTTTATTTTTTTACAGTTCAAATATTTGTAATCAAAAATAATTATAAAGTGAGCACTGTACACTTTGTATTCTGTGTTGTAATTGAAATCAATATATTTGAAAATGTAGAAAACATCCAAAAATTTTAAAATAAATGGTATTCTATTATTGTTTAACAGTGCGATTAATCACAGGATTAATTGTGATTAATTTTTTTAATCACTTGACAGCCCTAGATTAAATATGTTGAAATGAAATGTTTCAACCTTTCTGAATCATAATTTTTTGAACTTTCCATCTCACAAAAAATATTGACATTAACAAATTTTGGTGTATTGTGATTTTCCATGGGACATAAATTCTAATATTTGAACAGCTCTAGGAACTTAACACAAAATAGGAACTGATGCTGGATCTTCACATATATGCCCTCCTCCTCTTTAAGCAATATTTCCTCTGTTCCAGTGAGTCACACAATAAATATTGCACTCTGGATTTTATAGTCAAAATATTAAACTGTCTTTCAGGGATGTTTAGAAGAGCTTCAAAAATGCAGTATTTAACATATGCAGAATATGATATAGAATAACTTGGGGAACCTCCATATTGATGATCCATAAGTACAAACTATAAAGTTTCTCAAATCAGACATGCACAGAAAATCAAAAAGGAGGAGGAGGAAGACAGAAGGGGAATGGAGTGAGTGAGAAAGGAGAGAAATTTGACTGACATGTTTTTCTTCTTCTAAAGACTTGTGTTTTCTGGCTATTCATTCCCAGCAAAGTCCTTTCCCATCTGAGGATGACGTGAGCTAGCTAGATTTTCTAAAGAGTTCAGCTCCTATTTAGACACCACAATAAGTAGCTCGATTTTCAAAATAGCTCAGCATTTTGGGTGCTTAGCTCTTATAAAAATCTGGCCATCTGTATCACAATGGGAGCTGCTGGCTGCTGAGCTCTTCTGAAAAATCAGAGCTGAAACCTTGGCTCCATTGAAGCGAATGGGAGTTTGGCCATTGATTTAGATGGAGCCAGGATTTCACCTCTGGCTTTTATTTAGGTGCCCAAAGGATTGCTGAGCTCTTGAAAATCTGGCTCAGTGACTATATAGAAGAATCAATTACCACCAATCAAACAGAAGCATCAACAAATAATACACCAACTGAGCAGCAAATGCATTTGAAAAGGTCAGATCAGCAATTAAACAGCTCTAGAAACTCAGGAAAATAATAAATCTGACTTTACTGTGGAAGCCAAACCCGCAGTTTATTCTCCCACCACAGCCACCAACAGGCAAACCCAAACAGAAAAGACTTCACTGGGAAATTAATAGCTGGGAGATTTCAAAAACCAACAACCCTAGGTTTCAGAGTAGCAGCCGTGTTAGTCTGTATTCGCAAAAAGAAAAGGAGTACTTGTGGCACCTTAGAGACTAACCAATTTATTTGAGCATAACAACAACCCTTGAGAGACCATGTCGCCTAGCCAGACAGACAAATCTCTTCCTCCTCTGTCATCCACTCCTTTTCTCTCTCCCAGGCTAGATCTTAATCCTTTGCTCTTTCATTCTGTCCTTTTTTTCTCTTCTCCTTCACTCTTTTGCTTTTCTTTTCCTCCTTTAATCTGTCCTTCCTCCTCACTCCCTCCTTTCACTCTCATTGATTTTCTTCTTTCCCTCTCCTCCATCTGGGGAGTTCTCTCACTCACACACCAATCCCGTTGATGTGTGGGTTTGCTGTAAACATTTAGATGGGCACATGGGTCTATGAAATATTTTCTGTAAGGGTGGACATTTCTGTTGCATTTCTCATTTGATAATGTACGGCTTACTTGATGAAGTTTCTGAATAGGAAGGCAGCCAGTATGTATGAGATCCTGCCTTGATGAGCATCTCAGGAGCAAACTGACAGGTTTCAGAGTAACAGCCGTCTTAGTCTGTATTCACAAAAAGAAAAGGAGTACTTGTGGCACCTTAGAGACTAACCAATTTATTTGAGCATAAGCTTTCGTGAGCTACAGCTCACTTCATCGGATGCATACTGTGGAAAGTACAGAAGATCTTTTTATACACACAAAGCATGAAAAAATGGGTGTTTACCACTACAAAAGGTTTTCTCTCCCTCCACCCCACTCTCCTGCTGGTAATAGCTTATCTAAAGTGATCACTCTCCTTACAATGTGTATGATAATGAAGTTGGGCCATTTCCAGCACAAATCCAGGTTTTCTCCCTTCCCCCCCCCCCCCACAAACCCACTCTCCTGTTGTAGCTCTTGAGGGTCATCTGGCTATCACTGTGCAGCGGACAGGCGTGGAAGCTGTGCAAGAATAAGAATTGCAGACTTGGGAAGTACAGTCCAGATTTTTTTAAAAAAGGAAGGTGTGTCTGAGCAACAGGAGGAGGAAGGGAATGGTGTGATCAGCTGTGTGTGGCATATGTGCTGAACAAAGCTGGTAGAAAAAAGGACCGCAGTATGAAAAAAATCTCCCTTTCCTTTGAAAAAATCAAAATCTGTAATTTCAAAAATTTGAAAAATGTCAACCAGTTTTAATGCTGAGGCTGAAGAACAGATTCTCATTACTCTGCTGGTGGCAGGGTGTAGTACTGAGAGGGTGTTGGAAGAAGATGGATTGCAGCATCTTGACACCACAGAGCATGCATGAGAAAGGGCAGCAAGACAAGAATGAGTAAAGATAAGTGATGTAGTGAAGTGATCTATCTATCTTCGGTATTTATGGGGCACAAAATACCAGTTACTTGGATTATACTAAGAAACATGGATCCAGATTTTGGTAGGTTTACTCATGGTAGATACTTTAACACTTCTTCATATGCAGCTCCATTGGCTTCAGTGGAACTATTAGCTGAGTTAGGTAGTCTTCAGCATAAATATGGGGTAATTTGTATTAGAAATTGGACTATAGAGATTACAAGGTGTGGTCATAATCCTAAAATCCTGGCTATACTAAAGAGTAATCGATTGTAAGGCCAGAAGGGAACATTATGATCATCTAGTCTGAATTCCTGCAAAATGCAAGCCTGCGAATTTCATCAAGTAATTTCTGCATCAAGACCATAACTTCAGTTTGAGCTAGAACATATCTTTTAGAAAGACCCTTCAATCTTCATTTAAAATACCACAAAATACCACATCAGTAGGTAGATTGTTGAAATCTTCTCTTCCACATCATATCTTCCACATATGTACCTTTAGACTGTGATCAAGCCACCTCTTAACCTGCTCTTTGATTAGTTACATGGATTGATCTTCTTAAATTAATCTCCCCACTGTATTTTCCACTGCATGCATCCGATGAAGTGAGCTGTAGCTCACAAAAGCTTATGCTCAAATAAATTTGTTAGTCTCTAAGGTGCCACAAGTACTCCTTTTCTTTTCACTCTAAACCAGGTTTTCCAATCCTCAAATTATTCTTATTGCTCTTTTCTGAATCCTTTCACATTTTCAATATCCTTGGAAGACAGAACAACACTAGGTGCAAATATGTTAAAACACTGATTGTCCAAACATGTGTCTCCCAGACCTAAGCTTAAAAACAAAAAAACCCTCTAACATGGCTGTATCATTGTTCTCCCTTGGTGTAAAGACCTTGTCTGTGAAGTGCACAGTGCATTGCGGTTTCTATATAAGTAATAAATGAAATTTAAAAAATAACAGCCCAGACAGCAAATTTTAGCATAGTTGTAGGTGATATTACAACTGTTTACCCTATAAAAACAGTTATGTTAGAAGACCTGGTTAGATACAGTTAAAAAATCATAATTGTATTTACCATGTCAGGAAGAAGTTATGCTGTAAGTTTGCAGAACTGTGTTTATGTTTCCTGAATATGGTCCCAGGTCTCATTCATTTTCCCTCTCAAGGTCCTCTCCCTGCCTCCACAACCCCCACTTTATTTTCTGTTGTTGCATCTCTGACAAAACACTCTCAACTTACCATATAAATTGGGATTCTCGAGGTCCATACGCTGCTTTTGAGCTTCCAGAAAGACTCGGATGTTGATTCCTTTTGCTACGGAAGCATTATTGATAAATCGAGAAGGGATTTTAGTGCAAATGTCAGGTTCTTCTGTCCCAAACCCCAAATCCAGTAGAATCTCAACTGGATCATTTTCCCAGAGCTCCAGCCATTCAGTGATGCTGTGGATAAAACAAAGACAATTCATATCACTGTCCTGACATCACCCTTCTTTTTGTTTAGCTCTTACATGGTTTTGCCTTTGCTCAGAAATTCTATTTCCTTCCCCCATCTCACTTTCCCAGCACTCCTCCACGAGGTGGCAGTTATATTCTTCCAGTTCAGAGGCCCATGATTTTTTCTCCCAGGGATGCATTAGCCTGGAAAGATAAGGCGGATCTAGAGTACGTAGCAAGAGGAACATTTGTAGAAGTTGATGTTCCTATGGATTGAAATCCTCTTTCTATCCACATCATAGATAAGGCACATGCTACAGCAATTCAGCCTTCCTCACATTGCCTCACAAACATGCCTCAATACTCACCTCTGATGTCAATGGAAAGCTTGTCAATGGGCTTTGTATCAGGTACCTACTAATCAGCGGAGGGCCATTTTGTTCTCATTGAAGTAAATGAGAGAACTCCCATTAACTTCAATGGGAGCAGGATTGGGTGTCATGTATCTTTATTCTTTACACTCCATTTACTGGGTTTTTAATCCTCATATATTTGTCAGTCTCTAAGCAGGACTAATCTCTACCGCTTTGGATTGAAAATATCTGGAAACTACTAACCTTTTCGGTGCACTAGCAAGAGAATGGGACGAGTTGAAACTGTTCCATCTTGACATAACAGGAGTTTCTGAAAACTGATGCAGAGATCTACAGGAGTTGGAAAAAGTAACCATGAAGTCTTGGGGTCCTTTGGGATGTCATTATGATTTTTTTTCCAGAGTAAACATTTGCATTTTGTTTTGGTTTATAATGATACACAATATCAAGGCCTTAGAAGAAGAGCATGTATGATACTGTGGCAATACACTTATTCTCAAGAACAGTATGTTACAGTAGGTGTTAAAATGTAGGTGTTAGGTACCAGTAAATGCTAATTATAAAGGTGGCAGAATGTCTCGCTTTTGACAGATGGTGAATCTTTGGGGAACCTTTAGGGAGCACAGTTTCTCTAGCCACCTACTTCTAAAGGATATAATTGCTGTTAACAAAGTTTCAGATAGAATAGGCTCACTAAGTAGCAACAGCAGGAACTACTAATTTCAGATTACATCTCAGTTCTTTGTATAGTTAGGGTTTCTGACTGTATTTGTAATAAATAATCTGGATCATAATGCCTGTTTTTAAGGAGCCAATCATTGTAGAATGAACATTCTGTAATCTGGTAGTCTTTTTCTAAGGTACAAATTCAATGATTCTGTAATAGATGGACTTCACTTTACTCACATGTACCTAAGGTGATTAGGGTCATTAATATAGTTATGGATGAAAAGTTGGTCCATTCTCTATCCTTCCAAGCTGCCCCACAAGATACAGCTTAAACAAGATTTAAATTTTGCTTAGGTCTTGTACTAAGGTACTAATGTTAAAAAAAAATAAAAAAACTATCTACAGAAAAAACTTTGTGGTGTCTTTGAAAATATTAAATATAAAGTTTCTTCCTTTGTATCTAATAATAGCCACGCATTGTCTGAAACCTACCTCATATAGCTTTGCACAGTCATTTGCACCATTTCTGGGTTAGCCAAGGAAACTGCAAATAAGAAAATACATTTATATTTGTACTCCTAATGCCTCTCAGGACAGAAATGTTGTCAAACTAGAACAGACGTAAGATTTATTTTAATGCATGACCATGTTATTATAGCAAAAGCAGCAAATATCACTTTCCAGCGTAGACAAGCTCTTAACATCAGATTGAACGCTCAGTGAAGTCAATGGAAGTCTTTCCATTGACTCCACTAGGTTTTGGATCAAATCTTTAATGTGTTTGGGAAGGAGTTAAAACAGTCACAGAGCAGGTGAAACAGTTTTTGTGAGAGAAATAGTCTGGCTAGGAACTGGAAGTATTGAACACTGGTTACTGGAGTTCTAGGGTGCTACAATTAGGAGTAATAAGCTACACTTTGTTTAAACCATCTAATAAACTTGCTCACTACTGTAAATAAGTGAGATTAGGATACAGTGTGCTGTGGCAGTATAATTCATTTCTCCTTGCAACAATGAAATAACACACTCATGGATTCGAAATCTTCCTTGCTGCTTGGAAGTTGGGGCAGAATATTTTCCTGTGGTTAACAATAGATGCTGTTCTGTGGCACATGCCAATATCTTTTTACCTCTTTTCTTGAGATTTAAATATTTGCTTTCTATTAATAAAGCTTTGTCTACAAAGAAAGGGAAAAGCATCGTCTCTTGTTCTCTACTGGATTACTTTCCTGCTCATAAATCCTAACACAAATTCTTGTGGTTTACTCGCTGCAAGGATAACCATCAAAACTATGAACAAAAAAGGATGTCGGCATTCTGTAATTGCTATGGCAACATAAACCAGAACCTCTAATAGCAAACGCTGTGCTCAACTTGCACACGAATCTGCTACTTGTCTCAGGACACAACGTGTCTTCTTTTCCTGTACACAGCATTGGATCACCTTGCAATATTAAATTTATTTATCCTCACAGCACCCCTGTGAGCTAAGGAACTATTATCTCCATTTTACAGATGGGGCATTGAGGCACAGAGAGACTAAATGACCTGCCCAGGGTCATCCAGGAAGCCTGTGGCAGAGAAGGGAGTTGAGCCACAGCCCAGGCAAGCACCCTAACGCCCTAGCCCTGGAGATGCGCTATAAAAATGCTGGGTGCCTGTCAAAGGCAAAAGAAAAAAATGGTGGGAAGTTTAATTAGAGTTCTTCCTTGATAGGGCTCGCCAAGCCTTGCCTTCCAAAAGAACTTGATGTCCTGCCAACAGAAATTTTACCTTATAGTAAACTCCTCAACAGCGTATGTTACTGGGATCGAAACGAACACATGCACCACCCCTGTAAAAGTACAGACAGCACTGTGGAAGTTGCTACTGCATGGTCATTTGAAATGATCGTAGCTTTCGGGTGTTTTGAGTAGCCATGGAACATAACTAGTCTCTCAGTAACAGGCTGGGACACAACATAGAACCATTTATCTTTGCATCTGAGGGTACCTGCTGAGTAGACTTTCATCCACATGTGAGCTCTCCACTTCCCTTTCCTGTCTTGAGCCTTAATTAGAAGATCCCCAAACTGGCAAAGAGTGGGATTGTAACAGGATATAAAGAAAGAAGACCTATACATTCTCAAACTAAGAGGCCATAAAGGTAGTGTGATGGCACAGTAGGTATGCTTCCTGATCTCTAAAAATGCATTTATTCTAGACTCTGAAAACATTTCATCTGATTACTGAGCTGGAATATACTTTTGGGAAAATAATGCCCTTTAGAAATCAGTCAGAGAAAGTTTATGACAACAAAACAAAACAAAAAAGGATTTTCTAAGCCAACAGCAGCGCTAATTGGTGCTGTGTTCACAGGCAAAAATGTACTTACATATGTGCAGTAAAGAATCCATTTTGCAGGGTTAAATGTAGTATCTAATACTTGAGAGGGACTAGGACATTTTAGCAGCACAGAAGATGCTGGATTTTAAGAGAAGATAGGAGGAAATTTCATTTCGAAATTCTATACTTCTTAATTTTGAATAGGAAGTTGAGAATACCATGTTAGAATGTGAGCAGCATTTTAAGCAGTAATTTGGATCCACAGCAGGTACTCGAGATTTGAAAGCTTTGGTGGACTTACATATCTGAGAGGAAACAAGGGGTTGGGTTTTTTGGCTCCCCTTCATGTTCCCCCATCACTGACATAACCCGGAGATCTGTTACCTTCAGTTAACAAGTACATTAGGAGAGATGTCACAATCAAAGCAAGAATTAAAGCAGTTCAAATCAAACACCACAAAAGTTCGGTGGGCCAGATCATCCACTGGTAGAAATCTGCATATGTATCTCCATTGACTTGAGTGGAGATACACCAATTTATATCCACTTAGGATCTGGAGATTAAAGAGGTCTCTGCTGAGTGCTAGTTTGGGGGTCTTCTGATTGAGACTCCAGAGGGAGAAGGAACGGAGAGTTTACCTATGGATGAAAGGCTCAACACAACAGATGCAAAGACAAATGGAGAGCTGTGCCTTTTAGTAGTGTACAAATGAACAACTCTTCAGAGGAACAAGACAAACGGTGAAACGTCTACTGATTATTTATTAATCATGGATGCGCTATCTGATGCATCCAGAATATCTACCATTACTGACAAATGTTAATCCTTTGCCCAGAGAGGCAGATCTCCCAGATTTTTTACTGTTTTACCTGCTTTTTCTCTGTCTTGTTGTAAATCTTCACTTGTAGACAAGCTGTAAATATAAGATGTGCTTTTTAAAAAGAAGGAATTAAATCGCTATAAAAAGCATGACACTCAGCTGCTTTTTCATTAAATAGATATGGTAGGGGGATGCAGTTTCATAGAAAAGTACAGCACTAGGCATTCAATGTATGTTAGAGCTGCCATGTATGTATGGTGTTGAGGAAAATGCTCCCTGTGCCCAACTTAATTCCTACTAGTACTTGCCCCCTCTCCTGCTCCCCAACATACAGAGACCTTAATTAAGCACTAAGGGTCCAATCTTGCAGTCCTTGCCACAGACAAAGCCTCTGTTTATGTCCATGAAAATTTTGCCTAAGGAAAACATGCAGTTTATGGTCCTAAATCTATCAAGGGCTAAAATTATGGCTTCCCCTGTCCACACGGACTAGCGAGGGAAGAGGTTGAACAACATCTTACCCTTTTGAGGAGGCACCCACACAGGAGGCAGCCATAATCCGGTTCCCACTAGATCCAATATGTGTGGTGGGGTGGTCACTAGCTTGCAATACTGTACTAAATGACCAAGTGACGGTCCTGCCCACGCTAAGCCTAAAAGGTGCTGGCATGACTATATAGGACGAATGCTTCTTACATCCTTTTATACTCATCACCATGTCCCCAGACACTGTTCCTAAGTCTGTGCCATTCCTTCTCCTCCCCGGTGCAATTCTGCCTATGAAGAGGCGGAATGTAGTTCTAGTTACTGAAACACCATATCCACAGGGCTATGGCTACAACTGAGCAAAATTCAGAATTTATGTCCCATGGGAAATTCCAATATTTGTTTTCCTCACAAACTGGATAAAACAGCAAAATCTTATTTTTCCTCATGGAACAAAATATTCTGAAAAATGTTGATTTGTGGTGCATTGTCTCATGAGAGCTGTAATTTGGAAGTCTGATGCCTATTCTTTTCTATAAACCAGACTCCCTCGACAGAGAACAACTCCCATGATCCAACTAAATCACATGACTCCCATGATGCATCATACAGCATTTTTGGAGGTGTAGCCCCCCAACCCATATGAGAGAATGGGAAACTGCACTACAACTCCCATGAGGCAATGCACAGTGATAGGGAAATATAGTTGAATGTTGAATTGATTCAAAACAAAACATTTTGAACACACCCAAAAATCATATATTTAGTTCTGATTTTTCCAATGGCAAAATTAAAAATTTTCAGCAAAATTTCAATTTTCCTGCAGAAAATTTCAATTTTCCAGAAACCGCATTGTCCGTCAGAAAATCCCTGGCCAGCTCTACTGTTGCTATCAGTAAGTGCAGAGGCATAATTTGATGATGCAGCAAATACTTATTCAATAACATGACCAAAACTTACAAGAACCCAGAATCCAGCCAGTGGCGAATATTTTCTTCTTTAGAATCTTCTGAAAATAACGATAAACAAGATACAGGATCACTGGCTCCAGTTGCGGATTGGTTTATAGCCATTTACCACATGACTGAACTGCTTCATTTCCCAGTGCCATTAATCCCAGAATTTGTAAACGCTATTAGGGGAAAGACTGCCAGTAAATTCATTTCAATAACCTGAGTTCTTTCTAAACGGAGTTCATAGAATCATAGAATATCAGGGTTGGAAGGGACCCCTGAAGGTCATCTAGTCCAACCCCCTGCTTGAAGCAGGACCAATTCCCAGTTAAATCATCCCAGCCAGGGCTTTGTCAAGCCTGACCTTAAAAACCTCTAAGGAAGGAGATTCTACCACCTCCCTAGGTAACGCATTCCAGAGTTTCACCACCCTCCTAGTGAAAAAGTTTTTCCTAATACCCAATCTAAACCTCCCCCACTGCAACTTGTGCGAGGCACAATACAAAATCATAGTAAGAGACAGTCCCTGCCCCAAAGATGGTACACTCTAAATGGAGAAGATGAATAAAAGGTAGGTGGAAGGAAGGATTATTATCCCCATTTTACATATGGGGAAACTGAGGCACAGAGACCATTATTTAATCACTAAAAATGCTACAACAAAAATCTGATATGTATCAATGCTTTTTTTTTTTTTTTTTGCTTCTTGATGTTCAGATAAAGCATCAGTTTAAAAGATAACCTAGCCACTGAGTCTTTAATTAATTAGACGATTAGGATTAAAGTTCACTGGAAGAGTATTCTCTAGAAGTTCGTGCACTGTCAGATGTTAGACACTACATTCACCAAAATATAAATAAAAGAGGGTCAGAAAAATACAACAAAAATAAAATTTTAACAAAACCAAAAATTGGGGTGTGGATTTTTCACTCCCCTGAGAAACATAGTTATATTGACCTAATTTCCTAGTGTAGACCAGGCCTAAAATCAGTTTGAAGCCTACTCAAATTAAACCAGTGCAACATGAATGTAAAGAAGGCCTAGGTTTGTTTTGCATCTTTTCCCACTGTGCACGCACGCTAACAGATCAGGGCCTAAAATGGAAACAAAATACAAAAAAACCCAACCCCCCCCCCAAACAGATTCAGAGAAACTAATGTTTAATACACCTTACAAATCTTGGTTGTTTCACAATATATCGACCTATAGACAGAGCTCATCCTTTAGCTCAAGTGGGAGAGGTCTGCATTTCCACAGTGTATGGTTTGGGGTTAACAAAATAGTAGATAAAACACTGATACCTCTTTTAGCCAATAAACATCAACCAACCAGTTAATACCCTGAAACAAATCAGCCTTAAAAAGTAAACCAATAAAATCTAAAAAAGCCACAAAACAAAAACTTACTGCAAGCAGAGTTTACATCCTGAAAAAGAAGAAGTGCCAGTGACTCCATGAAGCCTACTAAGGACTTTGCTATTCCTCTCAGTTTTATGTGGAAGGGGTTCAAATCCTATGGGGATAGGTGGCAGTATAAAACATTAAAATAACTAGAAATGAAATATAGAATAGACAAGGGACAAGACTGGGGACTGACCTAATGGGAGCAACTGGCAAATGTAGCAGTCAGGCAAACTCAACAAAAATAAAAGGACTGCTTTTATTGGACATTCATATACTCCCCACTTAAGGCTCTTTGGTACAGAAAAACTGTGTGACATGCTTGTTTATAACTTGTATCACCAGAGTTATTAGGAGATAATGCAATGGTATTAATGCTTATTACTGTGTAATTGTTTCACTGGAGTTTGCATATTGTCTACCATGGAATTATTGTAAAATGACACAATTATTTCCAGGTAGCCATGTGACTATAAGCCTGATCTTACTGCTAGTGCAGCCTGTGCCTTAGTACTCATGTCATTAGTGCAGTCACTACAGTGCAAGTAAAAATGCCATTATCCTCTGTCATAACAGGCTTTTAAGAATCCCAGGAATGCCATTCCCAGGTCTCACCAAGCTGTGAAAGAGGAAGAGGGTTGTCTACTACAGCTGGAGTCAGAGAATCGTCATCCAGTTGAGTCCATGATGCTTTGGCAGATAACAGGATACCCCTCTTGTTCATTTCACAGGTACTGCTAGTCCCATGGCAGTAAGACTCTGAAGCCATCCCAGGGTGCAAGTTTGTGAGCTAAGAAAACAGATACAAAGAAAATCATGTTTAATACATTTTACAAATCCTGGCTCTTTTACAGTATAAGCAACCTACAGACAGAGCTCATCCTTTAGCTCAAGTGGGAGAGGCCTGCATTTCCACAGTGAATGGTTTGAGGGTTAAGGCACTGGACTGGAGTTCAGGGTACCTGGATTCAATGCCTGACTCTACCACAGACTCCCTGTATGAACTTGGGCAAGTCACTTCACCTCTCTGCATCTCAGCTCCCTGTCTGCAATGTGGTTATGTTTGAATTGTAAGGTTTTTGGGACAGGGTTTGTTCCTTACTATGTGTGCATACAGTGTCCTGTACAATGTGTCCCTGGTCTCCGATGGTCCTGTAGGGTGCTACTGTAATACAAATTTAAAATATCTCTGCAAGGGGCATTGCAGGCACATCTCACTCTCTACCAAGCTTAGCATGGTTCAGCTGTTAACCTTCCCCATTTCAGTCAGCAAATCACCCACTAAGTCTGCAGTAAAAAAAAAGTGGCCCTGATATCATGCCACTGACTGAACCTTCCAAGTGCTGCCGTTCAATCTGCCCACAGACCGCCAATACAGCAACGTTCTAACAAAGATCACTGTAGTCATGAATCACATTTTCAACAAGATTGTTTTTTCGGTGTGTGTGTGATGACAGATGGAGGCCAGACTGCATGAAAGATTTTAAGAGAGGAGAGAGGATTAAGCCCCATAAGAGCAGCTTTTAAGAGCTTTTTTTATCATAAGAGACACAGAGGAAAGGAGAGGAAGGGGAACATTGGTTAGGTTCTCTCTCTAATTTTATAAATTAATCTGGAGATTTTTTTTCTCTGTCAATGACAACACTGGCTTGAGAAAGGCACAGTTTAGCAGGCATTGGGAAAGTCTCCCCTCCTCGCTTTGCTAAGGCACTTCATTTCTATCCACAGTCTCCTCTGGGAAATTCAACCTCTTCTCATGCAGAGAATCTCCCCTCAAGTGGGATTGTAGCCAACAGTGGGGCAGTTTTGTGACGCTTATAGTTTCAAAGCCTAAAGATCCCTTTCAAAGTTTGTTCTGTTAGAGCTACACACAATAAGCCTGGAACTGAACGTAACTGAAAAGGCAGGAGCCTACCAAGCAAAGTGTCTGTAACTGGGGTGTAAAAAAATCCCTCTGTTGTCTGTCTTTTGTGGATGCTGTCAAGGTAAATGAACTGCGATTCTTAACATCCTTTGAAACAACTTTTTTGTTGTTGGCTGAAGCTCATTCATGGAACATTGGCTTACATGACCTGGTCTACCCATTGAGTTCTTTCCTTTCTAAGGTGACCTGGGCACTTCCGAAAGAACTAGAGAGTGAAGTCCTCTATTTATGCAGAGAACAGGCCTACTACAGACAATGCCAGCGTGAGCTACCCCATGCTGTGCTGCCAGTGTGCTCCTACCCATTCTTGGAGGGAGTCTAGTCCATTCAAACTCCTTTTGTCCAGATTATGGCAGGCAATGGAGAGGGACATGGGGGGAGAGGGGGAGGGGATGGAGAGAGGGAAGAAGAGAACAAAGGAAGCATTTCTCCCACACACTCACACCTTGTGCACAGTCCTAGTCCTGGCACTCTGCGAGGGAAGTAAATTAAACATTCCTCACAGCAAAAAACATTTGGCTCCGTTTCCAAGTGAAGCTATTCTGGATACAGAGTGACCTTCCTGTCTCTCTCCTTGGAAACACAGCAGTGTCTGGGGGTATACATGTGAGGTCTTCTCTGTGTGAACGGTTTTGGCCAACACATTGCAGGGAGACAGGGGTGAAGGACAGAGCTATACCTTTCCATCTCTGCTTACCTGCTAGGCCGAGAGAGGCAGAGAAGCGGGCATGCAGTGCCCCCTTAGCCCTGTGCCTACAGGCCCAACCTCAGTAGAGGCTGTGCCAGCATATAAGGCAGGGAGATCTAACTTCTCCTTACACTCATGCAAGGCTACACAGCCTGCCTCGCTAATGGGCGCATAGTGAGGATATGGGACGACAGGAACTACTGCCTGCAAGAAAGTGGAGCCTTATGCCTGTCAGAAAAAAAAAAGTGCTGTGAAAAATGCTTTGAAAGTGGGACACACAAAGGATGTAAATCCACACCTTTTACAATGTGGAGAGGGGAATCTCCTTTTTCTCACCATGACCATTTCCAGCAGAAACAGAAGGTGAGATGCTGTGACACAGATTGCCTGAGGGTAAAGGACAAAAATTCAGATATAGCTTAGTTCACTGTGCTTATTTTCAAGTTTTGTATCTGGGTGGGGGGCAGGGGGAAGGGGACTGATTCTCCTGCACCTTGTGTTGGCCTTTATACCTGGACAAAATGGGTGTAAAATACTACCAAATCCAAACTGGAGTGTATTTTACCCATTTTCCCCTTGTGTAAATAACTACACAAGGTGCAGGGCAATAGAGAATCAAGCCCTGTATCTGGAGATGTATACATGTAACTCCCATTAGCCTTAATTATTGTTAGCAACATTAACTTCTTTTCCATGGATAGTGGAAGAGTTCCTTTTGATTTCATATTAATTATAATACATTATGATTAATCTGACAAGGTACATCTTTTCAGACAAGAATGTCCTCTTGATCACAGTTTGGGTGCCAGAGCCACTCATCATCTACATGTTTTAATTTAACCTATCTCCAGAAGCAAATTTAGCTCTGCAAATCTGTCGATGAAATGAATGACTGGCTAGTTTCCATGTTCTGTGTATTTTATTCATTTGATAAACACATTGGGAACATCTTGGAGGCTCTGTTCACAAAGAAGGCAACAAGGTAGAAGTAAAGACTCTTGTAAATGAGCTATGTACACAGGTTCTTAACTACACAAAGCAAATAAATAAACAAATAAATACATCTGAAATAACATGTAGACAATTTATGGCAAGTTTTCAGGATGATCAGTCTCACTTAAAGTTGCCAGCACTTAGCAACCCCATTCTCCTTGCCACTGACAATATTTAAATGATTATTTCACAAAAACAAGTTACTCTGGAACTCCTTTCATCACACCACATTCATCATGGTACACGTTAACAAACATTTAAAGGAATTAGATAAATACTTGCCAGGTATGAAAACTAGAAATTAGTTGACAAACAGAGACTAATTATTAATGTAAAGATCTCCAAATGGAAAAGTGATGTGCCAGAAGGGTCACTCTCTGGAATGGATCTCATTTAATGTTTTTATTGACCATCCAGAGACAGGATATAATTCCACAATCATCAAATCAACTGATAACAGTAAAATGGAGAGGTTTGCATAAAACAGAGGAGGACAGAAACAAACTACAAGACAAGAGCAACACAGTGGCTTGCATGTAATGAAAATCAGTACTGATAAATGTAAAGCTAAGCTCCGAGGAAAGTGACATACATCACACAGATACGGATTAGTAGACAGCAGCAAGTCACAGGCACTCCAGTTCAGCTAAGCACTTAAGGACAGGATTAACTTTAAACACATTAGTAATTCCATCTCCATTCAGCAAAGCACTCAAGCACATTCTTGGGGCCAGAATGATTTACGCATTATAGGAGCAAACTAAGCATACTGTTGCACTCCAACACCATTGTGAAAAAAGCCAATGCTATTTTCAGACATATGTGTTGGGATCATAACAAGTTATGTATAGCCTGGGATGTGTAAGTGGAATATTACATATAGTTCTAAATTGATCACCTCCATTTAGGAAGGATTAAAAAATGAGAGCCTCCCCCCCCCCAAAAATGGCCTATTATTACTTTGAAAGTATTTATAGAATAGAATCATGTTCATCACCCTGAGTGTTCTCTCTTCTCTATATACCAATATATAGCTCCATCAGGTGAACGGAGCACAATGTACCTAACCTAGTAAAAAAAAGAAAGAAGACACAGGATGCACAATGGCAGGCGCAGAAGGGGAGCGACATAGGTTGTAGCATGCACATTCCTCTAACAAAGCCCCGCCAGCTCTAGGGAGGTGAGCACCAGCAGTGACCAGTCCCAGGGAAAAAAGGGGGAAGATTTCTTGCACCCTCTTTCCCCTCCCTCCAGGCACCTGTGCAGAACTGGTCACAATCTAGCCCTAGAGACCGGATCACACTGGAATCTCAAATTCAAGCCTCCCTCTGCTGAATTTGAAGTGGAAGAGGGTTTCAGCTTCAAATTCCTGGATTTGAATCCACCATTACAGTTTTGGTTCAGATCTAAAACTGGAAGGGACTAATTTTCTGGAGCCTGTTTCCTGCTTGGAGGTGGACCAAGATGGTGGAAATCTTGTGACAACAGCCAATCTAGCAAAATTTCCACATTCTAGGCAGGGAATTCTAGACCTGAACTCTAATTCCAGCTCTGTCCCAGACTTCCTGTATGATTCTGGATACCCTCCTGGGTGCTAGACTTACAAATAAACTTTGGTGTGGTGATAGTGCCTAGAAAATCACTGAGAGTCACAAAGCCTGATTTGGGTGTGCAGGCTCCCTATAAAATGAATGGAGGGAGATAGGCGCCTTAGAATGGGATTCATAAAAGCCAGCCTGGTAGGCGGCTCCTCACTTAAACTAACCAATGGGAGATGTCAAGCCAAGGGGCAAGTGCAAAGCTGCACACCACCCTTCTCTCAGAGATGGGCATCTAACTCCAGGCTGAAGGGAGGTGCCTCCCTCTGCTTGGGATTCTTAACTGCAAAAGCTGCCTTGGCATTAGGTCCCTATGCTGATTTTGTAAGCAATAGCTCCCTCACAACTTTTTAACCCAGTAATTCAGGAACTAAGCTGAGATGGGGAGACCCTGGTTCAAGTCCCCCTCCACCTGAGGGGGAGAAGGGATTTGACTAGGGGTCTCCCACCTTTCAGGAGAGTGTGCTTACCACCAGGCTATGGGATATTCTGATGTGAGGGCTCCCTCAATCTCTCCTGTTCAAGATGTTCCACTGTGGAGAAATAACAGGGAAAAATCTTTGGGTGTAGAGAAAAAGCAACTGTGAAAATGACTTTGTAGCCTGGTGGTTAGAGCACTCCCCTGAGAGATCCAGGATCCAATCTGCCTGCACCAATGACCTTTTAAAAGTATATACACACAGTGGAACAACTTTAAGAGGAGAGGCTAAGGGAACCCCACATCAGAATATCCCTGAGAGGTGGCAGATCCTATTCAAATCTATTCTCTCCCTCTGGCAGAGAGGATATTTGAACCTGGGATCTCCCACATCCCAGGTGAGTACCCTAACCACTGGGCTAAAAGTTATGAGGGAGGACTCCTCCTTGTTTCCCCCAACCTCCAGCCCATTTTGTGTAAGCTCACCTACAGGAGCCTGATTCAGTAGGTAAACTCAGAGCACAGGGATCATGTCCCTCCCACAAGTGAGTTAGGCATAGGGACACCTATCTTCCCCCAGTTTGTGCATTGCTCTGGGATTCAGGTGTCTGGATACCTGGTGTGGTCTGCAGTGCACATGCTCAGAGGCAGAAAAGTAGGTGTCTAAGGACTGTTTACTACAAAAATTTAGTCTCAGTGATTGTAGATGCCTACAAGATTCGGGTGCAGCTGAGCAGCTGCGATGAGATTCCCAGTGGGGGCCTGATTCTGTGATTTAGGTACCTAAAGCAGCAGTTAGGTAATAAGTCATTTTGTGGATCTAGCCCTCTGTGCCTCAATTTCCCCATGTATACCAAACTATTTTACAGAGACATTGTGATGCTAAATTAATTATTTGTTAAGCAGATTGAAATCCCTATATGACGCTGCTGTAGAAGTGTAAAATATATACCGGGAGCTGAAATAATAATAATATGAAATAATTCCATGGTATGAAATAGATAGGGTGACCAGATGTCCCGTTTTTATCGGGACAGTCCCATTTTTGGGGATTTTTTCTTATATAGGTGCCTATTACTCCGCCCCCCATCCCCGTCCTGTTTTTTCATAGTTGCTATCTGGTCACCCTAGAAAGAGAAAACTTTAAAAAAATACAGCAGTTACTCAAAATGGAAAAAAAAAATAAAAAAATGCCTAATTTTTATCATGATTTTGTAGCTAAAAATCTGGGGTGAATTACAGGTCACAGTGAAGTCCATGTGAAAACTTCCATTGTCTTTAGTAGGGCCAGGATTTCACTCCTGTTCTTATTAAAGTAGAAGTAGGAGTGCAATGTAGGAAAATTAATGCAGCTCTTTGTGAATCAATTCTGTGTTGGCAGCTGAATCATACCATAATGTTACATTTTAATCATAATGATTTAGCTCTTAATTGAGAAGACAGAGCAGAGCAGATGATAAGAACCAACAGCACGCCCCCCCCAATTTTTTTTTTTCCATTTGAAACACACTGTAAAACTGTACAGAGAAGAGAGAAATAGTGGATTTTTAAACCTCTTTAATATTGTCATGACAGGGAAAGTCTGAAAATTTAGCACAGAGCTCGTGAAACTTGCTACAACCTGTTCACTAGAACAACTAATAAAAAAGCAACAATCTCAAAGGTCTAGCAATTCATTCCATTTGACCAGATTCCATTGCTTTCATTAATAACATTTCTTGGTCAAACAAGTACAATCTGCAAGGCTGGGAAAAAGCCAAAGAAATCAAGGCTACAGTTCTTTTAACTGGAACGTAAACCAGAAAAATAAAAACAAAACAGCATTTTTCCATTAAATGGGAAGAACAGAAGGCATTTTGTAGTATAATAAAAACACTTAGCTGCGATCTAACCTGTATTTCTTGCTCCAGCTGTTAATAAAAAGGAATTGGTGTCTGGGTGCGTCTACATCTGTGCTGTGCTACACACTCAAAGACTGAAAAACCATGATACGGGAACTTGTGCTCATGGGTCGGCTCTCCAGCCCCCATTAAACTAAAAAAAACAAAACAAACAAACAAACAAAAACCCAACACGAAGGGCCAAGAAAGCTGTTTGCCAACAAGTGGTGTTTGAGTTGACAGTTAAGATGGATGATTGTTTGCTTACCCTCCCTGCCAAAGGAAAGTAGAACCTAGACTAGACATTGTTCCTAAGGATGAGAAGACTTAAAAAAAAAAAAATAAAAAAAATCAGAGTGAAGGGGGTGTGCGAGAGAGAACCGAGACAAATAAAAAAGCAGAAACTGCTTTATTTGCAAGAAATGTATTCCTATCCCTTTAACACAGTGTGACCCTTTGGCACATGCACAAGGGGAAGGATTACACTTCACTAAGGAAGTAATGCAAACTTGTCTTCATTTGGTTGCCATGGATATGGTTCTCTTTGATACAAACCCTCCCATTTGCATTGCAAACAATCACAAGCAATGAAGGACACAGAACTTGATATTCAGGATGCACAGCACCTGATCGTCCATGTAAAAGCTCACAAATAAAAAGCCAGACCTACAGACCAGCACTAGTACTTACAATGCAAAAGTTGAAATAAAGGATTTAGGTTTCAGATTCTTAAGTAACAGATACATTCGTTCGTGCTTGAGAATTTGTAACCAGCAAACGACATCTCTACTGATATCTAGTTTTGAACTGTAGTTTCAGTTTGTTTTTTTTCCAATTTAGTAGCTACTTGGCACCATGGTTGTATAAATCATTTGATATTTTCGAAGTACTAGATTTCTATCAATACTGGAATGGAAATGAAAGTGGCAAAGTTGTATTTTTATTATTGTTATTTGTTACCGGTATTACCATCATGCCTAGCAGCCCTAGACATAGACCAAGACCCCAGTGTGCAAGATGCTGTACGAGCTAAAAGAATAAAACGAAAAATCCCTTAAACAGAGGTACAGGGATCCAGTCTGAATGCATTGTAGCAAATAGCACAGTGAAAAACTGTCATTTGCCCCCAAAAGGAATGGCACATAATTGATTACTAGTAATTCTGTTTATTAACTAAAATTTAGCTATCATTATAGTCATTAAGTCCAGCACATCATTTTTATTCCATGTCATACCAGATACAAAGGGTCCAATCCTGCTCCCATTGGGGTAAATACCCAAATTCCCATAGCTTTCAGCCGGAGCAGAACTGGGCCCCAAATTTGTCAGTCCATGTCAGTTATTACAAGAACCTACTAAGGGTTTCTCATTTCAAAGGATCTGATACAGTTTAAAAAGGAATTTTATACAGACATTTGGCTAAAAATGCTGTTTAGTCACTTGGGGTTGGATTGTGCCAGTCAGATCACCCCAAAGAAAGCAGAAAGAGAGGGGCCTCCCTGAATCCTCCCAATGTATAGGGGAGCACACAAACTGCTGCATCACTAATGGTTGTAACATGGTCTCCTTTGTGTGGCCAGCCAGCTTTGCCAATGTAGGTGGAGCGAGGAGGGCAGAGTCATGGCTGCCTAATCTCCACCCCTTCCCTGCACCATCTGAGGTACTGTCTTCCCCCAGAGGAGTAAATTAGGGCTGCAATTCTGCCCAAGCCTTACATGTGCCATGCAAGGCAAAGGAGGCGCATTCCTCCCTTCCGTCTCGGATACACCATTGGAGCCTCAGAAGAGCTATGCAGAATCTAGCCCTGGGAAAAGAACAGCTGATTCAGAATGTAAAGCAAGACTACATCACAATTATTTACTCCTTAGGGTGCCAAAAAGTTAAAAATTCTGCACCAAAAAAATAAAAATTCTGTGCACAATATTTTAGAATTCTGCAAGTTTTATTTGTCAAATACATGTGGAGGATCCAGCTTGGCATTGAGGAGCACAGGCCACTGACTGTACAGAGGTTGGAGATCACTGTGCAGCTCCCCCCTGGGACATGGACTCAGCGGTGAGTCTGCACCCAACCCTGACACAGTACAAGGACCGGGCCTGTCCCAGAAACACCCCAGGGCCCTGCCCCTCCATGCCAGGTGCACCAAGTGTGGGCAGGCAAGCTAAGCAAGGCAGGATCCAAATGTGGAGGGCTTAATGTGGGGGGATCCAGGTGTGGGTTGAGAGGGTTCTGTGTGGGGCAATCCGGATGTGGGCAGCTCAGTGGAGGATGTGGGTATGAGGGGATCTGGATGCACAGGGGCTTGTTTGGGGGTTCTGGGTGCAACAGTAATGGGACTCGGCAGGGGGGTCCAGGTGAAGGTGATTGGGGCTCAGCTGTGGGGTCTGGGTATCAGAGGGATAGAGCTTGGCAGCGGGGTCTGGGTGTGGGGGGCTCAGTGGGAGGGTCCAGATGAGGGAATAGGGCTTAGTAGGGTGGGGATCCAGGTGCAGCTGGTTGGGGCTCAGTGTGTGTGTGGGGAATCCAGGTGGTTCATCAGGGTGATCCAGGTGCTTGGGGAGTGGGGCTTATCGGGGGAGCTCTGAGCGTGGGGGCGTGAGGCTCAGTGGGAGGGTCTGTGTATGAGGAGGTCTGGATGCATGCAAGTTGGGTGGATGGGGGAGCAGCTCCCTGTACAGGGATTCCTCCCCCTGCCTCTGAGAAGTGATGGGTGCAGGAAGCAGGGTGAGGAGGCGTTGGTTGCAGAGCTTCCTGAAGTTGGGGAGAAATCTGGGGGTGGGTCTGACCCAGCCCTGGATGCCGTGCAGGGAAAGAGGAGTCCTGTCCTCCCCAGTCCAGCTGGGACTAGCAGCTGAGCCCAATGCAGGGTAGGAGCCACCGCCAGGTCTTTCCCAGTCCCGTCCTCTACCCCACAGTGATTTACCTCTCTGCCAGCTGCCCTGGGCACCCAAAACATACTGTAGGGGAGGGTCACATGACCGCTGTTGTGGCTTCCCTTTGCTTCCCAATCAGAAACTCATTTTTCTGTGGGGAAGCAAAGAAATCTGCAGGCGACATAAATTCTGTGCATGCACAGTGGCACAGAATTCCCCCAGGAGTAACAATTTAGGACAGATAATGAGGACCTGGGAAACTCCAGGGGAGATTCAGGGAGGTAAAATGTAATTACCAGAATTGTAAATTGACCAGGACAACAGGCATAGACATCCTGACTTGAATAAAATGTGTCATTGGATCTTCAGAGAGCAGAATTTCAGTTTGTTGAACATTCCAAGAGCGAACAGGACCCCTAATGCCTGCTAGGGCATTAATTCCATACTGACTTGGGGCAGAGCGCCACTTACTATATGATGTTCTGTCTGGGAAGCTTAGCCCTTAAAGGCACAGTCCCCACTACCACAACTGAATCCAGATCATCACTATCTGCAACAATTGGGTTTTCTCATCCAGCCCAGCAGGTCTGCTGAGATTTGACATGGAAGAAGCTAGAAAGGGGAGAGGAGAGAATTGCTTGGTATATAAAGAGTGGGTCCAATTCTCCTCTCACAGAAACCAGTTTTACACCAGTGTAGCTCCAGTGACTTCCATGGATTTGCTCCCTGTTTATACTGGTGCAAGTGAGAGGAGAATCAGACCCAATATGTTTCTTCCTCCTCCCCATCCACATGTGTTTTGCTTTTCATTTTCTTCTAAACCTGGGAGCTGGCACCATGCCTAGTCCAGCATGTGTTTTTACAACTATATTCGCAGAAAGCTAAAGTCAACTGCTATTGCATTACTGAGCAAATACGGCAAGAAAATAAAGAGCGAGAAGCTTTGCAAAAGGGTTGGGGTTTTATTGTTTGTTTTTTAGCTGACCTCTTACTTTACATTGGGGGACCAGTTCTCAGATGTGAGCATCTACCTGGTTGCTGAAACATTCACTTTAGGGCCTGATCCAGTGAGGCTTTGAATGTCCCTCATGAGATGCTCAGTGCCATTTTCAGGAGGTGCTTGGCACCTTGCAGGACCAAGACTTTGAGATACTCCAGTGCACATTTTAGGCACCTCCCACGGCCTTAGTGATAACTTCCCCTCAGTAGGACTTTCCCTCTGCTAACCCCTCTAGGTGAGCACACAGTGTGGGGAAGAATGGGGAAAGGAACAGACCCAAAGACCCTTCCTCTACCCTTGCATGGCCTAAGAAAAGCCTGCACAATTAGACACTGCATTCAGGGGAGTTACTCTCTTGCTACTCTTCCAGGGCACACAGCATTGCAAAGAGGACGTGGCCCTCCTTTCCCTTCACACTGGCCCATAAATCAGGACAAGACAGCAGAGGAAGGTAGGCTGGACTCTATAAAGGGGTACAGCAGCAGGACAAGAGCTCCCCCTGCCTATCAAGGAGTTCCCTATTGCACGACACATCCCCGTTCTCCTCCAAAGCAGTGCAGCAGAGCTTCCACCCCCAATTCACAGCTGGGCCTGGCAGGCATGTCTAGTCCAGTGTTTTCAGCGTTGCAGGTATTCCCTATAGCAAGGGCAGGGAAGTATAGCAAATACTGAGGTAAACTTTTCCATGTCCCTCAGGCAAAATTGGCAAGTGTTGACTGTCGTCTGCAAAGGCAGAACCTGGCCCTCTAACATAGGTGCTTGAAAATTATTGGGCTCATACTTTAAACTTTTCAGTTCCAATACTTCGGTCCCGTAGCAGAGTCCTTTCCTTCCTCCCCATTTTCCACTGCTATAAAATTAATTTTGAAATGCTCCTGCAGGCATCTTTTTGTTTTGTTTTTTGAATGGCAAATTCACCAGCCGGTAACACAAACTTTTAAAACTCTAGTAGCATGGCAAATTAATTAAATGAAATAGTCAGTCTGAGTGGATAATCCATTGAGAAAAGGTGTTACCCCAACACCTCTGAAATAACTTTGGTCTAGATCCTCCATCCAGTAGATCAGTTCCCTGTGACTATTCAGAGATATATCCACTTACTTGAGTGACAAAAAACGTGTGGTTCTTTTTAATTCTGTTAGTCCTGCAGAGGCATCACCTCTATGGGAAGGCTGTATTCTTGTCTCTCTGAAATTGACGCACTTGCTAAATTCTATATGCAGTGAGCCATGTTCCCAACTAGTATAAATCACTGTAGTTTCATGGACTTCATTGGAGCTAAACACATTTACACCAGCTGAAGATTTGGCCTGTTATTTTTATTTTTAGTACTGTCAGAGACAGAAAGAACCCAATTTAACTCTCAGACTGAAAAACAAGATTTAATCCAGAAAATACTGTGAGATAAACGTAGAACCCTGCAATGTCATTTTTATAGGGCTGCTTTTCAAAGTAGAACTTAACTTTAAAATATTTTTGCACTCATTAATATTTATAATAATAAACTTTTGGAAACTATTCTATTTCCTTGCCAATGTCTATTCCCACTTCCCTGTTACATGCAAACACTGGCTTATATCTCCAGTACAAAATCAGCATTGGCTATGTGAATATAACTATTTTTGATTGGTGTCCAAAATAAATAAGGCAGGAAATGTACACTCAGACTCTGCCTTCCTTACTCATATCGGGTCTGATTCTGACAATCTTACCCATGCACCCTAGTCCACAAGCAGCTCCACTGGCTTCGATGAGAGTATGTGGAACAAGATACTTTTCAGTCTAAATAAGGCTATCAGAATTCAGTCTATGGATTAATCCCCTACTCCATGTGAGTAAGAGTGGCAGAATCAGATGTTAAATACTACAGTTATGTGGTAGATTTGTTCTCGTGAATATTTAACAAGCACCTTCCCTCTTCCCCCTCAGGGGTCAAACTTCTGCTCATCTTACATATGCAAAAGTCCTTTTGAATTTAAGTGAGGAAGTAGATAGGATTTTTTCCTAAATCGTTCCCAGTTTATCTGAGAGACTACAGGCCTGATCCAAAGCCTATTGAAGTCAATGGAAAGATGCCCACTGCAGTAAATGTCACTGCATCAGGCCCCGCATGTGAAAATGACTCTATAGAACTCTGCTGTCTGTGAATTTATATTGCAAATTCTTTGGGCAAGGATTTTATTCTGTTTTCATATGTATAGTCTAATCAACTTTGCTTACATCTTCCATATTATGGGCATCCCTCACTCAGTCAAATGTCCATTGATGTCAATGAGAATTTGCTTGAGTGAGGACTGAATGGAAACTGAGAAAAAATAGTACAATAGATAGGTTTGATTTAGGATTTGTCCTTATATATAAAAAAGTAATAATGCATTGCTGGAGAGTCAAAAAATCTCTGTGTTTGACTACTAGCATCACTAGTTAATCACTAGGTGATGCAGTTTTCTCAGTCAAAGCGATCTGAGCTAGAAACAACAATAAACAATTTCCCATAGACACAACTAATTGACAGCATATGAGATCACTAGTGAATCAGTCATTCCCATCACTCGTGAGTTGGTCGCACCATTCATACTGCCCTAGATGCATAACACACTTTAGCGTACAAAGGATTTGGTCCTTCAAAAGTTATTTTCCTTGGCATCACCTTTCTGCCAGCTGTGGAATAGCTATAATATATTTGTAAGACAAACATGGCTTTAACAGAGGTTAGGGAAAGTAGTAAAACATTACTGTGAGGCTCACTCATTTTTATAGCCCTACACCAGAAGGTTATAATAGTTAAATAATATATATACAGAGAGAGAGAGAGAGAGAGGAAATAGCCTTACCTGTGTAAGCATGAAACCCAGAAACCACTTTCTAAAGCTCATCTAGAAGCAGAAAACTAACAGATAAAGCTCTCCGGTGGAATTTCCCATTTTAGCTCAACACCTTTCATGCTTTAAAAATCTTTGACACAGCTTTAACAGTTCCCAGTGGAAGAAAGGAGAAAGGACAAACATTTGCCTAATCATTGACATTTTCATAATCCCCACCCATTCATTCTAAAGAGAAACCTGTTTTTCAGATACACCTTATCTGCTCCCATTATCACACCTGTGTTCTCAGGAAGGGATGGTGTGTTCAGTGAGCTAAGTAAACTGTTCAACATGCAAACTGGAGAGGGGGGAAAAAAAAAAAACCACACACAACCTGTTGTGACCTATCAATCCCTGTTCAGAATTGTCTTGGACAGGGGGGCAGATTGAAAACAAGGAGGAATAAAGAAGGAGGTATGCCTAGAGAGTGACTTCTGTGAGTGTGTTCTCTCAGGTGATGATGACAAGATTTTGTATAAAAGCACTGGAGTAAAGGAAGGAAAAAGTAAAAACTGATTTTGCAGATTTTTTAAAACCCATTCTTCTGTTCAACTAGACTTCCAGTTAATCTACCTCTTGGCCTTTTGGCTAAGATAAAATATAGTAGCCCTTTATTATCCAATACATCCTCTCACTGGGGTCTATCCTGTACTTGTGGGAGGGGGAGCAGTTTAGTACACCTTTTCCCCCTCTAATTTCAGTTACACTATAATCATTTATGTAGCATGTGATTATTATGAAGTATAAGAGAAGGACATATTTTATATTCCCTGACAAAGCTGTGTCAAGATGGAGTTAAGTTTGATGCCATTATCAGTAATTTTGGGTAACATACAATTATGGGGATGTTGCAATTATCTTTCCCCTCTTTTCCTCTCCCTCCAACCCACAAAAATATCCAGAGTTAAGGTTAAACTTGAAAGAAATCCAGACATATTGAGTAATGGCATGGGTAGCATTTCCATTAACACTGCCCTCTTATGACACCCTGCAATAAACATATGGTTACTATTAAGGCATTGTAGAGTTTGTGGTCCCAAATTACATTAAACTGATTTTTAAAAGCCCATTAGGGTATTGTTGTTTTCTCTCCCTTCCTGGTCAGCAAAGTTAAAATTGTTAGGGTGACCTAACTTAAGGCCCTACTTAATTTGTGATCTTGCAGAAATTGCGGGTTCTGCAATATTAGGTTTCCATCACAATTTTGACAGAGGGAGCCCCTGCTCTCAGCCCCATGCAGCCGACAGTGGAAAATGCCAGAAAAGTAATAATGGACTTTACTATCACAAATAATAAAGGTCCATTGTTACTTTTCCACAATTTTCCATGGCTTGTCTGCAACTAAGCCACAATTTTTTGACAATCATCCCGCAAGTCAAGTAGGGCCCTCTGCATAACATATTTACATGTCTATAAAGTCTATGGCTGAAAAACTTAATTTAAAATTATTTTATTATACTTAACTCCTCAAGGGAAATCAGGATATTTATAATATCAAGATCTTATCATAACCCTTGGCAGTATGATGACACATACACTATCTTGTCCTGTAAGTCCAAGAGTTTATCTTTGAAAAATCAACACCATCTCCTAGAGGTACAAAGATCTGTATGCTCCCCAAAAGACAGTAAGCTCCTGGGGAATGGTCAGCCAAGCCCCGGAGAAAGTTAATCAAGGAACAATAAATCCTGATGCCTTCATGACACATGTAAATTACACAGGGCTCTCTCAAACATCAATCAGAAGAACAAACAAGACTTTTAAAACAAACAGACAAGCTCACAAAAACAGACCCAGCCCTTGAAAACAAATGAAAATAACAATAAAGCCAAAGCATACAAAGCTGCTCTCATCAGACTTAAAAAAGCCAAACAGCCAAACAACAAAACCAGAACACACAAACCTACTCTCAGTAATACAATATTATCAAATACATATGTGCTAACAGATATGCCATTCAAGGGAGAGTGTTCAGCTATTCTCAGTAGTCCTTACACTTGGCCTACACTATTATCTGAGGGTTCACCAATATATAGGATACTAGTCAACATGGATGCTTCATGGGGCAGGTTGCCAACAATTCCTATATTGATGTGGATACAGAGGCAAACTGGGGAGAGACACATGCATGGAGTTAAGTGACAGGCCGCAACTTTTATTAAACTTTCAGCACAAGGGAGGGGCCCTACCTACCCATCACCCATACAACCTTACACCAGGAATTTAATTGGTTCTAGTGCAGGGGGTTACAGGGCTCCGTACCATATAACCCACAATGCAGGGTAAGCTCTCCTCAGTCTACTCCCCAGGACTCAGCTTTCTCTGAGTCCTAACACACACACACACACCCCCCATGAGGAGGACAGAGGGTACAGCAAGGCAGGAATCTCAGCCCACGTGGGCCACAAGATCTGACCTCGGCCAGCAAAGGCCACACAAGCACAAGGCCCATCACCAAAATCCCACGTCTTTTACCTCTGGGAACCATTCATTTTATTTTCTTAACCGCAGTGGAAACCAGCCGTGAGTTGTGACATGTAAGCAATACCACCCCAGTGCCTCAGTTAGGCACCATGCGGATTTCTCCTTAGCTCACTGCAGCTTGCAGGTGCTGCAAGAAAGGCAAAATACTCCCTGCTCCTCTGCCAATTTGGCCTTGAGGAGAAAAAATTCCTTCCTGACCCCCCTAAACAGGTTGTGCCTGGTTGGGTTCTCATTCCTAGTTCAGGTGGGTAGGGTGGGCTGCTCGAACGGAGCCGAAAGAGTCTCCACATGGCTCTGGCACTGGGCTAAATCCTGGGAGCTGGGGATTGCACACCCCTCCCGCAGCTAACCAGTGGGCGACAGAGACTCCCATGGGAGGAGCTACCTATTGTCCCTTGGCAAGTGTCTCCCTCCCTTGCTATGGGGACTGTCTCCCCTTTCACCACCAGCCCCATCAATTTCCCCCACCTGCCGATGTGCGTGGGTGGCATTTCTAAACCTGGCTCTGCTGCTGATTCCCTCTGTGGGCTGGGCAAACACTTGACTTCTCCGTGTCTCCATTTCACCACCTGTAAAAATAGAGTCTATAATACTTTACTTTTCTCAAAGGGGTGTTTTGAGGATTGATTTGTTAATGTATTTGTAGCACTTGAAAGTGGCAATACATTATGTAAATTGTTACCTGTACCCCTTTAAACTCAGTTCTTGTGTGTGGTGAGGCATTTTCTCCACAACCAGAGGCCGAAAGCCCTGTGCACAATGCACCTGTGAAAAGCCACTTCTTATGCCAGCCTTTCTGACCCAGACTCCTAAATAGAGCAGGCTCCAGCCTCTCTTCCTTTTCTACTTCGTCTTAAAGGCTGAAGGCTGTTGCAACCTCTCCAGGATGGTCTGTGTGAAATTCCCAAACCACACGCTAAGGCTCAAAGGTCTAATTAAAAACACTATTAAGAATAGCAAGAGAAGAAGATTAGATGCAAACAAAAGAACCTAGTCTGACAGTCTGTAAAAGCTTATGCAGATAGGTTCACCTTAAGTCTAGTTACAATGAATTTTAGGGGAAAAAACCCACATAAAAGGTGCTTTTGTTGTGAGTAATTTATCTTTTCCCCCTCTCTGACTCCCAGTCTTTCAAAATATATCCCTTTGGTCTTTCAAAGTATATCCCTTTGACCCTCTTCCTCAAGTAGCGGCTCACAAACACAGCCTCTGGTTTTGGAGGTCCTAAGTTCCTCTGCCACTCCAATTCCAGTTCCTGTCTGTCACAATTTTTGTGTTTCAAAATCCTGTTAGCCTCCTAAGCCTCTAAGATGGCCAGGATGAGTTCACCAAGTAAATTATAGTGTTATGGTACAGGCAATCTCACCCCCAAGGTGGCATGCACAGGGGGGATTTAGGAGCTGCAATGCAAAGTGTTCCTGTGCCTAATTTTTAGATGCCCTGTCACTCACTGGAATTCACAGCCAAGTTAGGTGCCCAGGCCCCTATACAATGGATGGGGAGAGTTGGCAGCAGGCTGAGCAAGGAGGCAGCTAAACTAATGAGTCAGCAATACCAAGGACTGAGGTGTGGCCCAAGCTCCTGCCCCCAAAGGAAATTAGGTGCCTAGTTCCATGCTCCCTCTACTCAGGATTCACAGCCATGAATCCTCTTCTGGAGTTAGATGCTTAAGTCAGGTTAGTGGTTTTTCATGAGAGATAGTAAGGAGATGCCCTCCCCCCATAAACTTTATCTGAGGGACTAGAGCACTCACCCTGGATGTGGGAAATGTGGGTTCAAATCCCCACTCTGCCTGATGTGGAGTGAGGACTTGAACCTGGGTCTCCCACCAGTGTGCTCTAGCCGCTGGTCTACAGAATATTCCAGGGCAGGGTTCTCTCAAGCTCTCCTATAGGAGCCGGTGCCCTGTGTATAAATTATTGGATATTCATTAGAGCAGTAGGACTGGAATCTAGGTCTCCCACAAGCTATCCAGGGGAGTGTCCTAACCACTGGGCTACAGGTTGTAAAGGGAGTGGAGGCATCACCTCCTCTGGTAGAATTGGCAGCATCTTTTGTGTGGGTTTATCTCTGAGCATGTCTACTGGATCAGTCCCCAAGGTAAGATAAGTGGGGAAGCACTTAGGCTAGAGTCTACACTAGAAAAATCCACACCCCTGCGAGGTATAGTTAAGCCGACCTAACCCCCAGGACAGATAGCACTATGTCCACAGAAGAATTTTTCCGTTGACCTAACTACTGCCTCCCAGGGAGGTGGATTACCTGCACCAATGGAAGAACCCCTCCAGTCAGCATTGGTAGTATCTACACTGAAGCACTACAGAGGTACAGCTATGCTGATGTAGCATTTCAGGTGTCGACAGCCCCTTAGTCTGTGAATCCCTCTGGGGCTTAGGCATGAGTTATGTGCTGAGCTACTGCCAGAATTTAGGCAGCTGTGTGCATGCCTGGCTGCCAAAATTTAGGTTCTTTGAGGACTTTAACAGTAGAAACTTAGGTGCCCAGGCACTTTAGGTGCCTACAGGGTTAGGTGGCTGCTGAGCTGGGGTTCTGTGAATGCCAGTGGCGCCAGCATGGTGGACTTCAGTGCCTAAAGTGGCAGTTAGGCATCTAAGTCCCTTTGTGAATCCCACCCTTTATGTTGTAGTAAAGAGATTAAATGAAAAATTCAAATTAAACAGGTGACCACCCCAATAAACCAGCTTCTTCTCAGCAGCTGTCTAACCCAGTCAGACGATGGGCTTAATTGCCATTTACACTGCCAGAGTGGTGGAATGGAGCTTATTGTACATGACAATTAGGCCCTAAATTGTTGTGAAGCAATTTATGTGTATGTTACATCCATTTGTAAGAACGTTTTCCAAAGGGAGTAGATAGGCCTGCTGAAAACAAAGGAGCAGGTGACTATGAAGGAGAGAGGGGTATAGCCCACAAAGCTATAACGCTGTTGGAGTCCTATAGAGATTTGACTTTCAGTCTCTGCTCCCTTTTAGCCATACAAGAAAAGCATGAACAAGTACCCTGCTGTACCCCCTGCATTGTTTTTCACCACAACACATCTAAGACTTCGCCCCCCTAGACCTGCTCATCAAGGATTTCAGCTGTGGTGATCACTGAACAAAAACAAGGTCTCATCAGATCCATCTTGAAAATCTAGAAAGGGACAGTCAAATGGTATGTAGGACTCTTTAAATAGAGCCCATGCCACCGCTGACTCTCACTTGGATTCAGCTTAGTGGGGCGAGCCCCTCAATTAGGGCATGTTGCGTTCAGTTCTGTTATTATCCTTACTGTATCAGTGAAGGGTAAAATTTCATTACGCCTGCACTCGAAACTGAAGTGAATTTTAACCCAAAACACTGACAAAGCAGGTTTGTCTGCTGATTACCTAGGTAGGTATCACTAGACAAACAGTCTGCTCCTAAAGTCTTTCCTCCCAGTTTATCAATAGATGGCAAAGAGAGCTCATTCAGACTCTGGCTTACAGTAATAATGATGCAAATGCAGAAGGGACAACAGCTGGATGAGGGAGGGAAGGGAGTAGACTGAGACAAGCATTCTGGTAAGACTGGGATTGGAAGGGGGGGTAGAAGGACTGTGTCTAGGAGTTCAGGAGGAGAATGGGACAAGTTGGTCTCAAGATTTGAGCTGTGAGGAAGAGGAGGCCGGGACTGCTTGGACAAGGAGACTGGGAAAGACTGGGTCATGAGATTGGGATTTAGAAATATGCGGGGTGGGGGACTGGGACCCAATTGGCTGCCAGGGGCGTGGGAGGAACTGAGGGAGCTGGGGGAAGGGAATGGCTGACTAGGAGACAGGGATGAGGAATCAGTGGTCCGGGAGGGGAAGAGAGATGAGGAGGGAGGGGAGACAGATCTGACAAGGAGCTGCTTGCAGGGGGAGAACTGGAAGTAGATGGGCAAAAAGACTTGGACAAGAAACCACTGAATGGGGCAGGGGTCATGTGAAAAAAGTAGTATGTGATCATGTAATTAAAGATTATCGTAATGGACGCACATGGGTGGGGGATAAATTAAGGTTGCACTGGCATTTTGGCATTTTGAGTGCTTGACTTTGCAATCTCAATAATGTTCTTTTAACATTGTTTTATAAATATGTTACACACACACAAAACTAGACATGTGACATATCCATGTATAGTCTTCCAGTGGACGCCATTATGGATAAGAGATATTTATGGCCATTATGGGGAGGGAGCCAGGAATAAAGAAATGGAATTTTGAGCCATCAAACCCCAATCAATTCCCAATAAACTCAGTCTATCCTACCTCTGCCATTCCTGCCCACCAACAATAAGTAGTCTCCCAGCTAGTGACCAAAACTGGAAAAAAAGCCAGGTGGAATTACATTGCATCCTAAAGATTGCCAGACATGGGCTTTGATGAGTAGCAAAAGGGAATGAATTCCAGCTGCCACCCAAAGCCAGAAATCCAACCCTCAGAATGACGGATGTACACAATACATAACTACAGCAGTGGATTAGAAGTGTGCACTTGTGCTGCAAAATCTCTTTGATATCAGCTTCACCATATCATCAATGACATGGGCAAACATTTTGGGACAATGGACATGATCCTGCTCGCATTGACACAATGGTGCATGATCATACTAAACTCCCGGTGACTACATGATTCATGATGAGGCCCAGTGTGTCTTTGTTTGCTGCTGTCTACCCAACAGAAGGAACCTCTGACACTAGGGTAGATTTTCAACTAGTATAAATCAGTGCAGCTTCATTGACTTCAGTGGAGCTATGCCAAATTACATTCACTGAGAAACTGGCTCAATATTTTTTGCTGTGTGTTACATAAGGTGAATGGCTATTGTTTCATTCTCTTCTTTATTTGTTGCTGATATAGTAGAGTTAAAAAACAAATAAGATATTTTGAAACTTGGAGGCTTTTAGCAACCAGATTAAATAATTTTAAGGAACCAGTAACCCATAAAATGATGAGTCAAAGGAGGTAGTTTGCTGGAAAAGGCTCTCAGTAATGCTTCCTAAACATCTACCACCAAGTGGAAGGAGGTTTGGGCTGATTTCCCTGCCTATCTACCCCCTCTCTGGATAATTCTAACTCATCTCTGCCATAATCTATTCTTTGGGCTCCTAAAAGTAATTTTGAAGAGTCATTTTCCCCTCTGGAATGCACCTGATTAGCCAAAATGGCAGAGATTTAAACTAAGCATTCCTAGAGAAAGGTTCCCTTAGGCTCCTCTCAAAACAGCTACCTCCTTCCCTGCCCAGTGCCCACCTGTCAATCTTACTTTACGACAAGTTGGACAGAGTCTCATACTTGTTCCTGATCAAGTACATTGGAAAGTATAAACATTTCCAGCAAATATACTTCATAGCAGTGTGCTTGCCAACCACTGCAGCCTCCTTTCGTCATTATGGTTACAAGGAAATCTTTTTGTTTAAATGGAAAAAAACACACATGAATGACATCCCCCGCCTTCCCACACACACATACATTCTTTCCGTCTTCTCAAAGTAAGGTTGAAGTGGGATTAAGTGGTGCCTAGCCCATCTGCTGGCACTCTACACAGCAGTGACTTTCACCCCAAGAGAGGTGTTTCACACAAGCTAGGGAAGAGGTTTTGTGGGAGCCCCAGGTTAAAATGCTGGCAGCACAGTGGTAGCAATAACAGTTCATACCCACTCACATTGAAGACAATGGGAGTTTTGTTGATATGACCATGAGAAAGATCAGTAGATATGGTGTTCCCTTAAACACACAGGGCCAAATTCTGCTCTCTTACACCAGGTGCACTGAGGTAACCGAGGACAGAATTTAGGCTCTGATTCAGCAGACCACACCGTTAACGTTTTTGACAAAATGTTTCCCCCCACCCCCTTTCAGAACCAAAACATCTCCCAGCAATATACTGGTTTCACACAGAACTTTCATTTTCAAGGTTCTCAAATCCAGGATGGAATTTCTGGTCAAAACAGGAGAGGGAACCCAGCCAACTAGCCGACAGCCTGGGGGCTGAGGCACTCTCACACAGAGAGGGAGACCCAGGTTCAAGTCCCTGCTCCAAATCAGGTAGAGCAAGGGCTTGCACCTGGGTGCTCCATCTCTCCCCATAGTGCCTTAGCACCAGGCTAGTGGCTATTCGGGGTGTGGGGGGGGGAGGAGGGGGGAGGTCTTTCTCTGTTTTTTCACAAAAGTTTCTAAAGGTTTCTTCCAACGCAGAACGAAAACAAATTTCAAAATCTCTGATTTTTCTCAACACAGAATTCTTGTTTTCTGGCTAGCCCTTGTGCTTAAGTATTTTGCTGGCTAGAGCTAAACTTAAGCTGGTGCTTAAAATTTAAGCATGTGCTAAAGTGTTTTCCTGAATCGGGGCTTTAGCCCTCAAGGCGTAGTCTGAGAATCAGCCTGTTAAATTTTCTTGATCAACATATTTCAAGTAAAGCAAACTTGCTCCCTCCTCCCTTTCAAAAATGCAAATAGGCTGGTTGCTGCATAGAAAATTTAAGGACACATACACCTTCTATACAAATAATAAATGAAAGTTCCGTTGATGACGTATGGCTTTCAAGCAAAACTGTTCCTGTCAGAGCTATTTCTGGAACACTATGCAAAACACAAGAGAACATTTTTCAACAAGGCAGTCATTAATAAGGAGGGGATTTGAGAACATGAGTGCACACAGGCACGTTTGTGTGACTGTGCGAAATTATACGTGGTACTGTTGAAGCCGTATTTCTCCTGTGTCCTGAATGACTTTAGCCAGAAAATGGTGAAGAACATAATTCAGAAGGATAATATTTTATTCTTCCCACCTACGGCACAAAGAATTATTTGTAAATCCTCTGTTCCTTCCTCCTTCCCTTCATCTCTGTTATACAGGACACTGAGTCTCATGACCAAGGCAAAAGAAAAAAAAAATATATACACAATGAGCCCAATCCTATTAATGAGCTCTAGTTAGAGCTGGTGAGAAAATTTTCATAGAAAATGTTTTCAATCAGAAAATAGGGTTTTGTTGAAAGTGGCATTTTTTTAAAGGAAAATGTCAATTTCAACATTTTTCAATTTTCAAAAAAAAAAAAAAATTTCAGATAGAAACCCTACGTTTTTCATTTTGATATAATAGGCTTTCTCCCCACTGTTACTATTCTCTAACTGGCAAAAGTTGGTAAATAGTCAGAAAGTATGGAAAAGTAGCTTTTCCCCCCACCACTTTCTGCCTGTTTCCTGACTTTTGTCCTTTGAAAAAGAGTGACACAATGTGCAAATCCTGATAAGTGTTGGAAGTGAAGTAACACTTTCAACATGGGCAGAAGCTAAGGATCTACAAGAAAACATGAGAAAGTGGAGGGAAGTCTACGTTCTGCACACCTTTTTACTGTTTAAAAGAAATGCAAATAAATAGACAGGTATTCCCGCATTTTTGCCTTTTCTTCCTCCCCCCCCCCCCACATAGGAAAAAAAGACAAAAAAAAGGGGGGGATGACTCAAATTTTAAAAAAACTGGTGGGGGGTGGTTTAGAAAAATCAAAAGAGAACACTTGTAGTTGAAATAAAATAAATGTATTTCATTTAGGTCTTGGGATTTGAAATGAAAGAAAATGTACCTTTTGCTTCAAAAGTCACAGCAGAAAATTTAAATTTTTCAATCCCAAAATTTCAGACAACCCCCTTCTTTCCCCCCAAAATTTGCTGGATTTCCCTCTCCCTCACCCCCCATCTTCCAACCAGTTGTAGTTCTAGGTGCCAGATTTTCAAAGGTAGGCACCTATCTGCCTCTTCAGATATCTAAATATCTTTGAAAATCTGACCCTAGCTCTATTCCCAGCTCTGCCCCTGACACACTTGTGTAACAGTCTTTCTGTGCCACAGTTAAGCTTGGTCTCTACATACAGTTTTGTGTTGGTATAACTATTTCACTTAGGGGTGTGATGTTTTTCACCGAACTAGGTTTACTGGTACAACCCCTAATATGGATACTGTTATGTCATTATGTCATGGCCTAGGCTGGCTTCACAGGAACTCTGCCTCCGTTTCTCTCTGAGGTTTTAAAAATAACTCCACTTACACCCAAAATTTCTAAAATTTCCCCCTCTCCAGGGTCTAATGTATTAAACTGCATCTGGCTCCCCAAAGAGCCCCAAATGCACCCCCCACCCCCGGTTCAGGCTTTCACAGCCCTCCTTCTAGGGACTGTACTTTTCTCCTTAAGTTCAGGGCTTTCACAGACAGACCTCCTTTCTGAGACTTATGTTCCTCAGTCCTGGTCTCCATAGCCTGTAGACTCTCCCCAGAAAACTCAGGGATTGCAGAACTCCCCTTCCCAGGATGGTGTGCTTTGCTTTCAAGTCTCAGCCTCTGAATATTCCCCCTTAAAGTTCAGGTTTTTCACAGCCATCCTTCTTGGGGCTGTGTCCTGGCCGAGTTCTTCTTTCCAGCTAGCTTCAGCAGCTTCCCCTTTAGCCGTTCTCTGTAGCTGGGCTTGGACTCTCTTTTGAATTCACCTGCCCAGTCATCTAATCAGTCTCTTAATGCTTCCCGGGTGGGTCTGATAACCCCCCAAATCTGTCCATACTGTCTGGGAGAGAGAGGAGCCTTGCCCTGCCCATTGTACAAGGCTCCAGGTCCTAGGCCCTTAAAGAAACAATGGTCTGGCACGGCCCCATACCTTCCCTCTGCCAGCCACTGACTGCTCCCTGGGAACATCTTCTTCTCTCCTAATTACTGCTTCAATTATTTTGTGGCTGTCCTCTGCCTCCCTGGACCCATGGAACAGGATAACTGACCTCTTTCACTACCCCTTTGGCCTTAAAGGGCCATAACTAGTATGAAGGCATCTCATATCAATATGGCTATTTCCCCAAATTTACAGCAATCAGTTGTAACAACATAAACACATATAACTGCATCTACATTCAGGGGATTGTACTGCTTGAACTATACTGGTATAGTTAAAATGGTACAACTTTCTAATGTGGACAAAGCCTACTATGTGAAGCAGCTGCAACTGTAATGCAAGGATGGGGAGGTGACTCAGACTATGTCACTTAAGGCAGAGTAGAGTACATACACTGCACACCCCCAGCACAGGTGTAAACAGCAGTGTAGACAGCAAGGCACAGCTTAGGAGAGTAAAGGCACACTGGAATCATAGGATATGGCCCTTTTGCTCCTGTGGTTCCCAGGAGAGTCCTGATCCGCAGCGGTGAAAGGAGCAGGACCTCACACTGGCAGCTCTTCTGGCGCAGCTGTACCGCCCTTAGCCCCACCCTCTGCCCCCCAGCCCTGTCCTACAGCAGGGCTTCTGTACAGGACTCGGGAGATGCAGCTGCGTGGCGGGGCCGGGGGCAGCACAGCCGCACCGGAGGAGCTGCCGGTGTGGGGCTCGATTGCCAACGGGTCTGAAAAAAAATACTCTCTGCTGTCAGAGGGAGCTGGTTTGACGCTCTTCTGCTGGCAATTCCCAAAGCAGGTGTGACTGTGAACTGGCTGTTGTTCCAGAGAGCAAGCCCTTCTGTCATAATATAAAGGGAAGGGTAACCACCTTTCTGTATACAGTGCTATAAAATCCCTCCTGGCCTGAGGCAACATCCTGTTACCTGTAAAGGGTTAAGAAGCTCAGCTAACTTGGCTGGCACAAAGGACCAATAAGGGGACAAGATACTTTCAAATCTTGGGGGTGGGGGGCAAGGCTTTTGTTTGTGCTCTTTGTTTTACGTGGTTGTTCTCTCTTGGGACTGAGAGGGGCAGACAGAAATCCATCTTCCCCAACCCATCCTAATCCAAGTCTCCCATATAGCAACCACTATAGGTAAGCCAGGCAAGACGGATTGGTTTATCTTTGTTTTATGTGAATTTTCCCTGTGTTAAGAGGGCGGTTTATTCCTGTTTTCTGTAACTTTAAGGTTTTGCCCAGAGGGGGACCCTTTGTGTTTTGAATCTGAATACCCTGTAAAGTATTTTCCACCCTGATTTTACAGGGATGATTTTTACCTTTCTTTTTTTTTAATAAAATCCTTCTTTTAAGAACCTGACTGATTTTTCCATTGTTCCAAGATCCAGCGGTTTGGGTCTTTGATGATTTTGTAACCAATTGGTTAGGATATTATTCTCAAGCCTCCCCAGGAAAGGAGGTGTGTAGGGCTTGGGGGGATATTTTGGGGAAGACGTCTCCAAGTGGTCTCTTTCCCGTTCTTTGTTTGAAACGCTTGGTGGTGGCAGCATACTGTTCAAGGACAAGGCAAAGGTTGTACCTTGAGGAAGTTTTTAACCTAAGATGGTATGAATAAGCTTAGGGGGTCTTTCATGCAGGTCCCCACATCTGTACCCTAGAGTTCAGAGTGGGGAAGGAACCCTGACACCTTCTCTTCTCTTAGCAGCCCACACAACAGCTGTGATGTGTCCACCCACTGGGAGCGCACACCCTCCCCCCCAGTAACATAGGCTGGATCGTGAGGAGAGGAGGTGGACAGCGCGGGACCTAGGGCTGGGGGTGTTGCAGGGGTCAGGTGAGAAGTCATGTGGGGGGTCACGTGGGGAGGTCACGTGCCCCTCCCCTGCCCTTTCCGTGGTGCAGCGCACTGGTGAGAAATGAATTCTACTTGCACCATTGCTCTCTGCATGCCCATGGAGTGCCTCCCGCGTCTACACTGCTATTTTTAGCAGTATAGTGCCCTGCTGCTGGAGCCTTTCCCCATTGCAGGGAATGATTCCGGCAGCGGGGACAGGCTCTAGCAACTCCTTGGTGCCAGAGTCTCCTTTGCCACAGCCTTTCACTGCTGTGTGTAGCTACACACCACAGTGAGGATACAGCCTGCTTCTCACTGCAGCTTGTAGCTATACATATCCTACATCCTGTTGCCAGTGTAGACAAGGCCCCAAGGCCATCCACCGTTTTGGAAGGCAAGTTCTGGACTGCAGGGGGCAGAACAGACAGCGCCGGCTGCCGATTATAGCAGCCTCCGGTTGCTGTGTTCTCTAGCGTTTAAATAAAAATAATTTCAATAGTAAATACAAATGCTCCATGAGAACCACCATATAGTTACTTCCGCTGTATAATGGGGAGAATAATACCTGCTGTACTTCATAGGGGAGTTGTGAGGCTTACTTAGTGTGTGTAAAGAGTTATGAGCTCCTCAGAGGAAAGGCATCATGTGAATGCCAGTATTATTCATTATGATTATGTCTGTTAATAAAGGAGCTATCTTTTGTTCCTTTCAGAAGAAAACTTTAAACCTGAGGCCCTCACTGCTCTGCTTAGGGGATAAAGATCATGTGACACTTTTTGTAAGAATAAAGTTTTGCCCTGGTATCGTTGGCCAACATTTTCTATTCTTCCATCGTTATGATATGTGTTGTGCATTGGGTGATTGCCACCCTCCATCCAAAGGTGGTTGCATTTTATTATTTCCAATTTAAGGGCCCTTTAGATTCCAGAGTGGTGTAAAATGGATTAAGGGTAAATAAGAATCAGGCTCTAAGACTAGAACATTTTTTGCAGTACTGTGAAATGAAGTGCGCTATAGATTAGTAAATGTAATATAATATTATTTCATATCAAATTCGTCCACCATATAGACAGTGTTTCATTGATTATATGCTAACATAGCTGATCTACCTGGGCCAAAATCATCCTTGATCTAAATCCAGTGATACTAGTGCTTATTAATTATACACATAAATTAACATGCATGTGAGAGGAGAGGTGATCACTGGAGTGGGAGTCATTGTTTCAGGCTTTTGTTGAAAGGCTGGGATGTAATCACTATTTTTAAAAATTGATAAAAATATCATGAGTCAGTGTTGGACATCAGTTACAAATCAGTTTGTGTCCCAAGTGTTCTCTTTAATAACCTCCTGACCTGACATCCAAGCAGTCAAGTTTTATCTCACACCTATTCTATCCTGTACTTTTTGGTACTAAGGACAGTTGATAGACTACAATTTTCTGCCTCTAAAATATTCAAGCACATCATAATGGAAACACACTAAAAATCATAGACAACACATTTTGAGGCAAATATTCATGAGAAGATTTTCATGTGACTTGATTCTTTATCAATTGAACAGATGCACAAAATTCTACCAGCAGAGGTCATTTTGGCCCAAGAATAAGTTAAGTAGCTTCGTGAAAGGCCTGCTTTTATCTAAGGAAACATCTTGAAACACTGACTATACAATACCAAAGCTAAGAGCCCTGGGATGGGTGAAGAAGAATGCTAAAAACAGCGTTGCTAAACTATACTCATCTGGTCAAACAAATTCAATATGTGCCGTGAAGTATCAACAATATTCCATTGTTTATGTTGTTAGTGCATATGGCATAGTTTAGTTGTTAAGCAACTGGGGCAGTTTGAATATTTGTGCTGAGAAGTTACATTTCTCTGAAGCAAATTTGTCCATATGACAGTAAAGCATCTTATAAATCTCAGAATAAATGCAATGGTTACATGGGATCCATCTGTGTCCCCTCTTTCCCTGGATGTTTCCAGCACCACTGTCTGTAAGTCCCTTCATAAAGGGCCAAATCTGGCTTCCGTTACATCACCTAAGCAGTGTGGGTGTCACTGACAGCAGTGTTTGGGACATATACTGTATGCCTGCAGACACAAATGTTCTTTCTCAGAAATACATTCTATTCATCCCAAGATGCCTCTGTGCAACTGATATATACTTAGATTTATGGGTGGTTTTTCTTTCACTACTAGCTTTAGAAAAGGTGAGAATGTACATTTAAAAGGGAATCAGAGATGAAAAATCAATCAGGGACTGCAAAGTGCAGTTGCTGGATGAAGTTGGGGAATTATAAGCTGCCGACCATAAGGAAAAAACAAAACAAAACTATAGAGCCCAATAATACAGCACAAACTCATTTATCCAAAATGGATGGTGGGCGCATCAAAACTACCTGGGTAAACAGAAGCTTAGGTCATAAGGGAGACAAGTAGTGACTGATTCTTATACAATCACTCTGGGACACATAGATGCATTTAGGATCACAGGGAGTTTTGATTATTCAAGTTGTAGGATATAAAAATGTACTCTGCCATAAGGTCTACTTTCCCCACCCATATTTCCATTATTACAAACATCTGCAGAGGTTTGCACTGCCTAACCAAACATATCTTTATCCTTTCTATTATTATTTGTATAGTGATAGTGCTTAGGAGTCCCATTGACAGACCAGGACCTTACTGTGCTAGGCCCTGTACAAACACTGAATAGAAAGATGGGCCCTGCCCCAAAGAGCTTACATTCAACGGTCAACGTTCAATTATGGTAGCACTCCAATCAGGATTAGAGCCCCACTGTGCTAAACAAACATAATGGATGTAGATTGTTACATGTATACATTGCATCCTATATGTATGAAAATATTTCAAAATGATTAAAGTCCAAGGACACATTCAATTACATCAGAGTTCTAGACATTCCCGTTGTGTGATGTGTCAGTGGAGTATGAATGACTTGGAGTGACTGATTTGTTTGTTTTACAACTTAAAAACTCCCTTTCTATGTTTTTGTAAACTTCACAGAAAAAGACTACCCTGGGGTGAGATGTGGCATACGAAATTTCCAAGGGATGGATTTGGGCCAGGTGAAAATCAGTCTCAGAATGCGATGCCAGTTTCATGTTTAACTAAGGAGCAGCTAGTGCTATTTCACAATCTCTCTCCAAACAGCCATGTATTTTTGTTTGTTCCATATAAGCCTGATCCAAAGCGGATTGAAATCCATGGAAAGACTCCATGGGCTCTGGATATAAAGGTGTTGTTTTTATTTCTTAAAAGTATGATGGGAACTTTATAGTAAATGTTTGGAAGAAAAAATAAATGAATTATGCCTTCTTCTAAGTTTTAAAACTCTTATTGCTTTGAAATTACTATATGAGAATTAATGCTTGGTAAAGCAATAAGGTCCCTATTTCTCCTCATTTTACACCAAGGACTGAAAAGGGAGTTGAAGGAGATTAATTACATTGCCTGCTAATCAAGGCAAAGACATATTTTTCTCCATCTCATAATTTTTATTTCATCTAGTTTGGTTTTTTTAGGATTGCCAGATGTCCCAGTTGCACTGGGACAATCCTGGTTTTTGAAGGTACATCCCATCTGCTCTTGAAAATATTTCTGTTCGCTGCTCTCTTGTTGACTGTGTGCTTTTAGAGCAGCCAGCCAGGAAAGCAGTGTAGGAGAGAGGCTGATAAATTATTATCAAACTATAAAAAGCTACCCATATTTCCCCAATGCTGATAATTAATTCTACAGAGAGACCTTGTCATAAAAAGTAAATGGTCATCATGGTATGAGAGTAATTATGCCCACGATTTTCATTGCTGTTCAGAGATTACCTTTTACATGTTCACATTTCCAAAGGGGACTGGTAAATTTGCTCTTGCTATATTGCATGGGTACCAATCTGTGCGTGCAACTGCATTTGCCCAAGCAAATCACTGTCTGATTACCTGATCTGAACACATGTTTACTTGTGCAAAGGCAGGTTTGGCACACCTAATTTGGCAAGTATAAATTTAGAAGACACTTTTGAACATTGTCTGTAAGAAGAATGGTTTTGCCTTTGTCACATGTACAGAGAGTGGACAAGATCCTCTGCTAAAATGGGGACACTTTTTGTTGAACCACTGGCAAACTCTGGCCCAAAGACCTGAGTAATCATCTCCACGCAGGGCAGATGCTCTGATAACTTGAGGGGATGGCTGGAGGAAAGTTGGGGTGGCTGGGATGCTCCTACACTGCAGTTTCAGTTCATTGAGCTCCTTCATGTCAGGGTTGCTAACTCTTGTGATAGTCTGATGAATCATGTGATATTTGGTATTTTTCTTAAAGCCCCAGCACCTGGAGTCACGTGAACATGTGAGAAACGAAGCTTTTATTTAAAGAAGAAAGTTTCTAATCCTCATGGTTGCAGAGAAAAGCTAGAAAAATAGACCCCATAAGCTCAAAATCTAGAGAATATATAAAAAGAACCCAATTTTGTTATTTTTAAACCAGTCTTGTGAGTTTTTTGGGGCCAGATTTATGATTTTTGAATCCTTGGGGTTGGCAATACCATCTTGTATGCTAGGGGACTGGCCCTACACAGAGCATCCTCAGGGTTGGGAAGTGCAAAGGTGAGCTTTATCTCACTTCTCCCTCTACCCCCCACACCTGTCCTGTGCTGAGTTCAGGATCCAGCCCACTCAGTCCTATACAAGGGAGTGCAGGGCCTTCTCAGTAACTGGCTCTTGGCTCTGTCACTTATTCTCTACCCGCTAGGATTAACAATATTGTATTTCAAAAATAAGGGACTGTTTTCTTAGCACCCCCTGTCCCACCACTCCTCCCAGTATTATTATAATTATTGTTATAATTAATAATGTTGTTATCAATACATACAATAATAAATAATTATAATAATTAATAATCAGCACGCACCTACATTGACCAGGGCCATTTCTTGAAGCTTTCTTCAGCGCTCAGCAACTCCAGACTTTGCTGTACAGAGAGGAAAAAATAAGGGACATCTCTTGCACTAAGGGACTGTTGGCAACCCTGCTACCTGCCTACACAAACTTGGTCTGACAGAAGCTGAGTTTGTTGACCTTCACGGCTTATTGTAAACACTCTCTTTTCCCAGACTGTCTCTGATGCGGTAGGCCAGGGGTGGGAAGGTTCTGGGTTATGTAAATTGGAGAATGTTTCTCATTGTCAGCCGTATCAATGTGGGCTTTTTCATAACAATGTGTTTTGATAATTGAATAGAATGGAATGGTCATGTGTGTAGAGTTTGGAGGCTGCTACGCCTAAATAAATGAAGTACACGAGTAAACAAATATGAAACACAGCAGTTTTCACATATTATACTGAACTTCATAGCTGCATGCAGCCTTCCTGAGCTTGCTCGACTGAAGGATTAACAAGGAAATGGATTTCATTTGTGGAATTTTGTAGAGGACAAAATTGCGTGTTATAGCTGGGAGGTAAAGTACAATGAATGTTTAGTAAGAGAGTCACATTCATTGCAAACTAATCTCCAATGTCGACTCTCGGGGTGGAGTGGGGGAAAAAAAGGTACCCAAGCTGCGTCCATAAAATATGCATTCACGCATCCAATATTTATGTGGGGGAAATATGCAGCTGAGTGCAAAAAATGGGTAATGGTTCCTGTTTGTATGTACAGTCCCTCATTCGATCCATTCCACCGCATACTGTGCCTGCCTGCACCCACATGTGCAGTTTTAGATTCTAGGTAGACTGAAAGACCGTCAGAGGAGACCTGTCTTTGTTCCCATAAAGCATCTACAGTTGCACATTTTGGATGCTGCATAGGTAATAATAAAATGTGGCCTGTTTTTGAAAAACCCCTCAACACCGTGTGCTAATGACACTCATAGCTTCCTCTAGCAATAGCAACACTGATTCTTCCCCGTAGGACCTGCAGGGACTCTTTCTGAAGGGTACAGAATCCTTGTGCATCTTTAGTTCTCAACATACACTGAGTTGTTTTTTTTTTAATTCTACATTTGTCCTTAGCAGAATTTAAAAGATGTGAACTACGGTTAAAATTAGTGTAATCGGAAGAGCACACAATGGAGCTGCACAAAGAAAACTTGTTGCGCTTTTTCATTTCTCATTACTTCTTACACTGAATTTTCGCTTTCCGTTAACAAGAGTTTTTGTATAGTTTTGCTAGGAAAGTCATCTTTGCAAATAGGCTCAGTTTCATCTTTCAATTATTTCTCCACAAACATAGGCCCAAACACGTTTGTAACAAAATGGAAGCAAACTCTAAATTTTGAGTAGTATCATCTGTCATTACTCCAGCTCAGAAAACCACATAAAAATGGGCTTAAGTTCATCCCTATTCATGACAGCATTTAAGCACATGGTTAACTTTAAGACTTAAACACATCCCGAACAGAGATACTTTCCCAAATCAGGGCAATTGTCATTATCTAGCCTACCTTTGATGCACAGAAACCATGCCCTGATCCTGCAAGGTGTTGCATACCCTGAACTCCCATTGACCTGGAGTTGAGAGTGCTCAGCACCTTACAGGAACAGCTGGCTCTTAGCAGGACTAAGCTCTGTCACTGGTGCCCACACACAATAGAATTATATTAACCAAACATCATGTGCATTTGCAAACAAGGTGAATTTGACTACAAGTGAGTTTTATTCAGGTACACTCCCCAGCAGTGATATGGGCAAATGAGGATGTGCAAACATCGTGCACGCTTCTGAATTCAACACACAATGCCAGACATGCAATGTAAATATTTTTCCCTAGTGGTATTGCCAATATTTGAACTATTGTGCTTTTGTTCACTGGAGATTCTAAATATAAAATATAAGTAAATAAAACAAAGATTAAAAAAAATTAAAAATGTGAACCTCAGGCCTGCTCCAATTTCACAGAATTTAATGCCAGAAGGGACCATTATGGGGGACTATCTAATCTGACCTCAATTTCAAAGTAAACAAAATGAAAAGAACTGCAACAAGGAATCAAGAAACAGTGGCAAAGAAATATATCTTTTCTTCAGGAATAGCAGGGTTGTGTTCCTCTAGGTCAGCATAATTTCCTCTACCTGTACAGATTTCCAATTTTATCCTTTCTGCCAAGGGGAACATAAGTACATTAATTACTGCAGACTACAACGTAGTCAGTAACACCCAAAAGTACTCAGCACGCTGGGTGCCATTTAAATCAACATGGAGAGAACCTTTGGGAGTTTGAGGGTTGCAAGCCTCTTTGGATATTTTGCAGGTAGACAGAACTAGTTCTAGGCCTGGGCTACATTTGAAATTTAGGTCAACAAACCAAAACACCTATATCCGAAAAAGCTGAATTTTTATTCTATTTTATTTTTACACAAAAAGCTGCATTTTTCATGGTTTCCTGCCTTCCCTGGAAAAAACAGAACTTTTCATCCAAAATGGTCATCTTTGTCTTGGCAAAAGCCCACATTTTGTCAAAAAACAGTTACAATGGAAATTTTTTGACCAGATCTAATTTAGATATTAAAATTAACTTTATTTTTCCATGCCTCCACCTTTTCGGTTCTCAATATGCCACAGAATTTTGTGCTGACAAAGAATAACTGAGGCCAGGTCTGCGCTAGGAGCAAGTTGCCCATACAGCCATATCAGTGCACTATACCTACTGTGGACACAGCTTTCTGTCACTTTTGCTGGCATAGCTTATTCCAGTCGTCCTGAGCAAAATAAGCTAACCCCAAAAAACACAGTTATACCAGTATAGCTGCAGCTATATTGGGGGCTTTCCCTACAGAGCTATGTCGGTCACAAATCACACCTCAGCACAGCCCTGACTGACACAGCTATTCCAGCAAAAGTCTGTAGTGTGGACCTGGCCTGAACCATAGAAGCTGTTTGGGGGACGTTAATGGTTTTGGTCGCTGGGTAGTGGATAGATGGAGCTTTTGTCACCGTGGAAAGCATAAAAAAGAGTTTCGGACTGTAGGAATAAGCACATTAGCTGGATGTTTGTGCTCAAACGATCAGCAGTGAAATAGGGACAGGTATTGATATTTAGGCTACTTCTACATTATGTGCTGGGGTGTGATTCCCTTGCTCGTGGTACTCATACTGGTGCTAGCTTGATGAGAACTAGTGAGGCTTTAAAAAGTAATGTAGCCACAGTAGCCCGGGCTGTGGCCTGAACCCCCTGAGTATGTACTTGGCATGCTTGCTGCCTGTGCTATCATGGCTACACTACTATTTATATTTACACCAGCTGTCAAGCCTGCACAAGTATGAGTAGGCAAGCTGGGAATCTCATCCCTAGCGTGTAATAATTCAGTTTCAGAGTTAAAACCCTATTAGATGAATGGGGCCGTTCCCAGAGCTGCTGTTTCAGGCTGTCTCCAGATTCATGAAGACGGCGCTGCATTAAGTTACACTTGCTTTATACTTTGAAGGTCTTTTCCCACAACCATGTAGGTTACAAGTTGACGTGGACACTGTGGCTGTGGAACACACCGGAGTATAGCTACACAGCAGCTGGGAAGCGTCACTCCCAGCTGGGGTAGACATGCATGCGCTGGCTCTGCTCAAGCCAGCATACTAAAATTCTCTGTGTAGCCATGGCTGCATGAGTGGGGCTCAGGCTAGCCATCCAAGTACAATGCATATTTTAGGTGGCTGCCACCTGTGCTGCTGAGGCCACATGGCTATTTTTAGATGCTAGCTTGAGCAGAGTTAGCAGGTGAACCTCTGCCTGAGCTGGTACGTGCACACATCCACGGAGACTTGGCTACAGCCTGTTGGTTTAAAGGATAGAACCACCCCCAAACGTTCAAATAGCTCAAAATACTGCATTTCCTTTTTTCCTTTTCCTTTTCGCATTAGGATTTCTTGCTCTTCCTCTCTGCCCCCCTTTTGAATAGTCTCCCCCCAGCAGAGTGCTGCTTCAGTAACATTCAAGTCAAGGTTTTGAAGCATGAAACCAAATTTAGACATGATATAAATGGGTAGCATGCTATTGACATTGACGGGATTGCATCTGTTTACGCCAGGTTTTAAATTTGTTAAACAATGTTAAAGTGAGTTCAAAATTGCTTTCTCTACCCCTAATTTAACTGCAAAGGTATTTGTGTTCTGCTTACTTTCCTTTTTCTTCAATTATTAATTTGAAAAAGAATCTTCTTGTCATAGCTGCCAAGTTTTGCACAGTTCCAGGTGTGACCATTTATGCAAATCATTCCATGAGCTAATTTAAATATTTGCAAATGTGGAAATTAGCTGATGAAATAATTTGCATCTGGCTGTACACTCCAGTTTATGGTCAGTACAGCCTTCCCAAGCAATGGTGGAGATCAGACACGGAGTGACACATCACTTGGCACTATAAGGCTGGAGCTAAGATTGTGAGCCCTCTCACCTTCTGTTCTCACTGGGGAGAGGAGGTCCCCTGTCTTCTGCTGCTGCTGCTCCTTCCCCCTGAGATCCAGCAAGGAGAGCAGCCAAAGGCGAGGCAGACATGTGGTCAGGCTGCCTGAAGCCAAGCTTCACAGCAGCATCTAGCAGCCACAGTTGGAACTGCAGTTCCTGCCTGCAGTTCTGCCAATGGCAAGAGATTCAGGTTGAGATGCAAGCAGACGTGACAGGGCTGCCCCATTTGTGAATGTCATGCTGCAGACATGACACTGGGCAGCTCTGTTGTTTTTCCTTGTCATCAAGAAAAAATCAACTGTTTTCTCAGGTTTCAGAGTAACAGCCGTGTTAGTCTGTATTTGCAAAAAGAAAAGGAGTACTTGTGGCACCTTAGAGACTAACCAGCAATGACTTGAGGTTTCCCTACTCCTTCCCATAGAAAGATTAAGTCTGTAGTGACCTGTCATTGTTTCGTGCTGATCTGTGTTGCATCTCTTAACTCCAAGATTTTTGTGCTAGCCTCTGATCTTCCATTAGTCATCTAAATCAGACCATGTTAAAATCCCTAGCACAATATCTGCTACATTCTTCTCCAACTGCATTAACTGAGGAGTTCCCAGCAACTGCTACCTCCAGCTACACACCAGTTGTGTTGCTTCTTCTCAAAAGCAACCTGCGCTACACAGCCTCTTCAAATGATAGCTAACCTATGGAACAGCTGCAGAGATGCACAGTGAAATCACTGCAGTGTAGCCCACCAATGTTTAAAGAAACAGGGGTTATAAAACCAGATAAACCAAAAATAGATATTTCTAGAGAAAGCAAACACTTCAAGTTACCTAGGGCAAGTTTCCTTTAAAAAATAGTTTAATTTCCTTGTTTCATATGGAAATATTGTATGAACAGTATTCTGGATGTGGCACTCAGGTGGTTAAATATGCACAATTTGCTTTTTGAAGCTTGGAATCTGCTGACTTTATTTCAAAGCAATCAAAAGTATCTAATTTGCATTCACATTCACATTAGTGGACCATATGTTACTCCTGTTTAAAAGCTATATGCTGCATTCATTATGAAATACTTGGCTTCCTTTCTTCATCCTTTTACTTTGAAATCATTGTGATAACATTGCAACACTTATATGTGGGTTAGTCTCAAATACACAAGTATTTTTTGTGTGATTCAGTCTTTTTCAAAGGCTTCTATGGGTGAGGGGTTTTAGTTTTGTTTACAGTATTATGGCAACTTGCAAATCAGTGAAATAAAGCCATTTGATATGACAGTATATTATTCCTCATATCTAAAATATCAGCATTTCAGTCTGTCTCTGCACAAGATTTCAGATTACACAGAGTGTCATGATGTGCATATCCTTTAGAATTCAAGGTGTCGTTCATTTAATTGAGTGAGGTTTTAGGAAATGGCAAATCTAGAGTTTGGCTATGTTATTACTAGTTAGGGTGACCAGATGTCCCGATTTTATAGGGACAGTCCCAATATTTGGGGCTTTGTCTTATATAGGCACCTATTACCCCCCGCATCCCGATTTTTCATACTTGCTGTCTGGTCACCCTATTACTAGTAGCATTATAATAGCGCATAGAGCATCCAGCAGAGATGGAGTTCCCTCATTGTGCTATGCATTGTAAAAAACACACAGTAAGAGATGGTCCCTATCTCATAGAGTTTACATTCTATGGAAAAGAGAGAGAGACAAAGGGCAGAAGAGAAGGAGCATTGTCCCTACACTACAGATGAGGAACAGAGAGATCACATGACTTGCCCAAGGTCACACAAGAAGTCTGTGGCAGAGCCAGGAACTAAACCAACGACTTCCAAGTCCTAGTCCAATAACTTAACCACAAGACTGCCAGCCTCTTATCTGATTCATTTTCCCTTCATATTTCACCACTTCATTAATACTTGCTATAGTGTACACTCCTCAACTGCTGTAGGGTATAGTCTTCACAGTGTCATTTCCATAAATTGTGATGAATAAAGGTAGTTTAGCAGTCTGACAAAATACTGCATGTATAATACCAATAGTTTGGAATTATGATCATATTTCTCCTATAGTTAACAAAACCATGGTTGCTATTGGAGACTGATTTTGACTCACATACCCCCAAACTTTCTGAACAGAACTGCCTTCCCACTTGCAGCTTCACAGTTGGTTTTTAACACTTGGAAAAATCCTTTAACTTCTTCAAATTGTATCTCAAAAGAACCTTGATATGAAAAACTTCATCTTTGTATTCTGCATTAGTCATCAATGAGCAGTGCACAGAGTTATTGTTAACAAAAGGGGTGAATTTTTTTTTGAGTTAGATGCAAACATTTGAAGATCCTAGAGACTATAAACCCAAGGCGATGTCTTCCAGGACATATAAGTAACAAAAGTGCATCTGCAGACCTGTCTGTTCTGAAACATATAGTTCAGGTAAGAAAGCCAGGCAACTTCCATTGAAACCCAAAGTTGATCCTCTCTAACCACGTGGAACTTAGAATACAGTAGGTTTCATTTTTTAAAAAACTTGTTGGCTGGATCTCTCAATACATTGACAAGGCAGGTTCAACAAGAGACTTGTTCATAATACTGGACTTAAATGTACAAAAAGAGAATTTCAAATAGATACTAGAACTGAGTGCATCCTAACCTCAGCAGGCATATAAAGCACAATTAGTGTCCATCTGCTATTAAAATATAAACAGAGCTTCTTTCATATAGTAGATAGTAAATGAACCAATGTGACAAAAGATATATTGGCCTCTCTGCATAAGGCCAAATGCTACTCAATAAAGTTTGAAACAGTGGAACAGTTAGATCCATGTGTTCTTGAGTTGAAAAATGGTCAGCAAATGCAAATGATCGAGCATGTATAACTTCTTGTGATGAGGGACTGTCATCTCTCCTGAATGTCTCCTGTGGGCTGGGTGTGGTGCTGCAATCTTTTTTCTCCTGACACCCCTATAGGTTGTCAACCTCATTAGGCAGGTCTTTAGTGGCTCAGTCCTCCAGTCAAGTCACATAGTTAAATGGATAAACCCCTTCAGGGGTAGCAGAAGTCCAAAAGAACTATCTGCCCTCACCAGGGTCTTCAGCCCCGTCTCTGGGCCCTTTAAACCCTGCTCTTTGCTTGGGCTTCTAAATAAGTCTTATCCCCTTCTTGGCGTTTGGGCCACTTTGCAGTGGCCAGTGGGGGGACCCGGGCCTGCCCACTACTCCAGGTCCCAATCCAGGGACTCAATCCAGAACAGCCACGTATCACTGCCTCCAGTTCGCTGCTGCTATTCCCTGGGCCTTTACTCACCTAGCCTCTTTCTCTTCACCCTGACCTCAGGGCTGAAGTTCTTAGATCGTCTTCCTCCTCACTGACTGCAAATACCATCCGGACCCATCTTCTGGTTCTCTTTGGAGCTCCTGTGCCCAACAGGAAGATAGTTAGTTAGCTGGCTCACGCCCTCCTCTAGTCTCAGTCAGGAATGGACCTGCTCAGGTGCTACAGCTCATTTTATCTAAGCCTGCTAAGCTCTGGTTGGCTGCTTCTATGCAGCCTCTCTAGGCAGCCCTGGAGGACCCACCTTCACTACTCCTTTCCTGGGGTAGGGTATGGTAGGATCGCAGGGCCCCCAGCAGGGGGCTTCGAAGGGCCAGGTACATCCCATTACACTTGTCCACAGAGCAGGGTGAAAAATATATTCTTAATGAATGTATGAGATGTTTAGCAGACTGGAATGCATTAAGGATATACATCACAGTGTTATGGATTCAAAAAATACAGGCACTATACAAAAACTTGCTAGCAATAAGAAATAAAGTAAAAGCTGAACTTGATCAGATGGTAAAATCAGATGCTACTAAGATGCTACTAAGTGACTTGGTTAATAGTATGGCCACCATGAAAAACACAAAAGCTCATGAAATATTTGTATAGATCTAAAAATTAGGGCTGTCAAGCGATTAAAAAAATTAATTACGCAATTAATCACAATGTTAAACAATAATAGAATACCATTTATTTAAATATTTTTGGATTTTTTCTACATTTTCAAATATATTGATTTAAGTTACAACACAGAATACAAAATGTACTTTATTTTTTATTACAAATATTAGCACTGTAAAAAAACAATTCCCCCATCATAAGTACTGTAGTGCAGTCTCTTTATCAAGAAAGTTGAACTTACAAATGTAGAATTATGTACAAAAAAATCTGCATTCAAAAATAAAACAATGTAAAACTTTAGAGCCTTTAGAGCAGTGGTCCCCAGCCTTTCTGTGGGACTATCACATTCCTATTCCCAGAAGACTGTGGTGGGCACCAGATACCCCACTGCTGAAATGCTGCCAAGAAGCGGCAGCGGAAAGAAGCATTGCCGCCAAAATGCTGCTGAGAAACAGCAATGCTTCTCGGTGGGATTTCGGTGATGCTGTGTTCTGCGGGCGCACACAACTGCCTCAGCGGGTGCCATTGCACCCGCAGGCACTGCGTTGGGGACCCCTGCTTTAGAGCCTACAAGTCCACTCAGTCCTACTTCATGTTCAGCTAATTGCTCAGACAAACAAGTTTGTTTGCATTTGTAGAAGATAATGCTGCCTGCTTCTTGTTTAAAATCTCACCTGAAAGTGAGAACAGGGGTTCGCATGGCACCGGCATTGTACGATATTTATATGCCAGATGTGCTAAAGATTCATATGTCCCTTCATGCTTCAACCACCATTGCAGAGGACATGCGTCCATGATGATGATGGGTTCTGCTCGATAATGATCCAAAACAGTGTGGATCAATGCATGTTCATTTTCATAATCTGAGTCACATGCCACCAGCAGAAGACTGATTTTCTTTTTTGGTGGTTCAGGTTCTATAGTTTCCGGATCAGAGCGTTGCTCTTTTAAGACATCTGAAACCATGCTCCACACCTCGTCCCTCTCAGATTTTGGAAGGCATGTCAGATTCTTAAACTTTGGGTCGAGTGCTGTAGCTATCTTTAGAAATCTCACATTGGTACCTTCTTTGTGTTTTGTGAAATCTGCAGTGAAAGTGTTCTTAAAATGAACAACATGTGCTTGGTCATCATCCGAGACTGCTATAACATGAAATGTATGGCAGAATGTGAGTAAAACAGAGCAGGAAGCATACAATTCTCCCCCCAAGGAGTTCAGTCACAAATTTAATTAACGCATTCTTTTTTTTAATGAGCATCATCAGCATGGAAGCATGTCCTCTGGAATGGTGGCTGAAGCATAAAAGGCCATACAAATGTTTAGCATACCTGGCATGTAAATATCTTGCAATGCCAGCTACAAAAGTCCTATGTGAATGTCTTTTCTTACTTTCAGGTGACGTTGTAAATAAGAAGCGGGCAGTATAATCTCCCATAAATGTAAACAAACTTGTTTGTCTTAGTGGTTGGCTGAACAAGAAGTAGGACTGAGTGGAGTTGTAGGCAGACATGCCAAAACTGCGGAAAAAATGCAGAAATTGGGCTTGTTTTTGGCTTAAGTGGCTTGTGAGTTGCTTGTTGGCCAGTTTTTGACTTGTAGCTTGTTGCTTCTTTTTCTTGATCGGCTCCCAGCAAGCTGGGGCAAGAAGGGGCAACCAGAAGCAAGTGGGGGAGAGAGTCAGGGGTGCACAGCGGGCCCACCACAGTCCCAGACTGCACACCGGGGTGCTCTAGTCACATAGAGTGTTGGGATTCTTAGGGACTGGCTTGTTTTGGCCTTGTTTTGAAATGGGATTATCTTGATTTTAGGCTTATTGTGAAAATCGGGGTGCTTATTTTCTGTGTGAAAGTTGGCAACTGTGCTTGTAGGCTCTAAAGTTTTACATCATTTTGCTTTTGAGTGCAGTTATGTAACAAAAAAATCTATGTTTGTAAATTGCATTTTCATGACAAAGATTGCACTACAGTATTTGTATGAGGTGAATTGAAAAATACTATTTCTTTCATTTATCATTTTTACAGTGCAAATATTTGTAATAAAAATAATAATTTAACGTGAGCACTGTGCACTTTGTATTCTGTGTTGTAACTGAAGTCAATATATTTTAAAATGTAGAAAAACATTCAAAAATATTTAACACATTTCAACTGAGATTCTATTGTTTAACACTGCAATAAATCATGATTAATTTTTTTGAGTTAATCATGTGAGTTAACTGCGATTAATCGACAGCCCTACTAAAAAGAGTTGAATAAGGCCATCAATCATGAGCATTACCCCATAAAACAGCTGAGGAGGTCATGTCCAGACTTCAAAATATAAGAGTATTTTCAGTTTTTGTTTCAATCTAGGATATGGGATGATTTGACTGGATAGAAGAAAATGCACCTCACTGCACTTTTGGCTCCCATTTCAGCAGACGCATTTTAAGCAACTTCCCTCTTTCATAGATTCAGAATCTGAGGCGCATAATAAGAAACTTCATATAGTGGACATGCTTTCATGAGTTCTTGTAAGTAGTGAGAGCAAGGAGCTATACAAAGAAGTATAGATGAAGTAAATATGACTCAAGAGCAACATGACATTCCTGATCATTCTTGGTCCAAGCTTGGTGGATAGCTATTTGAATTAATGTGAAAGGGTAGCTCTTGTTGATGGACTACTTCTCCAAATTCTTGTAAATTGAGCTTTTGCACAACAATATAATAACACATTTTTAAATTGCAGTTGCCTTGCTAGGGGATTCCAAGTGAGATAACAACAGAGAAGAGTCCACAAGTCACACGTGACTTCTTGCAGTGATTCTCTTTGATACATCAGCTCAGACACATTATGTCAAATCCTATGTGTAGTCAAATGGGTCAGCAAAAAGTCAATGCAAACAGCAAACAACTTGATTTTTAAAGACGTCCCAGAGGATTCAAGATATCTATCATAACAGTCGGGATGAATTCAAACTGGAACAGGTACAGAGAAGGGCTACTGGGATGATCCGAGGAATGGAAAACCTGTCTTATGAAAGGAGACTCAAGGAGCTTGGCTTGTTTAGCCTAACCAAAAGAAGGCTGAGGGGAGATCTGATTGCTCTCTATAAATTTATCAGAGGGATAAATACCGGAGAGGGAGAGGAATTATTGAAGCTCAGTACCAATGTGGCACAAGAACAAATGGATATAAACTGACCATCAGGAAGTTTAGACTTGAAATTAGACGAAAGTTTCTAACCATCAGAGGAGTGAAGTTCTGGAACAGCCTTCCAAGAGAAGCAGTGGGGGCAAAAGACCTATCTGGTTTCAAGATTAAACTCGATAAGTTTATGGAGGAGAAGGTATGATGGGATAACATGATTTTGGCAATTAATTGATCTTTAACTATTCATGGTAAATAGGCCCAATGGCCTGTGCTGGAATGTTAGATGGGGTGGGATCTGAGTTACGACAGAGAATTTTTTCCTGGGTATCTGGCTGGTGAATCTTGCCCACATGCTCAGGGTTCAGCTGATCGCCATATTTGGGGTCGGGAAGGAATTTTCCTCCAGGGCAGGATTGGAAGAGGCCCTGGGGGTTTTTCACCTTCCTCTGCAGCATGGGGCATGGGTCAGTTGCTGGAGGATTCTCCTCACCTTGAAGTCTTTAAACTATGATTTGAGGACTTCAATAGCTCAGACATAGGTGAGAGGTTTATTGCAGGAATGGGTGGGTGAGATTTGGTGGCCTGCATTGTGCAGGAGGTCAGACTAGATCATAATGGTCCCGTCTGACCTTAATATCTATGAATCTATTGGGAAAAAAAACAGTGCTTTATTCTTAAAATCAGTTCAGAAATTTTGGGCAGAAGGCCAACTCCTGAATGCCAAAAATCAAACAAACTTCTTAAGCCAAAGACTATTAAGCCTGAAGTAGTTACAAAAGAGCAATATGGCAGGAAACTAGAACAGAAACAAGCAAGAATGTCAAACAGTTACTCTCACTGCAAGTGGGAGAGAGTATTAGATTTCAACAAGAAAGAAGAAGATAACCTGGCAAGATAACAGCTATGCCACCCATAGCAGGTTATATGTGACCACCGCTCAGGGTCAATTATATAGGGCCCAAAAAGGATGACACTGGTACTTTGTTTCCAGAATGTTATTCACTTGTTCAATGCTTGTTCACTGACAGAAGTAAAATCTGGACCATTTTGAAAGAATTTTCATATAGAAGGTTAGGGTCAGATCCTTGGTAGGTACAAATCAGTGTAGCTCCATTGAGGGCAAGATCGTATCCTCAATTGCTATAAATTGTTGTAGCTCCATTAAGATAATGATTCTCTGCTAATTTACACCAGCTGACGATCTGACCCATAATGGCTAGACACCGGAATTTTAGGGGTTCTGGATAGGGGTACATGAAACCTGATAATGCTTCAGCAAAATTACAACAGTTAGGGTTATAGACTTCCTTTAACACATGCATGTGACTCCTGCCAGAAAAGAAAATATAACCCTAAGTGTGAAAAAAATTTCAACCAGAAGTCAATACCTTCTGTATGCCACTGTGTGTACACATGGGTGTTATGCGGTTGTTACCTTAGCCAAAGGCAATGTCAACATACAGGGAAAAGAAATGACTACTTAGGCTATGGGAGTATAAAGGCAAAAGGCAAGTATAATGGGAAATACTTTTCAAAGACAAGTATAATGGGAAATAAGAGTAAAAGTATGCAAATCAATATATAAATTAGTCTTCAGTGACTATAAAGCCCTTCAGGAACCAAAATTCCAATGTTGCCCTTGCATAGAAATTCGAATATTCCTGCTATGGATCGGAAAGCCAATTCAGATAAAATGAAACTCACATATACCTTTACTCAAAACTAAAACAGCACTTTTCATGAGGCTTGAGAAAGTTCAGATAACTATTTTTTTGTGTGCCCCTACATTTCCTAGTTTCAGGGGGAAGCCCTGTGAGAAAAAACCGGTCTCACAGTACTTCCAGCCTGGAAGAAAGAAAGGAGGATTGGAAATCACATTACAAAGCATTGTGACTTGGAGTGAAGGGGAGGTTTAAATGGCTACATCGGCTCTATGTCACCTGGGGAGTCCCAATCTGGTGTTTAAAGTAGTCTTCTGTCCCCTTTTTGTCACTAGAGTGGGGCCAAAGCAGGAGTCAGGATCAGACCCATGGTAGAAGATATAGTTTTGATAAGTTACGGTTTTCTCTGGCTGAGTCTCTTCACAGGCTCAATAAGGATGCTGTTCACAAAGTAACTGCACTAACAAAGGTGCTACTCTGTGCTGTTCTATCAGTGTACTTTGCAGAAATTTAATTTCACTACAATACCATTAACATCTGGAGCTGTCCTCAGAAACATTTCAAGAAAGACTATGAAGTGGGACCCTCCATTTAATTCCATGCTAAAGTTTTGAGTTTCCCCATTTGATCACATACCCCGCATGTGTCAGATTTGAACAGGTAACACCAGGTCACCTTCTGCTCTGCTGTTTTCCTTGAAAGGAGACTTCAAGTCTGCTAGGTTCTCAGCTGCATGTGAGGATATCAGATGACGAATCATCTTAAGCGCTACCTGGAATCTCACTTTGCAGTTGGTTTGATTGGCTTAGGGGAAGTAGTGTTACTCGGGGTTATCTGAACTAATCTCTGTTTTCCAGGCAGTGTCCAGAAATAAATCAGTGGGTGCCATGGAACCTCCATCTGACAAATGATTGGTACACAAAAGAGTGCATCCACTCAGAGATCCTTGTTTTTACTGAATACCAAGCACATATCAAAATAGCAGTAGTCTAGTGCACCCCAAATAAATATAGTTACCCAAAGTCTGAGATGGTGTCGAGTGATTCAGAAACAGGGTTCTGGTGGCCGGCCTTCATCCTAGCTGCTGGGGAGTTTGATGCCAGTCTCCTAATTCACAGAAATCCTCTCAAACTTCTCTCCCAAACTTCTCCAAAGTACACACTCTCACTAAACTCTTTATCGTTTTTTCCAGACAAAGCACATAACTCATAATGGCTCCTAACAGGCTAACAATTTCCCTAGCAACAGCAAATAATAATTCATTATTCTACTTATCAGCAAAGCAACTTCAGCAAGAAACTTTTAATTACAGACACCAGTAAGAAACTTACAGAGACTGACGGTCAGTTAGCCACACTGCCTTATATTCCCATGAATCTGTCACTTCACTGTATCTATCCTTGTTAGTAACACACAGTTACTAACTGTGCAGTTGTTTTTGTCGGCCTAAAAAGCAAGGATAAATTCTATTGCTACGTGGTATCCTCGCTTCCAGCTTATGGTAGCTAAGTACACAAGATGGCTGCGAGTTATGTCAAGTCCAAAGCTCTCATAACAGTAGTAAGTGTGACAGTGGGAGTTTCAGCAATTTAAAAGGCCCAATCTTGCTCACCCTGACATCAACATTTTGCAAGAGAATTTGGAGTAAACCTAAGATTAATTGTTCAAAGTGATTAGCCAGGTGCAACCTTTTTTCTCTTTCTCTCTTTCTCTCAAAAAGAACAGGAGTACTTGTGGCACCTTAGAGACTAACAAATTTATTGGAGCATAAGCTTTCATGGGCTACAGCCCACTTCATCGGATGCCTAGAATGGAACATATAGTAAGAAGATATATACACATACAGAGCTGGTGGAAGTTGCCATACAAACTGTAAGAGGCTAATTATTTAAAATGAGCTATTATCAGCAAGAGAAAAAAACATTTGTAGTGATAATCAAGATGGCCCATTTAGACAGTTGACAAGAAGGTGTGAGGATACTTAACATAGGGAAATAGATTCAATATGTGTAATGACCCAGACACTCCCAGTCTCTATTCAAACCCAAGTTAATGGTATCTAGTTTGCATATTAATTCAAGCTCAGCAGTTTCTCATTGGAATCTGTTTTTGATGCTTTTCTGTTGCAAAATGGCCACCCTTAAATCTTTTACTGAGTGGCCAGAGAGGTTGAAGTGTTCTCCTACCAGTTTTTGAATGTTATGATTCCTGATGTCAGATTTGTGTCCATTTATTCTTTTGCGTTGAGACTGTCCAGTTTGGGCAATGTCCATTGCAGAGGGGCATTGCTGGCACATGATGGCATATATCACATAGGTAGATGTGCTGGTGAACGAGCCCCTGATGGCGTGGCTAATGTGACTAGGGCCTGTGATGGTGTCACTTGAATAAATATGTGGACCGAGTTGGCATTGGGCTTTGTTGCAAGTTAAACTAGATACCATTAACTTGGGTTTGAATAAAGACTGGGAGTGGCTGGGTCATTACACATATTGAATCTATTTCCCCATGTTAAGTATCCTCACACCTTCTTGTCAACTGTCTGAATGGCCCATCTTGATTATCACTACAAAAGTTTTTTTCTCCTGCTGATAATAGCTCAACTTAATTAATTAGCCTCTTACAATTTGTATGGCAACTTCCACCTTCTCTGTATATCTATCTATCTATCTCCTTACTATATGTTCCATTCTATGCATCTGCTGAAGTGGGCTGTAGCCCACAAAAGCTTATGTTCTAATAAATTTGTTAGTCTCTAAGGTGCCACAAGTCCTCCTGTTCTTTTTGCAGCTACAGACTAACACAGCTGCTACTCTGAAACCTCTCTTTCTCTCACTTCCTCTACTAGTATTTCATTGTAGCTTCACATTGCACCAGATTCTCCAATACCCTGCACTATGTATCATTTAAACAAGTGCAAAGTGAGTGCAAAATGCTGCCATTCTGATTTAATGTTTCATGACACTTTGCCATGGTCTAAGGGATTACACAAGGTGCAAGGCATTAGTGAAATCTGTTTTATTTAAAATGTTGAATGGGTGGTAAGATTATGCTCATCCACAGTCTGATGATGGTTCTTGTCTCCCTATGAAGATAATATGTTTTTTTAAAAAAGAGCAATAATGTAAATATGTATGTTTCACCACATGATGTCAGAGTTTACCTACACTATGGAGAAATCAAATAGTTCTTCTTCCAAGGCCATTTAAACTCCAACATTAAATCAGCTTTGCAGGCTTCCAACAGCACCAGCTTTTACTGGTAATTTTGGTGCTAGCTTGTCAGCCCTCTCGGTTCTTAGCGGGAGATCCAGCATTTGCAGGTAAGCCCAAAAACAAGCCATGCTTTTGTTTAAAGACAGTGTCACCTCATTATAGTAAAGTGGGTTAGGAAACAATGCTACACAAAACCTTTGCAATTAAACAGTGCTAGTTTTGTCTGACTCATGGCATTTAATTCTTTTCCATATTAATAATAACATAGACAGTATGTGAGGAACAGGGTGATCATTCAAAAAAAATCTCTACATTGACAGCATGAGTGGCAGATAAATATACTGGTCAGCTTGCGTTCTAACTTTTCGAGATGCTCATGCTCCAAGATGGTGGACTCCTAAACAGACCACAGCTATTTGCATTTCTTTCTACTTTGACTTAACGCAGGAAATTTCAGACAGAGAGATGGATGATGAACAAGATGCTTTCTCTCCTGTGTGGCTGCACAACAGCCTCTGGTAATAACAGTCTCTGGGTCAGGCGGAGTGTAGGGAGTGGCTCCTTCTACATCCACCAGAGATCAGGCCTCCAACCCAGGGGATGGAGAGGGAATAGGGTCAGTGCCCTGCAACCCACTCCCCCAACCTCAAATGCCAGCATAGCCTATGCTTTTAGAACTGCGGAATGATATTGGTGTTTCAGCTGCCACATGTCTCTCTGATTCAGGACTAAACCCGTGGGGCTGCCATCTTTTGGGCAAGACATCAAATCAAGAATCCCGCCCCAGTGTAGTGACAAGCTGCTGTGTGCTGTTCAGTGTGTCCCCATTCCACCAGAACCGTGCAACTTGGCCATGTTAAGTCATGTACTGAAAGCCACTGAACAAAGCGGTAAACCCTGTATATGATGGAAACACTGAATGCTGGGGGTGAGGGAACAATTTTTATAGTGGGGTGCTAAAAATGGAAAGCATGTCTTTGATTGTAATTACTGCCGCACCCCCCAGCACTCCTACTTCCATCACCCCTGGGGTTAAATGTCCAACTCTTAGTATTCCTGACAGAAATTAATTGTGCGTTAAAAATATGTGTGCTGTTTAAAGTCCAGTGCTGCAGGCTCAGCCACGTGGGCTGACCCTTATACTACCCTGAGCAGTGAAGTCATCAGGGCGCTATATAAGTGCAGGGGACCACCTCGGTGAATAGTTTGCAGGATTGGGCCCAGGGTTGCAACACAATGGCCATCCATTCCCCTTGATTTATTTCTCAATGTTCTGGTTTTCCTTAAGGAAGATCATTTTAAACTATTTTAAAAATACCTGTTTAATGGTTAAAAAAGCATACAGGAAAGCCCTATAGAATTGAATAGGGATGCAACCAATTATGGTCCTATAGAAATTACAAATTTGTAGAATTTAACTGAGATCCTTTCTAGAGATTGCTAAACATCCTATTGAATTCTATTACATAACTCTGTGGCTGCAGCATTGTCTGAACCAGGTATATAGCTAATTAGCTATTGGCAGGCCCAATTACCTGCTTTCATGGTTAATCACAGTAAATTTGTAAAGTTTTTATACATTTAATCTTTACAAAAATCCAGCATTTTATATTTTACCGTACTTCCTACTACCAATGCTGTGATTATACAAATACAATATTGACTCACTCAATCCCTCTGGTCAAAACTCAGACCAAACACAGACTTGACCACTCATATGTTGCACCGCTTCCCCCTAGCCTACAGGTCTATAGGTCTGCATGCCTGTCTGTAGATTGTGAGCTCCTCAGGATAAGGACCATGCCACTTTTTCTGTTTGAAGAGTGCCTAGCACAATGTGGGCACTAACAAAAAAAAGTGCCATAGCCCTAAATTTTCAAAAGTGATTAATGTTTTTGGGATTTGAGACCTGTTAAAGGGGGCTGCTTTTCAGAAAGCACAAAGCCCCTACCCTCTGAAAATCAGGCTGCTGTAATGTTTCTCCATCTAGGCACCCAAAACGAGTCACTTTTGGAAAAGCAGGCCCCAAACAAACTAATAATAAAGTTGACAAATGAACTCCCTCCCTCTCTGACCGATCTTTCAAAGTGCAATATTTCTTTCATTTTAGAACCCAGTATTCAAAGCGATAGACAAAGCCTAGCCTGCTTTCAGAGACCTCTATACATTTCCATTTATTGCAGAGAAAAAAGAAATAGGGTGTTTTAAACATTATATCTGACTAAAGTGATTTACAATCCAACACCTTCAGTCAAGTACCAAGATCTATGGCTTTTTACTAAAGTGAAATTTACCATCTCTGAAACCTGTGTACTGAGTTTGTGGACTATTTATTGTGATTCAGACTTTTAAAAAAAACCAATTAAGTCAAACTAAGCTGTTGTGCAATTGGCTTCTATAATTACTAGCATAATAGTTTATGGTTGGTTCAAGCAAACAGAGGATGACTGTTGTTGGTTGTTTTTCGTTTTGTTTTGTTTTTGCCAGAGTAGTAGTTTCTTTTTTGTAGACACAATTACCACGGCAGTGCTTTGCAGCAAAGAAAAACATCGCCTACAGCCATCGCATATTTCATTTTCAGTCCAGCAGTTTTAGAGAGGGGTTGGGTTTTTTTTGCTTTTGCAGTGAATGTACAATAAGAGGAAAATGACTGAAGGTGTCAAATAAAGTGTGGTGTCATAAAGCAGGCATAGAGGCAAACTAGAGGCAGAACTGAGAGGAAGCAGCATTAGTCTGGACAGCTCCTTGTTTTCATGCACGTACATAAAGTGGTTATATGGATTAATTACAGAGCTGTCACCTGACAATAGGATGCAACTAATCCCCATTTAGCCCAGTCACAGCTGCTATGTTATTTCCATGACTGACACAATGGTTTATGATTCTGTGATGCAAGACCCACAGGGTCAACCTGTCTCTGGCCCTAGCATGGGCGACGGTGCAGGCAGACTTCCCTGCATCCCACTTGCAAACCCAAGAAGGGCCGAGAAGTGGTGCAGCTAAATACCACAATTTAGTTTAGCCCCGAGTTAGAGCTCAGCAAATAAACACCTTTTCATTTGGGTGGCCGAACCAAACTTCCCCACCCCTCACCCCTCCCAAAATAATGGATTTGTTTTGAACCCAAACTGATCTTTTTGTTTTTGTTTTTCTTGCTGAAATGAAAAAAAATGTTCAAGTGTTTTTAAACAAAATGTCTATTTTAATTAACATTTCAAAACAAAATGTCAAAATGAACCATTTGGGCTGTTTGGGGGGGAAAAATGGTTCCTCATTTTTGTTTGGCACAGATTGCCACAGCTGGCTCAAATTCACAAATAGTTTCTGAATGTTTTGTCAAATTTACTATTCAGCTGAAAAATTTCACCCAACTCTGCCCACAGTAACTATGAAACACACTAACAACCCCAGTGTAACAGAAGTTTCCATATATACAGCACAGCTGAGGTCAAAGCTAAATGTGGTGTTGTCCAACACTTCATTATGATTTAACTTTTATAGTATAGTACTGCCTAGAGCCCGGCCAGTCCAGGGGCCCATCATACTAGAGACAGTACAGGCAGTTAATGACAATCCCTGCCCCTATTTTTGCAAGCTTTCTTCATACGGCTCTGCATATTCCATTGCATCTTGCTCTGCAATGCCAGTTTTATTTTAGCCCTAGACCTTTCCATTGCAACGACTTCAATTGTCATGCCAAGCTGAATGAAGGTTTTGTAATATTGGGCCAATGTTGTAGATTAATGGTGATCAATGGACAGGAGGTGAGTATAAAACCACATCTTACTTATGACTCAAGTCAAATTTAAATTCTCCAATGGCAAGAAGCTAGTGCATTGTTAATAATAAATAACACACAGATCAAAGAATATTTGTAAGTGCTTTACAAACATTAACTAATCAGTCCTCACTATGCCCTCAGTGTTGGAGCTAAGATAGCTAAGCACAGTGTCTGGTGCTAGAGAAAACCCTAAAATACATCAGATGGTAGATTATTATCCCCATTTTAAGGACTTTGAAAGTGAAATGTTAAGTAACTTCCACAGAATGAGTTAGTGGCAGAGCCAGGACTGGAACTCAGGTTTGTTGTCCCCCAGGCCTAAACCTAACCCTCTCAACTGATCTGCTTGCCAGCTGCTATACTATATATAGATCCCAGCATCCAAATTCCAGCCAGGAAACAGCATATCTGTCACCTCCAAATAGGTACAGGGAGGCACTGCAAAATCAGAGTCAATGTCTGCCTACATTGTAGCTCTGAGCAGTCCATTCATAGTGCATCTCATAGATTTTCCCTGCTAGGAGCATGAATGATCTGTGCAGAGGTCTGTACATAGAAATTGATGCCAAATCAGCCAATGCCAAGGCACAGGGCATTTGAGTATACACATGCAGCCCATGCCCTCCCCAAACCCTAGGCTGTTGTGAAGGACCTGTAGAATGGTCCCTTCCTGAGTTTTGATGGGGGACAGGATTGATCATATAGCGTCTGCTCCACACTTCCACTGCTGGGCAGGGATTGGGGGAAGGGGGGATTATCTGGCATGTACCCATATGCAGCACCTGCCAGAATTCAGCCCTTAGGCGTTAAAAGTTTAACTGAAAGCTTATGTGAGGTGGTTTTTCCCCCTAGGTTTTTTAAAAAAACTATTCTAAGGATTGGGTGACTCTAGATTTCATGCGAGGGGAGGAAAGAAGAGCAATAAGAAGTCCATTTTTTTCTCCTCAAATTAGAAACACAAATTTTCTTCCCCTCCCACTGATTCGCGGCTCAATATTCAGCAAAGATGATCTCTGAAAAAGGAAAAGCAAATGAGCAGTGATGTTTCTTAGGATATGAAATACTTTACAATTAAATAAGGTGCTGTGGAGTATTGTGCTGATCATCCATGATTGGTAGCTCTCTGCTAAGTTGCAAATGAATTCAGCACAGGACAGCATTCCAAATTGCTCGTACAAGCTTTCCTTTATTATTTTTATTTGGTTATGCTCTGACTCTCATCCAGAATTGTACTTAATGCCCTCATCTGAAGTTGTTGAAATGGCACCCTATGGCATAGTGTGACAGTGAAAGGATATTGCCTTTGGAAGCTGCTAATGGTCCATGAAAAGAAAACAGCAGAAAACGGGAGAACAGTTGTTCCAAAATAATAAGAACAAAAATCTTTACATCTTTAGCTCATCATCTTCCCCATTGTCAGAGGACTGAGAATGGGCAGAGCATGCTTTGAAGCTAGCAATGAGCTTCACATCCAGATGGGTCATCAGTCAAAGCTAGAAATAGCGTAAAGAATTAGTGCAGTTTATAAAACAAAATTATATACATAAATCTACTGTTTTCAACTTAAAGTCAGTATTTTATTGTATAATCACTGTCCAGGCAATGAGTGCAAAGAAAAAGGAAAGATGGGTTAATACTACGGTACAGAAAATGCTTAATGAAAATCCAATACGAGCTTTCCACTCAAATGAGGTCTTAAGTCACTGCTTTCAGGATACAATTAAGGCTGAGATACTGCAGTTCAGAAGTTCATGGATTCTAAGGCCAGAAGGAACCATTGTGATCATCTAGCCTGACCTGCCGTATAATTCAGGCCATAGAATTTCACCAGAATAATTCCAAGAGCATGTCTTTTAGAAAAACATCCAATCTTGATTTTAAAATGGTCAGTGACAGAGAATCTACCAGAATAGGTTAAAAAATAGCCCTGGCAGCCTGCTTAAATTATGCATCCTCCTGAGGCTGCCCAATGGGCTGCAGTGCTGATGAAAATCCCTGCAACATTACACATTGCAACCCCACCCTCAACATGCCACTCCCACCCCCAAACCCTGCCAGGGCTTGTGGGGAGTCATTGGAAGGCAAAATTGTGGCTGTCTTCCAAATTTTCTGTGCCAGCAGAAACCAGGTCTTTTAGGGCCTTTTTATGCTGCTCCAGCCATTTCACCCGGTGTATAGAATATCCCAAACAGCGTGTGGTCCTTGGTAAACAATGAAGACAAAGCTAGAACATAAGCTGTGTGGAAACCTGCTTGTCCCTAACAGTTAGCTAGTTAGATTGTAAGATCTTCAAGGCTGGGATTGTCTCTGTTATATGTTCATACAACACCTAGCACAATAGGACCATGGCCTATAGGTGCTACCATAATACAAATAAATATAAGAATAAATGTGTCATTACAGTGGTGAGGGTCAGTGTCTCAAAGGCTCCCTAATTCTAGGGCCAGTTCTGTGCTTGCACTGGCCTCAGCATAATTTACAGCAGCCTTCAGGTCGATCTAAATTATGCCACCTGGCTATGGCTCCCAAGGAGCTATCTACCAACCAGGGATCAGAGGAGCAGTAGAGCTGTGGATATACCCTTTCTATCCCCAAAGTGCCCCCTACAGCAGGTGGCTATACTAGCTTTCTTCCTCTGGGAAGATGAAACTAATTTCTTGCACTTTTGTGCCACCAGAGCTGTACAAGGGAACAAGTCATCATTAAGATTCTGGCTCTTAAGTTACCTCATGCTTGTCTAGATTCTGATTAACTTTGCCAAGAAATAAAGTGCTTAATTTTCCAATTTAACCATAACCTAATTGTGCATTACCATACATTTTTCCATTTTCCTCTCCTCCCTAAACAATATGATCAAATAAAATAATAACAATAATAATTAGAAGGAAAAAATATTGTCCTAGGAGACAGTCAGTTTTACTGTGTAGTGATTTCCCAACAGAAATTAATTCAACACAAATTTACATTCTACATTTTAAAGATGAAATAAATAATTCATATTTTCATATCATGAGCACTCTGCATGTCTTACACCAGGGTACCTGTAATTTTTTAGTTTATCCATTTAAAAATTTCATTTGGTAGTTCATTATTATGTTTTTTTCTGCTTCTATTCCACTGTGGTAATTTAATAGTCTTCAATAAAATTATGTTCAGTTAAAACGTATTCAGTTTTATCATTCCAAATCTTTTTAGCTTTTAATTTAAATTGCTGTAGGCTTCGATTTTACTTATGTACTATTGACACACCTTGTTCACTCACTCTGCTTGCAAAAATAAGGAAATACTAAAGAAGTAAAGCCTGTGAGCCAGATTCTGACCTCACTTAGCCAGTTCTACACGTCACTCCATGGACTTCTGTTGAATTACTCCTGATTTACTCAGTAACCGGGATCAGAATCAGGCTTTTTGGCTTTATTATTTAACACCTATCCTTCTTCCATGTGCAAGTGCTTAATTCATCTCTGATATTCTTATGGAGCTACTTCAGTAAAATCATAGTGCATAATTTTAGCTCAAACAATCGCACCATTTTATTTATGTTAGTCTGCCTTTAAAAAAAAAAACATAAAAACCATGAGATTGTGGCTGGGCCTGGTTGTAAAATCCTTCCCAAACCAGCAGAAGACTTTTTGGTATGGGAAACAAACTTTTTCTCTTTTTAAAAAGACGGCACAACATAAAAGTCCCTTCATAAAGTTTCCTCAGTCTGCACATTCAAAACAAGGTTCGTAACAAGAAATAAGTACACTTTTTCTGTCTTCCTAAAAGATATATTTTAGCTCAATCACAAGTTCTGAGCTAGGTGCAGGAATCCCTGGGTGGAATTCTATGGCTTGTGTTATGCAAGAAATCAGACTAGATGATTATAATAGTCCTTTCTGTTATGCTCTTATGTTCTTCCGGGTCTTACAGTTCATCAGTCCGCTTCCCAAAAATGCGTATGTTTTAACCAATCTCTTTGGGAGTGGTGAGTTGTCATTTCCCTAGCAGCAGCAGCCTTCCAAGGAGGCTGCCCTCTTTATGCTTTGATCCAAAGCCCATTGAAGTCAGTGGAAATACTCTATTGACTTCAGTAGGCTTTGGATCAGATTCTAGGTGCAGCTGTGTTACGTCCTTCCCTTAAGCTTATGGAGGAACTTCTCCAGTTGCCTCCCTTCTTTAGGAAAGCTGGGATATGGTATAATATGTCCATGAAGGTCTGTCTATGAGTCCCAAAGGGTACCTACTGCCTATCATGCAGATAACAATAACGATGAGTAAAAATATACTTACAACATATATTTAGTGCCATATGATCTTTAATGACCACAAGTAGATAGGTCTTCTGTTTTTCCTCTCTTCTGAAAGATGGCAACCCCAGCAGAACCGTGATGCCATGCCAGGCTCAGTACTGACTCAGAAATAAGAGTTCCAGCTCCTGAAACACCAGTGCTCCTTGAGAAGCTCCTAGATGGAGGCCACCTATTTAAGCATTGACCTACCCTGACTGCCTCTGCTTAGTTTGACAAATGCAATGAGATCACAGATCACATGGCTATCTATGAAGAGTCATTAAATACATACCATAAAGTCAACTTTTAATGCACAAAGGGACAAAATAACAAAAGAGTCCCAAAGTATTTTCTAAATGAGGAAATAACGTGAAAAGTCTACAGGAAACTTATAATTTTCTATTAAATTCTACAGGATTTTTTCCTAGCAGAAGGACAGCAAACACTATCCACAGCCCCAGCAGCGGAACTGGAAGGAAACACAGTGGCGAGAAATTCTTGGTGTTTCCAGAACAACATGTTAGACAGTGGCCTTATGGTAGGTGTCTCACTGTCTGGAGTGGCTCACAACTATGTCACTCTCATGGCAGACCATTAGAAAACAAGGGCAGACACTCCAAACTGCTGGTAGGTTCTATAATTAGATTTCACCAGTAACAAACGTGAACCCCTGGAACACTATACCGGTCTTATCATGGAGTCACAGACAGTGCCCTGAGCCTCTCCAGTCTATCTTGCTACCCAGACAAACTGAACTTTGTGATAAAAGGTTATTAAAACTGAAAATCACACCACATCAGGTGTCTCTGAGTCCGAAGGGACCAGTCACTTACCCCACATCAGTTGGTACTCCAGATCTCATACCAAAGACAATGCTGGCAGCCAATTCTATAGTAAACTAACTATAGATTTATTAGCTAAGAAAAAGAATGACAGTTATTGAGAGGTTAAAGCAGGTAAAATATAATATAGTAGACACCTGTTTGCAGCAACACCTTTTAAGAGCAACTGCTGCTTACAAGCAACATTTCCCCTGGGAACATTTCCCCTACCATGAATCGTCCACTCGGTAACAACAACATAACCGCCACATAACAGCGACATTTGTGACCAAGAAATCTCTCACTGAAAGAAAAAGTACAGATTATCCGAGACTGTCAAACTCCAGGGGCTATTCAAAACCAAGTTGCGCTCAAGTGGGAGTCACACAGATTAGTTGTATGTGGAAGCAGAAGGATAAGCTTTTGGCTAAATATGAAGATGGACAGTCGAATAGCTGCCGTAATATAGGCATGAAGGAAAAGCCCTGGATATCGACCAGACTCTCTTTTATATGGTTTAAGGAGAAGAGGGTGAAGGGACCACTGCTTGCTGGACCCATACTCAAGGAAAAAGCCCTTCAGCTTGCCCTTTCACTTGGATTAAACAATTTTAAAGCAAGTGATGGTTGGTTTACCAAATGGGAAAAATTCTTCAATGTCGCTTTCAAAAAAAGCATGGCAAAAAAACAACAGTGGACAAACCAGCAGCTGAGCAGTGGCAATGAGAAAAACTTCCTCACATTCTTAAAACATTTTCCCCATCTGACATCTACGGTGCTGATGAAACAGGACTTTATCTGAAAGGACTCTGTGACAGAGGACAAGTAGGGGGGAAAATGAAAAGCTAGAAGGAGGGAAAGCTTCAAAGGACAGGGTAACTGTGCTTATCTGTTCTAACATGGATGGGAATGACAAACCCCCGGTGTTCATGATTGGAAAGTCAAAATGACCCAGATGCTTTCTGAAGGGATTTCAGGAAACTTCCCCTCAGTTATGTCAGTTCAGAGAATGCCTGGATGACAGGTGAGATTTTCATCAACTGGCTAAAAAAGTGGGATTGCCAGTTTCACTCGCAAAGCCGTAAAATATGCCTCTTCCTGGATAACTGCTCCGCACACCCTCACGGACTAGTTCTGACCAGCTTGAATTCTTTCCCCCTAACACTGCATCTTTGATACTACTTATGGATCAAGGTGTGATTAAGAACATGAAGGGACATTACCAATCAAAAATTGCAAACTGGATTATTGTTGCTCTTGATGTGGACCCTGGCGCAGATGTTCAGATGCTCCTGAAAACTGTAAATGTGCTAGATTGCGTTAATCTCCTTGCCGAGGCATTTCAAGATGTAAAGGCAACAATACAATTCCAATTGTTTCAGGAAAGACAACTTTGTTGTGCCAGAGGAAGATGTACAAGACAAGGATATTGAAGAGTTTGAGGACCCCCTGAATGATGATCCACTTCTAGTTAACATAGAAAAAGAGGACTTAATAGCTGCTGTGGATGACGATTTGCTCATGTTCGGAGAGCTAGCTGATGAGGAATTACTGAATGCTGCAGTTGTTGCAAGCCCAGAGAAATAAGCTTCTGTTGATGAAACATAGCATAATCAAGAGGATAATCAAGAGAGGGAGGATGATTTTGATGAAGTTTCACCTCTGACAAACTCAGAGCTGTTGAAGGCTTTGAACACACTTACGCACTTTTCACTGCTAGAGGGACTTGGGGGCAGGTTCTACGGGTCTCTTTGGAACATTGAATCCCGCCTTCAAAACAAAATTGTGACTGAAAAGAAGCAGAGCAAATTAACAGAGTCCTTTCACCCAAAATGGGTGAGTTTATCCATTCTTAATTAACCTACAAGTTGATACTGTATAAATAGAATACACTTTGATGTGGAATAATACTTTAATTGAGGTTATTACAGTATTATTATGATTTAGTTGCTTAGCAGACACCCTTACAGTGCATATAAAATATTACAGTTAAGTGTGTGTTCAAAAAATGGTTTTCAAGTAAGAGTAGAGATTGTGTTTGTTGTTATGGTTGATGTTTGTTCTTAAAACATAAAATATAAAGCTTGATTCTTTCATAATGTTAACTCAGTTAAATACCGCTTTCTTGATACAATATGCAGAACAAAGCCTATGTTTAAAATGTACAGTGGGTATACTAATTTAATGCTGTAGCAATGATAATCAACATACAACGCAGCGTTACAATTATAGATAGTTAGCATGCAATGTAGTTGTTTTATGTATGAGAAAAAGCAGGCTGCCTTTGGCCAGACAACACTTCCCATAACAGCAACAGCTGCTTAGGAGCAACGTAGCCAAAGAGCACTGATATATTGCTACTAACAAGCATCAACTGTAACCGGTGAGTCAAAGTTTGCAAGTCCAAAATGGTAGCAGAGATGTAGTAACCTGTTAGTTTCCCAAAAGTTTTTTCCAGGGCTACCCAGAATGATTCTGGGGATCTCCATCTTCTCTTTCAGTTATTCTGCCCTGTTAGAATCCAGTCTAAAGATAAAGGAGCTTCCTTTGATTCAGTACTTATAGCTTCTTCTCCAGACAACCATCTGATAAGTGGTTGTACCCACACAATGACCAATTGCTTTGAATTTTGCATTCTTCTTCATTTGCATTCAGTGAGTTATTTAGTCAGATAATGTAAATGCCTGTCATTTAATTATAATAGGAATAGATATATGAAAACAATACAAGTAACATTCCATTAGTTTTCATGAAGTTCTGACACCTGACTACACAGTTACATTAACACACACTTTGATCTAGGGTTATTTAATTACCAGGCATGCATAATGTAAATGTCATGTAATAGTAAGCAACAGGATATAGATAGGTGGAAAAATTCAATTAACATCTCCTTTGATCCCCATTAACACACAAGTGAATTGGCCTACAGCTCTAGCCTGAGCTGCTCTGTCAGTGTCACAGTAGGAAAAGAAATAGCTAATTCATGTGGGGTTTTTTCTGTGAATTGCAGAGGTTGACTTAAAATACCTGAATCATAGTGCTGGAGGTTCAGCAAGACTGCTAGGGTCAGATTTTTAGATGTGCTCAGTACCTCGCACCTCCCAGGGTGATACTTCTGGCCAGATTCACAGAAGAGCTCAGCACGTTGGATTCTTTTCCCATTTGGAAAATCTGGCTACTAATGTCACTTTCAGAGTTCTGTTTTCTGGCCTCCAAACACCACTAGATCTGCTGCAGCATCTGGCAACCCTTTCCTCATATGCAGCTGAGTAACGTCAGTGAAGCCAGATCCCAAGTCCTGCAAGGCCCTGTGAGAAGTCATGTCCAGGACTGTATCTGCTTCATGCTGAAGAAGGATCCTACCTTAATATCCTTTTACCATCTTATGTACCCCTTTGGTTTCTGATCACCCTGCATCCCCACACAGGACAGAGTGAAAATTAAGGGCTTGATTTTGCAAGATGCTAAAGACCCTGCTCTTATCCAGCAAAGCACATGCTTAACTTTCCCAGTGAAATTACTGATGCGCTTAAAATTAAGCAGTATGGAAAAGCACTTTGCTGGACTGGGGCCACAGTGCTCAGCACATTGCAGGATCATGCCATAAGAATGGAGACAGTTACTCATTACTCATTTGGATAGAAAGGAGAAAGGACCCCACTACTTGTGCGAGGGTGGAGTGGTGAGAACCTAAATTCACGTTTCCTTTTAGAGTTACATATCTTTGTATTGCACTAAAGATACCACAGTGAACAGCAGGGCACAGACAGAAAGGTCAGAATGATCCACATGGGTCTCTTGGCACTGCAAAGGGCTGTTCTTGCATATAAGTTCTGCACCATGCCAAGTGTACTCAAAACATCAGATCTAACCATCATGTTTATGTTAGTGGGATGGGGAAGGGATGTTATTAAAAGGAAAAGATATGAGTCACAAACACAATTTATTGAAAAGAATTAGACACATATATTGGCCCCAGTCCTACAATCTCTCTGCATGGAGTCTTCAATCTCTGAGTATCCTCAAATTATAATGGACCTGATTCCCCTCTCACATCCATGTGTAAATCAGTAGTAACTCCATTGAACTCCATCAGTGTAAACCAATGAGAGAAAATCAGGGCCGACAATGCAGTTATCGTTTGCCAAAGAATTTGCCATAATTTTTACCCCACATGCTAGGATATCATTAGTAACCATCAAGAATTCAGCCAGCGGTTGGTTTCTTTTTGTCTCCATCAGCAATGATTCATTCACATCATGAACTAGCTGCCAGCAACACTGCACTTTTAATATCAGAAGCACTTCTGAGCTATGCAGTTAACCCAAAAAAATGATTTGAAGCCCTTCACAAGCTGTTTCCCAAGTAACTCAAAAATAGGAAAAAACAAAGTTTTGGTGTTTAAATTTCAAACACAAACTGTTGAAGTTAGGCTGAGATTTTGTGTGCCAAGTTTCAGCCAGAAGGGAATTTTTTTTGGCTACTCTATAAACCCCAGAGAATAGAGGTTTATAATGGAAGCATCAAATCACACTTAACTACTGTATGGCAGAACAAGTGGCTCTGCTATAATACAATCACTCAATAAGATAATTTCTTATGTTAGCATTTTAATTAAAATAAAGAATACTTGCCTCCAACTTACACTCTACAATTCTCTCTTCAAATTACATAGTCAGACAAAACATATAAACCAAACAAAAAAACGGGCTCACAAATTCTAGCAGATTTGAAGGCATGACTCAGAATCTTTTCAAGAAATATGGCCAATAAAACCAGAGTTAATGATTCCATAAACATTTATTTCTACAAAATATTAACAACGGTCCCTAAAATGTTGCAGGGTAATAAAGGATAAATAATACCTATTATTAATATAAAGGTAAAAAATGTCATTTATTGCACATTTGCAGTACTATAATTAAATACATTATTACATGACATTCCAATAAGGATTAAGGGTAAACAGAGGCTGCAGATGTTTCCCTGTGGTTTTATCAGCAGCAACGTGGTTGCAGCTAGCCCAATTCTGAGCCCAGTGTGGACAGAGCCTTTGGCTTTCTGTATTTATTTTTTGGATGAAGAAAAAGACCTGTGCAGATTTTGCACTAGGCTTGGTGCTTTTATCAAAGCACTTTTCAATGGGCATGAAAGCTCCTGGAAATGTTTGCACCTAAGCTTTCATTTTAAAGTAAATCAATGGGGTAAAACCCTATCAATCCAGTCTTGCATCCTGCTGTTTCTAGCCGAACAATTGGACATGTTGTTTCCTACAGACACAGGCAAAGGGGAATGGATTTTTCCCTGTCTATGCCAAAGGATGACTCAGGGGCCTTCATAGCATCATCTTCCCCCAACCCTTTACACTGCAGAAGCATCTTCATGCGATCCAGGTCAGTGCTGTGGGAGTGGTTAGATATTGGGCCATTTGAAGCAGAAATGGGTAGGCCAGGGGGGAGGCCCTTTCTGAACCTTTCAGCCCCTTTCTGACCTTGCAGAAACTAGTAAAAGAAGAGACTACAGCTGCAGCCCTTAGTAATATGGTACCAGAGGAAGCAAAGTGCCAGAGAGCAGGGATGAGGGGGGATGGGTATGCTGAGAGCAAGAATTGGTGCAGAGATATGAGAGTTCCACAAGGTTGACCTTGACCTTATGTGAATCCCTTGGGATCGATATATGGATCTTCCCAATTTGGGGGTGAATCCTGAGCCCTTTACCATGGAGAGGTAAAAGTTAAAATTAAGAACTGGGGCCTAAACAGGGCCTCAGATTTCATAACATGCCCGTCTGAATCACTTGTTCCTGATATAGTGTAACATGTCCACCTAGCAATATTATTCTCAACTGAACTGTTCTGCAGTGTACAGCAAAAGAGAGAGAGCAGATGTGCGCATGCATAAGCAGTGTTCTCAACTGACCTGTTCTGGAGTTTTCATACACAACACATCTTACAGTCATGGTTCCACTACCCTCAGCTGTTTAACTATCTGTTAGACTTTTATCTGTACCATAAAACATGAACATTTGTGTCTCATTTGTCCCTCACAATGAGAATTGTCATGAGTGCCTGCTACTTGGTAGGAGGTCATTCGACCAGCTCAAGTATGTGAGAGGTCCTGTCAACCCTAGTAGCTAAGTACTACCACACACGCTGATGTCTTTGGAAACCGTAGACTCTGTTTTACAGACAGTTTACATTTAAAAAGAGTATAAAGTACAAACCTCCGTATCCAAACCTTATTTAAGGCTTCCTCTTATTTGACTCTTGGTCATGCCCCAAGGTGCGCATCACTTGTCCAGTAATTCCCGCAATTATCCACACTCCTGTGTATCCTAATGATGACCCAGACAATGGCCAAATGCATTAGTATATAAGTAAGTCTGATTTCTTTCTGATTGTTTTCGTAGTTCGCAGTGATTAGAACTGGTCAGGTATTTTCTGACAAACTTTCTTTTTGGGTCGGAAAATGCCAACGCATTGAAACTGAAAAGCTTTGTAAGAAAGGGTCAATTTCTATGAATTTTTAATTTTGAAAAATTTTGGCAGAAAAAAGTTTTAAAATTGTCAAAAGAACCTGTAGTTTGGTTCATAACAATTTTCTGGTTAGAAAGTTAAGCTTATTAAAGTAAAAAAAAAAACAGTCAAAATCAAAATCAAGTGTTTCAAAATCATCAAAACAATAATTTTAATTGACCCAAAATGAAGTTTTGTTGTTAGTTCACAAAAAATTTCAAGATTTTAACTCTTTGTCCCAATTTGAGACTGGAAAATTTGTTAAAATCTTGAAAAAATTCCCAGGATGTGAAAACCATTTCCCACCCAGATGTACCACTGATTATTTAATAATTGTATTGATTAACACCTAGCAGCTCCAGTAAGGAATCAGGGACTCCTTGTGCTGGTACAAGCACGTAATAAAAAGGCAGTCTCTGTCCCAAAGAGCTGATAAATCTAGGTTAAATATTCCAATATGCTACCTCTTGTACTGTTGGTTAGTCTTAGCCCAAAACTTCAGTTCAGTGCTTTTAGGAAGTGGTACTTAATGGAAGCAGTATTTAAATGATTACGGATGGCTGTTGCAGATAGGCAGGTTTTACCCTCATTATTTGGGAAATTAGAAACCATACATTTTATTAACATCAGCAACAAAATAATAGCTCAATTTGTTTTTTTTTAAAGCTAGAAAAATAATTTTAGGAGCTTCATCAGCATGGGACAGAAGGGAATAGAACGTACACAGAGAACAAAGCCTTTGAGGTCTGCAACAAGCTTGCCACACTGGTTCTGTCTTCCTACTAATTCCTACACGACTAACTCACTTCAAGTTTATAATAAAAGCCCAACCACACACAAAGAATCAGACAGAAAGGATGTCCTGAGGTTTAGAAAACTGAAATATCTTTTATCTTTATTCCTAGAAATATGAAACATGAGATACACACATCAACAAAAGGCAGCAGAAAAACAAAATACAACCCTCCACAAAAAAGAGTGTAATGGAAAACCCCAGAGATTAGTATCAGGAAGCAAAGAAAGATAACATAAAATTCCATAGGAAGGCTCGTCACATTAGAGATAGTTAGATAGATAGATAGATAGATAGATAGATCACATACACACACAAATACCTGAGTTAGAGTTAATTATAATCCAGCAACAATACTAAGCCAGTAGAAGAACATTGCAAAACAATTCTAAAAACTGTACTAGCATCTAGCAAGAAAGAATAAAACTGGCTGTATACTTCCTTCTGAACAGCAAAGTAGGCCCCGATACTGCAGCTGATCCAAGCATTTGACCTATTGAGATTTAATTGAACCTTCAAAGGGACTCAGTACAAGCCCAAGTGGCCGCTTTCTCAGGTTTAACTTCAGAATCTGTGCCTTAGGCGCTGACCCCTGTTCATTCCCAGGGTCTTCCACACAAAGGAAGCGAAGAAGCATTTGTATATAATAGGAAAATGGTCATTTAAATCACAGAGCTTGGTAGGGCTCAGACTCAGGGACAGGAATAAACCTCAAGCTGTTTTAATTTGTTTTTTGAAACTTGACTAGATTTCAAGTTGACGATGGCCCTTTAACTGTTTCGAATTTATTCTGAAGGGCAATTTTATACCACTGGCTTGGGTATTCTAAAAGCGCATTTTGTTTAAAATAATCATCACAAACAACAGAGGAAAGGAATATCAAACTGCAAATCTCTTTAGAACTGTGTTTGAATCACCACTATGCTGACAGAAGGTCCTTAATCACTTTCTTCAGACGCTTATCATACAAACATCCTGACACTGGTCTGGCTTCTGTCAGGATGGCCCTAGGATGGTCTGGTTTCCCTTTTCAGCAAGCCCCAATCCAGCCTCTCCTCACAACCCTACTCTGGTCCTGCTCCAGCTCTGGGTGATAAACCTTGTCATATCTGCCTCATTGCAGGATGGTTCCAGACTGTTTCAGCTTCATTAACCTTGTGTTACAGAGAAAGGGATCAGAAACACAGGTTCCTCTGAAGGAAAGTGACTCATATGAAAGCTTCTCATTTGATCCTCCTGCATTTCTCCACAGGTTAGGATAACCAACTCTAGCAACAATACACATTCTTTCTAGAGGTAAATCAAATATAACTCATTTATAAACTTTTAAAATTAGAAGATCAACTAATACCATCAAAATATAGAAGCCATTCCTCCCGTGCCCTTCATATGCAAACCAGCAAACAGCCTGTTCAGTTTTCCCTATAGGTGGCACTAGTTTTATTAATAATTCAGTTAGTGTTCCCAAATATTTCCCAAGAAAAATATCTTTTCACATTTTATTTTTGGGGCCATCTAGCTTTAGTTTTCTCTTGGCATCCACTAGAGATATTAGACTTGAATTTCACACGCATTTAAAAATCACCCCACATCCAAATTCAACCTGTGCTCATGAACCAGAAGTTGTGCAAACAAATTTTAGTCATATCCACCAATTAGGATAACAGTGTTGGATATGAATATTTTGGCATTATCTGGCTATCCATTAACATGCCCAGGCTGCAGATTGCTCTGAAATATCAAATTTATCATTTTAGTGGGGAAAGGTCACATGGCTAACACTGCATGGTATTTTTCTCTGTTCCCATTAGTTTCACCTCTGGTCCCAGAAAGCCAGCAAACCCACTAGACTCCCACTAGCATGCAAGAACCCCAAACCCAGCTATGGCCAAATCTTATGTGAACTCATAAGACAAAGAGGGGTGTTTGAACCAAAACCTGTTTGGACTTAAAGGCCTTTTCCCCTCTTCCCTGCTTGCTGTAATTTTCATAGAATTATAGAACTGGAAGGGACCTCGAGAGGTCATCTAGTCCAGTCTCCTGCGCTCATGGAAGGACTTTCCTTCATTTTCCTTCATTCAAGTGTTTTAGTTTTTCTTTTGTTTTATTTTATTTCTGGCACTCAACAAATCTAAGAGTACACCTGTCCTGTGAATAAAGATGCATTCAGTCAAGCTGTGGTGTCTGCCTCTCACTGGCCCTTAAGAGTCACGAATAAACAGCTGCCCTACCTCATGGAGCATTCAGGAAAGGATTTTACTTCCGGTCGACACAAATCTTTTCCAAGCAGCTAGGTGACCTGCATAAGCTGTTCCATCCTTCAGGATGGTGCATTCTGCTCTCACCCAATGTGGTTCACCTGTTCTATGAGCAGGTGCAGAGAAGTGGTGGGGGGATGGCTCCGCCCCCTTAAAGGCACACTAAGGGAGCTGTCCCTTGCATATCTCTGATCTCCAAGACTGCCATTGTGAGTGACTGCTTAGGCACTCCTTCTCTGTGCACTTGGGTAAGGCCTGTTTCAATCTGGACCTATGTGTTTCTAACCCTCAAACTCATCTTACTTTTTATTGTGTGGTTTGGCACCTGATACCATGCCCTGGGTTTCCCTCTTTTCTTTTGCCTTCATCTTTTTTTGAGAGAAAGAGACAGTACACACTGCCCTGATTACCTTCCTTTTTCAAACAGGCAAAGAAACACTCTGCATACAAAAAGCTGTATTACACGCTACCATGTTTAGTGACTAAAGAATTCATTCTCATTGCACATTATTCTTATCTTCTTTCCACTTGTTTTATCTAAATGATTAGTTATTGTGTAACTTACTGTTTTTTCCAACCTGTTTTAATATCTCAGTTTTGTAAAAAACTATCTTTTGCGTATGAATTAGTGTGAATGTTATTGTCTTATTTTCCCAACTTATTAAAAGAGCTGTACTTTACAAATGTAACGGCAGAGTGGATTTATTATTTAAACTCCTAGTCCTAGCCTTCATATCTACTTAATATGTGTAAAGTGTTCAGTTTTCCAATGTAGTCCAGCTGTATCACTGGAATCAAACTTGTAATTGCCTCTTTGGGATTTAAAACCATTATAGTTGTACTTTATGTTCTCTTTTCTTTTGCCTGAATCACTTTTTCAGGTCTATGAAGTACAGCTGGCACAATAAAAGTTTGATCAATGCATAACCAATGCAGTGTATATTTCTTGCAGAAATATAAAACCCAGGTGAAAAATGTTAATCTCCAAAAATTAGTTTTGTCAGCTATATATTCTTGGAATTTAAATGGTTCAAACTTGAGATACATGGTTTGGCTGGGGGGTTTACAGGCTGGATTTCTCAATAGTTTCATGTTATATGTACATATGACACATTGAAATGAATGATTGCCTGATGTAAAGTTTCAGTTACTAGGGCAGATTTTTCTTCTGCTCTCATTGTGATACTTGAGTAAGTTTTATCATGGTATCACAGAAGTTAGAGATGCACAAGACCTATGAGATCAGCCGGTCCATTTTCCAGCCAATGCAAAATCATTCCCTATAACATATTTCTCTAGTTTATGAAGCATTGGTGCTACATGGTCATCTTCACTTACACTGTAGGATCTGAAGACCTCCAGGTTACTGTGATGGGGGGGCGGGGGCACTCACCTCTTGAACACCTTCTAGCAGCTAGGCCTGGTGCCGCAGTCCTCTTCTCGTCCCTAGCCCCCCTGGCAAGCTGATCTTTAGGCCAATCTCATGATGGCTGATGCCTGATTTTTGAACACTTGGGGCTGGCAATACTGTAAACAATTTTTAAAAAGGCAATTTAGAGGTATGAATATTGCTTAGATCTCAGAAGACACTATTTTACCTAGAGGTTGGGTAAGTGTTACAGATCAGAGATTTTACATACCATATCAGTGCTGCAGTTTCTAAACACAATTGGCCCTATCAGCAGACAACATAGGACACACAACCAGCCATAGACCAGGCTGACCTATTCAGGTAGAAGATCTGTCTCCACAACACTGCTAATGGGTGCTATAAACAAGCTCTGGGGGCAGGGGCAGAGATCTTACATGAAGCACTGTGTGATTTGACCAAGAAGGTGTGGGGGAACAGTTACTTATATCAAGAACTGTTTTGTAATAACAAATTTTATTCCAGCTCTTTTTTCTGTGCATAAACAGAGAGTGATTTTCTGGAATTTATTCAAAATTATTCACCACAATAATTTCTGTGAATAATTCTTGTCAAGTTCGTTTGTGAGCATTTCATTGTGGGTATATGAAAGTCTTGCTGCTTTGATTGGATACACAGGATACCTGGCACATGTCTCTTCCCTGTCTGTATAACTAACTCTTCATTACGCTTACCATTGCATATTCAAAAATCAGTTTCTGTGGCTATTCTAGAATAGATGCTTAAAATCTACACCAGTTTGCCAACTTCCTGCCAGTTTCCTGTTAGTACAGGGGTGGGAAAACTTTTTGGCCTGAGGGCCCCATCAGAGTTCCAAAACTGTATGGAGGGCCAGGTAGGGAAGGCTGTGCCTCCCCAAACAGCCTGGCCCCTATTCACTCCCTCCCACTCCACCCCCCTGACTGCCCTCCTCAGAACCCCCGACCCATCCAACCCCCACTGCTCCTTGTCCCGTGACCGCCCCATCCTGAGACCCCCCCGCCCCTAACCGCTGCCTCCAGGATCCCACCCCCTATCCAACCACCCCCTGATCCCTGTCCTCTGACTGCCGCCTGGAACTCCCTGCCCCTTATTCAACCCCCTTGCTCCCCGCCCCCTTACCATGCCACTCAGAGCACCAGGATTGGCACCCACGCCGCACAGCTAGAGCCAGCCACGACACTGTGCAGTCTAGAGCACTGGAGCAGGCCGGTGGCTCTCGCAGACGCGCTGCCCAGCAGGAGCTTGCAGCCCTTTGGCCCAGAGAACTGGCGACATGGCAAGCTGAAGCTGTGGGGGAGGGGGAACAGCAGAGGACAGGCTGGGGACTAGCCTCCTGGGCCAGGAGCTCAAGGGCCAGGCAGGACAGTCCTGCGGACGGATGTGGCCCGCGGGCCGCAGTTTGCCCACCTCTGTGTTAGTAACTTGTTTGCTACAGTATCTATGGAAAATGAATGCAAACACAATCCAAGCACAATTAGTATTTATGGGACTTCTTTTATTAGTTTATTTATTTATTTCAGTGCAGTTCTATTGCACCTTACTCTCTGAAACGGGTGTATCAGGAACATGTTTCACAAGCGCAATATATCCCATATGGTTGCTAAAACAAACAATGTACTCAATCCTCTTCAAGGTCCTGGATCCAAAGTTCATTGAAGACAATGAAAAGACTCCCACTGACTTCACTGGGCTTTGGCTCAGGGCCCAGATGCACAGTCAAAAGGTTCAGTCTTCATGTATTTGATAGTTCATTTTCAGCTAACTCAGAGCTACAAATAGAAAATGTGGGACCATGACAGCGGTCTTCAAATACTTGAAAGGCTGCCATAAAAACGATGGAGAAAAGTTGTTCTCTCTTATCACAGAAGGCACGACAAGAAGCAGTGGGTTCAAGTGCATAATTAGAACCATAGGGTTAGAATGGCAAGGGTCATCTAGTCTAACCTTGTGTCAAGATGCAGGATTTGTTGTGTCTAAACCAGATTTAGATTAAATCTCAGGACAAATTTCCTACCTATAAGAACAGTAGGACAATGGAACAGACTGCCTAGGGAGGTTGTGGAAGCTCCTTCACTGGAGGCTTTCAACAAGAGGCTGGAGAGCCATCTGTTTTGGATGATTTAGTGATACTCAGACCTCAGTGGTTCAGGCGCCAAATTAGCAATCAACATTACCCAAAAGAGCCACAGTCTTGTGAATTCATTGTTTCATTTACTATAGTACTATGTATTCATATTTACACAGTATTTACACAGTGGCCAAGTATTATTATTTTATCAATTACAATTGGTTAATAGCATAGTAAAAGCATCCTGTTTGGTTAATAATTAAATCACACAGTATTACGTGCTGCAAAGAGCCGCAGGAGATACATTAAAGAGCCACCTGCAGCTCGCAAGCCTCAGTCTGAGTATCACTGGTTTAGACACAACAAATCCTGCATCTTGGCATAGGGTTAGACTAGATGACCCTTGTCATTCTAACCCTATGGTTCTAATTATGCACTTGATTATTTTTACTCATAATACAAGTTTTCCCATTTGCTCCAATGGGACTGCTCATGGGGGGCAGCGCTTCTCACATGCATGTTTGGACATAACAGTCAAGAATGTTTATGTGGATTTGTGACACCCATTGGATCCTCTTATCCCCATCTATTCTGGGTTTTCACTTGTGACATGAATGAGATGGATAATCGCCTATAAAGCTCACAAACATCTCTGCTCTTTCTTTGTGCCATCATTGTGTGTGGAATCCTCTTTCTAAGCTGTCCCTCAAATTGTCTCTGCATTCAAATCAGTCCAGAAGACCCACATGTGCTGTGATACCTGCAAGAAACTAACCTGTTCATCAAGGCAAGGTTGTGAGATACATTTTTTAAAATTGTTTTTATCAGGACATAGACAATTCTCACCTAATTTTTTACATATGTACTGTTCTCCTTTCCTCTGTCTCTAGTCTGTTCTGTCTTTATAGAATGTAAGGCTCTTCAGGGTAAACGCTATGGGTAAAATTTTCAGAAGTGCCTAAATGATTGAGGAATCTAAGTTCCATTTTGAAAAATCACATAGGCACTTTGAAAATCTGACCATAAGGTATTTAGGCACATAAAGATTCAGATAGGTGCCTACTGGAATATTCAAAAATTCCTAGGTGCCTAATTCCCACTGCAAGTTAGGCACCTAGGTGCTTTTGAAGATCCTGCTAAATGCCTATCTGCATCCTTAGGTGTCAAAATTCCTTTTAAAAAACTGGCCCTTCAGAGCCTAAATCTCAATGAAAGTCAAAGGAACTTAAGCTCCTAAATGCCTATGTTACTTTTGAAAATGGGATTTAGGAGCCTAATTTACTGAGGCACTTTTGAAAACATTACTCCATGTCTCCTTTTGCATTAGTACAATACCTAACATGTTGTGGTTGTTACCAGAAACAAATAGCTAATATTAATTAATTACCTTGATGCTGTCAAGTATATTTCAATGTAGGTTTGCAATATATGTAGAAATATTTGTCTCTAATATCATGGGCCTGCTTCTCCTTGCATAGACATTTACGATTGTGAGTGTCAAACATAACGAAGTCAGAACGTTTGTATTTTCTACCCACTTTGTATTCTCATTGCACAAATGTAAAAAGATTACACAAGCTGCAAGTCAGTGGAGAATCAGACCTCCTGTGTCAGAGAACATAACAGAATGGAAAAGTGCTTAAACTGAACAAAATGTGAAATGGGACTGCAGCATTTGAAGACGTGTTACAAAACTCTCACCATCCATTTACAGTAGGAGAAGACACAGCTCAATCTCTCTCTACAAATCCTTCTCACAGCTAGCACTTGCTACCATACCACGACCTTGTTTGTCGAGTTGTAGTTCAAATCAAATATTTACAACCAAGTTCCATAGCTCTGGCCATGGAGATTATTATATGAAACACAATATTAACACTAGAACTGCAAGCACCTCTATAATAGCAGCTTGCTTCATTGGTGGACTGCTATAATAGGTTTAACCAAGTACATTTCTGGAGCTGTCAGTGATGCTGGTTTGCTCCTTTAACACAAAATCTAAGTAGGGACACTGGATTGGATGCTAAACTGTACTATTTTCAATTCTAAATGTACTTTGCATTTCACAGTACAATAATTATTCACTGTGAATATTTACAACTAGTCCCTACTACACAAATACACAAAGTAGGTACAATAGCTTAAAATGTGTTAATTTATTTTATCAGCATGATCTAATGGTCCCCCAAGGCCTCTGAACACTTCCTTTGTCCTAGGAGGAGATGTGTATGCAGTATATTTTTCAAACTTTCACTTTATTTTTTCAATAAAGTGGTCATTTCGTTCATTAAACTCTACATTTTTATCCTCACAGCCTAGATTTTCACTTAGCAATCCGTAGAATGTGTGTTTCATTCATATGGACTGGGGGTGGGGGTGGGAGGGAGGTGTACTTATCCTAAAGGAAAACATAAATCCAATACTTCCTGGCCTCACATCTCTTTTTTTGGTTCAGTTTTTTTGGCTCATGGAAGAGGCCAGAATGGTAAGTACTGGAAGCTGAAGTTGTGTGTTTAGCCACAGAAAAAGCTCCAAACAAGTTCAAACTTCAATACCTGCTTCCCCTGCATCACCAATGAGTCTCATCCTAATCAAGAGCAAACACTTCCAACAGCGAGAAGGTAGCTCAGCTCTGGTCCACACTATGAGTTTAGGTCAAATTTAGCAGTGTTAGGTCGATTTAACCCTGAACTGACCAAGCCTGTTTTGTCGACTTAAAGGGCTCTTAAAATTGATTTCTGTACTCCTCCCTGGCGAGGGGAGTACTGCTAAAATTGACCTGAGTGGGTCGAATCTGGGGTAGTGTGGATGCAATTCGACAGTATTGGCCTCCAGGAGCTATCCCAGAGTGCTCCATTGTGACCGCTCTTGACAGCACTCTCAACTCAGATGCACTGGCCAGGTAGACAGGAAAAGCCCTGGGAACTTTTGAATTTCATTTCCTGTTTGGCCAGCGTGGCGAGCTGATCAGCACAGGTGACCATGCAGAGCTCATCAGCACAGGTGACCATGGAGTCCCAGAATCACAAAAGAGCTCCAGCATGGACTGAACAGGAGACACTGGATCTGATCGCTGTATGGGGAGAAGAATCCATGCAGTCAGAACTCCATTCCAAAAGACGAAATGCCAATATATTTGCCAAAATCTCCAAGGGCATGATGGACAGAGGCTACAACAGGGACACACAGCAGTGCCGTGTGAAAGTTAAGGAGCTGAGGCACACCTACCAAAAAACAAAGGATGCAAACAGTTGCTCCGGGTCAGAGCCCCAAACATGCCGCTTCTATGATGAGCTGTATGCAGTTCTAGGGAGCACCCCTACCACTACCCCACCACTGTCCATGGACACCTGCAAGGGGGGAGTCTCACGCAACAGGGATGAGGATTTTGAGGATGGGGAAGATGATGATGAGGAGGAGGACGATAGCGCACAGCAGGCAAGTGGAGAATCCCTTCTCCCCGGCAGCCAGGAACTGTTTATCACCCTGGAGACAATACCTTCCCAATGCGGGCTCCCGGACCATGAAGCCAGAGAAGGCACCTCTGGTGAGTGTACCTTTGTAAATATAATACAGGGTTTAAAAGCAAGCGTGTTTAATGATTAATTTGCCCTGAAGACTTGGGATGCATTCGCGGCCAGTATAGATACTGGAAAAGTCCGTTAACGTATCTGGGGATGGAGCAGAAATCCTCCAGGGACATCTTCATGAAGCTCTCCTGGAGGTACTCCCAAAGCCTTTGCAGAAGGTTTCTGAGGAGGTCAGCCTTATTCCGTCCTCCATGGTAGGACGCTTTTACCATGCCAAGCCAGTAGCTAGTAGTCTGGAATCATTGCAGAACAAAGCATTGCAGCAAAAGGGCCCGTGCTTTGGTGGCATTCAAGCAACATCTGTTCTTTATCTCTTTGTGAAGCGATCATCCCAGAGAATTTGGAGGGAGGGGGGTTTGGGTTGTGCTGCACATTCACGCTAAAACAGCAGCCCCACATATTAAATGGCAAACCCAACAGCCTTTGCTTGGTATGGGAAAGGAGGACGCTGCTGTTTGAAACCATTCCCACATGTTATGACGGTTGAAGAAGCCAAAACTCTTTGCCTTACCATGGCTGCCTGCAAGCCGAATTCTGTTGCCCAGCCGAGCGTGTCTCACACCAAACCAGCAGGCCGTCAATATAAGAGGGAAAATGCGAACTTGTACCAAAAGCACATGTGCTATGTAATGTGAATTGCTTGATTCAGTGTGAAATAGTCTTCCCTTTGTTCTTTAAAATGTATCTTTTTAAATACTAATCTTCCTTTTTTTTCTCCCAGAGCTGCAAATGTTTATACGCTCCCCCATCATCTCCGTCCCAGAGGCTAGCGCAGATTAGAAGGCGAAAAAAAATGCATTTGAGATGATATGTTCTCAGAGCTCATGCAGTCCTCCTGCACTGAAAGAGCTCAGCAGAATGCGTAGAGGCAAATAATGGCAAAGACCAGGAAAGCGTCAGATGAACGCAATGAGAGAAAGGAGGAACATGATGAGAGGAGGGAGGAGCGCAATGAAAGGAGGCAGGATACAATGCTGAGTCTAATGAGGGAGCAAACTGACATGCTCAGGAGTCTGGTGGAGCTGCAGGAAAGGCAGCAGGAGCACAGACTGCCACTGCAGCCCCTGTATTACTGCCTGCCCTCCTCCCCAAGTTCCATATCCTCCTCACCCAGATGCCCAAGAACGCGGGGGAGAGGGTGGGGAGGCGACGGGCTTCCAGCCACTCCACCCCAGAGGATTGCCCAAGCAACAGAAGGCTGGGATTCAATAAGTTTTGAACTGTAGTGTGGCCTTGTCCTTCCCTCCTCCCCTCATCCATCACCCCACCCAGTGCTTACCTCCTCACCCATCCCTCCTGGGCTACCTTGCAAGTTTTCTCCCTATTTGTGTGATGAATTAATAAAGAATGCATGATTTTGAAACAATAATGACTTTATTGCCTCTGAAAGCAGTGATTGAAGGGGGGAGGTTGGTTGGCTTACAGGGAAGTAGAGTCAAACAAGGGGGTGGGTATTCATCAAGGAGAAACAAACAGAACAAACAGAACTGTCATACTGTAGCCTGGCCAGTCATGAAATTGGTTTTCAAAGCTTCTCTGATGTGCAGCGTGCCCTGCTGTGCTCTTCTAACCGCCCTGGTGTCTGGCTGTGCGTGATCGGCCGCCAGGCGATTTGCTTCAACCTTCCACCCTGCCATAAACATCTCCCCCTTCCTCTCACAGATATTGTGGAGCACAGAGCAAGCAGCAATAACAATGGGAATATTGGTTTCGCTGAGGTCTAACCTAGTCAGTAAACTGCGCCAGTGAGCTTTTAAATGTTCAAATGCACATTTTGCACTTGCTCAGCCTATAGTTGAACTGCTCATTATTACTGTCCAGGGTGCCTGTGTACAGCTTCATGAGCCATGGCATTAAGGGGTAGGCTGGGTCCCCAAGGATAATTATAGGCATTTCAACATCCCCAACAGTTATTTTCTGGTCTGGAAATAAAGTCCCTTCCTGCAGCTGTTCAAACAGACCAGAGTTCCTGAAGATGCAAGCGGCATGCACCTTTCCCGGCCATCCCACGTTGATGTCAGTGAAACGTTCCTTGTGATCCAGCAGTGCTTGCAGCACCATTGAAAAGTACCCCTTGCGGTTTACATACTGGCTGCCAAGGTGGTCCGGTCCCAAGGTAGGGATATGCATCCGTCTATCGCCCCAGCACAATTAGGGAACCCCATTGCAGCAAAGCCATCCACTATGACCTGCACATTTCCCAGAGTCACTACCCTTGATAACAGAATGTCAGTGATTGCGTTCGATACTTGGATCACAACAGCCCCCACAGTAGGTTTACCCACTCCAAATTGGTTCCTGACTGATTGGTAGTTGTCTGGCATTGCAAGCTTCCAGACAGCTATTGCCACTCGCTTCTCAACTGTGAGGGCTGCTCTCATCTTGGTATTCTTGTGCTTCAGCGCAGGGGAAAGCAAGTCACAAAGTTCCATGACAGTGCCCTTACGCATGCGAAAGTTTCGCAGCCACTGGGAATCGTCCAAGACCTGCAACACTATACGGTCCCACCAGTCTGTGCTTGTTTCCTGGGCCCAGAATCGGTGTTCCACAGTATGAACCTGCCCCATTACCACCAGGATGTCCAAATTGCCAGGGCCCGTGCTTTGAGAGAAGTCTGTGTCCATGTCCTCATCACTATCGTGATTCCGCTGTCGTTGCCTCCTCGCCTGCTTTTGCAGGTTCTGCACACATTGCAGGATAATGTGCGAGGTGTTTGCAATGCTCACAACAGCAACGGTGAGCTGAGCGGGCTCCATGCTTGCCGTGATATGTCGTCTGCAGGAGAGCAGAGTTGCAGAGGAAGCAGATGATGGATGATGACAGATGCCACGAGAATAGATATTTATACAGAATAACGAGAGGACCTGCGAGGTGGATTCATGGCACCAGGAAAGCAGAGTTGCAGCGGAAGTGGTGGAGAACGATGGTTAGCACCACGCACATTTCCCGAGGAAGAACACAAGTACCCGGCAGCACATGACAGACAACATGGAAAAATTCGCTATTGAGACAAAAGCAGCAGAGCAGAGTTGCAGTGGAAGTGGTGGATGACGACGACGGTTAGCAATCCTACTGCACCGTCTGCTGACACCAGTATAGCATCTGCACAGAAAAAAGGTGCAAAACGATTGTCTGCTGTTGCTTTCACGGAGGGAGGGGTGACTGACGACATGTACCCAAAACCACCCGCTACAATGTTTTTGCCCCATCAGGCATTGGGAGCTCAACCCAGAATTCCAATGGGCAGTGGAGACAGTGGGAACTGTGGGATAGCTACCCACAGTGCAACACTCCGAAAGTCGATGTTAGCCATGGTATTGTGGACGCACTCTGCCGACTTTATGCACTTAGTGTGGACATACACAATTGACTGTATAAAATCGATTTCTAAAAATTGACTTCTATAAGATCAACTTAATTTCTAATGTAGACATACCCTAAGTCTCCGTTCCCTATTCCCTTATTGTCCATTCCCGTTCAATGTGAAGCATCTCTGCTGAAACAATCATCAGAGATGCCAATTAGTTCCAGTTGTAGTAATGATTTTTGTTATTTTGTCAGGTTCCCCATTTAGTGGAAACTATTGCATTTCACATTGGATGCCAAATAGCCATCAGACGGTTCTGTAACAACTGCTGACCAATCCCAATCTGGGTATGATAAAAACAAGAAGCCCAGTGGAGAAAAGGCTCTTTATCCCATTGCCAACATTCCCCCGAGCAATTCTTCTTTGCTGGACTGGCTTTGAATGCCTTGTCTCTTTTTCCTTCCTGAACCGCGGTGATGTTTTGTGCTGTGATAGTGTAAAGGACCAGGGTACAGGTGGTCACTCTTGGGCTGGTGTCCACAAGTCAAGAATGGCCATGAGATGGGTGTCAGTGAGTAGGGATTGAAATAATTTAAGAGCCAGGATCAATAAGCAACAGTCCGGATCAAAGTCAAGCCAGGGTTGGAGACCGGAGGTCAGAGGTAGTTACCAGGCTGGAATCAAGAGGCAAGAGTCAGGGTCAGGCTGGGTTCAAGCACCAGAGATCAAAAAGCAAGTTGCCATCTGGAGTCGCAGCAAGGACAGAAGCCTGTGTGATTGCTCAAACAACTTCCTGGGGCACCCTCCAGGGTTAAATAGTCTGCATATGCCAATCAGAGGGTTGCTGGGTCCTGTCACTCAGGACTGTTTGGGCAGCACTTTCTGTGGTGCCCAGTCTCCACAGTGCTCCTTGGAGATGGCTATGTGTGGCCGCCTGGTGGTGATGTGGTAACGTCAGCTGTCCCAGGCCCTGCAGACCTCTGTTCTAGTCCCACAGATCCTTACATTATCTCCCACCACCACCTTCAGGATGCCTTCTTCTGGGCTGGCACTGGGGCTGGTTTGTCTGGATGAGCTTGATGAACCTTTTTTTTTAACCAGTTCAGGAGCATGAACATGGGCAGCAGGTTCCCAGAAGTGGTCTTCAGGACCATACCCCTCCCAGTCAATGAAGTAGTACAGTCTCCCACACTGTAGGTAGAGTTGAGGATAGCATGGACTATATAGTCCTCATGTCCTTGGATCTGGACTGGTGGGGCTGGCTGCTGGAACCAATAGGGAAAGAGATTGTCCGTGTAAGGCTTCAGAAGGGATCCATGGAAAACGGGATTATCTTAAGAGATCAAGGGAGCTGAAATTCAAAGGTGATTTGCTGACAAAACTGAAATGGTCTGAGGAACTGGTAGTCTAGCTTGCAGGATGGCCTATTCATATGGAGGTGTTTTGGCCCCCTCTGAGAGCTGGGCCTTCCTGGTGTCGACAGTCTGCATACCACTTTTAGTCATTTTTTGCATCTTTAAGGTGGTCCTTAAGCTCCCCCCGGATATGATGAATTGGTTGGATAGAGTTGGTGGCTTCTGGGTTCACAGAGGCAGCTAGCAAGGTCAGGTGGAAACAAGGGTGGAACCCATAATTTACAAAAAAGGGATTCTGCCCCTTGGAGGTATAGTCGGAGTTCTTTTATGAGAACTTGGCAAAAGATAGGAGGGAGAACCAGTTATCTTGATGGTAGTTGAAGAAGCACTGTAAGTATTACTCTAGTTCACCCTCTCTGTCTGCCCATCTGTCTGGAAGTGGTTCATAGATGAGGTAAAAGGCCAAACGACCAGTAACCAGAGCATTTCATGCCAAAAGCATGAGACAAACTGCAGGTTTCTGTCTGAGGTGATACAGTTTGGAAACCCATGAAGACGGATAGCATGTACCACCAAGAGTTGAGCCATTGTTTCAGCAGAGGGCAGGCAGTCACGAGGGATGAAGTGCACCATTTTGGTCATTTGGTCTACAATGGTCAAGACCACTGTGTGGTCATCAGTTGGGGAGTTCCACTATGAAATCCAGGATGATCGAGAGCCAGGGTCTAGATGGGTTATCCAGAGTTACTAGACTGTTGATGGACTTAGCATGGGGCATCTTGGTGTATGCACACAGTTCACAAGAGTTAATATTATGCTGGACTTCAGCTTGTATGCAGGGCCATCAGAAGAAACAGGAAGTCATGTGGAAAGTCTTAAGGCAGTCAAAATGGCCTGCCAATGGATCTTCATGGCAGAGATGAAGCACTTCTAGCTGGAGTCACCTGGGATATGTGATCCCATCCTTTGTGGAGCATTGCATTTTAGTTCTGGCTCTAATTTGCTCAGGACGTTCCATCACCTCCTGGGCTAATGGATCTCCCCACAAAGTGGATCAATTAGCTCAGTCAGGTCTTGGTGTATGGTGGCACCAAGAAAGTTGTGAGATTTTAGCAGAAAGGGTGATTCTTGGTTAGGCTCCTTGGCAGCATTCCCCCTTTTGGGATGAGGCATCAGCTTTCCTTTTCCTGGTTCCTGGGCAACAGGTGATGATGAAATCGAACCGAGAGAAGAATAATACCCACCTGAGCTGTCTTTCAGTTAAGGCTTGAGCCTTAGGCAGATATTTATGGTTCTTACTGTGAGAAGAGACTTGCACCCAGGTGTTGGGTTTCCTCAAGGTGATGGCGCCACTCTTTGTAGGCTGATTTAATCGCGAGCCGTTCTTTATATAGTGTTTCATATTTCCGTTCAGTGGGGGTGAGTTTTCAGAAGTAGTATGCACAGCAGTGCAATACTTGCTTTGGGTGGTACCTCTGAGAGGTGTGGCTCCAATGGCATCATAGGCTTACACTGTGACTGCCTCGGCCAGGTCCAGATGTGCTCGTATGCGAGTGATAGTAAAAGCAGCCTTGAGCTGTTCAAAAGCATGGCGTGCTTCAGGCATCCAAACAAGTTGACAGCCTTGCAGAGGAGGTTCTTCATAGGGGCTATTTCCCAGAGAAGGTTAGAATGAACCCTCGGTAAAATTCACAAAGCCTAGGAAGTGCCATAAGTCATGGGGAGAGGAGGACCTGGGCACCGCCCCAACTGCAGATGGCCTCCACCTTCTGGGGGGTCCATTTTAATGCCATCTAGGGAAAGGATACAACCTGAAAATTCTGTGGAGGATTAGTCAAAGATACATTTTTCCAGTTTCACATACTGGTCATGCCTCCGTAGTCTTTCCAGGATGGAAAAAACATGGTACTAATACTGCTCAGGATTATCTGAAATGGTAAGTATGTCATTGTGATGGATGACTACAGACTAGTCCAGGATGTCTCCAAATATGTCGTTCATGAAGTGTTGAAAGGTCATAGGAGTGTTGGTCAGACCAAATGGCATTACTAAATATTTGAAGAGCCCATAGGGGTTCCAAAAGGCAGTCTTCCGTTTGTCTCCTGACCTAACGGGCACTCGGTTGTATGCCCTCCTAGAGATAATTTCATAGATGCTGAAGCATCTCAAGCACTACAAATCCCCCTCCTTTTAAAGCCTACATCCATTCTCATGGAGACAATAGATGGGTCACTTCTGTCCTTAGGGCCACCGGCACAGGAAACAGTACCCCTAGATGCCATACTCCAGGGTCATCAGGAAGTGTTACAATTCAGTGTGATCCATTTCTCCACGCTTCCCCTGATTTTTGGCATCATCTGACTGGAGCAATGGAGTCCTTGCATCTCCTGGAGAGAGAAGAGGATCAGCTTAATCTCTGAACATTGCTGAAGGGCCTATGTAAGGGGACTGTTGCCTCCTTACTAACAGTCAGTGGGGGTGTTTTGGTTGGCTAGCTCCCAGTACTAAAAGGGAAAGGGTCTATGGGAAATCAGGACCCTGAGACTGACAGTCCCCCAGGAACAATGGGGAGAGGCCAATGCTCCAAGTCAGCCTGAATGACAGGGCAGACAGGCTAATCAGGGAGGTCCCGTCCTCCATGTGAGCTGGATTTGCCTGGGTCAGACAGAGTGGGGCTGAGCTAAGGAGAAAGCAGGGGCCCAAGCTAAGCTCAGAAGCAGAGCTGTGCTAGATCCAGAGGGACCAGAAAAACAGCCCAGAGAGAGCAGCCCCTGTCCTGGGAGCAGAGCTACAGCCCCAAGGCCAGAGGCACAGCCCAGAGAGAGCAGACTTGCCCTGGGAGCAGAGCTGCAACAACCAGAGCCAGAGGGGCCAGAAAAGCAGCCCAGGAAGCAGGTCAGTGCTGGGAGCAGAGTCACAGAAGCAGCCTGCAGAGCAGACCTGTCCTGGGAGCAGAGCTGCAGCAACCAGAGCCAAAGGGGCCAAAGAAACAGCCCAGGGAGCTGGAGGCAGAGCAGCAGCAGTGCAGAGACAGAGTGGTGCAGCTGTGGCTGGAGCAGTCCGGAGCTGGGTGCAGTGAGCAGCTGGGGAGACCGAGGGGGACCCTGGGCAGCAGGCCCAGCACAGGGAGACTCCTCAGCTAAGGGGCTCTGCAGGCCAGGCTTGGATCATAACCCCGACAGGGCGGGGGCAACACTGGGAAGAAGGGCCCTGCCACCTAGAGCCTGAGAGCGTGTGGCCACCACCAGAGCGAGTGTCCAACCCACAGCATCTCTGCTGCAAAGCCAGGGCCTGAGAAGAAGGCCTAGGACTTACAAGGAACAGACTGTGAACTGCCCTGACATTCCAGAGACACTGTTTGTGATGTTCCCTGCCACAGAGCGGGTTGATGTGTTTCCTTTAACCTTTCCCAATTTTCCTTATTCTTTTTAAAATTAATTGTTAATTAAATAACCTGCATTTGCTTTGTATGTACTGGTCAGTGGGTCATAGAATCATAGAATCATAGAATATCAGGGTTGGAAGGGACCTCAGGAGGTCATCTAGTCCAACCCCCTGCTTAAAGCAGGACCAATCCCCAATTAAATCATCCCAGCCAGGGCTTTGTCAAGCCTGACCTTAAAAACTTCTAAGGAAGAAGATTCCACCACCTCCCTAGGCAACACATTCCAGTGTTTCACCACCCCCCTAGTGAAAAAGTTTTTCCTAATATCCAACCTAAACCTCCCCCACTGCAACTTGAGACCATTACTCCTTGTCCGGTCCTCTTCTACCACTGAGAATAGTCTAGAACCATCCTCTCTGGAACCACCTCTCAGGTAGTTGAAAGCAGCTATCAAATCCCCCCTCATTCTTCTCTTCTGCAGACTAAACAATCCCAGTTCCCTCAGCCTCTCCTCATAAGTCATTTGTTCCAGACCCCTAATAATTTTTGTTGCCCTTCGCTGGACTCTTTCCAATTTATCCACATCCTTCTTGTAGTGTGGGGCCCAAAACTGGACACAGTACTCCAGATGAGGCCTCACCAATGTCGAATAGAGGGGGACGATCACGTCCCTCGATCTGCTCGCTATGCCCCTACTTATACATCCCAAAATGCCATTAGCCTTCTTGGCAACAAGGGCACACTGCTGACTCATATCCAGCTTCTCGTCCACTGTCACTCCTAGGTCCTTTTCCGCAGAACTGCTGCCTAGCCATTCGGTCCCTAGTCTGTAGCTGTGCATTGGGTTCTTCCGTCCTGAGTGCAAGGACTCTGCACTTTTCCTTGTTGAACCTCATCAGATTTCTTTTGGCCCAGTCCTCCAATATGTCTAGGTCCCTCTGTATCCTATCCCTGCCCTCCAGCGTATCTACCACTCCTCCCAGTTTAGTATCATCTGCAAATTTGCTGAGAGTGCAATCCACACCATCCTCCAGATCATTTATGAAGATATTGAACAAAACCGGCCCCAGGACCGACCCCTGGGGCACTCCACTTGACTTGGTCAGAGAAGTGCCCAGTGCAGAGAGAGTACCCCGGAGTGGGGACACCCTAGCCCCTGTCCTAGGTGACCACAGCGGGGTTGGGGGTCAAGCCCCCCAGGAATCCTGGGCCCAGCCTTGTTGGGGTTACGAGGACTCTGCCAGACAGGAGAGTAGAAGGGGAGTCCTCAAGGGCAGGGAGGCCACTGGTTAAAGGAAGTGGGAGCGAGGACTCAGATCCTTTCGCAAGCCAACTTCACCGGGGTAGTGCAGAAGCCAGGAAAGTTCCCCACAAGTGCAGGACTATTCCCCCGCTTACACCTGTCTGCATGTAACAAACTCACTTGCTCTGTGGATTGAGTACAGAGGGGGATATGTAACACACACTGAGCAGTGGATGTTAAGGCTCACTACTGAATGACTATTTGAATCCAAGTCAAAGAGCTGTCCCAGACCCATCTTTAGTTTTAGACAAAGGGTAGCATTTTCAAAAACACTACAGTGATTTACAAGTTTCTTTACATTTGCAGGAGATAATGCTGCCGCTTCTTGTTTACAATGTCACCTGAAAGTGAGAATAGTCGTTCTCGTGGCACTGTTGTTGCCGGTGTCGCAAGACATTTATGAGCCAGATGCGCTAAAGATTCGTATGTCTCTTCATGCTTCAACCACCATTCCAGGGGACATGCGTCCATGCTGATGATGGGTTCTGCCTGATAACAATCCAAAGCAGTGTGGACCAACGCATGTTCATTTTCATCATCTGAGTCAGATGCCACCAGTGGAAATTTGATTTTCTTTTTTGGTGGTTCGGGTTCTGTAGTTTCTGCATGGGAGTGTTGCTCTTCTAAGACTCCTGAAAGCAAGTTCCACACCTCGTCCCTCTCATATTTTGGAAGGCACTTCCGATTCTTAAACCTGGGGTCGAGTGCTGTAGCTATCTTTAGAAATCTCACATTGGTACCTTCTTTGAGTTTTGTGAAATCTGCAGTGAAAGTGTTCTTAAAACAAACAGCATGTGCCGGGTCATCATCCGAGACTGCTATAACATGAAATATATGGCAGAATGTGGGTAAAACAGAACAGGGGACCTACAGTTCTTCCCCAAGGAGTTCAGTCACAAATTTAATGAATGCATTATTTTTTAAACAAGCGTCATAAGCATGGAAGCATGTCCTCTGGAATGGTGGCTGAAGCATGAAGGGGCATATGAATGTTTAGCATATCTGGCATGTGAATACCTTGCAATGCCGGCTACAAAAGTGCCATGTGAACGTCTGTTCTCACTTTTAGGTGACATTGTAAATAAGACGCGGGCAGCATTATCTCCTGTAATGTAAACAAACTTGTTTGTCTTAGCAATTGGCTGAACAAGAAATAGGACTGAGTGGACTTGTAGGCTCTGAAGTTTTACATTGTTTTGTTTTTGAGTGAAGTTATGTAACAAAAAAATCTACATTTGTAAGTTTCAGTTTCACGACAAAGAGATTGCCCTACAGTACTAGTATGAGGTGAATTGAAAAATACTATTTATTTTGTTTATCATTTTTGCAATGCAAATATTTGTAATAAAAATAATATACTCTTTGATTTCAGTTACAACACAATACAATCTATATAAAAATGTAGAAAAAACATCCAAAATATTTAATACATTTCAATTGGTATTCTACTGTTTAACAGTGCGATTAAAACTGCGATTGATAGTGATTAATTTTTTTAATCTCGATTAATTTTTTTTAGTTAATTGTGTGAGTTAACTGCGATTAATTGACAGCCCTAATATATATACATAAAGGGGGAAGCATGATTTGTTCATTTTACAGGTGTGATTTAATTGTGAATTTGCTTGTGTAATTTTGAGATGAAACATTCCAAAGAGTCCAGTTCTGAGAGGTGCTGCTGAGACCTGCAACTCCCATTGAAATCAATGGCTCCAGCCCTCTGAGGCACTGAGCATTCTCATTTCCCATTGACTGGGGCCTTGTCTACACTTAAAAGGGCTGGCCAGTATAGATATATTGGTGTAGCTATACTGGCAACCCCTGTGGAGACACAGCTTATACCAACAAACAAAAAATCTTTTGCTGGTATAGCTTAAACCAGTTCCCTAAGTGGCAGTGAAAGACTTTGTTGCCATTATAACTGCATCTTCATTAGGGTATTCAGCAGCATAGCTATGCTGGTTATAGGTGAGATTTTTTTTCACACTCCTACCCAACATAGTGATGCTGGCAAAATCTTTAATTGTAGAACAAGCCCAAGACAAAGGCAAGCTAAGGGTATGTCCACACTACGAAATTAAGTCGAATTTATAGAAGTCGGTTTTTTAGAAATCAGTTTTATATATTCGAGTGTGTGTGTCCCCACAGAAAATGCTCTAAGTGCATTAAGTGCATTAACTCGGCGGAGTGCTTCCACAGTACCGAGGCTAGAGTCGACTTCCGGAGTGTTGCACTGTGGGTAGCTATCCCACAGTTCCCGCAGTCTCCGCTGCCCATTGGAATTCTGGGTTGAGATCCCAATGCCTGATGGGGCTAAAACATGGTCGCGGGTGGTTCTGGGTACATATCGTCAGGCCCCCGTTCCCTCCCTCCCTCTGTGAAAGCAGCAGCAGACAATCATTTCGCACCTTTTTTCCTGAGTTACCTGTGCAGACGCCATACCACGGCAAGCATGGAGCCCGCTCAGGTAACTGTCACCGTATGTCTCCTGGGTGCTGGCAGACGTGGTACTGCATTGCTACACAGCAGCAGCAACCGCTTGCCTTGTGGCAGCAGACGGTGCAGTAGAACTTGTAGCTGTCATCGTCATGTCTGAGGTGCTCTTGGCCACGTCGGCCAGGAGCACCTGGGCAGACATGGGTGCAGGGACTACATTAGAAGTGACTTGACCAGGTCATTCTCTTTAGTCCTACAGTCAGTCCTATTGAACCATCTTATGGTGAACAGGCAGGCGATACGGATTGCTAGCAGTCCTACTGTACCATCTTCTGCCAGGCAGGCAAGAGATGAGGATGGCTAGCAGTCCTACTGCACCATCTTCTGCCGAGCAGCCATGAGATGTGGATGGCTTGCAGTCCTTCTGCACCTTCTGCTGCCAGCCAAAGATGTAAAAGATATATGGAGTGGATCAAAACAAGAAATAGACCAGATTTGTTTTGTACTCATTTGCTTCCCCCCCTCCCGCGTCTAGTGGACTCATTCCTCTAGGTCACACTGCAGAGAAGGTGCAACGAGGTGAATCTAGCCATGTATCAATCAGAGGCCAGACCAACCTGCTTGTTCCAATAAGAATAATTACTTAGGTGCACCATTTCTTATTGGAACCCTCTGTGAAGTCTTGCCTGAAATACTCATTGATGTAAAGCCACCCCCTTTGTTGATTTTAATTCCCTGTAAGCCAACCCTGTAAGCCATGTCGTCAGTTGCCCCTCCCTCCGTCAGAGCAACGGCAGACAATCGTTCCACGCCTTTTTTCTGTGCGGACGCCATACCAAGGCAAGCATGGAGGCCGCTCAGCTCACTTTGGCCATTAGGAGCACATTAAACACCACACGCATTATCCAACAGTATATGCAGTACCAGAACCTGGCAGAGTGATACCGGGCAAGGAGGCAACGTCAGCGCGGTCACGTGAGTGATCAGGACATGGACACAGATTTCTCTCAAAGCATGGGCCCTGCCAATGCATGCATCATGGTGCTAATGGGGCAGGTTCATGCTGTGGAACGCCGATTCTGGGCTCGGGAAACAAGCACAGACTGGTGGGACTGCATAGTGTTGCAGGTCTGGGACGATTCCCAGTGGCTGCGAAACTTTTGCATGCATAAGGGCACTTTCATGGAACTTTGTGACTTGCTTTCCCCTGCCCTGAAGCGCATGAATACCAAGATGAGAGCAGCCCTCACAGTTGAGAAGCGAGTGGCAATAGCCCTGTGGAAGCTTGCAATGCCAGACAGCTACCGGTCAGCTGGGAATCAATTTAGAGTGGGCAAATCTACTGTGGGGGCTGCTGTGATGCAAGTAGCCCACGCAATCAAAGATCTGCTGATATCAAGGGTAGTGACCCTGGGAAATGTGCAGGTCGTAATGGATGGCTTTGCTGCAATGGGATTCCCTAACTGTGGTGGGGCCATAGACGGAACCCATATCCCTATCTTGGCTCCGGAGCACCAAGCTGGCGAGTACATAAACCGCAAGGGGTACTTTTCAATAGTGCTGCAAGCTCTGGTGGATCACAAGGGATGTTTTACCAACATCAACGTGGGATGGCCGGAAAAGGTACATGACGCTCGTATCTTCAGGAACTCTGGTCTGTTTCAAAAGCTGCAGGAAGGGACTTTATTCCCAGACCAGAAAATAACTGTTGGGGATGTTGAAATGCCTATATGTATCCTTGGGGACCCAGCCTACCCCTTAATGCCATGGCTCATGAAGCCATACACAGGCAGCCTGGACAGCAGTCAGGAGCTGTTCAACTACAGGCTGAGCAAGTGCAGAATGGTGGTAGAATGTGCATTTGGACGTTTAAAGGTGCGCTGGCGCAATTTACTGACTCGCTTAGACCTCAGCGAAACCGATATTCCCACTGTTATTACTGCTTGCTGTGCGCTCCACAATATCTGTGAGAGTAAGGGGGAGACGTTTATGGCGGGGTGGGAGGTTGAGGCAAATCGCCTGGCTGCTGGTTACGCACAGCCAGACACCAGGGCGGTTAGAAGAGCACAGGAGGGCGCGGCGCACATCAGAGAAGCTTTGAAAACCAGTTACATGACTAGCCAGGCTACGGTGTGAAAGTTCTGTTTGTTTCTCCTTGATGAAACCCCCACCCCTTGGTTCACTCTACTTCCCTGTAAGCTAACCACCCTCCCCGCCTCCCTTCGATCACCGCTTGCAGAGGCAATAAAGTCATTGTTGCTTCACATTCATGCATTCTTTATTCATTCATCACACAAATAGGGGGATGACTACCAAGGTAGCCCAAGAGGGGTGGTGGAGGAGGGAAGGAAAATGCCACACAGCACTTTAAAAGTTTACAACTTTAAAATTTATTGAATGCCAGCCTTCTGTTTTTTGGGCAATCCTCTGTGGTGGAGTGGCTGGTTGGCCGGAGGCCCCCCCACCGCATTCTTGGGCGTCTGGGTGTGGAGGCTGTGGAACTTGGGGAGGAGGGTGGTTGGTTACACAGGGGCTGTAGTGGCAGTCTGTGCTCCAGCTGCCTTTGCTGCAGCTCAACCATACACTGAAGCATACTGGTTTAATCCTCCAGCAGCCTCAGCATTGAATCTTGCCTCCTCTCATCACGCTGCCGCCACATTTGAGCTTCAGCCCTGTCTTCAGCCTGCCACTTACTCTCTTCAGCCCGCCACTTACTCTCTTCAGCCCGCCACCTCTCCTCCCGGTCATTTTGTGCTTTCCTGCACTCTGACATTATTTGCCTCCACGCCTTCGTCTGTGCTCTGTCAGTGTGGGAGGACAGCATGAGCTCAGAGAACATTTCATCACGAGTGCGTTTTTTTTTTCTTTCTAATCTTCACTAGCCTCTGGGAAGGAGAAGATCCTGTGATCATTGAAACACATGCAGCTGGTGGAGAAAAAAGAAGGGACAGCGGTATTTAAAAAGACACATTTTATAAAACAGTGGCTACACTCTTTCAGGGTAAACCTTGCTGTTAACATTACATACACAGCACATGTGCTTTCGTTACAAGGTCGCATTTTGCCTCCCCCCACCGCGTGGCTACCCCCTCAATCCTCCCCCCTCCCCATGGCTAACAGCGGGGAACATTTCTGTTCAGCCACAGGCAAACAGCCCAGCAGGAACGGGCACCTCTGAGTGTCCCCTGAAGAAAAGCACCCTATTTCAACCAGGTGACCATGAATGATATCTCACTCTCCTGAGGATGACACAGAGAGATAAAGAACGGATGTTGTTTGAACGCCAGCAAACATACACTGCAATGTTTTGTTGTACAATGATTCCCGAGTACGTATTACTGGCCTGGAGTGGTAAAGTGTCCTACCATGGAGGACGCAATAAGGCTGCCCTCCCCAGAAACCTTTTGCAAAGGCTTTGGGAGTACATCCAGGAGAGCCGCGAATGCCAGGGCAAATTAATCCTTTCACATGCTTTTAAACCACGTATAGTATTTTAAAAGGTACACTCACCGGAGGTCCCTTCTCCGCCTGTCGGGTCCAGGAGGCAGCCTTGGGAGGGTTCGGGGGATACTGTCTCCAGGTCCAGGGTGAGAAACCGGTTTCTCCGCTTGCTTGCTGTGAGCTGTCTACAACCTCATCATCATCATCATCTTCTTCGTCCCCCAAACCTGCTTCCGTGTTGCCTCCATCTCCATTGAAGGAGTCAAACATCACGGCTGGGGTAGTGGTGGCTGAACCCCCTAAAATGGCATGCAGCTCCTCATAGAAGCGGCATGTTTGGGGCTCTGACCCGGAGCGGCCGTTCGCCTCTCTGGTTTTCTGGTAGGCTTGCCTCAGCTCCTTAAGTTTCACATGGCACTGCTTCGGATCCTGTTATGGCCTCTGTCCTTCATGCCCTGGGAGATTTTGACAAAGGTTTTGGCATTTTGAAAACTGGAACGGACTTCTGATAGCACGGATTCCTCTCCCCATACAGCGATCAGATCCCATACCTCCCGTTTAGTCCATGCTGGAGCTCTTTTGCGATTCTGGGACTCCATCATGGTCACCTCTGCTGATGAGCTCTGTATGGTCACCTGCAGCTTGCCACACTGGCCAAACAGGAAATGAGGTTCAAAAGTTCGCGGTTCTTTTCCTGTCTACCTGGCCAGTGCATCTGAGTTGAGAGTGCTGTCCAGAGCGGTCACAATGGAGAACTCTGGGATAGCTCCCGGAGGCCAATACCATCAAATTGTGTCCACAGTACCCCAAATTCGACCCGGCAAGGCCAATTTAAGCGCTAATCCACTTGTCAGGGGTGGAGTAAGGAAATTGATTTTAAGAGCCCTTTAAGTCGAAAAAAAGGGCTTCATCGAGTGGACGGGAGCAGGTTTACATCGATTTAACGCTGCTAAGTTCGACCTAAAGTCCTAGTGTAGACCAGGGCTAAGTGATGTGCCTAAGGTCTCATAGCAAATTAGTAGCAGAGCTGGGAGTAGATTCTAAAACTCCTAATTCCTGCAGGTTTTGCGGGTGCTCAGAAACTCATCGTCACCTCCAGTATGAATTGCAGATGCTCAGGATTTGGCCTATTTTTCTGTGTTAAATTAAACTAGTCTTCTTTGTTTCTATTTTCCAAATGTACTACCTCTTGTTGCCACCTAGATATTATGATATTATGGCAGCAACTAGGTACTTCAGAAATTAGATAGATACATAGATCACCTCAATATGTTCCCAAAAGTCTCCTTAAAGTTAAGGAAAATTACATTCCCCTCTTGATGTGCACATATTTGTCGCTCTCAGCAAGTACTGTACTACTGTGCAAATCAGAAAGAACATTTAGGAGAGACATACATGAAAATATATTTTAGGGACTAAGGTCTCCTATTATTAGGGTAAAATCTTTTGGGAAAAACACCACAGAACAACCTGGAAAGCTACCCACAGACACTGTTTTTCCTGAGAACCATTGAGCGTGTTTTTCCTGAGAACCATTCTAGCAGGCTCAATGGTTAGAAAATTGGTTAGCCATTATCACTAAGGCGAGGGGCAATATTCTGTTTCAGTCTTTCACAAGACAAAGGGATCCCTTCAGTTCCCCTATCCACACCAAAACCAGACAGACATTCTATGGGTGCTCTCCTTCTTTAAACATTATTGTTTAAGAAGCATTATTGGATTTCATAGCTGGGGTATCTCATTGCAGGAAAGAGCTAGGGAACATGTGAGTGGGACAGATAGATTCAAAAGTGATTAAAAAAGAAAAAAAATATTAGTAAGCTCTGATTTTGAAGGCCAGATATTCACACATCCTCCATTCTTCTAACAAAAGACATGAGTGCACACTCTCTCACACACACACACGCTTATTCCACCCTTTTTCGCCTCATCTGGCAGCCGTTTTCCAGTCCAGCAGACACTAACATCTAATGAGTCAAACTTCCCATTTTCAGACTAATCAGTCGGCTGCACTAATTGCAAATGCAAATATGCAAATTTATATTAATTAATTACTCTGCTAATTAGTTCTGCAGTCTTTTTTGGGTAATAAATCATTGTGCAGTGGAAGGGAAACAAGTCCTGTCCCATTTCACTCCACATAAAAATTTAATGTACTCATTGAAGGAAAAAAATTATATATATATATATATATATAAAAATCTATTCTGACCACTTTGCTTGTACTGATGAGTCCCCTACAGAAAGGTACAATTGTGAGAAGGCTTTCACATCTTCAGCAAATGCCATCACTAAGGTGCCTGTTAGCAATTTAATTATCACATTATGAGCTTCAGAAAAAGCCAGTTTGCTGCGCTGCAGGCTGTGACTCCAAGCTCAGTAGGTCACACATTCTGCAGCAAATGCTTCTTTATATATATAATAAAAATAAAGATAGCTATCTGGAAAGCATTCAGTTCACTTTACCTCAGTGGACCCCATGGGATCAGAATTGGATCTCAAGAGGCCATTTATGCTAAAGTCATTACAGATCTATGCCCTTTTATCTTGGAGTCTCACTAAATTCTAGGAGAGATCCATTTCAGTGAACTGTCAGGAGAGGGGAAGAGAGGCAGTGAAGGGAGTTCAAAGGATGCTGATTGGTCAGCCCTTCTCGCCAGCCCTGGTCCACACTTCGGAGCTGACATAGATGGGGAACTTCTCACTTTGCTCTTCATTTTGTTATCACTTCTTACTCCTTTTTTTCCTCTTTTCCTGCATGTAGCCACCATCATGACCAACATGCTACTGAGTCCTGTTTTCACAGTCCCACTGTGGGGCCACTCTTGGTTTCCAGACTCTTCATTATCCTCCCCCTTCCACTCACAGATTATTCAGCTGTTGACGTTTGAAATGTATAGTAGCATAGTTTCCAGTGATGTTCTCATCCCACATTAATACTGTCTGATTTCGCTAGCATTAAATTTCTCCACAAATTGAGCAAAATCCTCAAGTGCTGCAAGTCAGCTTAACTCTATTGAAGTTGATGAAGATGATAGTGAAGCTTCTTTCATATCTTTCCAAACCGGTGCTTAATTTGCAATGAAAGAGGTACTGCAGCTCAAGCAATTTTCTTTATATTCATAACTGAGGCAGCAAGCCCACAGGTGCTGGGGCTATGAACTGCCAAGCCTAGAGGTGCTGGGGCTCGGTCCTGGCACAAATGAAGCACAGTTCCAAACCCTTTGTGAAAAAATCCAGGTACTATACACCTAGAATGAGCTTCTATTCACCACAGTATTGCAAACTATTCAGCAGCACAGGACTACAACAGTAGAATCAATGAGCCAGATCACCAGCTGGTGTAAACCAGCATAGCTCAGTTGAAGTCAATGGAACTACACCAATTTACATCACCTGAAGATATGGCTTCTCATTACTCAACACTGTGGTGCACAGTTCATCCTAAGCATATAGTGCCTGGATTCTTTCATAAGGGGTTTGGAAAGCTATGGGAGAAGATTCACCATCTTATATTTGTATGAGATTAAAAGTAACTAATCAGGAATGGTGTCATTCATTCGTGCACTCTTCTCCTGCAACCAGAGGAATATTTTCCCCCTATTCTTACTTCACTTTCACTGTTACATACGGTCATTTGGATAAATTTGGGTAACACATTCTGAGCTTCTTCTTGAGAGTTTGTACATTGTCAGCCTTGATAATCCTGAAAAATAGATAGAGATACAGATTCAAAGAGTCAACAATGTTGTGGTTTAATATCTGGAGCATCAGACATCCAACATTTAAAATTAATCTGAAATAAAAAATAAAGAAGCCATTAGCAAACATTTTGCTTTATGCTTTAAATTATATGCTTTAAACTGAAACAACAAATGAGGTAACAGGTAGTTAAATTCCAAACGCCTTTATCATGCTAGGTTTAACCAGAACTTGATCTGTATATTTTTCATACAATTTCCAGCCCTGGGAGAGGGTTTTCTGCCTCCAACCTTATATACACATTGATCTAAGGTGCTGTAGAACCTTAGGTCTTGTGCAGATTTTTAGCTCTTGGGAAAGGGGCCTAAATAGCAATACAGGGGAAAGAATTTAGGGAAGAATTGGATTAAAGTTGTATGAACTTTTCCTTCTTTGCTTAAATGTCCAATGCACAAGCATGATTTAACTGTTTAGAAATTATGCAAATTAAAATATTTATTTAAAAGGCAACAAGGCTTTCTGCTCTTTCCAAGTTCGAAAGCTCTCAGAGTCACAAGGGACCCAGAACTGTTTGTTCTACATTACAGTCGCCCCCACCTGCAGTGATATTTGCCTGCTATTAGCAAATGGCTTTCTTTGCAATTCTACAAGTTTGCATCGACTAATATGTAAAGCTTTTGACAAATCTCCACAGGTAACTATTTCATAATTAATAGATACTAGATGGTAATAGGGCTCCATACTGGCTGTTGGAAGTGTTCTTCAAAATGTTAATTTCAAATCTTCTTAGCATATGTGCAACATGCCTCAGGAGGCATGTGATCAGGATTCAACACCGAATTTGGTCCTCTAGTTGGACTGGGCCATGTACTGATGGGGAGTACGACGTGAACACCAATCCATGCCCCTGCATCTGAACATGAGATGTACCTTAAGACCAATTTGGCAATGTTTGATCTTTTGGTTTTGATTAAAAGAAAAAAACAAGGAGAGCATTTTCATTAGCAGCAAATTACAAAAGGTTTTACCGCAGCAGAAACTGCAAATAAAAGCAACTTCTTAAATGTTTTGATCTTGCTTATAAACTTTCCGGGGGGGGGGGGGTTTGAGGGAGGGCTTGTTGCCATTTGTTTCCAAAAGATGTTCGCAGGTCTTAAAAATTTATGGTCAGAAAAGTGACTGAAAAATTAAATAATCATTTCCCATATTTATGCTCCTGCAATTTCTTTCAAATGACATTTAATCTGTCTACAAATGCTGTGAAATCAAGATTTTTCTTCAGTTTTAACATTGCAAGATCCATTTGGCATTTGACCATGAATTTCAGACTACTGTTTGGACTGACCATGTTTGTACCCCCTATAATTAGCTATTTACTTAAATGGATTTGGAGAATGGTTGTTCTTCATACAAATAGTCATATTCATGTGTCAATTTTTTTAATGAATGAGCAAGAGTATTTGCTATTTATTATTAGCAGTATTTTGCTAATTGTTATTTACTATTCAGCATTTGTTATTCTCCTATTTTCAAAGAATTGGTCAGCCAGAAATAATATCCTGGATCAAGCCTGGTTCCTTTGCACTGATCCAATGGCAAAGATGCAGCACACGGTATAACACAATGAACTGGAGTTGCAGACTTGTCCTCAAATGTCCATTAGACCAGTAAGATCTGGGAATAGGGTCAGGGATTAGGGGATAGGAAATGTGCTGTAAATTGACTCTGGCTATCCAATTCTTCAACAATAATTATGGGCTCTGACGAGAGTCTGATTCATTCATCTTTGTCCAGAGATCAGTGAAATAAAGGGCTCCATGGTGTTGGAGAAGGAGGCAAAGACTGGATGGTCTTGATAGACCCCCAATGGAATGGGCTTGATGGGCTCAGATATATGGAGGCATAGAAGCACACTGCAACAAAAATAAAGCACCCTATCTGAAATACACCCAACATGTAATTAAACTGTGGAACTATTTGCCACATGAAGTTGTTGAGGCCAAGAACCTAACAAGATTCCAAAAGGGATTGGATATGTACACGGATATCAAGAATATTCAGAGTAATCAATTAATTACAACACAATGTTTGGAAGGGATATTAAACCTCATGCTTCTGGGCTTACACCAGTCTCTAACAATGAGAGATCAGAATAAGACCTAGCATGGAGGAGGGGCAGATACCCCACATTTGTCTACTGTGGAGTTCTTACACCTTTAACCTTGTACTTAATACTGTTAGAGACAGGACACTCGACTAGATGAACCTCAGGTTTTACTCGGTATGGCAATTCCTATGCTCCTAACTATGGATCCTATCCTTAAACTATCCTCTCTCTCATGGAAGTAGGTGGGTTTTGAAATTTGGTTTGTTCTCTCCCAACTAATCTTTTGAGCGATAAAACAAACAAAAAACTCTTTCATTGTCTGAGGAAGAGGTGGTGCAATACATGAGGCATTTTGTACAAAAATGAAATTAATTAATAATGTTCATCCCTTTAGAAACGATTGTATGTACAATGGACAAGAGGATAGATTTTAAAAAAGCTAGAATAAAAAAATACACTACATTAAATCACTGGGGGCGGGGGTGAGAAAATAAAAAGAGAACAGACTAATGGTGGAGACAACACACAGAAACCCCTAAAGGCAAACAATAAAACGAATAAGTATGGTAACTGCAAACCACCTAAGCAAAAAATAAAAATAACGATTGGGGAAATTGCAGTAAAATGAAAAAAAATCATTTGTCTATTGAGCAGCTCCATGACCACAGCTCTTCGCCTTCAGGCACTCCGACAAGAAGGGCACCTTCTTGCCCACGTAGTTGATATCTGGAGAAGTAAATTGTGGCTTCTGTTCATCTCTATAGTTCATCTTTCCCAGAAGGGGTGTTTCTTTCTCTCTCTCGCTCTCCTTTCTGGCCTTGTTTACACTTGCAAGGGGGTTGTTTTGCTTTGCTTTGCACCACTGCAGCTACACCAGTGTAGCTGAAATCCTGCAGAGCACTACTATAGATGCGCAGCACCAGTGTAAAAAGTAACCACTGTCAGTGATATCTTGGTTTCAAAATGGAGTAAACAGAACTAGTGCAAGTCACTTTTTACACTGGTCCAGTAGCTACACCAGGGGCTTGCACCGGTGCAGGTTACATCAGTGTAGCTACATCTGCGCAAAAAAAGCCCAGGCTTTTTCAACTTTAATTTTTTTTAAATTCTTCACATCCCTGTTGCTGGTACCACACGTCCTACTGAGGAGAAGGGGTTGATCTCAACAGGCGGAACGTTAAAAAGGGAGCTGTGTTGCTGGTGCCTCTTAGGTTCTGACTATTAGGTCCTGAAGAGAGCTGAGAGAAAGATCAGAATTTCTCTTCTGAAGAAAATTCTGATAATTTGACATTTATTTTCATCTGAAATCATGACAAAACGTTAAAATACCCAAATTTTTCCATGGAATGAATAGTTCCAACTAGGGTGACCAGACAGCAAATGTGAAAAATCAGGACAGGAGGTGGAGGGAAATAGGAGCCTATATAGGAAAAAGACCCAAAAATTGGGACTTACCCTATAAAATTGGGACATCTGGTCACCCTAGTTCCAACATTTTTTGATTTGGAAATGTTGAAGTATTTCTTTTCCACATTTTCAAATAAAATTAAATATTTTTATATTCCTGAATCTCAATGTTCATTTCAGATTCTTGAACTGACCAAAAGCAAAGCATTTCAAATCAGTTCAACATTAAACTGCATTCCCTATGACGTCACATTGCTTCATGGGAGTTGTAGTTCAGGAGCCTAGTGCACCCATTCATTCTCTCACCTGCCAGGCTCCCTGGTTGGACTACATCTCCCATGATACATCTGCAGCCAAGAGCCTCTGTAAATGCCATATCAATCAGAAAAAAGAAAAGGAGTACTTGTGGCACCTTAGAGACTAACACATTTATTTGAGCAGACGCTTTCGTGAGCTACAGCTCACTTCATCGGATGCCGGATAAAGTGAGCTGTAGCTCACGAAAGCGTCTGCTCAAATAAATTTGTTAGTCTCTAAGGTGCCACAAGTACTCCTTTTCTTTTTGCGGATACAGACTAACACAGCTGCTACTCTGAAACCATATCAATAAGAGGAACTACATTCAATTGTGGGAGATGTAGTCAACCCATGGCACCCAGTTCATAGGGATAAACAGGAGCCCAAACTACAACTCCCATGAGGCAATGTGCCACAATAGGGAAATGCAGTTTAATGTTGTACTGACTCTAAACGAATGTTTCAGTTCAGTTCAGCAAACTGGAATATTCCAATTTGTGACCAAAAATTTTGTTTTGGATTTCCTACCTTTGGGGGACAAAACTGAAATTTTTCCACAGAAAATTTTGATTTTGCAGAAATTCTCAACCAACTGCTGTCCCGAACATGTGAACACTTAAGCCCATGCATAACTTAATACATGTGTTTACTCCTATCATCCACTATGTACCTTACAAGTTTCTATATAAATATAAGTACCAATTTACCACTGCAGTGAAAAGGAACTAACCTCACAGAATTAAAAAGTTATGAGATTGCTTAAGAGTTTGTAGAATCTGTGCTTTAGTTCTTAAACTAGCACAAGAAGCACCAGAAATGTGACTGGAAAATAAAAGCCCCAGCAGAGTTTCCAGGCTAATAGCATCCCTCACCTTTCCTTAATCAGAAATGGAATCTGCAGAGCTCATGTAGCTGAAAAAGGGCTTGAAAATTTGAGAATCAGTTTTCTTATTAGATTTCAAGTGCCATAATGGTTTCAACTTTGCTGAAAATACTGGGTTGTTGACAGTATTTCATATGGTATACAGACACTTCCCAACCAAAACCTAGAAACACAAGTAAATTAGGATTAAAACAAACAAAAGAAAAACAAATAGAACTATGAAAAAAAAAAGCCCAGGCTAGAGCAGGTGCCTATGAATTTAACTAATCTTTTTTAAAACTGCAAAAGTGTTTGGTTTAGGATGAAGGCTTAATTTTGTTTGTCCATTCCTGATTTTTAGCTCTCCTGGATATTTTCACATTTGAACAGAATCTATAACTTAAACAACAAAGATAGTACAAAAGGATGAGTGTGCACAATTAATGACTCAGATTTACTTCTGAAGAATTTAATTAAAATATTTGTTTGGATGATTCATTTTGATTTCAGTATATTTATTTTTTCACTTCTTAACTAACTTTTATTTTTAAGATTTTTACTCTCTTCGGATCAAATTTGGCTTTAAGCATTAAAAAGGCAAGAAATACCAAGGTTAAGGTTATATCTGCAACCTTAACTCTGCCCTCTTCTCATATAATCACGTTTTTTATTCTCTCTTCCCCCCCCCCCCAACCTTAGACACACCTGTAGTATATTCTACTTCTGGCTACTACAAACAGAGTCTACGTAAGTCCTTAATATACAAGATTCACAATGAATGAGACAAGGGCTCCTTGACTGTAGTGCAATTTGTAAGATGCACAAATGTAAGACCTAAGGCGCACAAAACTAAGATATATGTATCTTCAGAATCAGGCTAGGTAACATACCATGTAGTGAAAAGCATTACATTCTCATCACAGTTCCCCTTATCACCAACAGGTGCTGCATTTGTAGATTCAGAACAGAATTTGGCCCAGTTCAAAGATGAGAACATAGCTGTGCCTGGAAAACACATCTGGGCCCGAAATGTACACAGATCATGCCACTGCATGTCTAAGTAGTCACCTGTGCACTCATTTTCTGTGTTTTGGGGGATGCAAATGTGTTCTTGTGTATGAAATGGGTGCACATACATTTCACTGGTGCATTCATTGTGCCCTTCACTGGAAACTTGTTCTAGAAGGTTTCAGTCAGGAACAGATGTTCTTAATACACATTTTGAATAAGTCTGTATTTTTCAAGGGGAAAGAAAAGTCACATTCAAAATTATTTTTGTTGCTTATAAGTTAAAAGTGGATTGATTGGATGGAAATGTGTTCTAGTGGTTAGAACTAGAGTTCTCAAATCTATTTCCAACTGTGCCACTGACCCACCAATGTGGACTTGGGCAGCTCCCCATTGGTAAGATGGGTATAATCATACTTATCCATCTTACAAGAGTGATGTGAAGCATAATTTGTGTTTACATAGCACTTTGAGCAGAGGTGCTTGAACTATTTGTATAGTGGGGGTGCTGACAGCCATTGAACCAAACTGTAAATCCTCTATATGCTGGAAACCACTTCAAGCCAGGAGGTGCTGCAGCACATCCAGCACCCCTAGTTCCAGCACCTATGACTTTGCAGTTCTAAACCCCCTTTCAGACAAAGCTCTCAAAGTATTATTAACAATACTATACGCAATAATATGCCTTTGCATTTCTCTTGGGATTTTTCAGACAAAGATCTCAGAGTGGTTTACATTAGTATCATATGAAAATGAATCTTGCAACTATTAGTCTGATTTTGTTTTTTTGATATAGGCAAAAAGTTCAAGGTTTTTATTTGGAAGTGGTGCAATTGTGTGTAAGTAGTTATTAACTTTTCATCAATGTCTTTATGGATTAAACACTCCCTAAGTACGCATTGACAGCGCAGATCATTATAGTTATGGACCCTTAACATTTAACGTGGGAGGGGAGGAAAGGGCTGGGCTGTGTGTATTCATCTCCTTGCTCTCTTTCTTTCACAAACTATAAGGTTTAATAGCAATTAACAGTAGACCACAGCACTTCTAAGTTAACGATAGCCCTGCCAATTCTAATTGGTATTCTAATTAGTCTGACAATTCTACTAATTAAGAACATTAAACTTTTTAACAAAGGCTATTTTTTGTGCTGTGTGGTGTATAATGGATTTGGGGCTGGGGGAGACTGAACTTGTACTACTGAGAAATACTGATGATTAAATTTAAAAGGGGGAGGGTTGGGGGGAATATAGGAGCTTTTATATTTGTAGCTAAATAGTAGTACACTGGAGTAATTTTGTGATACATGAAGTGATACAGAACAGATTAATAAATGACCATGACAAATCCAGAAATGAATGGTTGAAAGTTTGACAATTGTCCTTTGTAGGATCCTGATTCAGCACAAGTGGCACAAGGTTTCTTATAGAGCTAGTTGAAAAACCATAATTTCTGTTTCAGCGTTTTGAAATTTGTTTTCATTCCGATATGATTTTTGAAATTTCCTGTGGAAAAAAAATTCTATTTTTTTAAATTTTGGCTCAATTAAAACATTTCATTTTGATAAAATCTACTGTTCTGAATGCTGCTTTTTAAAATAATACATAAAGCAAATTTTCAAAACAAAAAGTTGTTTTGAAATTAAAAATTAAAATGGTTTGTTTCTAAATACTTTTTTTTCAGCTTTTCTTTCTGAACCAAACTTTGTCTAAATTGTCACAGTCCTGCAAAAAGTTTCAATTTCAATGAAGTGGCATTTGCCAACGGAAACATTCCATTGGAACATCTTCAACCAGCTCTAGTTTCAAGGTCAAACCGCACATCGTATTATCAAAGATTTCTGCCTTTACTGAAGCCTGTGCATTTAAACAGACCCTGTGCAAAAACTTTGAACAAAACTCTTATTGATACTACAAGAATTCCATGTGTGGTACAAGAAAATAATTAATCTCCCACACTAATTAAAAACCAATGGATAGTATTGCCCAGGCATTCCAAGATCTTAAGGAGCCTTAATCTGCTAGGTATTGCAGACTCTTAATACTTATTGACTTCAGTGCAGGTTGAATACATTCAGCTCCTCTCAGGATAAGACCCAAGTAGCGCAGAGGCTGATAATGTAATGTATGCTCTCACCCCTCCACCCTGTTACCATTTAGCAAAAAAAAACACATGCTTGAATCATTGTCCCTCCCAACCCCACATGGGATGGCATTCTTTGCACATCCCTAGAAGTGGTTCTGCCCAATTGATAATTCCTTCTGCTTTACAATTTCCCAGAGTTTGAGGATGACTGACAGGACAGACAGAAGCAAAGGACAAAACACAAAACACTGTATATATCCAGGTTATTTCTGCTGAATATCTTTCACTGTCATACAACCTTGTGCCCAGGAAACATTTCTTCCACTCCTCACGGCAAAGACACAGTCCACTCTGACTGGTTTCAGAGTAACAGCCGTGTTAGTCTGTATTCGCAAAAAGAAAAGGAATACTTGTGGCACCTTAGACACTAACCAATTTATTTGAGCATAAGCTTTCGTGAGCTACAGCTCACATCCGATGAAGTGAGCTGTAGCTCACGAAAGCTTATGCTCAAATAAATGTGTTAGTCTCTAAGGTGCCACAAGTACTCCTTTTCTTTTTACAGTCCGCTCTAGCACCTTCAAGAGAACATTTCATGTGAGAGCTTCCTGGAAGTTAGCTCTAAATTATACTTTCATTTACCTGCTCACTACATCTGATAGGAAAATGGGATTCTGGAAGGCAAGGCTACTTTTTTCCTTATTAGGTTTGTGTGTTGATATTCTGAGAATTTGCTGTGGACTTTTTCTGCAGATGAGATCAAGGAAACAGCTTGCTTGGAATGAAAATTTAATCAAAGATGATTACAAAGACACAAAGTAAAAGAAAAAAACAACCAAACCCCAGACTCTAGCTGGTTGAAATTGAGAAAATTACTCAAGAAAACTTGCCATTAAAACACTGCAAAACATTTTTCCTAATTTGCAAAGGCATGTAAATCTAGTACCTTCAGTGTTGTCTATTCCTGTTGATCATTAAATTAGTCATTGCCACTGACCTAATGCTGCTCTAAACTGTGATGGGAATCAGACTGGCCCCTGGCCATCACCAGTATTCAAGTGGGAAATAAAGGCAGCATACAGCCATGACTGCCTTCCAAGTGTTAGTCTAGCACAGATGAGAATCCAGCCCATAATGTAATGTGATGCCCTTTTGTAGAGAACTGTTATCAATTCAACTTCACTGAGTGAGACAGCCAACGACAGCCATCTCTGGTCAAGACTAACACCCATGTATGAGGAGGCTTACAAACCGTGGTGTCTAGACAATTCCCATAGGGATTATTTGAACACAGATGCTAAAGGGCACAAATTACTGCAGGTAGGGTTGGCATTAGCTTGCATCCCAAATATTTGATAACTGTTTCTCTCTTTTGGACAGCAATAGGACCTACTGCTGATTTTAACTAATATCACTGAATTGTTATCAGACAACAACCTGTTTTGGGAGCTTTGTCTAGATCCGATAGAATAAAAATCAAAAGCACTCTGTCTCCTGCAGTTATTTTGAACGCAGACAACAACAACAAAAATCCATACATTTGAAGAAGATACTTGAGAGTATTTTCCCCCATCTCAGTCTTTTCCTCTCAGCAGTAGTGGGCCGTGTATGTATGCACTAGGACCAGCTGTTTCCTCAGGACAATTCTGTACAACTCCTGAACACACCGCCATCCTCAGCACAGCATCACCTCATACGCACCGTACGTGAGAGGTTATGTCTTGCCTGCAAGTGTAGAATCGCATGCCTTACTGTGAATGTGACGGCATCCCACTGCTTCTCAGGCATTTCTAGGGAAATTATGACTCTTTGAATGGGGACATGTGAAATTTACAATCCTGCTGAATGAATTTGTGGACTTTCAAGAAATCTAATGAAAAACGCATTACATAAATTCCCTTTTAAGGTGAGAAACATCGGACACTGGAAGATAACTGGATGGATACAATGCATCACATAATTGCCTAAGAATAGCATTATCAACTCATCATTGGAAAAGTACGACCTGGGCTTCAAATTTTATGCCATGGCCAAGTCTCTTTAGATCAATCTCACCACTGGCAAAAGTGGCCCAACTGCTGTTGACTTCAAATCATTCTATACAAGAGCCGAACTTGATCTTGTCTTTCACTTCCTGGGAGGCTTTTTGACTAAGACTTTTAGAAAAGCTGTTCTAGTTATTGATGAATTCTACCATTAGATCACAGCTATAGAGGGAGGAGGAAGAATGATCTGGTGGAAAGACACTAGATTGGGATTTAGAAGATTTGGGTTAAAATCCCTGCTCTGGCATAAGCTTTCTGTGTAATTTTGCGCAAGTCACTTAATCTCCATTTGTGTCTCTTCCCCATATCCACCGGATTCCCTGTAAAATGGGGGTAATAGTATTTCTATGGGACAGGTTGCCTGGTCCCATGACTTTCCTGCTCTTTATAAGGAAACTGAACCCATCTTCATCAAACCAGAGTGCTGAAAATTCAGTAAACACAGGATTTTGCCCAAAATGTCACAAATTTCAGAGTTTAGAAGACAACCAAGGTGTGGGGATTCTTTATGCCCTGAAGCCCACTATCCTAGACTTAAAATTGTGGGTCTGTAAACAGAAGCACCTCAGCTGATCTCACTTGTTGGGGGAGTATCACAGTGCATACACACACAACGGGCAGAATTAAGGTTGCACGGGTAATCGTAAATCTGACTTTTCCTAACTTTCCAGTGCTTTACTTAGTAACTTGCGTAGCATTCTTTTAACATAGAGTTTTTTAAAAATTAATTTCATAGGTGTTCAGTTAGTATTTTGGCATGCTACCTGAGGAATATAAGTAAGAGAAAGGAAATGGCAGTTTAACAGTTTACAGCTCAGCTAAACCTGAATGGGAATTACAGAGTACAAAGAAAAGTCACTTCTCTAGCCTGAGTACTTTCTCCCTACTGAATTTCAAAGATCAGATGCAAATAATAGAAATGTCAGAACTTCTCAAAAGAGTTTGCAACAATTTATAATGGAAAGTGTAAAATGAAAATCTAAATATACAGGTGCTACCAGCTCCCCCTATGATGAACCCTACAATCTCCTAAAATGGGCCTGTCCAACAGAAGCTGACATCAGTCATGTTTTCATTAGGTTTTATTCTGTGGTTCTATCAATACAATGTTAATTTAACTGCTTTACAGCCTTGTGTCTTGCATTTAATTTAGAGCATGCTGTGCCGTTATAAATAAGCTGTTCATCTCAGCATGTGCTATTGTGCTCTTCTAGGCAAATCCTGCAGTCCTTACTCAGTCAAATCTCCCATTGATTCCAATAGGGCACTGTGCCTAAGTGCAGACTCCAGTTTTGGTCCTTAGTGTGTGGTCAGTCATTAGGGAATGGATGATGCTCTCCCACAAAGTCAACAGGAAGGGTCAGAAAAACCAACAGCTGGACCTTGCTGAGTTTCCAAGTGATTGTCCTATCAGGTGGGAGATGTTTCCAAAAGCCCAGAGTGTGGCTTGCCAGCCCCACAGCTCTTGGAAATCCACAGGGAATAAGTGCTCCAGTTTTATGGAGGAAGAGGCATCTCCTCAGAAGCCTGCCCCCTCCATGGCTCCCTCTGCTTGAACAAACAGTGGGGATAATTGGGCCAAGCCAATCAGTGCCTTAGAAGATTCTCTCTTTATGTTTATTACACCACCAACGCTCTCAATCTTCAAAAAACTTAGCGGCAAATTGTGTGGCTCTAATGCAGCAATGCCATAGAGTAAAGGGGAGTAAGATCTATTCACACACACACCTTTGTGTGGCCACATTACTTCTCTTCACACTGCGGCTGAAGCATGGTAGATGAGATGGAGCTGCATGTCTTGTACTCTTCTCCTTCACCTTGAGCAGAAGGTGGCAGAGACTGGGCAGTATCTTGGCCCCATACCAACAGTTAATCTGCACCATTATAGGGTTGCACTAATTACTTCTTCCGCTGGGAAAGGAAGTCACCATTCCATCCCAGGGCTCCTCCTTGGGTTTGCAGCTACACAGCTCTTCTTATAATGGGCATTGAGCAAAGACTCTGTCTAATCCTAAAACTGGGACCCTAAAGTAAGGGAGAAATAGCCAAATGGGTACACAGAGTAAACAAGTCCGTGAGACTGGAAATGCTGTATGAATTAAGGTGAAAATAATGTGAAAAATACAACCAAGGTTTCCAATTATTTACATTCTTTAACCGTGATTGCCATTACAAAGTGAACATTGACTGTCCTGTATTGTTAATTTGATCAGAATGTCACCTATATATTTATAAATATTATATATTTATACGGCAATGTCTGCCGTAGCCAAGTGTTTGCACCATACCTCTGAAAACTGCTTACTTTTTATGGGGACCCGCTGCTCTAAATGTATCAATAAGTTACAGTAACAAAAATATGACAACCCCAGTTGGTGCGTATGAAAGAAAAAAATAAATTCCAAATGTACCATGACAAACTATGAGTAATGATATTAATCCCCTCGCAGTAGAGTCCCAGAGAGCCAGGTCGCCTAGTGGTGAGCACACCTGGTTTCCAGTCTCTCGCCTTTCAGCAGGAGGGCCTTTGGTTCAGTTCCTAACTTTTGTATGTGACTCATCTGAGGGTTTTCAACATCCTTACCCTCTCCCTGCTGGGGGGGGGGGCGATTGGTGGAAATGGCTCTGCAACAAGGACAGTTTGTAGGAAAGCCCAGGCCCTCCCACTCCATGGGGCTCCCACCCAGGTCCCGATGACAGACAGCAACATTGGACACTCTGGAGCACCCTGAGGAGCTGCCTCCCTGGGTCACTTCCTACCATCCTTCTCCGGCAACGTCTCCAAGTCCAATGTCAGAAAGCAAAAGTAAAGAAAAGACAACTAAACCGTCAGCCCCAACCGGGCTGAGCAGGTAGCCATCCAGGAGCCCTCAGGATAGGCCTGTCATTCTTTCCAGCCTTCACCCTTGTGAGATAAGTGGTTCCCTTTTAAGCTTCCTCTCCAGTTGGAGCATGCTCTGCAGGCCTGAAGGGGCAGTAGTGCCCTTTAACCCTTCTGGGCCCAGTGTAGGGTTTGTACATCCCCATCACACCACTACAGTTTCTAAAAATGGCATAACCACATGACTGTTTCTTACAGAAACGCTGCTTGGTTCTTTGTAATTCCAGAGGAAAAGGGATAGCTTAAACCAGCAAAATGACAAAAAAGTATATATTGCTCAGGAGTACATATGATAGCCTTAGCACCACGTACCAGCCTATTATTCTTAACAGGCATTCACAGTAGACAGCAACGCAGCAGTTATGGTGTATGCTGTGAATGCATATTAACACCAGTACACATTTGCATCTCATATAACCATTATACAAAATGCACAGTAAAAATCCTTAGGAAAAGTTATTATGCACACACAGTGGATGCTTTTTAAACCTTGATATCACAGCTATTTTGTTTCTTAACAATTTATTTGAAAATATGAAAGCGGCCAAATGATGGATAAAGCGTCTGCAAAACTGAATCCTTCCCCACATCCTAATTCATTTATTTTAATTTTAGTGGTAGCATAAAATACTTGCAAAAATAGATTTTACAGGGTTTTTTTTTTGTTATTAAATAGTCTAACAGAGAGAAGGGGTGCAAAATATCTTAGACAATGTGTTTTTTGGAGAGTAGATGTTGTGACCGGAAATTTTACAGTTCTTCCACTAACACACAGCTGTTACAATGTCAACCTTTTCTTAGATTTTATATAGTATTTTTAGTATGCATTGAAACAGTGCTTCAGGACTTTGCATATTTAGAATATTGTGCATTTTGTAATATTCTCAGTATGCAAAATTTGTGAAAAGGTTAACAATACCTAGGACCTTTCACAATATAAATCTTAATACATAAATTCCAGTTGAGAATAAAGGGATGCTACACTCTGCTCTATTATACAGATTGTAATAGTCAATATAGAATGAAATGAGTGTGCGAGTAGTACCTTACTTGCTGTGCTTCTGCAATAGCTACTTACGTTTTAAGACCTTTGCCACTTCAAATATATTTATTTTTAAAAATAGGCCCACTCAAGATTAAGAACTAATGGCCTGCGATTTCTCACTGCAATAAAAAAGAAAAGTTTGCTTGTGGGTTTTTTTTTTGTTTGGTCTTGTTTTGTTTTTTTGTAATTGAAGGGAAAATAAAAGGGTTCCTGAAATTGACTTTGACACACACACACAATTTTTCTGCCTTCTTCTTTAAAAAAAAGTCCAAAACACATTTAAATGAAACTTTGTGAAAACAAAAATAATTGGATCAGGGCTGAGAACATTAATGGCAAGCTTGGGCCCAATGTGAATTAAAGCAGATGAGTTATAAACCCTTCAAATACAGGATTTATAATGGAAATGCTGACACAGACCCATAACAATAGCAGCCCTGCCAGAGATTACTTTAATACTAAAAGCTTACTCAGTCTCTCACTTTTTAGCTTACTTAGTCACTAAAAAGCAACAAAATGTGATAATATTAAAGACGAAATATTTTTCTACATAAGATAGTCCGTTCTTATTTTAAGTCTTGATAACATTTTGCTTGTGTGTGACGTTTCTCTCCTAAAAACAAGGTAGAGTTTGTCACAAGTGCTATAGCAAGGCTTAGCTGAGAGGCTTTGTCAGCTTTATTTAATAGTTTCTTGTCTGTTGTTGATGAGAGAGACAAAAGGGTTAAGGGAGAAAGAGCAGATAGCAGGAGAGAGAGCTGACAGGAGGAGAGAAAGAGACAGAGAGAGAGAGAACATGAGAATAGGAAAAGAGAATGTATAAAAGTAGGAAAAGAGCCAGTTGGAAAAACAGGTAAGAGAATCAGGAAGGAAGAACAAAATTGTAATTAAAATTTTAAGACAGAAAAGACTTCTTAATTTTCAAAGGAAATATTTAGTAGAAGGCAAGACACACAGAAAGTAAGCAAAGGGGAAAGACTACAAAAGGATCACAATGAAAGCAGCTAGTGCATTTTATCAGAGGTGGGAAAAGTGAGTGTGTATGTGTTTTTGGCAACGCACTAATTTCTGATGTTGCAGGGGGCATGCATTGCATTGGAATATTATATTTTTGAAACATTCAGAATATATTTCTGATTTCAAATTTTTTTCAGGATTATTGCAAAAAGTCCCTGAAGAAAAAAACCCAGAAGATTTCTCACACAGACCCCAGAAGGACACACTCTTCCGTTATTTTGTGTTCTCGAGCAGCACACAGCAATTTGCACCACACACATAGATTTCTCACAATAATATTAGCAAGAACTACTTTTGTGACTTCTTACACTTGAGCTAAACCTGCTTAGGTGTGTCATAGTACATACATTTCTTTCTGATTTCAGCTGTCCCTTAATTGCTTTTTTATAGGTACCATGGGGCACAAAGGGGATTCTGATCAATATGACACAACCCTTTTTTAAATAAGTAATACAATATTAACAACTATGGAGTAGCTGTACCTGTAGGTACAGATAAAACTGAATGTTGACATGGCTATCTATATAGATTGCCTGTTAAACAGAGGCAGATCCAGTAGAAATGCACCTACTGTATGTAAAATGCTGGTACAGATTTTTTCCCCCTATCAGTCTAACCTTCTGTGTTGATACATGAATGCTGGTACCCACTTACAGGGATGCCAGATGATCAGTGCAGAATGAAGGTCCCAGGAGAAAGGATCACATGGTTTTCTCTGCCCTGTGACGTCACTAGCAGATGGCATGGGTACCAGCTCTGGCAGTTGGCATCAATGTCACTTTTTAGAGATCAATGAGATAGTGCAGAGATACACAGATCTAGACTCCAGGAGACGATGCGACATTCAGACTGAAAAGATTTGGAAGGCAAAAAATGAAAACTGAGTATTGAATGAAATAAAAAGCTAAGGTAATATAAATAAAGATATATTTCAGTTGGGGCTATGTGTGCATGCAAGTGTTTAAAGATACAGTATAATTGTCTTGTATTTTATGTATGCTATTTACTACCTATAACTTCTCCTAGCATTCCATTCTTATGATGTAACTGCATACTTTCACTGGGATTATGCAATACTGCAAGTGTATAGGCAATACTAAGACAGTTAGTCTTTTATTAGGGGGGTTTGTTTAGTTTTATTCTATTAAAAAGTCTCTGCATTCATTTGTGCTTGTCTCTGAGGACAGTGGATCCAAGTATTTGCTGCTTCAAGACTGAAAACAAAAACAACAATTCAAAAAGAAAATTATTTCTTCATTTCATTCTGGATTCTGAACACACGTGCACAATTGCAATCAGAATCCACAGCCCATTCCTGTCAGATATTAGCTAGAGGGAGATGTCTGATTCTTGCAGAACATAAACACTGCTAACGCGTGGAGGGGTTTTTTGTTTTTGTTTTTGGTGGTTGGGTTTTTTAACCCTGATTGATTGAAAAAGAAAAAAAAAGAAAACAAGTTAATTCCAACAACAAAACTGTACTATTAATTTAGAATCTTTCCTTTAAAAAATGAGAGAGAAAAAATTTATTTTCTAACTCTTTTTTATATGAATACGTTTAGGATTAGATCATTCCTGTTCTTTTTCTAATAGGAAATAAATACTCGGTTTCATATATTTTTCATTTTGATCATTAGAAAACCTCACTTCATTTTAATTAAGTCACTGAATGATTCATTTGTCTTAGGTTTTTTTTCCATTTAAATCCTTTCTAACCCATTCCAATTTACTGGACTTAAATATATTGATCCATGAAAGAATGCATGTGAACAAACTTCAAAATGAAAGTTAATAGGTGATTTAAAAAAATATTTGTCTGTCAGTTAATAGAGATATAGCACTTTTCATTTTTAAGACTGGTCTCTCCCTTCTCATTTTTTACCCAGGGGAATTTGGATTAATGAAATTTCCGCATTGCTTTATCATGTTTTGCATTTGCTTAAATTCCACAGTGTTGGGGATTCTAAAAGCTTGTTTAAAAAAATACAAATGTGCAGGGAGTTGATTATGACGATTAAACATAGTTTTACTCTTTATTTACTCGTACTAAATTTGCTTAGTTTAGTGATGATATAATGCATGTTTTGATGTTTTTATAATTTTGGCAGCTCGTTTTTTAAAAATACTAAATAGAAAAAACGTTTGCAAGTTATAAACATATTTTGTTAGAAAATTGTGTTGTGTATTTTATACATGTACGTGTGTATATACACAAGTGAAAGGTATGTGACGCTGTTTGTGTAAGTATACAAGCTTTACAAATGGAAACATTTAAACATTGTGCTGGCATTCTTTCAGGTAACTTAAGATTATAGAACCATGTTAACACTACCATTTGATGAGTCTGTTGTAATGCCAGAATCCCAGATGTGCAGAAAGTTTTCCAGAGAAAGTGAGGACCAAAAGCAAATTAAGAAGCCAGAAAGCTTTTCAAAGCAGATTGTACTCCGAGGAAAGAATATCAAAAGGGCCACTGGAGAAGACACAGAAAAAGAAGAGGAGGAAGAAGACAGAGAGGAGGAGGATGAGAATGGTTTGCCTAGAAGGAGGGGCCTTAGAAAAAAAAAGACAACCAAGATAAGAGTGGAAAGGGTCAAATTCAGGCGGCAAGAAGCCAATGCTAGAGAAAGGAACAGGATGCATGGCCTTAATGATGCTCTGGACAATTTAAGAAAAGTGGTCCCTTGTTATTCAAAAACACAAAAACTGTCTAAAATAGAAACTTTAAGACTAGCCAAAAACTATATTTGGGCTCTTTCTGAAATCCTGCGTATTGGCAAGAGACCTGACCTGCTCACGTTCGTCCAAAACTTGTGCAAGGGTCTATCCCAGCCAACTACAAACTTGGTGGCAGGATGCCTGCAGCTGAATGCCAGAAGTTTCTTGATGGGTCAGACGGGGGAAAGTGCCCATCACACAAGGTCACCATATTCCAGCTTCTATCCTCCCTATCACAGTCCTGAGCTCAGCACTCCCCCAGGGCACGGAACTCTTGACAATTCCAAGTCTATGAAACCCTACAATTACTGCAGTGCTTACGAATCTTTCTATGAAAGCACTTCCCCTGAGTGTGCCAGCCCACAGTTTGAAGGTCCCTTAAGTCCTCCCCCAATTAACTATAATGGGATATTTTCCCTGAAGCAAGAAGATGCCTTGGACTATGGCAAAAATTACAATTATGGCATGCATTACTGTGCAGTGCCACCCAGGGGTCCCCTTGGGCAGAGCTCCATGTTCAGGTTGCCTACCGAGAGCCACTTCCCTTATGACTTACATCTGCGCAGCCAGTCTCTCACCATGCAAGATGAATTAAATGCAGTTTTTCATAATTAATGAGGAAAATGAAAATAAACAGTGGTCATTCACCTCCCCGTCTAATTAAGACAAAGCAGATGCTTGTGCACTGCATAATGGGCACAACTCTATTTAACGTGTTTACTAGTTTCTAAAGTGTGTTTCAACTATTGTGGGAATTTTCTATGTACTAATAAATCCTTTTTCTTATACATATTTTTCCTTTTGTTTTTTTGTCTGTAAACACTGTGAAATTGTTTCTAACCAGAGACTTATTCTTTTTTTCCACCCTATTCGCTTGATTCATTGAACAGTGTGTCTAAACAATATAATTGACATAAACGCATACACACTGTCTAAAGTCAATGTCTGTTTCAATTGTACAGTAACTATACAAATGCATGTTATTAAAATCAGATGAGTAAAATGATGTATTTATAATTATTAGAAATTATATATTATGTATTTGAGAAGAACTGGATTTTAAAAAATTATTCCGAATTTTAAAAGAACTGTCCCTAAATTGAGATGGTCTTGCAAGATGCAGGGGAGTTAGTGCAGCAATATTTAAAGCTATGCAAAAAAATTATTTTCTTTGATGGGGGGGGGTTGTTTTGTTCTTGGGTAAGAAAAATATAGGTGATCACCTCTGAGAATTATTCCGCATAAAATTTGGAGTGTTTGCTGATAGGGGCTACATAACGTTTTCGAAGATGTTGTCAAAATTTTGCATCAGTTACTTTAACATAATAATACAATGGTATCAGCACTTTTTTGTATTATACTGACTTCAGATGTAAGGGTTTGTTATAAAAATGTATTACTGTGGTTTTTTCACTACATATTTTAAATGCGATTAAACATAGATGTTTCCAGTCATAAAGTACATCTATTAGCTGTGATACTGTATTTTGCCTGATACTTATTATTGCACAGTACACAGGTGCCTTTTGTTTTTTCTTGCACAGCATTATTTTCTGGACAGCCTTACTGATTACATTGGGGTTTTGAAACCATGGACAATTATCAGGGTTTACTACATACCACATTCAAAAACGTACCTTACCAGCATATAGGCACACCTTAGATATCCTTAAACAGAAGCAGCTATATGTTCATTAAAGATAGTAAAGTGTAGTATTTCCAGACAATTTTCTAGCCTAGTACAATGCAGGGACAGATGAGTGAACAAATAGCACTGAGTTGTCTTTAAGCAATTCTGGCATCTGGAATTGATGTTGGGAATAGGGGTTGGGGAAGGGTCTATAGATTGACAGATTCCCTGACCACTGCTTGCTGTTCAATTTAGGGTTTGTTTAATGAGAAAGTTGCATCGGTTTAACTAAAAGTGCAATTTGACATTGATTTCGTTAAACTGGTGCAAAAGGCAGTGTAGATACTCTTAGCTCTGTTTAAACCAGGTTTATTTCACTTTAGCTAAGTCAATTAAGAACAGGTTTCCGATGACTTGAAACAAGACCTTTTTAAACTGACCTAAGTGTTCGCACAGCAGTTTGCACTGGATTAGCTAACCGGGTTTAAAAACTGATTGAAATTAAACCAGTGCAGTTTCTGCCTGTAGACAAGGCCTCTGATTTTAGAGGTGTAAACACAAACTCTACTGACAAGCATTCACTTCTAAGGGACCAGAATGACTTTGCTTGGTACAGCGTATATGACGAGTTGTGAGGAATCGTTATTGAAAATAAAAAATTCTATACATATATGATACAAACAGCATAAGCAAATTACTTGGAACAACCACAGACTGAACCACAGCCCTAGATAATGGTTTGGTAATGGCTGATGAACTTTGGACCCTCACTTTATTATGGAGGGAGCAGGCTGATTTCTCCTGCTAACTGCACCGTTTGCCTCATTCCTAATTTCACAACTAGCTCTAGCTGTTAACATGCTCAATTCCTGGTCTAGACCGATCTCTGATAAATGCTTCTCTTTAATTAGAAAGGGGCCCAAACCACAAAATTTGGATCTGGATCCAAATGCCCTAAAATCTGAAGTTGGAGCCTGGTTTGGGTCCAGGGCCTGCTTTGTCAGAATCCATAATAAAGATAGGTGTCCTATCACTACAGATGTAGAGATCTCAGTCCAAACCTCAGGGTTGTTGGTTCCACAGTTTTGGCTAGGGCCTATTTCAATCTTTTATCAGTGACAGGAAACAGGGAAAATGGCAGAGAGCAGCTTTTTATATTGGACCAAGTGCCGAAAAAGATTTTGGTTTTTGACCACCTCAAAAATCACATCAAGGTCATTTGCACTGAATATACTGGAGGTTTGGGAAATAGGGGAGGGAGAAGCTACCCTTTGTCTAGTAGTTGTTTCTGTATATATGCAGAACACCAAATAATATTTACCAACAAAAGGGAAGCAGGTGACAGAAGGACATTTGAGGAAGAACGAGCTGAATGCAAGGAGGAGAAACAGGCAGTTACTGGCACAATGTCTAGATATCATCCTGCCACTGCATTGCAAGACAGGAGCTAGGAAAAGGCACCCACAATTCACACTGTGCCAGTGGCAGAAGAACTCAGAAACACCCAACCTTTCTGGAGTGTTCCCCAGCTGGGTGGAAACAGAAGCCTTATGCATTTAGATTGTCAAGTGTTTGTCTTCAACAGCAAAGAGACAGAGAGGAGCACTACAAAGTGCGCTTTCCACAATGGTATATTTGTGAAAATGTGTGTGTGTTTGTGTGTGAATGTGTGTAAGTTGTGGGGAAAGTTACAAAAAGACCCCAAAGCTATGTACAGAGGGAAATAAATGCCTGCCACAATATACTTAGCAAATGCAGGGCCAGTGCTAAGCAAAAGGGAACACTTCAGGCTTTGCAATTCGGGGGCCTCCAGCTCTGTGGCCCTATGGTAACTCAGTAACTCAGGGGACGGTTCAGCTTTCCTTCTGGCCACAGAACCAGGAAGGAGGAAAATCAATGCCAGTCCCGTTCTTCTCACTAAACTCCATGACAGGACCAGAGGAGAGGCAACTCACAGCCAGATTACTCATTCTGGTAGCTCTGTGAGGGCACCATTTTGAGGGCACCATTCTTCCTCAAGGCACTGCAAATTGTACAACCAATGCTCAATAAATGATAAAGCAAGTCACAGAAAAATCCTAAACAGAGTGGAAAAATACTTCCCCTGGCTGGTAAGTTATTGAATGACTAGAAATATTGGAGGAAGGAATTCCCTTGATTTGACACTCTCTCCTACACATATACACATTAATATAGGGGACCGATTATCCGCACATCTGCCTACTTCAAGGTTCTTCTGACACCATGCTCTGAAGCACTTGGTACGGGCTACTGTCAGTGGTGGGATGCTGGCTTAGATGGACCACAGATCTGTTTCTGTATGGCAATTTCCGTGTTCCTCAAATCCTTCACCTCTAACATCCTTCTTATAGGGCATGTCTATATGGTGGGGTTATGCACACTATGGGGATCTGATTTCTAAAGCACACTAATGTGTTGCACTTTGATTGGTCTGTGTAGACCTTGCTGGTGTGCACTAAAGGTTCCCTAGTGCACTTTAACATGGCACTGTTTTAAACATCACTTCTTGAAAGCACACCAGGGAACTTTTAATGTGCACCAGCAGGGTACGTGGGATGATTAACGCACAACACATTAGTCACTTTAGATCTCAGACCCTCCAAGGGCCCATTACCCCACCGTGTTGACAAGCCCTCAGTGTGCTGGGGTGAGATTTAATTAGTGCCCCACAGCTGGCCTTCCCTGCACTCTTCTAGTCAGAGAAAGAGGGTTAATCCCTCCCTTGCCAAGCTCTGAATGGAGTCTAGACCCACGTCACCCTCCCATGTTCATGCACCCATTTTGGGAAACCTCCTGGCTTTACTCTCTTTGGACTTGTCTGTGCTCTTTCTCTTCATAGATATATGCAAGGAGGTCTTTAAAAGGTATAGAGAAAATGAACACACACACACATATATATATATACACATATAAAGGCAAAGTTTTTTTCATACCAGTGATTCCCTTTCTCACCTGTACTTGGTTTACTCGCCTCTTATCCCCTTTACCCACTGAAACATATGGCAAAATCCTTCAACACAGAAGCAAATACCCAATCTCTCCCTAAATTAGAGGCTAGCTGTGTGGGTTTATGTTCCAGATTATGATCTGGATTACATTTAGCCTATGGTTTTGTTTTATCGTCCATGGTCAAGGTCAAATCAGTTTTGATTTGACAGTATCAAAAGCTCACAAGATGGCCTCACAAAATGTCAGGACAACACAACAAAAATCTTGGCCTGAAATTTGTGAGGCCATCACTCTGTATGAAATGTCATCAGAGTCAAAAAACATGAATTTGGATCTGACCCAGAACTAAACAATAGAGGCAGGTTCAGTTTTATCCAGGAGGGAAACAGGCCAGCCCAGAGGACAGTTGGTACAATACCACTGAATCTCAAGGACAGCCCTGCTGCATCTTACTTAATCAAAGCTGAACTAAATTATAAGGGGTTAGGAGTCAAGGTTCCCAGTTCCTGACGCTCTGTGTTCCAATACAGACATGGCCAGGTCTGCTCTCAAAATTCTGTCACATTATGACAGTAAAAGGCTGGCCCCTTCGGCTAGAGCCTTTTCCAAGGATATGCAAGAATAACCTGGAGGGAGTAGGGAAGCCAAGTTTGTTAGCAACATAGCCCGTGAATAATTAATTATTTATTTATGCCAAGAATGAGGAATGAGGGGGACACCCCATGCAAGCAAACAGTGACCATATGATCTATGCCCTAAAATGGGCTATTGTCTCAGCCTCATCCACAGAAGTTGTTACACAGTAGTGCATAGAGCTTCTCCAAGAAGGCTTTTCTCCAGAGCTGTTCCTCTTAGTTAAACTTCCCCTATAAGATTATATTTGTATTTATCTTTGTGACTGCACTACATGCCTACTACTTAATTCTAGGATGCCATTAGTATTGAAGACACCAGACAAAACCAAGCTGGATTGTCACCTCTATCATATTCTGGTTTTGGTGTCCATTGAGACTTGGCGGTATTTGGGGACATTTTAAAAGCATCTGATATTGGGAATAACAGACCGATTTTAAAATCCATCTTTTTCTCGGGAACATGAAAGCCCCACCACCGGCACCAAACACGCAGAAGCCTTGAAAAATCATCTGTTTGCAGAGTAGGTGCCAAACAGATATTTTTCCTGAATTGGAGCTTATTAACTTACCAAATTGTATTTTTCACATGAGTCTAAATGTAGAGCCTGAAATATTAAGTTTTTGAGTGCTTTATTAGATCAAAATTGTATTTTTGAAAAACAAAAGCGCAATAACCAATGGAATCTAAGCCCAAAATACTGATTTATTAGCCCCTGAAAACCAGGGTTTATAATGTAAATTGTGACATACAAGATGAGGAAACTAAGTGCCCAGTCCTGCTGAAGACAATGGGCATTTTGACAGTGATTTCAGACGGGTCCTAAAGCAGGCAGGAAGGTAAACTTTCCCTTACCTTTGATGTCAATTATTCACAGACCCATGAGCAGCTACACAATGTTCAAATTGCAGCTCAAATGACATTTGTGCTGGGCAGAGGGCTGAAAAACAGAGAGCCTACTCTGGGGTCTCCCTCAGAGACCAGAAGAGGAGTGTGTTTGTGAGTGGGCCAGGGAACGGCAGGAGACATTGGACTACAACCCCATGCAAAGGGAGATACAGCACACAGAGAAGCTACTTCTGCCCATAGACTGATATAATGGTGGTACAGCTTGTCTAAGTACTATAGGGGATCCACATTCTGTCTCTAGATTTTGAGGGAGGATGCTTTGTCGATCACCCATGCAAAGCCCTCTCTCTGTTTTTGCAAAGGGAACTCAATTTTCACCCTTAATTAAAATGTATTAGATGCCCTTTGCCTTGGCATCTGGGCACAATTTTAGAAAAATTCACACACAGAGAGAAATGCTTCCCACAACAGATAAACAAATCACATCAGCTAGGCCGCTTCCACCTTACCAACACCAGTAAGCAGATCCCACACAGGCAGGAAAGCCCATCCAAAAGTCAGGAAAATGTTTGACTGAGTAAATGCACTTACACCAATTTTAGTGCCTGAAGGGCACTAATCTGAGAGCCTGATGGAAGGGGAGTTAGAGCGTTTTAATAAAGCAGAATCTCTCCCTTGAGCATGCCTAGCCACCAGCCACCCAGAGTTCAGAGAATTATAACCAACCACAGTCATCATGGTCACAGCAGCCTCTCAGGCCTGCTCCTGTTCCTAACATTTATTTTTAGAAATAGAACAGAACTGTAAGAATATAGTATCATGTCTGCCCTATGAAGAGGCAGAAAATAAATTCAGGCCAATTTCTGGCGGTTGTTCAGAATGATTAAAAACAGGGATTGAGATGGAAAGGGTTGCAACTGTCACTATGGTCCCATCCAAAAAATGACACTCTAACTGGGAGGTGACTAGATGCCAGTACAGTTCAGTGCTGGAATGTACCCAGTGCCCCCGTGACAGCTCCGGGCAGAATCACTGCTCATCACTTCCAATAACAAAGCAATTTGGGTGTGTGTGGTCAGAGCTGCTTCATGGGCACACAAATCCATCTCTGCAGCATTCACAGAAGCAAATGCTGCAAGGTACACAGGCTGAATATTTGGTGGGTCCTGCGTGGACAGCAGGCATGTCCTGGACATCCCTCCCCCCATTCCTTATTATGTATGTGAATACAGGCTCCCCCTTCCTCTCCAGAAAACCCCTGGCTGGTAAACCCTCCTGGGGAATTATGCAGTGCACAGGACCACCAGCGTACCTTCACCACACGAGTTTATTGTTTGTCTCCTTCTTACACCCCAGGTACAATACAACCACATTAGCAGCATTTATGAGGAGCCCCTTCCTGCTCCCTGGTTAGCCTTTTATACAGCCCCTTTTCCTTCCTGGATTCTCCAGCTGGTGAACTAATTACCTTATTAACTCAGCAGGCTACCAGCATGTGTAAGTACTCCCTTCTACCTTAACCACACCCAGTTCCCTACATGTTCTAAATGACCATGGTGCTGGCTTCCACAGACTCCAATTTGAAGCTGTTAACAGCAGTCTGTCATACTACCAAACACTTGTTTTGCACAACAGGTCATCCAGCCTGTAACAGTTACTTCAGCCTTCATGCTGGAGTAGCCAGCATTTCACCACAGCTGAGCCTGCAAAAGATGCCCTAGAGGAGACATGTAGCTGTACAATACATCTGCATCCTTCTCAATCATGGAGTTCCTGTACCCTCAGGTACTCACACAGATGTCAGCGTGTTCTATAAGATGGTGGATCCTCCATGAGTAATGGCCTCTACAACAGGCATAGCCTTATGCAAAAGCTCGTCAGTAGTTCAGTTTAACTGCCTAGTGCCTGACAATGAGATCTGTCCAAATGCAGTATCTTCCTTATACAGGGGTCATGCGCTGCATTTTCTTCTTGTGCCGGACTAGCAGAACATAAGTTCTCCCTCACATTCAACCTAGTTCTATGCAAGTTATAAGATCCGTAGAGTCACTGATAACACATTAATCCTGTTCCCGCATGACTAAGGCATGCAAGATAAGATACTTGAGCCTATATTTCAGGCAGTAGCAATTCCAAACTGCAAGCGCATTGCTAAATGCCCTCTTTTGTAGCCAAGGTTTATGTGCCTGGTAAGCTGCCAATATACTACGAAGGATGGGTCATTGGTTCAAAGAGTACCATCCATGTGGGGGATAAACCCACATGCCCCCTCAGCCAGCTCCATAGCTTCACTAAAACTGAAACGTGTAGCTGCAGTGGTACAGAATGTGGAGTATATCTAAATTTACCTTCTTTGCTTCGTTTTCCCACTGCACACATGGGTTACTTCTATTCCTGCAACACATGTAGGTAATTTGGCCCTAAGTCACTCCGTTGATGTGCAGCAGTTTCTCTAAAACTGTTTTGGTGAAGAGGGAATTATTAAACAAACTCAGAGTCTCAAAATGATAATCTAGCATTACTTGTTTTTGCAAAAAATCCTCGGATTTGTTCCTAAATGTATTTAAATCTTACCAGTGAACATAGTGCTGGTTATTAAAAAGTAATTCTGAAGAAATTAGCTTGCAGCTACAAAATTAATATAATTCATTTATTACTTGCAGCCACAAATCAAAATGCTGTTAACACGGCTGCATGCCATTTAATATGCACAGTAAGTTTCCATATGGCTTCAATTTTAGGATCCCGGTCAATCCGCAGAATCACTTGCAGAATGCTCTGTAGGCATGTGAAGTCAGCTAGTGCTTATTGAAATGAAGGTCGAAAATAAATGTTTAAAAACCATAAAAAGAAAGACTCCGTTTATTTTTTTCTTCCAGAATTGTAAGCACCGCAGGCCTGATCCAAAGCCCACTGAAGTCAATGGTTGTCTTTCATTGACTTCAGTGGCGTTTGGATTAGGCTCCACCTGTTTAAAGTTCACAAAATGTTTTTGCCACTACAGATGACTTGGTGCCAAATCTGGAATGAACTGTTGGACTGCATAGCCAATTACAAAGAATAAAAATAAAGAGATGTCTGTATATGCACCACAACATAAAAATGTAAAATAAAAATATCCTTCAGCTATTGTGTGGTGTGTAGGTATAGCTAATGCCACACATATAGCTAGCCGATATTTTCAAAAGTAAGCGCCTAATGTTAAGTTCCTAAATCCACATTGAGCCACCTAAATAAGGAGGCAGATATTCAAGACTGCTGGGCACCCCATACCTCCTTTGGAACTCGGTGAGAGCTACTGCAGCAAATCCTCCTTGCCCTCTGGCTATGGAATTGCTCTACCTGTCAGCATTTCCACACTACATAGTTACCTGAGGGATTGTCTCTTTCCCCATGCTATACTGCCACAGCAGAGGCACTTGGGCTGGATCCCCCTCCTTATAAAAGAGAAGGGGGCAGCTGGAAAGATATACTCTGTGAGGGCTCTAGGACTTTGGAACTTCCTCCCTCCCACCGACTACCTCTGCCCAGTCTGAAATAGCCTGAATCTGGTGACCTTTCTTCAGCACCTCTGAAAATCAGGCCATTTATTTAGGTGCCTAAATGTGGACTTCGGATCCTAAATTTAGGCAATCATTTAAAAATCATGGCTGTTGTATGTACGTACGTATGTTACAGAAAACATCCACACACGTCACACTTTGAAAATTCAGCCGTAATTTGGAAAACGTTTTCTTGGCATCTTATATAACCCATTAATTCTTAATTGGCAAAGTGCAGGGCTTTGTTACTTTTTAATTGATGGTAGTATGTGATCGAAACCATGTCTCTCTTGGTTTTATTTTAAAAGCATTGTAGAAGGCTACGTTCTAACTAATATGCTTTATACAAATTGAGGCTGAAAAAGCACTTGTGAGAATTGGACTGAATAACTTAACTGCCTCACAACAACAATTTTAATATACATATATTCTAGGAAGGTACTTGGCCCCACACTGCATTACGTTGCACTACGGGGGAGTTGGGCGACTGCATTAGCTAATGTAAAGCACTCTCAGCATGTAAGGCAGTGTAAAAAGGGTAGAAGTGAAAGCTGATGTGGGCAGTGGTCTTGTGCTACCACAGGGAGATGCAGGAGTCAGTGAATCTGGAGAGGAGGGTTACCTGCAGGTGACACACAGAAGAGTTTTCCTTCTCCTGAGAGAAGAGACAGTGAAGGTGAAGATAATGATGACCATAACGACGGAGTAAATAAATTAATGCCAGCACATTTCCTGTGGGGTGGCAGATGGTACAAGAAGAGAAGGGAGGACTCTTGAGCTTTTGGAACCCTTGTAGAACACCTAAATACCATAGTAGGGATTGGCAGTGCATGTATTTAGACGGAAATAATAAAAAACTGCCAATCCAAGGCTCTAGGTGGCCTCACAAGTAACTAATAATACAAAATCCCAGCAGCAATACAATAGTCATTTCAACCAAGAACTCAGCCAGCCATCTACAAAATCTCCTTTATGTTCCTTCCTTGTTGTGGGATGCATTTCCTCAGCCCTTTTGCTGTGTACCTAAAGGTCACCAGATTCAGGCTATTTCAGAGTGGGCAGAGGGAGTGGTGGGGGGGGGAGAAAGTTCCAAAGTCCCAGAGCCCTCACGGAGTCTATATTCTTCCAGCCGTCCCCTCCCTTTTATAAGGAGGGGGAGCCAGCTCAAGTGCCTCTGCTGTGGCAGTATAGCATGGGGAAAGAGACAATCCCTGAGGTAACTATGTAGTGTGAAAATGCTGACAGAGCAATTCCATAGCCAGAGGGCAAGGAGGATATGCTGCTGACATCACATCTTATTTTCAGAGTGTTCCAAAAGATACATGTGACAGATTGGGGGTATGTCTGTGGCAGACTGTGAACTCCACCTTTTTTTGTGAATGCCATTTTGTTCCAGGGGCTTCCTTTTAGATTGTAACACTCATGGTTATTGTGACTTGCATTGAGGATTTGAGCATCCAATTTGTGATGGGGGCTTTACATCTACTAGTCAGATTATGTCTGAGAAGCTGTCACAGGCCAATGAAAGCCATCTACATTGAAAACATTTCCCTTCTGGAACAATGGGTGTTCAACTGGTAGAACCATTGATTTTGAATGACTCCGTACTCATGGGAGAAGCCTATTTCCCCAGCGAAAGGACATGGGTAACGGGAGGGACAGAGACTGTTTCAAAAGCTGGCTGATTTTCTAAGCAAGAAAGAGTCCACTGCCACATGCCAGAAGAAAAGGGCTGGAGGAGAGAGAAGGCTGAAATGGCTGCTTAGCCTATGGACTCACAGGAGGGATGAAATTGTATTCAGGACTGTATGTTATTTTCCAAAGATCTGTAACTCTTTGGTGCAGTTTAAGATTGAAGTATCTGTGGTTAAGAAATTCCTTTGCCTAACTGGGGTAAAGGCGGCTGGGCTCTGGAGCCCAATATCCCAAGGAAGGGATGCAGAGACACATGGACGGCATCTGAGAGTTTGCCTCTGGGTATGTCTACACTGCAAGTGCAGGTGTGATTGTAGCATGTGTAGGCATACCCATGCCATCTTTGATTTAGCTAACTCTTGTAACAATAGTAGTGTAGACATGATGGCATGAGCTAACAACCCGAGTACAAGACTGTTGGGGAGCCTGGGTATGTATTCAGGTTGCTAGCTCATGCTGCCACATCTATACTACTATTGTTACCTGTGCTAACTGGACTAAGGCTAGCATGACTATGCCTACCTGGGCTACAATCACACCTTCACTCTAGACATACCCTGTCAGCATATTTAAACTGCAATTGGGAGGAGTGACTGCAGCCCCTATAGACATACCCGAGCTAGCTTTGATCTAGCTAGCCTAAAGTAACTCAAATAACAACAGCAGCGACACCAAGGCATCGCGACTAACCCTGCCAGGACCCTGAGTACATACTTAAGCATCCCCCACTCACACTACAGTGGCTTCACTGCTGTTGTCACTTGAGCTAGCTTTGATCTAGTTAGCCTACACATGCTGCAATCACATTTCCTGATTGCAGTGTAGACATACCCTGAGAGAATCAGAGTGAGAAACAATGCCCCAACACTGCCTAGACCCCGTTGGCTTAGGAGCACATGGGATCCAGCAGTTGGGGCTGCTCACAAAAGGCTGGTACCAATCCAGAGGGGGCAACTGGGCCAGTTTGTGAGAGTTCACATACCTTCTGGGAGGGGAAAAAGAAGCTGGTTCTATCAGTGGGATAAGAAGGGTTATGGGGACTAGAGAGATTGTAGGAGATTCCCAGAGTGCTTTCTGTATTGTTGCAACCAGGCAACCAACTTCAGCTGTAGAACAGTGTGCAACACCTGGAACAACAAATAAGGACAAAATCATGGATGTGAGAGTATTTTTTTCCATTTACACCAGAAGTTGAACTTATGCTACTTGTCTGACAAGTGCAGAACTGCTCATCGATGGATGGGTTCCACATATTGCTAGGAAACTACATCAACCACAATCCGAGTGCTGTATATACTCAGAAAATCCAAGGTAAGAAGTAACATGGCTCAGATGGAAGGGAGACTTTCTCATCACCAAACCACAATGTGCCAAGGCAAGTAAGTACAACCTTAGGTGAAGGAGAGCATCAGTACCAGCAGACCCACAAACACACCATCAGCTGTAAGTAGGAGGCCAAGACTCACAAAAATCAAAAGCAACCAACCTCTACAACCACCCTTTTACTGAACTAGCCTGTGCAAAGATTCAGGCACTTGACCCCACTGCCATATTTGAGGGCTTCCAGCAGCTAATGGCTGCTACTACTCTGTGGTGGCTAGTGTCAACCAATCCTTTAAAGAAAACAAGCTGTGTCAGATCTTTGCAGAGCAACAAAGGCTGAAGTACAACACTGCCCTTGAGAGCTGCACAGCTCTCCCATCTGGGGATGCCAAACTGAGCACGGACAAGTGATCAAATGCAACACTTATACAAAAGCCTTTTTGCCAAAAAGGGCTCCCTAGGGAAGTCCTCAGCCCTAAGGATATCTGGTTATTTTGACCAATTGAGGCTCCCCAGCACACTCTAGTAGGGAAGATGAGAAGGAGACGGAGGAAAGAAAACAATAGAGGCAGGCAGCTCTTATTTTTAAAATCCTGTTCCTTCTAGCACTTGTGGTATGAGTAAGTTCCTGCCCAACTGTGAGCATGCTGTAAGGGAAAGTGGGCTTGCAGAAATACTTCACTGAGTTTTATACACTAAGTTCCTGAAATATGAGGGAGGAAGCTGCTCTTTCTGTTCTAGCATTGTCAGTTGGTACAGAGAGTCTCACTTTTCTGTTATGTTCTCATGAGTTGGCAGGCCGTTGGGAATATAATGAGGCTTTGTGCATACACCTCCTGGTGTGATGTTTTAAAACTTCATTTCTAACAACTTATTCCTCAGATGCTTTCCTGATTTTCTTGAGGCATAAGGACCAGTTGACTATGCAAATGAAAGAAGAGAATGTAGGAAATGAGTTAGACACAGAGGGAGTTTGCTGGCAAATGCCATTGCTTCCTGAGGGCATAATGGTAAGAGACAGCTGCTACTGCCAGCCCAGCAGCAGTAGCCGATGGGGGTAGCTCTGCTCTGTTGAAAATCTTTAATCTGATAAATAACTAGAGACTGCCTATATTTTGGGGGGCAAGACACTTAAACTAAAGCCTTTGGCTCTTGTTCTGCTGCTGTACATTGTTATCTACCAGAGACACAGATAATGATATCAGATGATTTTTACAGAGATTTAGAAGATTTTTGGCAGACTACATGGCTACATTTGTATCTCTTGCAATTTCTCATTATGATATGGTGAAAGGCAGGACAAGCCATGATGCACCTAGTTGTGATATGATAGAAAAGACATTAAAATCAATTGTGAATGGATAGGGATCACATCTCCTGTGTCTTCTTAAGATATCACTGAAATACCATGCTGACCATTTTACAGCAATGCATTCATTTAATTATCTGGTTTAAATGTTTGGATTACACATATGAACCACCTGCATTACTATAGTATAATTTATTCTGCAAATATTTCATTAATATGATAGATACAATTAATGGTTTTTTAAAATTATGCAGTGATTCTGTCAGTAATTGCCATGACAATAGTAATTGAGATACATTTATTATGTGATTCACAATACGTGGTTGCAGAATATTGTAACTGATGTGCATTAGTAAATATTTTAGGACTTTGTGCCTTTTAAATTGTTTGGAAATACTTATTGTAACTAGTAAAGACTGGCATTTTTTTCCTTTATCCTCCAAAAGATTCTGTCACTTGAAGAACTCAATGGGGCTCAGAGTTGCACTTTGCAGGGGAAAAAAGCTGACACCCCCCCCCCCCCAAAAAAAAAAAACACCTTACTGGTAGCATTAAAGAAAATGCTTTGCATTTTTCAGTTCTGAACAGAATGGCTGTCTAGAGTGCCACATGTTATGATCAACACACAAAGACGAAATACAAAGACCCTCCGCAGGGGAACATCTTCAATTTAAACAACACCCCCCTCTCAATATAAAATTATATAAAAATATATAGTAATAAAAAATAGGCAATTTAGCAACTTTACCAGAGGGTTATGAATATACATAGTTTTTTTCAAGTACACCCAAAGAAAATTTAAGTGACAAGGAAAAGCTGGAAAGAAAGCATTTTTCTGAAACCTCTGCTCAGTGCACACAAGGAATTGCCATAAATATAACGGGAAGTTTTGTAAACTCATCAACAGAAGGGTAGATCCTTAGGGCAAAATCCTGCCCTCATTTACACAGATACAGTGCCTTTTAAACTCAGTGGAATTAGAGAGGTATGAATGAGAACAGAATTTGTCACTAAGGATAGGCAAAGTTCACTTCTGTCCTTGAAATACTCCCCATTTATACTTGATAATAGTAATAGTAAACACAAAGTGTATGTCTTCCCTGCAATCAGAGATGTGATTGCAGCACATATAGACGGACCTGAGCTAGCTGTGGTCTAGCTAGTTCGAACCACAGTAATGGTGAAGCCATGGCAGCATAGTGTGTATGAGCCTGCATAGCAAAGCAAAGCATCTTAGAAAAATGAGTTAACATCATTACTCCTCTTCTACACATGAGGAAACTAAGGCACGGTGAGATGTAGTGATTGCTCAAGGTCAGACACTGAGTGTTTGGTGACCTTTCACCTGAACAGAGTCCAATCCTCATCTCCTCACTCAGAATCTGGTATCCTATCCATCTGACCACATTACCTTCCCAAATTGTCTGCCTTTCCCTGTGGTTCCTTGGCCAAATGGCATACCGGTCCAATTACATATTCCAGACATATCTTCCAACATATCAATGTGATAAAGATAATTGTTTCATTTATATAATTTCTAATTCAGGAAATATGGATCCAATACAATTTCAAAAGGAAGACATTTCAGAGAAAGGGCTGCTATTGCTGTTGTGTCTTAGGTAACTCAGCACTTACGGTACAGCAGTATATATGGAGGTGGATCCTCAAACACAATTTCATCTCTGTCCCTTACCAAGATCCCCCACCTCTAGGCCTGCAACATTCCTGTTGTCCTTGATAGTGTTATGTCTTCCTCCCACATCTTCAGTTCTGCTTGTGTGTGTCACTGCCTTCAATCCAATTCTGGGGGATTCTTTATTCATGCCCTTATTTCCACATACCTTGATTAGTTCAAATCTCTTCTCCCTGTGGCCTCCCCAAGATCCAGCTCTCCATTTCTCCTATACAAAAAGCTCAACTTTATCTCCTCTTCATATAACTAACTCCTCTTTCTTTTCATGAACCAGTTCAAAATTGCCTCATCTGTTTCCACTCCTGGCTCTCCAACACCATCTGCACATCTATTGCATACAAATCTCAGCAACGTTAGTGCAACAGCCCTCTCCTCTCCAGGCTGTGCCATCTGAGACAACCTTCCTGACCCCTCTACTCCCTCGGCAGAGAAAGCACCTATTCTCTTGTACTTCTCTCTCTCAATTTCATTTCCCTGTTACTACTTATTGCAGTAATAGTATAATTTAACTCTAATAAGCATTTTCGGATTCAGATCACCTGAAAGTTGCTGTGCAAAATGAAGTTGTATTTTATTGCATTGCATAGATTTCCCATTATTCTGTAATATAGGAAAGATTAGATGAAATTAAGGACAGAGTGAAAACATATGAATTTCTCAATTCTGCTTGATGTAAGGCAGTTTCTTGCCCAAATTTTCTAAGTTTTGTCCATGCAACTCTACTTAAACAAATGAAGTTATACAGCTCAAACCTTGGGATTAAAGTTATCTCACTGATATTTTTTGTGTACATAAACAGCACTGGTTTCATCTGTGCAGTTAGCAACCTCTCCAAAGTTGCCCTGATCTGCTGTGCAATTTTGCATGCAGCACCAAACCAATTTGACCAAATGTGAAGCCACCCTGCATCAGAGAGAAAGGTAGCTGGAGAATTTATGCTTGTGATGTGGAGAGACTGAGTCTACACAGGCTTATTGTGATTAGTCCAGTCCTGCTTCCTCTTGAAGACAACAATAATATTCATATTCATTTAAATGGCAGAAAACTTGAGCCTAGCGTTGTGCTGTGCCATGGGTTTCCTCTGTAACGTTAAGGGCTAGACTCATTCATTTGGCTTCTGCCCGTGGAATCTGTGCTGAAAGCCCATGGCAGCAGAAGTCCACAAGGAGCGCGAGTGGGCAGGGCAAAGTGCCCACAGCCCCGACTCCAGAGGAGAACCAGGAGCCAGCTGTCACAGCTCTCCAAGTAGGCAGGGCCAGCCAGGGAGGGGATGGGGGTCAGGCTGGCTGGGAGATATGCTGATCTGGCACTTTGCCCAGACAGCCTCCCCGGCAGGGTTTGAACAGAACCTTGGCTGGTTTTGAAAGCTGCCCACCCCTAGCAGAAGCTCTGGGAAAGGGTGGTGACAATGCTGCTGCTTGCTATGCCTGGGAGTGAATCCCTTCTCTAGTTCAGTGGCTACAGGGGCATAGAAATATGTGATTTAAATACCTTGCCCCAGTAGGAGTGTGTCCAGCCCAATGCGTTTATTTTATATAAGCCAGTTGTCGTGACTGGAAGCAGGAGAAGAATACAAGAAACTCTTTTCATAGTGAAAGAAAGGCACATAGGAAACATTCACCAAAACACAATAACAATAATAAAATAGCTCAGCATGCAAAAAGCTGGAGACAACTAGAATATATTCCATTGCATTTTCCCAGAGCTAGAAAGAAAGTAACTAGTTCATAATTCCATCAGGAGCTTGGGGATTTTTGATGTAATGAGTTTTACAGTTTCAGAGGAGACTGCTTTGCTAATAATTATGTAACAGTAATTAAATCTGAAAAAGGCTGTACTCTAACTATGTTGATTTATTGCAGCCCCAACAAAGTACTCCTGGAGCGTGCATTGGCGTGCGCTGCCTCCTCCCTCCCGTTTTCTCTAAATTCTCACAGAGCACTGGGTCACAGATGGTCTGAGATGTGATATTTTCCCTATTAAATTCCTAATAATCTTTTTCTGAGGCTGAGTCATGGAAGCCTAGGGATTTCTCATTTTAATTAGAAGGTTTAAGGAGCTAACTCTGTTTGAAATTTCCTCCTCGGAGATATGGGTGCAGGTGATCCCATTCAGAAGAATGACACAATATCAAGGCCAACATCTCATTTCCATATTAGATTGCAGCTATTTTGGCATAACTCCTGATCTGGATGCTGATGATGCGCTGCCTGAGCTGGAGGCATGAACTTTTACCACTCAAAAACAAGATTATTTTAGGATTACAATTTTAAGACATTTTGGCTCTATATGGATGTTTCCCACCCCACCCCCACACTCCGCTCTGTCACCCGGCATAGACAACAGCCATTTAGAAACGTAAATTATTTATTAATCTGATTGAAGCCCAAGTGTACATCATTCTGAAAGCATTACTGTTAAGGATGCTCGTACAAAGAGATTTACCATATTGTCCAAAGGACTAGAACTCTCCACACTTAATATGTTAATGTTTCTAATGGATTTCACCTGTAAGTATTCTACATCACATAAGCAGAAAATTCACCAAGCAAGATATTTTATATATTGCCTCAGTATTTGCAATGCACCGAAATCAACATCCCTCCCTGCAATCCAAAGGAAGTTATTCTTAGGCACTCGTAGCTGAGTTTGATCATTTGTATGAATGCCTGTTGTTTAAGAGTTAGTCTGGTGTACTGTTCACATGTCCCTTGATAATCTATTGTAAAAAAAAAAAATGCTTCTTAGAAGACAGCTGTTCAAGTTTCATCAACCTGCACTGTACAACCAATTCTTTTGCTTTAGGAAAATAATGAGCAGCATTTATCCATTCAGTGTGGCATGCAGTTGTCAAGAAGTCAGACCAGACCTTAGTTGCCATTTTTTAATACCAAGTTGCTTCGCACATTCTACAGAATGGCTTCAAATCCATCAGCGAGTGCATTTTATGAAAATAAAAATTGCTGGCAGACCCACGCTGCAAAATGTTCAATATGTTAAAAATTAGATTTCATGGGAGTATATGGACTTAATTGCAAACATAAAAAAGAACTTTTTTCACATCAGAATACGGCTATCTATACTCTCTACATACATCAATGTAGATTCTAACTGGATGTGTTTAGACTCAGATTTTAGAATACATTCAAGTTTTAAGGAAGATTAGGGGGATTGAGGTTTTTTATGCCTATAAAATTCTGTGTGTAATTATCAACATAAATTGTTTGAGAGGTTTAGATCTTTTTTCTACACAAATCAGCTTCGTCGTCTATGGAATTTTATGCTCCCGGGGCACTGAAATAATGTAAAGATTTGGGGCTTAATTTAGTTTAGTGGCAAATATTTTTCTCTCATACCACAGAAACAAAAAATGCAAGAAGGTAGAATAAAGAATTTGCAATATTTTCCAAAACTGAAATGCTCAGGGCCAGATCCTGCCTCCTTACTTGCATGCAATAATACCTTACTCTGCAAATACCCTGTAGAAATCAAATAGGAGTACTCACAAGGTAAAGTACTACCCCACATGAGCAAGAGTGGCAGACTCTGTCCCATTAGTGAAGTTTTAGAGAGGTCATACCTTGTCTGGGCTGTAAAGTGAGGGAAGAATTTGGCCAAAACTATTGGAAAAACAAAATACCTGGGTATTTTGCATGTAAACTGGTTTTACGTGCAAAATACCCAGGTATTGCATAAAAATGAGCAAATGTAGCAAAAACTGAAAGAATAGATATTCTTCTGAAAGCCTGTGGGCCAAGCTGATGTTTCTAGAATTTGCTGGATTTGACCATATGCTTAGCAATTCCTTTTGTTAAGCCTACAAAGGAGGTGGCTAGAGGTAGTATGCTTTGCCAAACTAGTAACGCATGAGAAGGTTGGCTTCTGTGATGTATGTTTATAATACTGTTTCTTGTAATAAGAAGGGAAAGCACACCCAGCGCTGTAATTGTGTGGAGAATCCAATTGTGTTAATTTCCAGAAATCTGATGTAGGGAAAAAGGAGTATGCTTTTCATGCCCCATGCACATAATCGTTGAGATGTAAAATGAATTCCACAGTGGAGGGCCGGCACAAAGTTCAGGGTATGTCCTTCGGTGGGCAATTTCTTTGACATTGTTATGCTTTTGGCTCTGCTCTTACAGTCCAGACAATGAAGTTAAGAACATCTGCAGAGAGAGAGAGAGAGATTCAAAACAGCCTACAGAGTGAAGAGTTAAGAGTAGTGGATGTGAAACCAGGTTCTATAATGAGTTAAGGGAAAATGTCTTCAAGTTCTGATTAATGGGCAGGGACACCTAGAGCTGCTTTGCCTCTCTCAGCAGTACATGACTGGTACAGCAGGGTAATGTCTAATAACTAATCTTTGACACAAGAATTAAGTCATTTTGCAAGAAAGCAGGTCATTAGAAGCAAAATTGAATTATAAGTAATACTATCTCTATGGAGGATTGTAAATTAATTGGTTTATAACAATAACATTCCTGTATTTTATTAAAGCAGTGTAAGAATTCAGTGAAGAAAAGAATGTAGCAGATAAACAGGGCAGGTGTTGATGATGCAAATGAAATAGATGACAGATGGTTAGTAGCACGATCACTCACTGTGTGTGTATAATGGATAGAGGTAATCAAATTCCTTTGTGAATTGGTGACTTTCTTTACATCAAGAACTTTAACTGTGGCATGCTTACATAGACACTCCTTAAAAATTAATTCCACTCTACGCCATTATGGGAAGGTGCAGGCCACAGTCTTATTTACATAATGCCACACACAAAAGGGACTATTACAAATAACACTCCACTAGTCAAAATGCATACATTTAAAAAGTCATTGCAACACTAAGAAAAATCCTTTTCTTGAAACAGACTGCTCTAACTGAAAGCTCCAAAACTCCCCAAGCCATGCATGACCTAAGGGCTACCACCTGGCAATAAAAAAAAAAAAACTATTTTGGTCTAGGCCCCTGTGAGAAGATCAGTTCTGGCCCTCCACTCCAGGCAAAGGTATCTTCTCTGTACAGGAAGCAACCAAGTATGCAAGTAGCTGAACTATAAGTACTGTAATTTGATAGCGAGCACTAGATGTAATTCAGGCTATTGACCAATATATTAGTGGTGCTTTAGGGGAATTTAGTTCAAGTATCTGAGATCAAGGTGAGGAGAAAACGACAGCCATTCTATGTATATACCAGCAGTCACAGCTTGAACCAGAACTAACTTTACAGAAATCCATCCTTATTGCTAGCCAAACTGAGTCTTCTCTGGCAGAGGCAAAAATAATTGCTCAAGGACTACAGACAACATACCAGGAGTCACTCCATTAACAGTGCAAATGCCAGACCTGCATAGGAATGTCACACAATATGATGGATGGTAAGCAATTCTCACACCTACTAAGCTTCATGAATCTCAGCATTTTATATTACATCAGAACAAAGTTATGCTTCCACTGTGGATCTGTTCTGCATGTAGGAATCTAAGTAGGATGCCCTGCAAGAGCTTCCCAGTGTCATCAGTGAGGACAGAGGGACACTTCATCCAATAGTGTGCTCGCTCTTGAAAGTAGGTACATGAAATGACGTCTCTAGGCCAGATTCTCGAGTTGTTTTGCAGCCTCTTTGTGTCACAGAGGTGGCAGAAAGGGACTGTGATCTGGTTGTAAATGCCCAGCAGATAATTTCCCGTTGGAGGGGAACTCTCTGCTGGTGCATTTTTGCTGTGTGCTTCTGCCCCCACCCTCTCAGGAGCAGTAGGGATGTCGGGAGTAGGAAAGAAGTGTGGCACAGCAGAGCTCCTCCACAGCAGCCCTTCAACATCGTTTGTTCCATGAATGGCCTTACATCAGTGGGAGAACTGAAAGCTTCCTGACAAAAGGCTTAATCTGCACTGAGGCCAGGGCTGGCTCCACATCAGGGAGCTGGAGGATCTAGCTCTCTGCTGTAGCCAATGATTTCAGTTTATTGTTCCTTTATTGTGTGATGTTATGATTAACTAACATGTTATGTCATATATAATCATTGTATGCTAAACAGAGTTAAATTGTTGGATTATAGAAGCATAAGATTGATTAGCAGTTAGAAGGCATAATTATGTGGTAGGTATGTAAGTAGGTAGGGCCGAAACACAAGGCCCACAGCTGAGGCCTGTAAGATTTTAGCTTAACCATCCTAGGCCACAGGCTTAAGAAAATGCCTGGCATAAGTAAGTGACCAAAGAATGACCCTGTGTCACAAGGTTCCGAGAAAAGATGTGCCAACAGGGGTTACTGCTAAAAATTAATACGAAGTAATTTTTTGCTTACAAGATACCCAGTAGTCACATTTTTCTAACACATGCCCTAACTGCAGGGGGAACTATGTGCATAAATACTAATGGCTAGAATCAGAATCACATTATAAAAAGAGGGTCCCCAGCTTAGAAAAATTGAGCTCCCTATGGGAAACTCCATCAGGAACCATCCCTCTACTGATGATCAATTGGCAAGGCAGCCACCAGACCTTAAGAATATCCTTAAGGATGTGAGTAGAACTATATTTGTAACTTGTGCATAGGCCTTTACAGAATTCCTATATGCTTGGGTAATCATAACTTTAACAACGTTTGTAAAACAGACTAGACCTTGTACTTGTGAAATGTATGTGTGGTCACTATCCTTGGTCTTTATTTGTTCCTAGAGACTCTAAATCTGAAACAAGTAGCAGAGGTGACTTTCACTGTGTTGAGCTTGAAACTGTAGCCACCAGAGCTGAACCACATTACAAAATTCACATTAAATAAAATAAAAGGCTACACTGGTCTCTGATGTTCCTGTCCAGAGCATAAATAGCTGCAGTCCATCTCACCCATGTTCATGAACAGCTTTGCTATATTACCATTTTCACCCAAGTGATTAAGTACTATGGTGATGGGTGTAATTCTGTACATGTATGGCAGGTCTGCTGAATGGAAGTGATATTGATTCAAAGTACACAGCTTACAAAATCTAAAGTCTATTTGGTGATTTACTGAAAGCAAGCAACGTTTGTCCTGGCTGATGCACTAACTATCTCATAATTTGGACATTGGTCCTAAAGTGTATATTTTATTAAGTGTACATGTCCACAGAACTTTGAACAGGTTTATGTTAAAATAAATCAAAATAAGCAAACCAACAGTGCTGGAAGACTATTATTGTGAATCTGCAGAGTTCTATGTTATGAAAGCTGACAGCCCTCATTTTTGGCTATTATGCCTTACTGTTAATGTAACCCAATTATGGCTTTAAACTACAGGTTATCAACAGATGTGTCTTTTCCCCACTTCTGCACAGAATGAACGTACTTGTTTAATCTCCATCTCCCCTGTGGCAGACTGCTTTAAATCTGACACAACAGACAATGCAACTGTTGAACCCTAAAAAGGAGGTCGCCACCATACAAAAGAAGCTGGGATATTTGCCTTTGTCTGTAAGGGGAGCAGTTACAAAAGCAAAATAAAATTAAACACAGACATTTGTTGTCATGCTGAGCATCCACACTTCCAGAGTGGTCTGTGGTAAGAGTGGCTAAACCCAGATGTGTGAAGAAAGTTCAATGATGGACTTTGCATTCTGGAACCCAAAGCCTTCGACGTCAGATGAGAAAACACATAATAACTGTAAAAGCGTGGGCATTCCCTGTAGGGGTGTGCCACCTTAATTTCCCCAAGTGCAGCAACAACAGATTTCAGTTTAACAACCTAGGGGCAAGAAGAAGCCAACACATTAACAAAGCACCAGCTCCTTTTAACCACGTTTCAGGCCAGGAATCTGTACAACAAACTGGTCATCAGGCCCCAGGGCACCCAATCTTATAGTCCACACCCAAGTTTCTGGGTCAGGTTAGGCTGGTCTCCTAGTGCCTGAGAAAGCAACTCCCACCTACTGCAGCCTACTCAGCTTCTTCTCACCCCCGTCTCTCCTTGCTCCACTTCCTGTTCATATGGCTGAGCCCCACAGGCAGGTCAGGGCCTCCTTGATTATCCTCAGGCTTTAGACGCCAGCCTATCCCTTAAAGAAAAAGTACCCTTCTCCCCCATACACTCTTTCACATGACATACACCCTGCAGTACATCAAGAACATGGGAATCATGCTCTTGCTTCTTTCATTGGACTGGACTCTAGTGTTTGCTTAGCACCTACAGCTGCTCCCGAACAAAATGATGTTGTACCACCTTGCTGCAGCATTAGAACATAAAAAGTACATGCATGGACCAGAGATTGTTACTGGACACCACAAAAGACTGTCTGTATATGAACTCCCTGGCTGTTTTACTTTATTCATGCTGTATTTGCTGTTTTATGAAGCTTTAATATTATGAGCCATTATTCTGGTTTATTCATTTCTGTATTTATGACTGACACCTGCAAGCAATTTAACAGAGTTATTATGGAATTCTATTATTTATCCTGTGGGAAGTGCATATTTCAGAGAGGAGGGAATATGTGGTGATAGCTATTTTAGACGTTAGCTAGCGGTAGAGAGAACACACTTAGGTAGTGTTATAATAATGTGATTGTTTGTGGTACAATCTTTGCTGGTTAGAAGTTCCTGGAATAAAACAGAGTTAAAGTGTGGCTCTATCATGAAAACTAATTATATAATAATGGTACTACTTGATCATCAGATCTTCTCCATTTGTTTCAATACAGCTGCAAACTTTCTTGACAAAATTAAGCGTTTAATTTTTTCACCCCCATTAATATGCAGAGCCAACACACTAAGGAATGAGCTGGGTTCAAGTCTTTCTTGTGCAGCACCAGCAGTAGAAATGTTTACCAAATGTCAGCTACCCAGCAGACAAGTTAAACCTGGTAGAAGGCAGTGAGAAGGTAATAGGCTTCCTTTGTGTCAACCTAAAGGTGAAAGGTTCCATTATGAATGCACTCAGACATTTATTCCCTTGGCATCGGTCATTTTGAAAAAGATACAAGGCAAAAATGCTCACCTTCTAGATGGGACCCCTGCTGAGACACAACACAGACATTTTAGGCCTAGAAACCTTGAGTGCGTACCTTAAATGTATCCAGTCCCACACTCATTTGAGCGTATCACAGAATACTTGCACTGACTAACACCCATAGTTCCAGTTCATTCTTACATGGCACTAAACTTGTGAATGATTTCCATGGATTTTCGAATGCTTCATTATCAGGTTTTTGCACACTTACCTCTCACTCACCACTTTGGAGGGGAAAATGTACTTTGAAGTGTTAAAGTAAATTAAGAAACAAAATCAAGTGAATAACCACTTATCAAATGTTCATAATACTCCATTTGGATTGTGAGAAGCAATCTTTTGGAGGAATGGTAGGAATACAAGTTAAAAACCCCACCTTCCTCTCGGAGTGACAATCTACTCTGAGGCCACACTTTGTGGAAAGATCAAGTGAGGTTGGATTTACAGGGGAAAAACCTCCTTTACAGTCTGAGGATCCTTTTAATAGCCAAATGGACTGTGGGATCCCAATATCAAAGAGAAAATAGAGAAATGAAGTGATGGTCAGATGCTTCTATATCAGCCGTAGTGCTAAGTGTCAGCTGTTTTGAAGCAGCCTTAAAGTGCTTTTGAAATCTAACCTACTGACCGAGATGGGGGGTACACCCAGAAAATGCAAGGCAAAGTAGGTGCTATGGCAGAGCTGACCTATGATTCCCCTGATCTGGGAGAACCAGATGTGTAAAGAGACTCTCAGTTTCATTTACAAAGTGATTTCATGGCCCTTTTCCTAGCAGATACTACCTTGAAAGAGTAGAGCCTAGAGTTGCTGAAGAAGCAGCACAGAGAGACCTCCCTGATTGAGGGTATTACTTATTACTGATGGCTGTCTAGAAATGCTTAGGCTGCTCATGTGCTTCAGACAAGGGAGAGACTGAATGTTCTTTCCTGTGGAAGGGCAGCAGAGAACGGCACCCAGGCTCTGGCACAGACAAAAGAACGTACAGCTCTCTAGCCTGCCACAGATAGATGGAGGAAACCAAATGTAATGAGTCTTTATATCTGGCGTAGTGTTCCTCTCAGTTAAAACAGGTATTTCATAGCATTAGACCCTTAGGTTTATAGAAACAGATTATGCTTATCAAAAATTGTGATCTTGCCCTAAATTCAAAACGCTGAATGAATAAGCAGCTTCTTCCTAATAATAACTTTAAATCTTAAAATCAATTTTTAAAATGTCACATTCGGACTCTGATCTAACAATATAGCCATGTCATACAATGGACATTCTACGTTTGTCCTTGGCTGGAATAACATGAGTATCTCTGTGGCCTCACTGGCCGCGGATGTGGCCTCAGATGTGGGAGCACCATACTGTGGATTTGCAGACGTCGTACCCGGACCCACACTCCCAGCAATCTGTTGAGCTCTGTACCTCATGTGATCTCAAGGGGAAGGACAAGAGAAAAAGGGCGATTGCAGCCTCAGGGCTGCAGGAATACCTGCTGATCAATTAGTGCTGCAGGAGGAGTTGTTTTTCCGAAGAAGAAACTTTTCCCCAGAGTGGCTACTCAGGTATAGTGTGAGGGGCTGGATTTGTCTCTAAAGATGTCAGACTCTACATTGTGAATAGACCTGAACTGCTCAGACAAACCAGCTCACCAAAATGTTTAGTTCTATTGGTATGTGCAGCCCTAAGATGTTGAAAAATTGCATCTCCTTATTATTAACCACTAAGTACTAAAGGTGTGATCACACCTGTACCAAACAAGGAAGACATGACTTGTGCCCCAAAGATCTTGCAGTCTAAAACGAGCCACGAGCACTACTGTCCAAATAGATTATACATGCACAAGACACACGGAATACCTATATGAAGGTTGAAACTTCATGTGATCAGATGGTTAAAACTATATACAATATTAGATAGGTAATTACTGAAAGGTTTCATGGGGGAAGCACATTTTTAATAGGGGACTTGAATTTGAGGACAGATTTTATTTGTGAACAAGCAAATGAGTTATAAAGGTTCAAAATATAAGGAATGGCATGGAAGAAGTTGCAGAGAGGATGCCGAGAGAAGGGGAACAAAGGAGTGTCCAGGCAAGAGGCATAGAGCACAAGCAGGAGGAAGGGGTAAAGGGGGAAATGAGATTGGAGACATATTTCTATGCCACAAAATTTGTTCAGAATAAAAAAAGGGAAATTGCTTGATGCCGGTGAGTATTTTTAGTTTATAAATGTTTTCATTATTTGCATATGAAATACATGTAGATGTGTAAAATATTATTAAATCAATACTTTGAGCACCATTCTGCAGCTAGAGAACATAGTATGTTTCAATAGGAAAATCATCAAAATAAAGAAATCTCAGTCCTGTGGACATAAAAAAAGCCACTGACATCTCTGAAAATGCTTCTCTTTCTCTTGTGTTCAGCTGGTTACCATAGAAGAGCAGATCTTAAATGATTAGCCCCAATGAGTGAATTGCCTGCTGGGGTTTATAACACTGAAACACGTTTCATTTATAAAGGAAATGTTTTTTCAAATTGCTGTCTCAAAGCACTCCCCATGCTCTTCTGTCTTATGAAATATCAAGCTATAACATGTTGCTAATGTTTTATACATACTGACAGTCTTGTTTACTAAATGCATGTATTGTCAATTGTATTATCCCTAACCGCATTATAATCTGTTATTTACACTGATATAATTGGTACTGCTGCTGAGCATTATTAGCATTAATAACTGCACTAAAGCACAGGGAATATGGTAAATGTTTTTCCCAGCTGAAGGCTAAGGATCAGCTTCAACGTTGACCTACCCCATGTCCCACATTGACTTTACTATGGTGAGAAGAGGTGCATATCAGCACAGAATTGACTTCATATCTGATACACTTTCAAAGGTTACATGTTATGTACTTCCCTATTTCAGTCTCAAGTAACATAAGCCATGTAGCACAGGAATGATCCAAGCAAAATTCAATTGCAGACAAAATTCTAGTGGGCTCTGAAGTCAGTGGGGTCTTTCCATTCACTCCAATGGGCTTTGGATCAGGCCCTTAAAACATAGGACTTCTGTAACAATGGCCCTGACTTCCATCACGCTGATGGTTTGGGGTGGCCGTACACACCATTTCTTCTGTGAGGGTGGGTGCCCTTAGTGTGAATCCATTGTTATAATTGTTAATTAGCAGTATGTCAGTTACTTCTCTGTCAGCTAAAGAAATCTGCCTGTCTGGAAAAATCCTACAGAAAGTAATAGACAATGAAACCTTTCTGTAGAAATTTTTACACAGGGATATGATCTCTACTATATTCTCTAGATCGCTTAAAATAAATTATAGAAATGAAATAATTATTTACGACATTATATGTTTTTAAAAGAGTAATTGTGATAGGACCCTATTTAATTTATTTACAATCCAGCTAGTTTCATCTCTTCTGAATTCTGCAGGGGGGGAAAAAGAAGCTAGAAATGGCAGTAAAATCAGACACAGCCATGGGGAAGCAGGTTTCAGGCACTGTACCCTCCCTAAAAAAAAAACCAAGTGAAAAAGGATGATTCAAACAAAAATTAAGGACAACTCACATTGAATATTATATGTTTGGGCACCGAGTCAAGTGTGGATGTATCTAGCTAGCTTCTTGGACCCAGGCCAAAGTCTCTTAGTCCCAGTTGTTCAATTTTATAGCGAGTGAACAAAAGGGGGTGGTGTATGAAAGATGTACTATGGTCGTTTTGTAATCAATGTTTGGGGGCTTGTTAAGGTGCAAGTGTGGGTGTTGGTGTTCAAGAACATTGTCATCTTCTAAGCAAAGTAAAATAGGATATCTGCAATATAATCCTGTATTTTACATTGTATTGCTAATACCAGAAATGCAGCTCAAAGTCATGATGTTTATGCTAAGAAAGTATGTTAACCCACCGAGTATCAGTCCTTTATAACAATCTCAAGAGACTCCTCTTTGGACATGATATACAGTGATACATTTGGATGTACTGTGACACCTGTGTTCCAATCCTAAAAATATCTAAAACAAACTGGGGTGGGTTTTTTCCTCTTACACTTATATCATTGTCAAGAGTCAGGCTAACAGATCTTGATACTTGCAGTAAATTACATCCTCTTGGGGAATATTAACACTCTCTATATCGGCTTTCATGCTCCAGATTAAAATGTTCAGTCATGGGGGCCTATTGTCTTTTCTACCTCTGCAGGTGGAGAGGAGGAAAACCTGCTGGACCTTGGTTTGGGCAGGACGTAAGGAGGATTGCCAGCAACCCAAGGGATGCTCCAGTGTGGAGGATCAATAAGTAGGGGAGTGACAGTTGCAGAGGCAGCAGCCTCTACCACAAACATGGGGCAGTAGTAGGTACATTGCGGCTCATCCTGTCAGCATTCGTTTCCTCTCTGCAATGTGAAACTCTCTTGGAAGAGGTTCCAGGGACAGTGGGTAGTAGGATATTCCTTCGCAGTACAGTGGGTGGTCAGAGGTGAGTTGGACCACTTGCAGAGTGTCACAGGGTAGCTGGTCCCTGTGGATAGACTAAGCCCAGCTCCCTTGGACCAGTGAGCCCAATCCAACTAGAGAGGGCTGGGCTACACCTAAGCCAGCTTGGGAGGAAGGACTGAGATAGGCTGAGCCCTTGGGAAGGAAAGCTACACTGGACTGAAGCTAGCTCCTGTGTTAGGTCCCTGGAGCAAGGAAGGGCTCAGGGAAGCAGCCTCACGGCTGCTGCTCCAAAAAGGGAGCAAAGCTGACTGAGGCTGGAAAGCTGCCAGGAACGGAAGTGTCAGAGACCTCTGGGCAGAGGTGGGCCTGAAGCCTAGGGCCAAGGATTGAGTTAAGACTGTTTTCTGTGCTATGCTCTGTGCAAGAAATAAACTTCCTTGAAAAGACTGGGAATGGTAGCACATACTTTGGAGCTGAGGAGAAGCTCTGGCCTGGTGACACAGAGCTTCTGCATCAAGGCCCTTAACTTCTATTTCTCTTATGTTTTGGAATGGCCATACACTGTATACCTTCTGTAAGGGTGAAGGCCCAATCCTACCTTCCTCTCCCATTGAAGTTTAGTAGGAAACTCTGTGAAGTGAAAAATCCTGGAGATTCTTGCCCTCTCTATAGGAATAACTGACATCAGGGCCCTTATAATTATTTAATATATTTATAGCACCCAAAAATATGGCCATGAGCTTGACAAAACAACTGGGAAGATATAGTCCCACTCTGCTTACGCTCTAACTTTATAGGTGACATGCTGAGTGGTGGGGGAGGGGGCAGTAACAAGGCAACAGAGCATGGAGGGACAAGCAGTAAGAGCACATGATTACACACTTTAGGCTCTTACATACATTAGATGATTCAATGAAAAAATGTGGGTTTTAAATACAGCTGACTCACTGTTGTGTATGAGATCAGCTGTAAAGAACCCATCCGTTTCCACATCTTATTCCTTCTCAAACTGTTGCTGTTTTCGCAAGGCCTAGATTCATTTGATATCATTTCACTTTCAGGCAAAGATGGAGCTGGCCTCGGAGGACAATTTTGAACAGTCCCCAGATTGCTTTCAGGCAAACTTCATAAGCCTAAAATCAGATCAAGTGCAGGTGGCTGCCTTTCAATTCAAGTCAATGAAGTTGCACCCACCTACACAGGTTCTGAATTTGACTCTATGAATAGATATGTACTAGGCCACAATATTCAGATTCAGCGGTTGCCAAAACTAGACATCTGTGTCAAAGCTTTTGACAAGTGCACTGATATATGGCAGAAAACTGTCTTTGATTCTTGAGAAAAAAATGACAGGAACTTTCTTTCCCATGCTGACTACTTCATCTATACAACTAAAAAGTGGCAAAATACTAAAAAAAAATCCTCAAAATTTAACTGTGAATTATACTCAGACATTAAGGCCTCAAGTTACATATTTTTGAATGTTTAGTTATAGAAGGGGATGAGTGTGTTGAAGCCCAAATACTTGACTTTAAGCCGTTCCTAACTGCCAAGACTCTCAGTGCAGACCTAGGGTGGGAAAAGGAATTGTTCCTCCAAGCTACATAGCCACTCCATGACCACTGTTGTCCAGTGTGCTCCCTTTCTGCAAAGGGAATGGATGGGGCATATACTGCCCTTAGCTCTTCTCTAGTTTAACTCCAAAATTCTATTCCAGACAGGCAGAGATGTTTGAAGAATGCAGGTGCCTTTGGTGTTAATTGTGAATTCACTATTCACAGAGGCCACTAGGGGCCACAAGATTTTTTTTCTCGTGTTATGAATGTGATTTATTCAGTTACTTATTAGCTATAGCTATCAATTTCCTAAAGAAAAAAATCTGTCAGTCCTTACTCAAGCAATAACTCCCATTAAAGTCAATGGGAATTTTGCCTGACTAACAGCTGCAGAAGTCAGTGTATGTTAAATATATCTTAAATAAATCTCTAAGATTTAGCTCTGTATTTTAATTAAAATGGCAAATAGGCAGATAATAGCATAATTTAATATTTATGAATTGCCCATCTCCCATAAATATATAAATAATACAAGTAGTTCTGCAATTATCAGTTAAACTTCCAAAGAAAGTAGATTACAACTACGGATGGCATTTGTTTGTTAAAAGTATTTAAAAATAAATGAAGCACACTTACTCGATTAATCTAGTCCAAAGAGTCAGCAGAAAAGTTACTTTGTCCAGCACAAGAGTTTCTGTAATTATGATGCATTAAAAAAATGTCACAGTGCTTAATGGAACTCAAACTCACCCTTCCTCTTGTAAACAAACTAAAGCAATCTTCGATGGAGAAATGCCAGTGGGCAGTCTGTAGCATCAGAGGCAAAATGTAATCATTGACAGCATGGGTGCTCTGGACTGCATCCTGCTTGGCTTGCTCACATAAGTAACTCCCCTGAAGGCAATGCGCTCAGTTTATCCCTAATGTAACTTCACTGCATTTACAGGAGGGATTAGATTAATTTGGCCCATTGTGACCACATACTTGCGTTAGGCAAGTGGGATTTGGACCACACTACTGTACAGGATGAAGGCATGGTACTTGTCAGCTGTTGAGTGCCCTCAACTCCCAATGATTTGAGAGTCCCTCACTGGATGTCCTCAGCACTTCACAAGATATCCAGCTAAGGCCACTATGCCACCAAAGACACAGGGTCTATAGGCCCCAGATCAGCCCTGTATTTAGCGCTTTGCTGAATTAGGACCATAGTCAGATAGGCATCCATGTGCGAAGGGAGTGGTGATATGGGGAACAAACACTCCTTAGAAGTTATCATTTTGGAAAATAAATTGGATTGGGTTTACAAACCCTACAACTTTCGAATGAAACCCCAAGAAGCAAATGTGCAACTTCATCCAATGCTGAAGGGCACAGTGTTATAGTGTAAATACACAGCCTACAATAGAGAAATTAATAAGAATATTGGCTGATAATTGCACTTCCTATATAAATGTATCCTATAATAAAAGAAATGCACTGAATTTATCAATCGGTCACTGAGAATCTAGTGGAATGAATTTAGTGATAAAATCTTAATTTAATTTTGCTCATTGAGATAGTCTCACAGGATGCATGTATCTCATGTTTGTGATGATCGCAGAAGGAGAGAAATGATAAATTTTACACCAGAATACTTCTGTTCTACATATGTTTTTATACCACACTCATCACCATAGTATCTGAGCACCTTCCAGTAGTGCATTAACCAACATGACTACACATCTGTACCATGTTTGTTCCCACATTCTCTCCCCAGGGGGAGAAGTGCGTGCAATGGAGTGATTTGTTTTGGATATTTTAAATCTCTCTCTCTCTCTCTCTCATAGGCACCAACTTAGTGTGTGCTCCAGAATTAGTGGGTGCTTAGCAGCCACTGGCAGCCACCTCCCCTCTCCCTGCCCCCAGTGCCTCCCACCCACCTGCTGCCCTGCCATCAATGCTCCCCTCCCACCCATGCCCTCCTGCCCGCCCTGGCTTTTCGCAGCATGCAGGAGGCTCTGGAAGGGACGGGGATGGGGCATGCTTCAGGCAGGGGGCAGAACTGGGCAGGAAGAGATGGGGCAGGAGCTTGCAGGAAGGGGGGGCCTGGGGCAGAGCGAGGGGTTGAGCACACCCCGGGCACAGAGAACTGGCGCCTATGCTCACCCCCTCTCTCTGTGTGTATACACACACACACACACACACACACTTCTATATATTTATGTTACAGAAGGCAAGGTAAAAGAAATGCACCTAGCACTTAGAGCAGAAAGTAGTGAGATTTGTGGTGGCCCTTTGTTCCTGGGGGAGTTCATTCCACAGTCTTAAGTTGGCCCTTGCAAAAAAACTCTGTCTCCTGCAGAGATGAGTGTCACTCTTATTGTAGAAAGTTCCATTGTGCCAGAGGCGCCTAGCTGTTGACCTATGATCTCTCCTGCATACATTTCACAGAGCACATCTGAGGGGGAATTCATTCTTCTGTACCATACAAACAATATAACACGGGATATTCATTGTAAAAGGCTGTGAGTCACTATGATAAGAACAGTCCATTGATATTCTTAAAAGCCTACCTATGTTTGATACAACAATTATTGAACATACTAATTTCTGTCATGAATTATTGAAACTGCATACTGGTATTGGTTAACAAGTAGAGCTGCTCAAATGTTTTCCACTCAAACTGTTTTTCAACAGAAAATTGGATTTTCAACTACAATAATTTTTCTGCCAACAATGTCTGCTTTACATAGAAAAGGTTGACTTTTTGTCAAAAAACAAAAGCCTGAAACGTTTTGTTTTTTTATAAAAAGTCAAAATTTTCCATAGGAGGAAAAATAAACCCATTCTTCAAGAAGTTCTACTTGCAGACATAAACTTAGTTTCTATACACACATCTCAACAATTTTTACATTTGTTGACAGTGCTGTTTACTATTTTAAATTGTGATAGGTAAATGCACAGAAATCAAGTTTAAGTGGCTCAAGCAGGTTAATAACTTCTTTTACCATTCGCCGTCCCAGCACTGGCATTAAGGTTAGAAATGGGCTGACCCAACTATGTCCAGATCATGATGCCACCAAAATTAGAAGTCAAGATTCCAAATTTTAACCAAATCTTGACAACAGACTGGATCCAAATTTGGATCTTGTAGCACAATGAAAAGGGCAAAAGTCTATTAGAAACATCTTCACAAGGGCTCCTGGGATTTGCAGGCACAGAGACCAGTGCTAGAAAACATTATACTGTTGTCCACTGCTCTTTTGGGAGAATAGTGGGTTCGTAAGCTGGCTGTCACACCTAAAACGATACCTGTTGCACTATGGAGTGGAGACATGACCTGGCAGCCTCCCACAAAGGAAATGGATGGGATTAGCCATAAAATACTGTTATAATAATTGGGCCTACAAATTTACCCTAGCTGTGAGTTCAACTGCAGGAAAGTGGATGTAAGCTTTCAAAATATCACAATAACCTACAACAATAAATGATGGTGGGAAAAAGTGTAAAAGGGAGACAGAAAGACTGAATTAGTTTACACACAAAGGTTTACTGATATAACTCAAGGGCTGTTGTCATAACCATACAGCTAAGGGTAGCCTAGAATTCCTCCTTACCTGTTAAGAAGCTCAAATAACCTGGTTGGCACCTGACCAAAGGACCAATGGGGAAAGAAGATATTTTCAAATCTAAAGTGGGGGGAAGGCTTTGTTTTGTGTGTTCTCTTGGGAAGCAGAGAAGCATCAGGTCAGAAAACTCCTTCTCCTATAAACCATCCTAAAAGTCTATCATATTACAAAACTTGTAAGTAAAAGCCAGGCAAGTTGTGTTAGATTATCTTTTGTTCTGCCTGTGAATTTTTCCTTTCCTGGAGGGAGGTTTATTCCTGTTTTTTGTAACTTTGAAACCAAGCCTAGAGGAAGTTCTGCTGTGTTTTTGAATCTTTTGTTACCCTGTAAAGTTATTTTCCATCCTGATTTTACAGAGGTGATTTTTACACTTTTTAAATAAAATCCTTCTTTTAAGAATCTGACTGATTTCTCTATTGTCCTAAGACCCAGGGGTTTGGGTCTGTGATCACTTTGTAACCAATTGGTTAGGATATTATTCTCAAGCCTCCCCAGGAAAGAGGGTGTAAGGGCTTGGGTGGATATTTTGGGGGAACTGGAACTCCAAGTGGTCCTTTCCCTGATTCTTTGTTAAATCACTTGGTGGTGGCAGCGTACTCTCCAAGGCAAAGAATTTGTGCCTGGGGGAAGTTTTAACCTAAGCGGGTAGAAATAAGCTTAGGAAGTCTTTCATGCGGGTCCCTACATCTGTAGCCTAGAGTTCAGGGTGGGGAGGGAATCCTGACATGGTGGCAGCGCGGTGGGATCATTTTGAACCAAAAGCACAGTAGGATTTTAAAAGGACAATTTTTTTTCTTTCTTTTGGCTGCTTGGAAAGCAGGGAGGTTTTTTTTAAGGGTTTTTTTTTTTTTTTAAAGCTGTGAGCAGCTGGAGTTTTTTTCTTCTGCCTGAGGGCAGGGTAGTTAACCTCCTGCAGGGGAATTCACAAGTTTTTTTTTTCTTTTCTTTCTAGCTCTCGGGTTAGGCTAGATTAAACACAGAAAGGCTAGGATGACTGACAGTGACGTCCAAAAGAAATTAGAATTAGCCAAATTCGAAGCTGATGAGAGACAAAAAGAACATGATAGATGGATGGAGGCAGAAAAAGCTGCCCATGAGAGAGCTATGGAGGCCCAGCGGGAGGCCCAGAAGCATGCTCAGGAGGAGAGGGAAAGAGAGAGGAAGCATGCACTGGAGTTAGAGATGGCAAGGGCTAAGCAAAATATACCGGATAACCCTAGCAATCCTTCTCCAGGTACCCGCTTCCCATCCCAGAAAGTTCCCCACCTACAAGGCAGGCGATGATACCGAGGCCTTCTTAGAAAATTTCAAAAGGGCCTGCCTTGGGTACAGCATCTCTACAGACCAGTACATGGTAGAGCTGAGGCTGCAGCTCAGTGGTCGCTTAGCAGAGGTGGCAGCTGAAATGCCTAAGGAACGCATGAACAGTTATGAACTTTTTAAAAAACAGGCCAGAATCAGAATGGGACTAACACCCAAGGCCCGTCGGCGGTTCAGAGCCCTAAGGTGGAAACCGGACATTTCATTTACCCGACATGCCTACCACATTGTGAAAAATTGGGGTGCCTGGATATCAGGAGCAAGTATTAAATCTCTGGAAGTTCTGTCTCTCCTCATGCAAATGGAGCAGTTCTTAGAGCGTGTTCCTGAGGAAATAGAAAGGTACATCCTAGATGGGAAGCCCAAAATGGTAATTGAGGTGAGGAAGATTGGAACCAAATGGGTGAAGGTGGCAGAAAAGAAAAAAACTAATAGCAGTTGGAGCGGCTATCAGAAGGGGCAACCCGAGACAACACTCTACCACTGGGGGCAGCCCAAGGCCCCACCTACATCTCAAGGAAAAACCCAAACACCTTATCATCACCCCACACCAGTCTCCAGCAACCCACCTCGCCCCAGTGACCAGTCAGCTGGGCAATGTTTTAAATGTAATGAGCTGGGTCATGTGAAGGCCAACTGCCCCAAGAAATCCAACAGACTGCAGTTCATTACACCGGAGTCACACCAAAGGTCCCCAGGCCCAGATGCCTCCCAGGTACCTCAGAGCAAAGGGAAACTGTGAGTGTGCGTGGGAAGAAGGTTATTGCGTGGAGGGACACTGGAGCACAAGTGTCAGCTATCCACCAATCCCAGCTATCCACCAATCCTTAGTGGACCCCAACTTAATCAACCCAGAGGTTCAAGTGACGATTCAACCCTTCAAGTCAAACTCTTTTGACTTGCCTACAGCCGAGTTGCCTGTCCAGTACAAGGGCTGGTCAGGAATGTGGACTTTTGCAGTCTATGATGATTATCCTATTCCCATGCTGTTGGGGGAAGACTTGGCCAACCACGTGAAGCTAGCCAAGAGGGTGGGAATGGTCACCCGCAGCCAGGGTAAGCAAACCTTCAGACCTAGCTCCATTCCCGCACCTTCTACAAGGGCCCAGTCTGTGTTACCAGAGATCCAGACTGACGTGGTGGAACCGGGCCCCATGCCAACATCTGCAACAACAGTAGTGGATCCAGTCGCAGAGACCCAGCCAGAGCCAGTCCCAGAAATGGAACTGGTGGAGCAACCAGTACCAGAACCATTACCAGCACTGAGTCCAGCGCTTGCAACCCCGTCTACAGCTCCAACACCAAAGGGCACCACCGAGCCTACACTGGCAACCGTAGCAGATAACCCTACACAAGAGGCTCAGCCAGAGCCTGAAATACCACATAGTACACCAGCAGAGAGCGGTTCACAGTCAACAGAAACAGCCCCACCACCTGCATTGCTTCCAGAGGGACCAAGCTCAGGTCCACAATCCAGTGAGGAACTGATGTCTCCAGCATCAAAGGAACAGTTCCAGGACAAACAGGAAGCAGATGAAAGCCTCCAGGGAGCTTGGATGGTGGCACGGAGCAACCCACCACCTCTCAGCTCTTCCAATCGATCCCAGTTTGTTGTAGAAAGAGGAAACACAAGGAAACTCTTTATACAAACTTAAACTTTTATACAAGGAAACTCTTTCTGGTGGGCACCAGGAAGACTGGCATCCTCAGAGACAGTTGGTAGTTCTTGAGCTTAGCCCACAATCATCCTAGTGGCCATGCTGGGGTGAACAGGACCAAAGACCGTTTGGGGAGGTGATTCCACTGGGAGGGAATGGGCAAGGATGTTTCTACCTATGTCCTGTCTTGTGAGGTGTGCCAAAGAGTGGGAAAACCCCAAGACCAGGTCAAAGCCCCTCTCCAGCCACTCCCCATCATTGAGGTCCCATTTTAGTGAGTAGCTGTGGATAGTCTGGGTCCTTTCCTGAAAAAGACACCCAGAGGAAAGCAGTACATACTGACTTTCATGGATTTTGCCACCCGATGGTCAGAAGCAGTAGCTCTAAGCAACACCAGGGCTAAAAGTGTGTGCCAGGCATTAACAGACATTTCTGCCAGGGTAGGTTGGCCCTCCGACATCCTTACAGATTCGGAAACTAATTTCCTGGCAGGAACCATGAAAAGCCTTTGGGAAGCTCATGGGGTGAACCACTTGGTTGCCACCCCTTACCACCATCAAACAAATGGCCTGGTGGAGAAGTTTAATGGAACTTTGGAGGCCATGATACGTAAATTCGTAAATGAGCACTCCAACGATTGGGACCTAGTGTTGCAGCAGTTGCTCTTTGCCTACAGGGCTGTACCACATCCCAGTTTAGGGGTTTCACCATTTGAACTTGTGTATGACCAAAGGTTAAGGGGCCATTACAGTTGTTGAAGCAGCAATGGGAGGGGTTTACTAACATTCTGGACTTTGTAAACAACCTACAAAACACCCTCCAAACCTCTTTAGCCCTTGCTAGAGAAAACCTAAAAGATGCTCAGGAAGAGCAAAAGGCCTGGTATGATAAACACGCCAGAGAACATTCCTTTAAAGTAGGGGACCAGGTCATAGTCTTGAAGGCGCTCCAGGCCCATAAAATGGAAGCATTGTGGGATGGGCTATTTACAGTCCAGGAGCACCTGGGAGCTGTTAACTATCTCATAGCATCCCCCACCTCAAACCTAAAGCCTAAGGTGTACAATGTTAATTCTCTAAAGCCCTTTTATTCCAGAGAATTAAGGGTTTGTCAGCTTACAGCCCAGGGAGGAGATGATGCCGAGTGGCCTGAAGATGTCTACTACGAAGGAAAAAGTGACGGTGGCGTGGAAGAGGTGAACCTCTCCATGACCCTCAGACTTATGCAGCACCAGCAGATCATGGAGCTGTGCACTAGCTTTGAGCCGATGTGCTCAGCCACCCCAGGACTGACTGAACGGGCATACCATTCCACTGACACAGGTAATGCTCACTCAATTAAAGTCCAACCTTACTGGGTGCCTCCTCAAGCCAAAACTGCTATAGAACAGGAGATCCAGGACTTGCTACAGATGGGTGTAATCCGCCCCTCTAACAGTGCATGGGCATCTCCAGTGGTTCTAGTTCTCAAACCGGATGGGGAAATATGCTTTTGCATGGACTACCATAAGCTAAATGCTGTAACTCGCCCAGACAACTATCCAATGCTATGCACAGATGAGCTATTGGAGAAACTGGGACGTGCCCAGTTCATCTCTACCTTAGACTTAACCAAAGGGTACTGGCAAGTACCACTGGATGAATCTGCCAAGGAAAGGTCAGCCTTCATCACCCATGTAGGGCTATATGAATTTAATGTGCTCCCTTTCGGGCTGCGAAATGCACCCGCCACCTTCCAGAAACTTGTAGATAGTCTCCTAGTGGGATTGGGAGAATCTACAGTTGCCTATCTTGACAATGTGGCCATATTTTCTGATTCATGGGCAGAACACCTAGAGCATCTCTGGAAGGTCTTTGAGCACATATGAGAGGCAGGACTAACTGTTAAGGCTAAAAAGTGTCAAATAGGCCTAAACAGAGTGACTTACCTTGGACACCAGGTGGGTCAAGGAACTATCAATCCACTACAGACCAAAGTGAATGTTATCCAAAAGTGGCTTATCCCAAAGTCAAAGAAACAGGTCCAATCCTTCTTAGGCTTGGCCGGATATTACAGGCGATTTGTACCACACTGCAGCCAAATCGCCACCCTACTGACCGACCTAACCAGAAAGAACCAGCCAAATGCAGTTCAGTGGACTGATGAGTGCCAGAAGGCCTTTAACCAGCTTAAAGTGACACTCATGTCTGAACCTGTGCTCAGGGCCCCAGACTTTGACAAACCTTTCCTAGTAACCACAGATGTATCCAAGTGTGGTGCGGGAGCAGTTTTAATGCAGGAAGGACCGGATCAAGAATTCCATCCTGTTGTGTTTCTCAGCAAGAAACTAGAGGGAAAGTCACGGGTCAATCAGCGAAAAGGAATGTTATGCAATTGTCTATGCTCTGGAAAAGCTATGCCCATACGTTTGGGGATGGCTTTTCCACCTGCAAACAGACCAGGCTGCGCTGAAGTGGCTTCATACCGTCAAGGACAATAACAAAAACTTCGGTGGAGTTTAGCTCTCCAAGATTTTGATTTTGAAATACAACACATTTCAGGAGCTTCTAACAAAGTGGCTGATGCACTCTCCCATGAAAGTTTCCCAGAATCAACTGGTTAAAATCATCCTTGAAATGTGGAAAATATTGTTAGTTTTTATATAATCAGTAGTATATCGAGAGGTGCATGTGTCTTATTAACTCTGTTTTCTCCTAGAGCTCCAGGAAGAAATCACAGCCAGTGTGGTACAGGCTGTCCATCACCATCTGTGATTTGCGGGTGGGGGGGGGAGGTGTCATAACCATACAGCTAAGGTAGGTTGGCCCTAGAATTCCTCCTTACCTGTAATAGGTTAAGAAGCTCAAATAACCTGGTTGGCACATGACCAAAAGGACCAATGGGGAAAGAAGATATTTTCAAATCTTGGGGGCGGTGGGGAAGGCTTTGTTTTGTGTGTTCTCTTGGGAAGCAGAGAAGCATCAGGTCAGAAAACTCCTTCTCCTATAAACCATCCTAAAAGTCTATCATATTACAAAACTTGTAAGTAAAAATCAGGCAAGGCATGTTAGATTATCTTTTGTTCTGCTTGTGAATTTTTCCTTTCCTGGAGGGAGGTTTATTCCTGTTTTTTGTAACTTTGAAACCAAGCCTAGAGGAAGTTCTGCTGTGTTTTTGAATCTTCTGTTACCCTGTCAAGTTATTTTCCATCCTGATTTTACAGAGGTGATTTTTACACTTTTTTAAATAAAATCCTTCTTTTAAGAACCTGACTGATTTCTCTATTGTCCCAAGACCCAGGGGTTTGGGTCTGTGATCACTTTGTAACCAGTTGGTTAGGATATTATTCTCAAGCCTCCCCAGGAAAGAGGGTGTAAGGGCTTGGGTGGATATTTTGGGGGAATAGGAATTCCAAGTAGTCCTTTCCCTGATTCTTTGTTAAATCTCTTGGTGGTGGCAGTATACCCTCCAAGGGCAAAGAATTTGTGCCTTGGGGAAGTTTTAACCTAAGCAGGTAGAAATAAGCTTAGGAAGTCTTTCATGCGGGTCCCCACATCTGTACCCTAGAGTTCAGAGTGGGGAGGGAACCCTGACAGCTGTGCTCAGATCATGCCTGGTAAACAAGAAAAATGTGAGACTGGAAATCAATGGACCAAAACTGGTGTGTCAGAAATTAGGCCTAATTTGTGAATAAAATAATGAGAGGATGGGCTATTCCGCCCATCACTCCTTTTAAGGGCTTTTAAAAAATATAAAATACTTTTGGGGGAAAATTAGCAGCAGAAGGAGGAGTTGTCTGCCAACAACTGCTGCAGCGAGCTTTACCTTCATGGCTGCCACCTCCACCATCTCATGGGACCGGGGAACCACCATAACACCATTGAGCCTTCATTATCCTGATTCCAAGAGATGTTCTGAACAGACTGGACCAGAGAGAGGAACCCAGATGACATCACATCCCAGAGCTGATGAAGATGAAGATATTTTGTTCCTCCCCCCTCCCACCCCTGTGTGCCCTTTTCCTTCTCCACCTTATTTCTTCTCTTTCCTACCTCTCTCCTCCTTCCTTCCACCTAGTAAGAATCTGGCTTAGCCAGCAAAGACTGCATATTATGCAACACTAATGTAAGTCTGTGACCAACAAAGCAAATAAAGGTAATGACCTAAACAGCCCAACACTGGTACAAGTTTCCCAGGTCTTGGAGTGGCTAGTAAGAGCAAGTGCCATACCTGTGTTTTTCCAGCAGTAAGGTTGCAAGTTGGAGTCAACAGCAGAGATCGAAGCTGCATTTCTAGCTTTGCTGGCCTTCTCTCCCCCCCATCTTGTGTGTGGCTGTCTGATTTTGCCTCCCACAAAACGGGTTCAGACTTTAACAGCAACGTAATAACCGTCTTTTCTTTTCCCTAAAAAGAACAGCTATTTCCATCTTTAATACCAGCTAAAAAACTACCAAACAAGAGGTTTCCTTTTAAATACATTTTAAAGCTAAGAGAAAAGGGAGTGATGTTAAAGTGAAAGTCTTACCTAGATCTGGGTATGCCCTGTGGAAGGCATTGATTTTTTCCCCCTTCCCAATTGATGATGTACCACAACTTCCCTCGTCATATCTGGAAATCTATGATCTCATGGATGAGATGCGCCTCTTGTCCCTGAATCTTGAATCGGTGAGGGGAGGAGGGTTGTTATAGGTTAAGAAAGTGATTTTCTGAGAAGGGTTTCAGGAGGGAAGCATGAATTACAGGATGCATCTTGAGGGCTGGAGAAACCAAAGTGTGACCATCACTGGGTTGATTTGTCTGCACATTTGGTAAGGGTCCATGTACTAAGGTCTAGTTTGCAGATAGGTCAGACTGTCTTGGGGTGTTTGTCCAATAGCCACACCTTTGTTCCCTTGCACTTCCTGTTGGTGGCAGTCATTATAATGCTTATACCCTGCCTTAGGTACATAAAGATGTTGCTTTACCTACTCTTGGGTTTGTTGGATGTGTAAGCAGGGTCTGAATGAATGCTCCCCTGACAGCTAGCTGGGAGAAGGAGAGACTTTGGGTGTGTTTATGTAAATACAGTTTGCTCCTGCTCTGCTTAGATATTTAGCAAATAGAGTGGTGTCAAATTAATAAATTTTGGCTGGTGTTGGGTACAAATCAGTTTAGTACTGAATGCACGGGTAGTGAAATGCTGTTACCAAAATGTTGTAATTATTGTAGGAATACAGGGAAGCAGGACTGTGCTTAACCTGTCCCAAATGAGGGGGGTCACCTTCATCTGAAAGGACCTCGTTAAGCCAAAGGCTTGAATGCCAAAACCCTGTGGAAGTAAGAAGGGTGGGGACAGATGTCCTAGCCAGGAGGTATATGGAATCTCCCTAGGAGTCCCCAGACTGGTTTGACCTGTTTATCCCCACTATTTAAAGAAAGAGCTCAATGGGCTTCATTAGGAGCCTCTTTTGTTATTTTAAATACTCCATCACTGAGAACTGAAATCACTTGAGATGGGGCAGTGTCTCTGCTCAGCCTGCAAAGAGCTGAAAATCACTAAGAGATTGATGTGCAGAGGTCACAGCAGAGAGGCAGGTGGCAGCAGATGACTGACAGTTGGCTAGAAGACAGGCAGAGCGAGCAGCCAGCAGGGCGGCTGGTGGAGTAGCGCAGTGAGCTGCCAACAGGTGGCTGGCAGAGAGGAGCAGCGGATGAGTGCCCGAGCAGTGGAGCAAGTAAGGTGCCTTCTTACCTCCACCCAGGATGAGAGGTGAACTCTGCAGATGCACCTTTGAACTCTGGGTCTGCACTGACCACGGACATCAACTGTGAGTGGGGTGCAAAGAAGGGATGGGCACGCTAAAGGGACTTTTGGGTTGCTAGAGCTAAGAACCTGAGGGGAAAAGGATAGTGCCCAACTTACTTGGGCTCATGATTTATGTTTATGAACCCTGTTTGTGGGTTTTCCCAAATTAATGCCAAGTTACTTCCCTCCTTTTATTAAAAGTTTCTTTTCTACACTCAGACTCTGTGGTTGCGAGTGGGGAAGTATTGCCTCTCAGAGGCGCCCAGGGGTGGTGTGTAATTTTTCCAGGTTACTGGGCGGGGGCTCGAGCCAGTTCTGTGTTGTATCGATGGAAAGGAACCCCTAGATATTGAATCCCACTTTGGGGCATTGCCAAGTGGCAGATCACTTCTACCTTACTACGGGATCTATGTGGACCCCCTTCGGGAGACATCATATATCTGAGAAACTCTGTGGTAGGTGGCACAAAGATACATTTTTCCAGCTTTACACTTTGGCAGAGCCTTCTCAATACATTGTGCACATGCTGCTCATGTGGGGACAGATCCTTGGAATAAATTAAGAGGTCATATAGATAGGCTACTACAGCTGCAAAGATGTTTAGAACCAGCCAACAGGTAGGAAGGTACTACTTCCCAAACACAATGCTCAGTCAAAGTCTAAGGCAATGTTATTTATTAACAATTGAGTGCTGTGTGGCAAGGGTGAGGGGAAAGGACCTGCCCGCACAGAAACTGAAGGAAGTCTGGATCCAGCGCTCAAAATAAATAACTTTCTAATAACGGTAAAGTGGCTGTTATTTGTTAGGTAATGGTATACCCTGAATTTCATGTGTGATACAAGAATCAATCCTTAAGTATACCAAGGATTGTTGAGAACATTTACTAGATTACGTAGGTGAGCCTGGTGCTAAATAAAGAGGGATGTTTCAGAGCATGTGTGCCTGAGGGGGGAGAGAATAAATGCTCCTATCCGATTATATTAAAATATGTATCATCAGAGACACAGCTCCAGGCCTGCAGGTATTAAATAGGCAGAATGTATTCAGGAAAGAAAATACAGTTAAAAACACAAACTCTGTGTCAAAACAAGTGTGTAAAACCAGGAAATAAGATGTATTTTTAAAGGCCATGTACTCTTATGGACCAGAATGTGGACAGTCTGGCCTAGTAGTCAGAGCAAGAGTCAGGTGTAGTGGGCAGAGTAGGCATCCAGGCTGGGGAACAAAGCTGAGGGTCAGCACCAGAATCAGCTGCCAATTACTAGAGCCAAGGGTCAAACCAGAGTCAGAAGTCAGAGGGAGGAGTCACAGACAGGACTGGTAATTGATGGTGGAAGTAAGGTAAGGGCAGGAACTGAAGGAGAGGCAAGGATCAAACATGGAGCAGGAGCGTAGTGGGAACAGGAGCAAAGACAGGGGTAAGGCAGGAGCCAGGAGCAGAGCCAGAGTCAGGAACAGGGTTGGTGCAGGAGGGAGGCACAAACAGGGTCCAATGCAGCCACAACAGGAAACCACCCTGTTGCTCTGACAAACTCCTGTGCCTCCTTCTGGCTTAAATAGCATGGTTGAACCAACTGGTGAAGCCTGGGTAATCCTCCAATCAGGGGTCCCATGGGTAGTCCTTCTGGCTTCTCAGCCTATCAGGTTTCAGCAGACATTGGGTGAAGGGCAGGATATAGTGGCTGTCTGGGTTCCTAGGCTCAGGCTCACGACCTGAGGCAACACATGTACAAAGCTAAGCAGTATGTTACATAGGTTCAGCAAGGAGAAGGAGCTGTATCAGAAAAAGACGAGTCAGAATCCATTTAACAAAACAAATTTGTGGTTACAAATCAATGGAGAGTGGCAAAGATGTGGGGTTCTTCAGAAGATCATTCTGGGAAAAGGCCATTCAGTAATGAGAACTCTAACAAGTTAATAAGTGAATCTATATCCCTATTGTAAAATGTGTAATCTTAAAACATACTCACCAGGGAAAACTGCAGTAATACTGAGCACTTATACAGAACTTTTCATCTTCAAAGTGCTTTACTAGCATTACCTAATTCTTACAACCTAATTCTGAGAATTAAGGATGAGCAATGGTCACCCTATGGATGATTGACTTGTGGGAAAAGACCCTGTATTCTCTCCTTGGTTCATTTCTCATTGGCCAGCCACACATTTAAGGAGATGAAAATTGTCTAACATACTGTAAAACAACTGATTAAGTGTTTGTGCTCATGGAGATTTATTTATTTATTTACAGGAAAGGCAAATTCAAATAAAGAAAACTAAATGCATGAAGACCGATTCGTCAACTCAGGCCATTTACACCATGCAAAGAAGTCCCATTTTCGCTCTCAGAAAATTAACAAAGAGGTGAGCCCTGAATAGTCTCACTTTCTTACTAATTAATTTATGTTGCACACTTTAAAAAAACATGATGTATTGGACAAATGAAACCCTCTCTAACTCTCCAAAAACTTAATTTCATTAAGTGCATAGGAAGATGAGGCCATTAATGGTGATGAAGTGGATTTTTTTAATTAGCTAGAAAACAAAATGAAAATCCTTTGGTAGACAGAGGGCAACAAATGAATTAACATTGAAAGAGATTAAAGGCAAAATTTCCTCTCAGCTCCACACCCGGAATCATGACTCCAATATATGGAACTCTCATGTTGATATCAACACACACAGAAGGAGCAGAGTACTGGAGATGAAGACATGACCTTTCTGGCATGTTTGACAAAATAATTTTGCCCTGCTGTAAGTGTCTCTCCACATCTTTTCCTCTTGGCCATTCTTCTTCCCTAAGACACATGCTGTTTTTCCCCTGTCTAAAAGAAAGAGAGAGGTAATATTGCCTAGTTTAGGCTTCTTATCGATTATATTTTGCAGACTTCAGCAAAACTATGTGCCAATACTTTAACCCCATACCATACCAAATGAATAGGTCTGCATTTTGCTGTGAGAACGAGGTGAGGCCTGTTCAGAGAAAGAGGGGGGCTTGATCTAGTGGCTCTGAACCTTCAAGATGCCAGAAAATCCTGAGTTTCCATCTCTTTCCCTCTGTCTTTAAGCAAATGTATCAACCTCAGTTTCCCCATCTGAAAATATATCTAATACTTACAATGTTCTTGTGAGGATTGGTTAATGTTTGTAAAACACTTTGAAGATAAGTGCAACATACATCTCTCCCCTAAAAAAACAGTTAAGAGGGAGTTAAAGTTGAGAGTACATATCAGTAACTTAAGGGTAAAAATCATGACAGGGATAATGCAATTACCCCAAAACCAAGCACTACAAATTCAGGAAATTCAGTGTTAAGGTTACACTTAAAAGAAATTCAAACATTTCAAGGTAAGAAATACAGTTAAGGTACTCAACCAACCTTAACTCTGCCCTACAGTGAAACCAGGCAATAACCATATGTTAATGATATAGGCATTATAGTGTTTGTGGTCCATATTAGATTAAACTGATTTTTAAAGACACAAACTTTTTTCCATTCATGCATCTCTACAGGGCAGAGTTAAGGTTGTTTAGATGCCTTAACTATGCCAGAGGGAACATAGTCCCTAAATCTCAACGTATCTGTCTTTTAAAGGCTTCCCCTCTGCTCTTTCTTCAGTTCCCTCCAGCAGTGATACCTCAATGTGCACTGGAGTAGAGGTAGCAATGGCCCTGGGGAGCCTTTAAAGGACTGATCTTAAAGGGCAGTGACAGTAATCTCTCTTGAGATGTGCCCCAATCTCCCTTATGCCACAGAGTCATCACAAACAAAAGAATTGTTGCATGGAAATGTGCTGTAGAGGAAGGGAAGTGATTGATTGAGTTACCTCTGATGTTACAAAGGCCCCACTTAAGAGTTATCTAAGCTGTTGACCCAGGCCCCTCTATAGCCTATATAATAACAATTAGATAAAATTGTTAATAGCTTAATTACAAACATAATTTCTTCAAATACAGCTTATACACAAGATTCAATTAACTTTAGATGGAAAGTTTGAAGTGTCTGCGTTATTATTTTGTTAAGGTCATTTGGGACAAGGAAAATATTGACACAGCTGCTAAATTTCTTAAAGGACACAGTTTTTAACCACACTAATTAATGGATGTACATGTAATTTTCAGGAATTAATTATGTACTCAAAGAAAAAGTGCTCTAAGTTGTATTTTTCATACAAAACAAAGAGGTGGAATCCCTTTTTTAAGTGCAAAACAGCACTAAGCCTTAACTATGGAGTTGTGACTGTGGGTTCCATTATACTAAGTATTATTATTAGTTTACGTCTTGTGATTTTTCATTATGACCCTAATGAGAATGGGTGGGCAAGCAGACCTAGTGACTGAACCAGCAAATGCTAATGATAATATTGCAAGCCTGTCGTACACATTTTTATTTAGCCAATATAGTCAATATTCATATGTATGTTGTATGAAAAATGAATCATGTAAACTTTAGAAAGTCAGACCAAATACAGCTGAATGCATCTATCAAGAGGAAATGTTTCCACTATCTCACTATAGGCATATCCAAAAAATTGTAACTTGAAGGGGGAATGCATTCCAGTGTAATGGGCCAGCACAAGGCCTATTAACCACTTACATCCTAGTTACACCTGCAAAATAGGGCTTTTTACTTTAGCTCTATTATAGCTATGTTATTTGTGTTACAAAAGTGCCTAGACTCCCCAGCTGAGACTGAAGCCTCTTTGTGCTAGCCGCTGTACAAACACACAATAAGAGACAGACCCTTCCCAGGGCTGGATTACCCAACAGGCAGACTAAGCAAGTGCTTAGACCACCAGCAAAGCAGGGGGCACCAAAAAAAAGGAGATTTTTTTTTTCTGAAAAAATTTGATATTTGATATTTCAAAAAAAGCATCGAAGTAGTCATCATGGGAAAAATCAGAACTTTGTTAGACTTCCTTACACTCCATTACACACTCTTTGTCAAAGTGCAGAGGTCAATCTTATGACAATGCTGCCAACATGTCAGGGCGTTATCAAGGAATGCAGAAGCAGCTTTTAGAACAGAACAAACATGCCATATTCATACCATGTGCTGCACACTCTCTCAATCTGGTTGGCCGCAGTGCTGTTGATTGTTGTCTGGTGGCAGTAAGTTTTTTCTCAACAGTCCAGTTGCTTTATACATTTTTCTCTGCCTCAACACACCAGTGGGCAATTCTTAAAACATATTTGGGCAATGATCGTGTGTTGAAATCTCTTTCTAATACTTGCTGGGAGGCACATGCAGTGGCAACAAGTGCAATTCTGGAGTCCTACTCAAAGATTGTGGACACATTAGAAAGTATAGCCGAAGACCAATCACAAAAGGGAGAAACTCTACGAGAGGCAGAAAACATTGCAAACAAGATGCAAGAACTAGAGTTTGTATTCATGTCGACCATGTGGAATGAAATTTTACAACACTTTTACCACACAAGTCAAGCTCTCCAAGAAAAAGAATTGGATTTGAAAACATGTGCAGACCTCTGTCAATCATTAGCAGACCACTTACATACTTTGAGGAATGATTTCAAAAGATTTGAAGACATATCAAAAGATATCTTGCCTGATACTAACTACAAAGAAGCCCAGTCCCACAAGTGAATCAGGGAAAAACAAGCAAATGATAGCAGTGCAACAGAAACAGCACTGAATCCTAGAGACAAATTTTGCGTATCTACTTACTACGCTATAATTGATACACTTGAAGCTCATATGAAGAGGAGAAGTGAAGTGTACAAAGAAGTATCAAATAGATTTTCTTTTCTGAACTATATGGACTTATCTGATGAACAATATTCACAAGATTCCCAAAAGCTAGTTGACTCATACCCTGTTGACTTGAACATGAATCTCTGTGGAGAAGTACGGCAGTTCCACTGTTATATGCGCAAAAAGTTTAATGAAACAGGAAAAATGAAATTCAGTCACACTGATCTTCATGACACAATATTGAAAGACGGAATACAATGTGTATTTCCAAATGTAGAGATCAGACTACGTATTTTTCTAACATTGATGATTACTAACTGCTCTGCAGAACGCTCTTTTTCTCAGCCGAAAAGAATAAAAAACAACAATGTGTCAGGACAGACTTGATTCACTTTCCCTATTGGGTATGGAAGCGGACATGCTTCGTCGAGTCAGCTTTGATGAACTTATCCAGAATTTTGCAATTAGAAAATCTAGAAAGAAGCTATTTAATTTCAGCATACATGTACGTTTTGTGTCACTTCGAAAAATAAAATTTTATTTTACGGTATAGTATTGTTTTTATTTTGAATTACATATGGGGTGGGACACCATAACCTTTTCAGTGCTTAGGGCCTCTCAAGGTCTTAACCCGGCCCTGACCCTTCCACAAAGGGTTTGCAATCTATGAGTATGTCTGCACAGCAATTGTGGGGGTACAATTTCCAGCTCAGGTAGATAGCTCTGCTCAGGCTAGCACCTAAAAATGGCAGCGTGGCTGTGGTAGCATGAGCTAGCCATCCAAATACCCAGGGTTTGAGCAAGACTGTACTCAGAAAGCTAGCGTGAGCCACACTGCTATTTTTAGGTGCTAGCTCGAGCAGGGAATTGCACTTCCGCGCTGCTGTGTACACATATCCTAAATCGATAAAGCAGACGAAGGGGGGGAGGAAGTGGTGCGTTATTATCCTCCTTTGATGGGGACATTAAGTCATATGCCTAAGGTTACACAGAAGTTTGTGGCAAATCTGCAAACTGAACCCACAGCTTCTAAATATCAGTCCAGTTCCTTAACTGCAAGAGCATCTTTCCTCTCTATACCCACCACTGTTCAACAAAGCACTTAAGCAAATAGTTATCTAGGACCAATTGAGGACATACATAAAGGTATGCCTGTTCTTAAGTGTTTGCTGAATTGGAGCCCAATATCTTTGTATTGACTTTGGCTTTTTATATGACTGCTACTGTTCTCTGTGTTTTTTTACCATTTTTATTTTAACGATTTAGTCAGCAGCCACAGGCTACATTTTTAATATAACTGACTTATAGTGGGGAATAGGGAGATGTAAGTATCATAATAAGGCTTGTGTTGTAATCAAATGTGAAATTTCCTTCCAGCACAATGACTTACAGACTAAACACAGTTATAACATGGTTTGCATCCACACCAGATTTAGTTGTCAACTGTGTTCCAACTGAATGAAGAAAACGTTGTGTGGACTGCTTAGCAGTGAAAGTCTTTGCAGCGTGGTTTAAGGACCTGATCCAAAGCCCACTGAAGTCAATAGAAAGAATCCCATTATTAAATAGAAAAGTTGCGTTAAAAAAAAAAAACATACTGTCCACACTTGACATGGAAATCATGCTACAATCAAGCTAATCTAGAATAACACTAACAGATTGTATTCACAAATGGTTGTCAAACCCGGTGTAAAAGGGTCAAGCCACAGTGTGGATAGGGCCTATATTTAAAACAGCTGACCAATGCTGCCCTGGAAGGCTCCTTTTTTTCTATTTACTTTTTTACTTTTTATTTACTTTTTTATTTACTTTTTTACTTTTATTTACTCCTCATTCACTTTTTTATCTGAAGGGAAAAATTAAATGCGGACATGTTATTACCGTTTGTATAGTTTTTCTTCCGTAATGCATGAGATTAGTAATTACATGTTGTTCCGCTGGTCTTGTGGCCATATGCCTACAATATGTAAAAATACATTTGCTTCCCCCTTTTGAAAAAACATTCCTTTTGTTCCAGTACTGACTGGCTGTCAGAGTGAGCCCTCCAGATTCCTGTGCTGGTATCCATGGGCTCTTTCTTGCCAAGCTGCCAGTCTGGAGCGTCACACCTTACTGCCTTTAAAGATTGCCCTGCAGAGATAGAGGAAAATGGCAATTTTTACATGATGCAGTCTGGCGGCCCAGGAGATTTGAAGTCAGAACTGGTGCCAAGATTTACCCAGGAGAGCAAGCAGAGGCAAAACAGAGAACCTGGGCCAAAGGAAAAAAAATAAAGCAAAGGAAATGAGAGAGGAGGAAAATGTGGTAGAGTCTGAGAAAGATTCTGCTAAAAGGGCTGAACTAAGGGCTACTGAATGGACATTACATGTTGTTTGCATGTGTTTATTAGGAGGGTCAGGGTCCTAAAGAAAGTCAAAGGGAAGAGGTCGGCTTTTTTTGCATGCCCCAAATTGTAGTAGATTGCAGAATGTAAATGAGACAATTATTACACCAATGCTCATCAAGCTGTGCTGGAAAGACTTCAATAGCCTGATGAATATGCATGCAAATTTGTTAATTAAGTTAATTATTCTGCTGAAAATTCATTTGTCTTCCAAGGACATTTTCCCAATGATTTTAACATGCTTGTGCCATTAGTCATGCTCCATGCTATTTAACATTACTTTTTGCCCACTTTTTCTTTTTTCTTTCTTTCTTTCTCTTTCCTTTTTAAGTTCGAATACCAGATGATTGGTTCTCTTAGCTGACCCCTGCAATGCTTATAGCCAGCTCCACAGAAATCTCCGAAAACACACTTCATTTAAATATTTGCTTTATATATATAAAATGTCCCTGAAATGTCACATAGGAGAGGGGGTAAAAAACCCCAATCCTCTCTGGAATCATTAAAACTGGAATCTGAACTACTCCACGCAGTGACTCTAAGAGATAAATCTGTGCCTGCTAGAGACTATTTCTCCAGTTGCAGGCTTTATTTGGAACAAGTAGTTACCTTGCTCTGAAAGGTGTGATCTTCTCAGACTTCTCTTCCCTACACTGTACAGTGATACATAGAAACATATGCGTTCAAACAGGAACAAGGACTGAGATACTTTTCTGTCACCATGAGGGCCAAAACCTGTTACCATAGCAACAAAAGGGAATAGTGAGTTAAAATCATGTCTAAGTGGCAAAATGAGATACTTTAAAGAAACAGAAGGATTTTTTTTTAATCTCTGCAAAAGAAAATCATGATATTGGTATAACTTCACATGATTAAGCTCTCAAGATTGGAACATTTTACTCTCTGTTTTCAAATTCCCATCACCTGAAGATGTGTCAGAAGTGCACAATGCAGCATTTACATTTGTAACATATATAATTCTCTGTATATCTCCACAGGGTCTATCTATGTTGGGCTTCCTTCAGTACACTTATTTTTATATACTGTTGCACATGAAAAATAAGCAATTTCCTCCTCAGCAAACAGGGAGACCCTCCTAGTATGGATGTGGAGTTACTTGTGCCTCTATACAACAAGGTCTATTCCGAGCAAAGCTGAGGGGAAAAAGATTATAAAGATGAGAAAATTGTGGATAATGGAGTTTAAGAAAATTAATTGGCAAGATTTCTCTTTTGTGCAGTCCTTAAACATTACACAGTCTGAATGGCACTGTAGTGTCACATAGATCGTAAACCAATTAGGATGATATTTTAAACCCTGTAATTTCTGTAATTCCATCTGCTTTAGATGGTTTAATTAGTGAAAGTTACAAAAGCCAAATATATTTGAATATTTTGAAAGCAAGCCCAAAGGCAAGAAATAAGAGTTACTGAAAACACTAGATGTGCATGTGTGCATATTGCATGAATGTATTAAAAAAAAGGGATTGCTTTTTTAAATTGAAGATGGTCTAAAAAATACCAGCGGTGAAATCCTGGCTTTATTGAAGTCAATGGCAAAAATTTTCATTGACTTCAGTGGGGCCAGGATTTCATCCTAAAAGAATTTGAATGTCAGTCCTCATCAGTTGTTTTTCTTGCAGACACACATTTCTCCTCTCATATGTCAGGACCTAGTCCTGCTCCTATCGAAATCAATGGCAAACTCCTCAGCAGTGGTTATATTAGGCCCTTTTTTGTGTCTCTTAATTCAGGGACCCTCTGGTGCCATCAATATTAATGTGTTGATTTCAAAGGCTTGACTTTAATGGGGAGTTCTGCTTTAAAACTGATGGCTATATGTGGTCCCTATTTTGGTTGTTTTCAATCAAATTTCCAGTGCTCTGGCCTGAAGCAATTCCCCATGTACTGTTCTGTATCTGTAACCTTTGCCCAGTGGACTGATGAATACATTGCATAACAATTAAAAACATGGTTCTTGAGTTCTCATTTTGCTGGATGATTAGGAACTATATTTCCCTGGTCTGAGATTTTTAAAAAAGGTTCATAGTAGAATTTATCATGAGAAATACGAAAATATTATGTTATTAGTGTATTTCCAAATTTGCTAGCGACAATCAAAGTGCATAACACTTAAGGCCCAATCCTGCAATCCTTACTGGCAGGAGTCCCATGGGAGTGAATGGGACCAGTCACATGAATATGGACTACTTGCAGAAACAATCCCTGAAATTGCTTTAATAAATTGGAAAGAGAAATTCTGTCTAATATTTTAGGAAATTATCATCCGCTTTTTAAGATGTTAAAAACAAATCAAACCATTAGTGCTGTACCATGTTCATTTAGTTATGGTACTTCTTCTGCATAGCAGCTGTGCATTATTATGAACCTCAGATAGCTTCAGTCACCAATGACTGACAGCAGCATATTGATTATAGGATGTATGAGATTCTCTCATCATAATGTCTCTCTCACACCAGGACTGAGAGACAGTAGGTGTCCAGCTCTGTCCTGTCTTTTTCTGCTAGGTTTTTGAAACATAACAAGGTTTAATTATTTTTAAAAAATACTTGTCTTTTTAGTTAACAGGAATATGGTAAAAGTCATTAGTATTAATTCACTGTATTCCCTACAGTTTGAACAAACTACTTTTGTTTTAGCTGTAGTGAGCAATGTCAAGTTGATGAAAATATCTAACATAGCAACAAAAATTGTCAAAGGATAATGATCAAAGAGAAGAAATAAATTAAAGGGACCCAATAATTACATGTAAGTGTTCAACAAACAGTGGGACTCTTTAAAATAAATGTATCTTTATATGGCAGCAGCCCCTGCTAATATTAAATCTACCCCCTTTTTATATTCATGTCAGGAAAGGATTTACTAATGAAGAATAGGCACATATTACCCTTTGGGTATTCAGTTCAGTATCCATTCTAAAGATAGTATTTTTATTTGATGTTGCAATAATTCAATACAAAATCTTTCAACAATCTCAAATTGACCCATCTGGTCTAATAAAAATGAACTGAACTTCATAGCTATGCAGGTCACAGAGAGAATTCAATTCATATTACAACTGCCAGTTGCTCTTACAGATGTGCCTGTCCTTGCAGGTATTAAATACTATTTCACTCTACTACATTTACCATTTGGAAATTAGAAAAGTAAAAAGGAAGCATAGTATGATACCTACAAAACTGATTTAAAAAAGAAATTAATAGATTCATAGATAGCCCTATTGAGGAGGGCTTTAAACTAGGTTCACCGGGGGAAGGAGACCAAAGCCCTGAGGTAAGTGGGAAAGCGGGATACCGGGAGGAAGCACAGGCAGGAATGTCTGTGAGGGGAGGGCTCCTGCCTCATACTGAGAATGAGGGTCGATCAGCAGGTTATCTCAAGTGCTTATATACGAATGCACAAAGCCTTGGAAACAAGCAGGGAGAACTGGAGGTCCTGGTGACGTCAAGGAATTATGACGTGATTGGAATAACAGAGACTTGGTGGGATAACTCACATGACTGGAGTACTGTCATGGATGGTTATAAACTATTCAGGAAGGACAGGCAGGGCAGAAAAGGTGGGGGAGTTGCACTGTATGTAAGGGAGCAGTATGACTGCTCAGAGCTCCGGTACGATACTGCAGAAAAACCTGAGTGTCTCTGGATTAAGTTTAGAAGTGTGAGCAACAGGAGTGATGTAGTGGTGGGAGTCTGCTATAGACCACCAGACCAGGGGGATGAGGTGGATGAGGCTTTCTTCCGGCAGCTCGCGGAAGCTAATAGATCGCATGCCCTGGTTCTCATGGGTGATTTTAATTTTCCTGATATCTGCTGGGAGAGCAGTACAGCGGTGCACAGACAATCCAGGAAGTTTTTGGAAAGCGTAGGGGACAATTTCCCGGTGCAAGTGCTAGAGGAGCCAACTAGGGGGGGAGCTTTTCTTGACCTGCTGCTCACAAACCGGGAAGAATTAGTAGGGGAAGCAAAAGTGGATGGGAATCTGGGAGGCAGTGACCATGAGTTGGTTGAGTTCAGGATCCTGACACAGGGAAGAAAGGTAAGCAGCAGGATACGGACCCTGGACTTCAGGAAAGCAGACTTCGACTCCCTCAGGGAACGGATGGGTAGGATCCCCTGGGGGACTAACATGAAGGGGAAAGGAGTCCAGGAGAGCTGGCTGTATTTCAAGGAATCCCTGTTGAGGTTACAGGGTCAAACCATCCCGATGTGTCGAAAGAATAGTAAGTATGGCAGGCGACCAGCTTGGCTTAACGGTGAAATCCTAGCAGATCTTGAGCATAAAAAAGAAGCTTACAAGAAGTGGAAGGTTGGACATATGACCAGGGAAGAGTATAAAAATATTGCCCGGGCATGTAGGAATGAAATTAGGAGGGCCAAATCGCACCTGGAGCTGCAGCTAGGGAGAGATGTTAAGAGTAACAAGAAGGGTTTCTTCAGGTATGTTGGCAACAAGAAGAAAGCCAAGGAAAGTGTGGGCCCCTTAATGAATGAGGGAGGCAACCTAGTGACGGAGGATGTGGAAAAAGCTAATGTACTCAATGCTTTTTTTGCCTCTGTCTTCACGAACAAGGTCAGCTCCCAGACTGCTGTGCTGGTCATCACAACATGGGGAATAGATGGCCAGCCCTCTGTGGAGAAAGAGGTGGTTAGGGACTATTTAGAAAAACTGGACGTGAACAAGTCCATGGGGCCGGATGAGTTGCATCCGAGAGTGCTAAAGGAACTGGCGGCTGTGATTGCAGAGCCATTGGCCATTATCTTTGAAAACTCGTGGCGAACGGGGGAAGTCCTGGAGGACTGGAAAAAGGCTAATGTAGTGCCAATCTTTAAAAAAGGGAAGAAGGAGGATCCTGGGAACTACACGCCAGTAAGCCTCACTTCAGTCCCCGGAAAAATCATGGAGCAGGTCCTCAAAGAATCAATCCTGAAGCACTTACATGAGAGGAAAGTGATCAGGAACAGTCAGCATGGATTCACCAAGGGAAGGTCATGCCTGACTAATCTAATAGCCTTCTATGATGAGATTACTGGTTCTGTGGATGAAGGGAAAGCAGTGGATGTATTGTATCTTGACTTTAGCAAAGCTTTTGACATGGTCTCCCACAGTATTCTTGTCAGCAAGTTAAGGAAGTATGGGCTGGATGAATGCACTATAAGGTGGGTAGAAAGTTGGCTAGATTGTCGGGCTCAACGGGTAGTGATCAATGGCTCCATGTCTAGTTGGCAGCCGGTGTCAAGTGGAGTGCCCCAGGGATCGGTCCTGGGGCCGGTTTTGTTCAATATCTTCATAAATGATCTGGAGGATGGTGTGGATTGCACTCTCAGCAAATTTGCGGATGATACTAAACTGGGAGGAGTGGTAGATACGCTGGAGGGCAGGGATAGGATACAGAGGGACCTAGACAAATTGGAGGATTGGGCCAAAAGAAATCTGATGAGGTTCAATAAGGATAAGTACAGGGTCCTGCACTTAGGACGGAAGAACCCAATGCACAGCTACAGACTAGTGACCGAATGGCTAGGCAGCAGTTCTGTGGAAAAGGACCTAGGGGTGACAGTGGACGAGAAGCTGGATATGAGCCAGCAGTGTGCCCTTGTTGCCAAGAAGGCCAATGGCATTTTGGGATGTATAAGTAGGGGCATAGCGAGCAGATCGAGGGACGTGATCGTCTCCCTCTATTCGACATTGGTGAGGCCTCATCTGGAGTACTGTGTCCAGTTTTGGGCCCCACACTACAAGAAGGATGTGGATAAATAGGAGAGAGTCCAGCGAAGGGCAACAAAAATGATTAGGGGTCTGGAACACATGAGTTATGAGGAGAGGCTGAGGGAACTGGGATTGTTTAGTCTGCAGAAGAGAAGAATGAGGGGGGATTTGATAGCTGCTTTCAACTACCTGAGAGGTAGTTCCAGAGAGGATGGTTCTAGACTATTCTCAGTGGTGAAAGAGGACAGGACAAGGAGTAATGGTCTCAAGTTGCAGTGAGGGAGGTTTAGGTTGGATATTAGGAAAAAATTTTTCACTAGGGGGGTGGTGAAACACTGGAATGCGTTGCCTAGGGAGGTGGTGGAATCTCCTTCCTTAGAAGTTTTTAAGGTCAGGCTTGACAAAGCCCTGGCTGGGATGATTTAATTGGGTATGGGTCCTGCTTTTGAGCAGGGGGTTGGACTAGATGACCTCCTGAGGTCCCTTCCAACCCTGATATTCTATGATTCTATGATTCTATGATTCTAAAGCTAGGTGAGACCATTGTGATCATCTAACCCGACCTCCAGTACAACAAAGGCTACAGAACTTCCCTGTATTAATTCCTGCTTCAAGTTCAATATCTGTGCTATTGAAATGCTTCAGAGAAAACTTATTATTATTCAACTCTGAAGGCCAGATCTAGCCAAGTTGCACTTGGAGCAGCTGAGGAGAAGAGAAAAGTGGTTTTAAGCCACCTTTGTGTTCCCTTATCTTAGGACTGCTCAGGTGCAATGCTAGTCCCCTACACAAAACAGAGAGGCCTCAAGCCTGCTCTACATTACCCCAGTTGCCAATGGCATCCAAGAGCTCTTCTGGCAGCAAGGAATTACTGGGATAAAGTGAATGCCCTGGCCCTGCTCCCTTTTCTCTACCCATACCCCCTATGTGGGAGGAGGCTGGCCTAGGAGCTGTTACAAAACTTAATGTAGTGGCATAGTAACGACTACAGTGGAATCCTCCAATGGTAGATCTGCCAGTTTTATGGTCACTTTGTGCCAGTGAAGCACAGCAACACTGGCACAGCATGGCCGAGAACCTGGACTCAGCCCGCCAATAGTCCAAGAACCAACCTTAGATCAGGCAGAGTTATTGAGCCCAGTCCAGTAAGAGAGGCCCATGGGGAAAGCCAATAACATAGTACTGGTAAATTAGAAAAGATGAATGACAACAATATAATCTTATACATGTGTAGCCCCCTCCTGAGCTCTTATTCCTCCTCAAGACCCACTTTGGGCCCCTATGTTCTGTGTGCTCAGTGCCTCCACCCTTTGGCTAGTAACTAATAGACAACCCTTATGAATGCTAGGCTATTACAGATGTAAGCAGAGTCAGGATGAGCCCCACCCTGACATCTGGTGGTGAGGTGTGGCAAGTTGTGGAAAAGAACTTCAGGGGCTGATCTCATTTGCATAGGCACACCCACCACACCTAGAATGAGGCCATAGCTGCCCAAATGGTCACTTTAGCTGCTGTGGGATCCCCAGTGTCTCTGTTATTGGGGCAGGAAGAATAAATTGTTATTACCCTGATTATGGGAACTGTGCTTGGAACTGTACTGGGCCTTTTGTTATGATGGAGGGACTCGCCATCAACTAAGTAGCACTCGCTAGGCAAGGGACATGGGTTCCAAAACTCTGTGAATAGAGAGAGGCTGGGGACAGGTATTAATACTTGGTGGTATGGGCCCCTTGGTGAGGGTCTTACATGCTAATTGCACTTCCTCCTCTCTGGAATATCAGAGCTAGTGTTGATTCCATTAGGAGTCTAGTTACAGGCTGCTGAGCTCACTTTGGGCTAATGGTGCACCAGCGCTAAGGCTCCCCTACTACAAGCTGAAATCACAAAAGAGCTAAAAACTGGTTAAGAGCTGAAATCACTGAGTGTTGTGTTAAGTAGTGGGGGAGCCTGAAGATATATTGTGGAGCAGTTTGCGGGATGGCTGGAGCGGCTTATGGACGGGCTGGTGGAGCAGTTCTTGGGATGGCGGGAGCTGCTTGTGGGACGCTGAGCGGAGCAGTTCGTGGACCGGCTGGTGGAGCAGTTCATGGGACGGCGGGAGCTGCTTGTGGGACGCTGAGCAAAGCATTGTGGAGCGGCTGGCGGAGCGGAGCTCAGCTCTGTGGAGCTTTGGGACAGTCAGCTTCAGATCCTGTAAGGTGCCCCTTACCTCTCTCCCCCACCCCCCACCATCTCCACTCAGGTTGGGAGGTAAAACTCTGCAGATAAACTTTCGAACTCTGGGCTGCCCTGACCAGGGATAGAGACTTTTGGGCCATTGGACTTTTGGGACTTTGGGTGATTTGGAGTTGCTGGACTCAAGAACCCAAGGGAAAAGACATGCCCCAATTTGCTTGGGGTGGGTTTTTGCTCATGGGTTGTGTTATGAATCCTGTTGGTGGTGTTTCCCCAACATAACGCCACATTGTTTCTCTCTGTTATTAAAAGGCTTTTTGCTACACTCAGACTCCGTGCTTGTGAGAGGGGAAGTATTGCCTCTTGGAGGCACCCAGCAGAGGTGGTATATATTTGTCCCAGGTCACTGGGGGGCGGGGCTCGAGCCGGTTTTGCATTGTCTTATTGGAATGGAACCCCTAGATACTGAACCCGGCCCTTGTTGCTGCCAACTCCGATGGGCAGAAGGGTTACACAGATAATTACAGGAAATCAAGGAGCAGCAGTTAAAGATAAAGAAACATTTGTTCCAAGAAAAGATGGCGGTAAAATAAAGAAGAGGAAAGGGCAGGAACTAGGGACAAAAAGCAGGGGATTCGGGGATAACATAATGAGTGACTAACCAATCACATAGCAACAATTTAACACTTAAGATACCACAAGTATGGAACAACAAGAAGAATGCCCCCAAAGTCTCCCCCAAGCCTCAGCTGGCTGATGGAGTTGTAGATCAATGAGAGGCATGATGCCCTGCACTGGGAAGCCACACTCTCTCTCTCCTAGTTGGAGAGGGACCCCGGCTGTCTCAAGCCCCCATTGTCCCCTCGCTCCCAGTGGAGGGGTGGCCTAGCAGTCAGTCTTCACATGTAGAGCAGAGTGTTGGGGATCACTATCCCCATTGTGGAGCTGGGAGCTCTGGGTCAGTCACAAGCCCTCAGGTCAAGAGAGATAAAATTGCATCTCTCTCCTCCTGCTGCAGGAAGCAACACCTAGACTACTTCTCTTCCAACTGCTCTAACCCAACTCCTTGGAGAGAGCTCTTTCCACAAACACTACCCACATAGGGGAGTTGACCTGGCCACATGCGAGCTCTCCAGGGCCTGCATTTGGTCAACCAGGCATGTCAATCAGGCTGTGGCCCAGTAACAACTCCTTTTCCCAAACACAGTGTCTGTCCAGGCTCAGTTCACATGCTTGGGCAGTTCCAAGCTATATGCTGGGTCCTGCCCTGATTGTCAGCTGAGCTCCTGGTCTGGCCTCCACAGGCAGTTTGTGCCTATCAAGGCTCAAGCACAAATGAGGCAGGTAGTTTCAATACCCACAGCATCTACTGCTGACTATGTGAGCTGTTGGGATCCGTGTTTCTCAAACCACCAAACTGGTATGGAGACTACACCCGCAATAATGTTTAAATTTGCCAAGAGTTATGTAAATACATTCCTCAAGAATAACTGCATTGACTTCAATATACTTACTTTTGATTTTTCACCAGTGTCACTGAGAGCAGAATTTGACCTCATATCTTGTTATATTTTTTACTCAAATCAACATGGTAAAAAAAATAAAATTGGGGGAGGGGAAAGAAATGGTAACATTAATCAGTGAGTGAGTCATGGTAGAGTTTGGTTTTAGTAGGACTGGCAATACTACAAAACTAAATCTAATCCTATTACCGTCTTAAAATTAATCTCGTTGCCTATTCTCTATTGCTATGCCATAGGGCATGCAGGGGAACTTCCCTCTGTGGGGAATGTTGCATTGCACTCAAACTACGCCAATATAGCATGTATGTTCGGAATGCTGTTTGGGATTATCATGTGAAATGCACTAACAATGCAGCAATGGGAAAATCGACCTCCCATCCCGACCCCCTTTGATGTACATCACCATGATAGGCTCAGAAGTTTGCTAATGCGCTGTCACTCTACATATTTCACATTTGTAATTATACAAGAAGAAGTGAGGAGCTCTGAATCCAGAGTAGTCACCAATCAAAAGCCAACAGTTGACAGTGGATACCACAAAGTCACTCCACTCACATCTGACACTGAGGCCAGGTCTACACTATAGATTTTTTGCTGGGATAGGTATTGGTCAGGATGTGATAGCTGACTGACATAGCTGTACGGGCAAAAGCTCCCAAGGCACACACAGTTATACTGCTCAAAACTGCATTTCTACCTGTATAGCTTGTTTTGTTTGGGTGCGGGGTGTATGTGTGTGTGTGTGCGTGGAATAAGGCCAACCAGTAAAAGCACAGCTTTGTGATACAAGTTGCGTTCCCACCAAGAATGCTTTGCCACTATAAGATATAGCTATACTGGCAAAATGCTCCTAGTGTAGGCCTCGCTTTCAGACAGCACTACGTGGCAGCTGTTGGCAAACGCTGGTCCCTGCTACCTTTTATTAAAACAGTACACCTTTATTTACCACTGATCAGAAAATGTATCCCACCATATGATTTGTGATCATTGTCCAGTACCTGACCCAAAATTTCCAAGGATTCTAAGAGAAAGTTCTGTTCATTTCAGGGTCTGAGGTTAAAAAAAACCCCTTTTAACTAAGGTTTTTACCTCACATAACCCTGGAATCATCACCAGTTTTCCTTATAGTGAGTAAACATCATAAGCCTGGTCTCATCTACTCCCAGTTTGCCTCTGTTAGGTGAAGAGACAGTGTTGTCAACTCTCATGATTTTATTGTTAGTTTGGCCATATTTGGTGTTTCTCTTAAAGCCCCAGCTTAGAGAATCATTGGATTATAGGAGTATCTCAGTTTTCATTTTCAAAAAAAGTAAGTTTTTACCCCTCATGGTTGCAGGCAAGAGCTGGAAAATGGGTTCTCAGTGTGCCCTAAATCTCATAAAACAGAAGGCAAAGGAAAAGAACTGCAAACTTGGGTATTTTTTATTTAAATCTCATGATTTTTAGGCCAATCAGCTAATTTGGGGAGCCTGACTCATGATTTTTGAATAATCAGGTTTGGAACTACTATAAATAATACCCCTTTATGCATTTCTTTCTACCCTGTTGCTTTCTCGTGTATTTTTACATATACTAGAATTTTTAAAGATATATCTCTTCAAGAGTATTAAAAGGAATTGCATGATGGCCAAAACTATTTAGATTATTTTTTTTAATTTCTGTTACAGTGTCTGAGCATCTCAAGTTTAATGCAAGTTGAATGAATCTCAGGTTCATCACCTACAAACGCCTAGTTGTTATGGGCCTGTATGTTATTGCACAGCAAATTCAGGTTTAGATGATAAAGGATTAGATATTGAAGCATACTACACATAGAAAGATTTCCAGCCTAACTCATGGCTTCCCAGAACAGCCTGTACTCTTACAGAAGCAGAGGATAGTGCACCAGAAGGACACCGAGAGGTGAAGCTCTAAAGGAGATAGACAAACAGCACATGCAAATATACTTTACTTGCATGCAATTGCAACGGGCTCAACAGCATTTGCAAATGATCATATTATTAGAGAAATACAATGGAAAAAATGAAGCATAACCATGTTGGGATTTCTCTGACTTGAATTCAAACCTTTCATTGCAGCTATTGATCTGAATCTCCTTGGCTGGAAAATCAAGGATATTTAGGGTGGATTTCATGGCTTTGTTCTTAGAGAGAAACACTGAGACTGTATCACATTTGACATGCACTGGTGATATAATGCCAGTTAAAAGTAACAATTTGTTGGAAGGAGATATTCTCATGTATTAGATTTTATATCATGTGAATTATCCTATGCTTATTTCCATTTAAGCCTGAAATGGCGTAGTCTTAGAGAAATATGACATCCTTTGTAAAAGTAAACAGAGAACAAATGTTTTGAGCTTTTCCTCTGCCTTCCCCACATTCCTAGCTTACAATTTCAGATGTGTTACTGATTATCAGAAAATGTGCAAACCATGTAGTGTGGATGGTTAATATTCTATTTAGACTCAGATCTTCAACCTTGAGCTTGTGAATGTTGCTGTGAGCTCTGGTGGTTAAAGACGGAGGTTTCCAATTATAGCAGTGCAAGAGCTTAATGTGTGCATCTGTTCTGCAAAAAGGCTAAACGTCTTTAAAATTTTAACACAAGTGCACTGACATTGCAAAAGGAAAATCAAATGTCATTGAGAGCCGAATAGTTAAAAAGGTTGCACAGGATCTGATTTGCATTTTTTGGATGGCTAATTAGGTCACAAGGGTTAATATGTTAAAGAATGGTCTGTCTATTATTATGTTGGCTGTCAGAGCCTATCTCAATCAAGCATAACTACAGATTACCAGGCAGCTGTCTTTGATCAAAATATGAGTCCTTGTTTAGTCTTGGTTCAGAATGAAGACCCCAATAGCTAATATTTTAAATTATTTTTGGATTATAAATTCTGTAGTGGGTAAACACTGGTTTTCATTTCAGTTAATGAAAACAAAAGCTTTTGGGAAGAAGCACTAAACTGATTAAGACTTTATGATTTTGAATAGCCATTCTGCTCTATTCCAGAGTCAGGTATGGTGTCGTTGGCACCATTTTTCCTCTGTAAACAAATCCAAACTAATCCAGCACAACCCTGTTTTTGGGACTTCCACAATATGGGGAACGTTTCCTGAAGGCTTGTGTCCTTTCAGTGTATTTAAATAGAACAAAACCACTATTACAGGGGGTATATTCCCCTGTAATAGTGAACAATCACTTGGCAGCATAGGTTATTTTAATGGACATATCACTTTAAACTAAGCTTTCGCATCTGTTCTGCCCTCTAATTACAAATGCAAAAAGAACATAATTCACAATTGCATCATAAAAAAAGGAAGCTGTAAGTGATTTAAATGCAAGTGTATGTTCTTTAGTCAACACAACATGCAATCTGCTGTGTTTTTCCCATGTACTGGGCACAAATCAGATGAAAACCTAATGTACCTAGTGTAGATTTTTTTACCTCATTAGAAGGAATTTTTCACTGTCTGCAGAAAGAGGTTAAAAAAAAAAGGCACCGAGTAGATTCTCCGAATCTAGTTCTTATTGGGTGGGGATTGAATGAAGCTGAGAATGTAATTCATAGCTCTTAACAAATTTAGTGTCTTTTTTTGTCTATTAACTGTCCATGAGTAGTTTAATATTTTCTAAGGAAAAAAATCATTAAATTTGTAATGAATTTTTTTCCATTTTTGGTCAAAACCACCAATTCTTTGAAATTTTCCTCTACATCTGTTCTTTGCTCAAGTGTATTTGATATTCAAAATAGTTTGCTGAAGAATTGCTATAAATAATTCTTAGGCTGTACATTGGTCACAAGCCATTTGACACAAGTATTCACAATGCCAAATTTGAGCAACATTGCACAGCTTTTCTTGAACACAAAGGTCACCTGGTAATATTGCTTTACCTTGATTCAGTGAAATTGGCTCTCAGAATCAATCAAAAAATGGAACCCACTACAATGAATGTTCCTGTTTACATATTTTAAATTCACTTTCTATGAATATTCTCTTCAGATTCACTGTTTCTATAAACATGCCTGCCAGTCACCTTGTGTATGTATTATGTGTATACTTGGGTACTTATTGCCAGCCAGATAATAATCATCAAAGCAAACTTTTAAAGTTTTTAAAAGGGTAAATAACCAATTCGATCATTCATTGTTACTTATAAAATGATTAATATGTTAACTGCACTTTAATTTGGAAATAATTCCGCCAAGAGTATTGCCATACTGTTTATTTGTCAGTAGCAGCTGTGCATTGGTCAGCCATCGCTATAATTTCCACAGTGACTTCTACAATTCTGCTTAACATGCTATATGTTAGTGGACTGTGGGATTTCCTGTCCTCGCAGGGTCAGTTCCATAATATAACATTGAGTTCCAGTACGAAGTACTGTAAGTCTTAATTTTTTAGCTTAATGGCGAAACACTGTGAGCAGTGGCGTACGTGTGTGTTGGTGAGACTTTCACTGAAGCCTCACTAAGGCACAGCTTGGACCATTGTTTGGGAAACTCTAAGCTAAGGCTATGTACTTCGCTCAACACACACAGTACACACATTCCCCGGGCCTGAGGTCACTCTCATTTACATTAGTGCCATCCCATGAAGTCAGTGGGACTTAAAGTACCCAAGTAAAGTTGATGGGGTTTCTCTGGGGTAACTGAGAGCTGATTTTGGCCTGCTGACATTAATACATTTCTCTGAGAGGAGACTACACTCATAATCCTTTTAATCTAGTCTGCTCTCCAGATCAAATGCAAAAATCTGTAGCAATGTACAATGAATACCGACCCCCAGGACAGCCAGCCAGCCAACCTGTATGTTGAACATACACAAAGCACTCTTGAACTCTGTCACAGGGCCCTATCTAACTAATAATTTGGTTAGAGCCACAACCTGGAAACTTCAGGCCTGATTTTGATCTCATACTGGCATAACTCCATTGAAGTCAGTGTAAATGAGGGAAGACTCAGGCCCATTTCCTTGTCTGCACTGTAGTCCAGGAAAATAAGAGAGCCTGTCTTGCCTAAGTGGTGTTTCCCACCTCAGCACGTGATGGACACAGGGTCAGATTTTGTTTGGAATCAGTACTGGAGATGGAACGTCTCTGGATACAGTACGTAAACAACAGGGGAAGCAGGTTGATAACAATTCGCCCTAAAAATGAACCGTAAGTTATGGTGGGCAAAAATAAAGGATATACATTTAACACTAATCCCACAGACTATGCCCAACTGGATTTGATAAGTCTGCGCCATGCAACAAGGACAAATAACACTCTTGAGGGTTCAGGTGGTGTACACAATGGAGCTGTCTTGGAAGGAAATGCTACTATTAGTTTCCTCAGCCAGTTTCTGTCCATCTACCTATCACTAATTACAAGCCAGACGGCTAAGCCACACCAAATAGGCTCTCACCCTTCTTTTGCAACAAAAACAGCAGCTGTCCCAGGAGCTGCCATGCTGTTGTTGTTGAGGTTTTTTTCCATTCACCTCTCAGTGGTTGCAAGGAAGCCATATTTTTCATGAGGCAGGGGCAGGATGCCAGCTCTCTGATAGGCTGAGTGCAATGACACGCAGGAGTGCTAGTAAGAAAGCAGTTCTGGTAAGTGTCACTCATCTGGTGTGACACATGCATTTCCCTTTGGTAGTGTCAGTCTATCCCACACAATAGCTGTGATCTCTCAGCTGTGGAAGAGAGTATGGTATCAAAGCAAATGATTACTAATCCTTTTAGGGGATAAGTAGGGACCAAGATGGCAAGGAGCTGCTACCCTAAATCCCCTTCCCTACGCTGTCTTCTGAGGATGACCAACCAGTCTGCCCCCAAAGCCCATCTTACATTTTTGCAGCCTTTCATTGCTCCCCCCATCCAACAATCCAAAGGAGAAACTTCATCTTCAAGGCCCCTTCCTTTCCTGCTAGACCAGTCTCTTTACTGAGCTCAGCCCACTGAGCGCTAGGTCCTGTCTTCTAAAAGGCTAGCGGAGTGTGGACATGACAAACTCCTGCCACTGGACAGAGTGGCATCTCCAGACTAGCCTTCAGGTCCCTCTCCTCCCTGCACATAGATCCTCCAGGGAGACATTCCACCCCTTCACAACTTTGTTTGCGGTCCAGGGGGAGGGGGCAGGGGAATGAGCTGATCCCCTTCTCCTGAGTTCTCCCCCTGACCTACAGGGGTGAGCCCAGCCTCAGGGGCATTTGGGGTTCTGCCTCGTCAACTAGCTGTCCATTGCCCTGCTGTCAGCCAGCTGATTTGGCAGCTGCTCAAAGCAGCCAAGCTGCCTCCTACAGTCTCTGACACCACCACCTCCTCCAAGCCTCTGCATCTTTGTGCCTCCTCAGGGCTCCCTGTCTCCCACAGCTACTGCTGTTCCTCCTGGTAAGTGAAGAACCTGTGCCCTCTGCTGTAATGCCCCTCCCCAACTGAGGGTCTCTCCACACACACAGGAGACAGCAGGAACATGGCAGAAGCAGCAAGTCACCAAATGAGGTAGGGGGAAGCACTTATTGTTTCTGGATGGGAGGAGTTAAGTGCAGTGGACTGTTCTGGGAGTGGGTCCTGGAGAGGCTCTTGGAGATAGCCAATGGTCTCCTGCCATTCAAAGTTTTGTTGCTTTCCCATAGCTCCTCACTTCTGTTTGAATGCTACAGGCCTGTCTCGGGGTAGTTTGACATACATGGACAATGGAGGAGTTTTGTATCTCTCCACACATGACCTTACTGGGAAGAAAAGTCACATATGGAGCTGTACCAAACTTGGCAGCTCTGAGAAGCTGCCCTTTAGTTCCCAGCCAGCATATGTCATGGGACAGGGTTACAAAAGGTTACACCACTGTCCAAGGAAACAGCAGTGCAATGGGTTTCCCTTCTCCCACTAGCTGGATCGCAGGCAGTGTGGGTTGAAGGAGGTTGGGCAATGGAAAGAGAAGCATAGTGCTCTTGGGAATGGTGTCGTTTGGTGGGAACACAAACACTGCTATGTAAAGGGCACTGGCTATGTTAAAGAACTGCTGGATTTTTAAGACTATGTGGTCCTTCATTTAGATACCCCCGATACTACAATGTCAACCAGAAGTAATGCTGCCAATTAATAAAACCCATGCTACTTGTCAGAGTGAGGAGTCTGTCACATAATGCAGGCCAGCCCAGCAGGGGAAATAGCTTTCAATACCTAACACAGTAGAGGGACATTTGCTATCGAGTAGTCTTCCCATGGCTCTCTAGAAGTTTCCCACTGGAACAGGACTACAGTTATATTTGTTGGACTGCAATTGTTTTTCCTTATGTAACAACCAAATATTAAATACATGATATTAAAAACATAAGAGAGAAAACAGTTCTATCTTGTCAGAGAGTCTATTATTAGCACAGCTTTATTTTTATGTGTTAGAAAGTTACATTTTCATGATGTACATATATATATATATATAGACATATCATTTACTGGGATGGCACCCTCACCTTTTAAAAAAAATTCAATTAAATTGATATAATGACCCATCTAACATTTAGGTAAGGTTACTGACTCATACTTCAAACAGGAGTTCAAGGCTCTAATAGAGTAGGGGACTTAAGCATACCTAGCTTTAAGCATGCCAACTGTTTCATTGTCCTCAATAAGACTATTCAAATGTGTATAGTTAGGAAGATGCTTAAGTACCTTGCTGAAGGAGGCCCTAAATCATAAATTCATAGAAAACAAATCTCATGTTTTTACATTATTTCCTTTCTTTTTAGAATAAGCAACAAAAGGCATCCACAGCTGTCCAATAGTCCATATATTTCTCCTTTCTGAAGCAAACTCTCACACATTCTCATGGCAAGTATCTATTCACAGCCAGCCTTTGGGGCCGGCGAGGCTGATATCAGCGATACCCCCTACCATCCAGCTAATCTGCGGGAACCTAGAAATGCCAGCTTTATTTAAAAGTAACGCACTGTTTATAGTGGGCCTTTCTTCCACTTTCCATGCAACAACCACACACATTACAGTACATCTACTTCACATTAGTGTGATATTATACCACAGATATTTAGTCGTATGGCTTGTGGCAATTGAATGCCTATAATTTCTGCATTTTGCAATATAACATTATCCAATTTTCTTTAAATAACTGGGCACATCAACAGCTATGAACAAAGCTTCTTTATTGCTACAGTTCTGTTGAACCTGGTCCAAATAGGGAAATCAAGCGACAAAGAGGTTAAGTGACTTGCCAGAGTATATACTATGAGTCTGTGGCAAAGCCAGGCATAAATCCTCAGGAGTCCTGTCAGGTTTCTGCTCTAACCACTAGACGTGTTCCAAAACAAGGTATATCAATGGAAGATTATAATTGGAATAAATGGTATCAATAGCTAAGGCCATGTCTACACTTACCGGTAGATCGGCACTGCTGGAATCGTTTCAGCGGGTGTCAATTTAGCAGGTATGGTGAGCGCTCCCCCATCAATTAGTGTACTCCACCTCCCAGAGAAGAGTAAGGGAAGTTAGCATGAGAACAATTCCTGGTGCAGTGTAGACACTGCGGTAAGTCGACCTAAGCTACATCAACTTCAGTTACATTATTCATGTAGGAGTAGTAGTGTAACTTAGGTCGATTTACCCTGGTAGTGCAGACCAGCCTTAAGACTATTAAAAAGATTTCACAGCAGATTAAAAGGCTACTCTTCAAGTAAGGTGAAATATAATAGGTTTCTCAAGAAAGGCGTGTGGCTGTTGGTGCCACAATGGTTCAGCAACTGGCTAAGCATACACTTCTGACTATGCTAACAAGTCAGAGTGGAATCAAGGTTCACATGTTTAACTATTCTCTCCAGGGTCCCCGCCCTGACTACATCTCCCATAATGCAGTGTGAGTTTCGTGATGCACCATGCAGCTCATTTCCCACATTGCATTATAGGAGATGTAAGGGATACTGACCAACAGGGGAAAATGGGGGCCAGAACTACAGCTTTCATAAGGCAACATGCACATGATTGGGAAATGTTGAAATGACTTGAAGCAAAGCATTCTGGGTAATTTCAACAAACCAAAATATTCTGATTCAGGTAATTTTCCTGGTGGAAAAATGAAAATTTTCAGCAAAATCAAAATGTCGCCACAGAAAATTTTGATTTTTGCAGGAACCGCATTTTGCATCAAAAAATCATTCCCATGAAAAATCCCTGCCTAGCTTTAATCGTGACAGTATAATCTAGCTCCAAGCCAGGAGCAACCCATTGTTGAGCTGCCTCTGGAGTAGCTTGAAAGGGAGAATGTGAATCCAGGAGTCACAATCTTCCTCCTGAAACCTCTGATGCAGAAGGAATATGCTACAACAAGTCTATCTCTGGTGCAGTGTGCACTCCCCATCACGCTGGCATTACTCTACTGCTAGCTTTATGGTGAGTGTGTGGCTGAAAATTAGGTCACTAGAGTATATGGAACTTGCCTGATCTAATCTCCCAAGCTTGGAGAGCTTTATCCCCAAGACCTGCACTCGTTACATCTTTAATAATGTCCATATCTTGATCAGTGTCTTGTCCTTGCAAATGAAACATATTACTATATATTCTTGTTATTACAGTAGCACCTAAAGAACCAGATTCAAATTGGGCCCCCATTCTGCTAGGCTCTGTCCATACACACAGTAAGAGGTAGTTCCTGCACCAAAGACCTTACACTGGTAATAGACAAGACAAACAATGGGATGGAGGAGAAATGATGTAAACTTGTCAAAGGACACACAACTGGTCAGTAGCAAAGCTAGGAACAGAACCCAGGTCTCCTGACTTGTAGGCCAGTGTTCTATGCGCTAGCTCACACTGTCTCCCAGACAACAAGGGGGCTCTGGGTTACTAGCTGTCAGAGACAGCATCACACTGCAAGTACAATGAGCACATCAGGGTTCTTCAACGGGAATTGAACCCAGGGCCTTCAACCAAAACATGTCTTCTTGCCACTTGATCTAAAGGAATAATTCCATCAGCTGATTGTAGTAGAATATCTGGGCCCAGTTCAAGTTAGCAGTGAACTATTTTGAAAGCCAAATGTCAAAGAGGAAGTCAGGAACTGTGAATTCACACAAAGCAAATGTGTTTGCACGCCCCCTTGCAAAGCTGCACGCTGCTTTCACGCAGCTCTGCTTACAAAATATGCAATTCAAAGGAAGAACTTTGAGTTTCATGGAAATCAAAAATGTAGGCTGGATCCAAGGAGTTTATTTTACATTAACCTTAGGCTAACAGCATGTATGCAATCTAAGATTTACAAGGCTGATCAAATAGGATAAAACTCACACCTAAAGTGCATTAGAAGGGTGTGATTTCTAGAGTGCGCTAATGTGCTGTATTCTAACTGCTCTGTGTAGAACCTGCTGGCGTGAACTAAAAGGTAATGCAACCCAAGTAGCTTTTAGTTCGCACCAGCAAGGTATATATGGGGCAGTGAGAGCAGCAAATTAAAGCGCTTCACAAATCATTCCCCTCTAATACACTTTACCGCTCCTTGTAGATAAGCCCGAACAGAGAGAGGGTCAATACAGGGCTAGGCATCATTTGAGCTCTGAAGGTCCTCCGCACAGAGGTGAATTTGACCCCTAATGAAAAATAATTATCTATTATTAAAATAACTTGGAAATACTATGTCTTCTTCAGTTTCAGAATTGTAAAAAGAAATGAAAAACAACAAACGAAACCCAGAAGAAGAACTCTGTGTAAGCACGGAAGCTTGTCTCTCTCACCTGCAGAAGTTGGTCCAGTAAAATATATTACCTCACCAACTTTGTCTCTCTAATACCCTAGGACCAACACGGCTATGACGTCACTGCATAAAACAAAGCCCTTAATCCTTTAGAAAAACAGAAGGTTTAACTACCTGCTGGTACCCAGTTGTAAGCTTGATGAGTGAGAGGCAGAGAAAGGAATTTTACTGAAGTTATGAAATACCTGCAGATTTTACATCCAGATCAAGCCTGCAGGAAGTCACATTGTTCTTATGAATGTTCCATATATAAACCTCATTGTGTGCCATGGAGGAGTCATTAAAATCCCTGGATCATAGTGACCTCTAGGGGCAGCCCGAACATCTGCAGGATTTTCCTTTTTCTGGATGAAAAGCATTATTCCGCATAAAAGGAACCTCGTGAGGATTCCATTTGATCCATCTCACATGCAGCCATGGAACTGCCAAGACATTCATTTTTACTTACTATTCATCTCCCCTATTATTTACCTTTGTCAGGTACCTCAAGCTCTGAATATGTATTTGCAAATATCAACTTGACATAAAGAGGTTGTTTCCCAGCAAAACGGAGTCATATAATAAATAGCATAAGACCCTAAAAACATACGATTACAGAGTAGTAAGAGAATTTGAGCCAATCTTGTTTCCATTGAACTCAGTGGCAAAACGCCAATTCAGTTCAGTGAAAGAAGGAGCCAGCCACTGGGCAGTTAAATCTATTACTCCCAAAAGGAAATCTAGCAATAACCTTGTAATAAAAAATAAGTCTTTTAAAAGGAAAACAGCAACACAGCATTAAGACTTCTGGTACCTAAGATTAAATCATTCACAAGTATTGTTCTGAATCAACATGACCCCTTTTTTGGCTTTAAAATATAATAAAAGCCTGATTCCCATTTACTCTAGAGCCCCTTAACATTGCCAGAGTGATGTAAAGGGGCCATAAAGTGGTGAAATGTAAACATTTACATGGGTTAAGCTTTAGTGCACTCTGCAATGAATGAGGAATTAGAAGTTCAGTTGCTAGTATTTGTAAAAGTTGGGTAGTTAATTTGCACCATGCACTAAACTCTCCTGGGAGCTGGAAAAGGTTAATGAATAAATGAGTTATTGTTGGATCAAACTCCATCCAAATTCTTAAAGAATGGGCAGGGGAAAATAAATGGAATTTTATAACATCCTCCAGCTCCAGTCTCTCCAGTTGTCAGCAGGTTCCAGTCTATGGCTTATAGTTTTCGATAGGCTTCTCCACAGAGGTCTGGCCTGCACTAGAATTTCAGTAATCATCATCCTTATGGATTTCACCCCGGGGAGTCTAATCCTACCGAAACAGCAGAAAGTATGCGGTAAAGAACAAATATCCTGTCTCTTCAGGGGTGTGGAGGGCTTTCTGGCAGTGTCGTTTTGCTGCCAATGGTGGGACAGGATTTGGAGGGGCAAGTTCTGCATGGTCTCACAGCATGAAGGTGCACGGGGCATATATAAAGGGGTCCCCAGGCATGAAGAGGTTTGGCCATGAGGATAGGGGATTTGATGCTACTACACAAGTCTTCCAATGCTTCCCCTTGCAGAGGTAACATCTTAAACCCAAGGAGACTACGCTAGACAGTTGCACTCAGTAAAATATCGCGGCTGCCTCTCCAGGCCCTTGTTGGGGCAGCTCATTGCACTTTGTCCCCCATGAAGAGAGCCCCAGTACCCAGTCAAGATACTTGCCCTACTCACAGAGATTGGGATTTGTCCCCAAATTGTAACAGCAACCTGTTAGCTAGGTAATATAACCAGATTTACTGGCCACCAGACCAGACACAGGAAAATGCTGCTTTGTATAGAAGTGGTCCATTGCTTCTTTAAGCAGGGGAGGATCAGAGCAAAGCAGCCTTGCAAATCAGTCATCCATTACAAACCAGAACATATTGACATCCCCGTCTCTATCCACTCAGGATGGAGGCAACATATCCTGATGCCAGTATTGCTCCAGGCATTCTGAGACATCTGGTCATTCTACTGAAAGGTGAAGACTCTTAATAGAAATGAATATACATGAAAATTAATTTAAAAGAGTGGGGAAAATCCTCTTGCTAATGCTCCTGGTATGATTTCAGAAAACAGTCAGTGAAATACCACACTTTGACTATGCACCAGACAACAGGAAAAAATGTAACTCCACTTGCTGGTACTGCTTCATACAGTAAAGCCAGGATAGTGGATCCAAATCAATTCAGCTGCATTTCCATAATCTCAGTGGTAACTGCAGAGAAGAAACCAATAATACAGGTAACAATTTTCCCAGACAACACTAGAGGTCACCCTAGAACAGGATTACTAGCATTCAGAGCTCCTATTAAGCCATCTGGTTAACAGAATGCTTGGGGCAAATTTACCCTGATGCAATGAAGTTACACCAGCATGATTTTGGCCTTCTGTCCCTTAGTGCCTAACATTTCACACCGGCACCTGTTATTTTCATCCATTTAAAGTTTGATATATTATTCTTCCCTGACACGGGTAGAAATCAGAAATAACGCCACTAAAGTCAATAAAAAGAACAGGAGGACTAGTGGCACCTTAGAGACTAACCAATTTATTTGAGCATAAGCTCTCGTGAGCTACAGCTCACTAGCTCCTGCAGTGTAGAACGAAACAGTGTAAGTGGAAAGTGGAGCATGTTTATGATTCTTTTCATTCACTGTGATCACTTGTGGTATTCACACATATAAGCCAAACTGCCACACTGCAAATAGTGCATTTCAATCACCAAACAAATCACGGATAATGGGGAGTGGATGAATAATACCAAAAATAAATAAATCCAGAAATAGGGCCTTATACCAAAGCCTGTCAGTGAGAGGCTTTTCATTGACTTCAATGAGCTTTGAATCAGGCCGCATTGAGTTGCCTTTTTAAATGAATTCTCTTCAGTCACATTTGGCTCCTTTCACATTTGATTCCTATGAACATTTGAGCGATCAAGTCATTGGCATAGCTGTATTCTAGTCATTGAAGCTCTGCTGTTTGACACCTGCTGGGGATCTGGCACTCAGATCTTCCCTAAAATTCGAGGGGCTATTCAACATGTGACCAACTTTCTTTGAATATTGTTTTGTTTGTAAAATTCACACTTGTTAATATGCTCACAGGGGCTTGAAAATCAGCTGCAAAGAAAAATCAAAATCCATTTGTCTTAGCTGGCAGAACTGCTACTGGTGCATATTTACTGTGGTATAATCTAATAATGGCCCGTTGGTCCTGAGCACAAGTTTCTGCAGTACTTCTGGCTTCACGCTGGATCTACGTGGGCTTGCGATGTCACGTGCTATACTAAAAACATGGGGTGACATTGGGGCCCCATATTAGTATTGGTTTTATGTGGACCTTTCCCTTTCCCAAATTAATACTTCTTTGTGAGAGGGGCCTCCATCAATACAGGGGTAACTAGATGAAAATTAATGGCCTCTGATATACAGGAGGTCAGACTAGGAGATCTAATGATCCCTTCTGACCTGAAACTCTATAAATAATCCCACCAGCATAATATTCATTTTCATGTGGAAAAAATATAGGTATATTCAGACCAGCCCTAATTCAGCCCTACATGCCATTAGATTTACCTTTTTTTTTCTGTTCAGTTTGCAGGCCCAATTTTATCCCAAGGTATTTTGGGAACAGAATTTTTTTAAGCTAAACAAAGATTTAATAGAATATCCACTGATAAAAATAAAAGCAAAGCAAGGGACAATAAAAGTCCAGAAAGCAGTAGAAAATGTCTCTCGATGGAACATAACATGGGGGAAGAAATATCAGGAATGTCATGTTTTTAAAAGGTGGCCACTCTTCAGGTAATATTCATTTAATATGAAGGAGAAAATCTGGCTTGTAAATTCTTCAGGATGGGGGTCATCAGTGAAATCCTGGACCCAATGACTTGACGTTCCTGGTAAAATCCTGGCCCCATTGATTTCGCCCCAGGTCATCATATATTTTTATACAGCACCTAGCACAATAGAACCTAGATGGGGAACTGTGGGCACGACCATAACAACAAGGACAGCAACAACAATCTAAGATGATCTGGGTGCAGTACAGTTTGTTCTGCTACATTCAGGTGGCGTCCACTTTTCCTGGCTGTTTATTCAGATACATTAGAAAGTATTTCTGAGTGTTATTCAATAACAACAATTAATTTTACATGGACTTGGGAAGTGTCGCTAAGTAAGCTTCAGAGAATAGTGCAGGGAGTTTTTTTGTAATTTTATGGAGTACTTTAGCTGGAACCCCAGGTGGAAGACAAGAGATATTTCTTAGTAGTATTTAACTGCATGGGAAAATTTGGCAGCAATAAAAGACATTTCTTGCTGAAGACTCTTTAAAAACATCAGAAAAAGTATAGCACTTCAACAACCTTAGGTTTCTGTAACACTCTTTTTGAAGTCTGCACAAAGACAATAAATGCATGAAATGTGTAATCAATCCAAAACCACTGTTGTTGCCAGCTGAGAAGTCTTTCCGAGGCTTTTGCCTGTGGCCTCAAGTGTTAAGGCCAAACCAGTTTATATAACAGAGATTACTACCACTTTAACATGGTAAAGTAGCATCCAGAAACCTAATAAAGATCAGATTACCAGTCCTGAAGTTATAGTATTACAAACTAGCATGAAAGATCTAAATCAGAATAGTGGGGTGGGGGAGGAAAGTATTGAACTTATTTGGTTTTGGAGTGCTTTTCTTCTCAGGAACATGAGTTAATAAAGAATAACCTCTTTATATAGTAGTCAATCTATAAAATTGGATCACTAAATCCACGTTCTTGAATCTTCTTTTCTATCTCTAATAACTTTATTGGATAGACTCTTGTCCTCTTATATAATTTCTGTACATGCTAACAGGACATTTCTACTTTTTAATGATAAACTAGCACAGGAGGCATGAAATAAAACAGTAACTATGATATTCTGTCTATTGCTGAAGATTTGCTCAATAGCAGTGAGTTGTTTTTATAGCCATATAGATTTGGCTTTTCTGAGTTTATATGGTTTGGATTTTACTTCCAGTGTTTCATTTGGCATGTAGTGCTTGACAACACTAGCATTGGACTGTAAGGTAGACAAATAAAGTTTTGTGGGAAGAAAATGTTCGCTCAGAGATTCCAGTGCTGAATATTGTGAAAAACTAGGCAAGGAATGTTTACAGCAAGCCAGTGGGCAATCCTCATTCCTTTCCACTTCCAAAATCATTTTCATCTTCTTTCTTTCCCCAGATAATTTTTTTTTTATTGGGAATTAAACTAAGTTAAGTACCTTTATTTCCTAATATATTTTGTCTAAAAATTTCACCAAGGTCTCTTTAAGTGCAATTGGCTAAAGCAGAGCAGCTAATCTTTACAACCGTTAGGGAAGAATTGGTCTGATCACTAATTTTACAGCTGTCCTGCCTTCACTATCCTGCAGAATTTCTTTGGCAGGCTGCTCCAGTTCCTATGCTTATGATGATAATGAATTGAATTGGTTGTGAGCTATATGAGCTTTCCAGGTAGTGGGCTTGATTCTGCTCTCAATTACATTCATGCACTTTATAGCTAGGGGGCTAAATTCTGCTCACATTTAGGGCTCAGTTGTGTCTATTAAAATCTGAAAGTAATCTTTACTTTAAAGAGAAAGGTGACAGATTAGATGATGTCTTTCAAATTCAGTGAGAAAATGTCAAGTTTCTAACATCACCTTTCTGTTCATGATTCAGTGTGGAGACAATCTGGATCTGAGAGCCAATGATTGCATCTGCAGCATCATATCTATTGCAATCCCTGCCCTGAATCTCCATAGTCATAAACACTAGGTGGATAAAACAAACATGAACAGATGGGGTTGAAGAAAGGAACCCAAGGAAATAATCAGAAGATACTGGGCAGCCCAATAAGCAGCTGTTGCAGCACACCATTGTCAAGTTTTCTGCAAGCATCACAGAAAAGTTTTGAGGAGGGACTTGAAAGGTGGACAATGAGGTGGCTTTGCAGATACAGTATTTACAGGGAGCTCCTCCAAGGATAAAAGGCAGCATTCTACCTTGATTTGTTGTACAATAGAAGGTGCAGCCATTAAAGATTCCATGATACTTTCACCAAAAAAAGGATGCAAACTCCAGTGGCTTGGGCAGATTCCAGCTTGGTTAATTACATTCTGCCTCTGGAAAATTCCTAAATTGCAAATCGCATTGGATACATACTCTTCACCTTTGATCCTAAGCTGATGCACAGCCTGGTTAAAAGAAAAGGAGGACTTGTGGCACCTTAGAGACTAACCAATTTATCTGAGCATAAGCTTTTTTTTTTTTTTTGTCATAGCATGGTTGTTTGTGCTTCTAAATAAACAAACACACCAATAAACGCCGGGTTTTATCCCACAGGTGACCACATTTCAATGGTAATTTAAGTGCTCACTCTCTCAATAAATGGCTAAGTCAGCAAATTTACTAACATGAGTAATCTTTACTCACACAAGTAGTTCCACTGATTGTGTCCTGTCCACATCCATCTTCTTTAATGTGCTGAGGCACACACCTGAAGATCTGTACCCCCGCCTTTCTTTCTCCTTAACCCTTTCTTTACTCTAAAGTCTGCCCTGGGTTTTCTATAATCCATTTAAATCTACCTGCATGAAATTTACAATTGTCCGTATCTTATTTCAGGAGATGGCATCATTTGGGATTCAGTAACTGGGCAATAATGAACCATGTAGCACTTTACATGGCAGAATATCAGTATTGAAATCATTCACAAACATTAGGAACCCTGGTAGTTCAAGAATGAGACCTAGTACCTTGATCATACAATGTGCTGAAAAGCCTGTCCCCAATGGAGCACTTCACTAGCATGTGCTCAAAGGACTTCAGTTGGACTTGTCACACACTTAAAGGGAAGCATGACATATATGCTTTGCTCTACACCAGGCTCTATCATAGATGAATTAATACACTTGGAAAGGTCAGACTAAACGGAATTGCTCTTCCTCTAGTTCATGAAGCCGAATTACAACAGGGATACATATTTATGGCCAATCTTACTGTTTCTATTGCAGCACAGACCTGGCTATCTGAGAAGGTTTTAGGGATGTATTAAAAACATTTCCAGGAATGAGGTTTTGGATGAATGCGGGAATTTTACATTGGAAGGCACATTTCTGTTAATCAGATTATCATTCATTGGGATTATATTGCACCACTATGGGGAAAGTGAGGACTTTCAAGTAGACTGTTCTTTGCAAGGCTAAAGGAGCTTATTCAGTAGTTCAGCTGTGTCTAATAAAATCTGAATTCAAAGTTAAAGAATGGCCCATGTCAACTGACGTCAAACCTTGATATTAATCTGTCATCTAAAGTATGTAGTTAAAGTAGATTGAGATTGATGCGGCAGTGTCAAAATTTATGTCGTACAATACAATAGCCATTTTTTAAAAATTATAGAACTAACCGTACTTTTGCCAATCACCACGATTTTCAGCCTGCTTGTATGTTACATTCCTCTCCCCATGCAGCTTCTCACGGTAGTAAATTAAGCACATGTGTAAGTGTTTTTGGGATCAAAGCCTAAACGGGAATGGAGACTGATCTGTCTTCTCATTCCAGAGGGGCCTCGTTTCACATCACAACTGAGGTGCTTGGCACAGGGCAATATGGGGAAGCTTGTACTTCTGTTGCCTTTGCTGTACCTGCTCTGCGTATAAATAGAGGGGTTCACTTTCCAGAGCCATCAGCCTGGCATCTTTCACCAGAACTAGGTCATCTTTGGAAACAGTAAACGTTAAAAAGGAAAAACAAAGTATAAACACTAATTCGAGCCTCGCATAACAGTGGATGGTTAAACACAAAGACCTGGGAGAAACAGTCATCCCCTGCTATTTCACGGGTCATTCTGAAATTAAAGTTCTTTAATGTCCCTTAGGAGGATAACTTTAACTTTCAAACACTCATGTCCTTCACTAGCCTTTAGAAGCTGCTTAGCTTTCAAGATGAGCTAAGCAAATCACATTGCATCTCTTTGTTGTTGTTAATGTTGTTGATTGGCATCTGAAGGACAAGTTTCCTCTGGGAATATCTGAAATGTTCTGCTGAAGTAACATATGTTCAGTAAGGGAGGGGGAATGACGTGCATTGTCTGCTATATGACGGGAGAACACTAGACAGTAAAACAAATTACCAAGAGCTATGCCAAAAGGAGCAAGAAACATTAAATCATGGAAAACATTCCTACCAAAATGACCAGAGAATATTTTAAGGGAGAAAATACCTTAAAAGGAGAGTTTTAAGAAGGCACGTGAAAAAGTTGGGATCTATCGTAGTTTTTAGTTTGTAGTATTTATTTTATTCCAAAATAATTTTGGAAAGAGAAGCGTTGTTAAAAATATTAGAATGTGTCTGTTAAAATAAAATAAAGACCCTAAGGCTAAGATTTTCAAGCATAGGGGCCTAAAGCTGGGCTCTTCAATCCTTATCATTTTTACTATTATCACACCCATACCATAAAGTGAAATAAAATAGCCTTTGATGATAAACTTCAAATTGAGAGGGCCAATCATTAGAGCTGGTTGAAAGTATAAAAATCTATTTTCATGAAAAAAATTCAAAATTGTTTTAAGAACATAAAAACTGCCAGACTGGGTCAGAGCAATGGTCCATCTAGCCAAATATCCTGACTCCAACAGTGGCCAGTACCAGAGCTTCATGGGGAGTGTACAGAACAGAGCAATTTGGAGAGATCCACCCTTAACATAAGAATGGCCATACTGGCTCAGACTACAGGTCTATCTAGCCCAGTATCCTGTCCACTGACAGTGGCCAGCGCCAGGTGCCCCAGAGGGAAAGAACAGAACAGGCTGATCCATATCCCCTGTCAAAAAGTGTACTGAGTGATGCTCCTTGTCCACTTGTTTTTTGACCCCCTCAAAGAATTCTAGTAGATTGGTGAGGCATGATTTCCCTTTAGAAAAACCACATTGACTATTCCACAACAAGTGATCCATAACCCGTGAAGTCCATTCCAAGCGTCTGGCAAACAGAGGCTAGGGACACCATCCCTGCCCATCCTGGCTAATAGCCATTGATCGACCTATCCTCCATGAACTTATCTAGTTCTTTTTGAACCCTGTTATAGTCTTGGCCTTCACAACATCCTGTGGCAAAGGATTCCACAGACATTGTGCGTTGTGTGAAAAAAATACTTCCTTTTGTTTGTTTTAAACCTGCTGCCTGTTAATTTCATTTGGTGACCCCTAGTTCTTGTGTTATGAGGAGGAGTAAATAATACTTTCTTATTTACTTTCTCCACACCAATCATGATTTTATAGACCTCAGTCATATCCCCCTTAGTCATCTCTTTTCCAACCTGAAAAGTCCCAGTTTTATTAATCTCTCCTGATACGGCAGGCGTTCCATACCCCTGATCATTTTCGTTGCCCTTTCTGAACCTTTTTCAATTCCAATATACCTTTTTTGAGACGGGGCGACCACATGAAACTGCAGGACTACTAAGTGTCGTCTGTAACCTATCATTCAAATCAGCTTCTGTACCAAATGACTGGAGGATAGCTAATGTGATGCCAATCTTTAAAAAGGGCTCCAGAGGAGACCCCGGCTATTACAGGCTGATAAGCCTGACTTCAGTACTGGGCAAACTGGTTGAAACTATAATAAAGAACAAAATTGTGAGATACATAGATGAACATAATTTGTTGGGGAATAGTCAATATGGTTTTTGTAAAGAGAAATCATGCCTCACCAACCTACTACAATTCTTTGAGGGGGGTCAACAAACATATGGACAAGGAGGATAGAGTGTACTTAGATTTTCAGAAAGCCTTTGACAAGGTCCCTCACCAAAGGGTCTTAAGCAAAGTAAGCATCATGAGATAAGAGGAAAAGTCCTCTCATGGATTGGTAACTGGTTAAAAGGAAACAAAGGGTAGGCATAAATAGTCAGTTTTCCGAATGGAGAGAGGTAAATAGTGTTGTCCCCCAGGGGTCTGTACTGGGACCAGTGCTGTTCAACATATTCATAAATGATCTGGAAAAAGGGGTAAACAGTGAGGTGGCAAAATTTGCAGTGAGGTGATGCGAAAATATTCAAGATAGTTAAGTCCCAGGCAGACGGCGAAGAGCTACAAAAGGATCTCTGGGTGATTTGGCAACAAAATAGCAGATGAAATTCAATGTTGATAAATGCGAAGTAATGCACCTTGGAAAACATATTCCCAACTGTACATATAAAATGATGGGATCTAAATTAGCTGTTACCACTCAAGAAAGAGATCTTGGAGTCATTGTGGACAGTTCTCTGAAAACATCCACTCAATGTGCAGCGGCAGCCAAAAAAGCAAACTGAATTTTGGGAATCATTAAGAAAGGGATATTACCTCTACATAAATCCATGGTACACCCACATCTTGAATACAGCATGCAGATGTAATCGCCCCATCTCAAAAAAAATATATTGGACTTGGAAAAGGTTCAGAAAAAGGCAACAATTATGATTAGGGGTATGGAATGGCTACCATATGAGGAGAGATTAATAAGACTGTCTTCCATAGCACCTGCACTGTGAGAATTCTCTCTTGCTTTTTAGGGCTGCTTTACACTGCTCTGGGCCATTTATCTTGCTTAAAAGGGCCAGAGCAGAAGTAGAAGCTTATATCCCTCCCCGCCTCATGACTGCATTTAAAGGCCTAGCAGTAATTAATAGTATAACTTTCAAAGTTTAAATTAGTCTCAGTCACCTGTCACTTGAACAATGCGTTAGTTTGAAAAATGGTCACACTGCCTATGAACCTGTTGAAAGAGTCCGTTTTGTGTGCGGTACACGAGCACTCAGAAATATACTGCACCTCTGCCAAATCAGATAATTAACAAAATAAAATAGTTAAAATTCAGTGTACAGGGTATATGAAGGCAAATCAGCTCTGCAGCCATAGGGACATAGATGGGCTGCCTGAGAAACAGATCTGTTAAATAAATATATTCTTCATATGCTAACCCCAAATCTGTTTCATAAAAATAGAGCCCTCTTAATTGAATACCTGCTAAAGGAGTAGATGTGTTTTTGGCACACCAGAGTTGTACATTTAATAGGTTTTGCAGTGCCTGGAAACCTTCTAACCTACCTACCTGATTACATACCACCAGACACACAACATCTGGGCAGATATTTATCTTGTTAAATTGAACATGCACCTGGCCCCTTAATTATCAGCTATAATTGACAACTTCATCATCTCAGAGCACTTCTCTGCCCATGCCATGCTGGTACAGGTAATTAGGTAATAATTAATGATGCTTTAAGTGCATTTGTTTCTAGGAGCTCAGTTTTTCCATACTTCTGTTAAAAATGTGTGTTTTATCACATGAAAGGCTGAGCATGAATGAAGACCAGCCTAGTTTGTCACAAATGTCTTAGTGCACAACAGTGCACCAAATGGGGTGACCAGATATCCCAGTTTTATAGGGACTGTCCTGATATTTGGGTCTTTGTCTTATATAGTGTGACAAAGTTCCTCCTCTACCTTGGTGGGTCTTGCACTTATTGGTAGATTTGCTCACCTTGGAGCTTCAAGGCAGCCGTTAGCTTGGCCATTTTTCTGAATCCACAGTCCAGGTCAACTCCTCCTGTGTCTGACCAGGAGTTGGGAGGATTTGGGGGGAACCCGGGCCCACCCTCTACTCCGGGTTCCAGCCCAGGGCCCTGTGGAATGCAGCTGTCTAGAGTGCTTCCTGGAACAGCTGTGCGACAGCTACAACTCCCTGGGCTACTTCCCCATGGCCTTCTCCCAACACCTTCTTTATCCTCACCATAGGACCTTCCTCCTGGTGTCTGATAATGCTTGTACTCCTCAGTCCTCCAGCAGTCCGCGTTCTCACTCTCAGCTCCTAGTGACTCTTGCTCCCAGCTCCTCACATGCACACCACAAAATGAAGTGAGCTCCTTTTTAAAACCCAGGTGCCCTGATTAGCCTGCCTTAATTGATTCTAGCAGCTTCTTGATTGGCTGTAGGTGTTCTAATCAGCCTGTCTTAATTGTCTCCAGAAGGTTCCTGATTGTTCTGGAACCTTCCCTGTTACCTTACCCAGGGAAAAGGGACCTACTTAGCCTGGGGCTAATGTATCTGCCTTCTATTACTCTCCTATAGCCATCTGGCCCGACCCTGTCACAATAGGTGCCTATTACTCCCTACCCCCTGTCCTGATTTTTTAACACGTGCTATCTGGTCACCCTAATACCAAAGAACTAACACTGAACTGGTATAGTTTAATTTTAAAGGCACAAGCCCATAGGCAGGCATCTTGGGCCAGGTTATATACTGCTAGGGTGACCAGATGTCCCAATTTTATAGGGACACTCCTGATTTTAAGGTCTTTTTCTTATATAGGGTCTTATATTGGGTCTTTTTCTTATATATTACCCCCCCCCCACACACACACACCTGCTGTCCCGATTTTTCTCATTTGCTGTCTGGTCACCCTATACACTGCAGACAGAAGCACAAAAAGCAGAAAGCAAAATTCCCAGCCTATGAACCATAGTACAAGGTCAGGGATGGGGGACGACATTCTGCGATGAAGCCCAACTTTCATGCGGTACTTCCTTCAACTCCCCAACTTTCAGCCTGTGGAGAAGGAGGAAGGGAGAAGGCATCTGATGGACAGGAGGGCAGCAGTGCCCAGTGGTGTATCCTGCAGTGCTTAATCTCTGCCCTCTCCCTCCCTGAAGTCAATCAGCAGCTATTGGGCTGATGAGCAGCACAAGGTTTGTTTTCATTAGGGTTAAAAGATTTTTTTTAAAGGTGTCAGCTCCCACAGCCTGACTAACCCCTTTTGAAGCTCTGGTGTTGACAAAGCAAGTTGTATTTTAGCATAGCCTCCTCCCTCAATAAAGTTCATAGTCATGGAGGCACAGTGCCTGGGTCTAAGGGATATAACAAGATCCTTTAATTTAACTTGAGTTCCTTCTGTTTTATGTGCCACTTAATCTTGGCCTCCCAAAGACTGTAATTTCTTTTGTTTTAAAATTAATTTTCTTTTTCTTGATCATTTTTTTTTCTTGTTGAAAATCAGAAGGGAGGGAAACATTTTATCTCTGCTTTTAACTATCTTTCAGCAATCTCTCAAATAAAATATATATAGAAACTTTAAATCGCTGCAATCTTCTTACTGAATTTAAAACTTGAAGCACGTATTCTGATCCTAACTAATAACTGAGCATTTCATTTTTATTCAGCTTTCTCTTGTCTGCGGTCACCATAAAAATAACACTGTAAACAACATCTAAATATCCATCAGAATTAAAAACAAATCCACACTGCACAGCCATGATTATTCAATTTAGATAAACATTGGGGATAACACCTCCTGATCTCTTTACACATGATATGCACAACCACAGGTTTGGTGTAAGGCACACAGTATTTGACCCTTGCTGGCAGAGCACTATATAAAGGAGGTCAGTATCATTATCTCCATTTTACAGATGGCAAAACTGAGGCACAGAGAGGGGACATGAGTTGTCCAAGGTCACCCAGCAGTCTATCAGCAGAAGTGGGAATAGAATCCAGCTCTCCTGAGTCCCAGCTGGGTGCTCTATCCACTATACCACACTACCTCTCACTGAAGTCAGTGGAATTGTACCAGTTTATGGTCATATGATGGCTCTTCAGCACTGTGAAGACTCTTCAAGGTCACCAATTCACCAGGTATTAATGATTCTTCCCGATAGCTGAATTGCTGGCTAACTTTTTAAAAAATTGCACATTTAGAGGTTGCTGGTTTTCAAATGATACAACGTACATTAAAACGGAGGGCACCGTGAAATTCCAGTGGAAGATACTGCTATAAGTTAATTCCTTCAGACACACATGGGTAATTATAGTATGGCTAGATCATTACAACTGTACACATAATTTCCATTGCCCTTTTGTAAAACAATTAATTTCTCTGCCTTCCAGGTTTACTTCCACTAAAACTGTTCTCAGATGAAAACCTCTATTCATATGCATGTTTAAAATGTTAAAACCTTGGAAGTGAAAATCTGAGCAGATGTAGGCCATGAAATCCACTTGTCCATCTGAATATGACACCAATCCTTTGAAAAACAGATGCCATCAAGTGCATTGTAACTCTGGCACCAAGCTGCCTGAAAGTACAGCAGTTGTATGGCATAATTAAATAAACTGGTCTCAAAAAAGGAGGTAAGATCAGCTTTTCAACACAGAAGGAGTTAGTGTATTGTTAACTATAGTTAACTAAGGGGCCCAAAAATCATAACAGTCGGATATCAGCACATTACAAAACTACATTTAAACTTTTTCCAACAAGAAGTTATGACCTAAGAGCAAAATACATTTTTTAAAAAATTGCAAATAAAACATTAGTAATATGAGCTTCCCACTTAAAAAATTTCAAACCTAGTGGTGCAGATTCTCAGCTGGTGTAAAGCTACACATATTGAGCCTGGCCAAAGATCTGGCCCTTTAAGGTACGTCTACACTGCTCGTTTCTTTTGATGGCATGTGGAGCACATACCTGTGTAGCCCCTCCATACCCGGGGGTATAAATAGCAGCGTCACCTGTGAGCCGCAGCTTAGGCAAGTTTCAGAGTAGCAGCTGTGTTAGTCTGTATCCACAAAAAGGAAAGGAGGACTTGTAGCGCCTTAGAGACTAACACATTTATTTCAGCATAAGCTTTCGTGAGCTACAGCTCACTTCATCGGCAAGTAGAGTAAAGACGCATCCTATGGGTGTGTGCTCACGTACAGACCCGACGCAGCTCTCTGCTCATGCAAGCAGTGCCTCCCCCTTTGCACTGCTTTTTGTAGCAGGGTAGCATCCTGCTGCTCCCTGCTTCTGGAGCCTTTTCCTGCAGCAGGAAAAGACTCCCACCGCATGAAAGGCACTGGCCTGGGAGAGGCAGTGGGGAAACGCACAGGAAGCTCCACGCTGCCGAGCCTTTCCCCACTGCCTCTCTGCTGCCAGAGCTTTTCCTTGCAGTAGGGAAAGACTCTGGCAGTGGGGAAATCTCAGCCTTCCTCTGCTGCCTGCCCCCTGCCAGAGCCTTTCACTGACGTGTAGCTGCACACCACAGCATAGTCACAGTGTGCTTTTCACTGCGGCATGTAGCTACATGTACACTACCTGCTGGTGCCAGTCTCTAGTGTAGAAATAGCCTTAAAGAGCAATGTGGCCTGACAGTCTGAGGTCTGGAAGAGCTGTTCATAAAGCAAATAATTAATTATTTTAGACTGTGGGCTGGTTTGTTCCTTTTGCATCCTCAAGTGCATTGCAATTCCTCCCCAGGAGGAATTCAGCCTGGCTTAGACAGAATTCCACCCGTAGGCTCCTGGACCGTTCACACCAGCGTGGCCATTGAATCAGACTTGGAGAAGATACGGCATTCAGTCAACTCCACACCCAGCCAATTTTGCTGGCTAAGGTAGAAAGGTGGGGCAGGGAAGATGAGCCTTGAGTTGATCCTGTCCTCCTAATCATCCAGACATCTTTCTGGAAGACGACATAGATTCTAGGAGGAAGCAGGAAATAAACCACTCCCATCTCCCTTTTTCTCCGAGCTAGCTTTAATCCAGCCTGTACGGGTGACAATAGCAATGAAAGCAACAACACTGGCTTCAGAAATGGCTAGTGAACCCAGTATGTATCCAAGGTCCACGTGGGTTTGTACTATTCATGCTGAAGCATACACTGCACTGTCTTCACTGCTATTGGTACTCACACCAGATGGACTTTAAGATAGCTTGGGAAAGCTAGCCCATGTACAGCTTTTGTGACTGCCCCCCCTTCCCCCCACCCCAAGTAGCAGTGCAAGATCTCTTTAGGTATTTAATGGCTTCCTTCAATGTGTCCTCTCCTCAAACATTCTGGCATTAACCATAGCGACAGTTACATATGCTTAAAATTTTGATCAGAAAAACAACAGAACCACTCAGGGCAGTACGCACCACACCCGGTGCTGAGTGTTTGCAAGACCAGGCCCAAAAGGCGTGGTTAAAAGTACCACACTTCATTTATTGTTCTTTACCCATTGTTGTTCTGTGCTTTGCTTGTTTAAAAAAAGACCTAGAGTGACCCCCAGAGGGCAGTATCAAATCATCAATATGCATTCTTGGGACAGGAAATCCATTGCTAGGTCCTATAAATAAACACATTCACATGATAACAAGAGAGATATTAGGAGACCCAAATGTTTCTGGTTATTATTTTAGCTGCTGCTTCACTTAAAGCTTTTACTAATCCTCAAAAGCAAAATGTTTGCTGAATTCCTGTTCTGCAAGAGCGTCATCATACCCTGCTTTGCTTACAGAATGTTTTCTTTTCCCTGGAGAAAGCTTTCCTGGTGAAGAACATTTGTTTTTACTTTCAAGGGTGATAGCTACATGTCATGACCCAGACCTGCTTTGAGTATTCATATCTCCTTTGGCCTTGCACTAGATAAAGCAATGGTCTTTCTCCAGTAAAATGTGCTTTGATTCAGAGTTCAGATACTAACTAAACTAGTTGGTCCTTCTTTATTTACCTGATAGTTTTCCCTTATAAACCACTGCTGCTTGAAGGTTCCTGTGTAATTTGAGATCATTTTAAATATTCACAAAGAGGGCTAAAACCCAAAGCATCTTTTGCTGTTACTCCTGTTTGTATTTTTTTGACTTTTTATTATAAATTAACTTTACATTTCAAACTGAAAAGTCAGTTCACCCTGAAAAGTGGGACTTTTTCAAAAATGTCCAATGTCCAAAAATGTTCAAAAATGTCCCATTCTGACCATTTCAAAACAGGACATTTGTTAAAAATGACCCTTTTCCGCAGTCTCAGTTTTGACAAATCAGCCTTTTCTGACAAAAAATAGTTCTGTTGAAAAATTCCTGACTAGCTCTCATTAATATCAATGGGCGCAGGATCAGGCCAGTGGGAGTTGAGAGGTGCTGTCAAGATCCTAGTTAGCAAAACCAGTTAAGTCAAACAAAATAGAACTCGCTCCACAGTGGGACCAAGATTTGGTCCTTATTATTTATTATGGAGCAATATCTTGAAGTCCTTTTCTCAGTTTTCAGACTTTACTCACGCAAACTCCCATTATTATTTTTGTATGTCTAAGTGTACCACTCCCACTGTGTGAGGTAACCATCTGCCACTCGGTCACAACCTGCAGGAGTTTTGGACTGGTTCATCCTTTGCATTAGAACCATGACATTTAACGTGAGAAAGGACATCTATTGATTTATCTATTTATTTTACTATAAATTTTGATTCTCTTCTGTTGCCCGTGAGTTAATGACATAATGGTAGCAAAAACTATCTAAGCCCTTCATTTTGTAGGTACAATGGACTAAACCCTGGGGTCTGATTCAGTCTTACTCCTTAGTCAGGCTAACTCATGACTGGCAGTCTTATAGACAGTAGCAAATATTGTACACCATATTTGGTCCTGTATGTCAACATTAAAATATGGTTGCCTAAAACCATATTTAGGTTTCTAGCCCAGCAAATTCCATGGAAGTCAGTAGGTTACTCTCATATGCCTTTGCAGGACTGCGACCTTACTACTTCCTCAGGAGCTAAACATTTTAAATGCATCTTGCTTCAGGTGCTATTAGTACAGTGCTTTAATTTCCATCCCTCCACCATTAGAGGCATGTTCTGTGACATCTCACTTTCACCCACTCGGTTATGTTCTCTACTGCCATTGAGAAAGCAATGTTGATCCTCAATATATGCAGAGTTCAATGAATATGTCCTCGACCTCAGAGCTAATGCTCTCAGATTTTTATTCCTTAGCCTGAAAAAGTCATGATTTCTAACATGCTAGCTCATGCTCCGCTCTAAATTTGTAGTTGCTAAGCCTCGTTCTCCTTCCCCCTTAAACCAGTTTCAGACTGGTATAACTCCACTAGCGCCAGTCGAGTTAATCCGGATTTATACCAGTGCAAGAGCAGGGCCACACAGAGGGTTTTTGGGCCAAAACTTGAAACTGAGCACATATCCCCAAAACTGAGACCCCAAAGGAAGGGGGTGGTTCGAGAGACAGCCCACCCAACACTCACCTCGCAGCAGCAGCTCCTGTTCCGTGGGGCTGGGGCTGGATTCCCATTCAGGCAATTGCAGCCTGGTGCACATGATCACAGCACCACTCAGGTTTGGCTGGACTGTCCCTACATCATGAGGGAGGGGCATCCAGGCCAAATTTGAGTGAGTGTGTTGCAACCAGGCACAAGGGGGGTCTCAGCACCAAGTCACTCAACTTCTCTTTTCCTCAGTTATCCATCTGTAAAATGGGGAGAACAGCATTTCCCTCTCTTATAGAATGCTGTGAGGATAAATACATTAACAATTGTGAGGTGCTCAGAAACTTCAGCACAGGGACCATGTAAATATCTTAGCTAGCCAGAAATATCTGAAAGTCAAAATGATCTAAATATATATTTAACAGAACATTGTTAGGAAATTTGGGCCTTAAATTTAGGTTCTGCGAAAAAGAAATAAAAAAAGAAAACGTGGGGGGGGGGGGGCGGGAGAAGAAAAGAAAGGAAAGAAAAGGAGGTTGCAAACCTTTTGTACTAATAGAAATGTTCTTGATTTTTTTTAATCTTTTATAGTTTTTATTTTTTTATTATTTAAACATTCTCCACTGAAGTGTTGGGACCGGAATCATAACAGCATTAATTGGTGATACTACCTGGAGAGCAAAAGCAACTAAAAACAAAAAGTAAAACTTTAATTAACTGTCAAAGCAGAGTAAACAAAGTAAATAAAGTAAGTGCCAAATGTCAGCAAACAGCATCAACACTGAAAAGTAAATACAATTGTTAGAGTTTTAATATTTTGGGGAGGATTCAGAAGTGCTCTTAATCCTAGTGGTGGGCCAAGTTATTGGTTGTAGTATGGGAGTCCTGAACACCACATTGGACCCAGTTAAATGCCTGGTATGTAAGAGTAGGGAGTTGGGCGCATAACATCCTTCCCAGGATTAAATAAATAAAGCTGTGTTCAGGCACTTAAAATCCAGCCCATGTGTCTGTTATTCATTTGCCTGTATGTCCTGATCACTTGTTAAAGTTTTACTATTTTGAGCCCTAATCCTATGAGCCCTGTGCTTGCATGAATGTCGGTGCAAGATCAGGGCCCCAATATTTAATTGTAAAATGAGCAAGGGAATGTTGTCTCTATTTCATCTTTCTTAAAGATAATGGCTTTACAAATATACTATGTATAAATATGTAAAATTACAGGACATTATTACGTATTTATGGATGAATTAATGCTATTAGTTAAGATTGTTTCCTTCGATTATCATTATTAAATAGCTGATAATAGGCACATATTAGAAACTGAATAACTAAATCTATGGAAGTCTCAATTGCATTTTTCATTAATAAATGCAGGGTCTGTACTTTTGGAATAGTGGCATTAGGTTATTTTAAAAACAGGAAGAAAAACATAGGGGAAAAAAGAACTGTGGTGACTTATCTTTTATTTAAAATGTACAGTGTCAATCATTACAAATATAGCTTGACAGAGATTGTACATCACCGCCCATGCCCCCTTTCTCTACAGTAGCATTGCTTATTATACAGTAACAGTAGTATCCAGGCTAGACAGTGTTCCTTAATGCTTTCTATAATGAGCTTGTTTTGGGGCTAGTGCTTTTAATGAATGTATTAGGACTGGTTGTCGCACACCGAGGTATATGCAGTGCAACCTAGTGGTCAGAACAGAGTTTTGGCCAAGTGATTGAAGCACAATCAGAGGGCAGAGCCAGAGTCATGCTCAGGAGACTATCCAATGGCCAAAGCCAGGAGTCTGAACAGAACCAAAGAGCAGAGCTGGAGTCGTGGTCAGGAGACAAGCCAGGCGTCAGAGCCAGGGGCTAGAAATTAGGTGTTCAGAGATAGAGAGAGACTAGGGCTGCAGAGGAACAAGCAAGGAGTAGAGAAAGGGCCAATATGGGAAGCAGGTTTGGCGCAGCTGCTCGCATGGAATACACTTGGCTTAAATATGGATCCATTGGTCCTTATGTCCAATCAGGGAGCACAGTCACTTAGTGAGGGTTTATTGGGCCAAGAGATCATTGGATTGCTAGGCAACTGCACCCAGGGGCAGCTGAGTTCCTGACAGTACCCCCCTCGAGGGCTCCTCCTATTCTCAGGATATCTTTGGTGAAATTTCTTCAAGAGATCAAGAGTGTGAACATTTTCTTCTGGAATCCAGGACTGCTTCTCTGGCCCATACCCCCTCCAGTCCAGGGGTTCTCAAATGTCATTGCACCGCAACCTCCTTCTGACAACAAAAACTACTACATGACCCCTGGAGGGCGGACCGACACCAGAGGCCACCCAAGCGCACGGCCTGGGGGGGGGGGGGCAAAGCCTGAGCCCCACAGGGACAAAGCTGAAGCCCAAAGGCTTCAACCCCAGGCAGGGGGCCTGTAACTTGAGCCCCTCAAGTTTCAGCTTTGGCCCTGAGCGGTGGAGCTCAGGCTTCAGCCCTGGGTTCCAGCAAGTCTAAGCCAGCCCTGGTGACCCCATTAAAATTGGTTTGTGACCCACTTTGGGGTCCCAACCTACAGTTTGAGAACTGCTGCTCTAGTCTAACAGATACCGGAGCTTCCCTCTGACTTGCTGGAAGTTGAGGACCTGATGGACTTTGTATTCCTCCTATCCATGGACAATTACTGGGGGTGGAGGAGGGGCTACCTGGTCAGGAAAAAGGTTGTTGATGAATGGCTTGAGGAAAGAAACATGAAAGGAGGAGAATCTTGAGAGATTCTGGGAGTTGAAACTTGAAGGCCACTGGATTTGTTTACTCCATGATCTGAAAAGGACCCAAGTTTTGACGGTCTTGGTGGAAGGAGAATCTGTTCTCAGGTTCCAAGTAGAGAGCCAAACCTTTTCCCCTATTGCAATGCTTATAAGTTACTTCTTTAGTAGCAAGTAAGTGCTTCTTAAGCTCCTGGTGTGTTTTCTGCAGGTGAAGGACCAGGTCTCTGGTTGCTGGGATGGCAGAGCTTTCAGGCAGGGCCGGATGGAATCAGGAGTGAAAACCAAAATTTGCAAAGAATAGGGTCTGGTGGGTTGAAGGGTGGGACAAGTGGGAGCCAATCAATCTCATGGAAATTCAGAAAACAGTTTACACATTGCACCAGGTTCTGGTTGACTCTTTCAGTTTGACCGTCAGTCTGGAGATGGTAGGCTGTAGAGGTGCGGGGCTTGGTGCCAAGAAGGTGAAGACATTCCTATCAGAACTGAGAAATAAATTGAGGGCCTGGATCTGAAATGATGCATGTCAGTATGCCATAGTACTAAAAAACTGTACTCCAGGAAAGCTTGCACGGTTTATTCATGGAAATAAAATGGACCATCTTGGTCAGAAGGTCCACTACAGTCAGGATAACTGAGTATCCTTAGGAGCATGGTAACTCCACCCTGAGTCCATTGAGAGGGTGGACCCAGGCCATGGAAGGGTGGGGAGAAGCTGAAGGAGGCCCACAGATTTGGCTTGCAGGTTCTTCATATTGGTGCAGAGGTCACAGGACCTAACATAGTTTTTAACGTTTCATGTTTAACAACATGTAACAGTGAGGGGTTCAGAGGTAGGCAGGGACTAGGGCTGGAGCACAGCAGGCAAGCGGTGGAGCAAGGGCTGGACTGGAAGCAAGTTTGGCGCAAATGCAAGGGTGGAATGCATCAAGCAGCCCGTCCTGCTGTTGCTGCCAGGCTTAAATAGGAATCTCTTGGCTCTTCTGTTCAATCAGGGAGCACAGTCACTTAGTGACAGTCTATTGGACCAAGCCGAGCTCACTGGATTGATAGGAGACCACACCGGGAGCCAGCTGAGTTCCTGCACTAGCAGTGATGAACAAATCTAAAGACGTTTTGAAATTCAGCTGAGGTTAGTGTCTATAAATGTAGATGCTCAGACTAATTGCATTAGTCTGGAATTTTTGGCTGGACCAGGCTCTCATGAGATTTCCAGGACTTTCTGGTTGTGTCTGCAAGCACAGTATTGGTCACAGAATGGTCACAGAATTTCTCTTTTCTCTTCTGTTTACAGAATCATTGGATTTCATAGAGTTCATGTCATCTAAGGCTTTCAAAGTGTGTTGCAAAAGAGAGATATTATCCCATCTTTACAGATGTGCAGACTCCTCACTCCTAGTCCCCTGCTCCAACCACTAGACATGCTGCCTTCTGTAAAACAGGGCCTTTTTTTCACCATGGGAGGAACGTTTGGGACCTTACAGTTTCAGGTTCACTTCAAAGGTTTTTCTTTTCTTTTTTTTTAAATGAAGATTAAGGCCAGTTCTTATTTTATTAAATAGATTTCACTCTCCTTGAAATTATGAGAAAACTCTGAAATGAAACCCAGAGAAAGAAAAGTAAAAAAAAAAAAAAAAGAAATAGAAATGAAAGGACAAACAGGGCAACTAAACGAGTAAACTGGCTTGATAAGCCAGACAAAAACAGTTTTTACTCATATACTATGACATAGAAGGGAGAAGGGTGGATTGAGCTAAAGAAAATCTTGCTTTTAGATTCAAAATTTTCCTAAATCTGGACTAAAGTGTAAGTCTTGACAAGCACACTACAATAATTTTTAAATTTCATCCAAGTTCATGCTTAACTAAAATATTGCTCCATTGACAGAGTTGTCCTTTCTGAGAGGCCAGTTCTCCGGAATGAGTTTGGTTTGATGAAGCTAATGTGATACTATCAAACATAAAATTAATGGCAATGAGCTTTATCATTTCATCGGATTTACCATAATGTAGTCAAATTCCCAGTTTTTCATCAAATAAATATAGAAGATTACCTTAAATTTCAAAGAGTATTAACAGTAATGCAAAACATTCAAACTTTGAACCCAATCCTGCAAACACTTGTGCCTGTGGCTTGCTTAACTTTACTCAGGTTAGTAAAATTAACTACATAAGGGTTCGTAGGATCGGAGCCTAATCCTGATTTAAAACATGCATAGACTTCAATAAAAGGCTACCAATACCAAAAATAAATAAATAAGTGGGTACACAATTAGGAAATGTTTTTAACTAATCAAAAGCAAAATATTTGAGTTGGACAAAAGTGATAAGAATAGTCATGTTATTAGAATAATTTTGTAGCCACTTTTTATTCCCAAAAAAAGTTGTAGTTTTGTAAACCTGACATTTCCAAAACAGTGCAAGTGAATCAGAATACAGATGCACACCTAGCTTCTAAATACAGGTGACATGGATAATAGTGAAACACATTCTTCCACCAAAAATTCACAAAAAGAAATTTACAATTTTACAATACACAAGGAGTGAAATTTTAAAAGAAAAAAAAAAGAGTGAAAATGGTGCAGGTACCCTGCTGTATATGCAATTTCATGCTCCAAAGCAGTTACACTCTTCATGCCAGTTTAATCAATGTACAATGTGAGCCAATTCCTACCCTCATTTACATCCAAGCAATCCCACTGAGCGTATGAATTTAAATGAAGGCAGAAGTTAGGTCTATGATTCCCTTAAATCCTTTAGTGAAAACAACATATATATTCCATTGTCACATAGATAATAATATCATGCCTGAAAATTGTGCAAGATTCCAAAATGTGCCCATAAACAGAAGACATTCAAAGAAAGATGGCACTAAGCATTATCAAACGCAGCCTTTGCACTTTGAGCCAATGCTGCTTTTGCCAATTCCATTTACCTGAACATTCTTGATTTCAAAGAGGGTCCTTCACTATTTGTTTACATTTCAAAGTAGTAAGGATTTTGTTACCCTATATATTGGGTGCCATTCCTGCAGCAGCGTTTAAGAAGTCATCTCTTCCCCCATCACCCTTGCCCTAAGGCAAGACCTAAGCACTCTATCACTTATTCACTCAAGATAGGGATTCGCTAGGTGTTAAGCAGTGCATAGGCCTCACACTAGCCCTCTGCGCAGAGGTGAATTTTATTCACTGAGTTTTGTCTCAAATCTTTCTCTGACTGTAAAGGAGAGTCAAGGGTGCTCGACACCTCTAAGGGGGCACCCTGATCATGGCAGAAACAGCCCTAAGTGATTTATATCTTTGTGCTTCCTTGTGAAAAAAACAGCACACCTTTAGCACATATCTACTTTATATACATATTTGAAGTGTACTACGTTTTCATAAGGGTTTGGTTTTCTTTTCAGAAGTTGATTAAAACCAACTGATACTTGATCAAAACCTGTAGGTTTAATGAAATTTGAATTTATTATTTTTAAATATGCTATGTCCTAGTGTATTTCATGGGTAAATCTTACCATCCTAAGTGGAACTAGGGAGCAGTCACAGTGGAACGTGCCAAGAAACTGATAGAGAAATTCATGATGAGCTCATATAGAAAAACTAAACCTTTTGTGACATCTGAACCACAAAATACCTAACACCACACAGCAGGTGAGATCCTCTATGATTTGATTATTTATGGTATATTGTCACTAATCTAGCCAAACAACATCATTTTGTATGAGTCAAGAGACATATTAAATATCTTTATTATTAAATAAGGATCTCTCTCCTTCCCTCCATATCTTGACTTGACCTAGGCAATCCCTTATACTGCATCTATTCTCTCTCTTTTATCCAGTCCCTTACAACAGCACACCTTTCTCAGTCTGTAGCCTTCTTCAGTACTTTATCAGTACAAACAGACACATGTAGCCAAATACATTCCTGGCAAAAGTACTTTGAAGTCAGTGGAATTATACCAGGGATGAATTTGGCTCAAGTCTAGGATACTAAATAGTGCAATAGGAGACAATCATCCTTTGGCTTTGTGCTCATTAAAAAATAATTTGTAGCTTTCTATAAGTGATTATAGCAATGTTCTTGCTTACTGGATCCTTTCATGTTCTGGCTATGTGGTCATTTGCTACACCGAGGCTTGGTCTACATTACCAACATATGTCAGTATAACCACGTCACCCAGGGGCGTGGAAAATCCCCACACTCCAGAGCGATGTAGTTATACTGACCTGACCCCCTGGCGTAGACAATTCTTGGGGAGGAGTACCACCTCAGGACAGTTGCGCCACTGCAGGGCTGTAAGAGTAGACAAGACCTAACTCTCTCTTATTTATACTTCGGTCATCATTTTGGAAATGCAGCTGAACATACTTCCAATCCGACATAGATAAGAAGGCCCTTCAGTGACAAAATTTAGCGTGGATACAACATTATCTCTGTCTCCTTCCCTAGAAGTTAAGATAGATAAAGTTGCTACATAAAGTATCAACCTGCATCCAAATAATAAGGGACACATAAAAAATGCACAAGTATGGACATGGTTCATATTTTGTAGCTGGAAATGATAGTGAATTTGCAAAGAAAATGCCTTTTCACAAGTGTAAGGATCAGACAAGTACTCATGCAGATTTCTTGTGTATTCTTTGCATTCAGGTCTTCGGTGTTCCTGCAGTACTCTTTCATCATGCCGCAATCAGACACCAGTCGTGATCTTGCTCCTTTTTCATCTCCTTCTAACACACAGGGCTTGATTCTCCTCTCCCTTACCAGCATGTCAATGGAATCACTCCTGATGTATTCTGCTGAAATGTAAGAGCAGAAGCAGACTAATAACGTCTATAAACCGGTGGTGTACCAGCAGCACTACTTCTAGTCCGATACCAAACAGCTCTTTGTACGAATATGGCCGAATTCATTAGCACAGAGTTTCTTCCAGCCCAGTAAGAAATCTGCTGAAGAATTATTTGAGAGTGAGGGTCTGCATTTTAGCAAGGCCTGTGCCAGAATTCAACTCGGTTTTTAATACTAGATGAAGGATGACAGCTAGTATTAAAGGCATCCAAATATGAAACGTCAAGATTTAGAAATACATCTAACTTGCTCATCTATCTAATATGGCCATTATTCTAAATATTATCATGTAAACAATCTTGTAACTTGGATGTATAAAACTTAGATGGCAGGCATAATGGTCAGACCTTTTAGCCTACGTATCACATAGCTTGGACAGCAACATGTGAAACAGATTATGACCATTAACAATATCAAAGACCATCTTTTATATCATGAATTTTTATATAACTAATCCCATTTTTAATACAAGGTAATTAGTTGATGCCTTAGTGGTTGGCCCAATTATATCCTTGCAGTATCTTGATTGCCCAAATCTTGCCTATTGTCAAAGGTTTACAGATGTGGGAGACAGAGTTGGCCACAGGAAGACATTCTTCACTGCTTTCTTCAGTGCAATATGCCCTGTGATTAAAAGGTTATATTCCTGAAATACAAGAGGCAATGTGGAACTATAATTCTTGTTACTTGGCTGTGAGTAATTGTTTTCCACAGCTCAGATTAGTAACGGATAAATTCAAATGCAGAAAATCATATGTGAGTAATACTTTAGGTTTCTTTAGCTCATAACTCAAAAGTCAACTTCAGCTTAAAAAATGTGAAAAGACTGGCTTATTGCCATTAAATGGTCTATATACATTACAAAGCCTTGTGGATTTGCTGTGTGAGGTTTTTCAGCTAGTTTCATCTGAAAGTCTTTTTTTTTTTTGCATTGAAGTTCAAAAGTACAATAAGATTTATATATACATATATGTATTTCCAAGGTTTTAGCCAGATATCAGTGCTTGAGTGAACTATATAGCTATTCAATAGAAACAATAAAACATTGATACAAATATAAAGACATAATCAGTATAAAAAGCTTATATTTATAAAAATACTTTTAGGTATCAGTCTTCCCCTGAGGGTATACCACATATGTTGGATTCATAAATATTGCTCTGCACTGCAGCTTGGTTACCAAAGTTCAAAGTTCAACTCTTACAGGAAATGTAAATCGCTCCAGTCACCGGACATGGCTGCAGTGGTTGCCTCAGGATATGTTCCCTAGCTTGTTAGGATGATAAAGAACACAGCATTAACAGGGCCTCCGAAAAATCTGGAGAAGATTCCTTCTTCCACATATGGAAGATACAAGAGCAGGACCAATAGGCTAGCAAGTGTGTGTCACATGACCCTTTTTTCTGGCAGTTCATTGATTTTTCTGGACCCAGTCCCAACTATCTTCATTCTCCTTCCTGTTCTTCTCAGCCTCAATGATTTCTTTGTATCTCCTGCGAAAGAAGCCCATCTGCAAATTGAAAAGAATTATCATTATAATGATGTCATGAATTAAAATCGATCCTGGTTTTGATAAACAATTTGGATCAGATTCTAATCTCATTGGTTTAAAACTGGAAGGTTATTGAAGTCAATGGAGTGACACCTGATTTACATTAATGTAAATGAGATCAGTATCAAGGTCCAAGTTTTCATGAGTTCTCTGCTTCCTTTTATCTTAACTACTTTTGACAGAAGACTACACTTGTATAAAAAAGAATTTATAAAAAGCAGTTAAAATATTTTCAGAAAACAAAAATACTAAAAGTGGACTAAAGAGGCAGTATTCAGATCCAGAACCAGGTCAGAACTAGACTAGAATCTAGGTATGAGTCTAAATCAGAGCTAGGGTTTGCCAAAATCTCATGAACTGTCGTTGGCAATTCTAGGCCAAAATGGCACAAATCTTGTGAGATCAGATGACCTTGCATTAATTTGATCCTCTTATGTGATGGAAGTCTCACAAGATCAACCACTTTCACAAGTTTCCATTTGTATCCAAACCAGAAAATAAGTTTTTTTGGGCCTGGGTCAGACACGGAAATCAGAATCTTAAGGACTTCAGTTTCCAGATTCTGGAATCAGTCCAGATCTAATACCTATGTATAAAAATATAGTTTTGTCAATACTTATTGCTGAATTTTCCAGCAGTAGAGGTTCTCCTGGGTAAATATGGTAATCCCTGCCCATTTTGAGTCACGTAATTCATTACCCTGTGGTCGTAGCTTACTGAACAGCTACTCAACGCAAGGCGTACACATTAATACATGCACACCAGTGGAGGCTGGTGGCTGCTGGAAGTGGGGAAGCTAACCTGACACATGGTTCTGAATATGCCGTGTGTCAGTTTTGCTGCCCCACTTCCAAGGTGACCAGCCTCCATTGGTGTGCATGTATTAATGTATGCTCCTTGCGTTGAGTAGCTGTTCAGTAAGTTAGGATCACATGGTAAAGAGCTAATGGAATCCTGTGCAAAGGAGCATGTAACAGGTGCGTTGGCAGAAATCTTTAATTTAAGATTCTTTTTCCTATTTATGACCCACTTAATGGGTCATACAGAAGGCAAAATATAGGCCTGATCCTACAAAGCACTTGAAGAGTTGAACAACATTTTAAAGACAAAACCTTTTGAGCAAAAAATGCAGGTTCAGTGAAATGTTTTAGAAATCCATGTTGACTTCACTGAATTGTTCATTTCCAAAAAAAATTCTGAAAAAAAAAATCAATACATTTTGTTTTGACATTTTAAAAATTAAACATTTTTATTTGCTGGTTTGAAATGACTTTTTGATTGAAAAATTTCTTTGATTTTACTTTTAAATAATTCAAAAATGTTTTAAAATGATTGAAAGAAAATGTAATGTTTCACTTCACCCAAACAAAAAATTTGTTTTGACTTTTTGATTCACCAAAAATGTTTGTTTTCAGTCCAATTTGAAACAATTTTTGTCAACTTGTTGAAATTGCCACTTAACTGAAGACTCCCTTATTCACTCAGCTCTGGGTTCTGAACACCAACAGTGATTTCACTGAGAGGTAAGGCTGCTCAACAGATGTCCAACACTTTGCAGGACTGGGCCCCACTTCTGCCTGTCCTCTCGTGTTGCCTCCTGTTTCACAAGTATTGGTAATGCAATGGTTTTCACATCAGTTTTAACAGTATCTCTCAACTCTCTGTTCTGTTGTTTTTTAAGCCTTTTACGTAAACAAAATGGATTTTAATACTAGGTTTTGGTGAGCATTCAAGAACAATTTCCAAACTTAGCAGCATGCCATTGAGATCAGTAAGTCAATATTTTATTAGTTATAATTAAACATTTACGTAACTATAAACCTGTATTCTCAACTCCTACAGGGTAAAAATTATGCTAGTCAGTTATTAACAGCCTCTATTCACAAACTAACTTAAGAACATTTTACACTGTTATGTCACAGCTACATTTCTGTTAAATGTAGCTTCCTAGTTCAAATTCTTACTAAACTGTATTTTCTACAAATATATTTTAACCTCGGGGATCTGGAAGTCTCACACTCCACACACACCCCTGCCCCACCCCCCCCCCCACACTAGACAGACAGGTGGATAAATTGATATTATCCCAGTTTTACAGATAAAGTAACTGAGATAGATCAGTAAAGTGACTTTCCCAAGGCCACACGGAGATTTACAGTTAGAGCTGGAATTAGAACTCAAAAGTTCCTAGTCTTGTGCACGGTGCACTCGATCTCACCTTCCCTTCAGTCATCATCAGCAAAGTGCTAGGTCTTGTGCTCAGCAAGACGAATCAACATACATCCATTAAAAGAAAATCTACCCATTCATATTTCTGGAGGGGTTCTCTGAAAGCTTATTTTACAAGTGTGGTTCTACTCTGAAAAATGACTCCATAAAAATGGCATTGTATGTGTTTCTTATCTCTCACTGTCTTCCAGGTTAAAACAAAACAAAACAAAAACACCCACAACTTTTTTTTCTAAGTGCCTGTCCTTCAAACTCATTCTATGACCTGAAAGTCAAGCTGGGTTCTTTCCTTTTTGCACATCATTGCCAGTAATAAAGGTTTTGCAATTATACTTTCATCTACACTACTCAGTAGTGCAACCTCATTGAGGGCATAGCTTGAAGACAGTGACAACAGTGCAAACCCAGTGGCATCTTCCCATGGATATCAATGATCTTTGGATCAGGCCCTTATGGTTAATTGGAATCAATGGCAAAGCTCCAATGAACATTTTTGTTGATAATGCACAAAAAAGAATAGAATCCACTTTCCTCTCTCTTAGCTGTACTGGCTCTGCAGAGTTAACAAAAGTTAGCAGTAAGGGTACTTTTTTTTGGTCACAAGTCAGTATATATTCTGAGGAGTCAATGTGTTGATTAAGAGGGTGCCATTTTTATATAGTTAGTTATCAGAGCAGACCTACACATTCAGCACTTTAATACTTCTAGAAGAGAAAACTGCCATGGGACCCATTTTCCTAACATTAACATGGACAGTTCCATTTATAGCTTTTTAAAACAGGTTTTAAACTCTAAAGGTTTCCATCCTTCATACAACCACATCATTGGAACAATAAAACCCACACTTGAAGTTATAATCAGAATTATAGAAAGGCTTTTTAATTTCCTCCAGGGCCAAACAAACAAAAGCAAACTCTTTCCCACTGTTATTTTAATAAAAGTTGTCTGTTTGTGAACATCTGCTTCAGGAATTATCTTTAAAAGTTGTGATAGTTCTGGTATTTTATTCCTTCATTACTGGATAAGGAACACTTTTGTAAGGCTTTCCAGAAGGAATAAAATGAGTTGAAAACCTTAATAAATATTAACAAAGCATGAAAACCAGAATCCACAGGTTATCCTGCTATGAAATCAGGGATGCTGGAATAATTTGTATAGTAGGGTGCTGAGAGCCACTGAACCAAACTGTAAACCCTGGATATGACGGAAACCACTTCAAGCCAGGGGGTACGGTAGCTCCCCCACATCCCTAGTTCCAGCACCTACGTATGAAATTATATATATATTATGTGCTGTAAGTCTGTGTGACTGCTCCAAAATCATGGGAGGAAAATTAATTAAAACAAAGGGAAACACATTGGGAGAAAAAAGAAAAGCTTGGATGTGCAGATTGGATGTGACCATTTTTTAAAAAGACTTGGGTTAGGGATTGGCTAAGTATGACATCCCCTAAAAGGTAAAGTTTATGAGACAGTATAAGCTAATGCCCACATATCACTGTCAGTAGAAACATGCTAGCACTCCACATCATCACAAGGAACTTTCTTCTGCCTCATGTTAAAACCTCAGCAACACTGACCAACATTCAAGGTTGACATATGTACATAGGTTAGGTATGTGATGAGTTATACAGAGAGCATGAGTTCATAACAGTGAGGTGGGAGAAGTTTGGGGAAAAGGAAGGAGAAGTTAAGGATCCAGGTGAGAGGGCAAAGTGGGGAAGGGCAGACAGGTGATAATCAGTCAAAATCATTGGCTGTTGCTAGTGGAAGCACTGGGAGAGCTAATGTTCTGCTGGCTCTTGTGTCACTAGGGCAGAAGAGATGGACAAGATGGGTAAGATAACATCTTTTATTGAACCAACTTTCGTTGGTGAAAGAGACAAGCTTTCGAGCTCCACAGAGCTCTTCTTCAGCTGGTCTCTCATGAACAGAAGTTGGTCCACCACGTGTGTCTCATATCGTGGGACAAACATGGCTACAACATGCAAACAACATAGGGCAGAAGAGTTTGTCTTCTGAAGGTACTGCCTCTCTCTTGCTTTCTGCAGCTGGGCCTGGGCCTCCAAAAGAGCTCAGAAAGCCCTGTGCAGGAGGAGGATTCTATGAGACCGCACTGCTGGGACCAAGAGTAAAGAGTTGTGCCTGAGTCTCATGTGGAGGCAGGAGAGTGATCAGACTGTTTTATATATATTGCTCCAGGTCAGTTTGGCGGGAACCGTTTGTTTAGGTTATGCACTCCCTGAGGCTGAGATGGAAGAGAGGAGTGGTGGGGAGAACAGTTTCTGGGAATAATATAGAGGAATGTAAAGAAGAGGAAAACACATTGTGAGAGAGGAAAAAATGGGAAAGTAATTATGGGGAGAGAATACAGAAGAGGAGTGCAATGGACAGGGAGAGTTTGGGGGGGGGCAGCTGAAGGGTCATAATGGTAGGAGAGAGGTCCAACGATGAGGGACCAACAACCAATGACAGTACAGGAAAATGAAAATCCAGAGCCCAAGTTGCAGAGTTGAGTGGTATGATATGAGGAACCTGTGAAGATCCTTCTGAGTCCAGTGCTCTGGGTCCATTCCTTTGGGTCACGTCAGGTGGCTGGAAGGCCCAGACAACTTTCAGAGCCTTCAGCTGGTGGGTGCTTAGGAAAAAGAACTCCAAAGGTCTGGGGCTTCTCAGGCTCCATCTTCTGTAATCTCCTTCTGGCAGCTGCTATGGAGAGTAAAGGGAGGCTGCATGGCGCAGTGCACTAGGCTGTCTCCTCTACAGATACATCGACACTGCATGCTTCTTCTGGTGGCATGTAGAGCTCATGCATGCATCGAATAGAGTAGAGACACACCTAAAGGGCATGCGTATGTACACTAGTACATACCCTATAAAGCTGTCTACTCACCCAAGCCAGCCTCCCTGTTTACACTGCTATTTTTAGGCTTGTCATGTCCCGCTACCCTCCCTGCTGGAGGAGCCTTTCCCCATGCTGGAAAAGACTCTGGCAGTGGAGAAAGACTCTGGCGGAGGGGACAAGGCAGCAGGGAAAGACTCCAGTAGCTCCCCGCTGCTGGAGCCCTTCCCTCCACAAGGAAAGACTCCAGCAGTGGGGAAAATCTCTGCAGGGAACACCTGCAGTGTGGATGTAGATTGCTTTTCATGCCAGCATCAGTGATGTGCAGTATAGTCTTTGTCCAGTGTGGTGTGGAAAGACAGTGACTTGAAGAATTTGAGAATCGTGGCATAATCCCAAAGTTTCCCCATATTGCAAATCTCACTAGCAATAGGTGGAGCCACCTCCCAACAGAAGGAGCAGATATTGCTCTCATCTCTCTTCTTGAAAGTTCTGTGAACCGACCAGTATCATCTCTGCTGTATACAGACTGAGGTTCAGCCAACTTGCTCTCAGCCAACTCCTAGACAATTCCAGAGAAAATAAAAAATGCTGAGCCAGCCTTTCCCAGCATGGAATAATGATGACACTGCAGTCCAGTCCATCTCACTTTCTTCCCTAGCAGCTTCCCATACATTCTGGAACTGAAGCTGGCGTAATCTTGTGCTTGGATTTTTCCGTCTGAGATTGTCACCACTTTTTCCAATGCAAGGTCTATTTAGTTACTGGAGTATGTTTGTTGTCTTCTGGTGTAGTCATGCTGCCCTCTACAGCATTTCCTGAGCAGAAACTTGAATGTACCTCATGGAAATAAAACTTTAATTTTCCATTTAAAGCAATACAGAACCAATGCTCCCTACAGGCTGGTGAATTACACAAGTTAATTCTGAACTTTATTCATGTCACTCCACTGCACTGTCAAATTGTTGACATCATCTGCAATTCTGAGGTTTGTCTTTCACTAAAGTGCATTGTTCCAGCTTGTTGTCAAGTCAGGCTTATGTTCCTTTTAGAAAAACAAAGATAACTCATATCTTAAAGATCCATTTTGACACGGATTTCCTCCATGAGCATGGAGATACACAGAAAAGAGGAATGAAAGAGGTTCCTGTGAGTTAAAATGATAAATTGCTACCTTCTGTCTGCTGCTTGATTCTGTTCTCCCTTCTGCTATTTCCCAAGAACAGAAAAGGTCAAATCATTGACCTACTGCAACTCAGTATTTTTCTAACAATAAACACAAATGTTTAAATGGCATCTCCTATGGTCTCATCCTGTGGTTATCCTACTAGGAAGCCAGTGACAAGCATGTTTGGATAGCAAGTAAATTATAAAATGTGAATGAAGCTCTCTCACACACTTGAAAAAATAGAGTTAGGCTAGCAATAGGTGACATTGTGATATTTACTGCAAAGTAACTTTACATAGAGTTTCTTTGATCACCAACTAGACTTGATCTCAGGAAAATTAAAAAATGCAATTCTGGTCCTTAGCAAATAAGGTACTGATTAATATACTTTGAGAAAAATTGGACTTTTTTCAATGGCATCACATATTACTAAAAGTCCAGCAAAAAAAGTAATACAGATACAGACAGGTAGGCACTGATATAAAAACTATGATGGCTTATATTACATTACCCACAGAGATAGGGACCTGTTGTGATAACAGGACCAACAAATTTTTCCTAATTATAAGCTCAACTGTAAAAAAAAGAGTGAAAGTTCATAGATTGCACAATGGCTTGTTAGATAAAATTGTTCAAGAAAAGGTGAAGAAGGAGACAGGAGGACTGAATTAATGTAAACAGAAAGGGGTCTTACTGATACCACTCAAGGACCATGTTAAGATTATGACTGGTAAATAAGAAAAGTAGAGGACTGGAAATTAATGAACCAAAACTGATGTGTTGGCAATTAGGCCCACTGGTGGACAAAATAATGAGAGGATGGACTATTTTACCCAACACTCACTCCTGGAGTTCTTAAAAACAAAAGATTTTTGGGAAAAATTAACAGAAGCAGCAACTGTCTGCCAACAAACGCTGCAGTATCCTTTATCATCCTGGCTGCCACCCTTACGATTTCCTGGGACCCCAGGCCTTCCGTGTCATAATCCTGATTCCTGAGAGATGTCCTAACCAGACCAGGAGAGAGAGAAGGACCCAGATGACACCACCACCTCCACTGGCTCTGGCTAAAACCCAAACACCACCTGGAATGGGAGACTTTGTCTTCTCCCTCCCTCCCATGAACTTTTCCTTCCCCATCTTATTTCTTTTGTTTCCTCTCTCTCTCTTTTTGCCTTCTGTTTAATAAGAGTCCTACTTAATTGGCTAAGTACACTGCTGTGATCCTGTGACTAGAGAGGCAACTAAATGACCTAAACAGCCTAATATTGGTACAAGTTTGTCAGGTCTCAGAATGGCTGATAAGAATCTTAGAATCATAGAAGATTAGAGTTGAAAGAGACCTCATGAGGTCATCTAGTCCAACACCCTGCTCAAAGCAGGACCAACCCCAACTAAATCATCCCAGCCAGGGCTTTGTCAAGCTGGGCCTTAAAAACCTCTAAGGATGGAGATTCCACCACCTCCCTAGGTAACCCATTCCAGTGCTTCACCACCCTCCTAGTGAAATAGTTTTTCCTAATATCCAACCTAGACCTCCCCCACTACAACTTGAGACCATCGCTCCTTGTTCTGTCATCTGCCACCACAGAGAACAGCCTAGCTCCATCCTCTTTGGAACCCGCCTTCAGGTAGTTGAAGGCTGCTATCAAATCCCTCCTCACTCTTCTCTTCTGCAGACTAAACAATCCCAGTTCCCTGAGCCTCTCCTCGTAAGTCATGTGCCCCAGCCCCCTAATCATTTTTGCTGACTTCCACTGGATTCTCTCCACTTTGTCCACATCCTTTCTGTAATAGGGGAATCAAAATAGGATGCAATACGCAAGATGTGGCCTCACCAGTGCCGAATAGAGGGGAGTAAACACTTCCCTTGATCTGCTGGCAATGTTCCTACTAATGCAGCCCAATATGCAATTAGCCGTCTTGGCAACAAGGGCACACTGCTGACTCATCTCCAGCTTCCCATCCACTGTAATCTCCAGGTCCTTTTCTGCGGAACTTCCGCTTAGCCAGTCAGTCTCCAGTGCATGGGATTCTTCCGTCCTAAGTGCAGAACTCTGCACTTGTCCGTGTTGAACCTCATCAGAATTCTTTTGGACCAATTCTCCAATTTGTCTAGGTCACTTTGGGCCTTACCCCTACCCTCCAGCATATCTACCTCTCCCCCCAGTTTAGTGTTATCCATGAATTTGCTGAGGGTGCAATCCATCCCATCATCCAGATCATTAATGAAGATGTTGAACAACAACGGCCCCTGGACCGACCCCTGGGGCACTCCGCTTAATACAGGCTGCCAAATAAACATCGAGCCATTGAGCACCACCCACTGAGCCCGATGATCTAGTGAGCTTTCTATCCACTTATAGTCCATACATCCAATCCATAGTTCCGTGCCTGTGTTTTTCCAGCAGTGAGGTTGCAAGTCAAAGTGAACACCAGAGACAGAAGCTGCATTTCTCTATCTTTTTGTTCTTTTCTCTCCCCTTTTGTGTGTATTTGTCTCGTTTTGTCATCTTAGAAGACGGGATTGGACTTTAACAGCAGCAGCAGCAATGACAGCTCCAGCCCATCTCAACTCATTTCTCTTTTCTCCAGAAAAGATAGTTACCACCATTTTCCCTGTTGTTTTTGTGGATACAGACTAACATAGCTACCCCCTGATACTAGTTACTAAAAAGGCTAATATCATTCTGGGGTGGATCAACATTAGGAATGTCATACATTAGACATGGGAGGTAATTGTCTCACTCTATTTGGCACAGTTGAGGCCTAAACTGGAGTCCTGTGTCTAATTCTGGGTGCCAAATTGGACAAATTGGAGACAGTGATAAAAAAGTTTTAGAAAACCTGCCCTATGAGGAAGGGTTAAAAAACTGGGCATGTTAATCTTGGACAAAGATGACCAAGGAAATCTGAGAATAGTATTCAAATATGTTAAGGGCTGACAGTGATCAGTTGTTGTTCATGTCTCCATGTCCACTGAAGGTAGGGACAAGAAGTAATGAGCCTAATCTGCAGGAAGGGAGATTTTGGTTCGATATTAGGAAAAGCGTTCTAACTATAAGGATAGTTAAGCATTGGAATAGGCTTCCAAGAGGGGTTGTGGAATCCCTGTCGTTGGAGATTTTTAAGAACTAGTTAGACAAACACCTGTCAGAGATGATCTTGGCATATTTGATCCTGTCTCATCATAGGGGCTGGACCTGATGATCTTTCAAGGCCCTTCCAGCCCTACATTTTTAGGATTGTATGTGGGACATGGGCCTTATGCTAGCTTTTTCAAAGACATTAAAGAGCCTGTTCTTCAATCCTTACTCATACAAGGAATGCTTACTCACATGGGTAGTTCCATTGACTTAAATGGGCCTATTTGCATATAAGTGTCAGTGAAGTGAGTAAACTTTGTAAGATCAGGATTGTATTTTGGAAAGTTCCTACCAGAAAAGAGTTAATTGCCTCAAATGGAATTGAAATGAAGCTAGAATTCACTTCACCTAGGCCTGCACAATAGATTATCTCCTACATCATAACCTATATGCTTAGGAAACGGTGAGAATTCTCACCAATAACTAATCACTGGCAGAATCTTAACTGCCAAGCAACAAGTTGACTGTTCTGATAATTTGTGTGTAATGAAGAAATGAACCCACGCCTGACTTACTTAAGGTTCTTGTAGGATGATGACTGTATAGAGTAATTTACCTGAAAAATACATATTAAAATGCTATAATTTTAATGAAAAAGTCTATTTACCAATATCAAATATTGTAAACATTCTTGAATACTTTAGAGGTTGGGTTTTCTATTATATAATACTAGCAAGTAGTTTATAATTTAAAAACTACTAAAATGAATGGGGTCAACAACATGAAGAGTTCATCTCATTTTCCCAGTCTCAGAAAAGGAAAAGAATATACTAGATTGTGTACTTACTGCCAGTACGTTTGGATAACCTGCTACTATATTCAGATTTCTTAAATCTCAGTAGGAACATAATAGTAGCTAAATGCTACATCTTTTCTTAAATAGTGATTTATTTAAGATGCATCTCAATCCTCATCTCCTCTCTAAAGGAAAAAGAAAAACTCAAGAAAGATTTTTAGCTTTGTTTTAAAACCAAACCCTGGCTAAACTTTAAAGACTGTTGCTGGATTCAATAAAAAGTAACTATACAATTGTATTTTGATATACTTGACCTGCCAAAAATATTTGACTGAAAGTTGTATTAGTTCCTCAAGTATCAGCATAAGTTATGTGCTTAGTTGAATGAGTAAGAAATGGCTTTGATTGGTGCAAGTCATTACATAGCATTTCCCCTTGTGACACCAAGCTAAGAATAAGAATGTAGACTAAACAAAGTATATTCTCCCTATTTGCAAACATTTGATTCTGAGGGATGACCATGATTTCCAATACATGTGCATGTTTCCTTTCTGGTATCTGGAAATTTGGGGATCATATATATTTGCAACTTTTAAGTCTACACAACCGTGTGTTTCTAGTTTGGGATCTGGAGAATGATGATTGTTTTTCTTGTTGTTAAAGAGACTTTATGAACCACAAAAGGACTTTTCTCTTGCCAGGGGATTAAATTTGTTGATAGGTGCCAGGATGAAAGCTACAGAGCTTTAATGGTTCTGACATACAGAAATGCCTTGGCGAGCAAGCTCTCCTTTCGAGGACACTGAAGTCAGCGGAACAGTCACATCCAATATCATTATATTATATTTATATTGTGCATTTTATCCCCAAAGATAAAAATTGCATTTCACAAACTCTATGCATACACCACCCCTGAAATGCAGCCTGAGATAGAGGACCGTAGACAAATAGTACACGGCACACAGAACAATATTAGGGAAAGGGGAACTTTTGGCCCAGACATTAGAACTAACCTTTTACTTGTATAAAAAGTGCCACAAAGTCCACAACTAATCTCGTTTCTAGAGTCTTATCAAAATTCATACTCGCAGCATACAGTATACTGCATGCCACCCAAATGATCTATCTCAGGGGATGCCAGAATATGAACCTGTGGTTTCAGGAAGTCAACGTTTTACAACAATGAGTGAAACTCACTATTCTAAGGGCTAAAGTGGAATTCAAGTGGTGCACAGGCCTTGTGCTGGGACAAGTTTCACTGTCGACCCCTAAAAACAACCACTCCAATGGTGCCATTCCTAAAGGATCTAAGATACCCATACATAATGTCAAACAACGTTTTATTGAGTCAAACTGGAGGAAATTCAGGTTCAAATGATACAGTTTGGGTTTTTAATTTTAAAAGTTAATCAGCTCTCAACTACAGTATTAATTATTAATTATTATTATTATTATTACAGTAGCTCTTAGGAAGCCCGATCAAGGCCCATCGTGCCAACAAAGAAAACAATCCCTGCCTCAGACAGCTCATAGTCAGACAGGATGTAATATATGGACTAAATAGACAAATGTGCAAGAATGAGTGAGAGGATAATGTAACAAACCGAACAGAGTTTAACAGAAACATAGACATTACAGCTTGTCACTTGTCTAACCATTGCCAGCTGGTGGCAATTTTTAGGCATATAACAGTGGTGGGATTTAAAAGGGGACCAGGTGACAGCTTTTGCAAGTTTGATGAGGAGTTTTACTCATATACAGTGGATAGCCTGGGAGAAAGCATAGTAGTACTTGATAGAGAAGAGGACAAGCAGGCAATTGAGGCTGCCATTGCTGGCAGAGTAAAGGCAGATGGTAGCTTCATATATTAGCTGATCTGATGGGAGATGGAACAGCTAAATGTTGAAGGGACTTGAAAGCAAAGACAAGGAGCTTATGTTTGATGTGGAGGAAGAGGGAGGGAACATTTTAGGTTGTTTAAAAATGGGGAGTGATTCCATTGACGCAAAAATGAAAATGGAAAATTCTCTAAATGAAATCAGAGGCAGATTTCTCCAATGGTTAGGTATGTTTACATCTTTATGTGCTTTGATATCTGTGCTCCCAGTCTTGAGACCCTGATCAGAGACTTTGAAGCTTGTTAGGTCAACTCCCCTGTTTATCTAAACCCCAATTATGCAAAGGTTTCCAATGTCACCACAGATCTTTCAATGAGCTTTAATTTTGAAGCACTGCCATTTTAACTATTGTTTTGTTCTTGAAATGATGTGAAAACAGGTGAGCTGGGGATTGACATGGCCAGTTTGTCAAAAATATGAAATGTCAATGAGCCTAAATAGGCTTGTCTACTTCGGGTTATCTGCTACAGGAGCTGTAAATTTAAAGGACAATCCCTGTGGTTCCTGCTTGGAAGAATTTGCTCTTTGGTTTGAGAAATCTCCTACATGAAAGGTTGTGTAAGAAGGGCTATTTTTAACCTGTATAGGAAAGTATGGCCTCTGCCCCTTACTGAGATCCTCACTGGTCTTTGTGCCATGCTTATAGGTACTCTTGTTCCTCTCCAAGGGACTGACAATTTTATTCCTTTGCGGACCTAATATTCTTTAAAAAGACATTCAGGAGAGGATGTTGGTATAAGGACTTGCCAGGAAATGGTATTTAGCATCCACTTCCCTGAGGTGTCTCAGCTGCAGATAAAAGAGGGAGAGAGAATGTTTTCTGGAGTTGTAACACAGGATACAGAGCAACCACTGGCAAAGAATAAGTGCAGAGTTTTGTTTTGTTTTTCCTTCTGGCAACCAGTAAGCTGTGTGTTTTGGCCCATTGTATAAAGAAGACTTATACTGTATGAGGCCCTAAATAAGGGAGTTTCTCTTCCCAAAAGGGGAAGCCAGTGTTTGCAATGAGTCTCCACTACCTAGGTGAATTTCAAGTTGCTTTGTCCTTACAGAGTTTAAGGAATTTTCTGAATGCTCAAATAAGATGTAAAGTATTTACAGATACTGCACAAGAATATTTAAACATTATTCTAAACAGGGTTATACAATCACAGCAAGAAGACATACAGCCCGTGCTTCTCCAAACAATATAGCCATGCACACATTTAAAATATCCTTTTTGTTTAATTTTTTTTAAAGAACTTCATATTTCAAAGTTTGTCCTTTAGCACAGGACTGGCAAAGTACTGTAATCCCTAAATACGACGTTTAGATTATAGCCCACTGCACAAGCAAACATTTAATGTGTCTGACATTTTTATTTGGATTTAATCTGTATCTGAATAAGCCTCTGTCACTGAGGCAGTTCAAAGGCAGGACTTATTGACAAAATGATCAGCTCAGCAGCCTAAGGATGATACCCTCTTAGAAGAAAACCTAAAATGATATCCTCTCCTGGATGAAAACCACTGTGTCCTCCTAGAAGATAAAGGAAGGTTCTCAAACACTCATCTAACGACAAAGAGGGAAAACGGACCCTTGTACAGAGAGAAAACTAGGACATCTCTGCCTGATCAGAGACACTATTCTGCTAAAAGGCTTTTCTTTGCAATCCTGTCAAAGAGCCAAGTTCTAGAAAGAGGAGTGTATTACTGTAAAAGGAACATTCACAATGTTTAGAGCCCATTCCAATGTATCAAGAATACACAGACTATAAAAGAGTAACAGTAACCTTATTTATATATAAATTGGCACATGGATACCATGGTGATAGGCTCCTTTTAGAAACACCCTGGCTCACATTAGACAGAAAACTGTTTACATGTACAATGCATTCCTGAGAAACTAAATAGTGTAATCATGATGAATTTTAAACCTGTATGTTACAAATCCCTCCTTGTGTAAATCAACACTGTTCCATTCTATGAAACTTCTCTAATATCCTCAGCTGAGCATACAGCCCTTTGATTTTATGTTGCTTGGGGCTTTGTTTGCCTTTAACTTTTATCAGTTCAACAATGAATCATCTAAATCCCTCAATCCACAGCATTTTAAAACATTATTACTATAAATTTATTATTTATTAAAGGACACTATACAGAGGTACAGAATATGACGCAACTTGACCCTTTCAATCTATTATTTCTCAGTGATGGTATAATCCAGGTAGGTAGCACCCAAAAAATCCAGTTTCTGTGTGTGTCTACCTCCCTGCCCTGCTGCTGAATCAGCGATGCCGTACTAACACAGTAGTGCAACTGATAGTTTGCCAGTACTGTAGCAGAAACTGGTTCCTCCCCTCCCTCCCAGCCCCAAGCTGCTGGCAGCCTCTCAGCAGGTGTCATGGGAGTGGAACTGCTGCCTTTCTCTGCAATTGAGAAGCACAATGTGATGTTATGAGCAACAATAGGACAGGAACTCCCAGGTGGCCCTGCATAATAAAGATCATCAGGCTGGATGTGGCCAAGGAAGGAACTCAAGGTGTATATGGAGGTAGCTATGGTCTATGAAGTAGACCTGCTGGAAGCAGGAGACAACATGGTGAATAGGGCAGATGAGTCCAGCATGGGTGAACAGAGGCATAGTGAACTTGGAAGAGAGAGTCAAAGTAGGGCTTAAATAGCTATTTCACTAAATCTTTACAAAAAAAGAGAGGGGGGCAAAATCCTGTTCACCTGCCTTACGCAAGAAGTCCCCTTGAACCACTGTACTCTCATGAGTAAAGCGAGGAGGATTTGGCCTAATCCTGAACAGAATGAAATCAGTGCCCTAAATCAGTAGTTCTCAACCATGGGTACACCTACCCCTGGGGGTACGCAGAGGTCTTCCAGGGAGTGCACCAACTCAACTCATCTAGATATTTCCTTAGATTACAATAGGCTACATAAACAGCGCTAGCAAAGTCAGTACAAACTAAGATTTCACACAGACAATGATTTGTTTATAAGGCTCTATCTACTATATGCTGAAACGTAAGTACAATATTTATATTCCAATTGGTTTATTTTATAATTATATGGTAAAAATGAGAATGTAAGCCATTTTTCAGTAATAGTGTGCTGTGACACTTTTGGTTTTTTATGTCTGATTTTGTAAGCAAGTAGTTTTTAAGTGAGGTGTAAGTTGGGGGCACAGAAGACAAATCAGACTCCTGAAAAGGGTACAGTAGCCTGGAAAGGTTCAGAGCCACTTCCCTAAATCATTAGAACAGCAGCTATGTATAGGGACATATTAATCACGATGTAAGCAGGCACCATTCTAAGAACTTCCATGGAGTTGTACTCGGTTAGGCCAGAGGTGAATTTGACCCATGGAGTGTAAATCAAATACTAAAACAATGATCAGAGAAGCAAATCCAGACTGGCTGATCTCATGCTATAAAGTTTATTATGTCTGTAAAATCATCTTAATGCTCTTGCACAATAGTAAAAAGAGCTTTTATTCTGAGTGAAATAGGCAGTCATAACAGCCCCAACAATGACACTGACTTTTAAAGCACCCAAAGCTCTGTCTCACATTTGGGCCAAATCATATTGTTATAACTATTACTTCACTCCAAGCTTTTTTTTTTTTTTTTTTTTTTAATTTGATATAAATCTATTTGGATTTTTATTGTCTAAAATTCAGGAATTACTTTAGGATGTGCCAAGCCAATTCTAGCTAATAAATCTTTACAATCGGGCAATTAAGATTCCCTTCAAAGGAATGCAATTTTCCCATGTCAGTTTTATTTCACAGCACTTTAATATTGCCAGTCACTTTTCACTCTCTACTTGCCATGAATATTAAAATATTTAATACTGGATTATTGTTTCAAAGCAGAATTAAAAGCCAACTACAGACTGCATCAATGTCTTTTTAGTCAATTTTTTCTACAACAAAACCCCAAATTATCTGTAGCTTTAATAATCCATATGGCCTACTGGACCAACTATTAAACTGGGACTCTAGAAACCTGGGTTCTAGTCTTTGCTCTGCCCACAGTCTGCTGTTTGACCTTGGACAGGCAACTTCATCTTTCTGTGCATTAGTTTCCCGATCTGTAAAATACACATAATGTTACTGACCTCTTTTATAAAGTGCTTTGATATCGCTGGATGAAAAGGGCTAGGTATTATTATTATTACCTGCTGCTGTTATTTGGGACATTGTTCCTCAAAGCAATCAAATGACAAAATGGCAACTTCTGTGCATGCATTTGATTGGCTAACAAATCTCATTTTTTTACGAGGTTCAGAGAGCCTGATTCTCAATTTTAAGTAAGGGAGTGGTAATTGGTCGGTACTCTAAAGTAAAAAATGGCACTGAAGTCTGCTGAAAAAACATTGTGAAAGTTGTTATCCCTAGTAACGAAGATATCTTCACTTTCGGGTCTCTAACTACAAGAAACCAGTCTTATAGATATAACTATATGCAGCAATGATCCTTATTTCAAAGTTGTGTATCACCAGAATCAAGCCACAGGCCTTTCCTACCAGATACCTCTATATTTTGATGATTATTCTGCCATCTCAATCCTAGAGATTTTTAAACATTCTGTGCCATGGAGGGCAAAAATATTTCATATGTACCCCAAATTGGGCATGAAGAGAGATTTCAGACGACAGCCAATCATTGCTTTTCAAACTAAAAAAATACCCACAAGATAATCCTTGTGTGGCCATTTTTAACATGGAATTGCAAGTCACCTTTTGGGCCTAGCAACACACAGTGATGTATCCTTTTAGACCACCATTCAGCTGTAGCCCCAGAACCCCACTACAGCTGGTAGAATGAGTCTGTAGTGCGCACACTGTTAAACAGCTTGAATCAGGTAACTGGAGCTCTCTCACCACCAGTAAAATAATGTTGGGCCTGTTCCTGTGTGTGTGTCCCCCACCCACTGGTAGCCTTGGCAGTGGCCTTTACATTTCTATTTTAAGAGGAATCAGAATAAGAGGTTCAAGTTCCTCATGCTTCAGGTGTAGCACGAAGAGCGGCCATCCTTCAGATGTCAAGATCTTGACCACCCTTACTCCATTGAATGTCTGAGACACAACAGGCGTTTCCTATTTTAAGAAGGGTAAGCACTGACCTTTAACTACACCACTGGATTTTGCTTTGGGACATCAAGTAATTTTGTTCTTGCCACCTCTAAAAACATATTGGAGGGAAGGTCCCGAAGAATTCAAGCTTGATTGCCTCTCATCCTCTCTTCTTTCCTTGCCTTTACCTCCCACAAAAGAATAACCACCTACTGGTTTCTGTTGGGTATATACTGAATCTGTGACCTCAAGAAGCAAAATTAGCCTGACTTTTAGGGAAGCACTCTCCAGCTCCCATTGAAATCAGTGAGCACTGTGCCTCTGAAAAAATCTGGGAAAAAGTACCTGAAATTTAAATGAGAGCTAGTGATGAGTATGAGGAAGGACTCTCTTCTATCAGGAATCACTATTACAGCTTTCAATATTTAATGTCCTTCAGTGAAGATGCCAGTTTTCCGTTTCATCTCCCCTGATGAAAACTCTTTTGATGTTTAATGGCTTTTTAGGTGTAGATGGCTGTTTAGTTATTAGAGTAAATGGAAACTAAATGAACATATAATCAGAATGCAGGAAGACATATGTACAATTTATGCCAAGGTTAGAGGCTAACCTTGGTGTTTGTGTTGTGTCTGACTAATGTCTTACCTTCCATAACAGCACAGCCAACAACAGGAAGATGAGAATTCCCACCAGCAAACTAATAGCAATGATCCATCCCACAACATAACCACGAGGCTCCAGATTGTGCAAGGCCTCAAAGACCACCTACAAAGCAATTAGAAAAGATCTTTTACAACTGGAAGCTGTACAGTTTTCCCTGGTACTCATCTTATTAAATACACAGCAGTGTAGTTTCACTGATCATATTTCTAATGTAAACAAATGTTGAGATGAACTGTACATAGCTGTTTAAAATGACAAGCATGGAATGTGTCCTCAATATTGTGCTTTCAGACTATTTTTCGTAAAGATTTCCTTAAAAATTAAAAATCTCAGTAAATATCATTCAACAAATACCTGCTTTGTCATTTTCCCCCAGATACTGAACTTGCTTCAGTACCTGCCTTCAAAAGCGAACAGAGGATTGCAAAGAACACTTTATCCTCCTGTTGGTACAAATTCCCATGACACTGAAAACGTTTTGCACTTCATTCATCAATTTTTCAATGGTGCCAAACTCCCACACCCTTCATATGGAAAACCGCATATGATGAATGCATAAACTGTTTTCACAGGAAGCAGAACGTTCCTCCTTCCTTCATTCACTGCCCCTCTTCACGAGATATGCAGTTTGAGTGAAGCTAGGGTTTCACTGGGGTCCTCCTCATTCCAGACCCATTCCCTGTGCCCTTTAACAGGTGCACAGTGAATGAAGAAAGGACTCCTGAGGATCCCTGACCTCATTCACTGTAAACTTTCCGCTACATATACTTCCCTGTGTTGCAATGTCAACCATGCACGTGTCCTATGTATGGCTTTTCTTAGCTGCACATTTAGGTGAGCAAAATGTATTGCTCTTACACTGTGTCTGAATTTCAAAAGCTTATAATTCAGTCAATTCAAAAGCAATTTTCACTGGAAAACTCAGAAGTGATTCTCTTCAAGGGAGGCTATTTCCCTGTCAAATTTCATCACATTAACCTCAACCTCAAACAGCTAGGACTGTTTTTTAAAAGGGGGAAAGAGAATGTTCAGCTGTTCGCGTGGGAAGCCTGGGAGGGCTGAGAAGCAGGCTGCAGCTTCGCGCTCAGGCCCAGGGAGGTGGAGGCAGAGTGGAGGTGAGCTGGGGCGGGGTGGGGGCACGAGGAAGGCCGCCCGTGCCACAGCAGGTAACCCCGGGGGGGGGGGCAGGGGCGCCTGCTTCTCAGCCCTCCCAGGCTTCCCGCGTGAACAGCTGATTCGTGGGAAGCCGGGGGTGGAGAAGCAGAGCGGGGAAGCTTGTTCAGTGGAGGAGGTGGATGCGGAGTAGAGGTGAACTGGGGCCGGGTGTGGGGTGGGGCAGGGCACTGCCGGTGGGTGCTCTGCACCCAACAAATTTTCCCTGTGAGTGCTCCAGCCCCGGAGCCACTTTTGATGTGATTAGTAGGGGGAACAGCCGCTCCCCCTGCTCTCCCCCAGCTACGCTCCCCCACCCCTAGGAGTCAGAGGGACCTGCCGGATGCTTCCTGGGAGCTGCCCCAGGTAAACACCACCGGGACTCCCCACCTCACCCCCCGGCAGGTCCCTCTGGCTCTTAGGGGTGGGCACCCACTACGGTGGCTCACGAGACCCTCCTGCCCAGTTCTGGGGGCAGTCAGGGGACAGGGGAGGGGGGTGGATGGGGCAGGGGTCCGGGGCGGGGTGTCAAGGAACGCAGGGGGTTGGATGGGGCAGGAGTCCCCAGAGGGCGGGGGTGGGCCACGACCTCCTCTGGGGTGAGGAGGGAACCGGTTTTTAAGATTTTGGCAGCTCATCACTGACTCCAGCATTCCACAGGCTGATATTGATGAGACTGGACTGTACCATTTGTGGAAGAATAATAAGAATACAGCTAAACTTACACACATTTCTTCTCCCTCCATGCAAACAGTTTTCATACCAGTTGGTAATTCTATCTAGCCACCAGATGTTTGATCTGAATGTAGCATGAACAGCAGCAAATGTGTACAGGAAGCTGAAACATATTAATCGGTGGCTGCCATTTTCAAAATATTTTCCCACAGCCAGTTGCACCAGAACCCACACAGAGTTCTGCAACCATCAGCAAGGCCCATTTTCCCCTCTCTCTGCACTGTTCAAACAGCAGTTCAAGGCTACACCTTTCCTCAGCAGGCAACTGCACTGGGAAGAGAATTCAAGTACAGTCTGGAACTTAGATCCATGAAACCGTACTTCTCTCTACTGCATACACAAGGCAAACAAAATGCAGACCTGTTATTTTAAATACAGTTTGCTCCATGAGAATGTGGTGGAAGTAGGTTTGACTAACTGATTCTCTCTCCATCTGAGATTCCTTATTTTTCATGGATTAAAAAGGAAACAACCAAATGACCAATAAAATAAAATCAACACCACACAAATGCGTTTTAACAAATGATTTTAACTTTTAACAAAAGTTAAAAAACTCCAAGCTACCAAGATCACTTTGAAGTGAGAGGTTCCTCTCTATTGCCAGTCATTCTGGAGAGAAGCAGTGGTTACATTTACAATTCTTTGTGGCAATTGTTAGTTTCTTCCATATATTGCAGAAATTTTAGTGCACTGTTAACTTCTTTAGGCTTCTCATTGTTAAAGCAGTAACAATAATATACATCCACAGAATGGAGGGGTGTGTCTTTCAGATGATATGGTAGAATATTTTACTTTAGCAAAAAAATTAATCCAAATTCAAGAAAATGTTTCCTTTAAAGGAAAATAAATCAATGTGAACCAGCAGGTATCATACGCTGTTCCTCCCTCCTTCGGGAAGAACATAAGAATAGCTGGTGCCAAGTTTAAAGTTTTCAAATGTAGAACCTGGGTCTGATTGTGTGTGGTTATGAGTTTGAATTCTCAGAATAACCCCTGAAGGATGAATTCCCCCAAGCCCTTCTTTTTACTAAGCACAGAACTACTGGAAAATGTTTGAAGATGTTCTGAGCTGATCACGTCCCTAAGTAATCCCCTCCCCACCTCCCAGCAAACATCATTGCACTAACATGACATTTGCCACAATCACATTGTTCAGCTCTCATCTGTGACACTCTGTAGCTGTCTTGTCTTGTTTCCTTGCACTCTGTTGACATCAATCTGTTTTCTCTTGTCTCAGACTTAGATTGTAAGCTATTTGGGGCAGGGACTGTCTTTTTTGTTCTGTTTTTTACAGCACCTAGCACACGGTCCATGGCCGGGGCTCCTATATGCTACGGTAACACAAATAATGAATTATAATAACAATGAGATGTCCGTGCTCTATGGTAATTATATTTCACCTCAGAGGTAGATAAGCTCTAACATTAAACATTAGCACAAAGTGTGTGTAAAGTACTTTGAGATGTCTGGATGTATGGAGAGTTTCCTGTCTCCTGTTGGGCTGTATGAAAACTGGTGTTAGGAAAATGCCACCTTGAGAAACCGAACATTTTATTTTTAATCTTCCTTGTATCACTGTGCCAGTTTGGAAAGATGATACAATTTGTCAGAGGCAGCTGGTTTCTAGTGGTGGCTACAATGTGCTTCTGTCCTCTAGAAATATAAACTGTTGCTCAAAAGACCGATACCACAGTTATTTCCCACTGCAACTATTGGAAAAAAAACTTTGCTATCACATATGCTGCTGGGCAGGAACTTTGGCAAATGCTGACTTTTCAGTGGTGGCTGTCTGCAAAATTAGGTGATATTCTCTAGCCCCTTCATAGCATACAAATATCCATGTCACAAAAATCACTGTCAGAATAGGCCCTTTGTCAACAGATAGAGACCAAGGACTTAATGGAGATGGAGAATGGACTATAATGATCACCTCTCTGGAGATAGAACTCTTTAGTTCAGGTTTGAGGCTGGGATAATTGGGAAAAGCCTTCACAGTCACAGCCCAAGCTATGCTTGCTCAGTGGGTGGGGGATAAGAACTGTTTTATTCATTATCTGGTGTCTTCTAGCACTAAATCAACTGTAAATACTAAAAATAAAAACCTATGACTATCTTCTTTATGGTTTTGTGGTTTGGAGAGGAGTGAGGAAGTTGTATATCTTAATTTACTTATCTCTCTGAAGTCCTCGAATTCTAACCACAACCAATCTATAGGCACAACAATGATCAAGCCTACAATTATCATATTCATGGCCATGAGAGTTCTAGTGAAGAAAAAACAAAAACAAATAATCAATACATCATACGTCAGAATCCTCATCAGCAAGAGGACATAAACTGAGCTGTAGGAAGCTGGGAGAAAAAGAAGTTTGGAGGCAGGCAATTACTGTGTCACCCTGCCTCCCTGCTTTGAAATGCTTACAACTGAAAACTCTGTCAGAGAACAAATCTTGGACTTCCCATTCCTGTCCAGCTTGATAGCACAACTTCTTTAGGACAGCTAACATGAAGAGTAATGTAATGCTGTCTCAAATGTGACAAACTTCCCACAAAGTCTGGAAGCATACGTTATTTGTACAGGAGACAAGGGTGTGTTGGGGGTGGGTGCAGACTTGATCTGAAAAGAACATGAAACGGTCATAAAATATGGAGTGAATTAAAGGTTTACTTATGAGCTCTGAACAAATGCCAAGGAAATGCAATGAAAAACTGGGTTCTCTCTGGAATGTATCAGGATTTCTATCTTTATATTTATCTTTTAAATTTCACACTCTGCTTATGGATTCTCAAAGTGATGAAAAGGGGGAAACTTCTAAGCTGAAACACCCTTTTTCATTGTTCATACTGTACATTGATCCCAGTGTGCATGGATGCCATTGAGAAAGTGCTCTTGTTCCTTAAGAGCAATTTCATCCTCATCCTTTACAGTAATGCGGAATTACACAATTTCATTGTTCTTTGAAATTTTGAACTCTTCTGACAAAGGCCATTTTTATCAGCTCAACATTTTGTTTTACCAAATTAATATTTTATGTTTCTGACCATCTTTGTGAACAAAAAGGGGATTATAGAAATCAGTTCTCTTAAAAAGCTTATTCTTTACCACTGCAATTCAGCAAAGTATTTAACACGTTTTTACGCCCCATAGGTTTTAATGGTATTTAAGCATGTGCTTGAAATTAAGCTTGTACTTAAATTCTTTGCTGAATAGGGATGGACTATTGAATCAGAATCTATAAGAATGAGGAAGATAATCCAATGAAAATTGATTTCAAATGCATAATTGTCAAATCTTCAGTAGTCCCGGTTCCACTGCATTCCTTTTTACCCATATTCCTAACAGAGAAGCACAATACATTCTGGGTACCATACACTGTTCTACATTTGGGGATACACACATTATTAAAAAAATATTGTATTCTACAGTAAACACCTGTGAGATGTACTGTTTTGGACCACTGCGGTACTTATTTAAAACAACAGTACTAGCAAACTGAACAACTTGTTCTTTCGAGTACCAGTTTGGGGGAATTCCAGTAGAGACGTCATTCACACAGGAGTTTGAAGTATCAGACACTGAGATACCCGTATGAAACGTTGAATGTACATGAGACACTTACAGGCAGTGCTTGGGGTGAGATATTTCACAACCTGTTCACCTCCATGGGATCTGTCAATTTCCTTCTCCAGACCAACCCTACTTTTTGGGGTGTTTTGCTGCAGAAGCTTCAGGCATTTCAGCTTGGGTTCTCCTTCATCCATCCAGCTAGGTGGGTTCTCACTTTCTCAAGAGAGGGGCTGACAATTATTGGATTGGACTGAGTGAGATGAAATTCAGCCTATCCTTCCCTCCATCCAGATTCTGAGCAGCGTTTCTTCTTGCTTTACTGGTAAATTGTATATTTCAACTGCTTTGGTTCATTACGAAATATAGTCAAGCGACCAAATAACCAATATCAGTCAGGTTTACTGCTCTAAGCCAATAATAATATAGTGCAGGAAGGTTCAATATGATACCAGTATCTGGGAACCCATCTCATGCAACATTAGTATATTCACCTTACACAGAAGGTGTGCTCCCAAGTTACTCCCCTACATCCATCTTTTTATACCTTTCCCATTTATAAGTAAAAGGTACACCACCTGAATCTAGATTTAGTGAATCAACTATCTGGTTTTTCATGGTGTGCCTCCCTATATCTTTGTTCATAATATGCCCACTCTAGGTCCCAAGAGCATGAAGACAGACACTTCTTAGGTTTGTATCTGGCTAGAATATTCATATGCCTTGATCCTGATGGTTTCCTAATCTACTTAAGCCAAAACTGACTTCAACAAATGCAAGGTGTTATGGGATACTTAGCATAAGTGAACAGGATTATAGTAAAGATAATGGAATTCCTTCTTCTGTACAGAAGCAGTTGCATGACGCTGTCATTAGATCTGACAAGTCAATCACTACAGTCTTTTAGGACTAAAATTATTGTTCTGTGAGACACTTCCAGAAGAGAAGAGAGTCTCATCTACATGCTCCACATGGCCTCAAAGACTGCAAGTCTCACCTCTGTGAAACTACTAGTTATAAACATCAATTTCAGCCGCTATGAAATTACAAAAAGAAAAGGAGTACTTGTGGCACCTTAGAGACTAACAAATTTATTTGAGCATAAGCTTTCGTGAGCTACAGCTCACCTCATCGGATGCATTCAGTGCTTATGCTCAAATAAATCTGTTAGTCTCTAAGATGCCACAAGTACTCCTTTTCTTTTTGCGAATACAGACTAACACGGCTGCTACTCTGAAACCTATGAAATTACCTGAGTCTTATTGTTGCAGGCACTAAGCCAAATCCAAATCCTGTTCACCTTATTCACATGATTGGACAGGGTTACTTGTGTGAACAAAGTGAGCAGGATTTGACCTATTGACATCAGAGCGAGAACATATTAGAGGGAGCCAACAAAACTCAGAGAAACTCCTGATACTGCCTTTAAAATTGATATCTACTAAATCAATGATACATCTGGGGGAAGGGAGCAGAAGGAGACTCCACCAGTTGAAAGGCATGAGATGCACTGTCCTAAGGTTGGGGTTCCACGACCACCACTCCCAAGAGAAGGAGGCAGGTGGTGGTGGTCGGGGACTCTCTCCTCAGGGGGACTGAGTCATCTATCTGCCGCCCTGACCGGGAAAACAGAGAAGTCTGCTGCTTGCCAGGGGCTAAGATTCACGATGTGACGGAGAGTCTGCCGAGTCTCATCAAGCCCTCGGACCTCTACCCCTTCCTGCTTTTCCACGTGGGCACCAATGATACTGCCAAGAATGACCTTGAGCGGATCACTGCAGACTACGTGGCTCTGGGAAGGAGGATAAAGGAGTATGAGGCGCAAGTGTTGTTCTCGTTCACCCTCCCCGTGGAAGGAAAAGGCCGGGGTAGGGATCGTCGAATCGTGGAAGTCAATGAATGGCTACGCAGGTGGTGTCGGAGAGAAGGCTTTGGATTCTTCGACCATGGGATGGTGTTCCAAGAAGGAGGAGTGCTAGGCAGAGACGGGCTCCACTTAACGAAGAGAGGGAAGAGCATCTTCGCGAGCAGGCTGGCGAACCTAGTGAGGAGGGCTTTAAACTAGGTTCACCGGGGGAAGGAGACCAAAGCCCTGAGGTAAGTGGGGAAGTGGGATACCGGGAGGAAGCACGAGCAGGAGTGTGTGAGAGGGGAGGGCTCCTGCCTCATACTGAGAACAAGGGGCAATCAGCGGGTTATCTCAAGTGCCTATATACAAATGCACAAAGCCTGGGAAACAAGCAGGGAGAACTGGAGGTCCTGGCAAAGTCAGGGAATTATGATGTGATTGGAATAATGGAGATTTGGTGGGATAACTCGCATGACTGGAGTACTGTCATGGATGGGTATAAACTGTTCAGGAAGGACAGGGAGGCCAGAAAAGGTGGGGGAGTTGCACTGTATGTAAGGGAGCAGTATGACTGCTCAGAGCTCAAGTATGAAACTGCAGAAAAACCTGGGAGTCTCTGGATTAAGTTTAGAAGCCTGAGCAACAAGTGTGATGTTGTGGTGGGAGTCTGCTATAGACCACCAGACCAGGGGGATGAGGTGGACAAGGCTTTCTTCCGGCAAGTCGCAGAAGCTACTAGATCGCACGCCCTGGTTCTCACGGGCGACTTCAATCATCCTGATATCTGCTGGGAGAGCAATACAGCGGTGCATAGACAATCCAGGAAGTTTTTGGAAACTGTAGGGGACAATTTCCGGGTGCAAGTGCTGGAGGAACCAACTAGGGGTGGAGCTCTTCTTGACCTGCTGCTCACAAACTGGGAAGAATTAGTAGGGGAAGCAAAAATGGAGGGGAACCTGGGAGGCAGTGACCATGAGATGATCGAGTTCAGGATCCTGACACAAGGAAGGAAGGAAAGCAGCAGAATATGGACCCTGGACTTCAGAAAAGCAGACTTTGACTCCCTCAGGGAACTGATGGGCAGGATCCCCTTGGAGAATAACATGAGGGGGAAAGGAGTCCAGGAGAGCTGGCTGTATTTTAAAGAATCCTTATTGAGGTTACAGGGACAAACCATCCCAATGTGTAGAAAGAATAGTAAATATGGCAGGCGACCAGCTTGGCTTAACAGTGAAATCCGTGCTGATCTTAAACACAAAAAAGAGGCTTACAAGAAGTGGAAGACTGGACAAATGACCAGGGATGAGTATATAAATATTGCTCGGGCACGTAGGAATGAAATCAGGAAAGCTAAATCACACCTGGAGTTGCAGCTAGCGAGGGATGTTAAGAGTAACAAGAAGGGTTTCTTCAGGTATGTTGGCAATAAGAAGAAAGCCAAGGAAAGTGTGGGCCCCTTACTAAGTGAGGGAGGCAACCTAGTGACAGAGGATGTGGAAAAAGCTAACGTACTCAATGCTTTTTTTGCCTCTGTCTTCACGAACAGGGTCAGCTCCCAAACTACTGCACTGGGCAGCACAGCATGGGGAGGAGGTGGCCAGCCCTCTGTGAAGGAAGAAGTGGTTCGGGACTATTTAGAAAAACTGGACGTGCACAAGTCCATGGGGCTGGATGCGTTGCATCCGAGAGCGCTAAAGGAATTGGCGGATGTGATTGCAGAGCCATTGGCCATTATCTTTGAAAACTCATGGCCATCGGGGGAAGTCCCGGAAGATTGGAAAAAGGCTAATGTAGTGCCCATCTTTAAAAAAAGGAAGAAGGATGATCCTGGGAACTACAGGTCAGTCAGCCTCACCTCAGTCCCCGGAAAAATCATGGAGCATGTCCTCAAGGAATCAATTCTGAAGCACTTAGACGAGAGGAAAGTAATCAGGAACAGTCAGCATGGATTCACCACAGGAAAGTCATGCCTGACTAATCTAATTGCCTTCTATGATGAGATAACTGGTTCTGTGGATGAAGGGAAAGCAGTGGATGCGTTATTCCTCGACTTTAGCAAAGCTTTTCACACGGTCTCCCACAGTATTCTTGTCAGCAAGTTAAAGAAGTATGGGCTGGATGGATGCACTACAAGGTGGGTAGGAAGTTGGCTAGATTCTCGGGCTCAACGGGCAGTGATCGATGGCTCCATGTCTAGTTGGTAGCCGGTATCTAGCGGAGTGCCCCAAGGGTCGGTCCTGGGGCCGGTTTTGTTCAATATCTTCATTAATGATCTGGAGGATGGTGTGGATTGCACCCTAAGCAAGTTTGCAGATGACACTAAACTGGGAGGAGTGGTAGATACGCTGGAGGGTAGGGATAGGATACAGAGGGACCTAGACAAATTGGAGGATTGGGCCAAAAGAAATCTGATGAGGTTCAGCAAGGAGAAGTGCAGAGTCTTGTACTTAGGACGGAAGAATCCAATGCACCGCTACAGACTAGGGACCGAATGGCTAGGCAGCAGTTCTGCAGAGAAGGACCTAGGGGTGACAGTGGATGAGAAGCTGGATATGAGTCAACAGTGTGCCCTTGTTGCCAAGAAGGCCAATGGCATTTTGGGGTGTATAAGTAGGGGCAGTGCCAGCAGATCGAGGGACGTGATTGTTCCCCTCTATTCAACATTGGTGAGGCCTCATCTGGAGTACTGTGTCCAGTTTTGGGCCCCACACTACAAGAAGGATGTGGAGAAATTGGAGAGAGTCCAGCGAAGGGCAACAAAAATGATTAGGGGACTGGAACACATGAGTTATGAGGAGAGGCTGAGGGAACTGGGATTGTTTAGTCTATGGAAGAGAAGAATGAGGGGGGATTTGATAGCTGCTTTTAACTACCTGAAAGGTGGATCCAAAGAGGATGGATCTAGACTATTCTCAGTGATAGCAGATGACAGGTCAAGGAGTAATGGTCTCAAGTTGCAGTGGGGGAGGTTTAGGTTGGATATTAGGAAAAACTTTTTCACTAGGAGGGTGGTGAAACACTGGAATGTGTTACCTAGGGAGGTGGTGGAATCCCCTTCCTTAGAAGTTTTTAAGGTCAGGCTTGACAAAGCCCTGGCTGGGATGATTTAGTTGGGATTGGTCCTGCTCTGGGCAGGGGGTTGGACTAGATGGCCTCCAGAGATCCCTTCCAACTCTGTTATTCTATGATTCTATGATAATGCAACTGTTCTAAAAAAAGGGATATCCCATCCATTCAGTAATATTTTCCAAAAGGGAGCCTCTTGCTATCTCACTGGCCTTTATTTAGGGTTTTGCATGTCCCTTGTTGAGAATCTATGAGAGTTTGGTAAACAAATGAAACAACATGAATGGACTTGTAATCATAAGTATTTAGTACACTAATTTGGAACCCTCTCGCTTCCTGTTTCATGGTGTCCCTGTTTAAAATTGTTTGAGCTGTGAAATTGGGTGCTAAGCTGCAAAAAAACCCCAATGAAATCAAGACAGCAAGTCAGCAGGACTGTCTAAATCAGTCTTAGCTAACAAGTCTTATTGGCTTTACGGAAATTAGCATGATAGAGCGTATGAGGAAATTCTGCTTTCACTGCTAGATACCAACTCTATCAGCTGACTCAAAGCATGTCCATGAGCAGCAGCTCAGATGGAGCCAGTGGTCAGATGGATATGGTACAGCATTCAGTGGTCAACAACAACAACAAAAAAAGAGAGAGAAAGGGATTTTTTTTAAAAGAAGGGAGTGAGAGGAATGGACAAAGAAATTATATCCCCCCCACCCACCCCTCGGCCCCTGGTTACAATTAAATAACTGTGGTTTGCAACAAGTATTGTTCTCATCTGCACTCCACCAGAAGAAGGAGAAGGAAAGAAAAAATATTAATACCTTGAGCCAACCACATGTCTTAAATTTTTCTTTCAACACGACCCTATCCAAAACATACAACAGTGGAGAAACCAACAGACATATGGAAATAGCATAAGGGAGACAGAAAATAGCATTCACATTAGAAAAGTCTGAAATCACAAATTGATTTACACTACTAAAATATGCCAAGCATGCTCCCCTTCAGTTTCATCTTCTCGGAAATCAGCAGCAACCTTTTGTTTAAAGATTCATGTCTTTTCAGAGCATGTACGATGAACTCTGTAATCACTGCTACCCAAGGCCTTCCACAGACAGGAAAAGGACAATATTTTTTCCAAGCATTTGATAAGAATTAAATACAGCAGACCTCATGTTGTGATTAAATCATTTCTAAATTTTGAGCACTAAATAATAACAACCCCTTACAGTTCACAAAGTAGTTCACAAAGTCATTGGGAAGGATCCCCAAAGTCATTGGGAAGGACGCCCAAAACCTTTACAGACTGTAACATAAAGGGGTGAAATCCTGGCCCCGTAAATTTCAATGGGGCCAGGATTTCATCTCAAGTATTGCACCACTAATCAATTAAATGGAGCCACAGAAGTGCAAGAATCACTCAGTGCTGCCCAATTGAATTAGAGAGAGACCTAGAGGTAGGCCAAATAGGCAGTGCTGCAGTCCAGTTATGGGGGTGCATTGGCAGAGAGGGTTGGGGAAATGTGACTGACTAACCAACGGTATGAGCCCTATTTTTATACAGCTAAATCTTGAAGTCCTTATTCAGACAAAATTCCCATTGAGCCACAAGGTGTTTTGTTTGGATAAGGACTGATAGGTAAAAATTGAGTAATTACCTCATGATTTGACCCATGCAATAAGTACTGAGATACTCTACAGAAGGAGAATTTCTTTTTCTTTCCCATTTCTAACCAAACACCTATTTCTGTTCTCTAAAATACTTCCTAAGTTTAGTACATTTGGGGGCAGGGACTGTCTTCTTCTGTGTTTGTACAGCATCTAGCACAGTGGGGGCTGGGTCCACAACTGGGCTCTTTGGTGCTACACCAATACAAGTAATAATAAATAATAACTGTGTACAATTTTCAGAAAACCCAATTATGCTTCAAGGACAAAAGAAATCACTTTCATGCTGATTGATATAGATATAAGGAAAATCCATAGTATGTGTAAGGTACATGCTTGCTATAGGTCAAATTCTGCATGATAAGTGGAATTTTGTTTGAGAAGAATTAAGGTGCAATGAAATGTCCCAAATCCTGGTCAATAAGGCCTGAATATGTCAATGGGACTACTTGCCTTGTTGAATCCAGGTCTAAAAGAGTAACTGTTGTACAGCATTAAATCCAAATCTTTCTGCAAATGACTATTTTGCAGCCCTCCACCACGCTCAGTATATATTATGTATATAATTGGTAAGGGGATTGCAGATGAAAGGTGTTTTATAAATGTAAAAATAATATTACTCTTTCTAATTGGGACATATTGAATTGGGATGACTGCTATATGGGAGGGTGCCCTGGAGACTGATTTAGCCTAATGATAATGAAGAACAATAACTGCTGCTTAATCAGAACAGTATTAGCATATTCTTCATAATATGTATGCACCTGCAAAAACCTGGTCTGAAGCCTGGCTATACATTTCGGCCTAGCTACTTTATATACATGGTATATTAAACATTAAGGCTGAAGTTTACAAAGCTGCCTTTGGGGACTTAGATGCACAACTCCCATTAAAAATAATGGGAATTAAGTGTCTAAATCCACGAGGAGGATTTTAAAATCTCAGCCTAAAGGCTTTTTTATAGTCATTAACCCAGTATTAAGCAAATTAGAAAAAGCTGTAAACAATCTTTGAACACGGGGCTCCCAGACTGCTTGTATCATGAACATGGATAGTTTTTAAGCAAGATGGAACCATTAGAATTAAGCTCAGTAGCATCAGTGATAATTAAATACTCTGGGTCAGATTTTCAAAAGTGCGTAAGTGCTTTAGGAACACAAGTGCCAGCAACTTTCAATTGAACGTGTGCTCCTAAGTCACTTAAGTACTTTGAAAATCCTACCATCTATTTTCAAATACTGTACAATTAAAATTTCTTCCTGTTAAGGAGGGCTTCTCTGAAGACGCAAACTTTCAGGTTGCTGGGGCTAAACAAAAAGGGAGCAGTCGTCCTCTCTCACCATCAAGGGCTGATATAAATTAGTGAATTTACAGTCCTTGTGTTGTATGTACACTGCAATAGCTAGACATAAAAGGTGGAGATAAAGAAAAGGTGATGATCTTGTCTATAAATTTCATACATTTTTGGTTATTGTCTTTGACCTCAAATTATTATTAAAACATTTACGTATTTCAAAATGTCATATCTGATGAGATTTTGCTGAGGAAAAACCCCACTGGAGTTTCAAAAAAAATCTGAATTAGTTTAAAGCTGACATCAACTTCACAGTGAGAAGCCTAACTTAATGCTGGCAAAGGTATCCCAAAGTCCTTTGCAACTTTGACTAGCTACAACATAGAGTATACGGCCCCACACAATATCATTTGCTATGATGGCACGGGTATCACAGCAAGTCAAACCACAGAAACACTATGAAGTCCTGCTGCTAGTGCATTCAAAGGAAGTCAGACTCGCTCATTTTTGTTGGCCAAACCCACACATTCCAGTTGCCTAGCTCCCCTAATGTATTCCATACTAATGGGACATGGGGACCTTTCTTTTCAGACAGTCACTTACTGTTGCATCTTCAGGATTCCCATTAGGCACTTCCACAATCCTGAGTGTTGTGTCCACCCTCACCTTCGCCCTGGTCACAAACTGGATGACTGATGAACTGTCCTGAGAATTAAAAACAAAAGTAGTTAAAAACAACCTTTTTTAATTTAATAACATTATATTCTATCCTTATGCTCCAGGGCAGCTGGATTGGCAATTGAGTGCTACACTGATTTATACTACCTGAAATCACATGCACCTTGAGCTTGGGACATGGATGGACAAAGTACAGTGCATTATCTCAGACTGAAATTAAAGGCATCCCACAAAACATTGGACTTTTTTTTTTATTTGAATTTGGGCTGTTTTTAAGGCTACCCCAGCCTCACAACACAGCAGAAAAACACAGCACATTGCCAATCAACATAGACAAGCTAAATCTTTACCACAAAGGTTCCCAAGTAGTTAGAAACAGATATTTGGAAGCTGCGATAGACTTATATACAGTATATGATAAAATTGTTTAATTATTTAAAATAATTCCAGACACAGCACACTGCATAAAGTGCAAGTATTTGATTTATATTTCCATTAGTAAGTGACTTTGCCTTGTATTTTATACAGAACGTTTAAACACAAATTTTCCAACCAGTTGCCTTTTTAAACACATTGTTTACTCTTATACAGTAGGTATTTTTGTAAGGTTACTTTTGATTTAGGACTAGATTGTGGCATTACCATGTTCTGAGGATGATGTACAGCCATCTTGCCCAGAGAACTGAGGGGCATCATGCACCCACTCCCCAATATAGGCAGCCCACTCTGTTGGGGGGTGAGAAACCACTGTTCCACCTAAACCCTGCCCCCTTTCTGGCAAGTTGCTCCCAAGGGGAAGCATTTCAGGTGCAGCCTCTGCCATCCTCCCAAGCATCAGGGCTGCCAAGTGTGAAGGGCTACTCTTAACTCCCCCCCCCTTCTCAGTTTGCACCCACATAAGGTGAGGCAACAATCTGGCCCTTAATGAATAAATAGAGTGGTGTATTCTCATAATTACACCTCAAATGAGTTTAATGAATTCTTTACCACACCTGCATCTACACCGCAAGAATAAATTGGTGGTTGGGGACACAGGTAGCCATTTAAATGTGCAGTTCACTATTCTATGTGGGTGACACCGTGACAGATATGACAATTTCCTGCACTTTCTTGGACAAATTTTCTTGAATTAATGTGTATGTGTTATTGTTGGATTGTATGTAACTACTCTAGCAGACATGACTAATGTAAACCGTGGGAAGCATTGGGAGCGTCAAAGGACTATACTGAAAAACAGACCAGTCAAAAATAAATTTTTGAGACAAACAAACTGAAAACAGGTTTCCTAGAAAATAGCTGGGAGGAGGGCAATGAAAATTACCCAGCTCCAGACCTATCCTTTTGAAGCTAGGCCTTAAGGAGAAACCAATTGTCTGGCTGATTTCCTGTTCATGGTCTCTTCAAAAGTTCAGACCCAAACTAGATAAAACAGTAACTCACAGATTCATGGGTGTGCTTGTTCTGAGCCATAGCTATTATGAACTTTTGACCACAGGGAAAAAACCTTTAGTGGGATCTGAAGGACTGTTCACCTGACAGCCTTTGTTAGGGTGATCTTAGGTAAGCTTATTAGCATGCATGTAGATTTCTTTTATTGTTTTTAATATTTTTTCTCTGTAATGCTTTTACCATAAGAATAAATGTGCTTGCTTAGAAAAAGCTGTGTGGTAACTTACTGTGGCAAGCACGCTGTTTATAGCCTCTAAAGAAGAAAGGCAAAGCAGCCTGCTGAAACAGTCTGAGCTGCGGGGGAATTCACAGTATAGGCAGGGAACTATGCAGCCTGGGAAAAAACCCTGTCAGAAGGAAGATTCATGTCTCCACTCAAGAGAGGTGACTGCTGGGGAGTTGGAAACCTGAGAATGGGTGCCCTTGGGCAGGGCCATCCCTAGCTATTCTGGGGACCTATGCAGCTACACCCCCCACGCAGCGGGGGAGTGGGGCAGGCCTCCGTGGGGGCGGGGAGTGGTTGGCCCCAGGCCTCTGCGGGGAGGTGGGCTGACTTGGGCAACAGGGGAGACCACGCCCCAGCACTCACCGGCGGCATGGCTGGGGCTGGGCTGCTGCACTTTCCGCCACCAGTGAGTGCAGGCCCAGCCCTGCTGCAGTCCTCAGGGGAGTGGGGGCAGGGCTGGGGTGGAGTAGGGGCGGGAAGAGGCGGGATGGGGAGGAGGCTTTGGGGAAGGGGTGGAGTGGGGGAGGGGCTGAGGTGGAGCAGGGGTGAGAAGAGGCGGGGAGGAGCAGGGGCAGGGGCCATGGGGAAGTGGCGGAGCAGGGGCTGGAGCAGCACACAGCTGCGCAGGGCACCAGGAAATTTGGTGCCCCAAATTTCCTGGTGCCCTACGCAGCTGCTTACTTTGCGTATGGGTAAGGACAGCCCTGCCCTTGGGGATCATAGAGGAGGAAATACAGGTGCAGTTGCCCTGAACTGTGACAGATACATGTCCCAGAGGATCTGCACCAGACATCCCATGGGCCTGGTGCAGAGCTTCTGTGAAGAGCTGAATTTGACAGTGTACACAAATGCATGTTTCGTGTACTCAGTTACCTGCTTGCATATGTGGGGGTATTTGTGTGCAAGCACAACTTAAACATCTGGCTCCATCTATATGCTCTTTCTTCAAACATGGACAAACAGCAGCATACGAGGTGATTTCAGCTGGAAAGGCCATGAAGACATCAACTCGTGTCTATCTAATCTTTAGGAAAAGACCTTTCCTTTTTTGTTTTTAATCTAACGGCTGTCACCAACAGATTTATCTAACAGATTTATTTTATTATCCTCCTACTCTGATTATCTTACAGTATCGTGATCTGACAGACCTTTGCTGTAGCTAAACTGTAAACCAAAAAAATCCCCCCAAAAAAGCTCATCTACAAAATAAGTGGAAACGCAGTAAATCTTTTTAAAATTTACAAATCTTATTTCATTCACTGACAGAACAGAACATTGCTTAGCTTGCTATCATGTTTCTCACCATGAATGTCATGTTTATTCTTATCTTGAGCCTCCTTATGATGGCTGTGATGTTTTTTCTTTGTATAACAAATATTTGAAGTAACAGATTAAAAAAATTATCAGTTTTCTACCCTTGTATCTCATCACAAAATAAAGATAAACACACGGATCGTAGTTTACGCACACTTACTCTGCTCATTATCCGACTGTTTGAAAAACCTCATAACTTTAACACTGCACGTATCGCTGTTTTTGTTTGTATTTATTTCTAATTGTAATTATTTTTAATGTACTTAAGAAAAGTCAGCAAAATCTAGGATTACACCTTCAGATCTACTGTTCACAAACCTTACAGTCTTATTTTATAACTGTTTATAACACGCAGGTGATTTGATTTAAGGTCAGATCCAGCAATATGATGAGCACCTCCCATGAAGGGGTAAGCATCCTCAGCTCCTATTCAATTTAGTTGGAGCTGGGGCCTGGGAGCACCCTCCAGGATTGACATCTTTCAGTTACCTTCTTCTGGAACATTCCAGCCACTGCCATTGCAACTGAACTTTTACACAAAGCAATGTGTTAATCAATGTGTTAACACATTGGGGGGAGGGATAGCTCAGTGGTTTGAGCATTGGCCTGCTAAACCCAGGGTTGTGAGTTCAATCCTTGAGGGGGCCATTTAGGAATCTGGGGCAAAAATTGGGGATTGGTCCTGCTTCAAGAAGGGGGTTGGACTAGATGACCTCCTGAGGTCCCTTCCAACCCTAACCTTCTATGAGTCTAAAGAGTTTCCAAGTGTGCCAGAGTTCCCAAAATCAGTTAATTTCTAAATATCAGGATTTTGGCAATGACTTGGGTTTAGAATAAAAGGGGTCAACTACTCCAAGTATTGCAATAATTGAAAACGTACAGTGATCCAGATTTAAAAAAATAAAAGCATGAAGGCTTTAAATAAGAGTTTCCAAGAACTATCCATGAATCCTGCACATTCCCTCCTGACTCCACCTGCACATGCGCACAGACATACACACACCCCATTCTTCTGAAATGAGGGAAGGAGCTTTTTAAAGTATAGGTTTCAGAGTAACAGCCGTGTTAGTCTGTATCCGCAAAAAGAAAAGGAGTACTTGTGGCACCTTAGAGACTAACCAATTTATTTGAGCATAAGCTTTCGTGAGCTACAGCTCATTTCATCGGATGAAGTTCATGATGTAGCTCACGAAAGCTCATGCTCAAATAAATTGGTTAGTCTCTAAGGTGCCACAAGTCCTCCTTTTCTTTTTAAAGTATAAAAAGTTCTTCACTGTCATTTGAATCCCAGCTCAGACTGAAAGGCTTCTCCGAGGCTTCTCTATGAAATTCTTATTCGTTCACAAAATAGGATGATGTGCCAAGTAAAGCCATCTTATAGTGAGATATATAGCAATTACAGCTGGTTGAAAAGCGCCAGCTGTTTTTCATAGGATATTTAGAATAAAAACTACTTTTTTCTAAAATTCCTGCCATTTTTATTTATTTTTTCAATGAAAAACCAAAACCTGAAACAATTGTCGTTTTCAAAACTCAGTAAATAATTGTGGGTTTCAGTAAAACGTATTGGCTTTTGAAAACCAAAAACTGAATATTTTTACCAAAATCTGAAATTTTTAACACAAATAATGTTTAATTTACGGTTTCCAGTTTTCAACAAAAACAATTAGAAAATTTTGACTACAATGAAAATTTCAAATGGAAATTTTTAGTGATCAACTTAAAACTTTTCAGTGAAAAAATTTAAACTAGTTCTACTAGACACAGACGAAGGCAATATTCAATGCTTCATGTATATTTCAATATATAAGTATATTTAAATTATTATTGAGCATATGCCCTAGAAAGAGGCAGAAGCACTTACCTTCTTTAATATCTCTGTATTCAGCAGCATGTAAACATCTATATTGCGGGATTCTGCTTTTGCTAGTGAGCTTAAGTTGCAGCGTATAATTAAGCAGGACCTGCCTGGTCTTTCACAGTCCTAAGGGAAATAAGTAAAAGGCTGTAAGATGTATTAGGAAGGGAGGAAATCATTCATTTTAATACTAACTAGCAATACCAAACATTCCTACTGATTGAATGAAAACAGCCATTTGATGAATCAGTAAAATTGATTGTACACCTCCCTTATACAAAACAGTGTCTGTTTTCAGAATCTGCAGAATCATAATCATTCCAGGACTTCATAAAACCATGTCACAGGAAATTCATCCCTGAACTGAGGGTCAGTGCACTTAAGCTGGAATTGAACACAGAATATGTACTGGGCCTCTGCACAGGGGTAAATTTCAGCCACGGCAAGTAAACCCTGCTATCTATTACTTCCTGTCAGAATACCTCCCCTGAGATAAAAGGATTAGAGAAAAATGTATTGCAGAAAAACATTTTCAACAAGAATCTATGTATTTCTATTGCATATACAATACATTGCTCCAAGTCTAGCTGCAAACACGCTTTGAAGTTCTGCCTTTAGTGCCTGATGCAAAGTCCAAAGAAAACAATGGAAAGACTCCCAATGACATTAATGGGCTTTGCATCACCTCATTAGCTAGTTACGTTGATTCTATATAATTTCTCACTCACTAGATTTCTTCAACCTGTATCAATCTTTTTTCTTTTAGCATCAGAAGATATTATTCAACCTTTAATACTTGTGTTATTTTTTTTATTGTCTGTACTTTAGTAGCCTCAAAGCTTCCAGTGAGGGACTGAGGTCTGTGGGGACCACTGCAACACAAGTAAAATGTCATTCTTATTTTAGACTACATGAAAGTTACTCTGAAAAGAAAAAAGTAGTTGACCACTTCACATTCCTCTGACAAACGCATTTTACAATATCTGACTCTTTTAAATTTCAGTTATATATGGAATTTCTTACCAGTACTTTTCTGCCAGACTTGGTAAAAAAAGCAAAGATCGTGTGAAAAATATTGTCATTTTCTTGAGGGATGACACACGGGTTAGGGTTTTTCTGAAAAGAGCAGTTTCCTTTCTCCTGAGCAACCTGCAAGCACAATGAAGATCATCAAGACATGTGAAGAGTCAATTTACAGCACTTACAACGTTGCGTAATATGTGTTGTGAACCTTAGAACGCTTCAAGTGCCGACTTGAACAGGGTTCACTGTTCTGTAACAGGAACAGGAGGACTTGTGGCACCTTAGAAACTATCCCATTTATTTGAGCAAAAGCTTTCGTGAGCTACAGCTCACTTCATCGGCTGTAGCTCACGAAAGCGTCTGCTCAAATAATTGGGTTAGTCTCTAAGGTGCCACAAGTCCTCCAGTTCTTTTTGCGAATACAGACTAACACAGCTGCTACTCTGAAACCTGTTCTGCAACAGCAACTCCTATCAGGCCTGACAAACTCACCACACCTAACGCCACTTTCAGGGTTCTTATCCATAAATAGTGTCTTTTACAGTATCAAATGAAAGCCAGTGACACAATAGCCATCACAGGTATTGTGAGATGTATGTACAGAGGGTATGTAAGGAGTTATGAGTACCTACTAAATATACCTTTTTAACTAGTAACAGAGCAGAATTGACAAACAAGTTTTCTGCTAGCCAAAGCATATCCCTGTCTCTAATGCAAATTAAGCATTTTAAGCAAAACACAGTGGGAGCTACATTTGCACTCCAAGTCAACATGAGGATGTGAAGTTAACATGGGGGCCAGCACCCCAAAGAACAAACAATAGGAGGACATTTTGTGATCCATTCACAGAGGAAACCCCGGAAAGACATGGGAGTTAAGACAGAAAACCAGCAGCTCTGTCAAAGGCTGAATCCTTGAGAGAAAATCGATTTTGTTAAATAGGAAAGGTAACTCTTAGAAATTGTAGACCTAGGGTTGCATTTTATGTTTTGTTTTGCATGTGGAACCAGTTCTGTTTCCACTTCTTATCCTGACCCACTATCTCTTAAAATGTAACCTTTTATAATAAATTTATGATTATTTCACTGTAAATATATTTCAGTGCTGTAATATTATAAAGCCTGATCCTGAGTTGTGTCAGTCAAATTGTCTCTCTCTTCGGGGACAGCTTGCCTGGTAATTTCTGTCAGTGACAGGGGCTAGACACTACAGGGAGTGTGCCGAGGACTCGGAAGTTGGTGTGTGTCTATCGCTAGCCTGCACAGAGAGGGAAAGGTCTGCAAAGACCTGGAAGACAGTGCTTGTGCGTGGCCAGAGGATGTTGGTTTCAGTGAGGTGAGCTACAGCAGGCATCAGGCAAAATTGTTTCATACTAGGGGCAAGTGGTGGTGAGATGCCTCAGAATCCTGGGCACCATCACAGTGTCCCTATACTGTGACACTACATATCATTAGACATTTCAATCAACTTCATTGTTTCATAGTTTGTAGGGATTCGGGTCAACGTGGCCTTGCAAAATCATCATGAAAATGTACCAGCCCGGGCACAAAATCTGTTCATCTAGCTTTATCATAACTAATAACAAAGTTGATAATGATAACATAAAGTAACAATATTTTACTCGCTTGTTCAACAAAATTGGATGCCTAAGGCAAGCAGATGCATGAGTACAATTTTTCAAGGCTTGTTGAAGGTTAGCCCAAACCTTCATCCAAGATTGCCATGCTATGTTAGGCCACCGATTCCACAGCTAACTCTATGCAGCCTACAGAAGGGCCCTGAACAAAATCCATTGAAATGAAATAATATCTGCACCACCATAGAATATCAGCCAATTCCTCCCTACTGCTCTCAGAAGAATAGAGGGGGAGCCTTTGTTAGATGCCCACTTTGATTAATAGCATCCTTGTAGTATATGCTTCCCAGCTCACCTCTCTGACTGCTCCATTTTGCCAGAATGAGAACATAAACACATTACAAACCAACATCTCAACTAAATTACATACGAGGTGTGGAGAAAATCTGTTACAGACACAAAATTGCTCCATGGCCTTTTTCACTTGCTTCATGCAGTCTGTCTCCACAGACTCCATCTGAGCTGCCTGAAATCTTGGTCATATGAAAAGAAAAGATTAACAGAAGTTTATCCAAATTTAGAGTAATCTTTCCTGTCTCCTCCTCCAGACAGCTCACTGCCCTGCTTCTTGATAAGGCATGACCTCCTGCCCCACTGACCAACCAGCCATTCTTCTCCTGATATTACAAGTGGGGAGATGAACACAGAAGCAAATAAATACCAAAATAGTTCACATTTCTCCTGGTGATTACTTGCCTATCAAGGCTATGGTCCTCTGTATTTATCTGTCCCACCAGAACTAGTTTTCATTATTTATTGTATGCAAGTGATTCACAAATTATATTGACATTTGTTGTCTTTGAATTTTAATGTTTGGATTAGAACCCTGTTAACCGGAATTTCAATATTAAACCAGGAATAGCAAAGAATTAGTACCTGCTTTTTAGGTAGGACAGACATCAGTAAATTCTTACATTGGAGATAGAACAGGATCCCATCCTGCCTGTTCTATCTCAGCTTTTTAAATTTCACACAGATAAAACATGGTGTGCACTTAGGAAAATCTGCCAGAGGAGAAGTAATCAAAGAGAGAAAAAGGAAAGATCTGTCATGATTGGGGCTTGATTGTGCACATTCAGGGGTATGAAGTACACATTCATTTACATCTTATAAAGTCTGACCAAGTGTTTACGCATACAAGTAACATAACAATTTAACTTGACATGGTTTGATATCCGAAACATAAAAGTCCAATCTTTCCTTCTCTAAAATATCGGGAAAAGTGGGTGTCTACTTTAAACCCAGAAACTGCTATACTGGAACAGGCCAATGGGTCATCTCATTTGAAAGCCTGTATCAGACAGAGGCCAATACTAGCTGCTTCATAATAAGGTGCACAATCCCCATCCTTGTCCTAATTGTGCGATACATTTGTCTGGCGTCCTTTGCGAGCACTGGAGTTGGCATGTATTCAATCACATTAATTCTTTAGAGTATGTTAAATGCAGCTGGGAGGGGAAGCGGCAGTGCAGGCTGAGTAGCATGTTTTTGAAAACTGGTTTTATCGCAAGATTGTGCAGGGCCACAGAACCAGTAGCAAAAGCCTGCCAACAGATACCTTATACTATGCTACTCCAAATGGCTTCTTCCAGTGATTGCTCTGTCCTGACTGCAGTTTGGCATGAGTCCTGCAATCCACACTGTGCCCTCATACAATGCCATACAACACAAGGCAACTGCTCCCTCTGTTGCCAAACTCCCACCCCCCTCTCACCCTACAAGGTCTGGAGGACAATGGTAAATCATAATGACCTTCAATACATTTGGGTGGCAGTGCTGAGAAAGGCAAGCGCCTGTAACTTATAGCTAGGGCCCTACCAAATTCACAGTCCATTTTGGTCAATTTCATGGTCGTGGGATTTTTAAAATTGTAAATTTCATGATTTCAGCTATTTAAATCTTAAATGTCATGGTGTTGTACCTGTAGGGGTCCTGACCCAAACAGGAATTGTGTGTGTGTGTGTGTGGGGGGGGTGGGGGGGTTGCAAGGTTATTGTAGGGAGAGTTGCGGTATTGCTACCCTTCCTTCTGCACTGCTGCTGACAGCAGCGCTGCCTTCAGACCTGGGCAGCTGGAGAGCAGCGGTTGCTGGCCAGGAGCCCAGCTCTGAAGGCAGAGCCACCGTCATCATCAGCGCAGAAGGAAGGATGGCAGGGTGTGATATTGCCTCCCTTACTGCCGCGCTGCTGCCTGCAGAGCTGGGCTCTGAGTAACCAGCTGCCACTCTCCAGCCACCGAGCTCTGAAGGCAGCCGCGCAGAGGTAAGGCTGGCATGGTGTGGTACTGCCACCTTTACTTTTGTGCTGCTGCTGGCGGGGCGCTGCCTTCAGAGCTGGGCGCCTGGCCAACGGCCGCCACCTTCCAGCCGCCCAGCTCTGAAGGCAGCACAGAAGTTAGGGTGGCAATACCGCAACCCCCCTAAAATAACTTTGTGATCCCCCCCCCGCAGGACCCCCAATTTGAGAAACGCTGGTCTCCCCCATTAAATCTGTAGAGTATAGGGTAAAAGTACACAAAAGACCAGATTTCATGGTCCATGATGCATTTTTCATGGCTGTGAATTTGGTAGGGCCCTACTTATAGGATATGTATTGATGTTTTTCATAGTTACCATGAGCCTGAGTCTGCAGTACATGTCAGGAAGGGTAGGTATGAAGCGGCTGGAGACTGGGGACTCATTTTATAAAGTGAACTAATGGGTTTTTTATCTTTCTTCTGTTTCTCTCTAGAATACAGGGACTGTTGTGTAAAGAGAAAGGGGCTGAAGGGAACAGGCAACTGCTGGTGAGTCCAAGAACAGTCAAGTGATGCCCTGGCTGCTCTCCTGACTGCCAGAATCTTGCCACATTCAAAATCACTAGTAAGGCCACTGTGCCATAAAACACATCTAAAATTTGTATCTGCACTGACTTTAGGTGCATTTGTTCAAGTTTAATTTTCAACCCAAAGATCTTTGAAAAACAGGCATCATTCTGAAGGCAGAGAAAAAGCACAAGCTGACATACCCCATGCACACTTTCAAAGGGTTCTTTGAACATTTTATTCTAAGTGAATTATTATAATAATAAATTCATAGAATGGTCTTATTTCTACAGAGACAAATTGTTCTCGAAGATAAAACAATCCTGGCCATTTCAAATTACTTCGTGGCTAGACACGATTTCTTACCCCGAAGGTAAATTGCATGTAATAACAATGTGTTCCTGTAAAATTTTCTACAAGATGAACATTTTAAAGGGGCATGTTTTCTCTATTTTTTACTTTAGCATCTATACATGATAGTCTACAGTGAAAGACAAATGGCAGAATTATGAAACCTGTCAATTTAGAACTGCACACACTCCTGCTACCCAGCAATGAGTGTTATTTGCAGTTGGAAAAATTTTTGTCAAAACTCTTTTTTTTGTGGGGGGGGAGGAGGTGAAATGGAAATTTTCACAAAATTTCCAGCTCTGGGTTTTCAGTTTTAAACTGAATTTTTTGCAGGGGAAGGGGGGTTGTTTTTCCAATTAAAACCTGAAAAACAAATTGAAGAAAATTTTCAACTGCAGCTAAAAATTATTTGCATAAAAAAAATTTAAGGGAAAAAGAAATAATTTTCTAACCAGCTCTACTTATCTGATTTACACAGTGGACATTTCTTTCAAAATGAGACAGACACCAAGAACAAAGCAACACTTTCTCCTGCAAGATCCAAAATCTTATGAGGTTTATTGCAGGACTATTCTGACCAACTTCTTCTGACAGAAGAGTAATAGCTAATCATTAAAAAAACATTTTCCTAAACTGTAAACTTGAACTATGACTAATGTAACGTGTCTGTTATTCTTTCCCAATTTTATTTGCAAATAGACTTTTAAGTTTACTCAGCCATAAGGTGAAGGGTGAATGCACCAGAGTGATGAAAACTATTACAAATGTTGTTCATTTCTCACTGGCATCCTTCAATGCGCATACATGCCTCTCCAAGATTTTCAAGAGTGAGTAGTGCCCAACTTAATACACACTAACAAGGCCTGATTTTCAAAGAGTGGGCTCTCAACACTTTCTGAAAATCATCCTCTTAAAAGGATCTCAGCTTCTCAACTTGGGCAGCCGCAAACTGAAGCATCCAAACTCACTAGGGGGTATGCGTGTATACATTTTTTGTACATATATAACTACAGACCTGCCCATACTCATATATATGAATATGTATACAAGTGTGAATATGTATATCACAAGAACTCTATCAGACTTTAAATAGTGCCAAGCATTATTCTGGTCCTCGATTGGATCCTCAAGGCACCGTCACAATAGTTTTATTACTACTAATAATGAATAAGCAGCTAGAAAAGCCAAACATCCCTTATTCCAGCAATTCCATTTATAAATGGCACACATTGAATGACAGGTCAGTCTCTAGCTTTGTAAATGTATTAGAACTGGTTGCTCCATTAAAGAGCCCATAAACATGTTTGATAGACAACATTTAAATGACAGCTTATTCGGTGGGTATTTCTGCCAGCATTTTGTTGTCAGCACAAACCACAAAGCTCCTCAGAGACAGGATGTAACCATGGAAGAAAAAATTTGAATTACTTCATTCTTCAGGAATGCTATATTTGCAACAGAGGAAGAAATTCCCATAGGGTTTCTTTAATAGTCTTTGCATATTTGAATAGCCTCATGGAGCAGGGGGCAAAGGCATAAAGTAGCAATGTATGTTAGCCATATCAAATTGCACCATCCTCAATAAAAATAAAGTCACTTATGGGGTCAAACAGTTCTGGATGTAACAGCTCAGATACACTGCATATACACAACACATGCTTCAAAAATATGTAGGATATTTAATACCATTGTGTGGAACTGCTGCACTGATTTAATTTCTTAAATGGGGCTCATCCTTTCCAAGTTTCCTACACATGTTGGGGATCATGAAAGTGCTTGGAATGGTAGAAGATGGCACCAGTGAAATGTGAATGTTATTCCCCATCTAGCAAAGCAAGAATTGGTAACAGAGACAACAAAATTAGAGTTTGAACTGCTACTCTAGTCCAGATATTTTAAATAAGTAACTCCAATATGAAGAGAGCTGGTTTCTAATCTGGGTCGAACCCAGGGTTTGCCTAGGAGAAGTAAAATATGTGGCACCTCATCCGACACCCTCACTTTGTATAGTCAGGTCCCCCCACCTCAGAGTACTCACAACATCCACCTCTGCCTATCTGTGATTCCGCCCCCACCCCCTCCGGTGCAGTAATTCTTCCCCTCACCTGTTGCTGGCCTTGCCTAGATGAGGATTTAGAAGTGTGATGTTAGCATGTGTTAGCTAACATGTGCTAACTGACAATTTCAAAATCCAGGCTGCACTGACTTTAATGCATACTAAACTGGTCATTTTAAAACTCGTCTCCCTTCTAGACTTTAACTCGGACAGTTTAGCAGGCTTTAAAAGCAGTATGAGGTTTTACATGTTATCAAGGCCACCTTGCATGGGCTGGCACACTAGGAGCTGGAGGTGATGTGCAACTTTCCAAGGAGGGAGCTGGGGAGATCAACTAGGGACCACAGGTAGGGAAGCAGGAATGATGCTCTTTGGCTTGGGGGTGGGGGCTCAAGTGTATGCATGTGGGGAAAGCCCATGCGGGAACGGGACAGAGGAAGAAGGCTGCCACCATTCCCAACCCAACATTAAGTCTGATCTCCCGGCTAGAAATAAGCAGCTCAGTACTAATACCAAGCTTAGTGCACACATGTTACAAACGAAACCTGGCAAGCAAATGCAGATCTCCAGCCCTTTTTTTTTATCCTGGGAACAGCCTGCAGTCCCTGTAAAGGAATTCCTCATTATATCAAACCTAAGGGGTAAAGCAAAAATCCCAGGTCCCTTCCACAAGCCTGATTCCCCTCTCACTTACACTGATGGCAAACAGGAGCAGCTTCATTGTGCTCGAAGGTAAAATGGAGAATCGGGCCTTGAATGTCTATGATGGGACCAAATCTACATTTAAGTGATTGTGGGGGAATATAGTTCAGCAAGTTCAAGGAAACACCAAGAGTCATAAAACTTTCTGAATGATAAATTATAGGGATTTGGGAAACCCACTTGTGGTCTGAACATAGGTCAGTTGTTTCACAAAACTGTGAATACTGTTCATCCCTAAAATGGATGGTTTCCTCATAAGTCCCAGAGTATCCTGGCTCCAGTGACTAAGCCCAAACCTTCCCTCTTGAAATTGCTACCAGATAGCTTCTATGTACCTTTATTTTTTACCATTGTAAGTTACTTTATGTATGCGTGCATAACAAATGGTTGAAGTCTGCAAATTAAATAAGAAATAACAGATCCCCTTTCATTTGTCTGAAATGTAAAGTGTAATTTGTATATGTTAGTATCAGGGAAAATTGCTTCATAGAAGTATCCCAACTCATCTTTTATTGGTGTTAATTTTATATAGACAAACTGATATGAGTGGTTAATTGAAAAAGTCATACATGTTCAGATCTAAAGAGATAAATAAATTCCAGACCAGGTCAGGCTATATACAGTAGAAAAATAAGGTATGTAAGTATGTTATCTTAGCACTTGTTGTACTTGCCAAAAATGTTTAATATTCATAGATAATGAAATATGTTTGAATCAGAACAGTCCGTTGATTCTGGCAATAAATTAAGAACCTCTGAAACAACAGAAAAGGATCAAAAATTAACCCTAGAAGAATTCAACGAACACAATAACAGCGATTTTGCTAAAGACAAAGGGGTAATCTAAGAACTCATTGTCCTTAAATAGTGATTAGAAGTTGCAAAGTTAAATTACTATATGGAGATTCTACAGACACACAATGAATTATGATAGTAAAATTCTATTATAGGTTTGTGTACTATTTATTCAGCTAATAGTTAAAGGGCCAAATCCACAGGTGGCATACATTGGCACTGAATTCAGTGGAGTTATGCTGATATATATCAGCTGGCTCAAACTGCATACAAATAAATCTTTCTGACCACCAGCCAGAGAGATGAATCCTTAAGACTCATCCATTCCACCACACGTCGCCAAAAGTAACGTAGCCCGATCCCCAGCTGAAGCCAATGGAGCTTCATCAAATTATATTAGCTGGCCATTATTTTTATGGTCTAACTATTGAAGTGTCTATAACGGGTTATAAGATTTTAAATAAAAGCCAGTGTAGACTATTATTACATTCCACTGATATACCTTGCTCCTTCTCCCCAACCCCACACAATGAAATGTTCCTGCAGTTTTAGTCACTTTGTTGGTTAATAACTTTCTAAACAAATGGATACTGGCAATCAGCCTCCTTTGTTTATACCACATGGATGAGCTAAATCCACCCATCTTCTGTTCTAGGGTTCCAGAAGTGGGAGGAGGAAGAAAGGCTGACAGAGGATCCTGTTCATCCTCTGTAAACGTTAGAACTAGATCTGAGCAAAACTTTTCAGACCATTAGTTTATAGAGTCTCTCTCTCTCTCTGTGGCCCAATGACTATTAAAGTATTTTATGCAAAGCAGAACAGCTTCAACAGGAAAGACTAAGGCCCACCACAGACTACCTTATAGCACAGGTGTTGGGGCTCTCTAGTACAACGTGGGAGACCCACATTCAAATCCCTTCCCTACGTTAGGCAGAGGGAGAACTGAACCCACATCTCCCACGGGAGTGCCCTAACCACTGCGCTACTACTGGAAGGTGGGCATTCCCGCCTACTCCTCAAGATGTGTTGTGAATACAACCCTTCATTTCCTCTTACGTCAACAAGTGTCCTGACACTAAAAGGATTGCTGAACAAAATGTTTCGTTTGACCCAAAAGTGAAGTTCTGTTGACATTTTTGGTTCATTGACATTTTTCAGAGGTATCTAATTCAGTTCAAGCTGAACCTATTTTTTTCTTCCCTGAACTGACAGCAAACCTAAAAACCAGCCATTCGCCCAGCCCTGTTTAGAAGAGACACAGTTGGTAGTGTGTAAAACGTGTTAAGGGGTGTGCCTTGCTATCACATTGGTCTTGTGGGTTAGGAAGCAAGACCAGCCATCCCCAGCTAACTACTGGGCATGTTACTGTCAAGCAGCAAATGCTTGCTGGGGACACGTTTGCTCCTGCTCAGAGAGGCAGTGAAGTGCACACCTGGACCTCTGTTCCCTCAACCCACTTTGAGGAATCCTGTAGCAGCTGTGGCACTGGGCAGGTTTCTGCTGCCTCTCACTGCTCTGGCCAGGGCAGGATTTGGCCCTGACATTTGCTTGCAAATACTAAGCAGCCACCCACAGAAGTATTTAATCCAAGAACCGGCGCCACATGTCTAGTTGAGCAAGAATAGCAAAAATATTCAGATTTAAAGTCCGTGACTCTCACAAGAGAAAGGTTCCCTACTGAGACAGAGGGCACCGTTACATAAACAGAAAGAAGAAACAGCGAGCATTAGTTTGATTTATTTTTACTGCCCACACGAAGTTTAGGCCTACAACTGAGCAATGCCATACATGGCAACCAAAAGGACAGTTTATACCTAACATTCACATGCTGTGTGTATATATATATACACATGCGCACACACACACGAGTCTTTAGCAGCTGAAATCCAGGAGGAGAGCACTGACGTTTATGTTCTTCCTTCCTCTTATGGTCTGTAAGAAGCCCAATCGCCATATCATGGTGAACAAAGTTTAAGGTATATTTCTTTTAGAGAGCTTCTTCTATAACCTTCAAACTAGGAGCTGACCCTTCTTTGATATCCTCCCCTTCTTCCCAGCTCCTACCAACTCAAATCAGTCCCTTTCCAAGGCCTTTCCTGAAGACATAAAAGCCCATGGTGTTTTTTAAACCTGCCGCGTTAATGTTATTACTCGTCTGGCTGATCAGCAAAAGGCTCTGAAAACAAAGCAGAAAAACCGGTTTCCTTATGGAGTCTGAAAAGGTGACTTCTCGGGCACACTCAGAACTCTCAATCTGCCAGGGTTTAGAGCACCTCACAGTGTTTCCAAGCTCTACCAGGCAACTTTTAGCAGTGCTGTGAAAGGAGAGATCAATATCTGACAAACTGGAGGAACTTTGCAAGAATGAAGAGAGTCTCTATTGTGCAGCTTTCCTGATTTCAGAGCAGCTGAACCATATGTTGCTGAGTTATATTTAAACAGGTTTTTGGTTTTCCCTGAAAGACCTAGAAATCTACCTATAGCATTTTCATGCATCAGAGAAGAGACAGGCCTCCAGGGTAAGGACTCTATTTAGACTACAGGACAGAGAGTAAGACCCTGTAGTTCTCCCCTGGCTCTCTAGCTTTCAGACCAAACAGCATAGTCTATGGTGTTCACCATACAGAGTTTCTTTATGTCCTGGCTTGGACTCAGTATTCATGGAATTGATAACTCACTACGCTACCTTTCTGCCTAGATTAAACGAAAAACTGACCCTTCCTAACCTGAAGTGTTTTAAGTTCTTATTTCTTTCTGTCTCAAAGAGAGAGAACCCCCTAAATCTTCCACCTTATACTGTCAGGATTGTTCAATGCTACCTGGTAATGGTTTCATTTTATGGACTCGGGAACATTCTCACAAGGTTGGATTTCAACAGTTAGGACAGCCCTCTAACATGACCCTCTTGTTCCTATTCGGGCATAGGAGTTTAACCCTATCCCTCCAAACAAGGAGGAACTTTATTTACACAATCACAATCATCTTATGATCCACTTCCCTACTTTTTAGTTGCAAAACGTACATCCATCCCAAATCTCGTCAAACTCGATGCTGCTATAGCAAATTATTTGCAAACAAAAGCCTGACTTATAAATCAAAACTTACAGGAAACTTTTATGTTAGAAGAATTAATCATTCATTTCAAGTTTCCCTCCCTACTATTTTTGGCATGTTAAAGCTCCACCAATGGGAGAATGGGGAAAAGGATATTATTCTCATACTCCCTGAAACAAACAAAAAATGCTGACTCTGCCCTCCTGCGATTCAGTAATTCTTCAGGGTGAATTTCCTGGCCAGGAAGCTTACAAAAAGTCTATTGTACGTTCTTCACCAGGCCTCAGTAAAATACCTCATTGCCATGATATATTCTGTTTCCTTCATGCATCTGAGAAGGGTGGTGCATACATCTAGCTCACTTGACAAAACTTCTTGCTTCCTTCTGACTGCAATCCAAATCCACCCATAGGAAGAAGCAAATCAGCTCCCTTTACCAAAGCCCTGGGATTCCATATATTTCTACAGCCATGAAGGTGGGAACTATGTGCCGCTCTCCCCAGAAAGAAAAGAGCCACACAGTGTAACTGACCCAAGGTGTTAATCAGAATACCAAACTACCTCAATACCTTTAGGTCACGAGTAAATTCTGTTGAAAAAATTGTAGTGATTGACAAACGTCACTTCTTTTTCTGTCTATAAACTGAGCAATTTGCAGGTTTGTTGTGAATATTCAATACTCACAATTTGAACCTTGGTGATGTTTTTTGATTGAATACATAGATCATAGGGTTCATTCCAGTTCCTTGTTTGGATAAGTATGACTCACAGTAATCAGTCTTTTTGGTGTAAATACTTATATTTATACATTCAAAATGTGTTTTCCCAAAAAAAATTCTTTAGCCAATATTCACTTAAAATTTTCTGCCTCCTTGAATATTCCGTCAATATTCTCATTCACTAGACTGTTTGGACAAAATGAACACAACAAGGGTAGGAAACACATTCAAAGGGATTTCATTTAAAAATTAAAACTAATAGTCATGGAGAAGTTTTTAAAGCAAACATCCATCTCCACTCTCTACTGAAAGCACTACCCAGCACTGTATTCAAGAGTAGTTTACTGCATCAAATGTTGTGCATGAAAATCTGATCAACATTGTATGCTGGTACACAACAACTCAGACACTCCCAGTAAACCAAAATGTCAATAAATATTTCTGGACAAATACACCAGGAAACCAGTGATACTTCTACCTGAGTTAAATCAATGATATTTTCATCCTATGAACAGACTACCTAAACTCCCTCATAGATTTCCACCACTATTTCAACAACCATCCATCCATCAAATTCTCTTTAGAACACTCCCATACCAGCATCAGCTTCCTGGACACCACAGTCAGCTTCACAATGGAACCTTACAGACAACTATCTGCAAAAAACCCACAGATCACCATATCTACCTTCACAGATCCAGTAACCTCCACTCCAAGAAATCCATTATCTACAGCCAGGCACTCAGATATTACAGAATATGCTCCAAGGAGAAAATTCAGAATAGATATTTTAGCAAATTTAAAACTGCCTTCACCATAAAAGGACACTCCACAAGAGAAGTAGATCTCATCAGGGAATGGGCCACCCAAATACCCTGAGAGAACGTTTTCAATACTGTGGTGGGGGAACCTCCGACTCCACACTGCTAGTTGTCACCTACCACCTCACACTGAAGCCTACATGGAGTATCATTACACAGTAAAAACCTATACTCAATGGAGACCACATACTGAAAAAAATGTTTCCCCAAGTCCCTCTTCTGGCCCTTCAAACAATCCCCCAACCTTGCCAAACTCATCACCAGAAGCAAGCTCCCCAGAGGCCAGGATATAACAGCACAAAAAGGCACCAGACCCTTCCATAACAACAAATGCAAAATTGGCAGACTTATCTCCACTGCTACAGTGAAGGATACCTCCCACAACACACCTTTTAAGATCTATCGATCCTATACATGTCTATCACAACATGTGGTGTTCCTCATCCAGTGCAGTAAATACCCCAACAACAACTATGTGAGTGAAATGAGACAATCACTATACTCTTAGATGAATTCAGACAGAAAAACGATAAAAGACTAATACACCCTATCAACTCTGGGTGGGTAAACACTTTTCACAAAACGATCACTCCATATCTGAACTCTCTGTCGTTGTTCCCAAAGGAAATCTGCACAACACCTTCAAAAGATGAGCTTGGGAATCTACATTCATAATTCTGCTTGACACCAAAAAATCACAGACTTAATAAAGACACTGGATTTATGGCTCATTACAATATGTAACCCACTAACCTTCCTTTGTCCTATGACTGTAGAGATGTTAACCTCCCACTTAACCACGAATGGTCTCCTATAATGTGTGTTAATCCCTTATCTGTTCCACCTTATATTCAGCTGTGTGTACCTTTCCCAGACCTGAAGAAGATCTCTGTATAAACTCAAAAGCTTGTCTCTTTCACCAACAGAAGTTGGCCCAATAAAAGATATGACCTCACCCACACTGTCTCTAATATCCTGGAACCAGCACAGCTACAACAACGCTGCAAACAAGAAATATTTTGTTGGGTGAGGGTCTGTTTTAAGGCCTTGATCCAGGAAAGGACTTGAGCACGTACGTAAGCACCCTTCCTGCATAGTGATACTTTCCTGAATTGGGGCCTAAGTTCTTGTTCGCTCTCACATGCTTCTGCCCATCATGCTGATGGTAGGAACACACTCCTGGGAGATCTTTGAGAGTTACCTTTGGGATCCTCCTTTCTAGGACATAAGGGCCAGGCTCAGAGGCAGACATAATATGCCTGTGTTGTGGGATGACTGTTCAAGCAGCATACAGTCACAGAACCCCTCCTGGCCACTCTAGAACAGGCTATACAGGGCAGGCATGCTATACTCCTCCACTAGATTAAAGGGTACCGAGGCAAAGGGAGATTCTAAAGATGATGTGGGGTGGCTCAAGAAAGGAAAAGATTTTCAACTGCCTTCTGTCTCCAAAAAAATTAATTTAAATTAAAGTAGGCAAGAGGGTCAACAAACTATTGTGCAATATACTCCCTTGAGTGAATAACCTCCTCCATTATGGACACAGACCCCTGTGATTTCGGGGAACCAGAGAGGAAGGACAAATGCCAAACATATGTGTGCATTTGCAGCATTCATTGTAATAAGCTAGCTGTTGAAGAGATGATCAGCACAATGAACCAAATTAATCTTTGGTGTAACTCTAGAATTTCCATATACAGGCCTCATCTCAATGGTGGCCAGTAGCTTCAGAGTAAATAGCTGCCATGACGACAATGAGCTACACAGAGTATTATCAGTGACATTTATGTCTGACATTCTCTGGCTGTGTGCATATAGTCAGAGCCAAGTCTTGAAACTTTAAAGAAAAGAAACTAAACGAATCTTCAGTTGGCTGCCAACAAACAAGAGGTTTTCTGCATGGGGATCACATGAGAGAGTTCTGTAACTCTATCTAGGTGCGGTGTCCAGTAACATAGCCTAACAATCTATTCATATTCCTAATGCAGCATTCAGATATGCACAACCACTTTAAGTTAAGATGCTCTAATATTCTCCTATCACTTGAGATTTTGAACATCTGTAGTGAGGATGCCAAACGTTAGATCCTTGACACAGAATGGAAGCAAGTCCAAGATCAACATCAGAGACCATGACTTCATTTAAGTTTCTAGAATTCTAAAATTTCTTTTCACAGTGTAAATGAAGAAAAGTCTGAATATGCTTGGGACTCTTCATGGGATGAGCAAATAGATTTGGCTCCTCCCTTTTGAGTGTTCTGGGTCTTGCCTGACTTATGCCTTGACAAATATAAGGAAGCAGGCAATACACTGTACACAAAGGGATTTTAAAATGTAACCTAGCATCAACCAGCAAAGACCTGTGACCCTGGGATTTATTCCACTGAGTTTTCGTGTTTCACTCTTCCCATGAAGAGAGTAACGCTGAAATGAACATTTTTATTGCTAAATGAATATGCTATCTTGGAATATAACATCTGTTTGTTTCCCTTTTGCAATTTATTAATTTCTTCCCCAATTAATTTGTTCTATTTTTTTAACCCTAAATACATCCATTTTCTTCTAATGGTATTATACAGATTTCACCTAATCACAGAACACCAAAGACTTCTGTGAAATGAAGTTGCAACCATGAGGAAATCCATCAAACATTTTTTGTAATTTGACTTTTGTTCTTTTAATCAGTATGGGCTTTTTATCTGTTCCTGTTGAAGGGCAACGGGAACTGCATATCAGAAAGGAGTAAGAAACCCGAGAGGAAGAACAACAATCTTGCAGTTAAGCCACCGGAACAGGACTCATGAGATCTGGGTTCAGTTCATTTGGGTAAATCATTTAATCTCTCTGTATCTCAGTTCCTTATTTGTATACTGGGGATCATAGTAATTTCTTTTTCTCACCCTTTGTCTTGTCTATTTAGATTACAAGCTCTTTGGGCAGGGACTGTCTCTTACTATATGTATGTTTAACACCTAGCTGGGCCTCAATCTGAGTAATAACAATAATAGTACTTTTCATAGTCATAATTTTAGTCCAACCAAACAGGCTCTTTAAATACATGATTTTGTTGGCCTGCGTGTTGCTCATAACAGTTAGCTCTTCCCAGAAATCCAAAAACATACATACAGCTCACTCCAGTTTAAAACAATTTTGCTTTGATTCTAGGAATCGCTTGAATGGAGACTGAAAAAACTGGCAATCCTACAAAGCGTGATCCCTCTGGATGAAGGTTCTGCCTGCACCAGATTTGGCTTCTAGTTTAAACAGACAGACTCATTTTCCAACTGTTAGTCTCTTGACTTTTATAAGCATACATACTTTTCCTAAAAATAAAATAAATATGAAATGAGCAACGTGATCCAGCTCCGTAGAACCGCCCGATCAGAGTAATCCAGGACTGTTAATTTAACAATAGCATCAGGACATCCCAGGGTTAATTTGGTACAGACCCCCATGCTGACCATCCATACAGACAAAGGACTTGTTGGCTGACAGTCAAACTAGCTCTCTATTCCACTCCTACAAATTTGTTGGAAGCTCTTTATTACTTCAGTTTAAAACCAAAAGCCACATGTTTATTAAGCAATGTTTTCTTTTGTAGGAAAGTATGTGATCTAGTGGCTATAGCTGGGGCCCGGGAGTCAAAATTCCAGAGTTCTGTTAACTCTAACCCAGGGGTCTCAAACTGAATTTACCTTAGGGCCAGTGCCTGTCCTCAGATACTCCCAGCAGACCAATAATGTCACTGAAGATGGTGTTCAGAAAAGAAAATGTTTATATATTTCTATTTTTTATTTCAAATTTCTGAGAAATAATAAAACTGTCATACAACTTTATACAATTCTTCACCTGCCAGAGAGTTCTTAGTGTTGGCAAACCACCTGGCAACGCTTCAGTTCTGTCAGTCTGTTGATGTTTGGCCTCAGTGACTGAGCAGTTGAAACCTTCAGGATTGCAGCAAGGTTCGGTATTTTCACTTCTATTCATTGTGGAAAAAAGTGATGCTGCCTCCATGGCTGACTCTGCCCGGCAACTAGTGATGGTATCTCTGTCCCTCTCCCCCAACCAATGGGAGCTGCGGGGGGCGGTGCCGGTAGTTGAAATTGCCAGCAGCATGTCTGCCTTCATCTCTCCTTCGTGGGCCACAATGGGGAGGTTCTCGGGCTGCAGATGGCCCGTAGGCCGGGACTTTGAGAACCCTGCTCTAACCCTAATCTGCATGATTTGGGACAAGCTATTCTCTATCTGTGTGTAGCCACCTGTATGATACGTATGCACTCTTGCAGGGGAGTTGACACACTTAATGTTTGTAAGTTATTTTGAGATCTTTGAAAGAAAGGTGCTACATAAGTGCAAAGTATTATTAAATAGGTTTTCTATTTATCTACCTTAGGGTTTTATACTACCATCCATCACTGTAATATCTGAGCACCTTCCACATAAAGTCAATAGCAACAGTAATGTTCCAAATGAACTTCATGGCAATTTTTGGCGCGTCTCCCTTTTGGGAGTAAAGACTCTGCTCAGTTAGAATTCAAGGCTTTGATTTTTTACATTTAGTATAATCCTAGTTTTGGTTTTGGCTTTATTGTTTAGGTTGATTTATTTCAGGCTGGCTTATTGGGGTTTTGGGAGTAGGAATGTTGTGAGTTCCATTCTAGTGGTGGAAAAGCCTTTTGGAAAAGGAAGGGTTTTTCAGAATTTCCTAAAGACAGTCAGACTCTGGAATTGTCTTACTGTATTCATCTTAGTCTTTTTGTGCAGTCAGGCAATGCAATATAAACTGCATAAATGTTTGCCTAAGATGAATTCTCCTGCAACCATTCATTAGTGCATCTCTGTCTGGGGTTATATAGTAGTCTCAAACAAACTATGCAAAAGTCTATTTGTTCGATCAGCAATAATCCTCCAGCTTGGTGACCACATGTGAGAGCAGACACAGTTTCCTAACAAACATTTGACTTCTGAACAAATGCTTATTCACTGTGCGGAAGACTTTGCTTATGACCCTTTGGACAACCTTTTGTTATGGTAACAGGAAATAAAGATATATTTAGCACAGTCTGATTTGGGGAAATTAACATCTCTAAAATGGACAGACTAGTTATGATGACCAACTGATCTGCCTCTTCAAGAAACACAGGAACAGTACGTAATGCAGGTTCCTCTCCTTCCCCTCTGCTTACTGCTGTATTTGCTTCCCCAAACGGCTGTAGCTCTCCAGTGAAGTGACTGATGCCTCTGCCTAACATTCTAGTTCTGCAGCAGTTGTTTTAGTAGCATGGTTAGAGTATTATAATAGAACACTGCATACTGACATTTTGGGTCTGCTAATTTCTTAGGGCTTAGGGGGTGTACTAAGGGTGTCTTGCCAGGGAGAAAGGAGTTTTGAGTTGCTGTGAGGTAGCAGGTCAAGATTCTTGGGAGGAGCAGGTCTGGTCCCACCCTCCTATCAGCTAGGAAGCTCCTCCTCTCCCAAGATGTGCTTCAGCCATAATTCACCTCCCCTGTTGTCAGTAATTAACCCGCTGATAAGGAAGGAAGCACTTACCAGGACTTCCTTGCTGGGTGGGTGGGGAAAAGAGGACAATGGAGGGGGTCAAGGATAAACAAGTAGTGTTATTTGGGTGATTCAGGATGTAAAAGGCAGAGAGCATTATGAGATCATTATGGCATTGCTGGGAAATAAAATCTTTTAGAAGAGTTTCTGCAATAAAGCAAAAAGCTCAGAGCAGCAGAAAGGAGAAACATGCTATCTGTTTTAAAGGGAGTGAGATAATCTTGTCTACAAATGCCTCCAGTAGACACAAACAGTTCTAATGGGCTGTATCCAACTCTCTTCATATTATTTCTGTGACTGAATTATGGAACGAGAACCCAATTCACACAATATAGAACAATTGGCTCTTGGCACAATATAGATTACATTGTACTCGATAAGCATTCTGAACTCAAATGTGAATCATAGTTACTCTACGTGCTTGCATCCATAAACTGCAATGCTGCACTGTACACGAAATGGGTCAAATCAATTTTGACTGGCAGGCACAAGTATTAAATGGCTTTCAGAAAAATGTGTTATGCCATCAAAACTTAAGATGCCTATGTAATGAATTTTAAGAGTAAATCCTGGCAGTTAACCACCGATTATTCACAGTGTGTATGCAACTTTATGAACATTCTTATTAATAATTGCAACTCCATCCATTTTGAAAGGTCTGATAATGTTGACTTCTAAGAATGTGAAAGCAAAAGAATAACTTCCAGATAACTTTGCTATGCATTGTTCTGAAAGGGACACTATTCCTCTGCACAACTGCATCAGCTGTTTGTGCTACAGGAAGTACAGACTGATCAGAAACATGGAAATCATCAGCAAATGTGCTTACAAAAGTCTTTTTGCAAAAAGTGGCTACTTCTGACCCATTTTCCAAAGTTCATTCCAGTCTGCTGCTTTTGGATATAATTTGTTTTTAAAAGGATGTTTGTTCTGCACTATGTTGCCTCAAAAGTTCAATAGCTTAATTTTCCCTTTTCAGTCAATAAAACCTCGGCAAGGAGGTAGACTGGTATTGTGCTTAAGGCACTGGACACAGACTTAGGAGACATAGATTCAATGCCTGGCTCTGACACAGACTTCCTGCGTGACCTCAAGCAAATCACTTAATCTTTCTGTGCTCCAACTCCTCATCTGTAAAACACTTCCCTACCTCCCTGAGAGTTTGAGAGGATAAATTCATTAATGCTTATGAGAAGCTCAAATACTATAGTGATGGGGGCCCTATACCATAATCTTCTTAGACAGATAGAGAATAGCAGTATCAGTGCAAACATGCCACACAATTCCACAAGTGGACATTGCTAGACATCTGGGGAAAGTGAGTGTTAGTGTTAAACAAGTGCCTACATTTCCAACACATCACGGGGCCTAATCCTAAAAAGCCAGGAGGTCAATGAGAATTGCATGAACTCAGCACCTCTCAGGATTAAGCCTAAATTTGGAATTTTGTTCTAAAAGGCTTTCATGTCCTTACCATCTGCCCTGGCACCCATAACTCAGACCTTTCGGGAGCAAGTATTAAAGTTTATGGGCATAAGCCTGTAAATGCCAAAAGACAAATGCCACATTGCATAGAGTGGGCAACGTGACACTGAGTCTGGACTGTCTTCTGCATTTTAAGCTAGGCTGAACAAAGCATTAAAAAGGCATGGGAAGTAAAAAATCCTGCAAGGGCTGGAGGATGGGCTCAATCTGAGCAGGTAACATGATGCTAGTTCTTCCCTCCCCATTTCTAGATGCTTCTATGAATATCCAAACTCTTCAAGACAAAAAGCCTGGGAAAGGGGCACAAGTAAAGCAGCAATGCAAGGTGGGCCTTTCCACCTGCTATTACTTTGCACGAGCCACAAACTGATTGGCATGTACAGGGATCTTGGTTATGTGCAAAAGAAGAGGTCATTGGATATATATTTGCATGGATCCAGTGACACAAACACCTGCATTTGGGGTGTGGAACAGCTGCAGCTACTTTTCCAGCCAAAAGGCTAGAAAAGCAGCCACAAAAAGGGTACAGTGCAGCCTCCTGGCTTACCTGTGAGTTGGGATGTTGGGTTGTTCCTTTTCTGCACAGTTTCCCACACACATCCAATTACTATGAATTTGTACAGGGGAGGAGTGAATCAGCTCCCTAGCCAACTCTTCCTTTCAATATCTTATCAATACAAAACATGATATTTTAACATATTAACCCAAACTTAAAAAAACCCCAAACCCCAAAAGCGAATCCTTTGTCAGAACACCCGCATGGGATGGTTTTCTTGGTGGTAGACACAGAATTTTTTTTTTAAATCATTAGGCTACTAACATTTGTAAGCAACCAGTCAAAAATCCTGTTTGTGTTAAAGAGGAGGTATAATATGATATAAATGTTATATTCAGTTTTAAGTTTCCTATTTAAAGATGATTGTACAGAAAACTGATGTAAATGAGCATAGATTGGCTTTATATCAGACTCCACTAGAGAGCAAACTAATCAGAATACAGTTAACGCTGGATCTTACTTAAGTGTGAGAAACTGGAAGCTTCACCTTTGAGGAAACATTACGAAGTACTCACCATCATCTGCTGAATGTGAAAAGTTTCAGCCCCACTGGCAGAGAGGCGGTTAGGAAACAAAATGTCAACAAAAGATTCGGGGAGTGTGCTTGGTCCAGTGTTGTAAACCTAGAAGTGTGAAAATACGTATAAATACAAGTACATATATAAAAGATCATTGAATATAAAATTATTGCAGAACAGTAATTCTCTTCATTGACATTACACATGTTACTCAGAGTGAACCTGGATTACAGATATATTTCCAAATTTCCCTCATGTCCCTAATTTTTTCAGTCTTCACTAAGAACTATTATATAAAGCATAGGATACAGCCGCAAGGGTTAGTTTAATTTTTGCTCTTTTGACATTTAGTATTTTCACTCACAGTGTGCACTATACAGGGAACAGCACTTAGGTACAATGGTAAGTAATTAAAAAGCCAGTTACCAACATAAATGACATGTGGCTTTTTGTCCATTATGTGGAGACACGGTCAGTGATTACATTTTGAATGCTTCAATAATACTAGCAGAATGAAAAGAGCATTGCTTTTCCCACCAATGTTGTTCTTTTCCATTATGGTAACCATTGCATTATATTTTGTGTGTTTTTTTCTTAAAGAGCACAAACCAAAATGGAATGATGAACAGGACTACTGGAATTCTGGGTTTATTGACTGTGTTGATAGAAAATGCACTTTAGCAACCTTAATTCAGTTCAATATTTGGTGGGTTTCAACGGAACAAGATTTTTCCTGGAAACATGTTCACTTTTCATTGTAAAATCAAATAGTTTCCAGCCCCAAACTGAAAAGTTTCAGGCATAAAACGCAAAACTTTTTTCCTCCCCCAAAAAATCAAAGATATCCATGAAAAATTTCAGTTTTTAAAATATTGTGTCTAAATTTTTCATGGGGAGGGAAAAAACATTTTCTGACCATCGCTAATATGTACACATATATAAATGTTTATATAATCAAAAAATTAAACAATCCAATTAAAAACATTCAGCTATGTTGAGATTTCTTTGTCTAAATATATAGTGATCCACACCAGCATTGTTGTGAGTCCAAGGGACTATAAATATTAAAATATGAAGTCTTCTTTCTTGAGGCATTGTATATATTTTGAGGAATGCATGAATGATAAAGAGGACTGGTGCAGAATGCCAAGTCTTTACAAAAGCCCTGAGGCACAAGAAAGGAGAGGAGGCTACAACTACAATGGAACATAACAAATACTGCATGAAATGTGAGCCTAATGTAACAAATTAGAAATTTTAAAAATGGATAATCCCACCATGATAAGGAAAAACAGTTCAGGAATAAGAGGTATTTGGATTACACAACACATTATTCACAACAAAATATTTGACTCAATGCAGATTTTCACATACAAAAATCACCCAAAACCCTATGTATTTTTACCAATTAATCTCTTTTCTGTTGAGAAAATGTTACTTTTCTCCATCTGGAGAAGTTTAATAAATGGTGGGGAAATCATTAGAAACAATTGAACAAATTGTGATACAAACCATGCTTTACCCATTATGAAACCCTTCCCCCCCCACACACACACACGCACGGTCCGAGGTTTACCAGTTTACTGGAGGTCAGATCTGTGACTTCTTATAGTATCATTGCCAATATCTATATGAAAACTCTCTTACATTGCAACTTATGTTTGTGTGAGAGAGGTCAGAAGGGAGGGAGGGATATATTATCAATGTATAGATTCTATCCCTATACTTTATATAATTTTCTTTTATTGAAAGTGATCATCTAGTCAAAACATCAGTACATCTGGTCTTTATCTGTTTTCTAACCAATAAATGACTGGAAAAACTGCAAATCCTCAAGAATGAATTCAGAGTCACAGGACCTAGGAGTCTGGTTCACAAGAGCTTTAACATACTGAAATCCCAGTTTGAACACCCTGCTTTTACTCCTTTTTAATAAATAGCTACAGGCAGTGCATAACAGGAGGGGCTTAACTGCTCTGGACTATAGCCTGCCCCTAGATGGAGACATGTGTTACCCATTATGAGTTAAGTGGCATCATGCCTAGGAGAACAGTGGAAAGAAGGGAAAATGAAAAGCTATTGTTTACAATATTCTATAAATGATCCCCCACACTCCCACTCTGTATGATTTGTCATCACCTACTTCCATCTAGTGGTCAAAAAGGATTTGTAAAGATAGCCATGAAACACAGTGACTGTAGTGAGATGAGTTCCTTTTGGTCCCATCAAAAAGATCTTGTACTAACATGGATCGCAGAGATTACACTGCACCGGGAAGCTATGTCATCCACATGAAAAGGATGATCCCACAGGTAATTTTGAGATCCTGTGTGACATATTTAAAATGACCTCTTCTCACCTCTACCCTTTGTTGTTAAACTTCCACAGAGACACAAACAAGTTGCACAGTTCTGGCCCATTCTTTGCACTATTCTCTAGTAGGGAGCACTGTGCACGCTGTAGTGTTGACATTTACATGCAGCAAGCCTTGATTCTTTTGAGAGGGCACTTGCTCGGTCTCATGAATGCATGCTGCCTAACCTTCTGTTTAACCATAATGCCACTGAAAATAATGGCTTTTCCCTCTGGAAACATGGGACTGAATCGAGATGTGACACTTGAATGAACAAAACTGTTCACTCCGCGTGTGACGAAAGGGGAAAAAGACCCGATCAAACAATGGCAGCTCCCTGCCCATGAAACTGTGATGCCCTGTTTGTAAATCTTTTAATAATATATTAAGATAAGGAAAAACACCATCCCTGGAGACTGTTTTAGTCCACTGTGAATACAGCATCCTAAAACGTATGTATGACACATTGTTCTGAGATAGGAAACGTGCACCAATCTCCCCACAAAAGATGTGCTGTCAAGAGAAGAAGCTGTAAAGATAGATCAATTTTACCTGAAGAGTGAAGTTGAGAGGCTGAAAAAGACATTCATAATTCTCCATCTGAACAAAGTTGGATGCTTCCACAGAGTCTCCATAGACAAAGGAAGTCGGAGAGACAGTTCTGAAAGGTTAAGACATGAACTTAGTTATCTCTCAGTTATCTGTCTTCTATATTAAATACATTTGTGGATTGAAAGTGAAGTGCAGAGTTCATACAGTTTGATATAGAGATTTAGGAGAGGTGACTCAAGGGACCCCTTCCCTTCCCATCCTATTGTCTATACTTTGTTTTCTTCTCAGACAAATACAACCTTAATGGATCCTGAACTGGGTCTTTTTCCTGCTATCCCCAGTCAATGTGAGACTTATTTAACATCATATCTAAAATCTGTCCCTTCTTCCTCATGCCTACAACAAAACTTCTTGTCCATGCCCTGGTCCTCTCATGTTGGAAACTGAAATCTTTCTTTCCAGACTCTCAGAGCTCTGAGCATGCAACCTGCTCTTGAAAAATGTTCCATTGGAAAGACTTCCACTGAGTTCTGCGAGAGTTGGATTAATCCTAAATGCACAAGCACCATTCTGTATTCATTTTGTGTAACCATTTATATAATCAAGTTTTACAGGTAGCAAGGTTTGCAGAAAGCTAACTTCAAAGCCATATGAGTTTCTGTGGAAATCAAACTGTAAATCTGTTCACACAAGTGTTCATGTCAGAAATGCTCATCTAATGAGGAAAGTAATCCTACAAAACTCACCTACAAAGCTGGAATGTCAAATACTTTTTGCATTTGGCCCACAAACCTTTTTTTAAAAAATGCAATAGGCCAGATCTTCCACTGCTGTAAAGCAGCATAACTCCATGGACTATCGTAGAGCTACACTGCTTTACACTGTCCTAATCAGCATAATTTTGGAGAAAAAAAATTAGTTCATAGAAGAAATTAAAGGAATCGCTCATGCATAGTTTGCAACAGAAAAAAAGACTAAGGGCCTGATTCACTTTTGTGTTACTCCAGTTTTATGCCAGTGTATCTCCACTGAGGCCCTAAAATTGTCTGATCAATTACTGGGTATGACTTACTCATTCAGCTCTATTTATCAACACTGAATACAACTAGTATGTATTGTTAAAATGGCAACAAAAGACTTAGGTAAAAATGTCACTTGCTATTGTCTCAGTCCTGCAGACCTTTCTAAAACAAGGCAAGTTTTCCTTGACTAGGTTTGCAGGGGGTGGGTCATTGATAATGTTAAATTAATCTGAGAAAGCTGTTTTAAAAACAGTAATAATTTTCACTTACATATGGATTTCTGTCTATTGTTTCCACCGCACTTCATGAACATTAATTCATTACACTTCTCAACAACTATGGGGATGTACTCTCCATTTTATAGACTGTGAGAATGGGCCACAGGAAAGATGTAGTGACTTGCCCATGATTACACAGCAAGTCAGTGGCAGAGCTAGGAGCCAGGATTCCTGAATGTCAGTCTCAAGCTCTCATCACAGTGTAAAACACAACACTGTTTTACCAGCAGGACTAAGAAGCACTGCACAAAACTCACAACCCAGGGGAAAGATGGGGCTAATCCTCCCGCTATGTCTTCCTAATCCTGGGATGTTCCAGGGGCAGAAGAGGATCCCGATGTAATTTAAGCCAGCCCTGGGTACCTAAGTTACAACAGCCTCCTCAGGCTACCATATGGATGGCAGTGGTGCTCAGAATTTCCAAAGAGCTGCATCCGACATGCCCCTCCTGGCTCAGCATGCCTCCTATGCTGGGGCTCATGAGAGGGTCTTCAGAAGGCAGCCTTACTGCTAGCTTCCATAGTGCCTGTGCCAGGAGAGTTCTCTCCAGCTGGATATGGAGCTTTCAGGGCCTATTTATGTCACTGCATCCCTTTACATAGCATAGGAGCAGGGCTAAGGATCTCTATCATGAACTCAGATCCTCAATAATAAATGAAAATATTCTTTAAAAATATGGTGTCCAAAATAGAGCATCACTAATGTTATCATGCTTTGGAACTTTATCTCCTCTGATGAAACGATCAGTAAACTCAGTTCTGGTAACCAGATAAGGTGTCGTCATGCTCTGGAGTTAGCTACACCTAATGTATTTGAATGAAGAAAGTAATCCATAAAATCAGTTAGGCAGGGTTTTCAAGACTTGTCTTTTAAATGAGATATTATGAGGAGAAGGAAAGAAGCCCAAGTTGCGTCAAACTCTTTGGAATGTTTTCTTCTGAAACATTAGGAGGATCTTCATTCACTAAAGGGGAGAATCCAGGAATCCTAGAATAATAGTTGAAACCTTTCTGTGCTTGAGAATCATCAGTTTCATCAAGGAGCAAGGATTTGACTGGATTAAAGTTTAAATGTAGATGGATTTCCATGCAGACATATTTGACTCCATTCTTTAATGCAAGGGTTTTTTTCAGTACTGCTAAGGGTTGTATTTTCAGTGTGGAAATTTTTTTACATGTTAGTCATGGGCAAACTTAACATGTTCGGAGGATCAGGTCAAATAAACACACATCCGAACTACTGGGCATCTGCAAAACCTGGGCCAGAAACGTGGTGAGAACAGGATCTCTCTTAAAATTTCCAGCATGTCCTGCTTCCCATAGGGACAGAAATACTAGGGAGACAGTCTTTCTTGTAGTATTTTGGCACAAAATCTGGTTCGGAGCCCGTAAGTGCAGACATATTAAAAAATGAAAATGAACGAAAAATGTTAGCCAGACTTTTTCACACCTCAATAAAGGTTGAGATTTATGTTGAGGTTCGATGGCATTCTTCTTTTGCCTGCATAGGCTCACCCACATCTTCCACATGGATGACAACTCTGTGCGCTAATGGGAGTTATGTGACTTTATTCCTGTGTAGTGTGATAGGAATACAGGCCTAAATAGTCAAATCCAGACTTGGCCATGCATCTAAAGGTTTACCCGCATCCTCTGCTGACTCACACATTGAATTCAAATAAGCACAGGTATCTATTTCCTCAACTTGTAACAGTGGCCAAGTGTGTCTTTGTCCTTTACTAGAGGTATAGTAGTGCCACGGTCCTTAGCTCAGGCAGTAGATGCTCATGCCACATGTATTCAGTCACCACAAACGATCCATTCAGAAGGTTGTTACAAATGGCCAGTACAGGGCTTGAAGTTCTGAAGACCTCTGATGCTCAGGATGTGCTTCCCCAAGTGGGCGGTACATGTAAACCACACGAGCCCAGCAGACATCATTATTCCTCTTTGGTGTCTGGATCACCTCATTCTGAGTCAGTTACTGCCTGGGTCACCTGCTGGGATTGAACCTGGGATCTCTGGATCTAAAAGGTTCAGCCTCAAATGGCAGAGCTAAAAGACCAGGTCCATTAGTTTATAGAAAATAGCTCTGTATGAGGTCCAGCCAGTAGAGAGGGACATAAGAACATAATAACTGCCATACTGGGTCAGACCAAAGGTCCATCTAGCCCGGTATCCTGTCTTCCAAAGTGGCCAATGCCAGGTGCCCCCAAGGGAACAAACAGAACAGGAAATCATCAAGTGGTCCATCCCCTGTTGCTCATTCTCAGCTTCTGGCAAACAGAGGCTAGGGACACCATCACTGCCCATCCTGGCTAATAGCCATTGATGGACCTATCTTCCAGGAATTTATCTACAGAGACACAGTGTCCAGTATATTGCAAGTATTTCAGCCTTGATAGTGATGTGGATCTCTCTGTTTTAATTTAAACTCCTTTCATACTAGGGAAAATGGGGTTAAAATATAAACACAAGCTAGTTCCGACTATGAAATTAAACAGAAAGGCAAATAGTTAGATCTCACCATTATTCAGAGAATCCCAGAACATTTGACCCTAACCTTTGGCCTGGCAATTCTCAGCCATATCTTTAGACACATCCTCTGGAATGAGATTTGATTAATTTAGTCTTCCCTACCTCCCCCGCCCCCCATCTTTTTTTTTTTTTTTTAAGGTTCATCACATTCACAGAATTACAGCAACTTAAATCAATGACTAAAATATCTAATGTTACTGGTTGGGGGAGGATGGGGTGCAATAAATACATCCCAGATAATGAATGACGATGTCCTGTTTTCAAAGTCTGGGAAACAAGTCTAGAAGAAAGCAGCTTTCTGGCCACATGTAAACAAAGAGAAGAATGTAATTTTCCATTGGATGAAATTCACATGTTCTTGTTAGGATTTTATTTGTGTTTTTTGTCATTTGATAATTGGTCACTTACCCAGTGATAGATGAGTCCACTTCATGCATCAGGGGCACAGACAGGGTGAGAGTGTTGTCATGGAGCGATTCCGAGTGTTCTAGGTTTCCACTGTGTCAGAAAGGACAAATAAGCATGCTGTAAACCTACAAGCTTTGCAATAAATTACAGAAGTGCAGTCAGCAGCTACTATCTCATATCTGCCTTTTACTCTGAACCGCTGTGTTTGAGTGATGTCTCATTACAGAGACTTTTAAAGATCAAGGGTTACATTTGTAAATTGTGCCCTGGAGGGGGCATACGCACAAAGCTTGTCTTTTGTGGATTGCCTCTGTGCATTTACTGTATGGGTAAATCTACACTGCAGCTGGGAGCATGCTTCCCAGTGCAGGTATACAGACTTGCACTAGCTCTACTGGCTAAAATAGCAGTGTAGCCTGAGGTCTGAGGTCTTTCTGCTTACTTCAGGTCACTGAAGGTCCCATGGTACATTTCCCATGAGTAAGGGCCTCAAGTGTGGCCAATTTCCAACGTTAATAATTGCTTTCCTAAATTCCCTGTTGCTTTAAACTGACACATTATTCTTCATGTCCTAGCCCCAGTGTGGAATGTTGCTCGTGCCATCAAAAAATAGCTGACACATTCCACTCAAGAGGTGGGTAAAATGATGGCTATATGTATACAGTTTATGATTCTGTAGTATGTTTTAAAGCTTGAAGGTGGTGCTGTATTAAATCAATACTGGTATATAAAATGATCCTCTCCACAAATGATGCTTGCATATTTAAAGTATTGTATTATTCCTTTGTGGAGAATTTGCTGTATTCTGAGCAAACCCTTGCAGTTCAAAACTGCAAAGATACTTAATCTGATGGTGAGCTTGAACTCCACCAAAAGATGGAAAAATAATCCTGAACTACCTTTTTAAAGTATTATTTCAGATTTCAGCAGCATAATCTAAGGGACCAGTTTTGGCTTTCTGCTATCAAGGTAAAAGATTCATTCACAAACCTAAACGTTTGACCAAACAAACCCCTCTTATTTGGGGGCAGTGTCATTGAGGCTATAACAGACAGCCTTGGGACTACCTGTATAAAGTGCTAAGCTGGCTTTGCAGGCGGCTACATTTGTTCAATAGGACTGTGAAAAAAACAGGCTGCTGATGGCATACAGCACAGTCTTCTGTGACTGGCTCCTTTGATGTGACTGCCAATAAACAAAAGCACGCGGCAGAAGAGCATTCCAAATACCCCACCCCAGCCAGCAAACATTTTACAGCAGCCTTTCCTCTTGCATGGGTTTTAAGTCTCCAAAACAGTGTCATTTTGTAGCACGTCACAAATACCAAGGGAGATGCAGTGCCTGCAAGTGGAACTAGTCATCTGTGTGTGAGTGGAATTCAAAGGAGTACACGTGTGTGTCTATAGCTCTGAAAAAGGTAGAACATTTCTGTCAGCAAAGGGTATGACAGGAGACTAAGGCTTGGTGAATTTAGCTCTAGCGAGCCACGTTGCTTCCCCAAAAAGTGCATGTTTTTGTACAATAAATATTAGACTATCCAGCTGTTAGCCTGTTTCAGACTGTGCTGCCCAACTTGCAGCTGCAATGAGCCCGTTGGGGGCCCCTTACTACTGGGGACAGGTTTAACTTCTAGATAGATGTGTACTTCCTATACTTTCAGCACTGTGGGAAGGAAGGAAGGAAGGAAGAACCATTCTGTACTAAGACACTGCTACAGTGCTGGCTTGAGAACCCTGTAAATACAGGATGTTCCTTTTCATCTCAGGCTGACTGGGGCACATCACAGGTTTCCCCTCTTATTTTCTTTTGCTAGATGGGGAACTAGAACTTGCTGGTTAAGTTACTTAACTTCTCCATCACTTATATAAAGTGAGAGAAACAGGACATGAAACCAGACCTCCCAAGGCTCAGTCTAAGTCCTTAGTCACAAGACTCCTTTCTGTCCTTCTTCTTTATATAAAAAACCTCCTCCTTCTAATTACCCTGATTCTCTATACTATGTACGTGCACGCACGTACAAGTTCTTGACGCACTATAGATCTCTCCCACCCCAGAGGGACCGACAACCCCTTACATCTACACCAAACCTATGCTTTGTAGCGGAGGAGGACAAGGGTTTCCTTGAACCAGCCCTTCATATTCTCCCTTTCATAAACACAAAGTGAAAACTTTCACAAACACAAAGTGAAAACTAACTTGGAGAACATGTTAGGCTCCTTATATGTTGTACAACAATGTGGAGTATAGAATGCATAATTTAATGGAAGGCTCGTCATAGGTTATGTTAGATTCCTCATAAAATAAGGGAAGACACCAAAGAAAATTTATTAAGTATATTGGGAGATGGATCTGATCCCAAGGGAGCAAGTTATATGTATATTCCTCTTCATTATGTCTTATAAGTTCTGGAAAACACAGACTGGGTGAAATTAAAGCAGTCTCCATGGAACTAAGCTCATGCAACAACTATGACTTACACATAAGATCGCTATAGGGTGGATGCACTGCTCTTCAAGGATAATAAAATTTCTCCAATGTATCAGACACAAACAGCCTTGACCCTCTGATGTGGAGGGCTCTCTTACAGTATTTCATAGCAGCAGCACATGCTACAGGATCTTGTTCCACACACCTGTCATTTTTGGGGGATTACTCTTTACAAGAACAGAGTCACTGAGCAACTGCTAGTGTTCATCTCTCATCTCCAACAGTTCTATGGCGGGGGGGGTTCATCATGAAAGTGGGGATGGGGGGATTAAGAGTGATTATGTTTGTCTTGACATGGAAGGCTCCCAAATGGGCCTCTTCATGCATCTGCAGTCACACACGACAGCACAGAAAGTAAAAGCCCCAGCTAATCACGTTTCAGCAGTGACAGCGTTAGGAGCACAGGTTAATAAAGCCGCACTATAATCAATTCCTATATGAATCCAGAGAGTTCCTGTGACCTAATCACAGTTAGATTTTGTTTCTTTATGACAGATCACCCTAGAAAGCAGACAGGGCATGTTATGGTTTTCACTAATTCTAAGATCCAATCCCTATGGACACATTTCTAAGAATTCTGTATTCAAAGTGACATTCAGCCTAACTCACTTCATAACAAGTTTCACAATGTTCTTTGGGCAGAACACTGCTCAGCTGTCTCATACATCCAGTCACACCACACAAAAGATCAGAGGGAGAAAAAAAATACATGCTCAACTTTTCAACAGGTTAGAGAAGAACCCTGGCCATCTATCATCTAATGAATGCAGATGGCTTTTTGACTTGGGTCCAATCAATTATTTCTCTCAAGCACTGGAACAAATGCTCAGATGCAGCTGAGCTGCACTTGATGCAAGACTCAAAGGGATGAGTGGTGAAAGGTGGATTCATGCCACATTGTGATCCCGTGATCCTGGAGTCAGCTACGGGCTGGTTTGCCCTCCAATACGATTTAGAGCACACTAAGGGCTGCTCTAATTTGCACCCATCTGACAGCAAGAGTGCAAAGACAATCCTAGCACACCTCCTTGTATCAGGCTTAACCACTTACCCAGGATACTTGGCATGCTCGTTAAGATGGCTTTATGGTCCCTGTATGCCACCAGAATATATTATTTTGGTCCTAATCATTACGTTTCAGTTATTTATTATACATCATAAAACATGTCTATTTCATATGGCCAAGAGTCTGCACATTCCACCAAGAAATATGGCCAGATGAGGGATCCTTACCTTTGGGCCGTGACAAGGAATGTAAGAAACTCCTCTTCCCCAGACAAGTGGCTTGTATCAAAGATCACACTGAACTCATACTATGGAAAGAAAAAGTGGCATTTAGTGAGTATTATAGATTGCTTTTCCTAATCTAGAATTTCATGTCCCTCCCTCCCCTCGAGCTACATACTGTATCTATCCATGCAGAAATATTCTATTTTTATATATTTAATATTAGTTGTCATACATTTGTCAGTGTATTAAGGATGCCCTAACCTATTAGGGAACGAGCTAACAGTCATAGGGTCAGATGTTCCCCAGACGAGACAGCTTTCACCATTCCATCTAATCCGCGAGCAATAAAACTGTAAGCTACATTTTGACTGCAATCTTTTTTTTGTTGGCGATGTCAGAGCAGAAAGAACACAACTGGATTTTCAGATACCAGTTTGTCATCTGACCCACCGGCTAACTGAGCAAAATTCTATTTAGCTGTCATTGGGAGACAATATGGAAATTCACTGTCATTTTTGTAGGCACTGATCTAAACATAGCTTCACTTTAATGTACTTTTCATAGCATGAGAAGACACAAAATAAAACAAAGCCGTGCAACAAAAACAGACTGGGTGGAGAGCCCTCTTCTAACTTTCTGCTGAGGAAGCATTACACAATCATTTTCTGGCAGCGGCAAAGCACCAGTCAACTTCCATTAGTACTGCACGCCTGTTACAATGGGCACAGCAGTTCTGCTGACTTTGTTCAGTGGAAACAAAGAGCCCAACCTTACAGCAATTACGAAAGGCAGCCACAGTATCCCTATGGGAGAGCTGTGAAAACTCGTGGTGTCACAGACTCATAATGCCTTTCCCCTGCGGGTCTATTCCTGCCTCTTCCCTTGGCATAGAGGGGTTCATGAGCTATCCTCCTTAAAGTGAAAGTCAGTCAGCACATTACCCTGCACTTCGATCTCATGAAAGGAAATCCCACGCTGCACTTGACGAAGTCTGACTCCAGCAGCTCACAGGCAATGCCCAGCTCTTCCTGAAGGAAGTGGGGGGGGGGGAAAAACATGCGGATGAAAGGGTGGTGCTGGAAAGAGGTGACATATTACAAGGAACAATGCTGATGAAAAGATACAAAAACCACAGGGAATGTGGGAAGCCTTTGCCACCCCTAGCTGCATGCACAGTTCCCAGAAGGTTAACAGTCAAGATAAAAGGAAATATACAGCACTGCACGTCATAATATTGTCTGTAAACCTCAGATATTGTTAGTAAGTGCAAGAAAAATTAACAATCTTACAACTGCTCATGAAGAAAGACAAAGGGGAAACTCCATATTCCAGAGAAGGAAACTTATTAGAGTCAGGGGACTATCGGCAGCCAAAAGTGTTCAGATCTTCTGGCCTTCAAACCGTGCCAATCTCATCATCAGAAGCAAGCTCCCCACAGACCAGGACACATCAACTCTAAGCAGCACCAGACTCTGCTAGAACTCAGATGCAAAACCTGTAGACATATCTCCAATGTTATCCTACATATGCCTATCACAACACGTGGTGTACTTCAACCAACGTTTCAAATGCCCCAGCAACAACTATGTGAGTAAAACCAGACATGAACTATGCTCGCAAAGAAACTCACACAGAAAACAGGTTTCAGAGTAACAGCCGTGTTAGTCTGTATTCGCAAAAAGAAAAGGAGTACTTGTGGCACCTTAGAGACTAACCAGTTTATTTGAGCATGAGCTTTCGTGAGCTACAGCTCACTTCATGAAGTGAGCTGTAGCTCACGAAAGCTCATGCTCAAATAAACTGGTTAGTCTCTAAGGTGCCACAAGTACTCCTTTTCTTTTCACACAGAAAAGTGACAAAAGAAACACACCACATCACCTGTGGGTGAACACTTTTCAAAAAGCGATCACTCTATATCTGACCTCTCAGTCCTCATCCTCAAAGGAAACCTGTACAACTCCTTCAAAAGATGAGCCTGGGAACTTAAATCGATAACTCTGCTGGACATTAAAAACCATGGACCAGAGTCACTAGTTTTATGGCTCATTAGTATTACAACAATTTATAAACACACCCTACTACCTTCTTTTGTTCTGGGACTGCAAAAATGTTAAATGCCCACTTTATTTTAAATGCTCTCCTACAGCCTAGTGAACCCCCATACTTAACAATCTGTCCCACCTGGCATTTAGCTCTCATACTCTGGTTATGTTCCCAAGACCTGAGGAAGAGCTCTGTGAAGCGGAAAAGATAGCCCCTTTCACCAACAGAAGTTGGCCCAATAAAAGATATTACCTCACCCACCTTCACTCCCTCAGATCATCCAGTCATTTGGCTCTCCCCAACATCCTCTTTGGTTAAGAAAATGCACCACTAAAATGGCCTAGGTTAATTTATAGAGGTAAAAATTCTCTTTAGTGATCAGACGACAACACCACCGAAAAATTACAGAAGTGCATTCTCTCCTCAGTACTAATGAAAAACAGGATATACCTTGAACCTACACAGTCATACAGGTGAAAAGGGTGGAGGGAGCCCTGTAATGGCCAAATGCTGATCCCACTAAAATCAATGGACTTTTTATGGTTGACTTTATTAGGACCAGAATTTGGCCCTAAAACAGTACCATCCTCTAGATTTCAGAGTGCAGTTTTGTATCCGATCATTGTCTCTTTTCCTAGCCCCTGCTCCCCCAAATCACTTACTTTTAAGTATGTGAGCAGTCTCACTAATTTCAATTAACACAGCTTAAGCACGTGTTTGAGGGTTTTGTTCGATTGGTGCAAGGGCTCAATTTGGAAACCATCTCTATTCAGAAAGGGTAAAAAAGCCATTAGGTCTTAAGCATATGCTTAAAGTTAGCATAAGCGTTGTCCTGAAGAAGGATGCACTTAAGCATGTGCTTAAGTTCTTTTCTGAATTGGGTCCTGCACTGAAGGTCAGATCATCATCTCTGGTATCACAGACACAGTAAAATATACCAATACAAAATAATACCCAAACAGGCAAAAATATTATCTTTCTTGTCTAGATGACTCAAACTCACGATCACCGATTTCACACAAAAGGAAACACTGGAATACTTCTGAGATGTCTTAATGTCACTGGAATTACTCCAGAATGACATCAGTGAAATTTACGTCAGAACTGTGCCCTCAAGGTTAATTGTACTTGTAGTTCTTAATATGTATCTATTCCCATGAAGGCAATGTAGCACAGCAGATGAACTATCTACCTTACATGGCGCAAAGGCAGCATGCTCAGAAGCAGAGGCAGATTAGGGGTTTGTGGGGCCCTGAGCCACAGCAAGAGGGGGTCCTGCCCCATCCCTTCCACCTGCAGTCTGTCCCCCCCCCCACATCGCTCCTGCTTGGAAAATGGGGTCGGGGCGCAGGGGCTTCCCCTTCCCCGGAGCCCCACCTAGCACTCCTGCTGAGAAGTGGGGTCTGGGGCTTCCCCTGCTCTGCGGCAGCAGCGCCGAGCGGGCGCAATGGGTCAGGGTGGGGGGATGCCCATTTTTCCAGGGGTCCCCAATTGGCCGGGGCCCTTGGGCATGGGCCCCATTGACCCAGTGGCTAATCCGTCACTGCTCAGATGCTATGTCAAATTTAACTATTAATTACCAGAACACTTATAGCACAGGTAGTTTTAGTGAAGCATTCCTTCCATTCATCAACATTTGGAGACTGGGAAGTTGTGTGAATAATCTGAAGTTTATGTTAGTGAACAAAAGAATGCAAGTGGGGGGGGGGGGGGAAAAACAGCTGGATAACCAAGAGAAAATTTCAGACATTTCAGCTGGGAACATTTTCATTTCTGTGTCATTGGAACTTCACTTGCTATCCAACTGTATTAACATATAAACTCCCTTAATCTGCCAGCCTCCAGTGGCTAAAGGAAGACTTTTATTTACATAGCTGTCTGCTGGTGACACTGCACAGATAGACCTGAGAGGCTGCCTTTTCTCCTCAAATATTACTTTAGAGGCCTTATCACTAGAGACCTGAGAAACAAGATAACCAAGTCGATTCCATGATCTGATAATGGCAAAAATCCAGTCACCCCTTTGCCTTGCTAGCTGGCTGCTGCCTATTCTTCCAGGTCTTTTGTTTATTGACAACTAGTGTCCAGATCCCAGTTGTTTAGAATAGCCTGTTAAGGAAATGATGAATTATGCTGCACTGGCAAATTTTTGTTTTGTTTAAAACTCTTTCAGTATATGTTGCATATTTGATTTGGAAGACACCTTTACTTAATCAGCACACCGCTCTATTTAATATTGCACATAAAAACACTACAATAAAAGAACATTATTCAGGTCACAAAGTAATGCACTCAGAAGTTAGAAAATGCCAGAATGATGGTTGTCTTTGCAACCTTCATTCAGCTCCCTTGTGTGTAACGCATTAAGGCAGAGGTGGGCAAACTATGGCCCGCGGGACCCTCCGGCCCAGCCCCTGAGCTCCTGGCCCAGGAGGCTAGCCCCCAGCCCCTCCCCTGCTGTTCCCCCTCCCGCGCAGCCTCAGCTCACTGCACCGCTGGCGCGATGCTCTGGGCAGGGGGCTGCGAGCTCCTGGGGCAGGGCAGCTGCAGAGCCCGGCCTGACCCGGTGCTCTGTGCTGCGCGGCTGTAGCACCACCAGCCACCGGTACTCCAGGCAGTGCAGTAACGGGGGAGGGGGAGGTTGGATGGGGTCAGGGGAGTTTGAGTGGGTGGTCAGGGGCCGGGGGTGTGGATAGGGGTCGGGGCGGTCAGAAGGCAGGAAACAGGGGGGTTGAATGGGGGCAGGGGTCCCGAGAGGGTAGTCAGGAAGGATAGGAGGGGTTGGATGGGGTGGGGGGCAGTCAGGGGACAGGGAGCAGGGGGTGGCGGATGGGGTAGGAGTCCCAGGGGGCTGTCAGGGAGCAAGAAGCAGGTGGGGTTGGATAGGGATTGGGCGACGCCTGGCTGTTTGGGGAGGCACAGCCTCCCTTAACCAGCCCTCCACACAATTTTGTAAACCCAATGTGGCCCTCAGGCCAAAAAGTTTGCTTGCCCCTGCATTAAGGCATAGTTTTTAATTACATGGTCACTTATAATTTTTCCACAGGACCACTGCCTAATTCAGTGTACAGGATGGATAGTGCTCACTTCACGAGCAGCTGTTCAACATTTTGTTTTCTCATCATTCTTCAATGTGTGGCCCCAGGCCTTTTTTACTGCACACTATTCAAATCCTGCTCTGAAGATGGAATTATTAATTTCCTCATGGGCTTTTCTATGTTCTTCCTCACTACTGTGTCTGAGTACTTCAAAAAACATTAATTGATCTTCTTAACACCCCTGGCAGGTGAGGGAATGGCATTATACCCATATTTCAGATGAGTAACTGAGGCATACAGTGATTAAGAGCAAGCTTCCATTAATTTTGGGTCCCCCATTCAAGATGACTAGGACCTAGTTTTTCAGAGTACTTAGCATTATACAGCACTTTATATTCAAAGAATGGCTTCACTGCCTTCAGTTGCAGATGTGGGTGCTCTGCACTTCTTTAAATCAGACTTCAGGGTATCAAGTTGGGCACCCAGAAAATGAGGAACACACAGTTAGTGACCACCTGTGAAATGTTTGGTTTAAGTGACTTGCCCAGCAGACCGAGGAGTTCAGTGGCAGAGGCAAGGATAGAATCTATTTATTCAGGGCAGCATTCCACTGCCTGAATCATGTGACCATTCCTTTTCCCACTGTCCCCTGCTTCATTCATCACACACTTTCCAAGTTCCGCAACAAACGCAGCAAAGAACCTACAGGCAACAGCTTTAGTCACTACTCAACCCTGATTAACTCCCAGGGCAGGTCCATGAATTGAAGGTACTCACCATTTCCGAAAGTCAGGTTGCACTTCAGTTTTTAATTATGGGTGTTGGTGGCTAACGTTAAGCATTCAAGTTTGAAAATGTTGGCCCACATGCACAATACAAAATACAGGATGTTACCTCTTATGCCTTAATATTTGGGAATAATGCCATTTGCTTACAATTGCTGTAGGAAGTATAATTTTAAATGACCTGATATTTATGGATTTAAAAATCTCAAACTCTATGCATTACCCATATAATTATTTTGCATTTAATTCTGTATATGTTTTGGAAAGGGGTGTTAAATAAAAAAAAAGAAAACAGTGAAGTCCTTGTTTACTTGTATATTCAAACAAACACACCAAACCAGCTAAAGGGGCATAGCTCCCTTGACTTCAATGAAGCTATGACAATTTATACCGGCTAAGAATCCATCCCATTACATGAGACTATGTTGTACAGTTGTTGGGGTTGCTTAAAATGTACAGCCTAACACGACTGAAGTTTTCAGTCCAGCTGGATGGTGAAGGAGCTTAGGCTGGAAAATGTTGCTTTCCTTCTAAAATGCTCCATGGCATGTCATATTCCTGGAACAGCAAGTCAGACAAATCTCTCTTCTATTATGATGCACTATGCGGTGCTTGCTGGGAGAAACACTGTTCTCCGGCTGGCTCACAACTGGATAGGCCCTGTTTCCAGAGTGTTATTTTTCACCAGCTGAAGTCAGCTTTTTTTTTTTTTTTTTAAAGCATCAAAAAAATTGCTGACAACTGTTACAGAATCAGTGTGATGGCTGAGTCTGGGCTCTATCCTGACAGAGTGTGTTTGTTTTGGAAGTGCAGCAACTGATTAGTTGCTTTAGCTCAGTGGTTTTCAACCTGTGGTCCGTGGACCACTGGGTGTCTGCAGACTATGTCCATTCGAGTTTTTTTAGGGGTCCACAAATAAAAAAAGGTTGAAAACCACTGCTTAGCTGATCCAGTAATTCAGATAACCACCTTAACATAATACGACAGAAGAAGTTATCTGAGGATGTTGTATTTGTCTAGTGAAGGCTTGAGAAGGGAGGAAAATGTCACAAGTTACACTCATGCTCTTCCCTAATCGACCCATCTTTTTCCTACACTTGGAACCTATTCCTCTTGGCAAACGCTACAGGCTGGTGGGGGTCCATGGTCTATCTCTTCCTCACACCATTTGGGGCATGGCAAAATGGGCAGTGAAAGGGAATGGCTGCTGACTGTCAGAACTGTAACAGTGCAATTTCCTGCAAGGCCCTTGAAAACCCCTATTGAATTCAATTTAAGTATCTTTGGTGTCCCTTGTATTAGATACAATCCCACAATAATATATAAACTTTGCATTTAACTTCTCTGGGGTGCGGGGGGAAGACATGACTAGTGTAAACCTTGGGAAGAGCTATGGAACGTCAAAGGACTATTTTAAAAAATGTGCCAGACAAGAAGGAACTTTTGGGACAAACGAAGTTAAGTGCATTTCCTAGGAAATACCTGAGGGGAGGTGAATGCAAATTCCCACCTCCAGACACAATCTTTTAAAGCTACACTCTGAGGAAAGAACGTTTAGCTTGTTGAACCTATTATGAACTTGTCACCACAGGAAAAAGCCTTTGGTGAGGTTTGAAGGACTGATCACCTACCAGAGCCCTTGCAGGAGGTGATCTCCAGTAAGTTTATTAGCATGCGTGTAGGTTCTTGTTTTTAATATGCTTTCACCTTAAGAATAAATGTGTTTGCTTAGAAAGAGCTGTGTGGTAACTTAACTGTGGACAATTTCACTGTTTATAGACTCTGGAAAGAAAAATGCAGACACTGCTGCTTGCTAGGAATAACACAGTGTAGGCAGGGAACTGTGCAGCCTCTCACATGTTCAGGAGGGAGAGAGGCGCAGGTCCCAAGAGAGGTGATGACTAAGAAGCCAGGAGCTTAAAGGGAGTTCCCTGGCATGACCACAGAGAGGGAATACAGGCACAGTTTCCCTGATCTTTGACAGTGACTATACCCTGGCTTTCATGCAGAGAGGGTAGGGTGGGGAGGTAAAAGCTCCTTCCCCCCACAAACTAGCCTTCACTAAGCCTTTACAAAGGCACACACTAGCCTTTACTGCTCCTAACAACTCAGGATCAGTACCAGAGGAGACTTAGTAGGTTAGAGGGCAACAGTTAGTTGCTATAAACTATCCTACCACATACAATGTACACACACGCAGTTTGTTGGGTTTATAGAGAATTTCAGTATGGAAACAGCTCGTTTTAACTATAGCTGAATTATACAGGAAAAGGAGGTGTCAGCTTGTGGAATTATTACCTGCCATGCCACACTAGAGGTTTGGGAGGAAGTAATGGAAGAACATTAGAGCAATATTGCTTTGCTGACTACACCCAAGTCATCATCCAGGGATACAGACAGAACAATTCTGATTTTGTTCTTTTCCAGTCAAAGTGAACCATAACTGAACTGCAGTAGAATAGCAGGTTTTTCAGGCAATATAAAGTACGGTTAGCATTAAGAAAATTGCTGTCCAGCATTACAGCAGGTCACACCAACTCAGCCTCTCACCACACAGATTTGGGCACTTGGAAAGTATGTCTTCCCCTTTATAGTATTTAATGGACATGCTCTGGTGATCTGAAATTGGAGCAGCGCCGTGTGAATCACTGTGCTGATATATATTAGGTAGATGTTGGAGGACTTCATTACTAGAACAAACCCTGAACAAAGAGCTCCAATCTACCCTCCCTCCTCTGAAATATACATCAGTTATAAGATTGTCTTCTCTCTCTCTTTCCCCCGACCCCCATTATAGGGATAATTTTCAATCAAGTTTACACCCGAAACTTAGATCATGGGGGAAAATGGGGAGGACAACTAAAGGAAAGAAATGAGGGTAAAATCTGTAAGAGATGAAAATGTGGCAATCTGGACCTACATGAACGACAGTGCCATGTTAAGCTCAGTCAGAAGGCAAGAGGGGAAACCATCTGTGCATTTTAACCCAGCAAGGCTCCATGTCTGCACCAAACACTTGTTGAAGAAAAGCAATGGTGTTGACTGCCTTGCTCGCCTCATCTGATATTGCCCTAAGGTGAAAGATGTTTTGATGCAGACCAAAGTCATTCTTAAGGAGAACACTGGACACACCCGTTGTCCAACATCATCCTTGTCATATACCCAGACGTCCTACGAATGGATCACTGCTCTGAGCTGCGTTCATGTCTGATAACGTCAGCTGCAATGTACTCGGCAGAAGGTGGAAACACGACACTCTTTGCTTGATTTCTGACTAATGCAGCACCATGTGGGAAGTTAATACAATAGGCAATATTGTACATGTGCAGGAATTAGAATTACTCATACGATACTGTGGTTTGCACTCAGAAATAGAGCCAAGCTATCCTCTGCTTCCCTTTGGCCCCTGCTGGCTCTCTCTTTTTCAAAGAGAGCAACCACTAGCAGACACACACCTTTTAGATTTTTCAGGAAGCCAAACATGGGCAATACATGGGTTTTAGGTTCTGGTGTAGTGAGGCGCTGGATAGGACTCTTAGGGACTCCTTGTTCAAATTACACCACCAAATTGAAGGGAGAGTTTGACTCATTTCCTTGCCTCTGATGAAATTCACCACCTCTCTGGATAGTACTAAATCGTCCCTGGCAGGGATGACTTAACCTCTTAAAAATTCTTCTGATGAGAAAATATTTTATCTTTTGAATTGATCAAACTGTACCAAACAGAAGGTATTTTGAAAAAGATCCCATGGGAGGGAGATGCCCGAATATCCCTATGAAGTTTTTATTCCACCAACTCATACATAGAGATACACAGCCTTCAAATTACGCAAGCCGAGGACTGTACTATACTACCAATATCCTCAGTTTATTTTTCAGGAACAAAATACAAACATTTCTAGAAGGTGCACTTAACAGAAGTTTGTTTGCCTGGTGGTGCTGTCTCCTTCTTTGATTATGGTTAAGTAAAACATTTTTGCTTAGATGAAAAAAAACCCAACAAATTAATAGATTCCCAGTCTCTCTCTCTCACACGCACACACACACACACCCTGGCACATAGGAAAAAAAAACTGTGGAAACCACTTGACCAAATATCGGCAGAAGCTCATGGCTTGGGTGATGTTTAAAGGTTGTTTAACTTGTCAGGCTTTATGAAAATGCTCCACTCCTTCCAAAAGGTACAAAAGGACAGTAACTGAAGCAACATGTCAAAAGATCTGGCACACATTACCAGAATGTACAGTTTTGTTGCTTTGCTGGTCATGTGGCATCTATTGTTTGAGCGTACCAGTAAAACAATCTGAATATAATTCACAGACATGTGCGCTTAATTTTTTTTTTGTTTTAAATCAACAATACCCCTCCCGTGTAGCATCGTGAACCCAAACACAAGAGCACCATAATTCTGCATGCAAACCAGAAAGTAAGACTGGGCAGAAACAACAGTGAATTTGTTTAGTCCACTTTTATTGTCCCAACCGGTGAAAAGCAAAGTTGATGTTTTAATAATCTTTCAGTTTGAATAAGCTAGGCCCTGATCCTGCAACCTTTAACACATGGGCCACTGGATGTGCCCCTATCCCTACCAAAGACACTGCAGCTTAGAACAGACACTCTAGTCCATCCACATTGTGGGACTGGGTCCCTAAAACACTATTTATAAAACAAACACAAGGAAAGGAAATGAACAACTATAATCTTCTTTTTGAATTTTTGTTTCTGAGAAGTCACTTTAAGGTCCTGATCCTGCAATCACTTGTGGCTCATCTGCTCTAGAGAAGTGTAAATTCTAGTACACACTAATGTGTTGCTCACTAACTGGCCTGACTAGACCCTTCAGGAATGCACTAAAAGTTCCTTAATGTGCACTGATGTCGTCCTGTATTAAAACAGTACTATACAGGGAACTTTTAGTGCACGCCAGCTGGCTCCACACAGGCCAGTTAGTGTGCATCACACTAATCTGCACTAGAATTTGCACCCCTCGTGTAGACAAACCCTTATAATCATGCCTAGGTGCTTGCAGGACTGAGGCCTAGGTTAGTAACCATACTTTGATCATGGAGAATACAAGAAAAAGTAGGGACTGAAAAAACAAAGCTGTAGCATCTAATCGGAAATATTTTTCACAACTCTAACTGTTATTATGATAAACTATTTCATACATAATTGTTTCATTATTACATTGTAGGTATATTTTACATTCCTGATTGACTATATTTGGTAAACTACAAACTCTGTTGATTAATTCCTTTGGAAGAATTGTATTAGAAAAAAAATCACCGTTGTGAAAAATGGGTTCTCAAGGTAGATTAACTATGGGCCTACGCGAAATGCAGTGTGTTTGTGGTCTCAAACCAATTCCCGTTAAACAGGTCCTCCCTGACATAGCACAAAAATCCTTCAGAATTGGCACCAGTTGGGACCTTGGTTCGCATTCTCACCATAGAAGCCGCGGCTGGACATACTCAGGAAAATAATAGTAAGCGTTAATTGCTATATTTGCACATTATGGTCCTGATTCAGGACAGCACTTAGGTACATGCTTAACTTTAAGCATGTGCTTAAGCTCCATTGATTTCAACTTATGCTGTGCTCAATAAGGATGTTACCCTGACTCAGGGCCTACATGAACACATTTCTCAAACAGGCCAATTGTTTAGATCTGTAGTTAATATTAATAGCCTCGGCCTTCTGTGCAGTGTCCCTGAAAATGTATCTGTTCACAGCTTGCAAGACAGTTTTCTAAGCGCTTAGCTACTCTACACATGGGCTAGGCAAGTGCCTCTCATTACCCTACCTTAAAAGAAAGTCTCAACTCTGATGATATTTGCGGGTTTTGTTTTTCTTAATTATTCTTTCTACTCTTGCTTTGGCCTTCCAATGATGCTAATCGACAGCCTTGCTAACTGTGGTTTTCCTAGGATTTTAAGGGGATGATTTTTGCTTTAATTCCATCTTTAACTCTCATCACCCCACACTCTTCATAATGTTTTCATTGAAATGTCTTGGATGTTAGCAGTTCCAATTCATTTAATATGGCTTACAGACACCACTAGGGAATATTATCTGGCTTTCTTCCATATAACACGAAACAAAAGTCACTGACGAACTTCAGTCACTGTAATCCACACTTTACATAGAGAGAAAGAGAGCAATTGAAAAGGCTGTAGTTCTTCAAAGCTTTTATAAATCTACCAATTTGGGCTGAGTATCTACACCCAGAGCAAGTGCAGCACAGAATTATTTAATCTGAGAAGCCCCTTCTCAGGGATCAAACAGAACTACTTTCAATGCACAATTACCTGGGTGTTATGTTTTTGTGCAGTATGGGCTTTTTAATTAATTAAAAAAAAACCTGCAAGAATTAAAAGATAATTAGCAGTATTTATAAGAGAGAATTCCTGTCTGCACTGTACAATAATCCAACCTGAAATGATTTAAACATTGATTCTAATCTTCTTAAAGTGCATCTTCAACTTTGTCTAGTTTGTCACCCTGAATGCTATTCTCTTTCTCTCTTCTCTACTTACAATTTGGAAGTTGAATGCCTGCTTTTTCCCTCCCCTCACCAACAGCATTGTTCACTGTCTGGACAGATAGTTAATATTTCCTTTATGTCCACAGGCCTGATTCTGCCAGCTGCTGATTTCCCTCAACTCCTTTTGATTTCATTGGAATTTGAGAGCATTCAGCCAGTACCTCATGGGAGGGACTCAGCACCCCACAGGATGAGGGCCCATCGTTCTGATAAAGTAACTTTTGCATGCTTAAACTAAGAAACAGGTGAGTGAGAAAAGCACTTACACCCAAGCTTTTTGTACTGTCAACATCCAATTTTCCATTTCACCCCCTAATTGCTGGCTGAAAGAGTTCTGTCATATTACAAGGGGGGGAACATGAAGTGTAGAAACACTCCCATCTAATTACAAGATTCTTTCATGAAGCCATAGTTGCTGACATTACAGCAGGTATGCAGAACATACCGGCAACACGAGAGGACATAGGATGAATCTCTTGCTTCCAATATATAGAGTGGACCGGGAGAAACAAGGAATCTTCTTACCAATAGCTGCAGGCCAGTAACAGTTTTGCAGATGCATTAGGGTGGTCCATTTAAGTTGGTCATAACATTAAAAGCAATGCAAGGTCCAAGAAAAATTCTCATATGCATTTCACTGAATTTTTGGTAAAACTAGATGTGGACTTCTAGTCTGAGCAGACAACTGGAAGCAAAGATCACCTCCATTCTACTCCACTCTCTGACACCAAGTTTACTCAGTAGCCTCAAGGAAACACTGCTTTTGTTTCACCGTTTGGAAACTGTGTGCGCAGTTCTCAACATGCCAAAATCAAAATGCGTGACAAAGACCCAGGGTGAGGGACACAAAATTACCCATGCAGGAAACTTAAAATGAGGTGGTCTTCATTTCCATAAGTGTAGAAATGCTTTCTATAACCTCAACTTCATGATTCTTATGGCTGGTGTAAATAATTTCCAACAACAAAAGTGAGGGGACACCATATTTGTGTAGAATATAGATAACCACAGGCACATCTACACTGGAAAAAAAAAACCCCAAATACACAGCAGTGAGTCTCAGAGCCCTGACTCGGGCTCACACTATGGGGCTAAAAATAGCAGAGTAGACAGCCTGAGCTCTGAGATCCCTCCCCTCTACCCCTGGTTTCAGAGCCTGACCAGAGCCATTTTTAGCTTCACAAGTTGACCCAGGTTCAGACTCACTGCAGTGCAGACATATCTCAAGGGACTAAGATGAGGGACATGAGTGATATAATAATGAGAATACCCACTGTTGTGAGCATAAATTACTTAAAGTGTGCAAATTGACCTGTTAAGCATAACTCATTAGGAGAAATATTACCACAGGGAAATACACGTAGATAAGGACTTGCACAATTAGATGTTTTCATGACTAAAGTTTCAACATCTACTTATGTTTTTGATGCAGTTTCATGATTAAAGTTTCAACATCTACTTATGTTTTTGATGCAGTTGGACTGAAGACTATTTTCTACTTGGGAATCAAATCAAGTAGTAGATGTAAAGAATAGTGGGATGGAATAAATAGACTTTTGGCTTAGAGAAGTTGTTTTTTTTTCAATGATGTTAAGGGAACTGACATTGTCCCTTTACTCATTAGAGACATATTTCCACAACCAGCTGAAACCAGTTCATAGTTGTACTGTAAATGATAAATTCTTCTGCTCAAAAAGTGACTGTTTAACAAGATCCCAATCCTAAAAACATGCTCAAGCACTAGTAACTTTACACACATATGTTCACATGCATGAAATTATTTGTACATGTAAATATCTGCAGGATTATGCCTGAATGTGTCCGCCCTTTTCTTTTCTATGTAAAAGTATGTTGGAGAAGAAAAAAATCTCTCAGTTGTTTTATAAAGAAAAAAAAAGTTCTCTTTGGCATTAGACACAGATTTCGTGTCCTACTCCATGATCTCATTAGTAAATGTTGTGGACACACCCCGTCCCCAACTTCCAGTAACCCTGGCTCCACAGCTTGGATTCTCTGCTTATTTTGGGAAAGTGACTATTTCTATGTCATTAATTAAATTTTCTCCCTCCTCCCTAATTGAGGCTATTTATGGATCATGAGATCACAGATCCTGACCTACACAGGAAGTCTCTGAGTGAAGAGGGAGAGAAACATATATTAAAAAACAACCCTCTTTTTTTTGGATGTTTAAATCTTACTTATTCTTCCCCTCTCTCTTCTGTAAGTGTATTTTTAACTGCGACAATTCCATATTCAAATACAGTAACTAAGAAAAACTAAATGGTGATGGAGAGAGAGTTAGAACATCTTTAAAAAATTATTAGCATTTGACCCAAACCAAGAGCTTCAGGAACAGGCTTACAAAACAGAACAGCTTTTCTATAACTCTCTCTTTCAAGACACAAGTGTGTGGGAGCGGGTGTAGTGCAAGGGAGGGGAAGGAGGCACTTCTGTTATTTAAACCACAGCACTCCCATTCTGAGGAAGTTTAACTGCTTTGCTACTAGACCTCCTCTTCTCCTACTTTGCTCCCTTTTTAGCTGAACAAACCAATTAGATTTACTTCTGCTTTGATTTTTGCCTTTAAAATATTAGGTATGCCAAGTCTTCACCTTCCCTGTGTTCGCTGGAGGCGTGGGAATGGTGGGGAGGAAATGTTAGCCCACAAACTGAAGGGACAGGGGTATTCATTATTTTATTAAGTCAGCATTTCTTCCAGCAGGAGTTTGAATTAAACAGGTGGTGGTGGTGGTTTTTTTTTTTTTTTAACTGATAAAAATCCTCTCCTCCTCAGTCGCTCAAGATTCAGTGTTTTGTCATAATCTCACTTGGTCTTCAGATCAGATTATTTGTGGCATCTCTAACATGCCCAATAAAAGTTAGGGTTTCTCCCTATTTCACTATATACAGTAGTTTGAAAGTTCACAGGATGAGAAACACTTCTTGCCATACATAAACTTAAACTGTTTCTTGAATAAAGCTTTTAATTACAGCTGGCATTTATAAGACACCTGCTAGTTGTGATTAGCATCTGAAAAGTGACATCATTTGCGACACCATCAGTGTGGGAGCTCTGTGTCAGATCACACACCAACCAGTTCCTAAACCCCCAACCTGTGTTAATACCGGTTCAACAATCAGAAGGAGACGAGGTAATATAGCAAATTATTTTGTTTACTCACTAAGGGCCAAATCGTGGCCCAGCCCTGAGTGGACTACACATAGAGGAAATCAAACCAGTCAGAATAATATCCAACTCTTGAATTGCTGTTTAAATCTTGACCAGAACCAAAAAACCAATTTTTTTTAAGTGTCAAAAAGTTCAAATGACTTTTTCCCTTCCTTGATTTCCTTGCACATCTACCACTTCCTACTTCCAGTTGGGTCTGTAATCAAATGCTACAAGAGAGGCTTGCATGAGAAATATCTCCCGCCTGTCTGCAAGCAGGAAGTACTGGAAATTTCAAAAGGAAGCCTGTTCTCATGCAATTTCCAGACCAATTTTGCAAATCTAAGACTTTGGATAATGTCTGGATAATCATCCGAATGTCTGAGAACTTATCCGAACCAAACTATCAAAGCCTTCCAAAGTTCACTCATCACTATTTAATTGTCTTTAGCACACACACTGGGGTTACCTCTAGAGTTCCATGTGCCTACATCTTGGAGAAGAAAGCTCTGGGAAATGTTGAAGTAAGATTATCATCAGCACAAATGTCAGTTCATTCATTTTCTACCAAAAAAGGAGAAGACTGTTCCCCTTCACAGGAAAGGTTGAGCTGGAATCCTCTAGCCTTCATGGTATTTTAACAGAGACTCTCTTAAGCAGGTCCTGGCAGGAAGCACTGCTTGCACTTGGATTCATTTTTATTCTCTCTCTTTAGAAATCCATTTTGGCTGTCTTTTCTTTAAAAAAAAAAACAAATCCCAAGCTATGAAAAAAATAATGTTAATAGGATGACATCATTAAAATAAGGTCAAGTTGTACTTCCTTTTATAAGGTTGCACTTATTGTTCACTGTTATCGTATCATCTTTAATGAACATATGAGACCATGGACTATTTAGATGCTTGCTTGTAACAAAGCAGTGAGGGGTAGTGCACGTTTTTTGTTTTTTTTATCATTCAGTCAAAGCACCAGAAGAAATTATTGAAAACTTGAAGGACAGCTACCTTAACTTCCACCAGTGTAAACTGATATAATAATACAGGACAATTTCACAAGCTTTATTTACCTGTTGAATGGTGAAATATCATCAGGGAGTGTCACTACCAAAAGAAAAATCTATCTATTAATAATGTGCAGTGATTTTTTTGTGAGCAGCTTTTACTTGTCCTTTATAAAGCTAACTCATTAAACACCCTGACTCATAACTTCATTAAGGCACTTTACAAACTTCTTGCGTGCTGCAAGTACTTCTTGACACAAAAGAGTCATTATGTGCTAGAATGGACCGAAACAGAGAAAAAGAATGCAAGCCAAAACAACAAACAAGCCCATTGTTCAGAGTTGTGCTTTGCATCCAGCATTTCAAAACCCTTCACATGCAAAAACTATGTGCAGTCACTGAACAAAATAAAGCCAAGTTTCATTTGAGGTCTATTACTTATCCCTCTGTACACGTTCCAGGTGAGTTAGGGCGCCAATAGTACCCTGGGTTTTTACAGACTAAGGCACTGGCTCACTTCATGACCTTGGCCAAATAATTTTAATTGCCTTGTACTTCAGTCAGCACATATGAGAAACAGGTAAAAAGTACATCATGACTGGAAATGAGATGCTGAGATTTCCTAGGTAAAAGAATTTAAATATCACACAAACAGAATATACACTCTTTGTATAGTCATGTGTATTGAGCAATCTATTCATCCTGAATATTTCCAAAACATCTGTCACCTTCACATCTAAACTCATTGGCCTATAAACATAATCAGCAGGTATGCGTGTTTCTTAGTAAATATTGATGAAAAAATCAAGATTAATTTCAAACAGCATTCATTGGTTTACTGGCTTATAAATTATCCCAAGAACTAAGATTTTTCTCCCTACATCAGGGAACTAAGGTGATAACTGGGGAGATTAGTGTTCTGATTTTCAGAGATGCTGAGCACCCATAAGTATCCTATTGACTTCAATGGGAGAACATTTTTCCAGTTATTTTTGGTTAAAGCCAACTGTATTCTCTCTTCTCTTTCAAGTATTCTGCTCTCCTACCCAGCAATCTTACACAAACTTCCTTCCAGCCAGGAGCTAATTACCGATCTATAGGAGGATATCGATAATGCCACGCAGCTTAGCCTGTTGTTTCTGTGATGTGTACTGCAGTCACCACTATTGTGCAGACAGAGATGCATCCGTTTTGTTGTTGCAAGCCTCAGGACCACAGACAAATTCATACATTACTACCTTCATTACTCCTTTGCCACCTAACTGAACAGTATGCAAAAGTATTAATGGACACATCAAAACAGATCACCAACACAATGATCTCCTTTCACTTTCATGTAAGAAAACAGCAGTTAGAATAACCTTCCTTCAGTGGAAAGAATCGTTATGGACAACAAGGAAATTTTAGCTTGTTGTCAATCAGGGAGGGAGATTTTATATTGTACATCTATTCATACTGGGGTTTTTTTTAGAACATATTCAACCCCTTTGCTCCACACACACACACACACAAACACACACACAGCCCCATTCATTAGTGAGGCAAAATAAAAAGACAACTGTGTACTTGCAGCCAAGCAAAAGAAACCTCATTTCCTAGAGCCAAAACTAATATCTCTCACATCCTGAAAATGGCCAGAATACAGCCTCTTTACTGCAGGTACTTTGTGGGACGCAGGTTTAACCACTACTGAATATTAAAGTCCACGAGAAAAGCCAGCCATGTGCACATTTCACTCTTGACAAAAGTGGAACTACTTTTGCTGAGTCTATTTGTAAGTCTGATCATAACAATTCACTTTAGTACAATTTTCCCCTCTAGTACAGAAAGGGACTGTACCATAGTTCTTAATGTGAACTCTAATCTCAGTGTTGTTTCTACTATCACATTCTTTTACAAAATAAAAATAAATTAACTTAATAGTGAATGTAATCAAAATTGGTAAATGTCTGTAGGGCCTTGATAAATTAACGTATACTGTACAAAACTATTTTAAGATTCATTCATTTGTAGAAGTTATTCACCATTAATCAAATGTTTTTCAGCTGTTCAAAAACCCGTTGGAATTGAACATGTGGAATAAGAGATCTAGCTTCAGGATCCAGACAGATGGTGGGAAAATGTGTGGCATATCAGAGGCCAAGTCTACACTACAAACTTAAAATTGGTATAACTACGACGCTCAGGGTCTGACCTCCAGTGCAGACAGCACTACGTCAACAGAAGGGCTTCTATCATCGACACAGTTAATCCACCTTTGCGAGAGGTGGTAGCTACGCCAACAGGAGAGGAACGCTCTCCCGTCAGCATATTCGCATCTTCACCGAAGCACTACAGCAGTGCAGCTGCACCGGTGCCACTGTGCTGCTGCAGCATTTTAAGTGTAGACCTGCCTTCAGCCCAGTTAGAAGGCTTTCCCGTTCCTTTTCCCAATGGCTCCGTTAACTACCCACATGAGAAAACATACTCTTGGCTTTAACCACTTGAACTGTGCTTCTGCATTTCCTCCAAGGAATCCAGAGACTTTTTTCAGAGCTCATATTAGCAGCCCTTAGAGGTCTCCACCTGGCATCATGTGGGTAGAAGATGCAGGTACCTGGCCAGGAAGCAGTCCCCAAGTAGCAGGATCACAATTGCTGGGGAAAGAAAAGGAGGACTTGTGGCACCTTAGAGACTAACCAATTTATTTGAGCATAAGCTTTCGTGAGCTACAGCTCACTTCATCGGATGCAGCTTATGCTCAGATAAATTGGTTAGTCTCTAACGTGCCACAAGTACTCCTTTTTATTTTGCGAATACAGACTAACACGGCTGCTATTCTGAAACCTGTCAATTGCTGGAGAGAAAAGCAGGCCAGCCAATCACAGTAACTGCTCTCCACCTTCCAGACACACCAGAGATCTGTTTCAGGGCACTAGGGTCCAGTGTCCTCCTCTAGCACCGAAGCCCAGTCACCAATCTCTTGAGGAGTAACTGGATGCAGTTGGAAATTTCACAAAATCAGTTGGACTTGTAAGATTTTTGCCATTCTCTGAAGAGCAGCTCATGAGATTTTATTGCTACTGAATGCAAGCCTGACCCTTAGCCCAGTCCAGATCTGCAGGTCACCTCCTCCACATATCTCTAAGTTTGTACAAGCCCTCAACCTTTTTCTCACAGATCAAGCTGCTCTGCAAGACAGCACACCCCCCACTCATAAATGATCTAAAGCAGTGGTTCTCAACCTTTCCAGACTATTACCCCGAGGGAATTCTGCACCAAAAAATGAAATATTCCATGCACAGTTATGGGGGGCTCCTGATGCAGGGGGAGGCTTGGCAGAATGGGGACTTGGGGGGGGGGGGGCTCAGTGGGGAGGTTCTGGGTGCAGGAGGCTCCTCATACAGATGGGGCTTGGCAGGGGGGTTCCAGATGCGCAGGTGGGTGGGAGGGGTCACTGTACAGGGAGCTGCTCCCCCTGTCCGCCCAGCCCCTCTGCATCCACCCCCACAACCGTACCTCCTCCCCCGCTGAGCCTCACACACACACACCCATACTCAGACCCACCCCCCACCCCATGGTACAAAGCTTCCTGCAGCAAGGGGAAGTTTCTGGGGCTTGATCTGACCCAGCCCTGGTTCCCCTGTGCAGGGAAGGTGGAGGGGAAACTCTGCTTCCTTCCCCCTGCTCCCAAGCTGGGACTAACATCCATCCCCAGACCCCCCTCCCCCCAGTGATTTACCTCTCTCTCTCTCTGAGCAGACAGGCTGAGCTGCTGAGAGGGGTAACAGAGTAGCAGTAACAAAAACACTAACCCAGGAACCTATCCTTGCAACAAAGCCCGTTGCCAACTGTGTCCACATATCTATTCAGGGGACACCATCATAGGGCCTAATCACATCAGCCACACTTATCAGAGGCTCGTTCACCTGCACGTCTACCAGTGTGATATATGCCATCATGTGCCAGCAATGCCCCTCTGCTATGTACATTGGCCAAACTGGACAGTCTCTACGTAAAAGAATAAATGGACACAAATCAGACCTCAAGAATTATAACATTCAAAAACCGGAGAACACTTCAATCTCTCTGGTCACTCGATTACAGACCTAAAAGTGGCAATTCTTCAACAAAAAAACTTCAGAAACAGACTCCAACAAAAGACTGCTGAATTGGAATTAATTTTCAAACTGGACACCATTAACTTAGGCTTGAATAAAGACTGGGAGTGGATGTATCATTACACAAAGTAAATAAACAACCCCTCCCCCCCCCCCCACCACTGTTCCTCACACGTTCTTGTCAACTGCTGGAAATGGCCTTGATTATCACTACAAAAGTTTTTTTTTTTCTCTCCTGCTGGTAGTAGCTCACCTTACCTGATCCCTCTCGTTACAGTGTGAATGGGAACACCCATTGTTTCATGTTCTCTATGTATATAAAATCTCCCCACTGTATTTTCCACTGCATGCATCTGATGAAGAGAGCTGTAGCTCACGAAAGCTTATGCTCAAATAAATTTGTTAGTCTCTAAGGTGCCAAAGTACTCCTTTTCTTTTTGAGAGGGGTGAGTGAGCACTGGTCCAGCTACTCTTTGCTTCCCCACAGAAACCATTTTCTGCAAGGAAGCAAAGGGATTCTGCGCAGGAGAAGGGCATTTTTCTGCTGCACCGCAGTTGCGCACAATGTCACCAGGAGTAACGAGTGTACCCCTTTCAGGAGTCTCAAACCCGAGCCCCATCACCCGGGGCTGAAGCATGTAATTTAGTTTTGTGTGGTCCAAGGCAAATGCGCTGCATGCTACCGCCTAATGCCAGCCCTGCACTTGGAAACCCCCTACATCCATCCTGTGACCCCTCCCCCCCCAGGTTGAGAAACGCAGATCTAGATGAATTGACGTACCCTCTGGAAGACCTCTGCATAACCTTGGTTGAGAACCACTGCTTTAAAGACACTGAAACAGTTAAGGGACAAACTCAAGAAAGACTAAACTCTGGAAAAGTGGCATTTTTAAAAAAAAATTACCTTTAAGATAAATGAGTTCCAGCTCTGTGTCATCTTAATCTGAGCCTAATCCTTTTAACCCAGGAAATCTGCAACTAGTTACAGAATGTACAGTATATAGAACCTTAAAACATCAAGACCTAAGAAATCATAAATTGCTGTAAAACTTTTAAGTTAGATCATAGACCCCTCAGGAAAAAAAATGAAAAAGTAAAGAAAAATCAGCAACCAATCCAAAATACATTATCCAAAAATACAAGTGTTATAGACAGGTCCTTAATTAGTAAGCTCCTATAAGCAGTAGTTTGAAAACCATGATGCATCCTTTGCTCACAGAAATGTGAAACTGTAGCTCTTGAATGGTCCACATTGTATATTAAAACTCCATCTTTTTCATACTTTTTCTAACATGGTGTCTAAGTCAATGGCATGCAGCTTCCATATCCTCAGCCAGGTTCTACATGCTTCCGCATACCAAAAGTGTGGTGAAATCAGTAAAGAAATGGGGGGGGGGGGAATGAGAGAGAAAGAGAGAGAGAGAGAGAGAGAGATTCTGGTCTCCAACAATGTTATGTTTATTCATTAAAAAAAGGGAAACTCTGAAAATCTTACACAAAAATGAATGGAGGCACAAATGAATCCAGTTAAGGCAGTCAGGCAGCAGAGTATGTCTTAGGCCACGGCTGTACCTAATAACTCTTACAAATCTGCAAAACTACAGACTTCACAGAACTAAATGTCTGACAGGCAGGAATAAGAATATCCAGACAGGAATCAAGGTTTGTGTGTCCAAAAGACATGCCCAGAATTATATGTTGGTATATCCTAGTTGAAAGGATTATTTTCATACTATTACAATTCAAATCAAAATATGAATAAAAGTACCATTAACATTCTATTAACAGAACATCATATTAGATTAACAGCTTTGTACAGAGAAATCATGTGTGACTAAATTTCCCTCCCCACCCCAAACTGTACTCTGTTTGTGGATTAATGCTTTCCAATATGTTTTGTAATAATAATTAAAATACATCCGTGTGATGCAGGGGAGAAACTGCCCACCAGCTTGGCTGAGTTAAGGAGAGCCTTTGGGCCCAGTTAGCCCCACCCCATTATACCTGTAGCCAATGCCAGGCCTGGAGTCGGGAGAAAAGGGGAGAGCTGACTGGCAAAGAGGCAGGAGCTAGCTACCATCCTACCTGAAGGGAAGGATCACTAGCCTGCCAGCCAAGGCAGCCACTAGTGAGCACCAGAGCACTGTCTCTCAGCCAAGGGAGACGGTGGAGGAGACTTTGGAGCCTCTGGCAACCTAGGTAACTGGGTGACTGCAGCCCAGAGACGTTGTGGGGTTCACCAAACTTACAGCTGTCCCGCCTGAAGGAACCTGGAACCATGCCACGAAAGATCCATGAGAGGGTGCCATGGGAGGCAGAGCACTCCAGCGAATTGGACTATAAGGGCCATACTCCAAACTGAAGGGTCCTGATAGGAAGTAGCCCAGAGCAGTGGATTTAGACCATGTCTACACTAGCAAAACTTTTGTCACTCAAGGTGTGAAAAAAAACATCCCCCTAGGTGATAAATTTTGTGAACATAAGTGCTCATGTGCACAGTGCTATGTCATTGGGAGATGCTCTCCTGCAAACATAGCTACCACCACTTGTCATAATAAAACCAGCTCAACAACAGAGAGCTCTCCCCTGACAATATAATGCAGCTACACGAGCGTTCCACAGCAGCACAACTGTATCAGTGCCGCTGTAAGCTTGTAAGTATAGACATGCCCTTAGACTCCCTCCTCGGAGTGCCCCTTGTTCAGGGGTCAACTCACACAGGACCCTGGGCTGGGACCTGGTGGAATGGGAGGGCCTGGGTCCCCCTGTCCCTCCTGCCTGAAAGACTAAGGCGCCTGGACCAGAGAAAAAAGGGGCCACCACAAACATTATTTTTAAAAATTAAAAGCAGAAAAAAATTCAAAATGACAAAAATAAAATGCAAGAATCAGCATTAATTTCATAAAGGAGTAACAAAAAACATGTTAATTTTCCACTGTGTTTTCATACTGTAAGCTGCCCAAACGTACATACAAAAGTGATTCAAGAACACTAACAATATGGTATTCAAACTTTAAACACTGCAATTCATGGCTGCTTAATTTTAAAAGAAAGATATTAAATACCATAAGCAAATATAGGTGGTATCAGTTCTTACATGTACTGCAAAGTTATCTATCTATCTATCTATCTATATAATAGAAAACCCTGTAACTCAAAAACCTTTTAAAAGATTAACTGGATGCAGAAAATGTGATAGAAAATAACCAGAAAAAAGCCCCCAAAGGTAATTTTTAAAGTGTGAAAAATAATATTTAGCTTATAATAGCAATAATGACTTTGGCACAGAGCATTTCCTGGGGATTAATTAATTTTAAATCAACCTAGAGCCACAAGTCCCTCCAAGTCAATTATTAATCTCCAGGAAATGCCTTTTAGAGCCACATTCATTTACTTCAGCTCTTCCATCCTCAGAATCCTGAACTCAACACACGTCAACAGGTTTTGCACAGCAACAATTGAGGACATGGCCAATCCCTAAAACAGTGCAGGGAGAGAGTATAGTATGCAATGAAAACTGCATAAACTAAAGGCAATGTTGAAGTCTAAGTATATAATCATTACTTATTGAATTGGGATCTTGAAACAGGTTTGATCTTTTAAAAATAAAAGCTTAGCAGTTCACTTGTAAGGCTTTATTTTTAAGAGGTGCTGCCCTGTTTTATGGAAGAGCTTTGTAGCACAGGCTCTCTTTTCCCCCTGCTAAGTGGAAATTATTCAATTACTATTCTGCAGATGGTTGTAGTCAAAAGTCATACACAGGTTTCCTGCATTCCTCCCACAATCAGGTTGCTCTGCAATACTCCTGTGGCCCCGGAATCAGCCTGGTTCAAAACTTCACACAGCTTGGTTGTTATGGCTCTGTTGACTTACTATGAGAGAATGTTGCCTACTCACAACTATCAATTCAGGATCAAGCACTGAAAAAAAACACAAAAAACCCTAACACCCCACTTGACTAGAGTTATTTTATGAAACTTTCATCTGTATTCTTCGCTCATGCATTATGAAATGTCACAAGAAGTGTTTTCTCACAGTCCCGCTCTTTTCTGTACTGAAAGAACACATTACCAGCCTTATGCAGTGTTGTCAGCCTGTCAGAAACCTCCTTTATGTCAGAGATAAGCATACCTAGCTCTGATAAAATGAATTTACCTGGATCCTGTTTGAACCCCTTCTAAAGGTGAAAGGTTATTGCACAGAGAGGAGGAAGGAGAGAAAAGACTTTTGCATTACTTAATTTTCAAGAAAAATGAAGGCACCTTTGAGAGCATTTCATTTGACTCTCAAAGGAAGGGAGGAGAGTCTGAGTAAGACAGAACAGAGAAGGGAGAAAGAAACATACATTCTGGAGCCAAGCATAGTGAAGTTTTTCTCACACTGGCACTAGTCAGGAAGTTCAAGACAGCATCATCAATGCCCTGGTGCACCGGAATAAAACAAAAGGAAAGCAAATAATTTACAGTATTCTGAACAACACTAGCCCCTTCTTTTTCAACTTGCACCTCAAAGCTCACTTTTGCACTCAATACAGGGGTAACTGGGGGAATTTTAAGGGCTAGTGATAGACAGGAAGTCAGACAAGATCAAATATTTCCCTCTCACCGTAAACTCTATGAATCTATATATTTATGAAAGCTCTTTGCAATATTCAGAACATCTTTACATGGTGTACCCTGGTTCATCGGCCCTTATGCAGATAAAACACCCATTGACTTTGGAGTTTTGCTTGCAAAAGGACTGTAGGAGCATGCCCTATGTTAATAAAAAAAAATTAAACAGTGGGATTCAGTTTTATTTATAGATCCTATTAACACCATGGGAGATATTTGAGCAAGTAGATGAAAGCAAACAATTACCATCAGTTCCTGCCATGGAGCAGTGATATACAGTGTGCCATAGGGCAAGCACCACTTAAACAAATATAAGGTTACAATTCTATTGGAATTTCGGTTCAGGATGCCATTTATCTCCTGGCACCATCTTGAGCTGCCTGTCTTAAAAGTGAGCAAAAGAAACTCCTAAGAGACCGGAACTGACCTTTTGGAGCAAAGGCTGATAAACTTCTAGATTCAAGTTACAAGTAAAACAAGCGAAGAACCAACTGCCTGGTGCTATAAAGAATAAGCCATTGAAAGCTGACGGTTACTTAATGGCCTCTAGAAAGGTCATTAAGCTGGGTTTAATTTGGTATTTAAACCCCACTCCTAAAAGAGACAGGGGACATGTTTTGTTCCAAAAGGTTTGTCACTCTGGATGCTATTATATTATTGCTAAACCTCAGTGTTAAAAGCAGTGCCAGCTAAAATTTAAGTTTGGGGGTGGGTGGGAGAGAGGAGATATTACTTAAGCATTTTGCAAAATATATATATTTGCTCACAAAAGAAAAAGCTGTAATGATCTTAATTCATCCTCTTCCTCTCACTTTAACCACTTCTGTGTCTTTACAGGCCTATTATTACATTTGAAGACAAATGAAATATATAACCATAAAGCCATCTAAGCTGCCCATGCTGAACTTATGCTGTTTAGAAGGCACTTAATGAGTGGGGTATTGGGAGAAGAGACCTAGAAAAACGTTGTTAAATCAATGCAAGAAGAAGAATGAGAAGAAGTGGGAGTAAATTGCTCCCCACAAAGACAGGGCAGAATGATCTGTCCCCGGGAGGACTGACTATGTAAAGATAACTCTGATCAAGTGTAATGAGCTTATAATACACTGAGATCTACTCTCTTCAGTGGATATGCACTGGTTTCAATGTTACAGGTCAGCACTGGCCAATGGGAGGAAAATTTTTTTCCAAAAGTAATGGGAAAAAATATATATAGGTGAAATTCACCTCCGTGTAGGGGGCCAGTAGATATCCTATGCCCTACTTAAACCCCCATTAAGTGGGGTTTAAATTTCAAATTAAACTCAGCTATAAAAAGTAACATCACTTTACCTTGAACATTTATTAAACTGTTTTTAAGAGGATACGTAGAATCAGGACTACAGAGAGCTTTTCTAATGGCAGAGATCTATTATTTGTATTTATTTTGAGGAGAAATAAGGAGAAGTGGTGTAAATGAGGAGAAGTGGTGGTTTAAAAGAAAAGAATTTGCAGAATTAAACCTGGTGGCATAGGCCCTGATTCCGTGGGTGCTCTGGGGCTGGAACACCCACAATAAAAAATAGTGGGTGCTCTGCACCCACCAGCCACCCGCTTATCAGCTGTTCAGCAGGCCGGAAGTGCTGGGGGACGGGAACCATGGGGGCGGCAAGAGGCGGAGCAAGGGCGGGGTGCACTAGGGGAAGGGGCAGAGTGGGGGTGGAGCACCCACCCAGAAAAAATGAAAGTCGGTGCCTGTGCCTGGTGGTTTAAAGTTTGACAACGAACTGGAGATTTGCATTTGATAACCAACAGTTGTGTCTTTGAGCAACAGTCCTCCTTTCATTTCAGCCTCTGGCTAATAAGTGTATGATAAATTTGAAGCCCCCAGAACTGCTCTCTGGCTACTGCTAAGGAAAAGGATTTCTCTCTGTCCCTCACTCCAGATTACTCCCCCACTTTCCTTTATTCCTTTTTATGCCCTCCTCCCCCATGAATAGCTCTCATACCTTGCTTTTGAGGCTCAGAGCTTTTCCCCAACAGCACCAGAGTGGAATTGACCTGATTCTTGTCAGTTTAACTGCTGCCTACCTCCTGTGAATAGCAGCCATGAAACAGACCAGAGTAAACCTGGGAAATTAACATGAGAACATTTCCACCAACACTGAAATAATTTGATTTACCAATCACTGCTCCCCTTTTGTGTTCTCGTTCCATACACCTGTGAGCAAGCAAATTTACTGCCACTAATGTTCGTAGAGAGAGAATTTCAATGTTCGCGCCAGAAATGTTTGGGCTCTCAGCTAACCAGGGAACAGAAACAATAGCACGTAACTTATCTGACCAATCAGAACTAAGAAACCTGTTCACTAAATGAATATGAATAATGAAGAAAACGGAGGAAATCATGGCCTTCTTGTGGAAAAAGCAGGCTAAACTTCTTAAATAAATTATTCACATTACATTTGCTCTGCTCTAGGCCAGAGGCTTGTTAATTTCACTCAACTGTTGCTTGGGAAACCTAGGAGAAGCAACAGAGGCATTAGATGTTACTGGCTGACTATGGACTCATGGGGTCTGCCAGAAATGACCCATAGTGGGAAATGATTGTCAGCAATGGGCTTCCCCTGACCTCTTCTCCCCACATCTAGTGTTGCAAATGGTTTAGGCTCCTAGATTTCTACCTCCCATTGTAAAACACTGAGATCTGAGGGTTCTATGTAAAAATGAAGCATTATCATTACTACCTTTGAGTGTGTGCTTCCAACAATGCCAGAGAAAGTATGGCATGATGCCTCCGGATTCAGTCACTCTTACTGTACCTCTGTTGAAAACATTTTTATCTTGTCTACATCACCAGCTAAACATTTTCAACACCAGCTGAGGAATGGTTAGAGAAATGCTTGCTGTGACAACCATCGTCAGCAAATATCATTCTCGTCTTATGGACAGATTCAAGGACCACACTGCGTCAGTTCACATGAAAGTTAAATTATGCAGAAACTGATCGTTCAGTGTTCTGTCCCTTACACACACATGCGCCAGTGAAAGCTTTCTGATCACCACTATTAAGGGGATTTTTCAGTCTCTGAATAATAACATTTTTTCTGAAACACAATTAAGATCACTGGATAATAAAATATAGATCTTCTAATTCCCTACTTTTAGTTTTATGGAAAGGGGAGGTTAGTTCATGATCTGAAGTGACACAGAAAAGGGGTCAAAGAAATTTATTTGCCAAAAACAGTAACAAATACCATTCTTAAATCAAGAGGTGAGATTTTTTTTTAAATGAAGACAACAAGTTTAATCCTCACACTGAATCATTTAATCAGTTGATGCATTTTAATATATATGATTTATTCATCAATCCAAAAACATGCTCTTTCACACCCATATGCACCTGTAAAGATGTATGGTCTCATGTATCAGAGACCAAGGATTCCTGAGTTCTATTCCTCATTCTACCTCTTACACATTACGGTAGCTATGAACAAGCTCTTTAACCCCTCTGGGCCTCAGTTCTCTCATCTGTAAAATAACTTTCACATAGGGGTCGTGTGAGGTTTAATTCGTTAATGAGCTTCCACACACTTGGAGGAAAGACGTTATGGAAGTGCATAATATAGCTCATGCAAGGTAGAAAAGTAAGATGTAGCTAATAAAGGGTTGCAGCAAATTATTTCTCTGAAGGAGAAGAGGGGGGCTGTAGGAAAGAGAAGAGAAGAGAAGATGTATGAAATAGATACGGGGGGAGGAGGGGAAAGAAGTCTAGTCTTGTGGTCAAGGCACTGGAGTACGACTCTGGAGATCTGAGTTAAATTCCCCCAGCACTGCCATAGATATCATGTGTGACCTTGAGCAGGTCACTTAATCTCTATGCCTCACTTCCCCATCTATAAAATGGAGATAATCATACTTCCTTTCACCCACCCTATATGTTGTCTATTTAGATTGTAATTCTTCCAGTCGGGAGCTGTCTCTTATTGTGCACGTGCACTGCCCAGTACAAGGCAGGCCTGGATCTCAGGTAAGGCCCCCAGGTGCCACTGTAATGAAAATGAATAATAAGTGTGAGTCACCATTCCATTGCACAGGTCTCTCTGGGTGATCACAGCTGTCCTTCATACCTTACTCAGGATTTAGGAGCAAAGACATCAATCTAGTCCTTAGAGAGTGAACACCTTGGGGCAGGAGAGTTATTTGCCTATGAAGGGCCATGCTATGCATCCTTGTGGGACTGTATAAATAATAATATCCCTGTGTATAACCTAGAGATCCTGGATAAAAGGTGCTATAAATATATTCGGTATTATCATGAATGATAATTTCCTGTTTTCAAATTTACGAAAGGGCTATCGCTAAATGATCGCTTCCTTCTGAAATTTCAGTATAGGTGGGGTTGGAAGCTCCAACAGTTAAGGTTGCCTACCATTTCTCATTATAAAACCCAGTTTTCAGTTGCTTATAACTTAGCCAAATTTTAATTGTTTGGACTGAAATTTTACATGCCAGGTGTCTGCCTCAGTGTAATGTCTACACAGCAATGTAAGCCCGGGCTTGAGCCTAAGATCAACTCTAATGCCCCTTGCGTCCACACACCAATTGTGCTAACCTAGGGCTCAGACCTATGGTCCCAGGATGCTGCAGAGCTCAAGGGGTCCAGCCCTACTGCTTTCCTGTGTGCACATGGCTCCAGCTTGACTCGGGTCCTGGAAGTCCTGAGGATGTATCCCAGAGCTCCTGACAGAAGAGCATTCTGCAGGCAGCCAGCAGAGTGACTGGAAGCACTGTTACTGCATGGCCAAATGCATGCTAACTTCATGCTCCGGCTCCTCCTCGCTGCTGTGTGGAGCTTGCCCAGAGCAGGGAGTAAACCTGACAGGTTTGAGGGCAGCTCCCAGTTGCCAGCATGTTGGGGATCATCCCTCCCCTGGCCATGCTAAGCGGGGAGCTCTGCCGCTCCCCTTCCCTACAGGGCAGCCGCTTGTTCCTGCTCTGCTCCCTGTCCCTTGCTCCCACGCCCCCCGGCCCTTCCTGGGGCTGTGTGCGCAGAGGCGCCCTGGCAGCGTGCACTCTGATGGCGGTGAGTGGGAGCCAGCCCCAAAACCTCCCCCCTGCCTCCTGGGCTGCGGTAGAGGCAGAGAGAAGGAATCCTAGGGGGTGCTGGAGCACACTGCACCCCAAGCCCTGGGGATGCACTTCAGGAGAGCCATCTAAAAATTTAGAATTGCAAAGTTTCATTTTAACAGTTTGACAGCCCTGGAGACTGACGTCCTAATTATCCTCAGAACAGGTGCACATGGGCAATGTCCTGCCAATGTAACTCAGCCTAGAGGTGGTGAGCCCAGTTCCCAGATTAGATGGCTGAACCCTTTTGGCTGAAATTTTTCATTCTCGTTATCTATCTCAAACTGAATAGTGTAGGAAAATTTCAGCCCAAATGGTTAAAATTTGGCAAAGCCATAAGCAACTGAACCCAGGGTTTTATCATGAGAAGGATGAGACAGCCTTAACAGGCAGTGATATAGAGATGAATTTTAAAGTGTATATATAAAAAAATCTCAGTTATTTGCATAGATATTATATAACTGCTACTTTATATTTTTATTTGGTTTTCCATACTGTGACTACAGTCTATATTTGAACATTTTTCACATTTTAAGAAGTGTGTCGAGTGATCAGCAAAGCTGACAATCAGTGCTGAGTCTGTTTAATAACTGAAAGAAGCAACAGGTTCGAGATGTAGTAAAATAAAAAGTAAATGTACAGGTTTGAAAAGCCAACCCCTTATAGTAACCTCTGCTTCATGTGTATTTCCCAATTAAAGGACTGACTGTCAGAGGCTATGGAAAGAAAACTTCGGGCTTTCATCCATGGCACAGAGGACAACTGGCTGTAGAGTAAAAGGAAAAAACAGAGAGGGGAATAAATGAGGTCTTTTCAATATCAGTCAGTGTACTCTTTTTCACACGATGAGAAGCAGCAGTAGCTCTGCTAAGTAATGTCATTGTCATAGTTCATGCACGCTCAGCTTCCACAAGAAAAAAAGGCAGCAACAATAACACATTTGTTTAAATAAATGTTACTTTAATAATTACGGAGTTAGGCCAACATTTTCCTTAAGCCATAATCTTAGGCATTCTGTCTCAATGTCCCTTATACACCAATTTTGTTTTGTCTAAGAAGATGACTTTTTTAAAAGTCTCAAATTATTGTCCTCTCACTTGTAGTTATAACCACCATTTGCAAGTTCATTGTATTTAAAATCTAAGCAGCAATACTCTGGAGACACATTGAAAACAAACCGGAGGGACACTTAACCGTAAATCAAGAAGAATGTCAGAGGCAGATTAGTAAAGCCCATCTTGCTAGCCATGTGTTTTTTATCCTAAAGTTCCCCACTGCTGAGAAAGATCATCATGCAGTTGGTCCCTCTCCACTTGGGTGATAATCATTAAATGGCAGTTGTTGCTAAACGTTTCTATGCAACAATAGACTCTTTCACTCAGAAACTGCTCCACTAGGGGGATTCTTCTGAGTCATCATTTTTATTTGGTATTTTATGTCTGGATTTTTGCCTGGGCAATTTTCAACCAGGAACAAAATATGTATTTTTTAAAAAGTATTACAATGTGTACTGAGTATAGATGTCAGAAGTTGGGAATGAACTATGGAATTTGTGATTAAGAATATTTCAGACAAATTATATCCACCGAGGTTAGTGAGAAAGTAACATTGGTACTGATGTAGTCTCTGCACAGCTATAATCCAGTTCCCATCTGGATAAACTATGAGGCCAAAGGCAGAGTATTTTATCCTAATGAGAGAGCTGAGTGAAAGCCTGCTGTAGAGTAAAACTGCACAACAGCACTCCTGTCACTGAGACTCTACAAAGTAGTTAGTTGTTAAAAAAAAGAGGCGAGTGGGAAGGGGGGGGGCAGAACTGCAGACACATCAAAAAAGAGCGGAGATTACAGTGCAACCAGTATAGGAAAGGGATTTTGAAAATGTAAGACTATACGCTCACTTGATCTGTGGTGAACATTTTCTTAACAATTTCTATTTTATATTAGAAAGATTCACTAAAGAGTGAAATAAACCTAAAAGCAATCTCTCATTTGCTTCCAGAAATTGCTTCCTCACATCTGTCTCCAGACTGCGTTAGACACAGGTGCAAGCTAGAGCATCGAGGGCAACAGTATCATCTTTAGCTTGTTCCCAGACAGTACTTGCCAAAAGGAACAAATGAGGTGCCTCTAGTGGTCTAATTAATCCATGTGTAAAAGATATTCTACCCTAGCTACAGAAAAAAACAAAATAATTATTTAAAGCACATATATTGAGTTCTGGTCCTGTTCCCACTGAAGTCAATGGAAACACTCCAATGGCAGCCAGGACAATCCCTAGAAATATATGTGTTAAACTCCCATTAACATCACAGTGCATACTGGCAGATGTCATTTCTGTTTGTTTAGACAAAGAGCTACAGCATACATGTAATGTACTTTGTCTGATGCAGCACATTACAATACAAAACTATTGCTCTAAAGTTCTTAAAAGTAACTGAAAATGGAATATAATGCTCAAAATTGAAGATGAGGAGAATTACTGTCCATTAGAAGTGTTCCCACACCTCCCCACCCCCACCCTAGAGTGGAAGAGTTTTCCTTATAACCAAAAAAACTGTCAGTCTTTAAAATATATTGAATGACTTCAATGGGACCAGAATTTCACCCATATATTTTGCCGCATCTTTTCTGTAGTTTTTAACTTCTCTGTGTTAGCTCAGCATGATGCGACCAACGAGCAACAGCAGACAGAGCTTCAGCAAAGAGGGAACAATTGTGAAAGCCATTTGGGATAAAAGTAAATGGTAAAAATTCCCCTTATATTTTACAGTGTCTGCTCTTCACAATTTCTTTAACATGTGTTACTTCCATTCAGAACCATCTCTGGCACACCTCTATGTTAAAAGATTATTACAATTATTATTTTTAAAGAACTTAGATCCTACATCAAATTATGCTCATGAGAAATTTGAAAGACGTAAATCTAAACAGGAAGAAATCAAAGCTCAGACTCTTAGTTTTTCAATCCCAAACATTCTACTGTGAATTCTAAAACAACCAACCTCTTTCTAAACAACCACCTTTCTTTTTCATTCCCATAGCCATCTCAGCAGCAGCAACTGGTCAGTCCGATATGATGTGTAGAAATACAGAGTCCATCATCAACACAGATTAAACTCACAAAACAAATAGCTTAAGTAAAGACCTAAGATAAGCGGGTACAACCTCAGAATTCCTTGGAGATGTGGCTATTTAACGGTGGGTCTCAATTTGTCCCCAGGTCCATTAGGTATGTTTCCAGTAACATTACAAAGTCTGCCCTCAGGGAGATTGTCCTTTCTTACCTTTTGCCACATTTTGATAAAGAAGAGCTCCCTGGAAAAGTTGAAGAACACGTTGGTATCATACGCATCGTCCCCAATGTTAGAGATGGAGATATTAAGTGAAATGTTCTTTACTGCTCCCAATGCCAGATAGCGGGTTTTCTCATCAACACTGTAATCAGAAGTGAACACACAAGTTAGTGCCTTGCTACTCACTCACTTTCTTCCTTCAACCTTCAATTGTTTATGAAACCAAAGTCAATATTAAAATGCGTATCACATGTGAGATGTGTGCATAATGGTACCAGCATAGGACTGGGTGCCAGTAACGTCTCAGTTCTAATCCTGACTCTGGCACTGGCTATCTTGCTGGCCCTAAGCAAGTCACTTAACCCCTCTTTGTAAAATTGAGATACTTATTTTAATCTACAAAAAGAAAAGGAGGACTTGTGGCACCTTAGAGAGTAACAAACTACGCTCACGAAAGCTTATGCTCAAATAAATTTGTTAGTCTCTAAGGTGCCACAAGTCCTCCTTTTCTTTTTGCGGATACAGACTAACTCAGCTGCTACTCAAACTTATTTTAATCTACTGTACCATCACAGAGCTATTGTGAGGATTAAATAGTTACGGCTTATACAGTGTTTTGATGATAAAGTGTTACGTAGGGGCTAAGTATTGTTATAGTAATATTCAAAGATAAATGCTCTTCTATTTTGTTTCCTAAAAATGGAAGGTTATTTTAACATTATAGTAACTTTCTGAAAATCCTCTTACTTTGAGCTCCTCTGCTGAAAAGGACAAAACCAAAGAGGGCTAGTCAAGATCTAGAAAGCAACTATATGCTGAAAAGGAATTTTAAGAAGTTATAACCATCCACTGAATAATAATTAGATTGGAAGTTCTTTGGGGCAGGGATTGTCTTTTTGGTCTGTGTTTGTGAAGGAACTAGCAGGATGTGGGACTCCTAGGTGCTAACACAGTGCAAATATGTACATACATACATATCAATTTATCCTAAATCTGTCTTTCCCAACACACTTGTAATATATCTATCCCACATTATTTTCTCTCTCTCTCACACTCACACACACACACCCCGTCACTAGGTATTTGCAGTACACTTAGGCATTCTGGCCGATCTAGAACCAGAAAAGTACATAAATAAGCATAAGATGTAAATGTTAACACACCCAAAAACATACTACTAGGAGTTTAATGGAGGTAATGGAGTGAAGTAAAAGGGCACATGTTGAATGTAAGTTAGAAAATAAAAAGAGGTGCCAAAGCAGCCTGAACATAACCAATCTGGAATTGATCATTATTGTAAAAGGAATCCAGTTCCACTTAGGCCTGGTCTACTCTTTAAAATTTAGGTCAACATAGCTACATGGCTCAGGGGTCTGAAACATTCACACCCTTGAATGATGTAGTTAGGCTGACTTAACCCCCAGCATAGAGACAGCTAGGTCGATCAAAGAATGCTTCCATCAACCTAGCTACTGTTGATGGGGATGTGGTGTGCCTACAACAACAGAAAAAAACCTTCTGTCAGCATAGGCTGTCACACTACAGGATTATGCCTTCACAGCTACGGCACTGTAGCTATGCTGCTATTAGTCCCCATAGTGTAGTGTAATAGACCCAGGCCAGTTGGGTACAGCAGAGTAGTAGAAGGCAGATATACTGGCCCCTGGATAAGCAGTTTTCTGTTCCCTGACTGACCAGAGCAGGGGCTGCTCCAGACTAGGATGGAAACATGCCTTCATTTAGCCTGCAAAGAGTCAGTTGAAGCCATTAGGCTAATGAGAACACCTGACTCCAATTAACCTGCAAAGAGTCAGGTGAGGCTGTTAAGCTAATGTGAACACCTGACTCTAATTAAGGCCCCTCTGATACTATAAAAGGGCTCACTCCAGTCAGGCCGAGGAGAGCCAGAGGAGAAGAAATGCGGCTGAAGAGCTGGGTAATGAAGATACCCTCAAACAACTGGAAAGGGAGCCCTAACGTAAGAGTGAAGAAGGCGTTAAGAGAGAGAAGTGGGGGAACTGTGGGGAAGTGGCCCAGGGAAATGTAGCAACTCTGGCAGTGAAAGGTCAGCTGCCAACAGCTGCTGCCATTAGGGTCTCTGGGCCGGAACACGGAGTAGAGGGCGAGCCCAGTTCCCCCCAACCTGACTCTACAGAGACACCTCCTGGGAGGGGAAGAGAGGCCTCTGTCAGGACAGGAGGCTAAACTGTTATTGAATAAGCCCGTAGGGATGAGATAGACTGTGCAAGTTCTCTCACCAACCTCCTTGCTGGCTTATGATGAAAAGGGCTCAGTAGACTGAATCCCTGGCCCTAGAGAGAGAGAAGGGCTACGTGGAGGGACACAGTGAGCCTCTGAGGTTAGCATAAACTTCCTGGAAGCGTGGGACCCACGGGGACAAGGTCGGAGCTCTGCCACAGTAGCCATACCTTTAGTTACCATGGAAAACATGGAGGATGTCATAGGGAAGGAGTTGTGTGGTGGCTCAGAAAAAAACTTCTAGTGGCATGTCAGGGGAAAGTGCCCATAAGGAATTTCAGATAAGGTGCAATCAGCAAAGTCAAAAACCTCCTTCCACCATTAATTTAACATGCACCCACACCATGGTAGGTATACCAATGCCCAGAGCAGCACACACGGTATCATCAGGAAGTCTGCTGTCTGCCCAAGCAGCATTTCAACACTGAAAATAGTTTAAATTATAAGAATTCCCATGGAGTCTACTAGGATTTCTACCAAGAAACCACCATGCCTGGGACTTACACGAGTCTTATGTTTGCACGTTCTGCTTTACTCAATTCCAACTCAGAAAGAAACCCTTGAAAACAACTAATTTACATGAGTCGGCTTATCTAATGCGATTTTGCATCTTCACTTCTGACTTTAGCCCATCTTTGTTTAATAGCTCAATCCTTTCAATGTACTACACAGAGCCCACATACTGACCTCAAGTTGATTTCCAAACATGACGAGCTTATAGGAACAGGCTTTCCTGGTAAATGGTATTGAATTGGTAACACAAGCTAACGTGAGAAAAGACACACTATGCTTCACCCACCTACAGCTAAAGAAGATTCTAGAATTTGATATCCATAGTTACATCACAAGTTCCCCAAAGCGGATTGGGGAACTTCTCACTGAGCAGTAAATTTGGGGTAAAATATTCTAGACACCTTCTTTAAAGTTGATCCTTATGAATTCATCATTGTAAATTCTGCAGGACTTTCCCACAAAATAAAGAGGTACTTCCAGTGCCTTTATCTTCTTAGCCCATTTTGTTTATAATCTTTGCTCACCATGTTCTACAATTCAGGCCCATATTTCAAATGACAGCTTCTCACTGTTTCAGTACAAACTGCAAAAACTGTGCCTGAATTTTTATGGCTGCAACTAATTGCAGGCACAAATCCCACCTCTGAGTTGGCTAAGTAACAGCTTTGCAGGTACATAACTTTCTAAATGGTATGATTTGCTCTCACAATTATGATGCAAACAAACAAAGATGCAATTTTTGCAAAATTGCATCCACATAAAAGGGAGCCCTGGCTGGGACCCCACTAAAAATTTGGTATTAAAATGTCAATTAGAGTCAAATCTAGCAATTTTTACATCAGTAAAACACGCACTGAAGTCAATGGGACTTCTGCTCAAGTAGTCATTGAATTCAAGAGGCCAAATGCTGCAATCTTAAACATTTAGGATTGAAAAGCAAACAAATTCTCCTACCAAGACATAAATGGCAAACTACTAGGATCATCTAGTAATCACAAGTACACGGAAAAAAAATAAAACATCATTAATGTGAATTATTTCCCAATAAGTTCAAAATCACAGTATTTGCATACACTTAAAAAAACTAGATGAACAGCTTGCAGGCTTTAGTAAAATCTGGATGTCTGTGTTGCTTTAGCAAGTGATGAAAACTAACAAAGGATTCATCAAGTGAAGGACGTGCTAGCTGCAATGCTCTCAACATTAATGTCTAGAAGTTGCCATTATTTGAGAGGCAGAGGGGTTAGGACTGACTCCATATCCTATCCACAACTTACTTTTATTTCTGCTCATGCAAAAATAGGAAAAAGATTCCTCTGATTTTGTAGCATTTACAGATTTAATAGTCACAACCAAAGAATGTGGTCATTTAATACTGAATAGTAGAACAGTTGTTTAGAATGATTTTTTAATAAAAAATTAAAGACCCAGCAGTAACAATAAATAAGTACTGCATGTGAGCATAATGTTACTGCTTTCCACAGTGCCATTATCTGTTATAGGTTTCAGAGTAGCAGCCGTGTTAGTCTGTATTTGCAAAAAGAAAAGGAGTACTTGTGGCACCTTAGAGACTAACAAATCAGACGTCAAGAATTATAACATTCAAAAACCAGTTGGAGAACACTTCAATCTCTCTGGTCATTCGATTAGACCTAAAAGTGGCAATTCTTCAACAAAAAAAACTTCAAAACCAGACTCCAACGAGAGACTGCTGAATTGGAATTAATTTGCAAACTGGATACAATTAACTTGGGCTTGAATAGAGACTGGGAGTGGATGGGTCATTACACAAAATAAAACTATTTCCCCATGTTTATTCTCCCCTCCCACCCCCCACTGTTCCTCAGACGTTCTTGTCAACTGCTGGAAATGGTCCACCTTGATTATCACTACAAAAGGTTCCCCTCCGCTCCCCACCCCCACCACACCCCGCCCGCTCTCCTGCTGGTAATAGCTCACCTTAAGTGATCACACTGGTTACAGTGTGAATGGTAACACCCATGGTTTCATGTTCTCCATGTATATAAATCTCCCCACTGTATTTTCCACTGAATGCATCCGATGAAGTGAGCTGTAGCATTTATGTATCATGTATCTTCAAATAAATTTGTTAGTCTCTAAAGTGCCACAAGTCCTCCTCTTATTATTATCTGTTATAGTGAGTTATATCTGAATGAAGGCATTTGTGGCAATGTTAAATTTAGCCACAAATCTTTCACGATATATTCCTCCATAGAAGAGGAGGACCTGATTTTTAAGAGAGCACTGACTGATCGCGGATTACAGCACCAACATCAAATTCACATCCTTACTGAATTTTGTGAAAAGCCCCAGTGGTTCGAAGCTGACAGGAATTCAGATCTTCATCAGAAATGCAACAGAAGATTGTGTTTAAGTCTCATTTTAAGAGACTAGTTTCCTGAATCATTAAATCTGAGTACATCTGGAATGAATCAGGTACACTTTCAGCAAGAAATGGATTAAGAAAAAGAATCTGCCTATTGGCAAGGGAGCTCCCAAGCCTGTTTACTGCTCTGGGGCATGATGTCATTGAGCATGGAATGCCTGCTGTGATGTATGAACTGTACTACCAATATGATGCCATCCTTCTCCAGCATCTGCTGAACATTAAACAGGCTAGCTGCCGAGTCAAAATATGTCAGTAAAGCTGTGTTGTCACCGTATGGGAACAAGAAAATAAACCAAGCCATGCTTCATTGCAACAAGCTAAGACAAACAATCTAAGAAACAAAAATCAAACAACGGCTTTTGTTTTATTTTTCACTGAATGAAAAATTTTAAAGTGGCTAAACTTTTCCCCCAGATACATGGTTCAAGCCAAGGCAGATCATCTAAAAATAAGAAAGCATAGATCTAAACCTAAAAATCAAGGGGCAATCACTAAGCAAATTTTAAAACAAGAATAAAATAGAATTATGCTACACAGTATGTATAAGTGGAGAGCTGGGTGAAAGTTGTGTGAAAGACTATATAGCTATAGGTATATTATATATGCACACACAATAAATATATAATTATGTCAGCTTCTGTATAAGAAAAGGGAGTGGGCCTGATACTCAGAGGTGCTGAATACCTGCAGACCCATTGACTTAAAGAGGATGGGATGTGGGATGGTCAGCCCTTTGGAAAATATCAGGCTCCAACCTTCTTCTAGGGATCAGGTTTAGATTAATTAACTAAAACCTTCCCTTTACTCTGAATTCATTGGCTCTAGCACAAAGTATAAAAAGAAAATACTTTCATTTCCCCCCCTAAAGTTATTGATAAAAGGAAACAATTCTAAAATGTCAGGACATCAGAGGTGTCTCTTTTAACCTGCCCTCATCTTCTGTCCCAATCCCTGATCCCCTTTGCATTGCCTTCACACAGTGATGCTGCAGTCATCTGGGAAAAAAAAGATTGGAAGGGAGAGGGCTACCAGAAAAGATCTACAACTTTCATTCCCTCACCCCCCAAGATGATGGTGCTTTAGTTACTGTGCATCTGGGGAGACATAATCTACATTCCAAAAAAGGTAAGCCTGGACTCATCCCCCAATTTCCTTTACTAGTCAGTAAAAAACACATATTGTACTTAACCTCCCTAATCTCTGCAGATTACTCACAGGGCAGGGAAGGAATGCAACAGGACTTTCTCCTACCCTGTTGGCCTGGGTCACCATTTTCCCCATTGATATTTCAAGTCTTATATCCCTCACACAGTAGAAGCTGTAGTGCAGACAGGATCAACTGAACAGGATTAGACAACACATGGGTACCAAATGCCTAAACCCATCTGAGTCCTAACTTCTATGGGTGGAGCTGTACCAATGGGAGAATTAAAGGGCCCACTTTTGCTAATGCAGAGAAGGTATGGGTGGATAAATAGCATTCATCCTGCAACAAGCAAAAAGCAGAGCGCTTCCAATGCCACTGTTCAGCCTCACTCATAATGAGGCACTGAATATAACTACAGCTGTAGGGAATGATTATAACAAACCCCCCAACTGTGCAAAATTCACCCCGTTTGGGATTTCGTTACCAACTCTAAATTCAGACCAGACTCTCTAGAGAGATTTGCAAAGCCTTTAGGCGAACCTCAGCCAACTTATGGTTTTGAGTGAAATCTGATGAAACTCGTCACTTCACCTGGCTTTGACAGGAAAACATATGAAGATCGACAGTTTAGATTGTGCTTGATTTGGGGAAATTGCAAATCTTAGGGGTAGCAGACTCATAACAAATCCAAACAAAAAAACATTCACACAAACCCACGTGAAGCAAAACCACTGGATGCTGCATAGCTCTGATATTGTCCCTTTCATTCCCATAAGCACTCGAGGTCACTTCTCACAGTCCAAAAGTCAATCTTGACTAAAGCTGGGGTGTCTGCTTGGAGGAGCTGCTGATTGGTCTTTTATTAACATACTTCAGGGGGGGCCAAAATCCTGCTGTCTCCTCAGCAGCCCTCCCCCTGCCCCCACTGGTGGGATCCGCTCCAGAAAGGAAGGGGACAGCACTTGGAGACTTTGATCTACAGCCTCTGTGGACCACAGAGCTCTGTAGAACTTCCTGGTTTCCATGTCAGAGGACTTCAGTGTACAGGCTATGCTAGGAAAGACGGGTGGCTAGCTGATTATAAAACCATTCTCCAGATGAAGGAGCAGTACTTTCTGTATGGGGGCTATATTACTACAGTTGCATGGCAGCCTAGAAGAGGAGAGGGGGATTCTTTACTCCCCTGGTCCCTGTGGAAAGAATCCTGTCACACAGGCTAGTTAGCCTGTACACACACTGGGGCCCAGGATTAGGTCACAAAAAGTGAAAGTCTGATCCAATTTTTCCTTCTTTTCCATGTCCACTTTTTTAAAAAACAAGAACACAGTTTAATGGTCCAGGAGAAGGAAGGCACAAAAGATTACATATACTGTCTGGCGGCTGTCCCTGGTCATTACTGGGGGATTGCAACAAAGGAGAGGTTACTGCTGTGGGATTAAGAACAATTATTACAGCATTCTCAGCCCTTCTCTGGGAATGCCAAATAGATCTTCTTTCCAAAATTCAGTTTCCTCACATACAGGGCCGGCTCTAGGTTTTTTGCCGCCCCAAGCAAAAAAAAAAAAAAAAAGGATGCCCAGAATGCTGCCCCTGGAATTGTGCCACTCAAGCACGTGCTTGCTTTGCTGGTGCCTAGAGCGGGTCCTTCTCACATAAATTTCACATCATCCCAGCTGACATGCCAGTGTTCAGCGACATACACTTTCAATTTTTTACATTTTAAATGACATGTGCAGTGCGTAAGCAAATCCATGTGAAAGATGCCACTCCCTTTCCCCACCCCCACGGCCCACTCTAGTTACACTCTTCAAAAAACCGGTAACTTTCTTATATTACTACTTATTTCTACAGAACCACAGATGTGTAAGCCTTTCCAGGCAAAAATAAAAAGGCTAACGGGGGCCTGATTCTTATCTCACTCATGCTGGCTTTACATCAGTGAGATTCTCTTGATTTCCGTGGAGTTACATCTGATTAACAACAGGATAAGTGAAAGGAGAATTAGGCACAACATCCCTGTCGAATCTATAATCAAAAGCCCCGATTTTATACACACACATCCAGGACTTTATTCTCATAAGCAGGCTCACTGAAGTCAATGGACTTGCACACGTGAGTTAAGTTTTTCACGTGTATGGGTGTGTGCAGGATCAGACCTAAAATGAGAACAGAGAGAGAAGTAAATAAGAGGATGGAATAATTACTCCCACTGAACAGGAGGTAGGTGCTACATGTATGCAATGTGGATCCCACACTGATTACTTAAACAAAAAAAAAAAAAAAAGCTACTGCTTATTATTTAAAAAAGGTCAAAGGAATGAGTTATGTTGTAATGGTGGATTAGCATAGATAGGCCTAGTAGAAGTACTTTAATACATTTTGAGGAGAAATTTAGTACTTTGTGCCATGACATTTCGACGGATTAAATCTTTAACAATGACAGCAGGCAATACACATTTCCTGAGGAAAAATGAATCTTTTAGCAACTGAACTCCTTGTGAAATCTGACAAAACAGGTTGGATTTTGTTTTCTCTTCCTGGAATGCAAGAGCAAAATATGGAATCAATTAGTGTGCTCGGTTGAGCACAGAAGAGGGAAAAGGGGACAAAAAGTCCTGTACACCAGTCATTTATAGATCACAACCAACGGGTATTTAACCAGGGAGGAAAACTTTTAAAAATGTACAGGGAATTTGTTACACAGTAGCAAGTGATTTATGTCAAGAAGATATGCCTAATTAAGATATTTTTAACTGAGAAATGAATCAGTATGGAACTCAGCACATACAACATTATCACCAGCAACTCCTCTGTTTCAAGCGTTTTGCTACCCTCAGCAAACAAGGCAACTCACCGACTGATCTGTACAGCAGCTCAGCTTTATTGGATTTTGTAAACTGCAGTAAAAAAGAAAATTTGTCTAGCTGCTGTCAATCTGTGCAGTATCTGCTGAGCTTAGATTTCTCAATGGCAGCTAAAATACATGACAATATTGCAGTAGTTCAATCCTTCTCTTTGGTGAGACTGACATAATTGATTATTAGTTCAAGAAACAGTACTCTGCCCTACAACCTCTTTGGTATAGAATGGTCTACCAATGCAGAGATGTCCATGAAGAATGCAGGGTCTTATATTAGTTCAGTAGTTACTTCAAAAGGGAAGTGGCCACATATCTTGAAAGCCCTGCTGTAATCAAACCTTCTGTAATCAAACCTTCAAGACAGACATATTCCAGTGGATATATCCTGGTGATGATTACAAAATAAAGTTGCGTTAAGTCTCATTTATGCACAGTCCCTGACTGGGAGAGAGCAGCGCATTGCAAAGAGAGAGTAGGAATCCATATTCTTTTATTGCCACTGGATTTTTGAGCTCTGTAATCACTCATTACTTGTTGGTTCCATTACCATCTGGAGTGATTCAATCACTGTACGCTCAGCAGGCACAGGACTGGCCATTGCAATAGATGTTTTTGCGTGATAGATTTATGATGCTCTGAGTGCCACTGGCCAGATGGAAACCAAGGAACTATTCCTTCATCCCAATGCACACTCAATGGAAAACATTCAGCTAGTTCCCTAAGATGATGCTCCCAATGCACACTCAATTGAAAACATTCAGCTAGTTCCCTAAGATGATGCTCCCACTGCAACTTACATTATATTCTGTTCAATCACTGGCTCTGCTGGTAGCCCTTTCAGGAAACTGCAAATCAGATCCTTGACATGATGCAACAAAATTATCCACAAATACAATATGCACCTCATTAGCAACAGATTATAGCTAAGAATAGAGCTAGGCTAAGAATAAAAAGCCTGCTTCTTTGAAATAATGAACTATGAATATTTAGTTACTTATATACTACACGATATTTGAAATGTACTGCACGCACAAGTACAAAAATATTATAGTGGGCATTTTCATTTTATTCCTTACGTTACACCAAATTGCTTTGGAATGACAGTCAGTTATTCTACAATATAATAATTCTAAGTGATGAAGTTGTTCATATTACAGGGTGATATCGCAGCATGATTGTGTGAGACATCACATAGGAAATTATAAATCCCCACATGTCCCACATTTACCCTTCTTCTTCTAACTGGAAAGACAAAGGAGCCTCTTAAATCTTAATACTGTCCTAGGATATTACTAGGAACTGACCACAGACTCTAAGTGTCCTTTGACCCAATAAATTAATATCATATTGGACATATATTTCAAGTGACAGCACCTACTTCAATGGACTTGGATCAGGCCCCAAGAGCACTGATCCTTCCTTTCTAATACTGAGATTGATAAAATTCCAGAGTGCACTCATTTTTCTTTTGTTTTCTGTAAAGCAGATAATTTGGCAAGATCTCTCGCTCTGAATAAACTGACTAGGATAAACAGACTATAAAAATATTGATTAAGGAAGTTTTTATTTAATGCATGATAAAATAAATGGAATAAAAACTCTTCATCTGTTATGAAGGCCTATAGAGCAAGAAAAAAATAGATCCTATCAGAAAAAGTAATTAAGCTCCAAATGAAAGGATATTCTTTTTCCTCATCACCACTGTTTTGCTAAGACACAGTGTAGGGGCAGAAAACCACAAAGCGCAGGCCATGAAACATGAGGCCTCACTGAAAACCAATTCCCATTGCCTGATCAAAGCAAGATAAGCTCTGTGGCATGAGCTCAGTCAAACTTATGTAACATTTTACTTCCTACACTAAGCCAGAAGCTTGCTGCTTTTCTCTGCCAGTTTTCAAATCTGATCAATGTAAAAACCTTTTTTTAAAAAAATCACAATATCTATAGTTAAAGGCTATGGACTAACTAATAAAAGCTGTTGAACTTCAAAATATTGTTTGTTCCTTTTTGGGGGCTCATACAGTATCTGTATTCTTAAAATATTTAACTACTTTCTATGCTATTCCCCTGTTGTTGGTGAAAGCAAAGGTACATCATAACACACATTTATCTGCTACTTCTGGATTCCCTCAGCCCAGATTCTGTAACAGTTGGACATGAAACTCTAGGTTGTAGTGAAACTATCAGGGCTACATTTTTAAGCACAAGCTCCTGCACCAGTTGAAACAAAGAGAATTTTACAGTTGACTTGAATGGGAGCAGAAGCAAGTCCATAAGTTGCATTTATAGTTTGCAGCCACAAAATTCTCATATGCAAACGTGAATGAAATGATTGTATCATTAAGCACCTATAAGAAATTACTCTTTTCACAGGTGCAAGAGAAATGCATACAAACTTGGGGGTTGATCCAACGCCCCTACAGAAGTCAATAGAAGTCTTACCTTTGTCTTCAGTGGGAAAAGAATTAGGCTTTTTCTGGCCACATCCTAGCAGCTCATATGGACATTTTTTTTTATTATTATTTTCTATGGAGTTGGTTGGAATTTTTTTGACAAAACATTTTTCCATTGGAAAATAAAACTTAATAGAAATCAAAACATTTTGCCAAAAAGTATCAAATTCAATGAAGTTTGCAATGGAAAAGATTCTGAGGTCCAAGGTGGAGTCTCTGATCATTTCCAAAGATAAGAAACACCTAAATCAAAACCTGACATTTACCATTTGAAAACAGACTTTTCAACACAATTGCATTTTGCAAAAACATTTCAAAGATTCTGTTTTCATCCAGGTGAGGAACAAAAGCAAAATTTCAAAACCTTGAAATTCTTCACATAACAGGACTATTGTTCCCCAAACATCTCCTGTGTTCTACACGTTTCATTTCACAATTCTGTATTTCCAATGTAAATAATTTACAGTACTAAAGAGTGAGAACAACAGGTATGTGTGGAAGGGAGGTAAATTTGGGTCTGTAATAAGAGCAGCAGATAGGGTATAAGCCAACATGAAATAGCTTTGTTTCATTCTCCACACGGTTTGGTCTTGAGGGCAAATATAGAACTAGAAATATTCTAGCGGGTGAGCAATTCTAGTTCCAATGACAGATTAAGTGTAACTTTAGGTCATAGGATTAGATGGGACATAAGCTGCCTTTGAAATTTTCTCATGAATAATAATTATTTATATAGCATTTTTTTATCCACGGGTTCTTGCAGTCCTGTGTCTTTCCAAAACTGATTTACAAACTATACATATGAGCCAATTCAATCACCACCAGTGGGTAATGCAGCTGCCATCTGACAAGTCACAGCAACACTATTTTGTTCTATAAATAGTAATGCTACTATGTTTCCCATGGTACACAGATTGCCATTACAGTGACACAGCCATGCAGGGGTTCCTCTCTAGCGGCATCTCTTAAGGAAGGCACCAGCCTATCTGCTCAAAAGTTGCCACCTTCCTCCAATCTTTTGTTTGTTTGTTTTTCATGAGAGAGCCTATTTCTTCCAAAAACATCTTTTCTGATACACAAGCAAAAGCAAATATTCTCCAGGACTTTTTATCCATTTCCATTACATTCTAAATAGAGCCTAATGAGTATCATTACATTTGCTGAAAGACACCTGAGTGCCAGCAGCACTAAGCTAGTTCCCAAACAGTAGCCTGAGGGAGAAGGCAATCTTGAGACTAAATCCAGCCTACATGGGCAGAAGGATTTGCTGATTCAACACACGCCAATCATAGCTCACATACTGGGACAAAAAGAAAAGGAGGACTTGTGGCACCTTAGAGACTAACCAATTTATTTGAGCATAGGCTTTCGTGAGCTACAGCTCACTTCATCGGATGCATGAAATCTCCAATGCCTGCAACACATGCTAGACAGCATTTTCATATGGATTCAGGCACTCTTTTTTCAGTGGGATTCCTAGACATGTCGTCTTTAGCTTTGCCCCGTGGAGACAGGCATATTCCCAAGTTCTTCATGGCTCAGTGCATCAATCTACGACCAGATAGGCAGGTATCACACCAGAACCTGAAGCCAGTTCAAGTATGTCAAATGAGATGTGTGTTCACATTCATCATCCTGCTACTATGGCAACTTGTAGTTTTATCTTAAAGGGCCAGAGTGCTCTTTTCCTCATATAGAGTCAGGGGTACATAGATTCATAGACTTTAAGGCCAGAAAGGGCCATTGTGGTCATCTTGTCTGACCTCCTGCATAACACAGGCTGGAGAATTTCACCCAGCACATAATGGGGACACGGATGCACTTCAAGTTCTAAATAAGCAGTTACACAGAGGCCCAATGAGAGCACAAGACTTACTACCTAAACTTGATGGAAAAGACATTCTCTGTTGAGAAAACAGATTTCACTGTGTTCCTTTGAAACTTCTCATACTGTGTATGATCTATAATGACTATTTTCAATGCTAAATAATGTATTTTTAAAAATATATCAGAAGAAATGTTCTCTCTCTGTTGGAACTAGTCCACACATAAAAGTTATTGGAGTTTAGATTCAATATAACTATTACAGTGGGTCTGTAATCTGCTTTTTAAATTATTACATTTTTAGTGCTGGTTGGTTGGCATGCATGGCCAGTTTCCTATTGCTATCCAAAAGGCTGTGGCCATAAAAATAAATTCTACTGCAAAATATTTTATTCCTGTTATCCTTAGGGTTGCATGTTGCGCTACTAGGATTGCCAAGGGATTTATATTGTATGTATACTATCAGCCCATCATTTTTTAAATGCAACCCTTTTCTGGATTTTGCAGTCTCCACAGTCAGTCACTACGTCGCACTAACACAGCAATTCTAAGATGTTGGTGCAGAGACCGTTCCCAACCAAGATGTTAAAAGGTCATGTTTTTGTTTCTTTAGTTTAAGGAAAATAGATTTGAAGTGGGGTCATGTATGTAGAGAGGAGATACTTAGATGAGCCCAACAAATTGCAGTCCTGTACCACTTGAGAATAAGACAACTGCAGTGGTGGAGTCATATCAAACATGCAGATGAAGGTATGATTTTACAGAAGCTTTATAGAGCTGGGGTCAAAGGAAGTAGACTACAAGGCCGACCACCAAGGAGGTGGGAAATTGCAATTCTGAGGGATTTAAGAAGCCTAAATCCTCCCATATTGACTCTTACTGAAGGAAGATGATTTGCAACGGGCGGTTCAAGATAGATGTCTTTTCTATGCTCGACCATGGCTACATCATAGCCATGTGTATCTGCTGCTGCACGTATGTAAAGACAGTGTCTCTGTGCCCTGGTCACTTTAAGTTCCCAACCACAGCTTCCATCTCGCCCAGCTTCTGTTTTCCCCAAGACAAAGAGTTGCAACCAATGATTCTCAGTTCCCACTTCCCTATTTACCTGGAGTGCAGGCAGCCCCTTCCATGACTTTATAAGCCAGAACTTATAAAGACCCTCTGAAGTGACACTAACCGCACAGTTAAATTACTCTGGGAGCTAGAAAGCTGCAATGGAGGAGTGGGGGAGGATCTGTCTATGATCCGTAGCCCCCAAAATGATCTCCTTTCTATTTAGTACAACTGAGTGTCTCTTCTCTGCCTCAATGTACAGGACTTTACCCAGGCCCTCAAGACACGTTTCTGAGGATGTTCTATAATAACCTTTCAGTTTATTTCAGGCATTAGTGAACCCGTTCACCAGGCCCCACAAAGAATATTGTCCACGCCCAGACATGAAATCAAACCCAAAAGTTTTTGAAATGGTTCGAATTTTTCCATAGTTTACCATCTTCAAGCACTCTCCCTGCACGTGCCGAGTCCCATCCCCAGTGGAGGGCGTTGATATATGCAGTGGCATCATTTCCAAGTGTACTGCACACCTGACCCACATGCAAAAACAGTCAAAAGTAGAACATGCCACAAACTCAGCATCATTTCCAGCTTAAGACTATATCTATGCTTACCAGTAGATCGGCACTGCTGTAATCGATGCAGCGGTGTCAATTTAGCGGGTCTATTGAAGACCCACTAAAAATATAGATTTTTTTGTTACATAACTGCATTCAAAAACAAAACAATGTAAAACTTCAGAGCCTCAGTCCTACTTTTTCTTCAGCCAATCACTAAGACAAACAAATTTGTTTACATTTACAGGAGTTAATGCCGCCTTCTTCTTATTTACAATGTCACCAGAAAGTGAGAACAGGCATTTGCATGGCACTTTTGTAGCCAGCATAGCATGGTATTTACGTGCCAGATATGTTAAACATTCATATGTCCCTTCATGCTTTGGCCACCATTCCAGAGGACATGCTTCCATGCTGATGACACTTGTTAAAAAATATTATGGGTTAATTAAATTTGTGACTGAACTCCTTGGGGGAGAATTGTATGTCACCTGTTCTGTTTTACCTGTATTCTGCCACATATTTCATGTTTTAGCAGTCTCGGAAGATGACCCAGCACATGTTCCCAAAACGAACACCACTTTCACTGCAGATTTCACAAAATGCAGAGAAGGTACCAATGTGAGATTTCTAAAGATAGCTACAGCTCTCAACCCAAGGTTTAAGAATCTGAAGTGCCTTCCAAAATCTGAGAGGAACTAGGTGTGGAGCATGCTTAGAGAAGTCTTAAAAGAGCAACACTCCAATGCGGAAACTACAGAACCTGAACCATCAAAAAGAAAGTCAACCTTCTGCTGGTGGCATCTGACTCAGATAATGAAAGTGAACATGTGCTGGTCCGCACTGCTTTGAATGGTTATCGAGCAGAACCCATCATCAGAATGGACGCATGTACCCTGGATTGGTGGTTGAAGCATGAAGGGACATATGAATCTTTAGTGCACCCTGGCACATAAATATCTTGTGACGCTGGCTATACCATACGAATGCCTGTTCTCACTTTCAGGTGACACTGTAAACAAGAAGCAGGCAGCATTATCTCCTGCAAATGTAAACAAACTTATTTGTATGAGCGATTGGCTGAACAAGAAGTAGGACAGAGTGGACTTGCAGGCTCTAAAATTTTACAATGTTTTATTTTTAAATGCAGTTATTTTTGTACATAATTCTACATTTGTAAGTTCAACTTTCATGATAAAGAGTTTTCACTCCAGTAGTTGTATTAGGTGAAATGAAAAATACTATTTCTTTTGATTTTTTACAGTGCAAATACTTGTAACCAAAAATAAATATAAAATGAGCACTGTATACTTTGCATTCTGTGTTGTAATTGAAATCAATATATTTGAAAATGTAGAAAACATCCAAAAATATTTAAATAAATGGTATTCTATTATTGTTTAATCGTGCAATTAATCATGATTAATGTTTTTAATCGCTTCACAGCCTAGCTTGGAGGTAGTTGATTTTTTCAGTAAACGTCAGCAAACGTCAATTGTACTGTACACGCATACAAATGAAAATATATTTCCATTGATGACCATCAAAATTCACAGATAAATCAAACTCTAAGTTTGCCTAAGGAAAATTACTTAGTGTATTTTGACATGCCATGTTGACAGTTAAATTCTGCTAAGCCTAAATATTGAACAAGGGAAGATAATCTGTACCCAAAGCATCTTAGTCAATAAAAAGCTACAAAGAAATTCAGAGCAGACCTGCTGGCTCTTGCCAACAAGCTATTATTTTTGTTTCTTGTTACCTAGTTAAATATGCTTGTTAAGCGTATGCCATCTAGGGGTACATTTCCAAAGTACTGGATGACGTTTTTACTATGTAGTTCTCACTGGGTCAAATTCATTCCTTGTGTAGCCCCAGAACAGAGTTGGTGTGTGGTACCTCACGGTATAATGGTGATCACTACAATTAATTCTCATGATGGTAACCTAATCTTTGAGAGTTAGATGTTCTACTTAGAAAATTTGCAGTATATGATGTGGAAAAAAAACAATGTACTGTAAAGCATTTAGCACTGTGTATACCTTATGACTCTTAAGTGTTGAGGTTACCGAAAAGAATACAAACCAGAAATATTTACAATGAGAAACTAATGGACTTCCACTTATACCAATTTTTTTACATTGATGGAACTGTATAGACATAAATGGAGCAATTTTTCCAGTGTACATGAGAACAGAATCAGGTCCAAAAATGTCTAGTACAAAAAAGCAATGATCCTGTAAATACTTCAATTCATTCTGGTGTATAAGCATTGGAAATGACTGAAGGTCTGTAACAACTTCTGTTACGTAGACAGGAAGAATTACAAAAAAAAAATGCTTATATACAATCTTTCAGCATATGGCATTGAGTGTATGAGAAATTAGTCATACTATACAGGATAGGCACCTTTTCCAACCTATGCAATACCAGAATCCAGAGCAGCCTTTGAATTTTAAACAGGCAATAATAATACATATTGTAATTTCTTTAGATGGAAGAATGTTATAGGTGTTTTCTAAAAACAGAAAACGGACAGTCTTGGAGATTAAACACAACAGCAAATCAACAGAATATGTTATCTATTTGAAGACATCCTGTATATTTCAAATAGTAACTCAGAGATAAACTAAAATGAAGAACTGAGAGGTTTGATCAGCACTTGCTGTATCAATGTTGTCTTGTTTTAGAATACCTTACACTCGTTTTACAGTCATGGTTTTTATTTGTTTAGGGGAAATCAACAGCTTATTTTTCAAATAATAAAATCAGGCTTAAATCTAGACAGCTGAAGGAACTAGCAATCCCCCAAACACTACTAACTATATTGCTTATTGTCATGACTTCAGAGGACTGACTCATAGCAAGTAAGTGTCTTCAGGATTTGTCCCCTAGTTTTCTGGATTATCTCTGATCTGAAGAAGAGCGGGGGAAATAAAACACAGTTCTCCAGTGTGCATTTTGTACACCTCTAACATTCTGTATAAGGTAACAAGTCCAGGTTTGGAGGGTGGGGGGTAAAAGGCAAACTGCAAGCTTGGAATCCAATCCAACTCCCAGTTAGTCAATGGAAATACTCCTGCTTACTTCAATGAGAGCTGGAGCTGGTCATAGTTTCTCAGAGTTTGCTTTCAGGGTTTTGGTTCAGGCCTATCTCTAGTTACAACTATAAAACACTGTAGAGTTGTGCAAAATACTTTTAGATCTGCTGACTTTACTGTTTTTGACTTATTCTTTCCTGGCCTGAGAGCTAAGGGTTTCACAGACAACATCTGCATCAAACAGCAAAACACCTGAAACATGGTTAAATACTTCAGGATCAGCATTTCACTCCCTAAAAGCGTGCTAAAAATGCTAGGAAAAAGGAAACAGAAATGATACATAAGGTTCAACTTTAACCTGAAAAAAATCCAGAAATGAAATAAGCACATCCTGACCAAGCAATACAATATGCCTTTTTCTTGGATCATAAGCCAAATGAGACAAAAGAAAAACCTCACATCAGTGCCACTTGGCGAGTTTTACCATGTGAGATGAAAAGTGGAGTTAAAAGGAAAAGCTCTCTAAATATTGACAAAATGATTGTGAAACTGACAAATGAAAACAAATAATTCTGCAGAGAATATGAATTTATGAAATTAAAGGGGAGTAGGATAAAATTTTAACACCACAAAGGATTTTATGACATTTGCAATATTTTGAGATTTTTTTTAAACAAATTTTTACTAAGGAAAATGGAGATGCTTCACACAGCTTTACTTTGTCATCACCTTCTTTGAGAGGCAGCATGATCTAGTGGAGATGGCATTGGACAGAAAACCTATGCTTTGACACTGACCTACTATGGGACTTAAAACAAGTCACTTCATATTTCTGTGCTTCTAATTCCCCTCCCCGCCTTTGTCTGTTCAGATTGTAAACTCTCTTAGGCAGTGACTGTCTTGGGCATGCACAATACCTAGCATAACAGGGGTCTGATCTCAGTCTCTCTCTAGGTACTATCATAATATAATTAATAATAATCTGCATGTTGTGCAAGAAGTTGCATATACAAGGTGTGGATCTTTACATTGGGTTTTCACTGTGCCCTTAATTAAAATCAATTACATACAAGTATGTACAAGAAAGAACAAGAAAAAAGTATAATTCACTCACCTAGACAGCAATAATTTACCCTGAAGTTTCAAATCAGCAGCACAATCATCTGATTGACAATTCCTCTCAAAAATAGTCTGTGAAAAACAGAGGAGAAAGCTATTATAGTGGGGGACTCTGGTATAATCAGACTCCTCTTCCCAAAGCAATGTATTTCAGTAAAATTAAGAACACTCGAAGGTCATGATACAAAGTACTGAGGAGCGAAGTTCAAGCGATTCAGAGGCAGTCAAATCTTCTCTTTATCTAGAGCTCTTAGACTCTGTCAGACTGAATTGGAAAGCTCACCAGAAACAGACTCTCATGGCTTTTCTTCAGCACATTCCTGTTTCTGGTCAGGCTATAATCACATCCTAGCCCATATTTTTGGCACTCCTGTTTCTGGTTCCAAATAGTATGAACGAAAAATATATATATATAAATGTGGAAAATAATTGAACGAAACTGTTTCATAACCCTGGGAAAGACTTGGGTTGGTGTAGAGTTTGAGGTACCAGGACATATTCATCAAACCAATTCACTCATCTATAAACAAAGTAAAATTTTACCCATTTGTCATCATGTTGTTTATACTAGCAAAATACATCATTCCTTTAAGCAAAGCATGCAATTCTGACTTTCAAATTACTGACCATTAAAATAATGCCAGAATAACAGAACTACAGTCAAGCCTCTTGAATGTTTGTAAAACCCACTGGGAGTTGACAATGCAGCTATCAAATTAAATGGATTGGGAAAATGAAGAGAGGAAAAGGACCAAGATTCTGCAGCACTGTGCATGGGCACAGAAAGCTTCAGTGGCAACAGAGATGGCACCTTTCCACTAGGTAAGCAAAAGGGCAGGCAGGAGAGGGTACGTGCTTAAGAATGCCACATTCCCCTAAGTGTGGCCAAGTACAGCTTGCTGGCAATTCTCCACATCTAAATGTGGAAGTCAGTGGTCGGTGTATTGGGGATATGACAGGAGCATGTCCACAGTGTCCGACAACAGCATGGATCCATTGAGTCTGTATATCCTGTTAAGAGATTGGGGGAATACGATGACTACTTCTCCCATTGCTTAGAACAGAGACCACTGCCCAATTGCACAGACAACCAGGCCATTTGGGGCAAAGAATTCCATCTCCCTGCATTTTACACATTTCACAACCTCCAACCACTTAAAGACAAAGATCCAAAAAGAGGAACTCAAACAATTATTCATGCAGGACACTTAAAATGCTTGGGATTTCCTTTAGTGTAAACAACATTTTCTGGTACCTCAGTCACATGATACATTATTTCTTAAATAAATAATTTTCAACAACAAATGTAAGGGTACACAGGATTTATGTGGAAAGTATGGAATTATGGGACTAAGATGAGCTGTGGCCCTCAAAATGAGGTACAATCGACTGGCATGTCCCTCTAATCCTCAGAGAAAAAACATTTTCCATGGGTTTTGCTCCCCTGCTCAGAATTTGGCCCTAACTGCTGATGTGTCTAAGTACATTAAAGGTGGTTTGAGCTCTCAAGGAAAAAGGAGCGTTAACTGTAAAATCATCTCACCCTACAGTTTATTTTTTGTATATTGTATCTCTGTAAAATTCAGAAACTTACTAAAAACGTGCCGCATGTCCAAATATATCAGGTGTATTTTAAAAATATAGCATTTTAAGTGAATTTAAGGAACTGGGTAACAATCCCAGACTTTTGTTATTACATCTATTGGCTTGGTTCTTCAAGTCAAAAGAGCAGGTACTAAGTTTCCTACAATTATTGATCAGATAAATCGTTGCCCATTTAAACCACTCAAACCTAAAGCGTAGCAGATGCCTAACTACCTTGCAAACATTAGTAACATTTTCTTATGCCAGAGAAACTCAAACCAACAGCAGTTAAATGCCAGGCGCATCTTCACAGGTATTGTAGTACTGGGGAGGGAGAAGGAAAGATGGTCCAAGCTCCCCAACACAGAACTGTGCAGAGGTGACCCCCTTCTCCTGGGTGGGGGGACGGACACTAAGACCTATGCAGCATCTTTCCCGCAAGTCACGATGGATTGGGAGGGAAAAATTTCCAGTGAGAAACCAGCCATGGGAGCCAGGGAAAATTTAAGCTGGCTGGAACAGACAGAAGCAGCTTCGGCAGGTTGCAGTTGCTGAGGAGCTGGGTGGCTTTTGTGGAAATCTCATTGAAATTGACATGTTCCCACAGAATGTGTCAATTTCAACAAATTGGCATTTCCCAGCAGAAAAACACTCCACCGGAAAATTTCCATCTAGTTCTAGTATTTCTCCTCATAACACCCCTCTGAGGTAGGGCAGTGCTGTTATCCCCATTTTACAGATGGGGAACTGAGGCAAAGAGTGATTTGCCCAAGGCCTCACAGGGATTCTGTGGAAGAGCAGGGAAATGAGCCCAGGTCTCCCAAGTCCCAGACTAGTGCCCTAACCAAACTCCATGTTACTTTCAAAAAACAGAATAAGTACTTAACCTTGGAGTCCTGGCCAATATACCAGCTCATATAAGCAGTGTGCAGTAGTTCAGGATGAACCAACCAAGTTGGATAAAAACAAGGATGGACTGGAACCTTGAGCTAGCCAAACTTTTGTTTAGAAGTTTGAGAAAGGTCACGCTCTTTCCCCTCTTCCCTTTCCCAGTTACTTATCATTTCTGCGAATGTCTCTCTACTTCCTAGTTCTACAAACAGAAGTGGAACGACTTAAATATAGCACCATGAGAAAGTCTGTGTTTGTAGTATTTCTAGCCAAACCTGAAAGAGAAAATATCACAAATCTTGCAACAAATAAAAACATAAAATAAATGAATTCTTGTGAGATCTCAACCCCCAAGAAATTCAGATAAGCATCTGGAAATCTGGGGTCTTCCCCAAAATAAGCCCCAAGCCCTAAAAGTTCTTGGTGTTAGGTTTCAGAAAGAGCTGGGTCCTTCCTTCCTTCTAGGGCAACTGGGCAGCTAACGTGGGAGTCTTGAGGAGAATAGGGAGAAAAAAAGGAGTAACTCCTCAAAACCCAACCTTTTCATTTAGTTTGGATCAGACAATGGTCAGTTCATTCAGAACCAGATTCTGCGACCTTTACCCACTTTGAGCCAACACACCTTGTTCCACATGTAGTCCCATGATGCTACTCAAGATGAGTAAAGGTAGCAGAATCCATCCTTCAGTGACTGGAAATTCAATCTACATTTTTAAAAATCAGGCCAGGTATGTAGGCGCCTAAATGTGGCCCTTATAAGCCTAATTTTAGGCCTCAATTTTTTTAAATCTTGGCCATAAATTTTCAATTTGCCCTTAAAAGCGAAGCTATTCGATTGAAATATCTACTGATCACAAGGTAAAGTAGTAGTTCCTGAAACCACCCAGCCACCCTCCGCTTCACCAGACTGTTTGTGGAACTTTGGCAGTCTGACTGTTGCTCCCATGCTCAGGGTCTAACTGACTGCCATATGTAAGGCTGGGAAGGTGATCAGGTGGGTCATTTGCCAGGACCATCTGGCTATGTCCCACCTGATCATTTCCCTGTCATTGAAGGAACTTTAGGCATTGGTGTACTTCAGTTCCTCCTATTTTCTGCCTGTGGCACATAATAGTTTAATTTCCTGAGTACTGTAACAGTTTGGTCTAATTTTGGTTGTTGGGTTTGTGTGTGAGTGCTCAGTGGTGTTGGTGGCCTGTGATACACAGGAGGTCAGACTGATCTGGTGGTCCCTTCTGGCCTTAAACTCTATGTCCCTATGATAAACTTGTCTATTAAATCAAATATCCCATAGAGTCAGGTGCAAAAGCCTGAATTCAATTCCCTCAAGAAAAGCAATTAACGTTCCTGAAAGCCTTCCAGGATTTAATTACATGCACTGGCTAAAATAAGAACAAATTATTTAGAGAATATGTCTAGGAAAATATTCAAGCAAATTCAATCCAGGGGAGTGAACTCCACAGGGGCTATAAATGATCAGAAGAATCCTCCTATTAAATAAAACAGCCAAGTCAGAACAGTGTGGGTGGCGGGTGCAGGGAAGGGAGGAAGAGGGGTGAAATCAGCTAGGGAGCTCGCCCAGGGCTCCAGGTGTTCCCATGAAGCAGTGTTACACAAAGAAAAGAGCTTCACATTTACAACGGGTTAGCATAGGAAAATGGGGGTGGGGGGGAAAGAATGGCCAGCAATTATTATTTTATTAAACTAAAGCATATAAGAACTCCTCTAATTGGGGAAAGGTGGAGGGAAATGAATTTGTTCAGTGAATGTGCTGAGAGGAAAATTGTGTACCTAAGGCTCAGTACTCATATACTACCATTTATCATATCATCTAAAGCCAAACACAATCGTTTCTCCTTTCCACAAAAGCTGGCTTTGGATTTCAGCAGGGCCTTGCTTTGTATCCTTTGATGAAGCAATAATATATTAAACATGGACATATCTACCTAACAACAACAAAAAGATAGAAAACTGGACAAACAAGAGGAAGAGGTGCTCTCCAAGGAAATTAGCTGTCTGGAAAAAGCTCCCTAACCAAAGCTGCTATCTAGCAATTAGTAAGTATAAATCATCAAGCAAAAAGGTATCTTCATGTTCTTCTGGACCAGATATGGACTGGTCACAGAGCTTGCTTATACACACCAGATGGGTTGATCATAAATGAGGTTAAGATTTTGACACCGTTATTTTTAGTAAAAAAGTCACGGACAGGTCACAGACAAACAAAAATTCACAGAAGCCTGTGACCTGTCCCTGACTTTTATTAAAAATAACCATGACAAAATGGGGTTGACAGGGGGAGGACTGAAGCCCGAGCTGGGGGAGGGGGGAAGCGAAGAGACCCCGAGCCCCACTGAGGAAGACGGGGTCCAGCACCCGTCACCCATGGCGGCTGGGAGCTCCACGGTCCCACCCACTAGCTGACATCTCCGGCCTGCCACCCCGGGGTGGGAAAATGTCACAGAGGTGTCTGAAAGTCATGGAATCAGTGATCTGCCAGGTATGGCTGAAGTTCATTTAAATAAGGTATTTTATGCACAGTGACACCTAGCTGTTGAGCATTATGCTACAGTTTTGCATTCCGTTACATCCACCCTTTAATTTCTATATTCCTACCATTTACAATGTTTACACCATCACACAATCTTTGAAGGTCGGTACATATCAGTCTGTTAAGCAGTTCTGTATCATACCAGTTTTCCAATTACACAACCTGAATGTGTAAGAAATGGTCATCTGGCTGTCCATTAGGTGCAACGACTAGCTGTGGTTGGTTTGGAATCCCTGAGTCGTCGTTTTGTTGTTCTGCATCTGTCATCTGTAGAGTTTGCTCTGCTGATTGTTGTTTCTGAGGAACACAGTGTAGATGTCAATGATTTCTGTTGAACTCTCCACTGTTGTTCTCAATTACATATGATCTGGGTACCAACTTCTTTTTCTTCATGACAGCAGGAGTTGTCCATCCTCTTTCTCTATCCAATATGACATGAACCCAGACACTGGTTCTAAACCTAGCAGGTCTCTGAGAGATAACCGTTGTAAAAGTATGTGTAAGCTGTTAGTCTTTTTATCTGATTTGGCTACTGTTTTCATGTCTGGTCACTCTGGAGACCAAGGTTCTTTTGCAAAGTTGGATCGGTCGTTTTTGCATTTTCTTCCCATCATGAGTTGTGCTGCACTACATCCATTAGCTGCTTCTGGTGTTGATCTGCTGCAGGAAGTTCTTGGCTGCCTGTACACCTCTCAGCCTCTCCACTGACTTGTGGATAATGTGAGATGTTAGTAATATGATCAAAATCATATTTCATTTGGAATCATTTGAATTCTGCTGAAGTGAATTGTGGGCTATTGTCCATCACTAATTGTTCTGGAATACCGAAGTGAGCAAAAGTGTATTTAAGTTTCTCGATAGCACTGCAACATGTTTTGTCTTTCAAGTACATTACTTCTACATACCTAGAAAAATAGTCCACGACTACAAGTTATGATATCCCCGGAATCTCCATAAATCTTCAGCTAGTTTCTTCCAAGGATCCTCAGGAAGAAATGTTTGAACACTGTATGGTACAGCATTGTCTCAAGTTGATTTGGATTGAATCTCTTCTCAAAAGTCCAATATCATCAAATCCTCTGTCAAGTTCTTCCATCTTTCTCACTAGGCCCATCACGGCAGCCATGAGGAGGCTGAGAAGGTTGTCTGTCTTTGATCTTGTGCACTCTGAATGCAAAGGTTTTGTCCTTGTAAGAGGTTTCTGTGATGAACTGGCTCATGCTGTTCTGCATACCTCCAGGGCTAGCCCATGGGCTCAGTTTGGGGGAATGTACGGGGAGCATTACCCACCAAACAGAACGGAGGTGTGGGGTGGGGGCGGGGGGGAGGTCATGCAGGATCACGTGTCACTTCCCCCCACCCCATTTCCGTGAGCAGTGAGCTGCCCTGCAGGGCTTGCTTTGGGAGGGGAGCTCTGTCCTTCCCATGCTGTGCCTCCCCTCTGCCCCTGGCACGTTTCGGCTTGCGGGGAGGGTGACAGAGCAGCTTTTTCTCTGTGCTCCAGGCCCCTGCCTCAGCAGCTGGAAGCTGCCTCCTGTCTCCTAGTGCCTGCTTGTTGCCTGTACAATGGTAAGTCGGGGGGGGGGAGGGAAAGGGGGAGAAAGCAGGGTAAGGAGGGTGGGGTGGGGCAAGAAAGATGGGGAGAAAAGACAGTGGGATAGGGCAGGGGGAAGAGAAGGGGATGGGATGTGGTAGCAGAGAGTGGGCAGAGGAAGGGGGAGGGGATGGGGAAGAGAAGGGGATACAGGAGTGGGCGGGGGGGAAGCAGGGCCCCAGGCATGTAGCAGCCATAGCAGGGAGGTGTCCGCAGCAGCATCAGAGCAGCGACATCGCTGCAGCAGCCGGGGCTGGAGTGGCCGCCAGCAGCAGCTGGGGCTTCCCCGTTAAGCCAGACCATCACCCCCCCCCGCCAGCACCAGCAGCCCAGGTACCCACTGCAGATGGGGAGAGAGAGCGCCAGTGAGCCAAGGCAGGGACACCAGAATGGGGGAGGGGGGGCCAAGGCAGTGCGATGGGGGGAGGAGCAGAAAGGAGGGATGTCTTGGGGGGAAGAGGTGGTGCAGGGGTGGGGCCTCAGGGAGAAGGGGCAGCATGAGGGCAGAGGCTGGGGGCGGGACAGTGCGGCATGGGGGGCGTAGCCATGGTTCGGGCACCTGTGGACCCCCCCCCCCACACACACACTTTTAGGGCATTTCTGCAGCTCCTCAGCCAAGCAAACTGGCTTCAGCATGCACATGCGTGAGCATGTGTGTTTGCACATGCGCTTTACTTTCACCCTGCGGGGGGGGTCGGCGGGGGGGCAAGTCCAGTGACTTGCCAGTACGGGGCTGGGCTGTGGCCGGCTCTGGCCCCCGGAAGGGGCGGGGCTGAGGGAGGTCAGAGCCAGCCCCAGCCCACCCTGTACTGGCAAGTGCCTCCTTCCCCCTCCCCGGGGTAACAGCAGCAGCCGGGGGCTCTGGCAGAGGTTTAAAGGGCCCAGGGCTCCGGCAGCAGGGCTCCAGGGATGGGGCTCCGGCTGCCACTACCGCCCCAGGCCCTTTAAATCATCCCCGGAGCCTGCCGGAGCCCTGGGGAAGGAGCAGTGGGGCTCCAGGGACGATTTAAAGGGCCCAGGGCTCGGCCACCGCTACCGCCCCGGGCCCTTTAAATCGCCACCCCAGCCCCACCGCCGCTACCCCAGGGCTCCGGCAGCGGGGCTCTGGCAGCAATTTAAGGGGCTGGGGGCTCCAACCACTGCTGGGAGCTGCAGGCCCTTTAAATTGAGCCTGGGGAAGTCGATCCACCCCTGTACGGCACACCAGCTCTTGCCAGTACACCATACCGGGGCGTACCGGCTTACTTTCACCTCTGCCCCCTCCCCCCAGCAATATAGCAATCAAACTATACCTATGGGCTAGCCAGAGCTGTGTCAGGTGACTTCAGCTCTGGAAGGGGTTGAAGGTGATTGTATGTCCCTTCTGAGATGACTGTAATTTCAGCTCTCGAGCCAATTTTAAAGTCAATGTCTTGCCACGAATATTCAGTTTCTCTCTCCAGGCAGGTTCTATGTCATCACAAGTGATAGATCCCAGAAACAATAGCTCTTGACTGTCTGCAATATGAGTCAACTCCCTAACTGCTTTGGTGTGGCAAACAGCTGCAAAATGTCCATATTTCATGCATTACACACTGTATGCCTCTGGCTGGACATGCGTCATCTCTTGGGATATGACTTTTTCCACACCTTATACATGTAGGCTGGACTTTGCCTCTCTTAGTCTGGGAATTCTCTCTCCCTGCCTCAGGGATTATGTGCTAATGATTTTTAATACTCAAGTGTCTGTTCACAGTTTCGAAGCTAGTTTCAGGTTTTTTCAAATTGCTCCTACCTTTTGTTCTGACTAATTCTGAGTGCGTTGCTTTCCGTATAGCTGTGGCTTGGGTTAAATTGCTCTTCAGCTGTAGTTGTTGTGAAAGGTTATCATCTGTTAACCCAGTAACCAGCCTGCCTCTGATATATTCATGTTTTGCATTCCTAAAATCAGTTTTCAGCCAATGTATGCAGAGCTCTTGTAACACATTCAACATTTTCTCCCTGGTTCTTGAATTTTCTGGAGAAAACATGCTTTTTCATAAACCACAGTTCTCTGAAGTATAAAGTATACATCAAACATAATCAGAACCCTTTTGTGGTTATCTTTGTTGCTTGTCTTCAGTAAAGCCAAAAGATTTAAAGATATGCTCTTCTTGTTTCCCCGTAGCACAAATTAAAGATGATACCTATATCTCCCCAATTTCTTTGTGGAGTTTGATTGCAGTGTTAAGTCTGGGACAATATTGTTTCTAGTCTGTCCATTCTGAAGGTTTGTCAAAGCTGAAATTTTCTGAGGCATTAAAGAATGGCATGTTGAAGAGATCTTGCACCCTTGGTTGCTTTCTTCCTTCTGTTTCTGTTCTTAGTTAACTCCTGCACCTCTGACTGGGGTATTTCCAGACTCCACAGCTCCTTGCTTATACTGTGATATCCCCAGCAAACGACATTCTGCCTAACTAGGCCTGCTGTCTGTCTCTCCTCAGAAACAGTACATAGTGTAATTGCCACAGTTAAGTTACCACACGTCTTTCCAAACAAGAATATTTAATTCTTAAGGTAAAATTGTAACAGAGAAAACATATTAAAAACAATAAAAGAACCTACACACGTTAATAAGGTTACCAGAGATCACCCCCTTACTCAAAACACAGGCTCTGGCCGATGAACTGTCCTTCAGACTCCACTCCCAAACTTACAGGGCCAAAGGATGCCAGATTCCTTCCAACCCTTCCCAAAGGATTGGGCCCCCCCTTAAAAATCACCTCATAAATCCTCACAGTAAAAATGTTCAGATACCCAGATAAAGTTCAGCGGATTCTTCCTACAATGCCCTGAAAAAATTGTGCAGCTCTAGGTGATTTAAATCCTGTACCCTGTACCTCATATGATGAGGTCATGTTTTTGTCTCCCTGCACACACACACAGTACGGCTGAGCATGAAGGCTATTGTGCTTGGTCTAGCCCTGTGGCTCCCAACCTGCGGCCCAATCAGCACAATGCTGCGGCCCATGTGACATCCTCAAGGCCATACAGGTAATATTGGATGTGGCCCACAATGGTAAATAGGTCTAACCCATGGCCCACTGGTCTAGCGCATGGCTGTTCAACCTGGGGGTCATGAACAGGCATCATGGGATCTCCAGCATGTTGCCCTTTCCATATTGATAAATGGGATGAGGGTCCAACAATGGAAAACCACTGGCCTCGCCCATCATTAAATGAGAATAAGATTACCAAAATATGCATGTCACGCGCTGCAGTCAGTGACCTCCATTAATTATTATTTACGTTCGTTAACTAATAGCAGACATTTCAAAGTTACAATAGAGCTGGACACCTGCTGTTCAAATTCAGCTCTGAACTGGAATCTTTCCCTTTTTTTCCATTCAGAAAAGAACAGGCCAATTCAATCTCAGCCTGAGCCAGTACATACTCAGGGTGGAGTCCTTTTTAGTTTTCCTGGAATGGACAGTGCCCAGTCACTGCCAGTTTAAGGTGGATACTGACCACTGAAACCCATGTCTGTAGAACAGTGGAAAGTCAGATAATTAGAGGTGGGTGGGACTGACTGCTTTAGGAATCCCACACAACCAAGGGGAAGATATTTTTAATTGAGCAAAGGGAGAGGCTCCTGGAGCAAAAGGAACCTTTGACTGAGATCTCTGAAACAATAAGAGTGGAACAGAGTTCTGCAGCCTATATAGTGAGGAAGGATGCTGAGGATATTAGCCTGGAACTCAGGTGACCAGGGCTCAAGTCCCTATTCTGCCACAGACTTCCTAGGAGACCTTGGACCAGTCACTGAGTCTCTCCATGTCTCAGTTTCCCCATCTGCAAAATGGAAACAACAGTACTTCTCGCCTACCTTGATGGGGAATTGCAAGGATAAATACATTAGTATCTGAGTGCCTCCCAATCTTATTTTATAGTAACGCAGGCCATAAAAGTACCCAATATAGATCATTCTAGTCTCAGGCATGACCCATTCTTTAGGCATTAAACAGTTTTCTTCACTACAGAAAGATATGCCAAAAACAGACAGCAAGGAAAACTTAGTCATATTGCTGAGGAGCTCCAGATTGGCAGACGTCAAATACTGTAGCTGACCAATAAAGCCACTCAGGATACTATCTGGTACTGCCATTGTTTTGTCCCCAGCACAGGAAACGTTTGGGTTTTCAAAAAAAATGTCATCATTCACACAAGAGTCTCGTCTAATCCAGCTCAAAGAAAATTCCTTTCCGCCTCACCACTGAGTTTCATCACATTGTCTAATGTATTTATGTTTAACATTGTTCATTTTTTTAATACAAATATTTGCAAAAAATAAAGTTCTCAAAAAACTTTATAAAAGGTGGGCTTTTATTAATAACTCCATTCTAGAAACGGAGAAATTAAGGCACACAGAGGTTCAGCAACTAATCCAAAGTTCCATCATGAGCAAGTGGCAAATTAGGAATAGAGTCCTGGGCCCTGGACTCCAAGTCATGTACTCTACTACCCCGCCTATCTTCATGACCCATGAGCTGTTTTGCTTAAGACAGTTCCTGAAATCTAGAAACATTTGTGTATAAGGCATCAGCTTGGTGGTGAGAGTACAAATATGATGTATCCATTCACACTATAGCAGGTGATTTCATTACACTATTTAAAATAAACTGGGACTTAGCATACCACAACTTAATTCCTAAATGATAGAGGGGGAGATTTTTTTTCCTCCAGGGAATGGAGGTAGCAGAGGATCAGAAGGGGCAACAAGGAAGCTGGTGGAAGGAAGGGAGGCTTCTGAAGTCTTCAATGCGTCAACTATGGGGGAAAACAACATCCTTTGCTTCCCCTCCCCAAATCAACCTGTCATGGATTTTATGTTTGAGAGAGAATGAATTAGCTAACCACTTCCAACCCTCGCAATTGGAATCTTCTCCATTTAATCAGCAGCCACCTGACAATTCAACAAGGTATCTAGATCTAGACCCACACACACATCTATTGCTTTTGCTACCACAACCTATATACTATACCAACCAGAGCTTTTGCTAAGCATCTATACATACAAACACACACCACACAAAGTATCTACAAGTCACCGCAAAATTAGATGTTAGCCTCTGTGCCATGCAGTCCCTTGGGCCAGCTTAATTACATTTTACTTCATTTTGCAAAATCAGAGCCATATTTGAATCACCTACGAAATGTCCAATATAGTTCATCAGAACAGCCTCACACTTTCATGCTTTATCAAGGGCAATTTTTAGCTAAGATTCATTTGCTCAGACCCATCTGAAGTTACTACTTTTAACGACATGATGATCTTGTGTCAGGGATAGGGATGGGTGCACCCTCCAATGCAGCTCATTTAAAATCCCTCCTTGTTTTTCATTCAAATGTTTTGTAGTGCCTAGAGCTAAGGTTAGTCACTTTTAGACATAAATGTGAATGAATGAATAAATACATTTCATACAAGATACCCATCAATGTGTTCATTTAATACCATAGCTCTGTTTAAATGATAGTCAACACATCATTCTCCCACATAGAAAAAAATAACTTATGGGACAAAAAGCTTCACAAGCTTCCTCATAGGATTATGCCATCAGATTTCCATGCTTGTCACTGATGACAGTTACACATGAAGCCTCCTTTAAAGATGATTCCACAATATACCTGCATTTCAAGCAAAAGTTAATACAGCTTGAGGGGGTACTAAATGTATAGCCAAGAGACCATACTCAGCAAGATGGGGGGGGGGGGTTATTGTACTGCCATATGACCCCTTTCTGCATGGGCAGTGGAAGAGCTATGTGCAGACAGGCTCTTAATGTGCAGAGGAGATCACAGCCCTGAAAAATAAACCAAACACCCAGTGGAGGTGACCACTTAAACTCAGCAAAAAGAACAGGAGTACTTATGGCACCTTAGAGACTAACAAATTTATCTGAGCATAAGCTTTCGTGAACTACAGCTCACTTCATCGGAAACTTATGCTCAAATAAATTTGTTAGTCTCTAAAGTGCCACAAGTACTCCTGTTCTTTTTGCAGATGCAGACTAACATCTGCTGCTACTCTGAAACCTCTTAAACTCCCTAAATCTGATTACGTGAATACACATCTGGCTCAATACACAAATCCAGCCACAAGTGGATGTTTGCAATGACTTGTGGCACCAAATAGATCTAGCAGAAGCAAAGCAGATTTCTCAAAGATGGAAGTTTAAACCTCTCTCTCTCTCTGCTTCCAATCATATCTCCTCTACTCCACTGACTTACTACATCAGAGTCCTTTGTTTACTTTTGCCAATCTCAGTGCAAATAAATTTTTCACTTCGCTGGCAACTTGAATTATTTCAGGTGGAACTGAAAATTTTTTAAAAAAATTTCAGTAAAACAAAACATCAGAAAAAAAATCACTTGGAGTCAAAATGAAAATTTAATTTTAAATTTCACATTTTTATATGAAATTTTAAAAAATTTTAACAGCAATTTTGAAAAGAAAAATATGAAACCTTTTGTTTAAACAAACGTCAACATGTTTCATTGTGACATTTTGCATATTTATTTTTAGATTGAATTGAAACAATTCAGCAAAATTGACAAGAATTCTCAACATGTATTGTCAGTGCTGCCCAATCTGCATCTTTTGCCGAAAAACACTTTGTCTAAAAAGATTTGTCCAGCTCTACTTATGCATTTATTCACAAAAATAAGTCATCAGTACTGATTAGAAAACAGCAATTTACAATGTCTTTTTAAAATGACAGTAGTAATATCTTCCATTTGAAAATGTCAGTTTTGACTAGGTTGACAGAATCATGATGATTTTATTCAGGATTTTTGAAAACCAGAGGTCACTGTCCATATAGTATCTAATTACCACAGTGATTGGCACTAATATTACTTACACTTACACTTACACACACACACACACACACACACACACACACACACACACACCCCCTATTGGCCTACATTTTCTAAAGTGACTTTGGATGCTTCAGTTTTTGGGTGCCCAACTTGTTAAAGGGGCCTGATTTTCAGAAAGTGCTGAGTACGCACCTTCTGAAAATTGGAGTCTTTAATGTGTCTCAAGTTCAACTTTCAAAAGTTGAGGAACCCAAAGTCACAAGTTCCTTTGAAAAAGTAGGTCCTTTCATTAGATTAGTTTGATATTACTCTTACTATTATCCTACTTGGTTTTCAAAGATCATTTGTAACTGGGACATGATACAATTTTTTTAAGGTTTCAGAGTAGCAGCCGTGTTAGTCTGTATTCGCAAAAAGAAAAGGAGTACTAGTGGCACCTTAGAGACTAACCAATTTATTTGAGCATAAGCTTTCATTAATTTGGTTAATTTTTTTTAAGTTACACTGCCATTCCTAAAGGCTATTCAGCAGGATTTGATCACTGAAACTGACATAGTAGATCTGAAACACAGCCCCATTTATCAGCTGAGATCACCCTAACTTCAAATCTTTGTCTTCCTCAATTAAGAGATTCAACATCTGGAGGGCACATGGGAAGGGACTGTTAAACTAGCTCTTTTTTCCCCATCCAAATTGCAGCAGAAAACAAGTCAGGAAAATTCTTGAAATGTTTTTTCTTTCTGTGCTTCATAATCTGTATATCTAGCTATTTTAATACTGATCTGACACTGCATCCCAGCGCCCCCGGGTTAGACCTGACCTTCTCATGTTAAATGCAGGTTTTAAAAAAGTGTAACTTAATAAGCCATTCAGTTTTCAGCCACGCTGTATGTGAAAGAGCTCTCTACTATGCAACTAACTCCCACTTTATATCTGCAAGAGTACAATATGCACATATTGGCCATGCAAAGCCTCTTTACAAAAAATATTTCTAAACAACATTGGAGTTAATTCAATTTTTTTAAATTAACTTTTCAAAGTAAAATGCACCTATCTGAATACTGCATATCCATAAATTCAAGCGCTAAAGGCCAAATGGTAGATCAATTCAAAACACACATTTATGTGTCGCAAAGAACGTATCTTTGAATATTTTAGCTAACTTTTAGTTCAATGCCTTTTTAGTTCAATGCCAAAGTTTAGCTAACTTTTAGTTCAATGTCTTTCAACTCAGGGGCCTGCAGATTTGAGCACCATGAAAACTTCAAAAACATATCATCATTATTATTAGTCAGAAGGAAACGTAATGCATGACAATGCATTGCTGAATATATAGTTTTGATAAAGTTTCCAATAGGTTAAAACCAGATCTGACAATCCATTGTTAAATGCCTAGAATGCTGAGAAGCTTCCAGATAAAACAAGTGTTTTACATTGAATTACCTGCCATTTATCATGAGAGTATAACTCTATGAAGATGTTTTTAAAGGATCTTAGCTTTCTAAAGAAAGAGTATTTGAAAACTAAGAAGCTTCTCTTATTCCCAGTGAGGCTAATGAAAAAAGTCCGTTTGCACTGAATGGGAGAAGGATTGGGCCATACCAATATATGGCTACACGTGACTTTTGCTGAAGGAAGTCCCACCATTGTCTAACCAATGCAGCATGGGTAGGGATAACAATTGTGGGGAGCAAACAGTGGCTGCCAGTGTTCTCTACACCACAGAGGCGATATGGTGCTGCTCCTCCAGCAGGTGCAGCACAGAACGCACAGTCCAAGGGGAGAGAGGATGCAGCAGCTTTAAGTGATCTTTGCACCTTCCCAATCCCTGCCTGCTTTGAGGGCTGAAGATCCCCCGGCATAACTTAGACAGCTCTGAAGTTGTGTCTAAATTACAGCCTCCCTGGAATCTCCTGACAGGGCTGCCACTGGCAGCCTCACTTCAGACACACCCTTCAACTCCTAGGGCTCGTTAGGGGCTTTGCAGAAAGCAGCCTTATAGCGGTCTTCTGTGCTGCCTGTGAAAAGGTGAAAATCCTCCCCTGGCAGGAACCAGGGCTTTTAGAGCCCCTTTTCACCATTCCATCTCTTTTACACAGCATGAAGGGGCTGGAATGGGGGGGGGCGGGGTGTAAAGAATCTCACCCCCATGTTACCTAAAGTCACTCAGAGCAGGTCTACAAAACATGGTAGAGCTGCCGTGATACTAGCAAAAGAAAGAAGGAAAGACAGACCTTAGTATGGACAAATGTCTCTCCAGCAGCATACACAAAAAGAAAAGGAGTACTTGTGGCACCTTAGAGACTAACCAATTTATTTGAGCATGAGCTTTAGTGAGCTACAGCTCACTTCATCGGATGCATACTGTGGAAACTGCAGAAGACATTATATACACAGAGACCATGAAACAATACCTCCTCCCACCCCACTCGCCTGCTGGTAATAGCTTATCTAAAGTGATCATCAAGTTGGGCCATTTCCAGCACAAATCCAGGTTTTCTCACCCTCCGCCCCCCCCCAAACTCACTCTCCTGCTGGTAATAGCCCATCCAAAGTGACCACTCTCTTTAAAATGTGTATGATAATCAAGGTGGGCCATTTCCAGCACAAATCCAGGTTCTCACCCCCCCACCCCCATCCAAAAACCACACACACAAACTCACTCTCCTGCTGGTAATAGCTTATCCAAAGTGACCACTCTCCTCACAATGTGTATGAAAATCAAGGTGGGCCATTTCCAGCACAAATACAGGTTTGCTCACCCCCCACCCCCTTTTTTCAAAAAAACACACACACAAAAACTCACTCTCCTGCTGGTAATAGCTTATCCAAAGCGACCACTCTCCCTACAATGTGCATGATAATCAAGGTGGGCCATTTCCAGCACAAATCCAGGTTTTCTCACACTCCCCCCACCCCACACACACAAACTCACACTCCTACTGGCAATAGCTCATCCAAACTGACCACTCTCCTTACAATGTGCATGATAATCAAGGTGGGCCATTTCCAGCATAAATCCAAGTTTAACCAGAACGTCGGGGGTGGGGGAGTAGAAAAAAAACAAGGGGAAATAGGCTACCTTGCATAATGACTTAGCCACTCCCAGTCTCTATTTAAGCCTAAATTAATAGTATCCAATTTGCAAATGAATTCCAATTCAGCAGTTTCTCGCTGGAGTCTGGATTTGAAGTTTTTTTGTAAGATAGCGACCTTCATGTCTGTGATTGCGTGACCAGAGAGATTGAAGTGTTCTCCGACTGGTTTGTGAATGTTATAATTCTTGACATCTGATTTGGGTCCATTTATTCTTTTACGTAGAGACTGTCCAGTTTGACCAATTTGGGTATTGTAGTTGTAAGAATGCTTGATAGAGATCTTGTAGGTGTTTGTCTCTGTCTGAGGGGTTGGAGCAAATGCGTTCTTACAACTACAATACCCACCTGCAGAAGTGAAGAAACAGATTGATAGAGCCAGAAGAGTTCCCAGAAGTCACCTACTACAGGACAGGCCTAACAAAGAAAATAACAGAACACCACTAGCCGTCACCTTCAGCCCCCAACTAAAACCCCTCCAACACATTATTAAGGATCTACAACCTATCCTGAAGGATGACCCAACACTCTCACAAATCTTGGAAGACAGGCCAGTCCTTGCCTACAGACAGCCCCCCAACTTGAAGCAAATACTCACCAGCAACCACATACCACACAACAGAACCACTAACCCAGGAACCTATCCTTGCAACAAAGCCCGTTGCCAACTGTGCCCACATATCTATTCAGGGGACACCATCAAAGGGCCTAATAACATCAGCCACGCTATCAGAGGCTCGTTCACCTGCACATCCACCAACGTGATATATGCAATCATGTGCCAGCAATGCCCCTCTGCCATGTACATTGGTCAAACTGGACAGTCTCTACGTAAAAGAATAAATGGACACAAATCAGATGTCAAGAATTATAACATTCATAAAACAGTCGGAGAACACTTCAATCTCTCTGGTCACGCAATCACAGACATGAAGGTCGCTATCTTACAACAAAAAAACTTCAAATCCAGACTCCAGCAAGAAACTGCTGAATTGGAATTCATTTGCAAATTGGATACTATTAATTTAGGCTTAAATAGAGACTGGGAGTGGCTAAGTCATTATGCAAGGTAGCCTATTTCCCCTTGTTTTTTCCTACCCCCCCCCCCACCGACGTTCTGGTTAAACTTGGATTTATGCTGGAAATGGCCCACCTTGATTATCATGCACATTGTAGGGAGAGTGGTCACTTTGGATGAGCTATTGCCAGCAGGAGAGTGAGTTTGTGTGTGTATGGGGGTGGGGGGGTGAGAAAACCTGGATTTGTGCTGGAAATGGCCCACCTTGATTATCATACACATTTTAAAGAGAGTGGTCACTTTGGATGGGCTATTACCAGCAGGAGAGTGAGTTTGGGGGGGTGGGGGCGGAGGGTGAGAAAACCTGGATTTGTGCTGGAAATGGCCCAACTTGATGATCACTTTAGATAAGCTATTACCAGCAGGAGAGTGGGGTGGGAGGAGGTATTGTTTCATGGTCTCTGTGTATATAATGTCTTCTGCAGTTTCCACAGTATGCATCCGATGAAGTGAGCTGTAGCTCACGAAAGCTCATGCTCAAATAAATTGGTTAGTCTCTAAGGTGCCACAAGTACTCCTTTTCTTTTTGCGAATACAGACTAACACGGCTGTTACTCTGAAACCAGCAGCATACACTTACCCAGCACAACCTAAAATCTGAATTGAAGTAATGGAATGATTTAGGCAAAATGACAAGCTTTGACAACAGTAACACCTCCAGATTGGCGATCACTTCATATGTTTAATTCTGTTGCCAATTCAGAATAGATAACACATCTCTCTCCTTTACTTTGAACAGAGTCATGGAGAAGTGGGGCGCTGGGGGGGGGGGAACCATCAAGGCCTGACCTGATTTCTCTGAGCTATCTTCTTTCCCTTCTTCCAGCGGAGAATGGGCTTGAGAGCAGGTAGTTCCTTCTCTTCCTTTCCCATCACATGTTCCCCCAGACTGTATGCTGCTTCAAACACAATTGGGGATATCACATCTTTGACTCGTCTCTGTAAAAGGAAATGAACAAGAGAATTATTTGCCTGTGACCATCTCAGTAAAAGCATATGTGCACAGGTAAGTAGCAAGAAAGAGAACAGCACATTCAGAACTTATATTAAGATGATGCTGGGAAAGGTAGCTGGCATCTACAGGCAACCCATTCTTTTCATTGCCAAAAATTAATTGATACATTCTACCAGAACTAGGTGGAGGATCAAAACAGTTATAGCGCCATGAAATAGGGCTTCATGGGCTAAATCCTTGTTCTACTGAAGTTTGCTACTCACTTCAATGGAATCAAAATTTGCACTTAAGAAAATACATAAATCAGGCCATTTGGGTGGAACCTAAGGACCTGACGTTAAGAATGAAACATATGGAACAAACCATACATTTTGTGATATTCAGGGGCTTTCAGATCCAGGGCTTTGGGTCTGCGTCATCTCTATTTAAAACCTGTCAGATGCAGAGGCAGCACATCTGTAATGCTGACCCCTCCCATCAGAAAGAGAAAACTTTGTTTTGGCCATGTTGGGAAAATAAGTGGACAGACAGGGCTACAAATGTGAAGGCTTCTCAAGTGCAGTGGTGGAAATTTCATCTTTCACACAATGCCCTGAAATCGACCTTAGCCTGGCAGAAACACCACCTCTGGAAAGAGAGAGAGGGGGTGATTCAATTTCCTTAACCACTGAGTTCTTGGCTTTACTACAAAAAAGACTTGCCAGTTGTATTAAACTGTGCCACGCTACTTATGTTTGGAGGGGACAGCGCCTTAATATGGATTGCTTTCCCTTCGGCATTAAACCAAGGCTACCAAATTCCCGCCCCCACCCCTTGACACTACATACGGAGCCTGAATTCTGTTTTCTGTGAAAAGCTAGGATTAAAGGTTCTTTACCATACTATTTAATATAGTTTTCGGAAACCAGACTTCTGAATATCTGTATGTAGAGAAACGGCGAACATCCCAGATTTTCATAGCCAAATATTTCTCTTGAATGTTTAATTAAAATATTAGTTATGAATTTGATGCATATGAAACTGAGGAAATAAATACACTCCCTTGAGCACATGTAAGCAAAGCTTAGAGACAGGCCAAGCTTCCAGTCCTGACGAGCAAGTGGTAAGAGGTCTTTTCTGAATAGGGGCTGCCAATAATGACAAATGATGTAGCTCTGTGACGCGATTAGCTCTCCAGAGGTGAAGCGCCAGTGCGCTAACCCAGCATTCCAAGTAGCCTATTCAACATCTGTTTCAAGGCAAGCATTAGTGCTTTGCAAATCCTTTGACTGGAACCCAGAAACCTCCTAAAAATCACCTCTGAGTTTAGATTCTAGCCAAGCTCACAAAATATCAGTTCATATCCACAACCATTAGGGACCCGGGTGGATGGGCATTTATACAACCTATTCTACTGTACATCCAAACCTCCAATAAGATCTGCAATGGTTGGTCCACTACCAATCCCTACAAGTATCCCCTGCAGAGTCAGGTTACAGTAACCTAAACTGAGGCTGTAAGCTCTTTGAGGCAGGGACCATTCCTTTACTTTCTCTGTAGATCACCATGAATGCCGATGGTGCTATACTGTATACAAAATGTTAAATAATAAGACTGCCAAAACCTGCATGGCTAATGGAGTTCTAATAAATACCACATATATAATATCTCTTAAAACAATATTGCATGAACATGCAGGCACACTGTATACACATTTAAGAAAGTAAAAGGAGACTATACAGAATAAATCCATATTGTAACAGCAAAACACAAATTCCCAGCCAAATCACCAATCTTACTAAATTGTACCCAACCACCTATGTAAACATACACCAATTAACAGCACAGGTAATGGGATAAAACCTATATTTCTTCCAGCCCTACTAATACAATATGGCAAAATCAAGTTCTTAATGACTACAAAACATTAACATGAACCTTGAGGGTCCAATCCAATGCCCTTTGAAGTCACTGGAAATATTTCTGTTGACTTAAGTGGATGTTGAAGTGTGCCCTTATTGTTCATTGAGGTCTCTTTCTGCTTTCTTTCAGTGATGAAATTGTGACTTCCAGCAGCTAGATTAATTATGTGTGGATATTCCCTCAGCACAGCCCCGGGGAAATACATTTCACATACCCACTTGTCTTTAATTAAAGCTGATAGAGTGAATCCTGCCCAGCTATTAATTACACCACCTGTTCTGCTCTTTCTACTCATATTCTTACAGAGACACTAAAAAGATCTCCTAGAGGATACTTCCATTTAAAACACAGCAAGAAAGCAATTCTCTCTTCAGATTCCACATGTATTTTTCTAGGACATAACTACATAATGATGCTTTGAAAAATGTGACCAAGTACATTAGAAAGATTACTGTTCTTGGATTTAATCTCACTTTGCTCCTTCACTTTGGTACAGCTGAACATTTCATTCCTGGCACTTGAATCATACACGCATGGCACACACCCCAGGTTCCCATTAAGCCCCAAGTGATTCTGATTTCTAAAGGAAACTTGGAAATTTTGATGACAGGTTCGAGGAAAATGCTCCAAAGCCCTTAAATCAAATCAGCTTCATTTTTGTTACTCTTTTAATCACTTCTACAGCTCTACTTTCAATTATTTGTTAACAAAAATCAGGGCCACAAGCAGCTCTGTGGCTTTACCATTTTTCACGACGACACATCTATGCTGAGAAAGTATCAAAAGGCACGGCCATTTTTGCAACTTGAAAAGCACTGCTGACAAATCACAGCCTATAAAAAAAATCCAAAAAGTTTCAGTGGACATCAAAACCACAGTGATAAACAGGGCTTCAGCTGTGTAACTGGGATTAGGAGAAGCAGCAGCAGCAGCAGAAATAACTAGGACTTCTGTTTGTTGGTGTTTATTAATTTAATTTTTCAGGGTTTATTTCTGAGTTGTGTGTAGATGTCCAAAAAATGGGGGAGCTCAGTCTTTGTTTATACTGTAATGAGCAATGTATACTGTAGCATGTATTACAGTATATGTGGCAATGAGTAATCTCTTTGTAATGTTCCTTAGTGTGCTCTAACATAGTACTCTTTCAAACAGCACTGCATTAAAGCACACTAGGGAATGTGTTTTTGTGCACACGAGTGTATATGAACCAATTAATGCGCAACATGTCAGTGTGCTTTAGAAATCACAACCCCATATCCACATTACTGCTCTGTATAGACAAATAACCACTTTCGTTGTTTATTGGACAAACACCAATTTCATTGTTTTAAAATCAGTGGGGTTTTATCAGTGTTTATCGGTTAAAAACTTAATCGCAATCACAAGTCCTATAGTTAAGGATACTTAACGCATACATGCACACACAAAGCCACCTGGAATCCTGGGTAAATATGGATGTGGCTAGCCCATGCTGAAGCCAACACTACCGTGGTTTTACTGCTACTTGTATCCAAGATAGCTAGATTAAAGCTAGCTCGGGTATGTCTATGTGACCTTCCATAATACACCATGATTGCAGTATAGACATACCCACAGTTAGACTGTAAACTTTTGGGGCCAAGGACAATCTCTTCATTATATGTATGTACAGTGCCAAGCACAATGGGGTCCTGGCACTACTACTAATAGCTCTTCATTTCTCTGCTTACTGATACAGCACTGAATATTTAAAGCTCTATACAAAAATAATCTAGTAAACCCTAAAAACAAAGCTAGCTCACTATCATTAGCCATATTTGTGGATGGGGCAAGAGAGAGGTGAACTGATTTGCCCAAGATCACACAGCAAATTCAGATTAAAAAATCCCAAACCCCAGCTTTTGCTCTTTCCTGCAAGCCTGACTGCCTCCTCTGTGGCAATCCCCATATTTGGATAAAGAGGAGTTTCAGTTAGACTGGGTGCGGACAAGCAGTGTTCTACAGCATATTGTATGGAGCACATGGATTTATTCCTAGTACGCATTAGCTCACCGATGAGAACTTTGGACTTCAAAGAAGCAGAGCCTGGGTTTTCAAAGCATCTAGGAATGTAGCAAGGCTGCCTACGTAGTTTCAAAACAACATTATGTTACTGAAAGCTCATACTAACGAAAAGCAGACTGCTCTTTCCTCTCCCAAAACAGCTACCTCAGGGAAATATAAAAATGGTGAGATAAGATCTGAAATCTGGCACTACCATATATCTCTACATTATTTTTTCTGGTTTAGCAGAAGAAAGCAAGTGAATTACACACACACACACACACACACACACACACCCGCCCACCCCTCTCCCTCATTTTCATAGCTGAAACTTTTGTTGGCTTCAATACATCATTTGTATGGGGAAAGTCACTAACAAGCTGGAATGCAAGTGCAGCTAGATGATCACACTGTGACTGTGAACACAGGACTTTTGATTTCAACACATTCCCCAGTAGCTGTAATTTCATTAATATATTTTTTAAAACTCCCTCTCTACAGCAGCAGGTGGTGGCTAGAAGGAATTACTCTTTCTGAGCCTTTCACATGCACAGCCTGACACCTCAGGCAGCATAAATAAAGGAACACACTCCACTTTCTGCAGAAACACTGCCTTCTATTGCATCCGCTTCCTTCTCAAAACTAAAGTCACTGCCACAAAAAGCACACATATATCGACATCCCAGACAAATCCACATGGGACAGGCCACAGTTTTATTTAAAGAACAGGATTTATACTCTCACAATCAGATAATTCATGGTAAGAGCAGTTGCCAAGGCATATATTTCCAATTTCTTTTAGCTCACTGCCACAGTACAATTAGGGGATTGTATATGAGACTAATCAATCGTCATAGCTAATCCACACTCTGTTAGACCCACTCCTCCCTAACGTGAAAGTCTTCAGCAGGAGTGCAGGAGAACATCAAATTCCATTTTTAAATTATGACCCGTGGGCTGGGGTATAAATGTACCATTATATACCTCCCCCCAATCTACAAGAGGACTCCCACAACAATCAAGGATAGAATATGACTCTTATATAATAAAAAAATAATTTTGTTAAAATTAAGTCACTTTCAACATGACTGTGAGGGAAAAATATATTCACTGTTAGGAGCACTGCTATTTCTGCCTTTTGTTTCTCTTCCTTCCTCAAGTCCTTTCTAAGTTTCTTTCCCCTTTCCCTGTTTTTGTGATGCTCCAGGCTCTCTTCCTTCTGCATTTCCTTCCCTGCAACAACTCCCAATTTCCTCCTGTGGCCTTCATACCTTCCCCAAACCTGTAGATCCCACTGGAATTTTTGCTTGCTCCCCGCTTCTGAAAAATGCCCTTTTGATTTAGGTGCCTAAATAAGGACTTAAGAGCCTAATTTTAAAACTCAATTCTGAAATGTTTATTTGCCTTTTATTTCTAAACAAGCACCTATTCCAGGATCTAGACACTTTTACACGTTTCAAACATGCAAAACAATACTTTCAATACAAGTATAGGAAATAATGTAACGGCCATGGTATAATGTACAATGCCATTGTGTTAATGTCCACCTACCGCAGTAGCCATAAATCCATAATTAACCCACATGTAACTACTGCTACTACTAAGGCCTACATTCACTTCCTCCCCAAATGCAAACTATAAAGGCCATAGTCCACCAATTTCATTATTCTATATAAAGAAACTAGCAATTGCATATTTTAATGAATATTTTATGAATATGCATATTCGTATTTGCAAAAATGATATCATACTGCATAGCTCTAAAATAAAGCATTGCACTAAATGTTCTCACATTACATCTGATCATTTATGATAATTTATAATGAATGATCATTACCATTCAGCCTGCCCCAAAATTCTTTATATCCAGATAAGCCATTTGGGACCTAAACCTGTTCCAATTACTAAATTCAGTGGAGCAAAAGAATAAATGTTTATTCCTCCTTCAAGCAGCTGGTTAAATAAAATGAATAAATGGTTAAAAAACTTGGTTGCCCTGGTGAATGCAACACTCCCCATGGCTGTGTATGACCAGGGGCATGTCACTCAGTGCCAAGCCCCATCTTAAACCCTTGGCATGTCACTCACTCCCAGGAGCTTTTACTTTGATACTTACACACATACAAGTCTCTGCTCCCCACAATCTATCCATTCCACTCTCCTGGGCCACCTCCTTTATCTACTAGCCAGTTTTCCCTCCCACTTCCACCTGACCTATTTGATGTCAGTCTGTAACACCAGTCTAGGTGCCCTGGCCCTCTCCCTACAGTATTTTCTTTTTGAAAAATGGAATTCTAGGATGCTAGCTCCAGCTTTGTGGTATCTATACTGCTGTGCCTCCCACTCTCAGGTTCAAGAGGCCACTTAGATGCCCAGCAGAGGACACCTGAAATCAGGCCTCTCTCAAACAAATGGAAGATGTAACACAGGTTTACACACATTCCCCAGAAAAGATGTGGTCTTCATTGTCACTGTAAGCTGTTCTTTTCATATAGTGTACAGTAGACACAGGCATAGCAAGCAGAAACAAAAGACATACCGCTCCAAGGGTGAAGCAGAACTTAAAAGCCTAATATAGTAGGCTAAATCACATTTAGTGTACTTTTGGCTACTTTGTGTGTAATTAATAGCATCTGAATTCAATCAAGAGGCCTAAAGTTCCAATAATAGTCACTTCTGTTTTCTTTTAGGATCTTGTGATGCTTAACAAAGTCAAAGTACACAAACATTTCTTTGTTGCTGCACTTTAATCATAATACATACTGTGAAGAATTCTGAAGTTTAAAATAGCAAATGAAAAGTGAACTTATCAGAATCATATCCCCAAAAGCTGTTCAGAGTTGCAGTCTGGAAAAGCAGAATGCTTCCTATTCTCTTCCCAGAATGTGGAATTCTTTCACACAGATGTTTCCATCAGGGAAGCAACTCATCCTCATAAATGTGGGTATTGGCATCATTGGAAAAAAAAGGAGAAATTGAAAGAATCTTGTATTACACATACAACTGAAACCAAAGGGTAACATCATAAGCCCTGGGCCATGTCACACTTTGGAAGAAAAAGTACATGGAGAGTTGAGAAGTTCTGAGTAGAGCTGTCTGGAAAATGGAAATCCTTTCCTGTGAAAAATGTTAGGCTTGCGGGGGGGGGGGGAAGCAGGGGAGAGGGGGAGTCAGTCATCCCAAACACAGGACAAAATGGCAAAAATGCACAGGAAGGGCTTTCAAGAAAAAAATCTGATTTGGAAGAACCAAAACAGAATTGTTTGGCTTCCCAGCTGCCCACCAGAAAGGCTCTTGTCACTTTCACCCTCTCTGGCCCCAAGGAGCTCTGGTAGCTGGAGAGTAGAGAGCCCAGGCGCTCAGCCTTCCTGCCTCCTCCCCAACTCTGGGAACTGGAGAGGCAGACAGCTGGGATGCTGGGCACTCTGTCTGGGGAGACAAAGTGTCAAGGCTCTCTGCCTTGGCAGAAGTCCAGGACAGCTTTTGTCAGTCTCACTGGCAAGAAGTTAAATTGATTAGAGCCTGCCAGGCAAGCAGCCAGGGAGGAAATTTTCAGTTTTGCAAACAAAGCATTTTTCATCAGAGTATCACTTTGATGAAAAATTTCAACCGGCTCTAGTTCTGAGTTCTAATCCTAGCTGCGTTATATAGACTTACTCCGTGAACTTGGGCAAGTCGCTTCACCCCTTTGCCTCAGATTCCCAATCAGCTAATTGGGGATGATAATTACAATAATTACATACTTCCCTCCCAGTAGAGAGGAAGAGTTAGTTATTGTTATAACATGTAAAACATTCCTAATACTTGGCGATTGCATATCACTGAAAGTTCTTAAAGCATGATCAATAAGGAGAAAACTCAGTAAGCCAAATATGCCCCAAATGTAACTCTGCTGACGTCAATGCAGGTCGATTTTGGGTTTTAGTGACTATCATGTTTTGCTAGTAGTGCATTCATTCTGACTTTTATTTTACAGTTCATTATTGAAGACTTCGTGATTAAAACCTGGTTGCCGCTCGCTTCGATGTTCCCACCTGTAATGTTCTCACTTGTAATTTCTTTGTTCCCACCTGTAATTTCTTTGAATGCCAGGTCTCTTCAGTGCCCAAATTTCTTTTCAGCAAGTTTTTTGTCATCCATACCTTTTTCCCATTTTGTAGCCCACTTGGTGAGAGACTGCTTCTTTTTTAAAAAAATAAATAAGGTAGCAAGGAAAGGGCACATTTCCTGACCCCGAAGTTTTGAAACTTTTCAGTCTTTTCTGGAGAAGCTGCCTTTCAGAGCTCCAGCTGGTTTTGGTAGCAATGCCAGGTTCATTGTACAGTTTACCCTCTCGTACCTACGTAGAGCAGAGATGGGGACACAGACAGATCCTTTGTTCCATTGGTTCTGTATGAGAGTCCAAAAGGTAATAAGCACTTGTCAAAATCAGGCCTGAACTTGGGAAAAATATAAAGGAAGAGACTCCAGGAACGAACACATAGTACAATGATTTATTTTAAACCTTTCTTAAGCTTTCACAAATTCTAATTAGGGCCGGAAGCCTCTGTTGAGATAAGACAATTAAATCAGAATCTGCCTGTGTTAACACGTATACTTACCTTTCCAGGAGAAGTTACCACATTTAATATACTGCTAATAAAAGATTCTCTATAGACCCACCAATCTCTCTTTATATAGTATATCTTTAATGTTGTTTAAAAATAAATAGCAAATGCTGTATTACACAGCTATTTATATTCTAACTACATATCTCTTTGTAAACTACCTTTCCTACCAAAAAACTGATGAAATATATAATCTACAGAAACAGTCCTGATTATACAAAGCCAATAACAATGAGTCTCCCATCCTTGGCTCTTCAGTCATTCTGTATGATGACAGATTTGGTACATGATCAGGATGTATAATGCAAACAGTACTGTTTTCCAAAATAGCATAGCAACCTTTAGTGTTAATACACTGCCTGGTCTCTGTCTTGCTCTCTGCCTATATTTATATGTATATTGAATGAGTCATTACAAATAGAGACACATATCCAGCAGGTCACTGGACTGAGATACGGTAAACTCAGTAGATTAAACCCACCTGGGCCGAGCAAGATCAATCTTCCCAGTTTGCAACATGTGAAAAACATGAGTTCATAATTTTTGGAGGCAGTTTACTTATCCAAACACTGATACTACAAATGTTCCAGAGATAGTCTGAGGTAGACAAAGATATGGTTGAAATCTGAAAAAAAGGCAAAAATCTAGACTACTAGGAAACACAACTAAAGCACATAAAAAGTATTTTGAATACAGCTTTACTTTAAAATAAGACCGAGATCTGGATCCTTGACAATACCCAGCTGATGACCTCTACAACACTGCTGTGTTAAAAAGCCTCCCATCAATACTGCTTTACTGAAAACACATGTACAGGGCAAATATAAGGGTTCTGTTTAATCCCGATGTCATAAATAAAACAGCTGAATGAAAAAAAAAAGTTTTACATAGCTCTGAGTCAGGAATAAGAGCCAGGAGAACAATCTACAAGACAAGAGGATATGCATGGGTGAAGAGATGGCAACCATGACATCTTCACCAATCCTATTTTAATTCAGTTTAGCGGCTGACAATAAAAACCCTTAGAAATCTTATACAGAAAGCCATGTGCAAAGAAAGAGTTTATTGATGAAGCTTGTTTCTATGAAAGTAATTGAGATAAAGAGAGTTATCATCCCCCATTGGCATGCTACCAAAAGGAAGAAAGATTATTTTTTGAAATTACCACTACTGAAATGATCTACATGCAAAAATATTGCTCCTTCATTCAGCAATGGGAGTACAAAAACCTAACAAACTCTGGAATGGAGGTGAGTGGGGAGAGAGATATCATGCGTCTCTTCTTCCACTATTAAATGGAGATGGGGGATATTTGTTATCCTATTTTATTTTGGTAATGGAATTTAAAAAATATATAGATAGAGGTTGATAGTACAAGGATCTTTCTGCCATTTATGTTTTAAAAGCCATTGCAGTTGCCCATGAGAGCTATTTCTATGCCAAATATAAACATTCAAACCCCACCTGTGTGGTACAGCTGTCCACAAAAAGACGAAATATTTTCTCTCTCTTTTTTTTAAATAATATTTACAATTTATTATTCAATCTCCTCTCATCCGAAAATGGCTGTGCTTCCCCCGCCGTCAAACTATATGCAAGAAAATCAGCTTTGGTTAGAAAATAAACCCAAAAGGTGAAATTTTTTTGAAAGTTCTGAATTATTAGATCTAAATGAATAGTAAGGAAAAAATATTCATGAACATTTCAGCAGATTAGAAATCAATTTTCATGTTCACGATGTGAAAAGGTTTGCTCACACTAAATGTGCATGGATAACAAATTTCAAGTCCGTAGCCAACGTCTACTTAGCCAACTTCCTGATTTTCCCAGTCAATTTGCCCAAGAAGAATATTTCTCTGCAGCAGATCACCATGGTGTGCCAGCAAAAGTGCCACTTTGCAACAGTGAAGCTGTGAACGGGGTTCTTATATTAGGACTGTCCCTTGGATTTTGCACAGCGTCTAAAATCAATCCTGCTTCCTTGTTCACTGTGTGCTGATGCCCAGTAAAAGGCAGATAAAAATAGAGCAATTCTACATCATGCAACAAAGCAACAATCCGACAAAATGTTCCCCAGACTACAAAGTCAGAGCCCTGATGAATGGCTCTCATAGGGATCCAGCTACACCATCTCAACTAGGGCTGGGAACACACATTCACACCACAGTGACTGTGTGCCCGTCACTGTGGTGAACGCTGACAGTAAACTAGAGACCAATCAACTGAAAACAAAATAGCCTGGGTATATACGAACTATTGTTCTACACAAGAAACTTTATAAACACAGCACAAGAACTGACCAGAGCCATGACAACAAGTGAGTAAGAGAAACTGTACGCTTACAGTCATGCCACAATTATTAATTTGTTTGTGACAATGACTGCAGTGAACAGTGATAAAAAAACTGGAGACTAGTATATTCAAAAAATAACTTTGTTAGATATATGAAAATATTGCTGTACAACAAATATAGTGCCCATGGGGAAAACCTTAGGCCAAAGACCTCAAAGCCCTAGGCCAAAGATCCATTGCTAACCTGTTAAATGGGATTTAAAAGGTATGGGATTGGACCCTTCACACATAGAACCATGAAAAACCTCTGGACAGAGCTTTGGTACAGAGCTATAAAATTAGGCACACGAAAACCCTGCTGCGGACTACACATCCCACTTTGTTTCAATGCACTCAGAGTATTCATTTTAAATCTGTCTCCAGCCCATTGCATAGACTACTAGTGATATCTACTAGTGATGTTTCAGGCAAGGCCTGACCCAAGTGGCCAAAAAAGGAAAAAAGTTTAAAATCTCTTCAAGTTTGCCTAAACCAGCCAACCTGGCTTCTATCTCTACAAACTACTCTCCCATCTCCAGAGAGAATCAAAAGCCCAGTGACATGATCATGACTCCCCCCTCCGTGTTAGTTGCACTCAACCAATCAAAGAAGAGAAGCAACATATCAAGTTACCCTATCATCAATAGCAGACACAGGCAGTAATCCAAATTCTCAACCCATCTATAGGCTGAAATTTGGGCGGACGAAGTATTTGAATAAATTTAGAACAATGAAGCAATTCATAAAAATTAAAGCCTGTCAGCAGACAAGGCAGCATTTGTCAGGAATTTGCTTCCTACAAACAGTTTGTTCATTTATATGAGCAAATGATAATAGGTTAAAGTGCAAACTGCCTTAAAGACTTAACTGTAGAGATCCCACCTAGAAACTGACAATATACATACTTCAGTTCCAGAATTATGAAAGGCTGTGTTTGTAAGAAGGATGTGTTAATTTTGAGGCTGCATTTTGACCATAGTGATAAATTCATGCTGTTAAAATTGGATTGGGAAGGGAGTCTGATTGTTTAGATGTGATTTTTAGAAGGCCTGGATATTTAAAGTGTACAGCATATCCAGAACAATGATAGATCTAATCACGTCATACATAATTAAATGCTCAAAGCTAAATGAAACCTTATTAGGGGAAAACAGTGCAAATATACAGTGGGCTCCTTCTATCCTCAGTGTGAGGTACTGAGCTTTGCACCTCCACTATGAACTCCTCGTTCTCTTACATTGTGGTTTTAGTATGTGCCTGTGACCCAGGACAGTGGAGAGGAGGGCAAATCATCTAGCATTTGAAATGACTAATCTCTAAAGTGACAATCCTCATTCACTATTTTGTAATCTTACCTGCCAGGTAATCACGCTGGGAGGAGAAATGTAAATCAGATCAAAAGCAAATGTATCTGTAGTGCATGGTGTAGAACATTCTGCACAGATTACTACAAGGATTAGGTACTGTACATAGTTTAGTCCCTGTATACTGATCAACACCTCATCAACATTCTACACTACTACGCCTGCCTCCTTTTGACTTCCATTCTGCTTCTGTTTCCTAACTGTCGCAAGAGTCACATGATCTTGTTTTTCTCACTACAGCCTCTTAATTCTATCATATGCTTCAAACCAACACAAAATCTAAATGAAAATAGAGCACTGTTAAAACAAATCAAAATACCTTTTGGAAACTTTATGAACCATCTAACATTTAAGTCCTGCAAAGCCTCAGAGTAAAATCCTGGCCGCGCTGAAGTCAAAGGAAGTTTTGCCATTGACTTCAAAAGGGTTAAGATATTTTCTTTAGTTCGCAGGACTGCTCTCTGTACACCACAAAGGGACAATCATGAAGAGAGACATCCTGTAATATTCTCTTGCTCCAAAGTCTTATAACGGGAATAGTCAGACTGAGTTTTTGAGATGTTTGGGCTAGGAGGACATAGTATGATATGACAAAGAGCAATTGGTTCAAAAAGTTGAAGGGAACAGGAAGAATGGGTGTTTCTCAGTGGGAACAGGAAAAAACAAAACAGCTTTCCCTTAAAATTCCACTGACTTTAAAAATAAATCAGACAGAAACTTCCACAAATAAGCACTAATAAAAGTCACACTATTTTATCAGACCAGAGTGTAACTCTAGAAGGCTGTAATCCTGTAGAGTGAAATGGTACTATAAAATTACTGTACCATTATTACCGAAATAAGGTATTCTAGGTAATGATGCTGCTCCTTTTCCAATGTACATATTTAAACTGAAATTTGGTTGTTTTGGGTACTTATGCACAACCCAGTGAAACAGGGATTCTCATCATAGAAACATTGTCTCATAGACATGTCCTCTCTCATTTATGGACTCATAACGTCCCTGCGATAATAATTATTTACACAGAAAAGTAAAAAGCAGTTAATTTCCTTTAAAGTAATCTGGTGGCTAGAATGCTTTTAGAGTAGGTGAGTCCTCAGAAGATTTAAGAGGGAGCGGGCATGACCTATGCTAAATCATAGGTCTGTTTTGTGGTGTAGTGATAAAAAAAGAAATGGGTAAACTAACCTAGCCTAAACTCCCATATTCTCCAAATGAGAAGTCTAAAAATGTTTATAGATATCTAGAGAAAGAAAAAAAGAAAAGAAAAAAAAGCTTTGCAGAAAGCTTTGATGGACAAATTGCTGACACAAACAGAGTTTTAATGAACTGGTGATGGATCACTAATGCATGGCAAACTCAAACCAAGATTTATTTAAAGTTTTCTCAGGGTTCACATCAAACGTGCAAGGCTATCACAGGGTCAGCGGTTTCCTGAGCCCTTCCTGATCACTCCCTCATGGCCAGAGGTCATTCTGCAGCACCCTGCCTCTGTTTCCCATTCTTGAGGGCCCCTTTACCATTGCACACACACATTTCTCTCTGGGTTACCACCACCCCTGCCTGGGGCTGGTTTAATAGCAAAAATAGTTCTTAACAGCCCTAAGGGCCAAAAATAAAGTCAGTCACCACACAAAAGGCCCTGCTTAGCTCTGGTGTCTTCGTTCACAGCCAGCGCTCTTCTTCTGTCCCAATCTATTCTCACAGCCAGTCCTCTCAGCTCTTCCTAGCTGGAGCTCAGCCTTCTGGCACTGGCATTGAGTGCTTAGTATTTTCTCCCCGTGAAGGTACTTATACATCATAATCCAGTCACCACTCAACCTTCTTTTTGAGAAGCTAAACAAATTAAACATTTCAAGTCTTTCACTGTAGGGCATTTTTTCCAGCCCTCAAATTATCTGTGGCTTTTCTCTACACCCTACCCAATTATTCAATATTCTTTTTAAAAATGTGGACCACATAACCGTACATAATATTCCAGCGTTGGTCTCACAATGCTGTATACAAAGGTCACCTCCCCACCTCTACTCTCCACTTCACTGTTTATACATCCAAGTAATACACTAGACCTTTTTACCACAGTATCACACTGGGAGGTCATGTTGAGTTGCTTGTCCACTATGATCCCTATACCCTTTTCAGAGACTCTGCTTGCCAGGATACAGTTTCCTATTCTGTAGGTTTGACCTGCATTCCTTGGTCCCAGATGTCCTTGAATTTGGCTGTATTAAGACACATTTTGTTTGAATGGGCTCAGTTTATAAGCAATCCAAATCAGTATGTATGACTGCTCTGTCCTCCTCATTATTTATCACTCTCCTAATCTTTGTTTCGTCCACAAATGTTATCAGCTCTGATTTTATATTTACTTCCAGATCCTTGATGAAAATGTTGAATAGCATGGGGACTAGTACTGATCCATGCGGAACTCCTGTAGAAACACCCCCACATTCAATGACAATTCCCCACTGGAAACTACTTTTTTGAGATGTCAGACAGTTATTAATCAATCTGTTTAATGGGTGCTTTATTGATATTGCATAGTGTTAACTTTTAATCTGAATGTCATGCAGTACTAAGTCAAAGTATATTATTACATCTATGCAGTTACCTTTATTAAACTTGTAATCTCAAAGAATGAAATGAGTTTGTTTGACAAGACCTATTTTCCATAAAACCACATTGATTGGCATTAATAGTCTTCCTAGCCTTTAATTCTTCAGTTGTATCCTGTATCAGCTTTTTCATTATTTTGCCTGAGACTGATATCAGGCTAAATAGCTGATCGTTACCCAACTCATCACACCTGTTTTTGTTTTTTTTTTTTTTTTTTAATATTAGAACAATATAAGCACTCTTCCAGTCTTTTGGAATTTCCTAGGTATTCCAAGATTTACGAAATAGTATCAGCAGCAAGTCAGAGATCTCTTTGGTCAACTCTTTTCAGGACTCTTGGGTACACGTTATCTGGCCTGCTGATTTAAAAATGTTTATTGTTAGAAGTTGTTGTTTAACATCCTCCTTAATTACTAACGGACTGGAAAGCCCTTCATTAGCCTCATGTGATACAAGTACATTATTCTGGTGTTTTTTTCAAATACAGAAAAGAAATATTTAGTGAATACTTCTGCATCATTAACAAATTTTACCATCTCCATCTAGGAATGGGCTTGTACCACTGCTAGGATCTCTTTTGCTCCTAAATACAATAGGCCATTATATTGGCTAAAATCACACAGAAAGGTTTCCCACAGCAAATTCTGAACCGTAAAAATAGGACGGCTACACCATGAATGATGCTGGTCTGGTTGAAGCGATATGGACTAATGAGGGACACTAACAACTTACATTTCGGGAGCATTTGACCAAACTTAGGAGGAACAGTATATAAACCAAAGTCAGTAGAGACAATCCTGTGGAAAGCACTGAACCAGCACCTTGTCTGTAAAGTGAATGGGACATGTAAGAACAATCTCTCTTTCAGCTCACTCCAATTCAAGATTGATTTCATATGTAGTTTAAAATTTGAACTTCTAATTCAACTCTCTCCCAATAAGAACTCATGAAATAACCAAAACTAAAATATGTCCTGTTCTCATAAAACACACTATAAAAGACTCACAATATTGGTAACTGCCTCAAGGTGTATTTATGTCCTGAACTTAATGCTATGGTGAGGTTCAATAAAAAAGAAGCTTTTTACTGGAATGGAAAAATGTCTTTAAAAAACTCAGATGCAACATGGTTGGCATTGAGTCTCGACTGCAGAAATGATTTACACCACCCACAGGAGAGCTGTCTCCTTTTGGAAAGGCCTCATCCAGGCTATTGAGAAATGAATGAGACATCTTAAGTTACTGGATGAAAGAACAAGCAGCTTATTTACCTCTTCCTATTATGTTAAAAATATAGAAAGATTTTTTTTAAAAAGAAAAAGTGGGTGGAATTCTTTTCCCCACAAGGAAACTGCTTTTACCACTATCCCTCCATAAAGAAGAGTTCTCTCTCCACATATGACATTTGAAAAGGAAACAAAAGGGAAAAATACAGATCAGATTACGGTGGTAGGTGTCCACCTCCAGCAAGTTTTTCCAAAGCCTGTGCAAGGAAAACCTTTTCCGTTATGTAGAAATAGCCTCAGTTGACTTTTCCATTCCTTTAACTGCCGTTCTGCAGCACATATAATCCCCAAGGTCTACCGTCAGAGCTGACCAAATTAACGATTGCATCTTTTCTTTGAAAAGGACATTAGAAAAAGACAAAAATACACTAAAAGGTCATCTCAAAGATTCTAAGAAGCAGATTTTCAGTGCAGGCATTTTACAGTTTATCTCATCTCAATGAATTATTGTGAAAAAAACTAACTAACCAAGCAAAAAAGTGATACATATTTATGCACACTGGTTGCTGTTAAAATCTTTGCAGCTGTTTTTGCAAGTAACTAATTGAGGTATTTGTGGTATTCCACATATGAAATATAGGGAATACTACATACACTACAGTAATGTTATCTATTTGCAAAGGCAAAATTACAAAGGTTTTAATAGCTAATCTGAATAGTAGATCTCCATTTTAAATTCTCGGTAGAAGAGAGTATTGTCGCTCTAGGTGAACATTGCAGCTATTCAGACTAACAGTTAGAACTTGAGACTTAATCCCTTCATTGGACACTTAAATAGTAGAAAGCAGTATTTTAGAACAGCAACCTGCTGAGAGGGTTGGATGGTCCAAAATGCAGGACACAATTCCTAACAGAAACAAGCAAAGAAAGAAATGAAAGCCTACTGCACTATGTAATCAACTAAAAGAACCGTGGCCATTTACCAGGCTGAGCTGTGAGGCCCACACTGACCCATGTGTCAGTGGGACCCTTCACAATGATACACCAATGAACCTATCCAGTTAAAGAGACTTTCCATTCCTCTCCCACTATTACCCATTCATGTCAACCCTGAATGTCCTCCGAGGATTTCTATATTTTACAAAAAATTCATTTCAGTTCATTCCCAAAACCCATTTTTAAACCACCAAGTCACCAAAAGACACACAAATCTAATGTATTTCCTTTTATTGAGTACAGATTTTGAATAGCCTGAGTGTTGACTATGAGGGTCAAAAATAGATGCACAAGGAAGGGAGTTTCAAAGGAGCCTCAGAGACTTGTCAAACTCAAGCTGTCAAGCTCAGTTGTCAAACATAGGCTTCTCTGAAAATCTCTGCCCAAGTTGCATCTGCACAATATGTACATTGGGTGCAAAGAGCATAACTATACATGCAAATTAGACAATTACCTATGCAACTGACTAGATATATAATTATTTAATGTCTATATGTACGCATTTTGCAGCCCTTGGACAGTAATTTTCCATTGTTTCAGCTAGTGCTAAACAAAGGAGCATTTAATTGTTCCCTCCTTTAGCCTGCGTAGAAGGTAGTTATTACACCCACTAGTTTCAACAAGATGGTGTGATTGCCAAATGCCCAGCATAACAATACAGAGAGCATACAGCATAACAATACAAAAAATGTCAGAGAGACATTAAGAGATTATTTCCAACCACCCTTCAACCTTGCCATTCTAAGGGCTTGTCGGGGATAAGTCTACCTAAGTTACACTGCTCCAGCTACATGAATAACTACGTCAATGGGAGATGCCCTCTGGTCGACTTCTCTTACTCTTCTTGGAGAGCTGGAGTACCGGGGTCGACCGGAGAGTGCTCTGCCGTCGATTTAACGGGTCTTCACTAGACCCACTAAATCGACCCCTGCTGCATCGATTGCAGCAGTGTCGATTTCCCCATAGTGAAGTCTAGTCCTTAGTCAGCTAATTTCTGGTAAGCATCCCTGTAAAGATGGTATCCAGGAGGGAAGTGAATGCAAAGAGGCCTTGAGAAGCACCTCAGGAAGGGCATTCCATGCACTGAGAGCCATGGAAGAAACCACAGAGACAGCTGTGGGAGAATCAGACAAAATGGCATGTTGGATTAAATCTTCCACAGCACTTCTTGTTTAATGAAAGCACTTAGCCTTTGGTCAGTCTAAAGAGCACCTTTACAGCAATTTAACACAGAGCTGTCAGGCATTGTTTATGCATAAAACACTTGTAGATACACTGTGAGCACAATGTAAACTACAAAGGGGGAGAAAACTTTCTGGTTTTAAAAGTTATTTTTAAATACTCCTAATACTATTTTAAACTTTCCTTAATCTCTACTTTAACTACTCTACCAATCTGCAATATCAAAGGATATTCAGGGTTTATTTTTTAACATGTAAGAGGGAATAAAATAGTCTTGAATTATATCCCCACTTCTGAACTGCTCTATATGCAAAGCCAGCTATACTTTCTGAAATTACTTTTTCCTTTAATTTTGTGCAAGTATCTGAATATCTGGGTCAAAAATAAATATAATCCTTTTTATTTCTGAAGTGCAATAAGGGAGGTAAGTTTTTTGGAGATAAATGGGGGTGGGGATAAAGCATAATTACAGGAAGAAAAGAGCCTGAGCACCAGTTGATTTATACCTCATTCCCAAAAGCAACACAAAATTCTTCAGTTTGGTACAGTAGAACTTTAGAGTTACAAACACCAGAGTTATGAACTGACCAGTCAACCACACACCTCATTTGGAACTGGAAGTACACAATCAGTTAGCAGCAGAGACCAAAAAAAAAAAAAAAAAAGCAGCAAATATAGTACAGTACTGTGTTAAACGTAAACTACTAAAAAGATAAAGGGAAAGTTTAAAAAAAAGGTTTGACAGGATAAGGAAACTGTTTCTGTGCTTGTTTCATTTAAATTAAGATGGTTAAAAGCAGCATTTTACTTCTGCACAGTAAAGTTTCAAAGCTGTATTCAGTCAACGTTCAGTTGTAAACTTTTGAAGGAACCACCAGACTTCAGAGTTACGAACAACCTCCATTCCCAAGGTGTTCGTAACTCTGAGGTTCTACTGATCAATTCTACAGAGTATGCTACAAACCAAGTTTTGACTTAGATTAGAAAATATGAAAAATATTCCAAAACACTACCTACCTTCCCTCTTCTCTAGTCACTTTAATTATCATTGTAATTAACAATAATAAATAACACCACCACCACCACACCTAGCTCTTATATACTGCTTTTCATCAGCAGATCTCAAGGTAACTGGTCCCTGATTCCAATGCACAAATTATTCTGCACACTTCTTTATAGACCTTTAGGGTCTCATTTCACGAAGTGATGCCTACATCCATGCCTACTCCTTGCACCTGCATTTACCACATCTGTACACACAAATCATGGATTTTTGGGTACACACATGACTAACACAGATGCCTATCTATCCATGTGCACACACAAATCTACCCCCCCTGCCCATTCTGTGCATGAACATGCACAAAAACAGACGGACAAGTGGGACTCTATTTTTCAGAATCATGCTCTTAATAATTACCTCGCACTGCTCTCCAATTTGTCATGGTTACAGAGTTCACCATTCCACATTAGTTTATATGAGTCTTCTCACTCAGCCCACAACATCTGCGAGAAAAATATTTGGTAGGCTTTCCGAGCTGTAACCAATATCCTCGTCAGAAAATAACCTAACATATTTTAGGATTCCAACATCTTCACATTAAGCCTTTGTGCTGCAAACAATTAAGCATATGTTATCTGCCATAAATTTGTCAAGCAACTGTAAAAAGGGACAGATTTGGATTAAATCTTCTGTATTTGTCTCCAGATATCAGTCAGAATCTAATCCACATTTGGATTTCTATGGGAAGTTTGATCTTTACTCCTTTTCATTAGCTTCATAGCCAATTCTAATCTTATTGAGGATATATTTAAAGACCCCAGTGTCTTCAAAAACCAATTATAGGCACTTCTAGCCAGGCTCTATCACTTTTGTAGTGATTTTAAGCAAATCTCATAAAAATCTACCGGAGGTCCAATAAAAATTAATGTGCATTACCATAGGCTTTTTGTATTTCCTGATTAGACCCACAGAAGAAGCGTTGAGCATTTGCCTTGCAGCTCCAGCATTGAACGAATTAAGATAATGCACGTAGCCTTAGGGCCTGATTTGAATGAGGTGTGGCATTCCTGTGGTCTAGCACCACAACATATTTTATCCCCATTTCATCAGCCTTGCTTATTGACTTGGCAAAACCTAAATCTTCTAGTAAAACAACAGATCCTTCAGCACATTACTGAATGGCTAAAAACCTTTTTCAAGAACACCTTGATGGTAATTACACATTTTGAGGGCAGCCTGAAATCAGATTGATCGCCTAACAGGGGTGATGGACCATTTTTATAGTAGGGGTGCTGATGATGGAAACCATGTATTTGATGTTTGTTATTATGACTTAAGCCAGGAGGTTGTGGGAGCATCTCCAGATAGGGTTACCAACCCTCCAGAATTGTCCTGGCATCTCCAGGAATTAACGATTAATCTTTAACTAAAGATTATGTCATATTATGAAACCTCCAGGAATACATCCAACCAAAACTGGGAACCCTACGGATCTCTGGTTCCTCCACATGGCTAGAAAGGGTTAAACTTTCTGCAAAATAAATAACCCACAGAAGACATGTGGGGAGATAATGTTTGTGTTTTTAAATATGTATGAGTCGACAATGTAATCAACAGTCCCTGTCTATGCTTTATTCTGATATCATTTAAACAAATTGTAAACATGGGATATCTCGGTATTCATCTCTCTTTGAAACGTACTATGAATGGTGGAGTAAAAAGCAAATGGCCCTATGTTAATTCATATAGCTAAGTACCGGTGATGGACCTTCTTCAAAGTCATCCTAATTATCTTTTGTTCCATAAGGAAATTCCAACTTCTCAAAGAGGACGTGAAATTGTATAAAAGATCCTTGGGTCCTGATTCTGTCATCTCAGATCTGCTTAAGCTTCATCAGGAGAAGTTTGAGTCGCAAGACTGAGGTCCCAGTTATGCTGGTACTCCCTGAATATGAGATTTGGACATTGGACTATGACCTATGAACTGAATTCTAAAGGAACTCTTTGCAACTACAAAGCTCACCATCTCTGCTGTGAATCTGAACCTCAATGAACTGAGCTCATGTCTGTATGTATATTGATCTCTCTCTCTCTCCTGTTTTTTAACAAACGTTACTTTTGTTAATAAGAACTGGCTGTAGCGCATATTTGGGTAAGATCTGAAACATTCATTAACTTGGGAGGTAATGTGTCCAGTCCTTTGGGATTGGTAGAACCTTTTCTTTTATATGATGAAATAAGGTTTACAGACATTTTCATCATATTTGACGTGGGTACCTCGATGGAGGCCTGAGGCTGGATCACTTTAAGGGAACTGAGTTGTTTGTCTTCTGAGTAACCAGTAAGGTAATAAAGAAGCTGTTTTATGCTGGTTTGGTGAATCTAAGTATTGGAATAGCCACCAGTTTTATGGGGATTTGTCTGCCCCATTCTTTGGGGTTCACCCTAATTGAGTGACTACAGCTGGCTCCCTACTAGGACCCCAGTCACAGTGGCGTAGTTGTGCTTGGATACACATTACCACAGGTTAATTGGGTTTTTGGATCAGAACCACACGCTTGTCAAAATTTAATATTGATATTGGAGAGTTTAAGAGTTAAAAATCAGCTGCAGTGAGTGACCAATGATCAAGATCATGACCAAAAAAGCCTGGAAGAATTGTGCTTACAGAGAGGGTTGTATTTTAAGCAAAAAACCCCAGAGCAGGAACTGAAAAATCTGTTAATTGCCAGCGATAATGAAGCAGACACAGCGAAAATGCTTGCAGCGAGAAACCAGCAACTAGAACTTGAACAAAAGCAAAAAATAGCTGATATGGAAGGAGAAGCTGCTGAAAGAGAACGCTTGTGTTTTGAACATGAACGAAAATGGCATATATTCGATTGCAGGAACTACAAGCTAAGGCCAAAGTGGACAGACTTAAGCTCCAATTCAACAGAATAAAGGAACAACAGGAACTGTATCATCCTGAAAAAACAGCTGCCCTCAACAACAAAGACGGGGACATAATCTATCTAGTTTGTAACAATGTTGGTATGTTGTTTGACTCTAAGCAGTTGTCTTTGTGTAACCAAATTTACCCCAACACTGCCACCTTTTATGTAAATTCTTTTACTGTGAGCTCAGGTGAAGGTAATCCCATAACTTGTGCAGAGAATGTAAAAGTCAATGCTAAAAGTTGTTTAGGGAAAACTACAGCTTCTAACATCACTCTTGTTAAAACAGATTTTGTCAAAGAAGAAGATTATTTACCAAATCAGAGTGTGAATATTGTAATTCTCTATGAGTTTACTGTAAGTGCGCCTTTAACCAGAATCCATCTTGAATGGAATGGTTCATAGATTCATAGATTCATAGATATTTAGGTCAGAAGGGACCATTATGATCATCTAGTCTGACCTCCTGCACAACGCAGGCCACAGAATTTCACCCACCACTCCTACAAAAAAAACCTCACACCTATATCTGTGCTATTGAAGTCCTCAAATTGTAGTTTAAAGACCTCAAGGAGCAGAGAATCCTCCAGCAAGTGACCCGTGCCCCATGCTACAGAGGAAGGCGAAAAACCTCCAGGGCCTCTTCCAATCTGCCCTGGAGGAAAATTCCTTCCCGACCCCAAATATGGCGATCAGCTAAACCCTGAGCATATGGGCAAGATTCATCAGCCAGATACTACAGAAAATTCTTTCCCAGGTAACTTGGATCTTACCCCATCTAAAACCCATCACAGGCCATTGGGCCTATTTACCATGAATATTTAATTACCAAAACCATGTTATCCCATCATACCATCTCCTCCATAAACTTATCGAGTTTAATCTTAAAGCAAGATAGATCTTTTGCCCCCACTACTTCCCTCGGAAGGCTATTCCAAAACTTCACTCCTCTGATGGTTAGAAACCTTCGTCTAATTTCTAATCTAAATTTCCTAGTGGCCAGTTTATATCCATTTGTTCTTGTGTCCACATTGGTACTGAGTTTAAATAATTCCTCTCCCTCTCTGGTATTTATCCCTCTGATATATTTATAGAGAGCAATCATATCTCCCCTCAGCCTTCTTTTAGTTAGGCTAAACAAGCCAAGCTCCCTGAGTCTCCTTTCATAAGACAAGTTTTCCATTCCTCGGATCATCCTAGTAGCCCTTCTCTGTACCTGTTCCAGTTTGAATTCATCCTTCTTAAACATGGGAGACCAGAACTGCACACAGTACTCCAGGTGAGGTCTCACCAGTGCCTTATATAACGGTACTAAAACCTCCTTATCCCTACTGGAAATACCTCTCCTGATGCATCCCAAGACGACATTAGCTTTTTTCACAGCCATATCACATTGGCAGCTCATAGTCATCCTATGATCAACCAATACTCCAAGGTCCTTTTCCTCCTCTGTTACTTCTAGTTGATGCGTCCCTAGCTTATAACTAAAATTCTTGTTATTAATCCCTAAATGCATGACCTTACACTTCTCACTATTAAATTTCATCCTATTCCTATTACTCCAGTTTACAAGGTCATCCAGATCCTCCTGTAGGGTATCCCTGTCCTTCTCTAAATTAGCAATACCTCCCAGCTTTGTATCATCTGCAAACTTTAGTAGCACACTCCCACTTTTTGTGCCCAGGTCAGTAATAAAAAGATTAAATAAGATTGGTCCCAAAACCGATCCCTGAGGAACTCCACTGGTAACCTCCCTCCAACTTGACAGTTCACCTTTCAGTAGGACCCGTTGTAGTCTCCCCTTTAACCAATTCCCTATCCACCTTTCAATATTCCTATTGATGCCCATCTTATCCAATTTAACTAATAATTCCCCATGTGGCACCGTATCAAACGCCTTACTAAAATCTAAGTAAATTAGATCCACTGCGTTTCCTTTATCTAAAAAATCTGTTACTTTCTCAAAGAAGGAGATCAGGTTGGTTTGGCACGATCTACCTTTTGTAAAACCATGTTGTATTTTGTCCCATTTACCATTGACTTCAATGTCCTTAACTACCTTCTCCTTCAAAATTTTTTCCAAGACCTTGCATACTACAGATGTCAAACTAACAGGCCTATAATTACTTGGATCACTTTTTTTCCCTTTCTTAAAAATAGGAACTATGTTAGCAATCCTCCAATCATACGGTACAACCCCTGAGTTTACAGATTCATTAAAAATTCTTGCTAATGGGCTTGCAATTTCTTGTGCCAATTCTTTTAATATTCTTGGATGAAGATTATCTGGGCCCCCCGATTTAGTCCCATTAAGCTGTTTGAGTTTCGCTTCTACCTCAGATATGGTGATGTCTACATGGTGTTCAACATGAAGTTATAGTTGGTGTAAGGAAGTTATTGCCTAAGGATCTTTTGATTGGGGATGATATTAAAACTTTGTTCAGTCAAGCTGATGACATAAACCAGTCACAGGTTTTGCCTGTTAAAGGGAAATGTTTTTCCAGCTCTTTTCTGTCTGTAAAGCAGACAGAAGAAGCCTGTCAGCCTATGATGGTTGAAAATTTATCAGTTGACCCAGAGTTGATTCTGGATACAACTAAAGCCCAGGAAGGAAGTGGTCCTGAATTTGTGTCTGCTAGGGATGATGATATCGTAACTAGGTTGCATCCAGTTAATGTCATAAATAGCTCCCAGAGACCAAGTGATTCTGGTGCTTGTATTTTACCTGTTGCTAGTGTATTGCTGCGTAAAGATATGACAACTTTGTCTGATCAGAGTGATGTGATATAGCCAGGGCACAAGGAAAGCATGAAGGTAACTATGTTACCTGCTGACAGTGTGGAAACTTGTAACAAGGAAGAGAAGGCTTCTAATCTTGTGATTAGAGTTTACCTGAAAGGAGGTTATATGAAAATCCTCCTGATGGGCCAGAGGTGATCCTGAATGTATGTGAAACTCAGAAGGAGTTTGATGATTTGTCTGTTGTGCCAAAGTTGGCTCTGGACATAAATAAAGCTCAGAAAGAACCTGTTGCAATGCATGATATTGCAGAAGGAGAGGGAACTGTGTTGTTTGGACTTCTGAGTAACCACTCAGGTAATAGAGAAGCTGTTTTATGCTGGCTTGGGAAATCTAAGTATTGGAATATCCACCAGCTTTATGGGGATTGTCTGCTCCATTCTTTGCAGTTCACCATAACTGAGTGACCACAGTTGACTCCCCATTAGGACCCTGGTCACAGCAGCCCTAAAGACCTCTAGTTACTTGCCTAATCTTACAAAACAGCTGTACCAACTGTCTCCTACTATCACCTTTACTATAACCTTCACAATGTACGTTTAAAAGACTGTCCTTCCAAGACTTCCTCCTATTCCCATACAGCTTTTCAGGGCCGCATCCTGGAAGGTACAGAGTTCTAGCATCTCATCTTCACAAAGTCAGGTGCTACATATGAGAGGATAACAATTCAACTCTCCAATATTGTTGATCTCTAAATCCAAGCAAACTCCATAAAAAACAAGAGACAGGAGACATTTCTAGACCTGAAAAACATTATGAGCCTGAAATGTTAGGGTTTCTCCAGAGTTTTTGAAGGATTCTGCTTAATTTTGTGAAGTACAAGTTTTTCCTTCACATTTGTTGTTAATAATACATCTGTTTAAACTCTGTAGGACTTTTCCATAAGGACAGAACTGAATGACAGCATCAAATATTACCAAAGGCAGCAATCATTATGGAAAGCCCTTAAAATATTGTGGAATCTTCATATTTTACTTCTCATGGATATCCTCCAGTTCCTGACATAAAGGCAGCTTTTTGCCTTTGTTTCAATACGAGATTTACAATCTGTCACTCGCAAACTGCCCTCACAGCATCATGAGAGCATTTTCCACTATGCTTTCCACTAGGGGCCTAGCCAAGTCAAACAGGGACAATGTATTTTGTGATGTCACAGGACATGCAGGGCTTCATTAGGCTCTGCTAAAAAACTTTAGCTGCTGCCTATCAGTTGCTTATTAGCCTACCATTGTTTTAAAACACGGTCATAAGGGTACTCCCTCAGAGAAAGCTATTTTCTTGTCAGATTTCAGGTTTATACATTCAGCTATTAGTGGGTTACCTACATAGAAATAGAAAAGAATGTCATTTTCTTTTTTAATTTGGAAAAGTAATTTTTTTCAACCTGACAGAACTCAAACACTATTGAAGGGATTTTACTCATACTTCCCACAGAGGCACCAAGAATGGAAAATTTCATCTCCAAAAGGTCAATTTTCTGCAAAGTTACGATAGTGTGAAAACAGGGTGCTATAACTGGAATTCTTTTGCAACTTTAATTATAGCAGTTGCCACCAGGCAAACCCTATAATTTTCACAAGCCAAACTAAAGGGAAAGAAACACAGTACTGCAATTGTTTTGGAAAGCTATGAGGGAGGTTATTTCCTCTGTCTAACCAAGACAGTGCAGGGCACAATCAGGATGCCCTCATATATGTGAACGTTACACTAATATACATTGCGGGGGCTTTTCAGTACTCCAACTCCTCAAGCCACGATGAGAATATTTGTGATTCATGGGAAATACTAACCCTGTTCTTCCCAGTTAAATAATGAATCAAATGGACTTTTCAATAAAAGGAAATACCCCAATCCTGCAATGAGCTCTGCATGGGTTACACTGCTATGCCTACACAGAACCCCAATGACTTTCATGGGGTTCAGCAGGAGTGCAGTGACCTGCAAACCTCAGAAGGTTCCAGGTTTGGATGTGGTTGGGATATACATCCAAAAGTTTGGGCTGTTATGAAAAGCTTGTCGGCATTAGCTGAACACTTGAGGTCCAGCAAACCTCCCTTCTCAATTCTGTAAAATTCCCTTTATCCACAAGGCCTCATGACTCTGCTGCTTCTAACATGCCCTAGTTTTTTTCCTTTTCTGCTGTACTGACTCCTTGAGGCCTGGTAGATAACTTTGTTGCTGAGGGAGATAGTCAGGAGCCTGTTAATGATACTTGTGCCTCCTATTCAGGATGAAAGCAGGGAGACTAGTTTCCTACTCTAAGTCTCTAGAGGGTGACAGGTTGGCAAGCCCTCTCTCCCAGTCCACGTAAGTCACTTTTTGTCATAAATATAAAAGGAAGGGTAAACCCCTTTAAAATCCCTCCTGGCCAGAGGAAAAATCCTCTCACCTTTAAAGGGTTAAGAAGCTAGGATAACCTCGCTGGCACCTGACCAAAATGAGCATTAAGGAGACAAGATACTTTCAAAAGCTAGGGGGAGGGAAAAACAAAGGGTCTGTCTGGTGATGCTTTTGCCGGGGACAGAACAGGAATGGAGTCTTAGAACTTAGTAAGTAATCTAGCTAGATATGCGTTAGATTATGATTTCTTTAAATGGCTGAGAAATTAAGCTGTGCTGAATAGAATGGATATTCCTCTCTGTGTGTCTTTTTGTAACTTAAGGTTTTGCCTAGAGGGATTCTCTATGTTTTTAATCTAATTACCCTGTAAGGTATTTACCATCCTAATTTTACAGAGGTGATTCTTTTTTACTTTTTACTTCTATTAAAATCCTTCTTTTCAGAAACTGAATTCTTTTTCATTGTTCTTAAGATCCAAGGGTTTGTGTCTGTGATCACCTATGCAAATTGGTGAGGATTTTTACCAAACCTTCCCCAGGAAGTGGGGTGCAAGGGTTGGGAGGATTTTTGGGGGGAAAGACGTTTCCAAACAACACTTTCCTAATAAATAAACCCAGAAAAACGTTTGGTGGCGGCAGTGGAAGTCCAAGGGCAAAGGGTAAAATAGTTTGTACCTTGGGGAAGTTTTAACCTAAGCTGGTAAAAGTAAGCTTAGGAGGTTTTCATGCAGGTCCCCACATCTGTACCCTAGAGTTCAGAGTGGGGAAGGAACCTTGACACTTTCCATGGCCAAACTAGCACCCTATGCCCTCTTCTGGGTACAGGGAATCCAGTGACTATTCCACAGGGGTATGCTTATCTAAACTGAGGGTTACAAGGTAGTCTGAAGCTAAGGTGACCCTATTTTTAATATAAAAATCCAAGACACTTTTGTTGTGACATTTTTAATGTTACAAAATCATGCACAGGACACAAGTACGTTTCTTAAAAAATGTGTGCTCTCTCTCTGCTGCCAGGTTCTGACTCAACAATGGCATGTGCATATTTCTCAGATTGGGGGATTTTTTCCCCTAGGAACTTAGTTTATGGATTAGTTTATCATGAAACACTAAACAAGTATCATTAACATTCACTTTGAGCAAAGGAGCAGTTTTGATAATGTCTACACTTTCAGCTTTTCTCCAAACACCATTCATCACGCAGAATACTCATGCCACTGAACTATCTGTTCCTGATAAACCCAGATCAAATTCCACTGAGTACATAAATGTTTTGATTGATGAAATGAAAAAACAGGATATTTCAGGAGTCCTGAACGAAGTTCCTGGAGACTACATCCCAGAGGGCTTTATGATATTGTGAAATTCCTTCTTCTGAATCCTTGAGAGTTGACCAAAAACAGGTTCAGTTTGAGGGCATTCTTATTTAATGACACCAAATTGACCATCCAAAACCGAGCAAGCTTTTACCCAAATCAATTTCTAAAGGGAAAACTTTCCTTACATAGACATGGATATGCTAGATATATGTATATTCCACCTATAAAACTAGTTACCTACATCTGTCCAGCCATCAGCAGATAGAACCTACTATTTTTAAAAGCCTATTCAATCATACAAATGTCTGTCTGCTAAAAACAGTTGCATATTCTTGACCTGAAAGAAGCAAACACTGCATACATCATGCACGGCGATATCAGAAACAGCATTGTTTTCTTGTCTTCCCAACTAATCATCATGGAATACCGCTTCCGTATTTTGAAATGCTTTATGCTTGCCTCCAAAGTCAGTGCTCAAAAGCAGCACCAGTGTTATCCTGGAATAAATCATATTGGATTTACTGAGTCATCAATCAATCTGAATGACAAGAACTCTCATAATTCATTCCAAGTATATCACACAAAGGTTTTGGAATGGAAAGCTCTGCAGACAGGGGATATCTCAGGGGATAGCTTCTGGGCTGCTCTAGGGCCTAGAGAGAGAGATCAGGTTTGTTTCTTGTGGGTTCCTCACTGGCTTGAGCAAGAAGAACATTGTTTAAAGCCTTGGGCATACCTTGGTACTGTAAGCAGAAAAAACCCAAAATAGAGAGAGAGAAAACAAGTCTGAAAAAAATGTTTTAACACAACTCAAGCTTATTAACTACACTGATCACTAGAATAACTATATTATATACAGTGTTATACACAAAGCTCAAAGAGAACTGCTCTGGAATTGAATCAGGTTCCGAAGACGGTCTCGGGGAGTAAGAAGAACTGAGGTGAGGCAAGGGGCAGCTTTGTCTGTTATACCTGTACGCATGGCACTGGAGGAGCTCGAGTCCCCCAGTGGGTACCACTGAGGGGGAAAGTTTCCAAAGGCTGTGTGCACAGACAAGAAAAGTCAAATGCACATGTACAACTGTCCAAAGATGATCCTGGTCTTACATGTCTAATTGCCATAATAATTCAATGGAACTACCTGGGTACTGCCCAGGCCTCTGGGGCTTGTGATACCAATAGAGTTAAACTAGGGATGATTTTGACCCATCCCATCACGGATGAAGCTCCACATGCACATATGGGTGAGTGGAATTGTGGAAAACTGGTTTTGCTAAAATGTTATTTGGAGCAGTTCCAGGCATGTTCTGCCCTAAATGGAAACAATACTTAAGTCCAAGTCCCCTCACTAAAATGTTGTTTTAGTAACAGGCTCACCTACAGCATCATAACTAAAAAACCAAAACCCAGCTAGATATGTTCATGGTGTCACATATTTTCAAGTCTTGCTAGAGAATTGTGTGCAAAACCTCCAATTGCCCAAAAAAAGAATGGAGGGTTTTATTGTGTCAAAAGAGGGGGGAGAGGAGACCGGTGTGGGATGTCGCAGGCTTTTTGGTTTATAAACTAATCTAAATACTTATTTCTCCACTTTGTTTAGAAGTGAGAGTGCCATTTGTCCTCGCTCGATTGGACTCCGGTTCATAGCACTCAGTTATGAACGGCTGCTCTCTCCCACACACACACATTCTCTCCAAGGAATGATCATTTGTTGAGCAACAGGAAATCTGATGAACTCAAGTAATGAACTTTTTGTTGATGCTGCACAGAACGACTTTCCAGCAGCACATGCCGAGGGACGATTTTGACAATAAAGTCAGCTGTGCTTTAACTTTACCCCTCCCTCCCTGCCTAATTTATTACTGTGGATTGTCCATGCCTAAACCATACCCGGACCTTTCGTTCATTGTGTGTGATTTGGGGCCAGTCATGGGGAACTGCAATGCCAGGGTAGTGTCAGGTTTTGGCTACAGGGTTGACAGTGATTTTATTTCAACAACTAGAGTATTCTATAATGATGGTTCAAACCTCTACAGTTTCCACCACGTTATTGCAGTCATCAGAATCAGGTTATATTCTTCCAGGTAGCAGTAAGGAAAAGGAGACAGCACTATATCTGTTATCTGCCTGTCTGACATACCCAATAGTTTGGAACAGCAACCAGGCCAAGGCTGCATCACTGTTTATGTACAGTGGAAAGGGATACATTACTTGGTTTTGACTTGATGACTGAATAAAGTAGTGCTGCTTCAAAAAGGTGTCTAGCATTCCGTCAGAGCTATACAAATAAATACAGTGTAGCAATGAATAAAACAAGAAGAGCTTTTAATTACTTTGTGATACACAGTGAGCCAAATTCATCCCTGGTATAACTCCTGAGGTGTTGAGATACCCCCACAAGGCGTGACATGGGAATGCCTACAAACAAAGTTGGCACCTTGTATGTCTATAAGGACCTTTTTGATTAGATAAATTCTAAGGCTGAGATTTTAAAAAACAAGTGCCTAAAGTGAGGCTTGTAAATCCATATTTATGCACATAAAAACGTGGCCTGTTTTTCAAAAGTGCTGAGCACCCAGCAGTTCCCACTGGAGTCAACTGGAAAATTCTCATTGACTTCAAGAAGAGTGGGATCCGGCTCTGAAAACTGCAGCCAGATACTTCAGACTGAGTTACAGCACTCACTGTGAAACCACTGTTAACACCTCAATGGACATGTTAGGAGCTAATTTTAACACAGAAATCACCAAAATCTTAACAAAATCCAATTGTTTAAATGCTTTTTCTTCTAAGGGTAGGGCATCATTTCTAGTGCAGAACTAGTAGTGCTTGAATGGGGGAGCAGAGAATAGCATTTATGTATTTGGGGATAGAATGTATGACTTCAGAAGTAGAATCAATGTGTTGCAGGAAACCCATATTTAAGAAAAACAAAGTCACCGCTTCTATGTACAATACAAGTAGCTCATTGTCTTCATTGGCCTATTTTTTGAGAAGGGGGGTTGTTCTCTTCCCCAGACTGGTTTCTCCACCAGTCCAAAAAGAAATGAGAAAATTGAGAAGAAATAATCTCCCTGCTTTTAAAAAATTATCGTCATCAAGAGCTGTATTCTATCCTCAAGGTTACATAACCTCCTGGCTACAGTTGAAGAGCTGAAATAAACATAAATAGGAAAATTCTCCAGCAAACAAATTCTGACATTAGACTAACGAACATTTAAAACAAATAAATATCTTTGGTTTTCCACACAAAAATGGCCTGAAGAACAAAAAAATCTGTCTACCAACAGCAATGAGTTTCTAGGAGAGGTGAAAAGGAGCATAAAAGAGGCCTACACTGTTGACTCTGGTGTCCATCTCCAGCTAGTCTGGCATTAGTTACTAGTCTCAGTGGGTTATTCTGAAGGACACTACCTGAACGCAGTAGCCACATGGGACAACACAATAAGACCACTCCTGGTTGGGCAGTGGCTTCATTTCCAAATCACAAACAACCACAGATTAAGGCTTTTGGCTTCCTTCTTACTCTTGCATTTCACTGAAATTAACAACACATCTATCTCTGAGGTGAGGATCTCTCTCTGCTGGTTTTGGGTTTACTGATTTGCATATAGTGCCAGGAGCCACAAACTACTGAATTCGAATCCCAGTTTAGACAATGATATTCTTTGTGGCTTTGAGCAAATCATTTCATCTTGCTGTCTCATCTTCCCATCTGTAAAATAGGGATAATATTTACTTATTTTACAGGGACATTGTGAGGATTAATTAGTTTATGCCTGTAAGGCACTTTGCAGAAGAAAAATGCTATACAAATGTTGAGTATTATCATAACTTAAATCAAATTCTTAAAGCTTTCCCCTGTGTAGTAACTAGAGAAAAATATCTGGGCTAAAATGAGCATTAGACTAAAGTATCTTTTGAGGCACCAAGAAATATTAAACTGTCTCTGGTATTATAAAAATCACTGCACATCATTTAGAACATATATCACACAGCTAATCAATGTACAGAATAAACCAGTAGCTGAACCAATTTGAACATGATATTACGACAAGATGTGCCATTTGATGTTCAAAAATACTCAGATAGTAACCCCCACAATGTCAAGATAATCCAAATTCTAACATGTCAATTTCCTGGCTCAAAGAAATGTTCAAAACCATTCAGTGACGCGCTTGCTCAACGCACTTAATTATCTGCCATGGTACTGGGCATGACTATCATGTGATTTCTGTCTTCCCGGCCCCTTAGAATTTTGTGTAAAAATGTAAGTGGAGTAGAATACGAAAGCAACAACGTGGTGCGCTTGGATGATAAAGGCCTTGCCCTTGTGCATCTTAAGGATTTCAATAGTGGATGAATGGAAAGAGCAAACACATTGGGTACGTTGAAGGAACAGTTCAAATGATGAGTGCAGTAATGTGGATTAAAGACAACACAGGAGCAGGACTGACTATGATTTCCAGGGCCCTAAGCTGCTAAAGGAGGAAGATCAAGAATGCGTGGCCTTCCTGTTCCCATCACCAAAAGGAGATAACGAGCTTGCCTAATGAATTTGTGAAGCATAAATGGGGTCCCAAACACTTCAGAATACAAAGCCTAGAATAAGAGTGCGGGTCCGTGACTCAGGTTTCTACGTGCTATGATCCTATTAATAAATAAATAATAAACAACGAGGGAGTCATGCGGTCACTTGCACCTGCTGCTACTTAAGACTAACCCTGACTGGAAACAGAAGCGTTACCATATCCCATTCTAGGTGAGCTCAATTTTTTGGGGGGCACTTCAATAAATAGTAAAGCTTCTCTTCCTGGGAAATAGCGGCACTCCAGTGTATGCACTTTTGCCTTCACGTAGTGGGCACATGGAGAGAAATTCTATAGCTGTGGTTGTCTCCAGTTCAGATGGACCCGGGGAGCCAATTAAGAAAGAATGGAAATTACCAGGCATCCACTGACTGCAAGCTTCAGATGAAAAAAAAAATGCAATGAAATTAATGTGATTGCTACTAGTACCAGCAGCGGATAGTAAAGCCTCACTGGAAAAACCTCCAACCTGGAAACAGTGATAGTTTTAGAACTACCCCATTAAAACAAGATGCATATCAATTTCTCAGCCCAGTGAGGTAAGCAGAAGTATTGATTACGACCAATAGAGTAGCTTACTTCCTGCAAGGACTAAGGGCCTGTGGACAAAATTGTGTGTGCGCCTATTACAAATGGTGAAGACAGATATAGCTTCTACATTTAATACTGCCTGTTTCTCACAGCTCTTGAAGCTGGTAATAGGACATGGAGCATCTCTCCTCTGCCACATGTTATTTCAAATCAAGCCAAGGTTGGTGTTGACCAAAGATTGCTCCCATCTGAAAGCTGCTGGTGTTCTCAGTCCACTCACCTGTTACATGATCTTGGACAAGCCACTTCTTCTGCCTGTGCCTCAGTTTCCCCATTGGTAAAATGGGCATAATGCTACTGACCCTCCTTTGTAAAGCATGTTGAGATCTACAGATGAAAAGCTCTAGATAAGAGCTAGGTATTATTTCGAAGATTATCTACAGGGTTTCTCCAAGACCAAGTAGTAACCATAGTACCATGGAACATTGTTAGCAAACCAAAACAAACAGCTGTGAAATCCTTAGAGGATGATCTACTTCAACTGTAAAGTTTTCCCACTGGAATTTTTGGAACAATTTAATCAATCATGTCATTTTGTGTAGACGTAGTGGCTGAGTCATCTAGTGTCAGAGTAACTATAAATACCTAATGCCAAGCTTTCTGCGCAAGAGCTACAGTATTTGATATACTGTATTTTGGAGACACCAGAACCCTGGAGAAAGAGTATAGCATGTCCTTTTTAGGAAGGAACATCTGTTGCACTTTCCGAAGAGCAACTGGTGTGACCTCCCATCTCCTAAATATGTCAACTGCACGGTGATGCCTTTTACAAGCTGCAATGCAGGATCTTCTCACAGTTAGGAAAAATAGTGTTTGCATGGAAAAAAACAAAAAGCCAGAAAGTATGTTAAGCCACTGAAAACTCTGTGCCTTTCGGCATAGCATATGCATTTGCAGAAGATGAAATACAGGCCTTTCAGGCTATTGCAAATGATGCATATACTATACCTCCTTCTTTTAACCTTCCTCCACTAAACTTTATGGTTAGTGTCAATGTACAAAGTAAGTCTGTTCCCAAACTAGCAGTCTCTACACTGAATTCTCACTCTCCCTTAATATTTTCCTGAACTAGATATTTTTAGAGACTGAAAAACATAAAAGCAAGTATTTGAGCACTGTGAGAGCAATACAAATATATGAGTTTGAGTTTAATTCAGCATAAAGCTCTTTTTCTCCCAGAGACAGGTCTGAACCAAAATCCTAGACCCCAACATCTCCACGCTTTCGGGAAGTTCCATAAGCTTTGCAGTTTAGGCTCAACTCTGCCACTAAGTTGATGAGCTCCCACCATATAGCAATGTCTAGCATTACCTTTTTTAAGATAATAACTGGGGTATTTGTAAGTCAGAATCATGTACATGAGTTCCACAGTCTGGTTCTACAGGATTCTGCTGTTTCACTGCTGGTTTAATGAGGTTAATATTTCTAACTTCTGCAGTGATGGTTTGAACACTTCGTACCTCCTATGGATGAAGGGAGAGAATCTTCTTTGAAATGCCCTGCCAGATACTATAAACAATCATATTTCATGCCTGTAATGTCAACAGTGTTGAGATAGGACTTTACTCTCCCCTCGCACGCATGCTTGCACTCCTTTTCTTCCTCTTCTCGTGCACACTTTTTTGGTACATAAAACAAAATAGGGACAAACCTATTGCTTTATTCTAGTTAACTTTTTCATTTTAAAAGCTGACTGGGGAGCTTTTGGGACACATTTATACTTTTTAAACTAAGAAGAAAACATGTCTGCACCCTAGTACCTTTGTACTGCGATCCTCTCAGACTTCTCAAGCTAAGCAAGATCAGATCAGTAATTGGCTAGGAAAACTTCAAGGATCACTTAGATGCTATTAAACAATAGGTGGAACTCTTTCTTGGGTCATTAATGAATCATTGCCCATTAGGTAGGAGGATACCATGCCATGATGTCTTTCAGGTGCGTCAGAAAACCAAGATCTTGACCACTGTGTTCATTAAAATCTTATGACAATTAGACCATTAGACCTAGCATTTTGTCCAAATTCCAACTGGGCTAGTTAAATTCTACCTACCTGCATTTCCACCTGGTTATTATGGCATACTTCCTGTTCTCTGTCATTGCAATGCAAACTTGCAGGGTTGATGTGTACTGTTCAAAAGCTGGCACTTTTCGAAGAAGAAGTACCTGTATGTCAGTGTTGGGTGATTCGATCCTTCTGTGAGTATATAGTTTATGTCCTTTGGACTCAAACACTCTCCAACACTCTACAACATATACACATACACAAGCACTAGATAGCATCCTCGTTGTACCCGAGGGAAATTTATTTTGGGATATGCCACTTCAAGCACACAGTAATGCAAAGAAGGACATAGTAATACTGAACTGAATTCAGGGAGCAAATTGTTTACTCTAAACTTTCATTATTCTCTTCCTCTCGATTCCGCCCCCCCCACGCTATTTTTTCTTTCAAACAACCTTTTCAGAAGGATTCACGATACTTCACACATTCATCACTGCCATGTGAAATCATTGCAGACGACTGAACAAAATCAAAACAGTTTTCTTCCTTTGCTTTCCTCAACATGTGTGTCTGCACAGAGGGAGGAAAAATGCTTCTCCCTCCAACTTCAACAAGGACCAAAATCCACAGACATGGATTTGCAGAGTTCTGACTCTCTATTCATCATCCTATTGCAGGAACTAATGAATGTTCTGCGCAGGAACTGATGACTGTCAATGGATGAAAATCCTCATAAAGCATTCGGAATCTCTGAGCTGCTCTGCAGATTCTCTTCTGTGTACACCAGAAAAAAAAATCCCTTTCTTTTCTAGTATAATGCAAGGGAGCCAGATGAGCTAAGATGTTTAACCATTGCCAATTGTCACTATTTCTTTCTTCTTTCCTTCTGAGAACTAGAGGCATGCATACACACACAGCCATCAGCTGGACTTGCTCTATGCCATCCAATGTAAAATAAGAATTCTTTTCCGGCATATCTTTCAACTGCCTGAAACACTACTGCTGTTTAATGATACTGTCTGAAATCATGCTATTCTCTCATCTTGCTGAACCCAGGGGAATGACATTTCCCCCTCATTTTTAAAGCAATAGATGTTCAAATAGGGAAAGGTTTCCAGATTTCAGCCAGCCCCTATTTGGAAGTGTATCTTCCCTTTTATCAGAGACAACAAGTGCTTTCAGAGCTAGTGAAATAAAATATTTTGTTTAGCCTGTCAGGGAACCTATTGACCAGACAAAAACACAGCTGGATTTCTGCTATTTTTAAAACCTCCACACAAAAAAAGTCACAGCAAGCACTTACATTTTTTAACATTCTTTCGCTAAATTGCCAAGAGATTTGTCCAGAATCTCTGCAATAATAATCTGAGAGGGAGGAGGGAAATTTTAAGCATGAGGAAGGGAGTGTTTTTAAGAACAGCCTTTCTTTCATCAAGGCAATGAAGCCTGTAACTTCGTGAAGCATTTGCTTCCTACATTGTCAATGAGAGAGGCTTCCTCTGACTTCTCCCAGCTGTATATGGAAACAGGAAACTGCAAAAAGCTCATTTCTTAAAAGCAAATAGTGATAAAAACGTATGATTGTTTGATAACAATGCACTCACTATAGTGTTTTTTCTCACATAGTTTGACAAGCGCTCACATACACCTCTCTCCCCCCTCCTCCTTCCCCCTCCCCCCGGATACTTAAGAAGTTTTCCCCAGTATTACTGTTAACTAAATGAGATATTAATAGAAGATTGGCGAGGAAAATGTACTTTTAAATGGCCCATTGTTTTAGTCCATCCCCACTGGATTCTCATTCATTTCCACATCCACTTCAAAATTGCTTTCTTTGTATTTAAAGCCTTCGAGTGCTTGCTTCAGGTTATAGCACAGATTTAGTCTTCTTCTCCCCACCCCCCATGTCCATTTTCACATCACCTTTTCTCTGCCTCCTCACACAAGTGGACCCTTTTTCATGCAAGGGACTTTTCTTCTGCCGCTCCTACTGCCCAGAACAGCTTTCTACCTCAGAATTTGGGGTTTGAGCCTGAATGAAAGACAATGTACGCAAAATAAAATTGTCCTGTATCTCAAAATAGAGCTTGGGGTAACAGCCTGTCAGTTATTTGCGGCCCAAAGGCTAGAACTAAGCGTGGCAGAATTTGATTTGTATTTTTTCAATCATTTCAATGGATAACATCAATGTTTATTTTTATCAGCTTAAATGTTCCCAGCTGCAGGAAGTAACGCAGGCCTCAGGCAATAATTAATGACAGTAGATGTTGGGATTCAAAAATTTAAAGTTTTATAATTGTTAAAATACAAATGGTCAACACCACATCAACATATACGAAGTAAACATCGTTAAATCAAAAGCGAGAGAGTTCTCATTTTTCTCACTTTGCCTCTCTGTAAACTTCAGTTATTGATGGACATTTTTTTTGTTGGGGGGGCCTACACAGCTAAATTGACATTTAACAACAATTACAGATAAAAATCTAATCTTTCCCAGCCTATCTATTACCCAGTCTCAGACTGAAACTTGGGCAGGTATGTTAAAATAATTAAATCCACCTGCAGAATCTCCTGTGACCAGATATTTGGCTCAAAAATAACTAAGTACTAAGCTTGGTAGAAACAAGTACTTTCAACCAGGTACACTCAGCTCTGCTAAGTTAATAAGCTCAGATGATCATGCAGCAGACCTCAGAGCTCATTGTTCATTGGAAGTCTATCACAGCCAGGAAGAACACCCAGATATCGCTTCTCCCAGCCCAGTGTTTCAGCCAAAAGACCATCTCTTCCTCCCTTGCAGCTCTCAGGGACTAAGCTGGAGCCAGAAGCTGTGGGGGAGAGATTGTGAGTGAAATCCTGGCTCCATTGAAGTCAGTGGGAGTTTTGCTATTGGCTTTAATGGAGCCAGGATTTCACTGTATTTGTGTCAATACCTGCACCTACAAAACTTTAAAAAAAATTCTCCTAAAGCTGAAACAAAAAATTCAACAGCTTTGTATATATATTTTAGTTAGTTTTGGAAACCTCAGTTTCATGGCAGTAATAATTATTCTTCTTCCCTAGTAGCAGCAGCACTATGTTAGGTCGCCTCTCTTGAGACAAACAGAGCAAGTGAATCAAACATTCAGTTTAAAGGAAATTGTAGAAAAGGCTCTTCTTAAAAAAAATTAAGACGTGCTTTAGAACATCCCTCTCGAAGGGCCAATCTCTTCTTTTTCGTTATCCTGGTATTACTGTTTAATTATCCGAGGTGAAGATAAGCAAAGACTTTAGAAACAGGAAAGTTTAGCAGTACAATTAATGAAAAGATTCTTCCATATTCCTGAACTGATCAAGCCTCATAGATATTCCCGTACCTAACAAAAACTATTTCCGAAAATCTTTTCACTGATGATTGACTTCTAATTAAAATGATCTTGGGCCTAGATTTTCAAAAGTGATTAGTAGTTTTGAGAGCTCAACTTGAGACACCTTTTTGGAGGGTGGATGCTCGACAATTTCTGAAAGTTCAGTTCTTTAAGTTCTTTAATTTTGGGCATCCCAAAATTGAGGCACCCAGAATCACGAATCACCTCTGAAAACCTTGGCCCTTCTTTGATTGTAAATTCTTTGGGGGCAGAGACTGTGTTTCTGTTTGTACAGCACCTTGCACAATGGGGTGCTGATCCAGGCCTGGGGCTTCTAGGTGCTATGCCAAAATATACAATGTATATTGTTCATCCAGAAAGATCCCAAAGCCCCTTGTAAGCCCCCACATATATAGGAATTACTCAACCACCATTTAAGTTTAGCCACCCTGTAGGAGAAACACAGCAGTTTTCCAACAGAAAAACAATGCAGTATCATAGGGCAGGAAGTGAATAGTACCTCAGGTATTAGAAACTGCAAAGGGAATATAGGTAGAACGAGTGAATGAACTCAAAATGGAATGTGGCCAGGACATGGGGGTTAACACACACTTTAACTCGTGGAGAGAGAAAAAAGCCAGGGGGATTTATGAACACCAAAGCCCTTAGTTTTGTGTTTCATTTGAAGCAAGCAGTACAACACTCTGCTATCATCATACCGGGACACCAGCTCATTAAGGACTCAGGGCTTGTACACACTAGCACTTACGTCGGTATAACTTAAGTCACTCCAGGGTGTGGAAAATGCTACCCCCTGAGTGATGTAAGTTGCACTGACCTAAGCTGCAGTGTGGGCAGTGCTATGTTGGCGGGAGAAACTCTCTCCCGTCGGCAGAGAGCGTCTTCATTAGCAGCACTACAGCAGCACAGCTACGTTGGCACAGCTGAGCCGCTGGAGCGATTCTCGTATAGACTAGATAGAGGAAAGAATGGAAATAAACAAAACACCGATACCACTTGTCTGCAGCTCTGGGATTTTCCCTGTTAAGTCTCCCATGCAAGTGTTGATCAGCCTGCCTGACCTTGCTTCTCTTATGAAATCTGACAAGATCACAGCTCGAAGTGTTATAGCTTCAGTCTCATGGTGCATTTTTCAAGATCAATGAGCCAAATATATATTTGCTCTGCTGATGCTTAAAATAGTGACCGACCTTTATAATGGAAGGCAGGAGATTTTTGCCCTAAGAAGGCATGGCTCTAAAATGGACATGGCTGGAGCAGCTCAACACACAGGCTCCTGGAGAGAAAATGTTGTTGAATGTATTGTTCAAAAAGTGTTTATGGAACGACACTGATATCTTCCAGCTGGCAGACATGGGCACCTACCTAAAAAAGAAAATCACGTGGAAGAATTTTAAAACAAACTATCAATTCCTGGAGTGCTCAGTCTGTTACGGCACCATTGGCAGTTGTGAGGAAACAATCAGTACACTTTCACCAAGTCCTTTGCATGCTGAAGGGTGCATGCTGAATGAGATTGCTAATGCCTGTGTTTGCCAAAATGCCTTAAGGGAGGGGGAGAAATACAGTATAAAGAAACAGTGTACATTAACTTGTCAGCCAGAACTACCCAAAACACACTAAGCTGGATTCAGAAAATTACGATGAAGATGATTTGTACTGCAGTAGCACTTAGAAGCTTCACACAAAATAGAGGTTAGGCTGCAAACACATACTACAAAAAGTGTACAGTGTCAATAGACAAGACAAACAAAGGATGGGAGAAGGTATGCATTATTATTCCCATTTTAAAGATGGGGAACTGAAGCACAAAATTTAAATGACTTTCCAAGATCTCACTACAAACCTGTGTCAGAGCTGGGAACTGAACCCAAATCTCCTCAGTACCAATTCGCTGCCTTAAGCATAAGACGATACTGCCTCTCAGAAAAAAAAGCACGTCAAGTCAAAATAAACTCATTACAAGGTGCTAGGTTTGGGGGTTCTCTCTTGGATTTTAATTTTTTTGGATTAAACAACAAGGCTCGTATCAGTTTTTTAAACAAGGTTTTTCCAACATTTCCAAGAGTTGAAAAAATAAAATATGGTTAAGAGAGAAAGGAAGAGAAAGATCTGAAATCAACCAGTCTTCACTATGTGCTCCTTTGGTCAAAAAAATACTTTAAGGTCCAACATGTTAATGACTTTTTACTAATTTTTTCTGTTGCCTTCTGACTGATTCATTCACTGCTTTTAATTTTCTATGAAGACTAATTCCTGGCGAAGGGCTATTGTTTCTATGTGTTTTCATCTCACTGTCACTGTGTCCACCCTCCAGCCTCTTTCTCACATCATCTGGTTTCCAAATGTGGTTCATAAGTTTTTCATTAGTGGTGTAATATGTTGAAAGTTAGAAGTCAGTTTTCAACATTGCGAATTGTTAACAGTGCGCTGCACCAAGACTCTGAACTCAGACCAATGTTTAATATAAATTATCTGAAAAGAGATGAGCAGTGAGGCGGTAAAATGTACAAATGAAACAAATTTACTTGAGTTAGTCAAAACCAGAGCATAAGAAAGCTAAATGAATGGAAAGCAAGTGGCAGATGAGATATAGTGTTGACAAATCCAAGGTAATGTACATTTGTGAGGAATAATTTGATACACATTGCTGGATTCTAAATAACTTAACCACTCAGGAAAAAGACTGTGGACAGCTCAGAGGAAACCCTCTCCTTTTGACCGCAGAGTGGTCAAAAAGGGAAACAGGCTGCTAGGCTATCTAAAGAGTGGGGCAGAAATTAACACTGAAGCCCACAGGGAAAGACGCATAATATTTGCTACTTGTTTCACAAGATCAGAGAGAATTCTAAAAACAGCAGTATATTTGCTCATTTCTAGTAGTGACACCAACACTTAAACTACCCTGACCTTTACTAATATGGAGAAACAAGATCAGAGTGACAGTTGTTTACCCTCTACCCATATGGAAACTTTATTTTTATTTACATCTTTAAAAAAGGACACAAAATAAATAACCTGATAACTGAAACCTACAGTAAGATCAGCTCCTTTTTAATCTATAATGTACTAAGAAGGACAAGGCTAGAACAAACGGTACACTCTTGATAATTCATACCCTATCAGCAAATCCTGCTTCAAATAAGAGACTTTCTTCATGGTAGAGATGGTGATGCAGAACCCGTTTACTTCAGCAGAGTTCCTGTCATGCGTGAAAGCACAGCAACCTTTAAGAATGTGAACCAGTTGTCTCTACTTTGGTAATGAATTTCTCACTGTGTCTGCATTTTATTTTGTGAGTTTGGCTAAAGTAGAGTTTTCCATGTAAAGAGCTGGCAGAATCTGTACTACTCAATGCTATGATCTAGATTTTGCTGTGAATTACCCCAAAGTTCAGGGGGTTGAGGTCCAGGGTTTTGGTTCAGGACTATCTTCAGAGGGCTTTGTCGCATTACTCGGATTGTACATATATATGCATAGTACGATTTTAAGACTCTGCCAGATGATAGCAAGTGCTTTTAGTCCCTCCCTTCCACAAATACTAAAAATAAAATCACCAAACCCTCCTTCTCTGTGATGAGAAATATCATCAACTCAAAAGATTCGAAGAGAAATTCCAGGCAGAATGATGACAAACTTTATATATTTTCCTTGTTAACAAGTACATTGAGAATAGGAATATGAACAAATACATAGATAAGAATCTTATATTACAGTCATTTTGGTTCTAAGATTAAAGCAAAAACTGTTTTTGCAATGTGATTACCTGTATTTTTAAATGAGCTTCAGGGTTAGTTTGATGGAAGACTTCTACACTGAGCACATTATGTGTCAGCAGCTATAGTAAAAATCTTAGTTGCTAACTGATTTCCCATCTTCATTTTGAACTCACTTTTGAAGTCAAACATCAGTCCTGCATTCTATATTCTGGAGGTAGGACATGCAGATTTAAAATTCCTGGACATGGTCTCTTGATCCTTGGAAGAGATAGAGGGTGAAAGTACCGGGGAGATGACACACTCCCTCACAGAGGTGAGTAATGGATTTCTCACTTGAAAAAATTACACAGTACAAAACAAGCAGACAGGTAGAAGATGAGAAAAGCAAAAACAAAAAAGTTTTGCATCTTCTCAAACTGCTACATATACAAAGAGAAGAAAACAATTTTGGATGGTGGGTGAGTGTTATGTGACAATGTACATAGGCTCCAGTTTTCAAAAATGGTCTCACACAATTGCCCACACTTACTTAGTCTACAGAAGTACCATGACAGCCTGAATAAAATAAGTATTCATCAGCGTAGCAATACAAATGCAATAAATAAGTAAATAAATACAATACAATGTAGATAAGTCTTCTCTTATTTGACCGAATACACAGGAAATCTGCAGCAGAGCCAAGTGAACCTGGCTATTTTGAGTCTGGGGTGTCAACCACACCACCATCCTGCCCCAAGATTTTCACCAAAGACTCACATTTGACTTCAATGGAAATTCCACATACAGCTTGATGGCAGGATACGGTTCATGATGAACCTCTCTGTCATACAGCTTCCCCGTAAAAGGATATTGCACTCTGGCTGCCATTCTGCACTTTGCCTACATACACAACTTGCTATCGCATGTAAGTTAAGACTCTCAAGAGCAACTCTGGGGGAAGGAATATGGAACACTACAAATAGTGTAGTTTAGATACAAAATTGTATCACTGTCACAACACAAGAGACTCACTGACCCACAGTCAACAACTCAGTAATCACAAATTTAGTTTAGGAATATATCCTATGAATGCTAAATAAATTAATCCAAAATTATTCTATTCATAAAGGAGCAATGTGTTACTGCTTTAATATTTCCATGCTCAGCGGTTGTCCCCCATCTCTTTTAACCTTCTGTTTCCTTTTGCCTCTTTTCCTTTTGGAAAATGTTCCCAGGCTGAACTTTTCTTGACCCACGCAGACACTTCAGTGATATTGAAATCTTTGCTAATTGAATAGGTTGTCTAATTCAGTTTCCTTTTAGTGCGGTACTTCTTCCAGTAACTATCTTTAAAGAGAGGGTGTAATAAAATGTTACATTGCTACATAGAAAACGACATTGCTGTGGCAGTTCACTAACCTTTTTCTTACGGTGAAAAAGAAGTTCCTTGCTTAGAATACATTTGTACTGACAGCATTTAAATAAAAGCCAACGTTGACTATGAGAGCGAGGGTTTAGATCTGCACAGTTCAAATCAGAGGCCCACCCCACAGAAAGAGTCACCCAGGTTGTCTCCTTTTCAGAAAAACTTCATCTTTTAGGAAAGGAAAATATGTTAGTATAAAATTAATTGAAATTGTTGAGTGGTCAGTGTTGACTGCTACTTCAGACTGAGTGCCCTGAGTCATGCTGTTTGTATTGTACTTAAGTTTGATAGATTATAATTGTATGCCTGCTGTGCCCATGGGATCCCCAGAAAAATGAGCTGAGTAATTAACATTGGGAATCCTCTGCCCCCTGAAAGTCCCAGCAGAAAATACTTTGTTGAGAAATGAGACTCAAAGAGCAATAACTGTTTATTAATATCAATGAGAATGCAATAGTTCTCCATAGCTCTACACTCATCATTAAAAGGCATTCCAGGATTCCAAGGAAAATCAAGTAGTTTTTTATTTGTATTAATTTAATGCCCAGAGGCTCCAAACAGAGCTAAGAACCCACTCGGGCAGGCATAAGGCTACTATTCTATGGTACTGCGGGTGATGCACCTTACGTGGTTGCTATACGTATATGAAATCAGAGGCATTTTAATGGAAAAAAACATATTTGCACATTAGGCTGGCAGACCAAAGGTTGAGCTGCATGGCTGAAACAGGGTGCAGGGCCCTCATAATATGAGTGTGTGGCCCTTAAAGGAGAGTGCTGGCCTAGTACTTGTTCAGCCACAGAAAAAGGCATTCTGTGCAAGGTAGTCTAAAGGGACTGCTGGCGCTGTAGACATGGCAGCAATGCCTGCTAGGAAAGGAGCAGGCATGTAAAAAATGTGAGAGAAAGACCAGACCCCTATTGTGGATCTCTCCAGGGGGTAAGGAAAGCTCTGGAGTGGCTCACACAGTTGGAAAGGCCTAGGAGGAGGCCTGTGAAGGGTCAGGGAGAAGACAACATAAAGCTTTAGAGCTACAGTGTAAGCAAGAGAAGGCTGAGGATAGGATGAGGTGAGAATAGCAGTGTGGTATGTGTGTACTCCACTGTTATTTAGAGGTCCCAGGCTGGGGCCTCCCTCCCACCACATAAGGACCAGGCCACAATCAAGCACAGTACATTCAGGCATCCCAGATAGTACAAATCACCTCAGAGTGGATGAGGGGAGAGGTAGATGTTCCCCTCCGCCCTGCCCAGCAAAGGTGGCTGGGCACAGAGAGCAGAGCGTGCTGCACTATTCTAATGAATACAGCCTGTTCAACTCCTCCTGAGTTTTCATGGATATGAGAGTTTATATCTTAGCTTCCTGCTCTGGCACTGTTTCCCTCACACTTTGATTGATGTGACTGATGCCTAGAATAACATCCATGAGAATTTGAAGGAACTTTGATGGCACTTCTATAAAATAATCTTCACCATGGCAATGTGATCTGTTTGGTAGGGGATCATTGGGTCCAATTTGCTCATCTTAGTAAATGTGGGCCTGTCTTCACAGTGACAAATTCATCTTCCATTAGCCAGTCTATGTTCTATGGCTATTGACTACTGTTATGAGGATAGTGTGGCTTAGATTATTAATTACTAGTCTACTAAATCTTCCTCATTTAATTCACTGGCTCAAACTGGTCCCATCTAACAGCGAAAAAAAGTCACTGCCACCCAAACTGTGCCCCTATAGCTCATGCAAAATTAGCTTGAGGCCTTGGTCCAGTCCACGATTGACAAGTATTCATATAACAAAAGCTATCATCTGAATGGGCACCAATGGGCATGAACAATGAAGTTCCTTTTCTTCCCTAGCATTAGTTCCTCTAATACAGGGTTGCGGGACACTAGAGGGACAATTTAGAGAAGCTTGCACTGCCATTATACTGGTTCTATGAACAAAAGGATGGCTTCACTTTCACCAGCACAAAACTATCAGCCACTTGGCCTAAGAGGCAAAATTCTTGCCTGTTCATGGAAGTTTCCTAACTACTGTAGCTAAAATCAACAACTCATTCATACTGGATCTGTCACTACCCCAGTAGCCATCTCGTTCAAAGCTGCTCAGGTGAGCATAACACAAAACCGGGCTTAAACTGCAGACATGCAAACTGAACTTTCACCCACCGCTTAGAACTGAACTCAAGCAAACATTTGTAAAAGTGCTTAAACGTCCTCCCTCCATTCCCCCTGTTTTCGTGCTACCCTGGCATTTTCCAGGCTCCTGCTCAGACCGTTACCAGAAGTGCTGATTCTCTCAGTATTTCTGGCCAAGCGTTAGCAGTGAAAATCTTGACAGAAAGCTGTTCTCATAAACAGGGAAGAAGGAAAGGCTTGTGGGGGAGGTACAGAAGTGGGACTCAAGATATCTGACTTCCATTTCAGGTTTGTCAGAGACTTCCTGTATGACCTCATTTAATGTGAGCCTCAGTTTCCTCATTTTCAGCCCAGATGTGTATACTCAATGGGTTTTGATAATGCACATTGACATGTGAACATCACTTAAGCGCCAAACTTTTTGAAGTCCACCTTTTTTTCTAAAAATACAAGAAATGGCCAATACCAGAGAACTGCCTCTCCTTCACACATTGTGGAGATGGGCAGTGTAACAGAATAATAATAATAATAGCATCCTAGAAGAAGCATTGCTGTTGGCTTTGGGGAATGAACCAATTATTCTTTATTTAATCAGGATATCTTCCAAGTCCTGATCGTACTTGAGTTAAAATGGTGTGAAGACATTTCTAAAACAAAAAGTTCTGAGCTTTTTTTTTTTTAAGGCTAGAAATGCAAGTTTACAGATTAAAAAGATGCCTACTGTAAAAAGGCAACAGGGAATAAAATAAACTTCCAAAATCTCCGTAATAAACACAAAATGAGAATTTTATGTCCGTGTGTGACATTTCACTCCATATTCTTTATGAAAATATGCTTATGATATGAATATGACATAACTGAGATGTACTTTATGCAAGTTGGGTCTTGTAAGATATAATTGGAAAGGTTATAATTTACTGAATGTGATTGTGATGGGTTTGGTCACAGAGACCCCCTTGTGACTGTCACCTGATGTGCTGAAATTACCTCTGAGCCCGTTTTCCCTGCCAACTTGGGACTTCCAGAACCGTGTCTCGGTGAGCCAGACATGCTAGCCTGCTGCAACACAGACTCACGGTCTGGACCACACCCCAAAGCTGCATGCTTTAAGTGAAAACAGCTTACCAGGTTCCCTGCCTCCAGCACCCAGACACCCAGCTTCCAATGGGATCTAAAGCCCAAATAAAACCATTTTACTCTGTATAAAGCTTATACAGGGTAAATTCATAAACTGTTTGCCCTCTATATCACTGATAGAGAGATATGCACAGCTGTTTGCTCTCACAGGTATCAATCACTTACTTTGGGTTTATTAATCAACAAAAGTGATTTTATTAGGTATAAAAAGTAGAATTTAAGTGGTTTCAAGTAATAACAGACAGAACAAAGTAAGTCACCAAGCAAAATAAAACAAAACATGCAAGTCTAAGCCTAATACATTACGAAACTCTGGTAATATCTCACCCTCAGAGATGTTCCAATAAGCTTCTTTCACAAACTAGACTCCTTCCTAGCCTGGGACCAAACCTTTCCCCTGGTACAGTCCTTGTTAGTTCCAGCAGACATCTTAAGTGGTAAGCAGGGGCTCCCTCATGACTCAGACCATTTTGTCCTGTTCCGGCCCCTTTTATAGCTTTGGCACAAGGTGGGAATCTTTTGTCTCTCTGGGTCCCCACCCCTCCTTCTAAATGGAAAAGTACCAGATTTAAGATGGATTCCAGTATCATGTGACATGGTCACATGTCCTGTGAGACCCCAGCCTCCGTTCTTCCTGGACTGGCCCACATGTACACAGGAAGGTTTGCAATTAAACAGACTGAATTTACAGTTCACTGATTCTGAAGCACCCTTAATGGCTTCCACTTAATACGTTTACATCAATAGTACAAGTTTATATCTTATTCTCCTAACTCCAGACATAGAAATAATACATGCAAACAAATAGGATGAACACTTAGTAGATTATAAGCTTTGTAATGATACCTTACAAGAGACCTTTTGCATAAAGCATATTCCAGTTACATCATATTCACACTCATAAGCATATTTCCATAAAACATATGGAGTGCAACGTCACAGTGATTATCCAATTTGTATGCAAGTATCATTTCTGTATCTAAAGTTAGGAATATGGACTATATAACAATTACAACTGGGTGTGTATTGGGAAGACACCCACCAGATAACAGGCCATCAAATATGATGAGCCATCAGGAAGGAGCAACAAAACCATGAAGATACTAATCTCTCTCCCTCCGGAGAGGCGTCCGGGGACATAACTGAGACGCTACTAGGTCAGGAGGTCTTGTCACCTGATAATAAACATTACCTGGGACTTCTTGTAACTTTCCACTGGAAGGGAAGGGTGGGGTCAAGTTTGGGAAACAAAGGATTTCCACCTTATGTAAATCCTATTTAAGGGTGGGGAGGAAGGCAAATGGGACTTCTCCTCTCAATGGCTTGTCTGAGCAAGAAGAAAGACTGCTAAAGCCCCGTGAAGGGAAGGGGAGTCCAGACTGAGACAGGGGTCCAGTCCGAAAAGAAATACAACTGAAACTCTGAACCACAGAAACTTTGCAACCTGCCTAAAACAACATTTAGGGTAGAAATTACATTTTGTAATCTGTTTCTTAAGTATGTTGAGCTTAGGTTGCGTACTTTGGTTTATCTGCTCAATAATCTGCTTTGTTCGGTCTGTTATCTCTTATATTCACTTAAAATTCACCTTTTGTAGTTAATAAATGTATTTCTTGTTTATAACATAACCCCGAGCGTACAATTCACAATTGGGTGGGGGGAGTAAGAGGTTGTGCATACCTTCCTCCACATTGAGGGAGGAGGCAGTTTTCACAATATATCCAAGGGAGGTGGACACCTGAGTGCAAGTCACTGAAGCTGAGCCTTCACAGAACTGATCTCAGTGTGTTTCATTCTGCAGTTTGGTGTGGCCCTGCCTGTATGTGTGCTGGAGGAGGCTTAATAGAATTGCTTGGCTCAGCAAGACAGGTAAAAAGGGTACCCAGGTTGGCATAATAGACAGGCTCAGTGGTATCTCAGCACATCAGGTCGCATCCTAAGGGGGGCAACCCATCACACCATGATTGTGTGGAGACAGCTTTTCTCTCTCCTTTTCCTATTTTTTTCTTGCTTAGCAAAGTGAGAATAAACAATCTTCACTAAGATTAACTTTTCCACTCTTGAGATGGCAAATTAGATTCAAACACGTAGTACTGAGCATATGAATAAATGTTATGGCCAAAAAGTCTTGTCAAACACAAACTGGTACACAGAGAAATAGGAATGTTGTTTAACAACTCTGTTTGACCCTTCACAGTCCATGAACAATCCCTTTAATTAAGACACTGAAAATTAAAATGTTCTTGCAATGAAAAGCAAACTACCCAGTTTTCTTGATTGCTGCCACAATCCCAGCCTCACTGATTATTCCCTTTGATCTTTTCTTTTGAGTTCATATCACACTTCCTGCTTTAAAAGAACAGCATAGAAGCTACAGCCAAAGATGGGGAGGAAAGTTTCATTTCATCATAGAAGCTGAAGCGTTACACAAATTAAAATGAAAAGTGCCATCATGTTCCTTTGAAACACTGATTTATTTTTTATCATGACAGCCTGGCTGGTGAGAAGCTGGCACAGAACTACAGAACTCACTATATGTCTGGACAGTCTCAGTCTCTCTCTGCACATCCAAAACTTTTAAAACCAGCATTGGCCGGAAAACAAAAAACAAACAAAGAGAGTATGTTTTTTAACAACTTCCTTGCCATAAAATTAGGAAGTTAATAAACCAAGCATATGGCAAATGGACCTGCTTTGTCTGGAGAAGTACATGAAACTTTTCAGACCCACTGGCCTAGATCATTCAACAATGGAACAAATATAATGCAATAAAGCCAATCTCTAGGTCAAGACAACTTCTGCCAATTGTTGATCAAAGAAGAATGCTAGGGGCTTGTGGTGAATTGCAGGGAATTGCTTAAGCACAACTTGAGCAGCAAAAACAGAACAAGTCAAAGCGATGTCACTCATAGTGAACCGATTTTTTTAAAAAAATCATAAAAGGACCAAAACATACAAATGGCCATACTGGGTCAGACCAAAGGTCCATCCAGCCCAGTATCCTGTCTGCCGACAGTGGCCAATGCCAGGAGCCCCAGAGGAAGTGAACCTAACAGGTAATGATCAAGTGATCTCTCTCCTGCCATCCACCTCCACCCTCTGACAAACAGAGGCTAGGGACAACCATTCCTTACCCATCCTGGCTAATAGCCATTAATGGACTTAACCTCCATGAATTTACCTAGTTCTCTTTTAAACCCTGTTATAGTCCTAGCCTTCACAACCTCCTCAGGCAAGGAGTTCCACAGGTTGACTGTGCGCTGTGTGAAGAACTTCCTTTTATTTGTTTTAAACCTGCTGCCCATTAATTTCATTTGGTGGCCCCTCGTTCTTACATTATGGGAACAAGTAAATAACTTTTCCTTATTCACTTTCTCCACACCTCTTATATACATCTATCATATCCCCTTATGATATGATTTATCATTATTGTTCATATCTCTTTTCAAGCAACAATATATAGGGCCTGATCCAAAGGCCATTGAAATCAACGCAAGTCTTTCCATTGACTTCAGTGAGCTTTGGACCAAGTCTGTAGTGAACTGAACCTAACAGCTATACAGAGAAAGAAGCTAGAAATTAAAGAGTGTCTTCCAATGCAACCCAATATGTCTTGTTGCCTTCACCTGTATTATCAGCATGCCACAGCCCTAGCGTAAACATTTTACTATGTAGTTACTCATTGATTTATATAAAGATGTCAATGGCTCAATTGATCTCCCAGTTTTACCGACCTCCAAGTGAACGTAGCAATGATTATACTTCCTCAAACCGCCCTTTCCAGGAGCAAAAAAAAGCAAAAAACAAAAAACAGTTGGGCCAGTCCTCCGAATACAGCAACTTAATGTAGAAGGGATGTCCAGGGGAAAAGTGGATTACCACTCGACGACCCTCAAAGACCATTACACTGACATTGTGGCCCTCCAAGAAACATATGTGAAAGAAGATAAAGCTGCGAGACATAAAATCTATGGCTATACCAAAATCGCTGCTGTCAACCATCCAAAACATGGGCTAGCAGTGTACATGCGAAACGGATTAGAGGATGTGGAAGTTTTGGAAGAATCATCGACCAGTAGAAGAGAGATCAACATGGTTAAAACGAGGGACATCATTACAGTAAAAATATACAAGCTACCTAACATCATGTGGCCTGACACCATCTTACCTTCCCTTCTTCATCCAGCCATCTACATAGGTGACTTTAACAGCCATCATGAAGACTGGGGATACTGCTCAAATGACACAGCCGGGGAGCAGATCACAGAATGGGCCTCCCTTGAAGATCTCCACCTGCTCTATGATCCAAAGCAACCTGGATCTTTTTGGTCTGCATGGTGGACAACGGATCACCTGCTGTTAACCCCTCCTTTGTGTGTTATTTTCCTTCTCCACCTCATTTCTCCTCTTCTCTCTCTTGGTTTGTCTTCAATCTAATCCGAGTCTGACTTAGATGGCAAAGACAACTCCATCTTTTGCAACACTGCTGTGAGACTGTGACCAAAGATGGAACTAAAAGTAACCCCTAAAACAGCCCAAGACTGGGAAGTTTGCCAAGTCGTGGACTGGCTGATCAGACCGGGGGCAAGTCTGTCTCTCTCCAGCAGCAAGGTTCAAAGTAAGTCAGCACCAGAGAGACAAGCCGCATTTTCTATCTTCGCTGTTTTTTTCTCTCCCCTTCTGGGTCTGTATTTGTTTTGTCTGAAGTAAAACAGGATCAGGCTTCAAGAGCAGCAACACAACAATTCCAGACCATCTCAAGTAACTTTTTCTCTTTTCCTCAATAAAGGACAGTGTGACACTGTACCTCAAAGTAGCACCCTGGAACTCCATATTCACCACTGTCATATGATTACACTAGGTTTTGTACAAAATATACCTGGAGAGGTATCATTTTAAAAGTCTTGATCTGCTGAACATTACTATCCTGTTGGATAGTAAGTGCTATCATTATATGTGAAGTTATGCAGTATTGCTGTGTGTGTTACTGAAATATGTTGTGAGACTGGGAACACCCACAGCCAGCTTTTCAGTTACAACAAAGGAGTAGCCATCACCAGCCAGACAGGCATTAACGGTTCACCACCACACTATCCCAGAGACTTCTCCAAGAAGGCACATATGCCGGGGGGCGGAGTAGAGGGCGGACAGCAAGGAGCTTTCTGGGAGCTGGAAGAAAGTATAACAGAGGGAGAGTGACAGCATCACTTGGCCTCTCCGTCCCCTGACTCCATCGCAACACCTGGAAGAATGTAAGGCAAAGACTTTGAACTGGGGAAGTTTGGTCCCATGCTGAAAGGTGGTCAAGTCTGTGTACTGAGGAACTGTAACCTGCTTGTACCATCAGTTAGGGAGAGACACTGCTTGATTCAAATCTTGCTTAGTCTGTTAAAGTTAGAATTTAGACTGAGTTTCTATTTTTATTTCTTAAGGAACCACTCTGATCTCTATGCCTGCTACTTAAAATCTTTCTATAGTTAATAAATCTGTTTTACACTTTATGTAAACCAGTGTGTTTTGGTTGAAGTGCTTGGGAAATCTCATCTCAGACTACAAAGGCTAGTGTATGTCCACTCCACGCTGAGAGAGTAACAAACGAGATAATGAGCTTACACTGGCCAGGCTTCCGACCATGGCAAGATGGTACCATTGTGGGGTGCCAGACTGGGGAACTGGGGGGGAATTGGCTGGAACTTCTCTCTTGATGGTTCATGAGTAGGGTCCTAAGAAATTCACGGTCCATTTTGGTCAATGTCATGGTCATCCGATTTTTAAAATAGTAAATTTCATGATTTCTGACATTTAAATCTGAAATTTCACAGTGTTGCAATTGTAGGGGTCCTGACCCAAAAAGGAGTTCGGGGATGTCACAAGGTCATTGTAGGGGGTGTTGCAGTACTGCTACCCTTACTTCTGCACTGCCGCTGGTGACGGCGCTACCTTCAGAGCTGGGCAGCTGGAGAGCGGCAGCTGCAAGCTGGGAGCCCAGCTCTGAAGTCAGAGCTGCCGCCAGCAGCAGTGCAGAAGTAAGGCTGGCAGGGTATGGTGTGGCCACCCTTACTTCTGCGCTGCTGCTGCCTGCAGAGCTGGGCCCTCAGTCAGCAGCCACCACACGCCGGCCGCCCACCTCTGAGGACAGCAGTGCAGAAGTAAGGATGGCACGGTATGGTATTGCCACCCTTACTTCAGTGCAGCTGCTGGTGGGGAGCCATCTTCAGAGCTGGGCGCCTGGCCAACAGCTGCCGCTCTCCAGCCACCCAGCTCTGACGACAGCACAGAAGTAAGGATGGCGATACTGCACTCCCCCTAAAATAACCTTGCGACCTTCAGGACCCCCAATTTGAGAAACACTGGTCTCCCCTGTGAAATCTGTACAGTATAAGGTAAAAGCACACAAAAGACCAGATTTCACCGTGGGAGACCAGATTTCATGGTCCGTGAATTTGGTAGGGTCCTATTCATGAGTGGCTGGGAGATCATTCGTGTAACTCAGTTGGGTGTGTCCCTGCCTGTGGATGGCTGTGTAAGTGCAGTGCCTGTCAGAGACCCGTAGTTTGACGTCAGCACCACAGTGTGAGAAGCAGCCCAAGTTGGTGGGTTTGGAGGGCTTAGCGATCCCACATTCCAGGTTGCTTCCCAGGGACCCTGTCATAAATATAAAGGGAAGGGTAAACCCCTTTGAAATCCCTCCTGGCCAGGGGAAAGCTCCTCTCACCTGTAACGGGTTAAGAAGCTAAAGGTAACCTCGCTGGCATCTGACCAAAATGACCAATGAGGAGACAAGATACTTTCAAAAGCTGGGAGGAGGGAGAGAAACAAAGGGTCTGTTTCTGTCTATATGCTGGTTTCTGCAAGGGATAGACCAGGAATGGAGTCTTAGAACTTTTAGTAAGTAATCTAGCTAGGTATGTGTTAGATTATGATTTCTTTAAATGGCTGAGAAAGGAATTGTGCTGAATAGAATAACTATTTCTGTCTGTGTATCTTTTTTGGAACTTAAGGTTTTGCCTAGAGGGGTTCTCTATGTTTTCTAATCTAATTACCCTGTAAGATATCTACCATCCTGATTTTACAGGGGGGATTTCTTTATTTCTATTTACTTCTATTTTCTATTAAAAGTTTTCTTGTAAAAAACTGAATGCTTTTTCATTGTTCTCAGATCCAAGGGTTTGGGTCTGTGGTCACCTATGCAAATTGGTGAGGCTTTTTATCCAACATTTCCCAGGAAAGGGGGAGTGCAAGTGTTGGGAGGATTGTTCATTGTTCTTAAGATCCAAGGGTCTGGGTCTGTAGTCACCTAGGTAAATTGGTGAGGCTTTTTACCAAACCTTGTCCAGGAAGTGGGGTGCAGGGTTTTGGGAAGTATTTTGGGGGGAAAGACGCGTCCAAACAGCTCTTCCCCAGTAACCAGTATTAGTTTGGTGGTGGTAGCGGCCATTCCAAGGACCACGGGTGGAATACTTTGTACCTTGGGGAAGTTTTGACCTAAGCTGGTAAAGATAAGCTTAGGAGGTTTTTCATGCAGGTCCCCACATCTGTACCCTAGAGTTCAGAGTGGGGGAGGAACCTTGACAGACCCCATTACAGACCGTTAATACCATAAGCTAACTGGAGGATGACCATTCCGTTTCAAGGCACCTTTCATTCTGCATTGCAATGAAAACAAGAGTGTGCATAGCCTGGTGATTAAGAACACTGGCTTAATGTGGGAGACCCAGGTTCCAGTCCTGCTCTACCTGACTTTTCATCCCAAATCCCTCTGAATCAGGCATAGCAGGGACTTCAAAATGGGTCTTTCAAATCGCAAGCCACCATAGGCACGGGAACTAGGGGTGCGGGGGCTGCCGGCCGCATGGCTTTGCTCCTGGCCTCAGCTCGGGGGAGGTGGGGGGAGAGGGTAAGGGGACTGGCTTTCAGCAGCCTCACGATTAAAACTGTTCCAGTGCCACTGCAAGGCAGTGCCCAAACCACCAGGCTGCAAAGGGTGAGAGAATCTCTTCGGAGCCAAAAGACCTTTCCAATGTAAATGGCATATTTCATTCAATTGAAAAATGTTTTAACTGGCTTTAGTCAATACCACCTAAAAGACTTACAAACAGTGAGTTCTCCCTATAAAATTAATTTGAAACAGATAAAGTGAGTACAAGAGCAAGAAGTATTGTTAAAATGAAAGGCTTCACACTTTAAATTTAATGCTTTAATTATTTTTCCTTTTTCCTGTGTCTTTAAGAGAAGAATAAAAATATTGTTAATTGTGATTGTTACAATGGGAGTCAGCCAGTGGTAACTTGCACGAAACCCTGGGCCATGTTTAACTCTTTAATGCTGAACGCATTAAATAAGGTTTCCATTAACACCTTAGTCCTTGGTCTGCCAGAGACATCCCCCTTTTCAAACACAACTGCTGCCTAGAAAGTATTACGCAACTTTCTGAAGGTGTTGCTGTCCACAAAGCACGGGGCCAAAGTGTAAATCTATTCTTAGAGACACTAGAGACTCTCAAAGCCATCAGATAGAAAAAAATGCATAAGGTATTGCACATTATCTAATAATCATGTTTAAAATTCCACATCAATAGTAAGCAATCAAATACATCCACACTTTAAGAAACGAGAGGAGCAAGAAAAGGGTTTTAACATTAGAGAAAAGGAAATCTACTCCTCCCTACCAACATACGAGTACTTAATAATGCTTAGACCAGAGTAGAGCTAGTGTATGAATTTATTGGGTCAACTAACTCCTGGAGCCTTATGGGTGGGTGGGTTGGTTGTTGTTTTTTTACCCCAACTGTTTAATGCAACTGTGGAGACTGTGAAGAAGAAGAAGCTTACAGCACTTCATCCTGGCAAAGTCCAAACATAAATCTCAGCTGGTCCTTTGCATTAAACTCCATGCTGTATAATCACCTTTCTAAACTTCACAAAGTATGGTCTCCAAACTGTTAAGTGATGACAAAAAGAACATAATGGCCTACACTTACTGTACTTATGTACAAAGCTGGTCTAAAGAGCAGGTTTTACCCTTTTGCCCTCTTGATTTTCAGGAGATAAGATGTAAAATATGACTGGCTCCAAATGCTGGGTGACTTTGTAGTCACTTCCAACATGAAACATAAGTACAGCATATCAATGCTACCACTCCACTCTTCAGCAACAGTAATATAAGCTGCTTAAAGCCATTCATTCAGTTAATCTATTTCACAGCTGTTGGGCTGCTCGTGTGGAGTCTGACCCAAAGCCCACTGAAATCAATGGAAAGACCACCATTGACTCCAACTGCTTTGGATCAGGCTCCTACTGCTCACCACCTGCCATTTTGAATGCCACACCCAGATGCACACATTACATTCTGCCATGCTGGAGGAGCACAAGTTTTCTGAATGTGGTCAACCAGCATGCCAAGTTTCACTAAGGCCAAGGAAAGTTCTAATCTTTGCTTGAATTAGAGTTGTATCTCTTTGCTAGCAGGGGATCAGAATATTGAGAAAGGTAGGAGGACAGTGAAGAGGTTTTCCTGCTTTAAGCTTAATTTGTTTAGGTTGGAACTAATGAAACTTTGTATGCCTCATGTTGAGTTTTATGGCTGGAAAACCTGATGTTTTCCTGTTCAATTGATGGTGGAGGCGGAAGGCCATTTTTTGATTGTATCTCTACATTCATCCAACCTTTGTTTCAGTTCTTTAACTAAAATCCAAGATAATTTACTTAATGAATGGACTATGAAGACAGATTCAATGCATCTTTATCAATGCACATTTTTTTCTTTCCAATTTCAGTTGATGTCAGATTGCACTGGAGCGGATTGTGTTTATCAGCCTCATTTGCACTGATATCACTGTATTTCTCTCAGCATTGATCATCATCGGCATCTGCTTCCAGAAAAAAAAAAATTTCTCCTCATGTATTAGCTCGGCCCTAACTTAAAATGTATTTGTTTCCCCTATTAAGCAGAACCTCACACATCAGTGCATGCTGATGCAATGCATATGGCATTTCAGTGCTGCATGCACTGTTCTTTGCCAACACTCAATCTACAAGGTTACCATAGAATCATGATGACTGAGCTGGAATAAAGGAGCTTCAGTGTCATATAGACTAAGTCCTCTGCATCAATCAGGAAAAAAAAAAAGGAACGACACTAAAATGTGCAGAATTTTATATATAATCTCAGTTCAAATGCCTTCATTGCATCATAGAATATCAGGGTTGGAAGGGATCTCAGGAGGTCATCTAGTCCAAACCCCTGCTCAAAGCAGGACCAATCCCCAATTTTTGCCCCAGATCCCTAAATGGCCCCCTCAAGGATTCAACTCACAACCCTAGCAGGCCAATGTTCAAACCACTGAGCTATCCCTCCCCCATCGTCTACGTGAACTTTGCTTAGACAAACTGTTCTCAGGACAACTCTTGCAATGACTGTCATTCTTTAACTCCTGGGTTTTAATCCAAAATAAATAGCATATAAATAGCATCTCTCCCTTAGATCATCACTTTCATTCTGGACAACACTGATTAGAAATATCTTGAACTTTGGTTCACACACATGTCCAGATGTTTGAGACATGGTTTGCATTCTTTCATTTCTCTGCTTGCTTTAGTCATTTAGCCACAACTCCCACTCACCCCTCATAACGCTTAATATATTTAAACTGAATCTGAAAGCAACTGTTAGTGGCACAAACGGCAAAATGCTGTAAGGTTTCAGAGTAACAGCCGTGTTAGTCTGTATTCGCAAAAAGAAAAGGAGGACTTGTGGCACCTTAGAGACTAACCAATTTATTTGAGCATAAACTTTCGTGACTGTGCATCCGATGAAGTGAGCTGTAGCTCACGAAAGCTTATGCTCAGATAAATTGGTTAGTCTCTAAGGTGCCACAAGTCCTCCTTTTCTTTTTGCAAAATGCTGTAAGGAGTTCAACAGTTGCACAGTCCATGGCCATAATGCAAATCTCCTGGGTAGAGCTAGTCAGGAAATGTATTTTGATTTCTATGAAAAACATAGGACAAAAGGAAATTGAAACAATTGCTTTCTTGAAAATTTTCACAGGTTTTTCCATCAAAGAACAAAATACCGATCCTCTCTCCCCCCACAAAAAAAAGTTTTCTCCCCCCCTCCAAAATAAAAAAAAATGGTTTTCAGTTTTTCAACAAAACCATAAAAATGTTCAATGGACACAATTTTCTTTAAAAAAAAAAAAAAAGCCATTTTTCATTTTTTTTAAATGGGCAAAAAGGATTCAACCAAATGGAGTCCTGGCTTTGAATGACAGTTTGGGTCACCAGTGAAGGTCATTTGGATTATGCAAGTCAGGAGTACAGAATGTTTAGAAATTGCTGATCTGAGCGCCCCAAGTAAATGGTTGTGCTGCATTTCTTTGACCATTAAAAAAAAAATACATCCACACATTTTATACAGCAGACACAGCTGTTGAGATGCATCCAAAAACTTTCATCATTCAGGTCTTTGTCACAGGTCAGTGGTTATGATGTACTAGTAACACTCTTACCACCACGACTGCACAAAAGGCTGAATGCACAGCCACCTCATCCTGGAGATGCTAAAGGCTGCAGATATTCCTTTTCCCCACCCACACCCTTGTGGTTATATCCACCATACCCATGGCTGGAATGAGGGCGAGAGCTGAACCTGGGAAGATGCTTATATGTGCCACTTTGTGTGCAAAAGTTACAGCCACCTCACTCCATCCCCCCGCCCTCCGTCGCTCGCTCTCCCACAACCTCATTCACTTTCACTGGGCTGGAGCAGGGGTGCAGGAGGGGATGAGGGCTCTGTCTGTGAGTGTGAGCTCTGGGATGAGCCCTGGGATGAGGGAGTTGGGTACGGGAAAGAACTCCCAGGTTGGGTCAGGGGGTTGGTTGGGTATGGGCTCTGGACTGCAGGTACAGGCTTCAAGTCGGGCCAGAAATGAGGAGTTCAGTGTGCAGGAGAGGGCTCCAGGCTGGGGTAGGGAGTTGGGGGGGGTGAGGGCTCTGGTTGGGGGGTATGGGCTCTGCGATGGGGCCGGGAATGAAGGGTTTGGGATGCAGGAAGGGGCTCTGGGCTGGCGCAGGGTTGGGGTGCAGGGGGGAGGGCTCTGGGCTGGGGCCAGAAACAAGGGGCTTGGGTGCAGGAGGGGGCTCAGGGCTGGGGGCTGGAATGCAGGAGGGGGGTCAGGGTGAGAGGTCCCGGCGGTGCTTACTGTGGCTCTCAGGAAGCGACCACCAGGTCCCTGCAGCCCCTAGGCACATGGGCAGCCAGGGAGGCTCCACACGCTGCCCTCACACCCACAGGTGCCACCCCACAGCTCCCGTTGGTCACGATTCCCGGCAAATGGGAGCTGCTTAGCCGGCACTCGGGGCACAGGCAGGGTGCAGAGCCTTCCTGGCAGCCCATGTGCCTAGGGGCCGCAGGGACCAGGCAGCTGCTTCCAGGAGCCACACGGCGCTAGGGCAGGCAGGGAGCCCGACTTTTAACAGCCCGGTCAGCAGTGCTGACCGGAGCCAGCAGGATCCCTTTTTGATCGGGGGCTCTGGTCAAAAGCCAGACACCTGGCAACCCTATTCCTATATCTTTCTTGCAGCAGTCTCAGGGATCACAGCTTTTTTCCAACACTTATCTATATTCAGTGTGTTCATAAAATAATCGCTTCTTTCTTCGTTTTGCTCCAGATTTCATTACTGTACATTAATAAAATCACCTTACAGGGTCCTAAAGTGTTTTGCAAAACCTACAAATAAGAACTTTACCCACCATGCAGCCACCTCTGAAGATAGAAAACAGCAGCTTTTTAAACAGTGCACAGGACAACATTTTAGAACAAAACAAAAATCGAGGAAGAAAATCGAGGCAGTTCCAGCACGGACCAATGGGCTCGTTTGACAGTGTCATAAACCTGACAGTGTGCTGTCTGGTAACCAAAGCCAACTTTTATGCCATGGCTTTTTGTCACTGAGGGAACATAAATCCAGGTATCTGTCTATAATGCTGAGCCATCCATGCATTAGCCGTTAACATGGGAATGCTGATGTACAACACTCATCTCATTGCCTATCCTTATCATGTGGGCTGGCCCCAAAGGGATGATGTCTTCAGCGGAAAGAAAAGATTTTTTTAAAGTGGTAAAACTTACACTCCATACCAAAGCAATTTAGTTGTGGAGGAGTAAAGGCTTTTAAATAATTATCTTCACATTCTATTTTCTAGAAGTAGTCCTTAAAGACCTAATATAGGAGAGAACCAGCACTTGTTCTGCAGAATTAAGTTGCTTGGCATCTCAAGTATAGCACAAGCATCTTTAGATAGTCCTTCCACCCTAAAATACCTTATCATAAATCCTTGAGAGACAGAAAAGAAATCAAGGATAAAAAGGGAAGAACATTTAACCAATTAAATCAATTAAAGACATATCAGCAGATTTTAAACTCTTTTTTAAAAAAATCCTTACCTATTAAAAAGGAAAGAATTTTAATAATCCAATTTCCTCTTTATCATTGATGCTTTTTGTTTCTATTTCATGCTTTGCTTAACTTGTACAGTTAAACGGACTAGTCAATTTCAGTTCCTGGTTCTCTGGAGAGCAAAAACTGCAGGGATACATTAATGAACCCAGACCAAGCTTTTCCCAAAACTCTGACTGAGCGTCTTATTATATTTGACAGCACTTCCTGGCTCCAGCTGGTCCTGAAAGGAAGAACTCATATATCTCAAGAAAGTTATTTACAGGCACGCTGGAAGCAAGAAGTACCAAGAATGCCTCTAGAAAAGTCTTCTCCCATGGCATCTCCAACCTAGTTTTGCATTCTCAAAAGATTTAGACAGTTTGGATATACTTTGGATCATTTTTAGAGGTTTATTTAAAAATCCAAAACCGGATATATAGGCAAATAGAGGTAACGCACACAGATAATACTAATGGCAGATATGTTTGCACACATTAATAGTCCAAGTGGTCAAAGTAGCAGTAGGCAGCTAGCAGCCTGACCAATACAGTAGGCATCATGGCAGAGGTAAGTTAACTAGTTAGCTTCTGTTCATGTCTTCTTGCATGAAAAATGCTTTAGAGAAGTGGGTGGGGTTAATGTTCATGAGAGGGGGACTGATCGTAACAAAAACACAGGCAAATATTATTCCAGGTGTCCAATGCATCGTTCTGCCCAACCAAACCCATTGTTAATCCTTTTCAGATGCACACACACACAGGTCTCCTGAGGATTGCTACAGTATGTGTGAACACTGGGAGGAAAAAAGTGTGTCCTGATTATGCAGTCAGAAAAAAAAAGTTAGATTGCAGGAGGCTCTCTCAATAGGTTTTCTTGTGAACATATCATCTGTACATTAACTGAAACATGTGTCAGTTCTTGCTGGGAACCTATTAACCACCAAATGACTTGTGTATATCATATCATTTTTGCTACAAAGGGACTGTCAAGGTTCCTTCCCCACTCTGAACTCTAGTTAGGGTACAGATGTGGGGACCTGCATGAAAGACCCCCTAAGCTTATTCTTACCAGCTTAGGTTAAAAACTTCCTCATTTTACAAACTTTGCCTTGTTCTTGAACCCTATGCTGCCACCACCAAGCATGTTAAACAAAGAACAGGGAAAGAGCCCACTTGGAGTCATCTTCCCCCCAAAATATCCCCCCAAGCCCTACACCCCCTTTCCCGGGGAAGGCTTGATAAAAATCCTCACCAATTTGCATAGGTGAACACATACCCAAATCCTTGGATCTTAAGAACAATGAAAAAGCAATCAGGTTCTTAAAAGAAGAATTTTTATTAAAGAAAAAGTAAAATAATCACCTCTGTAAAATCAGGATGGTAAATACCTTACAGGGTAATCAGATTCAAAACACAGAGAATCCCTCTAGGCAAAACCTTAAGTTACAAAAAGACACAAAAACAAGAATATACACTCCATTCAGCACAGCTATTTTACCAGCCATTAAACAAAAAGACATTTCTAGCTAGATTGCTTACTAACTTTTTACAGGAGTTCTGAAGATCATTCCTAATCTGATCCCGGCAAAAGCATCACACAGACAGACAGATCCTTTGTTCCCCGCCTCCAGCTTTGAAGGCTGGTCATTTTGGTCAGGTGCCAGTGAGGTTATCTTAGCTTCTTAACCGTTTACAGGTGAAGGGGTTTTGCCCCTGGCCAGGAGGGATTTTATAGTTCTGTACACAGAAAGGTGGTTACCCTTCCCTTTATATTTATGACAGGGACAGAGAGAGGACTGAAGTCAAATAAAAACATTAGAAACAACATAGGACAAATTCAGAGTGTTCCCAAAATAATAAGAAAAGCAATCTGGGCCAACACAAATATTTAAAATTGGTTATATAAAGTTTAAAAATAAATCCTGGCATTCCTCCAGTTCTTTAAAGAGACAAATAAACAGCAGCCATTTCTCCGCCCTTTGGATAATATTTATTGCTTGTGATGGCTACAGTGTCAAAGCAACTTTTAAGTAATAACTCCATTTCACTAGAATACATTCCAGTACATTTTGGCAGATCTGAGCAAGCGTGCATCATAGAATTGAAGACACTGAGCATTACCCATATCAGTGTCATTAGCAGCTCTCCAGAGATGAGGTGTCTGTATCTGACCTGAACCAACTTGAACATTCACCCATCCATCAAACCAAAAATATTTTTCAGATTCAGGAAAGTTCCACTAACACGCAGACGTTCTCGCAAACCTTTTGGGGTTCCCCCATCACTGCCAGAGATTGGACTCATTTGCCCAATTTGTGATGCAGGCTCTGCAATCATCTTAATTTGTCAGGTTCTTGAATTTTACTAAGGTATGAAATTATGTTTCCTTCAATGACATGTAACCAAAAGAATAATTCAGAACACTACCAAATGACCTCTTCCAGCATGACTTAAAAAGGAGTACTTTATAGCTAAATGAAAACACCTGTTTTCTCTGGGTAAAAAATAAAATCCTTTAAGGCAAATGACATTTAAAAATTTTCAGCTTACAATTTTTAGTTCTCGTCTCTTAGAGCTTTTGCACATGAAAGAGAGAGTGAAGCTTAAAATGGAAATTCTTAAAGCTTTCTGGTTTTGCATTCAAGTCCCACTACTGTATTTTAAAGCTGTTCAGAATTTTTTTGTCTAAATCTTTTTCAATGAAAAATTACTTTTAAATTAAATTTTTGAACATGTCAATTGTTTTATGTTTTGCTAAATTAAATTTCATCCAAGTGTTTTAATAGTGTTGAAATGCTCAGTTTCAACATTTTGAAAGGGAGCATTTTGGATTTTTTTTTTCCAAAAAAACTTTTCAAAACAGAATTTTATATGAAAAACATTTTTTAAAGTTAAAAGGGTAAAAAAATGCATTTCATTTCCTGTGAAATTTCTAAAAAATTTTGGGTTTTATTCCATTCCAAAATAGACAACAAATTCCCCATATAACAGAAAATTCTGCTCCTGCCCAGCTCTAGTATATTTAAAAAAAAGCAGTTAACATGAATTTCCTTGTGCTCCCTACTTCCTAATAGCTTTAGTACTGCCTAACACATTAAAACCATCTTAAGACCTACCCCAAGTGCATTATATGTTCTAAGTGAAGTATCAACATTCTAATGGATACCACAGTGAAAACGATAAATGATCAAGAGTGGAACCTTGGACATATTAATGGTCAAACTTTTTATTTCTTCAAGTGCATGAAGATCAACTTGTGTTTTCATACTATGACAGATCCACAAAGCTGAGCATCTCTGTCACTCTGAACACTTGCAAAGCAATTTCTGAACAGTGCAAAGTTATAGAATATTCAAATGGAATAATCTATCATTTATTTTCTTTTTCCCTTTGGTGTCTTGACTTCTACATACCTCCTGGAGACCTGTGGACCTCTTGCATGAAAAGGGGCTGGAAGGTGTAAGGAGCTATAAATTCACATATCAAATGACCAGTTTTAATTTACACCTTCATACATCTTTCTGTTAGCTGCTTTTCTTACTACCCTCCTCTCTTCTGGACACCCCAGGTGTGAGTTACACCAACTTAGGTTTCCTTAAACCTATACTAAAATCAGAAGGGATGTGTAACTGAGTGCAGAGTGTACACGTTACTCATCAGTAAGTAGGAGTGAGTCTAAGCAAGTGTGTTTTTCTAAGTCAGTCTACGGGATTCTATAATTATGCAACGTATAGGCTGAAGGAAGAAGGTATAGACTTCAATGTAGATTCCCCATGTCTTGTCTTCTTTTCTTCCCCATCTGTATTAGACTGAAAATACTTGTGGGCCTGAAACTTGTGGTAATCTAAGGCCCTGCTCCTTCCTTGGTTGCCAACCCTCCAGATTTGTCCTGGAGTCTCCAGGAATTAAAGATCAAACTTTAATTAAAGATTATGTCATATGATGAAACCTCCAGGAATACATCCAACTGAAACTGGCAACCCTAGCTCCTGCAAATTGTTCCACAGGGTGGAGCCCTGAACCAGAATGGAGCCCCATTCACATGGGCTCCATGTGGGCAAAAGCATCCAAATCACATGGAGCAACTCGCAGGATCAGGGTTTAGAGCACTAACCACTCTCTAAAGTGGATGAGGCTCTGAGAGGGTGTAGGGAGCTGTCCATGTGGAACAGCTCGCAGAATTGAGGTTTGTTTGCAGAGTGACATTTAAAATAATTTTTAATAAATAGTTACCACATCGATTGTAATTACCCCATCTCTCTCTGGGAATGAGGGAAGGCGGGTCAAACATTACTGAATCACAAAAGTTTGAGTTTAATTTAGTGGTAAGGAAAGGGTGATAGCTCAAGGTGTATGTTGAGGGAGAGAGCATTTTCTGTCACGTCAGTTCATCCATCTCTTGCTGAAATGCATTACAAATGCAATCCTTCAGACACATTACCAGGTTCATACTTACACTATGAACTAAAGCACTGGCTTAGAATTACCTGTTCGCCATCCAAAACAAACCAAGTACATTCTACATATAACTTCCCCAGCAGACCTCAGGAGTCTGCCAACAATCAAAAGGTTATAGATTTGGAATAAACCCAGTGGCCACATCTTTCACAAACTAATTGTTTTCTTTTTCACATAGACAGGAGTCTTATGCTGGAAGTTGTCTCTAATGTTTCCTCATAAAGTGCTTTGCTCATTCCTTCCAAAGGATAACAAAATAAGACGGTGATAATTTTATGCACTCCCCAGTTTAGATAGGATAAGCAAGCTGTTGGTCCACAATCACCACATTGCCTGATATTCCTCCTTGTATTGTAAACAGGAAAACCACGGAGACAAACAAGCTGCAAGGAGAAAATCTAAACAACTTGTGGGCAACCTGCGACCCATGGCCCGTCAGGGTAATCTGCTGGTAGGCCATGAGACAGTTTGTTTATATTGACCGCCTGCAGCTCCCACTGGCCAGGAATGGTGAATCGCGACCACTCGGAGCTGCAGACGGTCAATGTAAACAAACTGTCTTGCAGCCCGCCAGCAGATTACCCTGATGGGCTGCATGCAGCCCGCGGGCCACAGGTTGCCCACCACTGATCTAAACTGAGACTAAAGGAGGACACATGGTCCCCCCCCGCAACCTTTCGTTACTATATAGTTTTGTAGGAAGAGTTTGGGATTCAGTTGGGATGGGGATGAGTAGCAAAATCAAGAGTTAATTATGTACATCCACCCCCATACAAGTGCCGATCTACCTTTAAAGCACAATATGCCATCATGTGTTTAGTTTACACCACCTGACACAAAAAACTAGTTTAGGAATGGTTTACAGAGTTTCTAAAATCCAGATAGGATAGTGTAGGGGATAGAGTACGGGACTGGACTCGGGAGACATTGGTTCTACTTCCAGCTCTGCCACTGGCCTGCTGGGTGATCTTGGGCAACTCACTTCCCCTCCATGTCTTAGTTTCCCCATCTGTAAAATGGGTCTACTGATACTGAACTTTCTAAACACATTGAGATCTACTGATGACAAGGGCTATAAAAGAGCCAGGTCTGATATTTATTATTTGTATTCTTCAGCCCGTAAAGATGAGTGCCTTAGTTACATCATGAGTCCCAGAAGAGAAAAATAAACAATAATAAATGCAAAACACTCCTTCACCCTAATCCCCTCTTAAAATAGCCTGTCAACATAAAAATATACATTGTTCAAACCTCCTGGGCTTTGGGTAGCTGTAAAATGAGGGGGAAATTCCAGACCATAGCATATGAGCACCTGTGCAAATAAGTCTGGGCAAGATTCATATTCATGGAGTCACAGATCAGAAGGGAACATTATCTAGTCTGACCACCTGTCCAAAACAGGTCATAGAACTTCCCGAAAATAATTCCTAGAGCAGATCTGTTAGGGGGGAAAAACTCCACTTGATTTTAAAATTGCCAGCGATGGAGAATCCACCACCACCCTTGGTAAATTGTTCCAATGGTTAATCACCTTCACTGTTTAAAATGTATACCCTATTTTCAGTCTGAATTTACTTAGCTTCAGTTTCCAGTCACTGGATCATGTCATACCTTTCTCTGCTACACTGAAGAGCCCAACATCAAATATTTGTTCCCCATGTAGGTACTTTTAGACTGTAATCAAGTCATCCCTCAATGTTCTCGGTTAAGCTAAATAAATAGAACTCCTTGAGTCTATCACTACAGGACATGTTTTCTAATCATTTAATCATTCTTGTGGTTCTTTTCTGGACCCTGTCCAATTTATCAATGATTTGGTGGTTGATAGCAGACACCAATTAATACCCCATGTTGTGCATGACGGATGGATTAGTAGACAGGTAATATGGTAGTAGATACTGAACTGACCAGGCATGTGCATGTCTCTTGTATTTATCACACGGATACATAGTTTCTTACATTTGCTATCTAGGTTTTCTATGTAAAAGGACCATTTATAACTTGGTTAAAATATACACAAAAAAGTGCATGTAGAAGTCAGTTTGGAAAAATTGCATTTCCCTCCAACTGTAGAGGGAATCTCTAGAAGAGCCAGACATTTAGACAAATAGGGACCGAGAGTAAATCAAAGGGCTTAAGGTGCAAGTCTGGTGCAACAGATCCCATTTATGGTTTACTCAGGATTATAGTGGATGAAAATTGGCAGGAAAAATGAAAAAGCAACCTTAGCAGTCAAAGCATTGGGCATTCTATTGAGTGGGCCTTCTTCAAGACAACATTTGTTTTGTTTTGAGACAAATGGGCTTTGACTACAAACAGGAAGGAGTAAACCCAGGGTTGCTCTGGCAGGATCCCTCCTAAGCAGTCCCTCTGGAGCAACAGTATTTCTGCCTGCACCATAAATAACCCACATTGCCTTGTGCATATGTGTCACCAGTGGTGAAACCTGCCTGCAGGTTAATACATAAACTTAATTATTTTGATACCAAGAGCCATCGTTTGAAAGGAACATCCAGTGCTTTCAGCAGAATTTATGAGACCCATATCGTACATTCATTTCATGGAACATATACTATATATCCTGATGACCTCAGGGAGATTAAGCAATACAACAGACTATATTTATGAAATACATTCAAGCAAAAAAACATATCACGTGCTGCATAATTCCTATCTGGATTTGCTGAATTCCTTCCCCGCTCCCCGCACGCGTACTCCCACGCCATTAAATGTGTGTGGTTAAATGCTAACCTGCTCATGCCAATTCAGTTTTATTGATGAGTACAGAAGCTTGGAAACTAAAAAGCATTCTATTTTCATGGTAGGTTCCAAGACCTCCTTCAACTAAAAGGTAAATTTTTACTACACAGTTGTGCCCTCATGCAATCACCAGGAGTTTCCCTTTCCCACAACAGAGACACGCAGAGTTTGAACTTCTACAGCCAAGTCGTAAATCAGTATGGGGGAAAACGTGGTAATTTCCTCGAGAGTTAGAAAGATTGGCAGAGGTGGGAATCCATAAACGTTCTCTCCCTTAAATCGAGAGCGCACACAGGCATGGATGAATGTTCAAATTAATAAGCATGAAAGACTCAGCCCTGTGGAGGTTTCCAGAGTCTCCCATTGTCTTCAATGGCAGCAGGAGGGGTGGGGGAGGGGAGGAAGATGTGACTAGAATTTAGGTAGCACCTAGTTCCCAAGCCAGACTTGGGTCAGACGCCAGAGACAAAGTAGAAAGGCTCCCCACTGACTTAATGGGCTTTGGATCAGATCTTTGGCAAATAACAAAACCTCTGCAAAAGTAAAAGGAAACCCAAAAACAAACAAACAACAATTAATATCATTTCGATCTCTGGCAAACCACACACTTAGCTCAAACATCTTCCTCCCTGCCAACACATTCCTAACCTTCCCTTTTTAAACACAGCTAAATCCCTGCATTTATGAGAGACACTGAAGAGGAACCCTGTGCTCCGCTGCAGTTCAGAATGGAGCACAGCACAGCTATGTACCGTGCGCCTCTCAGACTGTCAGAGGAGCTTTCCAAGGCCACCGGCAGCTTCCCACAATGCACAGTCATGCCTGGCCACTACATCTCCAAGGGGAGAAGGCTGAACTCCTTACATCAGGGTGAGGCAATGGAAAATGTTAGGTACAATAGTCTACCAGCATGTTTTGCACACTGTTCTGGCCAGCAGCAATACACCAGATTGTCCAAAGCCACACATTTATACAAATAAAGCTTTGCTTTATAAATCAGCCCGCCCACCCACCCACTCAGAGGCAGAACATGTGATGTGACTGAGCCTGGCTCCTTCTGACACTCACTAGATGGCTCGGCAAGGACAATGAAAGAAACAAACCCAAAAATGTAAGCCCCTGATTCTCACTGCAGTCGTCACTCTTGGCAAAGCTGCACAGAGCCTTTGGTCTTACATACAGTATTTGTAAACTTCCTGCTGACCAGTGCACTAGGTCATTTGTCTCTTTGTCTACCCTGTGGTCCAAATCCACTGAAATTCTTGGCATCTGTGACGGATTTTCATAGCTGCTGCAGCTCTGAAATCAGCCTCTGCACTAATGCACAAAAGCACACCAAAACCAATCGCTTGTTTTTATTTCTCTCCTCTCCCTTTGGGCACATTGGTCTCTGCCATCCCGAGCCACTCACTCCAATCAGGCTATGAGGGTGGGAGAACAGTCAAAGCCAATGGGAGATTCATTCTATGAGAAGTAGGGGGAGGGATTCAGTGGAGCAGTTTACCCATCTAAGGCTGGAGTGGTCAGCTGCATGACTCATGTTTCATCAGCCAAAGTGTTAGGGTCTCAGAATTGGCCCCCAGACCACTGTGGACAAGCAGGCTCAATCCTGAGCAATCCAGCTAAAGCTATTTAACAACGAGGCCAGACAACAGCAACCTACTATAAAGGAAGTCAGCTTTGGCTGCTTTTTTGTTGGTGGTGAAGAACCATGAAAAATGTGATCCTTGAAACACAGTGTTGGTGATTCTTCATTTCCAAAAAATTTTTGTAGAGAAATGCATAACAATCCCAGCCACAAAAGGACTGCTTTTCTTCCCCCAAAGGGATAAACTTTTGTAAAGGTTTGAAGAGGCGTATAATGGAAATCCTTATACATCCTTAAACACAAGCAAACATAAGCAGAAATGCAAGACTTCAATAATACTGGGAGGTATCAAGAAGAGGAGAACATCTACAATAATGGGGAATAGGATTAGGCAATGAATTTCCGTCGGTGACCAAAAAGCCCATAAAGTCATGGGAATCACAGTTTCAAATCAGTTGTGAAGGTCATTCATTCTTTCAAAGGAGAAAACAAATGAAAGGCAGCCAACTGCTGGATTTCAGAAGCGATATGATGAGCAGTGATTTCTGCCAAACTATTTTATTTTTACGTTGTCCTCCAAATCCACCTGCAACTTATTTGCTTGTCTTGTCTACCTGTTATGTCCTGTCTGACACAAAGATTGTGAGCTCTCTGAGACCAGGACTGTCTTTTATTACTAGACTGAACAGACACAAACACTATGGGGACATGGCCCTTGATTGGGATTCCTAGAAACTATTGTAATATTACTAACCACAGCCAACACCTGTTTCTGTTAGAATATCTTTAATAAATATAAAAGGGAGAGGTTGTCTCAAGGATGAGCAAGCCTGTTTGTGTATCATCAATGTCTATAACATCTTTGAAACATCATCCTTGAAGGTGAAGCTATTTGAGTGCTACAAAGACTCTACAAGTAAGATTACTATGATTTTAAGAATAAGTTATTTTTTGATGCAGATATTCCCATTAGGTGAGATCAAACAGCTGCAGATACAGGTACAGTCACAATAAAACAAACTGCAAATGGGCTCTGTGGAACCTGTGGAACTCCTTGGCAGAGGATGTTGTGAAGGCCAAGACTACAACAGGGTTCCAAAAAGAACTAGATAAGTTCATGGAGGATAGGTCTATCAATAACTATTAGCCAGTATGGGCAGGGATGGTATCCCTAGCCTGTTTGCCAGAAGCTGGGAATGGGCAACAGGGGATGGATCACTTGATGATTGCCTGTTTTGTTTGTTTATTTCCGCTGAACCACCTGTTGGCCACTGTCAAAAGACAGGATACTGGGCTGCACCTTTGATCTGACCCAGTATGGTCCTTATGTTCTCAATTAAGTTGGCTTTAGAGACTCAGTTGTGAAAGATCACCAGCTCACAATATCAGGGCCTTAGAGACCCAAATGCCTGAATTAAAGTTTAAAATGGAAGGTTCAGGTCCTCAGAATTCAAAAGCAAATGAGAGAGACAGCCATGGTGATTTCTGTGGACAAGTAGCATTTTTATAATCAGAACTCTTTATTGCTTGGTTCATGCAAACTCAATACAAACTCATAACCTAGACTGCCATTATAAACTGAGTTTAGTGGCAATAATATTTGTTGATCAGCTCTGTCCTCCTCTGTAGCTATGACTGGAGTCAATAGGAGTTAAATTATGGGCACCATGGGACTGTTTAAGACAACCAGCTAGCCATAGAGATAACAGTCTCTGGAAAATATAAGTGCAATATCTGATGTAATTGTGTGCTGTGTTTGTTGAGGCTGTTTGAGGCTGTTAAGGGCCCTGGCTTTGAACAGCAACAGCACTGACTGATAGCAATAGCTAGCTCAGTTGACCAGCCTTCAACCTTCAGCCTTGTGAAAATAAGATGAAGAAAAGATTTGACCTAACAAATGTGCAGCACTATACTGTTTGCTCTCAGTTTCAAATTCAGGTTGGTGGATTTTCCTGTCCCATCCTCTCACATTTTTCTAAATATGAGGGAAATTCAGAAAAGGAGGAAGTAACAGCAGCCACAACCTGGAAACAAAATTCTATAAGGGGTTCAATGTTGTAAAACTGCTCTGGTCAGAATGCATGTTAAACACATTATGGGTCCATCTGTGGGATTTGCTGAGTACCTTCAATTCACATGGCCTCTGAGTAGAGGTGAGGACAAGTAGAACACCATAGTATACAGCCCAATCAAGATTAAGATTAGAGAAATATAGAGGAAAACATCTAACTTTTTTTCTTTTCAATTTCTGGAGCCTCTATCTCTTTACTCTTGCTCCTCCCTTTCCTGTCATATTCTTATTTCTCTAATTTTTGTGTTTGCTGCGCGTTCTACTGAAAGCGATACACATATATTAGAAAATAAAAGAACTGGCTTTAAAATTCTTTTGGCTTCCTCTAATCCAGTAACGTTGATGGAGGCTTGCAGGATAAAAGCAGATGTATTTTGTTACTGAGTCTGACAAGCTCGCAGAAGACAGTGGTGGCCTTTAAAATAATTCAACAACCTAGAAAACATTTTGTGAAGGGATTTTAAGCACTGACCTGTGATTTGCTTACAAGAATTGTGAAGAGGTGTCTCAATAGCTTGATGCCAGCTGGAGTTAGTTAGAACTTTAAAAAAATTCCAGTGGGAGTTTGCGGGTGCTGAGCTGAGATAGTGGAGCATGAAGCAATGATTGATCTTTTCTGACTCTCTCTACATGATCAGCACTGCACAATCTTTGATAATTTTCTGCATAATTTCTATGAACCAGGGGCCTGATTCTACAAAGGGGCTAATTGCCCTCAGCTCCCATTGAAGTCAATGAATATTGAGTATACTCAGCATTTTCAGAAGGTGCTAAGCAGCTTTCAGAACCCCATGGCAAGGTATGCTGGGAAAGGTTCCCACAGGTGGACGACCCTACACTTGTGAGAGTCAGCAGTGATCAGACTATCACAAAGAAAGTTACTTCTACTGAAGGAGCTGAATTCCCATCTTTCTGAGGCCCAGGAATTTGGCCAAAAAACATCACAAGGTTTTGAAAACTGGAGCAAGGTATTTGAAATAGATATGGCATTCTGTTTTCCTCTGATGTTATGTCTTCAAATAAAAAGTGAGATGCTTTTTGGGACATCAGCTGGTATGCCAACCCTATATAGGATATGGTACAAGAAGTGACATCACTAGATATTCCATGAAGCAACCAATTACAAATTGTGACAAGTTTTGCAATCTCTGCATAGCGACAGTGGTGCCAAAGATGACAATATGCACGGCCAGGAAGTCTGCCCCTTGGCAACAACTAACAAGACAGCGCATCCTGAGAATAAGGAAATGGAAAATTAATGGTCCCACTATTACTAAAAGTTCTGTTGCTGACATAAAACCTGCAACTACTGTAATAATAATTTAAAGCAGAATCTCCATAATGTACTGAGAGTCCCATTGCAAAAAATCTCTGCATTTGCAAGGAGAAGACTATAAAATTATAGCCCGTTGCATTCTAAAATATATTAGTTAATTTACTGTGAAAAGGTGCAGTTCAGTTATTTATGACAATGCTTCATTATATGCTAGTAAACACATTTCAGTATTTTGTAGTTTTAGAAGTATGAGACCTTATCACAAAATCTGGTATTAAATCTTTGCTGAGAAGCGAGATGTGGCTGGTGGGTTTTTATTGTGGGATCTGTGGATTAGTGACATGAAACCCAACGATAGTCTACTATAGGTCAGTTATAGGGGCTGATATTTCTAGTATTACCCGTGCTGTTATATTCAGTGTCATATGCTCAGCAGTAGAGCACCTCCCAATGATCAGCACGGCATCAATGCTAAACACTAACCTGAGAAAACCAGTGATACTGTTGAACATCACAATCACAGCTCAACTGTTCCTGCTGTCTCCCAATTCTCTACTGAGCAGAAGAATTTTAAAACTCCAAGAGCTGCTTAAATAAAAATAACTTTAGGTTTTGTGCCAGATGATAGTTTACGTGTCACGGAGAACAGCAGATCACCTGGGGTCCCTCTGATTCCAAATACCGAAGGGTCAGCTAACCAGAACTGGCAGCAGTGTCTCTCCCCACCTAACTTTTGAACCACACTCACATCATTCCGTGGCTCTGACATGGTTTCATTCCACTTTCCACCATGGACTGAAAACAGAAATCTTCCAGGAGTCTGAGATTTGAAACGTAATTATGTAGCCATGAGAGATTCAATGATTTTGAATAATATTCATCTTAGACTACAAACTTCTGAAGCCTTGACTGAACCAAACACACAAACTCCAAACCTTTTGAGAGTCACTCACCATCAGAAACTCAGTTACTTAAAAAGCCAGAGAATTTTATACAGGCTCAGAGTCAATAGTAGGAAAAAGAGGGGTAGCTCTTGCTCAGATTTATGGAGGAGTCATTGGACTAGTGAATGCTCTCCCTCAGCAACAGTGTAAAGTGTAATGAATTCATCTAAGGGCCAGCCAGCTGGGGCCAGCCAGCTCTGTTGGGAGACAAAGCCTCTTCAGAACAGGTGTTTGGGCCTGGGGGAAGAGATTATCACAGCCAGCTGGGAAGGGGTCAGGTGATTCCTGTAAAGGGATGAAAGCTCAGCTGAAGAGCACAGCTGTAAGAAGCAGGGTGAATCTGGTAGCAGGCACTGGAGCAGGGAGGAGAGAGAGAGAGAGATAGACAAGGCCTCTGCAGCTGGCTTTGGCCAGGGGAATAGCTTTGTTTTGGTGTAATTTTGTGAGTTTCGTGTCTGAAGAATAAACTGTGCCCTGAAGGACGGGCCTGAACAGATGCTGAGTGTGGCACTAGTGCTTCCTGTGGAGACAGGCCAGCAGCCCTACAGTCAGTTTTAGTTGAGTGGCTGTCTCCAAAAGCCATGGCTTATCCACTATACACTGAATCAGAGAAATGCCAGCTACACAAATTAGAAACATCCTGTTATTTGAACATCATCACCCGCAGTTCTGCTGGCTGCCAGTGGGTTCAGGTAACTTCTTTCCCGCCAGGATTAGGCGACCCATCTCAGGTGTTAATATATCAATTCATTTGGTCTTCCTAAGCACTTATTTCTACATCGTGACCACGCATACTCCAACACTGCAGTTGCAAAACAGAAACGCTGCTACATTAAGACTTTTGTCACAGAAAATCTAAATGAATGGTAATAAAGTGAATGGGTTAGGGACAGTCTCAAATACCAGAATGCGAAAAGTGGGTAATTTCATAGGGCACCTGGTACAAAGGGGAGGGAAAGGAAAACTAAAAGCAAAGAATACTTGATAAATTATTCCAATGCCAACCTTAAAACCCAAATCTCATCACCAGCTAGCGCACAAAACTATGTAATCAAAGAACTTTAATTTTTACTAGCTTCTTACTCAAGGATTGAGAACAGTAAAGGATCATGACCTCCATTTCCACTCCTCCGGAGTCTGCAAGGCTCTTCGATGTTTCCAATGACTCTATGGACCACATCACTTCCTCCCATGAGGGCAGAGACTACCACGGATCATCATTCCTTACTACTTTGCATCCTTCCTTACGCAAACTAATGACCTTTCCTGCAGTTTCGCCAAATTGGAAAAAAACCTTGGCCTTGCCTATATCCTATAAACAACTAAATCCTATTTGTTAAACAGCTGTTTCACTTTATTAATAAACAGCTGCTGGTAAATTTAAATGTGTTTATATATTTCCTTTACATAAGCAATTACAATTCCCAAGTGTTTTGAGGGCAAATAGTTTCTCTTTGAAAACATTTTGTATCCCAAGCCTTAGCTAACAATAATTACAACAAATACAATCACTTTTCAGACTTGTGTTTCCCCCTAGTGAATTCTATACATCACCCAAAAACCACAATAGGGTTACATCACCCATAAACCACAATAGTATGAAAGTAAGTATTTCTTAATGCAAGAGCTAAGTAATAAAGGAGCATATTCCCTGAACTGTTTTAATCACCAGAATTCCATAATATTATATACTAAAGCCTGATCGGACATGCTGCTTTGGAGAAAGGCCAGAATTATTAAACATGCATCCAGATATTCCAGTTAATGGTAAACTAATTTGCTTAAATTTTCTGTAATAAGCTTTTTCCACAGCGGAAACCGGGAGCTGCCCCATAAGCAGAAAACCTTGGAAGATGTAGTCGACATCCAGGGACACACGCAACTTAATAGCACATGGTTGCTTTCTTGGTGGTCATTATGTTTGTTTTCAGTTATGTCAGCAACCTTGCATAAAAATGCTAATAATGTCAAGGATTAATTTCATCTCCCAGCCTCAGGGTCTTTAGGTACAAAGCAGCTTCCTGAAAGAGTTCCTCCTTATGAGGATTATTGGCTACACTGGCTTGTCAGTGGAAATGCAAAGATAACATGGAGTTTAAAAACAGGGACTGTCTCAGTATCTGCCATGTGAAGCAAAGTGAATTTAGGTCAGCCTAATTTATGTAGAAGTGTCCTTGAAACGAGAGACCAGTAATTGTTACGCAGCAGCATATGCATCACCAGGCCAGTTGTATCATCTCAGCATATTGCTCCACAGATTTGCTTCATGATGCTTTACACATGAAAACACAAAAGTCATGTATACAATTTAAAAGAATAATTTCTTACTGCATGGATTATTTTTAACCATCCTCTAGACTTCTATAAACAGAATTATAATTCTCTATTGCTTTTTTATTTACTTCTCAACTAAGAGGACACCTAGGGGACATTTCGTCAGTAATAGCTGTAGACCAAAGATCATTAGCATTTTCTACCAACTCATTGGTAGCGTACTCTGTCAAAGGAACAATATTGTCCCTCCAGAAACATGGCTGGAGACACCTCCTTTATTCAAGAGTGGGGATGTGTAACAATCAATCCATGACATGGATAAAAGTTCCAATGAACCCGCCTCCAATCTCACCCCAAAATGAAGTCAAGAGTGTGCCCCAGAACTGAAAGTTGAGCCAGCAGCCACCTGGGAGCCTCCCACAGTCATCGTGGCAAAAGTAAATAATTTGGAGAGGGCCCACTGCTTAGACCCTAAAACATACATCGAAATAAAGCTGTCCAACTACTGCTGTTCCGCCATAGTAACTTAGCATCCATATTTGGGGGAAATATAACAGCCAAAAAAAACCACAATCCATCCAATTAATATTCCTGACATTGTGTGCTGAAGGCCATCAAATCCATATCTGCCTCCGAGGGCAGATCTCTTGGGGAGGAAGTTCAAAACCTTCCACTGAGAAGGGCCCTTCCGTTGATCCAGAAAAGCTCAAACACAGGAACTAAAAAGCAAAAGTATCCCAAACCAAGTCAAACATAACGCCTTTGATGGCCTATAGAATAAATACTTAAAGCAACAGATGGAACTGCAAAAAGGTGAATGCCAGAGAAGAGATGGAATGGACTGACCTTCACATAGGCTAGGTAGTGATCACACTTTTCCCTCATGTATGACAGCTGTAACTGCTCCACAACCTGTCCCATTGTTTCTCCAGAAAACACAAAATAAACCCTGGGCTGTTGGCCTTTTTCTTTCTTTGCCACATCTGCAGTCAAGATATAATTCAAACCTGCCAAAAAAAAAGAAAACAAAAAGATTCCATGACTGTCAGCCCAAGGTGGTTCTTCTCTAGCAGCCTTTCAGTTTGTCCTGTTGTATCTTCTGGCATGTTTACTTAGAGGATGAGTAGCACCTTGGATGAGGAGGCCCTTTACCAGGAATGTGAGAAAGCACGAGTAAAAAAATAATCCAAAAAATTGTAAGAGATATTTTACTCACCCTGTTGAAAGAAAACAAACATGCTTTGTTTTCCCTCCACATCACCATAAACTAAGGACCAGATGTCAACAAGAACTTGGCATTTCCTGGTTGAGTTATAATCTTATTAGCATTTAGAATTTAACTAGAGGTAGTTGTTTGTATTTCATTTCCCTTTATGAATATTATTCCCCTGAAAGCTACAGAACATGCACTCCATAGACCAATAAACTATCAGCAGGGGGTCTTCTTTCATTCTATTCTATCTGGTGCATAGTTCAGTAAAGTTTGCTGTTTTGTATTTTGATACTATTGTGGCCAAAAGAAGGCTTCTTCTCTGTCTACCCAACAATTTGATTACTGGTTGAATAATCCAGGTGGATTCTACCTGCCACCCAAGTGAATGCAACAATGTCTGAGGCCCTGAACCAGCAAAGAAATCAAGCTTTTTTCTTTTAGTAGATGTCTGTACCACTAAAGTCAGTGGGAGTCTACACAAAGCACAGGGGCCCTTATATTAGTGGATCCTATTGCAGGATGTGGTCCTCAGTGATTTCAGCTGAATGTTAAGACAATAAAGGGAACATCAGTAGATGACCACCAACACACGGGTTAATTAGTCTGCATGTGATGTACGAGACAGTTAGCTCATGTCTGTTTCTGTGCATTATTACATAATAAGGCCAAACACTGATTATCTGAGCAGAATTTTAATTATTTCCTTAAATGTGTACACATCTGTTTTGATTTTTATATCAAATTTGATTTAAACCAGCTAACTGTTACTACTACCTCTAAACGACAATAATCTTTTCAAAAGACTTTAAAATTGTTAAACAAAAAACTTCACATAAAAGTTTTCAATCCAAGAAGAAATTAGTGTGTTTGTTTTTTTAAATAGGAGAACATTCTGAGCTCTTTAAAACACAATTGTTGTCATTGGCCTCACTTGGGCCATGTCTATACACAGTAGTTGAATCGGTTTAACAAATCATTTTTCAAACGGGTGCAAAAGGCTCTGTGGGCATTCTTATTTCAATTTAAAATCAGACTTATTTCAGTTTGGCTTAAATTAATTCCTAATCAACTGAAACTAAACCAAAATAAGCCTGATCTACACAAAAATAAGAAAAGGAGTACTTGTGGTACCTTAGAGACTAACACATTTATTTGAACATAAGCTTTCGTGAGCTACAGCTCACTTCATCAGATGCATCCGATGAAGTGAGCTGTAGCTCACAAAAACTTATGCTCAAATAAATGTGTTAGTCTCTAAGGTGCCACAAGTACTCCTTTTCTTTTTGCGAATACAGACTAAAATGGCTGCTACTCTGAAACAAAAATAAGAGTGTGTCCCTCCAACCCTCTGTACCACTTTAAAATCACTTTTAAAACAGTTTGCGTAAAACGATCTGATCCTGTGAGGTGCTGAGCACCGCAATTCCCACTGAAGCTGATGGGAGTTGTGTGTGCCCAACAACTCAGCAAGATCCAGCATGACACACATTTTGGCCTATTTTTAAAGACAAAAAAAATCCATTTTTGGTTTTAGGTTGTACAGACCCCATACCCAATCCTGTCTCCTCTTTTTCGTTTCTTAGGAGACCATTCCCGCCTACCTTTGCTGAGACTACAGCTATGATATCAACTGCAGGAACAACTGTTGCTGCAAAAGACAAGAAAATCTGTGGGCAAATCCAAGAGCTGTGCAGGCAGTAAACAAGGCACTGCAGACACTCCTCCCCAGCCTCGGGGCCAGGACGAACTCCCTAGACCTCAGTGATGTAAAGCTAGATAAGAATGGCTACCTAAGTTCAATTCATGAGTGTTTCCTAAACCTTTTAAAATTCTCAAGTAGAAATGTAACATTTAGAAGCTCCTGTCTAGATGAACAGCATAATATGCAACCCAAATATTAATAAGAACACTGCACAGAGCCTCTAAACAAAACCATTCCAGTTACCATCCTTCTATAGCAACTGTGGATGTTTTTGATTAATACATTTCAAATAGCACATTTCACATCTTTTTCCCTTTTCTTTTGGCAACTTATTCCTATGCTACATCCAATGATGTCACATTAGTGGAAAAGCTGAAATACTATAAACAAGATTTTTTTTCTTTTTTGCTTCAAAACTAAAAAAGGAACCAGGGTGGGAAAGTAACTGACTAGTTCATAAAGCACCCTCAGCGATTTAATTTATTCCCATTCACTTTGAGTATTGGGTAGTAAGTTTTTGCTACTAAATTAACTCTGACTAGTAACCTTTCAGAGTCTGCCAGGGTACTCAAACACATGCATGCTCTTAAATGTTTATGGGATCTGGTCTTTGACTTCAGAAGTTAATAAAAATTTGACATGCATGCAATCGGTTTAGATTAAATTTTGAAATGACCAATCCTCTCCCCAGAACTCAAACCTAATCTCTATAAAGGTTGGATAAAACGGCATTCAGCAGTATATTTTGTTCATTTGCAAACAAGGCCATTCACCAGTACAGCAGACTCAATGTCCCAATAAGTGCCATAGTTAGATACTTGCTGAATAAGGAGTAGCGGAGACACTGCATGATTTTCATTCTCAAGTGTCACATACCCACTTACACACTTCAGTTGTGGGGGGGACATAGATCAGCATTCACACTGCACTCCCCATCAGTACCTGGCCCAACCCGGGAAAGCTCATGATCCAACCAGTGGACCAAATTCGGTGATCAGTCCTGGTCACAGTGCACGTACGCTAAAAAGAACTGCATTAGGTACCCCTGCTCCACTTTGTTACAAGCAGCAAAACACGTGCTTTCAGTGTAACATCACGTATTTTAGATTACTTCTTCCTTGTTAGTGTTACCCTTAAAGTCCCCACAAGGCATGCATGTGTGTCCCTCTGAAACGGACCTCAGCAACCCTGAGAACAAAATGGCTCATGGGTCAAACTTTGCCCACAGAGAACATTCTTAAACATCTAAAGGTGCAGTGCTCAAAAAACAAAGGCACTCTAATTTCATTGCTGCATACACCACATCCCCTATATCATATGCGCCAGCAGATGACAATGTCTAGGGCCTGCGTTAAGGAAAAGAATCTCTTTTTTCCCCCTACTTCAAACTTCTTCCTCTCGAAGCCCTCTATTGCTGCCAACACCCTGCAGAGTAGGTGACTAGAGAGCGGTCTCTGTGGGGCCCTCCTTTACTTGCCTCACAGAAGCATTGCCTCCACAGCACTCAGTAACATGATTTCGGTCCTGGCCCAGGCATGCACATTAAGTGGAAGTAACAAGAGGCAGAAAGAAAAAGTCTGTGGTATTTCTTGCCCAAACTGAAGCAGGCTGCAGATGATGAAGACAAACCCAATTTTGTAGACTCAGAAATTCTGGAGAGCGTGGATGAGTATCTTAAACCCTGGCGGCTTATCCAAACTGAAGAGAAACTCGGAATCACCTGAAGTGCACCAATTACGAGTTCAAACAAAGCGTAGCTCCACCCGCAAAACCACGCTAGAGTTGGGCACAATCAGCTGTGTCTACCTAGGGAATTCTCTTGCAGTGGACTAGAATGGGGTGATGCAGGGCAGAAGTTAAGTGCATTGACTGAGCTGTGTGAAGAAGCTTCCGCAGCATCTGTGTACACAATGCCTAGCTCCAGCCAGCCCTATAACCTGTCATTTTTAGAAGCACGGAAAATCATCCAATTCACACAAAAGCGTTTTTTTTTTTAAATTAAATGGTAGCTTGGTATTTTTTTAGTCTGTATAAATAAATTATCCTGTCTGCGAGCATAGCAAGTTTCCTTTCATTTGCCAGTGGCTAGGCAAGTAGCACGGTGCCTTGAAATATGGGAGACCCAAGCAGCCTCCATTTTCCTGTTCGGGGCCTTCAGCTGGGAAAGGGGTATTGTTTGGAAGTATGCTGGCAAGTGTGCTCAGACGTGTGTGTATTATGCAGGGAAAGGCCACACCCAGGCCAGGAACAGTGCTCCAGCCTAAACTGTAATTCAACCTGGTAACATCAAGCTAGAATTGCTACCCTGTCACACTAGGCAACATAGTTTAAAGGTTAGGCTTAGCTAGCTTAAAATTAGCTAGGGTCTTGAATTCACATACAGCACTAAGAAAAGGAGTACTTGTGGCACCTTAGAGACTAACCAATTTATCTGAGCATCAGCTTTCGTGAGCTACAGCTCACTTCATTGGATGCATACTGTGGAAAATGTAGAAGATCTTTTTATACACACAAAGCATGAAAAAATGGGTGTTTACCACTACAAAAGGTTTTCTCTCCCCCCACCCCACTCTCCTGCCGGTAATAGCTTATCTAAAGTGATCACTCTCCTTACAATGTGTATGATAATCAAGGTGGGCCATTTCCAGCAAAAATCCAGGGTTTAACAAGAACGTCTGGGGGTGGGGGGGGGGGTAGGAAAAAACAAGGGGAAATAGGTTACCTTGCATAATGACTTAGCCACTCCCAGTCTCTACTCAAGCCTAAGTTAATTGTATCCAATTTGCAAATGAATTCCAAATCCGCACAGACACACCCCTGGAACCCTGACCTGGGATATTCTATCTACTACCCAAGATCCATAAACCTGGAAATCCTGGACGCCCCATCATCTCGGCATTGGCACCCTGACAGCAGGATTGTCTGGCTATGTAGACTCCCTCCTCAGGCCCTACGCTACCAGCACTCCCAGCTACCTTCGAGACACCACTGACTTCCTGAGGAAACTAAAATCCATCGGTGATCTTACTGATAAAACCATCCTGGCCACTATGGATGTAGAAGCCCTCTACACCAACATTCCACACAAAGATGGACTACAAGCCATCAAGAACACTATCCCCGATAATGTCACGGCTAACCTGGTGGCTGAACTTTGTGACTTTGTCCTTACCCATAACTATTTTACATTTGGGGACAATGTATATCTTCAGATCAGCGGCACTGCTATGGGTACCCGCATGGCCCCACAGTATGCCAACATTTCTATGGCTGACTTAGAACTACGCTTCCTCAGCTCTCGTCCCCTAATGCCCCTACTCTACTTGCGCTATATTGATGACATCTTCATCATCTGGACCCATGGAAAAGAAGCCCTTGAGGAATTCCACCATGATTTCAACAATTTCCATACCACCATCAACCTCAGCCTGGTCCAGTCCACACAAGAGATCCACGTCCTGGACACTACAGTGCTAATAAACGATGGTCACATAAACACCACCCTATACCGGAAACCTACTGACCGCTATTCCTACCTACATGCCTCCAGCTTTCACCCTGACCACACCACATGATCCATTGTCTACAGCCAAGCTCTGCAATACAACCGCATTTGCTCCAACCCCTCAGACAGAGGCAAACACCTACAAGATCTCTATCAAGCATTCTTACAACTACAGTACCCACCTGCGGAAGTGAAGAAACAGATTGATAGAGCCAGAAGAGTTCCCAGAAGTCACCTACTACAGGACAGGCCTAACAAAGAAAATAACAGAACGCCACTAGCCGTCACCTTCAGCCCCCAACTAAAACCCCTCCAACGCATTATTAAGGATCTACAACCTATCCTGAAGGATGACCCAACACTCTCACAAATCTTGGGAGACAGGCCAGTCCTTGCCTACAGATAGCCCCCCAACCTGAAGCAAATACTCACCAGCAACCACATACCACACAACAGAACCACTAACCCAGGAACCTATCCTTGCAACAAAGCCCGTTGCCAACTGTGCCCACATATCTATTCAGGGGACACCATCACAGGGCCTAATAACATCAGCCACACTATCAGAGGCTCGTTCACCTGCACATCCACCAATGTGATATATGCCATCATGTGCCAGCAATGCCCCTCTGCCATGTACATTGGTCAAACTGGACAGTCTCTACGTAAAAGAATAAATGGACATAAATCAGATGTCAAGAATTATAACATTCATAAACCAGTCGGAGAACACTTCAATCTCTCTGGTCACGCGATTACAGACATGAAAGTTGCGATATTACAACAAAAAAACTTCAAAACCAGACTCCAGCGAGAGACTGTTGAATTGGAATTCATTTGCAAATTGGATACAATTAACTTAGGCTTGAATAGAGACTGGGAGTGGCTAAGTCATTATGCAAGGTAACCTATTTCCCCTTGTTTTTTCCTATCCCCCCCCCCCCCAGACATTCTTGTTAAACCCTGGATTTTTGCTGGAAATGGCCCACCTTGATTATCATACACATTGTAAGGAGAGTGATCACTTTAGATAATCTATTACCAACAGGAGAGTGGGGTAGGAGGAGAGAAAACCTTCTGTAGTGGTAAACACCCATTTTTTCATGCTTTGTGTATATAAAAAGATCTTCTATACTTTCCACAGTATGCATCCGATGAAGTGAGCTGTAGCTCACGAAAGCTTATGCTCAAATAAATTGGTTAGTCTCTAAGGTGCCACAAGTACTCCTTTTCTTTTTGCGAATACAGACTAACACGGCTGTTACTCTGAAACCTGTCATACAGCACTACAGCATACTTAATCCACCTCCTGTCGACATAGCACTTTCTACACTGGGGGTTAGGTCAGTATAACTATGTCGCTCAGGGGGGTGGATTTTTCACACCCCTGAGGGATGTAGTTATAGCAATATACTTCTGTTTTGTAAACCTGCCTTTGGTAGGACCTAAACTCAACCTTTTTCTAGACTAGATAAGGCAAACCCAAAAAGGGGGAATCAGGTATCTGCCAATTCTTTACGCTCCTCCCCTTTTAACAATGTATGCAGTAATATTGCCCTTACTTCCCAAAGAAAACTGTTCCCTTTCTCTGTCACCTGGGGAATAAGGAAAGCAACGGTAGCTACTATCGAATGCGGAATTGCTCATGACTATATAGAAAAAATGGAGGCCCCAAAACGCACTGGAAGATGGAACACCAAAGCCATGCCTGAAGCAGCTTTCTGGTTACAACGAGGGAAGCGAGGAAGAGCCTCAACCAAACACTGGGATTTATGAAAAACAAATAACTAAAAAAAGTTTCCTATTTCTGACCATCCAAAACCCTGTGAGGTAATGTTTTGTCTGGGTATGAAATACAACCAAGCACCTAGCCTTCTAGCGCATGCTGCAGCAAAGAGAACGGCCAGACAATGACTGCCCCACCATGCAAAGCAACACATTTCACTATCCTATGCCTCTTTAACTCAGCCCTAACTACTTCAGCTGAAAAAGACGCTGAAGATTTCAGTCTGCACAAAGTGCCCATAAAATAGATGGGATTTGTACTCTGCGAATGAGACAGCACACTGTGGAAATAAACACTGGTCTACAAATAGCTGTGAAAGTCCTAGTAGTCCTGCAGATAGTGCTGGAAAAAACGGGGAGAAAAAGGTCCATATTTAAAATTTCTTTGACCAATCCAATTAAGTTGGAGACAGATTTTCTTTATGGGTCACTGAATTAAATAGCAATACATTAAAATAAACATTTTAGAGACGAGTTTATAATAGAAAGAATAGGATAGTGACAGCATGTTCAGGACAGACTTGTAAAACTGTGGCATGCAGATGTGACGCTGGTAAACCAAGTGGCAGCTCTAGCCAAAGCTATAGGCATTAGCTCAGACCTGACAAACCCATAGCTGGAAACCAAACTAGCTATGTTAGTTTTGTTCAAAAGAGGTATTAGTCTTATAAGAATGCATTTAGTGTTTACATTATGAAATGCTTGTAAACTGCTACATGCATTAATCTCACTCAGTTAATCTGTACTCCATGCTAAAAGAAAACATGTAAGCTTTGCTTTATAACTGTGAAAATGTTTCTTCTGAATTTGTGAACCCAAGCACGGGAATTGCCCCACTCACTCAGGAGAACTATCAAAAATTAAGTCGGCCATAAGACAAACACTTTGTTCATTGCCCCATCGACCCACGGAGAATTATGTGCAGAAGGCCTTGTCTCATCGATTTGAATGCTGGAAGAGGGAAATAAAAGCAGTTAACATGAAGATTTTTCATCTCTTTCTGGTTTGAACTCTCACAGGGCCAGAGACATTAAATGAAGGCAGAGATCCCCTTGGGCTACCCCTGGATCTGCCCTGAAAGACATTTTTGAATTGATAGATTACCACATCTCTGACATCTGTAGGAATCGGAGATGGTAACTCATTTGTGTGTATGTATGTTTGCTTTAACCTGTAAACAACTCAATTTTCCTAGTTACTAAACGTTAGATCGTTTCTTACGGGACTGGCTACAGACATGGTCTTTAGTGTAAGTTCCAAGGTACCAAGTGATCTGGGGTAAGTGACTGACCTCTTGGGACCGGAAGCAACCTGAATATTTTGTGATTTTTTTATGTAAATGACCATTTATCATTAAGTCCAGCTTGTAAGATAGTTTTAGACAGTCCCCTTACACTCTCGAGGCTGTTACAGCGGTCCAGGAGTTCACATTTGTTACTGGCTTGGTGAAATGTAATGATAGAACACACCACCAGTTTGGGGTATCTGCCTTGGTTTTGACCGTCTGCCCTGAAGTAAGCATTCACGGTTGTGAGCCACTCTAGACAGCATGAGATAAGTACAACGGCCACAATTTTCAAAACAGACCAGTGATTCTGAGTGCCCAACTTCAGATGTCCTATAGGGGTCTGACTTTCAAAAAGTGCTGAGCACCAACTTCCTGTATATCTTCCTTTAAAGACATCTAAAACTGAGACACCCCAAAATCATTAGTCCCTTTTGAAAACCTTGCCCATGAGGCTCCGATACATAATATAATTATTTCCTATCTGTATCACCATAGCGCTTAGGAACGCTAGTCATAGACCAGGACCCCATTGTGTTAGGTGCTGTACACATTAACTCATCTCCCATATATATGTTTTAATGCATAAATTGGGTCGAAAGACTTTTGAATCTAAACATATTTAGCTGAAGCAGTTTTTGGTATTAATTAACCCCTTCTCTAAGATTTAACCAGTTATGTGAGAGGTGTCACATTACCACTAGCCCCCTCCCAAATATTGTTACTAGGAAACCTGTAAGAAATTAAAATGCATTGTTTTGTATAAGCTAAATTAAATGCTTATTTGAGGCAGTGTGTCCAAATTGTATCCCAAGAAGTTTTTACACAGTTAGATAATGCTGGCTATGTTTTTCTAATAAATTGCTTCGATAAGATGCATTGTCTAAAAAGACAACGTCTGAGAGTTATCATTATCTACTTAACAAAGAACTCTACTAGGGGATGGGTAACATTTGCCAAAAGTATTCAAATGTTCTTTTAACTGCAGTAAGTTACAACAGGGTATGGTTTGTATCATAATTCAGGGAAATTAAACTTGCTCTCATCTGTGGTATGCTGCAAGAAGATTAGTTCCCTCCAGAAATATGAGAATGCACTTGAATGAGAAAGGGAAGTTTGTTTCTTAACACCCGGTAGAGCTATACAAACTGAGAACCAAGGTAAAGTTTTCAAAAGGGCCAAAGGCCTATTTTCAAAAGCGATCTTTGACACTCAGGAGGCTAAGAAAGCCAATGAGATTTAGGCCACAAGGTGCTTACAGTCACTTTTGAAAATGGGACTTAGGCCCTTTTAAAAACTTTACCCTAAAATAGAAAATGGGAATTAAAATGGGAATTAACATTTTTGGATCAACCAGAGTTATCCTATCTGGATAAAAGTGCTTTGCTGAACTATACATTAATCTGTGGGATTTTGCAAGAACTCTTAAGAAAGGGAAAGGTTCAGCCATACAAATCCTAGCCTTGTACCCTGGCCTTAGAACCCAAAAAGAGATTAAGCTTTGAGCAATTTTGTTCTCTTTGAGAAGTTTAACTATCCCAGACTCAGGTGATAATGGGGTAGATCCTGGCTAGCCCTAGTGGCTAGCAGCTGCTTCTTACTTGTGCACAGTACAGGGGAGGGAATAAAGAGTCCGTCCGCCCCTTGTGTGGCCCACATAAGGTCCAAGAAGAATTTCACTTTGTACAGCCAGGGAAGCACAGGCACTCCAAAGGTACTCCAAAGAGGGCAGGGAATAGGTGGAGCTATGGCGTGCCCCCTCTTTCTGCTGGCCAGGCACATAGGAGAATATGCTACAAATATGAATATGCCCTATAAAAGTTGCTCCCTCTGGAGCAGCACAGCTCCACACCACTTCCGGTGCTGGACAGTGCCAAAATGGCATGATCGAGTCCAAACTCTATACCACAGCATTATATTATTTATGCATACATACATACATACACACACACACACACAAAGCATTATATGTACCTATTATATAATAGATATATGTAATATTTCAACATGATCATAATACTGCTTTGTACTTACACAGTTCCTTTCATCCAAGATTCTCAAAGCTCTTTATAAATATTAAAGAAGCTTGAAAATATCCTTGTTAGTAGAGTAAGAATTTTTATTTTATACCCATTGCATAGATGAATAAACTGAGACACTGTAAATTATTTGCCCAAAGCAGCAATTGGTGTCAGCAATTAAACTGAGGAATCCTTTAAGCACGCCTCATGTATCACTAAAACCCAGCCTTCTCTAGAGTTACATATGGCATGAGAACCATTTTATGGACACACATTACCTATTTCTCCTGGAACACGTTTGCCGTTGAAAAGAAAGCAGACTGTGACATTGAGGCAGTTCACCTGCTGCAAGCCATCATGGCACTGGGGAGCTGTGATATTGATGGAAGCTGGCAGGAAAATGGAGAGGTCCATTGTAATGACAGGTCTAGATCTGGAGACCAATGAAGAAGTATAATTTAGTTTGGCTTCAGAGGGATGTTTCTCAACCAGATGAAAATAAAGCAAAATTGGTAAACACTTGGTATCAAGTAGACATTAAAAAACAACACTGTGAACCTTAGAACAGATTCGGCGTTCTTCTAGCACTTCCCTCAGCCAGCAAGGGAGACCCATATCCTACTATATCAGTGGCTGAAGTGAGATATCAGATTTTTGTTGATAAACTGTACTTCCAATATTTGAGCACACCATGCATGACCAGATGTGACCAATAATAAATAATCTCTAGTCAAAGGTGTATTAGAGACTTCATGATGAGAGGGGAGGGTAATGAGATTAGCGCATTAGAGACCGAAGACAATAACCTCACTTAGGCATGTTCACTGGCTAGGGAGCTCAGAAGAGAAAACGGCCTGGGGCCAGGAGGAAAGGGTAAGCAAACACTAATGTTCCATATAATGCTCTAGCAGCAGCATTCATTAAGCTAAACTTGAGGAAAAACAAAGGTGGGGTAATTTTTCTTAGTAGTGCCAGATGCGTTAGGTGCATTACACTCCCACCATGGAGGGTGGGGAAATGTTCAGCTAATTCCCCCATGCCATGCACTGGCAATTTACAGTCCTCCTTTGACTTCACTGAATTAAGTTCTGACAGTTCCCCGTGTGTTACGAATGACAGCTTTCCACTTTTGCAGCCTATGACCTGGGCTGTTGCTATGGTTATTTCAGGTTGAAGAAGAGTTCAGCCAGAGTCATGCCTCAATCACAGGGCCATGAGGGCGAGGTATTGGTTTTCTGTGCCACGTGACCCAGTAAGTGCAGAAGGCTTGGAGCAAGGGGTTAAGAAATGAAGGCCCCAGTCCTGCAATGAAAATCAGTTTCAATGCAGGATCAGAGCCCAATACGCATGAACTGTTATTCTTAGTGCTTTCAGTTCTGCAGCTCTTAAGTACGAATACATTATTCCAAAGGTAACTCAAGTAATAAACCTCCCACACACTCCAAAAATGTGCAGCGAACAGCAGATTCAGTTCTAAGGTGGGCTCAGGAGCCACGCACTGCATAGGAGCAGACAACATTAGGACTCACTCTACAAGCCATTTACATTTGGGGGCTGTGGTTTGTGCTAGTGGTTATAGGCACTTATCAACGGGAGCAACTCAGTCTCTGATGGCAACTCAGTCTCTCTTAACAGTATCTAAAACTAATAATGGGAGTTTGGTATCCATAGAAAAGAGGAAAGAGCAAACTTCCCAGGATCATCTCACATCATGGAAGTGCCTGCACTCAGATGCTTGGGGAGGGGGTAAAATAGATTAACTTGTATATTTACCTAAACATACTATTTTGAAAGCTATGCACTGCATGATATCTTTCAAATTAGCCTTTTTAATGGGTATATATCAAGTTGCAATGCACACACAGAGGCACCATCATCAGCCCCAAATCAAAGTGGCTTCCACAAAAGCTTTTTAATATCATTTGGCAAGACATATATTGTTTTTGGCCAAAAGAATTTACAAGAACTACTGGGGAAAAAAGTATTTTCCTTTACCCTAATCTGAATCCAAACGGCAAGCACAGCACACTCCCTGACTGGCAGTAGCTGTAATTAGTTAGCCTAGACACATGATTAGTCCATAATGCACTAATCTCTAAAGAAATAAACAGGCACCAATTCAGTGATTGGATTCAGGTTGCTACAGTATGTATATTTTCTTGGTGATGTCACAAGACATCTTCCACCATCGGGACTGGCTCGTGTGTGGCCTGTGGACATGGAGTGAGCTGCTCAGTATCGGATCTGAAGGTCAGAGATCAATCTGGGGCCAGGCCAGGTCAAAACTACAAACTCAGAGTCTGTTACCAAATTGAGAACATGAGGCAAGAATTGGGGATGGGCCAGGCCAGTGTCTTTCACCATAATCAGCAATGATCTTAAGTCAGAGACAGTAAACCAAGACCAGGGTTGGGAGCCCAGCCTAGGCCAAAAGCCAGGAGTCCGGAATCAAGGCAAGACACAGAAAGTGACGTCTAAGGCAGACACACACTGGAGGTCTGCATTTTTCAGTCAACTCCCTGAAATGGCTCCCTGGTTTATAGGTGGAGTGCCACCCAACCAAGAGAATCACAGAGGGCTGTTGCACATGCCCCTTAGAGTAGAACTTCCTGCAGGGCTTAGTCTCTCAGGTCCTCTTGATGGCAAACATGCCGGGCCTGTGGTGGCAACAAGGCACCTCCCTTAAAACCTGCAATCCCTGGTTCTAGGCCCATGTGGTTCTTATATCCCGTTTATCTCTTCACAACAACACTAAAGCAGCACAAGCGTTTGCACCTTTATTTCCTTTTCAAGTTATTTCTGAGGAACAGAGCTCAGAGATTCCATCTGTTGATGTTTCACAACATTTGATGAAAAAGCTAGTGGCTTCCTCTGTTTGTCTGAGTAACAACAGAATATTAATGTTTCTCAAAGAACACAGCACCTGCACCATGAAGTCAACAGGATTTTTTCTACTGAACAGAAACAGGGCTTTCCTGTATCTAAAAGGATACATTGGGGGATAGACTCTTTCCACAACTCTTAATTATTTCTCCAGCCCCATATTTCTTCTATTAAAATGACCATTCCACAAAAGCTTCAAATGACTGTTCCATCCAGTTCTTGACACTGTTGTTTTATTAAACATTAGAGTGTTTATTCAGAATGTAGTTATTAGCAAAAATAGCCCAAAATATAAATCAGCATAAAAGTAAAAATTTCCTCTTCCAAGGGCACCTTTCATCTGAGAAAGTCAAAGTACTCTGCAAAAAATTAATTAAGCTGCACTACATCCCTGTGAGCTACTGTATGTAAGTATCATGAACCCCATTTATAGATGTGAAAACAGACATGAAAGTTCAGGTGAGTGGCCCAAGGTCACACAGCAAGTCAGTAGCAGAACCCAGAGTTCTCAAGGGCAGCCCAAAGAACAGTAAATTGCAGCAATCTAACCTCTTGATGTAGTCTCTTGATCTCTTTTCTAATGCCATATTAGAGGTATCATATTCCATATTTAGTAACATGATTTTGGAGATTTGATAGACACCTATATTAGCAGCACTCAACATTGTGCCACATGAGCTTTAGCCATTGCACAGGTCATTTATCATCTTGACTATAACCCCACCACCTCCTCCTCCTCTGTGGCTGCCTGATATTCACTTGCTGCCCCTCAAAGTCTACCCAACAAAATGCAGAAAAAAAACATCTTCCTCACCTGTCTCTCTAACTGTTTCAATACCCTCCTTGAGTCCTTGCAGTGACTTCCAGTCTCCTGCCACATAAAGTTCAGATTCCTCATCCTTACATTCAAAGTTCTGCCCTGCCTATGCCTCACTATTCTAGCCCCACTACATCCTCTTCACTCTTCCAATTTGTCACACCTTGTAGCTTCCCTGATCTCCAACACCAACAAGCAACTCCATGGCACCTGCACATCTCAAAATAGCTGTCCAGATCCTGCTTGCATTGCAACCTCACTCTTCTTCAAATCCTTCCAGGCTCACTTCTTTCCCTCTAAACTTCCAACACTGAGCTACATTCCTACACCATCCATTGCTGCCCTCTTGCCACAATTTTTGTTTCCTTAAATCAAACAATATTTGTACAGATAAAAACAAAAAAAAAATCCACACAAATTCAAGTGACTATATAAACAACTCAATTATCTTTCCATAAAGGAATCTGTGAGGTGTGTATATCAGTGATAACAAAAGCAGATCTCAATCTGTTATTTCTATAACCCTTACTCACCCCAAACTACCAACACCCATCTTTTTATTTGGCATCCCTTGCTGTGTGTCTAAATTAGATAAGTTCTTTAGGGTTGGGTCCCATCTTTTATTTATTCTGTAAGGTACCATGCACACCTAGTGGGTACAGTATACAAAATAATCTAACTTGTTTCTTCTGACCATAATGAAAAAGAAAAGAAAAATTATTGTAGGAAGACTGAGAAACCACATAACCAATAAACAGGAACCAGAAAAACATCATACAAATGGAAGAAATTGATCTCACCTTAGAAGCACCACATTGTCTGACATGAAGGCCCCAATGGTCACATCTGAAAACAAAGTTTCATAACTTTTATTGTTACAATGGCATTTGAAGGACACAGAAACCAAATCCTTGTAGTCTGTTTATTCATGACAGTTTTTCAGTTGTAAAATATGTACGAATAAATAAAATATTTCCCCATTCCCAACTTAGTTCTGCCAATCAATACATCACGTTTGTTTTGCCTGCACTGGGACTGCAAAATTGGGTTCTTCAGGTCACTCCAGTTCTCTCTTTTTGTATCATCTCAGCTCAATTTTTTTCCATTAAACAGAAACGAAACTTCTTCCTAGGAAGCTAAAATTATCAACTTTGTTTCTCAGCCCTGTATCATAGGTTCTAAACCCATACAACTGAACCTGGGGTGTCTATGAGATAGACTAATAATGTCAGCAGCTTTCACTGAGTGAGGAACACAGACAGACACCTACACTTCACACTGTAAGCTTTCCTGTTACTGATCTGAAGGAGCTTTAGTAAGCAATATGGAAACTACTTAATATGCTATATTTATCTGCTGCTTTTTTTATTGTTGTTATAATCATAGTAAACATACCCGGATAACCATTTCCATCCATATCAACTCCTCCAGATATGGATTGGCCAAACATCCGCAGCATTGGGTTTATAGTTTGCCCAGACAGTTTCTGCAACAGATAGTATAGAAGTGGAATCACCAAAAGGAATCAAAATTAATATAAAGCACCACTTTATGGCTCTTCTCTCAGGGCCCGATTCTCATTTACATTGAGGCCCCCTTTTACTACCAGAGCACTATTGGAACCTGACCTTACAAACCATGATCCTGCAAACCCTATTCATACGTGTAAATCCCATGGTCTCTTAAGTGAGAAATTGTTTTCTGGTCTTGACTTGAGTTAAAAGTTAGTGTTGATTAAAATAATACATAAATTACAAATCATATAGATATAGATAGATAGATAGATATAGATATAGATAGATAGATATATACACGCACACACACACAAAAAACGAACAGCATATCAAATATATTATTTATAGAAGACAGGGTCTAATTTTGTATTCCACATAACCTTTTCCATCACCTGCAATCATATGATTAAGAGATTTATGGAGCATCACTAAAAAAATTTATGGTTAATTTAATTGAAACATCAAATCTAATATGACCACTTACTCTAAAAAAGAGTTTGTCAACGTGTTCAAGGTCAAAATGAGGGCGATTCATTGCCATATGCAGTTGGAAATTCTGTTTTTCCACGAGCTATCATACAGTATTTGGTACCAGCTCTGATGCCATATCTCATTTCTGTCTCCCCAACCCAGAGGGTTTCTTAAAAATCATTAACACACAGGAACTTTCCTTAAATAGTTAAAAAGGCAAATGTTTTATCTGGAACAAATCAAGATATTAAAACCTCATCTTCCAAGCCAGCCACATGGCCCACAGGCTCCTGTGTATTACAGTCTGATGCAAAAGAAAGGAGATCCGAGTTCAAAAAGGGGTCCAATCACAGAAGTTAGATGGAAAAGTCCTATTACAGGGTTGCTGGTGGTGCTTCACGGTCTTTTACAGGCTACAATACTTCCTTGTCCAGCCCATACAACAACATTAATAGTAGTCAAAACGTCATGCAGGAAATTCATTAAAAGAGAAAATTCAAAACCAATACAGCAGTCAAAAAAAGAGATCCTGTAAAACAAACCTGTGATCCTAAAGGCCAGTTCTAAAGGGTAAACTATGCTTTAAAACAAACAGAGCTAAACTTTCCCACTCAAGGGCAGTTAACATTAGGCAATTGGAAGAAACTTGTTCCTCACATTACACTTACATCATAGAATGTGATTAAGTTTTTGGGAGGTCCCTAATAGGGTGGTAAATTCTGCCTACAGATATCCCACAGACATCTGCAGGCTATTACGGTATAAATGCTGAGGTATAATGCTGTTCTCCTTTAAGTGCCATGAATGAAAACAGCAAGCCATGAAGCTTAGACAGACAGTATTTATTTAGCACATACATTATGCTGCAAGCCAATTCAGCTGCTTTAGCTCAGAGCCACCCCTAAACTTGCTGTGGGGGAGTGAGGCACAGATATAGATAATGATTTAAAGTAGAAAAGGGAATGAAAAGGGTGAAAATTTATATGATATGGGACACTTCCCCTCTGAGCTTGTTTAAAGGAGGAAATCCAGGGCCTCTGGATGGCTCAGGGGCATGATAATAGGATACACAAAGCCTTTCACCTCAAGGAGGTGGGTTCAAATCCAGGCCAGGTAGGTAAGGAACAAAAGTTGCAAGCATTTAATGGCTGTTTGGTGGCATATGAAAAATGAATTGGTGGCTTCAGTCTAGTCCCTTTGGGATAGATACTAGGATACATTCTAAAAATACTGCCACAGTTGGTATCCTTACTGGCAGCCTCAAAAGAGAGGCCAAGGAAGGAAAAGGGCACCAGGACAGAACAATGGATGTCTTTTAATCCTCTAGAAGTGGTCTCTCCCAGGCAGGAATGAGAGGCAGGTTTACTGTATTTGCCCACTTTGCTGTGTGAGGGGAGGAGCAAGAACTTCAATCTGCAGCACTGTCAATGTGTCTTTCTAACGCACTAAATTTCCTCAAAAATGAAAAACAAAAACTCCAATCTGGATATGCAGGTGATTAGAAGCCCAGAGTCTCCTGCCAAACGAGAAGATCCCCACTTCCAGCAACTATTGCTGAGAAGAGAGTGCAAAGCTGAGCCATACATATGCCACAAATTATCACATTTTAGAAGTATCATAAAACTGTTTTAACTCTCTTTGTAAAAACAATGCATACTGTACATACAGTAAAAGGCAGAAGGACTAATCCCTTACAGTCTATTAAAGAGTCTCCACTGTAACCACTAAATCCTTTATTCTGCTTAAATTGGTTTACTATGTAGGATCTCTCCCAGCAACAAAAAATATTTAGATCAGACCTTCAAATAGCCGGGGGGGTGGGGGGGCACGAAATCTGCCTTTGCAAAAGCTTGCTAGACAAATATTAAAGACCATGGGGCATGTTTTAATGGGATGTATGGGATTTTATCTTCTTAATTCCCAAGATGCAAAGACTAAATTACCCTAGAATTATATTTAATACTTCATTGCCTGTATGGAATACATAGGCAGTTTATACTTCATGGTGGTTTGGTAAAGTGGAACCTCAAGACTGCTCTCCTGACACCTTCTCCTACTGGGAGAAGGAGTACCTCAAAGTACCCAAGTGTGCTTCTGCAGAAGGAGTCCCTAGAATCTTTTCCTTCTCGCTAAGTCTGGTCCTGCTGGGAAGAGAGCAGGGTCAGACTCTGCTCACTCGCCCCCTGCAAAAATCTGCTCTGCCATTCCAGTGCCTGTGTCTGTCCTTTCCAAGGACTGCTGTCACTGAAATACCCTCTCCCCAAGACTCCATCTACATGGGAAAGGATGCTACATCTGAGAATTGTATTTAAACATGGTTCAAACAAAATGGCTCATGCTGACCCATTCTGGAATTGTTTGCCTGGCCAGAGAGGATGGGCCAAACGTCATTAGAAACTATGTGCAAAATAGAACGCTGAAGTCTCAGCTCCTAACTAGGCTCAGGTATGGAGTCTGAATTGATGCAGACTACACCTACAGAGACACACCAGCTACAGAAGAAGAGGGAATCAAACGGTGTAGTGAACAGAGAGATTACTGCTTCCTGTCACAATGCTTTACCCATACATTTGGCGCATTTCTGCAGGACCTGACAGAGTGACTCAAACAACAAGTTACCATAGAATACTGCGGAACAATGCCACTTGAGTCTCCATGGTAGATATACACTGCTCCCACGTAGTCATCCTCCTTAGGGGACCCAATGGCGACATCTGCATATGTAAAAGAATGTGAACTGAAAACATGTCACAGTCCTTTCCCTTTCCACTCTTCCCATTTCATCCTTTTACAGAAGCCCACTGCTGCAGGCTGAAACAACTCATCACAAGAAGGAGGATCATGCCATTACTGGTGCACACTTAGCTACAAATAGTTATCCAGTTTAACAAACAGCTCATTAAATTCCTTTTTAATTTATACCTATTTTGGCATCTAAGAAGAAGCATGTCTCTTAGTTATAAAAATGTGTTTATTCCCACCAGCCTGCTCCAAAGGCACTTAACAGTCCTTTCATCTGACCAGCCCTGGGTGGACCAGCATTGCACATCAAGACACCACTGGCCCAGGGAGTACAAGCCAACCACTCTGCACTGTGACAACAGTGTTTGAAACACCAAGTTTCCAAAGTCAAGTTAGGTCAAGTGGGTTGTTTTTCCAAACACAGAGGGGAACGAAAGGGCTGCTGAGTGTCTTGGAGGATGTATATTCAGACACACATGCTAAGCCAACCAGTCCTTTTGAAGTCCTTAGTCTGCCAGAAATCACTGCGGCAAACTTGCTGGTGTCAACACTCCATTCTCACCTATTGTTATCACAGTGTATGACCTTGTACAAGACAGCCCATGAAAGAAACTGGACTGTAGGTTACAGGGGCAACTGACAATAAATAGAATATACAATAAGAGGCATTAAGAACTACATGTTAAATGTATTTTCTGATAAGAAGACCCAGTTACGCCAATAAATGGGATATGGGAATAGCCTTGAGACAGAGGATGCCAAATGTTACACAAAAGATAATGTGGTTTTCCTTTTGTTTAGGGACAGCCTAAGAGTCATTAGTAATGACATATACAATGGGATTTAAAAAAAAGCAGAAAGGAAATAGACCAAATGCCCAACTTTGCCCTAAGTTACCCAGGTATAACTCATGTTGAAATCAAGGGGAGTTACGCCCATGTTCGGTTTAATTAGTCAAAACAGCTTTACCAGAAAGTGGCATCTAGAGCTTGATTCACCACAGCATTATTCCAGTCTTCAGAAGAGATAATTTCCAAAGGAGTAATGCTGTGGCAAATCAGGCCATCTATTTGAAAGGTTTTCCAATGTGAACTAGAATGATAATGCTTCCACCTCTAATTTGAAATAGGATTTGATGATAAAGTCCCTGTAATAATTTTTTTTTAAAAAGCCAGACTTGGCTAGAAACAGAACATGGCAGAATGGAAATGCACTGACCTGAGTATCCATCATCATCAATATCTCCTAGGGTGGCCATGCTTTCCCCAAAGTGTGCATTGTAGGCATTGTCACCGTTCAGAACAAGCTGCTCTTCCAGGACTCCCTAGCAAGAGGAAATAGGACAGGCTAAGGAAAACAGAGTGTTGAAAGCTACAGGGCCTCCCTGCCGGAACACACGAGACTCAGGAAACACCTGGGGCAGAACTGCAGTGTGACTTCTGAACTGCTATAGAAGCCCCAGTGAATGCAGCTTGCCTGGATATATAAAACAAAAAAGTTAAACACAATCAATCTAATTGACCCCAAAATTGATTTGAACTAGGCAGAACACACCGCAGGCCAAACTCCTTAGTCACATATCATAATTCAAGAAGGTATGTTCCACAGGAATACCCACGTATGTGATTTCATGTGAAGAGCCCTGGATTTTTCATGACTATGGTAGAACAGGCACCAATTAAGTGACTATGCTAGCTGATAACTACTCCCCTGAACTTAGAACTGAAGCGGGAAAGAAGAGAATGCTTTTAAGAACACAGAAACATCACATATTAATTAATTCTCTATGCTCCAAAAATCCTCCGGTGATGACCTTACCTCATCTTTTTTAAGAACAAGGTTAGGAATTCTGCACGGGATTTTCAAAAGTGCTCAGCCTTGGTCTAAATCTGCTCCCTTGGAACTCAATGAAAGCGGGGTTAGGGCTGTACTGACTGTTTTTGAGAATCCCAATTTTTGTCTCTTTATACCCAGGAAAAAGGACTAATATGAATGATGTAATCAATATGCCAACAGCCAGAGGACTTGTTTGGCTCACTAAGTTTATCCATACATTGAACAACACTATTCAGTTCTTGTCCTGTTGGCATACTGTATCAAAGAATGCAGTCCTTAATCAGGATTTACTCAGCCAAAGCGCCCACCGAATTTAGCAGAGGTTTCCCTGGGCAGAGACTGCAGGATGTGTGTCACAGGATTTGAAAACTCCTAAATTACGCCTACACTGTAGCGCTAATACCGACGCTCTAAGCCGACAGGAGAGAGCTCTCCTGTCGACTTAATTACTCCATCCCCCAAGAGTGGCGGTAGCTGTGTCACTGTGTTGAGACAGCACTGTTCACTACGGTGCTTATATTGATGTTACTTATGTCGCTCACGGGGGTGGTTCATTCACATCCCTGAGTGACATAAGTTATACCAAAGTGGTAGTGGGTAGACTTTGCATGTTAGAGAGCAAGGGAAAGAATGGATGAATGTAAAATGAAGAATAAAGGACAGCTAGAGTCAATGAAAGAGAGAGAGAGAAAGCCCAGAACAAACTGACTTTTGCATTCACATGCCAGCAGATGGCAACTCATGCCCACCCACTTTCTAGCCAACCTCATTTGAGTGAGCTTTAATTTCTTGCAATGCATCCTCAAAAGGAAAGGAACATTTCCACAAGAAAAAAACCCCTTAATTACTCAAGCCAACCTCAAGAGCCAACCTCAAGTGTTCAGATTTTTTTATTTCCCCCTTTGTGAATGAAAACAGTACATTAATACAGTCTTTTTCTTGGCTGCAGGGAGCTGCTGACATTAAAATAATCCTCCATGATGAAGTTGGGACACAGAGAATGGGGCGGGGGGAGAAGAGAGAAAGCGTGCACTCCTGTATATGTTACTTGTTTCTTTAGAGCACACACTGCCAGTGGTTAGACATAAGTATCAAATCTATCATAATGCCACATGTTCGGGCTATAAAGTAATACTCTACATGCCATCAGGGTTATCTCTTATGGTGTACGTGTCATCTGAGTGGTGTGGGTGAGAGAACTGAAATGAAGTGGAGTTGTTCTGGCATCCATACCACAAAAATCCCAATCCTACAAATAGTTATTCATGTAACTTTACTTCATGTAGGAAGCCCCAACGAAGTCAAGGTTGGAGGAAGGAGAAACTGCTAATAGAACCTCCAGTTGTTTTATTTAATACATCATTTATAGACACACATAATTCACCTTTTCACCATGAGCTCTTTGGGACAGGGATTGTCATTTACTCTAGGTTGGACAGCACCTAGCACAGTGGGATCCCAATGCGGTTGACCTCTAGGCACTACTGCAACCAAACATTGAATAAGCAGCAGACCAAAATGGAAAAAAAAAATCAGGGCTCATTTCAAGGATTGTTAATTGACAACTGAATTAACCCAAATGCAAGTCTGGTTTTTCACACAGTCCATAGGACTTGGGGGTACATTTAACTTCCAGCAAAAATATATTATTAAAGTTACAAAAAGGAAGTTAATGTGAACCCAATAATGCTACTGTTGAATCCAATGAAAAATATCCCATTGACTTAAAGGGAGGAACATTGGGACCTATATGTAAAAAATATAGCTCAATTCTTAGAGTCAGTTTGAAAAGGCACTTTTATAAATACATTTTCCCTAAAAAAATATATGCGCTTTATTTTTCTTTAAACACTGTGTACTTATCTTCTTTGCTACTCCAGAAAGTCAAAGTTCAGAATATCACAAGACTACAGTTGTGCAATGTGAAATTCAGCGGTTTCCGTTGAAGGGGCTTTCCACTGTAGGCTTTCAATAAATAGCACCAAATAATAACACAAATCTATTCATTAGTTTCTCTTCACATGGATTCTCAAATCCCTGGTGTTTTGTTTTGAGTTGTGGGTTTGAACGACCATCCAAAACACAAAGAATAACTCTGGTCAAAGCAGCTGATTTTCAGTTGGTTTTGACATCAAAAGCATGGAAATCCACCAATACCACCAAGTTTCAACATAAAACCAGAAATTTTCCCAAGCTTCCTCAAAAGATTCACAACATTTTCATGACCAGGAACTGACTCCTGAGTTTGTAAAAAAAAAAAAAAAAAACACCATGGTACCAGATGATTTTTGCCTGGCTTCATGTTTTGTTGGAAACATACACATGCCATGTATGTAAGACACCAAATTTCTTGGTAAACCACAGCTGGGCTGACCCACCCTCTCCACATGCTCATCCACTTTGCATACTCACATTTCCTCTGTTGATATAGACTGTGACTTGACCCTCATCCCTGATCTCAGAAAACATGGGTGCTCCAACCAGCAGGTCTGAAAGTCCATCCGAGTTCAGATCAACTGCACATAAGGAGGAGCCAAAGTAAGAGCCCATCTGTAACCAAGCCGAGTCACAACAAAGCATTCAGTATCTGCCCACACACAGGAGGAAATCATTTTTGTTTTTTTAACATTAAGTGATGACTTGCTGCTTTATCTCACACTAGCAGCCCTAAGGAGAAACCTTAGGGAATTTTTTGGCAAGAATTAGGTACTTTATTATAACTGTGCATCAGCTCAGACAGTTTGTAGAAGGAATAAAACTCACATTCCAAGACATACTTAAAAGAGGCACTAAACGGCCTTACTTTAGAACAGCTTTTGCTTGGCAAATATCTAAAATGAGGAAGAGGAGAATTAGCAGCCTGGCCCAAGGTTTTCAGATGTGGCCAGTGATTTTTGAGGCCCAATGTCACACAACTGAATGGGGCCTGATTTTCAGAGGGTGGGTGCTCAGCACTTGCTAAAATCATGCCACTTTTCAAGCTGTCTCAAGCTGAAGTCCCCAAAAATAGAGGCACCCAAAAATCACTTGTCATTCTTGAAAATCTTTTTCCTAGTCTTTTTAAATTTCTCACCATCAATCAGAAAGAAAAGTAGTGGGCTGACTGCAGGATATTTCCATGCCAAGCAGCTATATTTGCATCAACAGGTTACTTCCAGTTCATGAGATGCGAGTTGACATACCCTTACAGCCCTCCAACTGCAAGCTAGTCAGCCTAAGGCCCTAAGTCTGCAATCCCTACCACACAGAACTCCCATTGGTTTCAGTGGGAGTTTCATGCCCAGAACTTGCAGAATCAAGCCCTAAATGTGTAGTCAATTTTTATCTGCAATGAAAGGTATCAGGTGAGACATTTAGGAAAGTGAATAAAAGACTTAGGTGTATTATCAGATCTATTTAAAATACCTATTATTGTAGAACATTAAATACTAATCACCCACCCAAATAGACCCTTAAACCACATTTGAGGTTTGATTTAAAACACAAGTAAGGAAACTGAAGGCAAAACCGGACACTGTCTTTAATTCACCCAACTGGCCAAGATATACCAGTGCATACTTCACAGGGCATAGTTACAGCTCATCTACTAGCACATACTGCTGCTATAGCTACCAAGACTCTCACCAGTGACGGTCTGCCCAATCTGCTCATGAGCACACGTGTCACGCTTTGGACTTCAGAGTCCCTCCAGAATCCACAAAGAGAGAGAGCATGAAAACATCATCGGCAAACCGATGGACTACACACACACACTAGCGCATAGCTCTCAAATGTCTCATTTTGACAGACATCACACATTTTAGCCCAAAAACCATCTGCTTTCCATATTAATCAGGTCACCCCTCAGTTTAATTGTTGACAGTTGTTTACATCAGAAATGGAGAAGCATGAAACTGAGGTTACAAACTTAAACTTTTTTTTTTTTTTTAAGTACAACTCCCACAGCATATTACATTTGCTACACACACTGAGTCCCACATTTAGGCCTTGACAGGTGAATAAAACAGAGCTCTGGCCAGCCTATTAGGGTGTATCCATACAGCTGTTGGGAGCATGCTTCCCAGCACAGATACCCAGTCTCATGCTGGCACTGCTGAAGCTAACATGCTAAAAACAGCAGTATGGCCACGGTGGCAAGGGTGATGACTCAGCCTAGCCGCCCAACTACAAAACCTGCCCGAACCGCAGCAGCCCCGCTGCCCCTTTTAGCGCATTTGAGCAGAACGAGCACATGCCTGTCTACCCGTGCTGGGAAGCACGCTCCCAGCTGCCATGCAGATATACCCGTAGGGATGATGGGAAACAGGCAACAGCCGTTCTGGTGTTCAAGTTGAGAATGTAACATTACATCTACAAAAAGAACAGGAGTACTTGTGGCACTTTAGAGACTGACAAATGTATTTGAGCATAAGCTTTCGTGGGCTACAGCCCACTTCATCGGATACATAGAATGGAACATATAGTAAGAAGATATGTATATATATATATATACAGAGAAGGTGGAAGTTGCCATACAAAGGAAAGCTTATGCTCTAATAAATTTTAGTCTCTAAGGAGCCACAAGTACTCCTGTTCTTTCTGCGGATACAGACTAACACGGCTCCTACTCTGAAACATTACATTACAAGATTCCACAAACTGCCTGGAAGCCATAAGGACAGCGGGGTGAGCTCAGGATAGCATTTCAGCGTGTAACTCTGATTTTTGTGTCTATGTGGGCTCAAGGCCAGACCTTTACTCTCTCGTTATTTTGTAGTTGAATTCCCCTTGTGGATTTTTGTTGTTTATTTTTTTAAAAGCCAGTAATGTTTTAAAACAAAATTCTCATGGGCAGCGAGTTAGAGTTATGAAAAACATGTCACTATGCATTCAGGCAGCTTTAAGGAAAAGGCCGTTATTTACCCAATTGTGCAACGTGGGTGAGTTCATGTTACTGTGAGAACCTTGCGTTTCTGCCTGTGTTTTTATTTGTAACCACAGGGCTGCATTAACTCTTTTCCATATTTGATTTCCCAACCTTTTTCCTCTACAAAAAGAGGGGAGGGGAAAAACTGCCTGTGTATTATGTTAAGCGTGCATGGGACACGAGAGGCACGAACTCATACCTTTGTTGCTAAAACAGCGTTTGGTTTGAGTTAGCTTCCAGCAATACTCATTAAGTGAACACTGCACATCAAATTACATTTCACTATGGAAAGAGACAGGCAGGCATGTTTGGTTTTTAATAAATTATAGCTCAGATTTTACAGGAAATGGAAGGATGGGGCACATGACAACCTACAAATACTTGAAGGATATAAGCACTAAAGAGGTGCAGAATTATTAATGGTATTTATAAATGGGAATAGTGAGATGAAATTAAGAAAGGAAAAGTTTTGGCTGAGTATCCAAAACACTTCCTGATAGTTCTATGTGTTAAGCTCAGGAATAGTTTTTCAAGAGAACTGATGGAAGCACCATCATTAGGGACATTTAGAAGTAGACTAGAAGAAACACAAGAAAATGCACTGGAGGAAACAATCAGGCACCAGCAGGGAGATGTACTAGATGAACTGATAGGTCTTTTTCCTTTCAAATGTCTGTGATACTAACAGTGCAAAACAAAATAGTGGAGACCTAAAAAATACATTCACTTCATCCACCACCTATTCAACCTGGGGATTTTCTCCCATCCCCTGTGTTTAAGCAACTTTCTATAAAACGTGCTTATGATTCATTGAGACATTGGCAAAATGTTCCAAATACAGGCTGATAACTGCATCACCTAATGTAGCCAAATCCAATTAGTACTGTATACTGTTCAGGGTCTTCATCTCTTTTAGAGCCTCACTGCACTCTGTGCTCTGGCTGTGAGAATACAAGCGGTTCCTTCTGGGCAGCCATGAGCTAGGCAAACAGTCTCTTCCTCAGAGATTTATTCCTAAATAAAGCACAATCCTGTTGTTCCCTAAAGCTGGATCTGCTATGTATTTGTTTTCCTGAGGACATAACACCTATCACCACCAAGGCTCCTGCTCAAGAAGAAGGTGCACTTCTCCCTACCCCAGCATGACCTCACACAGGGAAGTGGAGTTTGAGTAGGTACTATGAGAATATTAAAACACAGGACCAATGTTAGCTCTAAGGAATGAATCCTCAGACCAGCACTCAGGGTAGATGCATGGAGGGAAGAGGAAAACATAATGGAGCTGCTCCACAGCCCACTACTAGAACTCTAATGTACCCACCTCCTCCTCAGAGGGATAGGGAGAGAAGGTCTGGACATATGAGAATCAATTACTATACAGGATCTACCTCTTTCCTAGTTTGTCCTCCACAGCTGAGCTTTGTAGGGCCCCACCCCAAAACCTTGCACTTGGCATAGTGAACTCTCTGCTGTTATGGAGACAGGAACAGGTTTTCCCTTAAAGAGCTTGTCTACACAGCAAGTTACTGCACAGTAAGCCAGGGTTTGAGTCTACAGTACTCGGACGTGCTGCACAGCCACCTCCCACATGAACCCTTTCAGAGTGCAGTGAAAGTCCCAGAGTGCGGCAAGCTGTTACACTGCACATTCACACCCTGGCTTGCAGAAGAGTAACTTGCCATGCAAACAAAGTAAGTTTTTATCAGCTCAAACTGGACTTTTAATTGCAAATATTACCAGACCTTTTACTCCACAATTCCAGCACTGAGCGGATGCTACCACTATGATAGAAAAGGTGGTTGGTCTATATGATGGATTTAGGACTTCTGGGGATTTTTACACCTAAATCAAACACTTCAGAAGCTATTAATTCAAAACAATATCAATTGAAATAGCCACATCATTTTTTGTCAAGAATCACTCACCTTTTTACCCGATGCCTGAAAAATCTTTACTAAGGAGCCTGATCGCCTGTCTGTTCTGAAAATATAAACCTATCAAATGGAAACAAAAACAAAAGCCGTTACAAACACTGACCACAAGGATAAGTAGTTTATAATGTTATGAATTCATCAGTGCATTCTGGGTACATATGTACTTTACTCATTGTAATGAAGTGATCATTAATATTTGCCAAATTCAAGGTGATCCTCCTGCCTTTTCTAAAACAAAAGATGAAATTCCCATTTTAGTACCAGATGTTAGAGGTCTCTTGTCATTATAAGTATTTAAATAGCATCTTAATGCGGCTTTGTGTGTGTTTAAAAAGACCCACTGCACAAAAGCCATAATCTCAAGCAAATATCTCCTGGAAAGGAATAGTAAAGTGCTATATCAGTCCATTTTTTTTCATATGTTGCAAAATTACAAGATATAGCTGCAGCACTTCAACTCGTGTTCACACAAGTTACTCCTAGAATACTCTTTTTAATATATCCTGTATTGCATGTGCTTATATGGTCAGTCAGCATCCACATTGATGCTTTCTGACATTGTTCCCGCTCTCTGGGTTGTTTTTCATGTAGATTAACTTTCATATTGTTTAGAGTTACTCATTCAGAAAGTACATTATTGAATGACAATCTTGTTTAAAAATGGCTCTCATTTCCATTCACACTGTTTTATAGGATGTTATGACTGATTCATACAAGATGGCAAATAAGCCACAAAGAGCAACCTTGAGGGTAGATAGCTGGGTCATTAAACCAGGGGGAAGTGTGGAATGTTGAATGAAATGAAAAATCTTCCTTGAAGTAAATACAGAGAGATGTGTGTCATAATAAACATTATACCCTCCTCATTGTGGAAAAAATGGACAAGGCTAGCAGTGGAGAGTCATTATAATGTAGTGATTTGGTCATACTCAAATATAAACCACGTATCAGTTGTCTTTGACTGTCTAATTCAGAGGTTCTCAGAGTGTGGTCCGCAAGCTCCATTCAGGTGGTCCGCAGATAGTTCCCTCTAAGGTGAATGCCTGGGCGGCCGCACACAAGAGAATGAAAGGCCACCCACCTAATTAGTGGAGCCACGCAGGCATGGCTCCGCTAATTAGGTGCCTGGACCCTGGAGAAGACGCACATATAAGGTGAGGTGGTGGCCTTGGGGGGAATAGGGGGTAGGTGGGAGTGGGCAGTGGGGTGAGAAAAGGGGGTGGGGGAATTTGGGACATGCAGGGCTGAAGAGGCCAGAGAAAGAGGCGACTTTCCCTAGTTCCAGGGCTGCGGCTGCCAGAGAGACACCCGCCCCCTCTTTCCCAGCCCAGTTCAGGGGCTGCCGCGGGGGAAAGAGGGCACATCCATCGCATTAAAAAGGTAAAACTACTGATATTAAAATATGAGTTGTGAGCTTTTATTTGTAGATCAAAAAACATTAATTATTATTACGGGTTTTTTTAATATAGTGCTTTTATCCAAAGCTCTTTACAATAGTTAGCTAATGTTACAAATAACATTTGGAAAGATCATTAAGTGATCCGCCAAGACCCTCAGCAATTTTCAAGTGGTCTGCGAAAAAAAAGGCTTGAGAGCCATTGGTCTAATTGATTAGGTTGTAATACAAGTAAATACAGCAGTGCAAGATCAAAAAGGAGATAGGCCAATATAGACTATTAGATCTTCTGCTCCTAAGGAGGCCAATATACTCCTGGCACAATGTAGGGTATTAGCACTGTCCTACTGTCTGAGAGCAGTACCGCAGCTCATTAATATTTAGCACTGAGGACCAGAAAGAGTAAAGAACCTAACATTTAATAAAATTCTCATTTGCTTGCAACAAGAAACAAGTCTCCACTGAAGTTTTGAGTCACTTGTTAGCTCAGATTTCAGAGTAACAGCCGTGTTAGTCTGTATTCGCAAAAAGAAAAGGAGGACTTGTGGCACCTTAGAGACTAACCAATTTATTTGAGCATAAGCTTTCCTGAGCTACAGCTCACTTCATCAGATGCATACTGTGGAGTAGCAGAAGAATCTGAAGTCAATTCATCCATTTCTGACCAGCAGGTGTCAGTGTAGTTAATAGGACCGGGCATTCCTTCATCTGTAAAACTGATCATCGGAGCCAAGGACTTGATGTATTAAATTAAATAGTGAATTATTAATGGGCACTTAATAGTTGTGTGCATATGGAGCTTTAAGGTGCTGTATATTTCTCTGAAGCAAATCAAGTACTGTACCATTGCAAACGTTTCCCTTAGACATGGGGGAAGGGTGAGCAGGGGAAAGAGATTATTCTAGATACAATGATATGAAGACAGAGATTACCTTGGGTTTCCCAATGGCCTGGTCCAGAGGAGATGAGAATAGAAGGGCTCTGAGTATTAAACTCCAATTTTGCTGCTGACTTGCTTTGTAATTTTGGACAAGTCACTTAAGCCCCTCAGCCTTAGTTACACCATCAGCAAAATGGGGATAAGTGTAATTCCTATCATAGGGAGGTCGTCATCATGGCAAATCCCAAAAGCACAAGGACGTCTTTGCAAATCAAGCACCACCCAGTGCAATCTCTGGTCAAGTGCTCTGGCTGTGTTTTCATTTTATATCCATCCCTGGCACTCTTATCGAGCTACCAATGCTTTTGGTGCCCGTGTGATCACCAGCCATGCAGTGGCACTTTTTCATACACACGCTTCACAATTCTTTGGTCTTCCCTTCTGATAACTCCATACCAACAAGGCCACCAAAACCAAACTAGTGCTATTTTAAGCAAAATAGGTTAAAAAAAACTTCAGACAGAAGAGTGATTTTTTTAATTAACAATGTCTCTTTAAAAGAATGATTTTAAAGATGGGGGGGTAGGAAGGCGCACCACAAGGGGCAGATAGAGTAAATTTGAGGACCTCATCAAATTTCCTCACCTCTTCCAGGCAAGTGCTCAAAAATTAATCTTGAGGCAAAATCTCTTGGTTCATCAAGTTTACAAGAACTAAGTCAATATATTTTACCCAGTCACATCTGACTGTATCACTGTTTGACTAAAAGCCACACCTTTCCAATGCCTCCATCCTGGGGAGCTCCTCCTACGACGTCTGTGGTAGTCGGCTGGGAAAAATGACCTGCTGTCACTGCATATCCTGTGCAGGAGGTTGGGTGGGGTGATTGGCAAGAGAAAGAAAAAAAAAAACCAAAAAGGAAAAAAGTGAGAAACAGGTCAGCCATCTGGATCACACTAATCAGGTTCCACAGTTTCTCTTGGAGTGTAAATATCCCAGCGTCGTGCAAAAAGCAGCAGGCAATCACTTTCTACAGGAACTCGTCAACATTCAGTTCAAGTGTACATCACAGCAGGAAACTACAATAAGCACTGAATTGTTTTTCCAAAAGCCAAGAAGGTGAAGGTGTGGGTGGGAGCCCAGTGAAGGAGAGGCAAAGGTAGGAGGGACAATAAGTTAAGAATCCAGATGTAAGAGGAATGAGAAGCAGTAAAAACAGAAACCTGCACACAGAATCAAGTGACTACATCATCAGGAAGAAACAGCTTTCATGCCTGTGAATGACAATCTCATGTATGCCAAAGAGAATACTACTCCCTCAGTTAAAGTAACCACCAATCGTGGCATGGAAAAATCAAGTGCCTTTTTAGTTCATAGGGAAAAAAACAAAACAATAGATGAAGAGGTCAGCAAAGTTAATACTTGAAAAAGAAAAAACAGGAGTGAATTTGAAATAGTGTATAAAGAAAGTGTATTTGAAACAGGTAGATCAAAGTTTTGTCTTGTTTGCTAAATTAAAAATGATATAACACAAGTTTCAAAGAGTCTAAGGAGAGAACTGGGTTTCTTTCCCTTTTAAGGATGTTTTGTATTTAACTCGCCCTTCCATTGTGAATTCTCGATCTCCTGTCCACATGCTAAACACTGTAATTCAGGTCTAATCAGTGGAAAAATCTATATATGACTTTACATATATACACATATTGTTCACTTAACTATCCTTGAGTGGCACCTGCTAAATTATATTTATAAAAGACTGCAGGTTCAGGAAAATCAGCCTGAGTCTTTAGTCGAACAGCATTAGACTGTTGCATGGTGAGTTTTCCAAATCTTGACACTCCTAAACACCGGGGATTAGGTGGAAGTCCTTACATTAATTTCACTTGTGACATTAGTTGATTTTAAAGCAAGGCCTCTAGAAGTTAAAGCCTAGTCTGTTAAACACCTACAGAATCTGCTCCACTCCCTAGCCCATCCCTCCATGGTCTCTTACTAACAAATCATTTATACAGTGCTTCATTTATTCAAATGAACTAATCATTCTACAGATACAGAGGAGCCGCTTAGCCCAAACCACACAGTAAGTCATGGCAGGGCCACTACCAGAACTCTAGCATTCCTGGCTTCCAGTCTGTTACTTTGTCTACTAGACCATACAGTCTTTCAGTGCAAACCTGTTTTCTATATTCCAATGGCTATAATGATGGGGGAAGAGGGAGGAAATGAACTAGTGAAAGTCCTTCACTGCTTTTTTCCTATATATTTTGTCAGGTAACCCACCAGCCACTCAAACCATTTTAAGCTAGCCGCTTATTTTTTACTCTACACCAATAAAACATTATTTCCACTGAAAAACAATTGCACCCTTATTTTAACCTATTTCCAGCCTGACATCAGGGTTCAAGCAGCTACTTGCCTAAGTATGTGTACCGCCTGGCTATCACAGCATCATCATTCAGTTTGAAATAGGTGTTATCAGTGAGGTTCAACACTTTGACAGTTCCCGTCCAGTAAAAAGATCCTGGTGCTCCCATGATGACCAGCTCCTGTGAGAGAAGAGAGAACAGGGAGGGACAGGAACCAGAAAAAAAAATACAAAAAGGATTAATCACAGCAAGCAATTGTTATGTTTTAAAGGGCCAGGGGAGATTTAAATCAAGGCTTCAAGCATCAATCTGCCCACAGAAAAGAGTCAGAATTATTCCTATGTTTATACAGTACTTTTCATCCCAAACATCCCCTAAGGAAGTTTTTGCCAATACTGGAGGCACTTCACCCCACCATTAGAATACCTGAGTTCTCCTCCAACCCTTGCCCTTCACACAGATACTTGGAATCAATACACTTCTGTTGAACCCTCCTGCTACCTCAACAAGAAGCATCTCCAATCAATCTCACAAGTTACTGTACACGCCTACAAACACGCTCTTCCAACAAGTGTTCCTCCGAGCTGCTTCGTCCTCCTACTACCCCTGAGAAGTAACAAAACTAAGCTACAGAATCCACCCACTCGTTCACTAAGCACCCTGGATCTACCTCCCAATCTGCTGCAAATGCCTCACAGCTTCCAGGTGACAGTGTAGACAAAAAGTCTACAGTTCAAAACAGGCTGAAGGACCAGATCCTCAGCTGCTGTAAGTCAATTGATCCTTACATCAACTGAGGATTTGGACCTATGAATTTAAAAGAATTTGATAATATGTAGATAGTCCATGTGCGTTTAAGAATCTGTGTGTGTTTTGAGGGTAGGACTGTGCAAAACTCAGACTAGAGTCATATACTTCAGCTGAGTTTCAAAAGGGACCTGGGCCAATTTATGGTTTCAGGTGGAAACCACTAGGCACCTGATGGTTATACTTTGTTTTGATCTGAAGTCAGGAAAAATGTGATGGTTTTAACATTTCGGCTGAGTTTTGCTTTGAGTTTCTTGGACTTTACCTTCAAAACAAAACTCAGGATGAACAAAAAGTCTTGTGAACTAAAATCAAAGAAAGATTCAAATGGACCCCTGCAGTGGAAGCCACTGAGTTTCCCATCCTTCCATTTGAGAGAAGGGGAGCCTTCTAATTAGCAATAAGAACCACAAACATATAATATACAGTGGTAGTGGTGGAAAAGAAAAACAAAACAAACAAACAAACTGAGCACAGAGTGAAATCATACAGATGGTGATCCCTGGCTGAAAGCCAAACCCAGCTGAAAAAACTAGAGTCACATTTGAAGGATCTGATTTAGCTGAACTAGGAAAGGGCAGAATAGGAGTTAATAATAAGCCCATCATAAGAACTGGACAGTCTCTAATGTAAGAGAACTGAGTGAAAATTGGCTTCTATTTTCCTCACCCCTCAAGAAATAGTGTAGGAGGCATTCAAGCTCATTTCCAGTGAGAGAGACTACCCTTGCTGTATTCCACAGGCACTGGGGAAAGCCACACTCTTTCCTTCTACCTTGGCACAAGCCATGAATCATGGTCGTCATGCAAACCGTACAAGTCTTGGAATTGACTCAGTTACAATGTCACTGTTTCTGCTGGTTTGCCAGAGAAGCACAATGGGGAGAGTGCCTTGCTCTGAGGAGTTTATCAGAGTTTGATCAAAGTGTAGGAATATCACTACTACAACAACAACATGAATGTTGTTCCTAAAAGGGGAAGACTATGTCTAAGTGCTTCAGACTACCCTAAAGTGAAGCCTCTGTATAAATGTGCCTCTGGAGAAACAAATTGGTGCAGGAGGCAGACTGGAGGGGGTGGGGAGAGGAAAGGTGGGAAGCTGCAAGACAAAGCAAAGGGATTTAAAGAGTGACACTTCTGGGGAAAGGATGCTGAAGTGCCAGAGCCTAGGCCCAATATTCAAACATGGGATCCTACACAGACATGCAACTCCCACATCAGAATGCTCTTAGGATATAAAATAGGCATTTCTGACCACAGCAGATTGAAAAATGATGCACTGACCTACAGCTTTTTATGTGCATTTTTTAATTAAAACCTAAGCAGTTGTGTTTGTGTTGCTTGTCTGATAGAAGACCACCTCAGGATGGTGAAATGGTAGATCATTTCTTTTCTCAGGGGAGAGGGACCATATGTAACCATGAGGCAGAATCCCACCTGGGATTCTTATATCATGTGCTCTCATTTGAAAGCCCTTCATCCAGGAATTTTTTTAAAATCTATGTTTTGGTCACTGAAGATCTGTTGTGTACAATGAGAAATAAGGCAGCTAGAGCTTTTGGAGGGAAATCCTATACGCCGTACCCTAAATCCAGAGAGTCTTTACTCCAAACCACAGGGCGTTGGAGGGAATTTTCTGCCACATCAGTGATGAACGTAATAAGCATTATTCTCAGCTCTGACAAGACAGAGCAGTACAGCCATGAATTATTGCTGTACAATTGTGTGAATATTTATGGAAATCTGTGCCTCATGCAGCCATCCTATGAAATCCAGGAAGCCTGTGGTACAGCGTTTCCTTGTTTCTTTTCATTGCGCTGACAGACAGCTGGTTTTCTTCACCTGTTTTCTATAAAAAGGGTCACAGGAAATTGTAACCCAGTAATCATGTCAGTAACACAGCCCCCGTTACCAGAAGAATGGTGAGAAACTCCTGTGCTAGAGTGTTCCAGTCCAGTGGAGGCTAAATAAGGGCATTTCATGATGCTACACAAGGACATAGATTGCAATACGCAGCTAAATAGAGGGGTGTGCTAAACTACAGGTTTTATTCTTGGGAGTGGCTGTGCCCTTGAGGACCATGGATTTCCCCTGGGCAGAAACAACTAGCATCAGCAGGACTGAGCGCACGAGTGTACAGTAGGGGCTTGCCTGTTTGACCCAGAAGTCGTTTATCTACATTTCCTGCTCAGGCTGAAGCTCCATAAGGCAGGAACACTAAAAGTTCAAAGACATCTTTTGAACTAGGCTGGTGAGAGAGGTTTACAGCATGGAAAAAGAAACAGCCTTGATAGTGCAGACAAGCCAGGAAACAGCTGTTGCTGACAAGTCTCCTGTTACCAGACACAGTGCCATAGTCGTAAGGGTTGCCACCCATTCCCAGTATACTTGGGAATATCTCATTCCAGTTTTTCATGCAGCGAACCCTAATCCTGTTTATACCAACCAAGACAATAAACCCTCTGGCCCAAATTTGATGGTGGTGTGTAAATTAGACCCCTCTCACATTACCTTGAACTCCTAGCACTAATTACATCCACTCTGCTGATGTCCAGGAGAGCTCTACCTTCCGTACCAGAAGGCATAAAGAGACTCGTTTAAATTACACCTCCTTGGCACATAAGTTCTACTAGCTGAGACTCCCTTAGACATAAGAACCCAAAAAGAATGTAAGCAACTCCAAGGGACTAACTCAGTGTAAAGGGCTCTAACTTATACATACCTCTAAGTCTGACCCTTTGCATCTATGGGAATCTAAATAAATAAGTCAAAGTGAATCTACCTGCATCTTAAGGACGTCTAAGTTGATGTGATATATACATTCAGGGGACAGGAAGAAAATATATGCAACACCGGAGTTTGTCCACACAGTAGGCAATGCGCACTATGTGGGTGTGGTTTCTAAAGCGTGCTAATTATTGCACAATAACTGGTCCACATAGGCCCTGCTGCTGAAAGTTCCCTAGTGCATTTTTATATATTGCTGTTTCAAGCGCACTACATTAAAGCACACTAGGGAACTCTTAAAGCACACCAGCAAGGTCTATACAGACCAGTTACTGTGCAATACATTAGTGTGCTTTAGAAACCACACCCACATAGTGCGCATTGCTGCACTGCATAACTAAGCCCATAGATTCCCTTCTAGTATTGCTTGGAGTCACCTGGACTCCCATCAGAACTTGGCCCTCTCAGTTTAGTGATTACCTTCTTTTCTTTTCCTTTTCCATTGTCTCCAGCATTTTCGAAGTTCATTAATTTTAAAATTTTCTTACTGCATATGCTATTGCTCCTCTTGCTGTGAGTCTATTAGTTCTCTCCCAAGCACTCTGAATTGGCAATTCAAAGCTATACCTTCTAGAAGTCACCAATAGGAAGCAATGCTTCCAAAGTAACTGATTTAGGATGGCCCAGCAGTTAGCGGGCTAATGGCAATGGCATACACTGAAGTAACAATAGAAAACCACTGACTCTTAAAGATGAAGGAACCAGACCCAGGGAAGGAGGGGCATAGGGTTGATTGGAATAGAAAGACAAATATAAGTAGAAGGGGAGAACTGAGAAGAGAAGGCCCTAACTTTATGCTGCTTTCCAGATCCCACCTATCCTATTCCATGTCTATATTGTCCTCTCCTTTCTTTTAAATCAAACGGGATATTGAATAGGGGCTTATTTTATCTCAGGCCCATCTCTGATATTGTTATCAATGTCAAGTCATCATCATTCGTCACAAAGGCCAGGATTTTCAAACATGTGCAGAGATGTTACATGCCCAGCTTAAGACAACTTGAAGGGACCTGATATGCAGAACATGTCGGGAATCCGCTCTCTGCACCTCAGGCCTCTTTTTCAAAAATCGCTCAAATTGGGCACCCAAAAATCACTAGTCACTATTGAAAAACTTTGGCCTAATATTTGTTTTCGTCTTTCTAAACATACAGCAAACGATATTCCAGACCATGACACAGGTAAAATCTATGTTGATTCCTTAAACATTTATCATGTAATATTTGCTCACACATGTAGTCCCACTACTAGTAAAGGAGCTACCCTCATGAGTAAGGATTGCTCAAGTGAGTAAGGGTTCTAGGACTTAGCCCTTACTGAATCACATATGAAGAGAGAAACAGACTCTTTCCTCCACGGTATCTTTGGCTTTAAAAACTAATAGAAAAAAAATGAAGAAATTCTGAAAAGAGGTGGGCGTACCATTAGGAGAAGGTAGTCTGTGTTTGATATGAATGCTCCTGATAAATTTAGGAATTCTAATTTTTTGAAAGTTCAAAAACAAATTTCACTACAGAAATAATGAACCCTGATGTCATTGAAGTGAGATCAATGGGGTTACATCAGGGATTAATTTGACCCAGCATTTATGTAACTGTCCAGCCATGGCTCTGAAAAACAAACATATTCCACAATACCAGTTCCGCCTTTTTGAGACAGCAAGAATGGATAAGGCATCAGAAAACGGTGTGTTTTCTAAATTTAAGGACTATTTAAAATCATTTCATTCATGGGGGGAAGTTTTAAAGCTAAAGTTAAGAGAATAAATAAAGAGTAAATCCAGAGACAGAGGCTGTGGGAGTTATATGAATAAAATATTCCCTCAGGATAGCCTTCAAAGTTCATTCATTCTTCCCTGGGGGTACTTAAGCATAAATCCATTCATGTGGTTCATATATGTATTATGTAATGTTTGAGACTTCACAGTGATGCATTTCCAGAACTGTGGGAGGAGAGACAACGTAAAATGGGGGTGTTTGTTTGCTGTGTTATTGAAGTCAAAGGAAATATGCCAAGTGCATAGAGTGCAGCTAACGGCACATTTCTGTTTCCACAGTCCTTCACAGTGCACATGGCAAAACAAGCAAGAAAATGCATCCGCAAACTTGAACTTTTCATCAAAACCACCATTACCCACCTCAGTGAAGAAGCCTGCTATTCCAGCCTGACACGAGCCATGCTCTTCCCCGTATTTCTTCTTATACTCTAGATTGGAGGGGGAGGAAGAAAACAAACCACAGTCATGTCATTCCGTGCCAGCGGTGTGCGGCTTACAGTTCGCTGAGCTCCCCTGCTTCATTCCACATGGACCGCTGAGTGCTGAGCCACAAAAAAGATTAACTGGAGCCAAAGGAGGAAAAACTCAGGAATTCAGTGAGCCTCAGAAATTTAGGCCTCTCTTTCACAGTATATGTATTTTGCCAACATTTACAGTTGACCAGTCTTTGCAGAAGAGGAACAGCAGCAACCAAAAAATCCCATTTGTGATCATATATGGCTAAAAACTTTCAGTGACAGGACAGGAATAGCAGGACAATAGCAAGAGGGCAAGAAAGCAGACCCAGGAATTGAATGCTGTAGGTCTCAGTGGTATACCAGCAGCAGCAATATTGTCTATTAAATTATAATTGTGTAGTTTAAGGCAATACACTCTTCTGTTCCAGCTGAGCTGTCCAGCCACATTGCTGTAAATGTTGGCTAATAGTTACAACAAAGGAGTAGGACCCTTGGATTCTCTCTCCAGATCTGTCATTCACTTAATGTGTGGCCTTAGGCAAGCCACTCAACCTCTCCTGTGCATCAGATTTTCCATCTGTAAAACAGGTATAGTAATACTCAACTATAACGCAGTGGTGTAGTTTTATGCAACATAGTGTGGTGAAGTTTAGTATTTATAAAGTGATTTGAGCTCCATGGCTAAGAGGTACTATATAAAAGTGCAAAGTATTACATACTGGTGTATTCAGCAAACCAAACTAAGCACAACGACCCTCCTCCCAGACTTATTAGCAAATAAAATCTAGGCCTAGTGGCAGGACACTCCATCCACCCAAAACAATAAAATAATGGAAAAAAAGAAGCTGAGAGGAAAAACCTGTGCATTCATTTCTACTTTCATATTGCCTACAATGTAATTGATAACACACTTCAACCCTTCATAAGGTTTCATTTCCAACTTTAAGCGATACCAAAAAAGATGTACCCCATATTCACCAAACTTGCATTCCAACACAAAACCTTAACATTGACTTCATATGCTTCTGGATTAACAGGTCAATCATACATCACACTGACTGTCACAGGTTCACACAGCTGAGGAGTTATTCTGCCGTAACACTGCTAAGGTCTTTGTCAAGGTTTAAACGGTACTCTGCAGTGGTTTAGGAACCTTAACTATGGTGCAGCTATCACTGCACGCTAGCTACATTTACTTGGCCTCTACCCTTCTTGGAAGAAATGGAATGTAAAACGGCTGCCTGTTTGTGCTTCGGAGCCAAAAGAGCTAAGATCACCTGTGAAGTGTGGGACAACTCCAAAGGAAGCAGTGCTGCCCTAGGGTGACCAGACAACAAATGTGAAAAGTTGGGACAGATGGGGGGTGGGGTGGTAATAGGAGCCTATATAAGAAAAAGACCCAAAATCAGGACTGTCCCTATAAAATCAGGACATCTGGTCACCCTATGCTGTCCACAAGAAAAACCAATCCGCCGCATGGATGGCCAGATAAAAATTTCTCCTCTGTACTACTTCCGATTACCATTCAGTCTTTGCATCATAAGCAGGACTCCTAAAGTGTACAGTGCGCTTCTTCGATCTGTACAAATTCTTCAACACTCATCTTTGAGTTCCTTTCTCCACACTGCCAAGTCCCCTCCATCCAGCTTGAACACCAAAACTCCTCACTCTCCACCTGGGCCAGAGGAAGCATTTATTGCTGTACCAAGGCCTCTTATTGCTAAAAATCAATCTGTCCACTTTTTATTCAAAACACTCCAGTTATTTTCTAGACATGAACAGGAACCATATCTCCTGAAACAAACATCCCCAAACTCTCAAAATCTGAACCAGAATCTTTACAATGGGCCAAATCAAAACCTTGTATCCAAAATACTCTGAACTTTGGAGTGTTTGAAACCCAGATCTGGGTCCAAATTTTGCCACGTGGCCCCATCTCAGTTTTCTGAGCTTTATTTTCCAAGCTTTACCAAACGAATGAATGTGCAATTGCAACATATTGCCACTTCCTGAATATTACAATATCTTCCCATGGATAAAGGGGGCTCCAGGGAAACAGAGTAATTCAGTTTCTAAAAACATTCACCATATAGCCTGGTAACACTTTACAATAAGTAACCATTAACTCTTGCTAAATTACAAAGGAATTTACAAGGACTTGCTTGGCATGTTACCCCTTTAGAACCAAATCAGTTCCTCATGGTGTGTGTTGTTCTACTGAAGACCAAAAGAACTTAATAAACCATTCGTCTCTTCATGAAAACCTTTTTTAAAACATGTACTAAAGGAAATAGTGACAGGACTAACCAGTAATTACTTTAGCATTTCACACTAGTAAAAACACCTATGGTCTAAAAAAGTTGAGTAGGTAAATGAATGACATTTTGTCACAGCTGAGGGTTCTCTCAATTTTTCAGAATCTGCTAAAATTGCAGCTAGGGCTGAGAGAGACAGGTCTGATGGCATAATCAATGCAAAGTACAGCCTTGATCCTCATGGTGCAATATGTGTGTAGATAACCCCTGGGTCCACACAGTGGGTTTCATGTGGACTAAGGGTCCACCAGCATGGTGCACCTTTCAGGTTCAGAGTTTAAGGCAGCAACTCCACTAGGAACATATGAACATTTACTTTAAAGCTCAAGTTCTCAGGGCAGTTCACCTCTATCCCTACCAGTTTATTACTAGCCCTGCACAGAGAGTTATTTGTGGAGTTAGCCTTTCCTTGTAAGGGAGGATTTTGTATTTGTTTATTTAAAACCGATCTTTTATTTGATGAGAACCAACAGTCGTGGCTTTCTCTTTCTAGCAGTACTTTTCTGGGACGATGCCAGGCAGGCAGGAATGTCACAGAAGCCCTTTTTTTGTTCGAGTCTGTTTTTCATCCTTACATAGGACCACGCCAATGTCTGTCACATATTCTTGAGCTGTCCAACTCAAACCCTTTGATTCCCACCACAGTAACGTATTTTTATTTAAATGGGACATGCTCATCTGATGGAAATTCTCTCCTCACCCTGACTCTCTACTTGAAAAGTTGCCCTGTAATCTTTCACGGTCACCCACTTATGGTCTAATTCCATATCCTATATGCCTGGCCCCCAGGAAGTGTCAGTTTTCCAAGACTTCAACAGCTTTGCACAGGCTTTTGCAATGTAGACACCTAACCCTTTTGAGAAGACGATAGCTGTCTTCCTTATTATTTTAAGATATAACTTCTTTTGCTGATGAAAGGTACCAGATAGGTAGCCCTGGAAAATGATCTCTGCTGTTTATCCACAGGACAGATGCAGCTCATGTAGATAACGCAAAATTCCCCACACTAGTACACCAGAGTGCCTCAGCTCTAACCTAGAGGGACCACTTCTATGAGGGAGAAGTTAGTTCAGCATCTCAATTCACTGACTCCTTGGCCTGCTGAGATTGGTAAAATGGATCAGCCAGGTGCTTAGCTGGATTAAGTCAGGCTAGCTCCGCAGACCACAACAGAACTATACCGATTTACACCTGGTGAAGACCTGGCCCAAAGCCAGTGTGTTCAGAACTCGAGTAAGACCATAATTTAATTCCGTACACAGGCCACCAATCATTCACTAGGCAAGTAACAGCTTTCTGTCACTACCAACATTACCAGGACCAGTGACGTAGAGATGAAAAACTAATCACTTATTAATAGAGATGGTCAGGCAATTTTCAACAAAATGATTTTTGCCAGAAAATGCCAATATATTGAAACAAACTTTTTGTAGGAACATATCTGTTTTGATAAACTTTTGTTGAGGTAGGTTTTCAGGTCAGAGAGAGAGAGAGAGAGAGAGAGAGGGCGTGCGCACGTGAGTGTGGACCACCCACTCCAGAATAGACAATAGCTCAGTTGTTAGGGTATTAACCTTAGGTTTCAAGAGATATAAGGACTTGTTCCTGAATCTCCCACATCACTTGGGAAGGCCCTAACCACCCGGCTACAGAATCAGTCATTCCCTCTGGCCCAATGAATATTTAATTATTGATACCAAGGGGAACAGCTCCAATAAAAGAGATTAAGATCCACTGCAGAATAGCTAATAGCCCAGTGGTTACAGCACTGACCTGGGATGTAGGAGATGTAGGTTTACATTGGTGTGAAAGTGGAAGAGTGGCAGAGACTTGAATCTCGCTCTCCCACATCCCAAGTGAGCGTCCTATCTAGGGTCACACTCTCTTTTTCATTTAAATTTTTTGGACGGTCTCAGTTCTGTCTTGATGAACATGAACTTTTTGAAATCTTGAAAATGTTCATGACAAGAAAACCATTTCCCACCCCACTCTACTCATTAAACAATCTTCTCCGAGCCTCAGACTTTTAAAAATTGGTTTAGCCCTCATTTAGAAGAGCAGATGAAAAAAAAAAATATATATATATATATATATTTTTTTTTAAAACACAGCCAACCTCCATGTCTTCCTGTTAAGGAGCTATGACAACTGCTGCATGCCAGTCCTGTTGACATTTTGACAAGCACATGTTTTATTTCACTGTAAAACTAATAGATTTGGCTCATGGTTTAGTTAAACATGTTCTTCAAGAAAGTCACTGTACAATTCAGCTTTAAAAAAAAAATTGCCAAATGTTCAAATTGTGTACCGAAAAATTAAATTAGAAGATTTCACGCAGATGATGATATGAATTAGTCCCAATAGCACAGCAAAGGATGAAAGTCAATTAAAACATAATATTTCCAGTTCTAATATTTTCTCCTTCTTCACAGTTATGTCCAGATTTCACCGATTCCTTTCAACACAATCTGTCATGGTTTAACAATGTTATTGCTTTTTATTATTTATAAAGCACCCAAAAGCATGCTCCCACTGATTTCAAAGGAATTTGCATCAGACCCATACAGGACAAATAAAAAGACAAAAGGTGAAATCCTGTACCCACTGAAATCAATGGGAGTTTTACCATTGACTTCAGTGGGGCCAGGATTTCACCCACAGTTGCCACACCAAAGAGTTTACGACAATCTAAAGGCCAAATCCTGCAAACACCTATGGACATAAGTGATTGTATCCACAAATGTAGTCCCATTGGGCGTGTACTCCTTTGCACAAGTGTTTGCAAGATCAGATCCTAACTGCAAATGAGGGACCACAAACGAATGTAAAACAATAGAAAGATGAGGTGCGGAAGGATAAAGGCTTTAGCAATAGGTATGTGGGATCACTCAGGTTTGGCATGCATACCTCTAGATGGTTCCAGAAAGAATCTGGGGCACAGTTCAGCTGTGCCAGTTCAAGCAACTAGCCGTTCCAAGTATGATCTAAGTATTGACTCAGGCGACTAGGCCAGCTCACGCCACCATGGCTACATTTCTATTTGTAGCGCACTACTGTGAATATGTCTACTTTAGCCGGAAATCACATCTTCCGGCTCCAGTGTAGACATACCCTCAGTCGTCTGTTGAAGATGTTCTGCTGCATATAAATATTATATATTCATTGGGTCAGAGAGAATGACTCAATTGTTCAATGGTTAGTGTGCTTCCCTGGGTTGTGGGAAACCCAGTCTCATTGCTCAAATGACTATTTACATATAAAGTGGAACATCTTCAAAAGGAAAGCGAGTGACTATAAACCACCCAAGAACATCCCATAGCCCAGTGGTTAAGGCACTCTTACCAGAAGGGAAAGAATCAAGTTCACATCCTTTCTCCACATCAAGCAGAGTGGGGAATTGAACCAGGGTCTCCCACAACCCATGGGAGTGTGCTAACCACTGCATTAATGTTTATAAAGGAAGTGATGGCACCTCCTCCTCCTTTTTTGTCAATGGCACCTAAGTGCCAGGAAAAAAATTGGCCAAAAACTATTTGGTGAATGTGTGTTAAATTCACGAAAAGTTTCAGATCAGCCAAAACTGCACTTTTCAGCAAATAAACTCTTAGTTTTGTCCAGCTTTAGTTGAAAATCCCTTGAAATCAATGGAGCTGCAGGGCTGATTTTGGCCTGCAATGTACATTTTTAAACGTTCGAAAAAATATACTTCAATATACAGCATTAGGGGAGAAATGAAGAACCTATTATTGTTTGAATTAACTGAAAACGTAAAATTAATTCTAAAGTTAGCAATGGGTAGAATTTGTTGATTGACATGATTTTGCAACAAGTTGGTCTGCGTCCACTGAGGCTTACATTTTAATGGCACGTACTGTATAGCTTTATGTGATGCACAGAGTTCAGTGTTTCCAGCTCACTTATATGGCCAATACGGTCTCTTCCAAGCAGTAAGCCTATATGTCACACAAATAACTGGTTATGCCCTCCTTACATCAGTGGGCACTGGGGAACTCATCTAGGCAAGTAATTTCTGAATTTGTATATAACCACAGCAGGCTGTTATACTTAGGGTGACCAGATAGCAAGTGTGAAAAATTGGGGGGGGGGGGGGTAATAGAAGCCTATATAAGAAAAAGCCCAAAATATTGGGACTGTCCCTATAAAATCGGGACAGCTGGTCACCCTAGTTATACTGCCTGTTGTGAATGAAAGGGAGCATTACAGCAGTTTAATTTGAATGAATACTAAATACATCTCTGACAATATAACATGGGAAAAAAAATAAAGTGGGTTCAAAACCGGACTGATTTGGACAACTCCATAACAGTAGCCTTGCAGTGCGCCGAGCCATGTCCTCTCTTCTACTTACCTCCATAGTTATATCGTAACCCCACACCATCATTGTGTTATCTTAGCACTTTCACATGTGTAGATCAACTTATCCTCAATATCCTGTGAGATAAGGTGGTATTAGCCACATTTGACAGAAGGGTAACTGAAGCATGGAGACTTTAAGATATGTCTACATCGCAGCTGAGAGCAGGCCTCGCATAGCTCACAGACAGACATGCACTAGCTCCACTGGAGCTAAAATCAGCAGTGTGGACGTGATGGAACAAGTGGCGGAATGGGCTAGCCACCCAAGCTCAGGCAGGCTTGAACGCAGGAGAGTAGCCCATGCTTCTGCCCGGACCACACCATCCACACTGCTCTTTTTAGTGCTCCAGCTCAAGCAGAGCTAGCACATGTATCTACCCAGGCTGGAAAACGCACTCCCAGCTGTAGCGTAGACCTACCTTATATGGCTTCTACAGTACGAGTCAGTGGCAGACTCGAGACTAGCACCCAGGTTTCCCAATTTCCAGTCCAATGCCTTTACCCCTGTCATAAATATAAAGAGAAGGGTAAACCCCTTTAAAATCTCTTCTGGCCAGAGAAAAAAATCCTCTCACCTGTAAAGGGTTAAGAAGCTAAAGGTAACCTCGCTGGCACCTGACCAAAATGACCAATGAGGAGACAAGATACTTTCAAAAGCTGGGAGGAGGGAGAGAAACAAAGGGTCTGTGTGTCTGTCTATAGTCTGTCTATATGCTGGTCTTTGTCAGGGATAGACCAGGAATGGAGTCTTAGAATTTTTAGTAAGTAATCTAGCTAGGTATGTGTTAGATTATGATTTCTTTAAATGGCTGAGAAAAGAATTGTGCTGAATAGAATAACTATTTCTGTCTGTTTATCTTTTTTGTAACTTAAGGTTTTGTCTAGAGGAGTTCTCTATGTTTTGAATCTAATTACCCTGTAAGGTATCTACCATCCTGATTTTACAGGGGGGATTTCTTTATTTCTATTTACTTCTATTTCTATTAAAAGTCTTCTTGTAAGAAAACTGAATGCTTTTTCATTGTTCTCAGATCCAAGGGTTTGGGTCTGTGGTCACCTATGCAAATTGGTGAGGCTTTTTATCCAACATTTCCCACGAAAACGGGGGGTGCAAGTGTTGGGAGGATTGTTCATTGTTCTTAAGATCCAAGGGTCTGGGTCTGTAGTCACCTAGGCAAATTGGTGAGGCTTTTTACCAAACCTTGTCCAGAAAGTGGGGTGCATGGTTTTAGGGAAGTATTTGGGGGGGAAAGACGTGTCCAAACAGCTCTTCCCCAGTAACCAGTATTTGTTTGGTGGTGGTAGCGGCCAATCCAAGGACAAAGGGTGGAATATTTTGTACCTTGGGGAAGTTTTGACTTAAGTTGGTAAAGAGAAGCTTAGGAGGTTTTTCATGCAGGTCCCCACATCTGTACCCTAGCGTTCAGAGTGGGGGAGGAACCTTGACAACCCCAAAGCCATTCTTCTGCAGGTCACCCTTCCCCCATCACATCTCATCTGCAATTGCTGCCTGTCACCACTCATGAAGCACTGTTAGTAAATGCAACTGCCTTGAGATCATTGTAGCTGAAACCCTCATAGAAGCCTTCATCTCCTCTTGCCTCCACCATTGAAACTGCCTTCTCTATGGTCTCCGCACACCCAAAATCTCAGACTCCAGCAGGTACCGAATGCGGCTGCCTGCCTCCTCACAAATAAAGAGAGGCTCAGTCATGATACCCTTATCCTCAGAAAGCTCCAATGCCTCCCCATTTCATCCAGGATCTAGCTCAACATTTCTTTCCTGTATTCACAGATCTTGTGTCTCTGCTTCCCTCTTGCTCCCTCTGCTTATCTAGCATTGGCCTCCCTTATACTCTCTACAAGATCTTGCTACTGCTGGTTCAAGATTTCAAAAGACGTTGACAAATACAATATAATGTCATTTTTAATGTATGACAAAGTTGACATGATGGGGTGCTTTCCCTCACCTCAATGCACGCTTGTCACTACAGCTGAGTGAAAGGTTTCAGACAAATAGTTTATTTGCTTAAAAATGCAATTTTGGGTCAACCTGAAACTACTTGTGACTATGACATGAATTCACTGGATCGTTTTGAACACAAAAAAAAAGTGCATGCTATAGTCACAAAGGGACTTACATGCCATCCACAAAATCAGAGGAGAACACACTGGTGCTCCCCCCCTTATACTCAAATGATTAGGGCACTTGCCTAGGATACAGGAGACCTGGGTTCAAACCCCCACTCGGCCTGATTTAGAGCACGGATTTGATCTCAGGTCTCCCACATTTCAGGTGAATGTCCTAATCAGTGGGCTAGACAGTATTCTGGGCAGAGTTTCTCTCACTCTCTCCTGGTGAAGCTGTTCCACTTTCTATAAATAATTAAATTCTCATTGGGCCAGAGAGCGTGACAATGATCCCACAGCCAGGAGGTTGGGGGATAACTTGGTTCCAACCCCTGCTCCTGTGTCCATCTTCCTAGTCACTTAAAGTAATAACTGCTGGCAGGATCAGACCCTTCGGTTGTAAGCACCTACAGGCCTCTCATTCATCTGTAAAGCACTGTGCACCCTTATAGTGATACAGAATTAATCAATATTTACAGAGCTGGGCTTGCTCAATGCATGAACCATAAGTAGATAAATTCACTAAGGGGGAGATAGTCAAAGGGCACAAAGGAGAGTATTAGGCTGATTTTCAATGGGAGTCAAGTACCTAAGCCCCCTTTGAAAAGCCTCCGTCCCCCTCCTGCCAATCAATACACTTACACGATAAAACAAGAAACAAAAGAAAAGATAAGCCCTGATCTGTTTGCTGCGTATCAGAAAGCCAGGAGGAGGATGGAGTCCTCTATCTTTCAAATCACAACTAAAAAGAGAGCTGGATGAGGAACTGACCCCTCTTGCCCCAAACCAAATAAAACAAAGTATTGCTTAAAAGCATTAACTCCCCCACCACCACCACCAAAAAAACCACACACAATAAAGAGTTTAAAGCAACACAGATATCTGTGACGTGTTCTCAGTCATTTGCACTGGGAGCCAAAAACAACATATTTAATCCCAATCTCTTCTTCCCTGTGTTTCAGCATTTCACCACATTGGGTGGAAATGCTAGTTGTCTTTATGGCATAACCCCCGGTATTGAATTTATACCACAAAGCCAGGAGGATCAGAGTATGGCTCTCAGAAAACTGGTAATAGGCTGGGCCATTCTATGTCCCCGGAGGGGAAATCTCTCTATTCCTCTGGATGGCTTGAGCGGGGGCGAGTACTGTTCCTGTATATTCTTTAACCACCAGAAATTATTGTTTAAGTTTCCCACCTCTCTCCCCCAGTCCCTCTGATCCTTACACCACAGAAGTAGGAAACCAGCTCATCTGTCTGTCCCCACCTCTGTTAAATTGTCTCTTGTAGCAGCAGCAGCCCTTTATCTCTGCCCATTAAGTGAGCCGGGGGACAGGATGGCTGGGTTCCTAATTTCCTTGTAGGCCACATTTGGCAGCCATTAAAAGCAAGGACAATCAAGTCAGAGTATAGCTTGGAAGGCCTTAGCTTTGTGCCCCACAAAGCACTTCAGTTCATACAAATCAGATTAGCTCTGAGCCAGAAAGATTCCACTTAACTAGCAGGCCTTCTGCTGCTCTCATTAGCTCTCAATAGCTTCCAGACTTCTGTCAGCTGTTTCAGGGAGACTGGAGAAGAATAAGACACATCGAGACTACTATCTTGTTTCATGAATGCCCTCCAGTAAGGAAGTTTCCATTTCCTCTTTTGTTTTTAATTACTGAATCTGTATTATATGGCAAATCATTACTAAATACATAGCATAAATTAACTATATGTCTGCTCCATTTACAGTGGTTAGATGCCTTTCATTATAGCTTATGTGGCAAATACTGCACTGCCTATATAATTGTATCTTATACAGTTCCAATTATAGATAACTGAAGTCCCAGGGCTTGATCTTGCAAATGCATATTATAACTTGGAACGGTGCTTGTGACCATGAGTATTCCTGTTGGCTTCAAGCTCTGCACCTAACAGCAAGTGTTTGTGGGAAGAGGCTCTTATTCTCCAACTACCTTAATTATTACATTGTGCATGTATTATTTCTACCAAACTCTTGATTTCTTTCCTTCAATTTGGCTGTGCTGTTCCTAACCCAGATTTTCACTAAAAGGAGGATTTTTTCCTTTACTTTCTGAAGAGCTAAGGGGAAAAAAACTAAGACCACAGGAAGGGAGGGTTCCAGTTAATCCTTTCAGTGACTGATCACAGCAGTACCTTGTGTTTGAAGAATAAGCCAAATTACTTTATAGAAACCTGAAAGTCGCAGAGGTAAACAAGAAGCAAACTCAGTCACCCTCAGTGATACTGTGTGACTTGATGCCTGACAGTGGAACAAACAAATCAATCCCAAACCTCCCATTTTCATTCTAGCATACAATGAAATTAAGCCAATAGCATAGTGCACCAAAACTGCCAATTTTCCACTGGCTGCTTCACAGATACTGGGCCCACACATTTCTATTTTCTAGCAATTCCTGGCAAATAGCCTGTCAGACTAGCAGCCGTTTCACTCTGAAGCCATGATGCACAGAGAAGCACAAGCAATTGTCTCTTCCAGGAGCTGCCTCTCTCCAATTATTTCAGACTGACAGCTTTTAAAAGAACACCAGGGTGGTGAAAAGGGCTCAGAGGAAACACTGGAAGTGATTCTGTGTTTGGGGTGGGGGTGGAAAAGGGGGGTAATAAAAGTTAACATTGCAGATTTGCAATGCATTGCTTAAGTATAGTCTTGGCCTGATCCTGCCAACAGGAAGACAAGCAAACAAAAGAGGACAGTATTCAGGATAGGAGGTTTTATGGCTTCCTCACATGTTGTTATAGATCAAGTGAAACAGTGAGTTTAAATATGGAATCAAAACATACAAGTTTCAGATGAATATTTTTGGGACCTTTTACTGATGCTCAGAGCACAAATGTTTGCTGTCCCCAGAATGGCACAGATTTTTTGAGACTGGTTACATGGGTTTCCAGTGCAGCCTATGAGAGCTGAGCACATGGTGGGTTAGACAATTCTCCAGATACACATTGCAATATATAGTTTATCTAAGTTTGCCAGTTTTGTTATGAGCTTTGTCTTCAATGTACTGGGCCTGAACAATGTCTAGGCTTGGAGCAAAACCCAAAGCAGTGAGTTACATATCCATTAGCAATTGAGGAACTGACAGACATCTACTGTGTTAACTCTCCCCCACTTACTAATGTCAGCAGCCAGCCTGTCACCAGCTGCTCCTGACACTGGAAATCAAAGGCAGTGAAGTCTTGCTCACATCAGACTGCACTCCATCTTGGCCTTCAAACCCATGTGCTTTTTCAGTCCTTGAAGAGGGAGGGAAGATTAGTGTAGACCAGTGGTTCTCAAACTTATTTGATCGGGCCTCCCTACTTTGTCTCTGTAGTCATTTACACACATACCCACACACACTACACTTACCACCACCTAGCTCTGAAGGCAGAGCAGAGAGCAGCAGGTGCTGGTTGGACGCCCAGCTCTGACGGCTGCACCATGCCAGCAGCAGCACAGAAGTAAGGGTGGCAAAGTGATATTTGTCAATATTTTTCACAGCAGACTTCGTGCCCCATTGGCACCCTTCCTTCTGCGCTGCTGCTGCTGCTACCCTGGGACTGACAGCCAGAGCCCCGCTGCCTCCCAGTGAGGGATTGGGCTGGGGCAGGGAGGGAGAGGTTCCCTTTATCCCTACCTCCCAGGCTTGCACGGCCCTTCTGCATGAACCCCAGCTCTTAAAAAAAAAAAATGCACGCAGCTCACACCTCCCCTGACACGTTCCTGTGCCTCCATTGGGAGGCCCCGCCATGGTCTGAGAACTACGAGCGTAGATGCATAAGACCAACCTGGGAAACCCAAGCAGCTGTTTTCTTGAATGTTTCTCCAAGGGCTAATTGCAAAAGCTTGGAGAGACCCCCATCTTCCCTAATGACATACCTGTGCATTCTGGATTGGTTATTTGCTTTGGGTTCAGGAAAGACTGTCTTTTGGAGTCTTTGAACAATGAAATTGGATATAAATTCAGATACAAAACACACAAGGGAAGACTATTCCTTTTATAAACCAGAAAATTAAAGCATCCAGGACTTGGAGCTCAAACAATGAGTAAAGTTGTCTATTGTTCAAAACTCTGAAACAAGTCCTCTCACTCTCAATGCCATTCCAGGTCTATGTTGAATGACAGCAATATTTTGAGAGGCACTGAAAAAAACATCATGCACCGCTGGACATTTTCAAAGTAGCAGCAATTGAAAGAGGCAACTTTATTCTAATTTGTTACACTGGTATCCTAAAATCTAGGCTTTAAGCAATATTCTCCCCTCCTATAAATGACAGTGTCAGACTGCAAATATTTCTTAAACATGGGTGTGATCATTTCCTATTAATCTAGAATGCCGAACATGCAGACAAGTAAGAGTGGCTGTACTCATGTCACATGCCTGGTGACATCCAGATAAGGGAGTTGATGGTTTTCTCAAGATACTGTTCCAAAAAGTTTATTATTCTATCAGTTAAGCATGGCCACACACAGTTACTCATGGAAACCAATTATCGTCTTTACCCTCTTTTTTAAATTCAAGATCGTCCTTCTGCCAAATTATGCCTGAGTCAGCAGTACTTTTTTTAATGTATTAATGAAGGTTTATCATAGATACTTTTGGAGACAACAAGAAAATCTACTCTGTCATAATGACAGAGAAATAACACCTTACCTTCATAGCAGGGCAGTAATTTTCGACCATTGGACTGGAGGTTCGGTGGGATGATATTACAGAAACCATGGGGGAGGATGTACTCTGTCTCATAGTAGATGTTTTTCCAGCGATGGGCACAGGCCTAAATGGATCATATCACATGTGTTACTGAAACGTGAGGCAGCAGGATGCCCCTTTGTATCAAAAACACCCGCCCCAATCTTTCTCCCTTTCCCCCACCTAACTCTTCCTTAGTTCTCTGAACCCCATCTTTGCTACAAAAAGGATACTCCAATTGCCATGTTCCTCCACTGCTAAGACTTTACATTGCCAATGTTGGCACCACAAATTCCAAATTTCAAAGCTCCTCCTAGCCACCCATGTCATACATATGAGTGTTCTTTGGAGCAGGGGCAGCTCTGACAGCAGATCTCAAGACCCTTATCACTTTTAGTGCCAGGCAATGTGTCAAGTAGATCCCTAGAGCCTCGTGGTGAAGGGAGGTGACACCAGGAGGACCTTTTCTAAGCAAAGGTAGACTGGGTAGAATCTAGTGGAAGAAAAGAAAGCTGGGGGGGAGGTGTGGGAGAGGAATAAGATGGGAGTAAGTGGGTGAGGAGGTGGAGGGAATGCTAAGACTGGAAGGATCACTAAGAAGGATGACAGGCCCAAAATTAACATTCCATTTTCCCCCTCCACCTTCTCACCCTCCTCCCCTTCCTGGTGAAAAACCCAATCACCCCTCCACAACAAGAGCCAAGACACTCAATCCAGGACGCTGCGCTCCTCGCAGTCTCAGAATAAGAGCATACAAACACATGGCTTACACATCCCCAGCTCCCCTTCACTCCCAGAATTACCATTGCCTCACCACCAGACAGGCCACCGATCTCCCCACCCCCAAAGAGCTCATTCGAATCAAAGGAAATGAAATGGGAAACAGCAGAAGCTTTGAATTTGAACTTGTATCTCCAGCTGGTGTAAGTCAGCATAGCTCCACTGCAGGCAACGCAGACACAGCCTTGTAGACGGATCACAAGCGTGGCCTGCTCAGTCTCGTGGAGCCTCTTTTTTGTCTGTTAGAACCAACGGACGTGCCTCGCTGCACTGTCAGCCTCGCATCCTAGTCACAACCCTTCCAGTCAAGGAGGACAAGACAGCACTTCCTTTGGGAGGCCAGCACTTGCCTGGAGAGCATAATGTTGAAGGATGCAAGACACTCTATCCCAATCCCCATCTTATCACCTCAGTGCTGAGCACGTTGCCGCTGAACGCTCCTAGAAACGCATTATAAAACAAGCACAGTCGCATCATCCTGTCCAACTACCAGGGAATGGATAGAGCAAAACTCAATCTGGACCAGAGTCAAGACTAATTCTTACCCCTAGAAAAGCACTAAAAATCACCACGGCTTTCTTTTCGTTTTAATGGAATGGACCACCACCAACAGTGAGCTCTCCCGAATCATCAGCTTTAAGTGATATTTATTGCTGTTCTAATCTGCAGTACTCAACCAAATGCATGTATTTACTGGATAAGATAGTTAACACAGAGGCATAATGAAGAGCTCAAGGAGCTTTGGAAAGCTTTGTTACAGAGAGACATGCATTATATGAAGACTGTTTATAATGGCACTCTGACAGCCAGATGTATGTTAGGAGGCTCATAAGGAAGAGCTTATTGAACTCGATTACTTGCTCTTTTAAGCAAACTTGATTGTGATTTTAATCTCCAGGCACTCTTTGGTCAGAGTTTTTTTTAAAATGCATTATATTTACTTTCAGAGAGATCAGGAAATTGTTTCTCTTCCGAAACATTTGCACTGGGAGTGCAAAAACACACCCATATACATTTGCATAGAGTGTGTCATACTGACACAGCTCTAGGCTGACATTCAAGTTGAGCAATGAAACCAGAGAACAGAATGTCACAGAAAGGAATGGATTTGAAAAACAAAAAAGTTATTCCGCATATAAATTGTGAAGGAAAAAACTGAACGTGTTTTTTAAGCTATAGAAAGATAAATAAAGGGTTGTGATATTATAAATTCCCTTATTTCTTTACCTCCCAAAAGCTGCCAGTGACTCGCATACATTAACCCACTAATCTCTTCCAAAGCAGCACAAGTGATTGAAAATTGGGGAGAGCAGCAGCAGGTCTTGCTCAGGAATGAGCTAAGGTGAAATGCTGAGGGCAGGATAGAGGGCGGGATAAAGAGAAGTAGCTGCTGCTTAACATGGATATTTAAAACAGACCGAGGGCTGAAAGCTTTGCAAAGCTATGAGCATTTCACATGAATGAATGAAAACAAAAAAGAACAAATAATATTCTGTTCACTGGAAAATATGAGCTGCTACAGCCTTTTCCAGTGCTCCCACCCTATGTTTCTATTTGAGATTTTTAACCTTTCTATAAAATCAGTCTCTGGGGATTCAGCCGTGGCAGAATTTGTCCCATACCACAATTCTGCTCCAGAATCTCAGCTTTCCATTATTTAAACTTGAGTTTATGGGTATGAAGCAAAGTATTAAAACATGAGCTGAGTGTAAGCGATGCAGTGTTGCCTGCCTGAGTCTGAAGAGAGGCTGAAACAATAGCTCTAAGAGGCATGGTCTCCCCATTCATCTCAGACTCCTCGTTTTTGTGGCTGCAGAAGTTGGCATTTTTCCAAGATGCCATGGAATTGGCATTTTTATTAAGGAATCTGCTGTTTTTTATTTGCGATCCCCTGCCATGCCAGGACCTGCCTCTAGCTGCTTCTTGCACTCCTGCTTGCCCCTTCAAAGGGAGTTAATTCAATTACAATGCACGCTCCCTGTACAGTTCAGTGTAGCTGAGGCCTGGGAAGCCAGAAAGATGAGCCACTGAAGCTGGCTACAAGCTCCCCACTTCACTGGCCCATGGATGGGAAAGGAATTCCAAGCCAGAGAGCCTGAACATCTCAGGAGCTGAGTCCTGCGAGTTGAGATGGGTCAGTTGGAGATCACAGTGAAAAATCCACCCTGGAAAATCACCATGACAAATTTCATATCAATGAGTGTTTTTAGCTATGAGCTAGAGGCTCTGAGAGGGTGAGGGAATAGCAATAGAATGAACACTGTTGTGGAATTCAAGAGTTGAGGTCATACATTTTGGTCTCAAAATTTGTGGGGACCTGGATAATACAAAGGAAAAGTGGTGCAGCAATGAACCACGACAGAAATGCAAAACAAATGGAGCATATGAATGTAACCTTGCCTTGTTGTTGTTTATTAAATGCCAGCTTGGTGCTGTAGAAAATACAGCAGGAAATACAAGTCTTGCCTTATGGAGTTTACAAACTAAGACACTGATCCTGCAAACAGTCCTTCATGAAGTCAATAGGGCTCTGTGGAGTTCACTGCAGGAGTGGAGTCCAACAAGGGACTTTTTAAGTGCACAGATAACTGACTGAAATCCCTTCCGCCATTTACCACGTGGGCTTTAGCTTCAGTGCATATATTTTATTTTCCATACTGTAGGATTCAGTATACAGTGAGTTGGCTATTTAAAATGAAAAAATGGCAACACTTTGGAGAAAAACGAGATACATGATCAATGGGGCAGGTATTTGGGAAGAGGTAGATTAAGGGACATGGCTTATCTCCAAGTATTAATGCACTGTCCCTGGTTCCTTTCCCAATGAGAGAAAGAGAATGCATTTTACAGTTTTAGTATGGAAAGAACTGGCAACCCAAGTTGTATTGTCGTAACTCTCAGATTACTGCTAACGTTGACTCATGATGAGATCCAAGGTCAGGAGGATGTATGCTGGACCAGTTTACACTTCAGTCTAGCTACAGTCTTCAGATTATCTTTGTTTAGGGTGACCATGCATCCTTTTTTGGCCAGAACAGTCCCCTTTTTTAAGCCCTGTCCCGACTTTTCTGACAAAAGTGGGCATTTGTCCTGTTTGCTTGATCAGTTGGCAAGAACAAACAGGACAAATACCCACTTTTGTCCAAAAAAGCGGGATGCGGAGAAACGTGCGGTGGGAGGGGGGGAGCAGCAGTGCCTGCCCCACGCGTGGGGGGCGGGGGGAGGCAGGGCTCAAGCAAGCAGCAATGCCAGGCCCAACCTTTGGGAAATATGGTCACCCTGTCTAGTATGTGCATCGCTGCTCGCACAAGCCCTGCCTGCCCCCCGTGCAGGGAGAGGAGCTAGGATGTGTGACTCAGGCCAGCTCCAGGGTGGGGAGGGGGCTTCGACCAGCCCCATGGGGGCCGAAGTGGGGGGAAGGGCTTGGGCCAGCCCCTTACAGTGTCCCGTTTTCCCTTTGGCCAATATGGTCACCATATCTTTGTTATAAAAGGCTTTTCTATTTAGTCTTCATGTCCTAAACAGAGAGTTAGCTTTGGTCCAATAGGACAGTGGCTCTTTGAGGGACTGATACCGCATACACTGAAATCAATGCCACAGTTTCCGTTGACTTCAATGTGTGGTACAAAATCCTGCCTATGGGGATTTAGGTCCTGATTTAGCAAGATACTGATGTACTTCCTGCAAACGACTGCACCATCCTCCAATCCTATTGGCTTGCACAGGTGTGGACCATGCTCAGCACCACACAGTGGCATGATACAGAATATTGGTATTAACTTCCCTGTCTTAAAAGTTGATTTGGTGTATTTATTTTTAAACATATCTATTTTTGAGGACTCCTTACCTATCTGCTATTACAAAATAGTCTTACATGGCTCATAGAATCATAGAATATCAGGGTTGGAAGGGACCTCAGGAGGTCATCTAGTCCAACCCCCTGCTTAAAGCAGGACCAATCCCCAACTAAATCATCCCAGCCAGGGCTTTGTCAAGCCTGACCTTAAAAATATCTAAGGAAGGAGATTCCACCACCTCCCTAGGTGTTTCACCACCCTCCTAGTGAAAAAGTTTTTCCTAATATCCAACCTAAACCTCCCCACTGCAACTTGAGATCGTTACTCCTCGTTCTGTCATCAGCTACCACTGAGAACAGTCTAGAGCCATCCTCTTTGGAACCCCCTTTCAGGTAGTTGAAAGCAGCTATCAAATCCCCCCTCATTCTTCTCTTCCGCAGACTTTACTATCCCAGTTCCCTCAGCCTCTCCTCATAAGTCATGCATTCCAGTCCCCTAATCATTTTTGTTGCCCTCCGCTGGACTCTTTCCAATTTTTCCACATCCTTCTTGTAGTGTGGGCCCCAAAACTGGACACAGTACTCCAGAGGAGGCCAAACCAATGTCGAATAGAGGGGAACGATCATGTCCCTCGATCTGCTGGCAATACCCCTACATATAATCCCAAAATGCCATTGGACTTCTTGACAACAAGGGCACACTGTTGAATCATATCCAGCTTCTCGTCCACTGTAACCCCTAGGTCCTTTTCTGCAGAACTGCTGCAGAGCCATTCGGTCCCTAGTCTGTAGCGGTGCATGGGATTCTTCCATCCTAAGTGCAGGACTCTGCACTTGTCCTTGTTGAACCTCTTCAGATTTTTTTTGACCCAATCCTCTAATTTGTCTAGGGCCCTCTGTATCCTATCCCTACCCTCCAGCGTATCCACCTCTCCTCCCAGTTTACTGTCATCTGCAAACTGCCTGAGGGTGCAGTCCACACCATCCTCCAGATCATTTGTGAAGATATTGAACAAAACTGGCCCCGGGACCGACCCTTGGGGCACTCCACTCGATACCGGCTGCCAACTAGACATGGAGCCATTGATCACTACCCATCGAGCCCGACAATCTAGCCAACTTTCTATCCACCTTATAGTCCATTCATCCAGCCCATGCTTTTTTCACTTGCTGGAAAGAATACTGTGGGAGACCGTGTCAAAAGCTTTGCTAAAGTCAAGGAACAACACGCCCACCGCTTTCCCCTCATCCACAAAGCCAGTTATCTCGTCATAGAAGGCAATTAGATTAGTCAGGCATGACTTGCCCTTGGTGAATCCATGCTGACTGTTCCTGATCACTTTCCTCTCCTCTAAGTGCTTCAGAATTGATTCCTTGAGGACCTGCTCCATGATTTTTACAGGGACTGAGGTGAGGCTGACTGGCCTGTAGTTCCCAAGATCCTCCTTCTTCCCTTTTTTAAAGATGGGCACTACATAAGCCTTTTTCCAGTCGTCCGGGACTTCCCCCGATCGCCATGAGTTTTCAAAGATAGTGGCCAATGGCTCTGCAATCACATCCACCAACTCCTTTAGCACTCTCAGATGCAGCGCATCCGGCCTCATGGACTTGTGCTCGTCCAGCATTTCTAAATAGTCCCGAACCACTTCTTTCTCCACAAAGGGCTGGTCACCTCCTCCCCATGCTGTGCTGCCCAGTGCAGTGGTCTGGGAGCTGACCTTGTTCGTGAAGACAGAGGCAAAAAAAGCATTGAGTACATTAGCTTTTTCCACATCCTCTGTCACTAGGTTGCCTCCCTCATTCAGTATGGGGTCCACACTTTCCTTGCCTTTCTTCTTGTTGCTAACATACCTGAAGAACCCCTTCTTGTTACTCTTAACATCTCTTGCTAGCTGCAACTCCAGGTGTGATTTGGCCTTCCTGATTTCACTCCTGCATGCTGGAGCAATATTTTTATACTCTTCCCTGGTCATTTGTCCAATCTTCCACTTCTTGTAAGTGGAAGATTGGAGATGGTATCACACAAATGTTAGATGAGACCACTTAGCACCCTGGGGAGCCCATGCAAATATAGGATATACAAAAACATATCCAATTATTCAGTTTCATTTTGGTTATGAGGAAAACTAATCTATACAGAGTAATCAGTAACGTAGCTAACACATTTCATCTCTAGGTTTTTTTTGGCAAAGGCTGGATCTTACAACCTGTACAAATATCCCCCTCCGCCCCTCCAACTTGCTATGCCCATGATTACAGCAGAATAACCTGTAACAATTTATTCTACCAATTTCAGGTTTTTCTGTTCACAAGCTGCCCACAAACTGATTGTGATTTGCTTAAAGTAACTGGCTGAATAGTGCAAAAAAATTTGGTAAATATTTGTTGACAATTTGTTCCACATACTTAGTATTCCAAATTTGATTGGAAACATAGGTCACATGGTAGGTTACTGTTTTGTGATTGGATTAGTTTAGAAAAAGGTTTCTGTTGGAGGCTCTCAAGTACAATCTTGACATTCATTTTTCACAAATATTCTACAATATTTTCTCAAGTCTTGCTGTTTCAGTGAACATTCCCGCATGTTAGTTTGCTAGACTACTCACCAAGAGCAAACCCAAGGGAAGAGCAAACATAGTAATCAGTCTCATTTTAAAATGTCAAATATTTATAGAAATTTTTTTTGCAATATTTGCCCTTCTTCCTCAGTGATTTATTTGAAGGTTCACATTATTTAAAATATTGTCCTATCAAGATAAATTCCGCATCCTTAGGATCAAATTTTGCCCTTTAACAAACATGCACATCAACTCCCAGGGGTCTCAATATTTGCCTGTTAACTCTACCCCAAAGATGAACGAACAAATAACCTTGACTCCCACGTCTGCTACCTCATTAATGGAAGATTCATGCACACGTCCAAGAGCAGAATTTAGCTGCATACCTAAATCTGACATTTTTTACAAGTTCTGACACAACACACACATACACATACACACACTGTATTCATTGACTTATGCCCTGCTCCCCACACACACAATCTGTAAAACAAATGAACTAACGGACACAGTCAGAGAAAAAAACAAAGTTCCATTCATTCTGTTCAAAAGGCCTAAAGACTCAGAAATTTAAGAGGAAGCCCCTTAGGTGACAAGTCAGGTGCTACTGCTTTGAAGTCTTCTTTCTCTCAGTATGTTTCTGGCTGGGGCTCATTTTTCTATCCACTTCAAGGAAGGGACTAGAGAGTTCACTGCTCATAAACCTGGACTCTGTCAGTCACTAGTGAAGACATTAATCCCAACATGTTCAGCATTAGTGTCAGCATAGCAGCAATCACTCTACTGAGATCAAGGGAAAGGGCGGACTTACCAGCACACTTCCGTCAGCCTTGGGCTGCCTAGCCAGGCTTACGCCCATCCATTCATCATCTCTATCCTCCTTACAGGTCTTTCCACAGAGCGTGCCCCAAGTATTGCCTTAAAAGAGGGAGGGACGGGGAGGAGGATGCATTTAGTTTTTTAAATATCTATAATGTGCCCTTGTAAGAGATACACTAGTTGATCGAACCGCTCTTTCCCATCTCTCACTATTATTTCTCATACGTATTAAGAGAGTGCCCAGGATGAGAGCCCCCTTGTGCTGGGTGCTGTACAAACACCCCCCTAAAAGACAGTCCCTGTTCCAAAGAGTTTAAAATCTAAGGGCTCAAGACAGTGAAACTTTCAGCACGTGCATTAACTTCAGCCACATGATCAGTCCCACTGAAGTCCACGGGGAAAATACTGAGGTGTTGGCAGAGTAATATTTTCACAAGGGCCTAATGCACTTTAGAAAATGGGACTTCGGCATTTTTTAAAAATATGGGCTCAACTCTTTCTTTCTATGATCTGTCATTACGTCTATTAACTCATCTTACTGTAGTGTCAAGGAGTGGGGGGAACGAGTGTTTGTTTTAGCAAAACTAAATATATAGATAGATATTTGCGAACACCTACATGTAGAATTAAGTAGAATTTTATTGATAAAAACAAAACAACCTGCCAAAAAACCCTCTTTCACTAAGGTCTTATCTACACTTGCATCAGCGTGTAGGGTGCCCGTAGCTATACGCTTCAGTGTAAAGCAGGTTGCATCCACATTGCCGTGGGCTGCTACACTTAGCAGTGAAAGGCTCTGACACAGAGGAGGCAGGGGGAAAGGCTCCAGCAGCAGGGCGGCAGTGGGATATTACAGTGCTAAAAATAGCAGCGTAAACCTGGGAAGCACTGCTTGGGCATGTAGAGAGCAGTGTAGGGTACATACCCTAGGGTTCTGGCATGAATGTCTACCCCACGTCTACACTGCTAGGGGGTGTGCAGTGAATGTACTCTGCACACCGCCATCAGCATAGACATAGCCTCAATATTAACGTATAACGGAGCATACTCTGGTTCCGATGTCAGGAAAAAGTTCATACAGTGATGTTAAAATAAAACATGTCAGCAAAAACACAGCAATACCACTATGAACTCTTTTTCACCAACAGAGATCAAACATGTATCATTCTTCATAAGGACCCATTCCCAAGGATTACATCAGAGGATCAGGGCCTTAGCCTGGGAGCCCTGGAAGGGAAGGGGACCATGTCTCAACATATGTTTGACCAGCATCTTGTACAATGGGACCTTGGTCCTGATCATATGCAACAACAAACTACTCTCATTGATTTGTTTTTGTTTTCTTTTGCATAAGAAGTAGGATAAATCAAAGTTATTATTCCATTAGTGAACACACACACATTACTCTGTTTATAACACAGTATATATTCACCCTTCAAATGTGGGGGGAGGGGGGAAATCACATAAAATCAATGAGAACTGCTCAAAATGAGCAGCAATTCTAACCATCCCTCTCCAGAAACTAAAGAGACCAAAGCAAGTAAGGAAAAGACAACAGCCTGGTTTAGATTCATTTGGAAAAAGCTTGACCAAAAAGATTAGCCTTATGCAGTGGCCCAGAGAGAGCACAGACTGCAATCAGAGACCTCCATCAAGAACATATTGCTTCCAGCCCTCAGGTAGGACATAATCCTGAACCATTTAGAGTAAATGGGAGCTTTAGCACTGGACTTCAATGGGATCAAGTTCCTAGTGCTATACCGGTGCGCCCTAGAGCCCTGATCTAAAGCCCACTGAAGTTGATGGGAGTCTTTCCAATGATTTCAAGGGACATCGGATCAGGCCCTAAGATATTTGCGAGGACTTTCAGTAACTGGTAAGTAAAAAAGTCTTAGAGTTACCCACCTCGACCCATATCCAGCTCTGTGCACCTCCTCTCAGGATTGGTGTGGACTCGACATTTAAAGACAGCTCCTGGGGACTTAACAGAGGCGCTGTATTTAGAATCTGCCTTTGGGGCACCAACCAGGACCCTGGAAAACAAAAGCAAGGTAGGAAGTAGTTAATTTCAGGAGGGAAAAAAAAAACACACTGACATTGCCAGTGCACCTTTGGCAAGAGGACTTCTTCTGATGGCCTGGTAAAATGACACCAATGATACACAAAATGAAAACAGACACAGTAAAGGCATTTTCCTTCAAGGAATCCAGGAATTCTTTGAACAAGCTAAATTTCCATCTGACACATAACACATTTAAAGCAATTCTTCACCCCCAAATAAGCAATTTCGGAAAGTTTTAGGACAGAGAACAGCAGCTGCATCCAATTTCTTTAGGTTCTAACCACAATCCTGTCAACTCCAAATCCACAATAGCCAAAAATGAATGGCGACAAAGGGAAAAAAGCTACGTTTCTGTTCATCAAAACGCAGATCAATACGGTTGATCAGAACCCGAAGGCATCCTAATCCCTGAAGCTCAAGGCAACTTATCATATGAGTGGTCCTTCAGAAATCCAGAATTATTGCACGATGTGTTGCCACCAACAGTTTAGAGACAAAGCTGCAAAGACTGGATCTATATTACTGATACTGTGTGAGAGAAACTAGCATCTTGGGGAAGTATCAAATCAACAACAGCTGTGATTGTAGGTATGAACTCCTTCCTGAAAGAAAGTGATCAAACCATATTAATACAATGCTCCAATTTAATGATCCAAATGATTCATGAGGACCACAGTTTAGCTGACAATTTTGTACTGTTATCAATAAGTGACATAAAAAAATGGACCACCTGCCATCATGAGTGGGAAGAGGGCAGGGAGGGGATGTTTTGGCAGGAATCAGATGACTATGTGAGTGTTTGTAACATGAGCCGACTCCATCATTTCCTCATCCAAGCAAGCGCCCTTCCCACTTCTTCCTTCCATCTTGTAAATCTGAACTCATGTGCCGGGAGGAGGGCTGATCTACACTACATTCCTATATCAGTAGAACTACATTGCTCCGGGATGAGAAAAACCCGCACCCCTGAGCAATGCAGTTATACCAACTTAATCCCCCACGTAGACAGCGCTATGCTGGCGGGAGAGCTTCTCCTCCCAGCATAGCTACCGCCTCTGAAGAGATGGATTAACAAAAGAGTTCTCTCCCATTGGCTTAGAGGGTCTTCATTAAAGAGCTGCAGCTGTGCCAATGCAGCATTTTAAGCGTAGACATGTCCTGAGTTGAGCAGAATGTGAGAGAATGAGAGAGATGGTTGGGGGGGGGGGGGGAAGGGGAAGACCACCAAAGATCTAACACCTGCCCTCACAAGGTATGGCACATGCACCTAGTCAATTTGCTATCAGTTTGGATCCGCTGACCCTTGAGAAGGCCAGTCCACAGGGATACAAAATCCAGACAAAAATCACTGGCTTTTGTATGCAACAATGTCCCTGGTCAGGTGGTCTATGGGGATTGAACCCAAGACCACTGACTTGAAAAGCATGTGCTTCTAGTGCTTGAGCTAACAAATCAGGTCTATCATCTTAGAGGCATTAGGAGTCTATTCATAGTCCAGCCATTAGAAAGGGCTAAAAAGCTACATGGTGTTAAGTGTGGGTCACATCATGTAAAAATGGTCAGAGATCTCAATACAGGCCTAGAAAACAGGGATATTGCTGGTTTTCAATGACTTTCGTTCTTCCTACTTACCAGCCTCTACGTCCTATCCCCACCTACTCCCTACCAGACTCAGTGTAAGAACGTGGAGAAAAAAACATTGAAATCTCAATTCCACCTATCTGGGAAGGAGAAGCAGAGAGTGTTATGTTATCAGAGGGAGTTATAATCAGGAATCTATGCTATACTAAGAAATGACTTGGGCAATAAGTTTTCCTCATAGCTTTAACGTGCTCTATTGGCTGATGTGACAAAACCGTGTCCTGACATTTAAGAGAAATTTAGAGGGAAAGAAATCCATATTAAAGGGATCATTTTCTCCCAGTATCATGGGCTAAGCTGTAGTATCACAGAGGTTTGCCAGGGGGCTGCACTCTATATGCACATCATGTTTTCACAAGTGAGAAAAATTAATGCCTGAAACTAAATTGCTGAAAGCTACAAAGCCTTCACACATTGGGGACCAAGCACAGGGGAGCCTGAAATAATAGCTCCAAATGGAAATCTCACCAGGCAGGCAGGCAGGCTGAAATCAGAATGCCAATCATCTCATTTACACAGGCGATGAATGAATGTCATTCACTTATTGACATTCACGAGGTCTAACAAAATAAACAAAGGGGGGGATATTGCTAGCTTAAGGAGGAATGGTTTAAATTGCAAGTGTCAAGAAAGTGTTTCTAAAGACCAGCTATTACAATAAGCTACAGTAAACCACATTCAGTTCTGGTTTAAGTGGTGCAACTCCAGTGGAGCTGTGCCCACCTTACAACAGAGATGAATTTGACTCAATAATGCTCAAAAAGATCTAGGAGCTTAATTTATAAAGAATCATTAATTTCTCTTTAAAAAGCTCGGGGGAGGTAGGGGTGGGAGGGAGAATAATACTGAACTGTGTGAGCAGGATTCCATGCACTGATTCTAAGTTCAAATTGATCTTGAGAAAATATGCATTCAGCTATGTTTTTGAAAGACATATCTCCAAGAACACAACTAGATACTAAATCTATCTGATGGGGCAAAAACCAGGCAAGACACAAACACAGCATGTGGTGCATGTCAGTAATTAATCCAGTTAAGTTATTACTAGGACTGGTGAAAGTTCCCTGAACTCAGAATAAAATGCTTGAAAGTTTCTCCCAAAGCATACTGTACATATTGAAATTTTTCCAGAAGTAAAATGTGGTAATCTAGCATTTCAGTACTATGGACTCCTTCATCCTGCCCCAGCCTAAACATAGTGAATATGTAAACAGCCCATAAAAGAATAACCTTGTTCATTTCTTTGCTATAGCCAGGCAGCCTTCCAACATCTCCCAACCAATTTAACCAACTCGGATTTAAATAGTCTAATTTAGTGGCGTAGCATGATTTTGCAGCACTGTTCAGATTTTAAGCAGGGCAGTTCCATTCCCCAAGCCAACACAGTCACAATATGGTCAGATTTTTGCAGAGAGCTACGCATTGGCATGGGCTCTCATCACAACCACAACATTCTGGAGGATGTTTCTGGGATCCCTCTGACTGGCTGCACAAAGGCACACTGGAAAGCGAAGCCCAGCAAGGGAAAGAAATGACTCTATGCGCACAGTTGCCTTTGAGTCTGAGTCAATATTTTGTGACAGCCTCAATTCTAGTACAAGAATTCAACAAGGCAGACGTAACAGAAAAGAGGAGGAAACAAAGGGAAGGATTAAAAGCCTTCAGTTGTTGGGGTCTATCAATTTAGGCATTACAACTGCACCTCACCATAGCACCATACCTGAATCTTGAACAGACACATACCAGTTCTCCCCCACCAGGGATTGTAGGGATTTTGTTTTAATTTTGTTGCAGGAAAGCAAGGTTGAAGTAGCACGTTTTGGTTTCGTTATGGGGGAGGGGAGGTTCCTAGTCTTGGTGATGGCTTCTCGGAGTGACTTTACTATTCCTACAAGAATCAGAATCCACTCGTGAAGGGTTATGGGACCTTGTGGAGTCTTGCCCATTACTACGCAGCATTCATGTTGGAGCCCAAAGGAACTTTCCCATTACTCCTTTCAAACCAACCTTCAGGACAGCCTATCACGGCCACCTCTGACCAAGATTAACACAAATCTCTTGGAGCCTACCAACCCGTTACTGGCTATGTCTGGAGGAATCAGATGCGAGATCCTCTCTTATTGGAGATGCCAATTTCCAGAATGACAATGTGGAGAACTAGCCAGTAGACAATGAGGCTATATATCCTTCTTTTCATGATCTCACTCTCATTTGCACCTGCGTTATGTTTACCTCCCACAGGGAGTAACCACCACCTTGCTGCTGAATGGCCCTAAGGATAAACAGTTTCAGAAATCAAAGCGCTGTATCTAGCTGGAAGTACAATGCACAAAGAAGCACTGAGTGGTCCCAATGGCAAGGAAAGATGCCAAACGCATTAGAATCTGTCTCCAGCGTGCCAGCACCGATTAGACAGCCATAACTCAACCGCTGCAGGTCCTCTGCCCCTCACAGCAATTTTAAGTGGCAGAGATGAAACATCTTTAAATTGCCTCCTATATCACAACAGATTAAAATAAGCAGCAGCAACAGGGCACATGCTGCTCCAATGCATCCAAGGATTCCAGTTTGATTCCTCCTGGTCGAAGGCTTCCCCCCTCTCCCCCCCACAATACATTTAGGGGGAGGAATGTTCAATTGGTTCATCTATTCAATAGGTAAATCCACTGAATGCGGGGTCTTAAGTGAGAGGGCAGTAATTCAGAAGCCACTGCTGCACAACCTGTAACTATAGCACCAAATCAGTCCTTCCTTTCCAGAGCCCCAACAGCAGCTCGCAGTTCAGTGTTTGTGGTCTGTCCAGGCAATACACCAAGACAAACAGGACACTCTTCCTTCATGTGGGTCTCCTCCCCTATTTCATTCTGGATCACATAAAAAGATCCTCGGGATACTAAGTCATGTACGAACAACAATATATCAAATCAACCATCAGATGCAACACCACCCGGCATGTTTCAGATAACCGCAGTCTGCGGTTAAGAGCAGGAAGCAACAAATGACATAAAAGCACAAAAATAGAGGGTCATTCCAGTGATAACAGCTCTCAGTCAGTAGCCATGGAACTAGACTGCCTAGATGTGCCAGGTCATGCTGCCAGGAAGGTTGAGGCTATTACACCACGTTAAATTGGCAGAGAGAGAAGGGAAGAGGAGGAAGGGGGAGAGAAGGGAATTATAAAAGGATTTTTAAAATAAAAAGAATTAGCTAGTGATTCATGTTAGATCATTAAAGTTTTTGTAAGGGTCAAGTTATTGTTTCTTGTAATAATTTCTCCAAAAATTAAAAAAAAATCAGCATAAAATACTTATTTTTCCTATTTGCTGAGATTTATTCCAAGCTTCAAAACTATAGCTAAAGGCTAGGAGCATTCATGCTTGTCTAGGCTCCAAAAGAAAGCAGGAGCTAACCACCTGGTTCCTTGCTCAGTTGAGAACAGTAATGAGGAGGAACTGTGTAAATCTTTCAAAACTTGTACTCAAAAAATCCTCTTAAGAAAGCAAAACAAGAGACATCAGAAAATACAATAACCTGAGAACATGTGATGAAGACAAAGTCTTCTCCATCTTGAAATCATGTAGAAATAACTGCAAAGAGGAAATCTCAGTACAACCAACAAGTACATTCCTTTTATTGCAAATACATTTTTCACACCATTCTAGTGAAGGCTGCATAGCCAAATTCTCTTACGCAGAGAGAGAGAGAGTGTATGTATATAGACGTGGAGAGAGAGAGAGTAAACTTGGTCAGACACATTTGCTCCAGGTTCACATTTGGTGCACAAAACTTTAATCCAAGCCATTTTCCTAAATTTGATCTTGTTTAATATTTATATATATGAATGATACTTTAGATCAGCGGTTCTCAAACTTATTTGATCTGTCCCCCCCTTCTTTGTGTCTGTTGTCATTTATGCCCCCACTCCTCGCCACCTCCTCTGAAGGCAGAGAGAAGAGCAGAGGCTGCTGGCCAGGGTGCCCAGCTCTGAAGGCAGTGCTGTGCCAGCAGCACAAAAGTAAGGGGGGGGCCTACGTGAAAAGTGATATTTATCAATATCACTTTTCGCAGCAGACTTAGTGCCCCTTGCTGCTGCCACCCCAAAGCTGACAACTGCAGCTCCACCACCTCCAGGTGAGGGATTACGGTGGAGGGGAAGGAGAGCCCAACCCCAGACTGCAGGGACATAATACAGACTAGTGTTTTGTGCTATATAAAAATGAATGGCCAACACGGAGGTTTACGAATTGGCAAAAATGTATAAAGATATTAGCACATGAGGGAAAGCCTCATGGGTGTAATGCACTTCATTAAAGGGACTTTAATGATCAGGACGGATTAAGGGCCTTGTAACTCCCTGTTTTATATTACAGAACGCATTTTTATCCTAAACTAAACTGACTATCCTTTTCAGTTCAAACTATTTAATAAAAACTGGGGTCAGGGAAGGGACAGTTCATTGGAGATAATTCTGTATGACACATGATCAAAATTTTAAAAAGTCTCTAGTGATTTGGGGTGACTTCATTTTTGGGCATCCAGCTTGACATCTCAAGGGGGCCTGAATTTTCAACAAGTGCTTTTGAAAATGGGGGGCCCTTTTGGTGTCTTAACTTGAGCACCCAAAAATGAGGGCATCCCAAATCACTAGTTGCTTTTGAAAATCTTAAGTCATACCAAAAGAAGCACTGTAAACAATGATACATTTGACTAGAATCAGTGGCGGTTTAAGCCAATATAAACCCTGCTGGTGGGATTTGCATTGGGCGGAGTGGGTTGTGGATGGTGCAGAGTGGCTGCAACTTTTCCTTAGTGGAGACAGTAGCATGTGAGAAGCAACAGCAGCCCAAAACGCGGAGAGAGGATGACCAAAAGCAGGCAGAGACTGGAGATGCAGCTCCTACAAGTGCAACTTCATAAGATTTTCAAGGTGCCTATAAGCCATATGGAAGAGGATAGCGGTGGTAACTTTCCTGCATCATCTTTGCTGAATCCAGCCTAATGCATGTAACACCATGATCTTAACATATGTATTAATTATAAAGGTCCAGGAGCAAATGCCAAATTTCTTTTCTCACAGTGTACATTAAATCTTTTCCAGCTTTGCCAGATCCCCATCTTTGTGTATCAGTCAGGCACGTTCAAGATGTGTGGGCAGTTTTCTATTTTCTTAAAATAGTGCTATATGATATCAGCTACTAGATATTTCAAGAATAATAGAATTACACTCAAGAAGAACGGTCTTTCAAATGAGGTCATAATCCGGGTTGATGGGGCTATGGCCTCTCATAATATTTAATATGCCCTCACACATCAGATATGGTTGTCAGGACATTTGTGCGCCACGAAAAGTCTGCAGGAAACTTTTACTTTAAATGAAAATTTTTCTGTAGACCGACATCCCTCTGCAGTGTTATTAACCAAAACCTACCTGGTATTTTTTTGTTAGTGCAGGAGAAGCAGGAAGTGAAACTGCCAGCCTTGCTTCATTTCCCAAGCAGAGTGAAATGAGAAAACATTTTTAACCATGTAGAACATTTGTTTATATCAGTTTTCATAATCTGAGCCACTGTTACCCACACACAAGCAAGAAATTATATTATTTCATCTCAACAGCATTCCTTTAGACTGGCACTTCATTCATTTTATTGTGTGTTCCCCATCAACGTGTGTTAAGGACAATGAGTAATTTTCAATTTTGCTTTTCCTATCTTTTGTTGGTTTGTGTGATAAGATTAGCATCATTTTAAAGTGAAGGGTTTCTTTTCTTTTCCAACCACTTGCTTCTTTCTTGATACTGATATTTAATAAGGAATGCTCCATTGAAAGTCACCATGCAGAAAGGCAAAGCATACAAGTACTTGTGACCCAAAGAGTGTGAAAGAACTTCATTTTAAGTGGCTAAAACTGAGGCTGAATACATTTATTTAATCCACAAGTGTGCTACAGTTCCCAAATCAACAGCTAAGTAATCTGTCCATATCTAAGAGATGGAGATAAAGAGAAGCTTTGTGGACTGTTTACTTGTATTTACTGTTCCTATGCACATTAAAAGTGACATCAGCTAGGTCCACTTAAAAGGACCCTGTTTAATTCTAACAGGGCCCCTGATGCAAATAGAGAGAGAGCAGTAGAAAAGTAGTAAACTAGTCAGTTTAGATAGTTTTATGAGATGCATACAGATGTTCTATGTTTATTTATCATTCAAAATACACCGCCCTTCCCTCTAAAAATTCTATACAAACATAGAAGATGTCCTCTTCTTCCCCCCTCCCCCGCCATCTGCAAACCACTCTAATCATTCTGATCAGTTACTTCTATATGGAATGCAGACAACTCCTCTTTGCAAACAGATCAAACCTATCAATGCTCTACTGTTCACACCATGGCGACCACTGCTACTAAAAGTTGTCCCATTTAACCCAACATGACCTATCCTATTTCATATCACATGAATTTGCTGTCAAGGAGATGAGCTTGTAAATATTTCCTGCAAAGAAGGGGATTACATAAAGGACTAAACACAACGGGCAGTTTTGCACTGCAGAAAAGGGATACATGCTTCGGTCTATGGAGCAACCCCCAAACTTTTCATAAGCCTTATATGCTCCATTATGTCTTTACTTTCCCATCGCCTGACTTTCAGGATAAACTATCACACAATGTTCTATATGCCGATCCAACTTTGACCATCCCCTCCCCCTTGAATTTTTCTGAAGTGATGCCTCTAGTTCAGGGTGTCCCCCAATTACCTACTAGGTTCAGAATGTCACCAGGGCCGGCAACAACTGTGTGTCAGTATAAAAAGGCACTAATTGTTTAGGGTTTTAGCAGTTGCAGTTAATCCCCATGGATGTCTGGTTTACTTAAGAATGCACCTGCAGGGGGGAAGTGACAATTCAACACCCCACACACATTTCATTTACTTCTCCAAGTACATATCCTGCATGTTCCAGCAGCAACTGTTTGCTAACCAGAGTAACCACCAGTCTGAAGCACTCCCTTTGTGGACTACAGTATGATAGAATCCCAACCTGCGGCTTGTGGAAACAGAGAACCACAGGGCTGCAATTCCTCTTTTCATGGCAGCATTTGAACTCAGGGCAACAGATGGACTTAATAAATAGATTCTATGGGAAGAAATCTTTCTTCAGTGTCCTCTACCTGTAACTGAATTGAAACCACAGAACACATCACCTTGAACTACTTACAAGCTAATACCTGGCTAGAAGATTTGGTTACACTGAGTGGCCCTTCTGAAGTTCAAACCTCGCTTATTTCTAAATGGTGCCTGGTAGTTTGTGCCTCTGTTGCTTTTCCAGGAAGTACACAAACTTCTTCCATCAGACTGCATCCAAGGCAGAGCAAAACTACTTTATTACCATAATACATTCTAAGTACACATTAGCTGGCCTCAGTTATACTGGAGATTTAAACAAACATGTCAGCTCCAGTGCTGTTCCCAAACCACAGTAAGAGGCAGCATTTCTGCAATTAAAAAAAAAGGGGGGGGATCAAAGCCAGGATTAAATGTTCCTCCTCATTGCTTTGAAAAAAAAAAAATCATTGCCTGCTTACTTAGTACCCGCTGAAAGGTACTGAAGGCCCTGCCAGATTCTGTGTGCTGTTCTGTTGAACAGATTACTCAGCAAAGGTTGAAACGCAGAAGTAAATGCATCCAGCTACCACTTTTTTTAAACCCTAATTTTTAATTTAAAAACTTCTTCTTTAGAATGTGTCTAGGAAGCCATTATTCTGATTCTCTGACAATCATGTTGGTTGACACTCGAAGCCTTAAATCAGTGGGTGTGGTGGAACCAGAACATCTGATCCTGCAGTACTCTCCCAATTTCCAGCAACAGGCAGTGGAAAAAGCTACTGGCAGTAATAAACACACCCCTCGACAGCAGCAACTGTAGTTTAGCTCCATTTTTTCTGGGTCAATCCAATTGCAGGAAGGAACAAAGTAAAGTTTAATGCCAGAAGGAGAAGGATGCTCCCTCTTACTGTAGCAGGGGATTTTAAACTGGTATCTTAAGTGAAACGTGATAGCTGGAGACTGGACATTGTCCTGTCTGAAGCCAGAGGGTCTCTAAATATTTAGGGTGAAATCCTGGCCCCACTGAAGCCCGTGGGACTTTTGACTTCAAAAGCCAGAATTTCACCCTGAACTTCTATCCCACCATTAATCTTTACCAGTAAGATAGTCCATGCCAAGTTAAATCAGCCTTCACTACTTCTCTAGTCCCCCACCACCGCTGTCAATTGGTCCTCAGAAGAAGCCCACACACACACACACACACACACACACACACACAAGTGACTGTACTCTAAGAAGAAATACAGCATATCCCATCCAGTCATGTTCTGACTAGGCATGGCAGCTACAGTGTCTGCAGTAAAGTGTCTGCAGGAAAGCAATATATTTAACTGAAAATTACTAGTAATCTTCTTACTGAACAAGAGTTTAGCCTCCATGGTGAGTTGAGGTGACACTTCATGACACTTGGAAAATGGAGGAGAAGGCCATTTAAAGGCCAGTATATCCCACAAACCAACCGCAAGACCAATTTACAATAGGAGACATTCCCCCTGCAGCAGGCTCCTCTGGATGCTGCCGGGAAAGAATAAGGATAAAGGCCCTCGGCTTTGGGGAAGGGAGCCCCTCCAGCAGGGCTTTAGTCTCATAGATTTAAAGGCCAGAAGGGACCATCATAATCATCTAGTCTGACCTCCTGCACATTGCAGGCTACAGAACCTCACGCACCCACTCCTGCAACAGACCCCTAACCTCTGGCTGAGTTACCGAAGTCCTCAAATCATGGCTTAAAGACACTGTGATGTCTCTCCCTTCTTGCCACCAAGGATTTTGCTGCCCTGTTTCAACCAGGCAGTTAAAATCGCCCTTATTCGAGTGGTCACAGAAATACCTTGAGACAGCTGCAATATCCTGGAATATCTACTGGGGAGCGGGGAGAGGAGAACTTGACTCCACCTGGCTTGGAGCAGGGGACTCCAAAAAGGCTGGGGCAGGAGGCCGGAGGGGGGTGAGAGATGCCAGCGCCACTTCGAAGTGACACCTTCAGGTGCAGCTCAAGCCGCAGCAGCAGCTCCCCGCCACAGAGCCAGCCCCTCTGCCCTACTCACCAGCGGGTATTATCGTAGTAATGCTCCAGCACCGAGTATCCAAAGAAGGAGCCATTGGGCCCCTGGTAGACCACGGGGTGATCCAGGTCCACGTTGTAGGAATAAGCCAAGGCCACTGCTAGCAAGCCCACCAGCACTTTAAACCAACTCCGCTTGAGCTTCCACTGGGGTCCAGGCATCCTGCGGGACAGGGCGGGGAGTGCGTGTGCCGGGGAGCGCCTCTGTCCTGGGGAAATCCAGCGCCCGCCCCCCCTCACTGCAGGCAGCCCGGGGTGTTAAGCTGGAGTTGAAACGAGCCTACACCAAAAAAAAAAATCCAGCCCCAGCCCGTGGAGTCCCAGGAGCTCCGGAAAGCGCCCCGCAGCCCGCCCGGTCCGGCTGAAGCCTGCAGCAGAGGGGGCTGGGTGGGCTGCAGCCAGGGATTCTGACTCAGTCCTGCAGCGGCCAGGGACTTTTGTGGCCGCCTCGCAGAGAAGCTCCAGTTCGCTCCAATCCCCGGGGCGCAGGGAGTGGAAGCAGCGCTCCCCTGCCTGGGACAGCGGCGGCCACAAAACTACAGCGGCGGCGCCCTCTAGCGGCCGCAGCCCGGGCTCGTTCCCTCAGCATCGTAGCATCTTCGCGAGCTAAGGGGATGGATCCCCTTGGTGAGGGGACCCACGGAAATTCTCCCCCCGCCCTTCGTTTTCCCCTGACACACACCCTTTTTTCCTTGGTGCTCAAAAGCTTCCCCTTCAGGGAATGATTTCCCACTGCTCCTTCTGTATTTCTGGAGTATGCATTATCACTTGTTCTGAACATCAAGATGCACTATTTACTTCAGTCCTCAGCGCCCAAAGCATGTTGTAGTTCTCCCTATCCAGGAATTACACTCAACAGCCGGGTTTCTTCCTCCCTCTCTCCATTGTTTCATTAACAACAATATTTCACAATTCTAAAGCACGTTTAATCTTCAGATAGACCTATTCGCTCAACATTCCTGTGAGGCGGACACATTCACTCTTTTACAAAGAGGGGAACTGAAGCAACAAGCAGCTAGGTGACTTGCAAACACCATAGATTTCAGAGTAGCAGCCGTGTTAGTCGGTTTAGTCAAATTTGTTAGTCTCTAAGGCTGCCACAAGTACTCCTTTTCTTTTTGCAAACACAATAGAGGGAATCAGTGGCAAAGCTGGAATTCGAAAATCAGAATTCCTAGCTTCCATTCCTGTGACAAGCCCACTGCCAGCGGTACTTCAGTAGCAGCAGCATTCATTCTGCAGCAGTTTATCTGTAGAAAGCAGCCATGGAAAAACCACCTCCCTCTACACTATCAGCTCCCCGATTGTACATGTTAATAGCTTTCCGCCCAACAATGTGGCCCTCTTCTCTAGATATTATGTTATTTGGATTGGCAAACCTCTGGTGTATTATACCATGTTTATATCAATTCTGTCCAGATCCTTACACCTGCATGCCAATCTGCCCGACTTCCTCTTCATGCTCAAGTCAGTCACTTCAGCTGTGTCCTCTCTTCAATTCATAGACCTTTTCCCACTGTTCATTTTACACTCAAGCTTACAACTATCAATCACCCGCACACACAGCTGGACTGATCCCATGAAGAACTGTGAAGAATTGGTATGAGAAAGAAAGAGTGAGTCAGAAAACTGAGGGCCTAAAAATGTTTTAAGAAATTAGTCCTGTCTCATTTTAAACTTCCCCCACTGTTCTTTGCACCCTTCATTGGGGGCCATTAGCTGCATTGTGAGAGGCAGGCTTCATTTTGTGGAGCCTGATCCAAGTCTCGCTGAATAGAATGCGAGTCTTGCCCATTCAATGGCAGGTCAAGCAGGCCCTCATTAATGACGTATGGCAATTTAATACATTATGTTCATAGATACAAACATTTTGTATTCCGTGTATATGAAGACAAAGATATGACAGACATCGAATGTTTTCTAATATTGTTTGTGAGTAGCATAATGCTTAACAAATAGAACACTTTTCCACACCTCTAGTCTTTAGCATATGATCAAACCCCTGTTTTTAAAAGCTTATTAAAAATGTTAGAGGAAAAAAATTATTTTTCAGTAAAAAGCATGCTCATTTAGATTATATTAACAACTATATTCAAACCACTTAATGAAAAGATTGTCAAAGGACTTTCAGAACTGTGCAACCAGTATGGATAAAAGTAATCTGGTTGAGGAGGAAAGTCAATATACACTGATCAGGCAAATTCCACAGACGACATGCAATCCCATTAATAACACCAAGCCAAATTCTTTGCATTTTGAAGCAGGAAAGCAACAGGGCTTTTCAATTAATTATCCGATTACTGAAGGAGGCTAAACAGCTCTCCAATCAAATTAGAGGAAATGGGAGCTGACACACTAATACTGTGGAGAGAATGTTGGACATAACCATTTCCATGGGAAAGAGAAAAGCTAAATGGCTGGACTAGGTGAATAAAACATTGGCCTGTCCCATGTAGAGTGCTCACAGGAGAGCTTGTGCTTCTAAAAATGGTATGATTGGAGGTGTGTCAGTCCATAAAAGAGATCAGCTCCCATTGCATGGTAAGGAAACTTATTCAGAACATAGAATCATAGAATCATAGAATATCAGGGTTGGAAGGGACCCCTGAAGGTCATCTAGTCCAACCCCCTGCTCGAAGCAGGACCAATTCCCAGTTAAATCATCCCAGCCAGGGCTTTGTCAAGCCTGACCTTAAAAACCTCTAAGGAAGGAGATTCTACCACCTCCCTAGGTAACGCATTCCAGTGTTTCACCACCCTCTTAGTGAAAAAGTTTTTCCTAATATCCAATCTAAACCTCCCCCACTGCAACTTGAGACCATTACTCCTCGTTCTGTCATCTGCTACCATTGAGAACAGTCTAGAGCCATCCTCTTTGGAACCCCCTTTCAGGTAGTTGAAAGCAGCTATCAAATCCCCCCTCATTATTCTCTTCTGCAGGCTAAACAATCCCAGCTCCCTCAGCCTCTCCTCATAAGTCATGTGTTCTAGACACTTGACTTCCAGCCACCCCTGCTCCGCCCCCCCTTTTTTTTTTGCGCTGTGATCTTGCATGGCTTGGGCCTAATCCTGCAACATCTAAGTTGACAGGAGTTTTGCCATTGGTTTCAGTGGGAGTATGATCAGAATCGGTGTCTCCAAGTCAGGACATTTTCTTAAAGGAGGTAGGAAAACTCATATTGTACCTGAAGTCTGAAAAAACCCTGCCATGAATTAAAATGTTAACTACTGCAGGCACACCTAATATAGGATCACTGAATGAGTATAAAGCTAAAAGTGAGGACTAAGAAAAAGGTATACATATTTTAACACCTTGAGCACATGCACCAAACCTTTATCATAAAACTAGTAGAGCTGGGTTTAACCAGTTTTGTTCAATATCTTCATAAATGATCTGGAGGATGGTGTAGATTGCACTCTCAGCAAATTTGCGGATGATACTAAACTGGGAGGAGTGGTAGATACGCCGGAGGGGAGGGATAGGATACAGAAGGACCTAGACAAATTGGAGGATTGGGCCAAAAGAAATCTGATGAGGTTCAATAAGGATAAGTGCAGAGTCCTGCACTTAGGACGGAAGAATCCAATGCACCGCTACAGACTAGGGGCCGAATGGTTTTTAAGGTTTTTAAGGTCAGGCTTGACAAAGCCCTGGCTGGGATGATTTAACTGGGAATTGGTCCTGCTTCGAGCAGGGGGTTGGACTAGATGACCTTCTGGGGTCCCTTCCAACCCTGATATTCTATGATTCTATCTTTATCTACATTCATCTGGACCTATTCTGTCTGAAAACTTTCTTGTTTATAGATCTGTAAGTACCTACCTAACTGCCATATACATATGGACAGACACAAAAGCAGATTAGGTAAATCATACCTGTAAATCAAGGCTATAATTATAACCTTGTGGTGATTCCATGAACCACAAAAAGAGAACTAGCGTTATTACTCTGTATGACACTTTTGCTTTAATTCTACCACAAGTCATTGAGCTAGATGTATCTTCTCCAGTCTTGATTTAAACATGCAAAGTGAGGTAGAATTTAGTATATGAAGATTTACCTTACCAGTCTGTTCAATGGTTAGTCATACCCTTCTGTTCAGCTCTCCTAAACATTTGCAATTTTATTTTCAGTTTGAACTTGGCCAATTTCAACTTCCAGTTAAAGTCTCCCTTATTCGAGTGGTTGTTATGTCTATGTCTGCTAGATTAGTTGTTGTGCCTATTTCTGCTAGATTAATGAATGTCTTACTACCAGATATCTACTACTCCCTCAGAGGGGTGATTATACATTGTGATTGATTCACCCCTTAAACCTTCACTTTACATTGATCTCCTTTAGCCTAAGGCACATTTTCCAGAGCAGGGTCAGTGTGCTAAAAATAGGAGGTTTGATGTTATGGCACTGGTGGTTGCTCAAGCTAGCTGTCCAAGCCTACACCCACCCGACCTCCTGGGCCCAAGCATGGGTAACTAGCCCAAGCCACTACCAAATGCTGCCCTGCCCACACTACTACTTTACGCACACTAGCTCGAGCTAGCACAAGCCTGTCCACCCAGGCTGAGAATCACACCTCCCAGCCGCAGCGTAGACATATGCTAAGGTGAGTGGGGATGACAACTATGTTTGCAGAGTCATTCCGATCATGTCAATCAGAGAGCTAGGGTGCTAGTCACATTTAAACTCTGATAATGGTCTTCCCTCCAGCATCCTACTCGCCAAGCAGAAAATCAGCAGCAGCACCTTGGGGTGCTCTGTCACGAACTGAGATATTGAGATCTCTAGAATCGCTGCACCACAGCAGCCAAGTGACTAACACCTTCACAAATTGTTCCCATCGGTCTACAGGGGCCTCCCCATTTTTCATACTGCAGGGGTATAAAATCAATTGTTTTAGATAATTAAGGAATTCAGGTTTCAATACCATAAATTTAATGGGGTGCCTGCATTAACCTTTCTAGAGCCAGAAATAAATACATAATATTATTAACTGTGTTGTGGTTGTTCCATTTGGCTGCAGCTAATTCTCTGGAGCAAACGTGAGAGTAAGAAACTATCACATTATTGGTACTGTTACTTCCTGATGTTCGCTCTTCTGACTGCTTGCCTTTATCTTCCTTGTATAGCTCTACCACAGATTTTCCCATGTGGATTTCGAATCCAAAAAGCTTTTTCTAGGTTCAAGAGAGGGTCAAGACAAACGTTTAGCTAGCATAGGAGGCAGTAATTTAAGCAAACCACTCTTCCTCAAAGTCCTTCAATAAAAAACAATTCTATTTTTTTATCTGACCGTTCGGCAATATTTTCAAAGCCGCAATTTTCATAGGTGAAAATCAATTGTCCCCTTTTAAGCATCTGAAAATTGTTATTCTAAATAGTCTTGCTTTTGCAGCATCAGCTCCAGTTTATGAGCCAGGTATATTATTCTTAAATAAACAATTTTAAAGAACAATTGAAGTGGGACTTAAGTAGTGGATAGGCCTTGCTCTGGCCTTCAGCACAAGAGTGAATTTGATACACTGTGACTTGGGGCCCACTTCTTCCCAAAAGAAACTTGTAAAGGGGTAGCTGCCATCCAAACACCCCCCTTGTGGGCAGGGATGCCTCTGCAGTGCCCTGCCTTTAGTAGCCTCCCTCTTACTGGCCTCGTAAGCATTCCAGAGGACTCTGACTGTATTTAGCATTAAACCAGCCCTAGAAAGGGATGCAGTAAGCCCTGAGAAAGTCCCAAACCATATTCTTTACCTGAAGCCATGAGTTCCCAGCCCTCTAGTCCTGCTTTGGTTCTCTCAAATCAGCCACACTCCTGCCTCTTCCTGCTGCTGTTTATATTAAATCACTTGTTTCCCCTCAGGGAAGGTGCTCCTCTTGTAATCAGAGCTGGCTCAGCCAAAGGCCAGCCACCCTCTTACATAACTGTATAATTAAAATATTACACATTATAGCATGCTGTTCTATTTCTAAAATGTCTGTTACATATCGGTAAGACCCAAAACTCAGCTGGAATGAAGTAAAAAAAGATCTCCCAATCAGGTATTATTTTCCTTCAATAGAGCTTTCTTCAGTGAATCCAGATCCTGCATTTCAGCACTCACTTAATAGACCTTGATTCAGCAGTCCATCCTTACTCAAGGTGCTTAATCAAGCACCTACTTAACTTTGGGCACATTCTTAAGTCTCATTGACTTTAGCAGGACTTCAGGGCATGCCTAAAGATAAGCATGTGCTTAAAATACTTTAATGAACTGGGAACCATAGTACCTGCGTATACTCCCTGGCTTGCGAATGGAAAATAACTCCTGGAATTCAAATTGATTCCTAACTTGGGTCTGTGTATATTATGTATAAACAACACAGAGTACATTTTCACACACCATATTGGAAATACAAAATGTGTATAATGTCATAAATATAAATATAAAAATAAAAAGGGAGAAACATTTATCTATCTTGAATTGCTCTTCTGTTTACTTGCAGTGGTTTCAATAGCAATGCTAACTAGCACAGCACATTTTGATTTCACATTGACATCAGCAGTATCGGATACTTAGGCACTCATAGCTGACTGAATCTCATTACCACAGCACATGGATCAATTGATCAAAAAGCTTTTATCAATACAATCTGAGTAGACATTTTTAATTTGGTCATATACTGTAATAGAACCCTTTATTTTTGATTTATATTATTTAAGTGCCTATCCCAGGCTCTACAGATAAAAATCTATTAAAAAAACAAACCACCCAGCAATGTATTCCAAAAATACATGTTTAAAAAAAAAATCAGCTAGCCTGTAGTTCAGCATTGCCTTCTCAGAGACACCCCTGCCCCATCTGTCATTAAACTCAGCCCTCCCCAGAGGCACGAACAAATGGGCCTGCTTTAGTGCATGCTCTGAAAGTCAACAGCTTTGGGATATATCTCCAATTAGACCAAAGTGGGAGAGAGTTAATTCCCAAATCAATGACCTGCCAGCAAACCCATCTCTTTTTAAACTAGAGTGGGAACAAGGGGAATCTAGCTCCACTGATCATGACTACAGTTGTACTGCACAAGGAGACAGGCTGTAACTCGAGTAGGCAGGTCTGAAATCAGTCTGGTCGTGTTAGGTCAAAACCAAGACCTCAAAACTCTGCCTGGAAACGAACAAGCAACCAGTGCAGATCCCGATGAATTGGTGTCATGTGATCCCAGAAAGCTACTTGGCTCAACAAGCAAATTGCCTCACTCAGCACCAGTTTCGGTTTCCAAAATGACTTAAGGTACAGTCCCATGAAGATCATGTCATAGCTGTTTAATCTGGAAGTGACAAAAGCATAGATCATGGTAGCAAAAATCTGTATCCAAGAAGAAAGCTAGCAAACTTCTGATCCAGTGCAGGCGAAAAAAAGCCATCGTGATCGCAGATACTATATGATCGTGGAAAAGCAACCAGCAATCTAACCACCACCCCAAACTGCCAATTTAAGTAACAAATCTCTCTCTCTCACACACACACACACTCAAAATGGCTGATTGAATCTTTAGCAAATTCACTTGCTATCACTATCTCAATCTTGCTTGACCGATTTGGTAAGATAACTAGCTAGCTCTCATCCATGTCTCAGTTTTAAACAGACACTGGGTAAGGTCTGTTGAATGTATCACCTGTATCACATGAGATGGAGACAGAGCTGCATGTCATCAGCATACACAGAAGGCACCTTTAACCCATTACCTCTTCACCAGAAAAGGGCAAATTGTTCAAGCAAATAAATCAGTCAGGACCACTGATTGGTCCTGGTGGGTCAAGCTTTCCGCCTCAGCTGGGAACGTGGCAGAACTCCCTGCCCTGGCTGGAGCTCCATGCCCCTCCCCTTTTCCACCCCTTCTGTCTGCAGCCCTGCAAATGGCCCCGCCCCTTTCCCCACAGCCCTGCCTCCATTCCGCCTCTTCCCACACACCCCAGGCTCCAGCCCCACTCCACTGTGGCCCTGACACCAGAAAAGGTCTGTGCCCCTGTGGCAGCTCCGGGGCCGTGGCAGGGAGCAAGATCTCCTCTAGCCCCAGGGCTGTGTTGGGGGGAGATTTTTTTTCAGTGGCCCCAAATCCACTACTGCCCTCCCAGTGGCATGAGATTTGGGGAGGCTTAGCCTCCCCTCACCTCCATTACACGCCACCCATGACCCCATTGCCACTCCCTCAGTTGGTAGGGGAACCCAGACCCACTCTCTACTCCGAAGTACAGTGTAAGGACCCTCAGCTTAGTAGTTCTGGGCTTCCTTTCTTTACCCTCACTGCTCCTTCCCACCACTCTGGTTCCCCTTCTCTCCCTGAGAGTACCAGCTCCAAAAACCCTCCTCCCTTTTCCCAAGGAGTGACTAGTGACGGCAGCCTTTCCAAGGAGCCCCCATACACCCCTCTCTCTCCCCAGCAAGTGACTGCCCTTTCTCAGCAGCCCCTAGTCTGTAGCCCCCTACCTGGCTTTATAGCCTGAGCCTGTTCCTAATCAATTTCCTGATCCCTGGCTCCTGCTCCAGGTGCAGCCTCTGGAGTTAATTGGCCTTCTCCACTCAGTCCTGTGTGGTATGGACACCTCATCACATACTGCTTGTATTCTTCTTACACAGCTTTTAAGCTGATACATCACATGGCTTTCTAGGACAGTAAATGTGGGCTCAGCTTAAGACAAAAGCTAGTTGATTTAGGTTTTTAAAAGGAAAAAGTTGACTTATAAAGTTCCTTCTAGTTTAAATCCTGAAATCTAAGAAGTATTTAACTCTAAAAGGCCTGATCCAATTCTGTTGAAGTTGAAATAAGGATTCCACAAGACTTCAGTGGCAGTTGGATTGTTCAGGCCCTTAGTCATTCAGTGATTCCAAACCTGTTTATTTTATTCCAGTACACCACAGCAAAAGAACAACAAGTAAAGGGCAATCACTCTACAGATACATATATAGAATACAGATTATATGGTGGATCCTGTTATCCTACCATTTTGCAGTCACCCTGGATACTACCTAGCTTCATTGATTCATGATCCAACCAGAGCCTCTATTTTCCCAGCTACCTTCTAGTTCTAACTTAATTACCCAGAGACAGTGGTGATCACATAACAAGTTTGGGCCACTTGTCCAAAGATCCAATTTACAACACGGCTTTCAAACATTTTGCAGGGAATTTGTATCACATCTGCTTTTTATTAGCTAGCCACGCAATGTTTATTATTTCACATGTTAACTATCATACAATACTTGTGTGAAAAGTTCAGATGAACAATAACCTATTTATCAAGTCTGAAATAGTCAAGCCAGTTCTCCACCAAAAAATGATACATTTTGCAGTTTTTGTGCATGTGCATGCTAAGCTTGGTTCCTTAACTAAGTAATTTGGAACATATAGGATCCTGTTGTGACCCATTTACTCCTAAATTGCCTACTATGTTATGTCTAAATTGGTGGGATGCTACACATACACTGTAGTTCAGAAACTGTAAGACTCTCTAGGATTTATTACTGCCAGCATGTGGGAAAGGTATTGCCAAGAGAGGCATTATTATCAGGCTTAGGAAGAAGCGTTAAGGAGATGGAATTTGAGAGTCTGTATGATGAGAAGATTGTCACTGATGACAGCACTAAGAAAACCTCCAAAGGCAAATTCTCTAGTGGTGTAAATCCATTAAAGTCAATGAGGTTATGCCAGCACAGAATACCCTATTCACCATACCCATGATAAAATACATATAGGCAAAGAGTGTGAGGGGAACTAGGAAAACATATTATCAACTATCAACATATTATCAACTATAATTTAAGAGGGATGTTGTCACACCGCTGGCAGTGTGAAATATAGATCCTAGGATCGATTCTGAGATCCAACCATTTCGCAATTTCTCTGGGGTACCACTGAACTGCATTGATTATAATCCAATTGTAGCCTCTATTTTCCCAGCTCACCTCCAATTTTAATTCAGTTACCCAGAGAGTCAAGCAATGTTCTGGGAGGAAACAACAACGACTAGCTTAGGGTGGTGTAAGAAAATTACAAATATTTTTGAGTAAAGGTCGCAATTTTGTGTGCCCAGCCGTTTTGCCTTCTGTGAAACTTTCATATAATGTCCAGTTTCACACAGAAATTAAAACTGCATTTTTACATTATGCTGGGGAAATTTGTCTTAAGTCTGAACAAAATTTTGAAATATGAATTCAGAAAATGCCTGGGTTTTCTAAAGATAATAGAACATGGAATTGTGCACTAATCAGCCAAAAAGTGCAAACTGAAAATCAACAGTACTGTCAGCCCATTTCAGGTGACACATTTTTAGCATCTCTATTCCAGACAGAGCTGAGCCTCCTCTGACCCTCCATTTGCTTCTGTGAAGATTTCCCAAATGGCAGCTGCAATGGTAGGTTTTTTAAAGCAAAGGTTTCACAATGCAGCCACTGACTGTCACACCAAGGTGTAGGGAACCAAAAGTGACTCAAACGCCAGCCCAATCATTGATGCTATAGCAAACCAGAAACTTTGCAGTTTAGACAAATGAGGATATGCCTGCAATCAATCCCTTGTGCGTGGTTAATAAAGTTGCATATCCCAGACCATGGCACAGTAGCCACACTTCACACTACCACCTTCAGTGAATTCATAGAGCATGGAAGGGAGGGGCCCTCTGCATAGAATAGCTCATACAATCAGGGCCACAGTTAGTAACAACGTCCATGAAGCTATTTTCCAGGGGTTGCGTTTAATTACTTCACTGGCAAAATGAAAAATTGGTTTAGGCTCATGTCCATCCCAACATGTGATATTAAACAAACTTTGCCGCGTTCATGATTGGCTGGTAACAGCATTGACATGACGAGTTAATTCTCACCTTGTCAAAAGAGCACGAACAGGAGTTATTTTTACCTCCTTTTGTCTACCAAGTTTATTCAGTTCCTTAACTATAATTCCATTCCTGAAACTGCCAGGGGCTGGCTGGAAACCATCAAGCTCCCACAGAAGGGTGTATATAACAATACATACATTGACTTACTTCTGCTTGTAGTCAATAGAAAAGCTTATCTAAAGTAAAGACCAACTCCAGCTTCCTCCTAGTCAGCATCTCTCTCAAACCTTTACATTAAATCTAAAACTCAGTCAATAATGTCTTAATGCTTTTCCCCTCTTTAGCAGTCTCTCCCTACTGTATGAAGCACCCAGCCGTGCAGCAGTGTTTTGTGGCTTTTATGCATACCATCCTCTCCTCGGGCAACTGTTTGTTCTAGTGCGACAATGACACAAACACTGGGAACAGTCAAAAGAGGAGAAAGAGCAAAGAACATTTAATATAAAACAATAGAGACCTGAATTTCAAATGGTGTTTAAAACACCAACTGAAATGACTATGTTATTGTCATGGAGTCACCGGGAGATACTCTGGAACTATTCCACATGAAGCCAATCAGGACTCTGGGGGAGCATGCCTCCTCTCTCTGAGCATACTGTCACCAGGGCAAGAAGCTTACACACCTTCAACCTTCCTGGACCTGACCTTGGACCATTCAGCATCCTCTTCCACACCGTGCGCTTCCTGCGGCGAGTCCGCCCAGGCTCCTGGGGAAACCAGAGGGCTTTGCACCCGAATTCCGCAGTCAGACGTGACTCTCAGCCAGCTGGTAAAACAGAAGGTTTATTAGTCAACAGGAATACAGCGTAGGACAGAACTTGTTAGCACAGAAATCAGTGACTTTCAGCAACGTCCATCTTGGGGAGTCCTGGGCCAGAAGCCCTGGACTCCCACTCTTCCAGTCCCCCCAAGCAGACTGCCAGCGACTCAACCTCAGACACCCCCATTGCTCCTCCTCCTTGTCTTTATCTCACTTCCTGGGTAGTCACCTGGTTGCATCCCCCTCAGGGGTCTCAAGTTACAAAGGGCACCGGTCATAACATATGTGCAGGCAGCTGGAGCAGCCTCACCTGCCCCAGAGGTCTCAGCCAAAGTCACAAACCCCTATTCCTACCACCAAGGTATTGGTGCAGCACACAGGGAAACTGAGGCACACACAGTATTCATGCAAAACAGTAAAACTCACATATGCTCAACAGTAAGGGTCACATACAACATAAGGGAAAATCCCCACTTTGTCACATCTCTCCCCACTTTGAGACCAAACTGAGTGGGGTTACTCCCCCCTCTCCAGGACAAACCATCAGCTATAACATTTGCACTCCCCTTAACATGGACCACTTGGATCTCATACTCCTGGAGGACAGAGTCCACCTCAGGAGCTTGATACAGGGCCCTTGCATCTGGTGCAGCCATGGCAGGGCGAGTGGTCAGTGCACACAGTGAAGTGGTACTCAAAAGGATCCAGCTGCAGCCTTTTGAGAGCCCACCCCAGGGCCAAGCATTCCTTCTCTCTGGCCGCATAGCTCTGCTCCCAGTGCAGCAGCTTCCTGCTCAGGTACATGATGGGGGGTTTCTCCTGCTTTGCATCAGTGCGCATCGGCACCACGCCCAGCCCTGTGTCTGAGGCATCGGTGAACATCATAAAGGGCTTGTCAAAGTCTGGGTTTACCAGAACTGGGCCCTTGACTAGATCCTCCTTCAGCGTGCAGAGAGCCCTCTGGCACTACCCAGTCCAGACCAGCTTGTCTGGCTTACACTTCTTGCATAGCTCAGTGATGGGAGCTGACACAGGGCTAAAGTGGGGCACAAAAATCCGGTAGTGCCCTGCCATCCCAATAAAGGCCTGGGACTGTTTCTTAGTCTGGGGAGCAGGCCAGTCTTTGATCGCCTCTACCTTAGCCAGCTCTGGCTTTAGGCAGTCACTCCCCACCTTGTGGCCCAAGTATGATACCTCTGCCATCCTCACCTTGCACTTCCCAGCTTTTAGTCAGCCCTGAAGCCTGGAGGCGACTCAGCCCCCTCTTCACCTGGGACACATGGTCCTCCCAGGTCTGGCTAACAACCTGTAAAATTCTCCATCCCCCTCAGTAACTGATCGACCTGGCGCTGGCAGGTGACCAGCAGCTCCTTGAGGCAGAAAGGTAGGACCAGGAATCTGTACAGCCCCAAAGGGGTGACAAAAGCAGGTTTCAATCTGGCATCTGGATCCAAAGGCACCTGCCAGTAAGTAGCCTTTGGTGAGATCCCTGGTCATGAGATACCGAGTCCCCGCCAACTTGTCTGGGATCTCATCAGGCCTAGGCATGGGGGTGGCACCAGACATGGTGATGGCATTGAGCTTCTGATAGGCTACACAGAATCGGATCTACTCATCTTTCCTGGGAACCAACACCACGGGGAGAGGCCCCAAGGCTGGTGGATGGCTGAATACCCCTAAAGCCAGCATGTATCTGACCTCTCCCTCCAGGGCCTGGGCAGCGTTCCCAATTACTCTGAATAGGGAACACCTGATGGGAGGAACAGCTCCCATCTTCACCCAGTGGACAGCTCAGTTAGTGAGCCAAGGCCAGTTGAAAAACGAATGCAGCGCCTCTCACAGAAATCAGTGACTTTCAGCCAAGTCCATCTTGGGGAGTCCTGGCCCAGAAGCCCTGGACTCTCCTCCTTCCAGTCCCTCCAAACAGACTGCCAGCTTCCAGTGACCCTACCTCAGACATTCCCATTGCTTCTCCGAGTCTGTCTCGCTTCCTGGGCAAAGAGTCACGTGGTAGCCACCTGGTTGCATCTCCCTCCTGGCTCTCAGGTTACGAAGGGCACTGGTCATAGCATATGTGCAGGCAGCTGAAGCCTCACCTGCCCCAAAGGTCTCAGCCAAAGTCACCCCTATTTCCACCACCAAGGTATTGATGCAGCACACAAGGAAACTGAGGCACACACAGTGTTCATGCAAACCAGTAAAACTCACATATGCTCAACAGTAAGACTCACAAGCAAAATAACAAGGGAAAACCCACACATCATCACAGTTATCTATAAATGCATGCAGAATGGAAAGTCAATGGTCGAATGCCTGGGGCTTCAGCGCCCTCACTGAGACGAGACCATTTGGGTCCCAAGGGAGAATTCTAGGCTGACCACTTGTTCCACAGAGACTCTGCACCACCACGCAGGAGGTTTAAGTTCAATTTTAGCTCCCAATTTCCTGCTCCCAGAAATGGAAGGCTGTGTCTATTCTGAGTATTTCTTAAAGTTTCTCACCTTTGCGACTCCACCAGTGGTAACAATGGTAGGAGTTCTAGAGAAGACAAGGACAACCATGTTCTTTAACTCTGCTCAAAGTCTAAATGATATAGTGGTAGAACACTAGTGGCCACAGGAACCTTCTCTATAGTAGACATTACAGTCATGCTACCCCTCCAGTGGAGCTGAGCAATTGGCTCTGCAATAGAAGAATACTTAAAGACAAAGTCGGTATAGACAAGGCCAAAGGGACTAGCACTGCAGCAGGTGAGCTTCCCATTGATAAGTATATCCTCTGCCTGGAAAAGGACAGCTTTAAAAGGCTCCAGAAGGAGTGCCGTGAAATCCTACTTGGTGTCCTATAGTTTGAGGAAAGTGTGGAAGAAACACAGCCTTCACTCTTAGGTTGGTTGTAGCAAGTCAGAGACAGTCTTTATTCTCAAGCAATTGCAAGGAGAGAGTGCACACTGACTGGGATTCACCCTGTCTAGGCAGGTCTCTTCTATATAAACAATTAGGGCAAGCATTTATACTTTTTGTTACATAATGTAATGTAATATTAATTATAATGTAATGATCAACAGCTACATTTTGTTTATACATATTCCTTCCTGACATCTGATTTTTCTCAGCAATTTCTGCTATAGTCTGCATTCCATTCTTATCTAACACAAGGTCAAAACAACCTCTCTTACAATGGGGGGGGGGGGGGGGGGAGATAGCTCAGTGGTTTGAGCATTAGCCTGCTAAACCCAGGGTTGTGAGTTCAATCCATTTGGGATCTGGGGCAAAAAGTGGGGATTGGTCCTGCTTTGAGCAGGGGGTTGGACTAGATGACCTTCTGAGGTCCCTTCCAACCCTGGCATTCTATGATTCTGTGAATTCTTTCCCACTTGCCTAGGCCCTGCCTTAAGTCTCACATTAGGACAGTTAGGTTTAGCCAGACTCCTGCTCATTTCAGAGAAAACTAAGAGGCCTGCATCCAAATTCCCTTTTCCCCTCACTTCCACAAAAGGGACAGACTATCCAGGGTTTCCACTAGAAACTATTCCTTCCAGCTGTCTTTAAAAGTATTACTATAACATTTATATTACAGTAGTGCCTAGGAACAGGGTCCCAGACTCCCACTGTCCTAGGCCATGCACAAAATCATTCAAAGACAGGCCTTAATCCAGAAGAGCTTTAAGACAACCATAATGTCCCACGTGCAGTTCTACTCAGAATACTGATGCTCAAACTGCCACTTCTAACTTGGAACATCAACTCCTGTTCCGAGGTCAGAGTTGGATCAGACTTTAGTTTCCTGACTCAGGTACACTGGAATTTCCAGGCTTACGTTTTGGCGTGTGTGGTTTTTGTTTTTTTTTTAAACGTTCAGATGTTCTCAAGACTTGGGATGAGCAGCAAGTGTCTGCAGAAATTCGAAGTGAGGACTTACCTCTCTGGATTGCTGGGCTCTATGCAGCACCAACCCATGAGGAGCAGAGCTTGGAAGAGAATGAAAATTTCCCCATAGGACTGGTTATGAAGTAACCTGTGGTTATGCTATTGTGTTACCTTGGAATAAGGGTTGATTGAGGAGGAAATGTGTGGTGGTTTAGAGGATTGATAAGCTACAGAGTTTCTTGTCTCTAAGTTACAGGTTCTAAACCTACCTACGTTTGTCTCGCTGGTCACAAACTTGCCTTCTATGCTGTGGTGCCGTATATCATTTGTCTATTAGTTGTTTCCCCTTCCTCACAGCTAACTGAATATCATCAGAGCTGTACATATAGTTAAGTGCCTTAGGAATCTTCCACTGAAAGTAGCTATAGATATGTAAAATAATATACATGCAATATTGTATATACAATTGTTTTTTCTTCCAGCAGTAACCGATAGACTCGGACCCCGCAGGTCTCAGCATGTGCGCCATTAACAGGAGTTTGAGCTTGTCCTCCCTCAATTGTCCATCAGATGTGAGACTCCCTGAAGCAGCTTGCATGTCCATCGCTGCAGGGAAAGACCTATTGCAGGTCTGGCAGAGATTGAAGCCTAGTGTCTTGGGCATAACCTGTGTTTGAGGCTCAAAAGCCTCAATCAGGCAAAAGGAAGGTCGGGGAGGGGATGGGGGAGAACCTATTCAAAAGTACAAATTATGCTAAACAAAAATAAGAGAAAAATACTGAAAGAAGACAGACATTTTAGTGGTGAGGCTAGCTAGTAAATGCTGCGAGACACTGTCGCAAGCCATAGGCAGCTGAGAAGGAACTGGAGTGGCGGCAGCTCTGCCTGTCCCTGTATGCCCTAGTACTGGAGCATGACGGTGTCTAGGGTGCAGGTGTGGACCTATGGACATTTCTGCCAAAAGTCTCCCATCAAGACTGCCTGGGCATACTCACATCCTAACATGGAGCACCGATAGAAGAAGACCTTTCTACATAGCAATTTCAATATACTCCCCTCTCGCACTCTCCATATAGTGCCACCTTTGGTCTCTGATCCCAGCCTACACTATGGGGAGGGCCGATGCCTTCCATTATTTTAAGGGCACATTACTACACATGTGAAGCACTAACCACCTACAATGACAGTATATTCTATTGCAGATATTGTATTTACTGTCCTGGGTGGTATACTTCCTCCTGTGCTTGCTTAGGAACAATATCTGCATCTACTTAATTGCTCTAATTCAGTAAGACATCACAATCCTAGGAATAGTTCTATTTGAAGCGAAAAGAGGAATTTTATGTCAAGTAGCAGGAGAAAGAATCCTTGCTTTTAATCTTATAATTAATCTGTGGAACAACTTGCCACAAGACATCACCGACAGCAAGAATTTGGTAGGATTCAAAAAGAGGATTAGACATGTAAACAGACCAAAGTACCAACAATTACATTAGATAGGATACTATTTTTAATAACTCACTTCTGGGCATAAACCAGACTGGAAGGAATTGGGAGGAAACTTCCCCAAGAGGTTGCTTATTTTATAATTGCACGCTGCAAGATTTCTTGCTGATGCACCCGGTAAAGGCCATTGTCAGAGTCAGGCTATTAGAATGGATAGACCACTGGTCTGATGCAATACAATATGGCAATTTCAGTCTGTGTGGGAAGAAATTTTTCTGCATAGTTCCTTTATAGATCAGCCATGATATGAAACTTTTATACTGACTTCTATTTCCCTTTGTACATACTTCCTACTTAGCCAACTCATTTCTTCCCCATTCAAAAGCTCATTTTTCAATTTTAAAATTTCAGCAGAGCTTCTCCATGAATTATTGCATTCCAGAAACAGCAGATCAATGCGAGAAAGATCAGCAAGTTCAATATAAAGCTGCAGAGAATTTCTTCAGGTCATTAGCTGCAAGTTTTAAACCACAAATGTATGCTAACTTTGGTGCATAGAAAATAACTTTTATAAGCTTCTAAATACTTCTTGCTTGACTGTTTTGATTACTCTGTAAAAGATATACTGCCTGGCCCTAGTCAAAAACAAACAAACAAACAAAAAACACCTTTAAGTGCTTCTATTCAAAGCTGGGCAATGCAAGAGCTATCTTTCTTGAAGACAATGGGTAGACATTCTAGATGTGATAACACAGTCCTTTCTAGTGCTTATAAAACTGCCAACATATAACCAGTGGTAAATAGGGTATATGCTACCCTGTTTGCCCGTTTTATTTTAGTGAATTTAAATGCTTGTGAAAAGCACTTGAGAATAAAGTCATGTAGCCACAAAGAGAGATATTGCTCCAACAGTGAAGGCTTCTCCAAAACAGCCCTGCCAACATGCTTCAACCCTAGCCTATAGGAGGAGGACCAGAGAGATGGAGGTAGCTCAGTCTCCATGCCTCTTCAAGCCTTGGTCTCTCTGCTGAGATCATTGCCCCCTCGCGTTGGTTATGAGTGTAAAGCGTAGTGGTGGATTTTGTGATGGGGACATCAGCTGACTAGGAATTGAAGAGAGACAATCAACTCATTTCATACGTCACAGCCAGATGGCAGTGATTTTTGGTCCTCACTGACCAGGTCTGGTTTAGAACCTATAACCCAGAGAGGAAAGTCTTTATACTCTACCGGTTCCCACAGCCACCACTCTTTTCCTCCCTTCTCCTCCATCATCCATTATTCCAAGGTAGTTTATATCTGTATTGGAATTACTAGCAGTATTTTAGTATGCTCTAAGAAATACAAAAGCCACCACATTTAAGGTGAAACACTCTTTTTCCACGCTCATGCTCCGTAGACATTTTTCTTTTTTAAACTCTAAAATAATTCCATGTTTATACATTCTTTTATTAAGTTCTGGAAGTAATTTTCTTGAGTTTTGTTATAAACTCAAACTGTATCAGAGTCTTGTGCTTAACACCATTTCTATCACCATTACGTTAAGAAATATCTGTATGACGAGTGAAGAATTTATAGAACTTTTTTTAAGCTTTCCAAAAATAGTGACTTTTGGGAGCATTTTTGTTTCCGCTGTAAATAATTAAGAAAGCTGGATGGTAACCATATAATACACTTTTTAAAAAATAAGATCACTTAAGATGTGATGACAACAGAGGTTAGAAAAAAGAATTAATTTATTCACTCCAAGCTGTAGTAATGTTGTTTCAATAGTATATTGACTATCAATTTCAGTTCAGTTTACTGCACTCGAGTCATAACAGCCCTAATGTAGTATCTTGTGAGAAGGGGGGGAAGTGATCAAAGCCTCATGAAAAATGTCGAGATGGTGAAGAATGAGACAAGACACTGGAAAATACAAGTGGTTATAAACTTCAGTGTCAGGGTAATAGGCTGTTAATGCATTTAATTTCCCATGGCATAACATTTATACCTTATATGGAAATCTAAGCTTGAATTGTGTATTTTAAACTTTTTGTAATGGTATTGATAGCAAAATTATACAAACCCTTAGAAGGCCAGCCAAGAAAGAATAGAACATACATTCTACAGATCCACACGTACAAATCTGAAATCTATTCAAGGTTGCTGATGAACATCAGCCAGTATTCTGGGGAACAAGATTCCCATACACAATGCAGAACATACAGTAGAGAAAGCCAAAGAAGACTCTTAAAAGAGAAACTACTAAAAGAGTTTCTGTGAGAAAGTATCAAGCGTATCAGATACAGTCAAAGAAGAAAAAGCTCATAAAGAACAAAGGGAAGCAGCAGTGTAGTCAGAGAGTCTATTGGTAACAGAAGAGTTGGAGATATTTGCCATTGGGTGTTTGAGTACCAGAGCTTTATCACAGCAAGCAACACTGAAATGCTCTCTTCTATTCATATCATGTTTGATTGATCAGGATCAAAAGAGAAGGATTCAAGATCTCTTCTGGACATCACTAACTATCTAAAGAGCACTACAATACTGAACTCTATGGAATGATCTCTGCTGTTTTCTTAATTGCACTAGGGTACAAAATTTTGAAGATGAACTGAATGCAAAGAGCATTTCTTGCAACTAAACACCCCATAACAGGGTCTCCTTCTACCTGCAAACATTTTGCCACCGATTTCTTTAGTTGAATAAGAATCCTCAGTAATATCTTTCAAGGCTATTAAAAAGGACTACTCAACTCCAGAAAACATTGCAAGGATGTATTTAAATGTTTTGTTTAACCCTGAAAAGTCACTTGTCAAAACCAAACCAATGAGGTACTGATCTTCTCTCCCCTTCATTTGTTTGTAATGTGGAAATGTGTCAGTGTATTCTAGGTTTTTATTTCATAGGTAAGGTATGCATCTACATTTCTAATGTCAGACTCTCAGATGAGATTAAAACAGATCCTCTGACCAGTTGGGGTCATTAAAGATCTCATAGTATTTTCCCACAGAATTATTTAATATTCAAAGGATTTGGGCTTAATTCCAACTGTGGGTAATTACATTCTGCCCTATAAAAATTCCCCCAATGTGAAAAAAAGCCACTTTTCATTTTCTGCCCTGAACTACTGCACTACGTTGCTTATGTTGGAAAGCATGCACTGCGTCCCACCCGTGAGTGTGAGAATTACACATTTTCCGCATTACTCAGGAACGATGAAGTTACGAGACCACCCCAAACTGATGCCATTAAAATCTTCCTTCTACACCATCATTTATTCTGTATGTTATTTCTATTATGATAGTGCCAAGGAGCTGCAGCCAGGGAGCAGGACCCACAGTGGTAGGTGCTGTATGATGTGTTTTAGAAATATTTTAGGCAGTATACAAAATTATTGGTTTACTCTAGGTGTAACATCAGAATTCTTTAATTATTGTGTGTCCAGCTATAGAAGTCTTGAAGGGAAAGTAAAAAAACTAAGTTTTTAGAAAATAACTTTACCTTATATAAGATCTGATATGTCAGTCTAACAGGGCTTCCAATGTGCATCTTGTATTGCTGGCATTCTACATGGCAGCTGTCAAGTATGGTTTAAATCTCTTTTTTTGTAGTCTTGATGCATCACAAGCAATCAGCTCTTACCCATTGTTGGTACAGGACTGAGGATTGTCCCATCTTGGGCCATGGAGCAAATAGTGCTTTGGCAAGTAAAATGGTATGTATCTTATAGTGGCAGTTAACTAATAAACAAATAAAAATCTGAAGTTATCTATGTGCATGGAACATTAGAGGTAATACTAGCAGAGAGAAACTAATTGGCAGATTACAGATGAGAATTATTCCCACAACTATAAGCACTTGGGATGGGGAAGTGTGGGTGTTAAGTTTTACCTTCATCCGGATCTACCGTACTGTGCCTGATACCCCTATAAACAGAGAAGAATTGATCTTTACCCATATGGGGATACTTGGATGAGGGTTTAGAGGATCAAGCTCCTTTTTGCATTCCAATAACCCTGTGGGTATAACAAAATATACCAAGTGACTCTCTTGCTTTCCAGTTCATCATGTTTTCTATGTCTATCATTGATGCTATGATCCTCCAAAGACTTATGCATTGGAGTGGCCCCATTAATTACTTACATGCCTGAAGTTAAGTGAGTCTTTGAAGGATCACGGCCTTAGGCTGTAAACATTCCAAGCAAATGTTGCCTTAGGGTCTTGTCGGTGGTCAAGAACAGAGTTGCTCCTCATTACAAAAATATGTATAGTATAAAAAATACACGCAATTCCAAAACTGTATAGTAAATAAAACTTTATTTCATCTCAGCTCCTGCCAGATTAGCATTGCCAGTCACAGATCGCATATGATACAGTTATGTATTAACTATTTACAATTTACAGTAGTGTATTTCTTCTCCAGAAAATATAAGTACAAAAGCTAAGAGTAAATACATGAGGTACTAAAATTTGGATTTATTGTAAGCAAAAGCTTAAAGAAATGGCCTTTAGCAAACAATCAAAAGCTCAAATTGGAAGAAAATATTCAAACAAATGGCCTAATTCACCAGGAATCACCCACTAACTGCTACCCACCCAAAAATGTATTGCACAATTCATTCAGTCAGTCAAGAACTCAAAAATAAATAGAAGAGACAACCTGTTAAGTTCAACTCTTAAAAACACCCAGTGAAACCTGTACTGAGATACAAGAGCGGGGCAAAGTCTTTCTAGGTTACAGTCTTTTTTCTCCCTTTTAAAAAAATAACCTTTAACACAAAATAGAAGACAGTATTCAATACGAGGGGGGAAAAAAAGACTCCTCACCAGATTACCACTGATTAGCATCTCTTCTCAAGGCAGTTTTAACGATATTCACGGTCCAAAGTGTGTGTTGATTTCCTCAGTCTTACTGATCCATTTGGGACCCTGAATAATAGTTTTTCCTCTTGTCCATTCTCAACGGAGAACAGAGATATGCATGTATTTCTAAGCAGCATTGTCGTAAGACCTTACTATCACCATTTCTTCAAGATGGTCGTAGCCATGACTAGGGAAGAAAAAAAAAAAGTAAAGGCAAATAAATGAATGTTACATTATGAAGAGAAAATTACAAGCACTTTTGGTATTAAAATAAATAAATCAGGAGAGCAATTGAATCTGATTGCTGGAGAAAAGCAACAGGAGACAGAAGGAGCTTGGATTTGAGGTCAGGCTGAATGACTCGATTTATTCTGTGATCTTGGGCAAGTAATTCACTTTCTGTATATTTCAGTCAACGCAACTGAGAAGATGAGTAAAAGATAAGAACCCACTGGAAACTACATACTGCATCTGAGCATCATGCCTAGTTAAGTAAAATACAAAACTGAGTTTTAGAATGAGACAAAATGTTATTCCCCCTTCTTTCCTATCAAGACTTCTAGTTAAAATGACAGGAAAGTAACAATACCCCACCTCAAAACAATTCCTGCCTTGGCCAATCATGGACATAAATCCCTTCTACCTAATCAAGAAGTGTACACCTCACATTTGCAATGCAGTCAGCATCACCTTCATCATAAGTTGCCTGGCAGCAAGAATGTCATATTTGGGGGGCAATAAACTGTCAGAATCCATTAAAGCTTTGAAAAACGAGGACTGCACAATTTACTCTTGCAATGAGATTTTACTAGATTATATAAGATTTACATGTGCAGGCCTCATTTACGTTAGGAAAATGACCTGTTACTGACACCATAGTCAGCATCAAGCCCCTTCTTTGCTCCTCCTAAATGATGCTGAAAACTGTTTTACTGATAGAACGGACAAAACAGAAAGAGTAACAGGGATTACATCTCAAGCACGCTTTCTATAATGGGGTTGAAAGTAGGTTTAGCCTGTCGATACTGACACCTCAACCATTTTCAGCCATGGCAAAGGAAAAGTCAGTTGACGCTAATATCCCAGAAAAGTAAGGACCAGAAGAAAAAACTGGGCGTAGAATGCAACATTTAAGAGAGGATGAAATAAGGATAAGAGTAGAAACTTTAAGGACCGGTAAAGAGGAACAGATTTCCCTCTTTATAGAGCTCAAAGATATATTCTGCACTTAAGTTGTGTCTGGTTTAAGTTTTAAGAGAGAAAAAAAAATTAAAGCAAGCTCAGCATGTCCCACAGAATTTGTTTTGAAATATTATACATTTTAAATCAGAGTGCTAATCAGATTAGATTATGTAGAAAATTGTGACTATTTACCTCCACGTCCTATTACTGTGGATCATTATTGTTTTAATTTTTACCTTGAGTAGTCTGATGCACCCTTTTCATTGTAAACCAACCCAACCACTTGGTCTCTAACACTAGAGCTATTTGCGCACAGGTTCATTAATGAAGCCAAACTAATTTGTAACAAATTCTGTAATAACAAATATTGTGACATCCCCAATCAAAAAGGTCTTTCCTCCCCCTCTTTGCTTTGTCATCTCGTTACCACCAACCCATGGCTCTGAAGCAGCAAAATACTAAAGTACGTGCTGAACTTTAAGTAGGTTTGAAGTCTAATTTGAAGCCAACTTGAAGTTAAGCACAAGCTTAAGTGCCTTACTGGATCAGGGCCTATGTATACAATATTTCATTTTAAGTATTTTATTAAATTAGGAATCCTTTTGAATTTTATATGGCATATGGATCCATTTTAAGCACCAAAGTAAGTGAGCATATTCCAGTAATTTGACTTACCTATTTGCTTATTCAAGTAAGAAGCCCAGAAAATGATAAAAGCACAAATAGAATAAAGCCAAGTTAAATATATTTTATATTACAGGCTATTTGATTAAGAACCTTTTTCTACTCCCTTTTGACATATCTGAGGTTTGTACAGCTCTGAATCAGTATCTGAAAAGATACAAACTATCCTCTGATCAGAAAATATATTAATCTTGAAACTGAGGCTTACTTCTTACAAACTTAACTTTGTAAAGCAAAATAAGATAAACAGTTAGTTTAGGGGTATATTACGAGCTTGTCGTGCAAAGAGCATTCCGTAATTATGAACAAAACCAGGGAGGAGAGAAATAAAAATCTAGTAGAAGGATAATTAATCGCATGCTATAGATTTGACCTTCAAATAAAACACAATACACATATTAGGCTTCACTCACCCACATGCTAACTAAGCACAGACTGATGGGAATATTCAGAAGATACCACTGCGAGGTGAGGTAAACTACAAAGCCAGGAAGAAAAACACCTTATTGGAATATTTTATTAATAGCACAAATTTGAGCTCAGTGGACATCTTGTGCTTACATATGAGGCTGAGAGGATTAGACAGAAACAACACTGAAGTAAATACTAATGTACCAAGGTCAATATCCCAAGTCAATTTATCTGTGATTTGTTTATAAAAAGTTTCAGGAGAAACTCTAAGATATATGCCCATTGTACAGGTAAGGAAAAGATCAGGCACTAAAATGGTAAATAAAACTGAGAAGCATCTTTAACTTACTACAGTGTAAATGAGTTTTGCTACTGAAATAAAACAAGCTGACAATTTACACTTTTATAATCTGTAAATATTTCAGGCAAAAGTTAATAGGAAGATCAGATTTTTCCTTATCAGATGAATCAAAGCATTCCAGACTTGTTTTAAAAATGTACGTTGATGCTCTAATTTAGACAATTTATACCACTAGAAAGGAAATTTAAGTGTTTAATAAATGTTTTTCAAATACCACCACCACCACTCTATTATGAAACAGGGAGAAGCCCTACATCAACTGATTATTAATAATAATATGCTTGGATAGTTTAGTCTAATCCCAGCAGCCTAAATCTGTTTATCTCTTACACACAAGTACATCAAAAAGTTGAGTAAATATCTAAATAGGTGCTACTCCAGGCAGAGTAATAAGCTAATAAAAAGAATAAACTGGTTAGAAATGTTTAATTTTGAAGGCTTGGGAGGTGGTTAAAAAGGTAAGAGTTATTTCTTTTAATATTTGATTAAATTACCTTTGAAGACAAGCATGGTGCTAATCATTTCAGACAACAGGGTGCAGACACTTTCAGTGCAAGGACTGCTGAGCTGGGAGAGGAAGTTACACTCTTTTTGTTTTACGAGTTTCAATAAATATTTGGAGATTGGGATGGACTGGCCAAGAGCCATGTCTGGACTAGAATACTTATCAATACCAATGTTGCTTTTACATTATAGTTTCCTTCAAACAAAACACCTTTAACACCCCTTCTAACAAAAATCTATAATTTTGCTTGTTGTGTTCAACTCTATGTTAACAGTAACTGAAGATTTTTTTAAAGTTTGCTTCAAAGAGGTCAATGTGTTTGTGTGATTTTGTAAAGTGAAACATACAACTACCTAAAATAATAATCTTATCTGTCTCTAAAATGATCAGAGATAGCCAAGACCAGTAGAGAGAGAAGAAACAAGACCAATTGGGGAAGTACAAGCTACAATAAATTCTTAACTATTTATTTTACTGGCCCACAAAAACAGGAATGATCCTGAGTTCAGATATTGTGTAGAGAAAATATTTTCACAGCCTTTCCATTAATAAAAAGCCTTTTACACTTATAAAATAATGATCGTGCAAGGAGTGCTTTTTCTGATTAGAACTAGATCTTGCTTCCCTGAGAGCATAAAGTACTCTGCTCCTGGTCTTGCAATTCATCTACTTGGAAATCTTTTTGTAAAGCAAAGCACTCCTCAATTCCTTAAATAACTGAAAATCTAGCCCTGAGGAGCTATTAAAGACACTAGTATAGTATGAGTTCTATTTTGTCCCCCAGCAAAATCTAGACTTCTCTATGCTCACGTGACATATCCCATAATGGGAGAGCTGAGCAGACTTTTCATGTTTGTTGTCAATTTAAAAAGGCATTCTACTCTACATCAAGGATGCATCTATACCGGCTGTATTCATTGCTTTTCCCCTCTGCTGTTCTAGGGGAAAGCTCTATCAGCAGAACTTTGCTATTGTACCCCAAGCAAAGCCGAGTAAGCACAGGAGTTGTTACCATTTTTGCTTTTAGTAAGGACAGATGGCACAGTGGCAAAAATGCCTACACACTGGCTACACAGTGCTCCCATTGTCACTATCACCAGTGGAGCTGCTCCAGTACTAGACCAATGGCGGGACGTATTAGTGGAGACAAGGCCCTTAATTTTTTCTTTTGTCATAAACTCAAGCCTTCTTCTACAATGGGAAATTCCCCTGAGGAAGGGAGGGGTGTTAAACAACCAAGTTTCACCCACCTATGTCTAGCAGCCCAAGTTTATATATCCAGTCTACTTATAAGGCTTACCAATGGTCGAGCATCTTCTCGTTCTAAGATCTTCTGAGTTTGGTCGGCTGGGAACTTCAGCACTGTGGTTATAACCTTTGCCATTGTCTAAAGAAAAAAAGTGAATGGTCGATAAGTAACTTAACATACATAAGAAAAGATTAAACAGCTGTTTAACCGTTACAAATTTATTCATTTATCCAAGTGCTGTATGTTTTTAGTAATGTCAATGGAAGCCATTGCAAAAAGAGTCAGACATGCACATCTCATTTGCTTGACAGATGGCATGTTATGTGAATTTTATGGAAGAATCTTCAGTTTATATGATCACAAACTGCTGCTTCCAGACAACAATATAAGCTCAGTAGTAAGCACAAAGCTCAAACACGTTAACCTCTTTCACAAAATGGCACGACTGACTACTGCTGAAAAAGATTCAACCATTCCGGAGATCTCTTCCTATAAACAATCTAATCTGTATGTCACTGCAAGATACATTTTTGTAGTCGCATGAAATAATGCTCTACAACTCAACTGCATTCACATCAGCCTGGCATCTTGTAAAACAAATCCAGACGAATAAGCTAGTGCACGAGCAGGTTCCAAGATTAACTGCAGAACTTCATTTGTGGAAACATTAATGACAGGTGTGTAGTACGCGGCACTGACACAGCAAAGTGCTCTGACGTTCTCTTATGAAAGGAGTCATAACTAGAAAGCATTAATGTTAATTCAGCTTATAACCACACCTGTATGAGATAGGTAAGAATCACCTCTATTTTGTACGTGGAAAACAAAACAGAAAAGGTCATATCAATAGTTACACATTAGGTGGCAGAGCCAGGATTACAGCTCTCATTTGAATGTTTGAGCCACCAACATACTCCCACCCGAAACAGGACCAACGCTTCCATTGTCATTTTGGTCAGCAACAACAGAAGGTAAGGGGGAAGGAGGTGCAGGAACATGGGTGAATATAGGTGGTCAGGTGGTTTTGCAGGAAATGTCAGGTGCTTTCCCACATGCTGCAACAGCTGTAGGTACAGCTGTAGGAGAATGTGCTATAAGAGTCATACTTGCAGCTCTCACACTATGCAGTGGTGACAAGATTGCTGCCCATCTACTGCTATTGTTTCCCACCGGTTCCACACAGATCACTGCGCGAAGAGGAGGAGACAGCAGTAACAATAATGAAGCAACTGGAGGACATAATTGACCACAACCATCATAAAGGTGAAAGGGTAGTCCAGATTAATTCATCTCATGTATATTTACATATAGCTACTACCTAGCTATAAAGCTGAAAGAATTCCCCTTGCTAACTGTTCTGTTCAATCAGCTTAATTTAAGCTATTTACCGTTCATGATTCAAACTCAGAGGTTCTCAGACTTCATCGCACCATGACCCCCTTCTGACAACAAAAATTACTACATGACCCCAGGAGGGGGGACCGAACCCTGAGCCCGCCCAGCCCCGCCACCCCAGGCAGAGGGGCCAAAGCCGAGCTACACTGCCCTGGGTGGGGGCCCAAAGCCAAAGTCCAAGAGCTTCAGCCCCAGGCGGAGAGCTTGTACCTGAGCCCTGTCATTAACATTTGAAGCCCTTGGGCTTTGGCCCTGGGGTTCAGCCTTCAGCTTTGGCCCAGGCCCCAACAAGTCTAATGCCAGTCTTGGCGAACCCATTAAAACAGGGTTGTGACACACTTTGGGGTCCCAACCCAGTTTGAGAACTGCTGAAAGATATTGAGGAACATCTCTGATAACATAAATCAGCACCAAAAACTTTTCTAATTTCTCTTGTCAAACCCCTCATTCACCGCTTAAGACTGAAAGATCACGAAGCAATGAACTCGGAATGTACACCCACACTTACAGGACAGCTACCTCGGAAGCCCTCACTATTAATTTCAACAGGACACAATGGTATGCACAAGTTAAAAAAATATACATGCACTACAAATACTACATGAAAATACTAATATGTACATGCCAAATAAATGTTCTTAAAGCCTTCTTTCTTGAAAACGTATGTTTTGTAATTTATCACTAGCATTGCCTTGAAATTCTTCAAGTTCTTGCAGTCACTAGGGAAATTTAGAAATAAAATTTGTTCAGGTCCATATGATTGCAAATAGTGTGAATGAAACTTAAAGTCATTTTGGAATTTAAGACTATACGCTTTACAAAGTATTTACCTGATTATGCCTTTATTACCTTGACTATATTTTTCTAGAAAAATCCAGGTGAAGCATCATAATAATCCCTACCTTTCATACCCACATACACAGAAAAAAGTTCTAATAAAATAGCTGATTGTTTACATTCCTACTTCCTGCCAATTCTTTCAAGGAGCATAGAGTATTTACAAATGTCCTTGCGAACAGACAATATCTTAAACAGTTTCATGAATGGATATTTCTTAAAGATATCAAGGCACTCTATAGTTGAACAATATTGCTCCTCACAAGCAGAACGCACAAATTTCACCACAAAGCTGCATATAACTGTTCCATACTGTCACACAATTCCCTATTTGTTGCTACACGATTCAGTATGATTGCCAAGGCTATCCACCTGCCATGCTTAAGTGTACAAGCCAGTAACAGTGAAAAATATGTCTAGGTTCCCCGAGAGCTCTGCATGCATCTAACTAATTCAGAAATACAGGCTGGAAATCAACAAAATCTGGAATTATGATGACAGACCACCCTTCCATTTCAATATTTGCAAAGCAGCCTCTGTAACCAACACATGAATTGCACACATCAGAGGCAGACAAACAACACAGAGATTGGCATTTTGACTCTAGAACAGACTCCAAATTGTATACTGAAATTGTGAGTCTCAGCATCTGTAAAAGCAATGCTCTAGATTTCTGTAAGAACTGGGCTTTTACCGTGCTTGACAAACAAAACTTCAACACAATGTCCTAAAGATGCAGTATAACTATATTTGGTTAATTCAGTTATTCACATGGTAGTTAAGAACATTATTTTACTGCACCACAGAGTGTGCTATGCATCTCACAGTACAGATAAACTTAACAAGGTGCATTCCCAGAAAAATGTACACTGTAATTTCATATGACACAGTAAAGTGGCACGAGATTAAGTAGGGTAGGAAGACAGTTAAATTACATTGGTTACTCAAAGGTGTGTGTAGTGTGACTGAACAATTTATTTTTGTAGTTTGAACAAGTACTTATACATATGAAATATACATTATTAAGTGCACATATATGATATATACATTTATTTATATAAAATAAAATGTCTTAGATAATTCACTTAAGATCTATGTTGGTGTTCACAAGGTGGGATTTGACTAATGGCTTGGCAAACCACTTAGTGGAAGCTATTCCACATAAAGGGATGATATGCAAAAAGTGCATAGGTGATTATGAGCAAGGTGAGCAATTTGGACACTGTGTATCATTAGCAAAGCGGTGGTAGGTTGCAATGCGGAAATGAGACTAGGTTAATTAAGTAGGCAGGGGGTGTTATGTAGCGTTATAAAAGTAAGCACAATTTGAATGTGAAGCAGTGCATAAATTCTAAGAAGGGGTGAGCATGATCATATCAAAGGGCCAAGAAGATCTTAGCTGCTACATTATCTTGGGGGCAGGGGGGGAGTGATAGAAGTGGCAAAGGAAGAGGAAGGTGAAGTTGCAGTAAAAAAGACAGGGGATGTCTAGGGCCTGGATGACGTTTTGCTGTCTGGATACATATAAAAGATTAGATCTTAGAGATGTTGCAGATGAAAGGGAGGTAGGAATTGGATACTGCCTGATATGAAGAGCAGATGAGTCAAAGATGATTCCTGGGTTGCAAGCCTGGGTGACAGGGAGGATGTTATCAACTTAACAAAAAATGTGAGGTGTGGATTTTGGAGAGAAAGAAAAATTAAATGCTTGGCCATATTAAATTGCCTGCAAGCCATCCAGAAGCTGCGGTCAAAGAAACCAGGCTGAAACATGGGTTTAGATGGAGGGAAGCCACACAGGAGTGGGAGAGAGATTTTTATCAGCATAGAGTTCATGGTTAATGCAAACTGAATAGATGAGATTTCCTTGCAAAAGGGTATAACTACATGTACTTTCTGAAGCACAAGTGAGGAGACAACTAGAACATTGCTGTGTTTAATGAGAATGTCAGGTTTCATTCAATTTTTACCTTATTAACAGTTTAATTTTCATGGTTAGCTTTCAAACATATAAATCAACCCCATTACTACTGTGATCTGAATTGTTAGAGAGGAAAGCATGGGCTGTCCCAGAAATTTATCACTTCTTTAAATTTTGTGTATGCTCTGTTAGTCCTGCTACCTTGATTCTTTGGTGCTAACAGACAACCAAATAACTATGAATACTAAAGAAAGAGCACAGACACTTGCAAAAAGTTGCATTACAATTTTCCATCATCTATCAAATCTAAAAGTAGCTACCAAATTTTTAAAACCTTTGAAAATGTCTCTCTCCATTCATTTATTTGTATTGAATAAAATGCCTCTCTCAATTAAAATAAAAATAATACCTTCTTAAGCAAGTCTAAGAGCTAGACAGAACTTCAGCGCAATTTATTTTCATTTTGGATATGTATACAATCTTAGAAAACCACCTCCAAGAATGGCTTCTAACTCTGTCTTCGGTTGTGAGAGGATGCAACTTTCAGAAGGTGGTTGTTTTTGTTTTGTTTGTTTTTTTAAATGAAGCAACTTGCACCCCGAATGGAAGCCAGACCCCTAAAATCAATCTACTTTAATGTCTATATAGTAATGCAGATTGCACGGCCCATGAGAATTTTGTTCTTACTTCAGATCACAAGCAATATATATGGCGATTCACTTTTACTCCCACAACTTCTGTGGTTTCTTCCCTTCCTAGAAAGATTGCTGAAACTCAGGGCTAGTCTACACTGGCAACGCTAAAGTGCTACCGCGCTTTAACGTGGCTTGTGTGGTCGCAGCACTGGGAGAGAGCTCTCCCAGAGCTCTAAAAAACCACGTCCACAAGAGGCGTGGCTCCCAGCGCTGGGGCACTGTCTACACTGGCGCTTTACAGCGCTGAAACTTGCTGTGCTCCGGGGGGTGGTTTTTTACCCCCCTAAGCGAGAAAGTTGCAGCGCTGTAAATTGCCAGTGTAGACAAGCCTTAAGCTTAGCTTTAATGTGTTACTACTCCCAAACTCCTCACATTTGCAATTTCAAAGTCCCAATTTAAGTACAGTGATATTTTGGACACTTAACAAGAAACAGTTTTAATCAGTAACACATGTAACTGAAGCCTTACTAGACATAGTTTAAACGTTAAAATTAGTCTAGAGATGTTTCAAATTAGGCTTCATTGAATGCAGACACGTTAATCAAATTGCAGGATTTTTGTCTAGTTCCGTCTCAAAGCTAGGCTGAAGTTGCTTTAGCAGCTTACTGTGCTTGTTTGTAAAATGTCAAACCACACCCATTACATCCAACAATACACTTTAGAACAAATATGATTCATTTAGAATTCTAATGAAATACTGAGAGCTGTAGTGCTTAACATTATCCCCATCTGAAAGATGTAACTGGAAGAGTGAAAGTATTATAGATAGCTGTATTTAGCCCTAGGAAGGAAAGATTTTCATCTAAATAATACAAACATCTTGCTTAGATGATAAAACTTATGACATTATCTCTTTCAAACGAAACCAATTTCTACATATAGCTACTCACACTAGTTATTCAGAATTCCAACTGAAGGAGGATTTCACCAGCTGACATTCTACACTGAAAAAGTTGGCTTTCCGTCACTCTCTTCTATTACTCAAAATACCTCAAAAAATAACAAAAACACCACCCACAAAAGATTCATGCCCTTGTGAAATAGGGCACTTGGGGTTTTGGGGAAGATGCTTCTGAAACTTCAGAACTAGTCACAAGATATACTTCAATACAATAGTTATTGCTGGAATTTGGTGTCAAAACAACATCATAAGGTTCACAAGAGAAAAAAACAAAACACAACAAAGATCTATCATTCAAACTCCGAACAGGACTGAAACCCTGTTCTTTACACACTATCTGCTACCGTCACAGCATTCCATTAATAGCAAACACACGGTGATCAAATCCTACACAGCAAGACTGAGAAATTCAATTCTAATCCAAACCACATGTCAAATCACAGCATACAGTATTCCATACCTTAGTCTCACGGCCCATCATATATTCAAACAGCACCTTCCGCAAGTATTCAAACTCAGTAGGCTCTCCAAAGAGAGAGACATCAGCATGGCAGAGATTCCCATCTGTGTAAACAAAAATAAGACTATATTTATTCTGACAGTCACTCATATAATCCAAAATTATTCTTACTTAGAAAATGACTGGAATAAAATATAATCAAGTAGAGAAACATTGTATTAATCTGAACAATTGCGTCAAATGCCTAAAATTTAATTGTAACTGAATGTACAATATTACAGAACATCTATATAGAAGATATTCAATTACTTCTCAAGTTTTTTTGAATACATTCCTTGATCTTTTTTCTACACCAACATACAGGAATAGATACATTTAAAACAGAGTTTGCTTGATTGCAGCTGCTACCTTCCTCCCTTCCAATTAAATTCAGAAGCTTGTGTCAGCTCTACTGAATCAAGAAATTACTCCAGTTTAGTTGCTTACTTAAAAAATCTGAATAAATACACAGGGTAAATTGGTCTAATTAGGATTCTTAATCTTAAGGGTCTCAAACAAGCTTTTGTAGTTCTGACCTTACTGGGAGTTGGGTTAGTCAGTACCTCACAAGATCAGAACTCTATATGCAAAGGTTTTATTTAGGGCTGTGAATTAATTGCAGTTAACTCAAGCAATTAACTCCAAAAAATTAATCACGAATTTAAAAATTAATCGTGATTAATTGCAGTTTTAATCACAATGTTAAACAATAGAATACCAATTGAAATTTATTACATATGTTTAGATGTTTTTCTACATTTTCAAATACATTGATTTCAATTACAACACAGAATACAAAGTGTGTGTACACTGCTCACTTTATTTTTTTATTACAAATATTTGCACTGTAAAAATGATAATCAAAAGAAATAGTACTTTTCAGTTCACCTCATACAAGTACTGTAGTGCAATCTCTTTATCGTGTAAATGCAACTTACAAGTGTAGATTTTTTTTCTTACATAACTGCACTCAAAAACAAAACAATGCAAAACTTTAGAGTCTACAAGTCCGTTCAGTCCTACTTCTTATTCAGCCAATCACTAAGACAAATAAGTTTGTTTACATTTACGGGATATAATGCTACCCACTTCTTATTTGCAATGTCACCAGAAAGTGAGAATAGGAGTTCACATGGGACTTTTGTAACCAGCATGCAAGGTATTTACGTGCCACATATGCTAAACATTCATATGCCCCTTCATGTTTCGGCCACCATTCCAGAGGACATATTTCCATGCTGATGATGCTCTTTAAAAAAATAATGCGTTAATTAAATTTGTGACTGAACTCCTTGGGGAAGCACTGGTATGTCTCTGGCTCTGTTTTACCCCGTTCTGCCATACATTTCATGTTATAGTAGTCTCGGATGATGACCGAGCACATGTTGTTCATTTTAAGAACACTTTTGCTGCAGATTTGACAAAACACAAAGAAGGTACCAATGTGAGATTTCTAAAGATAGCTACAGCACTCAACCCAAGGTTAAAGACTCTGAAGTGCCTTCCAAAATCTGAGAGGGATGAAGTGTGGAGCATGCTTTCAGAAGTCTTAAAAGAGCAACACTCCAATGCAGAAACGACAGAAGCCGAACCACAAAGGAAAAAAAAAATCAACCTTGTATTGGTGGTATCTGACTCAGATTATTAAAATGAATATGAGTTGGTCCGCACTGCTTTGGATTGTTATTGAACCTGTCATCAGCATGTCCTCTGGAATGTTGGTTGAAGCATGAAGAGACATATGAATCTTTAGCACATCTGGCACTTAAATATCTTACAATGCCTGCTACAACGGTGCCATGTAAATGCCTGTTCTCACTTTCAGGTGACATTGTAAACAAGAAGCAGGCAGCATTATCTCCTTCAAGTGTAAACAAACTTGTTTGTCTGAGTGATTGGCTAAACAAAAAGTAGGACTGAGTAGGATCTAAAGTTTTACACTGTTTTATTTCTGAATGCAGTTTTTTTGGTACATAATTCTACATTTGTAAATTCAACTTTCATGATAATGAGATTGCACTACAGTACTTTTATTAGGTGAATTAAAAATACCATTTCTTTTGTTTTTTACAGTGCACATATTTCTAATAAAAATAATAATATAAAGTGAGCACTGTACACTTTGTATTCTGTGTTGTAACTGAAATCAATATATTTGAAAATGTACAAAAACATCCAAAAATATTTAAATAAATGGTATTCTATTATTGTTTAACAGTGCGATTAATTACAATTAATTTTGTTTAATCACTTGACAGCCCTAGTTTTATTTTATACAGATGATATAGTAAAATTGTGTAATTTAAAAGGGTAAGCAAACAGGCTGAGGAAGTGGAGATGATGGGATGGTTGAGAGGCAGACAGAATATATCTCCAGTTTTTAATATTCTTTCCAATTACATCTCCCTCTCTGATAGTGCGATATTATTTATATTATCAGAGTACCTACACACCTCAGTCATGGATCCCACTGTGCTAGGTGCTATACAAACAAATCAAAAAGATTGTCCCTGCTCCAATGAGCTTACAACGTAAGTATAAGATAAGATACAACAGATGGATACAGATAAATCAATAGGGGAATACAAGGAAACAAGGAGACAATATTGGTCAGTGTGAAAGACAATGGTCTCTGGAAGCCAGCAGCCTAACCATTGTCAAGTTTTTTGTAGGCATCAAGGCAAAGGAGAGTTATAAGGAGGGATCTGGAGAAGGATAACAAGTTTGCTTTATGGATGTTTATGAAGAGCACCTCCCCAGCATGAGGGGCATGCAGGAGAGCATAATGGTGCTCATTTGAAAATGTAGTAAGTGGGTGATGGAGGCTGATATCATTGACTGATGGAGGTGGGAACCAACATCTCAACAGTGAATGATAGTGGATATGTACTGAAGGGCCTTGAAAACGAAGACAAGCACTTTGTATTTGATGCAATAGAGAAAGAGAAGCCAACAGAGAGATTCAAAGATACAGGCTAGGAGAATAATCTTTGCAGCAACATTCTGAATAGATTGAATGGAGGAAAGAATGCATTTGTCAAGACCAGAGAAAAGGATGTTGCAGTAATTGAGATGCAAGACAATGAGAGCCTGGATAACATTTTAGCTGTGTGGATGGATTGGAAATGCCGTATCTTAGAGATGTTAACAAAAAGAATCTGCAAGATTCAGACATAGAACAGATGTGAAGACCTAGAGGGAGACCCAAAGTGAAGAGGATGCCCAGGTTATGGGCCTGAGTGACAGACAAGATGGGGTGCTGCCCACAGTGACTAAGAAAAGAGTGTGTGGGAAGGAAGATTCTGAGCTCTGTTTTAACCATGTTGAGCTTGCACTTACAGCTAGACATCCATGAGGAAATGTCAGAGACAGACTGAGATTTTAGTTTGCACAGAAGGAGACAGGACTGGAGTAGAGAGGTAGATACGTGAATCATCTGCATAGAAATGGCAGTTGAATTTGGATTTGTGGACAAGATTACATAGAGACAAGGAATAAAGAGAGAGACGGGATCAAGGACAGTGTTCTCTGAAACCCCCACAGAAAGTTGGATGGCGGATGAGGAGGATCCTCCAAAGGACACACTGAAGGAACAATTCGAGATATAGGGGAGAACCAAGAGAGTACAAAGTCACAGAAGCCAAGGGAGGTAAAGATTTCAAAGAAGAGCATTGTGGACTGTGTCAAAGGCAGCTGAAAGATCATGGATGAATATGGAGTACTGGTTCTGAACTTTGGCTTTGAGGAGGCCATTAGACACTTTGGAGAAAACAGTTTCAATGGAGGCAGAAGCCAGATTGCAGAGGGTTTAGAGTGGAACTGGAAGAGAGGAACTCCAGCCAGGGATTGCTGACAGCATGTTTAACAAGCTTAGAGATGAAAGGGAGAAGGGAACTGGGATGCTAGCTGGAAAGGCAAGTGGTGTCAAGGGTGGATTTACTTGTTTTTTATGATGGGAGAGATTAAAGCATGTTTGTATTGTGAGGGAAAGAGACAGAAGGAGAAGACAGAGGTTGGCATGAGAGTAGGCATGAAGGGGATAAGGAGATGGGATGGGTCGCTGATGCAAGTGGAGAAGTTCAAGGAGGAGAGCAGTTGAGAAACTTCTGCACCTGAGAGAGGGAAGATGATGACATGAAAATTACAGAAGGGGGACGGTAAGATCATGTCATATTTTGTCAACTTTCTCCTGACAAAAAAAAGAAGTCAAGATCTTGTGCAGAGAAAGAAGTAGAGGCAGGATGAAATAAGGGTTGAGGAGCAAGTCAAATGTGCCAAAAAGGCAGCTGGGATTGAGGACATGCATTCAATTAAGTTGGAGAAGTAGAATTGTTTAGCTAGGAAGATGGCAGAACTGAAAGAGGACAAAACAAATCTGCAGCAGAGGAAATCAGCCTGGTCACAGAATTTCCATCAGAGAAGCTCTGCAGCATGACCACAGGAGCAAAGGAAACTGCTCTTGGGGGCTGGGGGGGGGGGGGGGAGAAGAGAGAGAAGGAGGGGGAAGGGGGAGCCAGGGAAGGGTGAACTTTGTGATTAAAGAGTTGGGCAAAAGACTCAAGGGTGGAGAGAATGAAGAATGGAGAGTATTAACAACCGTATCAACGGAAGAAAGGGAAGAGAGGGCTGAGAGCAGACAAGGAGTCATCAGTGTTGACAGACTGAAAAAATGACAGAAAGGCCAAGTGACAAGGTGTGAGGAAGGTGGCTGATGAGCAATGCTGAAAGAGACCAGATGATGGCTGGAGAGGGAGAACTCAGCAACAGATATCAAAGAGAGAGCAATGCTTGGTAAAGACCAAGTCTTTAGGTGAACAATAAGAGATGAACGAGGCTGCAGGTTGGCTGAAGAGGTGAGGGTGAGCAAATGTGCAGCTAAAGAGTCAGAGGGGCCCTCCACATGAAAGGTGAAGTCACAGAGGATGAGCGCTGGAGACAGAGTAGAGGAAGAGAACCTGAAGTCGAAATCAGAGGAAGGCTGATGGGGAGGAGTTGGATGAACAGTAGATGTCAAGCAACATGGAGGGCGAAAGGAGAGAAGAGTCTGATGCAGTGATGTTTGAAAGAAGGGGGAGGGGGATGTCAAAGCAGCAAGAATGAAAGAGAAGCCCAATAACCCAAATCATGGTCTGATCCAGGGCAGCACCTTTGTAAGACCAGGCAGCTGCAGAAGCAGTGTCAGATGAAGGGATCCGTGAGAGCTAGGAGCTAGAGGCAAGATATGAAGAAGATCACAGATGACAGATCTTTTTAGATATGGAGCAGGTGTTCCAGAGACAGCAAAAGAAGGGGAAGGTGCTGGGGGGCAGAGAAGGAGATGGGCATGAGATTAGGAATGGTGGTGAGAGAGGGCAGATGCGATGGGAGGTGGAGAGGTGGGGATAGGTGAGGGCTGAGGCACATGTCACCAGAGGTGAGGAGGAAGATATGGATGTGGGAGCTACATTTGTGCTGACGGAAGGAGGGGGGAAGACTGGGTTGAGAAGGGAAGAGGAGCACATAGAGCTGGTTGGAACTGGTTGCAACGGTAGCCAGGAAGGGGAAAATGGAGCCACGGGGCAGATGAGGGCATATGTTATGACGCAGAAGAGGGATGTGGCAAAAGCCACTGGAGAGTGGCAGATGGGTGATAACTTTCTTAGTCCAAATTTATTAATTGTGTACACGTGGTCATCTATGAATTCCTCCACAAGACTACTATAATACTTTCACTTTCTATATGCTCACCATCCATAAAGAATAAGGAAACCATCTTTAGCAACTCAAAATACTGATCAGAATTAAAAAGAAGTCTTTATTTAAAACAGCTGTTCAGTGGTTTCCCTTCACTGTAGATCTGTCAAAATTCTCTATCCAAGAGATTAAAGCTTCTCCCCGGATTACAAATAGCATAGTGACCAGCAGCTCAACTACTATTTAAGTGTCACCAGACCTATAGGCTTTGTTCTTTTTCTGGAGAATCAGGGAGATCACTTTACCCACATCCTATTGGTCTGTATTTAGAATCAACTGCAGACCTTATATGTTGGCAGCATCTTCATCTTCTCATTACAGATATAAAATATTTCTGTCTAGACCTATAAATCACTTTGCTTTCAGATATTTCCCAAAGAAAGTTTACGTTTATACATCAGTGGTAGAAGTTCTCAATCTCAGTATTGTTACATGCATTAGCAGTATTTTCGTATTCCTTCTCTACTCAAAATTTGCTTTCTACTTAGAGTACTTTTCTTCTCCAATGTAATAGTTTCCTGGCTTTAATCAATTACAGAGCAAGTTACTTATAATGAAAGGAAAGATATGTGCCAGATTGTCTGGATTGTGCCTCTTGTGATCCATTTCAAGCACCATCATCTGTATAAATCTGACTCAGCATTTTTAAAGTATTACTTCATTTGGAGTGAATCCAAAATGTACAACAGCAAAATCCATTCAATTACAGTAACACAATTACCAGTTATGTGTGTTTATGCCATACTGGTATAATCATCATTAAAATCAAGTATGTTCAAAGTACAATATATTTTTACACCATGTTGGGGTGCACATTGTGTTACAAACTTTATACCTACTAATCAGTAAATCTTTAAAAACTAGATATAAAAAGATTTAAGGGAAACAACAAAAATTTATACCAAGAAAGATAAAAGACTAGAAAATAAAACTACAATATATTATAGACTGAGGATTAGTCTAACCACGATATACCAATGTAAGCACTATTACACGAGCATACAAGTTTGGATGTTTTACTGCTTTAACTATATCCTTTTCTAATCCGATATAGTAATAACAAAGGTGTGCTTAGACCAGACCTAATTCTAGACACAAGCAAGGTCTTTCTTTGGAAATGTCAATCTTATTCAGATTGTTTCTTAACTTTTTTCAGGAGTTTCCCAAAGGCTCGACAGAATGGACATTTCAGAAAAATAAGCTTCACAGATCCACAAGGAAAGGAGCAATGTCCACAAAACCCACTAGAAATCATTGATCTCCATATCTAGGACAAAGGAAAAAAACTATATTCTTGAAGAATAATCATTCTTGTCGAGTTACACATCCAAGTCTAATGAGCAGTTCTCAGGAAACCCACAAACAGTTGTGCATTTACCCAGAATGTGAACATATATTTTACAACTTTCCAAAAAGCTAATTACTTCAGATGTATAAAAAATAAGTGTGTATTTTTAGTATTACTTCCAATTTAATTGTAAGGAGTTTTTTTTTTTTTAAACAAATACAAAAAAAACCAAAAGGAAGCAGCCAATGCAAAGAACAAGATGTTTATCACAACAATCATTACTCATATTAAGAAAAAGAACAGTGAAGTATATAACTTTATACTTCTAGCTTTTGTGTCTGTTCTTAAATTTTGATACAAGAAAGGGCCACTCTATTACCACAAAATCACTGTAACGATTTAAAATCTAATCTGAAGGATGCTTTTTTTGATGATAGAAAGTATGAGCCATGCTGTAGCATGGCTTCATTAGCTCATCCACATGAAACAAAATTTAGTGTATTTTTCTCATTATGTCACCAATATAGTTTTAGTTATCACAGCTGAGTGTGACAATGCTTTGAATTATACTCAATGTTTTTTAAAGAAAGAAAATATTTTATGGAAAATGATAGAACATATTAAATTACCTAACGGTGGTTCTCCTCTTCTTCTGACTTTGATCATATCACTCCCTGCAAGTAATTTTTTACTGGCTTGCCTGCTGCAAGAAATTCAAACTCCTTGCCTCTACTCTCAAGGCTTGACAAAGATCTCCTACTACCTATATTTCAGCACTTGGCCTTAGAAGGCTTAAATTTTGCCCACTTCTGTGTCTCTAGTATTCCCAAACAGGATGTGACTATTACTTCTCACACACTCCAGAAAGTGCTAGGTACTGAACTTTTTCATACCAGCCTCATTTCTTCAGAAGAGTCTCCCCTCTAAAAATTCTTCTTTTCTTCTATTGTTTAGCCTTTAGGTACTGTTCCCCTATTTGTCTGCTCCCACTCTTCTGACCTTTTCTTTGTCTTTGTCATGGTTACTGAGGTTTTTAAGACCCCTATTAGTCTTGATTGCATCCGTCAGGTGACGGGCTTGGCTTCCTACACTTTATGAAGGTTCTATTACTAGAGCTCTGGGCTGCAGCTCCCCTCTTTAACCAACTGCGTTAATCTGACAGGCCCAACTGTGTTTGGCAACTATAATCCTTTTTCTCCAGAAACCTGTGACAGCAGCTAATTAAAGTGACTCAGAGCCAGCTTCTTCAAAATAAAGTAGCATTTAATTAGCAAAAGGAACACAGCATTTAGGAAAACAGGTTAACACATGGCCTTACCTAAACTTAACCTCTCTATCCATAGTTCAGGTAGGTCCAGCCTACTCCCAGCTCTCTCTTGGGAAACCCAGTCTGCTTGCTATAGTCTCCATGTCTCTCTGTTAAAGTTTTCTTGCCCAACTGTCAGCCCTCACTGACACTCCCTGGCAGACTCTGGCTATCCAATCCCCACCCTTTTCTAGACCTAGGGACCTCTAACGTTTTTGTGTTCCCTCTGATATCTCTTCTCAGCCTTGGTAAAACAGCTGTCACCTAGGCTCGGGCAAACATTCACCTCTTCACCACTATAAACCTGGCTATTACATGTGAGCATTAGTTGGGATGCTCCATAACTAGACCATTATTTTACCTTTCCCGCTTGGTTACTCTAACAACCCCATAGTAAGTAACAACACAAACACAAAGGCATGCACCATATTCATTCAAAACAACAAAACAACCCCAGTATTTTATCTGTCCGAAGTAACCTACGAGATTCCTGAGACACGGCTATGGTTTACTGGTTGCACTGCATCATTCATGTGTATAGGGCTAAATAATAAAATGCCACCCCATAATCAGACAATAGATTTACAATCAAATACTTTCAACTTTTTGTGTTTCACTGATTGCTGTGCTTTTTTGTTCTGTTTATTCCTGACTATAGAGAGACATAAAGCTCTCAAAAGCTCTGGTAGAGAGGTTACAAAGCTCTTATAGTGGTGACAAAATAAATATAACTATCACAAAATGTTCATGGAATCATGTGACAGCTCTAGTAAACTCTAATAGGACAAAATACGAGCAAGATTCCACAGTGAATCTAACAGGATCTTGCACAGCCATTATGCAGTTACTGAATGTCACATTAGAAAAAAAGATTAATATCACTTTTTCAAACTTTGCGAACTATGACCATTTCTTTTAAAGAGCTATTTTATTTACTACGTGATGAAATATGTTTTCCTTACCTCTGTATGGTGATCCGACAGCTGTGACATACACATTTTTCTCATAACTTTTCAACCTGTCTTTCAGTATATGAATCTAAACAGTCACAAAAGGACAAGTGATGAATATAAACAATTAAAATGAAACATAACTGAAATGACTTTCAGATCTGCAACATGAACATCTCAACCATTCATGTACGTGAGATGCTTTTTTTGTTTGTATAAAAAGAAAACACTAAAAACTGTTTCCATACTGGACTATTCAGGGGTTAAAGAGTACAAAACTATGAAAATTACATTTTAAGGCTAGCTGTTAAACAGCATTTAGCTCTACTGTGGGAGAGAAAAAAAGAATAAATTGCCATGGCTTCAGATGGGACACTAGATGGGGTGGGCCAGTACTCTGAGGTTCTTCCAAGCATTCCCTCTCAAATGTTTATCTGACTGGTTCATGCTCAGGGTCCAACTGATCACCATATGGGGATTCGGGAAGGAATTTTCCCGAGGTCAGATTGGCAGAGACTTTGGAAGGGTAGGCGGTTCACCTTTCTCTGATGCACTGTGTGTGGGTCACTTGCCAGACTTATCTGAGTTCTTATTTAATCAATTCCCTGCCACTGCAGGGGCCTCAAGCAGTGGTGCATTGCAGTCCCCACTACTGTCTGCCTGTGGCATATGATAGTTTAGCCTGCTGCAGGCTGTAATACTTTGGTTTAATTTGGGTTGGTGGGTTTAGTGCGTGTGTGGCGCTGGTGGTAGCCTGTGAGGTACAGGAGGTCAGACTGGATAATCTGGTGGTCCCTTCTGGGTTTCAACTCTATGACTTTATGAACACTATTTCTTCTTATTCAAACAAGACCCCTACCTGCTCCATGAACTCCTGCTCTTTCAAC